>NC_141685.1:822817724-825377974 GCF_964263255.1 Lissotriton vulgaris | reverse complement strand
CAACATCATGCAGCAACCATCAGCACTATGCAGTTTCATATTGAATGCACGAACTTGGGAGAACATTGCCTACTAATTTAAAAAACAACGCTATTAAGCAGTAACTGAATCAACAGGCGCATTCCCACAAACAGTGTTGGTGCATTCTGGGACCTGAAGTAATATGCAGGCATACACCACTTGGTTTTGATATTCCGCTCACCTGTGAACAAGACGTCAGTGACGTCGAAACGCGTAAGGAGTACGAGCGCTGGTGCACATGAAATGACGAATAAAAGTCGGCTGCTTCATCAGCCACTGTGGGGCTCTTCATTTTGTTTGTGTTTGACCCGCAGCCTTCCAGGATCTCCGTTCCTGGCACAGAGCCCGCCCTGCAGGACCGGTGGCCCCCAGCAAAACGGAACTGCTTTTGACAATGTTTATCGAGGGGGCATGGACCGCTCCTCGCCTCTTGCCAGCTCAAATGGACGCACCGCAGTAATTTGGCAAGGACGCAGGGGAAAGGGTGATGAGAGAGGGAGATTTCTCTCTTTGGAACAGTGCGGAAGCGGCGCATATTCAACATCATGCAGCAACCATCAGCACTATGCAGTTTCATATTGAATGCACGAACTTGGGAGAACATTGCCTACTAATTTAAAAAACAACGCTATTAAGCAGTAACTGAATCAACAGGCGCATTCCCACAAACAGTGTTGGTGCATTCTGGGACCTGAAGTAATATGCAGGCATACACCACTTGGTTTTGATATTCCGCTCACCTGTGAACAAGACGTCAGTGACGTCGAAACGCGTAAGGAGTACGAGCGCTGGTGCACATGAAATGACGAATAAAAGTCGGCTGCTTCATCAGTCACTGTGGGGCTCTTCATTTTGTTTGTGTTTGACCCGCAGCCTTCCAGGATCTCCGTTCCTGGCACAGAGCCCGCCCTGCAGGACCGGTGGCCCCCAGCAAAACGGAACTGCTTTTGACAGTATATATATATATATATATATATATATATATATATATATATATCACAAACACCCCTCCTTGCAGAGAAGAGCAGAGGACACCAAGGGAGGGTTTCAGCTGCTTTAATAAAAAACACTGACCTACATTTGAACACAACGAACGCCAATATTGTTATACTAAATCCCTGTTAATTCTCACAGCACATTGGACTCAAACCTAATGTGGGTTTTTAGACTAGTAATCCAGTATGAATGAATCATTGCTTTTTATTTTCACTTTGAACACATCTGTGAATTTGCTAATACAATTTAAACAATTTGTGATTCCTCCAATCAAAAATACATTATTTACAATGAACCATAAATATAAATATACATATTCCAAAACATTTATAACACATCCATTATGTCTCAGTCAAACCATGCATTCCACATTCACTCAGTCAATGTACAAAAAAACCTAAGAGAAAAATTGCATATTTACATAAAGCATACAAGAACGCCATAAACAATACTTTTTGAGATTTTGTGCTTCCAAAAAAAAACATGTTTTTAAGTAATTGAGATCTATTGGCGTGTCAACTGGCGGTCTACGCGTTTCGAACTCCTAATTGGTTGGGGAGATCTCATCAGGACCTCATAACTCCTAATGAAGAGGAGCCTCAATAACCGAAAATCAATCCGACGAAGCAACAATCTGTCCAAAAACGTCTAAGAGCAAGACAATTGCTTGTTGTCACCTAGGGGCGCTGTGAATGGAGCCTCTGTCAGGGGATCAGCATGATCCAGCGCCGTCTGTGTGGAAAGGGGCGGTTAGGGAAAACGCTCCGCGTTGCCTTTTTCGTGCAAGTCCCAGTGCGTGCAATTCACCGTGGGAGCTACTGAATAGAATAGAGAACATGTAGGACAAAAGTAAGGCATGGTTAATATCTTGTCATGATAGGTTGTCCAGGTCATCCATTGGAGGGCCTGGTGCGCATTACCTTTAGTGTGAGTATTATCGCTATAGGTTGGCATAAGTGCATGTATAATAACAGTGATGTGAATATTTAAAATGATTTTTCTCAGCATAGTGACTTAAACTTGCAATTATTGCCCAGGGTCCTAACCGATGTCCACAAACATGAAAATGTATGTCAGCAAAAAATATGAAACATTGGCATATAGTACCTCTCTCTCAACTAATTATTCTTATTTTGTTTTCCAAAATTCCTTCCAACTGTGCTGCTGCATTCTCCCCTTAGTCATCAGAAATGGGAGCATGGCCATACTGCAGAGAAGATCAAGTGATGACTCTCAGATCTTTTCCTCGATACCTGTGGGATGACAAGAGTGAGATTACAGAAGAAAGGTAAATGTGGAAGTGAGACAAAGAATTGACCAAACATTTTGGTGGACACATTTAGATATATCAATAAGCATCTCTCTGTCACTTGCAGTATGTTTTTTGATTATTGAAGTAATAAAAATAAGCATTTCACAGATAGTTGTGGAGTACGTGATATTCAATTACATTGTGTTTTAATCAGGGGACACATTTGTGATTTAGCTATTTAACCGGCATGTCATTTGAAATCATCCTCCCATCTCAGTGTGGTCTTTTCTCATAGCAGTCACAGAAGTAGTCAACTCATACTTCAAATCACAAGACTCAGGGATTACAGTTAAGCAAGAAAGTTAAAATTTGCACTGTCAGATACTGCTTCTAGGTCTTTAGTTGACATGGCCGTTGAAGTACACACTACTAAACAAACAAAAGTAGTTCAGGAAGTGGCGTCACAATTGCAAAAACTATACATTATGACGTCTGTAGTTCCTTGTCCCCAGGTCAAGATGACTGTATCTTTGAAACCACCAGGAAATTCAATTCAAGTGTTCTCCATGAACATTAGTATATATTGGTAATCTAAAATAGGCAAGTTGTATTGGAGTAGTCAGCCTTTTAATGGAGAAATAGATGCATTTTTGTTTATTTTTCCTTTTTCTTTACAGTGTGTTCTAAGTAACAAAGTTTAATGGACAATGTGTTTTTCATCTTCATCAGAGGCTGCAGCTTCATATTAAATTACCATGTCTAAAAATCCTCCTCTTAATCTGATACAATAAATGGTGTCTCATACTTACCTCATACTTCTGAGGGAGGACATTTCTGTTCATTCCAATCACGGTTAGGTTCTGCTTATTTTCAGAGGACAGAATGATTCTTCTGACAGTAGCACTTGTCCAAGCTGCATTAAAAAATATTTTCATAGGACACGCTGGTTGTAGGGCAGAATAGACAATGTATTGACAACTTAAAGAGTTTTGACCACACCTCCAGTGTTAGTGCCAATATGCTTGATATCCTGGAAATTACTTTTTTATCCAAATATTCCTGCACAATCTGCTAAGACATTTATAGCGTTAGATCCTGTTGAGTTTCCTCTAAATTTGTCGGTTTTTGTACTTTTGTAAACCAGCGCAAACAAGGGGATAAGACCATTGACACCAGCACTACAGAGGTAATGAATACACACTTGAAAGTTCTCCTTTATATATAAAAACCCATTTATCCAAATCATAGTCAATATTGTATCTATATAATAATAATAATATTAATAATGATAATAATAATAATAATAATAATGATAATAAATGAGTCATCCACAGTCCAAAACAATTTGTGACCATTAGTTTATCCAAATATGTTCCAATGTTACAAAAAAGGTATTCTTCACAGCTAACATGTGTTTCCTGGATGCCTCACTTTTCTAAGGCTAATGAAAAAGCATATATAAAAACAAAAAAGATTTTAAGAACATGTTTTACTTTTGTGGATCACGAGGCATATTTTTTCTCATTGCAGTGATTTTTTACATCATTACTACCAGCGAAAGTGAAAAAGAAAAACGATTACAAAGACATTACTATTGCAAGGGTAGAAAGCTGAATGAATTGTAAAGTAAAGACCTGAAAAGCAATGTGAAAGTCTGAAGAGAATCAACTATTATGTCAAGAGTAGCCCCACCACACCGTCAATTGTGATGTTACCAATTCTTGTCAATGTATCCCAACAATTGCACATAAAACCATCATCTTACTCCATATAGTATCTTTAGTGGCTCACATCACCCTCTCCATCCCTATTGTCCAATCACTGATTCAAAAACCATGTCCGTATTATAAAATATGATTCAGTAGAATTTCAATCAAAACTTGATCATTCTAAATTCTTAAGAATTGCTGAGAGCATATAAAATAATTAGACCTTATCAATTCCTCATATGGGAAGAAAACAAAAATCATTATCTCATGATAGCTAAGGGAACCTATTTCACCTCAATTTAGCATTTTTGCAACAACATTCTGGACATAATATGCTGAATCTTTAAATAAGGAGCATTTTCAAGTTCCTCTCAACTTTAGTTAGTATTCTTGTAAAGATAATAAAAAAAAGTCTACACTCAATACTGAAAACCTTCAGCCACAATTAGCAACATCATCTCACAAGGAATTTATGGCATGATTTATATTTGTGGTGGACGGAGAAATTTCCGTTGGTCTGGCGGCTGACTTATTGTCTACTAGGCCAAAAGTACCCGGTCTGCCAAATTTAAAAATGACCGCCAAGCCAGCAGTCATTTCCACAGCATTGGCAGAAACTGCTGTCATGGCGGTTCCTGCCAACGCTGTTTGCAGTTTGGTGCAGGGCTCTGCCAACATGATGGAGCCCTACACCAAGTTTTTTTTTGTTTTCAAAAAGAAAACCCAGAAGCTGGATTTTCTTTTTTCAGATAAAGAAGAAAATGCTACCCACACCTAGGAGTCCTCTCCCATAGTGAGGGGAGCATTCATAAGTTTTCACTGCCCCTTACCGTTAGGGTTTTCCCAGCAATGACAGGCAGTGAAAATTCACCTCTAATACCACCCATCTAAATGATGAGGGCAGAATCAGAGGTCTGCCTTCAAAGGCCCTGACTCTGCAAGGCCGTTAGAGGGATTTAACCACAACAGAGACAGAGTAGTCCCTACTGCGATTAAGCCTCTGGTCTGCACAGATCTAAATCAACGGGCGGGCCATTATCTTGGCACTAAGCGTACTCCACTGCCATTGCTATGGAATATGTATACTTCCAAGATACAAATTAGGCCTTTAGGGCCATATGTATCAAGCCAAATTGACTTTGCAAACGCCGAAATTCACAGAATTTCGAATTTCGGTGTTTGCGAATGCAATTTGGACTAATGGTATGCATCAAGGGAATCTGCTTGAAAAATAAGGAATCGCAAAATTTGCGATTCCTTATCTTGCGATTGCATTTAAGGAATCGCAAATTTAGCGATTCCTTTAATGCAATGTAAGAAGTTAAAAAAAATAGCAAATTGGCCTTAAGGAATCACAAATTACCACCAACTTCTAGTTGGTGGTAAGTTGCAAATTCCTTTCGAAATGCATATTTTTTCATTTTTCAAAGTGCCATGTGACGTACATACATGTCCTTAGGGCATGTATGTGTGCCACATGTGCACCCATGCAGATTTCAGGGGTGCAACAGGGTGTCCTTTGGACACCCCTGCATCCTTGAAAATATTCTCAATTTGTGATTAGCAAATTGCGAATCGCAAATTTCCCCTTCATTCCTATGGGCCTCCTGGCCCATAGAAATGAATGGGAAATTATTCCTTAATTGCGATTAGCAATTTTCTAATCTCAATTAAGGAATTTTAAGGAATCGCTAAAAAGAGGCGAATTTCTACATACATACCATTTTGCAATTCCTAAATTAGCGATTCCTTAAAAATCGCTATTTAGAAATCGCAAAACGGGATGTCGATACATATGGCCCTTAGTCTCCGTTGTAATAAATGAGACCCATTGTATTACAATTACATGCACAACCTAATTATATTTATCACCAGCATTTGGATTGAAACCCATATTACAGATATCTCCAACTGAATACTGAATATAATACTACCAACAAACATTGTGGTTATGCCTAGAGCCCAGTAGCTACTTAGTACTTTTCAGCTAATAATATAATTCTAAGCGTCACCCTTCTCCAAGACTTCCTTTCGACCACTAGTGTTTACAAACCGAACTCCTTATATGTCGTGTTATTTCGATCACCTATAAGATTGCTGTCAAAGTTGGGTTCTACCCATTCAGTACGCTTGAATTTTTTGCTTTTTTGATCCACTGTGGGAGAATCTCACTACATATGTCTCACCCATTGGAAATGACATGGCAAACAGACTGTGTGTATTTACTGCCAGTGTCTGCATTTTAAGATAAAGCTGCTGTGACACATTTAGAGTAAGGGGCACTTGGCTGTTTACACGGGAGCACATGTGAACACATATGTGTACATATATACGGGCTGCACATGTAAGACTACTGTTGTGAGCAGCCTGGTTACTTAGCAGAGGTAGTCTGGCACAGCGGGGATTCTGTAGGGTTAGATATACACCTGTGATAGGGGACTCTGCAGGGTTAGATATTGACCTGGATAGGCCTTATAGTATTAATGGGTTCTTATAGGTAACATTTGTGTGATTTACTGTTTTGTCTACAGTGACATTTTATTACATACATAGGGGAAAATCTGCCTTAGAGTGCAGTTTTGCTTCCCTTAGGGCTAGACAGTCACTTGAGTTATGAAAGTGAGGGGGAAAAGGTGCGCCGAGTTCATCATCCGAAATCCCAATACAATATATGTACATCTTATGAGTCATGCAGAATTGTCATATGTCTCTGGCTCAGCTCAGGATCAGAGTCTAGGCTTTTTGCCACCCCTGCTGAGTCAAGTTAATTATCCTGCTCTCCAGCAGCGGGAGCAAATACCTCCCCACACAAAGGGAGTCATTAACAGTGTGTCCCTCAGCTCTTGAGGAGGAAGGGATGGGGATGAAAATCTGCATCTGTTATTACATGTCACACTGTACCAATGATGGGGTTAGTCCAGGCCCACTGAACAAAGGAGGAAGTGCAGAGAACTGGTGGCAAAACAGGAGGGGGCTCATCCTTGATGTTTTTGTGGAAAAAGCTGTGAAAGTGATGTCAGCGAGGGGGAGACTTGAGGCCCCCAGAGCAGGTGGCCCAGAGCAGATGTGACTCTTGCATGATGCCACCTTGAACTGTCCCCGCATGGTATGCAGGAGGGTTGGGACAGTGTGGAGAGGTGATGTGACAACCGAGGATTAGCCAGGGGTCCCTGGCTTCTAGAACCTTCCACCCCCCCCCCCTTAATAACTCTTGACCAAGGAAGAGAGAGTGCTTTTTGTGCTGTTTGTGCTTTTTGATACTGAACCCTGCGACTGCGACAGCCATGGACAGCTGGAAGGAGAAACTCCCTAATGCCCAAAAGGACTAAAAACTCTGTCCTAGTTGATCCCAGGACCAGGACCAGTTGGGGGAAAGACTATAGGACTTCTGTGTCCAGAGAAAAGCTGGAACAGGGCACCAGTGGAACAAATTCCCTGCAAATTACATTGTTTTTAGGCCAGGAGGCCTGATGAAAATGCTCCTGGTGTCTAGAGCTGATGACAAGGCGTCCTTGTGACGAAGAGTAAAACAAGCCCAGGATCGTCTGAATTGGCTAACAGGGTTCAAGTTATGACCGGTTACAGGTTGGAGACCCTCGATCCCTCCCTCAGGAAGTCGTATATGTGCCACTCTGCAGGATTATCAAACATTTCCCTTGGGGTGGACCAGGCCCCAGGGGTCAGTGCATGATTCATAAAGCAAATTCTTCAGGGAGGGCACATGCATGGCCCCCCTTCTGCATCTTTAATTGCTGCTGGGGGGGCCCATCTCCCTGGGGGATTACGCAAATAAAAGTGGTCCAGCGAGGGCTAAGAACTTAGTCGGGGCCTAAGTGACCTCAAGCCAAGATGTGCTATGGGAAGCACCTTTGTGCTCATCCAGTGGCCGCGGCCTTACTCCTCGCTCCCTTGGAGAGAGAAGTGAGAATTATACTGTTTAATCCTGTGTCAGCAGTGAAGAGAGTCGAAACCAACTACAGCGGAGGAACCACCACCCCGATGGAGGAGGAACAAGCAACGGGAGCCCAGCGCCCCAATGGAGACCCTGAGGAAAGAGCACCAGGGGCCCAACCAATGGAAAACCAGAGGGACCAGGACCCAGAGCCAGAAGCAGGAGCCAAGCAAGAAGGAGAAGGAGAGGAGAAGGCCCCAGCCAAGGCAAAGGGTAATAAGAAGAAGAAAAAGAAAAAGAAGAACAAGAGCAAGAAGTCCCAGCCAAACGATGGCAGCAGCAACGAAGATGACAAGGTAAAAGAGGAGGAATGGAAGAAAGTGAGATTGCAGAGGCTGCTGGACAAAGAAAAGAAAAAGAAGGAAGAGAAAGAAGACAGGAGGAGGCAAACCAGGTAAGGAGGGAAGACAGGAACTGCACCGCCACCGACGTGCTCCAAAGCCGACCCCGACATCAGCAAAGAGGAACACAAAAGGAACAGGAGACTGAGGAGGAAGCCCTCGTGTGGCTAGACAGCCCAGAAGCCACTGTGGAGATCTCCACTGAGATCCCTGAAGAGAAAGAACCAGAGACAGGAGGCCTGCAGGCAGTTCAGCACCCAGCAGTGTAATAGCCGTCCCCACAGAAAGGTTCAGAAACCAGCCTCTGACTGCTAGCACTGAGACAATGGCTATATCATTGTTCACCCCAATCGTCAGAAGCATGAAGGATCAGGTTAGGCGGGTTGGGACGTTGCTCTTCCTGGCTGCTCAGAACCGAGATATCTGCTTTCAGAAGAAATGCAGCATTCTGTACACTCAGTCGTGCAGCCAGCTCGAACGGCAGTGGACGCATGGACAATTGTTCTGGTCCGGAGGAAATTACTGCAAATCGTCTAGAGTGGTCATTCTAACCAAGGGAAGACAGTTCTCCGTGGACAAGGTCACTGAGCAGGACAACGGCAGAGTGCTGGTCATGGACAGCTCGTGGGCCCGTGAGCCTGTTAAGCTCATCAATGTCTAGGCACCCTTCAGAGAAGAATGAGTGACTCGAGATGTTCAGGGTGCTCAGGATGCAACATGTGACCTCAAGGACCATTCTGATGGGGGGTGCGTTCGACTGCATAGTAGAGTTGGATAGACACACTGGGTCAGGCTCTGCACGGATGGATGTGACTTTCAGGCTGTTGGTGGAGATGATAGGTGAGGCGTCCCTCCGGGTTTGTCATTGGGAGTATGGGGCCAAATGTCTGGAATTTTTCCAGGAGTAGGCAGTATGGATCAGTGCGTTCACTGATCGACTTCCTATTCACCTCCCCAATGGTAAAGCCTGGGTGAAGTTCCATGTTTGCCGTCTACTTCTCCAACCACAGAACAGTCAGTTTTGAGGGGAACTTACAGGGAAGTTCCCCGCTGGACCAGGATCGTGGAAGCTGAACTGCTCGTTGCTGTAAAATGAGGAGTTAGTGGCGAACCTCAGAGACATGTATGTAGAGTGAAGGGACATGAGGGACTTCTTTTACTCCACCAGCAAATGATGGGAATGCGTGAAGGAGAGGTTCTCAAGCTTCTTCCAAGATGCAAGGAGAGCAGCACAGGTAAAGAAGAGGTCGTTCAGGAAGCTGCAGAGCCAACTGCAGCAAATGTACGAACTCGAGCTCAAGGGATGGGACGTGGATGATGAACTTGAGGAAACCCGAAAAAGGTTCACGGAGCACTTCAGGGAAGAATCCAGGAAAATCATCTTCCAGACCAGAGCTGAGAACCTCAAGAAGGATGAGAAATGCAACTCGTTCTTCTTTAAGACACTTCACTCAGCTGACACACCGCTGGTAGAGCTTCGGGACTCGGAGGGCAACCTCCAAAGTGAGATGGAGCAAGTCATGAGAGTCATAAACAACTTTTATGGCGAGCTTTACTCACCACAGTTGTCAGAGAGAGCCCATGCGGATAGTTTCCTAGAGGGCATCTCAAAGACACAAGGTCTGGAAGAGAGAGAAGGCATGAACACACCCTTTACCCTGGATGAGCTGCACTTGACCGCTGCGACCTCCAAGAGGGACAAGACGCCTGGAAATGACGACCTCTCAGTGGAACTCTATGTCAAACTGTGGGACCTGATCGGGCTGGACTTGCTGGACCTCTGCGAGGAAATGGTGGGCAAGGGCAATATGCTGCAATCCCTGAAAGAGGGTATGATAATGCTTTTGTACAAGCAGAAGGGAGAGAGAGAAGACCTCAAGAACTTGAGGCCTATCTCTCTCCTCAATATGGACTACAAGATTCTCGCAAAGGTGCTGGCCAACCACATAGGGAAAGTGATTGCAAAGATAGTTTATCCTGTGGGATACCAAGTCGGCAAATCGCACACAGTCTAGCCATGGTCTGGGACACGATCAAGTACATCAAGGGCCACAAGGTCCTGATGGCCTTGGTCAGCCTGGATCAGGAAAAGGCATTCAATCACATTTCCCACGAGTTCATGGACCGGACACTCGGAGCACTGGGACTGGGACACTTATGTGACGTGGTTACCACAATGTATAGAGATCATCTCTAGTAAGGCACTGGTAAATGGCTGGAGAACCGACCCCTTCCCCGTCCTGTTTGGGGTGAGGCAGGGCTGTCCGCTTTCACCCCTCCTGTTCATCTGTATGATAGAGCTCCTCACCTAACGCATCCGGCAGAACAGGAACATCAGAGAAGTGAAAGCACCAGGAAGCAAGAGAAAGGGCGAGAAGAAGTTCTCTTTCTACATGGACGATGTCTCAGTCTTATGCAAGGACTGACCATCTGTGAAAGAGCTGGATAGGACTGGTATCAAGTTTGGGAAGGCATCAGGAGTAAAGATCAACAGCACCAAGTCGGAAACCCTAATCTTCAGCCACTGGACCCCCCTCCCCTCCCCGAGACCCACTGACATTGCCTATCAAGCAGGACTTCTTCTGTTGTGTAGTTTCTATAAAACCTATACAGGATCTGCATGTTTGGACAGCATACACTGAGGGCTTAGTGTCCAGACTGATTCCAGACACCCCCATCAGGTATGTTGGCCTTTATACCAGCTAGCTCACAGTGCCACTAGAACTCCTCTTACCAAGGAGAGAATAGTTCTTGGAAACTATCTAACATGACAACTACAGGACCGTGAAAACAGTGTACTACTTTTCGCTCAGTCAATTGTGCTCATTTAGTCTCAAAGAGATACACAGAATAAACGGTATGAACGTTTTTCAATAAGTATTTATTGAACAGTCATTATTCTAGTGGGAAATAGGTGTGCAGAAACAACCATCGGACAGTAACAGATATAAAGGATTAGAAGCACTAAGAAAGTAAAAGGATGATAGATGTCTACCATCTTGATGTAATCATGAATACAGGCAAATATATAAAATACATGACAATAAAATGCGTACTCCGACAATGCTACCCTAACTAGATGTACCTAAATGTACCGAGCATGTATGTAGGTGTTAAGCTTAGAATACCTGTAGGATAAAGTCAACCCCATTACCTGAAGTGAGAGACTGTGGGACCCCGTCTTGGTCTTGAGTTGGATACCTCGCAAGGTATGTTTAGACCACTGCAAGCTGGAGTATCTGCATGCAGGAACCTCAGCATCTCGCGTCAGTATGTTGGCAGGGAAATCCTGATCTCTCCTGTTTGTCTTGCCAAGATGTGATGTTTATATACCCAAAAGTCTCCCCGGGGGTTCTACCTTGTTGTGCCACTTGTCGGACTCAGGAGGACGTTGGGAATGAACTTTATAAATAGATATTATACAGGCGATGGTAGTGTTGCTGAGCTTCCATGAATCCTCATGCGTAATGTATGAGGCTTTGACCAAGAAAATCCTGCGTTCTGTGTGCATTGATGTATCTTGATAAAGGTCAATCCTCAAGAGCTGTTACATGTATAATGTAGGGGAGAGTATAGGTGAAAGGTTATGATGTTACCTGAGCCTATATTGGGGTACCTATATGGAATATAACAGCTGAAGATCCTTGGAGTCTGGTTTCGCGGAAAAGGTGCAGCAGAGAAGACCTGGGAAGAGAGACTGGCAAAGACAAGGCAGAAGCTGGGACTCTGGAGCCTCCGGAAGCTGACGATCTAAGGAAAGTCTTTGGTCCTGCGGAACAAGACCCTGCCTGGACTCCAGTACGTCGCTCAAGTGGGACCTGTGCAGACCCAAACGGCCAAGGCCATCACAAGAATTATCTTTTATTTCATCTTGAGGTCGAAGATAGACAGAGTGAAGAGGGCGGTGATGTTCAAGACACACGACAAGGGAGACAAGGGAGTGCCAGACATCGCCTCCATCTTGAGGGGAATCTCCATGTGCCACTGCATGAGGAACACCCTGAGGACTGAAGACGAGAGCAATGTCGGCTTTCCGATTGCACGCTTGTTCCTGTTGCCGATGTGGAAGCACCTCGGATGGGCAGAGTGGGTGAGCACCGTCCCGTACAACTGGGAGAACCCATGGTTCTACAAAGAAGTGGAGACGTTGTGAAGGAGTTCGGGCTGGAGGCTGCCGCCCCCGCCAGATGGAGCCCAAAGCTTGTCCAATGACAGATACGAGCAAAGTACATCATTTAACCAATCGGCGTCCTCTCTTCTGCCACAGCTGACCACGTGTGGGAAACCTTGCTTCCAAAGGCCTGACTAACCAGCACAAGGACATCGCCTGGATGACCATCCTAGAAAGACTTCCTGTGAGAGCATTCATGCATTCAAGAGGATCCAACCGATACAAGTCCTGCCTGAGAGGGTGCACCGCAGACAAGGCGACATACCAGCTCTTCTGGAGGTGCGCGTATGTAAGGACCTGCTGAAGGCCCTAGGCACGGAGCTTAGGGCCTGGATACCTACTTCAGGCATCACCGCGAACTCTGTGATGTATGGTTTGTTCCCAGGGACACATGCACTAGGTGACCTAAAGGCCTGATTGAGGCTCCTGTGCTGTTTTAAAGATGTTCTTCTGTTTTCCAGAAACCACCTGGCAGTAGGGAAGAAGGAGACATTGACCCCGGTGTGCCGAAAGATGATCCACAGCCTCCTGCGTGACTACACTGCACTGGATGGATCAGATGAAAGCAACGATGACTGAAGACCCAAAGGGGTCCCCTTGTACCTTTACACCTGAGGTCTCTGGAGGGGTCACTAACCTGTTTTTGTCCTTTTTTTCTTTATCCCAGGAACCGGTTGGGGACAGGGAGAGGAGAAGACGGATGAAGACAGTTGGAGTAAATGTAGTTATTTGACTAGCGTGACATTTTCCCTTCACAGGTAAATAGCCAATGGGATAGCTTGCGCACATGTTGCCAAGAAATGACGCCCCGAAAAGAGTAAAAAAAAAAAAAAAGTACGAGTTGTTTTGTTTATATTAAAGTGCTTTATTGATGTAATAATGTTGCAAGTGATTACTAATCAAGGCTAATATGCTTTATTGACATTATTAATTGCATTTACACATGGTTGTTATTGATTATTGCAAGTACGTGTGTTTTTTACATGTGTGTTTTTACGTTTGGTTTGTTGTTCTTGTAATATGATGTACCCTTGAAAAACCCGTTAGGCTGGTTTTATCAAAAGTGATACCTCCTATAGTGCAATGTGTTGTCTGGTATAGGTGGAGGGAATACTGTGATTTTGAGGGTCGTGACCCTTTGAGATCAAATGTGGTTTCACAATATGATCTAAGGTATTTCTAGCAGCCTTATGTACATACCTGTACAACCTGGAGTGCATGTGATACAACTGCAATGAGATGTAACCATTATGGGTATTTAAGCTAAATCTTCAATTACAATAAAGTCCCAAATTGACACCAAGGAACAATGCGCGTATGTACAGGACCTGCTGAAGGCCCTAGGCACGGAGCTTAGGGCCTGGATACCTACTTCATGCATCACTGCGGACTCTGTGATGTATTGTTTGTTCCCAGGGACACATGCACTAGATGACCTCAAGGCCTGCTGGAGGCTCCTGTGCTGTTTTAAAGATTATTGCAAGTACGTGTGTTTTTCAGATGTGTGTTTTTACGTTTGGTTTGTTGTTCTTGTAATATGATGTACCCTTGAAAAACCCTTTAGGCCGGTTTTATCAAAAGTGATACCTCCTATAGTGCAATGTGTTGTCTGGTATAGGTGGAGGGAATACTGTGATTTTGAGGGTCGTGACCCTTTGAGATCAAATGTGGTTTCACAATATGATCTAAGGTATTTCTAGCAGCCTTATGTACATACCTGTACAACCTGGAGCGCATGTGATACAACTGCAATGAGATTTAACCATTATGGGTATTTAAGCTAAATATTCAATTACAATAAAGTCCCAAATTGACACCAAGGACCAAATTTACAAAAGTGTCACTCAAAGTAGCGCAGCAGCCAAAAATGCTAATTTGTGTTGTGTAACAGGGTAGGAGCAGGAGACTGCCATATCTACAGAGATGGGGCACTCTTTTCACCTTTTACTGTCGAGTGCCATGCACATACCTTTTTGCCATAATGCAAGGGTTTGTGCGTGAGTCTAACATAGGTTTTGTGATGGAAAGGTATAGAAAACTTTTAAAACTTTTCCTACATTGTATGTGTGCTGTACGTTGAAGCACACATGCAAAATCAGAAAAGAATGGAGAATTAAAAACATTTCTCCTTTTAATACCTGCTTAAAGTAGCATTCTTTTTTGACCCAGAATCCTGGCTACTACTGTTACTAGATAGGGTTGTTTTGCAGCAAAAAGCATCTATGGTTGCATGGGAACCTCCAAGTACCACCCATGTAATGATACACTACATGTAATGCCCCCTTGATGCTAAGTAATGCAAATTAGTGCTTCTCTCTGCGTTGCTTTACTTTTAGGCAACTTTCCAGTGCAAAGTAAGTTTTGAGCTGGAAAATAAATAATAAAAAATAAATTGCACTGGTTAGTGTCACTTTTATGGCACACTCACATTGCAAAATGTATGTAAATATGGCTCAAAGTTCCCTAAGGTTAGATAGCCATATCTCAATGACTTACATATAATTTACACCAGACTTCTCCAACAAGTACCTTGTGAGTTTCTGGTAGCTCTCCAGCTACCTGTAAGTAGCTCTCCAGTATGCAGCACAGCCTGCCAAATTAGAAGCTTTTGTTTGGCTAAAGTATTGGGGAGCACATATATGTAGGTTTTGCGTCGCCCTTGTGCCACACTAGGGGGGGCAAGGGCAATGCAAAATCTAAGTCGGATTTATCAACTCAAGCAAAGCCACCCTGTGTGGTCCTGCGTGGCTTGAAAACTCTTGAATAACGCAACACTGCTCAAACTGCTGAGTTGTATTACTCTACCCCAGGGAAGCATTCCATTTATCCACCGACAGATTTTGGTGCATTCCCAGATTTTACCAAGAATGGTACATCTATGAATGTGTCAAAATGCTACCGCCCCCCCAGGGGAGGCGTAACAAGGAGAAATATGTTTATTTCTCCATTTCTTTCCTCTTTCTATGTGTGTTGCATTCTGAAGCACATATAGAAGGAGAACATGCCTCAGGGGTTTGTTTTTGTGCAGAAAGTTGTCCCTTCCTACACAAAAAGAATCCTGCTAGGTGGCACATTATGCGCCAGTGCTTGTAAATGACAGGAAGGCACCATATATTGTTAGGTACAGTGCCTTCCTGCCCTTTCCCTATCACACAGCGCAGCAAGGTGACTTGCAGCGATGCTCTGCGTAATTATGTGTTAAATATGCCCCTATGTTTATACCAAAATTGAAAGTGTATATTTGAGTCCAAAATGTGTGTACTTTCAGAACTTATCAACTGATGTTTGGAGTAGAAGGGTTGAATTTCATAATACTTTTCATGCCTAACATTTAAAACATTAAATGGCATTCGTGAGCCTTATTACTGTTTTTATGATTTCCTTGGTGCAAGGAGCATGGCTGTTATGTATTAACTATGTGAAGACATTCCAAAATGACAACCTTTTTTTGACATAAATCCTGGTAACCCAGCCTGATGCACTGCTAGAGAACATGCATAGGATCGCCATTAATGTAATGTTGTTGGATGTGGTCCCTATTACAACGCTAATAATATTAGTAGCTCAGGATGATTCTCACTTAACATAAGTAGCTCTTATTACAGGAAAGTTTGGCAGCTCCTGGTACACCATTTGCGTAACACTTTATGTGTGAACTATCATTTCCATTATTTGCTTCTAGACACAAGATTAATGAATTATGGGCATAATAGGTGTACCCTTTAGTAATCACTGTGCCACACATATTAATCTATTGCTATATTCATTTATTGAAAGTCTTGTTAAGAGTGTACCAGCTTTCTAAGAGTGCAAGAGCACTGTGCAGTAGAACACCTATGCCGACATGATGAAATTATCATGCTAGCAGACATAAAGATAAAATAAACATATACTGTGCAGAAACAAACAACCTAAATACGAGTATGTGGTACAGTAGTATTTACACACGAGAAAGGAATTTATATAATATAGCTTACAGTTTGGTTAAGGAGTCCAAGTGATGCAAATCTAAGGCTGATCCTGTTATTGAAAATCTAAATTCAAAACACAAGTATTGTATTGAGATTGAATGCAAGGAGAGGTGTAGAAAGAATGACCATAAGTAATCAGCAAAGAGTTGAAAGGAATGGAGATGCCATACAGCTGTGCAGCTTTGGCAGGAGGGCAAGGTTAGATTCTGAGTCAAGTGCTTTTAAGCATGCATCTGGTAGGTGTATAAAGCAATGTAGTGAGGTACTACTGAGGCAATGTGATTGAAACTTTATATGTGGAGACCAGAAAGCCTGATGGATGTATCCAGTGAGATTGGCATTTCCATAAATCCCTCTCCAAAGGATGAGAACATGGGCACTTATTGACGACGGGGATTTGGTGTAGGGCAGTGCAGCAAGTCATCTTGCTGTGCTGCCCTACACTAAAGTGAAAGCGGAGGAGTGCACTGTATTCATGCAATACAGAGCACTCCTGTATTTTCCCTGAGCTTGCGCCATTTCGGCTGCCTAGCGCCAACGCAGGCACACTTGTGTGCCTCTGTTGTCGGCAGGATTGCTTTTGTGTAGGAAGGGGCAACTACCTGCACAGATACAATCCTAAGAGGCACTTTCCTTTTTCAATGTGTGCTGCAGAATGAAGAACATATAGAAAGAGGAAAT
Organism: Lissotriton vulgaris; assembly: GCF_964263255.1. Lineage (NCBI taxonomy): Eukaryota > Metazoa > Chordata > Amphibia > Caudata > Salamandridae > Lissotriton > Lissotriton vulgaris. The sequence continues at coordinate 825,360,880 of NC_141685.1, read as the reverse complement.
CACGAGAAAATATCGAGGAGAAATAAAGAAATTTCTCCTCGTTATGCGTCACCATGAGAGGTGCAAGGATTTGGAGATTCCCACCTGTTGCTCACAAAATTAGTAGCTTTCCTGCCATAAAATGTCTTACTCATGCATAGAAGGACACTCTTTGACCAGAAAAACATTTCAGAGCAAGAGGTATGGTGGGACGTTCCAGGGGACACAGGAAGGGACACAGCGGGGGACAGGACAAGAGCTCAGGCAGGGTGATGAACCTCAGAATTTTGCATAGAGGGCAAGCACACACTAACCTTGGGAGTAAAGGAGCTATAGTGGCTGGAGATGATGCAAGGAGCATGGGAACAGGGTATGCATCAGCGGCGGTGTATCAGATGTGGTCCTGCTCCCTTCACCGCCACCCCCTTTTCTGAATCCCAAGCAGCACCAATTCACAAACTGTTCCTTTACATCCTTACCATTGTTTCACAGTCATTCTCAAGGACGAGGTTTTCAATGGTATTCTGAACCATAAGATCATGAGCATTTTGTCTGTGTTTTCCACGTGTAGTTGTGGGTGTAGCTTCTCGCCAAAACAAGCACAAGGAACTGAAAATCTCCACGAAGCTGGGAGCAACTGCTTTTAGCATAAATTGCCATTAATGGACTGAAGGTTTGAGATTGCCAAAGAGATGAGTACATATTCCTTGTTTGTTTAACCTGGGGTAGGATTTACCATCCATGTTTGCATTTTTGCCATCACTCAAGAGAGAAGAAAGTTGCTAAATTCTGAGGTTAGTTTTAATTTCAATTTGTTGTAAATTGCACTTTGGTGGCAAGCTATTCAGTGTTAAACAGTGGGATTTTAGAATTTTTTCATAATTTTAACACCATTTTTTTTTACTACCAGTATCTCCTATTTTAAAGATGCAACTTTTCCAGTGTATTGATTTATTTGCAGTTTTTCATGATATAGATGGATGGTAACATTAGCAAAAGTTGCAGGTATTAGACCCATTTGACTTACGAACAGATTCAATAATGAATCAAAACAGGTATATAGTATTTGAAAAACAAAAAGCACTGGTAGAATAAAATTAAATTCAAGTCTATTGTATAGCTACAACTATTTTTCAAAATAATTTGCTAACATTTTTTTTAAGTAGCACATCTAATTACTCAGACTAATCTGAGCAATTTGTGGAATTTCGCAGCTTGTGTCATAGATCTCAAAGCGAGATAAAATGATTGTGGTGGAGCCAAACTAACCAACTGAAAATGAAGTTGCTGGCTTTTTTAATTTTCAAGAAATATATATTTGGGCGAAGATTTACGAAATTGTCATGCAATGCAGAGCAGCGAGTCACCTTGCTGCACTTCACTGCATGACAGGAAAACGGCAAGAATGCGATTTATTTAGATCAATACGGCGCATTCCTCGCTTTTCCCCTGCAATGGTGCCCTTGCGTGGCTGTATAAATCTCATTTAAGTTTTGCGTCGCACATTTACCACGATGCGTGGTACAAACACAACATAAACTGCGTCATAAATTTGCCCCACGGTCTTCAAATGTTCAAATGGTACAGCAGCCTTTGTTTGCTGTACTTGTTTTAGATTGTAACTGCTTGATTTGGCCCATGATTTGCAGAAGACTACTTTTCTTTGTTGTTTAAGAACAGATGTTCCCCTGTTTTCATGAAAATTTAAATTTCTATGGAAGTCTAACACATTGGCACTGTAGACCATGAAATAAATCACTAGAATACCTTCAAGGACATCAAAATATACTGTAGCAAAGACCATAGATAAATCCTTGGCATTGGCCTTCAGTGGCTGTCACACATACACCCTTAACATAGTTGGCAAGTAAATGTCAAATTGGAGGGGTTTGTGTCCATTTACTTTTCCGCACTCAGAAAAAATTGTGCCCTGATCCACAATTTTTCCCTGAAAAATTCCCTAGTATTTACTGGAGGAATTTGGATTGGGAAGCCATGTAGGATAATTGGGAAGCATTCAGCAAAACATTGAATATCAGGTAAAATCTTTCTTGGGAAAATGTGAAATCCATGAATGGTATTTCCATCTGAGATGTTTCCTCCTAGTAAATCTAACCAAGTAAGAATGAATTGGTTAGTCTTTTAACTTTCAACACATTTGCTTTGACTGTTTGGATTCTACTTTTATTTGTTTTTGCCCCTTTATTTTCTCAATTTTACCCCCATTTTTTTTGTTTGGCTTTTTGTTTTACTTTTCTACATTTGTTATTTTTCTTAGACCTTTGACGTTTGGAAACTTCTTTTTTTGTCTATTTGATTTTTCCTGTTAACCCCCTCTCTTTATTCTATTGTACTTTTTGATAGTGTTAATGTTTAATTCTCTATTGGTCATATTTATGCTGTTTTCTTTTTATTTTTTTTATTTCACTTTTACCTGTATTTATTTGGTTTCATATATGTCAACCTATTGTTTTATTTCAGATTAGCAAATTCAATGCTTTGGTGTTCTCATATTTTTACCAAACTACCCACTGGCTCTCTTAAGGGCATTCTGCTCGCAGCAGCTCATCTCAACCAAGCCTGAAGACATATGACAACATCGCCGCAATCCTGATGGAACTCAACTGGCTCTCCTTGCCGACCCACACAATCTTCAAAACCAGATGTATAATTTACAAACCTGTCACTCCCAACATCCCTATTTACCTGGCTGACAAATTCACCATCTCTACTTACCTTCTTCATTGGCTCTCAGCACACCCCCTTTCAGGACACCAGCAGACTCGAAACAAATAAATATAAGAAATAGCAAGAATTGGCAAAGCCAGTAGGTCTAAAGAGCTGTCTGCTTTGGCAGTGTGTTGTTGTCATGTTGTACAGTAGCATGCATGCTTTGCAGTGTGGGTAAAACTCATTTTAAAAAGAGCTGTAATGCAACCAGGGCTCATGCCCTTTTTTTTAAAGCACATTGGTGCTGAATGAATTACAGTCCTCTTTTCATTACGATATTTTTGTCATGGTGCACAGCCAATGTCGTCACCGCTCTTGGATGAAAAAAGGCAATGGCAGACTCAATAGTCTCAAAGGGGAGACCTATGGGCGTTGCAATGATTTTCCTAGGCACAACACCCCTGCGATTTTGAACAAAGCAGTTAATCTCTTCATGCGTGAAAAATAAAAAAATTATAATTTGGTAAAAAATCCGAGCACATAAAGAAAGCAATTGCGCCATGGCCATGACTTAGTGAAAATACATTTGGAATCAGGTAACATCTCTTGTCACAATTAAATCAGATAACAGGGGTAATCCAATAACATTTTGTGCTGGGATTGCATCATAAAAATTACGCAAAACATGTTTTTTTCATTATTTTCTTTTCAGCACAAAACTTGTTTTGTGCTGGAAATTGACTAAAAGTAGCTCAAAGTAGCATAAGCCATGCTTCACATTACTTAGCGTCAAGGGGGCATTACCAAACTCACCCACCCTATTTGATGCGCAACACTATCTACCAATAATTGAGACAATGTGTTGGGTCAAAAAATAACGCCTTTTGAAACCAGACATAGGAGTAATGTTTTCATTTCTCCTTTCTTTTCTGACTTTGCATGTGTGCTGTACTGTACACCACATATACAAAGTAGAAAAAGTTTTATAAGTTGTCTACATATAGTATTTGCACTGGTAGGTACAAAACCTATGCTAGACTCTCGCGCACACCCTTGCACTATGGCACAATATTATGCGCTTGGTGCACAGCAGCAAAATTCTGTACCAGTGCTAGGAAAAGGGATGAGAGTGCCCAATATCTGTAGATATGGTGCTTTACTGCTCCCTCCCTGTCAAGCAATGCAGCACAGCCTTTATGGCTGCTGCGCTGTGTTGGGTGACAGTTTAGTAAATCTCTACCAACATCTGTTGTCACAATAAACATCCATTCCTGAGGAGAAAAGGCCTTCTTTGAGATGCGTGTGTCACAGTAAAACATAGCTACAAACGGCAAGAAGCTGAATAAGGACTACAGGGAAGAAGAAAAATAAAAAGTAGGACCTCAATCACTGCACGATCAGCAGAAGGACATCAATCACAATGAACCAATCAGTACTTGGTCCAAGCTCCACCCTAAAGAAGAGAAAGTGAAGCCAGCTAGCGCTAGCATATTAGAAGGCCGACAGAGCGACAATGAAGCCAACAAATGTTAAGCAACGGGCGTGTTGCATGCCCCTTGTTGTTTACAATATCTCTTGCGAGAGCGTATGCAGTACATGCATGACCTAAGAAACAGGGCAACAGGCCTTGTCCACCTATGCACCGCGAATCTGAACAAAATTCCTGTATGCCTCAGGACCTTCTGAAACTTGCTCCAATTTAGAAAAGTGGTGAAGATGCACCTCTTTAAAGAACATTATACCATGATACATTAATTTTCCTCTTCTGCTCATAGAACCCAGCTAACTCTTTAATCATTTGTTGGCTGTACCTTGGTCATTATTCCTGTGCAGCATTCTTTTACCAATTGGCTAGATTTACACTATAGAAATACTACATACGCGCATACATAAAATAGATTTTCTACCTTTAGTGTGTGACTGTGTTGCCTATTTTTTTTAATTTCTTTTGGACATCCTAGTTGTTTTCTATTTTGATGCTCATTTATTTGATCTGTTTTTATGGGGGCTTTATTTTCATGTGGCTTCTGTTATGTCCCACTTTCCTTTTTTCTTTTTTTCCTTTATCAATGTAACTCTTTACTCTTTTCTCTGTTCCTCTTCTATCATTTCTATTTGACCTCTAAAGTTGGTCTTCATTTTTATTTTATTTGGTCTCGGTTATTGTGCTAAAATTTGATTTTTTTTAATATATGCCATTTTTGGTGGAGTCTTTCGAACATTATGTATGCTCCAGTCACTTAGTTCATTGCCACTTTTTTTTTTGCTTGCCTCTTCATTTTTTCCGCATGTTTAAGGGGTGATTTGAAGTGTGTGCATAATTTGTTGGTGCCACCGGCTTCACCAAATTCACAGATCCCACCCCATTTATAAACAGGGTTACAGCGGGGTATTTTTCAGCAAAATTTTAGCCCATTCTGTTGGGTGACAGGACGACTAGTCTTGCTTATTTTTGGGTAGGATGGCCATCACTATTTGTTCCTTTACGGGATATGCATGGTAGGCATGGCAGTCCCTGACATTTGCTTTTTTCCCTGAAGCAACAAACCCTACTTTGAGGGTTTGTGATAGCAAAACAAAAGAGAATACCAAGCTAACTGCTTCACAATGGAGACCTCTCCATTGTTCAACTATAAACAAAAATGCTTTTCTGCAACGATTGTTGCCCATTCATTACAAATATATTCGCCTGATTGTTGGGCAACTCGAAAAATGACAGTAGACCCTCCACCAATGAGGCAGAGGCCCATTCCTCCCTCGATCTGGTGAGCTGCCCGCCAGGCTTTAAATGAGACCCTTAGTTTTCTATTTGGCTCCTATTTCCAGTGTAACTCTCCTGTCTACTTTGTTTTGACACTTATTTCAATTTTAGACTTAATTGTTTTTCAATGTGCAACTTACTTTTTTCAGTCTGTCAGCTTAGGTTTTCTATTTAACGATTTATATGTCTTTTTGATAGCTTACATTATTTGTTTCTGTCCAGCCCTGCCTTTTATTTAGGACTGTCAATTTGTTTCTGTTCCATATCTTTAGTTCTTGAGTCTCCCCCTTTTGTGACAGCACAATTTCTCCTGGGTTCTGTATTTTGTTTCACAAATATTTTCTTTGATTTGAGGCATCATGTGTAAAGGTATTTTGTGGTTCTAAAGCCTGTGATTCACAAAATTACAGGGTTTGTGACAGCAAAATGTATTTTTATTATTTAGAAAATCCGTATTAATAGTTGGAAATGTTTTTCTGACCATTAAAAGAGCTTTTGTGACCCTATTTTGATGCTCATTTATTTGATCTGTTTTTATGGGGCTTTATTTTCATTTGGCTTCTGTTATGTCCCACTTTCCTTTTTTCTTTGTTTCCTTTGTCAATGTAACTCTTTACTCTTTTCTCTGTTCCTCTTCTATCATTTCTATTTGGCCTCTAAAGTTGGTCTTCATTTTTATTTTATTTGATCTCGGTTAATGTGCTAAAATTTGATTTTTTTTAATATATGCCATTTTTGGTGGAGTCTTTCGAACATTATGTATGCTCCAGTCTCTTACTCGATTGCCACTTTTTTTTTTGCTTGCCTCTTCATTTTTTTCCGCATGTTTAAGGGGTGATTTGAAGTGGGTGCATAATTTGTTGGTGCCACCGGCTCCACCAAATTCACAGATCCCACCCCATTTATAAACAGGGTTACAGCGGGGTATTTTTCATCAAAATGTTAGCCCATTCTGTTTGGTGACAGGATGACTAGTCTCACTTATTTTTGGGTAGGATGGCCATCACTATTTGTTCCTTTGCCGGATATGCATGGTAGGCATGGCAGTCCCTGACATTTGCTCTTTGCCCTGAAGCAACAAACTCTACTTTGAGGGTTTGTGATTGCAAAACAAAAGAGAAAACCAAGCTAACTGCTTCACAATGGAGACCTCTCCATTGTTCGACTATAAACAAAAATGCTTTTCTGCAACGATTGTTGCCCATTCATTACAAATATATTCGCCTGATTGGTGGGCAACTCGAAAAATGACAGTAGACCCTCCACCAATGAGGCAGAGGCCCATTCCTCCCTAGATCTGGTGAGCTGCCCGCCAGGCTTTTAATGAGACCCTTAGTTTTCTGTTTGGCTCCTATTTCCAGTGTAACTCTCCTGTCTACTTTATTTTGACACTTATTTCAATTTTAGACTTAATTGTTTTTCAATGTGCAACTTAATTTATTCAGTCTGTCAGCTTAGGTTTTCTATTTAACGATTTATATGTCTTTTTGATAGCTTACATTATTTGTTTCTGTCCAACCCTGCCTTTTATTTAGGGCTGGCAATTTGTTTCTGTTCCATATCTTTAGTTCTTGAGTTTTCCCCTTTTGTGACAGCACAATTTCTCCTGGGTTCTGTATTTTGTTTCACAAATATTTTCTTTGATTTGAGGCATCATGTGTAAAGGTATTTTGTGGTTCTAAAGCCTGTGATTCACAAAATTACAGGGTTTGTGACAGCAAAATGCATTTTTATTATTTAGAAAAGCCGTATTAATAGTTGGAAATGTTTTTCCGGCCATTAAAAGAGCTTTTGTGACCCTGTCCAACTCTCAGACAGGAAGGGGTGAATAAGGAGCACTTCCCTCCTGCCGGCAATTGGGAGCGGCATGTATGAATGGTTTGTGACTGAAATGCGGTCGTAAAAGCAGTCCCAACCATTGATCAGAAACGAATGTGTCAAAGGTGTGGCATCTAAGCCGAAAAGGTAAAGCTGGCCCTGTGTACATCTATCCCTTGGTGAATTGTGCTGGTGGCTCAAGGGGAGCCTGCAGTGGTCCAGAAGAAGCAGGCAATGCTCATGCCCGTCCCTCACTTCAGATATCCCACGTCATACATGGTAAATTGAACAGAAAAAAGTCATATATTGCTTCAGTGCCTCCTGACTGTGATATTTAATATTTGTCGCTCAGAGAGACACTTTAGCATTTAGTTATGCCTCAACCACTCAAAGAAAATCGTTTTTATCTTCAACTGTCCTAAACCACACGAGAATGAGGCAGCTCTCCTGCGGTAGCCAACAAACTTGCACATTTACTCGATTTCTTGCTACTTTGGCCACTGTGTTTGTGACAGGATTCAAGAACTGAACCCAGAATGCTTTTAAGAAAATGTTTCCAATCTGGGAATGGAAATGCATTCATTCTAAATTGTGAAAATACTAGAGGGCATACTTCAAGTTCGAGGGCTGTTTAAAGTACCATGAAAACTAGAGAAATAGAAGAACACGTCAATTTTTGAACTTTAATATAGTTTACCTTTATTGCAAAGGAAGCAGAAATACCAAGGGGCTCATTTATTGCATTTTGGCTTAGGACAGCGCAGTACAGTAAGGGGCACCTTCCTACACAAAAACAATCCTACAAGGCATTTTCCTCTTTCTATGTGGGCTGCAGCATGCAACCCATATAGAAAGAGGAACACCGAGGCGAAATAAACATATTTCTGCTTATTACACATCACCTCGGGAGGCATATGGATTTGACTCTTCCCTAGGTTTACATCACTTTGTAAATCTGGGGCAGCATAAAATTCCACGGGGCATATTTACAAGGGCGTTATACCGCTGAAGCAACACTTTTTGCCGCTAAAGCGGCGATAATTTCATTGCTTTATTAACAAGGCGGTACTAAAATGCATTAGCGCGTGTTAGCTGTCGTTTTGGTATCGCATCGCTAAAGAGATGCAAAGTAGGCGTACCTTTCAGGGAACAACATGAATATATTCACTAACGCACAGCACGGTATTTATAAGCCGGGCCAGTACTCGCGTAGGGAAGAAAAAAGCTGCGCTAACCGCGAATATTGGGGAAAACTAGCGTCTACAAATATTTTGACTTAGCCATGTGCATTATGGGGTGTGTATTGTAAGGTTACATCCACCTCTCCCTATTAACAACATGTCCATCAGTGCAGTTGTAATATCGCTGGTTTTCAGGCGATATTGATGAAAATCGCTGAATATCGCCGGATTTCACATCGCCTGTATGGAAATCGTTGCAAATACACAGCTAACACAGCGATGCGAACTGGTGATATACGGCGGTATTCAAAATCGCGCTTAGCGCATTTGGCGATGTTCAACGCAAATTGTTGATAATATGCCCACACGTGTGTTGCCTGGAAAAACCGACTGCAAAGTCCATGGACTCCTTCGGGGTGCAGAGTAAAGCGACACAGCACTTTGCGCTGTGTCGCATAACTCATGATTTATGAGACCACTCAAAGCCATGCAGGGTGGCTTTGCGTGGCTTCATAAGTCTTTATGCGATACCTGCGTCTTGCATGTACCACTCTACGTGGCGCAAAAGTGATGCAGGGCTCTCATAAATAAGCCCCGAAGTGATTTCGGTCCCACTGTGGTACAATACAAATATTAGTACCAGTGCAGGTGGGAATTTGGACAAGGCAACATCATCGAAGTAAGCCTATTTACTAAACTACCAGGGGTAGCTAAAAAGACATCACACACTCTCCTAACTCCAGAGGACTTTACAAGGTTAACCCCTTTTTCACCATCAATATTTGGCCTCGGGGAAGAAAACTACAGACAGTAAAGAGGGCCTCTGGCTCCCTGTTTATTTCACTTCCTGTTGTCAGCATCATGTCCAAGGACTGCAGGACAGAAACGACAGCGCCGGGGTGGTGTTAATAATTTAGTCAGAGGTAGTGCCTGCTACCCCGAGCTAGCCCTCTCTGAAGTCCATGGGGAAGATCTTGGTTCTTAAAATCGTTAAGTGGAAAAAGCAACCTAAACTCCAACATTTCGTCATCTAGTGTTCCTCTCAGAAGGGCAGGGCTCTGCATTTGCTCAGCACATTTTCTTAGACGTGAGGAGATGATTGCGCAGTATTCATTTATCTGATTTTTGCAGGAGCACAGCAGTAATCTGTACAGGATAGAGAGAATAAGTTACAGTCGATGAAAAGAAGTGTAAGGAGTCCAGTGGCGAAGGACGATAGATGTGTTTGGGGACAGAGACAGAAAGCCCCCTCCACCCTTGCACGCTGCTGAACAATTTAAGCGTCTGATGGAAACAAAATGCCTGCCGCTGTTTAGGAGAGGCCTGCCTGGTCATCTGAATCCTTCACGTTGAATGATGAGGGGGTCTCTGTCGGTCTCCCTGTTGTATGCAGCTTAAACCTGACAGACTGCATTAAAATGAGGAATTGGGGCCTGTCTCTTCCCTTTAGTGGGACGTGCAGTCCTGAGGTGAGGCTGCCGGGGGAGTCTCTGAGGGCGGCCAGCTCTCATGACCGCCTCTCACTTCAGACGTCCCGCCTCAGACGTGGTAAACTGAGCAGAAAAAAGTCATATATTGCTCCGATGCCTCCTGGCTGGGGTACTTAACGTTTGTCGCTCAGAGAGACACTTGAGCATTTAGTTATGTCTCCACGACTCAAAGGAAATAATTTTCATCTTAAAATGTCCACAACCACACGAGAGGCAACTCCCAGCCGGAAGTGAACACACTTGCACATTTAAGGGCATATTTATGTATTTGTAACACAGCGCAGGAATGTGCCTTGTTTATTACAATACTGTGCCTTCCTGTCCTTTCCCAAGCCTGGCGCACAACGGGCTGCCTACTGCACATGCAGGCACACTTGCATCATGGTGTAAGGGTGCCCGCGTTGCATGCAGGACTCTTTTTATGCAGGAAGGGGCACCTTCCTGCACAAAAACAATCCTGAGAGTAAAATTCATCTTTCTGCGTATTCAGCAGAATGCAACACACACTAGGAGGCTGTAACTAGGAGAAATAAATGTATTTCTCCTTCTTACGCCTCTTCAGGAAAGGTGTATTTGTTCGGTGGATTCCCAAGTCTCCTAGTGATGGTAAATCTGGGAATGTGTCAAATTCCATGGGACTTGCGTGGGAATACCTACGGAACAACCATGGAACGCCTTCCCAGGGTCGAGTAATACAATGCAATGGTTAGCGATGCATTGCGTTACTCCTGATTTATCAGGTACGCGGGGCTACGCAAAGTTGCCTTGTGTGACTTGATAGATCACATTTTAGGGTTTGTGTCGCGCATGTACCACATTGCATGGTTCAAACGCGATGCAAACCCTTACTGCATAGGGCCCTCAGTACATTTCTTTGGCCACTGTGCCTGCTAAAGAATTTAGGAAAAACTTAATAATCATTTAATTCTAATGTATCACTCACGTCATGATCACGTGGATGGGTATGACTTTGGTTTTCCATTTTGACCCATTTGCAGGTTTATTCATGTCTGCCAAATGACACCTGGCAAGCTTTTACCCAACAGCAATTAGCAGTCTCAGCCTATTCCTGTGATGCAAAACATGAAATGAAACTGCATTTCTTCTGCATGTTTTGAGCCTCGTTCTAACTGGTAGCAAATCCTGAGTCAGGCTTCCGAATGTTGCAGTACTTACCACATATCTGAAATGTTTCTGTTTTACATTGTGCCAGGGAAACCCTATCACAATGTGAAATGGAAAAACTGTTGAAAAGAGGCAAGTCTGGAGCCGTATTATACATTGTGCCCCAGGGCCCTCCCTGGATTACAAGTGGAGTGGCACATGAAGGCGGTGAACCCTTAAAGGCTACACCACCTCTGATGTGCAAGTGACTTTTTCCCCAGCCGAGGACAAAGCCTGCCCCTGCCCCAGTCATATTTGCATGTGGGCAGGCAGGAAATGAATCAGTCAGGAGGCGTAAACTCCCCAAAGGTTAGCCACACCTCTAGGGTGGGCTACCTGGACTGTACAACAGAAGATTGATCATGCCATCTTGAAAAGTGCTAAAAATAGTGGGTTCTGGGTAAAAAGGTGACATAGACCCCACCCAGATGTGGTCACTGTAGGAAGGTGGATATCTCACTATGGTTGCCCCCAACTTTTTGCCTAGTGTTTTGCTGGTTTTCGACATAGTTGGCCTGGGATCCTGCTATCCAGGACCCCAGGCTTCCTCCTCTCTCTGTTAAAAAGCCCGACGAGACCCAGACTTCCAGACCTCTACCTACATCTGCAGCACAGCTGAGATCCGTGGGTGCGACGAGACACGTGGGACCGGCCATCTTGGAGAAACTGCCCTCCAGCATCCACGAGATCTGCGTGGGGCCCTTTTTCTTGATTGCTGCTTGACGCGTTGTCTGGTCACTTTCCGGCTGGCTAGTAGCTAGACAATGATCGACGAAATCTACACCACTGGTCTGGTTGCTCGAGACTGGCCCTTGCTTCCCTGCAAAGGAGAAGCACCCTGGACCCTCCTGGTCCGCACCAGGCGCCTTTTCCACTCACCGCGTGGGTTGCCTTTACCAAGGCCTGTTGATGGCGAATCCGGAACAGACACCGCCGACAGCGAGAGCCTGCGTGGGACAGCTCGTGCCTCCATCCTGGTCATCAAAGACACCTCCTGGTCCACGTGGCTGCAGAGTCAAGCGTCCACTCTTCACCTGATCGCGACAACAGCATCTGGTTCCTTCCTTGTTCCACTCCAGTCACTGGCTAGTGACTTTGAACATTGTCCCCTCTGCTTTCAGGTTTCCATCTCCCTTGATCCACCCTTGGATCGCTCCGGACATCTTCCTCCTGGTCGCCTGCAGCATCTTTCTTCAAGGCTCCATAGACTTCGACGCGGAAACCCGACACACTTTCACACCTATGCACCCGCAGCCCGTCTGTGAGGTAACGAGAGCATTTCGGTGCTCAAGGGTAGATTGACTCTCCTAGTGTCCAGGTATCCAGTCGTTTTAGTCTGAACCAGTCGGAACTGTCTTTTACTTACCTGTTCGTAATTTGTAGTGTACATTGACTTTGTAACGCATCTCGCGTGTGAGTTCACACTCTGCACACGCGTCCCGTGGCCTCCTGTCCCTTACCTAAGGATAGGGTAGTGTAGTCCCAGCGATCCTACAGCTTCTGGACAGCTCAATTTAGTTCTATCGATTTCCTTATACCATTTACTTAGTATATGGTTTGTCGTGCCCCTAGGGCACCATTGTAATTTGTGCAATTTATCGTATTTTTCTTAAGAGTCTTGTCATGTGCTTAGCCCTCTGATCTCATAAAGAGTTCAGAGGTGTTTTGTCAGTAATAAATATCTTGTTTATTTTCATAACAACCTGTGTGGTGTCCTTTCATTTGGTATTCAAGGGGTTATATGTGGTAAAACAGCTGGCTTCACATGCCAAAAGAGTTTAGCCTAAGACTGCTTTGTCCATGCTACCATTAGGATAGCTGGTCTATAAGGTTGCCTTACAACCAATCACCATAAGGGTTGTTTGGACTGATACAAGGTGATCACTAGAACTAGTGAGCATCATATATCAGGCCAACTTCTCACATTCACCTAATGGACGGATTAGCTGCAGGAACAGTAGCCCATTGGCCTCTAACTCTCACACCCCTAAACACCCCGTAAATCTTGGATCGAAGGGGGACTCCAACACAAGAACTCCAGATCTGCTCTTGCTGTGAAGAAGGACAAAGAAGAGACCATGTCTGCAAACCCAGGATTCCACAAACACAAGCGCCATGTTCTGCACCTGTGGCAGCTACTCTGCAACAACCAGATTACAACTCACTCCAGACCAGGGGCCAGTTCCAAAAGGAAAGTGAACCCCTCTGCAACCGAAAGGCAACACCAGAACTGCCTAGAACTAGATGTACTAGTCCCCTGCAGCAGGTAAGAAGAAATACCACTTCCAAAACTAAAGAAGGATTCTCTGCTGGGCTCCATCGAGTACCAGCCAGCACAGAGGAACCATCAGGTACCTTCTGGGAAATATAGTATTGAACCTCAGTTAGTCTCAGCCCTCTACTATGTTTCCCACGGCTTCTGGAAGAAGGTTTGCTAAATCTATGTGTTTGCCATGTCCAAGGTTTGTTGGTGGTCAGTCTGACTACTAACCACTTCACTCCACGCTGTAGCAAGCAGGAATCACCCTGCAACTTCAACCACCCACCCCTGTGGCTCAGTTGTCGAGAGTTGACATCCAATTTGTGCATGCGTTGGCACGTCTGGTAAGCTCAGCCTTCTTAGCTCCTGTTCAGCACCAAGGGTAGCCAGGCACACCTCTGCACACGAGACACCCAAACTATGTAAAGCTGTTCTGCCAGGTGACTCCTGGTCCAGTGGCCCCCTCTAGCTTATCCTCCAAGGAGCTCCTCTGAACTCAACTGGTAAATGAACGAGTGTCACAAGTACTGCTTTTCATCACTTCAGCTTGCCGATCAGCACCTAGGACAGCCAAGTCACCTCTGCACCCAGATTCCCTTTACAAGGTAAAATAGTTTTGACTGTTGAGAATTGGTCTGGGGACCAGCAAGACCTTAACTCACAGTTGGTTTCATGGAACTCACCCTGCAAGGGACCAAGTGTCACTGTGTGTGTTCTCCATTGAGCGCAATAGTAAAGTTGGCCAACTCTGAAAAGTACTGATTTAATCTTCACTTTAAAATCGATAACTCTAGTTATCCACCTTGTATTGATTTTGTTTAGTGTCAAAATGTATTTAAAATGTATGTTATTTTTCTAAATTAGTTTTGGATTTCTTTCAAGTCGTGTTACTTACTTGTCGTCCATGTTGGTACTCTGAAAAGCTTAACACATGTTCCTCTAAGTAAGTTTGACTGCTGTTTACCACTCTAAAAAGACTGAGCTAAGGGTTACTAAAGCAAAGCTGAGGTCCATCTTTGGGTGTTGTGTTAGTATTACATGGTAAGGCCTCAAACTACACCACATATTATTTCCACCGTGCTACATTGGTGTTACAGCAGTGCGATTTAGAACTTGTGTTTCACAGTACCACATGGCCATAAGTATTTTGTTTGTACAGGAAACATCTCCAATTGTCTGTAGACAAAAGTTTTAAAAATATTGAATTTTGTGAGTCTAGTTTTCATTGGAAGTGTTAGGGCCCTATGTAGATCCCCATTCCAATAGCGGAATGAAGATACAAATATTTCTAGAAAGTTAGACAAAACTTTCAGATAAAGTAGTGCATGATGGAGAGGGGGCAGGATCTCGACCTGACCACCATCCCACCTCTCAAGATGAATGATCTGAGAGCTCTGTGCAAACTTAGGGAAATTAGTTTTAGAGCTGCAGTCAAAAGTGAGGACCTTGAGAAGGCCCTCAGCTTCTATGAGGAAGAAAAAGGAAAGGAGGGACACACCTCGGAAGATGTTCCTCAAGTGGATGATGAGGTAGTCCTAGCCCAAACTGACAATGGAGAAAGCAGTGAAGATCATGACTCTACACCCTCCCCAGACCACTTCACCAGTGGAAAGTGACAGAGGTCACTCTAAGTTTTTACCCTCTGGTAGGCTGGTCGAAACTCTTGAGGACAAGTTTGCCCAAATCTCCCTGAAGGAGAGAAAGTTTGACCTGAAAGTGAGGAGGCTAGCCCTTGAGGTAAGTCGGGTTAAGTTGGGCCTAAGTATAGTGATGGAGAAAAGATTGATACATTTTTGCAGATTTTAAAGGGCTTTTAAAATTAGGAAAGTAGGTTGTCTGGGGCTATCTACATTGGGAGTTATTTGAAGGTGAAGGGCAGAGACCTTCTGACTCTTATTGAGGATGTGGGTGAGTACCATCCCGACAAGAAGGAGGGGTGTGGACTAACTGCAGAGAAGAACAAAGTCAAGTTTAGGGAAACCCAAAAAGGCCAAAACCAAACTTGGGTAGACTTTGCTGAGTCCTCAGTCAAGGAACTAGAAAATTGAATTAAAGGCAAAGGGAAGCACACTTATGATGGGCTGTATCATCTGTTGATGAAAGAGCACATTTTCACTAATTGTACCACAGAGCTATTGAGACAGCATCTAGTAGATTCTGAGCTGTCCTCTCCCAGAGAGCTGGGAAGTAAGGCAGATGCATGGGTGAGAACCAGGTTATCCCAGAGAAAGATGCATGGTGGGGGTGACCCTAAGAAGGGTACACCGACTTCCCAACAGTGAAAGGAGGTAAGCACTGACAAAGATAAAAAGGAGTTCTCTAAAGGCCCCAAAAAGACTTCTCAGGAGGGAGGGCCCGGGACTCTTCCCAATCCAAAGGAAATGGGACGTCACCTAGCCGGTATATGTAGGCACCCCTAAGAGTCCTCACAGAATTCTCCATGTAACTCCCCTAAAGCAACACCAGGATAGGGCGGACATGACCATGCTGATGGTTATGGATGCAGAACAAGAGGAGGAAATGAGCCCCTCTCTAACCTGTTATCAGCCAACCCACAAGATGGTAAAGTGGAAGGTTTAGACCTGTCTGACACTCTCACTGTACAACAGCAGATGCACTGTAGGCGAGTCTGCAGCCAGTTTGCAGAGCTTTACTATTTGACACCAGGACAGACAACCTGTTGTACCCATGATGTGCACACCAAGACAGCCCCTGTCAAGAACAAGATTCATCCACTGTCTGTCCAAATCAAAGCTTGCATCAAAGCTGAAGAAGATGTTAGAGTTAGGGGTAATTAAACCTTTGGACAATCCCTGGACCAGCCCAGTGGTACTGGTCCCCAAACCGCACTCAAACGGTTGGAAACCTGAGATTAGTTTTTGTGTAGATTTCAGGGGGATTGAATGCAGTGACCAAGACTGATGCACACCCCAAACTCAGAGTGGATGTGTTTATTGATAAGCTATGGGCATCCAAGTTTCTCAGTAACTTTGATTTAACATCAGGGTACTGGCAGATTGGCATGCCCAAAGGAGCAAAGGAGAAACCTGCTTTTTCTACACCTGAAGGCAACTTTCAAATTGAAGTGATGCATTTTGAACTGGAGAATGCACCTGCCACCTTTCAAAGGTTGGTGAACAGAGTCTTTTCAGGTTTGGATGACTTTATTGTAGCATATCTGGACAATATTGCTATCTTTAACTCCACCTGGGAGGATCACCTGGTCCACCTGAGAGAAGTTTTGCAGATCCTGCAGCAGGCAGGTCTCACAATAAGCAAGTGCCAGATTTGGCAGAGTTCTGTAACCTACTTGGGCCACCCGGTAGGTGGAGGCCTAGTGAGAACTCTCCAACCCAAGATCCAGACTATTCCTAAGACTCTTGGTCAGGGCATTACTTGGTCAGACTGATTTAACTGGACGTTTGTGAAGGGGTATGACAAAACTGTGGCCCCTCTCACTGAGCTTACCTTTAGGAAGGAGGACCCTTTGGCACAGCAGGGCCAGTTAAGTCAGGACTGGGCAGATGATCTAGGGGAGGTCAGTGGTCTAGACACTTCGCCTGACACTGATTTTATCTCTCCTTCTTCCATGGCTACAGAGGAGGGAGCTACTTATACTGTGGTGCTGTGCAGGGTGGCCACTGCCTTGGGCCTTGAGCTCCCTGCAGCGGCCATGAGGACTAACCTCCTCACTGAGGTGCTTCAACCACCAGTGAGCTCTTCAGAGCCTTTGCTGCAGTTTAATGTGGCCCTCACTGACGTTCTGATGGGCACTTGGTCCAAGCCCACCACAGTTCCTCCTGTGGATGGGAACCTGGCCCGGCGCCACCGCCCAGCTCCGGGCGACCCCTGCTTTCTGTCCACCCACCCCACCCCTGAGAGTCTGGTTATCCAGGCCTCCATGTCCCAAACCCACCTTCCCGACCGTACCTCTGGACCAGGAATCCAAAAGGATGGAACAGTTTGACAAGAAACTGTTTTTCTCCCTCAGTGTATGGTTGCGGTCCATTAATACCACAAGCCTTTTGGACTGTTACACACACTCTGTGGGAAATGGTGGTGGACGTGCTGCCCCAGTGTCCGGAGGAGGCCAGGACACGGCTCGCCCAGGATCTTGCTGAGGAGCAGGATGCAGCACGGTATTCCATTCGATGCGGACTTGACACTACGGACTCGCTGGGCAGAGCGATTGCAACGACGGTGGTGATTCATCATCACACCTGGCTGAGGTCCACAAACTTTTCAGGGGATGTCCACAGCACTCTCAAGGACATGCCTATTGATGGCCGTCGCCTCTTTGGAGACAAGGCAGATAGCGCGCAGGACGCTTTAAGGACTCCAGGGCTCGGCCTAGTCCTTGGGCCTGTCGGGCCAACGCTAGCAACCTTCTGCCTTTCGCCCCTTTTGTGGCCAAGGAAGGGCCACCCCCGCACATTCGTCCAGCCACAGGAACAGAACCAGCCTCAGCGGGGTCGCGGACATGCATACTGCTGTGGCGGAGCAGGGGGACAGAGAGCTGGTCGGTCCACATCCGCTCCCGCAGCATCTGCCTCAAAGGCTTCCCAGTCCGAGTTTTCAGGCCTATTCCACACTAGTAGGCGGCAGGGTTCACCATCACCTGCTTCTCTGGCGTGCCATCACTTCGGACTGGTGGGTGTTGCAAATTGTCCGAAGGGGCTAACCCCCCCTTCAAGGCGACCCCTCCAGCCATGCCACCGCAGTGCCACCATATGTCGTGGGATTACTTGCAACTTCTGCAAGAGGAAGTTACGGCCTTCTTGGCCAAGGGGGCCATTGAGCGTGTTCCTAGCCCAGAAGTTGGGCGGGGTAGGTATTCTCACTACTTTCTGGTTCCCAAGAAAGGCAAAGGGGGCCTGTACCCTATCTTGTACCACAGGAGCGTCAACGGCTTCCTCCAGAAGGAGAAGTTCAAGATGCTGACGTTAGCTCAGGTTTTGGTTGCCCTAGACCCTGGAGACTGGATGGTGGCGTTGGAGTTGCAGGATGTTTATTTCCACATTCCCGTCCTACCAGCCCACCGGCGTTACCTGCGGTTCACGGTAGGGCATGAGCACTTTCAATTTACCGTGTTCCCCTTCGGCCTCACCAGTGCCCCTCGGGTGTTCATGAAAGTGATGGCAGTGGTCGCAGCTCATCTGCGCAGATTAGGGGTTCCAGTCTTCCCCTATCTCTACAACTGGTTGTTGAAGGCGGGCTCACCCCAAACAGTTGTCGTCCACCTCCAGATTACGGCCGACCTCCTGCATTCACTGGGGTTCTCCATCAAGTGTCGAAGTCACATCTGAGTTCCTCCTAGAAACTCCTCTTCATCGGAGTGGTTCTGGACTCGGCGCAGTTTCGGGTTTATCCTCACGAGCAGCGGGTTTGGGATATTCAGGCTCTGATTCTGATCTTTCATCCTTTACCCCGAGTTTCGGTCAGGATGGCCCTAAGGCTGCTGGGTCTGATGGCCTCCTGAATCCTGCTGGTATATCACGCTAGGTGGCGGATGTGGGCTCTGTAGTGGGACCTGAAGTTCCAGTGGGTACAACATAAGGGCAACCTGTCCAACCATGTCCTGATTTCGGTGGGCACTGCAAGACAGTTGTAGTGGTGGCCCACGGACCCCGATTGGGTCAGTGGCAGATCCCTCTCCCTACCCCAACCGGAGCACACAGTGGTGACGGATGTGTCCCTCCTGGGATGGGGGGGCCACATGGGAAAGTCCCGGCTCCATATCAACCTTCTAGAGCTGCGGGCGATCCGACTTGCACTGAAGGCATTTTTACCCTCTGTCTGGGGAAGTGTAGTGCAGGTGTTCACGGACAACACCACCGCCATGTGGTACTGCAACAAACAGGGCGGGTGGGGTCGTGGACCCTTTTTCAGGAGGCTCTGCACCTCTGGACATGGCTGGAACATCAGGGCATCACCCTAGTGGTTCAACACCTGGCAGGTTCTCTGAACGCCAGGGCAGATGAACTCAGCTGTCGGTGCATGATGGATCACGAGTGGCGTCTGAACTCGGACGTGGCACAAGATCTCTTTCAACAGTGGGGATAGCCTTGCTTAGATCTATTCGCCACCGAAGAGAATGCGCGATGTCATCAGTTCTGCGTGTAGGAATTTTCCAAGGCGGCACTCGCTCAGAGGCGCTTTTCGTCACGAGTGGAGTTGCGGTCTGTTATACGTCTTTCCACCTATACAACTGCTGCCCAGAGTACTGAAGAAGATCAGGCGCGACCGGGCCCAAGTCATCCTTGTGGCTCCGGATTGGGCACTAAGATACTGATATCCTGAGCTACTCAGTCTGTCAATCGATCCCCCCGATTTGACTGCCTCTTCAAGAGGACCTTCTGTCGCAGCAGCAGGGGACGGTCCTCCACCCGAACCTGTCCAGCCACCACCTACATACGTGGAGATTGAGCAGCGACAGTTGTTGCCATTTGACTTGCCTCCTGAAGTCTGTGATGTCATTCTGGCAGCCAGGCGTTCCTCCACAAAATCGGTATGCACCTGCAGGTGGAAAATATTTGTGGCATGGTGCGCAGCAAAGGCTGTGGATCCCCTTTCCACCCCTCTTTCTGAGGTTCTCCTCTTTCTTCTTTCCCTGGCCCAGCAGCGATATGCTTTGGGCACCATCAATGGATATCTTTCAGCTGTTGCAGCCTTCTTGAGGCTTCCTGATCGGCCTTCTCTTTTCAAGTCCCCTGTTGCAAATAGATTCTTGAAAGGCATTACTCACATGTTTCCTCCTGTTCCCTTTGTAATGCCTCAGTGGGACTTGAATCTGGTGTTAACCTATCTTAAGTGTGCTCTCTTTGAGCCACTTCATAACTGTCCTCTTCGTCTTCTGACTCTCAAGACTGCTTTCCTGGTTGCCATCACCTCTGCCAGGAGAGTGAGTGAGCTCCAGGTCCTTTCTTCTAAGCCTCCTTTCTCTCTGTCCATCCGGACAAGGATGTTCTGAGGACTCGTCCTTCTTTTCTACCCAAGGTGGTTACGGCCTTTCACATCGGCCAGACCATTACCATGCCCACCTTTTTTCCACCTCCGCATCCTTTAAATGAAAGAGAGGCTCCACCGTCTGGACCTAAAACGTGCTATTTCCTTTTACCTAAACTGCACACAACAGTTCCGGGTGGAGGACCAACTTTTTGTTGGCTACGTGGGCGCTAAGAAGGGTCGGGCGGTGCACAAACGGACCATGTCTCGGTGGGTTGTTTTGTGCATCAAGATCTGGTATTCCTTGGCTCAAAATGATCCTCCTGAGGGGATGCGCGCCCATTCCACTCGGGCCACGGCGGCTACTACTGTCTTGGGACGGGGAGTCCCTTTGCAGGACATTTGTCAGGCAGCTACGTGGGCATCGCTGCACACGTTTGCCATGCATTACTTCCTGGAAAGCCAAGTCTGGAGAGACGGCTTCTTTGGCCGTTCTGTTCTCCAGGACTTTCTGGTGTGATTTTGGTTCGCAGACCCGCCACTGGGATTAGTATTGCTGGGGTATCTATTCTAAGGTAAGGAATCTAACACTAACGTGTTTCTTTCAGATGCACAAGTTACTTACCTTCGGTAACAATATATCTGTAAGAAACATTAGTTAGTGTTAGATTCCTTACTGACCCACCCATCCTACCCGTTCTGCGAACCGATATCTAGGGTTAAGGACATCTCTTTCAGGGCCCTAGTTTCATGGCACCAGTGTAGGTTTCTTGCATGGCTCTGCGTTCCTGGCGCGGAAAGCTATGTTCAGAAGTGACGTCAGCGTGCGAGGGTGGCGTCTAAGTACTCTAGCGACATCATCCCGGCGATCATGACGTCGACGATGGACGCAGAGCCACAGACAACGCCTACCGACGCGCAGGGGTACTGCTGACGAAAACCTTCCGGATCCATTCTGACGCCTGGGGATATTCTAAGGTAAGGAATCTAACACTAACTAATGTTTCCTACCGATATATCTGTACCGACTGTAAGTAACTTGTGCATTAATACAACTAATTGGCAAAGTTCCTTGACACCCCTATTAGTCCGTAGTATATGGTACCAGTGGTACCAAGGGCAAGGCTGTTAAATGGGTCACCGGGACTGCAGCACTTTTTTTGTCACCCTAACTGACTGAGTAAAAGAGAAACTTGCGGGGCTGCTATCATAGCCTGCACGAGCAGCTCCTCTGCTCGAGATCGACTCTGTACACACCCTGTTTAGCAGAGTTCCCTCACTGCCTTTAACATACGTCAGTCACCCCTAAGGTAGGCCTCCTATAGCCCAGAAGGCAGGGTGTATTATATTAATGGTGAAGACATGCATGTGCAAGCAAATATGTCTCTACAGTGATCTTTCCACTAAAGATTACTGTAAGTGAACGGTGGCCCGTGGTTAGCATGGACTGGCTACCGGCCAACCCTGTGATAGCCAGATCCATAATGGTACCACCAATTCCATCATGTTTGTTATCAAACACTGTGCTTTTTCACCTCTGACATGTTCCTCGTTTTTGGGGGGAACTAGTATGTACCCAGTTGGCATCCTAATAGGTTGCCACAGATACGTCTCAACCTCCTTGTGTCTTGGCAGGCTTTTCAAGCCGATTGCTACCAAGAAAAAAGTCTGACTTCCTGCTAGGATGTGTCAAGCTCCCAGAGGTCAGAGACAAAAGCCTGGGAAGGAAGGAGGTCCCACCTCCACCCCCTCTCAGAATGGCTAGGAAAGTTGCACATCAAGGCGGTAAACCTCTGATAATCAAGTGACTTCTACACCAGCTGAGGACAAAGCTTTACCCTGCCCTTGGGCATATCTGAATGCAGGCAGGCAGTCAGGAGGCGTCCACTCCCCAAAGGTTAGCCACCCCTCTACGGTGGGCTGCCTAGACTGTACAGCCGAAGATGAGTCGTGACATCTTGGAACGTCCTAAATATAGTGGTTTCTGGGTAAAAAGTTGACATGCAACCCTCGGAGGTGGTCACCTCCGGGGCGGATTAGCTGCAGGGACAGTAGCCCATTGGCCATTGATACTCACACTCATAAACACCCCCTAAATCCAGGATTTAAGGGGCACTCCTGACACCAGAACTCCACATCTGCTCTGACTGCATAGAAGAACAAAGAAGAGATCTGTGTCTGCAACAGCAGGACTCCACAAAGACAAGGCACAAAGTTCTGCACCTGTGGCAGCTACCCTGCAACTGCAGATTATGACTCGTCCTGAACCAGAAATTGGTTCCAAAAGGAAGGTGAATCTCTTTGCAACCAAAAGGCATTATGAGAACTCTCTATGACTGAAGGTACTAGCTCCTGCATCAAGCAGGAAGAAACCACACTTCCAAGACCACAGGAGGGCTGTTCTCTGGGCTCCATCGATGACCAGCTTGAAACCAGGAACCGGGAACATTCTCAGAAACGTAGTCCTGAACCTCAGCGAGTCTCAGCCCTCTAAAATGTTCCCCTGGGCTTCTGAAAGAAGATTTGCTAATCCGCTGTGTTTGCTGTGGCCAAGGCATGTTGGTGGTCAGTCTGACTATTGACAACTTTACTCGACTCTTCAGCAACAGGGACTCACCCTGCAACTTCAACCACCATGCCTGTGGCTCTGCTGTCAAGATTTTGCATTCGATTGCTGCCTGCGTTGGCACACCTGGTAAACTCAGCCTCTGCAGCTCCCTTTCAGCACCAAAGATAACCTGGTGCAGCTCTTCACCCAAGACATCCAAACTAAGTAGATGTGTTCTGCCTACTGTACTGGTTTTTAGCAGCCATTGATCCCGGTTCAACACCAAGGACAGCCAAGTCACTTCTGCACCCGGACTCCTTGAGCAAGGTAAAATTGTTCTGACTGTTGAGACTTGGTCTGGGGACCCGCAGGACCTTAACTCCAAATTGATTCCGTGGAACTCACCCTGCAAGCAACCAAGTGTCACCTTCTGTGTTCTACATCAACCACAATGGTAAAGTTTGACAGCTCTGTAAAGTACCAATTTAATCTTCACTTTAAAATCGATAACTCCGGTTATCCACCTTGTATTCATTTTGATTTATTGTCTAAATGTGTATAAAAATCAAAGTTATTTTTATACATTGGTGTCGGATTTCTTTTGAGTAATGTCAATTACTAATCATCCATTTTGGTACTCTGGAACATATGCTCCTCTGAAGCACATGTTCCTCTAAGTAAGCCTGACTGCTCTTTGCCACTCTACCAGGACTGAGGTAATGGCTACTAAAGTGAATCTGAGGTCCATCTTTGGGTATTATGTTAATATTACATAGTAAGGCCTCCCCAACATACCACATAACATTTCTACCTTGCTACAACACCCGTGCAAGGGGAGCTTTAATCCCCCTTGATATTTCAGGACGGTTGCCACCTGACAGGGAAATATGGAGCAGCTTTTAAACAGGTGCTCAGTATTTCACTTGAATGCACAACACCCAGTGCAGTGGAAGTTCACAGCTGCCCTGGGTGCAGTGCATTCTTTCTAATACAGCACTTTTGGAAAGTGATTTATTAGTAGGTGTAGGTAGAGATCTACCACTAGTAATAAGGCCACAGTCACAATATAAGGTCCAGTCAAGTTCTCAATAAATTATTCCCTTGCTCAAAACCTGATAGCTGGCAACGAGCAGGCAGACCTAACTTGTGAGCCAGGTGTGTAAAGAATTAAAAACACTAATACATTTAATAAGTAGAAGACAACACACAATACAACTTCAACATCAATTTATAAAAATAGGAAATATTTATATCTTTAAAATGTCATTGAAATGACAAAGATCCAATGTAGGGAACCAGAGATGTGAATTTTTAAAGAGTAAACATTTTCAAATGCTTAAAAGCACAAAGTGCCACTTTGGGACATCTGACCGTGCTTGACTGGGACAAAGTCAAAGTTTGAGGCCGATCGCGATAGAACTCAGGTCAGATACACTAAGCGGGAGGTCATAGTCATCTTTTTACCTACACACTCAGTCATTGTTCTGGAGCTTTTTTCTCGACATGAGCAAGGCTCCTCATCAGGCCAAGTTTCAAGTCGACATCAGCGGCTTTGCTCAGCGCGAGGCCTTGGTAAACTCCTGGAAGTCTTCAGCGGGTCGCACCTGAAATCCAGGCTGCGTTGTGGTTCGACATCAGCGCATGACTCTCGTCAACAGCTCGGTCACCGAGCTTACAAACATTGCTCCAAACGTCTCCAAACTGCTGGAACTTCTTCCTGAAGCTCTTCTCGTAGGTTTAAAGTCTCCAAAACACCAATCCAAGGGACTATTAACACTCTGAGATGGTCTTTGGGATGATGGGACTACATTTCCCATAATGCACTTGACCAACTCCTTAAAAGTCCTCTGGATGCGTTCCAGCTGGGTTCTTCTTGGTGGAGCCGATGCAGGTGGAGCTCTTTTAACCTATTGCTTTCCGGGAGTCCACTCCTTCACTTCTTGAAGAAAGTCAAGGTCCCTAAGGACTGTAGTTCGACAGTGTGCAACAGGTACAGCCATTCAGATTGCAGTCCTTTGGGGTTCAGACCAGGGTTCTAGCAAGGCAGTTCTCCTTCTCCTTGTAGTTTCAGGCAGGGGTCTGAGTTGCTGTGCAGCTCTCCCATATTTAGAGATTTTTCTGTGTGACAGGCAGAGGGGCACCCCTGATCAGTGGGGTATAGGATTGCACCCAGAAGTAAGACCTTCAAAGTGTGGCATATTTGTGTCCCAGAAAGCACTATTCTTCCAAAAACCGAAATAGAGAAACTCTCTCCTGGAGGGTTAGATATGGCTAAGTCAACCCACTGGTGTGGCTAATTTTCCCTATCACTCTTGTTCTAGCCCCCTCTGCTAATCTAATTACAGGGTGCCCTGTCTGGCTGGGGTGCAGGATGTGAGGCGAGCCTGTGAGGCCCTAAATTGCCATTCCCTCTTTGAAGACCAGTTTAGCTACTCCACCCATTTTGCTCTGTAGCTTGCATTTCTACTCCCACAGGAAATCCTTTGTCTCTGGTCAGGCCACTTCACACCACATCAAGACAGGTTGGCTCAGCCTGGCAGAGGCTGGCCAACGAGAGAAGGGCTGCTGGAACTCTTGATTTTGGCTCACAGAAAAGAAAGTTCTATAACTTATTTTTGTAATAGTTATAATAAATCTAACAGTGGCAAGTTGTTGGATTTATTATAACTCTCATTTTGATACTTTGAAGTACATTTTTAGCTCCTTTCTTTCAATAGTTACACTTTAATAAAGTATTCCCATGTTAGCCTATGAAGCCATTGTGATACAATGGGGAAATGAAATTGGCAGTTATTCCCTCACCAGGGCATATAAAACATCTTTTATAATGTCCCTGCTTAAAGTTACAAGGCACCTAAGGGAGACCTTAGGGGTGACTTATATGTAACAAAAAAGGTAGTGTGAGACTTTGGAAATACCATTAATTCAAAAACTAGAATGTGCATATCATTTTAATGTAAATGCAGCCTGAAAAGCAGGGCTGCCTTTAAAATGACAGCAGGCAACACAGAAGTGCACACTTAAGTGCATTAAGTGTACTGAGAATCTAAACCTACATGCCCTTTTATACACTAGGGACTTAGAGCTATGCTCTCAGTACCAATTGTAATTAAACCTAATTACCATGTACCTTTTAATTAAAGCACTGACCCTGGGTCGGGTAAGCAGAGCCCAGGGCACAATTGGAGTCAGTTACCACCAATATCAATGAAGAAATGGGGGTGATCAGGGCAAAAAGAATGACTTTCTCACAGGTGCGCTTTCCTTGTTTGCGCAGGGCAGACCTTTTGAAAGATGTGCCATGGCGCAAACAAGGAAATTGCGCTGCATACACACTATGGCCACAGGGGCCCTATTACATATAGGGCTCACTTTCCCTGGTTGTTCAATGGCATACCGTCAAACAGGTGAGCCAGGCAAAAACAGGGAAAGTGTGCCCTATTATGTTGAATGCACTGCTCTCAGGGCAGCGGCAAACTCATGCTGCCCGGGGGCAGTACATTCAAGTGAAATATGGAGTCGCTGCTTCAAAGACGCTCAGTAATTTAGTGTCCAGGCAACAACTCGCCTGCACTTTTAAGGAGAGAGAGAGCCCGTTGCAGCCCAGGCAGGTGCAGTGAGTAACAGCTCCTGCCAGCAAAGGGGTGTCTGGGGAGTCCATGGGACCCCCATGACTCCCTCCAGAGGGCTGCCATCAGGAGGCGCATTGATAAAGTGTCACCTTTTGTGGCGCGCTGTCAATGCACCTCCTGACAGCTGCTTTGCCTTTGAGCCCGCGTCCATAATATGGTACGGGTGCAGAGGTAAAGAGATTCACTCATTTGCATGGGGCTGAGGCCCCATGCAAAGAGGGAACGCCCCCCTGAGAAAGCGCTGGCGTTTAATGTGCTCCAGTGCTATCTGTATTACCGAAGGGCAGCACAAGCGTCTGGCCTGGTGGGGCACAAAGCCAGCAGTCATGCCTGTGGCTCACCAGGCCACTTTCAATAACACGTCCCAGGTGCGCAAACTTCATTTGACTCGAAATAGTGCTGTAATTGTGCATCTGTTAAATACCATATCCAGCAGTATAAGAAGGGGGAAGTTCCAAAAAACCCTTTGTAACCCTACCTGCTGTGGATCCCATATATCGCTGTTGCTGGGTCTGTATTTGTCCCCCTCCCGCCGCCACACCAACCACCCAGCGGCCGCCGAGTGGAGGGGGGCGTCTGGCACCGGAGGACAGCGGGGGCTAGAAAACTGCATTTCCCACCAGCCCCTGCGGCGAGAACAACGCGAGCAGAGCGCGCCAGGCGGCGCTTTAAAGAGGCGTCAGACCGGCAGAGCAGGAGAAGTTAAAAAAAAACCCTTTGTAACCCTACCTGCTGTGGATCCCATATATCGCTGTTGCTGGGTCCGTATTTGTCCCCCTCCCGCCGCCGCACCAACCACCCAGCGGCCGCCGAGTGGAGGGGGGCGTCTGGCACCGGAGGACAGCGGGGGCTAGAAAACTGCATTTCCCACCAGCCCCTGCGGCGAGAACAACGCGAGCAGAGCGCACCAGGCGGCGCTTTAAAGAGGCGTCAGACCCGCGTCGCGGGAGCGCGCGGGCGAGGCCCTCCGGGGACCGAGGAGCCGGGCCGGGGCCATACCCCCTTCATCCATCATTGCTCCTTGTTTGTTTGAGCTGATTAAAAACACGTGAGTGAGAAACTATCATTTATAAAGTTACTTCTGTTTCCCACTTGAGCCTGGAACTATCCTCCATTATGTCCTCCAAACTGGTAACTATGGACAATTTTCTAATTAAAAAGGTTGCGCTAATTAATAGCAACAGAAGGGCGTCTTTGGGATTGGAACATTCGCCTACAATTACTATCACACCTGAGCCCCCAGTCACTGCCACCGATACATCTTTGGCAAAGGAACATCCGGCCCCCGCAGGCAAAGTAACTACTGTAATTGCTATGGTCCATGCGGGGCAGCATGATGAAGACTCCCATGTCCAAGCCCCCATAGGGTTGGGCATAGCTTCTTCAGAAATAAACGAGCCTGTAACAAAAGAATCCCCTAGAAGATTTAAGAAAGCCCGAGTGAGACGAAGGGGGAAGCAAAGGAAAACAAGCCATAAAATTACACAAGGAGGGGGGAGTGAGTCTGGAACTTTACCTTTATTCTCAGGATTGAGATCATCCAACTTAGGGGGAATGGGGGATGCCACTTCGCCCACCCGCCTTAGAGATTCTGTGATGCTTATTGATTTGTCACAATCAGGGATCACAGACAATATTGATAGCCTTCCTGTTGATCCCATTATAATAAGCAAACATCTGTTGTCTAGTACACCAACTAGCTTATCATTATTGGATCCACCTATAGGGAATGATAGTGTTAGGTTATCAGGTTCCCCAAAACTTCCTATTGAGTCATCTTCTAGGTCCTCTACTTCTCCCCTTACTATGAGAAACAGTAAAAAAAGGGGGGGGGTGAGCCACTGGGTAATCAAGCACAGAAGATAAGGAAAGGGGCAGTTCATTCCCCACAGTCACAAACTGGTCAAACTCTAGTAAGTGAGGAGGTCATGATGGCCAAGATCGTAGAACTTATCAGGGGTGTGATGCAACCACTTCTGGATAAGACCATCATGATGTGCACACATCTAGATAAAATAGAGAAAAAGGTCGAACAGAATTCCCTCCTCTTACTTGACTTGGTAAAGGGGCCAGGAAAAGTTAAGATGAACTCTACAGTAAAAACGAATTCACCTGCAAAATCTAAAGTAATAGCTTCCCCTCTAATACCAGCACCTATAACACCAGCACCTATAGCACCAGCACCTGTGCTAAAAAAGAAACCTGTGCAAGAGAGGGTAAGATCTGGTAGCCCTATGATCACGTTATTAACTCCCACAGCACAACTGGCTACAACCCAACTGGCGGCTCCAGTAACTAAGGAGCAAACACCTAAACCAGGGGGAACTCAAACCAAGGTGGTAGCAAGGACTTATTAACGACTAAGTCGAGTAATGGGAATGTTCCGGCTATTGTTCCTGAAAAGACGAGTCGTATTATAGACTTACACCCAGACTCTGCCCCGTATGTTATTGTAATGGCAGGGGTCCCAGAACTCCCTGCAGGTAAATGGGAAGATCATGGAGCATTACGGAACAAGGTTACCTTCTGGCTCCGAGATAACAGACCGTTACCTGCATCAGTCAATGGTGAAATTATAAGTGTAAGGCGTGCCAACTGGGTGGGAGCCAGACCGAAGGATAGAAATGGTGACGTTATAATCATCAACTTTAAGGATTATAGGGCCGTGAGGCATATTGGGGATTGGTTCGATGCCAGTAGCAGCAATTCCATCTCCACACATCTTTTATCCTATTTCTATCCCTATGCACCGCCAAAAGGCTTTAATAAATGGGGCTGGGACAGGCAGCTATTTAAGAAGCCAATCCATCAACAACGGGGGTTTGGAAATGTAAGACCATGGGATAGGGTTGGTCCAAGGGGGGTACCACCAATGTTGGGTAGTTCTGCTTATGAAAATGCCCAAGATCCCCCTAATTACATGCAGAGGCCGGAGGTCTTTTATCCCAGAAATCAGCAACAAGTCTATCAATACCCCCCTCTTAGTAATCAATATCCATCATATTTGGAGCCCAACCTCATTCAAGGTAGACCATGGAATAATAGAGAATTGCTTCCACACATGTACAATCTACCAATCCAAAATCGCTTCCAGATTTTCTCTGGTCTGGAGGGGGTAGATTGACAGCAAGCTCAGATACCCCAAGAAAATGTGGCTGGGAAAAATCCCTCTCCCCCAGATCTTCAAGCTCGTACTAAGGGTGGGGTTCTCCTTAATAGTATTGAGGCCTCCATTGAGTTATCTCAAGAATTGCCCACATTTCATAAGACCTTCACTCCCGATAGATTGACACCATGTGACAGTGACATCTTGGAGCAGATGCAATCTATCGTAGGTGATAAAAATGGGAGTGGGGAACAGACAGGAAATGCCCCGATACAGGTAAAGAGTGACCTTTGTGCACTGTTGTTTTGGAATGTAGCAGGGTTGAGGCAAAAAATCACTAACCCAGCCTGGGAGTCTGTAATAAGTGGCCAGGATATAGTGGCCTTGCAAGAAACATGGACTCAGGACTCAATCCATGTAAATGGTTATAGAACCTTTTTTACCCCAGCTGTTGGAGGCCATTTTGGTAGAGCAAAGGGTGGTTTGACTACGTTTGTTTCAAACCAACTTAAAATCAAACAAGCTCACTGCTACTCATACTCTAGTTATTTTCAGCTCATAATTTAAGAAATCTTAAAGGAGCTAAGGTGCTGATTATTAACTTCTACAATAATGTCCAGAGGGAAGAAACTGTGGTTGTGATGAAGCAGCTCAAGGAGGAAGTTCAGTTAGAGGTAGATAAAAAATGACAGAGAACTAGTAATTTTATGGGGGGGGGATTTTAATTGTTCACTATGTACCAAAGGGAGTCAGGGCCTATGTGGCCTAATGACAGAGAGAGATACGTATCTGACTCACTTCGATCATACTCTGATGGGGGACCTGCTTAACGAATTATTATTTATGTTTGATTTAGGGTTTGCTAATGAATCAGCCCTAAAACCCACACCCTTTGCTCCGACCTTTGTTGGTAGAGGCTTAGGGTCAACCATTGACTTTATTATCTCCTCCAGTAATCTTAATCATAGAGTGTTGGGGGTTACAAATATCCAACTGCCCATACGTGACCATCTTCCCCAATGCCTTAAGGTAGCAGATTTGTTCCCAGACCCATCTACGGCCGCGCCTCTTGTTGAGACAGCGGTTGATGTTGTTCTTGGGAGACAAAATGGGTACACACTCAACTGGAGCAAAGTAATCCCCGCAACCTTCTTTAAGGAACTCTGGGAGGTGTGCTCTAATAGTTTTAGGATCTGTTTGGGTGATAACTCTAATAATGATCAAATAATTGAGCACTTTGGTATAATAGCTACAAATATAAAAAGTAGCCTAAGGGTGGAGGCAAAACGTAGAGGTAAGGGACCCAAGAGTTGGTTTGATAACGCATGTACCAGGGCGTTGAAAAATTTAAAACAGGCAGTACACAGATGCCCCAGGGATATAGGTGAAATAAGAGCATGCAGGTCCGCATATAATCAGGCCCTGAAAGTAAGGAAAACTGTGCTAAATAAGGAGGCAATAGATTCCCTTTGCGAGGCCTCAAAAACTAAAGATCCCGCCGCATTTTGGAAAGTAATTAATACCCCTTTCCCTTACTAAACCCATACGGCGCGAATTGAGATCGCAATAAATGAGGATAATTGGGTAGATCATTTCTCCAACCTTTATAAGGCACAGGATGATATCCACAGTGGAGGTTCTCATATTAGTTTGGATTTACAACCAAGTTTTAACTTGGTTGTAACACTTGATGAGGTACTGCTTGCCTTGAGATCCACCAAAGGCGGCAAGGCAGCTGGGCCTGATGGGATTCCTGCAGACCTATTTAAAGTCAATACTGAAATCTGGGGACCAATGTTGGTACAACTTTTTAATGCGGCTCTATCAAGGGGCCTGAAAGAATCCTGGTTTACCTCTGTCATCGTCCCGATTTACAAGAAGGGGGACAGAAACAGTTGTGCCTGTTACAGACCAATCTCCCTTCTTGATTCATCAATAAAAATTCTGGGACGTATTGTGTTGGCAAGACTCCAAAGCTGGGCGGAGGAAAATGAAATCATGAGTGACTTGCAATTTGGTTTTCAAAAAGGGATTGGCACAATCGAGCAAGGCCTAAATTTAATGCTACTACAGCACAAATATATAAGGATAAAGTCGGAACGCTTGTATCTTACTTTTGTGGATCTTTCATCAGCGTTCGACTGCGTATCACACTCCAAATTGTGGGCAATAATGAAAGGTTTGGGAGTGGACAATACCATCATCTGTTTCCTGAGGGAACTCTATAGTGGGGCCACAGCTTCTGTTCGCTACGGTAGGGGGGGCGAATGCTCCAGACAATTCAGTGTGGGCCGTGGAGTGCGGCAAGGCTGCGTATTGGCACCTTTTTTATTTCTTCTTTACATCAATGGGCTTGAACATCACCTGCTGCAGGAGTGCAGGGATATGCCCAGGGTGGGGAGGAGGGCAATCCCTGCGCTCATGTATGCGGATGATGCCGTGCTCATGGCACGTACTCCTCGGGCTCTGCAAAAACTAGTAGTTAGTTTTGAGAAATTTATGCTGAATTTAGACTTACTAGTAAACTGTAGTAAAACTTTCACAATGAACTGTGGTCCAAAATCAGGTAAACCGATGAAACGGATGTTTTTAAACAATGTGCCACTGGATAACACCCCAACCTTTTCCTATCTGGGCATTTTATTCCATGAGTCAGGTTCTTGGACAAGCGCAATTAAGGCTAGAACCCTTTTATTTATGAAAACGATCATGGCCCTAAAGAATTTTGTTAGAAAATTGGGCAGGAAGCCGATAAAAGAAATGCTAACTATATATAAAGCAACATGCTTGTCTGTGGCTATGTATGGCTCAGGTTTGTGGGGGTAAGCAAATGTTGATCCAATCCAGGTGGTGGAGAATAAATTTTTGAGGGGAGTCCTTGCAGTTCCACAGTGTGCTGCCACATTTAACTGTCACGCTGAACTTGGCCAACCTTACATAACAGACATTATCAAAATTCAACCTATCCTACTGTGGCACAGGGTATGGACTACAAATGAATGCGTTATGAATCGGGCCCTGTTACAGGACACCCTCAGTTTGGATCACGTGGACAGAGCAGAATGGCTGGGATATGTAAAGTGTTTCCTGACTGAGATTGGATGCTATTCCTATTATTCGGATCCATCTTCAATGGATAGCATTTCTAGGAGTACACTAAAAACCCTTTGCCTGGACCATCTTGTTGATAAGAGGAAGAGAGTTGAAATCTTGAAACATTCAGTACATTCCCACCTCCTTACTCTTTGTGAGACTAACTCTGTACAGCCATATTTATCCCTGCCCATGACAAACTATGATCGCTTTCTTTTAACTCGTTTTAGATTCTGTATATTTTTTAGATTAGTGTCTTTTCCTAGCATGAACTCATGGAAGCGTATATTGCCCACTTGCTTGTGTGATGGTATGTCACAACAATCAGATATCCATATCCTTTTCTTCTGCAGATTTTATAGTGCCTCCCGTAGAAAAATTATTGTCCCTTTTTTAAAAGAAATTAATTTAACCAGATGCCGCCCAGCTTTTTTAGAAGTCCAGAAAATGGATACGGTTTTAACTGTTACTGTGGTTTTAAATTATTTAAAAAGTGTTTTTAAACAAAGGAAACAAATGGTAACTGAAATGGTTTAAATTTTCTATTGATCTCCCTCACTGAACTCACAATTATGAGCTGTAATCATTGTAATCATTGTAATTTGTTTTTATGTCTGTTACTTTTATGGTTATTTGTTTTTAACTGAATAAAGTTTCTTGAACTGAACTGACTGAGCATGCAATAACCACCAGGAATTGTGGGCCATTGCAACAAGGCCTTTGGTTGTTTGGTAATGGCTGAAAGTCACCTTCAAGACATTAAGTCAGGTGATAACTATGGGCCAAATTCATAGAGATATTTTCCTCCTTTAACATAGATTTACAGCTAAAAATGGCTACATATATGCGCACCAGGAATTTAGAGAGGGTTCCCAACATATGTGTATGATTTTATGGCTGTGCAATCAATGCATAGAATTACACAGTTGCAAACCCCATATGAGGGGTGTGGGTATTTGGAGGAAAAAGGCATGGTTTGCCTTGTAAGTTTGTGAATTCCCACAGACTTGTTTGTTGCCATTAACAATCCGGTCCAACCCTTTCTCATCCTGGAAATGGCTGGATAATTACTTAAGCAAAGATTTTCATTTACACTCTTTGAAGGGTAAGAAGAGG
The DNA here is from genome assembly GCF_964263255.1 of Lissotriton vulgaris. NCBI lineage: Eukaryota > Metazoa > Chordata > Amphibia > Caudata > Salamandridae > Lissotriton > Lissotriton vulgaris. The sequence goes on along the minus strand of NC_141685.1, from coordinate 825,327,117 downwards.
AAAGGATTACCTCCAAACATGGTGGGGATGTAAGGGAGGGATTCCTCCAAAGTGAGAAATGTTTTTCCTATTAAAAAAAATTTGCATTTGCACCTGGGGCTGCTTTGCCCTAATGTATAATTTCACCCTATCTAAATTAAGCATTGGGGTAAAGCGAGTAGGGGGGACATGTCACATGACATTGCCTGTACCTTTCTCCTCTTTCCAGGCATTCTACTGGGAATATTTATGAATTTAGAAAATCTGCACCTGTTGATACGAGTCCTGCTACGGGTGCATATGTATTGCTTATTCGTGAATCAGGGAACCATGTCTTTAAAAAATTGAATCATAAACAATAATGTGGCTAAATATATAGGCCCTTGTTACAAATAACACTGGCTATTCATCATCATCATTATAGACATCATTTGATCTATTAAAATAGACCATAAAAGTACAAAGAAAGGTAAAATATTACCATAAAATAAGTAAATGACAATATCATTTCCAGTACATTATAAAAATGCTTCATAACATGATGATATTTAATCTTTCATCGCACCCCTTTCTAAGACATCCTAGTAATAGTTTTACATTTGGAGTTAAGGGCTGAAGGGAGGGGGAAAACAAAATCCTCAGCAAGGTGCCCACTACCTACCTGCATTTCTCTTAAAATCATCTATATTCATTTGAAACTATGTACAATGTCTACAAAGAAAAAGGAAAACAATAATACGGTAAGTTGAAACGACACAGTGTATTGTATATAAAAGACTTGTAGTGGTATAGGTAATTTACCATATCCCATAAGTGACAAAAATAACGTGCCGGGCTATATCCAAAAAAGTAGAGCCTGGAATGGGTTAAGATCTAAATGCCTTAGCGATACAGTTCATAGTTCACTGGCTATTAAAATCACCCCAATGTAAATCTGTTATTGCACTTTCCCATTTTTCCCATAACAAATGTACTGCCCTATTCTGAGCTTTACATATGGGAAAGAGGGATGACAGGTTTACCTCAAACACATTTTAATAATTTTGCCTCGTTCCAAATTCCTCTGTGAATTACTTGGGGCAATGTGTGTCCAAATGAGTTGCACAATTTATAATCTAGATTTGAGTACACACATCATTTGGTTCTTAGCTCAGATTTGCACCTCATAATGAGGGCCTTAATGTTAATCAAATTGATTTATTATTTTCAATATGTGGCATTTAGCCTAGAACTGGTACAATGCCACCAACATATGCACTACTCAGATATATTTTGGAAATATTTTGGAGAGGCAGTAGGTTTTATTAACTGTAATTTTAAATAAGAATGACACACTTAACACAAGTGTTTAAAAATAAATATAAGTGGGTCTAAAGGTGAGATAAGAAAAGAAATACAGTAGGTTATATTGTGATCACACATAAATATATATAAATATAGAAAAAATAAATTAAACACATTCAAAAGAATTCTAGACAGCCCCTGGTTTGTATAGCAATACAATGTTCCTGATCTTCCACAATCAACTAAGGGATCAGTTAAATAGTTTAATGAGGTGTGGGGGGGGGCAATGGAGGGTGGTGAATAGACAGTGGCTGAAATACCAAGGGGCAGATTTACAAGCCCCGTATCCCACATTTGCGCCACCCTTGCGTCACTTTTGTGATGCAGCGGCGGCGCAAAGCCAGCGCCATGCTGCGGGGTATTTACAATGTGACGCATCTAGGGAGATTCCTCACGTTGTAAAGCCCTGCGCCACATGTGGGCCTTCCGGCACTGGGGGGCATCCGGCACAGGACCGCCTCCTAAAAGTGGTTGAGTGAAATCTACAAGATTTCACTCAGTCACTTTTACGGCCATGCTGTGTCAAAACCCTGCGTCTGAATGAAGCAGGGGTAAGGATTGACGCAGCATGTTAGGCATAGGGATGCCCCAAGCCTTGCTGGAGCTGCGTCGCACTTGCGACGCAACTCCAACAATGCGATATCTTTACGGCATCAGATGTGTCACGCATCTGTCTATTCTTGCCTTATGGTACGCCGCATTGTAAATGCGGCACATCCATGATGGCGCAAGAGGTGTCTGCCGTGACGCACAATAACCGGTGCATCCATGCTGATATGCAGGGAAGCTGCAATTATTGTATCTCTGCCCCCTAATGTTGCTGGCAAAAAAAACAGATAAAGAATTAAGGAATAATGCATAAATGATATAGATTCATTCTTCATGTACATTTGTTCCGTCCTCTACTTCTCCATATTGTTACTGGTGCAGTAATAATTGTGAAGGAAGTGTCAACAAGTCAAGAACCATTAGCAAGCGGTTTGCAAAAATATCGACACCTCTTAACAAACTTTTGCAAGTATTTGTATTCATGTTGATATAAGTGCTATGTAAATATGATAAATATCAAGGTGATTGATTTATACTTTTAAACACCTAGAGGCTTATTATGAGTTTGGTGGTCTTCATGTGGGACCGCAAACGCGGCGATCCCAGGAATACCTCCAAGACGATGGTGCACCTGCCCACTGGATTACGACTTCAATCCGGGGCAGGGGTGTGGCAGCAGTCTCATGGTGGCGATATGTAAAGCCCATAGGAGAACCTACACAGCGTACTGTGGCTGTGACAGCATCAAATGTACGTCCGTGCACAGTGTGGCATGCGCCTTGTCCTGCATTCCACACACTTCACGCATAACCATGCACTTGTGGGGGGGCACATCATTTGCTGCCTGCACCCACCCCAATGGGTAATTTTGCCCTGGGCCCTGTTGGGGACCCCCTCCTTGCATTTTTGCCAGCTATATCATGGCGTGATCATTGCCACGAAAAGGCTTGCAGGAGGGCAAGTTGTGATATGGACAGCAGTGCTGGGATAGGCACCGCCTCGATTCCTTCCCACTACACACGCCACCACCACCATGGGGTCCAGGGTGCTGGTGGTGTCATAGCAGGCTGCTGGCAGTCTGACCACTGCAATTGTAATGCGGTGAGTGGACCACAGTGGTCAGACGCCACCATGAGTACGCCAGTTCCAGGACAGCCATACTTATAATAAGGCCCTTAATACTTCTCAACACTCCATTTAATAATTTTGGTGAAACAGTAAATTGCTCTGTGTGTGTGTTTTGTGTATATGAATTATATAGCGAAGGCTTGGTTGGAAAGTATTCTATATAGTAGCAGGGCAAGGGAGATAAAAGATTGTTTATAGCACTTCGAATTTGGTCATGTTTGGCCCAGTAAATATTTGGACCCTTTATTCCTGTTCAGTAGCTACCTCTTCTCTCAAAGTCTCAACCCTGTGCAAGGTTTAAAAGTAGAAGTGGAGAGCTATACAAGGTAGGAGACACTGTCCAATCCAGAAATGCCACATCACGTCACCTCTCCTGAGAGATACTCTCTAGGAGCAGCCCACATTCGGGCACAACCCACTGAACATCATCTCCAGAAGTGTGGCTCAAAGGTTAGAGGTGGCACACCCAGAGGCAGACGTCGGCCCGGGACCAGGGTTCAATTCCCGACGCGGCCTTGTGCAGGACCAATGTCAGCAGGCCCGATAAATCTCGCCTCGGTGCCACTCTAACCATGGGGTCCCACGCTGCAACTCTAGGCAATAGCTTGCCTAATCTCCACCCAGGCCCCATCACCGCTGGGGATGCCTGGCTGCACCTTGGGGATGCCCAGTAAAGGGACCATCTCACAGGGAAAGCCAGGACGGGTTCCCCAGTTGTACAGCGCTGGGACTCCCCAGGGTAACCACGCACTCTATAAATCCAACATTCATTCATTCATTCATCTTAGGTACATTTAAAATAGCAGGATCAAGCTGTGATCTGAAAGAGCTCTCTATATTAGTTCTGCGTCTGTCACAGCAAATTGGTGCCTTCACTCTGAGACTTCAAAAGAAAGCCCTGGTATCACTGTTGACACATATCTGGTTGTCCCTTCTTTGTCCCTGTGAGGTGGGCATGCTCATGCTATCCACTTAATCAATCTATGCAGATTTCTGTTCCACAATCTTCCTCTGCCAAGAGATGGCTAATACCCTAATCCCTACCAAACAGGTCAATTGTTCAGTAAGATTTATTCTACCTACTAACTAGCAGATTATTTCACTTGGTCGAGCAGGGTACTTCAAAAACCCCAAACCAAATCTTATATTGTCTGGCTGAGAGAAATATAGCACAGAAAAAAGTGTGAAGGAGTTCAAATATGTATGTATTGTGTGCATGTTTTGTTATTTATACAGCGCAAACTTAGTTAGGCAGCATTGGAGCACTGAATTGTGGGCAAAGGAATATTAGATATATGCTTGTGGCCATTTTAAACAATGGAAATATCATTTTATTGATGCCTGTATTCTGTGTGTTAAGCAAGTCCAAAGTGTGTATTTTGTACAGTTCTCACCCAATGTTTAAAACAGTGAACCATTACAGATTTACACTTACATAGTAACCAATTTATTGAGACAGGCAATATGTGCACAGATACCCGGATGAGTCAGACAGTTATTAAAGATTGCAGGAACCGCTGTTAGCATGCCCTTAAAGCCATTTTGTACTTGGCAGCCATCTTAGTTAGCCATGTGCTCACCATGTGCTTTCTCCCTCTTCCAGAGCCTTGCACATGCTCTGAAAGGGCTAGTTGGAAGAATGCACCTGCTCCTAGTATGTAACTGTCAGGCTATTCTTGCTGATGAGAGGAGAAATATCTCTCCCATTTTGTTGAGCAGGCAAACTTTGTATAGCCATATTAGTCAGTAAGTATTCTTGTATGTGCCAGAACCTCCCCTTGGTTTTATGCTGACTATGTAACCTATGCATATATAAGGCCCCTGTTCTCTGTATTCCTTAGTCTGTCTCATACAGCGGCTTGAGTGTGCTGTGTGACACAGTCTCACTCATATGAGGTTAATAAATGCATTGTTTTCATATTACAGCTTCGGCGCCAATTTCTTCTTTGTTGGTTTAAAGGACCAGGTGTATTAGTGAACCCCTTAAAAGGTTTCTATTTCTTCACAGTAGTCTTCTTCACTCAGCCTGAACATGTTTGCAAACTGGCGGTGCACACATATACACGTGTAAGCATCATAGGAACTTTTACCTCAGGTGCACAGCTTCAGCTCTCTTTTGAAAAGATCTCCCAGCGTGGTTATTACTCAAGTCCATTTTAAATAAGCTTACAGTGAGTAAGACCCAATTATTGAGACTTACTCACAGCTGAGGTTCAATTGCCAGTGGTCCAAAATCAAAACATATAGGAAAAATAAGCTAGTCAGAAAACACTTCCTAACAGAATTGATCTATGGTGGCTCAGAATTAGTTAACTTATAATGTGTGAGCTATTAATATGTGACACTCCACATTGTCATCTGCATTGCACAAAACAATGTCAAGTCAGTTTAATTTTGGCAGTGGCCGCACTGAGAGTAAGGTAATATTATTTCCTGAAGACCATATATTGGTCCATTCCTCCTTAGGAGACCTCACACCACAATAGATATCTCAAATTATGAGGTGCAAACAGGGAGAAAGGGAAACTGGAGAAACAGAATGGGCAGATATAATGTCTTATACTGTCTCTCTGCCCTTGCTCCACAATACTCCAATGGTAAACTCCCATTTCTTTTGTCATTTTGCATATCAGCCAAATACAAATATATTCTTTCGTAATTCCTCCATTTCGACAGCATTAAATACAATGAACCTCCTCCACATGCCTCCCAATACCCCGACAGTAAAAATAGCCCGCCTCCTTCCATCCAATCCATGCATTATACCAGGAACTCTCACTATATATATTTTCCCTGCCTTCTTATGTTTCCATATTGCAAAGGTCAGCACTGGTTTAGATCCAATCATGTGACTCTACATCCCGTGATGCCAGCATCCTTGCAGCAGTCTTTCTGTACCAGTAATTCCTCCACAACAGGGATGTCTACATTCCCAAACACCATGGCAATTCACAAAATACATACAAGAGGGACTGGAGCTCTTCTGGATCTACCACTACTGTGTTAAATAGCTGACAAGTGACTTGTGAGAGGGAAGCTGCATGTCTCCATCACCTGGTGCCGAATGTATGACGTTACTACGCCTACTAATACCACGCGTGCCATTAAAACTCAGGTATTACTATGCTCGTATGGTTACAAGACCTACCCTTACAATACATTCTTTCACCATATGCCTTTACCACACATGCCATTACAATACAAAGGCATGTGTCGTAAAGGTATACACTTGGTAAAGGTGCATAAGGCAAACAACACTACCCTGCCCTACCCTAAACCCTAATTACCTAACCCTGCATGACCCCCGACCCCTAGTCCTTTCCTTTTCCTAAACTATTAGCTCTGCACGACCCTACCAACCCCCAATCCTTTGCTTTCCCTAAACCACTACCCCTGCATGACCCATGACCCCCTTTCCTTACCCCACCCTAAACCCTAAATCACTACCCTTGTACGACCCCTGACACCCAATCCTCTCCCTATCTCTAAACTCTAAAACACAACCCCTGCATGACCCCGACCCCCAGTCTTCTCCCTACCCTAAATCCTAAACCAATACCCCTGCACAAACCCCCTACCCCCAGTCCTCTCCCTACCCTAAACCCTAAAACACTACCACTGCACGACCCTCCCCTGACCCCAGTCCTCTCCCTACCCTAAAACACTACCCTGCACAACCCCGACTCCCAGTCCTCTCCCTACCCTAAACCGTAAAACACTACCCCTGCACGACCCTCCCCCTCCCCAGTCCACTCCCTACCCTAAAAAACTACCCTGCATGACCCCCGACCATCAGTCCTCTCCCTACCCTAAACCCTAAAACACCACCCCTGGCATGACCCTCTCCCCTCCCCCCAGTTCTCTCCCTCACAACGACATGGATCACCTATATTATTGTGTAATAAGCGTAGTAAAGTCTATGCATTGTTACAAAGCATGCTTGGTAACGCTTGCATAGTAATGGCATGCGGGTGTATCAGCCGCAATGTAATGGCACAGGGGGGTTTTAAGCTCCCAGATTTTCAGTTCTATTTTGGGGCTTCTTTTGCCAGTCGGCTCCGTGGCCGCTCTGCGGACTAGATGCTGGCCCAACATTCTTACCATATCAGCTTGCTTGTGGCCCAGTAGTGGGGTTTATGTTATATAAAACATTTGACCCTAATTATTTCAAGCAGGTAAAGTTTAAGGTAACTATAGACCTAAATCAGATTTGGCTTGACAACAGTAAGCCATACTCTTTCCCAGCACAGCTAACGATGATAGCTTACAAATCGCGAGTAAACTTAGCTGGGTCCTAGAGGCCGAAATAGCCGCTGAGGCCATTCGGGAGAGTATGGATGTTCTTGATCAAGGGGTAACATCAGTTAATTTAAAGTTGCAACAGCATCGGGCTGTATAAATGCTGTACTACACTCCGGCAGTTATATCTAAGTGGGCTTCTGGTAATACAGAAAAAGCATTTTGTCTGAAAAGTCGGCTATATGCGGCAGACCTTAGGCATATGTTTATTGATTGTCCAAAGCTCGATGTATTCCGTAGGGGGGTCACTAGTATTCTCAGTAGGGGTGCGCGGAATTTGCAAAATTCACTTTTGTAATCTATTGCGAACATGCAAAAAATTTCCGCAAAATGCAGAAATATCGCGAAGACGCAGACATTTTTTTCCTGCCAGTTCGCGGTATTTTCTGCGTGATCGTGGCTCGCCAACTTACCCATGCAGTTGCTCATGGGCGTAGCCATCTTGTTTTCACTTGTCCCGCCCGCTCCCGATGCTTACTTCCTGGTTGCGCAATGCATGCTCGCGTCCGTTAGCGGTACGTATTTCCTGTTTGGGAACGCTTTTACTTGTTCACGCGGCTTTTTGCGTGCTTGGGGAGAAAATATCACGCAAACTTGCGCACGTGGTCACAATGGGCGTGGCCATCTTGTTTTTCACTCCATTGCATGGTTCTGGGCCCCTGATTTTCAATCCTCCCTCTATTTTTACAATCCTTTGTTTCAAGCCACTTTTTAAAAATCTTTTTTGTTGATTATCTCTTTAACTATTTTCCTGCTTCTATATTTTTGGCTTTTGTCTACTTTTCTTGTGTTTTTTAGCTACTTTTTCACTCTTTTTCTATTGCCTGCTATTTCCTTTACTTACTTTTTAAATTTTATTACCTTTTCTTTCCTGCCCCGTCTCTCTCCCCCCAGAACCATGTCGAAGGGTAGGGCTTGCTGCAGCCAGAGCCGTGACCGCCTTCCGCAAGGCGGCGCCCACAAGTGGTGCAGGCACGGGCCTTATTTGGGGAGGTGGAGTTGACTGCACTTATCTTCTTTGTGCAGTGCCACCTCCCCTCAACTCTCGCAGCAGGTGGCAGGCCTGGGTATGGGTGCGGGCTCTGGGAGCGTCGACAGTGCTGGGGGAAGGTGCGCCGGGCAGTGTTCCGCTGCTCTGGGGTCCGCCGCACCCATGAGCAGTTGACGCACCGGTGGTCCGACATCCTGGACCGTGAGCAGGACCTGCTGGACCTGCTAGGAATGGAGGTCCCGGGTCTTGGTGACTAACTATTTGATTATTACTACTTTGGGTCTGTTCTTCTGCTCTGTGTTATATATTGCGAATATCTTTTTTTCTTCTAACCAGCTAGAATGTTGCTGCTTACATTCCAGGTTAATTAGGTTTAAAAGTCTTCTGTGATTGTTATGAAACAGGTGCTCCTCTGTGCTACTACTAATCTTACTTGTTTGCAACTTTGTGTTTGTGCTAGCTAAGCGTGATTATGTAAGAGTTTATTTTAGAGAAATTAGGTTACATAATGCTATAGTGACTCTAGTCCTTACTTTGTCCTGTCACTAAGAGATAGGGGCGGATTGATACTTAGGTTTAGTTACTTTGTATGAGTTTGTAATTTTTTAGTGGTATGCGTGATCCCCCCTCAGTTACGTCATGTAAGCATGGGTGAATTTTTGTGAATTCGCGATCCGCGAATTTGCGGATTTGCGAATTCGCGATCCGCAAAATTTACGAATTTGTGCGAATTTGCGGATTTTTGTTTTTTTACGTATTCGCTGGGTTTTTTGCGTGTTCGCGGGGCTTTTTGCGTCTTCGCGAGCCACCTGCAAGTTACCCATGCAGTCGTTTATGGAAGAGGGAGAGAGAGATAGATGATAGATAGATAGATAGATAGATAGATAGATAGATAGATAGATAGATAGATAGATAGATAGATAGATAGATAGATAGATAGATAGATAGATAGATAGATAGAAAGAGAGGGAAAAAGAGAGGGAGAGAGAGAACGAGAGAAAGAAAGAGAGGCCGGATCTCTGAAGGGCCAGATTCCTGAGTTGCCCCTACAGAACATACAGCTTTTTATTTTTAGCAAAATGCATATGAAAATTGTGCTGTAAAGGTCTCTGTTAGTTTAACCCCAACTGACAACTCAAAATGGGTGTATTTGCCATCCTCTCCTTTCTTCCTGTTTTTTATATCTGTAAGTGCTTCCTGATGAGGTTTAATTCCTTGGACAGGTGCCTCGTTGCCTACTTGTAACTATTCTCTGACCCTGCTTCAAGGGTCAGAGCAGGGTCAGAGAATAGTTGCAAGTAGGCAACGAGGCGCCAGGAAGCAATTAGCAGCAGGTGTCCAAGTTGAAGTTAATTTGTCTGTAACCCTTTTGTAAAAGGTTACAAAGAAATTAGGTTCAACTTTTGCACCTGCTGCTGTAACCCTTGCTTGGCAGAAAATTCGTCCCCGCAGATTCACGGATTTTACCGCGATTTCGCGAGATTCGCGGATGGCAAAATCGCAGAAAATCCGCAAATTCGCCCGCCGTATTTTACGCCCACCCTTAACGTCATGTGCTGCTAGTACCCCAGTCTTTATTAGAACCTTTTCTAGTTTGTTCAATGAGTGGTGGTAATAGGCTTAGCACTAGCAGAACATGAGCATCAATCAATCAACCCAAAATTTACAAAAATGCAGTCATGTGTCCTCCATTTGACTATATGCATTGTTGAGGACTAAAAGAAGTGAAAATGCATACTTAATGTACAATTGGCACGTCTGGAAAAGGTGGGCTAGGTTGGTGGTACGTCATACTTATGCTTAGTTAATATTCTGGAATCAGAAGACTGGATTAGTGTTGATAAATAGGAAGTAGCCGATCTGCAAATCCCCCGATACTACTTGTTGACCAGATGAGATCGGTCAATTTAGTTATTGCAATTTTTGTTTACATAAGTGTTTTTTGACCGTTCTTTAAAAATATTTTGTTTGTTAGACACCATCCATCAATGTTTGTCTCTTTCTTATATCTTTCCTGTTCAGCACCCAGGGGTAAGCAGACAGGGAGTGGGACTCAGTCGGCAGGAGAACAAGAACACCAGGAGGACACCAATGAGGGCTCCTCTCCTGGCCCTAGTAAGTCTTCTTGTTTTTAATAATAATTCTTATTCCATAACTTTTACTGCACCATATTTTTCCCGAACTATTGTTTCAGTTTCCTAATGCTATTTTTTACCAACAATTATCATTCAATCTGTATTGATCCGAAAATCTTGTTATCCCTGCCTCTGCTATGATGACTCTCTGTACTACTACTATTATTAGTCTGCCTGTACTGTAGTAGCTAAGCTTGCCCAGTTGGCCACTCTTTATTTAAAAGGTTGTAAATAAAACTCAGATTCACCAGATGCTCTAGCTATTGAGTCCAGTTGTTTGGGTCGTCCTCTTGTACAACTTCTAGTGTTATTGATCTTGAGTCTTTGTTAATCTTGAGGCTTTGACAATTCACACCAACAAATGCCCAACCAGCTTTATTACTATTTTGATATGATAGGACATACTACTACTACTGTTGTAGGGATTTTGCACATACAGACCTCTGCACAATAAAATGGGATGTTGGTGATGGGAGGTTGGACCTTCCTCACACACCTCAATCTGAAGTCAGAACCCACCACAATCTCCTGCCTGGCTAGTTATAGTAGTGTCTTCTCATAACGATTAGCTCTCCGAACCCTCCCCCCAAGATACCCAACAAGTAGACAACCCAGAACATAACACAGCCACCCTCTCAGTCGTGGAAGCAATGCACATGCACACCCTTCCTTTCATTCGCTCACTCGTGTAAGTCAACACCAAATACCACCAAGTCTATGTAAGTTCAAAATGTTTATTGACAAGCTCTGTACGTTGTTCTATTATAATGCAGCAGCAACAGGAAAATAAATAACATTAAAACAATAAACATTGTTACACTTACTTACAGTTGTTAATTAAATCATGATAACTGAACAGTGGTGGAAGCAACACCCATCCCCTAGGTAGGAATTTAGTTTATATACATTTATAAATGAAGATCTCTGAGTGAAGGGACCCCTCACCTTAGAAGAACCTAGTACTGGTAGTTGTTGCATCATCATAAGCTCTGCAAAGCTCTGGTTCGTAGAAGGGAATCTTCCATCTGTAATGTGAAAAATTAAATGGTGTGCGTTAGTATATTGCAAGCATTTCTCAGCCATGCCAAAAAGTGTAGCATTTATGGATAAGTAATATGGACTAACAGTACACCAGAACTTCATAAAAAAGTGGCTTGTTAATGTTTTGGTTGACCGCTTGTACGCAGCACTTAGACAGTAGCAGTGTGAGGTCATATGGGCTCAAAGGTCGCTTATACAACAAGCTGCAAGGTAACGTCACATGTGCAAAAATAAAAGACACAAAGGTTAAATGGTTGCATGGCTCGGGCTAACTGAGCAAAGGCTAGAATGACCCTAGGGACCATATATAACTACTAGCGTCTACTCGACTACTACCTGATTTGTACTAGTGATGTATGTTATATACTATTTACTCATTTTTCAATCTTGCTACTGACCAATAGGGGGAGGTGTATATGACGCCTAAAAAATGTGTTATGTTTTCTAGGCGCACTACCGACCACGACCACCATTACCGGGGCCAGCCAAGGCGACATGGAGGGAGAGGACGTGGCAGTTGCCGAGGATACCGATGGAGCGGTAGGGGGAGTGCCAGCACCAGTGGCGGGCGGTGGAAAGTTAGATTCAAAATCCTTAACTATTGTTGACATTACACTCAGCAAAGGGTGTACTGTATGTATACTGTACTGTTGAGACTTAGGGCCCCATTAGGATGGTGGGCGGATTGCCCCCGCCGGGCCGGCGGTAGTCACTGCCGACCCCGCAGGGCCAAACCTCCCGCCATCCCTGTAGAAAAGACCCCCGCATATTACGGCTGGGGGATCTGTGGCGGATAGAAACCATCTGCTGATTTTCAGCACAGTCGACATGTCGACCAGGCGGAAAAGGCATGCGGAGTATGCTTGGGGTGTCCGTTGTGGGCCCCCATGGAGGGTACCTCCTGCCTGGCTAGTTATAGTAGTGTCTTCTCATAACGATTAGCTCTCCGAACCCTCCCCCCAAGATACCCAACAAGTAGACAACCCAGAACATAACACAGCCACCCTCTCAGTCGTGGAAGCAATGCACATGCACACCCTTCCTTTCATTCGCTCACTCGTGTAAGTCAACACCAAATACCACCAAGTCTATGTAAGTTCAAAATGTTTATTGACAAGCTCTGTACGTTGTTCTATTATAATGCAGCAGCAACAGGAAAATAAATAACATTAAAACAATAAACATTGTTACACTTACTTACAGTTGTTAATTAAATCATGATAACTGAACAGTGGTGGAAGCAACACCCATCCCCTAGGTAGGAATTTAGTTTATATACATTTATAAATGAAGATCTCTGAGTGAAGGGACCCCTCACCTTAGAAGAACCTAGTACTGGTAGTTGTTGCATCATCATAAGCTCTGCAAAGCTCTGGTTCGTAGAAGGGAATCTTCCATCTGTAATGTGAAAAATTAAATGGTGTGCGTTAGTATATTGCAAGCATTTCTCAGCCATGCCAAAAAGTGTAGCATTTATGGATAAGTAATATGGACTAACAGTACACCAGAACTTCATAAAAAAGTGGCTTGTTAATGTTTTGGTTGACCGCTTGTACGCAGCACTTAGACAGTAGCAGTGTGAGGTCATATGGGCTCAAAGGTCGCTTATACAACAAGCTGCAAGGTAACGTCACATGTGCAAAAATAAAAGACACAAAGGTTAAATGGTTGCATGGCTCAGGCTAACTGAGCAAAGGCTAGAATGACCCTAGGGACCATATATAACTACTAGCGTCTACTCGACTACTACCTGATTTGTACTAGTGATGTATGTTATATACTATTTACTCATTTTTCAATCTTGCTACTGACCAATAGGGGGAGGTGTATATGACGCCTAAAAAATGTGTTATGTTTTCTAGGCGCACTACCGACCACGACCACCATTACCGGGGCCAGCCAAGGCGACATGGAGGGAGAGGACGTGGCAGTTGCCGGGGATACCGATGGAGCGGTAGGGGGAGTGCCAGCACCAGTGGCGGGCGGTGGAAAGTTAGATTCAAAATCCTTAACTATTGTTGACATTACACTCAGCAAAGGGTGTACTGTATGTATACTGTACTGTTGAGACTTAGGGCCCCATTAGGATGGTGGGCGGATTGCCCCCGCCGGGCCGGCGGTAGTCACTGCCGACCCCGCAGGGCCAAACCTCCCGCCATCCCTGTAGAAAAGACCCCCGCATATTACGGCTGGGGGATCTGTGGCGGATAGAAACCATCTGCTGATTTTCGGCACAGTCGACATGTCGACCAGGCGGAAAAGGCATGCGGAGTATGCTTGGGGTGTCCGTTGTGGGCCCCCATGGAGGGTACCTATGCTATGGTACCCTAAGCATGGGCGAATTTTGCGGATCTCGCGTTCGCGAATTTTGCGGATTTGCGGATTCGCAATCCGCAAAATCCGCGAATTCCCGCGAATTTGCGGATTTTTTTTTTTTTTTGTGTTCGCCCGTGTTTCTGCCAGTTCGCGAGGGTTTTTACAATTTCGCAATTTGCGAACTTACCTGTCGGGTCGCAAGTTTTGCGAACTTGTTGTTTCTACATGTCCAGCCTGTTTGGGACACTCTTCTTCATCACTGCCACTCTCTGTCACCACTGCCACTCTCTGACTACTCATGCCACCCTCTGGCCCACCCATGCCACCCTCTGTTTCATCACCACACCCTCTGGTTGTCCAGTGTACATTATTTTCGGCAAAGCAAAGCACACCTTCCCTGCCTCAAGTGACCTGAATTAATTTGGGGCTGATTAATGTGTCACAGAATATTTTTTTAGCTGGCACCTGCTTCCTTAGTGCGCCCTGATTAGTGATCTTTTGCACTTGCTAAGTGCTTTCATTGTTGCAAAATTAGTTACAACACCTGCCCTGCCCCAACTGACAATAATGAATTAGGGGCTAATTAATGTGTCACTGAAAGAATTTAAAGTTCCAGCCTGGCACCTGCTTGTCTGCTCCTTTAGCTGTAAATCAGGACCTTTGTGGCATACAGTTAAGGTCAGAGCAGGGTCACACAATAGTTGCAAGCAGGCAACCGAATTCTGGAGGGCCCCCTCAGGAAGCAATACAAAGAATCGTTACAAATCATGAGGTTGACCTTTTGCACCTGCTCATTGCTTTTGCTTTTGCTGAAATCGTTTTGCGGTTTTTTTCGCGCTATTCGCGGGGCGCGGCGTCGTGCGAAACCGACCGCGGAAGCCGCCAATTCGTGCGAATGAGCATTTTATTTTTTTGCGGCTTGTTGTTTCGCGAGTTTTTTTGCAGTATTCGCGAGCCGCTTGCAGCGCAACACGCGAATTTACCCCAAGGTCGAGTACGGGCGCGGCCATTTTGTTTGCGTGACGTATTTCCGTTTCCGCCCGCTATGTATAATCTCGCGCAGTAAGCGCATTGCGAGTAGAGGTTCGCACGAGATCGCGCGGGAAATCTAGAGGTTCGCACGAGATCGCGAGGAAAATCTCGCGCGAACTGACTTTCGCGCTCGGAAACGGGCGCCGGCCATCTTGTTTTTCATTCATTTCCTGTGTCTGGGCATGGTGTTTAATCCTCTTGATATCTTTCCCATCCTTTGCTTGTTTTCAGTTTTTTTTTTACGATTTTGCTTCTTATCTATCCCTCTCTTTTCCTAGCTGTATATTTTTGTCTTTTCTGCTATTTTTCTTTACTTTTAAACTACTTTTGTAAACTCTTTTCTTTTCTTCTTCCCTATCCTATTCTTTCTTAATTTTCTACTTCTTCCTACCTTACCTGCCCAGACCATGGTCAAGCCAGGCGCCGTGAAGCTGCCCAGGCACTTGAGGGCCGCAGCGGCGGCGGGGAGTAGTGCTGGACCCAGTGGCAGGACAGCAGGCGTGAGATCGAGGGGGGAGCAGGTGACGCGCCGGGAGATATTCAGCCCGGAGGAAGTGGGCGCGCTGGTGTACTTTGTCCAGCGCCGCCTGCCCAGGACCATCGCGGGAGGCGGCAGGATCGCGGCCGGCGGCTATAACATGCGGGAGCGCCGGAAGCGGTGGGAGAAGGTGTGCTGGGCCATATCCCACCTCTACGGGGTCCAGCGCACCTACAGCCAGGTCACCCATCGCTGGACGGACCTCCTGGACCGCGAGCGCGACCTGCTGGACCAGCTCGGCTTGGAGATCCCCGGCCTTGGTGAGTAGTAGTAGCCATTGGCATTTAATCACTCACTACTATGATGTTTTCTCCTGCTCTGTGTTGTTGTATTGCAAATATTTGTTTTTTACATGGAGCAAGCCAATAATGCCGCTGATGACGATTACATTGTAGTTAAATTATATTTCAAAATCTTCTGTGCATTTCAGGTGCACTGCTCTCCTTCTCAGTGGGGTTGCTACTATGCTTATTTGTTTTCTATTTCGTGGTCTCATTGGCCTGAGTAACTATTATGTATGAGTGTACTTAACAGAACTGCGTAATGCTAGACACTAGGGGGCAGATTACATTTACAAGCCCCTTGCGCCACGTTTACGTTGCCTTGCGTGACGCAACAGCGGCGTAAACGTGCCGCATCCCTGCAAGTCATTTACAGCATGACGCATCTAGGGAGATGCGTCACGTTATAAAGCCATGGGCCTGCACCACAATGGGTGCGTTCCTAGTACGCAGGGTGGGCGGTCCAGCGGCTGTGCGCCTCGCAAAATTGCCTGCGTGAAATCTACAAGATTTAACGCAGGCACTTCTGCGACGCTGCTACGTCAATTCAATTCCTTATGTCTGCTCGAAGCAGGCGAAAGGACTGACACAGCATGTAAAGTATTGGGTGGCCCTGAGCATTACTGGAGTTGCATTGCGTTGGCGACGTGACTCCAGCGATGCGCCGCTCTTACGTGACGAGATGCGTCACGCAAGTGCCTACCCTTGCGCCAGGGCGCGCCGCATTGTAAATGAGGCACATCTGCCGTGTCGCAAGGGTAGTTTTGCGTGACGCATTTGATCTGGCGCATCTCTGGAGATGCGCCAGAACGCGTAAGTAAGTATGCCCCTAAGGGGCAGAATTGCAATTACCGTCGCATCCCTGCAAAGTAGCAGGGATGCGCCATTAATTGTGCGGCCCGCTACCACCACCAAACATGGTGCGCCGTATTTGCAATGCGGCGGCGGCGCCCCATGGGCCCAAAACGTCACCGAAGCTTTACTGCTGGAGTTGCGTCGCAACGATGGCGCAGCTCCATCAATGCTCTGGGGTACCCTATCTCCCCAATGCTGGGTCAAGCCGTACGTCTGCTTCAAGCAGGTGCAGGGTTTGTGTGACGCATCATTGTCCTAAAGGTGACTGATTGATATTTTGTAGATTTCCCTCAGCCACTATTAGGATGTGTTCCAGCGCAGGAATGCCCTCCCTTGCGCCGGAACGCCCCCTGATGGCGCAGGGCTTTATAACGGGATGCATCTCCCAAATGCGTCACGTTGTTATAATATTATACGCCGCACCATGGCGCCCTTTTTTGTTTAGCTGCTGCGTCACAAAAGTCACGCAAGAACGGCGCAAAAGAGCCGCAAGGGCTTAAATCTGCCCCTTCCTTTGTAACCCTGACAATAAGAAAAATAGTGGCGGTGGATTGATAGTTTGACTATTTAAATGACTGGTAATGTAGCAGGCAACTGTTAGTGTTGTCACTGATCTGACTGAAATCACAATGGAGTTTGTCTGTCACTTTGCGTCTTGCCTGCGGACTGCTGCCTGCCAGTCCTAGGTGAACGTTTCAGTACTTTGTTTAGTGAGTTACGTGACTTTCGAAGTCACAGGTCCGCATATAAATGAAAAGTAACCATAATCAATATAATTTCGCAGAAATATTTTGTTATTGTTCTTTTGAAATGTTTGATTTGGTTGACATTGACAATCAACAATCATCCATGTTTTCTGTTCTTTCTTTCATGTTGTACGTCAGCTCCCCCCAGGGGCGAGAGGAGGACACAGGAGCAGCAGGCGGCGGATGCTGTTCATCAACAGGGCCAGGATCGGGCAGGCGAGGGCTCCTCTGCTGGCCCCAGTAAGTTTTCATTTTAGACTAGTACCTATTTTTCCTAGCGTTCCTCATTTGACTTTTTTCAAAATTGTCTTTGCTCTTCTTGTAGACTGTATCTAAATTCTTATCCTGCCTCTACTATGACTCCCTGTGGTATTACTAGATTATTCTTATTAGTCTGTCTGTGTAGCTAACTAAGATTGCACGGTTGGCGAAACTCCCATGATTCTAGTCAGCAATAGCTCTATCAACTTAGTGCAGTCCTCTGGGATTGTCCATAATGTCTTTTGAAGTGTTCTATCTGGACTCATGCTTGCAAAAATTGCAAAACCTTTCGCTCAGTCACTCTAGTCTGGACCAAAAAACACAGATTGTATTTAAGTTTAAAAGCTTTATTAAAAGTAAACACATTTATTAAAATGAAGTCATAATAAAACTAAACGTTTAACTGATAATGGAAAAGTGGTTAGTGCTGACGATTAATTGAAGACATTTCTTGTGGTCGAGCCGAGCTCTCACCTGGTTTCAACTTGATCTTGTTGTTAGAAGTCCATCTTCTGTCTGTGTGGAGAAAAATGGTGCGTGTTAAAAAAACAGCCTTCATCAGTTGTGCCAAAAAGTGCAGCAAGACAACCTTCCCTGGAAAAAGGGACATTTTTTTTTTAACTTTAACGACAGTCACAAATTACATTGTTTTCACATGTCTTCATTCCTAGACCAAATACTAGTGACTGCTTTATTCTAACATTCTTAAATGTACTTTGTAGGTGGAACATCTGGTGGCGGGGCCAGTGTGGAGGTGGTGGTGCTCGACACCGAGGCGGAGGGCGAATCGGGCGATGCTTCAGGGGAGGAGGCGGCGGCGGCAGCTGTGAGAGTTGAGACGGTGGTGGTGGCGGCCAGAGGTAAGCTCTTATATATTCCTTACTTATTGAGATTGAAGACTAGCTGGGAAGGCAAGAATATGAGATGCATGGCTGGGTGAATGATGAAGCAATGATGGGTGGAAGGACAACAGCCTGGGTGGGTGACACAGAAACTGTATGTGTCCATATACCTGGATCATGCTACTATCTGACTCTTAGATAGCATATGTGTATCTAGAGCAGGGGTACTCCTAGTACGGCCCGCGGGCCGGTGGTGGCCCGGCAAGCCTTCGTTGGCGGTGCGCTGACCTTGCAGACAATCACTGCTCCCCCGGCCCCCACAGAGCAGAGGCTTTTTTGTATTTCACCTGTTAGCGCCCCTGCATCTCCACTCTGACAATCACTGCTCCCCCGGCCCCCACAGAGCAGAGTGGAGATGCAAGGCCACAAAGAGGTGAAATAGAACTAAGCCTCTGCTCTGTGGGGCCGGGCAAGCAGTGATTGTCAGGGTGGAGAAGCAGGGGCGCTAAAACAAACAAAGCCTCAATAATATGTTAATGGTCTTTTAAAGACCTGTTAAGTACTTTGGTGTTGTTGTCTGTGTGTGCGCGTTGAGGAAGCGGTCTCAACCCGGGCTGAAGGCTGACACAGATAGACACACACACAGTGAGATGACAGAGGGAGAGGGAGGGCAGGAGGGAGAGAGAGATGGAGGGAGGGCAGGAGGGACAGCAGGAGGGAGAGAGATGTATGTAAATGCTGGGTCTGGTGGCTCAGTGGATGAGGGCATCTGCTGCAGGGACCTGTGTGCAACCTCATGGTCACAAGTTATCGTTTTGCTTTAGCCCCGCCCCCTCTGACTCCGCCCCCACCAGTGCGGCCCTCGGCCCCAAACTACACTGTAAATGTAGCCCCTGAGAGAAAGTTTGTGAGTACCCATGATCTAGAGAGAGTAGACGGTCAGTGGATGAAGTAAGTGTAACTTTGAAGAGCATGTAACACTAACACTGCACCCGCACGTCCGTTCCAGTGTAGGAAAGGCAAGGAAAAGAACTTTTAATTTTGTCCAAATACTACCATAAATAGTAGCAGTAGTTTGTATTGCAAGCACTGCATAGATCCGGTTATTATGGTGGCCACTCCCTACCTCTCTTAATAAGTTTAGTAGTACTCAGTCATTCATGTGTGGATGTATCACTGCCTGTCACTCAATAAAAAGCAAAGCACCTAAAGTCATCCCATATATAAGCAAAAACATCCCATGTGAAGTGATAGATAATCAGATTATTTATCTTCTTCAATTTTCCATTTCTAGTACTCATTTCCACTGTAGGGTGAAAGTTAAATTAATTAAGCAGTAGCCCTTGAGTTGTAACAGAGTATTCTCAGTGCCACCCGTAATAGAAAAGTAAGAGATTCACCACCTGCATGTACTGGACGGGTACAGTAACGCAACGGCAACGCAAGTCTAGGTCACTCCTCATGGCGTGCGTCTCTTTTTCTCGGGTGCAAGTTTACCGCGCTGGCATTATGCCGGCTTGCAGAAAATAACGTACCAATTTTCCAAAACAAGAGACAAGAAGAAGAATAAGACTGGTGTACTTTCATAGTCGACTCCAATGGAAGTCCACAGTGCTCATAGAATTTGTTCCTTAAACTCCCACTAATGTTAGAGCAAGGATGAAGAAGTGTGAGGTTAGATAGATACTGGCCTCAATAGTTATGTAATGCGCTTGCAAGTTGCTAGTTGTACTGCAGCACACATTTCTGCTGAATGATTGAGTTAATCTTAAAGAGCATTGGTTACAGACTATGTCTTTCTTTCTTCATATAGGTTCTCCTTCCAAACGAACAAGGAGGAAGGAGCTGGCTAGAGCGGCCCGGCAACGGAGAATCGAGGCCACTGTTGCGGAATATCGGCGGCTGGTGGCCCTGGAGGACGTGGAAAGTGTGCGGTCGACAACAACGACAACGTCGTCCTCCGTGGCCTCACCGGCTGCCACCGTGACCCAGCACAGTGGTCCACCGAGACTGAGCCGGGCTGCCAAAGGCAAACGCCACCGCCGAGCAGCAAGGCCAACAGCTGCTTCTCACAGGCCTTGCACCTGCAAGGCAGTGAAGGCACGCCTGCGCCGCACCACCCTGATGGTGTCCCGCCTTCAGCAGGAGCTCGCCTTGCTCCGCGAGGAGCATGATGCCCTGGCCCAAAAAGTGAACAGCATCCACCCCTAGTGTCCCTTGCCCCTTTTTTAGAGACTTTTGGGGGGTGGGAATTGGGAGTTGGGTTTTTGGGGACTTTTGAAGGACAATCGTTGGGGTTAGGGAGGGTCTTGCGGGAGATTATTTTGTTAGGGATATAAATATACTTTTTCAAACTTTATCTGAGCATACCTGTTTTTTACTGCTTGCCTGGTGGGTGGGGGTTTAACGTTGACTGTTTTCCTGAAAGTTTAGTTCCATTTTCTTCCTTTAAGTGTAAATGCCCAAATGTTTTCAACACTAAGTGCCTCTCACAGACTAAGTGAAGTGAATCCAAGAGTCCTAGGACTTTAGTAGTACTACCTTCAGGCTCTCGTCTCTCGTACTAATACTCCATTATACCCCCAAACCACCAAACGCTTATCTTACCTGTAATTTGTGTTTGAAAGTAGGGCTAGGCCCAGGGCTGGCTCCACGGGAAACACCGAATAACGTTGGCAATCTTGGTCGGATAAAATTTCCTCATAGCGGTGGTAGTAGTGGTGTGCCACAGTGGCAGTTGCATGCCTATGAAAAAAAAGAAAATGAAATCTGGTTTGTCCTCCTGAGCAATTCAACGGTACAACTGAGAATATAGCAGGTGACAGAAGTACAGTAGAGCAGTGCCACATTGTAGCCTAACAAATGGTAAAGTATAACTACTAATTCGGTTGAAGTTCTTTCACATTAGCAATGGTTCTTTGTCAAGCAGAGTAAGAATATATCATCGACAACTGTGGAAAGAAAGAATGCGACAGTACAGGGCCTGTGTGGAATTATTGATAACTATATTCAACATAAGGTCTCTGTAGCCAGATACCCGAGAGCCTTGCTGGTCACTATAAATCCATTCACAACAACACTCAATGGGGTTGGTCTGGAAGGTGTCACGTTTACTCCCCGTGATCCAGTCGATGCAAATATGGTTCCACCTCCAAATGTCACCAACACCCAGAAGTGTAAACACAGGGTGTTCGAGGCATTAGGCGAGGGAGAAAAATAACAAACTAAAATAAAAAATGTGGGATGGGTAAAGGTAGGGTCAGCAGGGAAAGGATACCTGTAAGAGAAGACAAGACAGGCATCAGTGAAGTGATGTCCTAACATACAAGGGTACTCTCATATAGTCTCACTAAATAGTCTGCAAGTCTCCCGCCTACTCATGGGAAATGTAGTTTCATAGTACGGTAGGCGCTTAGGGGCTGCGTAACCTGACAGAAGGTATAGTAGATAGAAAAGGAGAAATTGCTTTTTTTCTAGGTGTCCCCTCACTCACCAGGGTTGCCCCTTGGTGACATGCTTCATCATTGGGGCCATCCCAGTCCTCTACGGCCTGGGGCGTGCTGCGACTTGCGAATTACGTAGGAGCACTTACAAATGACTATGTGTGGTGCAGATAGTGGAGTGGACTAAGTGATGTGTTAAGGGATCAATGTAGAAGCCGAGAGAGAGCAAAGAAATGCAGTCACAGTCAGAGAAAAAGGCAAGGGATACTGTATCTATGTGTGGTTGTAGTGGTCCTGTTGGAAGTGGTAAGTAAGTTGCCCGCAGAAAAAAAATCCTCCTATTAGCGGCACTCCTCCATTGCAGCCGACGCTTCGTCCACCGATGTTGGTCACCAGAAGACACCCTGTCCACTGCCTGCCTGATGCTGAATTGTGGCTCGCTACTGTGAAGCCTGACTCCATCCTTTTTTCCCCATTGCAGAGACTGAAACCCGGCCTGTAATTATTCAACGAAAAACAGGAAGTGATATAATATTACAACACCACTGATAAATAAATATAAGGTATGTAGGCTGTGGAGTGCAAAAAGTCACAATTTGTTTTTCCTAGTAGACAGACAGTACAATGTTTTTGAAAGTGCGTACTCTGAGTCACCTTTTGAAGGATAAGTAAGTATGGGCAAATTAATGTAGCGGATCTTGCCCCTCAAGCTAGGTGTACTGTAAACTGTGTTTTAGAACAAAAATAGATCTTCCTAGCAGTGCTCCCACCCAAAAAACGAGGCCTAGCAGAAAACTGGAGACAAAACTTACTTTGAAAGTAAAAGTAGGCCGAAGTACCCTAATTACCCATTACCCCCCGTGGATTGTATTCAAACCACTTGCAAGCAACCAAGCAAAAGTAGCCATAGCCAGCATCGCTCCAAGACTCGAAATCCCCCCCACTCAAACACATGCAATAGAAATACTGCTAACCCTAACGAACCCTAAGTTAAGAATAGTGGCAAAGGCTTTCTTTAACTATGCCAAATCCCCCCTTTCCCACCATGGATTTTCTTCAAATGACTTGCAACCAAAATTACACATTCTCACGAGTGCTCTAAGACCCCAGAACTCAGTTTGAAAAATCTAGAACACCCCGATACACATGCAATCCTGGTGCTAGGGCTAACCCTAACGAACCCTAAGTTACAAAAAGTGCCAAAACTAAAGGCTTTTCCGCGCGGATTTTGTCCCAACCACTTCTACCCGGTATTAGACCTTCCCAGGAATGCCCCAAGACCCGGCAACCCACCCGCCAAGAAGCATAACACCCCCAAACAGGCCAAAAGAAAAATCTCATACTTGCAATATTTCTGGGCCTTCGGTCCAAACGCGCTGCGTAGCTAGGCCATAAGTCGGGGTTGGCACGACGGATTTCCTGAAAAGCAAATGCAATCAAGATTAGAGTGTCCCAGCAGTGCTCCCAGACCACGAAACTCACCCGCAAACAGACGGAACCCCCCCTAAGAGCACCTCAAAGGCAAGCAAGTCATCAAAAACACAAAAAAAATTCCGCCTGGGATTTGGTCCAAAACACTTTTATCCGGTATTAGAGCTTCCCAGCAATGGCCCCAGAGCCGTCAACCCAGGAGAAAACGAGTAGAAGACCCCCAAACAGCCAAAGAGCAAAAGTACAAAAATGGGGACTTAGTCACTTTTTCACAAATTTCCCAAATCACTCCGCGCGCGCTCTGCAGCTAGGCCCTAAGTCCCCTCAGCCACCATGGATTTGCTTCAAACCTCTTGCAAAGTAAAGTATATATAGCCAGCAGTGCTCCCAGACCACGAAACTCACCCGCAAACACCAGCAAGCCCCCCAAACAGGCCCCCGAAAACGCTACATAGAGCAAAATGTCTGAAATAGCCCAAAAAAAAATCGGCCTGGATTTTGTCCCAACCACTTCTACCCGGTATTAGACCTTCCCAGGAATGCCCCAAGACCCGGCAACCCACCCGCCAAGAAGCATAACACCCCCAAACAGGCCAAAAGCAAAATCTCATACTTGCAATATTTCTGGGCCTTCGGTCCAAACGCGCTGCGTAGCTAGGCCATAAGTCGGGGTTGGCACGACGGATTTCCTGAAAAGCAAATGCAATCAAGATTAGAGTGTCCCAGCAGTGCTCCCAGACCACGAAACTCACCCGCAAACACCAGCAAGCCCCCCAAACAGGCCCCCGAAAACGCTACATAGAGCAAAATGTCTGAAATAGCCCAAAAAAAAATCGGCCTGGATTTTGTCCCAACCACTTCTACCCGGTATTAGACCTTCCCAGGAATGCCCCAAGACCCGGCAACCCACCCGCCAAGAAGCATAACACCCCCAAACAGGCCAAAAGCAAAATCTCATACTTGCAATATTTCTGGGCCTTCGGTCCAAACGCGCTGCGTAGCTAGGCCATAAGTCGGGGTTGGCACGACGGATTTCCTGAAAAGCAAATGCAATCAAGATTAGAGTGTCCCAGCAGTGCTCCCAGACCACGAAACTCACCCGCAAACACCAGCAAGCCCCCCAAACAGGCCCCCGAAAACGCTACATAGAGCAAAATGTCTGAAATAGCCCAAAAAAAAATCGGCCTGGATTTTGTCCCAACCACTTCTACCCGGTATTAGACCTTCCCAGGAATGCCCCAAGACCCGGCAACCCACCCGCCAAGAAGCATAACACCCCCAAACAGGCCAAAAGCAAAATCTCATACTTGCAATATTTCTGGGCCTTCGGTCCAAACGCGCTGCGTAGCTAGGCCATAAGTCGGGGTTGGCACGACGGATTTCCTGAAAAGCAAATGCAATCAAGATTAGAGTGTCCCAGCAGTGCTCCCAGACCACGAAACTCACCCGCAAACACCAGCAAGCCCCCCAAACAGGCCCCCGAAAACGCTACATAGAGCAAAATGTCTGAAATAGCCCAAAAAAAAATCGGCCTGGATTTTGTCCCAACCACTTCTACCCGGTATTAGACCTTCCCAGGAATGCCCCAAGACCCGGCAACCCACCCGCCAAGAAGCATAACACCCCCAAACAGGCCAAAAGCAAAATCTCATACTTGCAATATTTCTGGGCCTTCGGTCCAAACGCGCTGCGTAGCTAGGCCATAAGTCGGGGTTGGCACGACGGATTTCCTGAAAAGCAAATGCAATCAAGATTAGAGTGTCCCAGCAATGCTCTCAGACCATGAAACTCACCCACAAACAGACGGAACCCCCCCTAAGAGCACCTCAAAGGCAAGCAAGTCATCAAAAACACAAAAAAATTTCCGCCTCGGATTTGGCACAAACCACTTTTAGTGCTTCCCAGCAATGGCCCCAGACCCGTCAACTCACCTGCAAAGAGGTAGAACAACACCCCCACAAGTGCTGAGTCTTTCTTCATTGGGCGTAAACCAGCCCTCTGCTTTGATGGAAATAGGAGTCTGGAGGAGGAGGATAGAGGAGCATGTTCTTCTGAACTTGTGAACCTGAGGAATGCAGACTGCGGCACCTTCAAATAAATTAGCAAACAAGTGAAGACAGTTCTGCTGATGGGCTTGTCTTTGTGATAATCTGATTAAAGTTTGAATTATATTAACTGTGCACAACAAAGAAAGACAGACACACAGGAATAAAAGTGAATAAGGATGAAAAAGAAAGTTATTGATTCGTTGTCTCATTTTCAGGGCTCGAAGTCGGAATCACGGTCCAGGAATAAGAATAAGGCTTCGTCATCATACTCTGCGAATTCAGCCCGGGTGAGGTCAGTGCCACCTGACAGAGTAGAAATTCCCTCATCTATGGTGCTGGCCACCTCCTCTTCATCCGGCACGCTCTCTCGTACTCTTATATCTGGTGGTATGAGGTGCTGATTCATCTTGATCATTGTTAACCTCTCCACATTTTTGGGCGAGAGGCGGCTCCGTTTGGGAGTTACAATCCCACCAGCCGCACTGAAAACCCGTTCAGAAGACACACTTGCGAGTGGGCAAGACAAGTAGTTTAAAGCCAGGTTGGTGAGCTGTGGCCACAATTCTTTTTTCCCATGCCAATACGCCAATGGGTCAGAATTAACATAGACCTCTGTGGAGTCATTCAGATAGTCCTTCACCATCGACTCAAGGTCCTCCTCCAAGGTTCCTCCACTTTGCGTAGCTCTTGCTGTGCCTCTGGCCTTTTGAGAACCAAACCCACGCAGAGCTAGCCAATCCTCTTCAGCCTCCAATGTTTCTGCTGTCTTTCGTGCAGATGATGCGGTTGCCGGTGTCTTTAACGGCTGAGAGGTCACTTGTGCCACAGCCACAGGTGCAGAAGTGGATTGTTTTGACTGGGGATGGCCTGCTGATGTACTGCCATTTCCTTCAATTTCCAGCCGTTCTGTTTCAAACTTCTTGGCTGACAAGGCTAGCCAACGTTTGTACTTTGTAACATCTTCATCAGCAAAAGCAAAGAATGCTCTGCCTGCCAGCGCCTTTTTGTAGCGTGGATCCAGAATAGTAGCACAAATGTAATGCTGTTCTGAGTGGATCTTTTGAAGACGTTCATCACCTTGTAGGAGCTCTAATAATTGCTCAGCCAGAAGCAAAGAAGAGCCTTTCTTTTTGTCATCTTTTCGAAACACAGAACACACCTCCTTCAGTTGGTCCTCCAGCATGTACAACAATGGGATAGCTTTTCCCAAATTAGAGTCCTCCTTGCTGACTGCACGCGTGAAGACCTCAAAAGGACGAAGCATGCGTGTTAGGCTTTCAACTATGTTCCATTGCGGCCCACCCATCCTCAGCTCCTCTATACCCTCTTTCAAGAAATATTGATCGAGTTGCGTATACTGCTCATACAGACGCTCAAGCATGTAGAAGGTTGAGTTCCAACGTGTTACCACCTCCTGGATGAGTGCTTTCACTGGCATTTGACATTGATATAGCATGCTCCTCAGCTGCTTGCGGGCCTTAAAAGAATGCCTGAAATGCTTGCAAATTTTTCGGCAGTTCTCCAATACACTGCACGCTGCACTGTCTTTATTACCCAAGAATTTTTGGACAACCAGGTTTATACAGTGCGCCAAACACGGCACTCTGAAATAGTAACCGTCCCTCATGGCCTTAACTATATTGGAGCCATTGTCCGTGGAAACATAACCAACCTTGCGTTTTAGTGGGGACAGACAGTTAAGGACCTTTGTGTTAAAGACATCCAAAATGTTTTCTGCTGTGTGACGTTTCTCCAAACCAAACATGGCTAGTGTTGCATGTTTCCGAGCACCTTTAAAAACAGTGTTAGTGTCAACACCTGAGTTTAGCTTTGCTTTAGCCCCTGAAAAAGAGACCCAGTGTGCAGTGATGCACATGTAATCAGCGCCTGCGCCACTGGTCCACATGTCTGTTGTCAGATGTATAGTGTGAACAGCACTCTTCTGCAAAGCTGCCCCAATCGCCTTCAGAACATCTTCATGTAGTGCTGGAACCGCAACTCGGGCAAAATAGAACCGGCTAGGAACCTTCCATTTAGGGCAGAGCACTGCCACTAATTCTAGAAAACCAACCCCTTCGACAAAAGAAAAAGGGAGAAGGTCCAGAGCTAGCATTTTAGCCAGCTTAGTGTTATACAGACGGGTCATTGGGTGGTTGCGTTCATATTGCGCTTCTGTAAACAACATCTTTTTAATGTTGCCCTGGACCAATGATTTACGGGATGATGATCTCTTCGACCCAGTTACGCTCGCTGATGAACTTTTCCGCATTGATGTCTCACTCTCTCCCACACTCTTAGTGTGGCTCCCATGGGGTGTGCTGCTGACATGGGAACTGGGTGTAAGTGAAGTGTTTGGATCGTCTTCTTCTACCTCCTCGTCATCAGCAGATGACAAATCAACGTTTTCATTACGTGCAATTCCGGCTTTCTTGACCGCCTCTAGGTGCGGAAACCATTCGAGAGGGTGCCTTCTCTCAAGATGACCTCTCTGGCCTCCGGTACCATAGTTAGAACCAAGCTTACCACGACTATATCGAAGCTTACAAAGGCTACAAATGGCTACGTTTGCCTTTTTTGGGCAAACACTAAAGAAGTCCCAAACTGGAGACTTGAAATGTCTTCGGGGGCCGCCGCCGGAGGAGGCGTCGATACTGGTGGTGGTGGTCCTGCTGCTAATGACAGATGAAGTGGAGGATGTGGATTGCCGAACTTCAGTACGTTTTGCACTTTCACCACCACGAATTGAGGTCGAGGACGAGGTGGGTACCTTCTTGCGAGGAAGAAATATGGAAGCGGTAGGTTTTGGTGTACTACTTAACTCCAAATCTAATGATTCCATTTCCATTGCCTCCTCGCCGACATCATCATCACGCTCAGCAGCTTCTCGGGATAGGGTCAAAATGTCTCTTTGCTGCATGCCCGGTGGGGCTGCAGTGACCTTTGTGATGACTGCCTCGTCGTCATCGTGAGAGGCTTCATCACCAGCAGTATCTGTCACTTCTTGTTGAGCCTCATCACACTCCATAGGTTTGAGTTTTTGGACGACCTTCCTTTTACGCTTAGGTACCGGTGGCAGATCATGGTGTGCCTCTGCCTCACTGTCAGACCGCAGTTGTCGTGGTTCCCAAGACAGATCACTTGCACCAGAACGAGGTGGGCTTGAAGAAGATGTAGACACCCCCCTTGATCTTTTCCTTGCTAGGGATGTGGAAGACAATGAATGATCATCAGGAGGAGTGGCTTCCAATGATACCTCAGCTTCATTGTCGATTTCCAAATGTGCCCCTACTTCGGGAGGAACAACTATTGTGGGCACTTGTGAACGTCCATGCACCTTTGCTTGCGCATCTCCTTTTGCTGCCTCTCCTTCCACATGTACTTGGGCGTGTACTTGCACATGGTGTTGTTGTTGCGGCTGTGGTTGTTCAACACTTGTCAGATGAGTTACAACAACCTGTGTTGATTCAGGGACATTGCTGCTACTTTCTTGCGATGAGCCAACATCACTGGTCGATGGTGATTGGAGAAGTACACTGACTGCCTCTGAAGCACTCAAGGGCTTTGACTTAAGTTGGCGTGGTGGTGGAGGCACTGAACCCAATGGAGCAGGGGTGCTGCTCTCAGGTTGGTCCCCAGCAGATCCTGCTGCTGCAGGCGTACTTTTTCTTTTGCTCCCAAAAAAAGTGGCGGGTGACACACCAGCCTCCTTGGTAACTTGCTTCTTCTGCTCCTTACTAGCAACTTTCTTGCTAGAGGAGCTACGGAGAACTTTCTTTGGGGGCGGGGCCATCTTCTTCAGAGCAGGTCAGACAGCAGGCCGCAGTTGCACGAATTGTAGAGTTGTCTGAGGCCAGACGTGACGTCGCGTGACGTTATGCTGCACACACACACCGCTGCAGGACTTCTTCCTGGCACTGGTGGTTCTCTTGAGTCTTGTGCACCTAAAAAAAATGGAAGACAGAGGAACATCAGTTCAGTTATAGAGCACAAAAAAATCGAAAAACACTGCAAAATCAGCACAATCCCAATCCATCCATGCCCTCCATAATGTTTAAATTCAAGACAACCCACAGAAAGACTAGGCCCATGCAAGACTCACTACCCCTGGGCATAAATAAAGGTTGAAAAGTAGGCAAAATGGTTGGAGGCCTAACAACAAAGCCTGCATTCAAAATGGCCACTTGCCTGCCAAGCACATGGCCAGTGCCTGTAGCTGCACTCAAAATGGCCACCAGCCACATGGCATGTCCCTCCCCATGAACACCCCCAAAAATCGAAAAACACTGCTAAATCAGCACAATCCTATTCCATCCATGGCCTCCATGATGTTTAAATTCAAGACAGCCCACAGAAAGACTAGGCCCATGCTAGACTCAAATACCCCTGGTGAAAAGGCCCCAACAACAGGTCAAAAATCGAAAAACACAAAATTGTACAAAAAAAAAAATTCGAAAAACACAGAAAAATCAGCACAATCCCAATTCATCTATGGCCTCCATGATGTTTAAATTCAAGACAACCCACAGAAATACTAGGCCCATGCAAGACTCACTACCCCTGGCATAAATAAAGGTTGAAAAGTAGGCAAAATGGTTGGAGGCCTAACAACAAAGCCTGCATTCAAAATGGCCACTTGCCTGCCAGCACATGGCCAGTGCCTGTAGCTGCACTCAAAATGGCCACCAGCCACATGGCATGTCCCTCCCCATGAACACCCCCAAAAATCGAAAAACACTGCAAAATCAGCACAATCCCATTCCATCCATGATGTTTAAATTCAAGACAGCCCACAGAAAGACTAGGCCCCATGCACCACTCACTACCCCTGGTCAAGGCCCCAACAACAGGTCAAAAATCGAAAAACACAAAATTTTACACAAAAAAAAATCGAAAAACACAGAAAAATCAGCACAATCCCAATTCATCTATGGCCTCCATGATGTTTAAATTCAAGACAACCCACAGAAATACTAGGCCCATGCAAGACTCACTACCCCTGGCATAAATAAAGGTTGAAAAGTAGGCAAAATGGTTGGAGGCCTAACAACAAAGCCTGCATTCAAAATGGCCACTTGCCTGCCAGCACATGGCCAGTGCCTGTAGCTGCACTCAAAATGGCCACCAGCCACATGGCATGTCCCTCCCCATGAACACCCCCAAAAATCGAAAAACACTGCAAAATCAGCACAATCCCATTCCATCCATGATGTTTAAATTCAAGACAGCCCACAGAAAGACTAGGCCCCATGCACCACTCACTACCCCTGGTCAAGGCCCCAACAACAGGTCAAAAATCGAAAAACACAAAATTTTACACAAAAAAAAATCGAAAAACACAGAAAAATCAGCACAATCCCAATTCATCTATGGCCTCCATGATGTTTAAATTCAAGACAACCCACAGAAATACTAGGCCCATGCAAGACTCACTACCCCTGGCATAAATAAAGGTTGAAAAGTAGGCAAAATGGTTGGAGGCCTAACAACAAAGCCTGCATTCAAAATGGCCACTTGCCTGCCAGCACATGGCCAGTGCCTGTAGCTGCACTCAAAATGGCCACCAGCCACATGGCATGTCCCTCCCCATGAACACCCCCAAAAATCGAAAAACACTGCAAAATCAGCACAATCCCATTCCATCCATGATGTTTAAATTCAAGACAGCCCACAGAAAGACTAGGCCCCATGCACCACTCACTACCCCTGGTCAAGGCCCCAACAACAGGTCAAAAATCGAAAAACACAAAATTGTACAAAAAAAAAAAATCGAAAAACACAGAAAAATCAGCACAATCCCAATTCATCTATGGCCTCCATGATGTTTAAATTCAAGACAACCCACAGAAATACTAGGCCCATGCAAGACTCACTACCCCTGGCATAAATAAAGGTTGAAAAGTAGGCAAAATGGTTGGAGGCCTAACAACAAAGCCTGCATTCAAAATGGCCACTTGCCTGCCAGCACATGGCAAGTGCCTGTAGCTGCACTCAAAATGGCCACCAGCCACATGGCATGTCCCTCCCCATGAACACCCCCAAAAATCGAAAAACACTGCAAAATCAGCACAATCCCATTCCATCCATGATGTTTAAATTCAAGACAGCCCACAGAAAGACTAGGCCCCATGCACCACTCACTACCCCTGGTCAAGGCCCCAACAACAGGTCAAAAATCGAAAAACACAAAATTTTACAAAAAAAAAAAATCGAAAAACACAGAAAAATCAGCACAATCCCAATTCATCTATGGCCTCCATGATGTTTAAATTCAAGACAACCCACAGAAATACTAGGCCCATGCAAGACTCACTACCCCTGGCATAAATAAAGGTTGAAAAGTAGGCAAAATGGTTGGAGGCCTAACAACAAAGCCTGCATTTAAAATGGCCACTTGCCTGCCAGCACATGGCCAGTGCCTGTAGCTGCACTCAAAATGGCCACCAGCCACATGGCATGTCCCTCCCCATGAACACCCCCAAAAATCGAAAAACACTGCAAAATCAGCACAATCCCATTCCATCCATGATGTTTAAATTCAAGACAGCCCACAGAAAGACTAGGCCCCATGCACCACTCACTACCCCTGGTCAAGGCCCCAACAACAGGTCAAAAATCGAAAAACACAAAATTTTACAACAAAAAAAAATCGAAAAACACAGAAAAATCAGCACAATCCCAATTCATCTATGGCCTCCATGATGTTTAAATTCAAGACAACCCACAGAAAGAATCAGTCCACCCACCACTGAGTACCCCTGGGAAAAGGCCCCAAAACAGCAAAAAAATCGAAAATCCCAAAATTTTAGTTGCAGCAACTGTAATGCCCCAAACAAACTTACTTGTAAAATTTCTAATCCAACAGTGATCCAAAGAAAGTCAAAAAGGCCTCAAATCCAAAGATCCAGCAGCATCCACAAAAGGTAATCCTTCCAGGTCCACATCCGAATGAAAAGTGACCAGGAGATGGACAAAGCACTGGGAGGAGCCTGCTGAACAGGAACAGGAAGTTGAAGACTATGGGGCACTTCCTTCCTCCCACCCCCCTGCCCCCCTCCCCAAAATGGACTCCTCGCTAAAAAAGTGCAGGCAAATGTCAAACTAAGGAGTTATTCACATAAAAATCATCATTTCTAGAAGGTTTATGCTGCTTGCTGGTGGATTTCTTGTGCAGAATTGCAAATTTATATTTTCGCGCGCCGCATCTCAAATCTCGCAATTTGCGAAGTACCGCGAGACGTGATCTCGCCGTACTCGCGTTGACAAACTCTCGCTGGCAAGCCGCGATGACGTAATCGCGCTCGCCAATTCCCGCGGGATCACACAGCAAGATCCAAAATGGCGCAGCACTCGCAAACTATCGAAAAAAACAACTCGGCAAACGATGATAAACGCCGCGCGCCGCAAAAATTGTATCACCAACGCCGCGCGCCGCCAAAAAAATCCGCTGCGTGCGAATTTGCGGATTTTGCGGGAAATCCGCAAATCTCGCGGATTGCGGATTTCCCGAAAATCCGCAAAATCCGCGAGCGGAACGGATTTTCCGCCCACGCTCTCTTTCAAAGCACAACGTGGCAGGCTCCACGGGGGGCCTGTCACGTTGTGCTTGGAAAAGCACAACATGTATTTTTAGCATTGCGGCAGGCGGTGCTTTCGGTACCACCCACCACAATGTTAAAAATATGGGATGCGCCCGCCACTGTGGCGGGCGCATCCTAACTGTCTCCACGGGACCCCCGCTTTTATGGCAGGTGGTCCCTTTTTAGCGTGAGGATGGCGGGTGGAGTTTGTCTGCCCGCCATCCAACGTCCTAAGTAAGTAGGTAAGTAGATGTCCTAAGTAAGTAAGTTGTTATGAATGTTTGATTGGCATTGGGGCGGGTGTATTGAGTAACCAATGGCCTCATCTATCTGTGATTTTTCAACTCCGCTTTGAAAATGTTATGGTGAAGACTAAGAGTCAGATCAGATCACCTGATGTTCAACTGAAAGTGAAAGACGGGTAGAAGGAAGAAAGACGGGCGAGATTTAATAAATGTTATGTACTGTGCTTTATAGTGCTACCATGACACTATGTGTATAATTAACTTGTCTTACTGTTTTTCTAAGAGTAGTTTTTACAATTGTCTTGTTTTTTCTTTTTGATATACATCTACTCCTTCCAAGGTTGATTGGAAGGAGTTGGCCGCCAAGGCACGGCACCGCAAACTGGAGGCAATCCAGTGGGAATTTCAGCGGCTGGTGGTCTTGGCATAGGAGGAGGAGGAGACTGCTGCAGCACCTCCTCCAGTGACCCGGGCCCCAGCCACCGCCCTTCAGCGGTATGGCACCACCGTCTGGCAGCCGGACGCCACACCATCTCTGGTGCCCCCCCACTGTTCCTCCAGCTGCCGCACTCTCAAGCACTGTGTCGCCCATTTAGAGGAGCCGATGCGAGTCGTCCCCCAAATCCCCCCACTCCTCTTAGAGTCCCTGTCTTCTGCCCATTTTTTAAATATTGTTTTGGTGGGTGAGAATTGGGCGTTGGGGATTTATGGACATTTGGACTTCAGTTTCTTACGGACATTGGTTGGGGTTAGGGAGGGGGGTGGGTCAACTTTTGTGGGTTTTACATAGTTTATTTTTATTAGGGTAAATTAAATCTATATTTATACTATACATGCAATGTTGTTAATGTTTTGTAGTTGGGGTTACTGTTTTACATCACACTGTTTACTTGCTGGTGCAGGTCCGCCCATAGCCAGTGTTTGATTTAAATAGTTGCTTGACTGTGTAAGACACAAACAGATAGATGCAACACCCCTCACTGATTGAGTTGTCCTTCCAGTACTTTGTCTCTCTCTTCTAGTTTATGCATTCTTTATCTGGACTCAAAGGGGTGTGTGAATTCATTGAAAACATGTCCATTATTAATTATGCCTCCGACAAACTTCTCTTACCTTTGCTTGATATTTAACTTAGGCACAGAGATGGCTGCATGGTGAAGATGGTTTCCTTTTTCTAACATGCCATGATTGGGGTGGTGGTGGTAGTATAGTAGTAGTAGACACTGGCAGGGCAGCAACATTTGCAAAAAAAGAAAATGAGACAGTCAGTTGCCTTTGAGAGACTGTTCGAGGAGTAGTAGAATTAAGTACAGTACCGAACTTTCTGAGCAACAAAAATATGCTAAAATATTTTACAACAAAACATAATGGTGGTGGGGATAGCCTACTAGACAGAGTTACAAACTATAGTTGTGTCGAGTCATTTGACTAGGCCTACAGTGTAACAGTTACTGCTATGTATGAGGAATGACAACAAATCCAATCAATGCCGGCAATTAATTATGAGGTATATGTTCCTTTGTTAAATAAAAATCACCTCTAAAATATACAGCTCATGTGTGGGAAAGCAGAAGAAGATCATCGCTCTGCCTTGAAATTGAAGTACTGTTGCTTTCGCCACATCCGCCCCAGCAAGCGTGTGATTAATTATTGGTGTACATTTAATTTAGTCACACCTCAAAAGTCACACAGCCCAGGGGAAGAGGGTTAGGGTTGGTTGAATAGATGGGAATTGGGTTTGGGGAAAGGTTTGACAGTGAAAAACAGTACGCATGGACAAACAAACGACAATCTTTGAAGACTACCATAGCCATATCAATATGTTAAGGGAGAAAAACGAAATACATGCATGAAGATGAGATCCGGATTACATACACTTCTTGTTCTGTTGTTCCAGGCTTAATACTTTGACAGATAGCAAATAGAATTTGTAAATCTTGGTAGAGATGAATCATAAACAGAGAGAAAACCTAATAATAATAACAACAGCAAGAAGAACACACTGTTGTAAAGATTGTAGACAAAAAAATGAATCAAATTATTTAAAAGAAGGTGAAAGTTGATACTATTACTGTGTTATCCTGGTCAAAAATGGGGACTGGATTTGCATCTCGGCATTCCTCTTGGTCGTCTCGTCCATCAATCTTGGGTGTCGCCACTCGCCACTGCCCGCCTGGAATTTTTTCTAGATTTATTGGTAAGGTAAGTGTGCATTGTAATGTTTTCCCAAGTATGGGGCAAGGCCCGGCCTGTAATTGTAGATGGAAACACAAAGGGGATATTGAGAAACAAAGTTGAAACAAATACACAAGTTATGGTGTAGTGCAACACAAGAACACTTTCCGAGGCGGCATGTATGCATCATTTCTACTCTAGTCTGTTTCCAGCATTGACCTTCAACAACAACAGGACAGATAAGGCCCACAGTGACAGGCCTGATGGCACGTTGCTTAGCACATCCTCCGTTTAGAGTACTTTTTTTAAAGAGTTGGACAAAGGCAAAGCACATATCCATTACAAACATAGCATTTTACACTTTAAGTTAATTAATTAAAAGCACCACAGTCATCCCACCGCTACACTCGACTCCACTTCTACACAGACATTTGGGTCTGCTGTGGTTGTTGTTAATGTGTTTACCTTTAGTCTTTTATGCCATGCATGAAACATCCTCCTGGCTTGTTATTATTCCATCAATCATCTCCGATACTTGCACTGACTGACTGTGAAGGTCAGCCTGCAGTAGAAGTACAAACATTTTATTACGCAACAAGAGTAGAACTATTATTGATTTGAGTCAATCCTTAGTGTGTACCGTAAATTTACTAGTACACTTTGACTTCACTTCGTGCACAACAAACAAACAACAAAAACACAAACACCAATCTCTCAGAGTCATGTCCAATGCATGCCATTCATTTTTTCATTACCTGTTCCTTCTCATCATAGGTTAACAGGCCATCCTTTTCGCCATCATCATCATGGACGGTGCTGTTGTCATACTCAGTGCGCAGATTGAGTCCCCTTCCTATATTCAATCAAAAGCAATGTATAAAGCTGCAGTAGAAGTACACATTTCTTATTTGCAAGAAGGGGAAAATTCACCTTGAGTTACGTTTAATGTGTACTGTAGAAAGATGATTAGTGCACAATGACAGAACTTCATGCACAACAAAGAACAACAAAATCACCCAGTCTGCGACTCTGCGTCCAATGCATGGCATCAATCATTACCTGTTCCATGTCATTTTCACTTACTGGGCAGTCTCTCTCGGCTCTGAAAGGAGGATAGCTATAGTAGTCATCATGTTCCACTTCTTTTGGTGGGACTAGGAAAGTTTTTATTTTTTCTTCTATTTTCCATCATCCAATCATCATGAGGGCCATGGATTTGACCGGAGATTCAGTATGATTGAGTGGAGGAGCTAGATTCAGAGGACTGTACTGTCAAAAATGCAGACACCTGAAAGTTGTATATTGAAATAAGAGTAGAAGACGGTGGTAATGGATTTGTTGTGATTCAAAGTTTTTAACGTTTTTGAAGTAGTGTGGCTAACTGGTTAGAGGCGGCAGACCCGAGAGCAGAGGACGGCCCAGGTCCAGGGTTCGATTCCCGACGCGGCAGGTTTCTGGACCAGGGTCAGCGGACTCGATAATTCTCTCGCCTCGGTGCCCACTCTGATTAGCGATCACACTCGGCAACTCTGGGCACTAGCTTGCCTCATCTTCACTAACGGCCCCACCAGACCGCCGGGGATGCCTGGTCTCACCCTGGAGATACCTATTAAGGGACCATCTCTCAGGGAAGCCAGGAAGGGTTTCGCAGCGGTCGAAGCGTGGAGGTACCCCTTCGGGGGTGATTCCTGCGCTATATAAGCACACAATTAATTAATTAATTAATTAACTGGAACAACAGACGCACAAATAAAGGAAAAAAGGGAGGAAGACAGTAAGTGCAAGCCTAATTGTCAGGGAAGTATAGATCATCCTCAAACTCTGGGGGTTCAGCCAGTAGTAGATAATCATAATGTGACACACTACTTCCGTCACCTGAGCCGCTGTCCTCATCTACCTCGCTTGCTTCATGTATTGTGTAATTCGGTGGTCTGAAGTGCTGATTCATTTTGATCATTGTTAACCTCTCCACGTTTTTGGGTGAGAGACTAGACCTTCTCACTGTTACAATGGAACCAGCAGCACTGAAAACACGTTCGGAAGAGACACTTGCGACAGGGCAAGCCAGATAGCTTATCGCCTGCCTGCTGAGCAGTGGCCATTCAACCCTTTTCCTATACCAATACTGCAATAGGTTTTGATCAATGTACACCTCTCTTGGATCGTCCAGATAGTCCTGGACCATCCGCTCAATGTTCAGGGGTGCTGCTGCTAACCTTTCGGGCTCTTTTCTCTGTGGATCAGCACTGCGCTTATTAATGCCTAACTGTAAATACCAATCGTCTAACGATTCTACTGGGCCTACTGATCCAGTTATTGTTGCTGTTGTCGATAGTGATGGTGAGTTTTGTGATCCAAACGCACTGCCCTCAGCCTCCGAAGTTGCACTTGATGCTGCATGCCCTTCTGCGGTACTTCTTGTGGGCTGATCTTGCGGGCTATTAATTAACAGCCGTTCATTTTCCAACTTACTTGCTGCCTCAGCTATCCAAGTTTTGTAGCGGGCAACATCAATCTCTGAAAACTGAAATAATGTCTTCAGTCCCAATTTTGCCCGTGGATCCAGAATTGTGGCAGAAATGTAATGTTCTTGTGACAAAATTTTATTTTCAATCCTTGTATTTTCAGCTAAGCGACGGGCTAAGCTCTCCACCAAGTCATAGGCTTCCTTTTGTCCTCTACACCTTTGTATAATTCGGACACCTTCTTCAGCTGATGCTCTAGCATTTGCAATAATGGGATAGCTTGGCCCATTGTACAGTCCTTCTTGCTGACTTCACTTGTGAAGACCTCAAAAAGACGAAGCATCTCAGTCAGGCAATTAACTAGGCCCCATTGATCCATCTAAAGGGTCATGCCTTTCACAGTGGCATCCCCTCTTTGCATGACATATTCATTGAGTGGCCTGTACTGCTCAAACAGACGATCAAGCATGTAATATGTCGAGTTCCAACATGTTGCCACCTCCTGGATGAGTGCTTTGACTGGCATCCTATATTCACATTGAATGATCCTCAGCTGCCTCAGAGCTTTAAAAGAATGGCTGAAATGAGTGCATATTCTTCGACAGATGGTCAGTAAGTTGCTGACTCTGGGTTCTTTTTTCAGAAAGTCTTGAACTATAATGTATATGCAGTGCACCAGACTTGGAACCCTGAAATAGGAACCAAGATCCATGGCCTTAAGTACGTTTCTGCCATTCTCTGTGGCAACAAAACCAATACTAAGCCCCCTTGGGCGCAGCCATTCAAAAACCTTGCTGCGAAACTCTTGCAAAATGTTTACAGCAGTAAAAGATTTCTCCATGGCAAACATGGCTACAGCTGCATGTTTCCGAGTAGCTTTAAAAATCTCAGCTGTGTCAACAGCACCTCGTTCAGATAGTTTATCTCTAACCCCCACAAAAGAGACCCACTGTGCAGTGATGCACATGTAATTGGTGGCTTGGCAACTGGTCCACATGTCTGTAGTCAGGTGGATATTGTGAACAGCACTCTGATGCAAAGCTTGTCCAAATAATTCCAGCACATCATGATGTAGTGCCGGGACAGCAATTCTTGCGAAATAGGAACGGCTGGGAACCTTCCATTTAGGGTATATGGCTGACACAAATTCAAGGAAACCCACCCCTTCCACAAATGAAAAAGGGAGAAGGTCCAGTGCTAACATTTAAGCGAGATTTGCATTGTACGACCGTGCCGTTGGGTGGTTGTGTTGGAACTGCCCCTCTAACCTAAGCATGCTCTCAATTGTAGGCTGGATTACTTTCCTTTGTGGTGCTGTTCATTAACCCACTTAGGCTCAACAACGCAGTTTGTCTCATTGCGGTACTCGGTCGCCTTGGTGTCTCAGCCTGACTCTAAGTATGGCTCTTACTGTGGTGCCACTCAGATGTTACTGAGGATGTGGGCAGTACCACTACACTACCGGGGACAGGGCTAGAAATGCCTCCCTCTCCTTCACCTTACACCGCAATAATATAGTTTCCTGATTCTTCCTGACCAACTTCAATGGGTTGAGTTTTTCTACTTTGTTTTAACTGAAGTAGGTGATTCTCCCACACAATAGTGTGGTGTATTCTGAGATTACTTGCTTGGCCTCTGGTACCATAGTTTGTACCAAGCTTACCGCGCCGAACAGCAGTGCGACAAATTGAGCCTATAGCAATGTTCTTCTCCCTGGTGCTAACAGAAAAGAAGTCCCAAACTGGGGAGGAAAACTTTCTGGCACTGCTGGATGTGTCACTTTCAATACCAGATGAACTGGAGGGTGTGCTTGGAATGTGATGACTCTGTGCAGCTACACTGTGACTTTTACTACCACTACCTACTGAGATGGTTGAGCTGGATGTAGGTCCGTGCCGGGCCTTGGAAAATATGGCAGCTGGAGGTCGTGGTGGTGTAACCTGTGTTGGTGGTATCTGTGCTACATCCCGCTCAGTAGCAGCCTTTCTGGATAGGGTGAGAATGTTGGTCTCTATACCCTTTGGGGCGGGAGTGATGTGCGTGATGAGTGGCTCATCTTCATCAACATCACCCCCCTCTTCTACATCTACCTCCATAACTGTAATTTTTTCGGGAACCTTCCTTTTCAGAAGCATTGTCTTGTGGCGTTCATCACTCTCAGACTGAGCTGGTGGCTGCAAAGTGGCATCTCGGTCATCAGAAGCGGGGCCAGAAGAAGAAGATGATGGACTAAGCCTCCTTTTCCTTGCTGGTGGTCTGGAAGACAATAGATCTTCCGAAACAATGGTTTGCTCCACTTTGTCTGCAGGAAGCTCGATTTCCTGAAATGCCCCTATGTCAGGAGCAACAACTACTATTGTGGGCTGTTCTTGCGGCTGCTGCTGTTGTTCTTGCGGCTGCTGCTGTTGTTGTTGCGGCTGGACATTTATCTGCTGAGTGGCCTGCGTTGATTGTGTACTACTTTGCGATGATGACATATCAACATCGCTGCTCGTTAGTAGACTGGCTACCTCTGCAACACTCAAGGGCTTGGGCCTAGGTTGGTGGGGTTGGACCGCTGGTGCGGAGGTGCTGCTTCCAGCTTGGTTCCCGGACAACGCTGCTGCAGGCGTAACTTTTTTGCTCCCAAAAAAAACATTGGCCAGCACACCAGTCGTGGTTAATGGCACTTCCTTTTTCTGTTCCTTCTTCTCACCAGCAACTTTCTTGGTACTGGACCTGGTACCTTTCTTTGGAGACATCTTCTTCAGATGTCAGGCAGGACGCAGATGCACAACAAGTTGTGTTCACACGTGGTTGTGATGCGCAGCAGGACTTCTGTCTGGCTGGCAGTACAACGGGTGATGATGATGACACCTCCTCTTCTCCCTTTTTGTGCACCTAAAAGCAAATGAGCCAGGAGAAGAACATCAATGAAATTTTGCATTTGTTGTTGTGGTTCAGTTACTTACTACTGTACAAAAGATATAGTCTAACCATTTCTGAGACTTTGTCAACAAGGGCTATATTATACTACTGTGTATACACACACTACACTCTCAGGAATGATAGGAAAGAGAATAAGAACCACAAAATTAAAAATGTAATGGAAGTGGGGTGGACCCTATTTGCTATTAAATTATCAGAGCATCACATCAGTCATGGAGTTGCTGTTGGCAAAGGGGGTGGATGGATGGAAGCAGTAAGCCAATAGGAAAATCATGCAGGCCTATATGGCAAACGCAGGACACTAATAACTCCCAACACAAAGAAAGGCCGCCAGCCACATGGACACTCAAAACATTACAAGCAACAAGCAGGGGGCATGGGAAACACCAGGAGCTGACAAAGGGCCTATACAAGCCAGGCAAAGGATGCATGCTAAAGCATACTGTTCTGCCTTTTTAATGCAACAAAATGCAAATATGAACATTCACAGGCCCCAAAAAGGTCAGGAGGGTGCATTGCATACCAACGCACACCAGACACACACAACAAAGGCATGACTTCAAGACGCCCAACATCGAAAATCCCACCCCAAAAAAACACACTTCCCAACTCAATCCAATGCCATCCATGCCCTAAATGATGTCTAAATGTAACAGACCACTCAGAAACACTTGCTTAATACAGTGTGGCTACCTGCTCGGAGCCTACTGGATGAAAGCAGGCCTGTTGACAGAGACAATGCCAGACAAGCTTGCAGGCCTAGGCTTCAAAATGGCCACCAGCCACATGGCCAGGCCCAACAACATCAGAAAGCCCACCACCAAAAAACACACTTCCCAACTCAATCCAATGCCATCCATGCCCTAAATGACATCTAAATCCAACAGATCACACAGAAACACTTGATTTAATAAAGCTGTGGCTGCCTGCTCTGAGCCTACTGGATGAAAAAAGCAGGCCTGTTGGCAGAGACAAGGCCAGACAAGCTTGCAGGCCTAGGCTTGAGGTTCCGTGACAATTGTAAGTGGTGTTTTCGACTCGCACGAATATGGTCGAGTCTGGTATCTATGAACCGCAAATGACGAGTTTAGTGGGTATATGCAGTTTCGCTGTGCTAACCTAAACCGTTCGTCTGTTACGTGGGTTATTCTATCTGTACCCACGGGTTCCATCTTAGATATGGCATCCATTTTGTCTCTTGCCCTCAAGTAGCCAGCGAACGGACGTTGTCCGCTTCGCGACCCTGGGATTCCCAAGATATCTACGGAAGACACATGTCCTTTGAAAATGTCTTTATGACGAGGGGGATGATACTGTAAGGCAAATGGCCCCGCTCGAGGCTCATCTTGCCGTGCCGGTTTATTGTCTCAGCCGTGCATCTCATTAGGCACGTCCCTTTGATGCCTGTAGCTCGTGTTTCCCCGACACCTCCTCTTTTGCACCCTTTCCAATTCCCCACTGTCTCCATCTTCCTCCGCACCTGTCCTTGTTCCTTCTTCGATCTGTTTTTATTGCTGAATGGAATGTACTAATGGTGAGAAGATGGGTTTTTGCAGTTGGGAACCGCCAAATGTTTCCGTACTTATGTTCCGGACCTTGAATGTATCAAAGTGACCAAAGCGACCCCTCTCGGGGATAACTATGGGAACCAAGCCATAAATCTTTGTGTGCCATGTAACCCTATGGAAGAAACTTGTATAAAAGGAGCGACCCACTTGTAGCAATTTGAAGCAGTCTCCACAAGTAGCACGCGTTGTACTTGCCGTGACTTCTGTGTTCCCTGCAGTAAATAAAGCTTGAATCTTTGACGCCGAAGGAAGTGTCCCGTGTCTCTGTCACTTGTACGCCGGAGCAGGTTACCCACGAAGGTTTCAGGTGTTGTCCCCTGGCACCGCTGGGTCTTAAATAACCCAGTCCTTCAGTTGGCGCCCAACGTGGGGCTGCATCAGTGGTACCGGTCCAAGCCCGACGATCGTGAGGAACTTCGTGTGAAATCTCCGAGGGAAGGTGCACTCCGCTTCATCGATCCTGTTGTCGAAATAAGTGGCCCGAAGACTTTTCCCGCGAAGATTCCCGCCTCCTGACGGCTGCGACGGACTGCTGCCCTGACTGTAGACCTGTTTTGGCGCCTGGCGTAGACCTTGGTATAGCGAGACGATTGACGGGCCTTCCTGGTGACGCCATCGATCTTTGAGTTAAGTATTTGTGGGTCGCTCCCAGAGTTCTTGGTTGTGGTTACTTAGTTGTTACATGGTTCCATTGCATTTGTGGTTCTTGGTACTTTGTTGTGATATTTGACGACTGCAGACGCCAAAAACCGAGGGTTTTTGCTCTTTGCTGGGACTTGGTAAATCTCGTAACCCTTGAAGTTTGTGAAACACGGCTAGTGTGCAAGATGCCTGGTCGCTGTACTTTGTTTAGTTGTTTCAGACGTTGTGGTACGGATTCCCGACTGGAGGACTCGTGTCCGATACCTCCGGTTGGAACTCCCACTTATGAG
Source organism: Lissotriton vulgaris (assembly GCF_964263255.1). NCBI lineage: Eukaryota > Metazoa > Chordata > Amphibia > Caudata > Salamandridae > Lissotriton > Lissotriton vulgaris. Next base: position 825,283,968 of record NC_141685.1, on the reverse strand, counting down.
CTCTACAGTAAGCATGGGCTAGGCCCGATTACTTTTAATGACTATTGGATTCGGTATACTAAGAAGGACGGTGTCCTTAGTTGGCCACCTCATGGTAGCTTTGAGACTCCAATCTTAGATAATCTAGAAGCTAAATTATTTGCGAAGAAGTCAAGGCCGGCCATGTTTGATGCCTTTCGGTTGTGGCGTAAGGAAGCCCGACAGAAAGAGATCAGACAGACTAAACGTAATCAGAGAGATGGTGTTGCTACCATTGTAAAGAAAGCAGAGCAGTTTCAGCGTGATAAGGAGGATAAGGAAAAGGAAGTGTTTGATAGGTTACAGCGTATGTCCATAGATAAATGCTATCCTGCTTTGCCTACGGAGTCGGATAAGAAGGAAGAACCAGTTGAGGATCCTCTAATGTCTTATCTTCTGAAATCGCCACCTCCGTATGTACAGGGTACCGCCGCTCCAGTGGTTCCCCCTGTACCTGTTCCTCCACCTGTTCTTCAGCCTGTTCCTGAACCTGCACCCGTTCTTCCGACTGTTCCTGCTCCTTTGCCTACTGCTATTCCCACTGCTCCTCCACTTCCGCATACTCCTGCTCCCGCTACTGTTCCTGCTCTACTAACTCCTGTTGTTGCTTCTGTTTCTACTCCTTCTCTTGTTAGTCCCTTGTGCTATACTTCTTCAGCTACTCGTAGTCGTACTTCTCCTGTTGCGGCTAACTTCTTTCATTCTCCTGTCCTTGGGTCCGCTGGTTCAGATGGTCCTCAGAGACGTAGTCAGCTTCCCGGTGGTAGGGAACGCGCTTCGCTATATAACATGGCGATGGGTTGGATGACGCATCCTCTTAGAAATCCTCCACGTGTTGTACTTGATACGTTCTGTCAATTCAATGTACCGACACAAAGATTTGTTTTCGAAGAAATGTGTAAAGTTTTGCGCGATCAGATATCGGCCGATGCACCTGACGAGGTGTTGACCGCTTTGTCTGATCTACAACTTCAGTTCTCGAACGGACTGATAGTGGATACCAACGTTCGACGTGCTGTTGAGCGGTTGTTATCTTTCCGTCCCACTCCTATACCCCAAGCCCTGTTTGTTGAGGACGTTGAGAGGCAGTTCGATGCGTCTGGTCAGTTTCCCATGCGGGAAGTCCCTCCAGTATGGATGCCAGCTAACCCTCAAGCTCAGCCACCGATTGTGGCACACTTCCAGAGGGTATGGATACATCTCCCATGGAAACGATCGGAAGTGTTACAGGTGAAGCAATCTTTGCCTGACCCTCGCAAAAAATCCTGCAGGGTACTATAAGGAATTGTCGCAGCTTGTAGATGCTACGATAATGAATCTTGCCGATATCGATATGCTGTTTGGCAATGTTGTGCTGCAACCGGTATGGGCTAAGATTCGTCAGGAAAATCACGCAAACGAATTAGGCGGTGATTGGGCGGCCATTATAGCGGCGGATGGGTTGCAAACTGGTGGTGCTAAACCCGAACAGTTGATTGCTGCTCTCCCTCAGAGAATAATTACACTAATGAAAACACTTATGCCGGCTATGAGGGTGAATTGGGACAAATTGTCGGCTTGTAAGCAGAAGAAGGACGAGAGTGTCTCCGACTTCTTTACGAGATTTGAGGAGGCATTCATCGATCATAGTGGGCAGGATATGGGCACTGAGGGTGGTCAACGGTTGTTCGTGGATAAATTTGTCTCTAACTTGTTGCCTGATTTGGGCAGTAAGTTGAAAAATTCTGAAAGTGCGTGGGCCGTTTCTACCTCGGCTCAAATATTGGCTACAGCACAGTATTATGAGAATAGAGAGAAAGAGGAGAACGACCGCGCTGATAAAAAGACGAAAGAACTTAAAACTAAAGTGTTGTTACAGCAAGCGTATCCTCCGCGTTCGAATCAGAATGCTTCACAGCAAAATAGATCACAGTCGCAGTCTAATCGATCACAATCTCAAAATGACTCCTCTTCTCAAAGATCTTCGTTAGGGTACAATCAGTGTGCCTATTGTAGACAGGAGGGTCATTTAAAATTCAATTGTCCTGTCCTAAACGATCGTAATAGTGGTAACTCATCTAGAGGAGGTCGTGGTGGTTCTCAGCAGACATCACGTGGTAGAGGTCGTGGTGCTCAAAATGACCGCTCAGACAACTCATCAAATTCTAATAATTGTTTCGATCAACGTGGATCATCGCAAGGACGATCTGCGCAGTACAATGTAGACGATTATTACGTCGATCAGGGAACTGACGACAGTAATTACTAGGACAGCCATAGACAAGGAGAGGGAGTGGTATCAGTTCCGGTTGATCAGAGAGGGCCTTACATCGCAGTTGCTACATCGGGCGTCGTTGAGCCTTTTCTGTTGGACACTGGTGCAGCGAAAAGTTCCATTATGCATTCGAAACTCCCTGGCGCACCTTTGTCTGGCTTAACAAATGTTTCCGTTGAATTCTCTGGCGCCCCCGTTAGCAATCCAGTTTCACGCCCTTTGCCTCTTACAATTGGGCCACGTGAGCTTGAAGCTCCGTTGATTTTGACTACTGGTTGTGGTGAAAATCTCTTGGGTCTGGATTTGCTAAAACGTTTGTACGCAACTCTGTATTGTTCTCCTGCGGGTGTAAAGCTTACGTTAGGAGAGAGGGTTGTCTCTCCTATGTACTTGTCTCTCGATAAGCTTCCACCGGAATTGAGTTCTCTTCCTGCATCTCTATGGGCAACAGGTACCCATGATGTGGGCCTGCTTGACATCTCCCCTTATGTTGTTCAGTTGAAATCTAATGTGCGATTGCCACGTATTCCCCAGTATCGTATCTCTCTTGATGGTGAACGAGCACTGTTAGCGATCATCTATGATTTGATCGACAAAGACGTTATTGAAGAGACTCGGGGAAACGTGTGCAACAGCCCCGTACTGCCTATTTTAAAACGTACTGATCCTTCGAAACCACCTGTTTATCGTTTTGTTATCGACTTACGGGAGGTAAATAAAATTGTGATTCCTCAGTTTCCTGTTGTGCCTGACATCACGGCGCTACTGACTCTGATTCCAGCCTCTGCGTCTTGGTTTTCGGTGATCGATCTAAAGAATGCGTTCTTCAGTATTCCGATTGCTGAAGAGAGCAGAGACCTTTTCAGTTTCTCTCTTGGTGGACGCAGCTTCCGGTTTAAATGCGCTCCTTAAGGCTACTGTGAGAGTCCATCGATTTACAGTCAAGCCTTGAAGGGTCAACTGGATGGGTTTACGTTGCCGGCTGGTGCGGCCTTAATCCAATATGTTGATGACTTATTGGTAGCTGCGGATACTCAGGACATTTGCAAAATTGCTACGGTGTCGTTGCTGCAACATCTCTGTGACTTACATCACAAGGTGTCACCTTCTAAACTCCAATATTGTTGTCAAGAAGTAACCTATCTAGGTCACTTATTGTCAAAGGAGGGAAGGCGGTTGACCCCAGAGAGAATTGCAGCAATTGCGCTAATGACTGTGCCAACAACACAAAGAGATGTGCGTGCCTTTCTAGGTATCACGTCGTACTGCAGACAGTGGATCCCGAATTTTTCATTACTAGCGAAACCATTGGTGGCTCTTACGTGCAAGGATGTTTCAACTCCTTTACCATGGACGGAAGAATGTCAGAAGAGTTTTTCTGAATTACGTGATTCATTGTGTTCGGCTCCTGTGTTAGGTACTCCTGACTATAGTAAGCCGTTCACATTATATGTTCACGAGAGGGAAGGTTGTGCTTTGAGTGTCTTAACGCAACCTTTTGGTGGTAAGCAACGTCCATGTGCATATTTTTCCTCGACCTTGGACCCGGTAGCTAGAGCATTGCCGAGTTGTTTGAGAGCAACAGCGGCAGCTGCGGTGTCCATCCAACAATCAGCAGGATTGGTCATGGATAATATGCTTACGGTGATGGTTCCGCATGCAGTCGACACTCTTTTAAATCGTACGAAAACTCAGCACTTGACGAGTGCGAGGTTGTCTGGGTACGAGCTAACGCTGCTGGCAAGTCATATTCAGATAAAACGTTGCAATGTTCTGAACCCGGCAACTTTGTTACCAATTAGCACAGAGTCAGATGAAATAACAGAACATGGCTGTTATCTGAGGACTGAAGAGGAAACAAAAGGTCGAGTGGACCTTAAAAACACCCCTTTAGAAGATCCAGATGGAACGTTGTATGTGGATGGCTCGTGTTTTAAATTGCCGAATGGCGATGTCACCACTGCGTATGCTGTTGTGACGTTGAATACTGTTGTTGAAGCTGCAAGATTGAATCAGAATTCTGCCCAGGCTGCGGAACTGATTGCGCTTACTAGAGCGTGTGTGTTAGCAAAAGGGAAACGTGTGAATGTGTTTACCGACAGTCAATATGCGTTTGGCGTCGCCCATAGTTTTGGACGATTGTGGAGAGAGAGAGGTTTTATGACGTCGCATGGTACGAAGATTCAGCATGGCCAGCTTGTGAATGATCTTTTAGATGCACTCACATTGCCTAAGCAGATAGCGATTGTTAAATGCAGTGCGCATCATAAGGTGACGGATGATGTTGGACGCGGTAATGTGTTTGCAGACGAGACTGCTAAGGAGACTGCCCGGAACCTTAGCACTCGAATGTATGTGGCAAGTTCGGTTAGGTGGCCTGCGGAGACTAGTATGTGTGAGGACACTATCGAGAGTGTGAAGGCGATACAAAATGAAGCCACCGAGACTGAAAAGAAGAAGTGGAATGAAAGTACGGGAAAGTTGGATGCGAATGGTTGTTGGGTAGACTTGTCGGAACATAAGAGATGGATGTTGCCAGATGCGTATATGCTGGCTATTGTGACAATGGCACATGGGTTAGCACATATTAGCGTGAAAGGTATTTGTAAGTTGCTGTCCCCTGTGTGGAAGAATGATGGTATCACGAAATGTGCTGAGCGTTTGGTTAAGAATTGTATGGTATGTATGTTGTACAATCCTGGTAAGGGAACCCCAACTCCTCCTGGTAGTTTTGCTCCCCCTTCGTGTCCCTTTGAGGTGATTCAATTAGACTTCATCCATATGGAGCGGTGCAATAACCTGAAATACGTTTTAGTTGTGGTTTGCGCGTTCTCCCGATGGATTGAAGCCTATCCTCTCAAGGACAACACTGCTTTGTCAACGGCAAAATCCTACTGAAGGAATACTTTCCTCGGTACGGAATGCCTCGGGTTGTGTGGTCTGATAACGGAAGCGAGTTTGTGGGGAGTGTGATGAAGAGTGTGTGCAAAGGCCTTGGAATTAATCAAAAATTCCACAGCGCCAATCATCCCCAGTCAGCTGGTTTGGTTGAAGGGTATAACGGCACCCTTAAACTAAAACTAGCAAAGATTCAGGCTACGACTGGTCTTTCGTGGCCTGACGCTTTACCCTTAGCTTTACTGTCAACAAGGGCAACCGTACACTCCCGAGTAGGGCTTAGTCCCTATGAAATAGTGTTCGGTCGCCCTGCGAATGTGTGGGGGGTCCCTAGACCGGGTGTGTTCCGCAATATTGAGTACCCAATGTTGATTGATTATCTTCATGATCTGACTGCTAAACTGAGGTTAATTCACCAACAGGTTTACGAAGCATTGCCGACGCAGACGGAGGGTCCAGGCCACCAGCTCCAGCCCGGAGACTGGGTGGTCACCAGAAATTTTGCTCGTAAGAAGAACTTGGAGCCCAGGTTCACCGGACCCTACCAGGTCCTCCTTGCCACGAGAACTGCCGTTCGTTTAGAGGGCCGGAAAAATTGGGTGGATGCCACCCATACGAAGAAAGTTCCTATTCCGTTACCGGCAGACTCGTGGGTGAGGAGGGGCATTGCTTCAGCTGAATCCGAAGGATTGCCGGCGTTTGTACCTTTCAGCGACGCACAGCCTGTCGGAGAATCCCCAGTGCAGCAGAAAGATACTGTTGAACATTTGTCATCAAAGGACTCGAGACCAGAACATTCGACTGATCAACAAAACTCTGTTTCTTCAACGTATCCTTTGTTTGATGAACAGACACGTCCTGGGAAAACTCGATACTTTCTGCGATCCAGCACTAAGGACAAATAAAGTTTTGTTTTGCCCCTTGGCAATTGCATTATCCCGTTTTCCACGATCAGTCTGAACACCTGTATCATTGCAATTATTCTTGTATATATTGAAGGTTCTTTTTCTATGTATTTTTGCTTCCACAGCTGAGAGACATTGCATATATATTGTAAATAAAGGCCGTAGGGCCGCGCGCGTACTTCCTTCTGGTTAGTAGGTCTTGACGCTAGGTTAAAGACCGTCGGTTCCTGGGAACTCCTAGGGATTGACTATTGCTACACAGAACGAAGTGCGTCAAGAAACGTTGCGGACGGTCATAGGGGATGGCGTTTTCAAAGCTGATGGACGTGGAAAAAGCACAGGCACAAAGATTTGAGCTACAACAACTTAGCCGTACGAAATGTTTTATGTTTCAGATATCTGTATTGCTTTTGACTGTTTCTGCATTATTGGCGGGTGGGGTGTACTATATGATGTCGTACTTCTTACCTTCTGCCATACCTACTCCTACTTCTGACCCTAAACTTACATCCACTGCATCCCCTCATTCTTTTCATATCTTACCTGAACACGAGCAGGCTAGACGTGTAGAATTCCGTAATAATTCCTTTATCCAGCTCCTTCATCAGCACCAGTTAGTGGTTAACACTACTAATTGTTGGGTGTGTGGGTTGATGCCACATACCACGGATAGGGGAATTCCATATCTGGTTTTACCGTACAGTTCCCAGGGTTCCGCTCGAGCATTTCAAACAATGTTTCGAAGCGCACTAGATTCTTACCCCAGTCGAGAGCCACGTTCTCCCTACTCTGGCCCTGGCTCGTATCACAAGCCTTTGTCTATAGCGATAGAAGACTTAGATAGGGATATCTATGAGCCGTCGCTCATTCCGGAGGAAGAGGTCCAAGCCTATAGGGTCCTGAGTAGGGTTGAATATAGTGCGCTCACGAGTGATAAACAGCTTAAAAGCTCACCTCCGATATGGGTCGTACCCCACATTGGTAATTTTTGTTTAATGGGTCGTGGTCGAAGATCGAAAGCTCGACTCGGAGCAAGTGCCTGCACTGAGAATTACATTCTGCCGATGATCTCATCCCCTGTGTTTCTGGCTGCCAAGGGTACATACTTTGTCTGCCATGATCGTGCGTATGCATGGTTGCCCTCCGACTTTGCGGGCTCATGTTTTATCGCAAATCTGTTGCCTCCGACGTTTACTGTAGATGCAGACTATCACAAGACTAGAGTTGTGAGAGGCGTAATTAGCGAAGAGGATACTGCCGGTCAAGAGGCAGGAGACTTTTTCAAGGGTTTCCTCCCGTTTTGGGGGCCTATGGTTAATAGTAGGAACCTGAGACAATTGACTCGAGTGGTGGAATCGACAGCTAACATTACTGCCAGTGCCCTTGGTAATATCACCACAGAACTTCAGGCGGATAGACTTATGACGTTACAAAACCGTATGGTTTTAGACGTGATCCTAGCAGATCGAGGTGGGGTATGCAAGGTGATCCATTCGAGCTGCTGTATTTTCATTCCAGATAACGCTCCGACCGTCTATCAAGCCATCTCAAAGTTGCATAAGATCACTGAGTCCATACACGTGGACATAGGGGATTGGACGCTGCTTGGGTGGTTTTGGGGCCTGATGTCGACTTGGGGTTGGAAGATTCTGATGATTATCGGAGTTGTTGTGGCATTCCTGTTCACGTGTTGCCTTTGCGTGCAGTGTGGTCCTGCCTTATGTGGCCTCTGTGCTACAACGTGTATAAGACAGCCGCCTGTTACCAAAGAAGCTCGATTGGACAGAGCTATGTTACAGCAACATCTAGATGGTCTGATGAATATCGAGTATGATTCCGACTAGTGCTTGCCTACATGAGGGCAAAAGGAGCGTCTGAGGTTCCGTGACAATTGTAAGTGGTGTTTTCGACTCGCACGAATATGGTCGAGTCTGGTATCTATGAACCGCAAATGACGAGTTTAGTGGGTATATGCAGTTTCGCTGTGCTAACCTAAACCGTTCGTCTGTTACGTGGGTTATTCTATCTGTACCCACGGGTTCCATCTTAGATATGGCATCCATTTTGTCTCTTGCCCTCAAGTAGCCAGCGAACGGACGTTGTCCGCTTCGCGACCCTGGGATTCCCAAGATATCTACGGAAGACACATGTCCTTTGAAAATGTCTTTATGACGAGGGGGATGATACTGTAAGGCAAATGGCCCCGCTCGAGGCTCATCTTGCCGTGCCGGTTTATTGTCTCAGCCGTGCATCTCATTAGGCGCGTCCCTTTGATGCCTGTAGCTCGTGTTTCCCCGACACCTCCTCTTTTGCACCCTTTCCAATTCCCCACTGTCTCCATCTTCCTCCGCACCTGTCCTTGTTCCTTCTTCGATCTGTTTTTATTGCTGAATGGAATGTACTAATGGTGGGAAGATGGGTTTTTGCAGTTGGGAACCGCCAAATGTTTCCGTACTTATGTTCCGGACCTTGAATGTATCAAAGTGACCAAAGCGACCCCTCTCGGGGATAACTATGGGAACCAAGCCATAAACCTTTGTGTGCCATGTAACCCTATGGAAGAAACTTGTATAAAAGGAGCGACCCACTTGTAGCAATTTGAAGCAGTCTCCACAAGTAGCACGCGTTGTACTTGCCGTGACTTCTGTGTTCCCTGCAGTAAATAAAGCTCGAATCTTTGACGCCGAAGGAAGTGTCCCGTGTCTCTGTCACTTGTATGCCGGAGCAGGTTACCCACGAAGGTTTCAGGTGTTGTCCCCTGGCACCGCTGGGTCTTAAATAACCCAGTCCTTCAGGCTTCAAAATGGCCACCAGCCACATGGCCAGGCCCAACAACATCAGAAAGCCCACCACCAAAAACAAACTTCCCAACTCAATCCAATGCCATCCATGCCCTAAAAGATGTCTAAATTCAACAGACCACACAGAAACACTTGATTAATAAAGCTGTGGCTACCTGCTCTGAGCCTACTGGGTGAAATCAGGCCTGTTGGCAGAGACAAGGCCAGACAAGATTGCAGGCCTTGGCTTCAAAATTGCCACCAGCCACATGGCCAGGCCCAACAAAATCAGAAAGCCCATCACCAAAAAAACACATTTCCCAACTCAATACAATGCCATCCATGCCCTAAATTATGTCTAAATTCAACAGACCACACAGAAACACTTGATGCAGATCGGTTGGCAGAGACAATGCCAGACAAGCTTGCAGGCCTAGGCTTCAAAATGGCCACCAGCCACATGGCCAGGCCCAAGAACATCAGAAAGCCCACCACCAAAAAACACACTTCCCAACTCAATAAAATGCCACCCATGCCCTAAATGACGTCTAAATTCAACAAACCACACAGAAACACTTGATTTTATAAAGCTGTGGCTGCCTGTTCTGAGCCTACTGGATGAAAAAAGCAGGCCTGTTGGCAGAGACAATGCCAGACAAGCTTGCAGGCCTAGGCTTTAAAATGGCCACCAGCCACAAGGCCAGGCCCAACAACATCAGAAAGCCCACCACCAAAAACACACTTCCCAACTCAATCCAATGCCATCCATGCCCTAAAAGATGTCTAAATTCAACAGACCACACAGAAACACTTGATTAATAAAGCTGTGGCTACCTGCTCTGAGCCTACTGGATGAAATCAGGCCTGTTGGCAGAGACAAGGCCAGACAAAATTGCAGGCCTTGGCTTCAAAATTGCCACCAGCCACATGGCCAGGCCCAACAACATCAGATAGCACACCACCAAAAAACACACTTCCCAACTCAATACAATGCCATCCATGCCCTAAATGATGTCTAAATTCAACAGACCACACAGAAACACTTGATTAATAGAGCTGTGGCTACCTGCTCTGAGCCTACTGGATGAAAGCAGGCCTGTTGGCAGAGATAAGGCCAGACAAGCTTGCAGCCCTAGGCTTCAAAATGGCCACCAGCAACACCAGAAAGCCCACCACCAAAAACACACACTTCCCAACTCAATCCAATGCCATCCATGCCCTAAAGGATGTCTAAATTCAACAGACCACACAGAAACACTTGATTAATAAAGCTGTGGCTACCTGCTCTGAGCCTACTGGATGAAAGCAGGCCTGTTGGCAGACACAAGGCCAGACAAGCTTGCAGGCCTAGGCTTCAAATGGCCACCAGCCACATGGCCAGGCCCAACAACATCAGAAAGCTCAACACCAAAAACACACTTCCCACCTCAATCCAATGCCATCCATGCCCTAAATGATGTCTAAATTTAACAGACCACTCAGAAACACTTGATTAATAAAGCTGTGGCTACCTGCTCTGAGCCTACTGGATGAAAGCAGGCCTGTTGACAGACAAGGCCAGACAAGCTTGCAGGCCTATGCTTCTAAATGGCCACCAGCCACAAGGCCAGGCCCAACAACAGAAAGCCTACCCCAAAAAACACATTCCTCAACTCAATCCAATGCCACCCAGGCCCTAAATGATGCTTGAAAATAAAATACATTAAAAAAACACCAAAGTAACAATTGCTTCATCATGCACACTCCTATGAGGCCATGACTAGCTTGGGCCTACTACTGACTTCTACTACCCACAACATTTATTTAAAAAAAGGAATGATAGTTACCAAAATTTAATTGTCGTTGCAACAACTGCAATGCCCCCAATCAAACAGAGACAACAACCACTTACTTGTAAAATTCAAAATTCAAAAATCCTCAAATCAAATTGAAATGATACAGCAGACAAAAAGAGTGATCTTTCCAGCTCAAAATCCAAAGGCAGAATTACCAGGAGATGGACAAAGCACTGGGCGGAGCCTGCTGGACAGGAACAGGAAGTTGGAGATTCTGTGGCACTTCCTCCCTCTCGCCACCTTTTTAAAAAAGGATTCCTTGCACAAAAAAAGGACAGCCAAATGTCAATCTGAGTAGTTTTTTTATCCAAATCATCATTTGCAGAAGGTTTCATGCTGCTAGAGCTGATATTCTTCTCCAAATTGAAAATTTCACATGTTCGAGTTCTCGAGCATCACATTACTTCCGACGGCGCGTCCAAACTGATGTGATCGCGTTCTCTCGCTCCCTGTCACGTTGGATAGGACGTGTTCGGGTTCTCTCGCTCCTTGTGGCGTTCGATATGACGTGTCCGCGTCCTCCGGCTCTCGCTCGCCGTGGAGAATGAGGTGTCCGAGAACTCAATCATCTCGTGGTGCATGATCACGAGAAGAAAGACATGATCGTGCGACGAATGACGTGATCGGGCGACAAATGACGTTAATGCGGGAGCGAACTCTCGCGTGATAGCGCAAAAGGCTACCACAATCCAACATCTCCTGGAGAAAGTGATCAGATCGGGAACGCAGGGATTCAGGTAATGGGATTGCGCGCGAGAATGTATGTTTTTACAGCGCGAGCAAACCAAATAAAATGCGGATTGTGGAAATTTTTACATTTTCGCGCTTTCCGCGAAACGCGAAAATGTCAAATTATCGCAATTTCCGTGAGCGGAACCAAATTTGACACCCACCCCTAACTCTCAGTCCACTCCTAGGCCCTAATTACCAGGTCACTGAAAAATACATTTTTGTCGGGATCAGAAGTGGGGCTGCTAGTAACTGGACTCTCCAGCAGCTATTATTATTGTTTGTGCCTGTTTATGTATTGCTAGAGTCTGGGTAGATGCTATCAGTCCTAGTGTTAATGAATTATGGGTTCTACTTAGACAGGTTTATGAGATGGAACTAACATTGGCTAAAACTAGGGGACCACGTTCTTGGTTGAAATTTAATCGGATTTGGACTGACCAGTTATGGGAGCATTAAGGCGTTTTTTGCCCATGACGGTGTTTCATTTTCTTTTATGTCTTTTACTCTTAGCTTTAAAGCAGCCTAAATGAGTGAATAAACTTATTTGGAATCATCTATTTCACGGAGTCAGTGCCTTACTTGCATGAGAAAGTTTGGAGTGTTCCAGATATATATATATATATATATATATATATATATATATATATATATATATATATATATATATATATATATATATATATATATATATATATATATATATGTATATATATATATTATTAATTATGTCTAACCTTCTAATGTCATGTATATAATGTTTGTTTCACTTATGGCTTAAAAAAAAGTTTTAAAAAAAAGTAATGGCTGTTTCCCCCGATACCAAACCTGTACAGATATTCAAATGAATGCCACTCTACAGAGCTCAGTATGCAGGCTGATAAACTCCGACGTTTGGTTCAGCATATTAGTCTTTCTTCTTTGTATGCAGAGGATATTGCCATAAATGATGCAATATCTTCCATTTTGATCAATTAATTCCGCATTAGTGATTGGGCGTGATTTATAAGGTTACTTATAGTTAGTATGACATTTCTGTTCCGAAGGCCATTCACATTGTTATTGTTTCTGAACAATAATGTTGTGAGCCACCAAAGTGCATTTCTGAGCAAATTCAAAATAACTTTATTCGGGTGTCATTTCATCTATAAAAGGAATACAAAAATAAGTTAAAACAACAAATTGCCTCCTTCCCTTACAGCATGTCTCAGAAAACATCCTACATGTAAGCTAACTTTGTCGTCATTCAATTACGGAATAAATGTGAAAGCAACTCTGGACTGTCTGATATTACTTCACTACTTTTTCAATAATGGGATTAAAAACAGCCTAGTATATTTTATAAACTTTACAAAAAAACATAAAGGGGATTATTACTATGTCGGTCGGAGTTGCCTCCGACCGACACCGTCTCGGGTCTAAGCGACCTCCGGTCGGGGGTTCTGACCACCTGATTACGATGTGACTGAACACTGGTTGCATATTCTATGGTAATACGGTCTCCCATAGAGAAATGAGGAGGTGTGTAAAACCCTACTCCTTGTGGCAGGCACCCTATGGTGCTTGCCACACATTGCAGGGACTTACAGGGGGGTACCCTAGGTATCCCCTCGACCTGCAACCCCAGGCTACGGAGGCAAGGGGGCCCCCAAAGTCACTTTCCGATAGCCTTTCCATGTCGGAAAGGCCGGCACGTAAAGGCTGTCCGAATCCGTCATTGCAATTCTAACGGCAGAAACGCCGTCCGTGGGGGATTACGGTGTGGTTCTGACCACCTGGAAGACTCCAAGAGCCAGTCGGAACTGCGTTGGCATGACTGGCCGGTTTACATTCTGCCCGCCGACATCTTAATCCGGCAGTCAGACTGCAAACTGACTGTGTCGATAGGAAAGCCTCTGACCATGGTCAGAAGGCTTCTGACTGGCGGACTGAGGCTTTCCGACCGACATCGTAATCGGCTCCAAAGTGCATCATTTTTGGCCGGTTCTTCCATCATGTGGACATGGAATAGCACCCAGGTTTGACCGATAATCAAGTGGAAAACACAGCAAATATTTAGCAGTGCCAGCTCTAAAACAAAATAATAAAGAGTGTTCCCAGCACCACAGTGGTTGCCAAAGGTAAGTAGGTGGGCCGTTAGGAGCTCTCATAGACAGATACAACATAACCTGAGTTTCCCCTTCCATTTTATATAAATGGCGTTCTCATTCAGAGTCATAGAAAGTGGATGCTAATTCTTTCTTCTTGAAGCTAAGACACGAGACTGGCTTGGCAAAAGTCTCTGTGCCAATATGTTGGCTATGTGGCTGAACTGACCATATAAAATAATCTCCAACTTCTGCATTATATTGTTCTACGGTCCTTGGCCTAAGAACAGCCTTAGTGTTTATAGTGACTCAAAATGATTTTCTTAAGTATTTGATAAACCATCGATCTAACTCCAGGAAGCAGCAGGGTGCCTAAATATGAAACAAGATACTTAAATGATAAATATTTAAGAAACGTTCTCAAAATATTTCAAATGCAGTAGGTGGCATCTGCATTAGCTGGTGATAACAATAGAGCATTTAAGTTAATTGGTGTGTTTACCATCCATTTATATAACTAGGGATATAGAGCTCTGCTCTGCTATATTTGTAGAGCTGGACAAAAAAAATATATATGATCAAAATCTTGGATACTGTTTTTCACAAACAACCATGCAACACCTATGGGAGCGCCTCCCTGGCGCAGAGTAATGCAATGCAGCAATTTGCACTGAGTTACAATAATCGAGATTTAAGCCATGAAGAGTCACAGAAGGTGGCCTTGAGAACCTTTATAAATCTTATTTTACATTTGCGTCGTTCTTGCACCACGTTACGTGGTGCTAGAGTGGCGCACAAGGGCTCAGAAATATGCCCTGCAGTGATTAACTTAACGTTGCTTACATTTTGGTGAAAGGAAGGCAGAGGGGTTGAAACACGTCTCAAGACTAAATGGTCTTGTAGGCCCACAAAACAGACTCTGATTAACTCACCCAATGTGCACCAACTGCTTGGACCAGGAATAGTCCCTATACAGACTTTGGTGCTCCCTGATGGAACTGTCTCTATTAAATGTTATACATTAGAATGGAGCAGTAAACATTCTCAATAAGAATGACAGATGAAGGCTGAAGTTTAAAAGTTTACTCAAAGAATATATGTAAAGAAATGCATAGCTGGATCATCAATCAAATAAGTATACAGGAATCTAATTATAAAGATGAAAACAAATTATATCATAAATCTACTACATTAGATTCAGAGATTACCAGCATCTATGCAGGTGACATGACTTGATGCATAATGAAATTCAGTCCTGAGACAGCTAGGTTTCTCCTTGATTAGGTTCAACTGGTTCAGTGTAAATGGAAAAGTTTCAATCTTATAGTGCATAGCTCACATTTTTTAATTATATCAAGGGAAACAACATCGACAGTGATCACATGGTACACTGCGACGTCACATCCAAAAAGGAGGAAAGCATGAAATTTACTTAGGTCAGTATAAGCTTGATTTCTCATACATTAACCCTTGCATGCTTGTGACGGAACCGTTCCGTCACAAGCCTGGGGTGAGCTGTGCTTGTGACGGAATGGTTCCGTCAGGGCCCGCTCGCCGGGCCTGCACGGCGCGAATTCCGGCCTGCGCTGACGAATTAATGGGCGGGCGGGTTTGTGACTGAACCGTTCCGTCAAAAGCACAGCTCACCCGCGAGCCATGACGGAGCGGTTCCGTCACAAGCACGGAACCGCCGCGCGGCCGCCCCACCCCCTTAGCGCTGCGGCGGAATAGCCGCCGCAGCGAAGGGGTTAAACACTACATATCCAAGAAAACAAATCCCACAGTCTCCAGCTCAGCCACTAGACTATATCCCGCCATATTTAAAGTTAAGGACATGCTCCTTGTACGGATGTCCCTTCATTTATCTCACCATTATCGGTTACACCTTGATGTTGCATTCAGCATTGCTGGTGTGTATGGTTGTTAGATTGTGCGCCTACATACCACTGCAGGGTTTGCTGCATTACGTAAGGAAATAGCTCCAGAGACATATGTTTGTGCTGTCTTTTAAGGTGGAGGCCTTTTGGGTGACATTCTAGTCATGCAGAAAGCTGCAACAGTGGATAGTTATGTACCCCACAATCCCTTTTTGAGATATTGTCTAATGACTACATATGGCTATGTTTCAGAATATTGTTAGCATAAATATCGTCTGAAGGAAATATTGTTCCGTGAATTAAAAAAAAATATATATAATGTTCAATTGGGTGTAAATTGTCTATTATTAACTCCAGTACAGTTATATTTTTGTAAACAATATCCAGAAAAAGATATTTCTATCAGTTACTATTTTGATTGTGATATTTTGCTATCATACCCAACACCACCAAATCCAATGTGACTATGTTGTTTGATGTTCGCTTTGTAAGTCCAGTATTACATTGTCATTTGCTCAGTGGCCTGCTAGCCCTACAGGTTAGTTATTCTGACTTCCACCACCCAGTGGAGAACCACACACCACATCTAGAGATCATCACCTGCCTGGCAGTGTTCATTGTGGCAAAAGCACAGACGTGTGGGTGGTCGATATACTTTTACCACTATTGAATGCTGACTAAGCCACATTAACTTTTCAACCTGGTCTGTATTCTCGTTTGCTTTTTGGCAACCTCTACACTGACCCATTGATACTTTTGTGGATTGACCTCCAGTTGAAGGATTCATGATGGTGGAACCAGCAGAGATCATGTGGGTCCCTCACATCTAGCGGGTGCGTGGTACCACAAGTTTGATGGAGCACACTTACCGCCATTTTATGACAGTGCTCCAGGTACATCCAACTCTGAATGAGGCCCATTATATCCCACAGTGTTTCAACGCCTAGTTGCCTCACAAGGGAGAAACTGGGTATCAACATGTCAACATTGATCTACAACATCTACCATGGGACAAGTTACCACTTTGCACAGAACTGAGTGAGCAGGTAGTCTTAAATTCTCCTTGATGGCAGTGTGTTTATGATGTGCATTCTGTCTGACATAAGTGCTGATTTTGTTTGTCTACTGACACTGTGTGGTGGAGGCCTGCCTCACTGACTAGAGAGACTATGCCTGCATAAGCAGACACCTTTTGGGGTCACGTTTCATGAGTGGCTACTTTATGGCGTCATGTATTGTCCTTAGGGTGCTGAGTTGTGCCCACCCTTATAGCCATATTTTGTAGCCTCAGAAAAGGAAAAGAAATGCAAGAGCACCGAGGAAAGCCCATAGTAAGGGGAGGGCTAACAGGTGTTAACATCATTTAATGAGAGATAATCTGGTTACCGGTACCTGGTACCGAGCCGTGTAATAAGTGTTTTTAACATGATAGGCTACACACGTTCATAAAGTGGCATGAAACACCTTCACGCATCTGTGAGTCACAATCAAGTATGTTTTTGGTGTGTGAGGAAGGAGACGGAAATACATTGAATTTGCATCTCGTTTTATTCGTGTTCCTCGTCGTTGACATTGTCTGCGTCTCCTTCTCAGTGACTAATAATACTCTGGTCGCTTCCCCCTTACCCACAGGGATAGTGTCATACTTGGTGAAGTCTGACATTTTACACTATAAGCAAGAACCCCCTCAGGCGAGCAGCAGCCTTCGAGAGACAGATTCTCTTATTAAGAGAAGATGTCACCAAAAGAGCAAGTCAACAAATATGCCATGCCCAGCAACAGCCATTAAAGGCAGGGAAGGGAGAGCTATTGTATCTCTGGCTTGTCACTTGAGGACAGGGAGCGTGGAAATCCTGTGCAGGAAAATATAATAATGAGCTGCCACCGGATATTATCATATTACCCACCTGACTCCTTTCAACCAAATAGGCCTCTCGAACTGCTGAGTGTTCAGAAGATGCCGCCTGCGAAAATAGCCGACTTTATTTCCACAACGTCAGCCCTCCAGCGTCGTCGCCATACATTGTGCGACTCCAGGAGCCCGCTTACGGCCCATGACTCCCAGGACGTAACGAGCCATCGCTTGTCTTTGCAGGTCATCTGAATAAAGATGTCACTTTCAGCCTTTTTTGTCCGTTTCACCTCACTAATTGAAATACTGAGAGAACGTAAATCAACGCTGCGCCACAAAAATAGTCAATTGTGGTATTCACGTAAATTGATGTCATGTTGTTGACGAATTCCGAATTTCGCCTGTTGCAGATGCTCACGCGTCCCGTTCTCGTACATTCTTTGGCAGGCAGGGTTGAAGCTACAATTGGTGCAGCAGGTCCAGTGACACAGGGGCCCAGATCCCGACGGGCCCATTGAATCCTGGTAATTACTGCATTGCACTGCTCAGCAGCAGGCAAATGGATATTTTCTTTGCCTGCACCAGGGCTCATAGTATCCTTGCTACGCTGCTGTTGGCAGGCAGAATTCTCTGTAGACTTGGCTAATATCTACTACGTGCATGTGTTTATTTTGACGTTTTTATAAAGGGATGAGTCTGTGCTTTTACTCACTTTAAAGTAATTGGGTTTGTGGCCAAACACGGTTTGTGTGAATGAAAGAATGAAGAGGTTCGAACATTACTGAACGTATGCAGGATCCCACCAACAATATTCTTAATTTGCAACAGCTGCAATGCACAGAAAATCTGTCAAAGGCGTGTTTAAATAGTTCTGAATACAGGGTTCTTTTAACCTAGAAAGGTCGATTTCTGTTCTTTGTGCAAGAATTATGACATTTTTAAATTTTGATCCCTTTTTTAGGTTTTGACTAGCCAATGCTTACGAAGTAAGCATTCGCTAGAAAAAACCTAATGAGAATAGTATAAGGGGCTTGGAATCCGCCCCGTCTTCTATTGGCTAGCTCCATAAATGGAGGCTAGCCATTGGAAGACGGGCCTGTCCGTCAATGCCAGACCAGATTCGGGGGCGTTCCCGAAAATTTTTGGCTTTTGGCGACGTCGCTCTACGTCAGCCAAAAGCCCTCGGGAACGCCCCCGAATCTGGTAAGGCACTAGTGGCACCCCGAGCGCTCTGCCGCCTCCTACTATGGTGCAAACGCTGCCTCCCTGATTGCCGCCGCTGCCCGGGGCCAAGAATGACTTTAGGAACTCGCCGGGGCCACGGAGAGCAAGAACGAAGGAGCTGCCCTCCCATTGGCTGAGGGGGTCGAGCCCCCTCAGTGCCGCCACGCTACGAGTGGTTCTCGAGCCGCCGCGTCATCGCTGGAGTAGCCCCTTATTATACTTCTAATATGCTTTGTACACCTTTCAGACTTGCAGACAGATCTCCCTTTTGATCTCGATTGTAGGATAAGTGGCAGAGACCCGACCCGAGACAAGCACCCCGCCAAGGGCTTAATGTATTCTAGGCACCCCCCCCCCCCCCCACGTTCTCACGTTGTCCCCGTGGCCCAAAGGGAAGTGAGTGCCTCATCTAAATCAATGTAATTCTTCACCTGGCGATGCCACACATGAAACACAAAAGGGGTGCACCTTTGGTTAAATCCCTCGGTAAATTGCATTCTAGCAGACCCGAAACTAGAACCCTGGTCTGCAGTGGGACATGCGTATCCTTAGTTCAAGAACGAAGGAGCTGCCCTCCCATTGGCTGAGGCGGTCGAGCCCCCTCAGTGCCGCCGCGCTACGAGTGGTTCTCGAGCCGCCGCGTCATCGCTGGAGTATCCCCTTATTATACTTCTAATATGCTTTGTACACCTTTCAGACTTGCAGAAAGGTCACCCTTTTGATCTCGATTGTAGGATAAGTGGCAGAGACCCGACCCGAGACAAGCACCCCGCCAAGGGCTTAATGTATTCTAGGCACCCCCCCCACCACCCTCCCCCCCACGTTCTCACGTTGTCCCCGTGGCCCAAAGGGAAGTGAGTGCCTCCTCTAAATCAATGTAATTCTTCACCTGGCGATGCCACACATGAAACACAAAAGGGGTGCACCTTTGGTTAAATCCCTCGGTAAATTGCATTCTAGCAGACCCGAGACTAGAACCCTGGTCTGCAGTGGGACATGCGTATCCTTAGTTCAAGAACGAAGGAGCTGCCCTCCCATTGGCTGAGGCGGTCGAGCCCCCTCAGTGCCGCCGCGCTACGAGTGGTTCTCGAGCCGCCGCGTCCTCGCTGGAGTATCCCCTTATTATACTTCTAATATGCTTTGTACACCTTTCAGACTTGCAGACAGGTCACCCTTGATCTCGATTGTAGGATAAGTGGCAGAGACCCGACCCGAGACAAGCACCCCGCCAAGGGCTTAATGTATTCTAGGCACACCCCCCCCCCACGTTCTCACGTTGTCCCCGTGGCCCAAAGGGAAGTGAGTGCCTCCTCTAAATAAATGTAATTCTTCACCTGGCGATGCCACACATGAAACATGAAACACTGTTCGTAATTTCCTAATAATTAGGGATTCGAACCTGTGACCATGAGGACGGACACAGGCCCCTACAGTGGATGCATTCGTCCACTACGCCACCCGACCCGGCCATCCGAGCCTCAAGCGCTGTAACACGATGCCTCGCGCCCCGAGGGGCCGCCCCATAAAATTGCAATCAGGCACAATCGGGGTAGCTGAGGTTGTTACCCTAGTGACCAAACATCGAACCCGGCCTACAAGGCCCATGTGTTGCAGTAATCCGCTTTACTTCAATTTGTATCCCTAGCAACTTACACCCATGTCGCCTCGTTTTTATCCTTTAATGTACCCTTTGTTAACTCCTGTATTTTGTTGGCTCAACAATGGCACTATTGCCCCCTGTAAATAACGTTTGCTTTTCCCTATTCCGACACGCTCTAAGACCTCCGGGACCGGCATCCTGATCTGCAGTGGTGCCGAGGCCTAGCACAGCCCCGGAGATTCTCCCGATAAATCATGCCATGGAGGGCGGCATGCTTTCTCGCGCCTACCTCCCGCCGGCTTCCAGCCCCTCGGAGCATGTGTGTCAGCAGGCAGGTGGGGGGGGACCCGAAGGGGATAGCTTTAACAGGGAAAAGGCAGATTTTATTGCCACGCCAGAGTCCCCAGAACCGGCGATGTAAAGAAACCCATCCCCCCCCCCCAGGGCCATGGGCACTGGGAAGAGGGATGCTCTCTGGATTCAAGATGGGGTGAGGGCGGGGCCTGCCCCCCATCCCAGGACCTCCTGCACTTCCTCCATTATGCACAGGTTGCTGGCCCATCGTGTTCGGAATACAGTGACCAACTGGCATTGGTGCAAATTCAGGACGGTGAGTGTAAAAATTCAAGACAAAGGGTCAAAATTCAGGACACAAATTCAGGACAGGAGGTCAAAATTCAGGACAAAACTTCAGGACAATTGGATACGTTTTACAGATACATCAGAGGTCGCGCAATAGTATATAAGTAAGCCCAGCCATATCCAAACATATTCAACCATTTGCAAACCTATCCATCATGTATCCTTCCATCTATCCTTTCACTCATCCATCCATTCATCCAACCTTTATCCGTCCATCCACCCTTTCACCCTAGCCATCTGTACACTCATACATCCACTCTTCTACCCATCCATCCATTCACTCATCCATCCCTCCATCCACCCTTTCACTCATCCATCCATTATCCATCCATCCACCCTTTCACCCTATCCATCTGTACACTCCTTCATCCACTCTTCTACCCATCATCCATTCAATCATCCATCCAGCCATTTACCCTTTCACCCATCCAGCCATCCTTTCACTTACTCATCCATCCACTCAGTCACTCATCCTACCTCCCATCCACCCTTTCAGTCATCCATCCATCCTCCCTTTCTCTCTCCATCGACCCTTTCACTTAGCCATCCTTCCTTCCATCCATCCACCCACCCATCCATCTACTTATCCACTCATGAATCCATCCATTGACCCTATCACTCATCCATCCTTTCTCTCATCCATTTATCCTTTCACTCCTTCACTCATCTATTCATCCTTTAGTCCATCTACCATCCCTTTCACTCACTCATCCATCCTTACATCCACCCTTTCACTCATCCATCCATCCATTCACCCTTGCACTTATCAATTCATCAATCCATCCATCTTTTCACTCATCCATTCACCCACCCACTCACTCATGCACCTTTTTACTCATCCATCCTTTCACTCATCCATCCACCCTTTTACCCATCCAGCTACCCTTCCACCCAAACATCCAGCTATTTACCCTTTCTCCCTTCCATCCTTCCACCACTCACTCATCAATCCACCCATCCTCTTTTATTATCCATCTATTCAATCTTTCATTCATCCATTCACCCTTTTACTAATTCATCCAGCCATCCACCCATCCCTTCCCTTACTCACTCGCCCACCTTTTCATATTAATTTTGAGCTGAGCCTTTTTGAGCTGCAGGAGCCATTCCTGGACTGGGACAGAAGCCACCCAGGGCAGAGACAGGATCCACCACAGATGGGGGGGGGGGGGGGGGGCGAGGGACAGGAGCCCTCACTGGGGGAGGGGAGGCAGGAGGGGGACCAGGATCCACCAGGGTGGGCACAGGGGTGGGCATGCAGTATTTTAGTATCATCTTGGTCTCTTTCAGGGTGGGGTAGGGCTCCTCACCCCCTCCTGGACAAGACAATGAGAAGTCAGTCTCTCTTTCCAAAGTGTTACTTTTGTCATCCCCCACTCTGATGTACAGTACTTAAAGGAGATACTCCAAGAGAACTAATTTAACTGATTGTCCTCCATACTTTGTTATAGTGGGTGCGATTGTGCCATTTCTTAATTTTATTATATTAAAGACTTCATGTTTGAAGAATCGAGGTTTGTTTACAATTTAGTGACTGTAATTAAGCTCTGTGCTGTGAAGAGAACCACGTGCTGCCTCTGTGTAATCCAGACCGGTTGTAGGATGTTTGGGACCGCGCAGAAAGGGAAAGTCTCACACAAATTGCAGAGCCATGACGCATTCAGTGCTGTTTGCATCTGAATAGATGCCCCCTGCTCCTGAAGCTGCAGCCCCCCTCTCAGTCACCTTCGAGCACCTCTTAACAGCTCATCAAGGGCTGGAGGTGTGAGGGGTAGGGGCTGCAGCTTCAAGAGCAGGGGCATCTATTCAGATGCAAACAGCCCTGAATGCGTCATGTCACGTCAAGAAGGGAGGTGAGGGGAAGCTGTGCCGGCTTTAGGGAGGTGCGACCGGTGGCCGGTTAAAATTACGGACAAATGGCGTCCGTTAAAGAATCCTTCACGGACAACGGACAGACGGCCGAAATTACGGACTGTCCGTGAAATTTACGGACGGTTGGTCACCCTAGTTCGGAAGGCGCCTCTAGCCCCCTGAGGGTGGGGGGATAAGGAGGCATGGGCCCCCATTGCACTAGACAACATTTTGCAAGCAGCTGCCTATTATTGGCGATAACAATAGTTTGGCTAAGGCATATGAAATTGCCCCTACTCTCCCACACTCCGACTTCCAGCCACGCTGAAAGCACTGTTGATCCGTATTCCGAGGGAGCCTACCACTCCCATCGGACGCTGAGGTACTTGCCGCCCCGCCTGGCTGTGGCGTGGCCTGCAGATGGAAGCGGGAGTTCGGACCGCAAGGGCTGGGAACCTATGCAGCCATGTTACGGGGGGTCACGAGGCGTGAGATGTGAGCAGTTGTTTCCCTTGGCTGCGCAGGGGGCCTGAGGCACACCTCAGTGCCTGCCCCTTCCCGCTTGTCGCCAAATTAGAAACCAGCACCACGCTACCGCCCATTCAAGCAGTGACCGGATGCCAGCAGTTTGCGTGGCTCCCCCCCCGTCGAGTGGAAGCCCCGCGGTAACGAGACGGTGGTAGAGTCCAGGGTATGACAGATTTAGCAATCCTCGTCCTCTTCATCACTCGATATAGCTGCCACCATGCTGCTTTAGTTTTCCCCTACACGTGTCACATAGGTCTTATGAGGGAGAATCCGATTTTGCTCATCTCACTGACGTGCCGTTACTCTGGAACAGCAGGTCTTTCAAATTGTTCAACTTGGTTACGCCCCTTCCCTTTTTGTCCAGCCCTCCACATGTATCACCAGTAGGTGATCAGACATTGGTAGAGCATGCCAGCATTCTAATCAGAAACGTTTGGGTGCTGTTTGCCAGTTGTGCGATCAAATTTGACCCAAGGCAGCACGGGGCGCAAGATGCTACTATCAATACTTCTTTGGGGGCCAGGTGCCTGCTTGTGCTGTGTGGGTGTGTGTGGAAGGCTCTGTGTGGGTGTGTGGGGGGCTTTGTGTGGCTGTGTGTGTGGGGGGCTCTGTGTGGCTGTGTGTGTGGGGGCTCTGTGTGGGTGTGTGTGTGGGGGGCTCTGTGTGTGTTTGTGTGTGTCATTTGCGAGAGATAAAGCTAGTGGCATTGTAAATGACAATGCCATTTATTTATGTTAAAAAGACATAAATAAAAATAATGTCAAGAGCAATGCCAATAGCTCTAACTTTAACAAAGGCAAAACCATTGCATTGTAAATGCTTGTTCTCCATGTTTCAGGTGCTTCTGGGTTTGTCGGTTGAGCACTGTGTTGGAGTTGATCACGTTCCTAGTAGGCATTTTGGGCCATATTATCAAAAACAGCAATAACATTATCGCTGCTTTAGTAGCAGGAAACTGCCGCTAAAGCGGCGATAAGGGGCTTGATAATATGCCCATGTGAATTCCCATAGAAGCCCAGGTTTGGTGTCCTGTACACCAAAACCTGGGCTTCTATGGGAATTCACAAGGGCATATTATCAAGCTCCTTATCGCCGCTTTAGCTGCAGTTTCCTGCCGCTAAAGAGGCGATAATGTTATCGCCATTCTTGATAATATGGCCCTTAGTTGGGTGTTATTTTCTGCAGTGCTTAATTTGTAAAAGAATAAGTGGTGGGGTCCAAAGTTTTGCGCTGAGGCTCGCGGGCAAAGCTACAAAATGGCATCAGTCCCGACCACCATTCTCAAGTCTTTTTGATCCACCACCAGACACACCCTGCCCCTTCATGTCACTCGTTTATCTTCTTGCTAAAAAAATTTGTCTTTGTGGGCCTGAGGTCTTCGATCGCATGATTCATCCTTCCAGTGGGCTACCCGACTGCGGTCCCAACTGACGCCCAAGTTCTGGTTCCTAATCTTTGGAGATCGAGATCTTTGTGACAGTCGCGTTGGAACGGAAGATTAACGGTCAGGTAAGAGTGGGAGTGGCCCACGTCTTCGGTGAATTGTATTTTGGTTTTGGTATTTGATTCGACTTTTGAAAAAGCCGAAGCCAAGGGGTAAGTATAGTTGTATACTGTAAATATTAGATTTTGCCCTTTGTTGTTTGGAGCCAGGATACACAACAAGAGATGCCTGGATTTAGTAAATTCCGGAAATGGTGTTGTTGTTATTGTACGCAGGACTCCGCATTGGAGGAATCTTGTCCGATTCCTTCTTTGGGGACCCCTCATCATGAAGTATATGCTAAACATGGTGTTGGCCCGATTATGTTTTCTTCACTTTGGCACAGGTATACGAAAGGTAGTGCTGAATTACAATGGCCAATGTACGGTAGTTTTGAACCTCCCGTTTTAGATAATTTAGAGAAAAAGTTGTTTCAAAGAAAAGCTAGACCTGCGATGTTTGATTCCTTTCGGGTGTGGAGCAAGGAGTCCAAAGAGAAAGAAATCAAACTCAAAAAGAACGAAGCTAAAGTAATGCGTATGAGTGTGATTCAGAAATCCCAGAGTCATGATAATCAGAGAATAGAAGAGGGTATAGTAATACATGATAGATTAAATAGAATGCAGATAGACGGATGTTACGTTACAAAGAAGGTCCCCGAAAAGGCCTGGGACAAGGAGGATGACCCTCTTATGTCCTCCATGTTAAACACTCCTCCACCCTATACTCCTGCCATGTATCCGACCCTTAATCCTGCCCAATTGACCCCCGCTACTGCTCCAGTTGCTGTCCCTGCCCATGCCCTGGTTTGTTAAATTCCTCAGCCACTTGTTCACAATGCCCCGACTGTTCAGGCCACTGTACCAATGCAAGTCCACCCTTCTTTTCCTCTTGTTGCACCTTCCACTGGTTCCGCACCTGTCCAACCCAATATGCCTTCAACTCCCATTTCAACCAACCCATTTCTTGTTGACAGTCATCCGACACCTTTCCCCAGTGCAGGACTATTAGCGAATGCATGGTCAGTGATTACATCCCTTATGCAACTCCGCATAGACCACCCACTCCCAGACAACGCACCTTGCGCAGACTGATAGGTAGTACACAGGAACAACTCACTATGAGTCAACAAGCTTGTGTGTGGATGGAAAATAACACTATGTACACCGCTCAGGATATATGGATGACAATGGATCAGTGGACACGCATTCAACAGATTGACATTTTTTGTTAAATGTGTGACATACTGATTCAAATGTGGGAGGATTTTGTAGAATCAGGTCCACCCCCAGGTCTGTCTGACCTTCCCCATAAGGTGGAAAAAGGGGACATTCAGGGCCCAGCACTATTATGTGATCTAATCACGTTAGTAGCCTATAGAGACTCCTTATCTGGTGTTACGTTAAATAAGGGTTTTCCAATGAGGGAGGTACAGCCTGTTTGGAGAGACCGCGTTGCTGGCGCAGATGGCAACCCTGAAAAACTGGCAGGTTTTAGGCATATGTGGGTCCATGTCCCTTGGAAAAGGTCTGACATCCTCCAACTTAAGAACCAATTGCCTGACCCAAATAAAAATCCAGCAGGTTATTATAAGGAATTGACTCAGACACACCAATCTTGCATAATGACTTTAGCAGATATAGACATGTTAATGGGACAAGTAGTACTGACTGAAGTATGGTCCAAAATACGCCATAATGATCAGACAGAATTTGGCCATACATGGAAGGAATTTGAGGAAGCTGACAGAGCTCAAACTGGTGGTGAAAAACCCGATCCCATGATCTTAGCCCTTCCGGCCCAGATACTAACTGCCATGAAAAAGATGTTGACACCTCACCGTATCAATTGGGACAGATTAGCTGCTTGCAAACAGAAGAAAGATGAAAGTGTCTCTGACTTTTTCACGCGATTCAAAAGCACATTCACCGACTATAGTGGACAGGACATGACCTTAGAAGGGGACAGCGACTGTTTGTCGATAAATTTGTGTCCAATCTGTTACCAGAGCTTGGAACTAAACAAAAAATGTCAGAAAGTGTATGGCCCATCTCCACCCCGTCTGGTATTTTGACAATGACCCAGTACTATGATAATAGGGAGAATGAAGAGCGAGATAGAACGGATAACAAGACTAAAGACTTAAAGACAAAGGTGTTACTCCAACAAGCATACCCGACCCAGACCCAAAATAGAGGTGCTCCTAAGTTTCAACGAATAGCTCAGAGACCTGCCCCTGTGACTCCTTGCCCACCGCTGGCACCCAACCAGTGCGCTTATTGTTGCCAGGAGGGTCATTGGCGCGACGAGTGTCCATTCGTGGCCCAGAACAACTCTGCCCCCACTGACCGCTTCACAGGACAACGTCCCCAGAGAGGACGAGGGAGAGGCATAAATAGAACACAGTTACAGGACAGGCACCCCCTTATGCATGAGAATAGATTTGACACCGCTAATTATGAGGACCGTAATTATTTTACTGAGGATTATGAGCCTGAAGAAGGGACGGGGTTCATGTCCCACTAGGATTGCCAAGGACAAGAGAAGGGACCCATGCCTATTCCTGTTGACCAAAAGGGACCATATGTTCATGCTACAACACTGGGCTCCACAGAAAAATTCTTGGTCGACACTGGTGCAACAAAAAGTTCTATTGCTAGGTCCAAAGTCCCTGGGGCCCCCTTATCTGGCGCAACCAACATTTCTGTAGGGTTTTCTGGCACCCCAACAACAACAACCACTGGAACTAACGATAGGACCCTACACGATTGATTCCCCTTTGGTTTTGACTTCCACATGTGGCGAAACTCTGTTGAGGTTAGATCTTTTGAAAAGATTACATGCAACAATATACTGTTCTCCTGATGAGGTTTACATCACCATGGGTCCCCCTACCACACACCCAGAATATTTGGCCTCCCCAGATCCCATTCCCCAGGAACTTCAGACTGTCCCTCCTGCTCTTTGGGCCCAAAGTGATACTGATGTTGGCCTTTTGTCCATACCCCTTTTTATGTTACCCTGAAGGAAAATGCTCGCCCTCCCCTACTTCCCCAATGCAAAATACCCAAAGAAGGGGAGAGTGCATTACTCCAGGTCATTTCTGAACTTGTTGACAAGGGGATGGTTGAAGAGACATGAGGAAATGTGTGAAATAGCCCAATTTTGCCTGTCCTAAAACGCACCGATCCTTCTAAGCCCCCTGTTTATCGTTTTGTCATTGATTTACGTGAGATAAACAAAATAGTAGTACCCCAGTTTCCTGTGGTCCCAGATATCTCTACCCTACTTACTATGGTTCCCCTGGCTGCATGTTTTTTGTCTGTCATTGACTTAAAAAATGCTTTCTTTAAGTATACCCGTTGATGACTAAAGTAGGGATCTTTTTGGATTCTCATTGGCAGGATGGAGTTTCCGATTCTGCAGAGCTCCAAAAGGATATACAGAGAGCCTCTCAATTTACAGTCAGGGACCCAAGGGCCAACATGATTCCCTGGACCCTGACCCTACCCCAAGGTACTGCACTACTCCAGTACGTTGATGATTTGCTTATAGCGGCAGATACCGAGGCAATATGTAAAGAAGCTACAATGAAATTGTTCCTGCATCTGGCACAGTTCAATCACAAAGTTTCCCTCTCCAAACTCCAATATTGTTGACATGAGGTGACCTACTTAGGTCATCTTCTGTCGAAGGAGGGACACCGCCTCACCCCTGAACGAATACAAACAATAAGTAAGATGCCCCCACCAAAAACGCAGAAAGAGGTACGTGCTTTTATTGGTATCACCTTCTACTGCTGCCAGTGGATACCCAATTTTTCTTTACTCATTAAACCTTTTTTGAGCCTCACACATAAAGATGTTCCCCTCCCAATCCCTTGGACAAATGAGTGCCAGCATGCATTTGAAGAACTGAAAACAGCCTTGTGTTCAGGCCTGGTGCTAGGCACCCCTAATTATCAGAAACCTTCACCCTTTTTGTACACGAGCCTAATGATTACGCATTGTCAGTGCTAACACAGTGTTTTGGTGACAGACAAAGCCTCTGTGCATATTTTTCAGCAGTTCTAGATCCCGTAGCCCGTGCACTACCCAGTTGCTTAAGAGCAGCTGCTGCAGCTGCCATATCCATTCGCCAATCTGATGGCCTGGTCCATGACACTTCACTTAGAGTTATGGTTTCTCACGCAGTTGACACTTTATTAAATAGGACAAAAACACAATACCTTACTAGTGCACGTTTGTCCGGATATGAATTGACTCTCTGAGCCAGTCATATCACCATCTGCCGCTGCACTACGCTCAATCCAGCCCCATTGCTACCCTTTGTTAATGATGACACTAGTCCTGATCCAAATGATTGTGTCCTCCGGATAGAGGAAGAAACTAAAGGCTGTGTGTATTTAACTGACACACCCCTAACTGACCCTGATGGTACCCTGTACGTGTATGGTTCTTGCTTCCTGATGGCAGCACAACTGCTGCCTACGCCATCACCACGTGATAGACAGTAGTAGAGAGTGAGAGAATACCTTACCAATCAGCCCAAGCTGCTGAGTTAATGGCACTTATCAGAGCTTGTGAACTAAGTACGGGGATGGCCGTCAACATCTACACTGACAGCCAGTACGCCTTTGGCGTGGCCCATCATTTTGGGCGACTATGGGCTGAGAGGGGATACTTTACTTCTCACGGCACTAAGATACAGCATGGTCATCTGGTCAGCAGGCTATTAGAAGCATTGACTCTTCCTTCAAAAATAGCTGTGATCAAATGTAGCGCCCACAAGAAAGTAACTGATGACACAGGAAGGGGTAATGCATTTGCTGACCAGACTGCAAAGGCAACATCTAAAGATGTCTCTGCCCGTATATATGTAGCTGACCCCTCAAACTGGGTACCGGAGAATGGGATGCACAAGGACACTATTGAGAATGTGAAGGAAATACAGGCAGAGGCGACCAGAGAGGAAAAGGCTCTCAGGGAAGAGCTAACAGGCCTATTAAATGAGAATGGCTGTTGGACGGATCTGTCTGAACAACAGCGATGGTTGTTACCTGATGCCTATGTTTTTGCCAGTGGTCACTATGGCTCATGGCCCAGCTCACATTAGTGCAAACGGCATTTGCAAATTGCTAGCTCCGGTATGGCAAAACAAACACATCCCAAAATATGCTGAGAGGTTAATCAGGCATTGCATGATTTGTTTGATGCATAACCCCGGAAAAGGCACACCGACACCTGCTGGGAATTTTGCACCCCCATCTTACCCCTTTGAAGTGCTCCAAATAGATTACATACAGATGGACAGATGCAATAATCTCCGATATGTCCTGGTAGTTGTGTGTGTCTTTAGTAAGTGGATCGAAGCCTACCCCCTCAAGGACAACACTGCTATAAGCACTGCCAAAATATTGTTGAAGGAATTTTTTCCCAGATTTGGGATGCCCAGAATTATCTGGAGCAACAATGGAAGTCACTTTATAGGGGAAATAATGAAGAAAGTGTCTATAGGGATGGGGATCAGACAGAAATTCCATGCCGCCAATCACCCCCAGTCAGCAGGTTTGGTTGAGCGCCACAATGGAACACTGAAATAAAAATGAGAAAGATCCAGGCTGACACAGGACTGTCTTGGACGGACACCCTCCCCCTTGCCCTCCTATCAACTAGAGCCACGGCACATTCCCGTACCGGACTGTCTCCGTACGAAATAGTGTTTGGTCGGCCGGCAAATATTTGGGGAGTACTCCGCCCCAAATAATACTCTGACATTGAATACCCGTTGTTGATTGATTATTTACATGAATTGACCACTAACTTATGTCTCATTCATCGTCAGGTACAAGATATCCTGCCACCCAAACCAGAGGGCCCTGGTCACACCATCCAACCCCGGGATTGGGTTTGCATCCGGAACTTCCAGAGAACAAAGAACTTGGAGACGAGGTGGAAACCACCCCAGCAAGTGTTGCTGGCGACCAGGTCTGCAGTGAAGGTGGCAGGAAGAAAAAACTGGGTCCACGGAGTGCATTGCAAGAAGGTGCCTCTACCTCTACCATACAACCGGTGGGTCAAGAAAGGCCTGGGAGACGACAAATGCAAAAAGGTCCCGCGCTTTGTACCCTTCATTGATGCCAACATTGCCTGGGTTTCATCTGAACGAGAGGACAACGACATCCTGCAAACTGCCGTTCCTTCGCATCTGAGGTTGCGGGACACTCAACAGCCAGAGCCTTTGTTTCCTGATCAGACAACGCCCAGGTCTACCGGTACAACCTCCGACCCAGAAAAAAGGACTGAAGAGACAAAGGTCTCTGCCCTCTGCTTGACATGGTCCGACAAATCGCTGCAGGGCTGTGATACACTGGCGCATTTTTATTTTTCTCTTTGACCGGAGCCGGTACAGCGGACTGGAAAAGTACCAATAGGGCAGACGGAATCACTGACCGGTGAAGCAACCACCAATCACAGGCAGCAACTAGGGAAGACCAAGTGAAGCAGATGATGAATAAAATGATGAACACTGAAAGCTTGAAAAACAAAGAAATAAAGAAAGAAGAGTACATGAAAAGAATACGTGGCCGGTACTCGATCTGCCTAATAATAGTAATGACTATCTAACTGGGACTGGCCTGCCTCGGATGGGTAATGCAAGCTGCCCTTGCAGCACCTAAGACTCCTGCCTCTACAGAAGCCTCATCAGCATGTGTCATTACCCACCCATGAGAAAAACAGGACAGGTTTCTTTAACAACACTTTCATTCAAATGCTACACAAGCACCAGCTTGTGGTGAACACAACAAACTGTTGGGTATGTGGGTTGCTGCCCCATACTGCAAGCACTGGGATGTCCCTGATTCCTGCTCCTTTTTCTAGAGCTGGTACACTGTGTTCTTTGATGCATTCTATTCAGGTGACACATCCACACGATCCCTGGGGAAGATCAGTAGCAGACACGCCTTCCGCCACATCATGGCTGCGGAGTGGCCAAGCATGGATAAAGATTAAGCAGAAAAGAATGAATATGAGAACAATCATGGGTCCTTCTATCCATCGAACATTTACAATGGTGGGGGAAAGAAAAGACTGCCACCTATCAGAGATCTCCCTGTCTACCCACATCCCGGAAAATACTGCATGAAGAGCAGTGGAACAGTATGGGTGGGAGAAAGTGAATGTGCCTACACACTCCAGCTCAATGGTTCGACTCTCTCAGCTCTGGTGTCCTCACTGAATACGTACTTTGTGTGTGGGAACAAGGCCTACACCTGGCTGCCCAAGTCCTGGGCAGGCACCTGCTACATTGCTTGGTTGCTCCCCCACCTACACAGCTGATGCAAAACACCACATCCAGAAGAGAGGTGTGGTTGATACTGAAGACACAGCTGGCCAAGAATTTGGTGACTTTGCTAAAGGGTTCCTCCCCTTTTGGGGCCCTATGGTCAATAGTCGCAATCTCCGACATCTCACCAGGGTGGTAGAGGCCACCATCAACGCAACTGCCGGTGCTCTCAGTAACATCACAGCTGAACTTCAAGCAGACCGCCTCATGACTTTGCAGAACAGAATGGCAGTTGACGTAGTGCTGGCGGATCGTGGAGAGGTCTGCACATTGATCAAAACAAGTTGTTGCATCTACATTCCCGATAATGCACCAACAGTCTATCAAGCAATCCAGAAGCTCCACAAGATTGCTTCCGACATCCATCAGGATGAGGGTTCATGGTCCCTGACAGGCTGGTTTTGGAGCATGGTATCTCAGTGGGGATGGAAGATAATGATTTTCATTGCAATCCTTGCTGCCACATTGTTCTCTTGCTGCCTCTGTGTTCAATGCATGCCCGCGCTGTGTGGGCTCTGTGCCACCTCTTTGGCACACAAACAAGTGAATCCACACCATCACAATGCCATGATGATGATGATCGAGAACGAGGTCCAGGAAATGATAGACATTGACCAGGATGACGACTGATTATTGCCTCTGCATGATAAAAGGAGGGACTGTTGAACTGCATTTTAAAAACCCACACAACTCCATTTTGTGTTGCCATGCTTTCGGCAACCTGGTGAAGAACTGCTTTCCCCGTCCCCATGGAAACTTGCACAACCCTCCCTGATCCTTGTGGTTGAGCCGATTCCGAGAAGCTGCCTGTGTGCCTCACCCCCCCAGTTGTGTCAAAGACTCAGCTACATCCTATCCACCGTTGGTAACTCAGCCTGTCACAACTCCTGTGCCCTGTGACCATGCCATCTGGTCAAGGAAGCACAAGGCTGTGCCCCGTTACCACACCATCCGATCAAGGAAGCACAAGGCTGCACCCTGTGACCACACCATTGAGCAAGGGAGCACAAGGCTGTGGACATTGGGCAATAAGAGACAGATGTCCCCTGGCCACGATTGCACCTCAAGACTGACGAAGAACTTGTTAAATGAGGAACTAAGCAAAATGTGGAACTGTGTATTGTGTAAATGGGCTTGGCTAGCGCTATATGTATGTGTTTGCTGCGGATTGAAGCAGCAGTCTCCGTAGAATTGGCTTTGTACCATTCTGGAACCTCTGTCCTTAGCTCGAGCTAATAAATAACTTACTTCCCTCCCTGGCTGGTTGTCCTGGTCTCTTTGGTAATGTATGACTTGAACAAGGAGAACTCGTAGATTTTAAGGTGTGCCCTGCACCACTAGCTTTGACTCTCCTACTGGGGGAGAGGTCTCCAAAAAGCCGGTTCTACATCACGTTAGCTTATTTTCATATGAGTTATAAGAATCTGATTTTAGTCACAACTGTCACAGTAGAGTTTGTTCTCTTGACGGACATAAGATTTTCTGCAGAGTTTTTATATGAAAAAGCACACATTTCTAAAGAGGAAGACTAATGTTCACAGTTCACAATGTAAGCTCTAATCTTACTGTCCTGAAAACGTTCTCTTAGTCATGAATACTTTCTCTGGGTTTCTGTTCTTCACAGATGAGTTTCTCCTCAGCTATTCTTGAGACACTACTCTCCTTCAAAAAAGGGGTGGGCACACCGCTCCGTGAAGGCGTAGACCAAAAATTAGGAATATACAGCAAAAGTCGCACTCGTTGAGCGAGCTCATTTACGGAACACTTCTCTTCCTCCTCAGACTACAGTTGAAGTGCGGAGCTCACTGAGCGAGCGTGCCAGAGAAAGCTGTTTCTCGAGGACAAGGGCAAAAGACTAGAGCGCCGATGTTGGGCACAATGGCGGTCACCATCTTGGATCTCTTGCCCGGTAAGAGTGATTGCAAGAAGCAGTCTCCGTAACAGAAGCCAGAGATGGGGACGTCGCCGCAACCACCAGGGATAAGAATTTCTGTGCCTTCTCATCTCAGGTAGACATTCAGAGAAGCAGGCAACCATATTCTGACACAAGGAATGTATTTCCTGCTTGAGTAGGGCTTCATCCCCCCCAGAACCAGTAACCCAAATTCTGACACTGGTGGCAGTGGTGGTATTGGACTTGTGTTTGTGCAGTGCAATACAGTAAGTTTGTGTTATACTACTGTTGGAAATGGCCCTTATTGCAGGGATATCCCCAAACCTTTTTGTTTCTTTCTCCCTTGTATTCCTGACCTGTGGTTGTTGGCAATAGGACTCTGGGCACTTAACCACTGCTGATCAGTGCTTAAGTGCATATGCTCTCTGTGTACATTGATATTGTAATTGGTTATCCATGATTGACATATTTGTATCACCAAGAAGTCCTAGTAAAGTGCACTGAGTGTGCCAGGGCTGGTGATACAAATGGTACTAGTGGGCCTGCAGAACTGATTGTGCCACCCACATGAGTAGCCCTAAAATGGTGTCTCAGGCCTGCCACTGCAGCGCCTGTGTGCAGTCTGTGAACTGCCATGTCTTCCTGTGCCTAACCCTTCCCTTTTTGTGCACATTGGTCACCCCTATGGAAGACCCAAGGTACCCCCTTGGGCAGGGTGCAGTGTGTGTGAAAGGTAGAGCATGTACTAGTGTAGGTGACATGCTCTGGTAGTGAATGACAGCCATTTTAGTTTTTTTCACTATTGTAAGGCTACCTTGCCCATAGGCTATCATGGGGAATGCTGTCTACAGTGGCTACCTGCATATCTTCCATTAGGAGCAAGGTAGGACATACAAGTCTGGTATCCCTGAACTCAGAATTTAGTAACACATCTTTTAGGAAAGGTGGTTTTTAAATCCTGTGTTTGAGAACAGCACTTTTAGAAAGTGGCTGTTCTCTTGTCTGACCTTTGTATGTGCCATGGCCTGTTTGTGAATTGACAGTCTGGTTTGTGAGTGACAGGGTTGGGGGATTCCAGGAGACATAATGAGTCTGCTCAGTGGTGAATAGAGAGATCTGCATCTAGATGGGAGGGAGGAGTTGCACCTGGGACTTGAATATGACTGTGCCTGCCCCCCACAGTGCTGGCTCTACCCCCTGTGGTGCGTCTGATGTTTCTGCCCTGCACTGTGAAAGGAACGAAGGAATCATATCAACAAAGTGCTCCAGGGCTGTGCTTTCCCTCCACAATGCTGGCGCCACCTCCTGTGGGGCGTCTGATGTTTCTGCTCTGCACTGTGAAAGGAAAGAAGGACTCATGTAAACAGAGTGCTCCGGAACTGGTTTGGACCGGGCTCAGAGCCCTCCTGCACAAAGGGAACAAAGACTTTTTGTGGTATGAGTACAGGACCCCAGACTACAGAAAATTAGATCATCCTGGAATCAAGAAGGAACCTCTGCCAAGGAGAAAGCTGGAAGACTAAAGAAGGAAGACTGTCCTGCTGTTGCTTTGCTGGACTGACCTGCAGTTGCTTTGCTGCCGAGAAGAGGGGAAGGACTTTGTTGTTGCTTTGTTCCCTTGCTTGAAGAGATCTCCAAGGGCCTGTTGTGAGCTGGCCTCCTGTTAAGAAGTCCCAGGAACAAAATGACTTTACCCCCAGCTTTCCCTGAACTCTGCTGAGAGAGTTCTGCCCTTCCTGAGTGCTGAATCCTACTGAGGTGTATCTAGAAGTTGTGGCCTGCTGTTTGGAAAGCTGGAGAACAAGAAACTAAGACTATCTGCAAATTGCACGCATTGCTCACTTGCGGAGCGCATCCCCGTCAGTGCGAGGAAATTCGCTCCGGTGCGGGAAAAGTACCATCGCTGCGAGTATCGTCGCAGAGCCTGTCATCGCTGGGTGAGATCGCTGCACCGCTTGCTTGCGGACCGCATCACGTCGCTGCCAACATCATCGCAGAGCCATCGCATCGAGGGGCCGCAAGAGGAGAAGATCGCGGCTGCGTCGGGAATCGCCGCCGCACCTGAGATCATCGCCGTCCCGAAGATCGTTGCATCGTGCCTTTGCGAGACACTCCCTATGGAACCTACGCACCGGAATCCATAAAAGGTATTGCCTCCCTCCCCATACAGACCGGATTTGTCGCAACAGGCCCGCTGCGTCTAGCGGGGCTGTCGCATCGCCTCCCCAGGGTCTCAGGAGTGACGCATCGCTTCTATTCCACTGCACCAGCTTCTGTTTTGGAACTTTGTCGCATCTAAAGGTACTGTTGGCTAAACGTGACGCAACTGTGAACTATTCTAACGCAACTGTGAACTATTCTAACGCAACTGTGGATTATTTTGATGCAACCATTAAAAACTCTTAAAACAACATATCTTGAACTGTGTATGTTGGATTTGTGTTGTTTTGGTCTTGTTTAGTTTAGATGAAATACCTTTATTTTTCTAAACTGTTGTGGAGTCAGTTTGTGGTGTTTTCACTGTGTTACTGTGAGTGTTGGTACAATACTTAGCACATTGCCTTTGATAAGCCTGTCTGCTCATGCCAAGCTATCAAGGGGGTGAGCAGGGGTCATCTAAAGAGAGGATCCTCCATACCCTGACTAGAAGCAAGGGTCCCTATTTGGACAGTGGTACCTACCTCTGCCAAATAGAGACCCCCAGTTCCAACAACTACCCACCCACATAAACAATTTGAGACCATTTTAGGCTCTTTAACCCCTTCGATGCATGTGACAAGGTCAGCTCGTCATGGGTATTACCTGCGCTGTGCGTTTGACGAATCAACCTTGTCACATAACAAGGGTTTTTTTAAATTGCAGCACAGCACGGGAATTGCTGCAGCAATGGTGCGGTTAAATTCTCCTTATTTGGCTCTTTTTGCCTTTTTCTAAATCTACTTTCATTGCTGCTGGACTGTCTGACTTGCAGTAATGGAGTTTGAGCTGGCCACCTGAGAAGTTACACTGTGGTTGAGCTCAAATAGTTTGGTAAGGAAATGGAAAGGGACTGTATATGAAGAAGGGCACTAAAGAGTTGGAGCTGCAGAGAGATTTAGAGGCCTGGACAGTGGCCCACCAGTTGACAACAGCAGCAGAGGAGCAGGATGATGAGCAGGATTAGGACCTGGTTATCAGCTCTGATACACCGCCTTCAGTGGAGGAGAATGGACCATCTCCTGCCCCTGAACAGGAACTCCCTGCCAGAGCAGGAAGCAGTATATCCTCACATGGCCTGCCCCAGAAGAGCTGGTTGACAGGAAGGCCGAGAGGGAGTTTTAGCTGCAGATGGCTAAATTAAAGATGGAGAAAGAAAATGAAATTGGCCATGAAATAAAAGAGAGCGTGTCCGTAAGCGTAGTCTCAGAATGCTGGAAATTAATGCAGAGTAATCAAATTCCAGCAGAAATGGTGACAGCATACACTCAGGGGCCTACTTGCGAGATGGTTTGCATCATGTTTGCACCAAGCAATATGGCACATATGCAGCACAAACCTTAAGTAAGTTTTATGAATCCACACAAGGCTACTTTGATTGGCCCTAAGTGGCTCCATAAATCTTGAGTAAGGCAATTCAAATTTAATTGTTGCTTTGCTTACTCTGCCCTCTGAAGTTGTTCCATGGGTGTTGTGTGGCTGTTCCCACGCAACCCCCATGATTTTGTAAGCATTCCCAGATTTACCAGAGCAGGCAAACCTGGGAATGCACTAAAAATATGTGACTTCCCAGGAGAAGTATAACGAGGAAAAATATCTTTATTTCTCCTTTGTAACTTCCTCTTTCTATGTGTACTGCATACTGCAGCACACATAAAAAGAGGAATATGCCTCAAAGGATTGTTTTTGTGCAGGAAGGTGCCCCTTCCTGCAGTAAACAATCATCCATGCAAAACAGGCACCATTGCACCATGGTTAAAGGGTGCCTGCGTTGGTGCTAGGCTGCCAAAAGGGCACAATCATAGGGGAAAAGGCAGGAATACTTCATAATGCCTTAAATAGGGTGCATTCCTGCCCTTTCCCTGTCATGCAGTGCAGAACAGCAAGGGGACTTGATGCGCTGAACTTTGTGACTTTTTCGTTAAGTTGGCCCCATAGTGTTTAAAAGAAACAAGAAGGTCCATATATACAAGGACCCGGTGGCCAGCTATGTGGTGGGAGATGACCTAGATAAATGGTTTTCTACTTATGATATGACCCTGAGAGTACACAAGATCCCAGAGGAGCACTGGGGAAGTGGCCTGAGAAAGCATATGCCCCCAGTAGGGAGGGTCACACGTCTTACCCTAGAAATAGAGGACCAAACCAGGTATACCTCCATTAAAGCCATTCTAATACCTAACTTTAAACGGACCCCTAAGAAGTAACATCAGAGGTTCAAGGACAGCCACAATTAATGATGTAAATTGCTCACTCAGTTGTGCCGATGCGTTTCTAGTCCAGGGAAACCAGTTCCCGGACTTTCATCAGGCCTTTGTCACTTCTTCTGTATAAAATGCAGAAAAACAATAAAGTTTTATTCACTATCTGAGCACCTCTCTTCAATCTCGTAGTGCCCTGCAAGATAAATAACATTGTACCTGTTGATATCTGGTATCATGGCCCTTTGTGATGTCAAAGACAGGCTCAGGTATAACGTATTTCAGTCTTTGTTTAAGAAATAGTGGCTGACATTGTACCTCAAGGCATTTTGTTCATTGCCTGAAATAGGAAAACATTTTTGTGTACATGAAGACGCTATTTTATGTACACATGGGGGGCAGAAGAAATAGTGCTCCTTACGAGGAACTGCAAAATTGTAATCTGTTCATACCTCAGAATACAAATCGATGTCTCACTCGTGGCCGCTATTAAGCTTGTACTCCAATAATGCAGGCGAATTCTAACAAAAAGAAGGGTGAGGTTTTTCACCCATTACAACCATGTCACCACTTATTGAAAATGTATTGCATATTGCCCACCACTGACGACGTCACGTACCTTTTACAGTGCGTCACGCCAAAGGTGCCTGTTCTTATTTTGTAATTTGCGGTTCCCGGCAGCATCCGAATAAAAACGGTGGCAAAGGAGGTACCCATACTTTTATATCTACCCATTTATGCAGTACTTGTAACATTGTTAGCAAGCTGACGTTTGTGGCGAAAATAAGCCTACCTGATTATATCTACGTGGTAATCGGCGGTGATTGTAAGAGCTGGCTTTCTATTTTCGCACGGCTCCTGAAAGCATGGCACTGATTTAGCCGGTGTCCATGAGTAGATGCAAACCAGTAATATCGCTTTTCTAATCAGCGATACCAATAGAAATTTGAACCTTATTAGGGGCAATACCTTATGCTGCAACATGCGCTCAAATCACTCGATCTCTCTGCTTTGCTCTGCCGGTGGCCATTTTGAATGCCTACATATACATCCTCATTTACCAAACCAACAATTCTGGGATTTGTAGTTTTTCACAAATGAAGAGGCTGTTTTAAACATTTGGTTTCTGCAAAGTGTGGAATAGTGGGGCATCCATAATCATGCTATTAATTATCAAAGTCAGATATAGCAGTGTTTGCATGGGGACAGGTAGACTGAAAGTGTCACATACTGTTTATTCACAATCTTGATCATTCGGAAAGGCTGTTTAATCCTGTCAACGTACTATTAAATTTCAGGATAAGGTATGCCTCTTTTTGTAATAACACTCTGTCAACATCAGCAGGGCGTTTTGCCTGATTCAGGGTGAATAAAATTGACCACTTAAAGTCATTTTCACTATGCTCTTTTTCAACAAAATGCTCAACCATTGGTGCTGTCATGACTTTCTTTTTTATGCGGGACCTGTGTTGACTAATTAGCTCTTTTGTCAGCAAGAACAAAAGCACACTCTAGGGCAGGATTGTCACCGTACGAGGTCGTGTTTGGGTGCCTGGCAAATGTTTGGGGCTTCCTGCATCTCGTAGGTTCTCAGATATTGAGTATCCATTGTGGATCGATAACCTTTACCAGATAACTGCAAATTTGCATTCTATTCACCAACAGGTCCACAAGTCCCTGACACCCACACCAGAGGGACCCGGACATGACATTTGGCCTGGGGACTTCATACTCGTCAGGTACTTCCAGCGGGAGAAGAGTTTGGAGCAACGCTGGAAGGGACCAGAACAGGAACTCCTGGCTACCCGTACCACTGTGAAGGTCGCCGGCCGAAAGAACTGGGTGCATGCCACCCACTGCTGCAGGATACCTTTGCCCTTGCCCTATGATCAGTGGGTGAGGGATGGTGTGGGGGACTCTGAGTACGAAAAGGTGCCCCAGTTGATCCCTATTAGTGATGCAAAGATGACTTGGACCCAAACGGGAAAGGAAAATGATGAAGTACTAAATGCAGCGGTACCCCCGGAGATATGAGCTATTATGGACCCGCTGTTTGTTGATCCAATGATGCCTGAGGCTGCCACGGACAATTTGCGGCCCTACTTGGGAATAGTGCACAAAAGAAGAAGTCAGATTAGACAGGTATGGACTGTGCAATTTAGGATGTACTTTGCTGCAGTAGCAACAGAGTTAGTGTAGGTTAAAGTTATATTTTGTGCACTGTTTTTAACTTTGGACAGGATAAGTTGAACATGCTCCCTTGGAGGGGGGTACATTATCCTGATCGATGTGGGATGTATCATGAGCTTAGGACGGAGCAAGCTCCACCACCGGTGCTCAAGAGCCCCAACTTTTGATAAACAATAGGAGCCTGTACCAGTGAGGCTCTGACCGACACCCGGAACACTTGCCTTCATTATTATTTTTGTTGCCTTTCTCTCCTTGCCTAGTCATGCATCCTTTTGTTTGGCCTATTGCTGAGGAGGAACAGCCATTTGCACCACCACATTCAGTGAGGGGTTGGTCGACAAAGAGTAAAAGAATTTCCATATTTATTGTTGTGATTGCATTAGCAACAATACTTGCTCAGAGATCATCTGCGGAGTACCCCAAGCATCCTCACTCAGCCCCATTCTCTTCAACATCTACATCAGGGGTCTCAAAACCGGTCCTGGAGGGCCTGATCCATGCCAGATTTTTTGGATATCCCCATTGAGATACATGTAGCAATTTTAAAAATCTGGCATGGATCCGGCCCTCCAGGACCGCTTTGGAGACCCCTGATCTACATGGACCCTCTCGTCATCATTATCAGAAAATATGGACTCAGCATTGTATCTTTCGCCAACGACACCCAGTTCATCCTCTCCCTCACCAATGAACCCAGAATCACCAGATACAGCTTCCAGGAAGGAATGAAGGACAACACCTCCTGGATGACCAACAGCTGCCTAAAGCTCAACTCAGAAATCCTCTTCCTTGGATCTACCCCCTGTGCATGGGACAACACCTGGTAGACCACCTCCCTCAGCAATCTCCCACACCCACAGATCACACTCCCAACCTCAGCCTCATACTCAACTCCTCCCTCACCCTGACCCGACAGATCAATGCCATATCTTCTGCGTGCTTCAATACCCTCTTCAAGCCCTTCAAATGGATCCCCCCAAATCCAGAATGATCGTCACCCACACACTCATTTCCGGCACACTAGGCCACGGGAAAGTCCTCTACGCTGGAATAAACAAATCTCAACTCGTCAAACTTCAGTCTAGAGGAGAGGTTTCCTGTACACTTCTTGGTGTGTACTACTACCACATTCCCTGAGCACATTTTTGTTACTCTAGCCCCCCACAAGGAAGCATGTAGACTTTCTTACACTGACAATGTATTTATAAAAATGCTGCATCAGGCTCATAATGTGTCCAATGCAGCTAATTATTGAGTTTGTGGATTGCTCCCTTCAGTTACTCATATGAGCAAAAGTTACATGCCTCCCTCGGATCTGAAATGTACATAATGTATCTCTACGTTTGCTGATGTCAGTCCCTCTGCAGCACTCCTAAGAGACTGGGCAGACTTGGCTTTGCTCGAGTGTATCTGAATAAACATATATTGGTTTGTATTCCCTACTGTCTGACCGACTCTTCATTTGGTATGGAAGACTGAGAGGT
Source organism: Lissotriton vulgaris (assembly GCF_964263255.1). Lineage (NCBI taxonomy): Eukaryota > Metazoa > Chordata > Amphibia > Caudata > Salamandridae > Lissotriton > Lissotriton vulgaris. Next base: position 825,242,093 of record NC_141685.1, on the reverse strand, counting down.
GGTGGCGATTGACCCAGGTGAACCTAAAAGGGCCACTTCCTTCAACTGGATCTGCTCCTTTCCCACCGGCCGAACCCAAAGAATCAGACTCCCGCCCTTCCTTCTCTGAACCCACAGATATCCTCTGCGGAGTACCCCAAGCATCCTCACTCAGCCCAATGCTCTTCAACATCTACATGGACCCTCTCGCCATTATCAGAAAATATGGACTCAGCATTGTATCTTATGCCGACGACACCCAGCTCATCCTCTCCCTCACCAATGAACCCAGCATCACCAGAAACAGCATCCAGGAAGCAATGAAGGACGTCAACTCCTGGATGACCAACAGCTTCCTAAAGCTCAACTCAGAGAAAATGGAAGTCCTTGTGCTTGGATCTACCCCTTCTGCATGGGACAACACCTGGTAGGCCACCTCCCTCAGCAATCTCCCACACCCACAGACCACACTCCCAACCTCACCATCATACTCAACTCCTCCCTCACCCTGACTTGACAGATCAATGCCATATATTCTGCGTGCTTCAATACCCTCCTCAAGCCCTTCAAATGGATCCCCCAAATCCAGAAAGGTCATCACCCATGCACTAATTCCCGGCAGACTAGACCACGGGAAAGTCCTCAAATCTCTACTCGCCAAACTCCAGACCATCCAGAATGCCGCAGCTAGAATAGTCCTCGGCATCCCACGACAACACCACATCACTCAGCACCTACGAAAACTCCATTGGCTTCCCGTCAAGAAGAGAGTGACCGTCAAGCTCCTCACTCACTCCTACAATTCCCTCCGCAACATCGGACCCAATACTTCAACAAAAGAATCACCTTCTAGCCACCCAAGAAAAGCCTCCTCTGCCGACCCTGCCCTGTCCAAAATCCCATGCATCCGCAGAACCAGAGCAGGGGGCAATGCTTCTCCTACATCACAGCCAAGACCTGGAAAGAACTCAGCATCAGACAAATCCCCACACTGCAAGCATTCAGCAAGAGCCTCAAGACCTGGCTCTTCTGATGAGGCAGGGTCATCCCCAAAGTGTTTGCCTTTACCGCTCACTTTTAGCTGAATTCACTTTTGCTGGCCTTAAGATCTGTGCACTTTACCACTGCTAACCAGCACTACAGTGTTTGTGCTCTCTAGTAAATTGGTATTACATGCACACAGGACCTGGAAATTAAATGCTGCTAGTGGGCACAGAGCACTGTTTGTGCTGTCCACTTAAGTAGCCCTTTAAACATGATTCTGGCCTGCCATTACAGCCTGTGTGTAGGGTGCAGTGTATTTAATACACTGGACATGTACCTTTAGGTTTTGCATGTTCTGGTAGTGAATATCTCTTAAATATGTTCTTCACTACTGCAGGGCTTACCTCTCCCATAGGATAACATTGGGGTTACCTTATTATATGTATTCCAAATGGGAATAGATAAACAATTTATGGTTGGTGTCTTTGAAATTTTAATTAAAAATCCTATCTAATGGTAAAGTTGGATTTTGAAGTACAATTTTTTAAATGCACGTTTAGAATGTTTGCATTTTCTTACCTTTGCCATGGGGTGCCTGCAGCCCAGCTCTGGATCACATAAGTGGATGTAGTGACTGTTGGGCTTTGTGTATTCCTCCTGGAGAACTACACACAATAGAGCGCTAGGAAAGCATAGATGGGCCATCACTGGCAGAATGGGAGGGAGGAGCTGGTCACAGCCTTACTTACACTTGAATAGGCTGTGGCTTGCCTCCACACAAATGGCTGCATGCCCCACGTAGTTAATTTGCAGTCAGGGCAGGGAATGCAAGACACCTGTTGCCACGACCAGGAAAATACTAACCTGAATCCTTACAGGAGTCTGCAGAAGCAAAGCTGAGACCACAAATCCCTCTGAAGGCTGACTCTGGGCACACTGTACCAAACACTTTGTACAGGGAGTAGTCATCAAGGGAAAAGGGGTTGGGAAAGAGAAAAAGAAGCGAGTATTCTGACTTCTTATAGAAATTGGGTGGGTATAGTCTGACTTTCTTGGACACTAATCTCCAAGGTCAAACCATTAATGGCGTTAAGGATCCCTTCTGTTAAGAGGAAGTACAGGAAAGGTTATACTCCCTATTACACTGTCCCACCAGGTTTGATCCCCACTTCCCATTTGTATACCTTGTCTCTGTTGGGCCACTAATGACTTCTTCTGTAAAAATGTTTCATTAAGTAGCGTGACTGATAAGCATGTATCTCCACCCGAATGAGAGTGTGTGGTTTGTTATTCCCTAAATACTCAAGGAGTGAATTAGCCTCAGGTTTAGTTAAGTAATACCATACACGTATGTGTGCCCTTTTAATCAGTTACCTCATTTGTGGGCTATTCCCTAATCTTTAAAGGTTAACAATCAAACCTCATAGTCTTGTGTTTCTTAGAAAACGAATCTGCAGATGCTTGTAAGGTATCTGATGAACATTTGGATTTATTAATGCACCAGTTTTTTCTTATTACAGAAAAAGATTTTGAAATCAATGGAAACACATATTTGGAACAATTCCTGATCCTCTAACCCCTTTGGTGCTCATGACGAGCTCAGCTCGTCATGAGGCACAGTGCTCGTGTGGTCATGACGAGCTCAGCTCGTCATCACCACACCCGTTTCTATTATGGTCCAGCACAGCAGGGGAATATCTTACGCAGCCAAGGTGTTAATACTTCCAAAACCACAAACAATCTAATGATCATCTTCTTAGCACTATTTTTGTAGTCATTAGTTATGACTTTTCAGTTATTATCTAGACTTTATTATAGCTGTGACTACTTAGATGTCTGAGCGCTTTGTTCTTTCATTTCTGCCAACCATTCCTTAATTTGGTTAGTAGATTAGCCTCAGATGGCTGTCAATATGGAAATATGGATCAGGACTGACTCTCATCATGTTGTAGTGAATATATTTTTACATATTTGGAGCTTTATGGAGGAGTTGTAGCTTGCTGTGCACACTGAGGCAGTCGTTTGTGATATCACCCCTTTTAAACATATACATCAGCAATAGCATCCTAAATGAGTTCTAATTGTTCAGTGCCCCCAGAACACATTGTAGATGTGCATTAGCTGTGGTAGTCTACTCTAGCTAAGCTAGAGATACAACTCCAAAGGCATAGGTGGTACAGTTGAGATTAAGGATGTACATTGAATTTTAGAAGCAAGCAAACCTCTATATTGTGTACAGTATGCACTGTTCAGGTTGATTAATCTTTGTACATTTTGTATCACCAATGACATTGGAGAACAACAGAACTCATACTGCTTTGTGAATTTATAGACTTATTTGAAGATTCGAATTATGTATCTTTTTTAATCAAAACCTTTACATTTCTATAATACCATGGTTATACTTTTTTTCAGGCATACCAAAAAAACAAATTGCATTTTTTTCCTGATTTTTTTATACTCTGATTCAAAACATTTATTGAAGCTTGCATATCCTGAACCCCAATGGGCACCCAGGCTTACTTACCTGAATAAAAAAATGTAAAAAAATAATACACTTTAGTAAAAATCAAAATAGATATACAGGGGTAGAAAATGAGACAACAGAGGCTTAAGACAATCAAGATTTTTTTAAAGTCCTTATTCACTTCAGGTTGTCCCACTTAAGATCATTTCCTGTGTACACCCTTATCTCAGATCTCAGAGGGAGAAAAAAACTCCCCACCACGGTAGTGTATTGCTGATACTTCGGTACAACACAATCTTTTGGCTCAGCACCGAAGTACTAAAACAGTAAATCAGTGCAATCATAGGACCACACACTAACTACCGGTATTTGTTCGATTTTTGCCTTTTCCGTCATCTATCTTTCTAGCCATTTGATCAATGGGAGCCAAAACCTAATCTTCTGCCATCCAGATCTATTGCATCAATTTTTAAGTTATATGTGACCGACCCCAGCCAGTAAATGTACAAAGAGGGGAGACCACTGAGCCACTTCCTACAAATCTCCCTCAGAGCCAGGAGGATCATATATAGGAGCAGGTTTTTTTCTATCCTAATTAAGCTTGGCCTGGCCCTGCAGGGTCCCAAAGATAACAAGGGAGAGAGCAGTGGTGCAAATATATCCATTTACTTATTAATTTCATTGCCAAGGGTGCTGAGGTCCCGGCCTCTTGGAGAGGAGCAGTGATCATCCCTTTGTTTAAAAAGGGAGACCGTGCACAGCCGGGTAATTATAGGCCAATAAGCCTTATTGACACTGTACAAAAAATAGTTGGCCGTGTGGTTGCAAACAGGCTCCTAGACTGGGCAGAAGACAATAATATCCTATCACCCTACCAAGCAGGATTTCGAAGGGCAACAAGCACGGTGGACCAAGTATTCCGCTTCCAATTGCTTCAATGGAAGACTGTGGTGCTGGGAGGAGGCACCCTATATGCGGCATTTGTCGATTTGAGGGCTGCCTTCGACCTGGTGCCACGGGCTAAATTGTGGCAAGTTTTACAGAGTCTGGGGGTCCCTGAGGAATTATTGACCTTGGTAATGCGATTGCATGAGCTTACCTTTGCTAAAATACAGTGGGGAGGCCATGATATGGTCACAGATGAATTTCCAGTAGAAAGAGGGGTTCGACAAGGGTGTTCAATGGCCCCAACCTTGTTAACTTTGTACATAAATGGTGTTGTCCCCCTCATGATAACAGCTTCAGTAGATGCTCCATCTCTTTCAGGGCTAAAAATCCCCATACTAATGTTTGCGGACGATACGCTTATTCTGTCTAAAACCCCTAGTGGTTTGCAGCGTGCTCTGTCCATTTTTGAGAATTTCTGTGGGGATCATGGGTTGGAGGTGAACGCCACTAAAACTAAACTCATGACTTTCAAACCACACCGTAGCTTTAAGTCTAAAATTGTTATGAGTGGGCGGCCTCTTGAGGTGGTAAACTCATTCACATACCTGGGAATTCTCATTACAGATAATAACAGGTGGAGCCAGCATATAAATATTGCTACCCTGCGACATAAGCAATTATCGGGTGCCATTAATTCGGAACATAGGAAGTCTTTGACCAAACTTGTCAAGCCAGCTTTGCTGGTTTATGAAGCAAAGGCTATAGGGTCCGCGCTTTATGGTGCGGAGATGTGGGGCTTTGAAAATTTGAACTCTCTACAAGGGTCAGAGAACACATTTTTAAGGCTACTCACCGGCACCCCGAAAAGTACTCCACTCCTGCCTCTAAGATAAGAGCTTGGTAGGAAACAAATCAAGGACCTGGCCAGACTACGACCAATTTTATATTGGCGAAGACTTTGGACTACTCCCGAGCTTGTGCATTATGCCGAAGGTTTTATTGATGTCATAAAGGCGGACTGTTTTCATAAAATTAGTTGGCTCAATTCACTCAAGGCAATATTGTTCGAGCTTGGGTTAAGTTCTATATGGCTTGATCCAGCAGGTGCATTATTCCCCACCAAGTCTGCCCTAAAAAATATATTTTGGGAACACGTTGCTAGCAAGAGTTTGTGTAATTCTAGTAATGGGTCCATGTCCGCGGGTTTCCTTGAGGTAAAACTGTACCCGGCTCTGGAGTCGTACTAGGATATCATCTCAAAGCCGGGTGACAGGAAGCTCCTATTCCAATTGAGAGCTGGAGCCCTCCTCATAAGATCATTGACAGCCAAATGGGGCTCAGGGGGGTGTGACATTTGCCCAGCCTGTGGAACGGGGAAGGAAACTCTTGGTCATTTTTTGTTCTCTTGTAAAGCATATTGTGCCCCAAGGCGCGCCTGGCTAGCACCTATGTGCAGGAACCTTGGTACCACTTGTAGTTCTGTTGCCCTGCGCATCATATGTTCAAGCCCACTTACATGGATATTAATAGCCACAGCTAAATATATTGGCTGGGCATGGGCGATCAGACAGAGACTGCTAGTTAATTAACTATTCTCTGTCTCTAAAATCTGTCTCTATGAACTTATTTCTATTGCTTTTTAGATTAATAATGAACTTGGTAGCTATACAGAGACTGCTAGTTAATTGCCTATTCTCTGTATGTAAAACTTGTTCCCATGAAATTGACACTATCGCTTTTTAAACTATAAATGTTTTTATAATAATGTATTAATCAAATCTCTTTTTAATCTTTTTTACTTGGCAAATACTGTGAGACTCCTTTTTTAATTGATTGTATTTTATGGATCCAATAGTGCTTTGTGAATGTGTTTGATTGTAAATTTAATCCTATTTTAATATTGTCAATATTTTGTCTATGTTTTGCTTTTATGAGTAATCACTCAAATAAAGCACTTTTTGAATTGAATTGAATTGAATTGAACAAGGGAGAGGCTTACCTGGATTCTGATATTAAGAATATCACACAAAGCATTGCACATGTCTTTCCAAAAGCTATACATTCCCGGGCAGTCCACAAAAATGTGAGTATAATTTCCTTTCTCAAGCCTGCATTCCATGCAATTCACCATTCTGCCTTCCCCCATCTTCGATAGCCTTTCCGGGGTCTAGTATGCTCTGTGCAGGGAAAATAGATGGTTTCTCCTTAAACAAGCAGGCTTGACAGTGCTGTTTAAAAGATTTGTAGATAGTTGCCATTTAGCTATTAACTGCATCCCTAGCAAGAATTTTCACCACAGCTCCTCCCACAGTGTGAAATCTCTGTCCACTATGTGCACCAACAGCCAATACCATCTCGCGACTTCCTTCTTCTTTAGTTTCCCTTGAAAATGATACTCTTCCAGTGCATTTGCGCCCCCATGTCAATGCCCAGACTCTGAGACCAATTTTTAACTATAAGATACCTGAATCTTGATATATCACCTTCCACCACTGCTCAAAGCTCATCCCAGGATGACAGCATGCCATCATGTAATAGTTGGCCTCATTTGTTGACACCACCTACCTAATGGGAAATGCCAATTTTTCCTTGGCCTAGTCTGGGAGCCGAGGGAGTCCCAGATGAGTGCATTTCTGCTGAAGTAGGGAAGACTAGTATCCTTCCTGATGCAACACAGTAGCTCTGCCAAATCGTACAGCACTTTAAGCCTCACCTTTTATAGAATTTACAAGGAACAAGAGTCCCCACCCTGAACACCTGTTAACATCGCTTTAAACAGACTTCCTATCTCTGAGTTGTCCATGCCAGTTAGCAACATTCTGCCATTTTTTTTAATGTAAATGCCCATGTATAATTCTGGAAGCCGGGAAGTGGCAACCCCCCTATTTCTCTTTTCCTGTGCTGCTTTTTCTAAGCAATACATATCCCATTTGAGGCCCAGATCAATCAATCAATCAAACATTTGTAGAGAGCACTACTCTCCCGCGAGGGTCTCAAGGCACTAAGGGGGGGCAGAAAAGAACTGCTACTGCTTGAGCAGCCAGGACTTTGTGAAGTCTCCTGAAGGTCAGCAGGTCCTGGGTCTGTCTCAGGTGGATGGGGAGTGTGCTCCATGTCTTGGCGGCGAGGTGGGAAAAATATCTGCCGCCGTTGGTAGTTCGGTTGATGCATGGGACGGTGGCGAAGGAGAGTTCAGTGGACACAAGCTGGTGGTTGGGAGTGTAGAAGATGAGTCGTTTGTTGAGGTATGTTGGGCCGGTGTCACAGAGTGCTTTGTGAGCGTGGGTGAGGAGTTTGAAGGTGATCCTCAGATGAAACTATTAACCCATCCTGTAGCTTATCAAACCACTTCTTCTTGAACATCAGAGGAATTACATTGAAGATAAACATATATTTGGGTAGTAAATACATTTTAACCAGGTTAATGCTACTTAATATGGAGACAGGTAGATGCTCCCAACTCTTCATCAGCCTGCACTAATCCTTCATAGTTTAAAATAACATTATTTCTGAGAGTTACCTAATATCATATGTAATTTTTACACCCAGGTACCTCATTTCCTATTTAACTAACCCATTTTACCTCTGTATGTTCTAGACCATAACCTCCCTTGTTAACCAAACTCCCATCATGGAACACCTCAACTTCCAAATGCACATTAATGCCAACATAACCATGAGGGGTACCCTTTCCTACAGACCCCAGGCTGCCCCGCTTTCTGCAATGCCATCACTGAAATTATTACCCCCACCTTGTCATCAAATCAAAGCAATACTTCAACTGAGGAGACCTCAACCTCCACCTCGAAGATCCCACCGGCAACAACTCCGCAAACCTCCTGGAGAACATGGACAACATCGTCCAGACAAAAATCATTACCACCCCCACCAGAGTGCCAAACACACTCTCAACCCCATCTTTACCACCATCAACAGAATCTAATTCAGCCACACCTCTAAAGACTCTTGGACAGACCACAGGATCATCCATTTCACCATTGCAGACACACTACAGTCCACCGGCAAACCATACACCGTCACGCAAAGCAGCTGGAGCAAAATAATGCAATTCTAATGGACGACCGCCCTCTGCTCCACAACCCTCCACACCACAGATGACATGGGCCAGGCCCCCAGAATTTTTCACACTAGATCACCGCCAGTGCAGATAGCATTGCCCGCATCAAATCACACAACACCAAGAGTTCCAACAAACACACCATCTGGTTCACCCCTGAACTCTGGACCTCAATAAGACAATGCAAATCCATGGAGAGAGGATGGAGCTACAGCAGAGACCCCACAGACCCCACTGTGCCAAAGTTCACCCTCAGAAGATATCGGATTTTCTCGCAAAATTGCAGAAAAATCCGCGAATCCGCGAGCGGGACGGATTTTTTCCAGGCAGCACATACAGGGTTACAGCAGGTGCCCAAGTTGAAGCTAATTTCTTTGTAATCATTTACAAAATGGTTACAAAGAAATTAACTTCAACTTGGGCACCTGCTGTAACCCTGTAAGTGCTTCCTGAGCGGCAGCCTCCTTGCCTACTTGCAACTATTCTCTGACCCTGCTCTGACTCTCGAAGCAGTGTCAGAGAATAGTTACAAGTATGGCACGAGGCTCCTGAACCAAAAATTAAACCTCAACAGGAAGCACTTACAGATAAGTAACAAGTGCCCAAGTTGAAGCTGAAATTCAGTAGCGTTTTAATCAGCCAAAACATTAGTGAGCACGTCGAGGCTGGACAAATGTGCTTTAACCCCATCCCTACTGTCGGAAATACTCGAGGGAGGTCTTTGCATCCATGAGTTTCTCGAGCGCGATCCCCTTGTAGTTCCTGTGGCCAGGAGCCTGCTTTCTCCTCACCTGCTGCCCTGCTCGCTCTCTAAACCTTTACACAAGAGGCATGTGCACACGCATAGAAACCCCGCACCACACACTAGCAGTATCAAACGATTTTTTCGCCCTTTCCCAACTATGATGGAGAGCTCACTCAAGGGACCTCGGCGCCTTTTGGCGCGGTGGCAAAGTAACAGGCACACATGGTCAGTGGAGACAAATCTTCTGGCCCTTTACGCAGCTGCAGTGTAGGAAAAGCACTATACATTTACACAACGAGGGAGCACTTACTGATTAGCCAGTACTCCAGTTCAGTAGAGGTATTACACAAAACGGTGGCATCTTCCTGGATAACTATGCAGGGCAGGATTCATTCTGGCACGAAGGTCCTGTCGCAAAAATTAAACCTCAACAGGAAGCACTTACAGATATAGCTGGTGCCCTACACCGTAGCGATTATTGTTACAGCTCATGGCGGGAAACACCCATTACATCGGAAACACTGCATCGCGTTGCTATCGCATCGCGACTATTACATCGCAGATGGCTTCACACCGCATGCTACCGCACCGCATGCTAAGACGCCGCAATGACTTTTAAAGCGGCAGGCATTACATCGCAATAAGGGGCAAAAGCCATTACATCGGAAATGACACATTACATTTTGATTTACGACCCAAACTATAGAAAACATATTATACCAAATAATCCAAATGATTACGAGACAAACACTACAATATATTTACGAGCACAAATGATTTATGACCCAAACAATACAAAAGATGATTTACGACCCGTAAGTTATGATATTATCTGATATACAATTAGGATTTTTGCACTAATGATTTATGACTCAAACAATAGGACAACGATGGTCTGAGGGCAACGCGGCCAACTTTGGTGCAGGGGACTAATGTTCGAACCTCCTGTCACGTTTCAAACACATATTAAGTTCACTCGCCGGTACGGTCTTGCGCCTCCCCACCTTCCCCCTGCCAAATACATTAATTCCAAATACTGCTTATTTTCATATCAGACTGACTTCTCACATCTGGGATAGCAGGGGCACCTTCCACAGTGACTAGTGCTTCACAAAAAATAATTCTTGGCTAGTGCTCAGAAGCCTTGAAGCTTTGATTGAATGACACCGCAGTTTGATGCCCGCTCGTCTTTGATGCTAAACTGTGACTTGATCTTTATTTTGGTCATTTCGTTTGCCGGGAAGCACTAACATATTTGTGAAACCCTCTTCTTTTATAGTTTGAGCATCGTCTGTCGTTTAGCAGGATAACGCTATATATTTGAAAATACAAATATCTGTGAGGAGCAGAGAGCAAATCTCCGCGATGTTGGGCATTCTCCTATCAAAAAGGAAGCGTGTTGGTGGGACCTGTGGCGTCGAACCCATCATATAACCCTATATGCGTGGGCACCTACCACAATAATGTATAGGATGAGTTAGTTCCGTTCCCGTTTTTAATTTGATATAAAACTCAAATCACTGCACACTCTTTACTACACACACTCTACTACAGTCACTACTCTCTACTACACACACTCTACTACAGTCACTACTCTCTACTACACACTCTCTACTACAGTCACTACTCTCTACTACACACTACTACACACTCTCTACTACAGTCACTAATCTATACTACACACTCTCTACTACACACACTCTACTGCAGTCACTACTCTCTATTACACACTCTCTACACACTCTACTACAGTCACTACTCTCTACTACACACTCTACTACAGTCACTACTCTCTACTACACACTACTACACACTCTCTACTACAGTCACTACTCTATACTACACACTCTCTACTACAGTCACTACTCTCTACTACACACTACTACACACTCTCTACTAAAGTCACTACTCTATACTACACACTCTCTACACACTCTACTACAGTCACTACTCTCTACTACACTTTCTACTACACACTCTACTACTCACTCTCTACTACACACTCTACTACACACTCTCTACACTCTTCTACACACCCTCTACTACTCTCTACTGCTCTACTACACACTCTCTACTACACACTCTCTACTACACACTCTCTACTACACACTCTCTACTACACACTCTCTACACTCTACTACACACTCTCTACTACACACTCTCTACTACACACTCTCAACTACACACTCTCAACTATCTACTTTCTACTACACACTCTACTACTCATTTACTACTCTCTCTCTACTACTCACTCTCTACTACAGTCACTACTCTCTACTACACTCTCTACTACACACTCACTACTCTACTACGCACTCACTACTCTCATTGGAATGTAAGAAACCCCTTTTGTTTTTAATACTTCCTTTGACAGCACACATTGGTGGACCTAGATCTTTTCTGATAAAATCCTTTTTCTTTTTGACTTCCATGACTTTCATTTTGTTTTCATTGTTTTTTGCCTATATCTTGTCTTGTGTATATTCTGCGCAGTGCTGCGGAAGGGTGAGGGCGAAAAAGTGTTTGTGGAACACATCCGAGTTTTGATGCTACTCATTTGGTTGGCTTTTTGTTTCTTGTGTAGCATGTGAAGTAGTGAGCCATACACTATTGACTGCTGAAGAGCGGTGAGCTCTGTCTTTTCCCAGTTCCACGCTGGGCAAACGTTTTGTTCTACTTCCTTTTCGGGAAGAAAAAGACTCCTTCACTGACATGTCCAAGTTTTTATTTTTCGCTTGTGTGGGTAGCAACTTTTCTCTTATTTCAATATGTTCCCTAACATATAGCTGAAATCTTTAAGTACTGACTGTTAATTCTATTGAGAAGGATTACTGTCTGAACTACGAGATTATTTAGTATTGGTGGCCCTGCCTTTTCCCAAGAAAGAGCAACGAATTGGATTTGCACACACTCTCTCTCCGTCTGCTGGACATTCTTAAGGAAGTGTGCTATTGGCTTCTCAAATCTAACTTTGGATCACTAAGAAAAATGATAACAAGCATTAGCATACCCAATAGGTCTCGCCTTTGGGACTTTATAAGTGTTTAGCCATGCAACAGTTGATGTTGTTGCACAAAGGATATTGTGCTGCATAACTAAATACTTATAAGGTCCCAAAAGCGAGACCTCTTGGCTGTGCCAATGCTTGTTTATTTTTTATTCTGGAAGTGACCCATCAGTACCTGATATATGCTGGACATCACTATGGTGCAAAGGAGCATGAGGTGTAAGGCAGTCTAAAAGAGCACTAGTGCTAAGGAAGAGACCGGTGGTAGATGTGTAGCTGTCCTGCTCTCTCCTCCTAGTGCATTGACATTGGTTGCTGTGTTGTGTTGTGCTATAAATCAGTACATATTCCCCTATATCTTGGAACTTCCATTCCAGGCGTATTGAGGCCGTTTGGTAACAATGGCAGAACATGTGTTAAACCGAGGATCTATAAAATAAACACATTGCTATTCATGATATCACCATTACGCATTTGCATTTATAGAACGATGTTAGCGATTAAAAGAACGGGAAAATGCGGGAAAATGCAGCACACCATTAAAAATAAAATCACAGACAGTCAAATGCGTTATGGTGAATAAATAAAATCACAGGCAGTCAAATGCATGAATGAAGGATGGGTGATTGGGTGGGTGATGGTGGGTGAATGCATGGATGGGTGAATGGGTGGGTGATGGTGGATGAATGGATGGGTGATGGTGGATGGATGGATGGGTGGTTGCTAGGGGGTGGATGGATGGGTGTGTGGGTTGATGGATGCATGAATGAAGGATGGGTGGATGGATTGAATGATGAATGTCGGATGGATGAGCGGATGAATGAGTGGAGGGATGAGCAGATTGATGGAGGAATAATGAGTGGCTGAATGAGTAGATGATGGATGACTGCAGTACATGCTGTAAACTTCCACACAACATGTTACACACAGCACACCGTTACGTCTGAAGTGCTTTTGAGATTATCGATTCAGATGGCGGCCAGGAACCACCACAGAGACAAGCTACAGACAGCCTTATAAGAGAGTGCAGGGGGAGCAGGGAGACTCCGGTGACGAGAGCGTGATAACAGAGTGATTGCAAAGTGCGCTTTACAGAGAGCGCTGCAGTAGTGAGTGAGATTGGAGGGGTCTTTGTAACGGAAGTGCAGCTGCACTGAGACTGCAAAGGGTGTTGCTGTTGAGACGACCAAGCCTGCAGAGTGCTTAACGGGATAAGGCCTCGTCCCGAAGGGAGGCCCCCGTTGTGAAAGAACCGTGCCTGGACATGAATAAAAAAACAGTATATACAATAAACTGTGTCTTAATCGCTTTTCAGAGATCGACAGTTTCAACATCAACAGAGAAAGGCCTGAAAGTGGTTGGAGGAGCATGCTTTTATGAGATGTGGCACGATTAGGATGGCCTAGCACTTAATCAGAAAACGATGTTAGACATAATAGCCCAGTACTGCCTTTGTTAAATCGAATCTTGATGACCTGGATTATACAGCGCATATGAGCGCATCACCATATTCAAAGGTATGTGCTTCAACCATCCATTATCTAGTTCTGACTTTACGTACGTGGGTCTTCAGCAGACTTAGAAATATTCATCACTACGCTCCAAGGCTAGATTACGCGTTGTCCTGACACGAGATTTCAAGCCATGCAATGTGTTGTCCTGCCAATAGTATTTACCGCACTAGAGTCGCAACGACGTTCGAGGTAAAACATGGCGGTGTAACAGTAGATGCGATGTATTTGCGGCGATGTAAAGCCGCGCGAGGAAAGTGTTTCCGCTGTATCATCATACAACCCTCATGGCTCACGGCTTTATGACCTTGAGTTTCTACGATATACAATAGAATCGACTGCAACGCAAGAAATGTCAAGATAAGTCTTACATTTTTTGCAACAGGTCAATGAACGCCGCCAGACCCCAGGGATGTCGGCATACAAGCTGTGTTCTTATGGACTGCTTCGCAGCCCAACTATTTAGGCATTGCGCTGCCGGCCCTTGTGGTTGTAGGCTGCAAGCTGTGTATATCCTTTTGCTTATGAATAAAGGTGTTTAAAAAAAGATATAGCTGGTGCCCGAGTTGAAGTTCAAATTCAGTAACGTTTTTAATCAGCCCAAAACATTAGTGAGCACGGTCGAGGCTGGGCAAGTGTGCTTTAACCCCATATCTGCCGTCAAAAATTAGCTGAAATACTCAAGGGAGGTCTTTGCATCCGTGAGTTTCTCGAGCGCGATCACCTTGTAGTTCCTGTGGCCAGGAGGCTGCTTTCTCCTCACCTGCTGCCCTGTTCGCTCTCTGACCCTTTACACAAGAGGCATGTGCACACGCATAGAAGCCCCGCACCACACACTATTTGTATCAAACTTTTTTCCTGCCCTTTCCCAACTATGATGGACAGCTCACTCAAGGGACCACGGCGCCTTTTGGCGCTGTGGCAAAGTTACAGGCACACATGGTCACTGGGGACAAATCATCTGGCCCCTTTATGCAGCTGCAGTGTAGGAAAAGCACTATACATTTACCCAACGAGGTAGCACTTACTGATTAGCCAGAAGAAAGTACTCTAGTTAAGTATGTTACAAATCGCAAATCCACAAAATTCGCCCATACTTAACTAAATGGCTCATCCTCAGCGACTGGATAACCCCTAAGGTGATAAGCTGAGTTCTATAAATTCTGCTAATATGATTTGACGAAATACCCTGCAAACTGCCCAAATTGTCGTCTGCCTCTTCAAAATTGATAAAGTATCCTGCAGAAATGACATGTAATCTATGAGGTTGTCTGCGATTAGAACAGCCTTCTTTGGTCAACCATTACAGTTGAAGGGGTATACACTTCTTTCTTATTTTACATGTTAGGGTTTCAATATACAGAGTGAACTAAACCTGGGTGGAGTTCGCTGTGTTCCACACGCTCCACGAAGTTTCACAAGCGGAGGGGGGAGGTAAGTCAAGCTGCTCACGCTGATTTTTGAGCCGGGAATCTGTCCAGTGTGAACAGCACTTTGCACAGCGCAATAGGGCACATCTTCATTCTGCCACTCGAGTAGATGTTCTACTCGAGCAGCAGCTTCCTCAATGCGAGCGGCAGGTTTCTCAATTTGAGCGGTAGTTACCTCCCGTGACCATCCACTAAGAATTCTCACCAGGAGGTGGTCTAGCATTGAATTTTCCTTGTTTGACTTCACCAACTTGAGGTTGACGAACTGTGAGAGAGAAAAAAACTCCACTCCGTGCCATTCGGCTGGGTTTTTGGGAACTTTGCGCTTGACCCGGAGTGCAGAGTGGGGAATACTCTGCAAACTTACTGGCCAGGCCTAGATTGAACTATGTGGGAGATAATGGGCACACCTGCCTCATTCCCCTAGTTATTTTATAGAGCAAAGTCGGGCTTCCATTTACCAAAACTCTAGCACTGGGATTCTGATAAATGATTTGTAGTGTTCAGGACAAATTCTCCCCCAAATTTAAGAGCCTAAGCATGGTTTGTAGGTAGCTCCAATTCACTATGCCAAATACTTTTGTGGCATGCAACATTACCACACCCAGGAGAGCGTTATACGTTGTAGCCAAATCTATTAAACCAATAAAGCCATAAGTCAGCTCTCCCCTTAAGAAAACCTTTTTGATTATCATGAGGAGTCCACCGATCACACCACTCAGCCTTTCAGATAAAACCTTTGCAAAACTTTGATAACCAGAATTTAGAAGCAAGATTGGTTGGTGCAAGTCACAGCTTCTTGGACACTTCCCTGGCTTCAAAATGAATGTGACTATGGCCTCGTTCCAGAATGGAGGTAGCTAGGTCCCTGTTTCATAAATCTGCCCGAAGAACCTAGTCGTGACTGGCAGAATACTATCAACCAGCACCCTGCATAATTCAAGAGGGAGACCATCTGGGCCAGCTGCCTATCCTGACTTGCTGGTCTTAATTGCCTGTTCGACTTGAGGTCATTCAATATAGCTGTTGAAAACAATTTTCTGTTCATCATTTAAAATATCTAAGACAATGAAGGACTGACAAAACAAAAGATGTGAGCTTGTAATTCTTCAGTGGCAAAACTGTGGTATAAGGGAGAGTGCTCATAGACACCTGAGCACCCCCCCCCCAAGACATGCACTGACAAGAAAAATATTAGTGTTGTTCTAGGACTTACAACATATACCTATAAGTTCCCACAAAGTCTGACTTGATGCACTTCACCACCTTAAAGACCAGCACTTTGCAAGTCCTTGACCTCTAATTAACCTCTAATAATGCAGTTGTTTTGTGATTCAGTTCTGTTCAAGAACAATATCTCATAGCTCCTGCAGAGGTTGCTCTCTTGAAACACTAGCCATACAGCATTCAATTTACAAGGTATTTATTTTCAACCTTCTCTTTAGAGATCCTCACACCAGGCAGTACAGTTTTCTCTTGTGCAAAGGCAGCTTGAAGTAATACCTCATCTCCAGAGTCCTACGTCTCTTCTTCACATTCAACAAACATTAGGATACTGATTCTAGCATATATTTTTCTGAACTGGTGCATAGATTCTTCTTTCTTTAGATGTCCAGATGATGTGTAAATGTAAATGTAAATGTACAGGAATTTATATAGCGCAAATCACCGAGCGGTTTCTAAGCGCTTGCTTAGGGAACCCGTCCTGGTATTCCCCTGTGAGATAACCCCGGCAGGGTATCCGCAAGGTGAAAGCCAGGCATCCCGCCGCCAGGGGCCGTTGTGGAGATTAAGCAAGCTATTGCCCAGAGTCGCAGAGTGTGAACCCGTGAATCGAGTAGGCACCGGAGCGAGAATTGTCGAGTCCATGGACATTTTAGGACTCACGACCCGGCCGAGCCGGGAATTGAACCCTGGTCCCAGGCTGACCTCTGCTGCCAGGTCTGCCTCCTCTAACCAGTGAGCCACACTTCTCCACTTACTGGTGGGATAAGACCAGTATTCAATTTAATTCAATTCAATTCATCTTTATTTCGATACAATTGCATCATAAAAGATACACAAACTTAAAACATTTGTTTAAAAGAAAAAAAATTCCTTCCATTTTAAAAACAACTTGATAAGACATCATTTTACAAAATAAGCGTGGAGGGGCAATCCCATCGTAAAGTTAAAATACAATAAATATTTAAAAAGGCACGTTAGAAAAAGCTAAAACTTCACATTTTCCAAGCAGTATAGCAGTTCATATTTGTACAGTCAACTGCCCAATACCATCCAATAAACCTGGGCAGGATTATCTTCCAATTCATTTCATATTTAAAATAGGGGAGCCAGAATGTGCTCTAAAGCTTCTCTCTGCCTTTATCCTAATAAAGTGCACTGCTAACAAGAATCTAGTTATGGCAAAAACATAAACTTGTCTAGTGTCAGTTTTTAGTATCCTTTCTGCCTCTCTGTATGATCTTATGCCTATATTTCTACATAAGGGTCTAATCCATTTTTTCCTTGCATTCACATAGGCCGGGCAAAAGAAGAGAACATGTGCAATATCTTCCCTTCCTCCCCCTGAACACAAGGTACATAATTTATTTCTATTCTTAGACCATCCTACCATGCTACATTTTAGCATTAGTACACCGTATCTGTATTTCAAATAAAGTGTTTTTGCCAGTGGTGGATTTACCTCATTTAGAAAGGGTTCAAAACTTGAACTGGCTTTGAACAGGAGGAATTCACAAGTCAATGATCCGGTTACTCTATCGTTTGGTCTATTTGACTCCACGTAACCCCAGAAGGACGATTTAAGGACCTTCCCAGAGGTTGGGGTCAAGGCACTTGGGTTATTCCAAAAGTGTGTTAGACTTCTTCAACCATACACTGACATGATTAAACCATGAGATACGGTTACAGGTGTCCAGATCTTTTATCTCGATTAGAGCTGCCCTATAATCCGCTTAATCAGGTGTTATCCATAGTCTAACCCAAAACATCAAAGGCCTAATAATTACATGGTAATCAGTGCGCCTAACATCAAGGTAATAGGTATCTTTAACAAGGCCCTAAAAAACTTGTTTTCGTTCACCTCAAACACCTTGTTACATGATGGGCCCCACAATTCTGCCCCATATATGGCAGCAGATTGCGCTTTAAACCGAAATACCTCAAGCGCAGGGGAAACCGCTTTGTTCTGACTATTATCATGTTTTTTTTAAATTGGTAATGTGTTTTGTGTTAACAGAAGCTTACTCTTTTCAATTCCAGTATTCAATGAATGAATGAATAAATCATGATTTACCTAGAGCTGCTATTCACTTGATAGGGTATCCAGGCATTTGCCAGTCATCGGAAGCTTAATTCGAACAGCCAGATCTTGAGGGTCCTTCAGAGTTCTAGGAGTGAGGTAGTGCTCCTGATTTGCATGGGGAGGCTGTTCCAGGTCTTGGCGACATTGGAGAAGGAGAGTCCTCCATGTCGGCTTCCTTGGATGCTGTTGATTCTGCTTCGGGACACTGGTATGAAGCGAGTCCCACCAAAGAACATTCTTGGTGTAAAATCTAGACACTGCTCCTACTGGGATAGATTACATGTTCCCTGACTTTCTGGATTTCAGAAGAGGACTGATAGCAAAAAGACACAGGAATGTGTTATCCTTCAGACTTCTGTCACATGGTTAGGACAGGCCTGGTTAGAAACACCTTTTTTTTTACAACAAGGGGTGGTGAGGGACAGAGTCTCTGAATTAAGCAGAAAACTCTCACCCAGTCAAGAGATCAGGGCTAGATCCAACACCGTTTTTTAGCTCACTGCACCATCCCAGTTTCAGAACCTGGCTGTATGCAAATTAGTCTGTTCCTGTCCCAGTGCATGATGGGAACAGGGCAAACCAAACTACAAAAGCCAATTCTTACACTGGGAAGGAAACAAGCTCCCGGGGACCGGTTTCTGGCATTACAGCCGTCTTCGGCCCGGTTTGCTTGAATCCTGATGGTGCAATGAGCAAGGGTCTCACATCTGAGAATACCCTTCCACGCTTAGGGTGGACAAAAATATTTACAACAAGGGGTGGTGAGGGACAGAGTCTCTGAATTAAGCAGAAAACTCTCACCCAGTCAAGAGATCAGGGCTAGATCCAACACCGTTTTTTAGCTCACTGCACCATCCCAGTTTCAGAACCTGGCTGTATGCAAATTAGTCTGTTCCTGTCCCAGTGCATGATGGGAACAGGGCAAACCAAACTACAAAAGCCAATTCTTACACTGGGAAGGAAACAAGCTCCCGGGGACCGGTTTCTGGCATTACAGCCGTCTTCGGCCCGGTTTGCTTGAATCCTGATGGTGCAATGAGCAAGGGTCTCACATCTGAGAATACCCTTCCACGCTTAGGGTGGACAAACATATTTACAACAAGGGGTGGTGAGGGACAGAGTCTCTGAATTAAGCAGAAAACTCTCACCCAGTCAAGAGATCAGGGCTAGATCCAACACCGTTTTTTAGCTCACTGCACCATCCCAGTTTCAGAACCTGGCTGTATGCAAATTAGTCTGTTCCTGTCCCAGTGCATGATGGGAACAGGGCAAACCAAACTACAAAAGCCAATTCTTACACTGGGAAGGAAACAAGCTCCCGGGGACCGGTTTCTGGCATTACAGCCGTCTTCGGCCCGGTTTGCTTGAATCCTGATGGTGCAATGAGCAAGGGTCTCACATCTGAGAATACCCTTCCACGCTTAGGGTGGACAAAAATATTTACAACAAGGGGTGGTGAGGGACAGAGTCTCTGAATTAAGCAGAAAACTCTCACCCAGTCAAGAGATCAGGGCTAGATCCAACACCGTTTTTTAGCTCACTGCACCATCCCAGTTTCAGAACCTGGCTGTATGCAAATTAGTCTGTTCCTGTCCCAGTGCATGATGGGAACAGGGCAAACCAAACTACAAAAGCCAATTCTTACACTGGGAAGGAAACAAGCTCCCGGGGACCGGTTTCTGGCATTACAGCCGTCTTCGGCCCGGTTTGCTTGAATCCTGATGGTGCAATGAGCAAGGGTCTCACATCTGAGAATACCCTTCCACGCTTAGGGTGGACAAAATATTTACAACAAGGGGTGGTGAGGGACAGAGTCTCTGAATTAAGCAGAAAACTCTCACCCAGTCAAGAGATCAGGGCTAGATCCAACACCGTTGTTTAGCTCACTGCACCATCCCAGTTTCAGGATTCAAGCAAGCCGGGCCGAAGAAGGCTGAAATGCCAGAAACCGGTCCCCGGTAGCTTGTCTCCTTTCTGGTGAAGAATTGGCTTGGTAGTTTAGTCTGCCCTGTTCCCATGATGCACTGGGCCAGGGACAGACTGATTTGCATATAGCCAGGTTCTGAGCTGGGATGGGGCAGTGAGATAAATAACGGTGATGGATCAAGCCCTGA
This sequence comes from Lissotriton vulgaris, assembly GCF_964263255.1. Taxonomy (NCBI): domain Eukaryota; kingdom Metazoa; phylum Chordata; class Amphibia; order Caudata; family Salamandridae; genus Lissotriton; species Lissotriton vulgaris. The sequence goes on along the minus strand of NC_141685.1, from coordinate 825,221,583 downwards.
TCTTTGGACTGGGTAAGAGTGGTCTGTTTAACTCAGACACTCTGTTCATCACCACCCCCTTTTCTAAATCGTTTTTGGCCACTATAGGTGTGGCATGGTATACTCAGACATGAGTCCCTTTCTCACTGCTCCATCAGGATTCAAGCAAGCCGGGCCGAAGAAGGCTGAAATGCCAGAAACCGGTCCCCGGTAGCTTGTCTCCTTTCTGGTGAAGAATTGGCTTGGTAGTTTAGTCTGCCCTGTTCCCATGATGCACTGGGCCAGGGACAGACTGATTTGCATATAGCCAGGTTCTGAGCTGGGATGGGGCAGTGAGATAAATAACGGTGATGGATCAAGCCCTGATCTTTGGACTGGGTAAGAGTGGTCTGTTTAACTCAGACACTCTGTTCATCACCACCCCCTTTTCTAAATCGTTTTTGGCCACTATAGGTGTGGCAGGGTATACTCAGACATGAGTCCCTTTCTCACTGCTCCATCAGGATTCAAGCAAGCCGGGCCGAAGAAGGCTGAAATGCCAGAAACCGGTCCCCGGTAGCTTGTCTCCTTTCTGGTGAAGAATTGGCTTGGTAGTTTAGTCTGCCCTGTTCCCATGATGCACTGGGCCAGGGACAGACTGATTTGCATATAGCCAGGTTCTGAGCTGGGATGGGGCAGTGAGATAAATAACGGTGATGGATCAAGCCCTGATCTTTGGACTGGGTAAGAGTGGTCTGTTTAACTCAGACACTCTGTTCATCACCACCCCCTTTTCTAAATCGTTTTTGGCCACTATAGGTGTGGCAGGGTATACTCAGACATGAGTCCCTTTCTCACTGCTCCATCAGGATTCAAGCAAGCCGGGCCGAAGAAGGCTGAAATGCCAGAAACCGGTCCCCGGTAGCTTGTCTCCTTTCTGGTGAAGAATTGGCTTGGTAGTTTAGTCTGCCCTGTTCCCATGATGCACTGGGCCAGGGACAGACTGATTTGCATATAGCCAGGTTCTGAGCTGGGATGGGGCAGTGAGATAAATAACGGTGATGGATCAAGCCCTGATCTTTGGACTGGGTAAGAGTGGTCTGTTTAACTCAGACACTCTGTTCATCACCACCCCCTTTTCTAAATCGTTTTTGGCCACTATAGGTGTGGCAGGGTATACTCAGACATGAGTCCCTTTCTCACTGCTCCATCAGGATTCAAGCAAGCCGGGCCGAAGAAGGCTGAAATGCCAGAAACCGGTCCCCAGTAGCTTGTCTCCTTTCTGGTGAAGAATTGGCTTGGTAGTTTAGTCTGCCCTGTTCCCATGATGCACTGGGCCAGGGACAGACTGATTTGCATATAGCCAGGTTCTGAGCTGGGATGGGGCAGTGAGATAAATAACGGTGATGGATCAAGCCCTGATCTTTGGACTGGGTAAGAGTGGTCTGTTTAACTCAGACACTCTGTTCATCACCACCCCCTTTTCTAAATCGTTTTTGGCCACTATAGGTGTGGCAGGGTATACTCAGACATGAGTCCCTTTCTCACTGCTCCATCAGGATTCAAGCAAGCCGGGCCGAAGAAGGCTGAAATGCCAGAAACCGGTCCCCGGTAGCTTGTCTCCTTTCTGGTGAAGAATTGGCTTGGTAGTTTAGTCTGCCCTGTTCCCATGATGCACTGGGCCAGGGACAGACTGATTTGCATATAGCCAGGTTCTGAGCTGGGATGGGGCAGTGAGATAAATAACGGTGATGGATCAAGCCCTGATCTTTGGACTGGGTAAGAGTGGTCTGTTTAACTCAGACACTCTGTTCATCACCACCCCCTTTTCTAAATCGTTTTTGGCCACTATAGGTGTGGCAGGGTATACTCAGACATGAGTCCCTTTCTCACTGCTCCATCAGGATTCAAGCAAGCCGGGCCGAAGAAGGCTGAAATGCCAGAAACCGGTCCCCGGTAGCTTGTCTCCTTTCTGGTGAAGAATTGGCTTGGTAGTTTAGTCTGCCCTGTTCCCATGATGCACTGGGCCAGGGACAGACTGATTTGCATATAGCCAGGTTCTGAGCTGGGATGGGGCAGTGAGATAAATAACGGTGATGGATCAAGCCCTGATCTTTGGACTGGGTAAGAGTGGTCTGTTTAACTCAGACACTCTGTTCATCACCACCCCCTTTTCTAAATCGTTTTTGGCCACTATAGGTGTGGCAGGGTATACTCAGACATGAGTCCCTTTCTCACTGCTCCATCAGGATTCAAGCAAGCCGGGCCGAAGAAGGCTGAAATGCCAGAAACCGGTCCCCGGTAGCTTGTCTCCTTTCTGGTGAAGAATTGGCTTGGTAGTTTAGTCTGCCCTGTTCCCATGATGCACTGGGCCAGGGACAGACTGATTTGCATATAGCCAGGTTCTGAGCTGGGATGGGGCAGTGAGATAAATAACGGTGATGGATCAAGCCCTGATCTTTGGACTGGGTAAGAGTGGTCTGTTTAACTCAGACACTCTGTTCATCACCACCCCCTTTTCTAAATGGTTAGAAACACCAACATTTTACATGCTCATGTTTCTTAAATTGCCTTCTTTCTTACACAGTGTCATTTGACATAGATTTGCTTGCGTGTCTGTGCAGGATATTTACTGAAATTGTGTTGCTTACATTTCTACTTTGTAGGCACACTATCACAACACCTTGAACATTCCATAGTAGGGAAATGTGTAAAAATAAAAATGCTCATAAGAAAACCCACCCCCAGAAAGAGGGGAAGTGCCTGCATTACCCCTGCCAGTATATGCCTAGCTGAGCTGGGTTCCATGATCCTGCCCTCGGTGACACGAGCATCCCTCTCCCCCCATAACAACACAATTCCTGTAATGTTAGGAAGACATAAGAGATAGCAGCGTAGACTGTCATTGATAAATCCTGAAGCAAAGATAAACATCACCATTTGTCCGAATTTATAACAGTTAGCCTATATAGTTCATAGAACATAGATATTAAAGACATTCTCATAGTGTTACAAGCGGAAAGTCAATCAACTAAATCCTAATATCGACATATGATCATAGTCGCGATGCATAGCAAACCATATCCTATATTTTGGACTTGCTAGAAATCTGCTGTAAAAGCTCCTGTGCCTCTGAAACATTACAAATGAAGTGAAATTTCCCTTTCACAAATACCTTCAGTTTGGATTGCTGCACAATCATTGCCTAAGCACCCTGAGCTTTAAACAAATAGAGCATTTTAACAAATAATTTTTGATACCTATCGGCAGAGGCCGACATGTTAGGAGAAATGCAACAGAGGTAATTCTGGTGTGCTAAAATGCCGCTGCTTAATTGCCTTTGTTAACACTTGCTTTTTATTTCAATAGTCCCCAAAATGTATTAATATCATACATGGGAAATTTGAGATAGAGGACTGCTGTGCAGGCACAAGTTGAGCTCTAGTTAGAGTAAAATCACTTGTGTGTTCTAGTAGGAAATGTGTTCCTATAAATGAATAGACCCATTAAAGAGTTTGTTGGCCCTCCCATCCCTTCGGTACCCCTACAATGCATAGATTACTATGACGTGAATGGTTTTCAAGTTCCTCTAGCTTGTCTTCCAACAAAGAGCTTTTGTTTACGGAATATATCTATCTTCTTCTGCATTGTAATAACCTGGTCCAGCTCTGAAATCCCGAACTCAGCTTCCTTTAGCCTCTCTGGAATCTGAGCCAAAGTATCCGCAAACGTAGAGAGCCTAGCGCGTAGAGCTGAAATTTTTACAGCTTAGGAGGCCTTAAATTCTCTGATCTCATCCAGAATAAGATTAAGCATGTTTTTGGTATCCCAGTGCATAGTAACTGCCTTGTTCCCCTGATGGGTATCCTCATGCTGCAATCCTGGTGTTGATTCACTAAGCACCCTCTCACTTCATGAGTTTACAGATTTAACAACTACAGGCAAAGGCAATGGCAAAGTGTTCTGTGGAGAAGGAGGAGGCAATTGAGAAGTGCCAGCTTCACTCATATCTGACGCAACAGATATTAAAGAGTGGCACTGTGGAGCTATAAACTGAAAGCTCTCCAATGCATCAACTCCTGCTCCTATTCCTGTTTTATTTTTCATAAATAAAGGATATTGCTTTGTTACACCCAGGCTTAATTCTGTTTAAAGAGAGGTCTCCACTGAATTTCCCTGTGCCATTTGCTTTGATAGAGCCAAACCAGCTGCTAAACTGTTATCATACGGTGAGAGAATGATATTTGACTGTTCTATTTCAAAAAGTTGAGAGTGTTCTGGAGCACTCAAATTATCCTTGAGATTCTCTGTATCAGTGGCCATCACTAGCTCCTTGTGAAGAGAAAAAGTATGATTAGCGCAAGATGCTGTCTGTCCTTCATGTTTTTTCACTCTAGGAGTCAAAGCTGAAGTATGCAAATTGGCTGTAGCGCCAAGTGCTTTTTAATGGTTTTGCATACTTTACAAAGGGCAGAGCCTTTAACTGACGTGCAATCATATTTAATAGATCGTTGAAAGTCCATAATCCAGTGAAATTCTGCAATGCAACCCGCACATAGGCTCTTTATTGCAGTGAAGCCCGCCCAGTGACCCTCAACCGGGTAGTGAAATAGCACACTGCCTCCACTGCTTGCAGAGCAGCACACATACAGTCCAGCAAGAAACCTGGTGATTCCAGCTCTGTTGCTCTGTGTCACACATACCACGTCCATAGGTCCTTCTCATCACCATAACCAAGCCTGTGGAGAGGCATTTTCCATGGTGGAGGCGCAGATGTAGAGCAAATTTAGGCAGAAAACATCAAGCCACATTTCAACCCCTGTTGTCCTTCAACTGCAGCTGAACGTGGTGCAGGTCTCCTGAGGTCTCTCGGCTGTGTAATTTGGCACATGGACTTTCCAATCCAAGCCGTGGGCTCAAGATTATGCTAGAAATAAACCTGCCGCAGTATCGGCTGCAGGAACTTCAACAGCCAAAGAAAAAACATTGCCGTGACCGCCGGCTGCCAACACAAACCACCTGAGCAGCTGAGAAATTACTGTGTGGTGGCAAAACGGTCTCCTGGTGAAAGGGGGAGGGGCTACCAGTACTTAGCTGCATATAATGCTGGATCCCCTAGAAATTCAAAAGTTATAGTTCATACCTTATATTTATAATTTATGACTACCTTCACATTTACCATAAATGTATTAATTCATTCTATACAATCCAAACTCAAACTACAGAAACATTAGAAATTCTAAGGTTATAGTTATACCTTAAATGTATTATTTACACTCCACCTTCAAATTAGTATTAACTCATGCACCTACATATAAAATGTTGTCAACTTGCTAGCCAGTCTACATTAACTATAACTCACATCTTTAAGATGCACTGATTATATTGTTTCATATTACATCACTCATAAAATGTGAAATTATAGAATTGATAAAAACACTAATAACATCTCAAATGACATAATTTGTGAGAACATTGTGCATGATGGAGTGTCAATTGATAGCAAATGCAGTCTGGCTAGTGGGTTGACCACACTGTGTACAGGAGTGGGCAAGTTACACTAATTTGAAGGAAGTGCCTAAATTATACATTTAATGTATAACTACAGCTTTAGAATTTGTGTTGTCTGTGTAGTTTCAGTTTTGGCTTGTATAGAAAGAATAAATAAAGTTTTCCTAACTATAACAATGGTTTAAGCTTTGTTTTTTATTGATATATATATATATAAAGGTATTTTGTACCAAACAATTCCTTTAAATCAGCGCAATCTCGGTTGGGGCCAGTAGTGCGGACATCGATCAAGAACCGCATTGAGTATAGCCATCAAGGAAAGATTACTGGCACTTGAGGAGATTAGTTTTAGAGGCTTACTTAATTCAGTGTATAACAGCCATTACCTTCAGAAACTCTCACATACCAATGCGTTTCAACCAGATTGGTCTTGATCACGGTTAGCAGTGGTCTGTCTTTCATTTCTTTTTATACAATTACCCAATTTGCCTATTATAATGCATTATGGGAAATGTGGTTTACATTTTCAAGTGATAAATTACAAAGTGCATACATTTTAATGTAAAATGTCCATTGTGGAAACCTTTACAGTGGTCATCTTGTTGCAGCATTAGCTCTTTATTTTCAAAGCATGTCACATATTGTCTCGATCTGCGATTATGTGAATAGGGTCTCAGTGCCCTGGGATAGATGAGATTATCCTCATGATCACGGTTGTATCCCGGATGATCCTGTTCTTTTCTAAGATAATTTTCGAAGGCAATTTACATTATAAATGTAATAGGCTCGGTGTCATTAGACGTGTTTAGAATCTGATCTTGTTTGAGGAATTCTCTGATTGCCTTTGTTGGCTATCCTTTTATGTTTGATATATACTTATTTACAGATGTGCGTGTAATTCTTCATCCCTATTCAAACCGGCCAGTTGTTTGGTGTGGAACCCAATTATCATTCTCGATTCAAGACGTCTCAGTTTCTTGGTCAGGTCTCCACCTCTTTGCTTTGCTGGGATTGTTGCCAAACCCCAGTACTTCATTTGCTGACAGCTGTAATTCTCATTTGTTTTCATGTGTTTTGTCACGGCATAGGTATATCCTCATTTTGGATTGCACGAATGTGTTCTTAAATTCTTTTTTTGAGTTGGCAGATTGTACTTCCAATATATCTGCGACCACAGGTGCATTCCAGCACATATACTATATACATGCTCTCACATTTGATTTTTTTCATTGATTGAAAATGTTCCTACTTTAAAATCAGTGATTTCTTTTTTATTTTCACCTATTTAGCAGCCCTTGCATTTTCCGCATTTTTTTAAACCTACTTGGAACTCTGTCAACCATGATTTTATTTTTGGTTTCGTGAAATGACTATGTACAAGTTTGTCCTTGATCAGTGTCCTTGATTCTGTATGTAATATTGGGTTGTCTTTCAATATTCTTTTCATGTCTGGATCCTCAAATAATACATCCCAATGTGTATTCATTATTTTAGTCAGGGAATAGGTTTCCTAGCTGTATGTCAAAATCAATCTTATCTCCGGATTTTCCTCTCTTGTCTCATTTTTTCCTTTGGAGGTTTGCACTGTCTGATCCCTGGAGATTTGTTCAGCTTTTTTCCTTCCAGCTTTTACGTATGCCAGTTTATAGCCTCTTACCAAGAACTTTTTTGTAGTTTTGTACATTTTACATTCTAGTTATGTTTTCTGAGCAGTTTCTTTTCATACGTAAAAATTCGCCATATGGTTTGCTATTAATCAGGGGTTCTATATGGCAACTGGAGCCATGTAATATACTGTTGGTTGCAGTTGGCTAACGGTACATTGTTCTTTTCAATTTTCCTTCCTCTTGTCTTGATACACTTCAATGTCCAGGAACTGTATTCTGGTTTTGCCCGAGTTGTTACCCTTTGCTCTTTGGTTGTGTGTGAAGCATAGTCCTGTTTAGATTGTTCAAGAGATTTACGTATTAGCTGAATTCCTCAGATGTTCCCTTCCATATGATGAAAAGATCATTGATGAATCGTAGCCATACCATGATTTTTTTAGTATATTGATCAATGTCTTCACTCCAGTCTACTGCCTTCTCCCACCAGCTCATTGTGAGGTTCGCCTAACTTGGTGAGAATGACACACCCATGGCAGTTCCTCATATTTGGCAATATAACAGCTGGTCAAACGTGAAGATATTATTTCTTAAGCAGAGCTCTACCATCTCCTTGATCATTCTCGAATGTTCAAGATATTTGATATCTCTCTGTGCCAAGAAATACTCCAATTCCACAAGTCCCATGTCATGGTTGATTAATGTGTAGAGAGTGAAACTACATCTATCATAGCCAATCGGTAATCCTCTTGCCTTGTGTCTCATTCAGGACTCTCAGGAAGTCGTCTGTATCTTTATTGTATGAGTTTAATGTGGTGATGATGGGTGCCAAAAACGTATCCACATATTCTGATAGGGGCTCATATATACTGTTGCAGCTTGAGATTATGGGTCTCCCTGGAGGGTTCACAAGTGTTTAATGGATTTTGGTTAGGAAGTATATGGTGGGAATCATAGGGTTCTCTTTAGTTACGAACTTGACTTCATCATTGGTCAGAAGCCCCTTTTCAGTAGGGGTGGGCGGAATTTGCGTAATCGCGTTATGCAAATCTCCGCGAGATGGTAAAAAATCTCCACGAACATGCAGAAATTCCGCGAACAAGCAGAATTGCTTGTTCGCAATGCTTTTTTACTGTTCGCAATCGCTGCTTGTGTGCTCGGGGGGAAATATCTCGCGAACACGCATTTGAAAATGCGAACAAGCAATACATTTCGCAAAGTCGCAATTTCACGTTCTCCGCGGAACGCAAAATTACCCAAATTCCACAAATTCCGCGAAAGGAACGGAATTTACCACCCAGGCCTACTTTTCAGACCAAATTTTTATTTTCAACTGTAAGTCCAATATCAGATCATTCATTGGATTTAATTTCATTTTTTTGTGCATCTTTTCTGGATTGGATTGTCCCCATTATGACAATATTGCCATCTTTGTCAGCTGGTTTTATCTCTAGATTTTTATTTTCCATTAATTCCTTTAGCGCTTTTCTTTCTGCTTTGGTCAAACTCTCTTTTTTTTGGTAGCTGATTTGTTTGCTAAGTTCTCCAAATCTGATATTATCAGTTCATGACATAAGTCAATCTTGTTCCCTGGATTCAGGACGTGACAGCACTTTGATTTTGGTTTGAACTTTGGGGCTCATTATGATGGCGTAAGGACTGCCGGTGCCGGGCCGGTGGTCCTTCCGCCATCACACAGGAAATTCCCACCACCAAATTGGGATGGCGGTGGGAATCCCAATGTGTCCACGACGGACGGGAAGTCTATCCGCCACGGTTCCGCTAGGCAGTCCTTTTCCGCCTGCCTTGCGGAACCAGGACACAGGGTAGCATTGTGGTGGTGTCTTGCAGGCACCGCCATAGGGATTACGGAATCCCTTTCTGCCTGTCTTTTTGCTGCAGTCATCCCACTGCAAAAAGACGGTCAGACGGGCAAAGGCTGGATTCGGGGGCCCGTTGCGGGCCCTATCTGTGTGGGGGTGCACTGGGGGAACCCATAGTACACCCCTGCATTTCCATGCACCAAGTGGCAGGCACCACATGGTGCCTTCCACGTAGTGCAGGTAAATGCAGTGCAAGCACTTTTAACATTGAGTACGGTGCTGCAGCTAGCAGCACTATCCGCAATGTTAAAAGCTCAGGCATCCTAATATGTGTGGTGGGACTGCCGCACGTCTGGTGGGCAGTCCCAGCACCGCAACGATGGGGGGCGGACAGTCACCGGCCCACCATCATAATGAGCCCCTTTGTTTTTCTGCTCCCTATATAGGTATGTTTATAATCTTACTATATATACATTACATTGAATTGTTTAATAACTATGCAACTAATGTTTACATATAAAAAATAACATTACTCATTTATTTATAAACAATATAATCATGCATACTTATCAATCATTTTTATTAAAAACATATGAATTCTTTAATCTTAAGTCTGCAGCATTTTTTCAAACATGTGAGGAATAAACAAAATATTTACAATTAAAAAAATCTAATGCACTATTAATACTACAGTCTAACAAACATTAAGCAAAATGCATGAATGGGGCAGATTTACAATTCTAACTGCAGTCCAACAAAAATGAGGGAAAATTTATAGGTTTAGAAATGTCATATTTGCTATTCTAACTCGATTCCAAGATCATTAGAAACAAGTGAATATATCGAGGGGGGTGTCAGATTTACTATACTTACTCCAGACCAACAAACTCTGGGGAAAGCGCATACATATGCATGCCTTGGTGGTGGATTTACTATTTTAACTACAATCAAACCATCAATGGGGCAATTGAAATAATTTGGGGGGGGGGGTCGACTTCATAGCGGAAGGGCACATATTTGGATAGGGAGGAGGTCTTATTTTATATTCTATGTCAGGCCTTATGATAATTGGGAAACAATAATACATAGAGGTGGTGGGTAAGGTTTAATATTCTTACTCCCATCTAACGAACATTAGGGAAAGTGGACATGTTTTTTTGGGGGGGGTGGGCAGATTGACTCCAATGCAACAAAAATTTGAGAAAATGTATATATGTATGGCTTCATATTTACTCTAGTCCAGCAAACATTGAGAAGGTGCATCCATTTGTTAGGGTGTCAGATTCTATGCTTTAACTCCATTCCAACAAACATTGAGGAATGCTCTTATATTTGAGGTGTCAAATTTACTATTCTTAGTCCATGGCAAACAAAAAAAGGGGACGGTCATATTTGGGGGTGGAGGGCTTATTTACTATTTTAACACCAGTCTAACGAACCATTAGGTAATACTTTTCCAATCATTCATATAGGCCTATGGGCCCTTAAGGGGGAATGGTTTTGCATTAGCTAATTTGCGATTACATAATTGGTAATCGCAAATTAGCAAATGCAAAGCCAAGGTGCCCAGGGGCCTAAAGCACCCTGAATCACATTAAGAACACCTCTTTTTCTAAGTAAAGAGACGGGACCGGCACACCATGGGTTTTCACTCTGGTATAGTTTAATAGAGGGTTGCTATCATTGCTATCATCCACGCGTTTCGGCTGCAGTCTGCAGACTTGTTCACGACCATTAATATATATATATATATATATATATATATATATATATATATATATATATATATATATATATATATATATATATATATATATACATATATATAATCCACAGTTTGCTTTTATGCAAGACGCGCACTCAGGAGATTACAGCAGAAGATTTCTTTATTCTTAGTTCACGCTAAGCGTTTCGACATCCAATGTGCCTTGATCACACGTTTAACCATTCTGCCAGAACCGGCATGTTAAATACAAAAGTAAACATAGATAAGGTTAAGGGTAAGGTCATGTGACTTTACACGGAAAAGATCATCTTGGAGTGGTGATTTTCAGACGTAAACAATAAAGTTTTACATTCAAATTATACTTCTCATACTTCATGATCTATTAACATATAAACAAACAGAATATAGTAATTCCTAGTTTGTACGGCAAATTCTTCTGCTTTATACGAGTCTCACGGGACTGTAGATCAAGTGTATGTTTGCAAACCCATCGAGTAAGGACAATACATGAGTCCATGAGTTTCATTTTTTTCGGTCTAGTGCCTGAAATTACCTAAATATAGAGATAACCCATTTTATATCGGTTGTCTACTGCAGGAGACCTCAATTCAACGGTACTACATTAGTGCAGTAGCTTAATACGATGGTTCACGTAAACTCTAAGTGAAACCCAATTAACCCAATTGATGATACACTTTCTTAAGTCAATATGCCAGGCATGGCCAGATATCAGTGCAAAAGTAGGAGTGATTGTCTCTTTTTCATACAAGTGAAGTTGTGTCTTCAATACAGGTGAGGGATAGGGTGTAGGGAAACCATGAAGTGTACGTGAAAAAAAGTGACTTCTCCCTTCCTTTCCTCCTAGAAGAAACATACATACATACAGTTAAATTATTCATACTGAATTATAAAAACATTTTAGAGCACAGATAAGCAATTCTAAATCAAACACATGTTACTGTATCAACTTCTATATCAAAATCCAATACCTACTTTGAACCAGACTTGTTACTAGACAACTCCTTGAAAACTGGTGACCTAATCCTCGTGCAGATGTGTTGTAAGTTCCTCATCTGAGTTATGACCCCCAGGGAATCTCGTTTCGAGTTCTATTATCCATCTGGATTCTCTTTTTCTCAGGGCAAGTTCTCGATTACCACCTCGTCTCCCTATGTTGACTTGTTCTACTGCAAAATATCTAAGGAGAGCATTGTTAGATTGGTGGAACTCGTGAAAGTGTCTAGTAATGGGGTACCTACTATCTACATGTGTGATTGCTCTAAGATGTTCTTGTATACGTTTTTACGCCATGCAGGTGGTACTACCCACATATCTTCATTTGCAGGGACACTCTAAAACGTAAATTACATAGTTGGTATTGCATGTCAAAAACTGTTGAATCTTTTTGCATTCAAGTTTCCCTGGGATTTCTACTTCCTTCACCATGAAGCTTGCTTTACACGCCCTGCAGTGGCTAAAGGGATAGAAGCCTTTAAGGCCTTGTATTTGATGTTTCTTATTTTCAGAAATGTCTCCCTTTATCAGAATATCCCTCAAATTTCTACCTCTTCTGTAGGTAATTTGAGGTCTTTGAACTAAAAATAGAATTAACTTATGAACAAAGATATGAACCGATAAATACAAATACTATAATTAAAATTGATATTGTACTGTATAATATGTGAAACTTTGATATTATTTTACAAAGTAAAAAATTAAATACTAATATTCGATAAATTTGTCCACTATGTTTTTGTCGTTCAGATATTTAAACACAATATTATGGTTCGACAATATTTTGAAGTCAAGATTTTATTGTGTAAGATGCTAAACACTCTAAATTTTGCAGATAGGCTGTCCACAGCTTTTTGACGGATATACTTCATCAATACTTCAAGCAATAATTAAGATCCATATCCACAAAAGTAAGATAAATTGGAACAGTTTGCCCCACTAAGCATCAAAGAATGTGCATCATATGCATTCGCCTGTGCTTCTCTGTATAATGCTCTACTTTTATATTTTTACTGTGGTCACAAACATAAGAAGGAAATCTGTAATACTGGAGCCTATACCTAGATATAGCTGTGAGGTCATGTGATTTCATGAGCGCTTCAGTGAATTGCTTGATGCCTGACTGGACTTCCATCGCACTAGTAAAAACAAATATGTATCCCAGATATTCTCAAAGGATGGATCAGTTGAAAAATATTAATTATTTTAAGTGTTGTCATTTAAAAATTAGAGTTTGATGGAAGGCATACTCTGTTACAAACATGGTGGATATCTTGTCCACCATATGACTAGTGCAATTTAGCCAATGGCACTTGTAATACTGTAGGTAGGATATCTGTCAGTCTTGATGGAGTATCCCAACTACCATACTCTATTTAATGCACACTGTTCCTAGCTCACAATGTGATGTGTCTTCTACTCTATACATGAGAAAGTCATCTTGTGATCAATGATTTTCAATACATCACAGGAGGTTATAGAGGACCATTGATAAGATGAAGTAAAGGATCCATAGACCCACTGAAAGAAAAGTCTTTATGGACAACAAATTAGATGATCCACGGGTGAGGTATTCATATATGTCTTCATCATGTAGTGGCCCAGTGGGATGAGGAGATGATTAAAGGGCTATATACAGAGAGTGACCAAAATCTATTCTCTATTTGCATAGCTGCTTTAGGCATGCCCGGGGCCATGCCCTGCAAGTACAGCATGCTGGGGTGGTAGGGAATCTGATCAAAGCGCTATATTGTGCTTGATGGTCATGCACTATCGTTACAGAAAAATATTACATTTTCCCCAAGTCTGTTTCCCCCACTACTTATTGACTAGATGGAGATTAATCTGTATAAAGCTAGACAATGTAAAGTGCATTGAGTGTTTATAGTCCATACTTCACACCACTGTTACAGCCTTGTGCCTGCCAAATGTCAGAGTGTACACATGTTTACAAGAGCTGCAGTGGACGTGAAGGGTGAACAACTTCAAAACGAATATATAGGGTGCATGTCATGTTCAGCAGGCATCTATGCAGTGCAATGCTGAGACAATTTTCTCTGCACATTATGACCTATGTGACACAACAGTGTTTATCTAATTATAATGCATGTATATGAGTACCACTGTAACAATTAACCCTGGGCGAAGCACTACGCTACGCTCGCGTAGTTTGCGAAGTTTGCGCAACTTCGCATTACGCGAGCTGCGCAGTGCAAACACGCGTAGTGCAGCGTAGCGGTCATTTTTCGCTTGTTCGCGGTCCGCACCGTCATGTTCGCGACCGCCAGCAAGCAAAATGACATCCCGGTGAGATTCTCAATGCGGGGAGGTCAGGTTTCTCATTGCGAGTGGTTGCGCATGCTCGCGACCGCTCGCAATGAGAAACTACCAGTTCGCGTTGAGAAAGCTGCCGCTCGAGAAAAAATCTACTCGAGCAGCAGAAAACTACAGCTCGCACTGTGCAAGATGCCGTTTTCAATGATTGCACAGTGCCGGATGCTTGTCCGCACTGTGCAATAATTGAAAACGCATCTTTCAAAGTGCGAACTTGCTACTACGCAGCTCGCGTAGTGCTACGTGAAGTTCGCGTAGTGCGAAGTGCACTTCGCGTAGCTTTGCGTAGCGCTACTTCGCGAACTACGCTTACCCTTAGTAACAATGTGAAAGTAATATACATATTTTGACTGGACAGCTCTAGTCTATGCAATGGGAAGCTGTAATTAGTCATATCACTTAAAAAACTAAATAAATTACAAAACAAAAGAAAGTAAAGTATTTATTGTTTTTTCTATAATAATTGTAAACAACAGCAAATAGGAAATACCTCACCATTTTCTTCATGCTATAGCTGCTTCAAAGATACCTCATTCCACCAGAAACTCACTCTGGATTGTCACCAAGACAAACCATGACATCACACTTTTTTTTATTTTATAGCCTTGCGTGTAATCCTTTTCAAAAAGCAAAGTTACTGTTGAATATCAATACCTTTGAGATTTTAGCTCCAGTAAACAACCTGGTCTGTCTGTACCTAAGACAAAATAGCTGAGACACTAATACCATTACTGGCAGCCAATTCTCCAGTGCTTGGAACCATGTCTAGTTTTTAACAGAATAAGCCAGTTTACAAAGGTGAGGGAAAGGCAATTTGAATGGAGATGTGCGGTGTTCTACTGTTGTAAATGAATCTAGGACCCTAGTGTAATTTTCCAAATTCATGCCCTTATATTGGTATAAATTACCCCATCCTTATATAGGCATAGAAATCATTACCATATTCAGACTGAGCCTATGCAGCCCAAATACGGCAAGGCTACTTCCACTAAGTTCCGAGAATCAACAACGATTTCTTAGAAAAACCCGCCTTCAGAAGCTAGGGACTTCCCCTCGCCTGAATTATAATTTATCTAGGAAATCATGGAGTTTTCACAGAACTGCGTCTTTGAGTGACGTTACTAAGTCCAATCATACGTCAAACTCGGCACCTTAGCATAAATATGCCTACATTTGCCCAGACAAACACACAGGGGTTTAGAGCAAATCGAATAACTACTTGCCCGACGCCCTGCAGCAGCAATTGCCGAAGGAAGCCGACCCTCCAGCTGACGCACTGAGAGACGCTGTCTTTTCTCCTGCCAAGAAATCCAGCTCCAGTGTTTCCAGGCTACCCTTGCGGGTTGCTGGGAAATCGAGTCCTGAGAGAGAGATACAAGACCTCCTTCATTCTAGAACCAAGGTACGGAGCTGATTAGACCCTTAGAGAATTCTTGGATAGATCCTTGGCAGAGAAATACTAATTTTAAACTACTCCTCACTTACTTCTTCCCTTGTACTAGACTTAGGTTAGGTACACCGGGGCAGGCATATTTTAGAAGCACCAGTTGAGGACTTTTAGTCATTGGTTTATTACTGTATGTATTTTATATGTTTTAAGGCACTTTACGGCTTAGAAACAATATCATGCTTTTACAGTACTACTTTATAATACTTTTCGTATTATATACTCTGTACTTTATAACCAGTATTACTATTGTAGCAGGACATTTCTTATGCTTGAGAAAGAAGACTGTTCAATAAATACTTTTTATTGAAAATGGCCATCTCTTTATTTTCTCAGCACCTCTGGTGAAACCAAGCATGCACGATTGACTGAGTAAAATAGTTATCTATTGTTTCCGAGACTCTAGAGGTTGATTTCTTATTCTTGGGAAACAAAGTTGTCATGTTTATGCGGTTGTCAGAAACTAATCCCTTCTTGTGAATTCGGGAACGTTTCTAGTGACCTCTGAGCTAGCTGGCACTCACAATTAAGTTTAATATATACGATAGAGACCTAGTCGAACTCGTCCTACGTCTAAACTATAGTATATGTTATTCCAATGCGCAGAGCCTATTGGGAAGATAGGAACTACACTACATGGCATCCAACGTTTGGTAAGGCAATAATTTAACGCTAGATACTAGAGTAACTCAGTCGTGGTTTTCACACAGACCCCTTTTTCCCATAAAATACTCCAATAGACGTCTGGAGTGGGTAAATGGTTAATATCCGCCAAAACTAAGTAGGACGGAAAATCCTATGTATTAGTTTTTGGTTTATTCAACGTTGAAGGATACAGTGTTCCAAAATATTGTGCCTAATCTTTGTTTCCTTGAAACTTTGCTCTGCAAAAACATCCAGTCAACAAAATGTCAGAGAGTGATGAAGAAAGGGAGAGAGCTAGAGTAGCAGCTCAAGCAGTCTTAGATGACACAAATCTCCAACAAAATGACCCGGATGCAATATTCATCCCGGTAAATATAAGGAAAACCATAAATATAAAACTTATAGAGAATGGAGTATCATTGAGAGGTGGTAAAGTAATCTTTGTTATAGAGGCGCATGAATATCGGCAGTCAGAGGTATTCTACTCATGGGTTCTGTTTCCTACAGCAAATCCAGTAACACACGAGTTCCACTACTACAAAGTAGAGGGACCTCCAGCAGAATGCGTTTCTTTCGAGGACGTTGAAATTCCATTAACTTACCAAGAGCATCAGCTGTGGTTTAAAGGCGCCCTACAACATCAAAATCACAATACTAGGCTCGGTCCACTAGGTAGACCAGGAGCTACATGGCCGGTACTAGCCAGCTATACACCACATCCTGACATAGAAAATATGACAGGTCGAGAACTGTTAGCCCAGCTGAAACAGTTAATTAAAATACGTAGACAATTGGTTCAATATGTCATGTGGATCTTAACAGTCCAACCTACTGTAAGGATTCTACAACACACCCCTCACCAGGGGAACACAAATAAAATCAGACCACAGACTATGCAATCAGTCATTTGAAAATTGCCTGCCAAAAAGGAACATATTCCGTTTTGGTAAGCACAAAAACTTACTCAAATTGAGGCAGTATTCCCTGATAGTACACCTCATGAGAAACACAGAATTCTGACAATCTGTTGACCAATGGGGATAGCACCACATGTGGAGGACTGTGACACTTGGGGTACAGTCTTTGCTTCAATCTACACAAAAACACATGGTGTACCGTCCATGGCGGTAATACCAGACGTTCTGAGACAGATTCAAAATTAATACAGTCCAGAACCATCCTTAAATCTGGGTATGAAATTACTGAAAGATTTCAAACAGGTCTCAGCTATATTATTAGCTAACATTAAATGTGAAGCAGCATCCGTGGCAATGCGCCACAAATTAAAAGAAAGAGACATAACAGACCAACCATATGAGCTTGCAAGAATTATTGAAAAATCATATGAAGAACTGGGAAGAGATAGTTTGGGTGGGAAAGCAGTAAAACTCGAATTAACAGAAAATCCTGAAAAGGTGTTTATTAAAAATAATCTCACTACTCCTAAGAAGAAGTGGGAAAATACTAAACAGACAATTCCTAAAGAGAAACGTTCTCAGTCCAGAGGAAGATCTCCCCAACGTGGAGGTAGATCTCCCCAAAGGGAGCCCTCTGAAAAAAGGTAATCCTTAGAAATAGGGATACTTTAAGAAAACCTGATAGATATCAAGATACTTATACACGTTCCTCTCGTACCGTTCAGACTTCCTCGCAAAAATCCGAGAGGAAAGGACGATCAGAACAGAAAGAGGAAAGCGTGAAGTCTAAAGAAGAACAGCACGTTCCAAAAAAGAAGAAAACTCAATTCACCAAAACAATGGTCAGACAATGCTAGACAGCGCAGCAGAAGTCACCATAGTTCGCAATATCTTGAAGGATCATCTGGAGACAGTGGACTTGAATGAATCCATTCAAGTTGAAACTGCTGATACCAGGGTTAGTGTATCCCACAAGTTATATGAAGTAACACTCCGGATGGAGGGTGACATAACTAGAACAATAAGGGCACTCTTTTGGGAGAAGCTCTCTAAGGGCTATGACATTCTTCTAGCTGAACAAGACTGGCCACCTGAATTTGTCAGGGAGTGCCCACATGGCAAAGAGATAATTATGCCAGCCTTCTCAAATCACGTTCCAATTCATAAAAAATACACATATGCTAGGAAATGGGCAATAGCTCAAGATCCAGCATTATGCAAGAATCATGCAGGATGGGATGAGGACTCTCCTCACCATAAAATCCAATTACAAATTCAGCCCACTGCACAAAGGCAGTATCCAGTTAAGCAAGAAGCTAAAAAAACAGGTCAGGGAAATTTTAAATCAACTAGAATACCAAGGGGTGTTTGAAACATGCACCTCATCAATGAACAATCATTTGTTTCCTGTCTCCAAACCAGACAATTCATATCGTATAGTATTGGATTACAGACATTTAAACTCCTGTTGCAAAACTTTTGCAGTACAAAATGCACATAGTGCAGCATTGTTGAGTAACATCGTGTGGAAAAAACATAAAACCACATTAGATATTTTGAATGGGTTTTTATGTCAAAACATTGCACCTGAAAGTTGGCATTTGACCGCTTTCTCAATTATGGGGACACAGAGACAATTTTGCCGTCTCCCCCAGAGATTCACGAATAGTCCAGGGTTATTTTCAGCTAGAGTAACAGAGTTACTACAAATGTATGATGATGAGGCATTATCTTAAGTCGATGACATCTATCTTACAGACGATGATTTGGACGTACACTTGAAAAGAGTGAACACCATAATACTTGGGTTCGCATCTGAAGGGTATAAATTCAATTTAAAGAATTCACAATTTTCCCACCTCAACGTCCTATTTCTAGGCTACGAGTTATCAAGTGAAGGCAAAAGCCTGGCAGCGAACTTTCTAGAGAAATGTGCGCTGCTCCAACCTCCAAAGACCCTGAAGAACATACAGTCAATTCTAGGTTTCCTGAATTTTGGACAAACTTATGTTCTGAATTACGCAGAAAGGGTTAACCTCTCTACGAATTAATCAAACCTGATTTCAAACCAAATAGTTGGACTCAAATACACACAGAAATTTTGCGTTCAGTGCAAACAGACATGTTAGCTAAAACAAAGTTAGAGATCCGCGACAATGTGCACAACCTTGTGATCCGAATCATCCCAGGAAGATGCGGATTCACATACCTGACCTTTAATGATGGTGAAAAGGTACCAATAGCATACAAATCACATTTGTACACACAAGCTGAAATAAAATTCACTTCTACAGAAAATATTCTGACAGCGGTTCAAATTGCAGTAGCAAAAGAGAGAGCTCTCGCACAGGGAAAACAAATAATGATCGTTACCCCTGTAGCTGCCTTAGAGTCCGTGACGAAAGCAAACATTCCAAATGCAAAAGCTTTACATCCGAGATGGATACAATGGGTTAACTCTCTTGCTGCAACAGACGGTGAATACATCTTTGACCTCTATTTGAAGACACAAGAATTTTTACAATACGAACACGAATGTCCTCTGCCGACTGAGATTCTGCCTCTAGAACATTACGGCTGTATAATATATACAGACGGATCAGCACAACCCGCAATTTGGGGTAAACAGGCCTATAGTGCTGCGTGCGTGATTGTTAAAGGTCGCTGGCGCAAAGGCCAGTTTAGACATATGGTCACTAAAACTCAATCACTCGGAGACTGTACAGCTCAGTGAGCTGAACTACAGGCTTTCAAGATGGCGCTTGAAAATACCGATTGCGAATTCCCCACACTAATAGTGCGCGATTCGTATTTCTGCGTTGACTCTTACAACAAACACTTGCATAGCTGGGTTTAAAACGGGTTAAAAAATTCAAAAGGTGACACAATTAAGCATAAAATACTTTGGGAACAAATAGTTCTTTTAAAGAAAGAACTACAAAAGACTCAAATGATTCATACAATGAGTCATCAGCGTGATGGCATTCACGTTGCAGGGAATTTGTTGGCTGTTGAAGCTGCGAAGGCAGCTGTGCAAACGGCTTCCATAGATACAATTGCTCGCTCAAAAAGAGTAATAGACGGTGAAAGGTTATTAGCAGTAAAAGCCTCAATGGAAGGCAATTTTGCAGCATTACCTCTAAACTATCCACTCATGCATACATACATAATTGATGCAAACTCCGTTCCTTTTGCTCAAATCCCTGGAGTGGGGGACAGAGTCATTCCAAACAGGATGCAGAGAGCTTACTTGGTTCAAGAAGCACATATGAGAGAGTGTCTGACACATCAAGGGATCTTGAAATCTCTAATAAAAATAGAAGACATGCACTGGTGGCCAGGAATGAGAGTCCAAGTTTACGAATTTGGAATAAACTGTGATACCTGTCACAGATATCATAGCTTTGACAACTACCAGATACCTGACTACAATGTAGCCAGCCCAGTTCAGATGCCTTTGTTAGACAGCATTAGACAATCTACATGAAGACATCGCCATGGACAGAAGCGGTCCCTCAACTACTAGGACAAGATTTATTTGGATGTGGCCCCAGCACTCGGCTGATGCCAGAACTGTTATAAAGGATTTGCGAGTCTTTATCGGCACATATGCAATCGGCACGCTACATTCTGATCAGGGTCCTGCTTTTAGCTCTCGAGCTTACAAAGAGGCCATGGCTGGCTTGGGCGTTGCATTGCAGTATTCTAGTCCCTTCCATCCTGAGGGTAATGCTGTAGTGGAAAGAAAAAACCGTGACATAAAGCAATCCATAACAGCTAAGGTATTAGGTTCGGGTGATGGGTGGGTCAAACATATAATAAATGTCCAACGTAGTCTTAACTATCTGCCAAGAAATTCTCTGGGTGGAATCACTCCATATGAATTACTATTTGGTACTATAATGATAATCGAAGACCTCGATTGTCAAACTTCAGTGGTGGAACAAAAACCCTTTGATGTCAAAGATCGTTTGGCTATTTTACAGGACCTAAATGAAACAAGAAGAAGTCTGAGTAACACGATACAGAAGCCAACGACCACTGAAGAAAAACCCCCTGTCCCAGCAAGACCTGTCTGGATTCCAAAGATTTGGGATCTAGTCAGGGAAAAAATCGCGGTAAAGAAGGAATTTGGGCCTTCTTACAGAAAAGAAGTACCTGTTTTGGCAATCCAAGGAAAAAGATCAGTAGTACTACCACCCCTTGCTGGTAAAAGGGAGAACAGAGTTGTGTCCATCGACCTGGTCAAACCACAACATGTTGCCAATAATAAGTAGTAGGCCCAGTGGACTCCCAAGATGAGCAGAAGACCAAATCTCGCTACTATCCAAGAGGTTCAAACTGAAAGACTTATCACCTTTGATAAACCTGCAGTAAGAAAAGAAGAACTATGCAATAAAGCCATAGAACTAGTGCCTCTTGAGACCCAAATAACAGTTCGTCAAGAAACACCTGTCTACAATGATGTAGCTTCTGACTATACCAATATGACAAAGGAAGAAGCAACTCCAAAGATTAATAACAATCCTGATGCAATTCCAACAATTGACAGAACTGCCTCTGGCTATTTTATCAACTTTGATACATTTTTTGAGGATCCCAGTGAACCTGAAGTTAAGCCAGCAAATGAAACTTTCAAAGAAAAAATAACACAACTCTTTCATCAACTTGAAAAAAGATATCTGGTTTCACCATGGATTAAATTTTGGATTGTGTTAGGTGTACTTTTCCTCCTGT
Source organism: Lissotriton vulgaris (assembly GCF_964263255.1). NCBI lineage: Eukaryota > Metazoa > Chordata > Amphibia > Caudata > Salamandridae > Lissotriton > Lissotriton vulgaris. The sequence continues at coordinate 825,199,867 of NC_141685.1, read as the reverse complement.
TCATGCTCATTCTGGTGTTGAGCTTGGGAAAAATGATAGATGGAAAATACAGTACAATGGACACAGCAAGTCAGAAAATCAACTTGGTCCTGAAACCTCACAAATCATCCCATCGTGAAAAAAGAGACCTGTCATCAGTGAACATCACAGCCGTTCCTATACCTGGTGGTATAGCATGGGACAGAACTGATTATGATATCTATGGCCCGGTGGAGCTGCTGAAGATTCCACACCAGTTCAAGGCTTCTTTGAGTGACTTTGTATCACCCAGCTCATTTTCAGATGATTGGGACTTTAAGACTATTAATAATATGATGTCAGATTTAGAAATGTCTGCAAAATGTAAAGAACATGAATACTTAGAAGGTTCATTAGATTATGAACAAATGTATTGCTTTAATCACTATGGTCACCATTAATTGCATAAATCTGCAAGCCCTAGGAATGTTTTTACTTATAATCAATGGGAAAATTGTCCAACGCCGCCAAAGGGCAGCTCAAAAACATTTTATGAAAAGTTTCCATACTTTTCAGGGTTTCATGTGACAAATCCAGAAACGTTTTATTTCAAAAATTTAAATCAGACAGGAATGAAAACTGTGTTGACCAATACTAAAAAATGTATTGTGCAAACTTTTATGCTCAGCTGTCTGCATTAGGTTTTGACTTTTGGAAAGACAACATTGAGACAAAAACTGTCTGGGGCACGAAAGACTGGCAGGTGCAAGGTTTAGAAGCCCTGTTCAGAGCCTGCATTATACCAGAACAAATAATGTTATTTTTTTTGTAAAATCTTTATTTTTTATGTAACGGAGACAAGACAAAGCAGCCGTGGACCAGCATAACACCCCTCACAGGAAGCACAATCAAAAGCAATTGGGAACGGCGACCAAGAAAGGCACGGCTACAAATGAACAGGCAGCAGGTCAGCGCCATCGGGCAATGGAGCAAGCAACAGGAGCATTGTACCAAAAGTGTAGCCATAGGAGTAACTGATGATGCCCATGAGGGTATCAAATAACAAAACTCCACAAACCCGTCCACCCCCCTAGTGGTGGTGACCTCAGCAACTCCATTCATACTCGTGGGTCCTTTATTAAACCTGAAAAAGGTGAAGCGAACGTATGGAGGATGGGCAAACTGCAGAGGGCAGGCCTTTGGAGAGAAAGCGAACCAGGGGACCCCAACGGAATTGGAAGTTCTTAAAATTTGATAACTGGGCAGTCCCACCAAATGTGGCGGAAGTCCCCAAGCAGACCGCAACCCCTCCAGCACCTGTCAGAGGTGACCGGGAATATGCAGTGGAGTCTGGCCGGGTACAGGTGCCAGTCCATGAGTGTCTTAAGATGGGCCTCTCTCAGGTCCAGCGAGTGATTATAAGTAGAGATATTGCGCCATAGCGCCAACCATTCCCTGTCCGAGAAATCCCTTCCCAAGAGCTCCTCCCAATGTCCCATGTAGCGGGGACGAGGTGACATCGCCGAGGTAAGTAGAAGTTGATAAATAAAGGAGATGACTCCTTTCATGGCGGAGGTCCGGAGTATGAAGGCTACAAAGGGCGAAGGATGTCTAGTGGCTGCATCAAGGACTTCAGGCGACGTGGCCCAGTGGAGCAGCTGGACATGGTGATACCGTTCTGACGGTGGGACACCATAGTCCCTCATGCAATTGTCAAAGGAGAGGGGAGCATGGCCGTGAAATAGGTGGGTTAAATCTCTGCAGCCTCCCTCCCTCCACACCCTGAAGGGCCCATCCTGTAGCGCCGGCAGAAAAGCCGGATTAAAGTGTATGGGCGTGAATGGGGAAGGAAACGTGGTCCAGTGGTCATCAGCGGCCAGCGAGTCCCAGACCTTCAGGGTGGTACCAGTCGGGGTACTAATGTAGGCGTTCGGGGGCCTGTCTTTCTTAGTTTTCCAGGCCAGGTCCCAAATTGATCTACCAACGACACTCCTATCCATGTGTAACCAGTGTTTCTCTGATGTTTGTTGGGACCATTCCACCAGCACTCTTAGTTGTGCCGCTTTATAATACAAATGTAGATCCGGAAGGCCTACACCCCCCTCCCCCCGAGGTCGCCGCAAAACCGTGAAGGAAAATCTCGCCCGGCCCCCTTGCCAAACAAACCGGAGCAACTGAGTCTTAAGGCGTCTAAAGAAGTCCCCATCTATGGGGATAGGGAGTGCCTGAAAAAGATACAGGTATTTAGGGAGGAGAACCATCTTAATGGCATGGATTCTGCCCAACCACAACAGGTACTTGGGCTTCCACCGTTCCAAGTCCGCTCGAGTCTTTGTCAATAACGGCAGGAAATTTGCCGAGAACAACTTTCCAATCGTGGGCGTCAAATGGACCCCCAAGTAAACGATGGAGCCGGAGGCCCATGCCAGCGGAGTTAAAGGCCGCACCCATTCCTCCTCGGCCGGCGAAAGTGTAAGGTTTAATACATAGGATTTATCATAATTGACCTTGAAGCCGGGCACCTCCTCAAAACGCAACAGGACCTCCCGGACACAGGGCAGAGATTGTACTGGATCCATGATAGAAAGCAGGACATCATCCAGAAAGAGTGTGATTTTATGCTGCTCCCCAGTAAAGGGAAGGCCTCGAATCCCCTCATGTTCCCGCACCGCAATCGACAGAGGCTCGATGCTCAAAGCAAACAGCAGGGGGGAGAGAGTGCAGCCCTCCCTGGTGCCGCGGGAATGTGGGAAGAACTCCGACATGTGGTTGTTCACCGCCACCCTAGAGCGGGGGCTGCAGTAATTCGCTTTGACCATGGAGATGAATTTCCCTGAGAAGCCGAAGGCTGCCAGGGTATTGAACAGGAAGCCCCAGTTCACGCGGTCGAAAGCTTTTTCAGCATCAAGGCCCACGAGGACTGCCGGGATACGAAACCTGTCAGCTTTTTCTATCAAGTGGACCACCCGCCTAGTGTTGTCATGTGTCTGGCGCCCCTTAATAAATCCGGATTGATCCGGGTGTATGAGTGCTGGCATTAAGTCCTGCTGCCTGCGCGCAATGATCGAGGAATAGAGCTTGGCATCGATATTGAGAAGGGCAATCGGGCGAAATGAGGAGCAGAGGGCGGGGTCCTTCCCCGGTTTAGGCAAGATCGAGATCACGGCTTCCGCAAGGGAGCCGGTGGAGATGCCAGAGTCAGCCATGTCATTAAAAAGGGAGGCTAGAAAGTCGCACACCTCAGAGGAATACGTCTTGTAAAAAAGAGCGGTGTAGCCATCCGGACCCGGCGCCTTGTGGAGTTACAGGTCCTTAATGACATCGAGCACCTCGCCACCAGTAATAGGGGCCTCCAGTAGCTCGTTCCATTCCTTAGACACCTGTGGAATAGGCATGTCCCGCAAGTATTCCCGTTGGTCATCGGTATCGAGGGACTCCCCCGCATAAAGTTCTGCATAGAAGCGGTCAAAGATGGCAGCCTTAGTTTTGTCACGGAACTGTAGTTCACCTGTCGAGTCTCGAACCCCCCCAATAGACTCCCGTTCCCTCTTGTCCCGCAATTGACGAGCCAGGTGTCTCCCCACCTTATTCCCGTGAGAGTACGACAGGCGTCAAAGCCTCAACAACGTAAACTCCGCCCTATTATTGTAGTGGGCCCTCAGTTTCCCCCGGACCGCCGTCAATGGGCGAAGGGTCAACCTCGAAGGATTAAGTTTGTGGGCCTGCTCAAGTGCCGCCAGTTCGGTGTCCAACTCCTCCCGTTCCCGGCGTCGCATTTTATTAAGGCGCGCATTAAGAGCTAAGCAAGTGCCCCTGATTGACGCCTTAAAGGCGTCCCAGGTGACGGAGATCGAAGTATCGGACACCGGGTTGAGCGCAAAGAATTCCCTAATAGCTTTCCGCAGCTCCTTGTTTGAAAAGTCATCCCTGACCACCGATGCCGGGAAGTACCACTTCCGCTGCCCATTACCATCCGGTGACCAGTGCAGAATGAGCACGAGCAGACTATGGTCGGAAACTGATAGTGGAAATATTCTAGAGCTGAGGACATCTCCCCTAAGAGACTGTCTTATAAAGATGTGGTCCAGGCACGAGTAGGATTGGTGAACATGGGAGAAAAAGGTGTAATCTCGGGACAGGGGATGTAAGGAACGCCAGCCATCAAGTAAGCCCAGCTCCCCAACTAACCGTTGTGATGCAGCAGAAAATAGACCTGTATCAGCTTTATGGGCACCGGAGCTATCCATATCTCTATTCCACACCAAATTAAAGTCCCCCATCAAGAACAAGCGTCCTTCAGCAAAATCTCCCACCTTCTGCAACAAGCCCTGGATAAAGCCATTCTGACCAGTATTAGGGGCATACACTACAACAAAGGAGCACAGCCTCCCATGAACAAGCCCTTTCACCATCAACCAGCGTCCCTCTCTATCCCCACGTACATCCATCGGCTGAAAGTGCAAGGCTGCCCGGAAGAGAAGGGCCACCCCCCTATGCTTCGTGGAGGCAGATGCTCTATATATGAGGGGAAAGGATTTATGCCGGAGGCGCATCTCATCTTTACGCGCCAGGTGAGTCTCCTGGAGGCCCACAACGTCCAGCTTGTGATCACTCACATACTTCCACACCTTCTGACGCTTCTGCGGGGAGTTCAAACCCTTGACATTCCATGTCCCAATGCTAAGAGGCATCATTAAACAACAGGACCGCTCTGGCTATAATCACCCCACAACTCCCCCCACCCACGCCCCCACATCACGCCACCATAGACAATGCAAGGGGGCATCCCAAAAGGCCCTCCCAGCACCCCACAGCCCAATAGCACAGGCATAGGATCCTCGAATCAAGCCCCACTCTATCAGCACACACAGCAACCATTTGCCAGAATACCAGACTCACACTTAGCCACACACCTCTGTCACCACCACTACCCCTGCCACCCCCTTTCCCCCACAACTCCCCAACAAACCCCCCTAACCCCACCACCCCCCCAAGAGGAACCCCATAGAAAAAGCATAGAAGAACAATGTCCTTAACCAAACCAGAACAAAGAGTGTAGTAGTCTCCTCCGGGGGGCGAGGACGGGACACCGCATGGTGTGCCCATGGACCACGTACCGGGGTGTCTTCCCAAAAAGTACAAATTTACCCATGGTACCTGCAGGGCCGTGTCCCTCCGGCGCCAAGCGTCCATCGTATCAGGGCTCATGCCGCCACGGAACTATGCTGTGAGGAGGCCTCCGTGACCGAGGCCACAGAAGCCACCGCCTCCCCTCTTTCTTGTAGACTGGTCGTTCGATCAGGCCTCCTCCGCTCCGACTCCCTGCCCACTCTCTGTCACGAGGAGGACCGCCGTCTTCTCCGCGATGATGAGCCACTGCTCTCTGGGGGGGAGCCGCATCATCCAAGCCCAGGAGATCCTTTGCCACCTGATGTGATCGAATCTGAGCTAGCCTATTCTGCCACCGAAAAATAATACGTAAGGGATGGCCCCAGGAGTAGGGGATGTTATGGTCCCGCAGGAAGGCGGTTACAGGGCGAAACTCGCACCTTTTTTGGAGGATTGACGCTGCCAGATCCTGATACAGTTGAGGATGGTGCTCCCGGAATTGCAACGAAGGGGTCTCCCGTGCCTTTCGAAGAATGCGTTCCTTCAATTGAAAGTCATGAACGCAGACCAAGATGTCAGGAGGCGGTCCCCCACCTCGCCAAGGCAGACCCACCCTGTGGACCCTGTCCATCTTGATATCCTGTAGGTCCTCATCATCAAGGATTTGTAAGAAGAATGCCAGAACGTATCCCCGCAGGTCACCTGATTCCCCGTCCCATGGTACTGCACGTATGCGAATGTTGTTCCGGCGGGAACGATTCTCCAGGTCCTCCGTATGTGCTTGAAGATCCAGGTTCTGCTCTGTGAGCCGGATCACATCCTGTTGCAGTTGGTGGACATCATTAGCCACACTCAGGTCGTGGTCTGCCAGGGTGGCAACCCGCTCTCCAATTCCATCCACGTCCCACCGCACCTCGCAAAGATCTGAAGCCAACTGAGAGAGTAGCTCCGAAATATCTTCCTTAATGGAGGCGAAAAGCTCCGTCATAAAGGTTTTGGTGACAGGAGCCTCATCGTCCGTCGATCTAGGCGAGGTGCTAGGCCCCGGGGACGCCAGCTTCTGGGCCCCCTTGGAAGGACAGTCTTTACTAGGCTTCCCTTTCGGCCGTGTAGAAGACATCACGGCGCCCTTGGTCTTCCGGGTATTCAGATTGTGAGTGTCCGTGCACCACGCCGGTGCCACCGCAGGCCGGGCACCGCTCCGCACCCACTAAGTCTGGTCCAGGAGTAGGTAGTCTCCCCCAATGGGTCAACGGTGCAGTCGGGCTACCCACGGGTAGACTCGGGCTGACTGGCCACCCAGAGCGCTTGTCCGCCACCGCAAGACTGGGCCGCAATGGCACCACAGAGCCACAGGGGAAAGAGCTTCCAGTGCATCACCCGGGGGGAGGGGGCCCCCAGAGCGCTACCCGTCGGTAAGCCCACCAAGCAGCCGGGTTGCTGTCCCCCAAAGTCACTCACCCCAACCTGGCGATGTCTCCAGGGCTTCTGTTTAAACTCTGACCTCCAGCAGTCCCAGCCCGCGGCATGCAGAGCGTCCCCGAGGGCCGATCACAGATCCCCATAGGGCCACAGCAGCAGGCCCAGTGCCAATCCAGATCCCGACAGCCTAATAGCGGCAACCAGCAGACGCTTAGCCTGCCCGCCACAGTGGGGGAGGGGCGGTGTGCATATGGTTTCTGCAGTCCCAAGAGGCCGCGCAGGTCCCCGCGGCCCCCCGCAGCAAAGCAGCTCCGCCCGCCAGGCAGCCCGCTGACCAGGGATGGAGGGAGCGGGGCGCCGATCCAGGGACCAAGGCACTGTAGGTCCGGCCGAGCAACGGGCACCGAGGGATCCTCCTCCTCATCTGGGACCAGTTCTCAGTTCATGCCGTTGCTGCCTAGAAGTGCCGATGCAGCACCCCCTCTGGGCCTTAGCACGCCCATAAGCCCCGACCTCAAGTAGGGACTCGCGCCGAATCAACAGCAGTACAGGCCGGGCGTCCTCGCTGCTCCCGCCTCTCTCGGGCGACACCAGGTTCTCCACCGTCCGGTCTCCACTCACCGGCAGGGCCTCAGGAGTTCTCCCACGCCGACGGGACCCGGGGGCTCCAACGCCGCCTAGTCAAGCTGGTACCCCCCTGGGCCGATCCCTCCCGCAGGCTCCACTGCTGTTGGGAGCAGGACCGCACCCGGCGCCGGGTAGACAGCTCCAGCGGCTCCAGGCGCTACAGGCGGCAGTGCGGGACCTCCAGAAATCCCAGGAAGACGCCTAGAAGTGGGCTGCGTGGGCACAAATGTCCGACGTCCAAAATACCGCTACTCGAGCCACCGTGGCTGCGAGCGCGCCGGAGCCAAGGTCAACGCCAGACACTGCCGCCGCTGAGGCCCGATCCACACTTGCCGCCCGGCAGGCCGCAACAGCTAACGTCGTCTTTCCGCTTCCCCGCTGGCTGCACGGGACTCCGGGCCACCCAGGGTGAAAGCTGGCGCTCTGGCGATACAGGGGCATGGAAGGCCGACCCCCAAGACGGTGCTTTACAATGCTATTTTCTTGATGGCGCCGAAGGGACTCGAGAACACGTCTCACTCCATCGCCATCTTGGAAACGCCCCCCCAAATAATGTTTTTAAATGACACTGTTCAACAAACTTCTTGTCTTGACTTAGCTAAGATAAAAGATTTAAATAAACCATCTATACCTAAACCCACATCTGAGAGTAATGATACTACAGAAAAGTAGGTAGACGTACCATATATTTTAAAATACAACAAAACTAATCCTGATTGGGAAAAAAATGGTTCATCTAGCCCACAGACACTAATAACTGTCATGATAGATTCCTGAACAAAACACAGGGGTTCAAAATGAACAGGCCAGATAAAAGATATTCCCAGAGACAACATCCAGGGATAGTAACAACATACAGTGTAGGAAAACTATGCCTTGACTGGGTGTGAGTGTTTGATTGATTCAGATGCTCTGTTCATCACCACCACCTTTTGTACCGCTTTTGGCAGTCATAAGTGTGGCAGGGTATGCTCAGACGTGAGTCTCTTGCTCAATTTTGCCACTGGATTCAAGCAAGCCGGGCTGAAGACGGCTGGAATGCCAGAAACTGGTCCTCGGAAGCTTATTTCCGGTCCAGGGAAGACATGGCTTGGCAGTTCGGGCTGAACTGTTCCCACGAAGCACAGGGTCAGACTGATTTGCATATAGCCCTGTCTGAACTGGAGTGGCAAAGTGGGCTAAAGAACGGTGATGGATTAAACCCAGATCTTTTGACTGGGTGTGAGTGTTTGATTGATTCAGATGCTCCGTCCATCACCACCCCCTTTTGTACCGCTTTTGGCCGCCATAAGTGTGGCAGGGTATGCTCAGACGTGAGTCCCTTGCTCACTTTGCCACTGGATTCAAGCAAGCCGGGCTAAAGACAGCTGGATTGCCAGAAACCGGTTCTCGGAAGCTTGTTTCCGGTCCAGGAAAGACATGGCTTGGCAGTTCGGGCTGGACTGTTCCCATGAGGCACAGGGTCAGACTGATTTGCATATAGCCATGTCTGAACTGGGGTGGCAGAGTGGGCTAAAGAACGGTGACGGATTAAACCCAGATCTTTTGACTGGGTGTGAGTGTTTGATTGATTCAGATGCTCTGTCCATCACCACCCCCTTTTGTCCCGCTTTGGCTGCCATAAGTGTGGCAGGGTATGCTCAGACGTGAGTCCCTTGCTCACTTTGCCACTGGATTCAAGCAAGCCGGGCTGAAGACAGCTGGAATGCCAGAAAACGGTCCTTGGAAGCTTGTTTCCGGTCCAGGGAAGACATGGTTTGGCAGTTCGGGCTGAACTGTTCCCATGAGGCACAGGGTCAGACTGATTTGCATATAGCCATGTCTGAACTGGGGTGGCAGAGTGGGCTAAAGAACGGTGATGGATTAAACCCAGATCTTTTTACTGGGTGTGAGTGTTTAATTGATTCAGATGCTCCGTCCATCACCACCCCCTTTTGTACCACTTTTGGCCACCATAAGTGTGGCAGGGTATGCTCAGACGTGAGTCCCGTGCTCAGTTTGCCACTGGATACAAGCAAGCCGGGCTGAAGATGACTGGAATGCCAGAAACCGGTCTTCGGAAGCTTGTGTCCGGTCCAGGGAAGACATGGTTTGGCAGTTCGGGCTGAACTGTTCCCATGAGGCACAGGGTCAGACTGATTTGCATATAGCCATGTCTGAACTGGGGTGGCAGAGTGGGCTTAAGAACGGTGATGGATTAAACCCAGATCTTTTGACTGGGTGTGAGTGTTTGATTGATTCAGATGCTCCGTCCATCACCACCCCCTTTTGTATCGCTTGAGTGGCTACAGACATCCACACTTCCAGAAATCAAACAACACTTATCTTTACTGAAAGAAGGCAATGATTTGCGAGATTTCTTAATGGGGCCTCGCAAACCACGTCAAAAACGTTACATATATGCCGGTATATACGCTGCGTACAACGAAGCTTGGAAAATAACGCAAATGGAAACTGCAGAAAGAATACGAGAAATTGATCGTATTAATTTAGAGAAAGCTCTCTCTGTAGTGGACAATGGCTTAACGACTTTGTCCTCCAGAATATATTTGTTGGACAGCATTGTATCTTCTCCAATTGACATTATGGAGCAGGACTTGCTAATGTTACAGCATGGCCAGTCTCAATTAGGTTCTATAATGCAATTAGGCTGGATGTTGCAAAATCTTCGTTCAGGCTATGTGCCATGGCGTCTAATCAACACAACATCATTGTTTGCTGTATTTAGCCCTACAGATAAACAAATCTCTTTGGCACAAAGAGGAGCAGACTATACGGTGCTGAGCATTGAAAAACTGGAAAGATTACCATTGACAGTTTCTGAGAAGCCTGCCATTGAATGGATACTACATGGCACCATTACGATACCAGTGACGATTTTCCAATTTCAGTATTGTCTACAGCATATACCAGCGGGCCTGTATGAAGGGTTGGGTAAAGAATACATTAAGTCGACCTGGACTTTACCATACACACACAAATGTTGGAGTGGGGGAAAAGAGGTATTCCTTAGTGGTAAAAATTGTATGAAACTCACTAAGTGGTACACTTTTGTGCCAAGGTATTAATTTACAAGGAGCCTGCGAAGGATCTGCAAATAACCTCTCTTGCCACCTCCAATTTTCAGGCAGCTATCCAATGGCAGCTACGTTATGCTCAATGACCACAGCTGTTGTGGCATGTTGCCAGGAAAACTTATCTCATTAGTGTGTCATCCAGGGTCACTTGTTGTATGCAAGTATTGTATCCAAAGAGCACGACAGACAGGGAGACGGAGTTATGTCCTTCAATGAATATCTCTTCTATACGAATTGATACTTTAAGCAGAATGAAAGTCAGCCTTTTGCAAAAAACTGTGCCACTGACCTCGTCTAAAAAAAGTATGATCTGCTAGTTTCAAGGACTTCTGCAGAGATACATGCATTATTATCAACAAACTGCCCAGTACATTTCGCAGAAATGTTAAGTCAAATCCTAAATATGCCTGATACCAGTGGCATCGCACATGTATTTAAGACGATTTTTTGGGGACTGTTAACACCATTTGAAGCAGTCCTCGGCATTTTTCCAAATTTCGTGCACTCTTTGTTCAGCGGTCTGCCTCTCATTTTGGGACTCGTAGCAGGAATATTATTTTTTTTCCTTCTGCTCCGATATGGCAAGTCCGGTCACCAGCAATACCCAGAATACTATAGAACAATGCCTCCTTGCCATGAGGTATCGTGAGAGAATAACACAGATTCTTGGCTTGGCTTGTTTAAGAGATCTGAACACAAATTGGTTTCTATCGTTCAGACCAATCTGGCAAGATTGCATCTTACCTGTTCTACGATGCCTGCTTTGCGGAGAGGAATGCGTGTTGGACATTTGTCTTACACTTCCATCAGTCCTGCCATCGGATGTCGATGCCTTGCTAGGTCCGGTAACGACTCATGCATTGTGTTGTCCCCAACGGCTACCAGTCCTGATGACGGCATTCATTGAGGTCTCACCAGTATGTCTAACTGAGGGTGAGATACGAGGATCAACAGGCACACAGGCAGCATCTGATATGAACATTGCTAACGCGGCACTTGGCGCTGATGGCAATACTTCTCATCTGTGCACATTTGATCTACTCGATGAAATAGTTCCACTTTCACCTACTGTGGTAGATGATTTCTTTGCCAGCCTAGATGATCTGATGTTCTCTCCTGACACCGAGAATAACTCTTGATTCATGCATACAGCGTTCCCTGAACTCTGAAATTCGGCCTTCCCGTTTTCAAAACAAAGATTTCTAACTTTGGAAACTCTATTTTTCTCAAACAATTGCATTTCTTTTCTCCCCCAAAACATTGAACTTTGGCACAGACTAATCTGCTTAAAGTAGAACTATTCTTAGAGAACAAGAAATTATTTTTGAACACTTCCTAGAGGAAATATTTGGCCTTGTCCTCAATACTATAAATATTGACAAGCTATGTTATATTATAAAATAGTCTCAACCTTTTTTTCTGTATTTAAGAGCCATTTTCATAAATGTAATTACATGGTTCATTCAGTTTGCATTTCAGATATGGTACTTTATGCTTAGAATGACATCATTTTCGTTAAATGCGTACAGTAGAAATGCTAAAATTTTCGTGTACAACCATTTCGAGTGCCTTTGATGTATTTTGGGGTGGGATTGTAAACACGTGCCTTAGATATGTTCAGTGCTTATACATTTAGTTTATTGAACTTAATATCGTGGAGTGGGTGTTGTAAATGAATCTAGGACCCTAGTGTAATTTTCCCGATTCATGCCCTTATATAAGTATAAATGACCCGATCCTTATATAGGCATAGAAATCATTACCATATTTAGACTGAGCCAATGCAGCCCAAATACGACATGGCTACTTCCACTAAGTTCCGAGAATCAACAACGATTTCTTAGGAAAAGCCGCCTTCAGCAGCTAGGGACTTCCCCTCGCCTGAATACTAATTTATCTAGGAAATCATGGAGTTTTCACAGAACTGGGTCTTTGAGTGACGTTATTAAGTCCAATCATACGTCAAACTCAGCACCTTCAAAGTATAAATATGCCTACATTTTCCCAGACAAACACACAGTGGTTTGGAGCAGATCGACTAACTACTTGCCCAACGGCCTGCAGCAGCAAGTGCCGAAGGAAGCCGACCCTCCAGCTGACGCACAGAGAGACGCTGTCTTTTCTCCTGCCGAGAAATCCAGCTCCATTGTTTCCAGTCTACCCTTGCGGGTTGCTGGGAAATCGAGTCCTGAGAGAGAGATACAAGACCTCTTTCATTCTAGAACCAAGGTACGGAGCTGATTAGACCTCTAGAGAATTCTTGGATAGATCCTTGGCAGAGAAATACTAATTTTAAGCTACTCCTCACTTACTTCTTCCCTTGTACTAGACTTAGGTTGGGTACACCGGGGAAGGCGTATTTTAGAAGCACCAGTTGAGGACTTTTAGTCATTGGTTTATTGAATGAATGAATGAATGAATGAATGAATGAATGAATGAATGAATGAAAATATTTGTAGAGCGCACGATGGCCAAAACGGCTTCCTGGCGCTGGGAGCTCTAAAGAACCGAACAGACAGGGCCAGGAGGTTTAGCAGGGGTAGGCCAGGGCAAACAGAAAAGTTTTCAGCGCTTTACGGAAATGTGAAAAGATAGGGATCGAACGCATAGAAAGAGGAAGGGAGTTCCAGAACCGGGGAGCAAGAACAGAAAAACGGGTTCCACCAGTGCGAGATTTGTGAAAGCGGGGAACAGTGAGGAGGGCAGAAGATGATGAACGGAGAGTGCGGGCAGGGGTGTGAAGGGAAATCAAAGAATTGATGAAAGCCGGTGCAGAGTGATCAAGGGCCCGATAAACAAGGCACCCTAGTTTAAACAGAGATCTCTGCAAAATGGGCAACCAGTGAAGGGATTTGAGGACGGGAGTGATATGATGGGTTTTGGGCAGGTGAAAGATAAGACGGGCGGCCTGATTCTGGATAGCTTGTAAGCGGCGGGTTTCATAGGCAGGGATGCCAGCGAACAAGCTATTGCCATAATCAAGGCGGGAAGTGATAAGGGCAGAAATAATGATTTTAAGGGAGTCAAGAGAAAAGAAACGAGAAATTTTGCGGATCATTCGAAGGGAAAGAAAACAGGAGGACACCACGGCACTGACCTGGCCATGCATGGACAGGTCCTGTCTGACCTTGATGCCCAAAGTTTTAACAGAGGGAACGGGGGTGGGAGGGGGGCCAAGAATGGGGGGCCAGAAAGCAGGGGACCAGGGACTGGATGAGCCGCCAATCAGGACAAGCTCAGTCTTATCTGGGTTGAGCTTGAGGTGGTTGGCGCTCATCCACCCAGAAATAAAGACCATGGTGGAGTCAAAAAAGGATAGAGAGTGAGAAGAAGAGGAGAGATCAAAGACGAGCTGGAGGTCGTCAGCGTAGTTATACACAGAGACCCCCAGCTCAAGAAGGGAAGAGATAAGAGGGTGAATATAGAGGTTGAAAAGAAGGGGAGAGAGGGAGGAACCTTGGGGGACCCCACAGGGCACCGGGAGGGGGGAAGCAGAAAAGCCGGGAAGGTGAACGGCTTGAGAACGACCTGTCAAGAAGGAGGTGATCCAGGAGAGGGCAGAACCTCGTATGCCCGCTGCGCTGACACGGTCCAAAAGAATGTTATGGTCGACCGTGTCAAACGCAGCGGACAAGTCGAGGAGGATCAAAGCTTGGGGGGAGTTGACGTCGGCTTTGGCCTTAAGCTCGTCAAAGACGGCTAACACCACGGTTTCGGTCGAATGACCCGAACGGAAACCAGCTTGGTGAGAAGCCAGGAGCTGGTTCTGTTCAACATAAACAGAGAGACAGGAAGTAACGTAAGATTCGAGAATTTTAGCAAGATAAGGGAGAAGAGAGATAGGTCTAAAGTTAGAGGGAAGAGAAGAATCGAGACCAGGTTTTTTAAGAATGGGAGAAACAATAGCAGATTTAAATGAAGAAGGGACCAATCCAGTGAAGAGAGAGGCATTAAGAAAGGAGAGAGGGGTATCAGGACAGGAAGAAAAAAGGGTTTTAAGAATACGGGCAGGGGCACAGTCAGTGGGGGAACCAGACTTGATTTTGGTGAGCAGAGCTAGAAAAGAGTCCAAGGGGAGGGGAGGAAAAGAGGAGAAGGAGGATTTAGGCGCAGAGGGAACAGAGTGAGGAGGAGTAAAAGGAGTGACCAAGATGTTAGATTTAATTTTTTCAATCTTCTCAATAAAGAAGTTGTTAAGAGAGGAGCAGAGGGCCTGGGAGGGAGTGAAGTGAGGGCAAGCGCGATCAGAGGTGGCCAAGTTGTTTACCAGAGAGAAAATTTCTTTAGCTTTGTTGGCCGAGAGCGCCACTTGTTCGGAGAAGTACTTGGTCTTAGTGGCCAAGATGGCCTGCTTGTACTCCTTAAGAAGAATTTTGTATTTGGCCTTGTGGTCAGGGCAGTAGCTACGGCACCAAAGGCGCTCTGAGCGTCTAAGCTCCAGTTTAAGAGTCTTGAGCTCCGGGCTAAACCAACGGTGAGCCTCGTGGGGGCGAATGGATTTGACTAACTTGAGGGGGGCTACTAAATCACATGCAGAAGAGAGCCAATTACCAACTGCAGCGGCCTGTGAGTCAAGGGGAATACCAGTGAGGTCTGGGGAAGAAGAAGCAAGGGAGTGAGAGAGGGAAGCCAAGTCAACACGATTCCAGCTACGGGAGAAAACATTCTTGGGGCGAAGGGGCTTGTGAGGGGAGCCAGTAGTGATAGAGAAGGAGATGAGGGAATGATCAGACCAGGTACATGGGAGGATACTGGGGGGGGAGACTATGTCCTGGGATGACCAGACTTGGTCCAGGATGTGTCCGAATTTGTGGGTAGGGACCAGGACGTGAGACTTAAGGTTGAGACAGAGGAGAGTGGCCGTGAAATCCTTAGATGCTGAGTCCTCCCTGGGATCGCCAGGCCAGTAGTTAGAGTCCCCAAGCAGGAGGACAGAGGAGTTATTAACCACCAGCGTGGCGAGAAGTTCCTGCAGGGAAGCCACGAACAGGGGCATGTTCAGGGGAGGGCTGTAGACAAGGACAACGGTGAGAGGTGCCGGCAGATTGGAAGAGCGAGCGACCAGGAAGTCCACTCCAGCGATGGATGCTTGGGGGAGAAGCTGGAATTGAATAGTGGATCGGACAATCATGGCAACACCCCCCCCCCGATCTTGTCCGCAGGGCGGTCAGCCCGAAGGACATAATAAGAATGGGGAAGGATGGCAAGAATGTCGGGGAGGGAAGCCTCCGAAAACCATGTTTCCGTTAGGAACAGAAAATCAGGGGAGTCTGTAGTAAGAAGATTAAACAGGTCAAGTTAGTGTTTGCCTGCCGAACGAGTGTTGAGGAGATAAGCAGAAGCAGTGTGAGGGGGAGATGAGGGTCCTATGGGGAGGGAATCGATATCTGGCGTAGGAAGGGGAATAATTGGGTGAGGAGACACAACACGGTCTGAGCGGGGAACATAGATATCTAATGCAACAAGGTGCTGCATGAGGGTATGGGGAAGAGGCACATCAACAGTGTAGGAGAGGAGTTGTGCAGGCGTGTATGACAACAAAGAGGCAGGGGGTGTGGCCCCTGGTCCCGGCCCGTCGCGGACGGGCGCAGATGGGCTTAACTTAGGCGCAACTTCGGCGCGCCTTCGTCGCGCCCGCTGCGCTCGTCCGCTGCGCGGCCGGGATAGCAGTGCCATAAGTAGGGAGCCGGAAATGGTAGGGCGTGGCAGGGGGTGGAGGGACAGAGGAGCTGCCCCGCCAACCAGAGAGCAGCCCAAGATGTAGCACACGCCCGTCCCCGCCCTCGTGACCTGCCTGTCAGAGGGGGAGGGAACGCTCAGCGTGGGGCGCTCTGGTGGCAGCAAACAGGAAGTCCCAAGAGGATAGGGGGTGCGCGGTGTCCTCAGCGCAGCCCCTGAAGCAGGAGCAGGGTGAGTAAAAGTGTCCAAGCACTATTTAAAAAGATCGTTGCGCCGCGCCTCTGCAGCGTTGTTGCTCCCGGCGAAGCCTCGGGAGGTCTGGCGATTCAGCAGAGCTAAGGCGGGACTAGCCCGGCAGGAAGAAATTGCCAGGGGGGGAGGGACAGAGGAGCTGCCCCACCATCCAGAGAGCAGCCCAAGATGTAGCACACGCCCGTCCCCGCCCTCGTGACCTGCCCGTCAGAGGGGGAGGGAACGCTCAGCGTGGGGCGCTCTGGTGGCGGCAAACAGGAAGTCCCAAGAGGATAGGGGGTGCGCGGTGTCCTCAGCGCAGCCCCTGAAGCAGGAGCAGGGTGAGTAAAAGTGTCCAAGCACTATTTAAAAAGATTGTTGCGCCGCGCCTCGGCAGCGTTGTTGCTCCCGGCGAAGCCTCGGGAGGTCTGGCGATTCAGCAGAGCTAAGGCGGGACTAGCCCGGCAGGAAGAAATTGCCAGGGGGGGAGGGACAGAGGAGCTGCCCCGCCAACCAGAGAGCAGCCCAAGATGTAGCACACGCCCGTCCCCGCCCTCGTGACCTGCCCGTCAGAGGGGGAGGGAAGGCTCAGCGTGGGGCGCTCTGGTGGCGGCAAACAGGAAGTCCCAAGAGGATAGGGGGTGCGCGGTGTCCTCAGCGCAGCCCCTGAAGCAGGAGCAGGGTGAGTAAAAGTGTCCAAGCACTATTTAAAAAGATCGTTGCGCCGCGCCTCGGCAGCGTTGTTGATCCCGGCGAAGCCTCGGGAGGTCTGGCGATTCAGCAGAGCTAAGGCGGGACTAGCCCGGCAGGAAGAAATTGCCAGGGGGGGAGGGACAGAAGAGCTGCCCCGCCAACCAGAGAGCAGCCCAAGATGTAGCACACGCCCGTCCCCGCCCTCGTGACCTGCCCGTCAGAGGGGGAGGGAATGCTCAGCGTGGGGCGCTCTGGTGGCGGCAAACAGGAAGTCCCAAGAGGATAGGGGGTGCGCGGTGTCCTCAGCGCAGCCCCTGAAGCAGGAGCAGGGTGAGTAAAAGTGTCCAAGCACTATTTAAAAAGATCGTTGCGCCGCGCCTCGGCAGCGTTGTTGCTCCCGGCGAAGCCTCGGGAGGTCTGGCGATTCTGTATGTATTTTATATGTTTTAATGCACTTTATGGCTTAGAAACCATATCATGCTTTTACAGTACTACTTTATAATACTTTGCGTATTATATACTCTGTACCTTATAACAAGTATTACTATTGTAGCAGTACATTTATTATGCTTGAGAAAGAAGACTGTTCAATAAATACTCTTTATTGAAAACGCGTGCCTCTCTATTTTCTCAGCACCTCTGGTGAAACGAAGCATGCACGATTGACTGAGTAAAATAGTTATCTATTGTTTCCATGACTCTAGAGATTGATTTCTTATTCTTGGGAAACAAAGTTGTCATGTTTATGCGGTTGTCAGAAACTAATCCCTTCTTTTGAATTCGAGAAAGTTTCTAGTGACCTCTGAGCTAGCTGGCACTCACAATTAAGTTTAATATATATGATAGAGACCTAGTCGACCTCAGTCGTCTAAACTGTTATTCCAATGCGCAGAGCCTATTGGGAATATAGGAACTACACTACACTACCACTATTATGTATCCTTTAGCTTTAGGTTGCCAAATGAGGTTGAGAAGTCTTTGTTGTGTCACGTTGAAACTCACCACAACACCTGGTCAAAAGCAGGTGTTGTGGTGGGTATCAACATGAAAAAATGTAAAGCACATGTATCAAAAAAGCATTTTGTGATCACCAAATAGCAAGTTTTACCAAATCGCTATTTGGTAATCGCAAAATGCTATGCATGTAAGGAACCATTAAAGATTTAGGCCTAGATGTTTCAAGCCTTTTGCGATTCGTGCGAATTTCGGCCTTAACGAATCGCAAAACGACATTTTGCATCTTTTGGCATGTATGTAAAATTAGCCAAATAAGGAATCGCAAAAAATTGCGATTCCTTATTTTGCTTAAGCATTTAAGGAATCGCAATTTTGCGATTCCTTAAATGCCATGTATGAAGCTTTTTAAAATTGCGAATTCAGGTAAAGAAATCGCAAATTAACACCAAGGTTGGTGTTAATTGCTAAATCCTTTCAAAATTCACAATGTGGCAATTTTGAAGGTTGCATGTGACACACATACATGCCCATAGGGCATATATGTGCGCCATATGCACACACATGTAAGTTTCAGGGGTGCAGCAGGGTGTCCATAAGACACCCCTGCACCCTTGAAATAATTCTCAAATTGCGATTAGCAAATTGCGTATCGCAATTTGGGAATTATTTCGCAATCATTCCTATGGGCCTCCTGGCCCCTAGGAATGAATGGGAAAATATTCCTTATTTGCGAATTCGCAAATTACGATTTCGCAAATAAGGAATAATAAGAAATCGCAAAAAAATAGCAATTTCCTACATACATCACATTTTGCGATTTCTTAATAGCGATTCGTTAAAAATCGCTATTAAGAAATTGCAAAAAGTAATGTTGATACATCTAGGCCCCAGCGATTTCTTAATATTACCAAATAGCGATTCGGTAAATAGGTAATCGCCATTAGGTAATACTTCTCCAATCATTCATATCGGCCTAAAGACACATAGGGAGGAATGGTTTTGCTGAGGTCACATACATAAGAAGGAAATCTGTAATAATTAAACAGTAGCTAATTTGCAATTACGTATTGCCCAAATTAGCAAATGCAAAGCCAAGGTACCCAGGGGCCTAAGCCCCACTGAAGCAAAACAAAAATAATTTGCACATGTAAAGCACACACGTGCTCTAGGGGCATGTGTGCGCTACTTGGCACTTTGAAAAATGCATATATATATTTTTTTTCATTTGCACATGGTTACTATTAACTTGAGGTCGATGATAATAGCATTTTCCTAAATGCACAGTTTGCATTTAGAAACAGCTTGGTACATTTGCTAAGGGAATCGGAAGAGATTCCCTATTTACATTTGCACGCTCAGATATTCTCAATTTCTGCGATTACCTAAAATTGGTACTACAAAGCCTTTCATACATCATGAAAGGCTATTTTGCATTCTCAAACAGGCACATTTTGCGATTTTCACAGCTTGTGAATGCAAAATTGCTTCATACATGTAGCCATAGGCTTTTCAAACACCCTGAGGATGCCTTTAACTTCATATACCATCTCATATATCTTATTTATTAGATTTAAACATAGATGACAATGTTAACCGATATATGCATTCATCAAGTTTATATATTGTACATCAAGTATATACTTCTGTCCACTAATTCGTACTATACAAACAATTAAATGTTTATAAATGCTTGGATTATGCTTTAGATGTTGATTCACTTATTGTCTAAAGCATTGACAGCTTTGTTTTCACAGGAAGCAAGTTGAAGTAAGTGCATGACTGATTTAGATAGAAATACATACATGCATGGTATACCTATACTTATATTTTTATGTACAACAAGGCTTGTGTCTGAGCTTTCATTTATAAATGGGCCATTTTCTTTTTAAATCTTTTACATGGGGAAGAACATCATTGCTTATGCGCATATAAAAGTGTAGGTGTTGATTCAACAAATCCACATAAAGGGGGTCATCGTATCGGAGTTGGGACCGGCCGCCCACCATTCGAATTAAGATGCGACCACCACCATCGCGGTCACATTACCTATATTTTGTATTGTGGTGAGGAAGCAGTGAGCAGCACCCATTGCAATACAAAAAATAGGGTGCAGACATATCCCTGCACTATGTGGCAGGCACCATGTGTTGTCCCTCCCTCCCGTTTAAAATGTTTTAAAAGGAAAGGCCTGGCCCTGGGGAATTGGGTCTCTGGGGCTGGAATCGACCCTGGAAAGGGGGGACATAAAAAAGGCTGGGGGTGGTGTCCCCTGAAACCAGACTAATATGGGGGCTGCGCAGCCACCCTCCCCATTCTAAAAAGGCTTGGCCTGGCCCTGGGGGATGGAGTCCCTGGGGCCGAAATCCCCAATAAAACCAATGCATGTGACAAAAAAGAGACATCTGGCAATTCACTGAAGGCCCGCCCCTTTTATCATGACTCTGCAAATGCGCCACCTGGTGCACTTCTATTTGGGTGATGAAGTCCGCCTGGCTCTCAAGGGTCCTTGGAAGCCAACTATCACTGCTGTTCCCTCCAATAAGTCCCACACAGCAGGATTTCTTAAAGGTCATCGAAGGCACCACTCTCTTTTTCCTCCACTCTGCAATCACTCCTTCTGGTGCACTACTGGTTGAGGAATAAATACCTCTTGGATGCTGAGGGACCTTGGGGCCAACAAACCCTCCTGTTACCACCAGTAAGTGACATCACTGATGACATCATACACAGAACCACTTACACCCCCATACATCCTCTGGTACACCCACTCACACAACCACTCACACACTCATTCATGGACCCATACTAGTGCTCACACACTCACTCACTCCTCCATTGAGCTACTCTCACACCCACTCACTTGTACAGCCACTCACCAAACCATTCACTCACCCTTAAAGGCACTCATACAACCAGTCACTCACTCATATAGTCAGTCACATAGCCACACACTCTCCATACAGCTACTCATGCACCCACTCAGTTACCTATACTGTCATTCACACACCCACTCACTTACCCATACAGCTTCTCAACACAGCCACACACTCCCCCATAAAGTCACTCACACACCCATGCTTTCCTGCCTTAGAACCCCTCCTCTGTGTATCTCTAAGCCTTCAGAGTGTTTCTGTTCCTCCTGTGAACTCATGCCCCCTTCCCGACCCTTCTCTTGTGTGCTCACATCTTCCCTCATGGACACCGAGAGACTTTTGTCTCCTCTTCTATCCACAGAGGACTTGCTGGCAAGGGTAAGTCTGAGTGTCACTACCTGAGTGGCTCTCTGCAGGTTCCGTACCTGTGGCACATGTCCTACAAATGGCAGCAGTTCTTGCACTTTGATAGCCACCTTGGCACTATGTCGCTGACATGTACTTCGGGAAACTGAACACAAACTATTGGAACAGCAATAAGGCAATCATGAAGCAGAATCAAGCTGCAATGGACAGGTTCTGCAGACACAGATACAGGGTTTTGAGAACTTCATGGAACACAGGAGACATGAGTGACGGGGGAAGGGAGTGGGGTGCTGCTCCTGCAAACAATATACCATAGAATTCAGAAGGCTTCTGCTGCACTCCCAGCAAGGAGTATGTCATATCCTGTTGGCTCCAGGCCGCAGATCCTCACAGTGAACCGCATCCATCCTGAAAACCAAGCATTAAATTCTACAGGATTTACTGCTTCAGTGTATAGCGAGCCTGCAGGCCGCAAGCTAGCAGGGAGAGATAAGGCACCGGCCTGTGCATGAGCCAAGTCACACAAGATCTTTCCTTTAGACACCTCTCCTTCCTCCCGCATTAGTTTTCAAACCACTATGTTAGACATCTCAGACTGGATGTCTCACAGCCAGCTCAAACTAAACCCCACAAAGACCAAGCTGGTGCTGGTGGGTGGATCCGCCAACCCATGGAATGACAGCTTCTGGCCCCACTCACTTGGGATCCCCCTCGCCCTGTCAATTCCGTGAAAAGCCTCAGTGTAGTCATCTCTGGTGACCTTTCTATGAAGCC
Source organism: Lissotriton vulgaris (assembly GCF_964263255.1). Lineage (NCBI taxonomy): Eukaryota > Metazoa > Chordata > Amphibia > Caudata > Salamandridae > Lissotriton > Lissotriton vulgaris. The sequence continues at coordinate 825,178,101 of NC_141685.1, read as the reverse complement.
TCAGATTAGTGCTGTAACATCATCCTGCTTTTTCCACCTACGTAGGATACGCAAAATCTGTAGATTTCTCACCAGAGATGCACTTATCCTCGTCATCTTGGCTCTTGTAATATCCAGAATTGACTTTGCTAACTCCCTATATGCAGGGATCCCCGCCTACCAACTCCACAGGCTGCAGCTGATACAAAACCAGGCTGCTCGCTTAGTATATCATCAGCCTAAGCATCAGCACGTCTCGCCGCTATTACGGAGCCTGCACTGGCTCCTGGTGGCCAAACGTTGCCCTTTCAAACTTGGCTGCACAATATTCAAAGCCCTCTCCAATCTCGCGCCTGCCTTCATTTCTTCTAGCTTGAAGCGGTATACACCCTCTAGAAACCTTCGCTCTTCCGCTGATAACCTCCTGCTCATCCCTCAAATCCGTCGCAAAAAACATGGCGGCCTCCGCTTCTCTTTTTTAGCCCCTAAATTCTGGAACTCCCTTCCGTCCTCTTTCCGTCACTGCCGTTCCTATGAGTGTTTTCGTAGGACACTGAAGACGTTTCTCTTTCAGTTAGCATTTGAGTAAACATCTGCCCTCTCCCTCCACATCTGTTATGAGCGCCAAGAAACCGTTTCGGTGAACGTGCGCGGTATAAAATATTTTAACATAACATAACATAACATAAGAAACTTCATACATTAATATTAAGGTCTCTTCAAAATTCAAAAAGGTTCATTCCTTAACATGTGCATTAGCTGCACCTTATTATCACTGACTTAATTATTAGAAATTATAGTTCTATCACATGAACTTTAAACATTCCTGCCCTCTCCCTGATGACAATGCCAGTGGGAACCAAGAGAAAAGTCAATTGTCATATATACCCTATATGTGACCTAGATTCTTCTAGGTGGAGCAATATTAAATCAAACACATGTATGATACTAAAGAAAAAAATATTTTCCTAGGAACACACAATTTAGTCAAGCAGCAAAGCTGGAATCCTATCTCACTACTCAGTGTCATCCAACCCTGCATTACCACCTCGCCCAGCATTCCTTGCCCCATTCCTTATTACGTACAGTGGGAGGCACTGCCTCCCGATGACCACCCTTTAAAAGTGTCCTTTTTATTTTAACTACTCCTTGATTAATTAGTTATACATTACCCCTGGAGTTAAGCGGAGCAAACGATCGCTTTTTTATTTAATAACGGTGCAGTGCTCCATGATTAGTGCAGGGGCCAGTACATATTGCTACATGGATTTCAACTTGTGTTTTCTGGGCATTTTTTCTGAGGCCAAACTTAGAGCATTGATATGCGTGTGAACTTACTTGGAATCAGTGGCCACTTCTTGGTTTGAAAGAGGTGGTGTTAATTTTGTTTACTTATTACAAATATATATATATATATATATATATATATATATATATATATATATATATATATATATATATATATATATATATATATATATATATATATATATATATATATATATATATATATATATATATATATATATATGTATATATATGTATATATATGTATATATATGTGTGACCAAGGCCTCTGGTTAGGCCGAAACGTTATACTGGCAGGCTGCGCTAACATCTGAAAAAGAAAAAACTTCTCACCTGCAGCACTGGGTCGGGTCTCGCTTCTTTCCTTGTGTAACCCCGGGCACAAGGGGGTTTTTGGAAGCTTGGAACGAGTTCTACAGCATAAATATATATATACCATGGCAGCAGGTGCACTACGGAGCCTGGAAGAGGCAGCAGCTGACATGTTCAGTGACGAACCTGCGGGCGCGGCGCTAAAACACCAAGTTAACTTCCACAGTTGATGTGGCAAGCGTGACCTATCGGGAAAAAATCAAAAAAATGGAGAAACTTAAAAAGGGTGAGCAAGCTAAGTGGTGGGAGCACCGGTCCTTGTCCCATTATTTGGAGGTGGGAAGAGTACCTCGGGGGCTTCGAAGCATGCTGGCTCCAACGTATGAAACACCAAACCCTAACCTATTGACAGAATGGGCACAATGTAATCTCCAGTCTTCAATGAATTTTATGACTATCTTGGTCAAATATGCAGAGCTAGATTGGGCAGCCTATGAACAATAGATAACTGCATTGGAATTAAAACTGGCTAATTGTGAACAAAATGCCGCAAACAAAAAAATGAGGGATGATATGTTGGCGCGCATCTTAAAGGAGGAAGAAACTATCAGGAAACGCAAAGCGTTCAAATTTCTGCGCGACAAATTAGACTATGAGAGGGGGCAAGTCTTTACATTTGCTAAGCGCTACGATGCTGTCAAGAGAAACATAACAAAATCTGCGATATCAGGCCCCCATAACACAGTACCTGGCAATCCTCCTTTAGCTGTGAGTTCTATGACTTCCCTCTCCGACTACAGCTCGGTACCTGAGAGCGGATCAGAAAATGAGCAGGCTGGCCCTAGCGGTGATTTGGGGTTTCAAAGATACTCCCTGGCACAGGAAATTGAGTGCATGAGACGGGACCGCATAGACACACTACGGCCCAGACATTTGAAACCAGACGCCTCAAAAACTACAAACGCCACTAACGGAGGAAATGTAACAGGACGAGGAAAGGCCAAGAGGAACAACAGAAATCACACATGGAAGCTCAAACCAGTGCCCCAGTAGTGGGAGCAACAGGCAGTAACTCTGTAATAAATTTGTCGACAATTGAACTTAGTGCGGCAAAAGCACAGATTTTGTCTTTAGGACTATCATTTAGTCCAGAAAGTAACTTTCGCTACGCTCAAACAAGAGTAGATGTTTTTCAATACATATGCAAACTAAAATTAAAAAAGGTTTTTTCAACGAGGCAGACAAAAGTTGGTGTCTCTAGAAGTAATACAATTCAAACAAGCATTACAGAAAATTAGACTGCAGGCGATATGCAGCTGCGAATGGTTTTGATTGGACTACAAGGCGAAAGCACTCAAATGTCACAGGAAAAGAGCGATGTTGCCGACTTGGACACCCCAACGGCGCTAACACAGTTTAAAGCAAAATCGAAATTTTGCCCCATCATGATCAAAGACAATATTGATTACTATTGCGAACTGGTTACTGCAGACATAAAAAAGTTGCATCATAGTGTATCACGATGTAAGACCACATTTTCCCAACAAGACAAACGATATCATGAATTGATTAAAAAATTGCACAATGAAAAATCTGTGATTATCCGTCAATTAGACAAGGGTGTTAATATTGTTATCTAGCCAAGGGATATGTATCTTGAGGAAGCCTGGTGTCATCTAAATGATAAACTATGTTACAAGAGGGTAGATTTGCCTATGGTTAAATCAACATGGAACACTTATTATTCTAAATTGGGGGCCTGGAAGGGCCTAGGGCTATTAAGTACTAATGAATAAAAAAAAATTCAAAATGATAACCCGGTTATTCCCTGTATATACTTTATACCTAAAATGCACAAATCTTCTACATATCCACCGGGTAGGCCAATCATTTCAGCCTGTAATAGCCTTCTTGAAAATACCTCAAAGTACATAGACTTTTTCTTACAAGAGCATGTCATTAAGTTGCCTTCGTATGTGCAGGACACAGGAGATTTTCTGCGAAAATTACAAGGTATAAAATGGCAAGATGATTTTATTCTGATCACGCTCGACATGACCTCGCTCTTTACGAGCATTAATCATCTTGATGGTCTCAAAGCCATACAGTACTTCCTGGATAAAAGACCTCTGCATTGTTTCACACATAACAAAATGCTGGTAAGCATGATAGAGATGTGCTTGCGGAATAATTTATTCATGTTTCAGCAGATGTGTTTCCAACAGTCTAGAGGAGTGGCAATGGGATCCTGCTTATCCCCTAGTTATGCATGTCTACACATGGGGCTATGGGAGAAGCAGGTCCTCGGAGTCACGCATTTGGAAACACTTCGTGACCATGTTGTGTGCCTTTTCAGGGATATAGATGATTTATTTATTATCTGGAAAGGGGAAGAAAGTTTGGCTGTCTCTTTTATAGAGGAACTGAATGATAATGCCTTGAACCTGCATTTTACCTCTCATCTAAGTACCTCCTCAGTGATCTTCTTAGATGTGGAAGTTTACATAGACAACAATACCATCCAAACTAAGTTACATCGTAAAGCCAGTGCAGGTAACACCCTATTGGACGCCTCTAGCCATCACCCCAAACATCTTATTCATAGCACCCCCTATGGGGAGATGCTACGCATCAATCGTATTTGTAGCAGACAGGAAGATGTGAGGGATGCTCAGGAGGCCTGTTGATTGTGCTTTTTGGCCAGAGGTTACTCAGATAGAGTTATCAAAGCAGCAATAGTGAGAACGGCGGGTCTAACCAAAGAGGAGGCACTTACTACAAAAGCGATGAAGGTAACAAACAGTTCCACCCCTGACTCTGAACCAATACGTTTAATCACAACTTTCAGCAAACAACATCATATAATTCGAAAAATCATGGGAAAACATTGGGCTCTGATCCAAAATGATCCCAGTCTTAAAATGGGATCTTATCCCTCTCCCACAATTGCCTACAGGAAGGCTTTATTTATGGAAAACTGTCTGGTGAGCAGTAGTCTGGAAGTCTTGGCTAAGACGAACTGGCTAAGCTCACGCACAGGGTTTTTTAAGTGCGCTTCCTGTAAAGCTTGTAGATATGGCGTGAATATGACATCGTACGCAACACGCTTTTCAGATCATAAGACTCCAATTTCAAAATATTTGACCTGTAAAACTGAGTTTGCCGTTTATGTTTTGGAGTGCCCTTGTCCTTTAAGATATGTGGGGAGCACGAAGCTCCCTGTACATAAAAAGGTGCTCCAGCATATGAGGGATATTACCCACTGCGACAAAACTTATCCTGTCGCCAGACATTTTAATGACTGCCACAAGAGAGATTTGAATCTTGTGAAATATTATGCAATTGATGCAGTTATGCCTCTCAGGAGAGGAGGCAATAGAGAAGGGATTCTTTGCAGATTGGAAACACACTATATTTTAAACCTAGACAGTAAACAACCGACAGGTTTAAATGCCAGCGAGGATTTTTACACATGTCTGTAGTTTTTACTCTAATAATAGAAATGACTGCCCCAAATGGATGCATTCACTGTTTTCTCAAAATTCAACATATAGGTCTTACGCTGAAATAGGTTCGAGTTATAAACCGTACATTAGTTATGGTGTTTTTCTTAGTATATGTCGCTTTTTAACTATGTGAAAATTAAATCAATTTAATCTTTTTAGTAATTGTCGCACATTATTCACAATATTCTGCTTTAATATATAGGTTGCACTAGCTTAGTGATTTGCACATTTGGGCACACTTAGTAATTGACAGCGTTATCATGAGACTGTCCATTGGTAATTAATGGTTTTATGGAATTCGATTGTACATAAATCATAGGTGCTAACAAGCCAGTATATGTTGTGTTCATATGCAATGTTGTATTTTACAATTATGCACCAAACATTGTGACTGTGGTATTGCGGTTCAAGAGACCCGACCAGTTATTGCAGTTAACCCTATTTTTGATTTACTTTTAAACGCATTCATCGTTTAAATTCAATTTTACAATTAGAATGAATTGTTATTTGTAAACTGATTTATGTGATTTTAGAACCATATGGTTTTACAATATCAAGCGAATTTCATCAGTCATATGTCTACTATGTCTATGATGACGATGTTACAATTATTTTTGCACTGCCACTTTAAATAATTGGACAACCCTCCATAGCGTGTCATGTGATCAAGGGCCGTTGGGCTTGAAACGCGTCATGGAGGAGGTGCGGGGAAAAGCACAATAAAGATATAGCACCTTCAAACTTCTGGGTCCGCTGTCGTCTTTTAGACTCTGTGTTTGACGACTTTTTGCTGCATATATATATATATATATATAATCGCTCCTAGTGCACCTTGTCAGCAACGGGGCACTCGTAGGCGGGTGCCGAGAACACGGTGGTGCTCCGTGTTAATATCAACGCTCCTAGACCCCCTCTCCCAGCTACGAAAGAAGCACGGCATTCGCGGGATAGTTGTCAATAGTTTTCTTTATTCTTTCGACGCTCGCACAGATGCGTTTCGGGTAGTTCCTTCCTCAGTGTGTTCACAGATTGTGAACCCGGAAAGCATGTATTTATTAAAAGCGCTCTCAGTCATGAAGTACAAAAATAAAGGTAGGACTGGTCGCCCTGAATGTTTGGTGGGCGCCATCTTGGAACGTGCAAATTTTGACATTGTTATTTATAAGAACAATGTCTGGTTATTGTCTTCAATGTTTTGTAATAATAGTATTATTATATACAGCAAAGCAGTAATTAAATATTACTATGCACATTCAATCAAGGATCTTGCCGTGGATCGGCGTTCGGCGGTTCCATGTGTTGGAGCCGCCTGTTGTCCTCTTTTATTACGCCGTGTATCGGCATATCCTAAAAGTACTTCAAGATTAATTATTCATTCCACATTAATTTCATAAGGTTTTTCTCAGATAGGGGATGGATTAATTTCCTAGGTGGACTGCAAGTTCTTCTCCGCTGTTCAGTCCCCCAGGATTTTTTGTTTGCAAGTCGATGATAAACCTGGATTCCAGTCCTCTTAATTTCAAAGTCATATCTCCGCCTCTTATGTGTGTCGGGATATAATCCAGTCCGAAATATTGGAGCAAGTCTCGGTTACTTTGATGTTTGATTGCGAAATGTTTCGCCACCGGATATGTCAGATCTTTGTTGGCGATGGCACGCATGTTTATCGTGCTTCCTATATATTTCAACTTGCACGGACACATCAAGCAGTAAACCACATGTGTGGTTTGGCATGTTATGAACTTATTTATAGGTCTTCTGTCTTTTAAGCCTGGAACTTCGTAGCCCAGAACTCTTTTGCTGTGTGCTCACGCCTTGCATCTTCTACAAGGGAAGAAACCTTTCATTGCCGCAAGAGAGTTCGATTTAGGTGGAATTGTGTCCAAATGGCTGTGGACCAGTTTGTCTTTTAAAGATTTTGCTTTCTTAAATGTTACTAGAGGTCTAGGTGAGACATCCATTCCAATAATCGGGTCAGTTCTTAATATATGCCAGTTTTTTTGCAGTGTCTTTTTTAAGAAATTTGCATCTTCAGAGAAAGTTGTAATCATGCGGAACTTGTCTTCATTTTGTTTGTCCTCTTTATTTTTCCGCAATAAATGTTCTCTGGGTATTCTTGTCACCTTCTTGAGTGTGTTTTTCAAATGTTTTGGATCATAGCCCCTGGCTAAGAATCTTTCTATGCTTTCCTCTGCCGCCTTTTGAAAATATTCCTCTCTGGAACAGTTCCGTTTTAGGCGTAGTAATTCGCCGTAGGGAATGCTTTGTTTTAATTTCATTGGGTGTCCACTAGCCGCATGTAAAATGCTGTTGCCCGCGGTTGGTTTTCGGTACAGGGAGGTGGCGATTTTATTATTCTTAATTTCGACCCTGAGGTCGAGATAGCTCACTGCCACTGAGCTGTTCTCGCCCGAGAATCGTAGATTAATGTTATTATCATTCAGATGTTCCATGTATTGTTTTGCACTCTCCACAGATCCCTTCCACACCAGGAAGAGATCGTCTATGTAACGATACCAAGTGACAATTTTCGCTGTCCATTCTGTGTTACCTGCGGACCAGGCCAGCTGCTCCTCCCACCAGCCCACGAATAAATTTGTGTAGCTGGGGGCGAAGCAGGTGCCCATCGCGGTCCCCGAGACCGGTCGATACAGGTCCCCCTGAAAGAGGAAGATATTGTTCAGCAAACAGAATTCAGTCATTTCTAGCAACATTGTACTATGACCTGCAAATTTCAAGGCTCTTTTCTTGCAGAAATATTCTACTGCCTTCAGACCATGTGAGTGTTCAATACTCATATATAGGCTCGTGATGTCTAGAACCATCAATGTATATTCCGGCTCCCACTTAAGTTGCTCAATGTGTGAGATAAAGTCTTTGGTGTCCCTGACGTAGGATTCCAAAGATAGAACTGACTCAAATAGAAAATTATCTATGAAGATTGACATATTTTCGGTGAGACTTCCAATCGAGGAAACTATAGGTCTTCCCGGTGGGGCCCTAGTGTCCTTGTGGATTTTTGGTAGTTGGTAGAATGTTGGAATAATTGGATTCATAGTTCTTAAAAACAAGTATTCCTCAGTGCTCAACATGGTCTTGTTATGCCACTTTTGTATCAAGGCATGGTATTCATTGATTCTTTCCTGATATCTTTTCATTGTTGTCAGTTCATAATGATCTTTGTCTTTGAGCTGTCTCAACGCTTCTCCTACGTATTGCTCTCTTGATAGTAGGACAATGTTACCTCCTTTGTCCGAAGGTTTATATATGACGTCAGGATCAACGATCTTGAAAAGAGGACAACAGGCGGCTCCAACACATGGAACCGCCAAACGCCGATCCACGGCAAGATCGTTGATTGAATGTGCATAGTAATATTTAATTACTACTTTGCTGTATATAATAATACTATTATTACGAAACATTGAAGACAATAACCAGACATTGTTTTTATAAATAACAATGTCAAAATTAGCACGTTCCAAGATGGCGCCCACCAAACATTCAGGGCGACCAGTCCTACCTTTATTTTTGTACTTCATGACGGAGAGCGAAGGGCCTTGATCACATGACAATTAATATATGTATGTATGTATGTATGTATATATATATATATATATATATATATATATATATATATATATATATTTATATGACAAAAGGAGCGGCACAACCAATTCTTTATTGAAGCCTCACAGGGCTTTGTTCACGGTCAGTTAGTCCTTCTACCATTTTCCTTTTTATACAAGTGGTGTGTCATTATATTGCTAATGCATTTCTTAACATGTTAAATCACATGGGCAGAATAATTTTTTATAGTTCATAATTGGAATAGTTCCCAGTTATTATTACTTTTAGTTGTCGGTTATAGTACCCAGTTAAAGTAAAAATATTTCAGCTGGTACTATCAAGTTCACTCTAAATGTATATGGAGGTCTTCCCGAAAGTTCAGGCCTCTTGGTATTTTTGTTCGCATCAAAACACATTCAGAGGTGCAGCACAGGAAAACACATGATGCATAAACATACAATCAGCGGAGTAAGAACAAGGCACATGACGCATCAAAACACATTCAGAGGTGCAGCACAGGAAAACACATGATGCATAAACATACATTCAGCGAGAAGGGAAATGCACATAACGCATAAAAACACATTCAGAGGTGCAGCAAAAACTAATACGCAGAAATTACGTAAGCCACAACCTGCGGCAGTCCCAAATGTCATGGGGGGCCTAAACGGAGCAGCTGCCCACTAAGTGCTGGGCAGCTGGAGATGATGGGGCCAACACGTTGGAGCCTTGCAGGCTCTGGCCACAAAAAACACTTGTGAACCTCGTGGGCTCTAGAACAACTGTGGGGGGGCAAGTGGGAGCGGCCCGCTGCTTTCCGGGGCCACTCTACCACACCTGGACAATGCCCCCTATTACGTGGGAGTCCCTCTCGGGGACTCGAAAACAACTGGGGCACTTGGGAGCCTCTCGGGGCTCGTAAATCAATAAATGCCGCCTGGGTGGAACCCCCCCCTCTCGGGGGACTCGAGGGGTGAAAATGCGCCCGGTGCCTCAGGGAGGTTAACACAGCAATGCCCCCTCACGTTGGAGCGACCCGCGGGTCTACTCCAGGAAACCTGGACAAGGGAGGAGGAGCCCTTACTCACCAGGCTCTCCTCGATGCTGCTTTTCGGCAAGGGCGGTGCCCTCCTTCTCACCCGGTCCTGCTCCTGGGGGCCGGTTGTTGACAATGGCGGCGGACGGGGCTCTCTTCCTCGGGAGAGCCTCGCCTGGAAATCAGCACGCTTCCTCTCCCTGCTCCGGGTTCGGCCTTGCTTCCTGGGGAAGCCCTCGAGCCGGGAACCAATCCCAGTGCGGCCTTCGGGAGGCTCAGGGGTGCTTGGGCCAATCCCAGCTCGGGCCCTACTGATGAGCCTCCCGCAGGGGAGCCAATGGCGGCCGCGGCAACTCTTCTTTGGGGCAGCCAATGGCAGCGCAGCCCTACTGACGAGCCCCCTGGCTCCGGTCGTGCTGCCGAGGCCAACGCTGCAATTTCTCCGCCAAAGCACGGGGTGGGCACCCGTTGCAATTAAATTAATAATTAATTCCGGCAATGCCCCTGGCTGGGTGGGCACCCGTCAGGGGTCAAACAAAGGGGCAGGCACACTGCAATACGCTGCGCGGGGAGCCACGAAAGGGAAAATAAAGCGCTCTAGGCGCTAGGGGCAAGTCCAGCACTTCCAGGCGCTGGTGGCTCCAGAAAAGTAAGAGAAAAGCGCTCCTCATGCGCTAGTGCCCGAAAGTCCTGCACAAAGTCCTTCAGGAGGTGGGGGGGGGGGGGCAAGGCTGGGCCCAGAGCCAGCTCACAGAGTCCTCCTAATTAGGGGGGCAATCCCCAGTGGCTGTCCTCCTGGCACCCAGCAGCGGCAGCAGCTCCCCCTCAGGAAAAGGATCCAAGAAGAAAACAGTCTATCACGCCTCCAGGATATCCAGTGGCTGGGCAGGGCCCAGGGAGGCAAACCTTCCCCTGGGCCCCAGCAGCAGCACGCCCCAGGTAGATTCCAGTCAGAAACAAGAACATTTTACAAGAGGTCACAGCCTCCTTTTATACACACAATTCTTTGGTCTAAAGGTGTAGGCAAGGAGCGAACCAGATGCAACTGGTTCCTGAGCACTTTGATTTTGCTCAGCCCCTCTCTCTATTCACTGGATGAATCAGGGCCAAGTCCAACACAACCCCCTTCCAGCCAAAACGCAGGGCAGGCCAATCACCACTGTGATGGACTTCCCTGCTTTGGGCGATACAACACGGACGCGGGCCTGCAGTGCAGGGACACCCTCCGGTTCTACGCCCTTTGGTTCCACAAGACAAGCACATACATAAAAAAAATTCAGGCCCAACTAGGCTACCCCACTGGTACTCCTTAGTTGTCCACAGCTAGAACCAGGCCCTAGGCCACCCAGGTGCCACTGGTCCCTTCCTATTCACAGAGTGGGGGGTGGTAACCCCTGGCATACAATAGCCATTCTCCACCCTTCTTCTCAGTGTAGTTCCAAACTACCACTGACCCTTCAACCTAGGGTCCGCACCCTCAGGCTGACCATAGGTCACGGGCAAGAATGCCTCACCCTACCTCTACTTCTGAAGCACCCTCCAGAACACAACTCTCCCACCTGGGATCCAAATTCACCGGATGCACAGGGGTCAGACTCCCTCTGATCCCCTTCCAGAATTCTGCACCCTCCCAACTCTAGCGGTACTGCCAGACACCAGAACTACTGAAACCCTGTTCACCGATGTTCCACATTCTTCAAACACTCTGGGAGATCCTCCTCAAATGACCTATTGGTACAGCCTAGGCCCCCGACCTGACGTTCCCTTCAGAAACATTCCAGGCCCTGAGAATGGGTTTCGGGCACCTGGAGACACGCAGTCCCTCCCACTTAATCTCCTCTGAGACAGGACGTGAGCCCCTACACCGAAACCTAGCTGGGCTACACTGAAACTCTTCCACCACACTGGGCTGGAAGACACCTCAGCCGCTCCTTTAGGAATCACTCCATCCTTGATGTCTTTCTCCAACCGGAACCTTACCAACTCCAAAATTCTGTCTCTAAACATACCACAGAAATCAAAAGCAGGCTCCACTTCTGCAGACGTTCTTGGGAAAGGTTTAACACACGGAACTTAGGTATGCGAGCAAAACAAGAGTACACAAGTATTCAACAAGCTCCCCATCCAGAGAACTCACACCATTCATCCACACACACCCCCCCAGACTGGTAAGGCAGTTTCTACCACCCCTGATTTCTCAACCTGTCCACACGTGACACAGGTACCATTACTCCAGGAAAGGGACGGGGACACATGCACCGGACACATTTTCGCTGCCACCACTGGATCCCACTCTCTGGTGAATCCAGAAAACACACTGCACTTAGGGGATGATTTACCCTCCCGAGCTAGGGACACCTAACTCACAGTGCACAAGAAACACATTTCCAGAGAAATGAAATTTTTAGCAAACTTAAAAACAATAATCCCCTTCCATGTGACTATCTAAAATGCGGAGTTTTGTAGTGGGGCCAGTTGTCGCTGTGGTACTGCGCAAACACAAGTCCATTTCCCACCGCTGGCCACCAATGTTAGAAATGGGATTTCTGGTTGGCTAAGGCTTGCGCCAAAGTCAGGCAGAAACCACCATTCTAAGTCAGGGCACAGAAGTCACCCGCCGAGATAACCCCTGCTCACCCTCTTGGTACCTTGGCACGAGCAGTCAGGCTTATCTCAGAGGCGATGTGTAAAGCATTTGCCCACGCACTTACCTGCAACAACATCCCAGATCCCCTACAAAAGGAACTCCACACAAGGTATATGTAAAAATAGCCTTTGTATTGCAAAACACATTAGATAGAAACACACACTTTGCAATGTGCCACCAGGCACGGGCAGAAATTACAGCGGATATATGTACAGGACAGGGCCACAGGGACCACTGTCGGGAATATGCACTTGTAGATTTTAGAATAATAATCACTGTAGCACAAAATAGCAACTGTAGCACACAACCAGTAATCACTGGTACCAGGTAAGTACCACCTACGCAACCCTAACCACCTTAGGAGAATATTACGCAGGGAACCTGGGCTTCACTAGCACACCTGTACTAGAAAGAACAACCACCTAAGTATCACCATACTTTTAGGGGTATAGGCAAGAACACATTACACATGATGCATCACAACATTCAGAGGCGTAGGGAAGGAAAACACATGGTGCATAAACATACATTCAGCGGTGTAAGAACAAGGCACATGACGCATCAAAACACATTCAGAGGTGCAGCACAGGAAAACACATGATGCATAAACATACATTCAGCGGTGTAGGGAAATGCACATGACGCATAAAAACACATTCAGAGGTGCAGCAAAAACGAATACGCAGAAATTACATAAGCCACAACCTGCGGCAGTCCCAAATGTCATGGGGGGCCTAAACAGAGCAGCTGCCCACTAAGTGCTGGGCAGCTGGAGATGATGGGGCCAACAAGTTGGAGCCTTGCAGGCTCTGGCCACAAAACACTTGTGAACCTCGTGGGCTCTAGAACAACTGAGGGGGGGGGGCAAGTGGGAGCAGTCCGCTGCTTTCCGGGGCCACTCTACCACACCTGGACAATGCCCCCTATTACATGGAAGTCCCTCTTGGGGGACTCGAAAACAACTGGGGCACTTGGGAGCCTTTCGGGGCTCGTAAATCAAAAAATGCCACCTGGGTGGAGCCCCCACCCCCTCTTGGGGGACTCGAGGGGTGAAAATGCGCCCGGTGCCTCAGGGACGTTAAAACAGCAATGCCCCCTCACGTTGGAGCGACCCGCAGGTCTACTCCGGGAAACCTGGACAAGGGAGGAGGAGCCCTTACTCACCGGGTTCTCCTCGACGCTTATTCTCAGCGATGCTTTTCGGCGAGGGCGGCGCCCTCCTTTTCACCCGGTCCTGCTCCTGGGGGCCGGGTGTTGACAATGGCGGCAGATGGGGCTCTCTTCCTCAGGAGAGCCTCGCCGGGGAATCAGCACGCTTCCTCTCCCTGCTCCGCGTTTGGCCCTGCTTCCTGGGGAAGCCCCTGAGCCGGGAACCAATCCCAGCATGGCCTTCGGGAGGCTCAGGGGCGCTTGGGCCAATCCCAGCGCGGCCCTACTGACGAGCCTCCCGCAGGGGTACTAATGGCGGCCACAGCAACTCTTCTTTGGGGCAGCCAATGGCAGCGCTGCCCTACTGACGAGCCCCCTGGCTCCGATCGTTCTGCCGAGGCCAACGCTGCAATTTCTCCGCCAAAGCACGGGGTGGGCTCCCGTTGCAAATGAATTAATAATTAATTCCGGCAATGCACCTGGCTGGGTGGACACCCGTCAGGGGTCAAACAAAGGGGCAGGCACACTGCAATACGCGGCGTGGGCAGCCGCGAAAGGGAAAATAAAACACTCTGAGCGCTAGGGGCAAGTCCAGCGCTCCCAGGCGCTGGTGGCTCCAGACAAGTAAAAGAAAGCGCTCCTCCTGCGTTAGTGCCCCAAAGTCCTGCACAAAGTCCTTCAGGAGGTGGGGGAGGCAAGGCTGGGCCCAGAGCCAACTCACACGGTTCTCCTAAGCAGGGAGGCAATCCCCAGTGGCGGTCCTCCTGGCGCCCAGTAGCGGCAGCAGCCCACCCCCTCAAGAAAAGGATCCAGGAAGAGAACAGTCCATCAGGCCTCCAGGATATCCGGGGGCTGGGCAGGGCACAGGGAGGCAAGCCTTCCCCTGGGCCCCAGCAGCAGCAGGCCCCTGGTAGATTCCAGTCAGAAACAAGAACATTTTACAAGAGGTCACAGCCTCCTTTTATACACATAATTCCTTTATCTAAAGGTGCAGACAAGGGGCGAACCAGATACAACTGGTTCCTGAGCACTTTGTTTTTGCTCAGCCCCTCTCTCTATTCACAGGATGGGTCAGGGACATCAGACACACCACAGGGGGTGGAGCCAGCATTGTTTGGGGAAAGCCCAGCCCTATTCAGGTCCCAGGTGTACTCCTCCCTCACATCACTCATGCTAATCTCAACACTCACCACCGGGGCAGACCCATCATGACTCATGGACAAAGGCTCACCAGCCAGCTCCAGCCAATCACACACCAGACACAAATTACACAAACATGCCAACTTCTAGAAGTGGCACTTCCACACTAGACACAATCACGCCGCACATACCAAACTCGCACCTGCACTCCCCACACATCAGGAACTACCAGGGACACATACATTCCAAATGCATTCCTATGAGAGGGCAGGCCAATGTCATACACGCACTCAGGGAGCACACGCACTTTACACTGCGCCACAGTGTCAAAGTGCGCAAAGACCAGAAATGACTATAACTATTTAATAATACCAGGCAAAAAGTTCAGGGGTGAACCTGCCAGAAGGGCCAAGTCCAAGAATATATATATATATATATATATATATATATATATATATATATATATATATATATATATATATATATATATATATATATACACTCCATTTTCTCCTTAGTACCTCCGTGCACAAACAGGATCACAGACTCAAACTTTCGCTGATGGCAGAAATCATTTTTATTTAATTCAAAGTGCTGGAACAGTGCATGCCTCATGTACTGGTGATTGCCAGTGGGTAATATATAGTATATGTATATATATATATATATATATATATATATATATATATATATATATATATATATATATATATATATATATATATATATATATATATATATATATATATATATATATATATATATATATATACATACAAATACTATATATACTATATATTACCTACTAGCAATCACCAGTACATAGTTATAGTTAGGACCTAGTTTCCATAGGAAAAGGGTTTTTTCTTTTCCCAAAAACTTTGACGCCAGTTGATTAATCTTCGTGAAATTTTTCAATGAAAGTGGCCTGCTCTGGTCAGCTTCAGTCTTGAAAGTTTTGGGGTGATTTGTCAAGCGGGGGCTGAGAAAAAAGGGGGAAATTTTAGACAAAGCTACAGCCCAAACTGATGAACGGAATTACACAATTTGGTAAAAAGGTAGGTCTTGGTTCAGAAAGAGCCCTTTGTTTCAATGGTGGAAATCCGTTCAGTAGGTCCTGAGAAATTAGAAAAAGAAAAGGTTCAATATCTGTCCTCCATAGGAAACTTTAGACAAAGCTACAGCCCGAACTGCTGAACGGAATTACAAAAAATTTGGCAAAAAGGTAGCCCTCAGTTCAGAAAGAGCCGTTTTTAGGTCTCGCCTGTCGATGCGCATGCGCATCGAGCAAGCGAGACTATGGGGGCTTATCCACTCTTTATCCAACTTGCAAGGAATCGTGGCGATTCCTTGCAGTGCCCGTGACTTTTAAGCTCAATGCGCATGCGCATTGAGCTTAAAAGCGCATGCACATGCCCCCAGCCGCCTGCCTTGCCTACTCTCCCGCCCCCTCACTTCTTGATTGCACGGCCGCTAGGCCGTGCCTCCCCTACTCTCCTCCTCCTACTCTCCTCCCCTCGCCGTCTGTTCCCGCACTCCTCCCACACCCCCGCTCCGCCCCCTCCCCTGCCTGCCATGTCGCGTCGCATTTCTCCTCCCCCCTTCCCACAGCTCCCCTACTCTCCTCCTCCTACTCTCCTCCCCTCGCCGTCTGTTCCCGCACTCCTCCCACACCCCCGCTCCGCCCCCTCCCCTGCCTGCCATGTCGCTTCGCATTTCTCCTCCCCCTCCCCACAGCTCCCCTACTCTCCTCCTCCTACTCTCCTCCCCTCGCCGTCTGTTCCCGCACTCCTCCCACACCCCCGCTCCGCCCCTTCCCCTGCCTGCCATGTCGCGTCTAACTTCACAAAAACCAAGACCTTGCTTAGACCATTTTGTGCACACCAAATGTAATTTGTATTATGGAGAATTAAGAAAGGATTATTAGATAGAGAAGTTTTCTAATTTGTATCATTGCGATTTGAACTGTGTACGAATTTCTATGCATAATACCAAGATTTTCAAGATTTACCAACAGCTCTATGTTAACATGTCCGATATCAGCGTAGATTCTGTATAGATTCGATTCTCATGATGGGGCTGTACTTTCAATCCTGAATGATCCGATTTGTGTCCAAATATGTGTTTTCAGCCCGTTACATCCGAAATGTTGCCTCATGTTAATCTTCACATTTTGTTTCTTTCTAATGCTGGCACACAAATTAATATTCTTTCACCAAGTTAAAACCCACTTCCTATATGTCGAATTTATAGGTTCCCTTTCTACTTTAATTGGGACTCAGGCTTCCCTTCTTTACCAACATCTGACCTTTACACAACAACCCTTCCATGCACGTCTTTATTTCTATTAAGTAAGCATACTATGTCACGCCCTCAGCAACATTCACTGAGGCAAACCCACAGCGAGGTTTACGTTTCAGCTGTTTTGATGCGGGCCATTACTCTAGTCACGGCAGGTGACTACTTAATCACTTCCGCTTCCAGTTTGGGTTCCACACACGGAATGCTCAGAACGGTGATACAGATACTTGTCGACCATCAAGTAAGTCTACTGGCACTCTGTGAATGTTAACAGTAACGTCTACGGCACCATTATTTATTTTTTCTTGCTTAAACATGGGAGCTTACCCCAGTCTCCCTTTATGTATTCATAGACGGCGCTGTGACGCGTAGAACGGTGATACAGATACTTGTCGACCATTAAGTGAGTCTGCTGGCACTCTGTTAATTTTTAACTGTAACTTTTACGGTGCCATATTTTAATTTTTTCTTGCTTAAACATGGGATCTTACCCCAGTCTCCCTTTATGTATTCACAGACAGCGCTCTCAAGGACACGCCACCTACATGGACGTTGTGCTCATCTTCGTGGAGCATTTACCTATGGAGAATGGTCATATATAGACGTTTTCCGCTACCCGATCTCATATTTAGGATTCTCATCCTCGCAGGCTAAATCCCTCTACTGGACCCCAACCCCCCCCCACCGCGCCCCCTTGTTTTGTCACCACTATCTTTTCCCAACCCAGCGAAACGCTTTTATCAGGACCTGTGGACAAATCTGGTGAGCATAGATTTACCAATGAGTTTGCTGTCCTCACACAAATGCTGCACCAGTCAGCAGGTCGAATGCTCCCTTGGGATAAGCTGCGGTTTCTGGATGCTTAATGCAGTGGAAACAAGGAATGTTCCGTGGTTAACTGTCTCTAACGTGCCACCTTCGCTGCATGTCTGTGGGACGTCACGTTTCTCGTCCTAGGCTTTCATCTGACGCCCCAGTAGGTTCTGGGAGTTGTAGTCTTGGTATTGTTCCTATAAATCAACTGGACCTGCTTACTCAACAAGGCGCACTGTTGACAAAGACTGATGAGCCAACTGGTTTAACGAGGATAGCGATGTTGGCCACCCCTCACCCTCACTCACCCTCAACCCCTCACCCTCACTCACCCTCAACCCCTCACCCTCACTCACCCTCACTCACCCTCACCCTCACTCACCCTCACTCACCCTCAACCCCTCACCCTCACCCTCACTCACCCTCACTCACCCTCAACCCCTCACCCTCACTCATCCTCACTCACCCTCACCCTCACTCACCCTCACTCACCCTCAACCCCTCACCCTCACCCTCCCTCACCCTCACTCACCCTCACCCTCACCCTCACTCACCCTCAACCCCTCACCCTCACTCACCCTCTCTCACCCTCAACCCCTCACCCTCACTCACCCTCAACCCCTCACCCTCAACCCCTCACTCACCCTCACTCTCACTCATCCTCACTCACCCTCAACCCCTCACCCTCACTCACCCTCAACCCCTCACCCTCACTCACCCTCAACCCCTCACCCTCAACCCCTCACCCTCACTCACCCTCAACCCCTCACCCTCGACCCCTCACCCTCAACCCCTCACCCTCACCCTCACTCACCCTCACTCACCCTCACTCACCCTCACTCACCCTCAACCCCTCACCCTCACTCACCCTCAACCCCTCACCCTCACCCTCACTCACCCTCAACACTTCACCCTCAACCCCTCACTCACCCTCACTCTCACTCACCCTCACTGCCTCACCCTCACCCTCACTCACCCTCAACACCTCACCCTCACTCACCCTCACCCTCACTCACCCTCAACACCTCACCCTCACTCAGCCTCAACACCTCACCCTCACCCTCACTCACCCTCAACCCCTCACCCCCTCACCCTCAACCCCTCACCCCCTCACCCTCACTCACCCTCACTCACCCTCAACGCCTCACCCTCAACTCCTCACCCTCAACACCTCACCCTCACTCACCCTCACAACACATATTGTGTTACAATAGGTGTCACATTTGCGAAAGATAAAACGATTGGCATTGTAAATAACAAAGCTATTATTTCGCTATTTTAAAAACAAGCACATACATAAAAAATGTGTCCTTTACAATACCAATAGCTAAAACGTTCCTAATACGAGACATATTGCATTGCTGTGCTTCTCTCCCCTGCTGCACTCTCCTGCTCTCTAGAGATGTAGCATAACGACGAGAGCTGCCATATAAGTCACGTAAATACAAAACATGTTGCATTCCAAATGCTATAGGTGTCACATTCGCAAAAGTTATAACTATTGGCGTTGTAAATGACAAAGCTATCAATTTAGCTATTTTAAAAACCAACAAATAAATAAAATATTTGTCATTTACAAAACAAAAAGCTCCAACTTTTCTAATGCGAGACCTATTGCATTTCCAATGCTTGTTTTAAATGGTGTAAATCTGTTCAGTAGTTCCTGAGAAATTAGAAAAAGAAGTCTGCACCCTCCTGGGCATGAGCTACACTTTAATTGGCTGCCAACACTCTAAACCAGGAAGTGTTGGTAGAACCGAGTCACAAGAAAACCTGCTCTCGCTTCAATGAACCAAAGCAGGATTGCTTTTAAACAAGAAGAACTGCATGTCAGCAACTCCCCCTGTGGAAAAGCAATGCTGGCTCATGCAAGAGACAGGGAGCCAGCGGGACCGTCTGGGAATTGGGGCTCCCCCAACAGTCCCCAGCTGAGAGTCTAGGCCCCGGGGGATGGTGTCCCTGGGGCCAGAAGTGGCACGGGAGGGGGGCCACAAGACCCTACTCCTCCAACATAAAAAATAGAGGCAGAGCCCCAGGGGATGGGGTCCCTGGGGCTAATAGAGGCCTCAGGAGGGGGGCCACGCAGCCCCTCTCCTTACATTTTTTTTTAAATAAATAAATAAATATATGGCCATACCCTGGGAATTGGGGTCCCTGGGGCTGAAATTGGCCTCAGGAGGGGGTGCCCCGCGGCCCCCTTCCCATTTTTTTTATAGGGATCAGGTCCTTGGGATGGGGATGTCCCTTTTTTCACCTCTCTGCAACACAGATCTGTGGTGCTTACTGGAGGTACCTGGTGGCCTAGATAGCCCCTAGGCACCCTCAGGATTCAAGGGGACTTAATCCCCCAACTTGCAATGTGACAGTGGGCCTGTGTGCACAGTGTTGCAGGGGGGGGGCTGATATTATAAAGTATGCAACACACCCTCTGGCGCATTGTAAATTGGGGGGTTAAGTCCCCTTGAATCCTGAGGGTCCCTGGGACAGAGTAGCCCACCAGGTCCCTAAAGTAAGCGCCACAGAGCTGCGTTGGAGAGAGGTGATCCGAGGCCTCACCCCTTTTTATACCACTCTGCAAACGCTGCTTCTGGTGCACTGCTGGTGGGGTGATGAGGTCCTATTGTGTCCTGCGGACCTCAGGATACAAGTGTACTTCATCCTCCGAGCAGCAGTGCCCCAGAAGCTGTGTTTGCAGTGTGGTGTAAAAAGGGGCATGTGAATGTCAATTATCTATTAGAGCATAGGACAGTGAATATATTTTATCTCTTTTAACTGAAATGGATTTTATGAATATGGTTATTAATGATTGGTTTTAAGATATTTGGGTAGTTTTATTCAGGTGTCTTTTAGCCAATTGTTTTAAATAGTGTCAGTGGAATATGTGTGCAAAACGTAGAAAGGGGGCAGGGTAGAAATAATTTTACCCTTTAGACCTGCTAAGGGGATCCCAGAAGGACCCCCAGGCGACACCGGCAGGTGCGTGTAGGGTGCACGGACTCTGCCATAAAGTAAATAAAATAAAACAGAGCTTTTTTATAATCAGGCTAAATACCAGGCGCAAAATTATTACACTTTATGGGGGGCCCAGAGGGGCCTCCCAGCCCCAGGGATTGTCACCCCCCGGGGCTAAAAAAATAAATGGTGGGTGGAGGAGTCCAAGGTCCCCAATGCCGCGGGGACCACCCCCCCACCCCCCCCCGGGGCTTTATGTGTTGTGGGAGGGGGACTCTGTGGCCCCCTTCCTGGAGCACTCGAGGGCCCCGTAATCCCCCGGGGCTACAAAACAAAATGGTTGGGGGGCTGCAAGGTCTCCAAAGCCCGGGGGACCACCACTCCCCGGGGCATTATGTATTGTGGGAGGGCCGGCTCCTGCAGTGTCCCAGAGTGTCCATTCCGCCCTCCCATAGCAAGGAAATCTGTTCTCTCTTTCAAAATCTAAATCAGATTGGTTTTTCACATGGGGAGCTGCATGTTAGTAGTTCCCCATGTGGAAAAGCAGTGCCAGCTCCCAAACGCGTAGAGGTTGTGCACCAAAGGCACTGGAGTTGCGTACCCTACAGATTATGAGTTGTGCATACAGTGCGTGCACACCAGGGGGCCGCACTGAGCGCCTCTCTGGGTGCGCGACTTTTAATGTTACCGTAAAAAAATAGCTCCTATCAGTAATGTCTAATATCCCTGGGGACTCTTTTCCCCAGGTCTTATAAAAAATGTGCGAGACCGTGGGTAGAGTCACAATGCTCCCACTGTCCCGCCAGGCCCCCGCGTCCTTCGGGAGCCAGCATTGCTTTTCCACATGGGGAGATGCTAACTTGCATGTGGAAAGGCAATCTGGTTTGGATTTTGAAAGTGAGAACAGATTTCACTGCTCTGTCTTTCAAAATCCAAACCAAGGGGCATATTATCAAGCAGGGCGATAAAGATTATTGCTGTTTCAATGGGCTTGATAATCTGGCCTTTTGAATTCCAATAGAAACCCATGTTGTGGTGTGAACATGGGCTTCTATTAGAAAGTGGTTCAAGGGTGTTGTAAATCTGGTTTGGATTTTGAAAGAGAGAACAGGGTGCATCTGTAGGGTAAGTGCAGGTTAGTGTAGGGGTAACACTTACTATTCTAACTCCAGGGGGTTGCATCAGTAGGGTAAGTGCATATTAGTGTAGTGGTAACAATTACTATTCTAACTCCAGGAGGGTGCATCTGTACAGTGTGTGCTAGATAGTGTATGATTAACAATTACTATTGCAAATTCAGGGAGTTGCACCTGTGGGGTATTTGCTGGATAGTGTATGAGTAACAATTACTATGAAAAAGAAAGGAGTTAAAGGAGAAGGAGACACGCACTTTCGCCGTGAACCTGGAACAAGAGAAAGTGACGAGAGATGATTTCCGACGTGTTTAGGCTTGAGAGCCTGGTTAATCATTAAATGAAGTCTGGCAGATAAGTGCGTACTTATTCTGCAAGAAGCCTTTTGGGGACTTGTGAAGGCAAGTCATCTTCAATAATTGCCTCCCGCTGCGTGTACTTGCAAGGTCATCTGATTTGCTCATATGTTAAAAACAGAAACTTTCTACACCTCTTTTTCATTGGTTGTGAAGCATTGTAAGAAAATGTATTACCGACCAACCCCTTTCCTTGCGCAGATTTTGAAAAACATTTGATTGGTTGTTGTGTGGTTAACTCTACCTTCCTAATCCTAATGTTGATTGGCTTGTTTTTTCTATGTGACGTTACGATACGCTCACCATGTACGTAGCCCATTTTGTGACGCACTTTATTTTACAATTGCTTTTCAAAAACTAGTTGTGGTAGGGTGTTTTTAACTTAAACTGTGTACTCTGCTTAGGAGTTTGTTGACTGTAAAGGTATTTAAAAAAAATATTATTCTATTTTCTATTCTATCATAATTGTGCTGACTTTTCTCCTTTAGCGTGGAGTACTATGATCTTTTATTAAATGTATAATTCTTCAAACCATCCTTGAAAGAAAAATGCTCATGTTTCCAACATATTTTTTTGAGTCTTTTATATTCATCATATGGGTGAAATGCAAAATCTTTTTTTCATTCATTGGTATCACGCGTTGGACCACATTTTTTTTATTTTACCATAAGCACTCATTCCTTATGTTTACATTATATAAGTGTTGCCCCATCATCTATATTTAAATGTTTGGGATTTTTTTACTTGCAGATAAAGTAGAATAGAAGTGCTATGACAAACACTCCCTCACTACTTCATCTTTCCTTTTTATGTACATTTCATTTCATTATTACATTTAACAATCATTTTAAAAAATGGTCATTATTAATTAACATTTGAAGCTACAATTATATTATTTTTTTCAAAAAAGTGCTTGTGAAGATAATCCTCCTGTTCTTCACAAGTGAAAATTGAAATATACATTAACAATATGATCCTTCTGTGGAAATGAAAGATAAACTCAAGATGATGGCATCGCTCCTAACCATTACTTTGCACATAGTAATTCCTTAATTAACCTATATTTCTTGTAATGGTTCTTTCGTAAACTCGTTATTATATTCTATTTAAACTTAATTGTACCACATTCTATAATCATTTAAATATTTTTGCTTTCTTTTTTAAAAATATCAAACATACACCCATTCAGATAAATTACCTCTCTTCGATATTCTTTCCTTCCTCCGTCGAAATTCATCCAACTCCTCTGGAGGGGACATAATGTTTTATGTATTTTTAAATATACATTAACAATATGTTCCCTCTGAGGAAATGAAAGATATTCTCAAGATGCTTCCGCAGCCCCGAATCATTACCTTGCTCGTAGTTTCTTTGTCCGTATTGATTCTCTGAAACGAAACTAATCATCCCATGGGTGGGGTTTATATACTTTTTGGTTACTTAACACTCTATGGGATCAATGTATTGCTCCTCCCACGTTTAACTCACGTTTTTCAGTTGACAGGTGTTCTCGTTTCACTGTTTTAGTACGTCATGTATTTATATAAACGTGCCTCTTTCCATAATTTTTTACTTTCGTATAATTTCTAAAATGCTTTATTTAAACTTGTTTTTCTTAGTAAAACATTTCTATAGGTTACTTTTTTAAATACGAGTATTATTATTCATTCCCTTTTTTTCCCAACTTATTATTCTAGTAACTTCTCTTTTTTTTAAACTTTTTTTATTATTCTTCATTACCCTAAACCCCTATTGTCCCTGCATCCCGTGCCAGAGATACTCTCTATTAAAATTAGAGTATTCTAATTTATATCCGAGTATTAATTTTTTAATTCCATTACTCCGAGTTTTAATACATTTATTTATCTAAATATTTTTAATCAGTCAGGCTTTAGGGTATGCAGTGCTTCAAACTCCCTATGCATTATGCATGTAGTGGTGTAACTACCTTCACATTTGTGCTTCAGGCCTACAATTCCCCAGTCACTATCCATATACTCCAGCAAACACAGTGTGACTGCTGTTGCAATGTCATAATGACCCTTTCAGTACCTTGTATTAATTCATTTACTAAAGTAAAAGTCAACCAACTAAGAATTCACCCAGTGTCTTTACTTATATTAATATAATCATTCAGTCAGTAAGCATGTACTCATGCAGTGAGCCAGACTTTAGGGAATGGAGTGATTCAAAGTGCTATGTATTATGCATGTAGTGGTGTAATAACTCACATTTATGCTTCAGGACTACAATACCCCACTCACTATACATACCAGGGGTCTCCAACCAGTAGCTCGGGAGCTACTGGTAGCTCACCAGCACCCTGAAAGTAGCTCTCAAAGGTGAAGCCAAACCAAGCCAATCTCAGAGATTCTGTGTATATTAAAGAAGGTAGCACTGCTCATTTCACTACCCTTAAGAGTTACAGACAGCCAAACCAATGGTAGGGCCTGTTGATAACACTCAAACACACAATGTTGTGGCATATCAATTAATCATTTAGGGATGTATAGGGCGCACTACTCACCTGTGAGGGTTTCCAGGTGCTGGGGGAGTATGTGGGGGGATTTGTGCAGCTTTGGTCATTCGAAAAGTCAAGTCCTATGGCTCTTCCTGAATGCTTTCAGTGTGGGGCTTCATCTGATGCTGAGGGGGATTTCATTCCAGGTCTTGGCCATAATGTTGGAGAAGGGTGTGCCTCCTGTCTAGTTCTGTGGATACAGAGGATTTCGGCCAAGGCCTGGTCAGCGGAGTGGAGGTTTCTTTTGGGGGTGTAGAAGGAGATGGAGTTATTGCAGTCTGGTGTTGTGGAGGGCTTTATATATGTGTGTGAGCAGCTTGAAGGTCGCTCTTTTTTTGACGGGAGCAAGAGGAATGCTTGTTTATGCTGGGTAATGTGGTCTTGCCGTGGGATGCTGAGGATGAGTCTGGCTGTGGTGTTCTGGACAGTCTGAAGTTTGTGGAGTAGAGATTTGTTGATTTTGGCATAGTGGGTGTTCCCGTAGTCCAGCCCGCTGGTGATGAGTGCTTGGGTGATGGTCTTCCTTGTTTCGGGGGGTGGGTCTATTTGAAGGTCTTGCTGAGTATGCGGAGGGTATTGAAGCATGTGGAAGCTGCAGCGTTGGCCTATGGCTCTGAGACATGAAACATGTTTATCCACTTTAAATCTAAGTTGGGGAGACTTACTGCTGTGGTAATACCATTTGTGGCACACTGCATGTGATGATTTGAATTTTACTTGATTAGAAGCATTTAATATTGATGAATGTTTTCCTAGCATTCTGCTGATAATTTCACCTGGAATGTTTGGGTGGTTACTACTGATAATTGTGCTTGGGGTGGTCATAGTGTAATGTTAATACATACCCCCAGCACAACCCCTAACCTTCACAAACACCACTACACTACCCTAAACCCTAAAACACTACCCCCAGCATGAACCTCTACACTACATAAACACCACTGCACTACCGTAAACCCTAAAACACTACCCCCTACAGTAGACGAACACCACTGCACTATCCTAAACCCTAAAACACTACCCCCAGCACGACCCCCTACACTACACAAACACCACTGTACTACCCTAAACCCCAAATCTACCGCTAACATGACCCCCTACTCTACACAAAGACCAGTGCACTATTTTAAACCCTAAATCTATCCCCTGCAGAACCCGTTCACTACACAAACACCACTACACTACCATAAACCCTAAAACACTACCCCCAACACTTATACAAACAGCACTTCATTTATTCATATAGACAGTAACTCATAGTTAGTGTTATAAAATCACTATTACAAACATACAGTTATCCATACAGTTACTCATGCAATCACTGGGTCATATGTCCCGGCTAAAACAGTAAAGAGTTTGGGTGTAATCATTGATGCCGAACTCTCCCTCAGAGCCCAAGTTGGAGCGGTAGTCTCATCCTGCATGTACCAACTTCGGAGGATCCGTAAAGTCCGCCATTTTCTTCCCCCTGCAGCACTTACCCAAACTGTCATCTCACTTGTGCTCTCCCGTCTGGACTTTTCCAACTCCATTTACCACAGTCTCCCACAATTCCTGTTACATCGCCTCCAAGTCGTCCAGAATCAAGCGGTCCGCTTAATTCATGGAACCCCCAGATGGCAATCGGCCAAGCCTTTGCTCCACAGCCTTCATTGGCTCCCAATAGACCAAAGGGCAGCCTTTAAGGTAGCATGCCTCACTTTCAAAGCCCTTCGCTGCTCTGGCCCCGCGTTCCTCAAATCTCTCATCCGTCTCCATTGTCCAATACGTAACCTCCGATCAGCCCACCGTCATCTGCTAGTCACTCCTAAAAACAAAACCAAGAAATTCGGCGGTCGCCGTTTTTCCTACCTAGCTCCCGTGCTTTGGAATCTCCTTCCTCTTTCAATCAAATCCTCCTCTTCCCTTCTGAACTTCAGGAAATTGCTAAAAACTCACCTTTTCCCTCCCCTTAGCTAGAATTCCGCTACTCATGCTCCCTCCTCACTCATTCTGTCTATCAGCGCCAGGAAGCTTCGGCGTCAGTGCGCTTTACAAATTGCACCTAAGATAAGAAGATAAGACATGTATACTTCTTTATATACAACAAATGTCACACACACTGCCTTTTATTTTTGTACTTTGTTGCACATGAACCATTGAGAGATATATTGGCTCATCACCACACCCATAAAGATATTAACTCACCCAAACAATTGTTATAACATGTAGTCCTAATGTCATATACCTACTGAATAAACTATTCACACATATTTGGGCAGTCAGACACCCCCCCCCCCACCGAACCACACACATATTCATTCTCCCATACAAATACTCAGTTAACTAATCAATAAGTAATATAGACTTTCACGTAGCTAGTAACCAACTGCTGCAGCAGTTTACAAAACAACTGACAAAGTAATACAGATATTCACACAGTTTAGTCACTATCCAATATTTTTAGTGAGACATGATAAATTACTCAAGTAAACAATCAATCACACTGCTACTAAATCCTTTATCCAGATTTTTTTTAATCCACTCATTCTTCAATGCAGATTGCTATATATATAATACCTATTTAAATAACAAACCAAACCACATTCACTGGATGCTGTCATCAGTGATGTCATATGTGATGTCATTTGAGATGTCATCAGTGATGTGATCAGTGATGTCACTAACCATGTCATGAATGATGTAATATATATACATAAAGAGCTGCATATGAAGGGGCCATATTTAGAAGGAAAGGAAGAGTCACGCAGGGTAACTTTTTCTCTCCTTGTAAATATGGAGGAGCCACCTGCGCAACCAGTACGTTACAAAAAGTGACGTACTGGTGGTGCAGAGAGCTTGTAAATCTGCTGCAGAATTGTTTTAATTTCTCCTCAGCACAGCACAGCATACATTGTAGTAGAAAAATGCCTTCACTGATTGCTTTTGTGCAAGAAGGTGTGTCTTCATGCACAAAAAGAAACTCCACACGACACAGATATTCTTGCACCTTGGTGCATGAGTGCCTATATAATCACATGCCTGCAGTTTAAGCAGCAGTTTAGCGTGAAGGACAGACTTCCAACATATTTATGTACATATGTTTCATCTCTGTGCTTCGGAAGTAGCTCAGCATGCTGTAGCTAAAGAGCTTACAGTGTCATAATATAGCACTTCCTTATAGTTCTGCAGTTATACATTCACCATATACCACAAATGCAATCTGTAGTCAATTATGCGGTACGTATACATTTATGTAAACTTTCACACACTAGCATATAAATCTAGCTCTTTCTTTAACCAGAGTAGTTAGTTCTGAAAATATATATATATATTTTTTGTACTTTTATATTTATTTTTTGAACGTTTTTCTCTTTTTTTTGGTTTGTTTAAAAAGAAAACCCATGAACTTTGAGGGAATAAAAAAAAGACTATGGTTATCAATTGCCCTGCAAACTAGGTCTACTGATTGCTCCCCATAACAAATTAAACGATTGCACTGAACGCTGTGCATTCTAACTTTCACAATTTGGGGGTGTATGTCTGATGGTGATGTTGAAGGTGATGCCGTAGAGGTACTTGGTATTGCCGGTGGTGGAGGTGCATTTTGGTGCAGTCTTCTACATTCTTCGTGAGCATAGTTCACAGGATGCATGGATTGGAGGTGCTTGTGCATATTAGCAGTGCCACAGGAGTATTGTTTGGATCTCCTTTGGACAGTACTGCCTGGCAAATCTTGCATGTTACTTTGGTGGTATTACATTTCTTTTGCCCCTCCGGAAAAGTAAGACATTTCTATACAATGGATTTGTATCTTTCGGGGGGGGGAGGTTCTGCTAGAAATTGTTCAGTAACAAAATCATCATAATCAGATTATTGTAGTGGTGTAGCCATTTTTGACTCCCAAAAAGAAGTTTAGGTTTCCAATGAACAAAAAAGTGACGTTCTTTTCAGGATAGGCCTTCTCCTAAGGAAGGTCCAAGAAGAGTAATTGAAATGGGTGGGGTTCTTCAATAGTTAGAACAGTAAGTGTTATAAAACAATGAAATCTCTTTTTTTTGGTCACATGGGATCCGCGTTGGGTGAGTACACGCAGCATGCATCTAGCGCGACTTCTCCAAATTGCATTTAAAAGTAATATAAGTTTATTAACCCTTCGATGCTCATGACGAGCTCAGCTCGTCATGGGGCACAGTGGAGCTGTGCTGATGACGAGCTGAGCTCGTCATGAATAATGGGAGTTATGAAATATCAGCACTGGAGAAAAATCTCCCTAGCAGCCAAGGTGTTAAAACTATAAGAATATTATTTTTCCCCTTAATATTTATATTAAATACATATATATATATATTTATATATATATATATATATATATATATATCTTTTTTATATCGAAAAATTTCGCGGAAGTCGTGCGCCCACCACGTAGATGATGTCATGCGGAAACGTCCACGCGCGGTGTGGCATGATACGTATATGTTGCATATGTGATTGAAGTCACGTACGGGTCACATAGAAATCGCGCATGAAAATACGCACCCATCGCACACCCTACGCGGATCCTACTGAACAATTGTAAAATAGCGGTTACGTTCTGTGCGATAATCGAGAGAGGTGCACTTTGGGTGCCGGACTGCTCAAAAAATTGTAAAAAAAAAAATGAAAATATAAAATTATTTTTAAAAAACATATATATATATATATATTACATTTAAAAATATATATATATTAAAAATGTGTAATGCAATCTAAAAAATAGGATATCTAAAAATAAATATATTTAAAAAATTGTAAATCAGTATCAAAGAAATAAATATAACAATTAATACATTTAAAAATTGTTATTGAAAAAATCTTTCAAAATCACTGAAAAACCCTTTGGTTTCAGGCAGGTTATACTTTGGAATTATCTTTTTTTATCTGATTGTCATGTGGATGATGTCATCAGTGATGTCATTTGAGATGTCATCAGTGATGTCATCAGTGATGTCACTGACCAAGTCATGAATGATGTAATATGTGACATCATCACCAGTGGATTTCGGGCGCAAGAGTTACAGTTAGTACAACTAACTATAACGGAGGAATTTCAATGGTTTTGTATGAGTGAAATGTCTAGCTAACTCTAACACCCCTAAAACCTATAGTTTTTCAGTAAATTTTTAAGGTTTTTTAAATGTTAATTTCTAACTATAAAGTGCCTGAAACCTATGTTTTTTTCAGTGAATACATATATATATATATATATATATATATATATATATATATATATATATATATATATATATATATATATATATATATATATATTATAGTATATATACTGTCTATCTATATTACCTATTGTCGACCGCCAGTAGGTAGTTATAGTTAGAGCCTAGTTGCCATAGGAAAGACTTTTTTTGATATGCTAATAACTTTGGCTTCGTTTGACTAATCTTCGCGAAATTCTCCCAAAAATAGTTTTTCCAGGTCAGCTCCTATCCTGAAAGTTTGGGGGTGACTTGTGAAGCAGGGGCTGAGAAAAAGGGGGGTCTCAAAACACGTTTTTTCCCCATGTTAATTTCCATAGGAAATTTTGAGACAGGCTACAGCCTGAACTGCTCAACGGAATTATCTAAAATTTGGCAAAAAGGTAGTATTTGGTTCGGAAAGCGACTTTTTTTTAAATGGTGTGAATCGTTTCAGTAGTTGCTGAGAAACTAAAAAAATAAGAGTAAAAAAATTAATTTCCCATAGGAAACTTTAGGCAAGGCTACAGCTCAAACTGCTGACCGTACTTACCCCATAGTTGGCAAAATGGTAGTGCTTGATTCAGAAAGCGGCCATTTTTTAAATGGTGTAAATCTGTTCAGTAGTTACTGATAAATTAAAAAAATAAATGTTTCGATATCTATGGCCACGGTGGAGTCGCGACCCTTCCCAACCACGAGCTTTATTCTAATTGGCTGTCAACACTCCAAACCAGGAAGTGGTGGCAGCCATCTTGTGACTCGGTAGAACCGAGTCACAGGAAAACAGTGAAACAAAGATATAAAAGAAGAAAAGGGGGCAGGGTTAGAACACCCTGACCACATAGGCCTGCTCAGGGGGACCCACAAGGACCCCCAGGACCAAAAAAAGCATATTTTTTTATTGTGGCAGAATTCGCGCTGGGGTCAAGAATCCTGCTGAAACTTTTTTAAAAATGAAGAGCGGACACTCGCGCTTCATTTAATTGAGGCCCCGAGGTGGGCCAGGTCCTGGGGGCATTGCGAAAAAATATATGGAGCCCTGCAGCCCCAGGGACTGCCACCCCCCAGGGCTTGCTTAAAATTAGGTGCGGGAGGGCACTCAGCCCTCCCGCAGCCCCAGGGACTACCACCACGGGGCTTCTTTTTTAATGTGTGGTGGGCTTCCAAGGACCCCCAAGCCCCTGTTCACCACCCCCTGGGGCTTTCATTAATTTTCACAGGGCACACGGCCCCCTGCTGCCCCGGGGATGCACCACCTGGGGCTTCAATTTTTATAAATAAATAAAGCTGTGTGGGGAGGCTCGAGTCCCCCCCCCCAACATTCTCCAGGGACAGCCACCTCCCCGGGGCACTAATATGCAAATGCAGGGGTACGTTATAGACCCCTGAACCCCCGGGACCACCACCTCCCCAGGGCTGTGCACTAGGTGAGAGGGGGGCCACGCGACCCTGGGGACTGCCAACCCCCAGGGCCAGTTAGAAACTAGCATTTAAAAAAACATTGAAATTCACTGAAAAAAACCATAGGTTTCAGGCACGTTATAGTTCGAAATTAGCGTTTAAAAAACCTTAAAAACTCACCAAAAAAACATAGATTTCAGGGACGTTATAGTTAGTTGGACATTTCACTCGTACAAAACCATAGAAATTCGGCTGTTCTAGTTAGTTCAGCTAACTATAACTCGTGCCCCGCAATGCACTGCTGATGACGTCACATATTACATCATTCATGACATCAGTAAAATAAGGCAGCAAGTCATGGTATCTTTGGCGCTTACATGTTTAGCAAGAGGGGGAGTCGAGAAGTAGTCTCTCTTTATTTATCATTTTTAGGCTGAGGTGGCATAATTAATCCTATTTTCGGTGAGGATAAAAGTTGTGTCAGGAATATATATATATATATATATATATGTATATATATATATATATATATATATATATATATATATATACACATACATATTTATATATATGTTCACTCAAAAAACAAAGGATACAGTCATGTTCGAAAATAAAATTACAAAAACATTAGAAATTCATTACAATATGCAAAGGTTACAGGGACATCATAGTTGGGAAATTAAAGTTTTATAAACTTTATCAATTCACTAAAAAAACTAAAGGTTAAAGGTACATTATAATTTGGTTCAGATTTTACGCACCTCACATATTACATCACTCATGACAATGTCAGTGAGGTCACTGAAGACAAAACTAATAGGGGGTGAGGCAGCCACCCATTCGTGATCAACGCTTTCGGAAAAAGAACCTAGTAACCTTGGTTTCCTTTTTCACCGTACAGCATCTGAGGAAGTCTGTTAAGACGAAACGCGTCATGCTGGGTGTATTTAAGGACTGCTTATACCCACAGCGTGCTCCTAACTGTTCCTGAAAACAGGGACAGTTTTTGTATGTCATTAATCACGTGCATACCACTTGCACGAAGGAGGCACCCATCAAAAAATGTGTTCGGCGGAATAGGTGGACTTGGTATGGTTATCTTAGAATATTGATTCTGCCGGAACCGCCGCTGCCCATGATACGAAGCATCCGCTAACCAAAGGGTTGGAACATGACCACATGTCAGAGAAAGATTACTTATATCGGAACTCTCGGATTTGGACTATCACTAGCGGCAGATGTAATGGGTCAAAAAGCATCGCTCCACAAACCAACTTGGCAGTGCAACAACGCGTCTTGAGTGGGACGTCTCTTCGCAATGCAGCAAAATCAAGCGCTCATCAACTAAAACATTGCCATAAACAACATGAGGTTGATGAGGAACATTGGGACCAACACTCTAAGATGGCGGCCGAAAACATTGAGGAACGGCTATGTCAGTGTAGTCCTACCTCGCTGCAAATCAGGAGGAGCCTATTAAATTGCTTTTAAAAAGAACCTAGTAACCTTGGTTTCCTTTTTCACCGTACAGCATCTGAGGAAGTCTGTTAAGACGAAACGCGTCATGCTGGGTGTATTTAAGGACTGCTTATACCCACAGCGTGCTCCTAACTGTTCCTGAAAACAGGGACAGTTTTTGTATGTCATTAATCACGTGCATACCACTTGCACGAAGGAGGCACCCATCAACAAATGTGTTCGGCGGAATAAGTGGACTTGGTATGGTTATCTTAGAATATTGATTCTGCCGGAACCGCCGTTGCCCATGATACGAAGCATCCGCTAACCAAAGGGTTGGAACATGACCACATGTCAGAGAAAGATTACTTATATCGGAACTCTCGGATTTGGACTATCACTAGCGGCAGATGTAATGGGTCAAAAAGCATCGCTCCACAAACCAACTTGGCAGTGCAACAACGCGTCTTGAGTGGGACGTCTCTTCGCAATGCAGCAAAATCAAGCGCTCATCAACTAAAACATTGCCATAAACAACATGAGGTTGATGAGGAACATTGGGACCAACACTCTAAGATGGCGGCCGAAAACATTGAGGAACGGCTATGTCAGTGTAGTCCTACCTCGCTGCAAATCAGGAGGAGCCTATTAAATTGCTTTTAAAAAGAACCTAGTAACCTTGGTTTCCTTTTTCACCGTACAGCATCTGAGGAAGTCTGTTAAGACGAAACGCGTCATGCTGGGTGTATTTAAGGACTGCTTATACCCACAGCGTGCTCCTAACTGTTCCTGAAAACAGGGACAGTTTTTGTATGTCATTAATCACGTGCATACCACTTGCACGAAGGAGGCACCCATCAAAAAATGTGTTCGGCGGAATAAGTGGACTTGGTATGGTTATCTTAGAATATTGATTCTGCCGGAACCGCCGCTGCCCATGATACGAAGCATCCGCTAACCAAAGGGTTGGAACATGACCACATGTCAGAGAAAGATTACTTATATCGGAACTCTCGGATTTGGACTATCACTAGCGGCAGATGTAATGGGTCAAAAAGCATCGCTCCACAAACCAACTTGGCAGTGCAACAACGCGTCTTGAGTGGGACGTCTCTTCGCAATGCAGCAAAATCAAGCGCTCATCAACTAAAACATTGCCATAAACAACATGAGGTTGATGAGGAACATTGGGACCAACACTCTAAGATGGCGGCCGAAAACATTGAGGAACGGCTATGTCAGTGTAGTCCTACCTCGCTGCAAATCAGGAGGAGCCTATTAAATTGCTTTTAAAAAGAACCTAGTAACCTTGGTTTCCTTTTTCACCGTACAGCATCTGAGGAAGTCTGTTAAGACGAAACGCGTCATGCTGGGTGTATTTAAGGACTGCTTATACCCACAGCGTGCTCCTAACTGTTCCTGAAAACAGGGACAGTTTTTGTATGTCATTAATCACGTGCATACCACTTGCACGAAGGAGGCACCCATCAAAAAATGTGTTCGGCGGAATAGGTGGACTTGGTATGGTTATCTTAGAATATTGATTCTGCCGGAACCGCCGCTGCCCATGATACGAAGCATCCGCTAACCAAAGGGTTGGAACATGACCACATGTCAGAGAAAGATTACTTATATCGGAACTCTCGGATTTGGACTATCACTAGCGGCAGATGTAATGGGTCAAAAAGCATCACTCCACAAACCAACTTGGCAGTGCAACAACGCGTCTTGAGTGGGACGTCTCTTCGCAATGCAGCAAAATCAAGCGCTCATCAACTAAAACATTGCCATAAACAACATGAGGTTGATGAGGAACATTGGGACCAACACTCTAAGATGGCGGCCGAAAACATTGAGGAACGGCTATGTCAGTGTAGTCCTACCTCGCTGCAAATCAGGAGGAGCCTATTAAATTGCTTTTAAAAAGAACCTAGTAACCTTGGTTTCCTTTTTCACCGTACAGCATCTGAGGAAGTCTGTTAAGACGAAACGCGTCATGCTGGGTGTATTTAAGGACTGCTTATACCCACAGCGTGCTCCTAACTGTTCCTGAAAACAGGGACAGTTTTTGTATGTCATTAATCACGTGCATACCACTTGCACGAAGGAGGCACCCATCAAAAAATGTGTTCGGCGGAATAAGTGGACTTGGTATGGTTATCTTAGAATATTGATTCTGCCGGAACCGCCGCTGCCCATGATACGAAGCATCCGCTAACCAAAGGGTTGGAACATGACCACATGTCAGAGAAAGATTACTTATATCGGAACTCTCGGATTTGGACTATCACTAGCGGCAGATGTAATGGGTCAAAAAGCATCGCTCCACAAACCAACTTGGCAGTGCAACAACGCGTCTTGAGTGGGACGTCTCTTCGCAATGCAGCAAAATCAAGCGCTCATCAACTAAAACATTGCCATAAACAACATGAGGTTGATGAGGAACATTGGGACCAACACTCTAAGATGGCGGCCGAAAACATTGAGGAACGGCTATGTCAGTGTAGTCCTACCTCGCTGCAAATCAGGAGGAGCCTATTAAATTGCTTTTAAAAAGAACCTAGTAACCTTGGTTTCCTTTTTCACCGTACAGCATCTGAGGAAGTCTGTTAAGACGAAACGCGTCATGCTGGGTGTATTTAAGGACTGCTTATACCCACAGCGTGCTCCTAACTGTTCCTGAAAACAGGGACAGTTTTTGTATGTCATTAATCACGTGCATACCACTTGCACGAAGGAGGCACCCATCAAAAAATGTGTTCGGCGGAATAAGTGGACTTGGTATGGTTATCTTAGAATATTGATTCTGCCGGAACCGCCGCTGCCCATGATACGAAGCATCCGCTAACCAAAGGGTTGGAACATGACCACATGTCAGAGAAAGATTACTTATATCGGAACTCTCGGATTTGGACTATCACTAGCGGCAGATGTAATGGGTCAAAAAGCATCGCTCCACAAACCAACTTGGCAGTGCAACAACGCGTCTTGAGTGGGACGTCTCTTCGCAATGCAGCAAAATCAAGCGCTCATCAACTAAAACATTGCCATAAACAACATGAGGTTGATGAGGAACATTGGGACCAACACTCTAAGATGGCGGCCGAAAACATTGAGGAACGGCTATGTCAGTGTAGTCCTACCTCGCTGCAAATCAGGAGGAGCCTATTAAATTGCTTTTAAAAAGAACCTAGTAACCTTGGTTTCCTTTTTCACCGTACAGCATCTGAGGAAGTCTGTTAAGACGAAACGCGTCATGCTGGGTGTATTTAAGGACTGCTTATACCCACAGCGTGCTCCTAACTGTTCCTGAAAACAGGGACAGTTTTTGTATGTCATTAATCACGTGCATACCACTTGCACGAAGGAGGCACCCATCATAAAATGTGTTCGGCGGAATAGGTGGACTTGGTATGGTTATCTTAGAATATTGATTCTGCCGGAACCGCCGCTGCCCATGATACGAAGCATCCGCTAACCAAAGGGTTGGAACATGACCACATGTCAGAGAAAGATTACTTATATCGGAACTCTCGGATTTGGACTATCACTAGCGGCAGATGTAATGGGTCAAAAGCATCGCTCCACAAACCAACTTGGCAGTGCAACAACGCGTCTTGAGTGGGACGTCTCTTCGCAATGCAGCAAAATCAAGCGCTCATCAACTAAAACATTGCCATAAACAACATGAGGTTGATGAGGAACATTGGGACCAACACTCTAAGATGGCGGCCGAAAACATTGAGGAACGGCTATGTCAGTGTAGTCCTACCTCGCTGCAAATCAGGAGGAGCCTATTAAATTGCTTTTAAAAAGAACCTAGTAACCTTGGTTTCCTTTTTCACCGTACAGCATCTGAGGAAGTCTGTTAAGACGAAACGCGTCATGCTGGGTGTATTTAAGGACTGCTTATACCCACAGCGTGCTCCTAACTGTTCCTGAAAACAGGGACAGTTTTTGTATGTCATTAATCACGTGCATACCACTTGCACGAAGGAGGCACCCATCAAAAAATGTGTTCGGCGGAATAAGTGGACTTGGTATGGTTATCTTAGAATATTGATTCTGCCGGAACCGCCGCTGCCCATGATACGAAGCATCCGCTAACCAAAGGGTTGGAACATGACCACATGTCAGAGAAAGATTACTTATATCGGAACTCTCGGATTTGGACTATCACTAGCGGCAGATGTAATGGGTCAAAAAGCATCGCTCCACAAACCAACTTGGCAGTGCAACAACGCGTCTTGAGTGGGACGTCTCTTCGCAATGCAGCAAAATCAAGCGCTCATCAACTAAAACATTGCCATAAACAACATGAGGTTGATGAGGAACATTGGGACCAACACTCTAAGATGGCGGCCGAAAACATTGAGGAACGGCTATGTCAGTGTAGTCCTACCTCGCTGCAAATCAGGAGGAGCCTATTAAATTGCTTTTAAAAAGAACCTAGTAACCTTGGTTTCCTTTTTCACCGTACAGCATCTGAGGAAGTCTGTTAAGACGAAACGCGTCATGCTGGGTGTATTTAAGGACTGCTTATACCCACAGCGTGCTCCTAACTGTTCCTGAAAACAGGGACAGTTTTTGTATGTCATTAATCACGTGCATACCACTTGCACGAAGGAGGCACCCATCAAAAAATGTGTTCGGCGGAATAAGTGGACTTGGTATGGTTATCTTAGAATATTGATTCTGCCGGAACCGCCGCTGCCCATGATACGAAGCATCCGCTAACCAAAGGGTTGGAACATGACCACATGTCAGAGAAAGATTACTTATATCGGAACTCTCGGATTTGGACCATCACTAGCGGCAGATGTAATGGGTTAAAAAGCATCGCTCCACAAACCAACTTGGCAGTGCAACAACGCGTCTTGAGTGGGACGTCTCTTCGCAATGCAGCAAAATCAAGCGCTCATCAACTAAAACATTGCCATAAACAACATGAGGTTGATGAGGAACATTGGGACCAACACTCTAAGATGGCGGCCGAAAACATTGAGGAACGGCTATGTCAGTGTAGTCCTACCTCGCTGCAAATCAGGAGGAGCCTATTAAATTGCTTTTAAAAAGAACCTAGTAACCTTGGTTTCCTTTTTCACCGTACAGCATCTGAGGAAGTCTGTTAAGACGAAACACGTCATGCTGGGTGTATTTAAGGACTGCTTATACCCACAGCGTGCTCCTAACTGTTCCTGAAAACAGGGACAGTTTTTGTATGTCATTAATCACGTGCATACCACTTGCACGAAGGAGGCACCCATCAAAAAATGTGTTCGGCGGAATAGGTGGACTTGGTATGGTTATCTTAGAATATTGATTCTGCCGGAACCGCCGCTGCCCATGATACGAAGCATCCGCTAACCAAAGGGTTGGAACATGACCACATGTCAGAGAAAGATTACTTATATCGGAACTCTCGGATTTGGACTATCAC
This sequence comes from Lissotriton vulgaris, assembly GCF_964263255.1. Classification (NCBI taxonomy): domain Eukaryota; kingdom Metazoa; phylum Chordata; class Amphibia; order Caudata; family Salamandridae; genus Lissotriton; species Lissotriton vulgaris. The sequence goes on along the minus strand of NC_141685.1, from coordinate 825,139,866 downwards.
TAGCGGCAGATGTAATGGGTCAAAAAGCATCGCTCCACAAACCAACTTGGCAGTGCAACAACGCGTCTTGAGTGGGACGTCTCTTCGCAATGCAGCAAAATCAAGCGCTCATCAACTAAAACATTGCCATAAACAACATGAGGTTGATGAGGAACATTGGGACCAACACTCTAAGATGGCGGCCGAAAACATTGAGGAACGGCTATGTCAGTGTAGTCCTACCTCGCTGCAAATCAGGAGGAGCCTATTAAATTGCTTTTAAAAAGAACCTAGTAACCTTGGTTTCCTTTTTCACCGTACAGCATCTGAGGAAGTCTGTTAAGACGAAACGCGTCATGCTGGGTGTATTTAAGGACTGCTTATACCCACAGCGTGCTCCTAACTGTTCCTGAAAACAGGGACAGTTTTTGTATGTCATTAATCACGTGCATACCACTTGCACGAAGGAGGCACCCATCAAAAAATGTGTTCGGCAGAATAAGTGGACTTGGTATGGTTATCTTAGAATATTGATTCTGCCGGAACCGCCGCTGCCCATGATACGAAGCATCCGCTAACCAAAGGGTTGGAACATGACCACATGTCAGAGAAAGATTACTTATATCGGAACTCTCGGATTTGGACTATCACTAGCGGCAGATGTAATGGGTCAAAAAGCATCGCTCCACAAACCAACTTGGCAGTGCAACAACGCGTCTTGAGTGGGACGTCTCTTCGCAATGCAGCAAAATCAAGCGCTCATCAACTAAAACATTGCCATAAACAACATGAGGTTGATGAGGAATATTGGGACCAACACTCTAAGATGGCGGCCGAAAACATTGAGGAACGGCTATGTCAGTGAAGTCCTACCTCGCTGCAAATCAGGAGGAGCCTATTAAATTGCTTTTAAAAAGAACCTAGTAACCTTGGTTTCCTTTTTCACCGTACAGCATCTGAGGAAGTCTGTTAAGACGAAACGCGTCATGCTGGGTGTATTTAAGGACTGCTTATACCCACAGCGTGCTCCTAACTGTTCCTGAAAACAGGGACAGTTTTTGTATGTCATTAATCACGTGCATACCACTTGCACGAAGGAGGCACCCATCAAAAAATGTGTTCGGCGGAATAAGTGGACTTGGTATGGTTATCTTAGAATATTGATTCTGCCGGAACCGCCGCTGCCCATGATACGAAGCATCCGCTAACCAAAGGGTTGGAACATGACCACATGTCAGAGAAAGATTACTTATATCGGAACTCTCGGATTTGGACTATCACTAGCGGCAGATGTAATGGGTCAAAAAGCATCGCTCCACAAACCAACTTGGCAGTGCAACAACGCGTCTTGAGTGGGACGTCTCTTCGCAATGCAGCAAAATCAAGCGCTCATCAACTAAAACATTGCCATAAACAACATGAGGTTGATGAGGAACATTGGGACCAACACTCTAAGATGGCGGCCGAAAACATTGAGGAACGGCTATGTCAGTGTAGTCCTACCTCGCTGCAAATCAGGAGGAGCCTATTAAATTGCTTTTAAAAAGAACCTAGTAACCTTGGTTTCCTTTTTCACCGTACAGCATCTGAGGAAGTCTGTTAAGACGAAACGCGTCATGCTGGGTGTATTTAAGGACTGCTTATACCCACAGCGTGCTCCTAACTGTTCCTGAAAACAGGGACAGTTTTTGTATGTCATTAATCACGTGCATACCACTTGCACGAAGGAGGCACCCATCAAAAAATGTGTTCGGCGGAATAAGTGGACTTGGTATGGTTATCTTAGAATATTGATTCTGCCGGAACCGCCGCTGCCCATGATACGAAGCATCCGCTAACCAAAGGGTTGGAACATGACCACATGTCAGAGAAAGATTACTTATATCGGAACTCTCGGATTTGGACTATCACTAGCGGCAGATGTAATGGGTCAAAAAGCATCGCTCCACAAACCAACTTGGCAGTGCAACAACGCGTCTTGAGTGGGACGTCTCTTCGCAATGCAGCAAAATCAAGCGCTCATCAACTAAAACATTGCCATAAACAACATGAGGTTGATGAGGAACATTGGGACCAACACTCTAAGATGGCGGCCGAAAACATTGAGGAACGGCTATGTCAGTGTAGTCCTACCTCGCTGCAAATCAGGAGGAGCCTATTAAATTGCTTTTAAAAAGAACCTAGTAACCTTGGTTTCCTTTTTCACCGTACAGCATCTGAGGAAGTCTGTTAAGACGAAACGCGTCATGCTGGGTGTATTTAAGGACTGCTTATACCCACAGCGTGCTCCTAACTGTTCCTGAAAACAGGGACAGTTTTTGTATGTCATTAATCACGTGCATACCACTTGCACGAAGGAGGCACCCATCAAAAAATGTGTTCGGCGGAATAAGTGGACTTGGTATGGTTATCTTAGAATATTGATTCTGCCGGAACCGCCGCTGCCCATGATACGAAGCATCCGCTAACCAAAGGATTGGAACATGACCACATGTCAGAGAAAGATTACTTATATCGGAACTCTCGGATTTGGACCATCACTAGCGGCAGATGTAATGGGTCAAAAAGCATCGCTCCACAAACCAACTTGGCAGTGCAACAACGCGTCTTGAGTGGGACGTCTCTTCGCAATGCAGCAAAATCAAGCGCTCATCAACTAAAACATTGCCATAAACAACATGAGGTTGATGAGGAACATTGGGACCAACACTCTAAGATGGCGGCCGAAAACATTGAGGAACGGCTATGTCAGTGTAGTCCTACCTCGCTGCAAATCAGGAGGAGCCTATTAAATTGCTTTTAAAAAGAACCTAGTAACCTTGGTTTCCTTTTTCACCGTACAGCATCTGAGGAAGTCTGTTAAGACGAAACGCGTCATGCTGGGTGTATTTAAGGACTGCTTATACCCACAGCGTGCTCCTAACTGTTCCTGAAAACAGGGACAGTTTTTGTATGTCATTAATCACGTGCATACCACTTGCACGAAGGAGGCACCCATCAAAAAATGTGTTCGGCGGAATAGGTGGACTTGGTATGGTTATCTTAGAATATTGATTCTGCCGGAACCGCCGCTGCCCATGATACGAAGCATCCGCTAACCAAAGGGTTGGAACATGACCACATGTCAGAGAAAGATTACTTATATCGGAACTCTCGGATTTGGACTATCACTAGCGGCAGATGTAATGGGTCAAAAAGCATCGCTCCACAAACCAACTTGGCAGTGCAACAACGCGTCTTGAGTGGGACGTCTCTTCGCAATGCAGCAAAATCAAGCGCTCATCAACTAAAACATTGCCATAAACAACATGAGGTTGATGAGGAACATTGGGACCAACACTCTAAGATGGCGGCCGAAAACATTGAGGAACGGCTATGTCAGTGTAGTCCTACCTCGCTGCAAATCAGGAGGAGCCTATTAAATTGCTTTTAAAAAGAACCTAGTAACCTTGGTTTCCTTTTTCACCGTACAGCATCTGAGGAAGTCTGTTAAGACGAAACGCGTCATGCTGGGTGTATTTAAGGACTGCTTATACCCACAGCGTGCTCCTAACTGTTCCTGAAAACAGGGACAGTTTTTGTATGTCATTAATCACGTGCATACCACTTGCACGAAGGAGGCACCCATCAAAAAATGTGTTCGGCGGAATAAGTGGACTTGGTATGGTTATCTTAGAATATTGATTCTGCCGGAACCGCCGCTGCCCATGATACGAAGCATCCGCTAACCAAAGGGTTGGAACATGACCACATGTCAGAGAAAGATTACTTATATCGGAACTCTCGGATTTGGACTATCACTAGCGGCAGATGTAATGGGTCAAAAAGCATCGCTCCACAAACCAACTTGGCAGTGCAACAACGCGTCTTGAGTGGGACGTCTCTTCGCAATGCAGCAAAATCAAGCGCTCATCAACTAAAACATTGCCATAAACAACATGAGGTTGATGAGGAACATTGGGACCAACACTCTAAGATGGCGGCCGAAAACATTGAGGAACGGCTATGTCAGTGAAGTCCTACCTCGCTGCAAATCAGGAGGAGCCTATTAAATTGCTTTTAAAAAGAACCTAGTAACCTTGGTTTCCTTTTTCACCGTACAGCATCTGAGGAAGTCTGTTAAGACGAAACGCGTCATGCTGGGTGTATTTAAGGACTGCTTATACCCACAGCGTGCTCCTAACTGTTCCTGAAAACAGGGACAGTTTTTGTATGTCATTAATCACGTGCATACCACTTGCACGAAGGAGGCACCCATCAAAAAATGTGTTCGGCGGAATAAGTGGACTTGGTATGGTTATCTTAGAATATTGATTCTGCCGGAACCGCCGCTGCCCATGATACGAAGCATCCGCTAACCAAAGGGTTGGAACATGACCACATGTCAGAGAAAGATTACTTATATCGGAACTCTCGGATTTGGACTATCACTAGCGGCAGATGTAATGGGTCAAAAAGCATCGCTCCACAAACCAACTTGGCAGTGCAACAACGCGTCTTGAGTGGGACGTCTCTTCGCAATGCAGCAAAATCAAGCGCTCATCAACTAAAACATTGCCATAAACAACATGAGGTTGATGAGGAACATTGGGACCAACACTCTAAGATGGCGGCCGAAAACATTGAGGAACGGCTATGTCAGTGTAGTCCTACCTCGCTGCAAATCAGGAGGAGCCTATTAAATTGCTTTTAAAAAGAACCTAGTAACCTTGGTTTCCTTTTTCACCGTACAGCATCTGAGGAAGTCTGTTAAGACGAAACGCGTCATGCTGGGTGTATTTAAGGACTGCTTATACCCACAGCGTGCTCCTAACTGTTCCTGAAAACAGGGACAGTTTTTGTATGTCATTAATCACGTGCATACCACTTGCACGAAGGAGGCACCCATCAAAAAATGTGTTCGGCGGAATAAGTGGACTTGGTATGGTTATCTTAGAATATTGATTCTGCCGGAACCGCCGCTGCCCATGATACGAAGCATCCGCTAACCAAAGGGTTGGAACATGACCACATGTCAGAGAAAGATTACTTATATCGGAACTCTCGGATTTGGACTATCACTAGCGGCAGATGTAATGGGTCAAAAAGCATCGCTCCACAAACCAACTTGGCAGTGCAACAACGCGTCTTGAGTGGGACGTCTCTTCGCAATGCAGCAAAATCAAGCGCTCATCAACTAAAACATTGCCATAAACAACATGAGGTTGATGAGGAACATTGGGACCAACACTCTAAGATGGCGGCCGAAAACATTGAGGAACGGCTATGTCAGTGTAGTCCTACCTCGCTGCAAATCAGGAGGAGCCTATTAAATTGCTTTTAAAAAGAACCTAGTAACCTTGGTTTCCTTTTTCACTGTACAGCATCTGAGGAAGTCTGTTAAGACGAAACGCGTCATGCTGGGTGTATTTAAGGACTGCTTATACCCACAGCGTGCTCCTAACTGTTCCTGAAAACAGGGACAGTTTTTGTATGTCATTAATCACGTGCATACCACTTGCACGAAGGAGGCACCCATCAAAAAATGTGTTCGGCGGAATAGGTGGACTTGGTATGGTTATCTTAGAATATTGATTCTGCCGGAACCGCCGCTGCCCATGATACGAAGCATCCGCTAACCAAAGGGTTGGAACATGACCACATGTCAGAGAAAGATTACTTATATCGGAACTCTCGGATTTGGACCATCACTAGCGGCAGATGTAATGGGTCAAAAAGCATCGCTCCACAAACCAACTTGGCAGTGCAACAACGCGTCTTGAGTGGGACGTCTCTTCGCAATGCAGCAAAATCAAGCGCTCATCAACTAAAACATTGCCATAAACAACATGAGGTTGATGAGGAACATTGGGACCAACACTCTAAGATGGCGGCCGAAAACATTGAGGAACGGCTATGTCAGTGTAGTCCTACCTCGCTGCAAATCAGGAGGAGCCTATTAAATTGCTTTTAAAAAGAACCTAGTAACCTTGGTTTCCTTTTTCACCGTACAGCATCTGAGGAAGTCTGTTAAGACGAAACACGTCATGCTGGGTGTATTTAAGGACTGCTTATACCCACAGCGTGCTCCTAACTGTTCCTGAAAACAGGGACAGTTTTTGTATGTCATTAATCACGTGCATACCACTTGCACGAAGGAGGCACCCATCAACAAATGTGTTCGGCGGAATAAGTGGACTTGGTATGGTTATCTTAGAATATTGATTCTGCCGGAACCGCCGTTGCCCATGATACGAAGCATCCGCTAACCAAAGGGTTGGAACATGACCACATGTCAGAGAAAGATTACTTATATCGGAACTCTCGGATTTGGACTATCACTAGCGGCAGATGTAATGGGTCAAAAAGCATCGCTCCACAAACCAACTTGGCAGTGCAACAACGCGTCTTGAGTGGGACGTCTCTTCGCAATGCAGCAAAATCAAGCGCTCATCAACTAAAACATTGCCATAAACAACATGAGGTTGATGAGGAACATTGGGACCAACACTCTAAGATGGCGGCCGAAAACATTGAGGAACGGCTATGTCAGTGTAGTCCTACCTCGCTGCAAATCAGGAGGAGCCTATTAAATTGCTTTTAAAAAGAACCTAGTAACCTTGGTTTCCTTTTTCACCGTACAGCATCTGAGGAAGTCTGTTAAGACGAAACGCGTCATGCTGGGTGTATTTAAGGACTGCTTATACCCACAGCGTGCTCCTAACTGTTCCTGAAAACAGGGACAGTTTTTGTATGTCATTAATCACGTGCATACCACTTGCACGAAGGAGGCACCCATCAAAAAATGTGTTCGGCGGAATAAGTGGACTTGGTATGGTTATCTTAGAATATTGATTCTGCCGGAACCGCCGCTGCCCATGATACGAAGCATCCGCTAACCAAAGGGTTGGAACATGACCACATGTCAGAGAAAGATTACTTATATCGGAACTCTCGGATTTGGACTATCACTAGCGGCAGATGTAATGGGTCAAAAAGCATCGCTCCACAAACCAACTTGGCAGTGCAACAACGCGTCTTGAGTGGGACGTCTCTTCGCAATGCAGCAAAATCAAGCGCTCATCAACTAAAACATTGCCATAAACAACATGAGGTTGATGAGGAACATTGGGACCAACACTCTAAGATGGCGGCCGAAAACATTGAGGAACGGCTATGTCAGTGTAGTCCTACCTCGCTGCAAATCAGGAGGAGCCTATTAAATTGCTTTTAAAAAGAACCTAGTAACCTTGGTTTCCTTTTTCACCGTACAGCATCTGAGGAAGTCTGTTAAGACGAAACGCGTCATGCTGGGTGTATTTAAGGACTGCTTATACCCACAGCGTGCTCCTAACTGTTCCTGAAAACAGGGACAGTTTTTGTATGTCATTAATCACGTGCATACCACTTGCACGAAGGAGGCACCCATCAAAAAATGTGTTCGGCGGAATAGGTGGACTTGGTATGGTTATCTTAGAATATTGATTCTGCCGGAACCGCCGCTGCCCATGATACGAAGCATCCGCTAACCAAAGGGTTGGAACATGACCACATGTCAGAGAAAGATTACTTATATCGGAACTCTCGGATTTGGACTATCACTAGCGGCAGATGTAATGGGTCAAAAAGCATCACTCCACAAACCAACTTGGCAGTGCAACAACGCGTCTTGAGTGGGACGTCTCTTCGCAATGCAGCAAAATCAAGCGCTCATCAACTAAAACATTGCCATAAACAACATGAGGTTGATGAGGAACATTGGGACCAACACTCTAAGATGGCGGCCGAAAACATTGAGGAACGGCTATGTCAGTGTAGTCCTACCTCGCTGCAAATCAGGAGGAGCCTATTAAATTGCTTTTAAAAAGAACCTAGTAACCTTGGTTTCCTTTTTCACCGTACAGCATCTGAGGAAGTCTGTTAAGACGAAACGCGTCATGCTGGGTGTATTTAAGGACTGCTTATACCCACAGCGTGCTCCTAACTGTTCCTGAAAACAGGGACAGTTTTTGTATGTCATTAATCACGTGCATACCACTTGCACGAAGGAGGCACCCATCAAAAAATGTGTTCGGCGGAATAAGTGGACTTGGTATGGTTATCTTAGAATATTGATTCTGCCGGAACCGCCGCTGCCCATGATACGAAGCATCCGCTAACCAAAGGGTTGGAACATGACCACATGTCAGAGAAAGATTACTTATATCGGAACTCTCGGATTTGGACTATCACTAGCGGCAGATGTAATGGGTCAAAAAGCATCGCTCCACAAACCAACTTGGCAGTGCAACAACGCGTCTTGAGTGGGACGTCTCTTCGCAATGCAGCAAAATCAAGCGCTCATCAACTAAAACATTGCCATAAACAACATGAGGTTGATGAGGAACATTGGGACCAACACTCTAAGATGGCGGCCGAAAACATTGAGGAACGGCTATGTCAGTGTAGTCCTACCTCGCTGCAAATCAGGAGGAGCCTATTAAATTGCTTTTAAAAAGAACCTAGTAACCTTGGTTTCCTTTTTCACCGTACAGCATCTGAGGAAGTCTGTTAAGACGAAACGCGTCATGCTGGGTGTATTTAAGGACTGCTTATACCCACAGCGTGCTCCTAACTGTTCCTGAAAACAGGGACAGTTTTTGTATGTCATTAATCACGTGCATACCACTTGCACGAAGGAGGCACCCATCAAAAAATGTGTTCGGCGGAATAAGTGGACTTGGTATGGTTATCTTAGAATATTGATTCTGCCGGAACCGCCGCTGCCCATGATACGAAGCATCCGCTAACCAAAGGGTTGGAACATGACCACATGTCAGAGAAAGATTACTTATATCGGAACTCTCGGATTTGGACTATCACTAGCGGCAGATGTAATGGGTCAAAAAGCATCGCTCCACAAACCAACTTGGCAGTGCAACAACGCGTCTTGAGTGGGACGTCTCTTCGCAATGCAGCAAAATCAAGCGCTCATCAACTAAAACATTGCCATAAACAACATGAGGTTGATGAGGAACATTGGGACCAACACTCTAAGATGGCGGCCGAAAACATTGAGGAACGGCTATGTCAGTGTAGTCCTACCTCGCTGCAAATCAGGAGGAGCCTATTAAATTGCTTTTAAAAAGAACCTAGTAACCTTGGTTTCCTTTTTCACCGTACAGCATCTGAGGAAGTCTGTTAAGACGAAACGCGTCATGCTGGGTGTATTTAAGGACTGCTTATACCCACAGCGTGCTCCTAACTGTTCCTGAAAACAGGGACAGTTTTTGTATGTCATTAATCACGTGCATACCACTTGCACGAAGGAGGCACCCATCAAAAAATGTGTTCGGCGGAATAGGTGGACTTGGTATGGTTATCTTAGAATATTGATTCTGCCGGAACCGCCGCTGCCCATGATACGAAGCATCCGCTAACCAAAGGGTTGGAACATGACCACATGTCAGAGAAAGATTACTTATATCGGAACTCTCGGATTTGGACTATCACTAGCGGCAGATGTAATGGGTCAAAAGCATCGCTCCACAAACCAACTTGGCAGTGCAACAACGCGTCTTGAGTGGGACGTCTCTTCGCAATGCAGCAAAATCAAGCGCTCATCAACTAAAACATTGCCATAAACAACATGAGGTTGATGAGGAACATTGGGACCAACACTCTAAGATGGCGGCCGAAAACATTGAGGAACGGCTATGTCAGTGTAGTCCTACCTCGCTGCAAATCAGGAGGAGCCTATTAAATTGCTTTTAAAAAGAACCTAGTAACCTTGGTTTCCTTTTTCACCGTACAGCATCTGAGGAAGTCTGTTAAGACGAAACGCGTCATGCTGGGTGTATTTAAGGACTGCTTATACCCACAGCGTGCTCCTAACTGTTCCTGAAAACAGGGACAGTTTTTGTATGTCATATATATATATATATGTATATATATATATATATATATGTATATATATATATATATATATATATATATATATATATACACATACATATTTATATATATGTTCACTGAAAAAACAAAGGATACAGTCATGTTCGAAAATAAAATTACAAAAACATTAGAAATTCATTACAATATGCAAAGGTTACAGGGACATCATAGTTGGGAAATTAAAGTTTTCTAAACTTTATCAATTCACTAAAAAAACTAAAGGTTAAAGGTACGTTATAATTTGGTTCAGATTTTACGCACCTCACATATTACATCACTCATGACAATGTCAGTGACGTCACTGAAGACAAAACTAATAGGGGGTGAGGCAGCCACCCATTCGTGATCAACGCTTTCGGAGTTTTGTGCTGATCCTTGAACTTTTTTGTGGTTATTGACATTAAACTTCGGTGCAAGTATTTTTAGAGTTCGTGTATGCCTTCTGGAAGCCGAGGAGAGTTGTGGTCCTCGGATAGATAGATGGATGGATTGATGCATGGAAGTATTCGAGTCAGTAGCCATAAGAATAACAGTAGAGCAAATCTTCCAACCAGTACTCGACCTCACATTCGCTATGGTATTGGCAACATATAAATAATCATGCTCCTACCAGTGTTAGTCTGATCGACTGTGTAAATGACAATATACTAGCAATCTGTGGTGGAACTTGCTTCTTTATAGAAAAACTGCCCCCCTCCTCCCCCCAAGAAAAAAGGAAAAATCAGGATTTGGCTGCATACAATTATGGAGACGGCATCATTTTTTGGAACAAACTGTCCATAAATGTCAGAGAACGGCCTGGTCTTCTTTTATTAAAACTGAAAAATGCATATAAATGTAAATAAAAAATGACTGACGCAGAAATAAGAACACTGGAGCTGCTGCTAGCATTTTTTTCCTCGTGTAATTTGCATTAATAAAGAGGCTGTTCCTTGTCGGAATGTGTTTTATCCGGTTTAAAATCCCAGGGCGAGCCGCTAGGAAGAGCTCTGGGAAAATCCGACTGTCAGAGCCGACAAGACAAATGAATCCCGGTGTCAGCGGCGGGTGGTTCAACGATGACAGATTGAGAAGAACTGTCCCCCTCTCGACAGGCCTGCTTCATTTTCAAATTAATAAATCTGAATAAAATATTTTTCCTTTCATTACGAGCACTGCCTGTTTGACAGTCCCGCTGACAGGAGGGAGCAGCAGTGTTGATGAGAACAGCTTGCTCGAATTCCACCTGGGTTTTATCTGCTTTATTTTTACCTGCAGTTTCTGCGCCTCTCACAGTTTCAGTTTCTGTGTCTTCCCGTCTGTGTTTTCCGCCAAATTTTACCGTCCAACAGTGTCTCTCTGCTCCTGTTTCGCACCCTCCCTCTCTCTCAGCACAGGTGTCACGTGCAGGGCTCTTCAAGGCGGAGGTTACTCACTCATGATGCGCAAGGGATGAATCCAGTCGGTTTTCTCAATGAATATTCATGAGCTATATTTAATCCCAATACGTCTGGATGCAGAGTTACGTGCATATTTATTAGTTATGCTAAAACCTGACTTGGTACATCCCTTAATGACAGTCAGCCTGTGCCAGTTTTGTATACGAGCACCCACTGCCAATCACCGATGGTCAATCCAGGTATTCAAGATTTCCACAATTCGCATTTAGGATGGACATCCAAGTGCAATGGAAATTGAGTGGGATCTTCTAGGTTCTAGGTTCCTTTGACCTAGGCCACTTACTTCCGGTCTTCTGTCTCCTGGGAGTAGCAGTAGTTTTAGCTCGGGGACACAGTGTCTTGAGTGTAACCAGGCGCTTTAAAAATGGTTTTATTATTATTATTATTATTATTATTATTATTATTATTATCTCGCTAGATTTCAGTAGCACACTTCTCACTAGAGTCCTCAAATCATTCCTTATGACCCCAATAACATATAGGCGAGCTTGGGTTTTCCATACGTATACAGATCATTTATATCAGGTGTGTTAGTAAAATTGACTCAAGTGAAAGATTATGCCCTACACCACAAAGGCCTAATTTACCAGCGTGCCTGGTAATACCGTTATCAGAGGCGCAACTAGAGCCGAATTTTAGGGGGGGCTAATAAATAATTTTGGGGGGGCTAAAGCTTTAATCAGTAGGCAAGTCGAGCGGCAGGGGCTCTTAGAAGGGGGTGAAACAACTGCAAGGCCGAATTAACATTTAAATGGTCATTTAAAGACCTGTGAAACGTTCGGGTGCAGCTCTGTGTGTGCCCGGAATCTGTCTCATCCCGGGCTGCCACACACGACGGGGGGGGGGCTGAAGCCCGGTGAGTCCAATGGGTGTTGCGCGCCTGACCGTTATGTATAGTAACTCCCGCCACCAGGGCACATATCATAATTAGTTCAAAAGGAACAATGCGGGTGACCATGGTTCAGCATCACAATTTTAAAGTAAATCTATAAGTCGTTTGCCTGTGCAAGCACTGTCGGAGCTCGCCGCACTTTCGCTCCACTGAGGATCAGATACCCGAATTCATGAAGAAAAGGACGGTGCACTAAAGAATGGAGTCAAAAAAGCTTCCCATTTATCCAAATGTATCCTTCATTCTTTTTTTCAGTCTTTTACAATTCAACCACAGCCAGGCTTAAAAGACTGAAAAAAAGAATAAAGGATACATTTGGATAAATGGGAAGCTTTTTTGACAACATTCTTTGGTGCACAGTCCTTTTCTTCACATATCATAATTATGAGATTTTTGGCAGACACTGCACCCTGCCAAATGTTGATAGGTCAGACCTATTAATATTTCCTAAGTTAGCATGGTGCCAGCTAGCCCAAAATTTATATCCAGACTTGTCAGAAATATTTACCTGCACGTAGCTTACGCCCCGCCCACAAGAGCCTTCTAACCATTCCATCCTACAAACGGAAACAAATAGGTGGCTCCAGGTTTGCAGTATTGGCACCCAGCTTCTGGAACACTCTTCCTTTAGACATTGGAACCTGCACTGAACTTTCTAGATTCTGTAGGCTTCTTAAGACTTGGCTCTTTACCCAAGCTTATAACTAGATTCTGCAGACAACTACATATATGGGGTTTCAGCAATACCTTAAGTCCAGCGCCAAGAAATCAATCGATGTATGTGCGCTTTATGAGAAATTTTAACATAACATAACATTGTCAAGGAAACATCAGAACAGTGATATACCCCATTTCTTTGGGCAACATTTAGAACAGGAGATAACTATCCCACTTGGTAAATTGCGAGCACCTCGTGTATGATTTTATTTAGTGCAATAATGATTGCAAAGGTCTCCAGAGCACTTACATTTGAGGTAAAAGATTGCACCAATATTTTTACTGAAGGGAGTATATTACCAGAATGTGTGACCCTTGAGCAGGCTGGGCTTTCAGGTTTTCAAGATCACTTAGGGCCACATTACGAGACTGGCAGTTTGAAGACCGCCAGACTTCTGGCGGTGCAGCAATGGCGGTCCAGATGTTCCCTGGTGGTGGTGCGATGGTCAGGGCCTCAGTAATATGCTGGTGGTTCCGGTGCGGTACTGCCATGCATATTACGAGTTTCAGAACCGCAAGCATTGCCATGGTTGTCTTTCCTCCATGAAAAAGCTGTCAACCCAGAAAAAAGAGGGCCCTACAGATACTGAGTGGCAGACACTGTGTTGTCAGCATCTTCTCATTATCTCTTCATTGAGGTATTGTGGGAACTGGTATGGGAGTATTGGGGGACCAATTGGGACTTTTATCCTGATGTCTCAGAACCTAAATTACTTTTTGACCTAAAACTGAACATTGAGTCAACTCCTTTAGCACTTAATCCTCAGTGTAATGATGCAGTTATCCAGGCCTTACTCAATAGATGATGTGAAGGTTAGAGACTTAGAACTAAATCTAGTGCTAATAGATTTCAGTAAATCAATGCCCGCCAGTAAATTGTCCTAAAAAAGAAAGTACTTAAAGTACAATATTCTACCAGCAACACAATATAACACAATCAATGTCACAGACTTATGTATTTACTCATATTTTTCAGGGGACTCAGAAGTGGCTTCTGACATTGGTTGAATCTCAGTGGTGTATTATGGTTCTTGCTTCTGTCTCAAAGGCCTACTTCAACTGTCTTATCAAGGCTCACCAGTGGAGTTATCCCTAGTGAAGTCTGGGACTTGAAGACCAATGCTATCCCCTTGTTTGTCAGAATCTAACTTTGGCCTATCCTGAAAATGTGGACTTCTTCTGTTCCCTTTTAGTTCATTTAGTTCTGATCGTTAATAATCAATTATTTTTTTCTCACACTGTTGTCCTGTGAGCATCCCATATGCTCGTACAACAGCTGCCTCCACCTTGTGAGCTCTTTCCCTCCCTCTGGTGCAGATGCTTAGACTGAGACCCTTTGCTCTGGCAACCCATGTTGAAGAGCCGAAGCTGTAGCTCTGCTGCTCTTGTTGAGGCATTATGTTGGTTATGGTTTTCAAAGAACTTAGACAATGCTTACATCAGTAGCAGTCCCCAAATAGATTGCACAATTCCAAAACAAACCTCCTCAACCATTTAGTAACTGTAGAGGCTGCTCAGATAAGGTTGGAACACAGTTTACTGAATAGCAGATTTCAGAAGAGTCTAAGGAAGAACTGCTCCTGGCAAATGGTGCCCATAAACCAGAGTCCACAAGCAGTTACATTGAGGCTATGGTTCTAGACTGCGGGACCGTCTTAGTACAAGTAATGGGTAAGTCAAAAAAAGGAAAAGAAAAAAGCTAATTCAACTCAAAAACAATATTTCAAATATTTGTATCTTAAATACTAATGTAAATTAATTGTATATATTTAATTTAAATGTAGAACAAAATACCAAATTCTATAGCACTAGTAACTTAATTTTGAAAAAATCTTTAAAGAAAATATATAAAATTGAATTAAAATTGTTTTTCTGAAGTTTAAATGACGAAAATTCCCACCTGAAGAAATAAATAATTTATTTATACATTAATCATTATAAAAAATGATACACTGACTTATTCAAAATTAGTCTTGTTATAAGTTAATAAAAATTATTGTTGCATGAATTTTTAATTCAAATTATGGTATTACATGTTTTATCATTAAATAAAATAAAAACTATTTAAAATATTTGCATTTAATTTAACATATTTCCTACATGTTTTTAAATGCTCTATGTCCATTGTTTTTTATGAGTAAATTACAGTACTAGTGGTTGGCAATATGTTGTGATGGACTTACTACTATTTTTTTACTACTGCTTTACATTTGTTTTTTGAGAATAGCCGTACTCAAAACTGTAGATTACTAAAAAAGTGTAAGTTAACTTTTTGAATCAAACCCCTTGTACAACAATCTGTCCACTCCAGTTCATATTGGTAATCCCACCGTAGCCACTCTCTGGAGATGGCATTGTATTTTTATAATGTATAATTCATGGTTGGGCCAGCCACTGGATGCTTTGTGTCCCCATTTGGGTTTTGTTCTTTTTTGAAGTGTCAGTTTGTTCAGGATGGAGAAGGTGTTTTGGATATAGGGGCTGATTGGGATGGTGGGTGGACTTTTGTCCGCCTGCCACCCTATTGCAAATAGGATGCCCGACAGGCTGTCGGCGGTCCGACAGAGGCATTACTGAGGTTGCAATGCAAAAAGGGGAGAGATTACATATCCCTGCACTACATGGCAGGCACCATATGGTGCCTGCCAACATGGTGCAGGGATATGTAGGCGGGCACCATAGGTGTACTCCACAACCCCCAGGGCAAGCGGGCATGGGGGTCCCACTACGGGCCCCCAGAGTCCCTTTCAGCCTACCTTTTCATGGCAGGGTACCCACCATGAAAAGGCAGGTGAAAGGGAACATTATAATCCCTACAGCGATGCCTGGCAGGCACCACCACCATTGTAGGGATTGGATGTCCCACCGATAAACCGGCGGGCTCAAGGAGCACATCAGATGCGTGGCGGCCGGTCTTTCCGTCCGCCAACCATCCGCCCGCCATGGTAATATTTAAAGTCCTCATAGTCCATAATCTCACAGATGAGCTCCACTTCCTTCAATTTTCTCTGAAGAGAGACAACCAAAGCAAATCTCCTAATATACATCTGTAACCTGAATGATACTATAATTATTGAGAAACTATATATAATTATTTTTATTTATTACAGATTAAACTTGCAATTATACGGTTACAGAACGAATACTGTTGTTCCATTTACTCTTCCCAGTACACTTGTGTCTGTTAAAGCTATACAGTTACTTCAATTACTTTATAATAACTTGATTGACATGGTCTCACACCCGTTTTAATCAACTCGAGTCCACTGGTGACCCACTCGGAAGCGGAGCACAAATGTTCCCTCTAATGTTCCACTTTCCCCATATTCGTTCCCATTTCCCTGGGACACCCAGATGCATATATACCGCCCTCTCTGCCACCATAGCTCCATCCATGTCCCCACACCATTCTTGGTACATCGGAGTGGATTGAGTTCCTCAGTGCTTGGCTATACTACGTTTTGCGTACAACATACCTAGTGTCGCCCAGTCTTGAGCCGCGTGGTTGTGGTCTTTGGATTTCCATTTATTTAGGAAACATCTCTTGGGCAGAGGGGGTGACCGTCACTACGTCAACTTGTGTAATTACGTGAATAATTGTTTCCCACTAGGTTACTATCATTGGGCATTCCCACAGTGTATGATAAAAGGTACCAACTGCGCCACATTGCCTCTGACAGAGTTGGCTATCGGTCTTCCCTATCTTATGTAGGGTTACTCTTGTGTAATAGATGTGCTGGAGTATCTTTAATTGTACATATCGTAATTTGAGGACAGTGCCACTTCCCGGGGGGGGGGGGACTTGAGTGCCTCTTGCCAATCAGTCTCATCTAAGTCCCCTACCTCCCCCAGCCATTTCTCGTGGAGAAATTTTGTGGGATCCGGTTGATTGTTGATCATTTTACGTTAGGTCAGGGAAATGGCTATTTTGTCCAACCAATCTATTAGGAGCCTATCCCCTAATGGAGAGGCCTCGGGGAGTATAGTGCCCACTGAAATGGCTTTCGTGAGTGCATGTCAGATTTGGGTGTAACAAAATAGTTCCATGGGTACCATTTCATATTGTTCTTGGAGGTGTGCAAAAGTAACTATCTCCCCCTTTTGCCAGAGATCTCTTATTTTGTTTATTTTATTTTTAACATTTCTAGAGCGTACTGTTACCCGGAGGTGTCCTGGCGCTAACATAATTGAACTAGTGTATGTGGGTAAAGGACTTTAGTGAGTAAAGAGCCAGGTCTTAAGCGCTCTTCTGAAAGATAACAGGTCAGAAGATTGTCTGATGTTGAGTGGTAATCTGTTCCAGGCTACTGCCGCGCCTAGGGAAAAACTTCTGCCCCCCCCCATCTTGCTTTCTTGACTCTGGGGACTGACACCAACGCCTGCTCACCTGATCTTAGGGTTCTTGCAGGCTTGTGCCAGTGGAAGAGCAGCTTCATACATCGAGGGCCAAGGTCGTGCAGTGCCTTGAAGACCACGCAGAGTGCCTTGAATATTATTCTTTTCCGGACTGGTAACCAGTGTAGTTTCATCAGATCCTGAGCTACCGATGCGAACTTGGGGCTGTCAGTGATCAGGCGTGCGGCTGCATTCTGCAGGATCTGGAGCTTGTTTATGAAGCCCTGTTGGGCGTTCAACATAAGGCTGTTACAATAGACTAAACGTGAAAGAACCAATCCAGTAACCACAGTTTTTCTATGCTCTAACTCCAGAAATGGCAGCACTTTCCTAATTGTTTTAAGGATGTAATGCGTGGATGAGGAAAGAGCATTGATCTGTGGTTTGAAGGATAATGAATCATCCACCAGGATGCCTACATTTTTCACCTTCGCCACTGGAGAGGGGAGGGTTCCCATTTCTTCTGGCCACCATCTCGGGGACCAGAAGTTGTCTTTGGAACCAAAGAGTAGCACTTCTGTCTTTGTAGAGTTGAGCTTAAGACAGTTTTGTGTCATCCAGTTACCCACTTCTCGCATACAGCCTTTGAACCTGTCAGCTGTGATGTCTATTTCGCCCGGCAGCAATGACACCACTATCTGTGTGTCATCAGCGTATGCTGTGAGGTTAAAACCAAAGGATCGAATACCCGTCACTAGGGTGGAGACATACACATTAAAAAGGGTCGGGCTCAGTGAGGACCCCTGGGGAACTCCACAAGGGAGCACAAAATAAGGTGATTCAAAGTCCCCCAGTGCCACCGTCTGAGTCCTATTGGAAAGGAAGGCCTGTAAGATCTTCAATGCCTTTCCTTGAACTCCACAGGCCCTCAACCGGTCCATCAACAACTTGTGATGGACCATGTCGAAGGCCGCGGAAAGATCCAACAAGATCAGGGCGGCTCTGCCTCCTGCGTCCATCACTCTTCTAATGTCTTCCACAGACTTGATCAGGGCGGATTCCGTGCTATGTTCTGCACGAAAACCATGTTAGGATGGATCTAGATGTTCTCCTGTCCTTACCGTTGAGATCCAGATTGAGTCCCAGTGTGCAAAACCTTTATTAGTACTGAGTCTACCCAACCGTTGACTTTCCCAGAGCGGAGTCAGTTGCGTTATGAGACTGTCCCATCCTAGCTTTTTAAGTGCTGTATGCCAAATTTGAACTGTGTGTGCTGTGGGTCCCACTAGTGATGTTTTAAGATTTTTATTGTACAGGGCTCTCATAACTCCTCCCTCTCCTAAACAATTTCTGTCAGAGCGGAATGCCGGTTTCATTTGGGGGGCATAAAGTCATTGATTTAGTAAAATCAGCTGAGAGGCCCAGTAGTTGTATTTGGAAGGGCAATTCCCCCATCGTACCATCCCTTTACCAATTTATTCATGGCGATGCTGGCCGGCTTACCATCCCAGAGCAGGGCACCCACATCTGCCTCAATTGCCCTAAAATAAATCAAAGGGACCAGAAATGGGGTGTTTTGAAGGACATATAGGAATCAGTGGAGTGCCATAATCTTGAAAAGTGCAGCTCTTCCAAGCAGCGTCAATAGCAAGGAGCGCCAGTGCTTTGTATCTTGGCGGAGTCTTTGCAGGGGTGCTAGGAGGTTCTTTTTGATAAATTCCTCTGCTTGTGGTGTAATGTAAATTCCCAAGTATTTAAAGCATCCTTCTGCAATTTGTAGACTACACCCCTTCGGGAGTTTCAGTGGGGGACCATGTAGGATATAAAGGATTTATTTTGCCCAATTAATAGTGTACCCACAGAATTTGCCTTACGTTTTGCATATGCCCAGGAGCCTGCTGATGGAGCGTCTGGGGGAAGCTACGTACAATAGTATATCATTTGCATACAGAGATATACAGTCCTCCCATCCCTCTGTCCACCTAAGGCCTTGCATGATGGGTCCCTCCTTAACCAGGCTGCCAGCGGTTCGAGTGCCAGGGCGAATAAGAGCGGCATTAGGGGGCAGCCTTGACGTGTTCCACGCTCAAGTGGGAAGTTAGCTAAGATTCGACCGTTTACCACTACATGTGCAAGGGTTTTATACACAGCAGTTAGACCCAAGCGCAGAATTTAGGGCCGAAGCCCATGTGTTTAAGGACAGCAAACAGGAAGGGCCACTCAACCATATCGAAAGTCATGCGCGCGTCTAATGAAAAAAATGCTGCTGCTTCTTGGATCGTGGTTATATGAGCCATTACTCTACGTAATCATCTCAGGTTGAGTCAGTATTCCTACCCGGCATGAATTTGGATTGGTCAGGATGTACTGATTTGTGAGATGGGGTGTCAATATAGCCGCCAGAGTTTTAGCCAGTATTTTGGCCTCTGCATTAAGCAGTGAAATGGGACGGTATGACGTACATTCCTGGGCAGGCTTTCCAGGTTTGTAAAATGCTGTTATTGTCTCTTTTCACTGGTCTCTGGGGAGTTCTCCAGCTTTTAGGCTAGCTACATACATATTTAGTACATGCAGAGTGAGTGCTGTTGCTGTTTTTTTGTGGAGTTCAATGGGTATACCATTAGGTCCAAGGGCTTTCCCAGAATGTGTTGTGCCTATGGCCAATGCTAATTCATCTGCATTGAGGTTTGTATCAAGGGCTTGTTCATCCTCAAGTGTGAGCGTGGGCATACTGATAACCCTGAGAAATGCCTGTGCCTCCTCAACTGTAGCTGTGGTCGCTGCAGTGTAAATTTTCTTGTAATGCACAGCTAGTGCGTCTAGGACCTTCTGCGGGTCTGTTATGGGGTCTCCCTCATGCAGTTGTAGCTTTGTCACCCACCGGCTAGCTCTCTATCTCTTATCTAGCCAGGCCAGAATTTCCCCCGCTTTATCTCCCACTTCATATATTTTGTGTTGAGTGGCTAAAAATCGAGCTTTCATTTCCTCTCACATGTATTCTTTGTAACCCTGCTTTTTCAAGTGAAGGTGTTGGGCGTTGTCTGCAGTGGGGTCCTGGGCATGTGATCTCTCCGATTGGCTCACTTCCTGTTCTAGAGTTTCTACTTGTTTCTGTTTGTCTTTTCTGTGGCCAGCAATTAACAAAATGGCCTGACCCCGGAGCACTGTCTTATATGCTTCCTAAAGAACTGTTGGGGTAGCGACTGAGTGTTCGTTATCTCTGAAATGCTGTTTTGTCGCTTTGGTTAGACCTTTCTGAATTCCTGGCGAGGAATGCGCATGCGCGGGCTCCCGTGCATGCGTAGTTCCCAGAAGATGGAGATGGAAGGAAGCCTGGGGACGCCGCCGATAAGGTAAAGTTATTTTAAATATTATTTATTGCTTTTTAAGGTTATCTAATACTGCGGGTGGGAGGCGGGTGGGCGGAAGGCGAAGGGTCCGTAACAGAACTATGCGGAGAGTGCGGAGATTGGTTCCATCTCTGTGCCTCTCTGCGTAAGTCCCTTACGCAAATTAAGCCCACCCCTAGTGTTTGTCCTGCGCTTGAAAATCAATGTGAATGGCACCATGCATAGTGCAAGACGGCGCAGCTTCTTTTGTACCGCTTGAGCAGATTTTCTACTTGAGAGGCAACTTTCTCATTGCGAACAGAAAGGTCCTCAACACGAACGGTTGTGACCATCCCCAACTTCCCGCGACCTGCCGCAACCGTCGCCATTGAGAAATCTGACCGCCCGGGTTAAGAAATCTCGCTGGGAGGGGCATTTTTCCCGCTTGCACTCGCCAACTTAATGTTGAAGAGAGCGTGCAAGAAAAATCTCGCCTGGAGGTGGATTTTCCTCACTCGGGCTTGCCAACTTGATGTTGGGGAGTGCAAGTGAGGAAAGACACTCTGCTATGCATAGCTACGTTTTTCGGAACTCTGTATGCTTCATGAGGTGCAGAGTGTGGAAAACTCTACATAATGCGAACGGAGCAGAGTTCACTGCCTGGGCTTAGTTAGCTGAGAGTCGCATTCATCAGATTCCAATTCCTGAAAATCTGGCTGAAGAACTCCATGAACATATTCCAGCCTCCATCTATTCTGCCAAGAAAAACTCTGGCCAGCAAACATGTTGATCAGTAATTTTAGATTAATTAAAGCTAATCACTTGCTCTTTGCGATAATACTGCCCTTGCTAGTGGGCTCAGCATTAAAGATCGGAGTATTTCTGACCCACTTATAAATATATCCCTGTGCTTGTCTAGGCATGGTGCAGGTAACAAACGACTCATGTTAGCCAATTATGACTTAGCCCTTAATCACAAGAGCCACATGTGTCAGTAGAATATGAGACGTTATTTCGCATGCCATTACTTCGCATGCTATTACTACGCGGTTATTACTAAGCAATAGCTGTTACTACACAAGTTTTTACTTCGCATACCTTTACATTGAAAGTGTTAATGTATGCTAAGTAAAAACTTGCCTAGTAATAAAAATGCTATGCGGAATAACGTCAGATTAAAAAATAAAAATGTAAAACGCAAAACTATAGAAAATACACTACCCTACACATCTAAAACACTAAAACACTACCAAAACCCTAAATCACTACCCCCTGCACTAACATACACATTCCCCTACTCCTCTCCCTACATTCATTCACTACCCAACACAACCCCGACACTACACTAAACACTAAAAAAGTAAACTACTCTACACTAACACTACAACACTACCCTCAGCCCTAAAACACTACCCCCAGCACGACCCTGCCCCTGGCCCTAGTCCTGTCCCTACTCACAAACTCTACCCTGCACAACCGCCGACACTACCCTAAACCCTAAAACCCTACCCTACACTAGACTAATCCCACAACACTACCCTAAACCCTAAAACACTACACTACCCTACACCCAAATACACTACTCTGCACAACCTCCAACACTACCTTAAACCCTAAAACAATACACTACACTACACTAACCCCACAATACTACCCTAATCCCTAAAACACTACCCCAGCACGACCCTGCCCCTACCCCCAGTCCTGTCTCTACACTGAAACACTACCCTGCACGACATTCCGACACTACCCTAAACCCTAAAAAACTACCATACACTATACTAACACCACAACACTACCCTAAATTGCAAAACACTACCCCCTGCATGACCCTGACCCTACCCCCAGTCCATTCCCTACTCCCAAACAATACCCTTCACAACCCCCTACACTACCCTACACCCAAATACACTACTCTACACTACACCTACATAACCATCCCTACTCCCAAACACTACCCTGCACAACACCACCCTACAACAGTACCCTACACTACACTATAACAGAACACTACCCTAAACCCTACAACACTACCCCCAGCACGACCCTGCCCCTAGCTCCAATCCTGTCCCTACTCTACACCAGACAAATGCAGGTACACTACCCTACACGACCCCCAACACTACTCTACACTACAGAAACACAAGTACACAACCCTACACAGGTACACAACCCTGCATGACCGTACAAGGCACCTACACATCCCTACACAGCCCCACTTACCTCCTACCATGCATGGTTTCAATCTTTTCCCCCTTCTTGCTTCCTCCGGCTTCCTTGGTAGTGGGCTTCCTACATCCACGCCTGCACCAGGAAAAGCAGCAGGAGAACCGGAAAAGCACCAGCAGCAGACCCGGAAAAGCACCAGAAGCAGACCCTCGGAGCAAATTTCTGCATTGACAACATCCAAAAGCGGCACCCGTCCCCTACGCCTGCGTTGTACAACACATGGGATGTAACAGCATGTGTACTAAAGGCTACGAGCTGTTATATCGCATGCGTACTAACGCTTGCGTAGTAATGGTACGCAAACAAATGTCCGCGTACTAATGGATGTTTCCTGTGTCAGCATTCTCCCGCAAGACTTGAGGGTTTTGCCTTAGCGTATGTGTTGGGAGGGCGCCCGCTCTTAAATTTGAAGGTCATGAGGTCAGCACTAGACCCAAGCTTCATGAGTCCCGAAATGCAGGAAAGAGAGCAACAGCGGATGGTTGTGCAGTGTGAGTAAGGACCTGAGGGCTCCGTGGTCTATAGGCCATCAGATCAATTACCTGCGCTCTGCGGTCACAAGGAGCCTGCTTCTGCTTCAGGGCTAAAACCCAGCCAGGAGGTAGATTGGGTGCTTAAATGACTTGCTCAGTGGTCCATCATCCATGCTCTTCAGTCCCATAAGACCTACACTCAAGACACAATGCCAAGTCGGGCAGGTGAACATGGCCTATACGGCCTACAGCTATATATATACAGACTATATAACACGATTAAATGCCAATCTAGAATATGAGAAATACCTGTTTAACGCAATGACCAAGTATGGCAGAATTAATTAACCTAAAGTAAAGGATTAAAAGGAGCGCTTAACTCACTGACAGTACCAAAGAAAAGCAGAAGAAGTGCTGCGCATCAGTGAGCATGAGGACTATGTGGCTGTTGATTGGTGGAGTGTTTGCCTATGTGTACTACAACTTACTACACCATTCATTGGTGTTGTAGTATTGGTCCAAATGTTATTATTATGTTTCATATTTGCCGTTGACGAGTCCTAAAAATATTGGAACTAGCCTAAAACGAACCTCAGTGGCTTAATGAAGAATAATTTAATTGACAAACAAGTAAACAAATGAAGAGTAGATAAATATGATTTCCTCACAGGTCCTGGCATCACAGTAGATCCTCCTTGTTGTCTCTATTTTCATTTATTATTTTGAATTTGGCCGTTAGAAGTCATTGAATATCACAGCCTATCCATCACTGAACCAACCAATTTATGGTGAGACCCGGTGTGTGATAATCATTGCCAATGTTTAGGGGGTTCATGAGGCACTTCTGTCAAAAGTGGTTGAGGTACGGAGGGTGTTTCCGGGTAGATCTAAGGGTGTCAAGTTGGGTATGAGAGATACAGAGCCTAATGCGCATGTCAGTGTGAGTGGTGGTGGCCTGGATGTATGAGGTTGGGTTAAGGCTTACGATGATTCAATGATTTTGCGTATAGTCAGTTTGTTAATGGTTTCCAATGAAGATTGAGGAATGGGTTGAAGTACTCTTGTGCACATAGAGGGGAGTTTTGGTTCATGTACTCCTCTGAGTGTGTGTTTATAATGGGTTAGACTATTCATTTTAAGCTGCTGTTTGATTAACAGTGATAGGGAGATCTCTTCAAGTCAATGGTCTTGGCGAATGGGATGAAAATGAGTGCGTAAGGGGCGATATAGGGGCGTCAGTGTCTACAGGTGTTAAGTGTAGTAACTGTGTGTGGGACAACATATTATCTGCATTAGATGCCTGGTCGCTGGAAGACATATTGATTTTATTATTAGCAGGTTAAAGAAAGAATCTAGATAAATGGCCTACTGCAGTCTGCACATTAGCAAGTATTCTATATACTATAATGTGTAATCTAATTGCATTTGAAGATGTTTAACCAGAACCAGGTTACAAAGGGTTAAATCCTTGAAGCAATATAAAATCTAATTTTCAGACCTTGTGGGCATCCGACCAGTTGTTTTCCTCAGTAACGCGTTTGCCATATGACATATGTCATATATAGTAAGCAGGGTTTCTCCAGTTAGGCTCCACTGCAGCAACAACGTCCAATTTGACCTCTGCACAGTAGCAATTATTATTTGAATGCATGATTATTAGTAGTACTTATTTCCAATAACATGATTTATTGGGCCACATTTATTTTCACCAGCATGGCATAAATCATTTTTATTAATATTTCTATTTTTCCGTTTAATGCTTTAAAATGTAAATGCTGACCCTAATTGAACCGAGACTGGATTGAAAATATAAAAAATAAAAGCAAACGATTTCATTCAAGTAGTGTGCAATTCACAGGGCATATTTGCTCTGTGCTGCAGGTGTCTGATTGTTGGCATTCCATACCTAAGATTACCTCTCATGCACGAGGCCTCAACAATGCCTGACCCTAGGGAGGATACATAATGAGATGAAGTCTGTCTTCGATTTTGAAGTCAAGGTGTGATGCAACATCCACAGGGTGATAACCTGTCCCCCATGTACTGCTTGGCACCAAGGCTTGTTAGACAGCCTGTTCATTAGAGGAGCTCTAGACTTAAGTTTTAGATTTACCAATAAATGGGATGTTGTAGCTGACAGCTTCAGCAGAACATGCTACAAAAATATAAATAGAAGTACCCAGGGTGACAACATATGACAACCAGAGGCAATTTACAGAGGCAGTTTGGTGGAATGAATTGTGAGAGAAACGTAGAAAAAACGAAAGTTATTTTGAGAGAATTTTCTTAATTCCAAGGGCCTTGTTTAGAGCTGAAGGGATACTGCATCAAAGCTTGGCGGATATTCTGTCTGCTCTATTACAAGTGCCATAGAATATAGTGCACTTTTAATGTGGTGATGGAGTTTCTCATTCACAAAACTTTAAATAAGACCTAAATATGTTTAGTATAATTAATTCTGCATAAGATAATTGTAGGAAGGTGGATACCTGACTATGGTTACCCCAGATTTTTTGCCTAGTGTTTTGCTGGTTTTCGACTTAGTTGGCCTGAGTTCCTGCTAATCAGGGCCCCAGGCTATCTGCTCTCTCTGTAAAATTGACTCAATGTACTTTACCAATTGGGAATTGGGTCACCTTATGAGCCCCTGTACAGTGTACTATAGGTACCCAGGGCATAGGTGCATCCAAGGCCTACCAGGGGCTGCAGCTTATCTTTTGCTGGCCATCCAAACTGACACAACTGGCTGATCACTCAGCTGAGGCAAGGTCGTGTAATCACCCATTGCTTAGATATAGTATTCCTATATCTAACCTTATATCTAGACACATATACACCTATAAATCACCCCTATGGCAGGCCTTAACAATCCTGGAGGCAGAGTGCTTAGTTTTATGAGAGATGAGGCTCTAGCATGAGCTGGGCCTGTCTGCAGCTTTCGGAACCATGTCCTTATAGCTGTTCTAGGATATAGCCATACCATATACTCTTAAGTGCATTATGAACCTCGCGGTTAAATGCTAACTCTGGTTTGGCTTTATCAAAACATGTCGTGTAAGGTGTCATACGCTTTGGAATATGACCCCCTCGCCAGTTCTGGTGACGGGGGTAGCATTCCACCCTTCTAGAGGGAGAAGACATGTTGTTCCTACTAATCCCGGTTAAAGTTAACCAGAGCCTCAGCATCACAAAATGGATGCTGCTGCCACAGACACAAGTCTGACCTCCTGCTGCTGGGAGTCCTTCCAGCGAGGGAGGCTTGGACAATAGGTTTCCTGTCTTGGGAGGTGCTAGCACCACCCCAGACAGGCTCTAGTGTATTGGGGCAGGGACGGCTGAATGAAACGAGACACTGCTAGGGGCACACAAGGTGTCCCATGCATAGTCTAGTTCAAACCGGTGCTGGGGCACTCCAGCCCCAGCTCTGGCACAAAACTACTGGACAAAGGGAAAAGGGGTATAACCACCCCCTTCCCTGGTCCCACCCTTAGGAGGGACCTAGCAGGTAATCCAGCCCCTAGATTTGGTATATAGGCAGGAGCTGAGTCCCAAGACTTTAGATTAATCCTGACTGAAACTTGTAACGAAACTCTGGACCTTCGATGTTCTACTTGAAGATAGAAGACTGAATAATCTCCCTTGTGGTCAAGGAGTGAGCAGCCTGCACAAGCAGGCACCATCAAACGATCAACGGTCTGCTTTGTCATCGCTCCCACTGGAGCCAGAACACAGAGCCTGACTTCCAGACTTCCTTCAGCCCGATCCACAACCACAGCAAAGCTGAGACCCGTGGAGGCAGCGTGAGACCTGGGACCGGCCATCTTGGAAAGCCAGAGAATTGCTTTCAGTGCAACTTCTGAGGCACCCTCGAAGTAGTGCATTTGGGGATTGAGAAGCCCCAGCCCCGAGCATCATCTGCACCAAAGATCATCCCCCCACACTCCACGAGTGCTGCGTGGGGCCCTTTTGCCTTTTCCTGCTTGAAGTGTCTGTCCGGTCACTTGCCCGTTGGCTAGTGGCCTCTGTGACGACGAAATCTTGAACCTACACTACTGGTCTGATTGCTCCAGACTGACCATTGATCCCCTGAAAAGGAGCAGCCCATCAAACCTTGCTGGTCTGATTAAGAAGCCATCTTCGATTCCTGCGTGGGTTGCCTTAGCCAGCCAAGGCTTGTTGACTCCAATCCGGAATCCGACACTGCCGACAGCGAGAGCCTTTGTGGGACAGTCCGTGCCTGACTCCTGGTTGTCGTCAATGCCTCCTGGTCCACGTGGCTGCAGAGACAAGCTTCACAACATCACCTGATTGCTTTGCGACATCGCCTGGTTCCTTCCTGGTCACTGGCTAGTGACCCAGACTCTGTCCCCTCTGCTTTCAGGTACTCTTCATCCTCGATCCGCCCTTGGATCCAACCGGACACTTCTTTCCTGGTCGCCTGCAGCATCTTTCTCCAAGGCTCCATAGGATTCAGCAACGAAACCCGATACACTTTGACACCTACGCACCCGCTTCCTGTGGGTGAGGTAACGCGAGTACTCTGGTGCTCCTGTGGGTATTAACTATCCTAGTGTCTAACTTTCAAGTAGCTTTCTCCTAGTCCATCCGGAAGTGACCTAAAAGATCTAGTTTCCAATTCTTTTGTTCCCATTCTAACTCCATGGTAACTTGCGTGTGTGTAAAGACACTGCACACTCCTCCCGTGGGCCTCCTTCTTCCTATCCTTTGGTAGTACAGTTTAGCCCCAGCGATTCCCTAGGCCCTAGGCCTATCCTTTGTTCCTGACGTGGTTCTTATACCACTATTTTAATATATGGTTTGAAGTGCCCCTAGGGCTCTACTGTATTTTGTGCAACTTATTGTGTGATAGTTAAGTATCTTGTTATGTTTGTGCCTCTGATCTCATAAAGAGCTCAGAGGGGTTGTTTAGAAATAAATACATATATATTTTATATATATCCTCTGTGGTGTCCTTTCATTTGGTAATCAAGGGGTTACATATGGTAAAACACCTGGCTTTACATGCCCTCTGAAATTTTAGCCTAAGACAGCTTTGTCCATGCTTCCTCTAGGATAGCTGGTCTATAAGGTTGACTTTACAACCATCACCATAAGGGTTGTTTGGACTGATACACGGTGCTGACTAGAATAGTGGACATCACATATCAGGCTAACTTCTCACAATAATGCTTATTCTATGTTTAGGAAGGGCGTTCTAAGCATTTACTTTCTTTTAGACCAATATCCTGATCATTTCTCGGCAATATCATGGCTCTGATCCTTTTCTTCGTCCCAGCACTTACAACACGAGGTGTCCACACCTCCATGACAGACAATCTACTGCAATATTACTTTAATCCAGCCAAACCTGTCTATAAAGGCTGCTTACTCCTTCTTTTCTTCTGTGATGATTCCTCAAGCCACATATCCTGGGACACAGCTACCACTGGTGCAGTAGCAGTCAGGCCCAGAGCACTGAGGGGCCAATTGAACCCTGACTATGGTGTATTTTACTTCCCCAACAACAGTCGCAGGACCCATTTTCCTTGCTTGAACTAGGACCAATGGCATCCTGGCTACTCTACTGCACATACTGACACTGCAGAAGCCTGTCTTAAGTACTGGAACAAGGAAAAGGAGCACACCTGCCAGCAAGAAATTAAAGCATTACTGCTTCATCGTTTACCCTATTTCAGAAGTATGTAGGAAAAGTGCTGTAAAAAATGATTGATACTCTTGCATGTTTCGACACACAGTTCTTTAAAAATTCAAACACCAAATTGTTTTTTACATTAGCACAAGTCAGCTTATTAGTCAAGAACTTATGCCCAAATACTAGCAACTTGGCGCTTCACATCTCCAATAAGCAATTGTTGGCAAAAGAGGAAGCAGTTAACTGAGTGGCTGCCCATACTATATCTTGCAGATAGATTCAGAATCTTTTGCCCTTGAAGTCTCTTGCAAGACAATCCTCAAAACCACCGGGAATCTCTCTACCTAGCTAACTGTACACCATGAAAGTCACTGGTAAAATGCAGTGACTTAGGGTAAATCTATGTTGATGGAGTTTCTGTGGTCAGGACCAACATTAACAAACTGACAATCTGCCTGACTTGCCGACGCCATTTTGCTCACCTAACAGGGGCCCACCAGACAATCATTTAGTGAGTTAGAGCAAATGCCAGGAAAATTAGTAGAAGGGAAAAACATACAAAGTACAATATCCTCTTCCATATTTGGAAGTCACGTTTGGGCAAAAATCCAGTACCAAGGTATAAGAATATGCAGTCCATGGCAGTGCACAGACAGGAAGTCATGAAAATGATGACTCTGAGTGTCATTAGGCCCTAAGCTTTTAAAGGTGAAAACGTCCCCACTGGGAATGGACAGATACAAGGTGTCCAATTACAATGAGTGATCACTCGAGTGGATCTATTTATCTGAAACACAGCATGCCATCAATTGGGCGGGAAAGGCAAAGGTACAAGGCTATATCATAGATTTCTCGTGAGAGGTTAAGAGTTAAAACTAGACACCCCCAACAAATTGTTCTCCAAATATTGCTATAGTATGACGCAAAAACCAAAAGTGAAATTTTCAAAAACATACATAAGTCCAGGAAAGAGAGATGTTTTCCACACTATATGTTTGGTAAAAAACTCTGTTACACTTTATTCTATAACAGCAATTTCTCATTATTACAATAATTTAAAAACACATGTTATACATTTTATTATAAAAAAATTTTTGATTAAAAACAAAGAATCAAAACAGTCGATGCGGCGTTTCGGTATTTTTGATAGTAGACCTTCTTCAGGACTGATTCTAAATGAATTTAAAAACACAGAGTTACCATTCTTTTTTTGGTACAGATTCAACATGCATCTCTCTTCTATCTGGAACGTATCATCATCTCTTACATAACAGTTCATACTCTACTTTTTTTTTTTTCTTATAGTCCCTTTTTGTATCCTTTAGTCTTTCTTGCTACAACAAGGTACTACACAATATATAGGTCCAATTTTTCTAGCATTTTCTAAACATGATGTTATTTTAACCTATTAATCACTCTGCCTCTACACTACTACACTTGTTACTAAACTAATGAGGTTTGCCTTTCACTTGGACTCTTTGTCCACTGCTGTTATCCACTTCTCTTGAACACAATGCGAGCATATGTATAAGGTTCTTATTTTAATATGTACCTTATTCATGGTAGATGTCATGTCTCCATGGAGTAATGATGTTCTCTTCCCATGTACAAACTATGGGCTTCGGAATAATAGACCGGTCCCAGGGTTTTCTACGTACTTATTCAAGTTACGATGTCACTGTGTGGAATAAACATTTCTTGATGTAGTTGCTTATTTCAGGGCAAATATATGGACTCTTTACTTAATCTCTTGAGTATTTCTGATCGAGAAATAATACCTTATTGGATGAAGGAATGTTCTCAATATTTCTTTGGGTTGTCGTGTCTATTGTTCATTCTTCTACCCATCAAGTTTCTTTCTGTTACACAAGGCAAAATAAATAAAATTTATTTGTGTAGCTACCAGTTCGCTTATTACTTAATTTCTTTGGTATTTTATTTATTTATATACCTGTTTCTGTAGCATGAATTTGCAGTGTATTTAACCGCCAGGAGGAGCCACCGTTCTATAGTTTCTGGTTGCCGTCTCTTTACCTATTTAATTTAGGTGTCGAGTGTAGTTTCTATAAACTATGGTCCGTTTTAAATTCGGTCCGTTCTGTATTTTGGCGACAGAAAAAGACAAATACGCATAATTGGTATATTTTACTTGTTGTTAGTCATCTAATTGACAATTTGACTTTCCCCTTCTCTTTTTATACTAAAAACGTGTTTCTAAGGGTTTGAGTATTACCACCCCACCCTCTCTACAACTCGCTATTGGCGGGAAATGGCACTCGGCCGGCATTACACTGGGGCTTCGATCTTTCTCATAGGACGTGACCTGGTTTTATATTTCACTTACCCTTAGTCTTTAGGTCGGCCTCCCCGCTCCTTGTCTCCTGGCAGTCAGTCCGTGTGTCCAACGATCGGATTATCCCGAAACGAAAGGAAACACTGACTGTCTGTTTTCTTGGGTTTTAAACTAGCCGCTATCTAATTGGCTAGACAATAAGTGCAAATGGTATTAGGCACAATGAAGAATTATTTCTCAAAGAGATGTTGATAGTCTTCTGATAATCTTTATTTTCAGTTTGCAGTAAAACATACAGCCGACGCGTTTCGTCCCAAGCTGGGACTTCTTCAGGGCTTTAAATTTGTGGTACGTCGCTTTTAAAGAGAATGTAAGAGGAACCGGGGTCCAAGGGGCGCCTTCCCAGACACTGTAATCCTGATGTGCGAGCCGGAATATATATTATTTCATTCCAATGCCGAACAATCAGGGTTGGACTGTAAGCATGTTAATGGGCGATGAAGACAATGCTTTACAGGGTTCCTGAGCAGTGAGAACGTTCTTGCAACCTTAATTTGTGTCTGTCTCAAATCGTATACTGAGTAATTTGCAGAAATAGAAGTGGACAGGTGGTCCTATTAGTCCAAGGGAGGAGGGTGTGGGCACTGCGTTCCAGTAGGCCGTTCGTAATAAAGCAGCCGGCACCCATCCACAGCCCTCCTCCCGCCGAAACACCCACAGCGACGATGTGTTTGGAGACATGACATCTACCATGAATAAGGTACATAGTAAAATAAGAACCTTATACATATGCTCGCATTGTGTGCAAGAGAAGTGGATAACAGCAGTGGACAGAGTCCAAGGGAAAGGCAAACCTCATTAGTTTAGTAACAAGTGTAGTAGTGTAGAGGCAGAGTGATTAATAGGTTAAAATAACATCATGTTTAGAAAATGCTAGAAAAATTGGACCTATATATTGTGTAGTACCTTGTTGTAGCAAGAAAGACTAAAGGATACAAAAAGGGACTATAAGAAAAAAGAAAAAAGTAGAGTATGAACTGTTATGTAAGAGATGATGATACGTTCCAGATAGAAGAGAGATGCATGTTGAATCTGTACCAAAAAAAGAATGGTAACTCTGTGTTTTTAAATTCATTTAGAATCAGTCCTGAAGAAGGTCTACTATCAAAAATACTGAAACGCCGCGTCGACTGTTTTGATTCTTTGTTTTTAATCAAAATTTTTTTTATAATAAAATGTATAACATGTGTTTTTAAATTATTGTAATAATGAGAAATTGCTGTAATAGAATAAAGTGTAACAGAGTTTTTTACCAAACGTATAGTGTGGAAAACATCTCTCTTTCCTGGACTTATGTATGTTTTTTAAAATTTCACTTTTGGTTTTTGCGTCATACTATAGCAATATTTGGAGAACAATTTGTTGGGGGTGTCTAGTTTTAACTCTTAACCTCTCACGAGAAATCTATGATATAGCCTTGTACCTTTGCCTTTCCCGCCCAATTGATGGCATGCTGTGTTTCAGATAAATAGATCCACTCGAGTGATCACTCATTGTAATTGGACACCTTGTATCTGTCCATTCTAAGCATGGGCGGAAAATCCGTTTCGCTCGTGGATTTTGCGGATTTTTGGGAAATTCGCAATCCGCGAGATTTGCGAATTTCCCGCAAAATCCGCAAATTCGCACCCAGCGGATTTTTTATGCGGCGCGCGGCGTTGGTGATACAATTTTTGCGGCGCGCGGCGTTCATCATCGTTTGCCGAGTTGTTTTTCTCGATAGTTTGCGAGTGCTGTGCCATTTTGGATCTTGCTGTGTGATCCCGCGGGAACTGGCGAGCGCGATTACGTCATCGCGGCTTGCCAGCGATAGTTTGTCAACGCGAGTACGGCGAGATTACGTCTCGCGGTACTTCGCAATTGCGAGATTTGAGATGCGGCGAGCAGCAAGAATCTCGCACAAGCGAAAATATAAAATTTGCAATTCTGCACAAGAAATCCACCAGCAAGCAGCATAAACCTTCTTGAAATGATGATTTTTATCTGAATAACTCCTTAGGTTGACATTTGCCTGCACTTTTTTAGCGAGGAGTCCATTTTGGGGAGGGAGGGAGGGGGGTGGGAGGAAGGAAGTGCCCCACAGTCTTCAACTTCCTGTTCCTGTTCAGCAGGCTCCTCCCAGTGCTTTGTCCATCTCCTGGTCACTTTTCATTTGG
This sequence comes from Lissotriton vulgaris, assembly GCF_964263255.1. Lineage (NCBI taxonomy): Eukaryota > Metazoa > Chordata > Amphibia > Caudata > Salamandridae > Lissotriton > Lissotriton vulgaris. Next base: position 825,106,399 of record NC_141685.1, on the reverse strand, counting down.
ATCTGGAGCTGGAAGGATTACTTTTTGTGGATGCTGCTGGATCTTTGGATTTGAGGCCTTTTTGACTTTCTTTGGATCACTGTTGGATTAGAAATTTTACAAGTAAGTTTGTTTGGGGCATTACAGTTGTTGCAACAAAAATTTTGGAATTTTCGATTTTTGGGCTGTTTTGGGGCCATTTGCCCAGGGGTACTCAGTGGTGGGTGCACTGAGTCTTTCTGTGGGTTGTCTTGAACTTAAACATCATGGAGGGCATGGATGGATTGGGATTGTGCTGATTTTTCTGTGATTTTCGTTTTTTGGGGCTGTACTTGTGGCCTTTTCACCAGGGGTATTTGAGTCTAGCATGGGCCTAGTCTTTCTGTGGGCTGTCTTGAACTTAAACATCATGGAGGCCATGGATGGAATGGGATTGTGCTGATTTTTCAGTGATTTTCGTTTTTTGGGGCTGTACTTGTGGCCTTTTCACCAGGGGTATTTGAGTCTAGCATGGGCCTAGTCTTTCTGTGGGCTGTCTTGAACTTAAACATCATGGAGGGCATGGATGGAATGGGATTGTGCTGACTTTGCAGTGTTTTTCGATTTTTGGGGGTGTTCATGGGGAGGGACAGGCCATGTGGCTGGTGGCCATTTTGAGTGCAGCTACAGGCACTGGCCATGTGCTGGCAGGCAAGTGGCCATTTTGAATGCAGGCTTTGTTGTTAGGCCTGCAACCATTTTGCCTACTTTTCAACCTTTATTTATGCCCAGGGGTAGTGAGTCTTGCATGGGCCTAGTCTTTCTGTGGGTTGTCTTGAATTTAAACATCATGGAGGGCATGGATGGATTGGGATTGTGCTGATTTTGCAGTGATTTTCATTTTTTGGGCCCGTACTTGTGGCCTTTTCACCAGGGGTATTTGAGTCTAGCATGGGCCTAGTCTTTCTGTGGGTTGTCTTGAATTTAAACATCATGGAGGGCATGGAAGGATTGGGATTGGGCTGATTTTTCAGTGATTTTCGTTTTTTGGGCCTGTACTTGTGGCCTTTTCACCAGGGGTATTTGAGTCTAGCATGGGCCTAGTCTTTCTGTAGGTTGTCTTGAATTTAAACATCATGGAGGGCATGGATGGATTGGGATTGTGCTGATTTTTCAGTGATTTTCGTTTTTTGGGGCTGTACTTGTGGCCTTTTCACCAGGGGTATTTGAGTCTAGCATGGGCCTAGTCTTTCTGTGGGCTGTCTTGAACTTAAACATCAAGGAGGGCATGGATGGAATGGGATTGTGCTGATTTTGCAGTGTTTTTCGATTTTTGGGGGTGTTCATGGGGAGGGACAGGCCATGTGGCTGGTGGCCATTTTGAGTGCAGCTGCAGGCACTCGCCATGTGCTGGCAGGCAAGTTGCCATTTTGAATGCAGGCTTTGTTGTTAGGCCTGCAACCATTTTGCCTACTTTTCAACCTTTATTTATGCCCAGGGGTAGTGAGTCTTGCATGGGCCTAGTCTTTCTGTGGGTTGTCTTGAATTTAAACATCATGGAGGGCATGGATGGATTGGGATTGTGCTGATTTTGCAGTGTTTTTTCGATTTTTGGGGGTGTTCATGGGGAGGGACAGGCCATGTGGCTGGTGGCCATTTTGAGTGCAGCTACAGGCACTGGCCATGTGCTGGCAGGCAAGTGGCCATTTTGAATGCAGGCTTTGTTGTTAGGCCTGCAACCATTTTGCCTACTTTTCAACCTTTATTTATGCCCAGGGGTAGTGAGTCTTGCATGGGCCTAGTCTTTCTGTTGGTTGTCTTGAATTTAAACATCATGGAGGGCATAGATGGATTGGGATTGTGCTGATTTTTCAGTGATTTTCGTTTTTTGGGCCTGTACTTGTGGCCTTTTCACCAGGGGTATTTGAGTCTAGCATGGGCCTAGTCTTTCTGTAGGTTGTCTTGAATTTAAACATCATGGAGGGCATGGATGGATTGGGATTGTGCTGATTTTTCAGTGATTTTCGTTTTTTGGGCCTGTACTTGTGGCCTTTTCACCAGGGGTATTTGAGTCTAGCATGGGCCTAGTCTTTCTGTGGGCTGTCTTGAACTTAAACATCATGGAGGGCATGCATGGAATGGGATTGTGCTGATTTTGCAGTGTTTTTCGATTTTTGGGGGTGTTCATGGGGAGGGACAGGCCATGTGGCTGGTGGCCATTTTGAGTGCAGCTACAGGCACTGGCCATGTGCTGGCAGGCAAGTGGCCATTTTGAATGCAGGCTTTGTTGTTAGGCCTGCAACCATTTTGCCTACTTTTCAACCTTTATTTATGCCCAGGGGTAGTGAGTCTTGCATGGGCCTAGTCTTTCTGTGGGTTGTCTTGAATTTAAACATCATGGAGAGCATGGATGGATTGGGATTGTGCTGATTTTGCAGTGTTATTCGATTTTTGGGGGTGTTCATGGGGAGGGACAGGCCATGTGGCTGGTGGCCATTTTGAGTGCAGCTACAGGCACTGGCCATGTGCTGGCAGGCAAGTGGCCATTTTGAATGCAGGCTTTGTTGTTAGGCCTGCAACCATTTTGCCTACTTTTCAACCTTTATTTATGCCCAGGGGTAGTGAGTCTTGCATGGGCCTAGTCTTTCTGTTGGTTGTCTTGAATTTAAACATCATGGAGGGCATGGATGGATTGGGATTGTGCTGATTTTTCAGTGATTTTCGTTTTTTGGGCCTGTACTTGTGGCCTTTTCACAAGGGGTATTTGAGTCTAGCATGGGACTAGTCTTTCTGTAGGTTGTCTTGAACTTAAACATCATGGAGGGCATGGATGGAATGGGATTGTGCTGATTTTGCAGTGTTTTTCGATTTTTGGGGGTGTTCATGGGGAGGGACAGGCCATGTGGCTGGTGGCCATTTTGAGTGCAGCTACAGGCACTGGCCATGTGCTGGCAGGCAAGTGGCCATTTTGAATGCAGGCTTTGTTGTTAGGCCTGCAACCATTTTGCCTACTTTTCAACCTTTATTTATGCCCAGGGGTAGTGAGTCTTGCATGGGCCTAGTCTTTCTGTGGGTTGTCTTGAATTTAAACATCATGGAGGGCATGGATGGATTGGGATTGTGCTGATTTGTCAGTGATTTTCGTTTTTTGGGCCTGTACTTGTGGCCTTTTCACCAGGGGTATTTGAGTCTAGCATGGGCCTAGTCTTTCTGTAGGTTGTCTTGAATTTAAACATCATGGAGGGCATGGATGGATTGGGATTGTACTGATTTTTCAGTGATTTTCGTTTTTTGGGCCTGTACTTGTGGCCTTTTCACCAGGGGTATTTGAGTCTAGCATGGGCCTAGTCTTTCTGTGGGCTGTCTTGAACTTAAACATCATGGAGGGCATGGATGGAATGGGATTGTGCTGATTTTGCAGTGTTTTTCGATTTTTTTTGTGCTGTATAACTGAACTGATGTTCCTCTGTCTTCCATTGTTTTTAGGTGCACAAGACTCAAGAGAACCACCAGTGCCAGGAAGAAGTCCTGCAGCGGTGTGTGTGTGCAGCATAACGTCACGCGACGTCACGTCTGGCCTCAGACAACTCTACAATTCGTGCAACTGCGGCCTGCTGTCTGACCTGCTCTGAAGAAGATGGCCCCAAAAAAAGGTCTCCATAGCTCCTCTAGCAAGAAAGTTGCTAGTAAGGAGCAGAAGAAGCAAGTTACCAAGGAGGCTGGTGTGCCACCCGCCACGTTTTTTGGGAGCAAAAAAAAAAGTACGCCTGCAGCAGCAGGATCTGCTGGGGACCAAGCTGGGAGCAGCACCCCTGCTCCATTGGGTTCAGTGCCTCCACCACCACGCCAACTTAAGTCAAAGCCCTTGAGTGCTTCAGAGGCAGTCAGTGTACTTCTCCAATCACCATCGACCAGTGATGTTGGCTCATCGCAAGAAAGTAGCAGCAATGTCCCTGAATCAACACAGGTTGTTGTAACTCATCTGACAAGTGTTGAACAACCACAGCCGCAACAACAACACCATGTGCAAGTACACGCCCAAGTACATGTGGAAGGAGAGGCAGCAAAAGGAGATGCGCAAGCAAAGGTGCATGGAGGTTCACAAGTGCCCACAATAGTTGTTCCTCCCGAAGTAGGGGCACATCAGGAAATCGACAATGAAGCCGAGGTATCATTGGAAGCCACTCCTCCTGATGATCATTCACTGTCTTCCATATCCCCAGCAAGGAAAAGATCAAGGGGGGTGTCTACATCTTATTCAAGCCCACCTCCTACTGATGATCTGGATGACGATTGGGTACCATCACCGCAGCCTGAGAGTGAGGCACACCATGATCTGACAAATGTACCTAAGCGTAAAAGGAAGGTCGTCGAAAAACTCATAGCTATGGAGTGTGATGAGGCTCAACAAGAAGTGACAGATACTGCTGGTGATGAAGCCTCTCACGATGATGACGAGCCAGTCATCACAAAGGTCACTGCAGCCCCACCGGGCATGCAGCAAAGAGACATTTTGACCCTATCCCGAGAAGCTGCTGAGCGTGATGATGATGTCGACGAGGAGGCAATGGAAATGGAATCATTAGATTTGGAGTTAAGTAGTATACCAAAACCTACCGCTTCCATATTTCTTCCTCGCAAGAAGGTACCCACCTCGACCTCAATTCGTGGTGGTGAAAGTGCAAAACGTACTGAAGTTCGGCAATCCACATCCTCCACTTCATCTGGCATTAGCAGCAGGACCACCACCACCAGTATCGCCGCCTCCTCCGGCCCCCAAAGACATTTCAAGTCTCCAGTTTGGGACTTCTTTAGTGTTTGCCCAAAAATGGAAAACGTAGCCATTTGTAGCATTTGTAAGGTTCGAGTTGGTCGTGGTAAGCTTGGTTCTAACTATGGTACCGGAGGCCAGAGAGGTCATCTTAAGAGCGCGCACCCTGTCCGATGGTTTCCGCACCTAGAGGCGTTTAAGAAAGCCGGAATTGCACGTAATGAAAACGTTGATTTTTCATCTGATGATGACGAGGAGGAAGAAGACGATTCAAACACTTCACTTACACCCAGTACCCCTGTCAGCAGCACACCCCATGTGAGGCACACTAAGAGTGTGGGAGAGAGTGAGACATCAATGCGGAAAAGCTCATCAGCGAGCGTAACTGGGTCGAAGATATCATCATCATCATCGCGTAAATCCTTGGTCCAGGGCAACATTAAAAAGATGTTGTTTACAGAAGCACAATATGAACGCAACCACCCAATGATGCGTCTGTATAACACTAAGCTGGCTAAAATGCTAGCTCTGGACCTTCTCCCTTTTTCTTTTGTAGAAGGAGTTGGTTTTCTAGAATTAGTGGCAGCACTCTGCCCTAAATGGAAGGTTCCTAGCCGGTTCTATTTTGCCCGAGTTGCGGTTCCAGCACTACATGAAGATGTTCTGAAGGTGATTGGGGCAGCTTTGCAGAAGAGTGCTGTTCACACTATACATCTGACAACAGACATGTGGACCAGTGGCGCAGGCGCTGATTACATGTGCATCACTGCACACTGGGTCTCTTTTTCAGGGGCTAAAGCAAAGCTAAACGCAGGTGTTGACACGGACATTGTTTTTAAAGCTGCTCGGAAACATGCAACACTAGCCATGTTTGGTTTGGAGAAACGTCACACAGCAGAAAACATTTTGGATGTCTTTAACACAAAGGTCCTTAACTGGTTGTCCCCACTAAAACGCCGGGTTGGTTATGTTTCCACGGACAATGGCGCCAATATAGTTAAGGCCATGAGGGACGGTTACTATTTCAGAGTGCCGTGTTTGGCGCACTGTATAAACCTGGTTGTCCAAAAATTCTTGGGTAATAAAGGCAGTGCAGCGTACAGTGTATTGGACACCTGCCGAAAAATGTGCAAGCATTTCAGCCATTCTTTTAAGGCCCGGAAGCAGCTGAGGAGCCTGCTATATCAACGTAAAATGCCAGTGAAAGCGCTCATCCAGGAGGTGGTAACACGTTGGAACTCAACCTTCTACATACTTGAGCGTCTGTATGAGCAGTATACGGAACTCGATCAATATTTCCTTACAGAGGGTACAGAGGAGCTGAGGATGGGTGGGCCGCAATGGAACATAGTTCAAAGCCTGACACGCATGCTTCGTCCTTTTGAGTTCTTCACGCGTGCAGTCAGCAAGGAGGACTCTAATTTTGGAAAAGCTATCCCATTGTTGTACATGCTGGAGGACCAACTGAAGGAGGTGTGTTCTGTGTTTGAAAAAGATGACAAAAACCAAGACTCTTTGCTTCTGGCTGAGAAATTATTAGAGCTCCTACAAGGTGATGAACGTCTTAAAAAGATCCACTCAGAAGAGCATTACATTTGTGCTACTATTCTGGATCCACGCTACAAAAAGGCGCTGGCAGGCCAAGCATTCTTTCCTTTTGATGATCAACATGTTCCAAAGTACAAACGTTGGCTAGCCTTGTCAGCCAAGAGGTTTGAAAGAGAACGGCTGGAAATTTAAGGAAATGGCAGTACATCAGCAGGCCATCCCCAGTCAAAACAATCCACTTCTGCACCTGTGGCTGTGGCACAAGTGACCTCTCAGCCGTTAAAGACACCGGCAACCGGATCATCTGCACGAGACACAACAGAAACATTGGAGGCTGAAGAGGATTGGCTAGCTCTGCGTGGGTTTGGTTCTCAAAAGGTCAGAGGCACAGCAAGAGCTAAGCAAAGTGGAGGAACCTTGGAAGAGGACCTTGAGTCGATGGTGAAGGACTATCTGAATGACTCAACAGAGGTCTATGTTAATTCTGACCCATTGGCGTATTGGCATGGGAAAAAAGAATTGTGGCCACAGCTCACCAACCTGGCTTTAAACTACTTGTCTTGCTCACTCGCAAGCGTGTCTTCTGAACGGGTTTTCAGTGCTGCTGGTGGCATTATAACTCCCAAACGGAGCCGCCTCTCGCCCAAAAATGTGGAGAGGTTAACAATGATCAAGATGAATCAGCACCTCATACCACCAGATTTCAGAGTACGAGAAAGCGTGCCGGATGAAGAGGAGGTGGCCAGCAACATAGATGAGGGAATTTCTACTCTGTCAGGTGACACTGAGCTCACCCTGCCTGAATTCGTAGAGTATGATGACGAAGCCTTATTCTTATTCCTGGACCGTGATACCGAGCCCTGAAAATGAGACAACGAATCAATAACTTTCTTTTTCGTCCCTATTCACTTTTATTCCTGTGTGTCTGTCTTTCTTTGTTGTGCACAGTTAATATATTTCAAACTTTAATCAGATAATCACAAAATCAAGCCCATCAGCAGAACTGTCTTCACTGGTTTGCTAATTGATTTGAAGTTGCCGCAGTCTGCATTCCTCAGGTTCACAAGTTCAGAAGAACATGCTCCTCTATCCTCCTCCTCCTCCAGACTCCTATTTCCATCAAACCAGAGGGCTGGTTTACGCCCAATGAAGAAAGACTCAGCACTTGTGGGGGTGTTGTTGTACCTCTTTGCAGGTGAGTTGACGGCTCTGGGACCATTGTTGGGAAGCTCTAATACCGGATAAAAGTGGTTTGGACCAAATCCCAGGAAGAATTTTTTTTGTGTTTTTGATGACTTGCTTGCCTTTTAGGTGCTCTTAGGGAAGGTTCCGTCTGTTTGTGGGTGAGTTTCGTGGTCTGGGAGCATTGCTGGGACACTCTAATCTTGATTGCATTTGCTTTTCAGGAAATCCGTCGTGGCAACCCCGACTTATGGCCTAGCTACGCAGCGCGTTTGGACCGATGGCCGAGAAATATTGCAAGTATGAGATTTTGCTTTTGGCCTGTTTGGGGGTGTTATGCTTCTTGGCGGGTGGGTTGGCGGGTCTTGGGGCATTCCTGGGAAGGTCTAATACCGGGTAGAAGTGGTTGGGACAAAATCCAGGCCGATTTTCTTTTGGCTATTTCTGACATTTTGCTCAATGTAGCGTTTTTGGGGGCCTGTTTGGGGGGCTTCCTGGTGTTTGTGGGTGAGTTTCGTGGTCTAGGAGCACTGCTGGGACACTCTAATCTTGATTGCATTTGCTTTTCAGGAAATCCGTCGTGGCAACCCCGACTTATGGCCTAGCTACGCAGCGCGTTTGGACCGAAGGCCGAGAAATATTGCATGTATGAGATTTTGCTTTTGGCCTGTTTGGGGGTGTTATGCTTCTTGGCGGGTGGGTTGGCGGGTCTTGGGGCATTCCTGGGAAGGTCTAATACCGGGTAGAAGTGGTTGGGACAAAATCCAGGCCGATTTTTTTTTTGGCTATTTCTGACATTTTGCTCAATGTAGCGTTTTCGGTGGCCTGTTTGGGGGGCTTCCTGGTGTTTGTGGGTGAGTTTCGTGGTCTGGGAGCACTTCTGGGACACTCTAATCTTGATTGCATTTGCTTTTCAGGAAATCCGTCGTGGCAACCCCGACTTATGGCCTAGCTACGCAGCGCGTTTGGACCGAAGGCCGAGAAATATTGCAAGTATGAGATTTTGCTTTTGGCCTGTTTGGGGGTGTTATGCTTCTTGGCGGGTGGGTTGGCGGGTCTTGGGGCATTCCTGGGAAGGTCTAATACCGGGTAGAAGTGGTTGGGACAAAATCCAGGCCGATTTTTTTTGGCTATTTCTGACATTTTGCTCAATGTAGCGTTTTCGGGGGCCTGTTTGGGGGGCTTCCTGGTGTTTGTGGGTGGGTTTCGGGGTCTGGGCGCACTGCTGGCTATATATACTTTACTTTGCAAGAGGTTTGAAGCAAATCCATGGTGGCAGAGGGGAGTTAGGGCCTAGCTGCAGAGCGCGCGCGGAGTGATTTGGGAAATTTGTGAAAAATTGACTAAGTCCCCATTTTTGTACTTTTGCTCTTTGGCTGTTTGGGGGTCTTCTACTCGTTTTCTCCTGGGTTGACGGCTCTGGGGCCATTGCTGGGAAGCTCTAATACCGGATAAAAGTGTTTTGGACCAAATCCCAGGAGGAAGTTTTTTGTGTTTTTGATGACTTGCTTGCCTTTGAGGTGCTCTTAGGGGGGCTTCCTGGTGTTTGTGGGTGAGTTTCGTGGTCTGGGAGCACTGCTGGGACACTCTAATCTTGATTGCATTTGCTTTTCAGGAAATCCGTCGTGGCAACCCCGACTTATGGCCTAGCTACGCAGCGCGTTTGGACCGAAGGCCGAGAAATATTGCAAGTATGAGATTTTGCTTTTGGCCTGTTTGGGGGTGTTATGCTTCTTGGCGGGTGGGTTGGCGGGTCTTGGGGCATTCCTGGGAAGGTCTAATACCGGGTAGAAGTGGTTGGGACAAAATCCTCGCGGAAAAGCCTTTTGGCACTTTTTGTAACTTAGGGTTCGTTAGGGTTAGCCCTAGAAGTAGGATTGCATGTGTTTCGGGGTGTTCTAGATTTTTGCAACTGAGTTCTGGGGTCTTAGAGCACTCGTGAGAATGTGTAATTTTGGTTGCAAGTCATTTGAAGAAAATCCATGGTGGGAAAGGGTGGATTTGGCATAGTTAAAGAAAGCCTTTGCCACTATTCTTAACTTAGGGTTCGTTAGGGTTAGCAGTATTTCTATTGCATGTGCTTGAGTGGGGGGGATTTCGAGTCTTGGAGCGATGCTGGCTATGGATACTTTTGCTTGGTTGCTTGCAAGTGGTTTGAATGCAATCCACGGTGGGTAAGGGGTAATTAGGAAGGGGGTACTTCGGCCTACTTTTACTTTCAAAGTAAGTGTTGTCACCAGTTTTCTGCTAGGCCTCGTTTTTTGAGATTTGATTGGGGGTCTTCTACATTTTTGCGACTGGCTTTAGTAAGGGTCTGGGTGGGAGCACTGCTAGGAAGATCTAATTTTGTTCTAAAACACAGTTTACAGTACACCTAGCTTGAGGGGAAAGATCCGCTACATTAATTTGCCCATACTTATTTATCCTTCAAAAGGTGACTCAGAGTACGCACTTTCAAAAATATTGTACTGTCTACTAGGAAAATCAAATTGTGACTTTTTGCACTCCACAGCCTACATACCTTATATTTATTTATCAGTGGTGTTGTAATATTATATCACTTCCTGTTTTTCGTTGAATAATTACAGGCCGGGTTTCAGTCTCTGCAATGGGGAAAAAAGGATGGAGTCAGGCTTCACAGTAGCGAGCCACAATTCAGCATCAGGCAGGCAGTGGACAGGGTGTCTTCTGGTGACCAACATCGATGCACGAAGCGTCGGCTGCAATGGAGGAGTGCCGCTAATAAGAGGATTTTTTTTCTGCAGGCAACTTACTTACCACTTCCATCAGGACCACTACAACCACATAGATACAGTATCCCTTGCCTTTTTCTCTGACTGTGACTGCATTTCTTGGATCTCTCTCTGCTTCTAAATTGATCCCTTAACACATCACTTAGTCCACTCCACTATCACATCTGCACCACACATAGTCATTTGTAAGTGCTCCTACGTAATTCGCAAGTCGCAGCACGCCCCAGGCCGTAGAGGACTGGGATGGCCCCAATGATGAAGCATGTCACCAAGGGGCAACCCTGGTGAGTGAGGGGACACCTAGAAAAAAAGCAATTTCTCCTTTTCTATCTACTATTACCTTCCAGACCAACCCCACTGAGTGTTGTTGTGAATGGATTTATAGTGACCAGCAAGGCTCTCGGGTATCTGGCTACAGAGACCTTATGTTGAATATCGTTATCAAAAATTCCACACAGGCCCTGTACTGTCGCATTCTTTCTTGCACAGTTGTCGAAAGTACTACTTACTTTTCACTGACATGCATGCAGTAGTGCATGCACTTTCAAAGATTGATGGATAGGTTTGTACCCAAAGAATTGTTTATGTTCAATTGTTTGTCTATGCTGTGCTTTTTTTACAGGGTGTCTTCTGGTGACCAACATCGATGGACGAAGCGTCGGCTGCAATGGAGGAGTGCCGCTAATAAGAGGATTATTTTTCTGCAGGCAACTTACTTACCACTTCCAACAGGACCACTACAACCACATAGATACAGTATCCCTTGCCTTTTTCTCTGACTGTGACTGCATTTCTTGGATCTCTCTCTGCTTCTAAATTGATCCCTTAACACATCACTTAGTCCACTCCACTATCACATCTGCACCACACATAGTCATTTGTAAGTGCTCCTACGTAATTCGCAAGTCGCAGCACGCCCCAGGCCGTAGAGGACTGGGATGGCCCCAATGATGAAGCATGTCACCAAGGGGCAACCCTGGTGAGTGAGGGGACACCTAGAAAAAAAGCAATTTCTCCTTTTCTATCTACTATACCTTCCAGACCAACCCCACTGAGTGTTGTTGTGAATGGATTTATAGTGACCAGCAAGGCTCTCGGGTATCTGGCTACAGAGACCTTATGTTGAATATCGTTATCAATAATTCCACACAGGCCCTGTACTGTCGCATTCTTTCTTGCACAGTTGTCGAAAGTACTACTTACTTTTCACTGACATGCATGCAGTAGTGCATGTACTTTCAAAGATTGATGGATAGGTTTGTACCCAAAGAATTGTTTATGTTCAATTGTTTGTCTATGCTGTGCTTTTTTTACAGGGTGTCTTCTGGTGACCAACATCGATGGACGAAGCGTCGGCTGCAATGGAGGAGTGCCGCTAATAAGAGGATTTTTTTTCTGCAGGCAACTTACTTACCACTTCCAACAGGACCACTACAACCACATAGATACAGTATCCCTTGCCTTTTTCTCTGACTGTGACTGCATTTCTTGGATCTCTCTCTGCTTCTAAATTGATCCCTTAACACATCACTTAGTCCACTCCACTATCACATCTGCACCACACATAGTCATTTGTAAGTGCTCCTACGTAATTCGCAAGTCGCAGCACGCCCCAGGCCGTAGAGGACTGGGATGGCCCCAATGATGAAGCATGTCACCAAAGGGCAACCCTGGTGAGTGAGGGGACACCTAGAAAAAAAGCAATTTCTCCTTTTCTATCTACTATACCTTCCAGACCAACCCCACTGAGTGTTGTTGTGAATGGATTTATAGTGACCAGCAAGGCTCTCGGGTATCTGGCTACAGAGACCTTATGTTGAATATCGTTATCAATAATTCCACACAGGCCCTGTACTGTCGCATTCTTTCTTGCACAGTTGTCGAAAGTACTACTTACTTTTCACTGACATGCATGCAGTAGTGCATGCACTTTCAAAGATTGATGGATAGGTTTGTACCCAAAGAATTGTTTATGTTCAATTGTTTGTCTATGCTGTGCTTTTTTTACAGGGTGTCTTCTGGTGACCAACATCGATGGACGAAGCGTCGGCTGCAATGGAGGAGTGCCGCTAATAAGAGGATTTTTTTTCTGCAGGCAACTTACTTACCACTTCCAACAGGACCACTACAACCACATAGATACAGTATCCCTTGCCTTTTTCTCTGACTGTGACTGCATTTCTTAGATCTCTCTCTGCTTCTAAATTGATCCCTTAACACATCACTTAGTCCACTCCACTATCACATCTGCACCACACATAGTCATTTGTAAGTGCTCCTACGTAATTCACAAGTCGCAGCACGCCCCAGGCCGTAGAGGACTGGGATGGCCCCAATGATGAATCATGTCACCAAGGGGCAACCCTGGTGAGTGAGGGGACACCTAGAAAAAAAGCAATTTCTCCTTTTCTATCTACTATACCTTCCAGACCAACCCCACTGAGTGTTGTTGTGAATGGATTTATAGTGACCAGCAAGGCTCTCGGGTATCTGGCTACAGAGACCTTATGTTGAATATCGTTATCAATAATTCCACACAGGCCCTGTACTGTCGCATTCTTTCTTGCACAGTTGTCGAAAGTACTACTTACTTTTCACTGACATGCATGCAGTAGTGCATGCACTTTCAAAGATTGATGGATAGGTTTGTACCCAAAGATTTGTTTATGTTCACAATTGTTTGTCTATGCTGTGCTATTTTTTCTTGTCTCCCAAAACCTTTCCCAAAAACCCCCGTACCCATCCATTTTTCAAACCCTAACCCTCTTCCCCCGGGCTGTGTGGTTTTGATTGATGTGTGACTAAATTACAGCAATAAATCCACACACTTGCTGGGGAGGATAAGGTGATAGCAACAGGCTGGTGAAGAAATCCGAGGATATATTCTTACTCTGCTTGACAAAGAACCATGGCTAATGTCAAAGAACTTCAACCGAATTAGTAGTTATACTTTACCATTTGTTAGGCTACAATGTGGCACTGTTCTAGTGTACTTCTGTCACCTGCTATATTCTCAGTTGTACCGTTGAATTGCTCAGGAGGACAAACCAGATTTCATTTTCTTTTTTTTCATAGGCATGCAACTGCCACTGTGTCACACCACTAGTACCACCGCTATGAGGAAATTTTATCCGACCAAGATTGCCAACCTTATTCGCTGTTTCCCGTGGAGCCAGCCATGGGTCTAGCCCTACTTTCAAACACAAATTACAGGTAAGATAAGCGTTTGGTGGTTTGGGGGTATAATGGAGTATTAGTAGGAGAGACGAGAGACTGAAGGTAGTACTACTAAAGTCCTAGGACTCTTGGATTCACTTCACTTACTCTGTGAGAGGCACTTAGTGTTGAAAACATTTGGGCATTTACACTTAAAGGAAGAAAATGGAACTAAACTTTCAGGAAAACAAAGTCACTGTTAAACCCCCACCCACCAGGCAAGCAGTAAGAAACGGGTATGCTCAGATAAAGTTTGAAAAAGTATATTTATATCCCTAACAAAATAATCTCCATCAAGACCCTCCCTAACCCCAACGATTGTCCTTCAAAAGTCCCCAAAAACCCAACTCCCAATTCCCACCCCCCAAAAGTCTCTAAAAAAGGGGCAAGGGACACTATGGGTGGATGCTGTCAACTTTTTGGGCCAGGGCATCATGCTCCTGGCGGAGCAAGGCGTGCTCTACGCGGAGCCCCTCCAACTCCTTTGAAAAGTGGTGGAGCTCCTGCTGGAGGCGGGACACCATCAGGGTACTGCGGCGCAGGCGTGCCTTCAATGCCTTGCAGGTGCAACGGCTGTGAGAGGAAGCTGTTGTCCTTGCTACTCGGCGGTGGTGTTTGGCTTTGGCAGCCCGGCTCAGTCTGGGTGGACCACTGTGCTGGGTGGCACTGGCAGCCCGTGGGGGCACGGAGGCCGATGCAGACGACGTAGTTGTTGTGGTCGACTGCACACTTTCTTCGTCCTCCACGGCCACCAGCCGCCAATATTCGGCCACAGTGGCATCGATCCTCCGTTGCCGGGCCGCTCTAGCCAGCTCCTTCCTCCTTGTTCGTTTGGAAGGAGAACCTATATGAAGAAAGAAAGACATAGTCTGTAACCAATGCTCTTTAAGATTATCTCAATCATTCAGCAGAAATTTGTGTTGCACTACAACTAGCAACTTGCAAGCGCATTACATAACTATTGAGGCCAGTATCTTTCTAACCTCACACTTCTTCATCCTTGCTCTAACATTAGTGGGAGTTTAAGGAACAAATTCTACGAGCACTATGGACTTCCATTGGAGTCGACTATGAAAGTACACCAGTCTTATTCTTCTTCTTGTCTCTTGTTTAGGAAAATTGGTACGTTATCTTCTGCAAGCCGGCATAATGCCAGCGCAGTAAACTTGCACCCGAGAAAAAGAGACGCACGCCATGAGGAGTGACCTAGACTTGCGTTGCGTTACTGTACCCGTCCAGTACATGCAGGTGGTGAAGCTCTTACTTTTCTATTACGGGTGGCACTGAGAATACTCTGTTACAACTCAAGGGCTACTGCTTAATTAATTTAACTTTCACCCTACAGTGGAAATGAGTACTAGAAATGGAAAATTGAAGAAGATAAATAATCTGATTATCTATCACTTCACATGGGATGTTTTTGCTTATATATGGGATGACTTTAGGTGCTTTGCTTTTTATTGAGTGACCAGTGATACATCCACACATGAATGACTAAGTACTACTAAACTTATTAAGAGAGGTAGGGAGTGGCCACCGTAATAACCGGATCTATGCTGTGCTTGCAATACAAACTACTGCTACTATTGATGGTAGTATTTGGACAAAATTAAAACTTCTTTTCCTTGCCTTTCCTACACTGGAACGGACGTGCGGGTGCAGTGTTACATGCTCTTCAAAGTTACACTTAGTTCATCCACTGACCGTCTACTCTCTCTAGATCATGGGTACTCACAAACTTTCTCTCAGGGGCTAAATTTACAGTGTAGTTAGTGGCCGAGGGCCGCACTGGTGGGGGCGGAGTCAGAGGGGGCGGACTAAAGCAAAATGAAAACTTGTGACCATGAGGTTGCACACAGGTCCCTGCAGCAGATGCCCTAATCCACTGAGCCACCAGACCCAGCATTTACATACATCTCTCTCCCTCCTGCTCTCCCTCCTGCCCTCCCTCTCCATCTCTCTCTCCCTCCTGCCCTCCCTCTCCCTCCCCCTCTGTCATCTCACTGTGTGTGTGTCTATCTGTGTCAGTCTTCAGCCCGGGTTGAGACCGTTTCCTCAACGCGCACACACAGACAACAACACCAAAGTACTTAACAGGTCTTTAAAAGACCATTAACATATTATTGAGGCTTTGTTTGTTGTAGCGCCCCTGCATCTCCACCCTGACAATCACTGCTTGCCCGGCCCCACAGAGCAGAGGCTTTGTTCTATTTCACCTCTTTGTGGCCTTGCATCTCCACTCTGCTCTGTGGGGGCCGGGGGAGCAGTGATTGTCAGAGTGGAGATGCAGTGGCGCTAACAGGTGAAATACAAAAAAGCCTCTGCTCTGTGGGGGCCGGGGGAGCAGTGATTGTCTGCAAGGTCTGCGCACCGCCAAGGAAGGCTTGCCGGGCCACCACCGGCCCGCGGGCCGTACTATGAGTACCCCTGCTCTAGATACACATATACTATCTAAGAGTCAGATAGTAGCATGATCCAGGTATATGGACACATACAGTTTCTGTGTCACCCACCCAGGCTGTTGTCCTTCCACCCATCATTGCTTCATCATTCACCCAGCCATGCATCTCATATTCTTGCCTTCCCAGCTAGTCTTCAATCTCAATAAGTAAGGAATATATAAGAGCTTACCTCTGGCCGCCACCACCACCGTCTTAACTCTCACAGCCGCCGCCTCCTCCCCTGAAGAATTGCCCTCCGCCTCCGTTGCGAGCACCACCACCTCCACGCTGGCCCCGCCACCAGATGTTCCACCTACAAAGTACATTTAAGAATGTTAGAATAAAGCACTCACTAGTCTTTGGTCTAGGAATGAAGACATGTGAAAACAATGTAATTTGTGACTGTCTACTTTAAAGTTTAAAAAAATGTCCCTTTTTCCAGGGAAGGTTGTCTTGCTGCACTTTTTGGCACAACTGATGAAGGCTGTTTTTTTAACACGCACCATTTTTCTCCACACAGACAGAAGATGGACTTCTAACAACAAGATCAAGTTGAAACCAGGTGAGAGCTCGGCTCGACCACAAGAAATGTCTTCAATTAATCGTCAGCACTAACCACTTTTCCATTATCAGTTAAACGTTTAGTTTTATTATGACTTCATTTTAATAAATGTGTTTACTTTTAATAAAGCTTTTAAACTTAAATACAATCTGTGTTTTTTGGTCCAGACTAGAGTGACTGAGCGAAAGGTTTTGCAATTTTTGCAAGCATGAGTCCAGATAGAACACTTCAAAAGACATTATGGACAATCCCAGAGGACTGCACTAAGTTGATAGAGCTATTGCTGACTAGAATCATGGGAGTTTCGCCAACCGTGCAATCTTAGTTAGCTACACAGACAGACTAATAAGAATAATCTAGTAATACCACAGGGAGTCATAGTAGAGGCAGGATAAGAATTTAGATACAGTCTACAAGAAGATCAAAGACAATTTTGAAAAAAGTCAAATGAGGAACGCTAGGAAAAATAGGTACTAGTCTAAAATGAAAACTTACTGGGGCCAGCAAAGGAGCACTCGCCTGCCCGATCCTGGCCCTGTTGAACAGCATCCGCCGCCTGCTGCTCCTGTGTCCTCCTCTCGCCCCTGGGGGGAGCTGACATACAACATGAAAGAAAGAACAGAAAACATGGATGATTGTTGCTTGTCAATGTCAACCAAATCAAACATTTCAAAAGAACAATAACAAAATATTTCCGCGAAATTATATTGATTAGGGTTAGTTTTCATTTATTTGCGGACCTGTGACTTCGAAAGTCACGTAACTCACTAAACAAAGTACTGAAAGGTTCACCTAGGACTGGCAGGCAGCAGTCCGCAGGCAAGACGCAAAGTGACAGACAAACTCCATTGTGATTTCAGTCAGATCAGTGACAACACTAACAGTTGCCTGCTACATTACCAGTCATTTAAATAGTCAAACTATCAATCCACCGCCACTATTTTTCTTATTGTCAGGGGTACAAAGGAAGGGGCAGATTTAAGCCCCTTGCGGCTCTTTTGCGCCGTTCTTGCGTGACTTTTGTGATGCAGCAGCTAAACAAAAAAGGGCGCCATGGTGCGGCGTATAATATTATAACAACGTGACGCATTTGGGAGATGCATCCCGTTATAAAGCCCTGCGCCATCAGGGGGCGTTCCGGCGCAATGGAGGGCATTCCTGCGCTGGAACACATCCTAAAAGTGGCTGAGGGAAATCTACAAAATTTCAATCAGTCACCTTTAGGACAATGATGCGTCACACAAACCCTGCACCTGCTTGCAGCAGACGTACGGCTTGACCCAGCATTGGGGAGATAGGGTACCCCAGAGCATTGCTGGAGCTGCGCCATCGTTGCGACGCAACTCCAGCAGTAAAGCTTCGGTGACGTTTTGGGCCCATGATGCGCCGAATTGCAAATACGGCGCACCATGTTTGGTGGTGGTAGCGGGCCGCACAATTAATGGCGCATCCCTGCTACTTTGCAGGGATGCGACGGTAATTGCAATTCTGCCCCTTAGGGGCATACTTACTTACGCATTCTGGCGCATCTCCAGAGATGCGCCAGATCAAATGCGTCATGCAAAACTACCCTTGCGACACGGCAGATGCGCCTCATTTACAATGCGGCGCGCCCTGGCGCAAGGGTAGGCACTTGCGTGACGCATCTCGTCACGTAAGAGCGGCGCATCGCTGGAGTCACGTCGCCAACGCAATGCAACTCCAGTAATGCTCAGGGCCACCCAATACTTAACATGCTGTGTCAGTCCTTTCGCCTGCTTCAAGCAGACATAAGGAATTGAATTGACGTAGCAGCGTCGCAGAAGTGCCTGCGTTAAATCTTGTAGATTTCACGCAGGCAATTTTGCAAGGCGCACAGCCGCCGAACCGCCCACCCTGCGTACTAGGAACGCACCCATTGTGGTGCAGGCCCATGGCTTTATAACGTGACGCATCTCCCTAGATGCGTCATGCTGTAAATGACTCGCAGGGATGCGGCACGTTTACGCCGCTGTTGCGTCACGCAAGGCAACGTAAACGTGGCGCAAGGGGCTTGTAAATGTAATCTGCCCCCTAGTGTCTAGCATTACGCAGTTCTGTAAAGTACACTCATACATAATAGTTACTCAGGCCAATGAGACCACGAAATAGAAAACAAATAAGCATAGTAGCAACACCACTGAGAAGGAGAGCAGTGCACCTGAAATGCACAGAAGATTTTGAAATATAATTTAACTACAATGTAATCGTCATCAGCGGCATTATTGGCTTGCTCCATGTAAAAAACAAATATTTGCAATACAACAACACAGAGCAGGAGAAAACATCATAGTAGTGAGTGATTAAATGGCTACTACTACTCACCAAGCCCGGGGATCTCCAAGCCGAGCTGGTCCAGCAGGTCGCGCTCGCGGTCCAGGAGGTCCGTCCAGCGATGGGTGACCTGGCTGTAGGTGCGCTGGACCCTGTAGAGGTGGGATATGGCCCAGCACACCTTCTCCCACCGCTTCCAGCGCTCCCGCATGTTGTAGCCGCCGGCAGCGATCCTGCCGCCTCCCGCGATGGTCCTGGGCAGGCGGCGCTGGACGAAGTAGACCAGCGCGCCCACTTCCTCCGGGCAGAATATCTCCCGTCGCGTCACCTGCTCCCCCCTCAATCTCCCGCATGCTGTCCTGGCACTGGGTCCAGCACTACTCCCCGCCGCCGCTGCGGCCCTCAAGTGCCTGGGCAGCTTCACGGCGCCTGGCTTGACCATGGTCTGGGCAAGTAAGGTAGGAAGAAGTAGAAAATTAAGAAAGAATAGGATAGGGAAGAAGAAAAGAAAAGAGTTTAAAAAAGTAGTTTAAAGTAAAGAAAAATAGCAGAAAAGACAAAAATATACAGCTAGGAAAAGAGAGGGATAGATAAGAAGCAAAATCGTAAAAAAAAAACTGAAAACAAGCAAAGGATGGCAAAGATACCAAGAGGATTAAACACCATGCCCAGACACAGGAATTGAATGAAAAACAAGATGGCCGGCGCCCGTTCACGAGCGCGAAAGTAAATTCGCGCAAGATTTCCCTTGCGATCTCGTGCGAACCTCTAGATGTCCCTCGCGATCTCGTGCGAACCTCTACTCGCAATGCGCTTACTGCGCGAGATTATACATAGCGGGCGGAAACACGTCACGCAAACAAAATGCCCGCGCCCGTACTCGACCTTGGGGTAAATTCGCATGTTGCGCTGCAAGCGGCTCGCGAATACTGCAAAAAAACTCGCGAAACAACAAGCCGCAAAAAAATAAAAAGCTCATTCGCACGAATTGGCGGCTTCCGCGGTCGGTTTCGCACGACGCCGCGCCCCGGCGAAAAAAACGAAAAATGATTTTAGCAAAAGCAAAAGCAATGAGCAGGTGCAAAAGGCCAACCTCATGATTTGTAACGATTCCCTGTAGTGCTTCCTGAGGGGGCCCTCCAGAATTTGGTTGCCTGCTTGCAACTATTGTGTGACCCTGCTCTGACCTTAACTGTATGCCACAAAGGTCCTGATTTACAGCTAAAGGAGCAGACAAGCAGGTGCCAGGCTGGAACTTCAAATTCTTTCAGTGACACATTAATTAGCCCCTAATTCATTATTGTCAGTTGGGGCAGGGCAGGTGTTGTTAATAAACTAACCCCAAATTAATTCATGTCAGTTCAAGCAGGGCAGGTGGGCTTGCTTTTCCCCCCCATCTTCTACAGAGATGATGAACCAGAGGGTGGCATTGATGTAACAGAGGGTGGCATGGGTCAAAGAAAGGGTGCCAGTGGTGAAACAGAGGGTGCTGGGAGGCTGTGATGATGAACCAGACGTAGAAACAACATAGTCGCGACCGTTGCGAGCCGACAAGTAAGTTCGCAATTGCGAACTAGTACCAAATCCTCGCGAACTGGCAGAAACACTTGCAAACACAAAAAAAAAAAATCCGCGAATTCGCGGATTTTGCGGATTGCGAATTCGCAAATCCGCAAAATTCGCGAACGCGAGATTCGCAAAATTCGCCCATGCTTAGTCCATTCCCAGTGGGGACGTTTTCACCTTTAAAAACTTTCTTCCCCCCAGTCCCCTATAAGTCTGTGCGGGGTCCTCCTTCAATTTTACAACATTAGGCCCTAAGCCCCACCAACAACCACATAATCAGGGCATTAACTTAGCACGGAAGAACTAAAGGAGAAGTATCCACCTATGTAAGTTTAACCCCACAAGAAGAAACCTAGAAGCAGCCAAAGAGTTTCAGAAAACATACAAAACAAGCATTTGCAATGCAATAGGTCTCGCATTAGGAAAGTCCGAGCTATTGGTACTGTAAATGACAATTTTTTAAAATATGTGTTGGCTTTGGAAATATATAAATTAATAGCATTGGTATTCACAAAGCCAATAGCTTACACTTTCCTAATGCGAGTCCTATTAGCTATGGCAATGCTTGTTGGTAGCAAGCAAGGACATTGCTATTGTGGTGCTCAGTGATGCTGTTGTGGTGCTGAGTGATGATGTAGTTGGGCTGAGTGATATGGTGGTGTATTAGAGTGATGTGGTGGTGTCCCTGAGTGATGTGGTGGTGTCCCAGAGTGATGCCCTGAAAATGAATAGGAACAGATGCACGCCGCCGGGTTACTTGATACCCATGGCCACAGGTGCAGCACTCCCTTGTTGTGGGATCCGTGGGAGGCTGTGACGGGGCAGAGGTGTACATTTCACCGGTGAGCTGCTCAGGAGCATGGGCTCTCTGGCCAAAATATCTGTGACAGTCCGATTAAAGCAAGCATGAAAAGCAGGCTTAGCAAAATTAGCCACAGCACAAAGCCTAGTAAAAGCACGTTGCAAGTTGATCATATTATCGTGAGGTTCTGTAGCTTAGATGCTACCTGGTCTCTGAGTAGGATTTGATACATTCCTACCGAGTATCGAACAGTATCCACCAAATACTTTTATATAGATCTATTTCAGTGTGTAACAGCCAGACTTTATCTGGATAATGATTTTTTTAAAAGTAATTCTGAAATGATGAGCAGCATTTTTAATTATTCTATTTACACACAAATACGTGTTTGTATGCATTGAACGCTCTGAACCCTTGCCTAATTGCCAATGAAAGAAAGTAGAAGCAAAACAATTATAACCACTCCCCACCCCCCAGTACAGCAGTGTTTGCTGTAAGCAAAGCTTACGACGCCAGTCGAAGACTAATCATGAAGGAAATTGTAATAATCCAATGGATGTTTTGCATTTATGAACTTGCTTGAAATAACAGTTGTTAGCACAATTTGTGCAATCACTTAACGCTCTAAATAGATGTTTCTATTACCCAATACAATGGCACTCTTTTCACCAATAATACTGGTGAAAGTCTGAGTTACGATGCTAGAAGATTCCAGAAAGCCCCAAAACCTTGCAACAGGCTCTTAGCCTGGAAAAAAGACCCATCCACCAGCACCAAGGACGCCTTCAAAAGCGCCACCCGCACTCACCACCAACTGATCCGAAAAGCCAAGAAAACAGCATTCAAGGATCGACTTGACAACAACGCCCACAACAGCAAGGAACTTTTCAACATCGTCAAGGAATTTTCCAACCCCTCGGCCAACTCCAACGACATCACCCCCTCTCAAACCCTCTGCGACTCCCTAGCCTCCTTCTTCCACAACAAGATTGCAGACATCCACAACAGCTTTGACAACCAACCCGGAAACCAACCCACCCCACCATCTGTTGACCATCTTCCCCCCGTAAACACCCTTAACGCCTGGAACCCAATCTCCACTGAGGAAACCATCCGCCTGATGAATTCCATCCACTCTGGATCCCCCACAGACCCATGCCCTCACCACATCTTCAACAAAGCAGACTCCGTCATAGCACCGCACCTCCGAGACGTCATCAACTGCTCCTTGATATCCGCGACCTTCCCAGAAGACTGGAAACACGCTGAACTCACCGCCCTTCTGAAAAAACCCACAGCGGACCCCACCAAACTCAAAAATTACCGCCCCATCTCGCTTCTCCCATTCCCGGCCAAAGTCATCGAGAAAGCCGTCAACAACCAGCTCGCCGCCTTCCTCGAAGCCAACAAATCACTCGACCCCTCACAATCTGGCTTCCGAGCTAAACACAGCACTGAAACCGCCCTCATCGCAGCAACAGACGACATTCGAACTCTACTGGACAATGGAGACACAGTCGCCCTCATCCTCCTCGACCTCTCTGCAGCATTCGACACAGTCTGCCACAGCACCCTTCTACAACGCCTCAATAACATCGGAATCCAAGGAAAAGCACTTGAATGGATCACCTCGTTCCTCACCGGAAGAACCCAGAGAGTCCGCCTTCCTCCATTCAAGTCCGAGGCCTCTGCAGTCATCTGCGGCGTGCCTCAAGGATCATCACTCAGCCCCACCCTCTTCAACGTATACATGAGCCCCCTCGCGGCCATCGCCCGCCAACACAACCTCAACATCATCTCTTACGCGGACGACACTCAACTGATCCTTTCTCTCACCAAGGACCCCAGCACCGCCAAAACTAACCTACACGAAGGAATGAAAGAAGTCGCTGAATGGATGAAACAAAGCCGTCTGAAACTGAACTCAGATAAAACAGAAGTCCTCATCTTAGGCACATCCCCCTCTGCTTGGGACGACTCCTGGTGGCCGGAAGCCCTCGGAAAAGCACCCATTCCGACAGACCACGCACGGAACCTTGGCGTCATCCTGGACTCTTCACTCTCAATGAACAGATAAGTCAACGCCGTATCCTCTTCCTGCTTCAACATTCTTCGCATGCTCAGAAAAACATTTCGCTGGATCCCCTCCGAAACAAGGAAAACAGTCACCCACGCTCTGGTCATGAGCCGACTGGACTACGGAAACACCCTCTACGCAGGTACCACCGCTAAACTCCAGAAGAAACTCCAACGAATCCAAAACGCCTCAGCCAGGCTCATATTAGACATCCCACGCAACGAACACATCTCCGGTCACCTTAAAGACCTCCACTGGCTACCCGTCAATAAGAGGATCACTTTCCGACTGCTTACCCAAGCACACAAATCACTCTACGACATCGGACCAGATTGCCTCAACTCTCGACTGTCCTTCTACACCCCCTCCCGCCAACTACGCTCTTCCAGCCAAGCCTTCGCCACTGTACCTCGCATCAACAAGACCACCATGGGAGGCAGATCCTTTTCATACCTGGCTGCTAAAACATGGAACTCACTCCCCGCTTACCTTCGCCTCACCCAGAACCACCTAGCGTTCAGAAAGCAGCTTAAAACGTGGATATTTGACAAATAATCCTCCTCCCCTTCCTAAGCGCCTTGAAACCCTCTGGGTATGTAGTGCGCTATACAAATTTTATGACTTGACTTGACATTTTAAAGTTTAGCTCGGAACATACATTACTTTATGGCCAGAAGTATAATTTATACAATTGATATTGTTGTTGTGGCAGACACGTACGGGAATTAAGCGTGGGGCACACTGCATTAGTAAACATTAGGAAGCGCAGCCCAAGGTGGAGCAGTTCTGGAGAGGGAGCTCCTATAAAAATAAAGCTCAGGTTTTAGGGCGGAATGAAAAAACATAGAGGTTTCTGGCCAGCATGTTTAGTCATCTCCAAGCACGGCCAGAGGAGCCCGTATTTCATGCTGACACCAAGCGTACCATGTAATGATCTGTGCACAGGACGGACAAATGGGAGCGCAGAGGCATCTGTGATAGCAATCTGGCCTTGCTTCACTTCTCACGCATAAAGGGAACAACCAGTCGAGGTTGCCACCCACTTCACGTTGACAGCAGAATTCCCGAGCAAACAAGCCCCTACGTTACACAAGCTAGCGCGGCACGGGAGGCTGGCTGCCATTCATAGCGTTGGGAACATGGCGAGGAGATCACATATTTTTCATGCAAATACACACAAGTAGATGCAGGCTTGCTGCAGTCTTGCTGGGTAGCTCAGAGCCGTTTCTGAACCGTAAAAGAAACACATGGCTGGGTACTATGTACTGAATAGTCTCTGCTCATTAGACCTGCAAAGTTGGCACCAAAATGAAACAAGCGCCGCTGCTGCTTCTATCCTCCGCTTCCAACCAAGAAAGTTCACCGCCGCGGCTCGGGTGCCAGGCAAGACACAGGAAGCCAGGTGGGACTGCCCGGGACTGCCTGCTTGAGGGTGAAGCCAGCAGCACAGACAGGAAGCGGACAGAAGCCTACCCCGAGCTCCTGTGAAGAGAAGGGAGCAAGCGTGTGACCCAGCGTAGCTCCCGTTCTAAGGGAGAGCCCCGCCTGCTGCTGAGCCTGCACTGCTGCCGCGAGGAGTTTGGGGAGAGAAGCGGAAGGAGTTTGAGGCACATTGCCGGTGCCTGCCCCCTCCGCCTACCAACCCCTGCAGCCGCCACCACCGCGGGATGAGAGGCGTCTGACAGACCCGGTGAGGGGGGCCTCGGTGTTCGTTTGTGAAGAGGGGGGGCATTGGGGTACATTGTCGGTGCCCGCCCCCCCCAGTGAGAGAAGCTCCACGTGTGCCCGGTGAGCGGTGTGGGGTAGGGGTGTATGTGTGTGTGCGTGCATACATGCGTGTGTGTGTGTGTGTGTGTGTGCGCATGTGTGTGTGTGCGTGCGTCTGTGTCTGGTGTGTGTCTGTGTCTGTTTGTTATCCACTTGCTCGGAATCTGAGACAGGAGATGTGCACGGCATGTGGGTGAACGTGCGTGCTTGCATGGGGAAATCGCCTGCAAGTGCCCATCCCCTGTCTCACATTCCCATGAAGTGGATAACAAAAGAGGCTTCGCTGGAAACAGCGCTTCGCGCTGCTTACACCAGCTCGACCTAAAAAGAATACGACAAATTAAGTCAGCTTTATAAAGGAATGGCTAAAAAATCCCTGGATGCTCAGGGACAGATCACTTGCTTGTTTTTGGAATTACGTGAATACATTGAAAACACCTTACCCAACAAGGGAAAACGCAGTCTCGGACACCGGGTGGGAGATACACGTAATCAACCTCTTTTCTGCTCACCATAACACTGACAAGAAGGGCCCACTCAGCAGTTTCCAGGAGACCAACATGAATTAACCTCACCACCATAAAAATCATAAAACTTATTAAGAATATGAAAAGGCAATGGCTTTGTTAGACCTAGCAACTAAAGCTTATCCTCGAATTCTATTAAAAAACCTGGAAACTTTGGCAACAGTAAATGAGCTGCTTCCTTTTTTTCAAACAGGCTTTCGTGGAAGAGCAGCAACCACTGACAATATCATCGCACTAGCTATCCTCAGTAAGCAAGCTGCGCAACACAAGCAAATTCCACTCTTCTGCTGTTTTATAGATTTTTCTGCTGCATTCAACAAAGTCGACAACCCCACTTTGTAGAGGAAACTAGCACACTGGGGCATTCCCCTAACCCTTTTTAGGGCCATAATCTCCCTGTATTCTTCAACTTGGTTTCATGTTAGAACGGAGCCAACTACACTTACCCTACATTTTTTACTTTTGGGGGCCTGAAACAAGGCTGCTCGCTAGCTCCCCTACTTTTTAATTTGTACACAGCAGATCTTTAGAAGGCTGCAGTGAATAGATGTCTTGCTCTACCCCATTTAGGCCACAGACCCATCCACCTTCTTCAATATGCGGACAACTTAGTTATTATGGACCACACAAAAGTGGAGCTCCAACATCCTATGGCTGGCCTCCACGAATATAATCTGAAGAATTTGCTTACCATCAACCCAGATAAGACCAAAATACTAGTATTTGACATCTATAGGAATAGAAATATGCTTTCATGCTCCATGGGCCCGAAGATCATAATTTCAGCTACCAAATACAGTTATCTGGGAGTGTGGTTCGCAGAATCCACTGAACTATCTGCACATAAAAGCGCACTAAAAAAGGAATCAACAGCAATTATGTATAGTCTAGCCAGGCTTAACAACCAACAAGATAGTCAATGTGCTGAGTGAATAATTAAAGTACCTCAAGCGACCCTCTTTCCTGCACTACAAAACAGCCGCCTAGCTTTTTCCTGGAGCAGGCTCAGAATGCCTGAAACATGCTCAGTGGGTTGGATGTAAGAAAATATTTCAACTACAGAAATACCTCTGTAGAGCAAGACTGAGATTGGAATTCGGGCTCGTACAACAATCCTTAAGCACTGAGGCAGGCTTCCTGAAATTATACATACAAACATTAAAAGCAGCACAGAACTCTCTTAAGACCAGTCTGGGTTATTTTTGAAAAACCAGGATCCCCATGAAACAACCAACTACAGAGAGTTATAGCTACAACTGCAACAAACCCAACAGCACTCACATTGCGGTTTGTCTCCTGCACAATATGGAAAAAGACCATCAAGAGAGAAGTACGCCTGGCCTCATTTCAGCAAGACCAAGCCTCCATAAAAGAGACGGAGATCTTGCGCCTCTTAAATTCTTTGTACCTGATCACTCAAGCCCAGCCTTATTTACTGGTTGCCATCAATCACAGCACATTGAGATAGATCATGTACATGCGTTTTCTGGGTTTATCAATGTTAAAGTTCAATCGAGCATAGGCCAACCAGACAATGGTGGTGCTTGCAGGTTATGTAAATACAAACATGAATCATGGCTGCACCTTTAGTGCTGCTTTCCTGCTATGATCAATGAAAGGAGAATTCTACTTAGACAGACATTTCTGATACTTGGGGCTCTCACTTGCACAGAGGCAACAGCGGTATGTTTTTCACAAACAGATGTTCCATCTCTCGCTCATTTTGGGCATTTTGTAAAAAGGCTTAGTGATGCCATACTTCCTCAACCTGGCCACCTGCAAAGTAGGCACATAGTCCAGAAACGTATATCTTACTACTACACAAAGAAACCTGGAAATAAAGAAGGTGGCTTCTCGGGCTCACAACTTCATGAACAGACGCATGAGCCTAAAAAATGTGCACGTGGAAACTCGTTGCAGGCTCCCCCCCTCTTAACCCAATGGGAGGTCTTCCCTAGGCAAAAAAACATCTTTTAAGGATTATAATTATTACTCATCTGTCAAAGTGGCTGACCTGAAATTCACACATGGGGACAAACGGTGCTTTTACACTCTTATTAATTAATTTGTTGCTTTTAAAGTTTTTAATTCCTCTGTGATGGTAATTAATACCTTCCCCACGTTAGCATTAGAATAATAACTCGTATTAGTTTTCCGCAAAGCAGATGTCAAGCATGTGAGTTTCAAAGCAGCCATCTTCTTTGCAACTGCGCAAGCACAAGAAATTCCCTCCAAGCAAAAGTACATCATACTACGTAGATGCAGTAGACGCATGCGTACTAAAGATTTTCAGTTAGCGGCCATTTTAGAATCACTCTCGAGTTACTCATTCGTAAAACACCTAGGCAAGCTTTTTCTTCTATAGTGTAGTCTGTGGTGCACATTAATTTGCACAATACAAGGTTAATACAGGGTTCAAAGTTACATAAGAGGATTGCGTCTAAGCAAATCTCTTTTCTGTGAGTCCTCGCTCCATCATACACATGTTTTCAACATTATTAAAGCAAACATTTGTTCAGTAAATATTAAATGATCGTATACATTTTCTACTATTATTTAATATATACCATACTTTTTTTTACATTTTATCACAACATTTTTTGATGTTTAATATTTTTTTTCATTCTTTTATACAATATTAAAAAAAATTGGCAATATTTCCCATTCATTTCTTTGGAGAGACAGTCTATTTTAACATTTCATTTAGCAGCATTTTTCTTTTTTTTACTACTACCTTCTATTTTGTAACCTATTTGTGTTATTTTACTATATTTTCCGAAACTAGGTCGCAGTAAGGTGCTACTATTTGTCGTAACAGGTACGTTCTTTTTTAAGGGTTTAGAGGGAAGGGTACTCTGGGGGGAGGCCTACAAGTTAGTTATAGTGTTCTTTGTGGGTTGTTTATATATTTATATGCATTAGTGTTTTTCACTAGTTTTCATTTTGCCTTTTCGTACACTATTTCAGTAATGTATCGTTATGTCATGTAAATTGTGTTATGTTAGTTATATTTTGATGATTAACTGTAAAAAATATGTATTTTTGGAAATGTAATATGCTTTGCAGATGGGGTTTACATTTACTTTACAGATTTTTGTCAAAGAGCATGTCCTATGGACATTTAAATTTGACTTTCTTTTTGAGGAAATCATTTTTGGTTTTTAATAAACTTATGCTTTTCTCCTTGATTTCCTTTTCTTGGAGAGTTTCTGTTTTTTCAAACACTTTTTCAGGTTTTTTATGGTTCCTAAATACTTTGGATTGCTTCGAGGGATTTCTATTGGATTGGTTTTATTTTTGCATTAATTTGGGTTTTTGGACAACATTTTTTACATTTTTGGTGGATTTCTAGTTTTTTTTACATGGACAGAGAGAAAGGTCTGCAGCTACAAAATAATACGTTTTATTTTTTTATTTTCTTTTGGGTGGGAAATGTGATATTATGTTGTTTGTGTAAGCATTGCGTGATTGTTATGTGGAATTGTTTGGTTTATGTGTTGTAAATATTTTATGTAATGGATTGAGTTTGTTTTTAACTTTCTAGGTTCTAGGAACTGCAGCGCAGAAGGAGCGTCAGAGCATGTTCCTGCACAGCATGTACTTTGCAGTCCATGCTGTGCAGGAACTGGGGTGCATGCACACAAGTGGGAACAATATGTGCCCCCCTGAAGGTATCCCCTGGCCCTGAGGCAACAGGGGGCCCTGTGGGCCCCTTAGTTTCCTCACTGCCACCCATTCCATGGCAGGTTCATGAAAAGGGCAGCAGTGAAGAAAGTCGTAATATGCTTGGTGGTGCTGCAGTGGCACTGCCAGCATACTGCGATCTTCAGACTGCAGTGCCACCGTACTGGGATCATGGATCTCCAGCAGTTGCAGAGATCGAATGGCGGTCCAACTGTCAAACTAAGAATACGGTGGTCGGAGCACCGGTGTGCACCGTCACCACTGTGCCACCCTGGGTTTGGCAGTGCTCAGACTGTCAAACTCAGAATCGTTCCTAATTAAGGTTTAATTTTTGATGTATGATATATCATTTGTTCCTTTTTTATATACATGTATTTATATATATAATCTTTTCTTTTTTTCAATGATATTTAGGTTGGGGTTTAAATGTTTGTAGTTAATGCAAATGTTGGGTGTATTGGATTGGTAATATTTTAATTATATGATTTACTGAGGTGTATGATAACTATTTTGCTGTTGTAGCATATTTTCATTTAATGAAACTATGTGTAAGAAATGTTTTGGGCTTATTTAAAGTAATTATTTTATGTAAATAGTGTTTTTTTAATATTTAATTATGATTATTTCATTATTTTGTTGATAATATTGTAGTTAATACTGTTTGAATCGAAATGTTTAATATATTATATGTTTCTTTAAAGGTAACAATACTTTTGTTTCTGAAAATATTGTTTTCAATAGAGGCAAAAATCAATATTTTTAACAATGGTATTTGTGTTCTCGAAAAGTGTGGTTTTACTCGTTAAGTATAGGAAGTCAATATTTTTGTTATCAATATTTAATTTCTAATATTTTTGTGTTTATATATTGTATGCATTGATATTATGTAAGTGATCCATGGCAGTTAAGAGACTTTTGAGTTAGAGACTCACTCCATCCTTACCAACGAGGTAACAGAAGGTGAATAAAGCAGTTTTGGATATGCTGCAAAGAAAACTCAGTTAGAATAAACTATCTGGTAGATAACAGCTCCTTATACATACACAACTAAATTATAAGATCTTTATTGAAAGAGAATCAGCAAAAACAGTAGTTCCTGAAATAACATTTTTGGTCCATAAGAAAGGCAAACCACTGCAGTCCTTCAAGATTACGTTAAGAAAGGTCTTTGAGGAGCTCCCAGGTGGGACAGTCGCGAGACGGGAGGAGCAATTTAAGGACAGCCAGATAGGATTAAAGTTTTTGTTTGTTGTCAGGGTGCACATCTTGGAAGCGTGGACACATTTAAAGTTGTGAGCACCGTGGCAAAGTAAAGAATGAAGACGTAATGGTTTCTAAAGGTTTATCCCTCATTAAAAATGCTTTGCCCAACATAGACATAACACATCGGGCACTCAGTCACATAAAATGTGATGGAAATGTCAGAACTACCTCAAAAAAGGCACGGAGAAGCAATTGTTCAGCACAACAGATGCATACAAGCGTTCCTTTGCCTGCATCCTATATTGATTTGAAGACTACTGGGTTATACCAAGCAAGCTCCTTTCCTTCTACCTGCGGGCAGGAACTTTCTTAGTCAAAGACCAAGGCTTGGAGACAGAGTTCACAAAAGGATTGCCCAACGGCCAACCTCAGACTTTAGTTAACACAGTTATTATCTTACCTAATTGTTGTTTTTTTGTCAAGCTGCAAATATTGATCATTGACATAAGGGATGGTGACATGAGGGGTGAGTAGCCCAGTAAAGGCTTTGTCCAATTAGGTAGCTATTTCTTTAAAACCAAGTTTTGGTCCCTTTTCATTAATAGAATTGTGAGTTGTAATGTAATTTAAAGGGCATTTGTAAAGCGCTCTGTTACTCCAGGGAGTGTCCAGACGCTATGCACCTCATGTTTTGACTGGTAGAGAGACCTAACCATTAAGCCTGATTTAAAAGCAATGTCTTCAATTTCTTCTGAAACTGGGAGATGGCTAAAATATTCTGTAACGCATAAGGGAGTTATTGTCAATAATGCCTCTTCATTGAGTGCAGCAACACCGGGTACTTGCTAGTGATACATTACATGAGGTGCTGCATTTCAGAAGGTGGGTGTGCTTTAACCATTAGTGTGTCTGCAGTTGCCCACTACTTTGGATGTGACTCCCGATTTCGTGAACTTTGCCTGTTCAGCATGGGTGGTGTAAAAACTGCTTCAATTTAACCAACAGTCCAGACTGTTAAACTGTTATTACAGTGTCACACATGTATTGCCTAGTTCAGCCTAGCTCGAGGTGTTCGTAGATAGAAGCTGCGAATGTATTTCTTTCAGTGGGTGATATATGACAAAAATACTTGCCATATGGGGTAGTCCACTCACAGTTCTAATCAAATTATACGTCTTAAGTGTTGTCGCCCGTGCAATATCTCATGCAACTTTCTTGCATTTTATATCCCTGTTGAGAGAGGTGTGATCCCCCATTAACATAGATTACAAAGAGGAGACCCCAGTGAAAATACTGTTCCTGCTGCCGTCCTTGGCTAACTTTTGACCCAGTCCCTAGACCACCCCCATCTTAGGCCAGCTCATGTCCATTTCCCATTGCCTCTGTTTTCTCCTTTCCTTCTTTCACTGCCCATCCAATCACCTCTCATGCGTACCTCTGATCAAACTCTCCTTTACTCTTGCCTTATATCTACCTTATTCCTTCTCTCACTCCAGCTATGCAGCACACTTCTAACAATGTTTCTCCATATCCCTTTTCAATCTCTCACACTTCCCCTGTTTCTTTTTCATGTGATCCTCTCCCAATTGCTATTAGTTTGCTTTCTTCCCTCCACACTTCATATCCCTTTTCCCAGTCCTCCCATCTTTCAATTGTGTGTCTCTTCTTCCTCTCTCGCTGCCTTTCAATTAACAGAGGTGTCCTCTTTGAGGGTATGTGTGGTTTGGGGGATGTAAGCAACTGTAAGATTGTACAATTAGCATGCAAGAACACAAATTATACAGACTAGTTCTAAGTGGAAATTTAACATCTCTATCCTTTCTGAAAGTTGTAGTACTGGTTTACCCCAATTAAATTAATTGGACAAAAGTATTAGAAACAGTGATTTGATTTAACAAAAATTGCTTTCGGGTTCATGGTCATGTGCGAAATGCCCCTAACATCAGATTAAACAGCAAAACAGTTCTATGACAAAGTCTAGGTGCACCACTTTCTAAAGGTTTGCCTATTTCAAAAACAAAGATAAATCTACCAGTTGGAAGGGCATTCAGTAGGTAATTTTGGGTATAGTGAGGTCGGGAGCACTGATATAAAATGGCCGTGGATTCTTTGTCGGAAACCTTTTACTCAGTGGTCTGTCTGCCATAGGGCCACTGGGTTACAGTACTGGTAGCTGCATCATACTTAGGAGCGTTATGTCAGGATATGTTATGATTCTAATGTATAACATGAACCCATTGGTCTAACTTGTGATTTTAAAACAGCCTTTTCAATCTTAATTACAGTATTCAAATTTCTCTCCTATAACTCTAAGCAATTACTCTAAGAAGCAGTGGCAAAGCCAGTATGTCTCAACTTTATAATGCAAGTGCCGAGCTATTGGCTTACAAATGTCTGTCTGTGTGTCTGGGGATATGTGTCGCCAATGCATGTTGTAGCTCCAGGTATCTAACGGATTCCATGGGGGCCAAATCAAATTGGGCTTGCATAATTGTTAGACTGAGCGTATTGTCTCCCTTCCACACATCACCCACTGTGGATATACCTATTAGGCTCCAGTTCATAAAGCACTGTAGCCGTCCCACCTCTTTGAGGAGATCACTGCACCACAATGAGGTCATTGAGGTGGGCCTTCCCTTCCAGTCTAAAAATGCTGTTGCCGTCTTCAATACGTGGGCCACAGTTAGTGTATTGTACAGAAGGACCTTAGAATTAGCAGGGCCATAGGGCACCTCCCAGACAGCCCAGGTCCCCCATCAAAAATCTCTCTAGTCTAAATGCTGGTCCCAGGTTGCAAACGCCCAATCATTAGCCACAGTCAGTTGTGTAGACCAATATTATTTTCTTATATCCAGGAGACCAAACCCTCCGTCATACACCCCTCACACCAATTTAGGGAGAGCTATGCATGTTGGGCTTGTGTTCCATAAAATCAGAACAAGAAGGGGCTCGGTCCTGTCAAAGAATTCCTCTGATATACCATATGGAGTATTTTGTAGCAAATAGAGCATCCGGGGCAGTGTCATCATCGTTGTCCTCATACCCAGTAGGGAGAGTGGCAATTCCCTCCAGTGCTGGACATCCGCTGTAAAATAATATCCACTTTTTATGATAATAAACTGGCAAATGTATACATCAGGCAGGATTATTTCTGTTATGCCCACGGAGTAATGAACATTTGTTATTGAGCAGGTGTAGAAAACATTTGCTCAATGAAAGGGTTCATTGAGCTCATATAATATTTTAAGAAATAAGTATGTTTCAATATTTTAATGATTCTCACTGGGAGGGCTGGGGGCATTTAGAAGGTCCAGCATACATGATCCAAGGCATAAAGGTCAGACAAAAGGTATGCAGTTCCTTTGGAGAAGGGCAGAGAGGGCAAGGGGTGAAGGGTAAAGGATCCGCTGGGTGAGCCAGGGGGCTCCAGGTAAGGGAAGGAAGGCAGGAAGGGGATACTCATTGCTATTTTTATACACACTCTCACTCCCACTCTACTCATTACACATTTGCTCCCACACCCCATCTCCTAGGGCCTGTTGGCTTACTACACAGAAGACATCCAGCAAAGAGCCCCCCTTAGGGGCCCGTTGGGCATTGCAGCGCCGGTCCAAAGAGGAGCTGCCCTATGATGAAGCATGACACTGAGGAAAATTAAATTTTGGCCATGTTGTGTTCCCTAGCGAGTACCCCACCGACTCCATGTACGAGTTAAAGTGCATGTAACTTCCCTCCTGTACCAGCTATGAAGACGCAAATACATTTGCGTCCAACGTTAACTTGTCCTCTTTCAGACCCACCATGAATGGGTTAGATGGTCCGTTCCTAAGTATGCTATGCCAACGTCTTTTTTGAAGTGTACTCCTACGTTTTTCAGCCTGGCTGAAAGTAGGCCCTGAATCTCTGCCACCGAGCCTCTTTTCTGGCTTCTGACTGCGAGGGCCCCTGCCCAAGCAGCCCCCGTACCCGTGAACTCTGACTTACTTCTAGCGCGGTCCTCCGTGCTCAGCTCAGCCTGCTACCTGCCAAGATTGACTATAACCTTCGAGTTATCTGTTTCCCTCCCCGAAAATACATTCCAGCCTGCTAGCTTCAGTAAACATCCTTCCTCAGCTGCAGGGCTAAAGGGCCGACCTGTCTCTATGCAAGTAATTCATAGCCTCTGTTGCCATGCTTCCATGTAAGGCCCCATGCCCCCACGCTTCTCATACAGACACTCAGGCGCTTATACACGCACTCACAGCAAGTATAGAATAGCTTCTGCTCTAGAGACCTTTCTGCCCAGATAGCTTAGTTCCTAAACATCAGATATCAGATATGATAGAAGCACAAGTTGATCTGACATACCAGACTTCTGTCTCTTTCCGTCAGTGTGAATATCAAGTCCCCTGCACCCCGTCAATCACACGTCATGCAGCTGCGCGCGCATCCAAGCTTCCGATTTCTGCTGACATTGCAACATTCTGTTAGCACCACCCCTTGGTGCCACCCACTTGCGTCACCTATCAGTGACGTTTCTAGCACACACCTCTAGTTTACGCCTAGTTTACGCCTCTTGATGATGTACTAATACCACGTGTATACTGTTATCTTGTCTTCTCTCAGCTGTTACGCCTCTTACATTGAACATTATGATGTAAATCAAGTATATAAGCTATGTATTGTCAATAAACGAGAGCGCGCTCATCTATCCCTTCTGACACCCTGTGTGGTGGTCAGAACATGATATCCTGATTCCTTTATGAGGAATAAAACCCTTAGAAACTCTTACACCACGGACTCTGTTTTCCTTCATTCTGATTGAGTTATTATTAATTAAGTACTTACCTGCATAGAAATTAAGAGAGTAAATTAATTATTTACGTCATTTTGGCGCCCGAATAGGGACCCCTCCCCCACCTCACGCGCCGGAAGGTGCGTTGCAATCCGTGTCCCCTGCCATCAGTTAGACGGACTACACGTGTACTGGCAGGATTTCCTGCATCCCCCTCTGACACACGGAGGTGACGAAGACTGCAATCAGTGCCCAGACGAGGCGGTGAGGAGTGCGGAGGATCCCGACCAGAGCCCAGCCGAAAGAAGCAAGGTCCGAGGTGTGAAGAGGCCCACCAGTTTTCCGAAGTTTTCCGAAGTTTTCCGAAGTTTTCCGAAGTTCCGAGCCGAGTCCAGTCGAGTTTTCCGAGGCCTTCTGTTTTCCGTGCTTCCCGGTGAGTACCATTGCTGGGTCGTATCTAGACGGGTTTGGGTACGCAAGTCCGGTCTGCACTGTTTTTAGGCAGTGTATCTGTACTGTTTAGCAGTATATAAAGTATTCCGAATTTCTGCACTGTTACAGCAGTGTATCCGTATCGTTGAGCGGTACTTCTAGTATAGAGGGGTAGTCATCTATGTTTTAAATGTTTTTGTAATTAATGTCGTGGTATGAATGTGATTGTTTTTGTGCATTATTGTGTCTCTTGTATAAATAGTTACAGTCAACATTGAGTATCAAGGATCAAGCATTTCAGTATCAAGTAGGCACAATGCCGTTTTTTAACAAGTTAAAGCAGATAGGAACTAGGAAAGGGATGTTAGAGGAAGAGATTCCAATCCCCCCTAGGGACACTCCAGGTAATTTTATGTACAATAAACCTGGCATAGACGCCATTCTGTATCTAGAGTTATGGACCGATTATACCAAGCACCTAGAGGAAAGATACCGATGGCCAGTTAACGGAACATGGGATGCCGAGTGCATCATAAAGGTAGAAGAAGTATTACGGAAAAAGAAAGCTAGACAATCTCAGAAAGACGCCATAGAATTTTGGCGTAAGGAATCACGTAAGCGTGCTGAAAGAGCACTCCGTAGAGAAGACAGACTTCAAGAATCAGAAAAGGCCCAAGAAAACGAATTAGTTACTGAGGGAATTCGAGTAAAATTAGAACAAATAGATCGTACCCAAAATAGCCAAGTGAACAACATGTATCTTTTGGCCGAAGGTACCCCTGACGCCATTTCAGAAATACCGAAAAATTTGCCGTCACCATTGGTTCCAACTAAAGTAATGCACAAGACTACTAAAGACATATTCCTAAATTCCTATCTAGATGATGTAGCACCAGCTTACACCAATCTGCCTGTTCGCGCCCTGCCTGCAGACAGGGACGGGGGTGGTACTCCACCCCCAGGTCACGTTCCGCCGGTACCGCAACAGACTTCTCCTGTTCCGCCAGCCCCGCCACTTCCCCTACTCAAAACTGACCTACCGAAACCACGTTTGCCTGATCCACCTAAACGACAAGTTCACGTTCAGATACAGACTCCACGGAGAGATAATGCCCAAGCATCCGCCTCAGGAGGTGCGACAGCGGGTCTACAGACCCCGCCACCGACACACAGATTGCATTTAAAAGACACACAGAATCCTTTCCAGTCTCCCCACTACTCATCCCGGCTTGAGGCATTGAAAGATAGGATGTCATTCTGCAGATATGATCCAGTACCCGGAACAGACGATCTAATGGTATTAGCATCACTGCGCTTAAGATCTGCCACCGACAGCTTGTTATGCTGTGTGGGAATGCAGGAAGCCCTCGACAGACTATACAAATTCATACAGACAGGGAAAGATCCCGACAGTGTCCAAGCTGCCATGTATAAACAGAAAGTTGACATTCAAAAACAGATATTACGATTCTTCATTAATTGTGTAATAAGAGAACGAGACAGGCCCGGAACAGATCAGAGTGAATTAGACGTATTGAACAAGTGGGGCCAAAATATAGCAGAAGCAAAACATGACAAGGGGACTTGCATAGCCGCTATGTCCCAGAAAATTAGAAAGGCAGTATTAACTGCGCATCAGGAAGAAACTGATAAAACTTCCTCTGAGGAAGAAAATGAAGATGAGACATCAGGAAAGTCTACAGACATTATAGCATATGTAGGTAGGGGAAACTACCTTAGGAAAGGTGTCCGTCCGGAGAGCAAGAGAGTTTTCTTCTCTGCCTTAACGAATCCGAATTCTGCTGAGCATCAGTTCCAGGAAACTGATAAACGGCTTCGAGATCGAGTTGGGTACCATGTACTCAATTCTATGGATGAACAAGAACTAGCCCGATCAGCTGTATCATGGGCCGAAAATGCAGACATATATAATGATGACACAGTGGCGCAGACATTTCTGAACCTCTCCCCCGACGAACAGAAACTAGCAGGTGTATACATGATTCAGCATCTTCTGATTAAATACAGAAAACATTATTCCGATCCAGGTCCCTTACACGAGACACTAGAAGCACTACTGATGGATAGATGGAGAGGCTTAAGTACCAAATTAATTCAAATAATTCTAGAACAACGACGCAGATATGATACCTTTGTAAGCTCTGAACATGTTCCCGCCCCACCTCCAGAGAGGAAAATGTACCATATGCAGTGCAGGGGTGGTATTGAAAGTCAGAACCCCTTACGAGAAGTGCACCCTGTTATGGGTGAGGATAAGGTTTTGAAACGCGTGTATGTACACACGCCTCTGACTAAATTAGAACTGTTAGAAATGAAGAAATTAGTCCCGTGCCATGATAAAGACCCTGCAGGTTTTCATAGAGAGCTCAAAGATATGTTACTGATGGGAGACTACACGTATGATGATATCATGAAAATGTTGAAAGTGTTACTGCCTACGGGTATATTTGAGAAACTGAAGGAAAAGGAATGGGAGGTGGGAGACACAAAGATTGCCTGGGCAGAAATAGAAGAAGAAGAGAAAAAACGGGTTCCAGGGTTAGGCCTTGGGGACAAAACTAAAGCATTACCAGGTTTGATAGTACAGGTCTTGCCCAGATTGTTGACAACTAGAAAAGAAGATTGGGACGCAATCTCGTCCTGTAAACAGAAACAAGATGAAGATACTAGCGACTTCTATTCAAGATTCGAGAAATGTTTTATTATCAATAGTGGCCTCCAGCCAAGTAGCGAGTCGTACCCACATCTTTTTGTATCAAAGTTAGTCGAGAATTCCCTACCGTTAGTTAAAAATAGAGTGTATAAAGTCGAGAGTACATGGCAAGCAAATACGCCATCCCAGATGTTACAAATGTTACAATATCACCAGAATAGAATTAGGGAAGAACAAGATCAGGAACAGAAACGTATGAAAGACACGAAAATGAAAATGTTAGTAGCTCAGACGGTCCCATCCGACAGTCACAGGAAAGGTACGACCCAGACAAGTCACACTGCGGCTCCTGTTAAAGGGACATGCAATTATTGCAAGCAGCCAGGTCACTACGTACACGAATGTCCAGTTCTGAAACATAACATAGCGACAGGTAAAACTAAAGAAAGACCGCATCCGCCTAGACAAGACCATAACCAGCATCAGTCTACACAGAATACACAGCCTATACATGCATCCGCACAGACAGCACAGACCGTAGCAGTACCACAGCCACAGCCCATTGCTGCGACTCAGCAAGTCTCACAACAGATGTACCAGTATGCCCAGTCTGCTTACCCCGAATACTCCCGATATACATGAAACAGCCTAGAGAGGGAAGGTGGCTTGCCTCTTATTGAGATTCCTGTAGATCAAGAAGGTCCTTATGTACACAGTCAAGTATTGGGAAAAGACAGAAAGTTTTTAATTGACACAGGGGCAAGTCGCACTACAATAAGTCATGACGAGGTTCCAGGGGCACCCCTCTCAGGCTCACAAAATGTTTCCCTTGGTTTTTCAGGACAGCCTATTGTAAATGAAGTATCAGAACCAGTTCCCCTGGCTGTGGGTCCATTATCACGTGTTACAGACCTGTTACTCACGAAATCATGTCCAGAAAATTTATTAGGAATTAAAACATTGAAGGCTCTAGGAGCCATAATCTGCTGTTCCCCGGAGGGAGTTAGACTCTTTCTGCGGGATTTCAAGGGCCATTATGTTTTGCGTGAGTTTGACGTCAGATTGAAAAATGTACCTGATTACTTGTGGGCAAAAGGCCCAACTGATGTAGGATGTATGCACATTACACCATACCGCGTTACACTCAAGGCAGGTGTTGTATTACCCAGAATCAGACAATACAAGTTACCACCCGATGCTGTAGTGGCTTTACTGAAAATCATTGAAGAGCTCATTGCCCAAGGAGTGGTCGTCGAAACCGACTCCAATATCTGTAATTCACCCATCATTCCGATTCTTAAACGTACTGATCCCAATGCACCGCCAGTATATCGGCTGGTGATTGATCTTCGAGAATTGAATAAATGCATTATCCCACAGTATCCTGTGGTCCCCGATATATCATCTCTATTGACTGCTATTGATTCAGAAGCAACGTTCTTTACTGTAATTGATCTCAAGAACGCCTTCTTCAGCGTGCCTATTGATCCAGAGAGCCAATATCTCTTCGGATTCTGTTTAAATGGACGCAGTTTCAAATTTTCGCGCGCACCTCAAGGATTCACAGAAAGCCCCAGCATCTATAGTCAAGCACTGAAGAGACAACTAGATTGTATTCAAATGCCAGTCAACACCACTTTACTACAATACGTCGATGATCTGCTGATCACCGCACGAAGTGAGCCCGAATGTGAAAAAGCATCACTGACAGTTTTACATTTCCTGGCCGACAAGGGACACAAGGTGTCTCCTTCGAAGCTACAATTCTGTGTTCAGCAAGTTGTGTACTTGGGTCACTTGCTGTCCAAAGTGGGGAGACAGCTCACTCCCGATCGCATTCAGTTAATTGTGAACATGCCGCAACCCAAGACACAAAAGGAAGTGCGGGCCTTCATAGGCCTCACCTCGTACTGCAGACAATGGATTCCCCAGTATGCATTTCTAGCCAAGCCACTCATCCAGTTAACGACACAGGAGGCAGCGACTTCGACTGCCCTCCCTTGGACTCAGGAACATACACAAGCTTTTGAAGACTTAAAGAAAGTTTTATGCCAAGCACCAGTTTTAGCAACGCCATGTTACAGCAAACCGTTTACACTTTTTGTTACAGAACGTGATGGTACAGCGTTGTCTGTCCTCACTCAAGATCAAGCAGGTTCACATAAGCCTTGTGCTTATTTAACTAGTACATTGGATGCCGTAGCCCAAGCACTCCCTGCGTGCTTAAAGTCAGTAGCAGCAACAGCGTTAGCAATAAGACAAAGTGATTCAATTGTTTTAGGTCATCAGTTAACAGTTCAAGTACCACATTCTGTAGAGGTTTTGTTAAACAGAACCCAGACTCAACACTTAACTATAGCACGACTGACAGGTTATGAATTAACACTATTCCAGCCACAC
This sequence comes from Lissotriton vulgaris, assembly GCF_964263255.1. NCBI lineage: Eukaryota > Metazoa > Chordata > Amphibia > Caudata > Salamandridae > Lissotriton > Lissotriton vulgaris. The sequence goes on along the minus strand of NC_141685.1, from coordinate 825,065,770 downwards.
ATAGAAATCAGGCGTTGCAACATCCTGAATCCAGCAACACTGTTACCTACAGTTATGACAGATCCAGCTCCACATGATTGTATAGAAATAATTAATGCAGTAACAAAGCCTAGACGAGACTTAACAGATGTCCCATTGACAAATCCAGACCTGACACTTTATGTGGACGGTTCATGCATGAGAACAAGTACAGGAGAATTAGTGGCCGCGTATGCCGTGACCACTGAAACTGAAATTAAAGAAACACATCGTATTGACACACTGTCTGCTCAAGCAGCAGAGCTCATCGCTCTGACCCAAGCCTGTATTCTAGCGAAAAACAGAAATGTTAACATATACACAGATTCCCGTTATGCGTTCGGAGTCGTACACGACTTCGGCATGCTCTGGCAAGAACGAGGTTTTCTGACCTCTCATGGTACAAAGATACAGCATGGTCCTCTCATTCAAGCACTACTAGAAGCAATACATCTGCCTTCAGCCATTTCAGTCATGAAGTGTAAAGCACATACTAAAGTCACAGATTCTGTTTCCCAGGGTAACGACCTGGCAGACCAGACAGCAAAACATACAGCACTGACTCACACCCAGACTACTGATGTGACAAAGACAATAGTACCGACACAGTGTATGGCAGTTAGAGATCCCGCCCTAGACGTAATTGATGTCCAGACACATGCTACTCCAGAGGAGATAAAGAAATGGACTGAACTAGGAGGGATTCAGACAGATCAAGGTTGGGTGACGAAGGGAAAATCTATATGGTTTCTCCCCGACTCAATGGTTCAGGTCATGATAAATACAGCACATAGCCCGGCCCATCTAGGAGAGAAAGCCATGTTAGACAGTTTACAGAATCTCTGGTACAACAAACACTTACGAGCAGCAGCAAAGCAGAAAGTGCGTACTTGCATGATCTGTTGTCAGTTCAATCCAGGTAAAAGTGTCCCTGTTGAGCAAGGTGGATTTCATCCTCCCGATCACCCTTTTGAAGTCCTCCAGATGGATTATATCCAGATGAATAGCTGTAGAGGATTTAAGTATGTCCTTGTAATTGTTTGTGCTCTGTCCCGCTGGACCGAAGCATACCCAGTCCCAGACTACACTGCTCCGACCACTGCCAGACAGTTGGTTCGTGAATTCTTCCCACGGTACGGTTTGCCCCGTGTCGTGTATTCAGATAACGGACAGCCGTTCTCGTCCGAGTTGATGAGACAAGTTTCCCTCTTGCTAGGATATCAGTGGAGGTTCCACTGTGTCCGACATCCCGAAGCAGCTGGCCTTGTAGAAAGGCATAATCAGACACTAAAAATCCGTCTTGCCAAGATCTGTCAGGAAAAAGGAGTCGACTGGATAGTCGCTCTGCCCGTGGCACTATTCTATATGAGAATGGTCGCCCACTCAAGATCAGGGCTATCCCCGTACGAAGTGGTCTTTGGCAGACCACCGAATATGTGGGGGACGCCCATTCCGAAAAAGATCACTGATGTTGATTGTAACATGTTGACAGATTACCTTGCCTCCTTGATGTCTGCACTCCAATCATGTCGTTCACAGGTTGCCGCAGCCTTCCCTGACAATACCGATGTAAAGGCGCATGAGGTCCGTCCAGGGGACCTGGTTCTCGTCCGGAATTTCGACCGGAAAAGTCCGCTGGAGCCCCGTTGGAAATCCCCGAAGACCGTTCTGCTTACCACCAGGACCGCCGTGAAAATCGAGGGGAGAAAGGGGTGGGTCCACACGAGTCACATCAAACTATGCAATGAACTAAAAAACGGACTGAAACAGGACTATGACTCGTCCACCCCCTCCAAAGACTGTGTTGAGACGAAGGATTTTACCGTTGCCGAACGAGAAAAGACTCCCCAAGAACTTTACCGTATGAAGCTCCGATCTAGCAAGTCAGACAGTTTAATTGTTTAAGTCCTCCCCTAGGTGAATCGGTTAAATAGTTTCTGACATGTATCCCCTAGATCGAGATAGAGAGAGAGAGAGAGAAGAAAAGAAACGTACATACTGTAAATCACTGCGTAGTCACTGTATAGTGACGTTGTTAATAATGTTTTTTCTAAGTATTCTAGTTATTATTGCCAGCATTCTGCTACCTATATATTGGCCTATTTTCAGGCATGAACAATCTGCTTACAATGTTTCTGCTGAACACACTTTTAGTGAACTTCCTGCACATGAACTCTCTTACAGACTTGCGCTGCGCAACAATACATTCATTAGTATGTTACACCACTCCCATCAGACAAACAATGCTACCGACTGCTGGATATGTGGCCGACTCCCTCCCTACCAGAATTACAAGGGAGCTCTGCCCCTCTTTCCGTACCCATTCACTCACAATGGCTCCTGTGGAGCATGGTTTAAAATAATTAATTCCTTAGATCCTGATACTGCTGTTTTCGATGGGGGCTGGGTTTGGGGAAACTTGAACTTAGTCCTGCTCAACGTCTGTTACCCTGATAAAGAGGGACTTCCCACTCGAATAGGAACTGATCTAGAAAATGAAGTATATGGATTAGGTAATTACACAATTAGCCTTATGATCCTTACTGTCGAATCTGAAACCGCTCCAGTTTTGCCCCATATGTTAGTATTACCAGTCACAGGTGAATTATGTGTTAGCAAGAAAGGTTCAGTACACGTAGGTCATAGCCAATGCACTACTGTGGTCGAGTTCAGTGACCATGGTAAATCGTCCTTTAAAGCTACCAGTCATTCCTACTTTGTTTGTGGTCATACCGCATACATACGTTTGCCTCCAGATTGGGATGGTACCTGTTACATTGCATTCCTTCTGCCACCTGTTTTTCTAGCTCCCCCTGATTACCATAGAAATACGAATCTAGCACCGAATAGACCCAAAAGAGATATTCCCCTTGTCGACTACACAGAAACGGCATGGGAACAGTACACTGATTTTAATAAAGGATTCTTTTTCTTCCTAGGACCTGTCCAAAACAGTAAATTGATACGCAGATTAACAAGAACTCTTGAAGCAGTAGTGAATGAAACTGCCTCCGCTCTAGGTAACTTAACAGAGGAGCAGTCTGCTATACGGACTGTTGTCCTTCAAAATCGTCTTGTAATTGACGTCATCTTGGCAGATAGAGGTGGAGCCTGTAAGGTCATCGGGTCAAGTTGCTGTGTTTTCATTCCACAAAATGCACCATCTGTCTATCAAGCTATTACCCGTCTGCATAAAATTGCAAATCAGATACATCAGAATCCAGGCACCTGGACTTGGTCCGGTTGGTTCTGGACTACGTTAACAGCATGGGGATGGAAGATCTTATCCTTCCTAGGCATTGGCCTTGTTATAGTATTCAGCTGCTGCCTGTGCCTGCAGTGTGGGCCAGCGATATGTGGACTGTGTGCCACATCCTGCATTGAGCATTCCAGTTGTCTCTCAAACAGTCAAAGAAAGAAAGACGAACATATAATGTTACAAGAACAAACCGATCAATTTATGAGGATCGATATATCATGAAGGGTCCGTAGGGAACAAGGAGGGAATGAGGAAAATTAAATTTTGGCCATGTTGTGTTCCCTAGCGAGTACCCCACCGACTCCATGTACGAGTTAAAGTGCATGTAACTTCCCTCCTGTACCAGCTATGAAGACGCAAATACATTTGCGTCCAACGTTAACTTGTCCTCTTTCAGACCCACCATGAACGGGTTAGATGGTCCGTTCCTAAGTATGCTATGCCAACGTCTTTTTTGAAGTGTACTCCTACGTTTTTCAGCCTGGCTGAAAGTAGGCCCTGAATCTCTGCCACCGAGCCTCTTTTCTGGCTTCTGACTGTGAGGGCCCCTGCCCAAGCAGCCTCCGTACCCGTGAACTCTGACTTACTTCTAGCGCGGTCCTCCGTGCTCAGCTCAGCCTGCTACCTGCCAAGATTGACTATAACCTTCGAGTTATCTGTTTCCCTCCCCGAAAATACATTCCAGCCTGCTAGCTTCAGTAAACATCCTTCCTCAGCTGCAGGGCTAAAGGGCCGACCTGTCTCTATGCAAGTAATTCATAGCCTCTGTTGCCATGCTTCCATGTAAGGCCCCATGCCCCCACGCTTCTCATACAGACACTCAGGCGCTTATACACGCACTCACAGCAAGTATAGAATAGCTTCTGCTCTAGAGACCTTTCTGCCCAGATAGCTTAGTTCCTAAACATCAGATATCAGATATGATAGAAGCACAAGTTGATCTGACATACCAGACTTCTGTCTCTTTCCGTCAGTGTGAATGTCAAGTCCCCTGCACCCCGTCAATCACACGTCATGCAGCTGCGCGCGCATCCAAGCTTCCGATTTCTGCTGACATTGCAACATTCTGTTAGCACCACCCCTTGGTGCCACCCACTTGCGTCACCTATCAGTGACGTTTCTAGCACACACCTCTAGTTTACGCCTAGTTTACGCCTCTTGATGATGTACTAATACCACGTGTATACTGTTATCTTGTCTTCTCTCAGCTGTTACGCCTCTTACATTGAACATTATGATGTAAATCAAGTATATAAGCTATGTATTGTCAATAAACGAGAGCGCGCTCATCTATCCCTTCTGACACCCTGTGTGGTGGTCAGAACATGATATCCTGATTCCTTTATGAGGAATAAAACCCTTAGAAACTCTTACACCACGGACTCTGTTTTCCTTCATTCTGATTGAGTTATTATTAATTAAGTACTTACCTGCATAGAAATTAAGAGAGTAAATTAATTATTTACGTCAACACCTCCCGGGGTGTGTGAGGGCCCTTGCTCCTTATAGGATCTGTCCCCTTCCCGCCTTCCTCCCCTTACCTGGAGCCCACTGACACACCCAGCAAACCCTTTACCCTTCACCCCTTGGCCTCTTGGCCCTTCTCCATAGGAACTGCATACCTTTTGTCTGACCTCAATATTTGAATGGTCAGTCACTTCTAAGTTTCTTTATAACTAGAGTATCACCTAGAGTTAGGATTTGTACAAGAACTTTCTGCACTCCAAGAAAAGCATCTAGTTGCTCATTTAAAATGATACATATATGTTTTAATGTATTGCTACCCCACAAGCTGACATATAAAGGGCCTTCAACACCCCTTCAAGTACCTTGTAAGAAGATTGGATTCTTATTCTCTAAATTCAAACACTCAATCATTTTCTAGCTACAGAAAAACCTATGACAAGCTGTCTTTGTGTGTTGACTATGCACAAACCAATGTCTAATCCACTATAACAATCAAACATCTAGGAAATGTACAGAAAAACTACCATAATATACAGACTATAATCAATCGCTTTATGATTTTTGATGTGCATTGTGACCTTTGAGAGAGACTGAATCTGACTTTTTAATATTACAAAATAATGCCACTCCATGCTCAATGACAGCCAATGAGTTGCACAGATCCTTTGAGATGTCTATGATGTTAATGGTACAGTAAATCATAACACTAACCTGACTGGACAAAAAAGTTGGATCAGGGTAGCAGGAAATGCTCAAACCTCGATCAACCTTTTCTTTTGCAAGAACAGACACTAAGTAAGCATTAGATGTACAGACTTGCCCTCTTTCAAGTCACTATGTGTCATCCCCCACAGGAGCATCACTCTATCCACTACTGTTCAGTGACCTCTCTCTCACCTGTTAGAATAATATCATATCCACGTAAAGATGTATGATGACATCTCCCAAATGTTCATCCACATAGGAAAGAAATCAAAGGATTTAGCAAACATCACAAAGTGCACAGACAACATGTAATACTTGATGAGAGAAACCTTTGTGCATTTGTGAAAGCTATCAGAATACATCTACAACATGTATTTTGAAATTAACTGACATTGAGCCTTTGTGGGTGCCAAAATCCCCTAAAGCCAAAGTAAGAAAAACACTGCAGATGGGTAGGAAACCTGTTCTAGGATCAGCTCCCAACTCTCTATTCTTTTTCAACACATGAGTTGAACCTCCTGGTCTTTCAACATAGTCTAAAGAATATTTTATAGGTCTGGGTCGATTTCCATTTTTTACCCCTACTGGCTCTCTTAATCGGATAGAAGGGGCATTGTAATAGTATTATTATCAATAACATATACAGTAGCCTGTAATAATTGATAAATTGATTCATTTCCTCAATACATGTGCAGATAACTGGGGTGCAGACTATACACACAACAGATGAGGAAACAGCAAATGGCACAGAGAGATTGTGTTCTTCTCTTAACTGGAAATCAGACGAGTTGTAGGCATCAGTGTTAGCCATGGAGATCTCCACTGAAATGATGAGTGGAAATAAATGCATGCATCATAGAGAACTATGATGGAATCTCTGGAAAGCAGTATGAGTGCCTCCAATAACCCTGCAGGAGCACCATTCCCCTGCTTTCCCTCTCCATTTTGTCTATCCTACCCTCTAATTCCATTGTTGCACAGACATTTGTTTATATACAGGCCATAAAAAGCACTTGAATACCTTTCAGTGACCTGGCACCATATAAATATACCAAGGGCCTCATTACTATGTTGGGTGGAAAGCCTCCCCCCAACAGTCGGAATTTCCTAGACCACGATGGAACCCTCCCGACCGATTCGGTTGGTTTACAATCCATCTGACCGATTATGATATTCGTGGTTGGAAAATAAACTGCGCGGTCATTCAAAATCAGTTCTGACTGGCTCTCGGAGAATTCGTGTTGGTCGGAACCGCATCGTGCACCTCTACGAACAGCGTTTCTGACTGACCTATTACGATGTAGATTTCCAACAGCCTTTCTGAGTCTGTGTGTCCGACATTAAAATGCTGTCGGAAAGTGACTTGAGGGGCCCCTAGAAGGGCCCCTTTCTTCCTGTGGCCTCCAGTTGGGGGCCGAGGGGATACCTAGGGGACCCCCCTGTAAAACCCTGCACTTGTGGCAGGCACCGTGGAGTGCTCTTGACATGGTGCAACGTTTTCCACACACACCCCATTTCCACCTAGGAGCCTGTGTTGTCGGGCGGAGCATATGCTCCGATAGGGATCAATAAGACTCTGACCGAACAGTGTTCGGTCGCATCGTAATTGGTCGGGCGGAGCCGCTTACCGCAAGTCGGTCGGTTCCCAAATCCGAGACGGATTTGGGTGGAAAGTTTCTGCCTGACATCGTAATGAGGCCCATAGTAACTAAATAAACATCCTTCCAGAGAACTGTCACAGTAAACGTGAATGTTCCACTGAACCGCACCCATAGAAAAGACATACGAGCGCTGCAAAGGGTCATGGGTCTCCCAAGAAGAAGGAAAGGAGGGGAACGTCAACATTTCATGGAAGATACTTTCATATACGTTGTGATCTGTACCGCATTAGCAAAGGTAAAAATACTGCAGAGCTGTGACTTAATTAGAGCCTATTAGAATTTTTTTAGTGAAAATGCAATTAGAACCCGATTTAAATACATGGGCATATTTAATTCACGTGTGAATGAAAAGGTCCTGGCGTCAATTTGAATTATTTTAATGCAAGAGCTCATTAGTCTTTTACTGTACATAGCACCACTTTCATCGCATAAATATTTCAGTGTGCACAGTCCTTTGAGGATAGAGAACTGGGATCTAGGGCATACCCTGAAACTTCTATGTATACATAATGCACGTACACATATGCGTTTGTGAGCTATGCATAGAGCATAGATCTTGCTTGCAGTAGTCCCAGCTGCATTCTGAAGGCCTTAAAGACCTTGATTAATTTGAGCTGATAGTTTTGGGAGGGGGGCACTAGTTGGGGGCCAGCACATATTTTTCCTCAACAGAATTTGATCCATGGAAAAAAATAATTAAATCATGGGAAAAGTACGACAAGAAAGAGCAAAAAAGATGACAAATAAAAAAAAAATCAGGTATGAAAAACAACCTGCAAGAGTGAGATAATGAGGCAGTAAGCGCCTGTTGGCAGATTAACCCATTCCATGCGACGTCACAGTGTGCGTGTGCGTCGGACGGCCGGGGGCCATCCGAATCGGGCACTCGTGGAATTCGCCGCACTGCAGAGGAATTCCAAGCATTCAAGGGGTTATAGAGTCTTGCGTTGGAATCAAGACTAAGCAGCCTTGATATTCAGCACCCCACCATTCGACAGTGCTGCTGAACAAAACTTTGGGCCCGACACTTACTTTTTTACCAATTAAGCACTGCTTATAAAATGCAGATTAGGAAGTGTCTTTCATACAGTGTCTGGGGATACACGGGCATCTGCCCTTCCCGAGCTCTGTAATATGGCACAGATACGTGTACAGCCCCTTCTATAACACAGTTAGTGCCAGCACACCTATACCACTGGCATGTTCTTAAGTGTGGTACACTCATTAACATGGGGGTGTGGCCCAATGCTAAAGGGACAGACACTTTGCTGCTGCACCGTATTATGGGCGTGAGTACAGATGCAAAGAGACTTTCAGAAGGAGCACTAACTGTGCACCACAAAGAGGTGGAGCACCGTCGATGCAAACCCCTAGGGCACTCTCTGAAAGGGGGCAGCCAGCGGCTCAGTGGACCCGCTAGAAGTACCCCTGCAGGTGCATGCAGTCACTCAAAGCACCTGCCTGCAGGAGTATTTCTGTCCCCTCTTTGAAGAGCACGCCAGCTGCCACTTGCAACGTGAAAGGACACAGCAGCTGCTTCAAACAGATGCTTTGTCTTTCACTGATGCGCTGCCCTTAGGGCAGCTGTGACTTTGTTGCTGTCCTTAGGGCAACACATTTTCAGTGCTAAGACACTGTCCCTATTAGCACCTGGCGTACCTCATTAAAGGTGCACTGTGGCACAAACGGGTAGAGCGGGTCCTAAAATGTAATATCCAGTAGCTGCGTAGCATTACCTGCTGCAATTGTTTATGTCTCTGACATTATTAATTCACACTTTCTAGCAGGGTCGTTGTTGCATAGTAGCATAAGTGCATATTTTTATACTGTGGGCAGGCTAGCGTGATTTTGTTTTTTTGAACTTTTTTTACTTTCTTGCAGAGAAGACACAAAACTAACCCAATAATATTTCAGACCCATCTTACTATTAGGGTTTCCTAAAAGCTTGATCCAAAATGTTCTTCAATCTACAATCTATGCCCCCTACAGTATACCGAATGATTTAAATGCACTTGTAATTGTAAGAAATGTGGTTTAGATGCCCACAGAAGCGAGGTAGTTGGCGCTTTGTTTGTCCCCTTAAATTCAGGGACTGGTAAGAAAACCCTCTTAACTCCATCACTGCGTTAGCTACAATGTTAGCCTGTTTTAGGGAAGCGCGTTCCAGATTTTGTTTACTTAAGTACAATTTAAAAATTGAACATTGATACTTAGCATGCACATTTTCCTATAAACTTCTGGGGTTAAGCAGATCACTGACCGAGCTCTATTACTACCCAAAAAATAATACTAAATTAGAGTTAATATCTACATTTTTGTTTAAATAGGTAGCTATAATGTTTGAATGTATACCCTTGCGCATCACATAAAAAGACAGCATTTCACATGTTACACAAAGGACTAGAACAGCGAATATGGCAGTATAAGATTAATAGCAGCCAGATAAAAAGGTTCAAAGAATTCTCATTATGGGTAAGTCCCTGACACACCTAATACATGAGCCACTTTCCTGCAGTAAACGTTACCCTGTGAAGGACCATTTCCCCACCCTCGCCCCAGGTACTTTCTTGTAAGTACAACCCTTTCCCATGACTGTTGTTTTCATTTGAGAGAATGTAGATTTGTCAGTTGCCTAATTGGTTCTTAAATGTTTAATTTGCTCCATTTTAATTTTTTTTCTCCTTTCCACCCCTCCTATACCCCCACTTTTGTTTTGCATTGGGACTTCCCTGTAAATCTTTTTCACTCATATCTTCTTGCATTTGCCAAGGTGCGGTGAATGTAGGGTATTGTCCTAAATACATTAGATAGCCGTAATCTTCATTACTCTTTCACCAGGTCTTCCTTGTCCCAGTCTTTACATTCATGAAGTTGTAAGCCCCTCAGAGAGAGATTACTCTTAGCTAAGTTATTCAGGAAAAAAGTGGTTTTCCATGATTATAGAATTGTCATCCTATCCTTCCCTCTGACACTGTCTTTATCTCCAATTCCACCTTTCAGACCTGACCACCAAAGCCAAGAAACAATACATTTTGCTCTTAAAGTTTCCTAAAGATGGAAGGGCAGTTTGGAGGTAAGTGTACCAGGACACAGAAGACTTGGACAGGAAGAAAATGTCCTGTCGAAGTCTAGGTAAGTATTCAGCACATTATCTGCCTGTCCTTCTTCCTGGTGTTTATATTCATGGGGCTATAAGAAAAGCAAATGTGAAGGCCCAAATAGGAAGTCTAGGATACACCCTTAAATAATTACAATTATATAAAAACAGATTTTTATAGTGAAGCAACTTCCAGAACTTCATTTGAAAACAAATATGCTGATTGAGACACATCCAAATGATGATGAGAAGCAAAAGTATTGGAACGAGCCAGTCACAGCTTTGCATATCTCTTGTAGAGGAACTCCACTAACGTTTTCCCAAGTGAACGCAACTCCTTTTGTATCTCTGTTTTGAATAATGTTAGTTACCTCTTTATCTATAGCCACATAAACCTGTAAAATAGTTAATCTAACCGACCTACTTAGGGTAGTTATTGAAGGTTTGTCACTTTACTAGATCCACCGAAACAAACAAAAGATTATTTAGACAAACAAAATAATTTTGCTCTTTCTCATTAGATTGAAACAACCCTATGAACATCTAAAGGATGTGGTCAACTACTTTCATCTTCAGGACAAACTTGGAAAATTATCTTTAGAGAAAGATAAACTTAGGTAGGAAACTTTGGGAAAAACCACAGTCCTGACCTTAGAATCATTAGGCACAGAACAATTCTTACTTATGGAGGAGAAATAATTAAAGACCTCAACTCTACTAATCCTTGAGCCAATATGATAGTTACGTATTTATTTCACATTTTTCTATTGCAAACTCAATGCAAGCACAGGGTGAGTGGGCTTTACAAGTTTAAATAGCATCATAGAATGGAAAACTCCTTATAATGAAAGTGGAGAAAAATTATGAACATTAAGGGACTGATCATGATGTCAATCAGAAAGCCTTCGGCAGCTAGTCAGAAGCTTTCCAACCGATACGGTCGGTTTCCAGTCCGACCACTGAAATAAAATGTCAGTGGTCGGAGCGTGAACTGGTCGGTCATTCCGATGCTGATCCGACAGGAGTCTTCCAGACAGTCGGAACTGCATCTTAATCCCCTGTGGACAGAGTTTCCTTCATTGGGATTATGATGGTGGATTCCCACAGCATTTTTGTGCCGGCCTTTCCGTCACAGAAAGGCAGTAGGAAAGCAACTTTGGGGGCCCCTAGGAAGGCCCTCTTGTCTCCATGGCCTACGGTTGGAGGCTGAGAGGGTAACTAGCGTGGCCCCCTTGTAAATCCATGGGGTGCCTGCCACAGGGTGCAGGGTTTTTTACGGTGGTCCCTTAGGTACCCCCTTGGCCACCACCCAGAGGCCGCAGGATGATGGGGGCCGTGCTAGGGGCCCCAAAAGTCACTTTCCTACAGCATTTTTGACAGTCAGAAAGCCTGTTGGAAACCGACATCGTAATCGCTCGGTCGGAAACACAGTCTGTAGAGCTGTACGATGAGGGTCCGACCGACACAAATTCTCTGAGAGACAGTTAGAACCAATTCAGAAAGACCATGTGGATAAATTTACCACAAACTTACCACAAACATTGTAATCGGTCAGTCGGATTGTAAAGAGACTGAGTCAGTCAGAAGGGTTCCAACACTGTCGGTCTAGGAGATTCCAACTGTCGGGAGGAGGCTTTCCACCCAACATCATAATCGGTCCCTAAGTGTAAAAACAGGATCACATTTGATGTTTGGTCGGTGGATTGCTTTTCCAATTGTTATTGTGCTTATTTGAAGTAAATGGACAGCAGCAGTCATGAACCATAACTACAAAAAGTTGCAAAGCTATTTACTATCTCTTTACAATATGCATGGCCCAAATCTTTTTAGATGTTCTGCATGCTGACAAGCACTTTCTACGTAAACCTGGTCATGATGCTGCCCCTGTTCAGAATGTGGAGAGCTGTCAGTGAAGAAGAGATACAAGTCAGTAGGATTGCAAGGTCTAATTATGCACACCTGCACAAGCACAGCTACTTATTCAGAAGCTTTTGCAGCTTCCTTTATTTAGATACAGTAATCATTACCGCAGGCAGCAGCAGTAAGGGTAGGGCTGAAAAAAGAGGGTGAGGTAGAGGGTGAGGAAGTACAGGTAGAACGAGGGGATTGTGAAGCAGAGAGGTAAAAAGAGGAGGGAGACAGGTGTGTGACAGGGAGGTGGAGGAGGGTGAGGCAAAGAGAGGGAGGATAGTGAAGAAGTGAGAGTGTGGGTGGTATGTTGGAGAGAAGGAGGCAGATGGGTAAGAGAGTGAGAGAAAGGCACAGAAGAGTGAGATGAGAGAGAATGGTGAGGTGGAGAAGTACAAGAAGAGGCTTAGTGAGAGGATGGGGAGGTGAAGAGAGAGGAAAGTGTGGCAGGGAGAGAGGCAGTGCTTAATTTGTAAAAAATGAGTGCTGGTACCCTAAACTCTGCTGAGAAGCCCTCGGCCAGTGCTATGCAATGTTGCTGTGCTGAATAACAAGGGTGCAACATCTAGATATTGAGGTAAAACTAGTAAGCACGGCCCCTGCAGTAGGTAATGGATGCCGCTCATCCCCCCACAAGACCATCCAGCATCTCCAGATCCAGCTATCAGACACGCTATCAGCTCCAGTAGCAAGTTACTGAATCGCCCTGAATCACAGGGTGTTGGGCCTACCCCCAGACTCTAACCTGGTTCCCCAGCTCCAAAGTTGGCAGCTCTCGCCATTATGCCACATCCTCTCCCCACTTGTAGGTTTTCATGGTAAGTAGATAGTTCTGTTGTAGGCGGCACTAATAGAAGCAATTAACTGGTGCAAGCTGCCTCCTGACGAGCGCCCCAGCACTTCTTTTTTTCACAAATTGACCACTGCTACAAAGATATCCAATTTCAAAAGAAAAACAGCGTTCACCAGAATGGTGCTGAACAGTGACCGCGTGTGCTTTCTTACACCTCTGTGTCAACTTTGAGGGCACAGTGTGCACATTAGCACTAGCGAGTAGGAGGCTCTAGTCATCTCTGACGGTGTCACGTCATACTAGAGGCAAGCAGCCTGTATCGTAGTGTTGACCAATCCTATTGCACTTTAAACTTGAGTCTCGTCCTTTGACTCCACACAAATTATAGCTCAAAAATAATGTAACATTCTTCTGTTCTTCAGCACACATCCAGCGTACCCTATTACGCATTACATCATTTCACTCACATATTTTATATTCCTCTAGCCTCTCATAAACAGCTCTCATTCCTGACGCCCTGATTACACATGATTTTCACAAATGTTTCTGTACTGCATGCAGTTACTTCGACGACCCCTGCTTGAGGTATATAATAATGGAGCGAAACATGTACCTGTGCCAAGGAGAGGTGCCTTATTTTACGAATAAAGAAATTCTTAATAATTACTAATTTAATATGAAATCCTGCTGTAGTGCTCCATTTGTAAAAGAGTTGCACTGCAGCATTGAAATTGTAGTTTTCGTGTTGAAGGGATATTTTCTTTGGAGATTTAGCACGAACTGAAAAAGTTGAATGTAGGAAGTTTGAAGTGTTTTGGTGGTATAAAATGGTCTAACTCTCACAAACTCTCACTGACTTGAAAATACCAATTAGAAAGTGTGACTGTTTTACAGGTTGCACACTAAAACAATAATATAGACCTGTGGGTCTTATCATAACCACAATTTGTATTCTAGTGTTCACAGCAGGGTGGGGGGAGCAACGGTAAACAAACTCTAGCAATGTTGCTCGTATTTTCAAAACTAGGCATATCTTTCTACTCTTCTACTATGCTGAACAGCAATCTTTTATGAAAAAAAAACTGGTTATGAGTAGAAGGGTGTAGCAACCAATGGCGCATCAGAGGCAGTGATACTAGGGCCAAGAGGCCTTTGGGACAGGGAACATCGTTTACAACAAAACTTTTACCACGCACTACCATTACAACGCAGGAATTACAACGAAAGTCGTTACAACGACTTTCGCTGGAGGGCGCTTTTGGATAGGGAATAGTTTAATTTTCTATCCAACACCTTCCCTACTATCCACGGGGACTGGAGTTGGAATAGAAAATTAAACTATTCCACTATCCAGCGCCCCCCAATGCAAGTCGTTGTAACGACTTGCGTTGTAATACCTGTGTTGTAAAGGCATGCGTGGTAAAAGCATGCGTTGAAACTTCATACAACCTTTGGGACACCCAGAACCCTGTCTATAGTTGCAATTTACAAGCTGTCCAGCAGTGAGGTGACCATTTACCTAGCTTTCACCTGGGCCTGCTGCATACTTACTGCTGAACTGTTAGGACAGATTTTTACACTTTCATTTTTTAATGAAGGAAAACTGAGACGATGGAAAGGTTATAACTGAAAAACTGCTTATATTTAGGAATTTTTCACCTAAAAGGAATAAATAAATATCTAGTTAGACATGTGTGTTGTTTGCGTTTAGCTTAAATAATTTAAAGATAGCTCACATTATACTTGTTATATGTTGTTACCTTCTGCCATATTTCTTGAAAAATAGGATAAAATCTAAAGAAGGAGTAAGGCCGATTAATTTAACACTCATGGCCAATTACGATGTCATTAGGAAACAATTCCCACCGAATCGGGTTAGGAATGCTTTCCGAATTATTCGTATTCGGGGAGTCCTACCGACCGATTACGATGGATCCGGATGCTTACGGACTCAGTCTGTCGGTTTCGCATTGGCTTCAATGGGAGCCTGTGCTCGAACATGAATGCAGGCTCCCAGTGAAAAAGGGGTGGGTGGGGAAAAGCTTGCACCCTAGAACGGGCACCCCATTGTGCATGGTTGGGAAGAGGGGTCCCTTGGGTACACCCAAGGGTCACATTTGGTCACCTCCGGGTGAGGGGGGTCTGCAATGGGCCCCCAAAGACGATTCCAAAAAACCGAATTGGTCATCGCACTTGCTCATTCGGAAACCGTCTCCATTGGGCTGTATAATTCGGCTCTGAATGACTTGGGATGCCTAAATCCCAATCAGAACCAATTCAGACAGCCCGGACAGCTTCCTTGCATTGTGCTCGGTTGTCCAGAAAGGTGACGGATTCGGTAGGAAATAAGGGTTCATAATCGGATACGACAATACTGACTCCCTTCCAGAGCCCTTCCTAACGACATCGTAATCGGCCCCTAACTCTGTTTTCTTAATATAAAGAGACAAAGCATCTGATTTAGAATCTTTGCATTCAACTTATTACAAGAGCATTATATCCTAATGCACTCACCATAAAGCAGACAGGAAAAGCATGTACTACATCCTAATGCAATTGTAATAAGGTTCCAAGTCCTGTTTACTAGTGTGAAGCTAATTCTGTGCCATTTTGAACCAATGATTTGTGCAGACTGACCAATGCAAAAACTATATTTTCACTAACCAACATGTACCAAAGAACAATTTTTGTACCATCTGGTGGTTGTAAATGTTGTACTTGTCTGTCATTGCAAATGTTGGTGTAAAATTACACTACATCAGTTTTGCTTATGTGCTTGTAAAAACATAGGGCATGATTTAGACTTTGGAGGTTGGGATACTCTGTCACAAAATATATCACAACTGCTATAGCATATAATGCACTTGATATACAACAGGCGGGATATCCTTCATGTTTGTGATACAGATTCCCACCTGCCAAACTCTGATTCAAGCTCACAGATTGAACAAAACTTAGGGACCGATATACTAAGTGATTCAGCAATTGCAAATAAGCAGGTTTTCAATAACTAAATTACTTTTTACTGTGTACCAAGCCAATTTAGTTATCCAGCAAATGGTTATTGATTTGCAAAATAGGTTTAGAAAGGTATTCAGAACCACACCCAATGCAATTTGGAGGGTGTGTGTTTAGAGCATTCCTTCCAAATTACAATTTCCATTTCAATGTATCAATGGTTGGCAACCGCAATTTAATTTACCGACTTCTCAAAGGAGGTGGTAATCCATCCAGAAAGAGGAAGGGGTCCGTCAGTGAATCAAAAAAAAGTTTGTTTGGGAGTTTCCAGTGATTTTGGGATCACTGCCAACTTCCCGAAAAACCCTGTAATGGCATTCAATCAGAGTAAGTGGAAATTTGCAACCTACCTCATGAACAATAATGAGGTAGATTGGATTGCAATCCACCCAAAACATTTTTGAGAACTGACCTAATACATAGGTTTTTAGATTTCAAAATAATTTAGTGGTATAAAAATACTGGTCACAAATTGCAACCAGTATTTTGCAACTACTTCTATGTGCATCTAGCCCTTGGGGGTTTATTTAGAATTTGAAGGGTGTGTGCCAAAAAGGATGCATTCCCTGCTTGCAGTACTTAGAGTGCACACCAATATATGCATTCTAAATAGAATATTTTCCAACTGTTCAGCTTCCACCAACTCTAAATAGCCCTAATAGGATTCTCAAACCTTGAGTCAAATGTATAGTTTGCCATAATCGACCAAGTTATGGTGAGGGAGAACAAATGATTTTGAAAAATGATACATCAGAAACATCCTACAATGATGTCCATAATTACAAAAAAAGGAGACAGCTGAGTAGGCAAGTGTTTAGAATTGTTGCAGGGGAAGATTAGCTGGTGTTCTTGTAATATTGCATTTCAAGTACTTTTCGATAGTCTGATTCAAATATTCAGCTTGCCCATTGGATTGGGGGTGGTAAACTGAAGTAAGACCTTAAATCCTAAGCAAGAGTCAAATGTTTTCCAAATAAATGATGAAACCATGTGTTCTGGTACTCTGTGTAATTTTATATTGTGTTCTAGAAACAATCTGAAAAGGTCTAGATGATGTTGTTTACTATTTAGTGACACAGAAGGTCTCATTTTAGTTAGTTAGAGAAGCTATATGTACTAAGGTGATAGTATACCCATTGTCCATGGTCTATAAAATCCAGGCTTATTGAGCATAAAGGATAGGACAAAATGGGTAACAGCTGCAATAAACTGCAGAGCCCTGGTTTCTACTTAATTTTATTGGCAAACTTCTCAGGCAGCACATACTCTCTTATGTGATCTTTCATTTCTGGCCTTCAAAAACATATTTTCTTTAAATCCGGTATCACCAGCTAGCAAAGTAGGATGACAAAGATAAAAGGCTTTCAGTTGCAAACCTACACCAGGCAGGTACAATCTGTTTCATTGGTATGGCAAGCAGTCCTTGATTTGTTTATCATTTCCTTGTTCTACCCAGTTGCTATATAGTTATACTATCAATGACTTGTAAAAAGTTAGCAGTTATTGCCAATCTAATTATGTGACTTGAAGGTTGTATAGTGCCTGTTTTTCTCACTGTGGTCTTCCCTTGCCTGGACCAGACATCTGCCCTACCATTGTCTTTTCCATATGCTTGTATAATAATAAAATCAAATTAAGAAAAAATGATTACATTAATTGATTAACAGAAAGTATTGTAACCCCTTTGATGTACTGCAATTTTTGTATCAGTAAACACAGTGATGCTATAGCATACCAGTTTAATTAATGACGACAAGTTTTAAAAGAGTCCTTAATTTTTTTGTATTCATTGTCCACCATGATGTAATGCATCTTTGCCTGATTGAATGTGCATCAATGGCATGTGACTGAATATTTCCTTTTTTTGCAAAAATACATCCCCACAGCGACACCCGAAGTGTCTATCTCAACAAGAAATAGATGTAGTGAGTTTGGGCTCTGTCGATTGTGACGTTAATGTAAACAGTTTTTTAATAATTTAAAAGATTTAATAGCATCCTCCTCCAAAATGTAGGGACCTTTATTATGCAACAATCATACAATCATATGAGCTGAAGCGGTAAGAGATGGAAGATTTTTTTAGAAAGTCAAGAAAAAATTTCAAAATCCCCAAACTTTGTAACACACATAAAGAAATAGATGCTTTCCAATGTATTACTGCCTGAACTCTTTTCTCAACCATAGGCACCCCCTCAGGTGACATACAGAATCCACACAAATATATGCAAGAAGAATAAAATTCACATCTTTCTAAATTGGCAAACTGTTTATTCTCTCACAGACACTGCCAAACTTGTCTCAAATGGTGTACCACTTCAGAATTATTATTGGAATAAGTGAAGATTATCTAAATAAATTACATAAAGATAGCCAAATAGTCTTTTAACTTTAACATAAAAGCATCACTTGATACTCATAAAAGTCAAATTTAATGCACAAGACGGCTTTGGGATAGTTTTCTTTTGCCTAATTTCTTCGGAGTCTTAGGGTGCTTCCTGGAGCTTGCTAGTCTTCTAATTTCTATCAGGCTGTAGAAGTCAGGTGATACTCAGCCTGTCCACATTTGTTAATTATTGCGTGTTGCATTTATTAGAATATATTCCTATGTGTTGCATTTACTGTTGTCAGATCCTAGGTAAAACAAGGTTCCAACTACCATCAAACCCTAGAAATGTTTTTGCAGAAAATGTGTGAATACAAATCAGAATCAAGCAATGTCCTTATACTAAATGCCACCAATTCAGTCATTTCATTACATATTTTGGGCTGATGAAAAATATGCACCAATGCATCTTTTTAACTTTTCTTTTAGTCCTCTGTAAAAGGAAACAGCTCTTTTTTTTGCTTGGGCTTTTGAGATTTTGTACCAGTCATTTAAACTGGATTAACCCTTTTGCCGCTGGGCTAATTCCCCCGCGGTGCGGGGGTAGAGGGGCCGCGTGCGGCACCGCATTACTCATGATGAGCCTAGCTCATCATGCTGCACAGCGGAGCTGTGCTCATGACGAGCCGAGCTCGTCATGACTCAGCCCACTCCTGTGAAACGCCCGCACAGGAGGGGAATGATCCCCACTTGGGCTTTCCGCGGCAGTTATAATGAGCTTCGCTCATCATGAGCACAGCTCCATTGTGCCTCATGACGAGCTGAGCTCGTCATAAGCACCGAAGGGGTTTAATAAGAAACTAGGTTCCTGATCCCTTGCTTTGAGTCTAGCAACTCATTGTCCACTGATTTGATGATGATCAAATATATTTTTAAATCCAATGAGAAACTTATTCTAATCATATTACATGTGACTGTTATCAATGACTTATGGCATTGCCTAAGATGCAGCATTTCCACCATCATTAGGAAGCCAAAGAAGCTCCAGCAGGTTAATAATCATGAAATGTGTGAAGCCTACACAAGAAATGCAGATGACAATGTGTAAGAATAAATAGGGAGCTTAGGAGTGTCTCCACTGAATCTTTCAGGCAGAGCTGTGGGAGCGAAAGGGGTAGATGACTGCAACAGATGACATAAATGTGGTTGACCAAGTAATAGCTGAATTGACATCTGGAGTCATGAAAAAAGAATCACCCTCAGTGGAAAAAGACATTTTTCTCTATAGGAAAGCAGCAACTTTTAGACAAAGATCTGCTGCCTCTGCTCTATGCACGTCCAAATTGTGTTTCGAACTCTGTGTATCTGAGTGAGAAGTAGCGAGATCAATGTGCAACAGTTGCAAGGAAGCACTTCAACAATTCAATGTCTGAATGAGTGCATGTATGCTACCCGGACAGGTCATCTGACGGCTGGTCAAGCTGTCAAGAATTTATAGTGTCATTGAACTTCGCAGCATAGACCAATTACAATTAATACCCTTACTTGGACTTCTACTACTATTACCACCAAGATAGGCTGTGAGTGGTGGAGTCTTGTAATGGAGATCCTTGTCTCCTTTGGGGTAATGTTCAGTATCAAAATAAAGAAATTTTGAAAAGAACACATTATTAATTTACTAATCTACCCAAACTGTGTTCTGAGTATTACACAAAAGAATCAAAAGACATGAACTTGACTGGAATTTAACAATGGTTTAAGATGAACTGCTGAAGACTGTCACTCACATTCACTTCTGTCACATCCAGAGATATTTAGCACATTCAGGAAATAGACAGGTAAATGTAATAAAATGTGGTCTCTTAAGAAAGAGTTCAAGCAATGTCCAGGCTAATGTCAATAAAAAACATAAAGGAGTCGATTCCGATTTGGGAAAAAAACGTCCGTACGATTTGTATCCGGAGCCCTCTACGTACGAATTGTACCCGTCCGTCCGAGTCGCGTAGTACGATCTGTATTCCATGAATCTGTCCGAATCGTCGCGATCTGTACGTATTGCAAAACTGAAACCGTGAACCGTACGATTCGTACACATGCTGTACGACTCGTACACATGCCGTACGACCCGACGAGTACAATCCGGACCGGGGTATGAGGACGCGATTCGTACGGTCCACGTCAGGTAAGGGCGAGTCGTACGGAAAAGCACACAAACACATACACACCGTATGGTCCGTACACCCCATGATCGCAGGGATACGGTGCGTACCCCTGCAATCGTGGGGTGTA
The DNA here is from genome assembly GCF_964263255.1 of Lissotriton vulgaris. NCBI lineage: Eukaryota > Metazoa > Chordata > Amphibia > Caudata > Salamandridae > Lissotriton > Lissotriton vulgaris. Next base: position 825,045,232 of record NC_141685.1, on the reverse strand, counting down.
CCGCCGTACCCCATGTACGATGGGTGTACGAGCCGTACCCCATGTACGATGGGTACACCCATCATACATGGGGTACAGCTCGTACACCCATCGTACATGGGGTACGGCTCATACACCCCATGATTGCAGGGGTACGGTGCGTACCCCTGCAATCATGGGGGGTACGCACCATACCCGGGGGGCCGTTCCGTACCTGTTTTGGCACGAACTCTGCTTTTACGGCTGTTTTCAGCTCCTGTAGAAAAAGGGTTGTACGGTGCGTACCCGACACGTATCGTATTTGCTGGGTAAAAAAAACAGCCTCGAACCGTACAGATGTCGCGTACAGCGGGTTCCCAGGGAGAATCATACGGAGATTAGAGTTGTACGGTATCTGTACGACTCGTAGCGAGTACGTCTCCTAGCACGAATTGTACTTTGTTGTACGTACGGGGGACGTTGCAGGGTACGATTCGTACCGGAAAAACGCTTCGAACAGCTATTCGGAGCGGTTTGTCCCGAATCGGATTCGGCCCCAAAGTTTCCACTGCCTGAACATGCTTACTAATCTTAATTAAGACTCAAGGAACCAAGTGCAAATTCTGAACAGTCAGAAGAAATTCCTTAAGATACTAAAGTCTTTCTCAGTAGAATTATACATGCTTCACTCAGCAGAAGAAGAGGAATTCTTCAGAACTTGGCAGAAACTCCACAAAGCCAGATTGATCCAGAAGGACATGGTGGCATGGTGATCCTTTAAAATACTACAACTTTTTCCAGAATGGTCTACACTCTTCTAGCAGTTTCTTCTTCCAGAATTGTATGGTATAATGCAGGAAGATTCCGAATGCAGGCGCATGTACTTTCCGATGCTGCTAAGGAGTGACCCATCTCCTTACAACACAGCCTGCTAGGTGCTGTAGTTCATAGAAGTACAGACATTGCTCCAATATCCATGACTGGGGACAGGCTGCACAGCCAAACCACCACTTTTCCACCAAATAACATGTAGGCCCACCCAATATCCCCTTTGTTGCTGTACATGCCTTACACCTGTCCCCCATCACATGGGTTAGAAGGGTCTCATCAGAAAGTCAAGGGCAGGTATCTCTGCTCCCTTAAAGGCAAGACCAACATCCTATGGCTCACACCAAGCAAAATATGCAGACTATTCATCTGCAGCAAACATAAACCGCTATTTCCAAAACCCCAAAATAGGTAATTAACGGATTCTAACCCACCATAAGTGTGACTGTGGCAACTGTGGCTAGACTCCCCATCTAGGCGGTACCTTGCAATAGAAAAACACAGAGATTTAATAATGTCCATGCCATCTTAAGGATTTTATTCAGTTAACCTGAAACATTAATCCTTCTCTCATGTGCTGGCCAGGCATACATTCCCACCCTGTTAGTTTTGTGGAACCTACATGCCTTCATTTTTGGTGTGTCCCAGTTAATGACTGGACCACTTTGACTGCCCCAATGTGCTAAACCAATACATGTTCATGTCACAACCTACTTTGGCAAGCAAACACTTCCAAATTCAGATCATCAAGAAGTTTGTCTTGATCACATAATAAAAATTACCCTAAACTAAAGCCCTAAGCCATTATTGGTTCAGGAGACCCTCGTGACGATATGCCATAATCCAGTCCACCTTATCCCAGTCAAACAGAAATCCTAGGCATCAACAAAGAATTGCTTCCCTTGCCCCCAACCTCAATAGGCTTTTTTATAAGCTCATAAAAACATCAAGCACTTACGATTCACTATTGAGGAGGATTCAGCACAGTACAAGATGTGATCGATAGCATCCAACTACCAAGGCCAGGGCCTTGCATAGATGCCTAGCTTGACAGTGTACCTCTATGAGACAATGCCTCATCTAACCCTTCACAGCAATCAGTAGCAGCAAGACCAACAGCGGTATCACCAGGGCAAGAAACCAAAAGATACACAATTGATGGACAGAATGCAGAACAAATCAAAACATTAACCCCAGTCAAGAGATCTGGGTTAAATCCATCATTCTTTTGCTCACCATGCCACCTCAGTCTAGACCTGGCCATATGCAAACCAGTCTTGACCCTGTGCCTCATGGGAACAATCCAGCCGAACTGCCAAGCCAGGTCCTCCCTGGACCGGAAACAAGCAACCTAGGACCGATTTCAGTGTTTCACCCCTCTTCAGCCAGCATAGCTTGGTTCCAGTGGCACAGTGAGCCCAGGACCCACGTCTGAGCATACCTGGCACACTTAGGGCGAGAAAGCAAAAGACACACAATTGATGGAAGGAATGAAGAACAAATCAAAACATTCACCCCCAGTCAAGAGATCTGGGTTTCACCAGGAGCATCATCACTTTCACTATTACAATGACCACCAGAAGGCACAGCATCTACCAGTGAGCGATCTTGCAGATTTAGTTATGTTTTGTTAACTGTGATTGGCTTGCATCCTTCAGTGCCTATTGTTAAATGCATCACTGCTCTTTTTCGACAGCACTCATCTACAACATACATTACTATTCCAAAGCAACATATCACAAGATTATTGCCTGCCACTTTCGCTACATGTCCAGAGTGGATGTGGAGATGCATAATGAGGGCAGAGCACAATTGTGTCAAATATTTTCATTACAACAGAATAAATACTCCAAGTCTAGAGAAACTGTTAAAAAGACTGAGAAACCTCTAAAATTAGGCTGGCAGGGTGTGTCTGTATTTATAAAATTCTAAATTGTGTCCCACCTCCAGGGCCGGATTGGGAACTAAAACCGGCCCTGGCAAAGTGCTCCCCCAATGGGGGATGGGGGTGCTGCCGAGCTCTTTGCCAGGGCCAGTTTTCGGCAGATTTTGTTACAGGGCAGATTTTGCCCTGTAAGAAAATCGGCCCAAAACCACCCCCCACCCGTGCGGCGCACCGGGGGATTGCCCGGTGCCCGCTACGGCCAGTCTGGGCCTGCCAACCTCTATGCATTCCACTGACTGTCTGTCAATTCTGTAACTTAATTCAAGACACTCTGCACTGTCCAAAAGGCATACTCAAAGAAACATCCAGCATATTTACAAAAATACATTTCAGTGCTAAATCCCTTGTAGAAACCTTCCATTAGCATCTTTGACCCCACATCGTTCTTTTCTCCAAAGGAAATTTGACAAATACTCATTAATGACAGATCTGCAGGATTCTTTTTTATAATAAATATTTTCCATGCAACATGCAAATGTATATTTTCCATGTTTAGGTTGGTTTTAGTTAATGTAGGGTGTGTTTAGTATGGCTAACGTTCGGAGCCATCTTTTTTCTTATTGTGTGTATTTTTTAATGTAGGAGAAACCGAACTTGCAATTAACAAATGTGATGTGTCTTTGCGGTCTTTCTCTTGTGAAATGTTTGCGTTCACATGAGAACTGCATATTGTGTTAATTAGTTGCTACAGGTCCATTGTATCTTGTTTGAAGGATGCTTACAGAAGCTTCATTGCGGAGTGGCAGCCTCCAGAGCACTGGGCTCACGGTTTAATCCCTGGCGGCAACCAAGCACAGCATCATGTGACTCTGGGCAATAGACCACGTAATCTCCTCAATGGCCCCAGCGCATTGAGACCCTTAGAGGTGATTAGTTTGTGCTTTACAAATACTGGATTCACCCATTCAACTTGAGAAACTAATGGCCCTAAATTACATCTGTGTGCCCTAACCTGCCAGGAGCGTTGTATGGGAACCATATGAAGATGTAGTAAATGTTAGGATTGTGTAATTTAAGCTAGTGCGGAGCAGAACTTTTCCAGAATATGCATTTGTCTCCTTTCGAGACACCTTAGAGCAGAGTAGTTTGCTCCCTTTATGGGAGAATGATTTACTTAACCTTTTATTTGTTAGACAACTTTATACTAAATTGTCCTTTTGCTTATAAGATTTTGATTTATTTTTTAACTTTATATTGACTAATGCATTTATGTAGTGAATATTGGCTGATATTAATTTAATGATTTTACATCTGTAAAGCTTTTAACCTTTAATACATTTTCATAGTTTGAAACCTTAACTATTCCCTAGCCTAGTATTGATCTGATGACTAGCCTCAGTTGTGGATCCCGGTTCATCGGATAGCGCTTTATGGGCCCTGAATTTGCACAAAGAAAATTGCTAACAGATCCATAATGATGGAAAACCCTGAATTCCCATCTCAATGCGGAATCAAACTACCTGTGATTCAGAAAACAGCTTAAGACAGAACTTTTCGAGAAACTGTTTGCCTGGAGCTCATCCTCCTAAGTTTTTGATTAACGAATCTAGTGTGGAGGAGTTTCACACTTCCTTACTCTAATGAAATACTGTTTATCCTGCACACTATTCTGTTTTTTTTATATTTGGCCTTTGCGCCATCTCTAGCTTTCTTGGCAGACATATTTTTTCATATAAAGAATATAAGTATATCTCATATATAGAGAGCATTTTGGGCCAGCAGACTTTACCCAAGCGTTTGCTAAATTGTCATTCATAGGTTTTTCTGCCCGCCACAGCATACGGTGTTTGGCAACGGGTCAGCCCACTTAAGCCATTGGCTCACTGTGAGTACTGGCATTTTGATTGTGCACATTGTGCATATCTGTCCACAAAAGAGTGCATTTCAATACCACAGCTCATGGACTAACACTTTATTTTTACATCCCACATCGGCCCCTCCAGGTAGCTGTTTCTGGTACAAGCAGGGAGGAGATAGAAGCAGCTAACAGCATCATAACACTCATTTAGTATAAATTGAAAGCGGCCATACCAAGATGGCCACCATTGTCTCACACATTAGTTTATGAGACTACAGAACCTAGGCTTCGCAAATCTGTTGCTAATAGACAAGGGAACAAGGGAATTACAACGTTATATGCTGTAATAAATTGTGTTAACTGCCTGCATTTTTCTTTATTATGATTGCTTATCATCTACTATTTTAGACAATTATGATGTGAAAAATCTAAGGCCACATATAGGCGGAGTACCATGTTCATGTCTATGGTTGCAGATTGATATTTCCAACACTGGATGTTAGGCAAGATTGCTAGTGCATGAACCATATGTGTATATATGTATATATTGTTCCACTGATTTCAGATATGCAGTGCACCAAACCTTGGTGGGTCAGCGTGGACGGTCCCAGATGCTACGTCTTCACATAGAAAGCAGTCCTGCTCCCCAGTTTCAGATGCAGGCAGCGAACCTCTGGAGGTTTACTTCACCAATTTAATTCCAAAGAAGGCTCCAGATGCATTTCGATGGGCAAACCACTTTGTTCCGAACCCCAGCGCCATTAAATACGGTAATTATATATACACCCGAGGTCGTCATGGTAACCATGTCAAAGGCATGGACATAGAAGACAAGATTTGCGAAAAATTAGAGAAAATGTTAATGACACATATTAGCCAAAATAGTGTTGTAAAATAAAAAGATGTATAAATTAAAACATGTAAATTAAAGAACTCTCCATCAGGAGAAATGTTATGCATTAACAGGCAGATCATAGATTTCCACAAATATAACCTTGCTATTGAGTGCACTGATGGTGAGCACTCAGGAAGGTATCTTCCACTCTGGTGAAGTAAACCTCCAGAGTTTTGGCGCCTGCTTTATATACAAAGCTTGTTACAGGGGAAAGTTAGCTGAACTAACTATAACAGGGGAATTTCTATCATTTTGTATGAGTGAAATGTCCAACTAACAATAAAGTCCCTGAAACCTATGGTTTTTTCAGTGAATGTCTAAGGTTTTTTAAACGCTAATTCCTAACTATAAAGACTATAAAAACCTATGGCTTGGTTCAGTGAATTTCGAAATTTTTTAAATGTTAATTTCATATTTTAATATTTATAAAACCTATAATTTTTTTACAATATTTTGCAACTCTATTATCCTTTTTTTAACTTTTAAAATTATGTAATATTTTACATCTTCCCCAAAAAATATGTATATAATTTTTTCTTTATTTTTGAGAAAACTAAAGTTCCTTACTAGTAGTCTACCAAGCTCCATCAGCACACAAATCCTATCTACCATATTGAAGTGATGCGCATTTCATATGCGACGTGTGCGTGGCACCGCGCCCCGTGTAACAACATATAGGGTCGCCCCAGCTGCTAGTTTGGTATGTGATGGGTACGCGGTACCAAGCTGCGCATTACATCATGTAGGTATGGGGTCGCACCCACTGCGCGTTGCGTATGCTACGAGTGCAAGCTGCCAGGCCCTGTCTTACATCATAGATGTATGGTGTCGCGCCAGGTATGCCATTCCCTCACTTTTTTATTGTCTCAAAAGTATATGTAAATAACTTTAAAGTGTATATGAGACCAAGCGATAATCTAAAATATTTTGAACATTTATATATTTCTGTAACTGTAATAAACTTATATTATAGTAAATTGTCTCAAAATCACGTCGGGTGCGGTCTCCTTGCGCACTGAGTGCGCGATTGTCATGTGACCTAAAAAAACCCATTTCATTAGTTCATAACATTTCCCATTGTAGCAGTTGCAAAACGCTACCCATTTTACTCATTCTCTCTACAGCATTTGATGAGACACACCTCTTCTGCTTAAAGAGCTTTTTTGAAACTTTTTGCTATGTACACATATCTTACACTACACACAACATGCAAACACCATCTTCATCAATATTCATCATCTGTAAAGTAGCCATACACCTAAAAGTTACATAACGAAAGTTTTCCCCACTACCAGAGGTAACATGGTTGCAAACACTGTCCACAGCACAATGTAATGTAGTATGGCCCAGGGGCCGTATCATGCATAGATAATGAACACACGGACACAGATAGATAGTGGAAGTGGGTAAAGGCACGTGCGCTCTACACCTTTTTATTACCAGGGTCACATATCCAGTGACTGTTGTGGTGGATGCGTGTGGAGTGAGTGTAAACCAGCCCTCAGGGAATGGTTGCTTCTACCATCAACTGCAACAGTAATCATTGGATCACACACAGACGTTCAATAATAGAAGAATCAATAGTTTGTTCTGCAGTAAAGTAGGGACGGTACATATGAAATAATATAGAAAAATATTCTATGGTAAAGGAACCACAACTTGTGGTATACTGAAACACAATCAATAGATGTGAAATAATAATCAAAAAGATTGTATCATATAGGGTCCATCAGTTCTAGTGCACTCAGATAGCCACATCAAAAGCATTCAGCATGTGCACAGCCAGCGATGATGTGTGCTTCAGGTAGGCCGTATTAAGAGTAATATCAGTTGCCATCTACACATCATCATCTGTAATAGGTACTCGATCTGAACTGTGAACCCTGCTGTCTGCAGTGTAGGCTAGAGAGAACGGTCAGCAAGGGCCCGCAACTACGTAAGGTGAACTTGAGCTACAAAGTTTGTCATAAGAGAAGCAACAAAAAGCGTGTGCGAAGCCTGTGATGATGCTTATGCATTGGACAGACGTTGTGCACTGCAGCAATGTCTTTTCCTACAGTACGACCTCATCTACAATACCGACTCGATCTGAATTGTGAACACTGCTGTCTGAAGTGTTAATTGAAGACAGTACTCACACAGACATCCATGAATACTTTTTCTCACTTCCTCTTCACAAAATACAACAACATAAATTACAGAAAACTCTGCAATAAGTAAATCAAAACAATTCAAATTGCGATTTCTGCTGTCCACAGTGTAGACTATTCAGTATTCCTTTCCACTTGCAAGATAAATTTGGTTATTGTAGAAAACCTATAATTCATCTAAAAAAATGTCTTCAAGCAAGTATACTAAAAGGATATTGTGTATATTTCAATAAACATTGTAGTTACTTGACTACTGGATTATGTAATTAACCTCATGCGCGCAGGCCGTTTTACCACTGTGCTCTGAGTTTTTAAAAAACCCGCCTTACATGACGAGCTCAGCTTGTCATGAGCGGACGACAGGCGTAACTCATGACGAGCTGAGCTCGTCATGAGCGTCGAAGGGGTCAAACAAGTACCACTCCATCTGAATTGTAAACACTTCTGTCTGCAGTGTAGGCCGGAGAGAGGGGTCAACAAGGGCCCACAGCTGCGTAACGTGGACTTGAACTGCCCAATTTGTAATACGCGAAGCAAAAAAAAGTGTGTGCGGAGCCTGTAATGATAGGTATGCATGGTGCAGACAGAGTGCACTGGAGCAATGTATTTTCCTACAGGAATGCGTCATATACAATAGCGACTCAATCTCAATTGTGAATCCTGCTGTCTGCACTGTAGGCCAGAGAGAACGGTCAGAAAAGGCCCATAGCAACGTAAAGTGGACTTGAGCTGCCCAGTTTGTAATACGTGAAGCAAAAAATAGCATGTGCAGAGCCTGAAATGATACGTATGCATGGTGCAGACAGAGCGCATTGGAGCAATGTCTTTTCCTACAGGGCTGCGTCATCTACAATATCGACTCGATCTGAATTAAGGGCAGTACTCACACAGACAACCATAAATACTTTTTCTCAATTCCTCTTCACAAAATACAACAACATAAATTACAGAAAACTCTGCAATAAATAAATCAAAACAATTTGAATTCCGATTCCTGCTGCTCACAGTGTAGACTATTCAGTGTTCCTTTGGACTTGCAAGATGAATTTGGTCATTGTAGTAAACCTATAAGTCATCTAAAAAAAATCTTCAAGCAAGTATTCTAAAAGGATATTGTGTATATTTCAATAGACGTGCTAGTTACTTGACTACTGGATTCTGTAATTAAACAATCACCGCTCAATCTCAATTGTGAGCCCTGTTGACCACAGTATAGGCCAGAGGCACTATTCATTAACGCCTCACAGCCACGTAACATTGAATTCCAAAACATGGAGTTGGTTGCACCAGATCGGAGGGGGTACACAGAAATAATCACAGACTTTAACTTCTAATATCCTCAATCATAGAATTAAGACCCCATTGCACGGACCTTCGAACCATGGTGTACTCCACCGACTCTTGTCAAACAAGCACAACAATCATATACAACAGGTAGCTACGCAAGCACAGAGTCTGATGCACCTCAATGGAGGGAGTTCTATGAAAAGCAAGCATCTTGTAATATCGGACATCGTCCATTGTGGGATAAAGACACCGTTCCACTGTTTGGGATCTAAAGTTGGTTGCATCTGGTCAAAGGTACACAGAAATAATCACAGACGTTAACTTCTGACATCCTCAATCATAGAATCAAGACCGTGTTTCACTGTTCGGAACTGCTGTACACCGCAGCGTACTCCACCGACTGGTGTCAACCAAGCACAATAATCATGTGCAACAGTTAGCTACACAAGAACAGAGTCTGATGCACCTCAACGGAGGGAGTTATATGAAAACCAAGCAGCAGGTAATATCAGACAATGTCCATTTTTGGATCAAGACACTGTTCCACTGTTGGGACCTAGAGTTGGTTGCACCTGGTCGGAAGTGGTACACAGAAATAATCACAAACTTTAACTTCTGACATCCTCAATCATAGAATCAAGGCCCCGTTTCACTGTTCGGACCTGCTGTACCGCGGTGTAGTCCAGCGACTACAGTCAACCAAGCCCAAAAATCCTGTACAGCAGTTAGCTACAGAAGCACAGAGTGTGATGCACCTCATCAGAGGGAGTTCTGTGAAAAGCAAGCAGCAGGTAATATCGGACATCGTCCATTGTGGGATCCAGACACAGTTCCTAGACCTAGAGTTGGTTGCACCTGGTCGAAGGAAGTACCTTCATCTCCACTCTCAGATGCAGTTCTAACATCGTCCATTGTGGGATCAAGACACTGTTCCACTGTTGGTACCTGTTCGACTACTCTATTAGTAGTATACAGAGCACTCCACGCTGCTGGGCCTCAGGCTGGGCGCTGTGTGCCTGTGTCGCGGTAGCCAGCGTTGATCTCAGGAGCCTTCGGAGTTCGCAGACCTCGGCCCAGGAGCTTTTGCCGGCACGTGGTGGGCCCTCTTTCAAATATGTCGGTGTCGAAAAGTGAACTGTGGTGCATATTTGCTTCGCAGCGGCCATGACGGTTTTTGGGTACCAGCAGGCTGAGAGCATCATTCACGCAGCCCCCTTCGCTCACAGCATCAGCCTCATGGCGGTGTAAGCTGCGCAGACCTGGCAGACACGTTCGCCATTCTGTAAGAGCACCGCACCCAGAGAAACGTGCCTTTTATCAATACCCCTACGCTAGACTTGCGTATGCCGAGTCAGCGCACTACGCTAAAGTTTTGGGGGGGGGGAAAGGCACGTACACGCTATGTTTCCATAATCTTCCCTACTGACTTACTATCATGGTAGCGTCCACTATCCACTTCATTAAATACACCATCAGTGTATGTTGACATGTACATGCATGTACTCTGCATACTCAAGTCTGTCCGGCACATCTCCTCAACACTGCATTGTATACTTTTATAATCGAGTATCATTTGCCACCTTCGCACATACTTTGCTATCATCTCTCCTTGCATTCTGCATTGTGTGGCAGAGGTGCCGTGCCATGTTTGGTTTGTGAACATGGCTAGCCACGGTTCCCACAGTACGTAGTGTCATTGTGTCTGCTAGGTGTACATGTTGTTTGTCATGTTGTATGTGATTATACAAGCTGGCGCGTTTATATACGAGCAGTGGTATCTCCCATTTACATATCGCTGTCTTAAAGAGCATACAGAAGTTTTTTCTCACAGGTAAAAACTGCTACCACAATGGCAGTCATTCATTACTATCCAAGAATGTCCAACTGCACGCCGCTTCTAAGCTTACAGCCCCCAATCTTGCATGCTTTCTTAAAAGCAAGCCAACTCCCACAATTCCACCAACATTCACACAGCTTTCTAACGGCAGTTATCTGCTTCTCAATAACATTCACTCCTATGGAATGTGAGCTGGCATACTGTATGTCCTTACTGTTTCAAACCGAGTAAAGTCCGGTGGCAATGTCTATTCCCACCCACACAAAGTAACTCCCAAACTTCAACTTGGAATTCAATCCCTATTTTGAAAACAGATTTCATTAAACTAACCAAACAGAAAGCGCTTTTGTCCCTCATGTCTGCAAAATAAATTTATGAACTGCAGATAGCATGAACTTCAAGTAAAATACAGTCCCTTTTAAATACAAACCTCCCATTACAGTTTGTAAATTATTACACAATTTTCAACACATCTCACACTCGAGGTCTACCACACTTTATTAACACAGTCTCCTCCAGCCTTCTCACAGTTGTTCAAACTGTTTTAGGTATAATACCAGACTTCATTTATTCGACATCTCTGGAATAACAGGAACAGTGTCCATAATTCTTGCTCTCTTTGCGGCCATCCCACTACTATTTTTGCTTGTAAAAAACTGGCTGTGCTCCCTGTGCTAACAACCATGTCTGACAGAATACGCCTCTACGCAAAGCTGCATCAATACTGTAAAAAAATGGAACAACTTTTCGGCTGCCTGTCTCTGTCTATTAGAGGAGCCAGCTACAACATGACATTTATTTACACATATGCAATCTGCATGCAATCATCTTTTATTGCAAAACTTGCCCATTCGACTTGCGAATGGATCTATGCCTTGCCAGCATCCCAACAATCGCTCCTGATATCCATCAGGTAATGCAGTATCTTGAAAACCATGAACTTGATTGTTCGGGCACTGGAGCAATGGGGGATGCCACACAAAAAGGTATTGCGCAGAATGGTATTTCTGCACAGCCGCAAAAGATCTCCTGCAACGTACGACCTTTGACAACATTGCAGATTGCCTGCCAATTTAAATTACCGCTCCAACATTCGAGGAACATTACTGTCCCTTCGAAGATATAAATTGGATCACTTTGCTTTTCTCACACGACGGCAACAATGACCTCTTGAAACATTACGTATCTCAAGCCGCGGAAGAAATTCCGGACTGCAATCTCCAAGATTTGTAAGAAACTCAAGTTATTCTTGGATTGATTTTTTTCATCTTTTTTTACTTTTTCTTAAAAAAATTGTAATGCACTTCAATTGTACTGCTTTCATATAATGACTTTCTAAGTATGCTCACGCATTTTAACTCTGTTTTCATTACTGCCCCTTACATCTCCACTCTAACCAGGGATCAGTGATGTATGGCCTATGCAAATACGCTATTTACTTGCTAAATTAGCCCAAAGGAGACATCCATTTTGAAACTATGTCTATCTTTTGTGCATACGTCTCTCTACCTGCCTGTTATCGACAAAGCCCTTTCACGCAAATGCACTCTTCCCCAGCCTGTTCTCACCAGATGCCGATGAAGAACAAAAAACACAACATTGTTTAGGAACTGGTTGGCACAGTGTGGAAATCGTATCCTACCTTTATTTTCATTATACAATTTAGTCATTCATGTTTAATAGCTATTGTTCATGTCACATGGATCTGTAACATGTAATGTGGAATTCACTGATGGAGGAGCTTCAGTTTGAATACAGCAGAAGCAGTTAGAGTTTGCCTCAGCTCGATGCCTAAGCTCTCTGCACAAGAATGTTTTTTTGAAACAGCTGAAGACAATAAGGTACGGTTTAACCAGAAGGGTAACGAATGTGCTTCTTAGAAGCCCAATGTTTGTATGCCTCCTCAAAGTTCCAATGTGGGTAGAACTATTACCAATTCTGACACGTACCAGATTGAATGTACTGTACAACAGATTCCTGGCTGTTATAGTGTTGATAATTTTGTGTTAAAAAAAAGCAGTACCAGGGTACCTAAAAAGTTTGATTATTGCATTTTGGAAATTCTTTTTTTTCCTTTGTTTTCTTAAAGGATACACGTGGTAATTGTATCCTACCTTTATTTTCCTTATAGAATTTAGAGTCATTCAAGTCTAATAGGTATTGTTTATGTCACATGAAACTGTAACATTTAATGTGGAATTCACTGATACAGGAGCCTATGTTTGAATCCAGCAGAACAGGTTGGAGTTTGCCTCAGCTGGATGCCTTAGCTTGTGCACCAGTGGGTCCATTTATGGCACTTAAATAAAGACACTTTTTATTTCTTTATTACTGCTTCCTAAAACACTACATTCGAGTCTTCTGACCATTAGAGGTGAGTAGTTCGCTTCCCACTCCCTGTATATTATAAACGCATACTAACACTACTTACACAGGTATGCTACAGCGCCCAGTATCCTACAGCGCCCACAGCACATCACTTTACAGCAATCAGCTCACGGCTTAGGCTCACGGTTTCATCCCCGAGTCTTCAGGCCGGTACCAGTGAGTAGTTTGCTTCCCGCTCCCGCTATACTCTAAACGCATACTAACACCACCTGCACAACTGCCACAGCACCGAGCATGCTACAGCGACCAGAGCACATCAGTTTACAGCACTCAGCTCAAGCTTTAGGTGTATGCTTTCATCCCCGAGTGTACTGGCCCCTCACCTCAGCACCATCTCACAGTGGGCAAAACAGCACTTTCACACCGGTACAGGTAAATACTTCGCTTCGGCTAGTATGCTACAGTGCCCAGATCACATCAGTTTACAGCACTCAACTTACGGTTTAGGTGCACGATTTCATCCCCGAGTATACCGGCATCTCACCTCAGCACCATCCCACTCTGGGCAAAACAACACTTTCACACCGGTAGGGGTAAATACTTCACTTCACACTCCCTGTATAGCACACTCTGATTTTATTTTATTTTATTTTATTTGTGGTTTTGTAAAGCGCGCATATGCCCTTGGGCGTCTTAGCGCTACAGAAAAAAAGGGACCAGGTATTACGTGCTGATATTGCTAGCAGATTTATCGGAACCTAAACAGCCAAGTTTTCACTGCTTTCCTAAAGGACAGTAAGGAGGGGCTATTCTTAATGTCGAGGGGGAGGCGATTCCAGTCCTTAGCTGCATGCAGTAGGAAGCTCCTACCCCCCATCTGGCCTGTTTGAATCTGGGGACTTGTATCAATTTTGCCTGGCTGGACCTTAACTCTCTTGAGGGGACATATGGCTTGAGATGGGTTCTTAGGAACCTAGGTCCTGTGCCCTGGAGCGCTTTATATGTCAGGCACAATGATTTAAACCTAATTAGTTTTGCCAGGGGAAGCCAGTGTAATGATTCCAGATGATGCGATATATGTTCTGATTTCGGGATGTTCAGAATCAGCCTTGCTGCTGACTTTTGCAGACGTTGCAGTTTGGTAAGATGTTGAGCCTGCATCCGGGCATATAATGCATTCCCGTAATCGAGTCTTGACAGTGCTAGTGCGGTAACTACAGTTTTACGGGTGTCCATGGGGATGTACAGCAACATTTTCCTGATAACTTTCAGAATGTACCGCATCGTGGCTACTAATTTGTTAGTTTGGGCCTTAAATGTGAGTCTATTATCTAACATGATGCCCACATTTTTCACTTTGTCCACTGGTGATGGACAGTTGCCTAGATCCTCAGGCCACCAATCTGGGGACCAGATCCCTGTACTTGTTCCCAGTAGCATCACCTCACTTTTATCCCTGTTAAGTTTTAAGCAGTTTTGCTCCATCCACAAGCTTACCTGCTTCATGCAATTTTTAAACTTATCTACGGAGTTTAAGGTGTCATCTTTATTTGCAAACACAATTTGCGTGTCATCTGCGTATGACACCGGGATGAAACCACATGCCCTAATGATTCCCGCTAGCGGTGCTACATACACATTGAAAAGCGTTGGGCTTAGAGATGACCATTGAGGCACCCCACACGGGGAACTAAATGATTTCGATTTTGTCTCACCTAATTCCACTGTAAAGGTTCTATTGTTCAGAAATGAGGCCAACAGTTTTCTTGCCTCTCGGTGGACCCCTACTGTTGTTAACCGGTCCAAGAGTGTATCATGGTATACCGTATAGAAGGCCGCCGAGAGATCCAATAGGATCAGGACGGCCTTCCCCCCGGCATCCAGTACACTCCTGAGTTCTTCTACCGCCATCAGCAAAGCAGTTTCCGTTTCCGTGCCCCTCCCGGAAACCATACTGTGAGGAGTCTAAGCTATCTGTGTCCGCAATAAATTGGGACAAGTTGTCTATTAATAGTTTCTCAAGTACCTTGGCCCCAAAAGGGATCCTAGCTATTGGCCTGTAATTGCCAGGTACTGCTGGGTCTAAATTAGGTTTTTTTAAGAGTGGTAAGACTGAAGTTGATTTCCAGGTTGTTGGATAGATACCTGATTTCACTATATGGTCCATGAGCTCTACCAATAATTTACTGAGAATCTCCGGGAAAAGCTGAAATATTTTCAGCGGGCATGGGTCTACTAAAGTACCTGATTTGGTTGCCATAACTGTCTGATAGACCTGCTCTAGTTCTGGTGAGCGAAAGTTGAGTAATGGTTTCGACTCTGTGCTAAGGCCTAGTTCCTTTATTCGGTCCATTTTTCCTGGAGTAGAGGTAGATGTTTTGGCCGCCTTAACGGAATCATAGACCGAAGTCACTATATCGATAAAGAATTGTCCCAGAGTATTGAAGAAATTCGGGTTAACTGACACATTGGTGTTAGTTTTTATTTATTTATTTTGTTTTTTCACCGTAGAAAAGAGTTCGCGGCTAGAGTTTTTAGCCTCCTCTATCTTCTAAGTGAAGTATTGGCTTTTGGCTACAAAGATCATTTTTTTGTATGTATTCAAGGAAGCTCTATATTCGGTTTTTACTGCCTAAGTCATAGCTGGATCTCCATATCCTTTCCTGTTTTCTACATAGTCATTTTTGGGCCCTAAGATTCTCAGAGAACCAGGGTTGAGATGGCATTTTTTTCTTAAAGGTCGCCTTTATTTCTGGTACTGCAGTTTTTATAGCTGCTGAAACCCAGTTTGAAATTTGGTCGGTCGCCAAGTTGCTTTCCGGAATTAGTGTAAGTATATGGGAAGCCAGATGTTCTTGCAATTTATTTGTGTCTATTCTAGACCAGTCTTGCTTTAAGATGGGTAGACCAAGTGTAGGGGGAGATGGTATCTCTTCTACGGTGTCTAGGTTCAATAGAAAAATGATAACTTTGTGGTTTGATCAAGTAACGGGACGACAATCAGTTACTTCGATATTCTTATTGGAGGAAAAGATTCCATCAAGGGTATGCCCTGCTTTGTGGGTGTCCTTGTGTACTAACTGGTCTAATGCCAAATTGGTGAGTGTATCGATCAGCCCTACTGCCCCTACATTCTTGTTATTTTCAAGGTAAAGATTAAAATCTCCCAAGATGGTAAACTCTGGGTATTGCACACTGGATTCTAAGAACGGATTTAGGGACAATGTTAGGTTGGTTTTGGCTTTAGGCGGTCTGTAAACCAGAAGACCATTGAATGTATAGTTCTGCGTAAGTTTAATGTGAAACAGCAGAGTTTCGCATTCTGACGTACTACCCAGTTCACATCCCTTCATCCGTAGCTCACCTCTGGCAATAATGGCTAAGCCCCCTCCCCATTTCTTTTTCCTGTCAGCTCTGATAATGTTTTATCCCTCTGGGATTGCCATTAATAAGTCTGTATCAGAGGCTTCGTCAGCCCAAGATTCCGTGATGAAAATGAGTTCTAATCTTTTGGCGTCAATGAGGTCCGCCATTTCGAAATTATATTTCACCAGCGAACGCGCGTTGATGATTCCTGCTCTGAAAGATTTTTTTTCTGGTTTGCCGGGAGAGCGCCTATTGACATTCTATTACAGCATGAGTATTCAAACTTAAGCTGGCACTTTATGCAGTATTTTGTTTCCAATAGCGGCGAGAGCTGATAGCAGCACGGCCTCGGTCTCAACAAGAGTAGTTCCTCCTCAGAGTAAGGGCAAAAACACTTGGAAAGAGGAGGGTAGGAGGGTAGGAGCACTGTAACGTGTGTGGGGTGTAAGATACTCTAACACCCCACAGAAGTCAAAGTGCTCCTACCCTCCTCTTACCAACTTTTTTTGCCCTTTTTTTCCCTTACTCACTTCAACGGAAACACAAAATGGCATCCAACAATTCCTAGTTGCAACCGAGCGACCAGAGCACATGAGTTTACAGCACTGAACTCATCAGCACCTCACCTCAGCACCATCTCACTGTGGGCAATACAGCACTTTTACACTGGTAGGGGTAAATACTTCACTTCACACTCCCTGTATTAAATAACCCCAAAAACCCCACAGATGTTACGGTGCTCCTACCCTCCGCTTTCCTACTTTTTTCTCCCTTATTTCCCCTTACTCGCTTCAACGGAAACACAAAATGGCTGCCAACAGTTCCTAGTTGCAACCCTTCGCAGCCAATAAGCAGCCAGCTCGTGGTCCTAATGCCTCAGCCAATCAGATGACAGAATTCCCAAATATCGATATCTGTAAATTTCAATATTTCTCCAAAAATACTGAACGGATTTACATCAAATAAACAAAAGCGTGCTTTCTAGACCAAGACCCTTTTCCGTGCCAAATTTGAGGTAAATCTGTTCACCCGTTTGACCTGCAGCCTTGTCTAAAGTTACCTATGGAAATTAACAAGGAAAAACCAGGTTTTTGGACCACATTTTTATCTTAGCCCCCCTTGACGAATCACCCCCATTAACATAGGAGCTGATATGAACAAAGAATTAGTTTGGAAAATGTTATGAAGATTCATCAAACTACGCCAAAGTTATAAGCAAAACAAAAAATGCTCTTCCTATGGAAACTTGGTCCTAACTATAACTATCTAATATATAATCCTCACATAGCTTTTTAAGTGCCAATTGTTGTTTGTTAGTAAAATTAAGCTTATCATTGTTAGATTTCGTAGTGCTTCTTAAATTTCGTAAATCCTGGATAACAGCTTCCGAGAAACATCCTGATGACAGACAATGTCAACAAACAAGACTTACCCTCTTATCCTTTGGTGACTTTTAGGAAAGCGAGAGCACTGAGAGACTACTTAGTCCATTGTCACCATGAGGAGCTCAAACCCAAACCCAAGTCAGAACCCATGAAAGGTTTTTTTCCTTGTGGACGCTGTAAGGCGTGTAAAGCGAGCAAACGTACCACACAATACAGTGTACCAGGAGTGAAACAGCCTAGGAGAATACAGAAATTTCTCACATGTACCACGCCATACGTTGTGTATTGTCTGACATGCCCTTGTGGCAGAAGGTATGTTGGAAGCACAACGAATCCGGTTAAACTAAGAATTTTAGAACACAAAAGAGCTATTCAGAATGCGGATGTGAGCTACCCTGTAGCCAGACATTTTGATAAAGAGCATGCACGCAACAGGGATCTGTTAGCCTACTTCTGTTTAGACTCTGTCCCATTCAGTGTAAGAGGGGGGGGGACAGATTACAAAAGCTCAGGCGACTGGAATCGCGATATATTATCGATCTACAAAGCAAAATGCCTATGGGATTGAATATGCATGAAGACTTGGCTGTCCATCTAATATGAATTATGAATGATATGCACTGTTACTGTTATTGATTAACCATATCATTGCTTCTATTTCCTTCAATTGATTCCATGTTTCATTTGAGTATAATGTATGTATAATGTGATTTATTGGGTTGTTTTATTATACCACCACGTTAGCTATATGGAGATGACTAGTAGCCCATCCAGGGCAAGATAGTACAACGTTGTGTTTGGGTCTGGCAGCGGCGTTATGCGGTGTCATAGTCCATTCAGGGCTTGATAGAATGTTAACTAATTTGATTTATTAACCTTGGACTCTCACTGATTGTGGGTATCCTATCGATTGTGATTTGTATACAAATGCATATCTTGCCACTATTCATTAACATACAGACCCATTCCAAGATGGCGGACACGGATTTACCTTGTGTCCTATCTTTATGTTTAGCTTTCATGACACGTGATGGTTTAAATGGATTGTGTTTGCCATGGCTCTCTGTCTCATTACTGAGGAAGACCGAGTGCCGAAAGCGCGTTTTTCTGAGAATTAAAACATTTGCGAACTTACCCTGGGAGTGCTGCTTCCTGTTTTCCCGTGTCATTGCGGGGAGGGATCACTGAGCCGATATTGTTGTCGGGTGCACCCCCGACTGGCAGGCACCAGCCAAGGAGTGCGACAGGCAGGTGCAAGTGGAGCATTAATATATATAAATATATATATATATATATATATATATATTTTCCATCAAACCAATCTTGATCATCAAAGAAGGCGCTGACTCCGTGTATCTTAATTCAAGCGTTTTTATTTCTCAAATCAGCTTCTGCTCAGACGCGTTTCGGCGGCTACTCCCGCCTTGCTCATATATATATATATGCACAGAACTCCTCCACGCCGCTTCCAATCCAGCCGGACCAGCGAGGCGTTCACACTAGACGGACCACAGGATCAGTGACAGGTTTTCTTTATTTTGGCAAAACCAGCTGGAAAAAGTGCATTACGCGTTTCGGGCTACTTAAGCCCTTGCTCACATATATATATAACCTACTGGTGGTCGCTGGTAGGTAGTAATAGTTAGGACCTAGTTTCCATAGGATATCCACAACATTCTATTTGGAATAACTTTGGTGCCGGTTGACGAATGTTCACAAAATTCTCAAAGAAGATGGGGCGCTCTGCTCCGCTCCTTCCCTGAAAGTTTTAGGGTGATTCGTGAAGCGGGGGCTGAGAAAAAGGGGGGTCCCAAAATGTGTTTTTCCCATGCAATTTTCCACAGGGACCTTCAGACACGGCTACAGCCTGAACTGCTGAGCGGAATTACACCAAATTTGGCAAAAAGGTAGAGTTTGGTTCGCAGATCCCGCTTTTTGTTAAATGGTGTATATCCGTTCAGTAGTTCCTGAGAATATCAAAAGTTAAATCCTAGATATATCTATAGACAAAGTATGGTACGTGTACAGTACGCGTACCCTCCCAAGCACGAGCTATATGCTAATTGGCTGTCAACACTCCAAGCCAGGAAGTGTTGGCAGCCATATGAAGTATATGAAGTATGCAGGGGCTCACGGCCGGCTCCTGCAGTGTCCCGGAGTGCCTACCCCCGGGACACTGCTGTTTGCTCATGCTTTGCTTTGGTTTTGCAAGAGAGAGCAGGAAACCTTCTCTCTCTTTCAAAAAGCAAAGCAGATTGCTTTTCGGCATGGGGAGCAGCATGTTAGCTGCTCCCCAACCAGAAAAGCAATGCCGGCTCTCGCAGGATGCGGGGAGACGGCATGGACCGTGGGGGGCTTGGGGACCCCCCCACGGTCCTCAACTGAGAGGGCCATGCCCCAAAAGGATGGGGTCCCCGGGGCCAGAAGTGGCCCACCTCCCCAAACAATTAACATTTAAAAAACAAAAAACAAAGGATGCAGGCCGGCCCCGTGGATGGGAACCCCAGGGCCTGGATTAGTCACGGGAGGGGGGCCACACAGCCCCCTTCCTGTTAAAAAATAAAAATAAAATTTTGGGGGGTCAGGCCCTGGGGGTGAGGTCCCCAGGGCCCAAAAAAAAAAAGAAGGGGGCTACACAGCCCCCCTTCTCAAAAACAAACAACAACAACAAACGGGATGGGGAGGAGGCCACGCCCCCTACCTGCACCACTCTGCAAACGTGCCCCTGGCGCGTTTGCAGAGGGGGGAGTAATTCCTCTTGAATACTGGGGGTTCCTGGTGGCCAAGTAGCCCACCAGGAACCTCCAGTATGCGCCAGGGGGCAGCATTGCAGAGAGGTGTAAAAAGGGGCGTGGCCTTAATACACCTCTCTGCAATGCAGCCCCCTGGCACATACTGGAGGTTCCTGGTGGGCTAGTTGGCCCCCAGGGACGCCCAGTATTCAAGGGGATTTAGTTTCCCCTCTGGAAACACGCCAGGGGGCTGATTTGCAGAGAGGTGTAAAACGACCACGCCCCTTTTTACACCTCTCTGCAAGGCAGCCCCCTGGCGCATACTGGAGGTTCCTGGTGGGCTAGTTGCCGCCCACAGACCCCCAGTATTCAAGGGGATTTAGTTCCCCCTCTGAAGACACACCAGGGGGCTGGGCTGCAGAGAGGTGTAATGAGGTCAAGCCCCTTTTTATACCTTTGTGCAACATAGCCCCCTGGAGCATACTCGAGGTTCCTGGTAGGCTAGGTGGCCCCCAGGGACCCCAGTATTCAAGGGGGATTTAGTTCCCCCTCTGGAAACGCACCAGGGGGCTGCGTTGCAGAGGTGTAATGAGGCCACGCCCCTTTTTACACCTCTCTGCAACGCAGTCCCCTGGTGCATACTGGAGGTTCCTGGTGGGCTAGTTGGCCCCCAGGGACCCCCAGTTTTCAAGGGGGATTTAGTGCCCCCTCTGGAAACGCGCCAGGGGGCTGCGTTGCAGAGAGGTGTAATGAGTCCATGGCTCTTTTTACACCTCTCTGCAACACAGCCCCTTTGGCGCATACTGGAGGTTCCTGGTGGGCTAGTTGGCCCCCAGGAACCCCCAGTATTCAAGGGGGATTTAGTTCCCACTCTATAAACGTGCCAGGGGACTTCGTTGCAGAGAGGTGTAATGAGGCCATGCCCCTTTTTACACCTCTCTGCAACGCAGCCCCCTGGCACATACTGGAGGTTCCTGGTGGGCTAGTTGGCCCCAGGGACCCTCAGTATTCAAGGGGATTTAGTTCCCACTCTGGAAATGTGCCAGGGGTCTGTGTTGCAGAGAAGTGTAATGAGCCATGCCCCTTTTTACACCTCTCTGCAACGCAGCCCCGGCGCATACTGGAGGTTCCTGGTGGGCTAGTTGGCCCCCAGGGACCCCCAGTATTCAAGGGGGATTTAGTTCCCCTCTGGAAACGCGCCAGGGGGCTGAGTTGCGGAGAGATGTAATGAGACCACGCCCCTTTTTACACTTCTCTGCAAGGCAGCCCCCTGGCGCATACTGGAGGATCCTGGTGGGCTAGTTGGCCCCCACAGACCCCCAGTATTCAAGGGGATTTAGTTCCCCCTCTGGAGACGCGCCAGGGGGCTGGGTTGCAGAGAGATGTAATGAGGTCACGCCACTTTTTACACCTTTGTGCAACATAGCCCCCTGGAGCATACTCGAGGTTCCTGGTAGGCTAGGTGGCCCCCAGGGACCCCAGTATTCAAGGGGGATTTAGTTCCCCCTCTGAAAACGAGCCAGTGGGCTGCGTTGCAGAGGTGTAATGAGGCCACGCCCCTTTTTACACCCCTCTGCAACGCAGCCCCCTGTTGCATATTGGAGGTTCCTGGTTGGCTAGTTGGCCCCCAGGAACCCCCAGTATTCAAGGGGGATTTAGTTCCCACTCTGGAAACGTGCCAGTGGACTGCGTTGCAGAGAGGTGTAATGAGGCCATGCCCCTTTATACACCTCTCTGCAACGCAGACCCCTGGTGCATACTGGAGGTTCCTGGTGGGCTAGTTGGCCCCCAGGGACCCCCAGTTTTCAAGGGGGATTTAGAACCCCCTCTGGAAACGCACCAGGGGGCTGCGTTGCAGAGAGCTGTAATGAGTCCATGCCCCTTTTTACACCTCTCTGCAACACAGCCCCCTAGCGCATATTGGAGGTTCCTCGTCGGCCCCCAGGAACCCCCAGTATTCAAGGGGGATTTAGTTCCCACTCTGGTGTCGCGTTCTAATCTAGGACCCCGATCAATACTGTGACCTTATGCTCCTATACGGCTATAATCCATTTATACCCCTATAATGGCATAAACGATCAAGAGTGAAATTTCAGAAACTCGTCTCTGGCCTAACACCATCAGAGCCACATTTCAGAATCTCTTCCTCTGCAGCTCATTAGAGCAAATGACACAGAAGAAGCCACTATCTAAGATTCCTAGATTACACTCCGAGTTCTTCAACAAGATAAAACTCAGCAACCTGGGAAAGCCCCGCTTGCTATGTTTTGATCAGTAATAGAACTCTAATGAGCACTGAGAGACGATCACTTCCTAGTGGCATCTTTATTGACGTCTTATGTCCAAAAACGTATGTCAAACAAGGCACCTTTCAGGTATAAATATTACCAACGTTGCCTTAAGCAAACGCTGCCTCAACGACATCGATGATAGCGATGGTGTGGTGAACATGGGAGCAGAAGAGCTGTCCCTTACAGAGCCCAGCAGATGCAAGCTGCCCACGGACGCTGCCCCTCCTCCTCCTTGACACACTGAGAGAGACACTGTCTTTTCTCCTGCCGAGAAAATCCAGCTCCGGCGTTTCCAGCCTACTCTTGCGAGTGACTGGGATATCGAGTCCTGGAAGGAGATACAAGACCTCCAACATTCTATTCCAGAGGTATGGTGTTGACTAAACCCTTAGAGAGAATTCTTGAAGCAAACCTTGGCAAAACCAACTTAACGTAAACTGCTACTTACTCCCTTCCAAGTATTAGGCTTAGGTCAGGTACACTGGGGTAGGAGTAGTTAGAAGCAGCAGTTGAGTACGATAGCCTAATGTATATATGAATGTATATATTTTATTCATTTCAACCATTGTATGGCTAAGAAACCATATCAATGCTTTTACAGTATTATTTCGCAATCCTCATTTTACTGTACGCACTTTATATAATAACTAGTCTTGCAATTGTGGCAATTCATTTCTCTTGCATGAGAAGAAAGACTGTTCAATAAATAATACCTTTTTTATTGAAAACGCCCGTCTCTCTCTTCTCTGCATCTTGGTGAAAGTAATCTGCACAACTGACTGAGTAAAATAACTGTCTATTGTTTCACACGACTCTAGAGATTGACTCTTATTCTAAGGAGCAAAGTTATCATGTTTAAGCGGTTGTTGGAAAACTGAATCCCTTCTTGTCTGTACCAGGGAGGCTGATCACTTCCTATTCAGTCAAGAAAGTTTCCAGTGACCTCTGAGCTAGTTGGTAACAAACCCAATTAAGTTTAGCATAGTCAGTAGAGACCTGGAAGACCGCACTTCTACGTCCATTCTATTGTTTATGTTATTCCAATGCGCAGGGCCTATTGGGAAAATAGGAACTACACTACACTGGAATCGTGCCAGGGGACTGCGTTGCAGAGAGGTGTAATGAGGCCATACCCCTTTATACACCTCTCTGCAACGCAGCACCCTGGCACATACTGGAGGTTCCTGGTGGGCTAGTTGGCCCCCCGGGACCCCCAGTATTCAAGGGGATTTAGTTCCCCCTCTGGAAACGCGCCAGAGGTCTGTATTGCAGAGAGGTGTAATGAGTCCACGCCCTTTTTACACATCTCTGTAACGCAGCTCCCTGGTGCATACTGGAGGTTCCTGGTGGGCTAGTTGGCCCCAGGGACCCCCAGTATTCAAGGGGGATTTAGTTCCCCCTCTTGAAACGTGACAGGGGGCTACATTGCAGAGAGGTGTAATGGGGCCACGTCCCTTTTTACACCTCTCTGCCAGGCAGCCCCCTGGCGCATACTGGAGGATCCTGGTGGGCTAGTTGGCCCCCACAGACCCCCAGTATTCAAGGGGATTTAGTTCCCCCTCTGGAGACGTGCCAGGGGGCTGGGTTGCAGAGAGGTGTAATGAGGTCACGCCCCTTTTTACACCTTCGTGCAACATAGCCCCCTGGAGCATACTCGAGGTTCCTGGTAGGCTAGGTGGCCCCCAGGGACCCCAGTATTCAAGGGGGATTTAGTTCCCCCTCTGGAAACGCGCCAGTGGGCTGCGTTGCAGAGGTGTAATGAGGCCACGCCCCTTTTTACACCCCTCTGCAACGCAGCCCCCTGGCGCATATTGGAGGTTCCTGGTTGGCTAGTTGGCCCCCAGGAACCCCCAGTATTCAAGGGGGATTTAGTTCCCCCTCTGGAAACGCGCCAGTGGGCTGCGTTGCAGAGGTGTAATGAGGCCATGCCCCCTTATACACCTCTCTGCAACGCAGTCCCCTGGTGCATACTGGAGGTTCCTGGTGGGCTAGTTGGCCCCCAGGGACCCCCAGTTTTCAAGGGGGATTTAGAACCCCCTCTGGAAACGCGCAAGGGGGCTGCGTTGCAGAGAGCTGTTATGAGTCCATGCCCCTTTTTACACCTCTCTGCAACACAGCCCCCTGGCGCATATTGGAGGTTCCTGGTGGTCTCGTCGGCCCCCAGGGACCCCCAGTATTCAAGGGGATTTAGTTCCCCCTCTTGAAACGCGCCAGAGGTCTGTATTGCAGAGAGGTGTAAGGAGTCCACGCCCTTTTTACACATCTCTGCAACGCAGCTCCCTGGTGCATACTGGAGGTTCCTGGTGGGCTAGTTGGCCCCCAGGACCCCCAGTATTCAAGGGGGATTTAGTTCCCCTTTTTGAAACGTGACAGGGGGCTATGTTGCAGAGAGGTGTAATGAGGCCATGCCCCTTTTTACACCTCTCTGCAATGCAGCACCCTGGTGCATACTGTAGGTTCCTGGTGGGCTAGTTGGCCTCCAGGGTCCCCCAGTATTCAAGGGGGATTTAGTCCCCCTCTGGAAACGCGCCGGGGGGCTGTGTTGCAGAGAGGTGTAATGAGGCCATGCCTCTTTTTACACCTCTCTGCAACGCAGCACCCAGGCACATACTGGAGGTTCCTGGTGGGCTAGGTGGCCCCCCGGGACCCCCTGTATTCAAGGGGATTTAGTTCCCCCTCTGGAAACGCGCCAGAGGTCTGTATTGCAGAGAGGTGTATTGAGTCCACGCCCTTTTTACACATCTCTGTAACGCAGCTCCCTGGTGCATACTGGAGGTTCCTGGTGGGCTAGTTGGCCCCCAGGGACCCCCAGTATTCAAGGGGGATTTAGTTCCCCCTCTTGAAACGTGACAGGGGGCTACATTGCAGAGAGGTGTAATGGGGCCACGTCCCTTTTTACACCTCTCTGCAAGGCAGCCCCCTGGCGCATACTGGAGGATCCTGGTGGGCTAGTTGGCCCCCACAGACCCCCAGTATTCAAGGGGATTTAGTTCCCCCTCTGGAGACGCGCCAGGGGGCTGGGTTTCAGAGAGGTGTAATGAGGTCACGCCCCTTTTTACACCTTCGTGCAACATAGCCCCCTGGAGCATACTCGAGGTTCCTGGTAGGCTAGGTGGCCCCCAGGGACCCCAGTATTCAAGGGGGATTTAGTTCCAACTCTGGAAACGTGCCAGTGGACTGCGTTGCAGAGAGGTGTAATGAGGCCATGCCCCTTTATACACCTCTCTGCAACGCAGTCCCCTGGTGCATACTGGAGGTTCCTGGTGGGCTAGTTGGCCCCCAGGGACCCCCAGTTTTCAAGGGGGATTTAGAACCCCCTCTGGAAACGCGCAAGGGGGCTGCGTTGCAGAGAGCTGTAATGAGTCCATGCCCCTTTTTACACCTCTCTGCAACACAGCCCCCTGGCGCATATTGGAGGTTCCTGGTGGTCTCGTCAGCCCCCAGGGAACCCCAGTATTCAAGGGGATTTAGTTCCCCCTCTTGAAACGCGCCAGAGGTCTGTATTGCAGAGAGGTGTAAGGAGTCCACGCCCTTTTTACACATCTCTGCAACACAGCTCCCTGGTGCATACTGGAGGTTCCTGGTGGGCTAGTTGGCCCCCAGGACCCCCAGTATTCAAGGGGGATTTAGTTCCCCCTCTTGAAACGTGACAGGGGGCTATGTTGCAGAGAGGTGTAATGAGGCCACGCCCCTTTTTACACCTCTCTGCAATGCAGCACCCTGGTGCATACTGTAGGTTCCTGGTGGGCTAGTTGGCCTCCAGGGTCCCCCAGTATTCAAGGGGGATTTAGTCCCCCCTCTGGAAACGCGCCGGGGGGCTGTGTTGCAGAGAGGTGTAATGAGGCCATGCCCCTTTTTACACCTCTCTGCAAGGCAGCCCCCTGGTGCATACTGGAGGTTCCTGGTGGGCTAGTAGGCCCCCAGGGACCCCCAGTATGCAAGGGGACTTAATCCCCCAACTTAGAAATCACTACGGGCGTGTTTGCACGGTGGTGAAGGTAGGGGGCGGGGCTTAAAGGTATATGTGTGCAAACATGCCCTCTGGCGCGTTTTAAGTTCGGGAATTAATTCCTCTTCAATCCAGAGGTCCCCTAGGGGCCAACTAGCCCAACAGGTACCTCTAGTAAGTGCACAGAGCTGCGTTGCAGAGTGTTGTAAAAAAGGGGGTGAGGCCTCTGAACACCTCTCTGCAACACAGCTCCCTGGCGCATACTGGAGGTACCTGGTGGGCTAGTTGGCCCACAGGTGATCTCCGGATTGAAGAGGAATTAATTCCCCAACTTAAAACGCGCCATAGGGCGTGTTTGCACACATGTCACCTCAGGCCCCGACCCCTTCCTTTACTATTGAGCAAAATATTACTCTAAAATCAGCCGAACTACGAATTTCGATTTACTCACCTGTTATCAAGAGAGACCTCAGAGCTGCATCTTTCAGCCCACTGCTGATCCTGAAAAGTAATTCTAACCATACTTACAGTAACTTGAATGTTCTTCTATAGGCTAACATTGACTGATTTCACTTGGAAATTCTTCTAAGTGTGGAGTTTTGCAACTTAAAAAATTCCTCTAAAATCAGTCGAACTACAAATTCTGATTTACTCACCTATTATACACCTCTCTGCAACGCAGTCCCCTGGTGCATACTGGAGGTTCCTGGTGGGCTAGTTGGCCCCAGGGACCCCCAGTTTTCAAGGGGGATTTAGAACCCCCTCTGGAAACGCGCATGGGGTTTGCGTTGCAGAGAGCTGTAATGAGTCCATGCCCCCTTTTACACCTCTCTGCAACACAGCCCCCTGGCGCATATTCGAGGTTCCTGGTGGTCTCGTCGGCCCCCAGTGACCCCCAGTATTCAAGGGGATTTAGTTCTCCCTCTTGAAACGCGCCAGAGGTCTGTATTGCAGAGAGGTGTAAGGAGTCCACGCCCTTTTTACACATCTCTGCAACGCAGCTCCCTGGTGCATACTGGAGGTTCCTGGTGGGCTAGTTGGCCCCCAGGGACCACCTCTCTGCAACACAGCCCCTTGGAGCATACTCGAGGTTCCTGGTGGGCTAGTTGGCCCCCAGGGACCCCCAGTTTTCAAGGGGGATTTAGTACCCCCTCTGGAAACGCGCCAGGGGGCTGCGTTGCAGAGAGGTGTAATGAGTCCATGCCCCTTTTTACACCTCTCTGCAACACAGGCCCATGGCGCATACTGGAGGTTGCTGGTGGTCTCGTTGGCCCCCAGGAACCCCCAGTATTCAAGGGGGATTTAGTTCCCACTCTGGAAATGTGCCAGGGGACTGCGTTGCAGAGAGGTGTAATGAGGCCATGCCCCTTTTTACACCTCTCTGCAAGGCAGCCCCCGGTGCATACTGGAGGTTCCTGGTGGGCTAGTTGGCCCCCAGGGACCCCCAGTATGCAAGGGGACTTAATCCCCCAACTTAGAAAGCACTACGGGCGTGTTTGCACGGTGGTGAAGGTAGGGGGCGGGGCTTCAAGGTATATGTGTGCAAACATGCCCTGTGGCGCGTTTTAAGTTCGGGAATTAATTCCTCTTCAATCCAGAGGTCCCCTAGGGGCCAACTAGCCCAACAGGTACCTCTAGTAAGTGCACGGAGCTGCGTTGCAGAGTGTTGTAAAAAAGGGGGCGAGGCCTCTGAACACCTCTCTGCAACGCAGCTCCCTGGCGCATACTGGAGGTACCTGGTGGGCTAGTTGGCCCACAGGGGATCTCCGGATTGAAGAGGAATTAATTCCCCAACTTAAAATGCGCCATAGGGCGTGTTTTCACACATGTCACCTCAGGCCCCGACCCCTTCCTTTACTATTGCGCAAAATATTACTCTAAAATCAGCCGAACTAGGAATTTTGATTTACTCACCTGTTATCAGG
Source organism: Lissotriton vulgaris (assembly GCF_964263255.1). NCBI lineage: Eukaryota > Metazoa > Chordata > Amphibia > Caudata > Salamandridae > Lissotriton > Lissotriton vulgaris. Next base: position 825,016,558 of record NC_141685.1, on the reverse strand, counting down.
AGAGACCTCAGTGCTGCATCTTTCAGCCCACTACTGATCCTGAAAAGTAATTCTAACCATACCTACAGTAACTTGAATGTTCTTCTATAGGCTAACATTGACTGGTTTCACTTGGAAATTCTTCTAAGTGTGGAGTTTTGCAACTTAAAAAATTCCTCTAAAATCAGTCGAACTACGAATTCTGATTTACTCACCTATTATCAGGAGAGACCTCAGTGCTGCATCTTCCAGCCCACTACCGATCCTGACAAGTAATTCTAACCATACTTACAGTAACTTGAATTTCCTTCCATAGGCTAACATTGACTGGTTTCACTTGGAAATTCTCCTCTAAAATCAGCCGACCTACAAATTCTGATTTACTAACCTGTTATCGGGAGAGACCTCAGTGCTGCATCTTTCAGCCCAGTACTGATCCTGAAAAGTAAATTTAACCGTACTTACCAGTAACTTGAATTTCCTTCCATAGGATATCATTGCCTGCTATATAAAATATATATAAATTAAAAAATATATAAAAGAAAAAAGAAATATTACAAGTTCAATATATTTAAAAACATTTTTTTTCAATTTATATTAAAAATATGTAATGTAATTTAAAAAATAAAATATCTAAAAATAAATACTTTAAAACAATGTAGTAAATTAGTATAAAAAAATATAACAATTAATACATTTAAAAATTATCATTTACAAAACCTTTGAAAATCACTGAAAAAACCATAGGTTTCAGCCATGTTATATTTGGGAATTAGCATTTAAAAAACCTTAGAAATTCACTAAAAAAAACATACGTTTCACACATGTTAAAGTTAGCTGGACATTTCACTCATACAAAACCACTGAAATTTCCCCGTTATAGTTAGTTCAGCTAACTATAACTTGCGCTCCTGCAATGCACTGCTGATGACGTCACATATTACATCACTCATGACATGGTCAGTGACATCACTCATGACATCCCTGATGACACCTCAAATGACATCACTAATGACATCACTGATGACATCATCCTTGTGAAAGAGTTGCAGACCTCCTCTCACACTAATATAACCTTTGATACACACATTAAAAAAACTTACATTTTTTTTAAAATGGAGATACCAATACCAGTTACAACAACCTATTCAGTAATTCCAACATCTAAATATACATCCACTCATTCACCAACAGTTCTATATAGTCACTCATACATGTACTCACTCATCATATGTACTCATACACCTATACATCCTGTTACACACCGATACTCATCCATAGAGTTACTCACACACATACTCACACATGCAAATCAAACATCCATTTACTTGCATACACAGCTATACACACACCACTACACTTACTTCTACAGAAACATACACATACTTACTCTCTTAAACAATCACTTATAGAAACACATACTTATTTATGTCGCAAGATGGCGGACTGAGGACGCCGCCGTGAAGTCGCAGCTCTGTGAGCTCCCTAACCCTGCCGAACCGCTTTATGATGGCTAGCTGAAACTACGAACTGCAACTGTGGATTTCTTGGTGTTTTGCCCTCTTTTTACTTAGTGACATCGAGACTCTGATGAGACTTTTCTGAGAAACGGTGAAAAGTGAAATCGAACCAATGAAGTAAAATACAGAAAACACGGAGATTGTTTGAGGAGCTGACCTTAAAGGAAAGGATACATTTTGTCAAAGTACCTGTGGAAACTCGCTGACTTTGCTGGGAGACCCGCTCTGCTCTGCGAAGCAAGCAAGCGGAACAGAATACAAAACGCGACAGGAGTAAAAAGCTAAAATCGGAGTCAGAGGTATACACGGATACATGCAGTGGCTGCTTCAGACTTACCTCCTGCTTGCCCGGCCCCTCATTCCACGACTGGTCGGTGGGACGACGCTCGGCTGGTTTGGTCTGGGTCTAAGGCACTGGTCAGAGGTGTGGGTGGACAACGCTCAAGTGGACGCAGATCCATTATGAAGTAAGTGCCTACAGATGGCCCCTAAGAATGTTCCAAGAGCGACAAGAGCTAACAAAGTCAATGCCATGGAGGGGCAGGGATATCAGGGGCCACAGACACGGCACCGATACTAAATACTCAAGCACTGTGGCCCAAACATCTAATGCTGTTAAAGCTGTCTCTACAGCAAGTATAGCAGCGGCTAATAGTACAACAAACTCACCACCACGAGGGGGGCCGCCACGACAAAACTTCCACCGCTACCGGGCAAACAGGTACACCGACGCCCTCTGCTGGTTATTGGTTCTGTGAACGTACTCACCGAAAAAACAACTGAAAATGCTATTAGTATGTGCTCCATGAACGGGGCTAACAGGACTGAGACTGAGGCTGAGGCTACGGTCACCCTCTCGCCCATTCAGGGGGGGCTAATCACAACAGGAGAAGTGGAAGGAGAGGGAGGTAGAGAAGGAGTAAATAACTCGGTGAAGGTTTCCTCTGTTTGCCCGATGGAAGCTCTTTCCACTGCTGTAGAGATCACAGACGACTCCCAGTTACTGGGTACAGATGTAAATAGCCCCTCCAGCGAGAATCCATCTGCGGAAAAGATTGGAGCCATAGAGGATGAGGCTTCGAGCGACGAGTACGAGGAATTAACTGTAACAGGCTCTTTATGAGACAATGCTAAATACCTAGCCGGCAGGAGAGACAAGGCTAAATCTAAAAATAAAAACGAAGAGCAAAAGAAAAGGGAAAGCATTGGGATTATTGAGCACGCCTATACCGAATTCAGTACCACTGGTAAAGAAATCCCTTCTCGTTGAGAAAAGTCCCCTTAGGAAGTCGATTCAAGCTACGGGCTTGGTAAGGAGTATGCATTGAGGCTCTCTGGTGTAAGCCCGCCTGAACAGATCGTTATTCAACCCTCTGCTATGCCTACAGAAGATATCCCACTTGCAAAGGATGCTTTACATTTGCCCGCACCGGATTTGAATATTACAGCACGGCAAGAGTCTGAAGGGCCCAACTATTCAGTCAATGTTCTAATAAAAGCTCCAGAAGCCCTAGAAGACGCAAACTCTCAAATGGATCTATCTATTGAGAAATCCCCCCTTTTATAGGTCTATGGTGCCAAACGATGTGGTTGTATCCTCACCTGTCTCTCTAGATGATGAATCATTGCAAGGCACGGACAGTAATAGCACTAGCAGAATATTGGAAGAAGAGAGGGGAAATGCGAACTCACCATTTGACATTATCCTACAGACTTTGACCAATAATAGGAAGGAAGCGCAAGAATTTTTTTTCCAATTGAGAGAGGATAATACTAAACTACAGAACTCGCTACAGGATATTAATGCAAAGATGGGGGGATGTCACAGGAAATTAGGGACCTACAGCAACGAGTGGCTAAGATTGAGGAAGGGGCGGTAGGAATGGGCACTGTGGTTAGCAAACATGATGATCAGCTTTTACCATTGCAGTTAAAAGTTGAAGATTTAGAAAATCGCCAAAGGCGATCCAATCTCCGGCTTTTTGGTATCCCGGAGGGGGTTGAAGGGGGAGACCCGAGGGCATTTATGGTAGGGTTACTACAGAAGGCTTTCACAGATCTCTCAGGCTGGGATTGGGACTCCCAACTACAGAGAGTCCATAGGCTACCACTAATCCAGAGAAACAAACAAAACAAATTCCCACGCCCATTTCTAATCCATTTTGGGAACTATCTGTTAAGGCAGGCCGTGTCTTTAAAAGCTAGGCCTAATCTACCAATTACGGTAGGCGAGATGTCCTTTTTTGTCAGATAGGACCTTAGTAAGGCTACAATGGACAGACGGTGGCAATTACGTAAATTGATTGATCCATTCAAATCTCTGGGGGGGCAAGAATACTTGCAGGAACCAGCCCGACTAAAAGTTATTAAGGGAGGGCATACCTATTTTTTCACAGACGCAAAGGAAGCCGAGGATGTATTAGCTTCATTTTCATAATTGAGAGAGATATTATCCTTAATGGAAAATTATTTTCTTGTTTTATTCGGTTGGGCAGGGAAGGGATGAAGTCACAGGCTGCTTCTTAGGGTAACTGCCACTACAGCGGCAGCAGGCTGTATTCGGGGGGGGGTGCCCTCTCAATTGTGGAGGGAGGGGCCAGGAGGGTCAGGGGTGATTCAGGGGGAGGTAGGGGGGGGGTTCTTTGCTTGGAATAAGCACCAAAGGAAGATAAGATGAAAATTTAAAGCAGCTCGAGAGAAGTACATTATGTACCTCAGTCTTACAGAATGACAGGATGTATGCAAATTTTTTCTTTATTAAATGCCGCGAGTAAAATGCTTGGCTTGGAACGTTGCAGGCCTAAACAGTAAACGGAAAAGACGCTTGGTTCGGGAAGAGATAACACTGTGTAAACCTAATTTTTTTTTATCTGAGACACATGTTGCCCACAAAGACAGGAAAATCTTGGGCCACCTGGGTTATGAGGTGATAATCTGTTCTACACTCAATGCATCAATAAGAGGGGTTGCTATCCTTAAAGATAAATGTTTTAAGGCTGAAGTTAGTAAATTCACTTGCGACAAGAAAGGGAGGTGGGCCATTGTTCAATTACTGATCGAAAAAAGTAAATATGTCTTCTGTGTAGTCTATGGATCAAACTTTGATGACACCTTTATCTTTGATCAACTGAATGTGGAACTGCTGCAGTGGGTAGGAGAATGAATTATCATGGGAGATTTTAACTGCATAATGGATTATCAGATTGACACTACGAGGGGCAATGCCTTTCAACGTATGCGGAGATCCCGGGCAGCTATTCTAGAGTTAGGGCGTATACATAACATTAAAGACATTTGGCGCTGTGTTTTTCCTATAACGCCCGGCTATACATATTACTCGGCTCCCCATAGGCTCTGTTCCCGTATTGACATGGCTTGGGCATCGGATAGAGTAGCGAACACTAGTAATATTGAACTTTGTCCTAGAATTAATCCAGATCACAATCCTATATTACTATCCTTTGATACCGAACAGATTCATACAACACTTCATACCTTTTCTTTTCCCAGGCACTTATGTATTAACACTTTATTTATTTCACAACTTAAGTTACATATTGCAGATTTTATTGAGCTCAACCTTAACTCCATGACATGCCTTATGTTTTAGGATTCTTGTAAGGCAAGTATCCGGGGATTCACCCAGCAATTTCTTTTTCACCAAAATTCTGAGCACCGTAAAAAGGAAAAAGCTTTGGTTAATGACATACTGTCAGTCGAATTACTATTGGCGGAGGCTCTTCCCCTACATGCTGCTAACACAGCAGAATTGGAACTACATTATACATACATTATATACTCCAGAAACTTATCTGACAGTGGCGGCCATTCAGAATTATCTGGATCACTTTCTTGACTCTCTCTATTTTGAACAATTATCTAATCCTATTAGTCAACTTGAAATTAGACATGCGATCTCTTCTCTGCCATCTGGTACAGCGTCCGGTGAAGATACGATCCCTATAGAGATATATAAACTATGTGTTGAGGAGCTTATACCTCTCCTTCATCAAGTTATTTACTTTATCGGGGATAGTGGGAAAGCCCCGGGGTCTTGGAACAAGGTAAAATTGTTTTTTTTTTTTTAAAAAAAGGGGAAACCACCAGATGAATGTGGTTCTTATCGCCCCATTTCATTAGTTAACGTGGACGCCAAAGTATTTGCAAATGTGTTGGCTGTTTAGCACCTCATATACCTAAAATAGTCAGTTTAAACCAACATGGGTTTGTAAAAGGTAGGGACACCACAGCACATATTAACATGGCCGTGACAGCTTTTAATATAGCGGAAAAAGAATCCATCCCACTCGGTAGGATTATGCTTGACGCAGAAAAAGCTTACAACCGAGTGGGGTAGGAATACTTGTGGCAAGGTATGGCTGGCTTTGGCTTTAGGTGTACATTTTTTAAATGGATGCAATCATTATATGATGACCCTAAGGCAAAAATTAGTTATGCAGGTTTATCATCAGTCTCGTTCTCTATTACCCGGGGAACCCGTCAGGGGTGCCCCCTGTCACCTCTTTTGTTTGCACTATCAATATGACCATTTCTTCATGCATTACAATTACAATCTGGTATTATTCCCTTTAAGTTTGGCCCTCATTTATTACACTGATGACATCGCTATTTATTCAACTGATATCTCAAAAGCAATGCAGGGTATTACAGCAGAAGCCAGCAGATTCAGTGACGTTCCTGGATATAAATTGAATTTAAATAAAACACAAATAATAGCTAATCATAAACCAGGGGGGGCAAATATGGGATTGTGTCAGATGGCAATACATTTGGAGGTTAAGATATCTGCTAATATCAAGGACATAATCAAATTAAATTATGACAATTTATTTAAAACTACTATAATTCTTTTTAAAAAATGGCATAAACTTCCCTTAAATATTATAGGCAGAATTAATTTGATCCGTATGATAATATTACACAAATTTCTTTATTTATTCCTGTCTATTCCTTTGGCACTTGTGTAATTCATTTTTTATAAATTTGGATGGAGTCTTAAGTAGCTTTCTTTGGGGATACTGTAAAGCTCGTAGATCCATGACTCTCCTAATAGGGGCTTTAGATGTAGGAGGGCTGAACTTACCGGACTTTAAGCTATACTTTTGTGCAATGTTTGTTGGACGCCTACGACATTTAATTAATTTGGATGGTGCAGATAATTGACCTTATTTTCTTACGTTTATGCTTAATTTGGATGATAAACTATTTTTGTGGAGGATCAATGATCCTAACTATTTCAAAAGGGTGCGATTTAAGACCGCCAGAGACTTGGTTAAAATTTGGCGAAGCATACAGGCTTACTGTAAAGTGACCTTTTTCCATCCTAAGTTGATTTTATGGGGAAACCCTGGCCTACCGGGAATATTCAGTGATGGATCAATTAATATTTGGTTGGAGCATGGAATAAAAACACTTCATCTCTGTGTAATATTAATAAAGCTGTATCTTCGTCTAGTTTAAGACTGCAGCAATTTAAAACAACTTGCATGCTCTACCATACTCCAGAAAAAATATCCAGATGGGCTTCGAATAGTACATACAGTAATAGATCTAAATGCCCTAAATGTGCGTTAGTCGCAGCCGACCTGGTGCATGTGCTGTATACTTGTCCTATCATTTTAGAATTCTGGACGTCTTTTGAGAATATAATGAAATTGAAGCTAGGGTGCACACTCTCTTTAGATTCAGCGCTAGTTTTGTTAGATGTTAATGTTACGAATACTCCACATAGAGCTTTAATTACTATTATGTTATCGTGCGCAAAACTTATAATTGCTCGTGCCTGGATTTCTCCCAACTCCCCACACATAATGGAATGGTGGTCGCTGCTTAACGAAATCCACTGTATGGAACTGGCTCTAGCCAGGCTCAGAGGTAATAAGTGCCAGATGCATCAAGCATCCATTTTGCGATTCCTTATTAGCGAAAAATAAGGAATCGCTAATAAGGAATAGCAAAATGGAATGCATCAAGCAATCACTATAAAAATAGCGATTCCTTAGAATTCCTTAATTGCGACTCGCAAATTGTGAGTCGCAATTAATGAATACCTCCCCATTAATTCCTATGGGCCTAGAGGCCCATAGGAATGAATGGGAAGACAATCTCAATTTGCGAATCGCAATTAGCAATTCGCAAATTGAGATTGCGAGTTCAAGGGTGCAGGGGTGTCCAAAGGACACCCTGTTACACCCCTGAATGTGATCTGTGCACATATGTTGCGCACACACATGCCCTTAGGGCATGTGTGTGCGCAACATGAAACTTTGAAAAATGCACAAAAGTGCATTTTTCAAAGTTTTTGCAAATTACCATGAAGTTGTACTTCGGGGTAATTTGCGTGCCCTATTAGCGAATTCGCTATTTTTGATACTTTCATGCATTGCATTTAAGGAATCTCAATTTGAGATTCCTTAAAGGCAAACAATCGCAATTTAGCGAATTCTCTATTTGCGATTTTTGCATTTGGGATGATGCATCCCAAATGCAAAAATTGCACTCGCAAAGCGCCAGATTCTGAGAATCTGGCCCTTTTGCGAGCGCATTTCGCTTGATGCATCTGGCCCTAAGTCCTTAGTTAAGTTTGACAGGATCTCGGGGTCCTTCTTTATCTGATATTATCCTAGTAGATAAAAATTTTGATTTTGATTTATGTTATTTGCCTGTAACGATACTCGCATTTAGTTTGAATGGATTCAATTAGAACTTGTTAACGATTTAATGTCAATTCTGTTTACTTTTAGAGTTTTTTTTATTGTTTCTTCCCTCGTTCTGCTTGTTATGTTATGTCAATATATTATTTTTTTTTTTGCTTCCTGTGCAGCTAATAAAAATTATAAAAAAAAAAAAAAGAAACACATACTTATTTATACAGGAACTCTTCCAATCACTCACTCTCACATATTCTCACTTATATACATCAATACTCACATATACTAGTTTAAAACATATGTAGTTACTCATAAAGATACTATTGAGACAGTCATTCACTCACCAACACACCCATACACACACTCATCCACCCATACAGTCCTGCACACATGCAGTCAGTCATTCATGCATCTGTGTGCCAAGTAATACCCCCCACCAAACTATACAGACACTCATTCTGATACTCAAAAAACCAACTAATAACCCATATAGACATTCATTTAGCTACTCACCAACCCATGCAGCCACTTATACACAAAGTGAGACACAGATACAGATATTTACATATTTAAGCATTAGTCGCTAATTCATGTATTCACTAAGATATACTCAATAAGTCAGTTACACAATCAATTTTACAAAACAAAGCATCCATTTAGACACTAATTTACCCATTTATTCTTCCATCGACCTTTAGATATACATATACAAAAAATATTTATTTTCAGAAAGATACACATTCATCAGTGATGTCATCAGTGATGTCATTTGATATGTCATCAGTGATGTAATCTGAGATGTCATCAGTGATGTCATGAGTGATGTCACTGACCATGTCATGAGTGATGTAATATGTGAAGTCATCAGCAGTGCATTGCGGGCGCGCAAGTTATAGTTCGCTGAACTAACGATAATGGGGGAATTTCAATGACTTTGTATGAGTGAAATGTCCAGCTAACTATAACATGTGTGAAACCTAAGTTTTTTCAGTGAATTTCTAAATTTTTTAAATGCTAATTCCTAACTATAACGCGACTGAAACCTATGTTTTTTCAGTGAATATATATATATATATATATATATATATATATATATATATATATATATATATATATATATATATATATATATGTATATATATATATATATATATAAATATATATATATATATATATATATATATATATATATATATATATTCCATTACGCTGCCATAAATGGAACATATTTACCGTCCGAGCCAGGTCGGGGAGGTAGCAACATCACGTCAATGTTTGTGGACTGCCGGATTAGAAAAATTGAGAAACCGTATTGCAGAATGACAGGTTTTGTGCATTTAACTTTCAACGGACACAGATTTGGAGGCCCGGCTAAGGGTTTGATTTTATCTTGCAGGAGGCAGAGCCTAACATGGGTCATATGGTGGTTGGAGGACTACGAATCCCATAAGTCCAAAGATGACATCATCAATAACTGCTATGAAACAGGACGAACCAGGGACTTGTTCTCTTCCTACGTCTGCCGCTGCATGCCTGCCCCCTGAGCAAGGAGCATAAGGAGCTCCGAAACGCATTGGGGCTTAATGAAGTATCCAGTGCTGTGTCCCGTTGTGCCTCAATAAAGGACTTAACCGTGGTGGCTGAGTTCGCCTGTCATTGTGTGCACCTCCAACTGTGGCAGCGTAATGGAACATATTTACCGGACGAGCCAGGTCGGGGAGGTAGCAACATCACGACAATGTTGGTGGACTGCAGGATTCGAAAAATTGAGAAACCGTATTGCAGAATGACAGGTTTTGTGCATTTAACTTTCAACGGACACAGATTTGGAGGCCCGACTAAGATTTTGATTTTATCTTGCAGGAGGCAGAGCCCAACATGGGTCATATGGTGGTTGGAGGACTAAGAATCCCATAAGTCCAAAGATGACGTCAGCAATAACTGCTATGAAACAGGAGGAACCAGGGACTTGTTCTCTTCCTACGTCTGCCGCTGCATGCCCACCGCGTGAGCAAGGATCATAAGGAGCTCCGAAACGCATTGGGGCTTAATGAAATATCCAGCGCAGTGTCCCGTTGTGCCTCGATAAAGGACTTAACCGTGGTGTCTGAGTTCGCCTGTCATTGCGTGCACCTCCAACTGTGGCAACGTAATGGAACATATTTACCGGCCGAACCAGGTCTGGGAGGTAGCAACATCACAACAATGTTTGTGGACTGCAGGATTCAAAAAATTGAGAAACCGTATTGCAGAATGACAGGTTTTGTGCATTTAACTTTCAACGGACACAGATTTGGAGGCCCGACTAAGGGTTTGATTTTATCTTGCAGGAGGCAGAGCCCAACATGGGTCATATGGTGGTTGGAGGACTATGAATCCCATAAGTCCAAAGATGACGTCAGCAATAACTGCTATGAAACAGGACAAACCAGGGACTTGTTCTCTTCCTACGTCTGCCGCTGCATGCCCACCCCGTAAGCAAGGAGCATAAGGATCTCCAAAACGCGTTGGGGCTTAATGAAATATCCAGCGCAGTGTCCCGTTGTGCCTCAATAAAGGACTTAACCGTGGTGGCTGAGTTCGCCTGTCATTGTGTGCACCTCCAACTGTGGCAGCGTAATGGAACATATTTAACGGCCGAGCCAGGTCGGGGAGGTAGCAACATCACGACAATGTTTGTGGACTGCCGGATTAGAAAAATTGAGAAACCGTATTGCAGAATGACAGGTTTTGTGCATTTAACTTTCAACAGACACAGATTTGGAGGCCCGGCTAAGGGTTTGATTTTATCTTGCAGGAGGCAGAGCCTAACATGGGTCATATGGTGGTTGGAGGACTACGAATCCCATAAGTCCAAAGATGACATCATCAATAACTGCTATGAAACAGGACGAACCAGGGACTTGTTCTCTTCCTACGTCTGCCGCTGCATGCCTGCCCCCTGAGCAAGGAGCATAAGGAGCTCCGAAACGCATTGGGGCTTAATGAAATATCCAGCGATGTGTCCCGTTGTGCCTCAATAAAGGACTTAACTGTGATGGCTGAGTTTGCCTGTCATTGCGTGCACCTCCAACCATGGCAGCGTAATGGAACATATTTACCGGCCGAGCCAGGTCGGGAAGGTAGAAACATCACGACAATGTTTGTGGACTGCAGGATTCGAAAAATTGAGAAACCGTATTGCAGAATGACAATTTTTGTGCATTTAACTTTCAACGGACACAGATTTGGAGGCCTGACTAAGGGTTTGATTTTATCTTGCAGGAGGCAGAGGCCAACATGGGTCCTATGGTGGTTCGAGGACTCCGAATCCCATAAGTCCAAAGATGACATCAGCAATAACTGCTATGAAACAGGACGAACCAGGGACTTGTTCTCTTCCTACGTCTGCCGCTGCATGCCCGCCCCGTGAGCAAGGAGCATAAGGAGCTCCGAAACGCTTTGGGACTAAATGAAATATCCAGCGCTGTGTCCCGTTGTGTCTCAATAAAGGATTTAACCGTGGTGGCTGAGTTTGCCTGTCATTGCGTGCACCTCCAACTGTGGCAGCGTAATGGAATGTATATATATATATATATCTATATATATATATATATATTTCTCCACTCGACCACTTGCAACCAAGTAATCCTAGGACACAACGGGGTAAGTTTCAGGAGCCCTTTATTCACTGCAGTGTACAGCATAATGCATTTCGGCAATTTTGCCTTCTTCAGATGCTGGTGACCGCCAGGTGATGCCTTCTCCCTCTTTAGAAACTGCTCGGACGCTCCCACAGGTGGGAGATCAGCTGATCCTGTTGTAGTTCGGGCAGAGGCATTACAATGTCCAACTACCTCTCCCAGCATGCACCAGAAGTAGTCCGTGTGGCAGCCAGATCTGCTCGTGTGAGCGCTGTGTGTCCCGCAAAAGAGGGGCCGTGTTGTGGCAGGAGAGCCCGTATTCCATGTGCCCAGGGCTCCCTCCGGTCCCGAACGCCTTCGCCTCAAAAATGGAACAAGTCGGACCGTGAAGCGGGAGGGATTCAACCCGCCTCCCCGTGTAGTCACGGTCTACCACTGGCAGCGGCCACTGAGCCTGCTCGTTCCTGGGGCGGTACAGGGAACTATCGATACCTCGATTCCGCAACAGTTTGCCAGCAATGTCCCTGGAGTCTTGTAAGGCTGGTCCTAGTACTGCGTTCCTGGCAGACGCACAAAATTTCTCCACTCGACCACTTGCAACCAAGTAATCCTAGGACACAACAGGGTAAGTTTCAGGAGCCCTTTATTCACTGCAGTGTACAGCATAATGCATTTCGGCGATTTTGCCTTCTTCAGATGCTGGTGACCGCCAGGTGACGCCTTCTCCCTCTTTAGAAACTGCTCGGACGCTCCCACAGGTGGTAGATCAGCTGATCCTGTTGTAGTTCGGGCAGAGGCATTACAATGTCCAACTACCTCTCCCAGCATGCACCAGAAGTAGTCCGTGTGGCAGCCGGATCTGCTCGTGTGAGCGCTGTGTGTCCCGCAAAAGAGGGTCCGTGTTGTGGGACTAAATGAAATATCCAGCGCTGTGTCCCGTTGTGTCTCAATAAAGGAGTTTGCCTGTCATTGCGTGCACCTCCAACTGTGGCAGCGTAATGGAATGTATATATATATATACATATATATATATATATATATATATATATATATATATATATATATATATATATATATATATATATATATATATATATATATATATATATATTGTATATATATATACACACACATACATACATTCACTTCAGTTCAAATTCCCTTAATAGAGATCGGACGCCAACTCCAAGATATGACTCATGTAGAATTTCTTAGTGCACTTTTATTAATCCGTTGTAATGCGTTTCTGCTAGGCCTGGGCGTAGTTTGGGGTGTTTTGCTATGTGGAACTCCGCGAAGTTACAAAAAACTCTGCAAAGTTCTGCGAGTGGTGGAGTGCTTTGCGAACTGCAGTTTGTGCTGGTATTCCTGCCGCTCGGGTAGAAATTCTACCCAAGCAGCAGCTTGCGCTCACAAACTTACTGTTCGCGATCGTGAACTTATCGTTCGCGAATGCAAGCGGGTAAAAAACTCCGCTGCACATCGCGAACGGAGCGAAGTTCACTGCACAGGCCTAGTTTCGGCATTGCTGCCTTGGTCCCACAGGGAGCGTTGTTTAATCATTACTTTTAAAACTATGGAACCTCTGGTCACATGATGCTCAGTAACAATCACAACTGAAAATAGACTAATGTTTGTTATTCCTACTGGTGATTTTCTACAATTTATAAAACACCCCAATGCAGAGAAACAGTACAATTAGGTGCATGTTTCCTGTGAAAACAAAATTATGATCATAAATGTATATTAAATTTAACATCTCCAAAAGACTTGTGTTTCAATTATTTTCAGTTGCTGCTTATTATGAACTATACATTTTGATGAGAACTTCATAACAACATTGACAAAATAAAGTGAAAGTGCGAACTTAAATTTAAACAAATTGTAGCCCTTCCTAATTGAATTTCTCAAGTATAAAATACATTTATAAACTGAAGAATGTAAAACACTATATTAAGATCGGTTTGACTGCTCTATGATATGGATTTTTCAATGCTTTAATTGTTTTCTTCTTTTGTATACATATATATCTATATCTATCTATCTATATATGTATGTGCGTGTATATATATATATCTGACACGCCCCTCGTTCAGGAGCACCGCAACATAACCCACAAGCCTTTGACTTTGAGTGCTTAGAAGGCACATTGCGGCGCCCCCCCCCCCAGCCTGAAGTGTCTTGGAGGTACTGGGGAGAGGGAGCAGGCAGGCTGTCTGCTGTGATAATATTCCACCCGTTCGTTCCTGCAATTTCAAAGGAGCAGGCGAAGCAACAAATGCATTATCATGTGTGAAGATGGGTCACTGTACCACAATCTGACTGCTTGGTTTGTTTGTTCCATATTGCATTACTCGGTGTACCGTGCCCGAGGTCTCGTGGCTGGGATTACAGCGACATTGATCATCGGAGGAACTTTCCCTGTCTGCTTTCTACATCTATGAGTCCCAGCCAATGAGAACACTCGGTGTATTCAAACAGCAGCCCCGCAAAATGAATCACCATGACACATTCAGCACTTACCTGGCACTGATGAGGCACACACCGAAACGCGTTTGCCAGACGCTGTAATAGTGGACATCGGGACGTTGGCAAAAGTGCACCGGTGGCAATAAAATTCAGTTTGGCAACCCGAGCATGTGTCAGACCTGTTTTAACTGAAAGCAGGATTGGAGGAGTATGTGAGGCGGAGGTCGGCTCCGCAATATCTGACATGCCCCTCGTTCAGGAGCACCGCAACATAACTGACAAACCTTTGACTTTGAGTGCTTAGAAGGCACATTGCGGCGCCCCCCCAGCCTGAAGTGTCTTGGAGGTACTGGGGAGAGGGAGCAGGCAGGCTGTCTGCTTAAAGGAATGCCCGGCTGTGATAATATTCCACCCGTTCGTTCCTGCAATTTCAAAGGAGCAGGCGAAGCAACAAATGCATTATCATGTGTGAAGATGGGTCACTGTACCACAATCTGACTGCTTGGTTTGTTTGTTCCACATTGCAGGACTTGGTGTACTGTGCCCGAGGTCTCGTGGTTGGGATTACAGCGACATTGATCATCGGAGGAACTTTCCCTGTCTGCTTTCTACATCTATGAGTCCCAGCCAATGAGAACACTCGGTGTATTCAAACAGCAGCCCCGCGAAATGAATCACCATGACACATTCAGCACTTACCTGGCACTGATGAGGCACACGCCGAAACGCGTCTGCCAGACGCTGTAATAGTGGACATCGCGACGTTGGCAAAAGTTCACCGGTGGCAATAAAATTCAGTTTGGCAACCCGAGCATGTGTCAGACCTGTTTTAACTGAAAGCAGGATTGGAGGAGTATGTGAGGCGGAGTTCGGCTCCGCAATATCTGACATGCCCCTCGTTCAGGAGCACCGCAACATAACTGACAAACCTTTGACTTTGAGTGCTTAGAAGGCACATTGCGGCGCCCCCCCAGCCTGAAGTGTCTTGGAGGTACTGGGGAGAGGGAGCAGGCAGGCTGTCTGCTTAAAGGAATGCCTGGCTGTGATAATATTCCACCCGTTCGTTCCTGCAATTTCAAAGGAGCAGGCGAAGCAACAAATGCATTATCATGTGTGAAGATGGGTCACTGTACCACAATCTGACTGCTTGGTTTGTTTGTTCCACATTGCAGGACTTGGTGTACTGTGCCCGAGGTCTCGTGGTTGGGATTACAGCGACATTGATCATCGGAGGAACTTTCCCTGTCTGCTTTCTACATCTATGAGTCCCAGCCAATGAGAACACTCGGTGTATTCAAACAGCAGCCCCGCGAAATGAATCACCATGACACATTCAGCACTTACCTGGCACTGATGAGGCACACGCCGAAACGCGTCTGCCAGACGCTGTAATAGTGGACATCGCGACGTTGGCAAAAGTTCACCGGTGGCAATAAAATTCAGTTTGGCAACCCGAGCATGTGTCAGACCTGTTTTAACTGAAAGCAGGATTGGAGGAGTATGTGAGGCGGAGGTCGGCTCCGCAATATCTGACATGCCCCTCGTTCAGGAGCACCGCAACATAACTGACAAACCTTTGACTTTGAGTGCTTAGAAGGCACATTGCGGCGCCCCCCCAGCCTGTAGTGTCTTGGAGGTACTGGGGAGAGGGAGCAGGCAGGCTGTCTGCTTAAAGGAATGCCCGGCTGTGATAATATTCCACCCGTTCGTTCCTGCAATTTCAAAGGAGCAGGCGAAGCAACAAATGCATTATCATGTGTGAAGATGGGTCACTGTACCACAATCTGACTGCTTGGTTTGTTTGTTCCACATTGCAGGACTTGGTGTACTGTGCCCGAGGTCTCGTGGTTGGGATTACAGCGACATTGATCATCGGAGGAACTTTCCCTGTCTGCTTTCTACATCTATGAGTCCCAGCCAATGAGAACACTCGGTGTATTCAAACAGCAGCCCCGCGAAATGAATCACCATGACACATTCAGCACTTACCTGGCACTGATGAGGCACACGCCGAAACGCGTCTGCCAGACGCTGTAATAGTGGACATCGCGACGTTGGCAAAAGTTCACCGGTGGCAATAAAATTCAGTTTGGCAACCCGAGCATGTGTCAGACCTGTTTTAACTGAAAGCAGGATTGGAGGAATATTTTTTTTTTTAAAAACTTTATTTTTGGCGGCGAAGCAAATAAAGAGGCACAAATTATACAAGTGAAAAAGCAGTTAACACTTTCGGACCAAGAAGGTCAGATCCAAAAAGGAGGAACACAGCCAGGTGCGGCCCACATCCCGGGGGCAGGGCGGCACCTCGTTAAACCTGCAAAACAATGAAGGGAATTGCTCTTGTGCTCCCAGAATCCCCTGGTCAATATCAATACCTTCGCCAATTTTCTTACATGGTGCTATACCAATCCAAACAAAAACATAACAGAAACAAGAACCCCATGAATGGCATTTGTGGCATTGATGCAATCACATAAGGAGAGGTAGGCGAGGGCCTACTACAGAGCGGTCCTCATAGTAGAACGTGGTCAATGGTAATCCCAATGATCAACAAGCGTACGCAACAAGGAACATCGGCATGGCCCAGGGGACTGCTACACCACCTCAGGACACTGCACCCCGGATCCCTCCCCACCATCATCAGACTCCGAGGAAGCGGAGGAAAACAGCTCTGCGCTAGTAGCGTCTGAGTCATCCTCCTCCATCCCCTCGATACACATGGCCCTCCAAGCGAGTAAGTCCTCCTGGAGTTTCCCATCCCTGCGTGTGCTCTGCATATGTGTCTCCTCCGCTAGGGCCCATTCCCTAGCGTCCCGCAACCAACTAGAGATTTCAGGTGCCCTCTGTCCCATCCAAGTAATGGCCACCCGCCTGCGCGCCAGAACCAACAGGAGTTGCAGTAATTTGTAGGACAGACCCTTCTTCCTGGGTTTGGGCACCAGCGCCAGCAGACAGTGAAGCGGTTCCAGTCGGATCGCAAGGTGTGTAATCCGGGTAATATGTGCCACCACCTCCACCCAAAAGTCATGTACTAGGGGGCATTCCCAGGCCAGGTGAAGGAATCCCGCCCGTTCAGCCCTACACCTCGGGCAATTATGGCTCCTGTCTGAGGAGATACGGTGGAGGGAGGCAGGTGTCACATATGTGCGATGGAGGAAATTAAAATGTATCAATTTGAAACGCGCATTACAAGAGACTTTACGAGTTAACATTCCTAACCGCTTCCTCTGAGCTGGATCCAGTTCAGTCCCCAGGTCCGTCTCCCAAGCCCTCCAAGCCGGCATCAATGGGGGAGTCGAGTCCCTGCGCATTGCCGAGTAGAGAAGGGAAATCAGTCTCCTACCTCTGCCACAGGATAAGATGATGTCCAGAGTATTAGTGAGCTCGGGCGCCTCTGGGAATTGGGGCCATGTCGTCCTGGCTACATCCCGGAGACATCCATAATGCAGGTACTGGCCCTCACGCAGTCCAAACGAGTCCGCTGCTCTCTCAAATGACACAAACGAGTCATCCGGATAGAGATCCGCAAGTGTCTCGCAACCGCCCATGCGCCACTCTCGGAAGGACATATTCGCCTCCATCTTGAGAATTGGGGCCAGGATCCAAGGGGAGAGCTCCCTATGGAATGGCGCACGTCGCAAAACTCGTTCAACGAATTGCTGCCAAATGCGGGCCGTATGCCTGACGACATAGGGCAGAGCGTCGTCGGCGCCCCTACCCTGCATTAGTGCTTCCTGTAGCACCCTGTCCGAAGCCACTCCCGCCAACATTGCCAACTCCCAGTTCTCAGTGTCAGCAAACCATCTGGCCGCCGGGAGAAGTTGTGCAGCATAGTAATATAAATCAAATCTAGGGGCCTCAAGGCCTCCCGCATCCCAACATTGCGTCACCGTACGCAACGCAACTCTGCTGCGACCACCCGCCCAGAGAAGAGATGTAAGGAGCAAATTCAGTGTGCGGAACACCCGGGGGGGCAACGGGCATAGGGTATTCTGCAGCACATATAGAACTCTAGGGAGCATCACCATTTTGGCAACTGCTAGACGGCCCATAAGGGAGAGAGGGAGCGTATTCCAGAATACAACGGACTTGCGGAGTGCCACAAGGATCCTGTCCATGTTATGGGTTAAAAGAGCCTCATCCGAGGCGGCCACCTGAATACCCAGGTACCGGAACGCCAGACGTTCACATCGGAGGCCCGCACAGTGAGAATCCGGCGGCGGGACAAGATCATCAGGCGTCAGCGGGAACACCAGGGACTTGTTAACATTTATGCGCAGTCCCGAGGCCGCACCAAAGCGGTCCAAGAGGTGCAACAGAGCGGGGAGGGCCTCCAGCGGAGAGGTCAGGTAGAAAAGCGCATCATCGGCGTAAAGGGAGATGATATTTGTAGTGTCCCCCACCACGATACCCCATTCCTGCAACTCCTTACGGGCCGATATGGCCAGGGGCTCAATTGCGAGGGCAAATAAGAGGGGGGACAATGGGCAGCCCTGTCTGGTGCCCCTCCCCAGCGTCCACTCATCAGAGCGGGCCGAACCCAGACGCACCCTGGCCCGGGGCGTCCTATATAATATCCGTATCCACTCTCGAAAGCCAGGACCAAATCCCATCTTAAGAAGTACATGCATCAGGTATCCCCAATGCACTGTATCAAAGGCTTTGGCCAGGTCAACGGAGACCAGCACATGGGGAGTGTCTCGCCTCCGGACCTCGTGCAATACGTGGTTCAGGCGGCGTAGGTTCATCGCCGTATTGCGACCAGGAACAAAGCCACATTGGTCCGGATGGACGAGCTGAGCGACGTGCGGGGCAAGGCGATTGGCCAACAGTTTGGTTAGGATTTTCGCGTCTGAATTAATCAAGGTGATAGGACGATACGAGGCGGGGTCTGTACTGTCACCGCCCGGTTTCAGGATCATACAAACCTCACCCTGATTCAAGGTGGGTGGGAGGTCACCTGTGCGTAAGGCTTCATGGTAAACCTGCAAAAGGAGGGGGGCCAGGGTGCGCCCGAACGTATGATAAAACTCTGCAGGGAATCCATCCCCGCCAGGGGTTTTGGCTCGTGGGAGGGCGGCAATCGCCGCAGAGATTTCACCGAGCGTCAGTTTGACATCAAGGTCTTTTGCCGCTGCCTCTGGGAGGGTCGGCAAGCCAATGTTTTTGAGGTATGGGTGGTAGACCTCCTCAGAGATAGACTGGTCAGACTCATACACAGCCCGCAGGTGGTCTCGCAGAACCGTGAGTACAGCAGCTTCCAAGTGCACCATATCGCCATTGGGCGCCCGCAGGGCTACTATACGCTCAGCCGTGAACTCCCGACGAAGTATCCAGGCCAACAAGCGGCCAGATTTATCCCCCTCTCGATGCAGCCTCTGTCTATATTGCCCCAGCGTAAAGCAATCGAGCCTCGTGAGAATATCATGGATCGATCCAAGGGCCAGGCCCTCCGCGCGCTGATCCGAGATGTCCGGGTCAGGGCGGGCCTGGACACGCAAGAGCTCCGCCTCCGCAGTCTGTAAGTCTGATAGTAGTTGTTTCCTGACTCCGTACGTCAGGCCCATACATGCACCGCGGACGACCGCTTTTAGTGCCTCCCACTTAGTGGAATAGGACAAGTCACTCCCCGCCCAGTTGAGTTCCAGATAATCGGAGAGGGACGTCGCCACATGGTCCCGGGCCACCTGATCCTGGAGCAGATCAGTCGGCAGTCTCCACGAGCGGGGACGTTCCGTCCGGTCAGGCCATTGCGCCAGGCACGTGACCGGAGCATGATCCGACAGGTATCGAGCCTGGTGCGTGACCGTCAACGTGAGAGAGGAGGGGAGATTGGCCGCCAATACTCTATCCAGTCTACTGTGAGTGCCATGGGTCGGGGAGTAACAAGTGTAAAGCTTCTGTGTGGGGTGACACGCGCGCCAGACATCGATCGCCCCTATATTATGCATCACATCCCGCAAACACGCCGTCATACGGGGCTTAGTACCCGCCCGGGGTGGATTACGGTCCAGTTCATGATGTAGGACACAGTTAAAGTCCCCGCACCAAAGGAGGGGCGCGTCTAGGCTAGGAGCCACCAGGTCCTGCATGCGGGAGAAAAAAGCTGGATCATCAATGTTCGGCGCGTACGTGTTAAAGACCAGAAGGACCTTATCGTCCAATCTGAGTTTCGCCAATATGTACCTGCCTTCCACATCCGCATCAACATATTGGACAGCGCATGGAACCCCAGGGGCCACCCAGATTAGGACCCCCCTAGCGTATGTAGAGTATGAGGAGTGAAATAGCTGGCCTCTCCATTTCTTGGCTAGGCGCTGCGCACCATCATCATCCAGGTGGGTCTCCTGTAAACAAGCAACTGAAATCCCATGGCGTTTTAGGAAGGTGAGGACCCTGTGTCTCTTAGTGCACGTACCCAGGCCACGCACATTCCACGTCAAGAATTTAAACCCCATGACCACCATACATGCCCAGCCGGGCAACAGTTTACACACAGCCTAGGCTGTCGCCAGTAGGCCCTCGCCACAAAGGAGTTCAAGCATGCATCGCACAAAGCAAGCGTCCCGCTAAGCAGAAGCAACATGCGCCAAATGCCAGTGTCATCAGTGTCACACCCCAAATCCCGCCCCCCAACAACCCCAACATACGAAATATTAACTGGAACCCCAGAAACCCCACCACCCACGAGCAATAGGATAGCAACAACGAGAAACGCCACCCCGCCCTTCCCCCGCCCGTGCCAGGACGTGCACAGCCACCCCATTCAACACTCTCCACTCGCACACACACACAACAAAACAACCCAACCCACCCCCCCTCCCAGCTCCCCGAAAGACCCAAAGAATCCGGTATACGACCCCGGACACCTCTCCCCCCCTAAGTCAGCAGCGCGGGAGGAGCAGCTCACACTCACAACCCCCCCACTCGGTGCACATGCAACCCAGTCATCAAATGCAAGGCATCGATCAGTGAACAATCACCCACTACATCCACTTTGAACGAGCAGAGATTTAAAACCACTACTGGGCAATAAGGAACCTCATAACAACAGCAATCGCACAGCAGAGTCAGTGCAGGCAGGGCCAGGATCATTCCAAGTCTAGAGTCTGCAAGGCAGTTTCCGGGACCACTAGGCCCGCAGACTCCGCGTTCACCGGCGTCACCTGCAGGGTATCCGGGACGAAAATGTCAGCAGGTGCAGCCGCACCATGCAACCGTGACTCAGTCCTGTCAGGCGAGGCTTCCATCAATATGGCCCCGTCCGGACCCACTGTGGGCCGAGTCTCAGGAGGATCACGAGATCCAGAACGGCGATTCCTCCTGCCACGCCGTCGTCTCTGCGGCCTGGTCCCCCACACTTCACGCGATCCTCCTCTCTCACCCGGGGGCAGATCATCCCCTCTGATCTCGAGCCACTCCCATACCTCTGCCGGCGTCTCAAAGAAGTGTGCCCGGCCCTGGGAGAGCACCTTGAGCTTAGCGGGGTATAAGAGCATATACTGCAGCTGCATGGCGCGTAGCTTCTGCTTGACCCCCAAGTAAGATTTTCTTTGCTCCTGCACCTGCTGGGTATAGTCGGGGTAAATGGAGATGCGACTGTTCTCGATCGTGTGGTGCCCCGACTCCCTCGCCGCCTTGAGGATGCAGTCCCGGTCTTTATAGTTTAGGATTTTTGCAATGAGGGCTCTAGAGGCCTCGCCAGGACGCGGAGGGGGCACCAGGGCTCTGTGGGCCCGCTCCACAATAAAGACACTGGACAAACCGTCCGGACAGAGATGCTCACGGATCCAGGTCTCCAGGAATCGTTCAGGGTTCCCTGCCTCCAGCCGCTCCGGGACCCCCAGGACCCGTATGTTACTTCGGCGCGCCCTACCTTCTGCATCCTCGGCGCGTCTCTCCAAAGCTCGGGTAGTAGAGGCAAGCTGAGAGAGTGATTTCTGTAGGGACGCTACCTCCCCCTGCAGCTGAGTAATGTTGCCCTCTGCGTCCGAGACTTTATCCGCCACCTTGCGAAGGTCAGTCCTCAAAAGGTTCACGTCCACGGACACTGTCTCAATCTGGCGCTCTAGGGCAGTGTGCGAACCCTGTATAGCCTTAAGAAGTTCCGCCCTGGACGGCTCTGGTGACTCCCCATCCCCATCTCCAACGCCCGTTTGGCGCGTGATCCTCTGCGGTGGCAGGCGAGGGGTAGTATACTGTGTGATCGTGTTGGGTTGGGTAGCCTTAGGGCCACGGCCAGTCCGGCCTGTCATATCTGCAGCCCCAGGGATCAATGTTCTCAGCGGGGCCCTCCGGGAAGGCACCCAAGCAGGGCAGAGTGCGCACCACCACAGCGCCGGAAAGAAAATGGGCAAGCAGTGCACGGGTCCACAAGACCAAGATCGCAGTAGGCAGGACAGGTCACAGTTCAGATGCCACCAGAGCGCAGTATCACGGGTTCACCTCCACCAGCTTGCAGGGCAGAGCGGGGCACAGACAGACTCTTCTACCGGTCGCCACCGATCCCAAGGAGGCCGCCCAAAACCAAGTCCAAATGGCAGACAGCCGGGGGAGGGGCGCCGTACGTCCACGGGTCCAACAGCCTCCCCGTGAGTCCCCCCGGCGTCCCACGAGTGTCAGGGATCCCGATCTGCCCCAGGGCACAGGATACTAGGCAGCGGGAGGGGGCACAGGAGTGGCAGATCCAGAGTGGTCGGGCGCTGAGAGGATCACAGCAGACCAAGTCCCCCACACGCACCTCCGCGCCACAGGGGGGGCCAGGGCAGATTGGTTCCACAGCCCCCACTCCCAGATGAAGGCGCCCCGTCCTCCGGTCGTGCAGCTCCAGCAATCAGGGAGGGGCGGGCCCTCCGCACTTCAGCCCGGCAGGGCCTCGTAAGATGGCCGGCACCTCCGTCCCTCTCCCCTCCTCACCGCAACACAGTAGGGCCGCAGTCCTCCGGCACCGCCGTCGCCCGGTCCGGGCCAGGATCTCACAGCGGGCAGCCGGCGGGCATCAGTTTACGGACCCAAGCTGCTCACATCACCCGCTGTCCGGCCCAGCAAGTAGGCCAAAGCCGCGGTGTCGCGTGAAGGAGCACGCCGGCGCCGCCTTCAGGAGCAGCCAGGCTGCAGATCGCGGCGGATTGCCGACCACGGGTCCGGTCCCTCAGGCACAGGAGTTCCGGCGGGACTTCCACTGCCTCTCCGACGTGCATTCCCGGAAACGAGAGGGTCCGGGCAGGAGAAATAGCAGGATTTAGACGGTCTTCGGGACGGAGCTGGTGGAGCTCACGTCCTGTCGGCCATGCTGCTTGGCCACGCCCCCCAGGATTGGAGGAATATATATATATATATATATATATATATATATATATATATATATATATATATAATATGTGTGTGTATATGTATTTATTGTGTTTTTAATCTGGTCTTTTACGGCCTTTGTGCTGAATAAAGATTTATTGATTAATTGGCTGTGGGGTTCCTGTTGGATCATAGCTCTTTCTCTGAGCCTGCCACCTCTTCCCACACTCTGATCCCTTCCTTTCCACTCTCTGTCTGGAATGTATAGTAATATTAAAGCTTGACAAGGAAACAAGCAGTGGCAATGTCAATAGCTCTCCGATTGGCCCCTGAAGGAGAGGCCTATTGGCTTTGTCAATGGTTGTTTTCTTTTACTATACATCATTGCCCAGAAGTTATCATGAAATGATATTCAGTGCTTTGTAACACTAGTAAATAAATAAAGTAGGCCATCTAGAGCATTAATGGAAGATAGCAGCAAGTGTTTGCTAGGAGAAGCAGAGCTAAATAAAAAAAAAAATTGCGGCTTTAGTTTAAAAAAGTTTACAGTGACTGCGTGCTTCAACCCACTGTACTGGCTCATTGCTGGCAAGTATTTTGTTTTGACATCTTGAGTATATTGAGGAGACCTCTGATACAGCAGCAAAAACATCCATCAGACTCACATTCGGAGAACCAAAGAGGACATTAATGCACCAGTAGCTTCAGAGTTCTTTAATGGAAACCTTTGCTAACCTTCCCTTAAGTTATGGACCCGAAGCCCAAACAAGGGGGTATTAACAATAAATATGCCTCTGCAGATAAGAGCAATAGGGCTCTTGACATCTTCCGCCCTAACCAAAACTGGGAGCTCTGTGGAAGCAGGAGCTGCCTCTCACTTGAATGATTGGAAGAAAAAAAGATAGTTCCATTCTCCGCAGCCCTCCCTCGTCTCTTCTGAAGCAATCAGTTCACAAATTTGTTTGGCCTCCTCCTCTTTCTTCTGCTCAGAACAAAGCCCAATAAGCTAAAGGAAAGCAGAATGTTTGTTACTTTTTGTGAAGTAGCTGCTTCTGAAGAGGCTAAAGAAGCGCCACTGAGAATAGAGTTGTTTTTTTCCCACTAAGTCATTCAGAGGCAGCTCCTGCTCCCGCAGTGCACCCTACTTTGATGAACCCTTGCCCATATGGTAGCATAGCCAGTGTGTCAGGGGCCCCAGTGCAAGGAAGAAAATGGTCATCCTGGCTGTTTGAATGCTAAAATATAGCAATAATGAGGACTTAGTGGGTCCCTCACGCTCTGGGCCCAGGTGCCACTGCACCTGCTGCATGAAAGAAAGCTACGCTCCTGTTGAAAGGACCACATCATGAGGGACTTTGGGAGCTGGCAGCCACAGAATGCTCTATTTGTGGGGCCTGTAATATTAGATTTAGCCAACAAAGGGAGCCTTCTCATTGCTGGTCAGCTCCCAATGTTCTGCTTTGAGTGTTAATAGCAATAACATATCCAAAATGTTGCATTTTGCCCAAACATCTCAAAATATAAATCGACTCTGGGGAACATCCTTTACAACGCAACTTTTACCACGCCTTTACGACACAACTATTACAGTGACACAACTATTACAGTGCCTTTACGACACAACTATTACAACGCAAACCATTACAACGCATTGCGCTGGGGGGCGCTCTAGGATAGGGAATAGATTTAATTTACTATCCAACACCTTCCCTAGTGTCCACGGGGACTGGAGTTGGAATAGTAAATTAAACTATTCACTATCCAGCACCCCAAAGCGCTATGCGTTGTAAAGGTTTGCGTTGTAATACTTGCGTTGTAAAAGCATGCGTGGTAAAAGTATGCGTTGTAATGTCATACATCCGCTCCCAATGCTCTGCTTTGAGTGTTAATAGCAATAACATATCCAAAATGTTGCATTTTGCACAAACATCTCAAAATATAAATGGACTCTTTGGGGCACATGCATCAACCTATTTAGGAAGTGCAAACGGTGCGAATCGGTAAATTCGGGCGTTTGCGCTTCCTAAATACGTTTTTGGGATGCATGAAAAAAATTTCAAAATTCTTTTTTTTTTGCATTTCCTAAAAATGCGAATGCATTTAAGGAATCGCATTTGTGCGATTCCTTAAATGCAATGCATCATTTTTTAAAAAAATGCGAATTTTGAAATAGGAAGTGCAAATTAACACAAGGTTGACCCTCGTGTTAATTTGCGAAATTGTTTCAAAAAGCACAAAAATGCATTTTGAAAAGTGTCATGTTACAGACACACATGTCCTTAGGACATGTGTGTGTGAAACATGCACATTAAAATACATTTCAGGGGTGCAGGGGGGGGGGGGTCCTTTGGACACCCCTCTGCACCCTTGCAATGCATCAACAAATTGCGATTTCCTAAAAAAAGAAATGCAAAACGCATTGATTCCTATGGGCCTCTAGGCCCATAGGAATCAATGTAATGCCATTCCTTAATTGCGATTCGCGATTAAGGAATCGCAAATTCCGAAATTTAAGAAATCCTAAAAAAAAATTGGATTTCTTGATGCGTAGGTTTTTGCAATTCCTAAATAGCGATTCCTTAATTTTCGCTATTTAGGAAATGCAAAATCCTAGATTGATGCATGTGCCCCTTACTGCGTAGCAATGCAGTCGAGTTGAACTGTGAGATGCACAATGTACACGTTTTCAAATAACACACAACGAAAATATGTAACCATTCCCACAAAATAGAGTTTATTTGTAGTTTTGTTTTTTGCCACTTCAAAGGGCCTTGCCCGGGAACAGCAAATAGGCCCTGGCACCAAACTAAAAGTGGCCCCCCATTAGCCAATTAGACAATTTGAAAAAAAGTGGCCAAGTTCTGAAAATCAGAACAGTTTTGAACTTGTCAAGATTCATTGTGTAGGTGTGTTGCAAGGCATTGGAGACCACATGCATGTGTGCTTACTGCAAGCAATGTTTTTTCTAATATCAGGGAGATCAACAGTAATAACCCAAATGTGGCTTACACACTGACCTGTCCGAGCAGTCCATATACCACTGCCAGATTGCCCTTGAGGACAGTCTAACCATGCCCGTGTCACAGAGACACAGCCCACATAACACCATCTCTGATATAATTTCTTGTGCATTATCTATAAACCATACAGAGAATTACGTCCTGAATATTACTTCCGAAATTTCCACCTTACTTCATCCCTACACGCCAACTCAGATGCCTACAACAGGTCCACGTCTGTAAACCTGATTTTAAACTGTGTAAATCTGGGTCGATATCATTGTGGGGCGAGGCAGCTCTTATGGAACTCATAGACCTGGAGCTGAAGGGCCTTGTCAGACCTATCAACATTCAAGGAAAGTGTCAAATCTGCTTTGTTCAGAGAGGTGCTTCCGGCTTGTGGTAACCCTATAGAAATGAATCCCTTGGCTTATGTATAGACTGGACTCCTCTGAATATGCCACCAGGACCAACACACCCTACTAGGGGGGTCATGTCCACCCCTTTGCTGGGTTCCACATTCTTCTCAAGAATTTATACTGAGACAGTGCACAGAAAAGTGGTTTTAGCACTGCAAGGTTACCGCTAGGTGATATGTCAGTGCTATACAAAGCAGCAATGAAGTAATAAAACAATGATACTGGACACCACGAGGTATCTTAAATACAATTGCATGCGGTACTTATTTTAACAAGCATTGACAATTCCAATAAGTTTGGCTTATGCATGCACTGTCAGCCCAGTCCTAAGGACCCATGCACATTAATGACTGCATCCACCTATCTGTGCTGCAGCAGAGAAGACAACCATCAATTATTTATTTATCTAAGACACTCAGGTGTATGCCCCTTAAAGTTCCCACTTGGGCAGAAGTATAAATAAACAAGCATTGGTAAATGTATTAGGTTTCGCCTATGTGATTAATAATAAGTTGTTTATTGTTGTAAGTTGTAGTTTGCTGAGTAATTTTACAATATAAGTTACAGGAAGTCTGCTAAAGGGTTATGACTTGTTTATGTACAAAAGGCAATGTACAGTGCTGTTACTAGTGGTATAGTGCGGGTAAGTAATATCAAACTTTGATAAAAATGAAATGAAATAGAGAAATAATAGAATTAATGGATGTATGTTAAGAAGAGTTACGACAATTTTTGGCCCCGGTGCCACTGCAACTACTGCACCATTCAAAATCATGGCCCTATTGCCTGTAAGGTAACTGCACTTGTGACTGCCTGTTTAATAGTGAAACATTACAGTATTTGGTGTTTCGAGGGGTTCCTAAAGCTTTAGGGCCATATGTATCAGTATCAAGCAAATTTGCATTTTTCAAAGGCCGAAATTCGCAGAATTTCGGCCTTTGTGAATACGAATTTGCTAAATGGAATGTATTAAGAAACATTTGGTGCAAAATAAGGAATCGCATAATTTGCGATTCCTTATTTTGCAATTGCATTTAAGGAATCGCAAATTTTGCGATTCCTTAAATGCAATGTATGTAGCAAAAAAAATTAGCAAAATGCCCTTAAGGAATCGCAAATTACCACCAACTTCTAGTTGGTGGTAAGTTGCGAATTCCTTGAAAAATGCACATTTTTGCATTTTTCAAAGTGTCATGTGACACACAAACATGAACTTAGGGCATGTATGTGCACCACATGTGCACCCATGCATATTTCAGGGGTGCAACAGGGTGTCCTTTGGACACCCCTGCACCCTTGAAATTATTCTCAATTTGCGATAAGCAAATTGCGAATCGCAAATTGAGAATAACTTCCCATTCATTTCTATGGGCCTACTGGCCCATAGAAATGAATGAGTATTCCTTAATTGCGATTCACAATTTGCAAATCACAATTAAGGAATTTTAAGGAATCGCAAAAAAATTCGAATTTGTACATACATACCCATTTGCGATTCTCAAATAGCGATTTCTTAAAAATCGCTATTTGAGAATCTCAAATGGGTATCTTGATACATATGGCCCAATGTCCCCAGTGTAACTGAACCTGCTGCACAATTCAAATCAAGCTCCCTTTTTCTGCAAGATAACTGCAATTGTGTCTGCCTGTATAGTAGTAGCATATAGCAATATCAGGTGTTTAGAGGAGTTCTGACAACTTTTTGGCATAGTGCCACTGCACTTGATGCACCATTCAAACATGACATTGGTGTCTGCAAGGTAAGTTGATGTGACTGCCTGTTTTGTAGTAAAATATGGCAGTATTCACAGTTTAGTAGGGCGCATATAGTTTTTGGTCCTGGAGCTCCTGCACCTGCTGCACCATTCAAATCCTGTCCTTATTGCTTGCTATAGAAATGCACATGTGACTGTTGTGTTTAGTAGTAAAATTCTGCAATAATCTAGGTTTAGTGGGTCCCTAGAGCTTTTGCCCCCCAATGCCACTGCACATGCTGCTCCATTCAAATCTAAGACCCATCTAACTGCAAGGTAAGTGCAATTATGACTGCCTGTTTCGTAGTCAAATATAGCAATAATATGTGTTTAGAGGAGTTCTGACAACTTTTGGGCCTGGTGTTACTGCACTATGCTGCACCATTCAAGCCATGACCCTGTTATTTGCACGGTATCTGCAGTTATTACTGCCTGTTTAGTAGTAAAATATAGCATAGCCCTTGATGAATAACTTTATTTGTATTGTACAATGTTTATTACAACATATAAGAATTTGATAATAATGGCCAAATTGATTACGTTGAAAAAATCAATCCCTTAATGCCTACAAGTTGCAAAGAAAGGTACTGAGGCATATATAGGAAATGCCACAAACACTCTAAGGCTGAAGTATCTGCTTTACACAACTAAGTAATAAAAAGCGAGAAATCCAGCATACTATTGGAAGCTGTCTGCCTTTCCTATGGGAAGTGATCTTATTTGACAGTGAATGGGGATTATTTGATCTAAGGATTGTATTTGAGCTCAGGGTCACTATCACGCACTAGTGATTAGACAGCCTTTGGGATATGAACACACTTGCGTGATGGGTGCAGTCACACACATGAACTATGATTAATGAATTTTTTAATTGTTTGCGTTGTTGTCTTTTGTGTTTCTTTTCCAGGCGGAATTTTTCTCGTACCTGAAGAAGGGAGATAAGTATTCCCTTTTTCACGATGCACGAAGGTTACAGCTAACTGTTCCTTCAAAACATATAAATATAAAGTGAGTCACTGTCAACGCCAGGGTGGGAACCATTTAAGCCCTGATGAAAGCCCAGGACCCTTGAAGCCATAATTTTTTGGGCTGAAACATGTTGTAAGATTATTAGGGTCAAAGGACCATTACTCCAAGAAAGACCCCTTTTTACTGTTGTTAATATCCACTATGCACCAGAGAATAAAAGGGATACCTGGGGAACGAAGTAGGATTTTTATCCCCCTGGCCTACATATCCTAAGAGCTCTCTGAAATACGGTCGAGCCCACCCTGACCTTTAGGAGTCAGGGTGAACCCAATGATGAAGCATGACACCAATAGGGTGTGTAAGGGTTAAATAAAAAAAGGATTTGTTTCCTTTCTGCAATCTGCGTTGTTCACCAAGTAAGGATTTTATGACCTCTAGAGCGTAGCTCTGGATGCATACATATAGAATGGTGGATTTCTAGTTGGGAGGAGGTATCCATTCCCTAACCTCTCTTACCCCTTGAGTATCAGTGGACTACCCTCCATTGACACTGTTTGGTTATATTCGCTTAAACATAGTGCCCAGCTTTAGAAGAAGTATCGTAATGCATGCAGCCAGGGGAAGGTAACAAAAAAAAGTTCCACATAAAAGCGAATGAACACAGCAATTTGGGAATGGGAACTGATAAGAAACCCCATATAGATATATTGAATACAAGAGATTTCACAAACACAGCTAACGCGCTTTTGCAGGCGAAACCTAAAAAAGTGATCCCAGCTGTGTGGAGGGTAAGCACTTTTTTGTGGAAGCACAGAGTTTCTTCCCAATCAAAACATGTACTCTTGGCTCCCAAAAAGTGGCCGGGTCCAAAGGCCCTCTCTTGGTGTTTCTCACATAATTGCCTGGCGACGGCTGTATGATCAAGCCAGACCACAAAAAAGGTTATTAATTTTAATTAATTGAGTTCAGATTTCAGGGCCCCAGGTTATGCAATTATTCTGACTGAATGGTAGTTACTATACAAGCAGGAGAAATAGCAGGGAGTAAATGACAGACAGATCATTGTGGAGCTTGAGACATTGGTGTACAGCCCTGTTGACTAACAAACTGCTTCTATGACCTCTATTGTGATTAAGGTCAAGAGTCTGAAACACGGAAGGGCACATTTAACCCAGAGGGGTCAGTATGTCAAGCACATTTTACATTGTCTAACATGTGGTATTTACAGGGCTAATAATAAGAAGTGTGGCATAAAGCACTATGTAAAGCATATTATTATAAACTACAGCTTTACAAAGCTCAAAAAATACTTTGTAGCACTTTTTTGTAAGTTCCTTTTTTGAACTTTTGTATGTCTGTGCAAAAGTTGGCAATTTAAAAGTCTCGTAAAATATAAATGTCATAATTCCATTTGTAACTGTGATACCATTCCTTGTGTTCAATGCGATACCCACAAAAATATCATTACACTCAGTTAATTATGCAAATTACAAATGTGGGGGCTCGTGAATTAACAGTGTTTTTACAATTATCAAGGGTGAAAAACTTAACACCATATGTCAAAATGATATTGTGAATATAAATCTTTTTTCTAGACCAAATGTCAACATTGTGATTTTTTTGCTTGTTGCAAGTGATAGAAGGGGTCAAATGAGTGGTCTCCACTTCAACATGATTCACCAGGAAATGTATTCATATTTAGCAACCTATCTGGTGGTCATAATGCAGTTAAAGTTTACCAGTTGTCCTTGTCACTTTGTAAGGTACACAGTGAAAGATGTCCCAGAGGAAAATGGTGTACTATGCAAATGAGTTGTGTGCATAGGGAGCAGTGGTGGCTGGTATGGCTAGCGGGTTGCGGGGTGGGCGCGAGGGGGTTTGCGGCGGGGTTCACAAGGAGAATAAAAAAAAAGAACTTACTTTTCTTCCGGGTCCTGCGTCTCTGCTCCTGCTCCTCCTCTCCTCGAGGAACCAGGAAGGACAACAGCCCCCACTGACCAATCACCCAGGCACTGCAGCTTTGTGATTGGTTTTGAGCGTCCTTGTTTGATGCTCAACCAGGGAATGGGGTACTGGGCATGTTCTCCATGCAGGCTGTAATGCAGCCTTCATGGAGAACAGGATAGTGGTGTATTACTGGTTCTAGGGCTGCCCAAACAGTCACTGCACACTTATGAGTGGGCAAACCACTCCTCCCTGCCCTGCTCTGACAGCAAAGCAGCCCCGCCCACCCGCAAAGCAGCACGAAGCATAAAATGCTAATAACGCAAAATTATTATCATTTTATGTTTCTACTATGTACACACTGCTTAAAAGCAGTGGCGGACGCTTCTCTGCCATAGTGGAAGAGCCACCACTAACTGGGAGGAAAAGAAAGGCGACCCATTAACTGATACATGCTCTCCAATCACCCGTTTGCAATTTTCCAATGATTTTGAGATTGCAGTGCATCTCCTTTTAAAGGACGGAAGCTACAATAACAGCACTATATGAATGTGAATCCAGAAATAGATGCGTGCTACCACCTCTGGGCCTACATCTCTGCCTTTGCAGGTGGTCGCAAGTATTCTTAGCAGGAAGCCCTTCCACCTGATCATTAATGATACAGGATTTTTGCGAATCTGTGGGGCCAGCCTGTTTGAGCTGTGTTTGTTAATACATCCCAGGCACAGTGGTAATATTTTCTGCCTCACGCCGTAGATGTAAAGCCAGACAGGCCTTTTATTCCACCGGGCCTTTCCCCAGTGGGCTGGAGCCCCTGGAGGCCGGTTTTGAAAGCCCATGGCCGCCCCTGGTGCCTTTGTTATTTACCCCAGTTTCCTAAGGTTAATTGAAGCAAGCATGGGGAGGCTTCAAGTAGAGAGAGAGAAAGAGAGGGAGGTAAGGGAAAGGAAGAGAGAAAGTGATCAGAGAGGGAGAAGAGACAGAGGAGAGAAGAAGAGAGAGGCGATGTATGGAAGGAAAGATTGCTGAGGAGACGAATAGAGTAGGGCTGATTTTACTATTAATGCCAGGGGGGCTGCTTTTGGTTTCCTGGCTGGCCTTGTCGGGCCCTGGCAAATGACACACTAGGCCTTGATTATCATAAGTGAAATCAATAGCTGTTTAACTGATTGTGCGTGGATCTCATGGATGTTTTGATGAGAATGAAATGACACATTCACAAGTGATGGATTAAATTGGGCATGCGCAAAGCGTGCTCGTCACTAGATGGAACATGCCCATAGCAGGGTGATACACAAAGAATTCCATTTGAAACTGTACATAGTGTTCAATGCACATGAAAATATGTATGTAAAACAAAAAAATCATCACGTTGATCACAATTTGAGGTGCAAGTTGTGCATTCTGCATTTTGGCCAATTTCAACCTGTGATGGGAAATTAATTGATTATACTTCTAAGCAGTTCTCGGACCATTTCATATGGCCAACCTATTATTTTGACAAGAAAGTATATTATCTGTATACTTACTGAACATGTTTGTAGAATTTAAGGCTTCTTAAGCCTGAGGCATAACATAATCTGCATTGGTTTAGCCAGTGCACATGCACTTCAATGCACACAAGAAGAATGGGATTTACAGTGAACATTACAGATTTAGCGTGAATTATTGGGCAAAGATGGCAGTAAAAATGATTCACTGTTTGCTATTGCAAAGCTTGCAATGGTTTGCGCATGCCAAGAGCGGGCAGTAATAATTTGAATAGTGTAGTACAATCAATATGCCTTTTTAGATAAAACAAACAATAAGTAGCTTTGAATCTAAAATAAGCTAGTCTATTTCACTGGATGGCAATCAGGTATCAGATCCTATGCAACACATAATCATAAACAAGATGAAAATAGTTACATATTTTTTCTCATATTTAGAATGACTATATGGAACTACATATGATGATATCTAGCATACTGTCCTGTATAGTAAAGTGCATTAAATGTACATAGAGGCTCTGGCAGCCCCACCACAAATAGGTTTGAATCAATTTCACTTTGCTTGTTCTTAAACTTGCCCATTGCATTCTAAGCAGACCAGATGCATGTGGTGACTCCATATGTCACAGACTGGTCTGTCTTTTAACACAATATCAAAGCATCTACAACGAATAGCTTACCTATAAGTTGCTCTCCTGTGTGCAGCCCGTCCTACTAAATTGGAAGGTTTCGCTTGATTGAAATAATATATGTATTCCAATATTATTATTTTTTTTATTTAAAACGAAAATGTGTGTATTTTCAGAAACCATAAGCTGATGTTTAGAGAAAAAAAAATTCATTTCCAAAATCTTTTTAAAGCTGATATTTGAGTGGGCAATCATGCGGTGTTTGTGAGAGGTATTGCTAACATTAACTTGGTGCCAAGGGGATTGCAGCTATGCCTGTTATGTACCCGAGGCATTCCACACTGACAAAGCCTTTTTTTTACATTACTGCTGGCAACCGTGCCTGATGAACTAAGGTAATCAGTATTCGTAAGCTTGCATATGGTGGCCAGTTAAGTAATCTTGCCTGATTAGGTCACTATTACAACACTTATAATTAGTTCAGGGTGATTTTAATTGCACATAAGTAGCTCTTATTACAAAAAATGTTGGGAACCCCTGATCCACATGACTCCATATGTAATAGACATTAAATAACGAAACAAGCCTTTTTGTGCAAATAGTTATTTTCT
This sequence comes from Lissotriton vulgaris, assembly GCF_964263255.1. NCBI lineage: Eukaryota > Metazoa > Chordata > Amphibia > Caudata > Salamandridae > Lissotriton > Lissotriton vulgaris. Next base: position 824,982,190 of record NC_141685.1, on the reverse strand, counting down.
TAGGGCAGAAAAAGAAGTGCTTGATAGATTCACTGGCCAACAGAGCACACAGCATCGTTCATCACAGACCTTATCATTTTTCCATTATTATCTCTGTCATAGCAATGACTATGTGTAGTGGTATATTGTGGTGAGTACTAATGAGACGCATTCTTTAGTTTTTAATGTTTTTCTGGCAGTGTTTTTAGGTCTTGCCTGAGCCAGCGCGCATGCACTGCTCTGGCAGACATTAAGTAACTACTTGGGAAACTGGTACTTCCTGGCCACCAGCTTGCCAGAACGCGCACAAGCACGCGTGCAGCTGGGCGCGCATCACTTGTGTGCTTCGCGTCATCGTGATCACTTTTGCTCTGCTGTCCACCTCAGCCTGCCAGCAGCAATCCTCACTCAAGGTACGGCCCCTCCGAGTGTATATTTTATTTTTCTTGAAGTGCAGCCTCCTGCCTTGTTTCTCTTCTGTTCCTATCTCCTGACGTGCTCCGTATTGCCACAAATGCTAATCACAGAACAGCCTCTCTTAAAACGTCTTTTATGTGTACTTTTACAACCACCATTGTTAAATGCCAACACATGCGCAGCTTCGTTCCTGACTTTTATTCCTGTCTAAATTGGTCTTCAAAACATTTTATGCTTTGGTTACACAAGGAATACATTACTGACTCGGCAGTACAAAGTCAACTCAGTGTTTGTAAGGGCCACTTGTAGCGATTTCCTTAGCTGATATTTTAAGACGGTGCTTTTTATGGATTTCTGAAATGTGAAGGGTAGGATTTTTAAAACCTGTCTAAGTGGCAAAACATGTTTTCTATATCCACTTAGCTAAACCTTCCGATCTTTTCTGAGTACCATGGTGCCTCTCAACTGACGTGACAAGCTGGAGAAAATAAAAAGTGTCTGCATTAATACTTACCGCGCAACCGTCATGCAGGGCCTTGATGTAGGGATTATTGTCATACGCCATTTCTTCATCGTTTCACCCCAGGAACCGCAGCGCTTTGTCGTAGTTGTTGGCTGTCGCGTCGTGCCAAGCCACTGACAGGTGGCAGTTGTAAGTGAAATTTTGTCTTTTTTTTTTCTGCCGCTCCTCGCCAGACACGGGTGCACAGGGCTTGTTATAAAATGCGATCAAAATTCACGATTGGGGATTTCAAGGTATTGAATTAATCTTCTTTTGCTACAATGACACTTTTGGTTATGTGTTTGCGTGTGCCCTGTGAAATCTTAACGGCTACAGTCCATTAATGCCCCTAAGCTTAGGCGCACTGGCTTGACTTTTGTGTTTATCTGCCGCTTATATCTTTCACCTATTTATGCGGTGACACGTCTGGCTGTATCTTTGCTCAATCCTTTTGAAATTATGGGGCTAGGGTCAGTTATTTTCCTTTTTGCGCTGGGGCACACTTCTTTGAAGTTGTTTGTTAGTTTCCTGCTTAGTTCTTGTAATAACTCTTTGAGCTGGGGCATACTTGCCTGACTCTGTTTTCAGTCTGCCGCTTGTTACCTTGTAACCGTGCCTCCTATCATTCAATGGGATGTTCTTAAGTATCCCGTCTCCTCAGTTTGTCAATAGTTCATAAGGATTGTTTTTGTTTTATTTATCAATATTTAGCTTTTTGGAAAGACGTAATCCCCTGGCAGTGTATCGTTTAGTTATGTTTTGACCCAAATGTTAGCACATGTCTCAGACGCAAATGCTTAACCTTATGAGTTATCCTGCTTCTTTGGCAACATTTTTTTGTTAGAGGGCCCTTGTATTCTGTTTTCTTTCCTCTCTTCTACCTATAGCTCCCATATCATTGCACTACTGACTGCCATAGTTCTTGTTAGCCTGCAGCCTGGCTCCCAGCGAGAGGGTTACCTCTATTGTTTAGAGTACCAGACTGCTCAAGCACCAGAGGTGTCCGAGTGCTAGGGCATGCCCAGGGTGTGGGTCTTTGGGTGCATTTAGTGGAGGATCCACTAGAGATTTATCGAGCACAGCTAAAATGGGCAGTGTCCTAGCACCTTAAACCTGGCACTTCACACCCACGCTTCAACCTACCACTTCCTATATACCTAACTATTCATGGTATCAGAATCTACAGGGGTCAACTTACCGCACAGGCACATTAACCCTCAGGTCAAAATGACCCTCTGATCCTATTGCAGATGAGTCCTTCATTCACACACACTAGGTTCATAGAAGCCCTCCTTTCACCCCTTCTTTTCGACTTATAACAGTTTGGTCACTCTCCTCCTGGTCCTTTTTGCTCATGGTCAGCTGCAATTCTAATATCAATCTCAAGGGGAGGGCCCCTTCTGCTTTGAAGTATTTAAATCTGTAGCACCAAGCACAACTTCCTTTCATGGTACCTGCTTCAGATGGACAGCATTTTCTAACACCCTCTCCTACCATAAAGTTTTTTTTATATTTTTTTTATTTTGAAGAGTTTTATATAGCGCTGGCTAGACCTGAAGGTATCAGAGCGCTTTACATGAGAATCAACAATGTAACAGAAAAAGATCAACAATTACAAATTACATCAAAAAATAGGCAATTCATTAGGAGAGGCGAGAAAGGAGAGAGAAAAGTAGTGGAGGGGGCAGTGGAAGTGAGAAAGGGAGGATAAAGGAAGAGACAACAAGTAGAGACAAAAGGAAGTCAGTCTAAAGACCCACTGGGTAGGTGATGACCAAGGAGGGAATCCACGGCCCATCTCCCCTATAGCCAAACCAGGTAGCTCCATCGGGCATCAGAAAAAATAGTTCAGTCTCAAGTGGCGAGGGAAGAAGTTCCCAAAAAAACAAACAGGCTGGGGACAAAGGGAAAGGACAGGTGAGGGCAAAGGACAGATGTTGGAAAGAGTAAGAGTGAAAGGGGACAAGACCGGGAGAAGCAAGAATGAGAGACGGGGCGACAGCCCAGAAACCGAGTTGGTAGACAATGGCACGAGGAGGTAATCGACTGCCAGTCTCCCCTAAAGCTTGCCAAGTAGCTCCAACGGTTGTCGGGCAGAGGGATAGACATAGAGGATGAAAGGAAAATTGCAGAAAAACAAAGAGGAAGGGAGTGTTTGAGACATTGAGACGGAGAGAAACTGTGCCCAAGGTAAGGCTGGGTAGGTGACGGTCAGGGGGTGAGCCAAGGCAAATCTCCTCTTTAGCTGAGCAGAGCAGCTCCACCGGGCGTCGGGCATGGTTCTCTGACTCCGCAGTCGAGATAGAGCTAAAGTGCACTCGAGACTCAGGGGTAGTCAGCTTCGTTCGTGGGGGAGCCATGGTCAGCTGCACTGACATAGGACTGTGTTCCTTGTAGCTCCTGTGACACTCACTGGGGTTAAATAACCCTGACTGAGCTAGCCAGGTTGCCTTTTCACTGGCCTGCAGTGTAACTGATTAATTTCAAACAAATCAGGCAGCCTTGCAGATGCAACCGCCCGACTTCTACCAAGAGTTCTCAATTCATTGTACATGTCAGGTATGAGTCGTCCACGTAGCTTACCCAGTCCTGTTTTATTACATTCTTTGCTTTGGGATATGTGTACATTTGCTTTTCAATGTACATGCATGACTACACCTTGTGAATAACAAGCATTGGCATAGCCAGTAGGTCTCTCCTTTGGGAATTTATAAGTGTTTACCCATGCAACAGTTGATATTGCACCAATGATATTGGATTTTCGTCACAATAAAATACACTGAACATAATCTTCACAAAAGTTATTTACAAAAGTTTAAGCTATTGCCATTTTAAATTACAATAACTTTTATTTAAGTATTAATTATTAAAAACAAAATAAAAGCCATTGTTATTTGTAATATCAATACATCTAAGTCACGTAAATACAACACATATTGCATTACCAATGCTATAGGTGTCACATTTGTGAAAATTAAAGCTATTGCCTTTGTAAATGACAAAGCTATTAATTTCGCTATTTTCAAAACCAACACATAAATAAAAAATGTGTCATTTACAATACCAATAGCTCAAAGTTTCATAATGCAAGACCTATTGGCTATGCCAATGCTTGTTAAGGCTTATGCTGATAACTGCTGGTGGAAGGTGTACACACCAGAGTGCTCAAAAAGGTGGTCCGTGGACCACTGCATGCACACCCCATTGACGCAGCCAAGACGCATCTCCCTCCAATACACTCCACCCCCTTCTGATAGGGGTATGGTGACCCCAGATCCTTTAAAGAACAGAAGTTAAAGTGCTGGCACATTACAATTGCAGATGCTGAGTTGAAGGTATTTTGTCGCATTCAGGCACCATTATATCATACCTTACTTTTCGCAAAAAGTCACAATTGTATTTCTGCTTTTTTTTCTGAAAAAAAAAACCCTTTGCTTCGCAAGGTCTGTGAGGATCCCTACCACTAAAAACAGAGAGAGTGGATGCAAGAAATGCAAACATTGTCATGCAACAGGCCTCTTTTGTGCCTAAAGCCCCATAGGCCTAATAATAAATAAATATATAAATAAATAGGCCTGGCCCAAAGTAGGGTAGTTTGTTACCAGTGGCAAAAGGAGCAGATAACGTTTTCATACTTTAAAAAGGCGGACGTTTTTGTATGGGATTTTTTTCAGTGTGAACCTCGTTTGTAATGCCTGTATTCGAGAACGCCATATTTTCTTTCATCGGCCACATTGTAAGATCTCAAGGAAGTCTGCGCATGCGCAACGGGCACACAAGGCACGAGTTACGCACGATCACGGGAAGCTTGTTTATACACCTCACAAATTAGTCAATCGCATATAGTTATTGCACTGATGTGGAATTAGCACATTTTAGGGACAGGACTTCATTGCGTGCGTGTGAAAGCTGGCATACTCGAGGATGATGTATGTAGGCTTATGGGCAGTGCAGACCGAAAATGACTTGACCCAGGTTTCATATACCGGTTACTTCCTTGTTTTATGATGAGGGACATATTTCACGATACACAGATTAGGTAGTTAGGGCACCTCAAGTAGAAGGCCCTCATCTAGTCTGCTCGTTTAATGTGCTGTCCTAGGGGTGCCCGGGTAGGGCACATCACAAACCAGCACGTCACAGATGTAAATCCAGGCCTGGTGGTGGCGACTTGAGGCAGAATTTTGCGATTTCCTGTGAAAATCCAGCCATTCCATTGTCAGCCGCGGGGACAGCGACCAAGGGCCAGAGCGAAGAAAGTCTGCGGTTTGTACATGTGCCCTTACACTATACTGCGCTAATTTCCATGCTAATGAGCAAGACTCCTCCATGCAAATGAGGCCTAACGTGCGGCATGAGCACGCCTCCCTCTGAGTGAGACTGACAGGTCTCGCGCAAATGAAGACAAATAAGCGAGTACACTAGGTAGCGTGTTGGCCGTAAACATGAAGTGTAACGGGGGGGGGTGATGAACGAGGGAGGCAATTAATTTCATGAATGCACCAAATCCGATGGGCAGCACAATAACCTAGGGCACAAACCCTCAGTACTAACTGTGTCATACATATCACATTAGTCACATGCAAATCTCAACTCATTCATTACCAGCTAATTACAATGAATTTCAACCCGTGGAGTAACACAAATTGATGCCCCCTCCCACCCAAGCAGAATGTGAAGAGGGGCCACAGAGTCACCCAAATCTCACAGACACTCATTGGCCTTGTGCTTAATAGGGGCCCTTAAAGGATTGGTGGCCATGAAATGGTTGAGGTCCCTACTGCTCAGCAGGGGCTTCGGGAAGCTCTGTTAGGCCCTTCGTTTCATCCCAGTTCAACTGGTTTCCCGGTACCACAGCTAAGCTATGAGTATGACCTATGAGACACTCGAAACGAGCGAACATCTAACTGAAGGAGTGACAGGTTGAAAATGGCACCAGGGTCCTTAGGGATACAGCAACATTTAAATTAAATTGTAGGCTGGGAACAGATTGGAATCTGTGCAGAAGATGGCCCTTGCTATAATTATTTTGTTGCAAAGAATGAAAGAAGCATAATTTCAGGTGTGGCCTATGATCATTTTTTTTATTCCTTTTCATTACATTTTTGGGAGCAGCACAATACAAGTGAATTTTAGAAAGATATTCTATGAAAATTCCATAGCAAACATGTAATGGGAAAACAAATATGTGCAAAGTTACATTTTCATTCAAAATATATATATTTCAAAATTGATAACATAAATAATATTCTTGGTAACACACTTGGGCTGAGAATAATGAAAAAGTCACACAGCACAGCCCATCAACTGAATTTGCTGCTCTTAGGGGTATATTCACAAGAACGTGTGATAACTACAGCAAGAGTAGCGTAACCCAACTTTCAAAACTGCAACTTATCGCGCTAAAATAACTCTGTGACAACGTGGAATTCACAACGTGGCGGTAGCAGGCGATAGTCTGCCGAAACTTCAGCCAATGTCCACGATACAACCACCTCGATGGAGACAAAAACACAAACCACAACACCAAAAAATCTGCGATGGGCCAAAGCGCGATGAGGAAATCAGCGAGAAGCAGCACCAGGCCTGCAACACACACCTGGCAGGTGGGAAAAATCACCATAAAAGTAGAAAAAACACCCACACACAAACTGACCAACACCCAAGCACCATGGAGGCAGCTGGAGCAGGCGCAGTGGACGAGCACAACGCCACAAGCACCCCGGACGACCAGCCCGGGATCTCGGGGACAGGGAAGGGCAAGGACAAGAAGAAGAGGAAGACGAAGTTCAGTCCGCAGGCGAATAGGATCATAGTCACGGAGGTGATGGAACACCATCAACAACTGTTTGTCACCTCCAACGTGTCATTGGGAACCAAAATTGGAATATGGCAGGACATTGTGGACAAGGTGAATGCCGTCGGACAGCACAAGAAGACAATGGATGAGGTCAAGAGGTGATGGAATGACATCAAGGGGAGGACCAAGGAGAAACTCTCCACCAACCAGAAGGCAGCAACGCAGACTGGAGGTGGGGGCCCAGCGCCACAGCTCGAGCTGGATGATATGGAGGAGCTGGTGTCGACAGTCATCAGTGTGGAGACTGTGGCCTGAGTCAGGGGATCCGACACTGCTTGAAAGGACACAACACAACCACAACAGGGTGAGTGACCCCCAGGTACTCAGTGAAAAAGGGTGGAGATGGGCAAGCAGAGCACAGTGCACACCCACAATGACTCTGGGTCCTCGCCCAGATCTAGACTGTCACAATGTACAATGCCATGCTATCTGAATGTCAACATGTACCATGCGGCTACATACAAATCAAATCAGGTATTTGTTAAGAGTGACTACTCACCCATAAGGGTCTCAAGGTGCTGAGGGTGTGGGGGTGGTTCGCAGGTTCCAGTCCATCAAGAAGGGGGTCTGTCGAAGAGCCAGGTTTTGAGGTTTCTTGCGAAGATGGGGAGCAATGTTATCTGTCTGAGGTGGAGCAGAAGGTCGTTCCAGACACTGGCTGGCGGAAGTAGAAGGAGCGGCCTCCCGATCTAGTCTTTCTGGTGCGGGGGACCACGGCGTAGGAGAGGTGGGCTGATGGTAGGGTCCTTTGGGATGCGTGGAATTTGAGTCGGCTATTCAGGTATTCTGGTCCGGTGTCGTGGATGGCCTTGTGAGCGTGGGTTAGCATCTTGAAGGTGACTCTAGCTTCGATGGGCAGCCAGTGGAGTGTGTGCAGGTGCTGGGAGATGTGGCAGTGGCTTGGCAGGTTGAGGACCAGTCTTGTGGCGGCGTTTGGATGTTCTGTAGCTTGCAGGTGAGGTTTTTGTTTATTCCGGCATACAGTGCGTTCCAGTAGTTGAGCCTGCTGGTGACCAGGGCTTGAGTGATGGTCTTTCTGTGTTCGAGGGGGATCCATTTGAAGGTCCTACATAGGAGGCGGAGGGTGTGGAAGCAGGAGGATGAGACGGAGTTGATCTGGCGGTCCATTTTGAGCTCTGAGTCCTGGAAGATTCCCAGATTGCGTGCATGGTCCATGGGGTGGGCGGGCTTCAAGGGCGGGGGGGCCACCAGGTGTCGTTCCAGGCATCTGGGTTTGCACCCATGATGAGTACTTCCGTTTTGTTTGTGTTTAGTTGTAGGCAGCTGTTTTTCATCCATTTGGCGACGGCTTCCACGCCTTCTCGAAAGTTGTGTCTAGCTGTGTTGCGTTTGTTGTATAGGGAGAGAATGAGTTGGGTGTCATCTGCGTATGACACAATGTTGAGTCCGTAGGTTTTGACGATGGGGCGAGCGGAGCCATGTAGACGTTGAAGAGCATAGGGCTGAGAGAGGACCCCTGGGGGACTCCGCAGGTTGTAGGTGTAGGGTCTGAGAAGAAAGGGGGGAGTCTGACCCGCTGCGTTCTGCTGGAGAGGAAGGAGCGGATCCAGTCGAGGGCCTTGTCTCGGATCCCTGGGTCATTGAGTCTGCGTATTAGGGTGCGGTGAGAGACTGTGTTGAACGCCGCTGAGAGGTCAAGGGATGCTGTTTCTCCTTTATCCAGTAGGGTACGGATGTCATCTGTTGCGGCAAGGAGGGTGGTTTCCGTACTGTGTTTTTTTCTGAAGCCGGATTGGGAGGAGTCGAGGATGTTGTGCTCTTCGATGAATGTGGCGAGTTGGCTGTTGGTGGTTTTCTCGATGACTTTTGCTGGGAACAGAAAAAGGGAGATGGCTCTGTAGTTTTTGGGGTCAGTGGAGTCTGCCGAGGGTTTCTTCAGGAGGGGGTTGAGTTCAGTGTGTTTCCAGTTGTCAGGGAATGAGCCGGTTGCCAGGGAGCGGTTGATAGTGTGGCAGAGCATGGGTGCGATGGTGGTGGCGGCTCTGCTGAAAATGTGGTGGGGGCAGGGGTCCGAGGGGTCCCGGAGTGGATTGACTTCATCGTCTTCAATGTGTTCTTCGATTGTGAGGGCTGTCCAGTTGTCGATCGCTGGCTTCAGGGTGTCGGGGGTGGATGGTGAGAGTTCAGTGTGTTGGTTGTCTTCATTGATGTTGTCGTACATGCTCTTGATTTTGTGGTGGAAAAGGTGCTGAGTTTGTAGCAGAGGTTTTGTGAGGGAGGGATGTCGGTGGACTCGCTGGTGGGTTGGGCGAACTCCTTGATGATGTTGAAGAGTTCTTTTCTGTTGTGTGCATGAGTTGAGATTCCTTCTTCAATCGCATTTTTTCTCCTTTTTCTGATGAGTTGATGGTGGGCATTGGAGGCGGCTCTGAAGTTCTGGGCTTCTGTGGATTTGGTGTTCCTCCAGGCCTTTTCGAGGTGGTGGCAAGTGCGTCCGGACTCTCGAAGTTTAGTGGTGAACCATCTAGCTTCCTTTGCATGGGTGTTGTTGTTTTTCTTGAGGGGGGCTATGGGGTTGGCGCTGTCGGAGATCCATCTGTGCAGGGTTCGGGCTGCGGTGTTGGCGTCATCGTTTTCCATGATGGTTGGGGTGGAGTTGCTGAGTGATGAGGTTAGCTGGTCGTCAGTGATTTTGGTCCAGTTCCTTCGTGGGAGCAGGTGCTTGTGTCTGTGGATGGTGTGTTTTCTGAAGGTGAAGTGTACGCATCAATGGTCAGTCCATGGGAGTTCGGTGGTGTGGCTGAAGATGATGGAGTCTCCTGTTGTGAAGAGGGGGTCGAGGGTGTGTCCTGCTGCGTGCGTGGGTTCGGTCACGATCTGGATGAGTCCAATGTTGTGGAGGTTGTCCAGGAGGGATGTGGTGCTGGGGTCCAGTTGGTTGTCGAGGTGGAAGTTGAAGTCTCCTAGTGGGGTGTAGTTGGTGGATGAAATGGCATGTGAGGAGATGATGTCCGTGATATAGTTGGTGAAAAGTTTGAGGGGTTCAGGGAGTCGTAGATGAGGGTTCCAGGGAGTTGCAGAGGTAGGGCTGGCCAGTATCTTGAAGTGAAGGTGTTTCATCAGGTCTGTGGGCTCGTCGGGGAGTGTGCTCAGGCGGAGGGTGGATTTGTGGATGATGACGATTCCTCCTCCAGGGCGGGTGGGGTGGTCCTACCTGGAGATCTTGTATCCTTGGGGAATGGCGATGGCGATGTCCGGTCCCGAGGTGGTGTTGGTCCAGGTTTCGGTAAAGAATGCTACGTCCGGGGCAGTGCTGTCGAGGAGGTCACAGATTTTGGTGGCGTGTTTGTGGAGGGATCGGACATTGAGGAGGATGCATTGCAGTGTCTTCGGTTCGGTTGTGTTTATGTGGGCGGATTGCGCTGGGTCAGTGGTCTTGGCGGTGCTGCAGGTGTGCCAGCAGTGGTGACAGCTGAAGGGTCCATGGGTGTCGGCTGGTGATGCTAGCTTGCAGTTGTTGTTGCAGCCTGGGTTGAATGCTTGGAGTGCCGCTGGGTCGTAGCGTTGGCGGTGCAGAGATGCAGGGTTCCTGGTGCTGGTCGCAGTTGGGTCACGGAAGGGCACAGATGGGTTTGACTTTGGGGCCCCGGCGGCGCGGCCGCACACTGGTCTTGCTGGGCTGAGGTGCCACGGGGCCAGCAGCATCGGGGAAAAATGGGCTAAAAAAGGCAAAAGGAAAAATGCAAAAAGAGAGAAAAAAGTGCAAATAAGGCAGCAAAAGTGCACGAAAGAGTGGAGGAAAGACACAGAGGACACAGAAGAGTGAAAGGTGAGATTGAGATAAGGGTAGAAAACGAGTGAAAAACGGTGAAAAGGAGCAGGAGAGTGAAGGGGGAAGCGTAAATGAGGAGAAAACTACCAAAAATAGAGGCTAAGACCCAGAAGGAGAGTGAAGGGAGAGATAGAAGTGAGGGAAAAAATGAATAACAAAGGAGAGAAAAAGTGGAGCAAGAGAATGGAGACAGAGGTCCACTGGACCACCAGGGATGAGGCGCAGGTGAAACCTGTGGGTGGAGGAGGGTCTCAAACACCAACACTCGAGAGTGCAGGGGCTCGGAGAAAGGCCTCGCTTAATGGTGGAGCTGGGAGGGAGGGAGAGCAATTTCACTGACAATGAGTCAATGGTCTTGCTCCACCAAACATGTGCACACATTGTAATACACCATCTCCCATTCACATCGCAGGGGCACCATCAACACCTCCTGCAGAGCAGTCCCAGCCACTCTTCACTGATGATGACGAGGACACAACATGCATCAACACCCAAGCCGTCCAAGACATCATTGACATCATTCACAACTCACCTCCAGGATCAGGACAGCCCAGCTACATTGAGGAGACCACACCAACTACCCAAAGCACACAGCAGGAGGCACCCACAGCCCCGGCACTCCCCTAAGACACGCAAGAACAACACATGGCCTTCCAAAGCCATGTGCTGGAGTGCAAGAGGGAGACCGCAGAGCAGGCGCGGTTGGGATTCGGCATCATGGCAACCAAACTTGATGCCATCCTTGGGTGTGTAGACCCACTCCATGGTCTCCAATGAGCCCTGACTGACATCACTGGTGTTATGACACAGAGAGAAGAACACCTGTCTGCTCAGAGTGTCTCCAGCGATGCCAGCAGTGAGCTGGCACACATTCAGAGGCTCATGGATGATATGGTACGGATGGAGGTGGAAAGGATGGCAGCCACCGCTGCACATCAGCGGAATGTAGCTGGGGTATACCATGCCCTGCAGATCCTAATCATGGCATTGCTGCCACAATGCGTGGCGATGATGAATGCTGCTGCCCCTAACCTTCCACCTCTCTGCACCCTGGTGTGTCTCTGCCTCCCAGTGCGGCAGGCCTAACCCCTCCGGCACCTGATGTGTCAGTGGGACACAGTGCGGCCGACAAGCCACCTCTTGCTCCTGATGTGTCAGTGGGGCACAGTGCCACAGTCGGTACAGCAATACCCACAGGTGGGGCAGAGCACTCATCCAGGGATCAGGATGTGGATGTGCCTGTGATCAGAAGTACTCAGTAGCATTCAATTCCTCCACCTGGCCTGTTTCTGCTTGGTCCCGCACATGGCCTCATACCTTCCCTTGACCCTCAATTCACTTAGAAGCACTCACCTTGGTCAACGACATGGACTGCCACATCCTGTTTGATGACCAATGACACAGCGACCAGACTGCAGACTGTACCCTTCCTCTTCTGCAGTACTTGTCATCCCCGGATGGACTCTGGCTGGCCCTCCATGGGCCCATATTGTGTAGTGTGCTTGGCATTGCCCTGTACCACTCCAGCTTCAGAACTGCACTGACTGTGCAATAAACATCCAGTGACTCACTGCTTTGTTATGTCTTTCATCATTCATGTATGTATGTGTGGACGAATGTAGGGTCAGTGATTTCCCTTGCGTCATTATGCTCATTCTGTGGGATGCCAGTCAGAGGGTGCTACATAGCAATTTGTGTAATGGGTCCCATGACACTACAACATGGACACACGCATCAGCCACTTCCTTGTCTGGACATAGACTGAACCACTCCCAGTGCCCACAAATCATTTTTGCAAGCCCTGCGCTGTTCTGGCGTATGACAGGCCAGGCCACTCAGCTAACACTCCGAGGGGGGCATCATTGCTACACGTCGCAGGCATACTTGCTGGTGGTGTGCAGGTTACTGGTCTAGTTGTCAGCATGTCACAGCCACTCCCTGAGGGCAGGTTTTTACGCACACCATATCCATCTGGCACAGGCGTCACAGGCCATGTGACCCCGCAAATATAAGGGTCCGACGACATCACATACCCCTCTGCCGGCGGTGACTGGATGACGGACCCGAGGCCTTGAGGCTGGCATAGGCCTACCACCTGGTGGCGCTGACTGGGGTTAAACAGGGTTTGTGGCACACGGTGCATTGCGGCCTGCACAGGCACCCCCCACAGGATGCTGACTGGTGTTGAACAGGGTTTGTGTCACAAGGAGCATTGCAGCTGTCACAGGCACCCTGCCACGGGACGCTGACTGGGGTTGAACAGGCTTTGTGGCACACGGTGCATTGCGGCCGGCACAGGCACCCCACCATGAGACAGTGAGTTTGGGTGCACTGAGTCATTGGCACCTTAAGCTGCTGAGCAGGTGTATAGCCTGCGATGATGCCCCGTCCCGGGGGTCTGACTGCTCAGGATTTGTATGCCCTGCTGGACAGCAGTGTAGGCCGAGCCAGCGGGCTGCACTGGCCTACCGCCACATGACCTCGCTTTTGTGATCACAGAGTTAGTGGCACCCATTGGGCTGAGCGAGTGTGCAGCCTGCGATAGTGCCGGGTGCCCTGGTATGTCCTATGCCATGTAGTAATCAAGCCCCAGCACCAGACGTGAGACCTGGTGGCCTGCACAGCATGGCTGCATGGTGTGGAGGGTGCTATATCCCCGGGCAGCAGGTTTGTGGCTTGCAGCGGCACGTGGTGGGAACTCCTGTCTACACGCCGGTGGCGGAAGGTTGAGCAGTGAGGCCCGGGTGTGCATGGGTGGGTATTCTCCGATGGGCGGTGGGAGGGGCTGGGGTGCCTCAGCCTGAATGTGCATGGGCGGGCAGGCAATGTTGTCTTGTACAAGTGTTTGTACTGTGCCAGTCATGTATCTGGACTCTGTTTGAGATGATGGCTCTGACTCTGATGTGTGACCTGGTGTACTGATATACATACCAGCAAGTGGTTGGAGAGACACCGGTGGCAGCAGGTGAGCAGTGTGGCCTTGGTGCCCAGGGGCAGCACCCTCTCTCTCTCCCTCTCTTCTTCTCTCTCTCTCTCTCTCTCCCCCTCTCTTCTTCTCTCTCTCTCTCTCTCTCTCTCTCTCTCTCTCTCTCTCTCCCCCTCTCTTCTTCTTCTCTCTCTCTCCCCTCTCTTCTTCTCTTTCTCTCACTCCCCCTCTCTTCTTCTCTCTCTCTCCTTTGCTCTCCTTCTGTCCTTTGATGTGCGCAGGACACGCCTTCTCATCATGTTTTTTGTCTTGCAGGCTGTGACCTACGGATTGTCCCGAGGGGAGCCACCATGTGTCTTAATTTCATTTCAGTGTTCATTTCAAGAAAGTTTCATTGGTTGCTTCAAAAGTGAATGTGTGATGCTCATTTCTGTGACGACACATGCATGTCACCAGTTGTGATTGTGCGACATCAGGCAGATTATCTCGTACATGTTTAGGTGTAGCTAATGTGGCATGTCTTTAGTCGGGGTGCCAGGGAGGGATGGTCCTGGGTGTGGTGTCGGTGGGAGTTGTGGCCCTCTTGGGTGTCTGTGCTGCTTGTTCAGTTGCTCCATGGCATCTGTTTGTCTTCAGGTGTGTCTCTGGGCTGTGCTTTTGTGGTGCAGGCTGTGGTCCAACTTTACACCAGGTCATAGTAGGTATTACATTCCTGCTGCTAACGCTCGTTCTAGCATGTTTGTGTTCCTGTCGCTGATCTGGCTGGTCGTTGAGAATGTTGAGGTGTTGTGTTGTCGCAGCTTTTTGCACGGGAACGCCTACTCTGCATCTCATTAGCAATAGTTGAGGGGGTCCTCTGTGGCAATGCTTTTTGTGGGTGCTATCGTGGGTAAACTGGTCCTGTGGGCTATTAACACCAGCTTGTGAATGGGGAGGTACATTATTTCAACTTTGGCTGTGCTAAAGAGCCGTTAATTCGGTGACAGCTCCTTGTGAATATGCCCCACAGTTTTATGAACAGGAGATAGCTGAACAGTGCCCTATCTTCTAAGATATCACACTGAGCACCTCTTTGGTTAGCTCATTCCCTTTAAGCAAACATACACTTTTGCCCCTAATAAATTTTGATAAAAGAGCTATTTCTGTTGCATCATTTCCTAAACTTCTGATTTTTAAACCCTAATAATCAAATGTATTTTAAGTCTTCGCTCAGGTAATTGCAAAACAAATAGAAGTGTGACTTATAAGCCAGAGAGCCTCACAGCAAATTGTTCTATTTCAATTTGAAGAAAGAAAATACAGACTTGCCCAAAAACTACATGCATGTGAAATAATATGACAGACAATCAGATGGAGAACTGGAACAAAGAAGCAGCATCAGCAGCATGGATGAAAACGAAAGAGAAAGAAAAAATTAGGAGATATGGGAGAAAAGAAATATGTGGGGTGCAATTTAAAAATGCCATTAAGCTTTTTGACAAAGATCAGGGCCCTTCGTGGAGGCAAGCAGTCTTTTTCATTCCCCATGGCACTTATGATTGGGAGCTTCGACTAATGTGGATACCACCTTTTGACTGCTTCTAATCCGGCCAGAATCTAAGTTACTGAATACAGAATACTTTATTCAATATTCGAAAAGAGCAGAGAAACAGAAAGCCACCTTGAACTAATTTGCGGACTTCGGACATGCATATCCATCACTAGCCACATAAAAAGTCTGCTAACTTCTTGAACCCCACTTTCGCCCATTTTTGCACTACATCAGATGCCAAATTAATGTCAGAATCTGTAACTAGTTCTGAGAGGGGTGCAACCGCATTATGGGGAATGGCATTTCTCCTATAGAGATCCATGCTCTTTGGAAAGAACCACCTCAGCCTTTTGTAGCAGGCTTTTTTTGGACAATCAAAAATTGGGAAAAATATGAAGGGATGGAATTAACTGATAAAAAAGATGTGGAATGAAGTTAATACACTAACTTTTAGCATTTTGTGAGGAGCCAACTGGCACAAAATGCTATTTTTTAATAAGTGGCTTTTATATAGAACTCCACAATTTCTTGCACAAGTCAACCCAAGATAGTCGGGTCATTGCTTTCAATGTCCCTCAGGGGCTTCTGCAGATTGGTTGCATGTAATCAGTCTGTGTTCCCTTATACAGGAATCCTGGTAAGGAATATCTCAGCATTTGGAGAAGGTTTGGCAGGTTAATCTAGCTCTCAGTATCTGGTGGAAAGTTTTGGGGAACGATCCCGCTTCTTGTTTAGCCTCTAAATTTGTAAAATTATTATATGTGGCAATGGCAGTGGCCAGATCCTTAATACTGCAAAAGTGACGGACACAGCTGAGCGCTACAATAAGGCAATGGATGCAAAAATTGAAGCACTTTAGAAATAAGGAACGGCTGTACACAATGCGTAGAAGGGTTTTTAAGAAATCTGATAACCTTTGCGGTGGCTTATGAAAGAAACCTCAGGGTGGATCTGAAAGCTTGGGTAACACATCATTGCTTCTTTGCACATTAAGTACTTTATGCACATTCGGTGTGTAGGAGAGTAGGGTCTGCTATCCTATGGTCACCCCAAATTTTTGCTTTTTGCTTCACTGGTTTATGACTTAATGTGGCTGTGGGCCTGCTAATCAGACCCACAGCCTGCTGTTCTCTCTCTAAATTATAGCCAATGCACCTAGGTGCATTACGAATTAGGAACTGGTTCACCTTATTGGCCCCTGTAATAGTGTAGCCTAGGTACCCAGGGCATAGGTGTTTCCAAGGCCTACCAGGGGCTGCAGCATGTATTATGCCACCCCTGGCCTGGCCTCCATATTTGACACAACTGGCTGATCACTCAGCTGGGGTAAGTTGGTGTAATCACCTCTTACTTAGATATAGTATTCCTATATCTAACCTTAAACTAGACACATATGTTCCTATCAGCCACTCCTATGGAAGGCCTCTTCAATCCTGGAGGCAGAGTGCTTGAAAATATGTGATATGGTGCTCTAGCATGAGCTGAGCCTGTCTGCAGCTGTCGGGAACCACTCCCTTAGCTGTTCCGGGATATTGCCATACCATATACTCTTAAGTGCATTATAATCCTCGCGGTTATATGCTAACTTTGGTTTGGCTTTATCAAAACATGTCGAGTAAGGTGTCATACGATTTGGAATACTATCCCCTCGACAATTCTGTCGACGGGGATAGCATTCCACTCTTCTAGAGGGACATGACATGTGTGTAGCCTTAACCCCGGTTAAAGTTAACCAGAGCCTCAGCGTCACAAAATGGACGCTGCCACCACACACACAAGTCTGACCTCCTGCTGCTGGGAGTCCTTCCAGCGAGGGAGGCTTGGACAAAGGGTTTCCTGCCTTGGGAGGTGCGAGCACCACCCCAGACAGGATTTTGTGTATTGGGTAGGACAGGGCTGAATAGATTGAGACATGCCCGGGGCACACAAGGTGTCCCCATGCATAAGCCAGTCCAAACCGGTCCTGGGACTTTCCAGACCCAGGCCTGGCGAGGAGCTGGACAAAGGAAAGGGGGTGTAATTGCCCCCCTTCCTGGTCCCACCCAGAGGAGGGACCTAGCAGGTGATCCACCCCTCAGATTGGGAATAAGAGTGGGAGCAGTGCCAGAGCACCTCAGATCATCCTGAATCAACTTGAAACTAAGAAGACGACTGGACTTCGACATTCTGCTGCACAGAAGACTGAAGAGCATCTCCCTTGTGGCCTAGGACTGGCCACCCTGTGAACACAGGCACCAACTAGCGAATTGACGTCTGCTTTGCCGCCGCCTCCCGCGGGAGCCCGAGCCCAGAGCCTGACAAGACCCAGACTCCCAGACTTCTCACAGCCCGATCCACAGTCCCTGCAAAGAAGGGACCCATGGAGGCACCGAGAGACGTGGGACCAGACATCTTGGAAGACACCCGAAGAGCTGACTGCGCAGCATCAGAGGCACCCTTGACGTTGTACTTTGGGGACTGAGAACCC
This sequence comes from Lissotriton vulgaris, assembly GCF_964263255.1. NCBI lineage: Eukaryota > Metazoa > Chordata > Amphibia > Caudata > Salamandridae > Lissotriton > Lissotriton vulgaris. Next base: position 824,964,715 of record NC_141685.1, on the reverse strand, counting down.
CCACCACGGAGCAGCACCTGCTCCGAAGATCAGCCCCCCAGCATCTCCACGATCTGCGTGGGGCCCTTTTGCATTGTGCCACTCGATGCACCATCCCGGCCACTAGCCACGTGGTCAGCGGCCATCTTGGCGACGAAACCGAAGAACTACACTGCGGGTCTGGTTGCTCCAGACTTGCCCTCGCTCCTGTGAAAAGGAGCACCCGCTCTGACCTTGCTGGTCCGAGTAATAGGCCTTTTTCAACTCCAGCGTGGCTTGCACCAGCCAAGGCCGGTTTGCTCCAATCAAGTTGCCAACACTGCTAACAGCGAGAAGCCTGCGTGAAACAGCTTGTGACCGACTCCTGGACATCCTCGACCCCCGGTGTCCACATGGCTGCAGAGAGAAGCTACACCTCAACGCCTGTTTGCACCCGACATCGCCTGGTTCCAATCTGGTTCCACGGTAGTCACTGGCTAGTGACTTTGAACATTGTCCCCTCTGCTTTCAGGTCTTCACAACTTCAGATCCACCCTTGGATCCACCGGTACTCTTCACATCGAGCCGCCTGCAGCAAGCACCATCGACCAGCGTGACGAAACCCGACACTACTTCGACCCTATGCACCCGCTTCCTGTGGGTTAGGTAACTCAGCAACGCCGGTGTTCCTACACTGGTACACACCTCTAGGGCCTGTGTCTCAGGTTTCAGCTTTCTAGGTCACTCGGAAGGTTCCTAACTTTCTAACTTTTACGCACCATGGACTTTGTATTGGTGAGTGCGTGCACTTTAAACACTGCACCCGAGTCCCGCGGGCCTTTCCCGACTTAGTCACTGCTAGTCCCGAACAGCTCCAGCGATTCCCAAGGCCCTAGGCCTGTTTCCTTTTAGATTGGTATCTCTTGTACCACTTTCTTAGTATATGGTTTAGGTGGCCCCTAGGGCTCATCCATATTGTGCAACATTTGTGTATTTTAAACTGTGTTTTGTTTAACGCTTGTGCTTCTGTGCTCATAAAGAGTTCAGGGGATATTTGTAAATAATAAATATATATATATATTTTCAATATATATCTGTGTGGTGTCCTTTCATCTGGTATTCAAGGGGGTTGTGTATGGTAATACAGCTGGCTTCACCTGCCTTTCAGAGTTTAGCCTAAGACTGCTTTGTCCACGTTACCACTAGGATAACTGGTCTATAAGGTTGACTTACAACCGATCATCATAAGGGTTGCTTGGCATGATACAAGGTGATCACTAGAATTAGTGAGCATCACATATCAGGCCAACTTCTCACATTGGTGAGCAGCGGATTGGGATCTGAGCTTGCTGTTGTTTTACCATTGCAATCTTTGAGAGTATCATTTGAAAGATCATACAGGTACCTGTTAGGTACAGATAAAACAAGACTAGTATACATAAGTTCTACTGAACTTAGTTGTCTTAGAGGATAGGGAGTAGCACACCCTGACTACAACTACTAGATAGGTTAGTAGGTAAACACCAGTGTAGGTAGATTGCAACATATCCACCCACACTAGAGCAATGTCTGGAGCAGAGGGGTCCAGTGGACTTACTCCTGTTGAGAGTGACCCTCCAAGGGCACCATCCAAATTTGCTATCTTTTCCTTTAAGGAATTAAGGCAGCTTTGTGCCTTAAGGGGTCTAAAGACAGGGCCATCCCCTACTACAGACCACCTTAGAGAGATCTTAGACCAGTCTGAGACTCTAAAGACCTCTAAAGCAGACCCCACAGGGACATCTGAAGGAGGCTCTCCTTCTGAAGATGACAATACTGATGCCCCTGTCCCTATAGTCCAGGTAGATGAGGATGATTAGGTCACTGGAGCTCCTCAGATAGATGTGGGGGAGGATGAAGAAGAGGAGACAGAAGGGGGGAGCAATGGTTCTGATGATATTAGAAATAGCCAGGTGCTAGTCAGTAGGCTTAACCAGGCTAACTTAAGTGTATTTGGGACTGAAGCAAGGCTGACCTTGCCCAGGCACCCAAGTGGACTTAACCAGGGGCATAGGAGGAGGAGGAATCACTCAGGTGACTCCAATACCTCCCAGGCTTCTAGAGGCTCTCATGGTCACTCCAGAAGGGAGATGACTAGCCCTCAGAGAAGGGAGCATGAGGCCAAAATGAGAGAGGCTGAACTTAGGATCCAGAGACAAGAGTTAGAGGTTGCCCTGGCCCAAGAGAAACTTGCTAGAGCAAGACAGCCTAGAGAGAGTGGGGTAATAGAACCCACTAGTGGCAGCAATATCCACAAGGATAAAGACAGGTCTTTTGATAACAGAAACCTGAGTAAGATTGTGCCCCCCTACAAAGCTGGGGATGATATCCACAAATGGATGACTGCACTTGAGAGAGCCTGCAAAGTACAGCAGATCCCTCAGGAGTAGTGGGCAGCAATCTTGTGGCTCTCCTTTGAAGGTAGAGGCCGAGACAGACTCCTCACAGTTAGTGATGGGGATTCTAGAAACTACCTGGTCCTGAAGAGTGCTCTGATTGATGGGTTAGGCTTAACCACTGAACAGTACAGGTTAATGTTCATGAGATACCCAGAAGACACTGGAGGGATGGTTGCTGGGAAGCAATGTTACAGACTATGAAGGAGTGTATAATTTGCTGATGAGAGAACACATTTTAAATAATTGTTTGAACCAGCAGTTGCATCAACATTTGGTTGACTCAGATTTGACCTCCCCCAAGAATTGGGAAAAAGGGCAGATAAATGGGTTAGAACCAGAGTTAAGCAAAAGAACCAGAACCAGGACCAGGGAGGTGACCAGAAGAAAACAGACCAGAAGGGTGGGGAGCAGAAAACTAAAGACCAGAAGTCTTCAACAGGGCCCCAAACTAATGCAGAGGGTGGGTCCCAAACTTCTAAGAAGAAGAAGAAGAAAGAAGGTCAAAGAAAACCCTGGTGTAGTACTTGTAAAAACACCTCTCACTGGACATGTGAGTGTAAAATTGGTGGAGCCCCCAGCACTGCAGCCCCTAAGGCACCTGCACCCACTAGTACAGCTAGCAGTGCTGGTCCACAAACCAAGGGGGTAGTGGGTATCACCTTGGGAACTGAAGGAGATTCTGACCTAGTCAGAACCCTTACACAGGCTGTTCTGATTTGTGAGGGGGGCATAGGCTTGGCCCCTACCATAAGTCCCAGTAATCTGGGCAAATACAGACAGACACCTTTGATTAATGACAAAGTGACTCAAGCTTACAGGGACACATGTGCCAGTGTCACTATGGTGACACCTAACTTTGTGGACCCTGGACAATACATGCCAGGTGATAATTACCTGGTGACCAATGCCAGCAATGTCACCACTACCCATAGTGTGGCAATTGTTAACTTTTCCTGGGGAGGGGTAACTGGCCTAAAAAGAGTTGTGGTTAGTGCTGATCTCCCAGTTGAATGTTTGTTGGGCAATGACCTGGAGAGCTCTCTATGGTCAGAAGTTGAGTACAGGACTCATACAGAGATGTTAGGGATATCATCACATGTCCTTGCTGTGACTAGGTCACAGGCCAAAAAGTGCCTCTCTGAACCTCAGGTTTTGGATCCTGGAACAATGGACCAAGCACCTTCCAAGAAGAAGAACAGGAGGGTAAAGGCTGTGCCTTCCCAACTGCCTACAAGTGAGGGCCAGGCTTCACAGGAAACTGGTCTTGAGACTTGAGACCCCTGAAGGAACTGTCTCTGAAGAACTTGAACCTGACCAGGTTGAGTTTCTGGGGACAGGGGGACCTTCTAGGGCAGACTTGGGGCAGGCTCAGTTAACCTGCCCTTCTCTTGAACCCCTCAGACAGCAGGCTGCTGCTGAGGCTGCTGGGAAGGCTCAAGGTGCCCATAAAGTTTATTGGGATGATGGACTCCTTTATTCAGAGGGTAGAGACCCCAAGCCTGGTACAACCAGGAGGTTGGTTATACCTCTGCAATTTAGGGGCTTCCTACTTACCTTGGCCCATGATATTCCTTTAGCAGGACACCTAGGCCAGAATAAGACTTGGGACAGGCTTGTCCCTCACTTTCACTGGCCTCACATGTCTGAAGACACCAAGGAGTTTTGTCGCTCCTGTGTAACCTGCCAAGCCAGTGGTAAAGCAGGTAGCACCACAAAGGCCCCCCTGATACCACTACCTGTGGTGGGGGTTCCCTTTGAAAGAGTGGGGATTGATATTGTAGGTCCAATGGATCCCCCTACAGCATCTGGGCACAGATTCATACTGGTGGTGGTGGACAATGCCACCAGGTACCCAGAGGCAATTCCACTTAGGACCACAACAGCTCCTGTTGTGGCCAGGGCCTTACTTGGAGCTTTCTCCAGAGTGGGGTTTCCTAAGGAGGTAATATCTGACAGAGATGCCAACTTCATGTCAGGATATTTGACAGCTATGTGGAAGGAATGTGGTGTCAACTACAAGTTCACCACTCCTTAACATCCACAGTGTAATGGGCTTGTTGAAAGATTTAACAAGACCCTAAAGGGTATGATCAAAGGATTACCTGAAAAGCTCAGGCGCAGATGGGACATCCTTCTACCCTGCCTTTTGTTTGCTTACAGAGAGGTCCCTCAAAAGGGGGTTGGCTTCAGCCCCTTTGAATTGTTGTTTGAGCACCCTGTAAGAGGACCCCTATGTCTAGTGAAGGAAGGATGGGTGTTACCTCTCAAAAAGCCTAAACAGGACATAGTGGACTATGTACTTGGTCTCCGCTCCAGGATGGCTGAGTACATGGAAAAGGCATCCAAAAACCTTGAGGCTAGCCAAGAATTACAGAAAGCTTGGCATGACCAAAAGGCTGTCTTGGTTGAATTTCAGGGAGAGGTTACCTACTTGGTGGACCTAGGAACTCCCAGGAGCCCCCAGAAGGTGCTCCATGTCAACAGACTAAAGGCATATGTCAACAGGGAAGACATGGGCTTGCTCATGGCTACAGATGAGGGACAGGAGGAAGAGAGTGACCCTCTCCCAGACCTGCTCACTCAGAACCCTGAGGATGGCTCAGTTGATGGTGTGGCCTTAGATGGCAGCCTCACTGAACACCAACAAAATGACTGTAGACAAGTTCTGCAGGCATACAGGCATATGTTCCCATTGACACCCAGTCAGACTAACTGATGTATCCCATGTGGTGGACACTGCTGACAGTCTTCCTGTAAAGAGCAAGATTTACAGGCAACCTGATCATGTCAGGGACTGTATAAAGACTGAGGTGCAAAAGATGCTGGAATTAGGTGTCATTGAGCCTTCAGAGAGCCCCTGGGCTAGCCCAGTGGTTCTGGTCCCCAAACTTCACACCAAAGATGGCAAGAGAGAGATGAGGTTCTGTGTGGATTACAGAGGACTCAATGCTGTCATCAGGACAGATGCACACCCTATTCCAAGGGCAGATGAGCTCATTGACAAGTTGGCTTTGCGCAAATATTTGAGCACATTTGACTTGACAGCTGGCTACTGGCAAATCAGGTTAGCTGAGAAGTCTAAAGCCAAGACAGCATTTTCTACCCCTAGTGGGCATTATCAATTTGTGGTGATGCCCTTTGGTTTGAAAAATGCACCTGCCACCTTCCAAAGGTTGGTGAATCAAGTCCTTACTGGGTTGGATGACTTTTGCGCAGCATATCTGGATGATATTGCTGTTGTTGGCTCCACCTGGGAGGATCACATGGTCCACCTGAAGGAAGTGCTTGAGGCTCTGCAGAAGGCAGACCTCACTATCAAGGCAACGAAGTGCCAGATAGGGCAGAGTAAGGTTGTATACCTGGGACACCTTGTAGGGGGAGGCCAAGTTCAACCACTGGAGAGTAAGATCCAGACCATCAAGGACTGGTCCCCTCCAACTACCCAGACTCAGGTCAGAGCTTTCTTGGGCCTGACTGGGTACTACAGGAAGTTTGTTAAGAACTATGGGTCCATTGTGACTCCTCTTAATGATCTGACATCCAAGAAGATGCCCAAAAAGTTTCAGTGGACAGTAAACTGTCAAAAGGCATTTGATGACCTGAAGAAGGCCATGTGCTCTGCACCTATCCTGAAGAGTCCTGACTACTCAAGAGAGTTCATTGTCCAAACAGATGCTTCTGAGTTGGGAGTGGGAGCAGTGCTTTCACAGCTTAATGTAGATGGCCAGGACCAGCCCATTGCTTTTATTAGCAGAAGGCTGACCCCCAGAGAAAAACGTTGGTCAGCTATTGAGAGGGAGGCCTTTGCTGTGGTGTGGGCCCTGAAGAAGTTGAGACCATACTTGTTCGGAACTCACTTCAAGATTCAGACCGACCATAAGCCCCTCTTATGGCTTAATCAGATGAAGGGTGAAAACCCCAAACTACTCAGGTGGTCCATTTCCCTACCAGGGGATGGACTTTACAGTGGAGCACCGCCCAGGGACTGACCATGGCAACGCAGATGGTCTCTCCAGGTACTTCCACTTAGAACATGAAGACACAACTGGTCAAGGTTAGTCTAATGTCCCTGCATTTGGGGGGGGGGGGTTGTGTAGGAGAGTAGGGTGTGCTATCCTATGGTCACCCCAGATTTTTGCTTTTTGCTTCACTGGTTTATGACTTAATGTGGCTGTGGGCCTGCTAATCAGACCCACAGCCTGCTGGTCGCTCTCTAAATTACGGCCAATGCACCCTAGGTGCATTACGAATTAGGAACTGGTTCACCTTATTGGCCCCTGTAATAATGTAGCCTAGGTACCCAGGGCACAGGTGTTTCCAAGGCCTACCAGGGGCTGCAGCATGTATTATGCCACCCCTGGCCTGGCCTCCATATTTGACACAACTGACTGATCACTCAGCTGGGGTAAGTTGGTGTAATCACCTCTTACTTAGATATAGTATTCCTATATCTAACCTTAAACTGGACACATATGTTCCTATCAGCCACTCCTATGGAAGGCCTCTTCAATCCTGGAGGCAGAGTGCTTGGAAATATGTGAGATGGTGCTCTAGCATGAGCTGAGCCTGTCTGCAGCTGTCGGGAACCACTCCCTTAGCTGTTCCGGGATATTGCCATACCATATACTCTTAAGTGCATTATAATCCTCGCGGTTATATGCTAACTTTGGTTTGGCTTTATCAAAACATGTCGAGTAAGGTGTCATACGATTTGGAATACTATCCCCTCGACAGTTCTGTCGACGGGGATAGCATTCCACCCTTCTAGAGGGACACAACATGTGTGTAGCCTTAACCCCGGTTAAAGTTAACCAGAGCCTCAGCGTCACAAAATAGACGCTGCCACCACAGACACAAGTCTGACCTCCTGCTGTTGGGAGTCCTTCCAGGGAGGGAGGCTTGGACAAAGGGTTTCCTGCCTTGGGAGGTGCGAGCACCACCCCAGACAGGATTTTGTGTATTGGGTAGGACAGGGCCGAATAGATTGAGACATGCCCGGGGCACACAAGGTGTCCCCGTGCATAAGCCAGTCCAAACCGGTCCTGGGACTTTCCAGACCCAGGCCTGGCGAGGAGCTGGACAAAGGAAAGGGGGTGTAACCTTCCTGGTCCCACCCAGAGGAGGGACCTAGCAGGTGATCCACCCCTCAGATTGGGAATAAGAGTGGGAGCAGTGCCAGAGCACCTCAGATCATCCTGAATCAACTTGAAACTAAGAAGACAACTGGACTTCGACATTCTGCTGCACAGAAGACTGAAGAGCATCTCCCTTGTGGGCTAGGAGTGGCCACCCTGTGAACACAGGTACCAACCAGGGAATCGACATCTGCTTTGCCGCCGCCTCCCGACGGAGCCCGAGCCCAGAGCCTGACAAGACCAAGACTCCTAGACTTCTAACAGCCCGATCTACAGTCCCTGCAAAGAAGGGATCCATGGATGCACCGAGAGACGTGGGACCAGACATCTTGGAAGACACCCAAAGAGCTGACTGCGCAGCATCAGAGCACCCTCGATGTTGTGCTTTGGGAACTGAGAACCCCCACCACCGAGCAGCACCTGCACCGAAGATCAGCCCCCCAGCATCTCCACGATCTGCGTGGGGCCCTTTTGCATTTTGCCACTCGTTGCGCCATCCCGGCCACTAGCCACGTGGTCAGTGGCCATCTTGGCGACGAAACTGAAGAACTACACTGCGGGTCTGGTTGCTCCAGACTTGCCCTCGCTCCTGTAAAAAGGAGCACCCGCTCTGACCTTGCTGGTCCGAGTGATAAGCCTTTTTCAACTTCTGCGTGGCTTGCATCAGCCAAGGCCTGTTTGCTCCAATCAAGTTGCCGACACCGCCAACAGCGAGAAGCCTGCGTCGGACAGCTTGTGACTGACTCCTGGACGTCCTTGACCCCCGGTGTCCACGTGGCTGCAGAGGGAAGCTACATCTCAACGCCTGTTTGCACCCGACATCGCCTGGTTCCAAACTGGTTCCACGGTAGTCACTGGCTAGTGACTTTGAACATTGTCCCCTCTGCTTTTAGGTCTTCACAACTTCAGATCCACCCTTGGATCCATCACATCAAGCCGCCTGCAGCATCTTCAGCTCCAAGCACCATCGACCAGCGTGACGAAACCCGACACTACTTCGACCCTATGCACCCGCTTCCTGTGGGTGAGGTAACTCAGCAACGCCGGTGTTCCTACACTGGTACACACCTCTAGGGCCTGTGTCTCAAGTTTCAGCTTTCTAGGTTATTCGGAAGGTTCCTAACTTTCTAACTTTTACGCACCATAGACTTTGTATTGGTGAGTGCGTGCACTTTAAACACTGCACCCGAGTCCCGCAGGCCTTTCCCGACTTAGTCACTGCTAGTCCCGAACAGCTCCAGCGATTCCCAAGGCCCTAGGCCTGTTTCCTTTTAGATTGGTATCTCTTATACCACTTTCTTAGTATATGGTTTAGGTGGCCCCTAGGGCTCATCCATATTGTGCAACTTTTGTGTATTTTAAACTGTGTTTTGTTTAATGCTTGTGCTTCTGTGCTCATAAAGAGTTCAGGGGATATTTGTAGTTAATAAATATATATATATTTTCAATATATATCTGTGTGGTGTCCTTTCATCTGGTATTCAAGGGGGTTGTGTATGGTAATACAGCTGGCTTCACATGCCTTTCAGAGTTTAGCCTAAGACTGCTTTGTCCACGTTACCACTAGGATAACTGGTCTATAAGGTTGACTTACAACCGATCATCATAAGGGTTGCTTGGCATGATACAAGGTGATCACTAGAATTAGTGAGCATCACATATCAGGCCAATTTCTCACACAGTGGATTTAACTAGAGTGGAAACTGTCTAGATTTGTGCTCTATGGTATTCAGAGTTTTTAATGGAGTATTTTGTTCTTGGAATTATTCTGTAATTAAATGTGTTGTATATATGTATTTTTTGTTGGTGCATGAATACCATGAAATTATGTATTTTCTTGCAAGTTTTGTATCTCAATTTAAAAAAAAATGCCGCTAATGAGCATGAGTAGGCCCCCTTGTGGATACAACATAATTAAATACCTTTCACCATTAAGTCAAACTCTTGTGACATGCATTGAAACATTATTGCGTTTGTAAATTTTAATTTGAGTTTTCAGCTCATTTGCTGTGATTCTTGGGAAGCAACCTACAGGATCATCCCAAAGTTTGGACAAGCTAACCTCCATAAAAGAGTCTTTAACAGATTTGACCCAGGGGAGTTTAACTGCATGCTGATGGCTGAGAATTTCCTCCAATCCATATCGGCATAAAAAGAGTTCAGGGGTAACCCAGATGCATCTCCAGTAAATACACGGGCAAAGTTCTGTCTTTTCAGTAATCAACCTGAGTCCCAAGTCAACCCTCAAAGGTAATAGGGGAGTGCTGACTACTGGTAGACACTAAAGCTGCCTTATGAATATATTTTCAGCCATTATCAAAGAGCGAGTGATTACGAAGACCGATTTGGACAGTCGTTCACAATCGGTTTCTTTGGAATTATTAGGCTGCCATAACCCATCCTTGACCAGGGGCCGTCCGAATTGGGCCCATGGAGGTACCCAAGGGACCCCTCTTTCCGACCATTCACAATGTGGCAGGAACCATGGTAAGCGCCAAGAAGTTTAAATACGTTTTTGTGTGTTCTTAGAATAGGTACTGCTTTCATCATTGATAAGGGGTTGATGCACTTAAAACTATGATGTCATCGTGTCACGCTGAATATATATGAATAATGTGGGATTAGAAAGGATGGGGTACAGTTTGAAAGTGACAATTTTTTGTGTATATGGTAGACGAATTTTCCGTGTTTTATTGACAGGCTCATTGCTAACATCATGTTTATCTGCTAGTTTAGATTTCAGTGAAATGCTTTATTGAAAGACCTGGTTAAAAGTATATATTTGCTTGTATTTTCAGATGCCCCCGACGAAGGGAATCTATTCCCGAAGTGCATTGGGTTTGTTAAAATAAATCATGACATGGAACCCATTATATGCTTCTGAGCCTTTTCTGAACATTGAGGTTAAATATGGATTGAATAAAATGAATTGAACACTAAGCAAAACAAAGGTTGAAAATTAATGGTGAAAAAATGAAGAAAGCAGATGAAATCATATGAATTTAATTCATTGGATTCAGGCAGACATGTGGCTGTGCAGCCTGGTGGATCCTAAGATGGTTCCCTCGTGTTATAGGAACCATGGGGTACCCTCCCCAGGGTGCATGATTTTTCTCAACCAGAACAAATGCTCCCATTGAAGTCAATAGGAGTCTGACCGAATCATATCCGGAAGCATACCGATGCATCCAAATCGCTCAGTCGAACTCCCCTGATCCAAGTCGTCCTGAAAGCATTCTGGAACCGTTTGGTTGGAATGCTTTCCGGACGAGATCGTAATCGGCCCAGTTATTGTGAAAATTCCTTGGCACCATTCTGTGCAGCTCGTAAAGTAAGTTTGGTTCTCAGAGCTGTGTTGGGGTTTGATTATGAGACATACAGAAAATAAAAAGTTAAATACCAGGTGGGGACAAATCTGTTATAATGTCCCTTGGAATAGGATTGAACAAAAATAATTAAGTGTATCTTTTAGCTGCCACTTTTTTTCTACTTATTGGTTCTTTCTATGAAAAATAAATCTACTTAGAATCCTCGAACTTATGCTGTGTTTGATGGAGGTAGCAGTAAGAAAACCTGTTGCAGGAGGCTTTGGACTTGTCTAAGGTTGCTCTAATATTGAATAATTTCATAATAATACTAAATCACATGGTAAAACAAGGACAAGGAATAATGTAAATCATTTTGTTTTATGTCAAAATATAAGACAAAGTATATTGAATAAAGAACCATCGGTAATATGTAATGAAAACACAGTAATTGTGGATAACATGAAATATAGCAAATTATAAAAGAGAAAACATAAGTTACATGAAATTGATATTGTGGAAAGGTAAAAATATTTGTAGCACATCCCCCTCATGGGTATGCTATGAAGTCAAAGATTCACCAACATACATTTCTGAGTTAGAATTTAAGCTTGAAGAAGAACTTGTTTCTACAGAGATATTTATACATAACAAAAACAATGTATTGCTTTTAAAATGTAGCTGTTTTGTTCCCCTGTTTACAAACTAACCAATGGTTTGGTTAAATGCTCTGCTGACTCAGCTTTGGAAAAACAACCATCTCTGTCACCATTTTTCAAACCTTGCCAGATTTGTCTCCTTGATCTGAGCATTTATTCCATGGAAAATTAAACAAAACAGAGCTCACCAACCACTGCATCACAGATTTAGTTAACAAGAGAAGGCAGAAGGAAATTATCTGCTGGAAAAGCCTCTGATGCAGCGAGAGGGGAGGGCATTGTAGCTTGCATAGTCCCCTGTAATATGTGGGAAAAAATAAATCCTGCTGTAATAATACTGTAAACCACTGAGGAGTTATGTGAGCATAGAGAGGAACAAGGCAGAAGTTTGAGTTCCTTTAACAGGTCATGGAACTCCAGTGTGACTGGGAATATCTTCATAATGTATGACAGGGGGTACTTTAATCCTTATAATCCATGATCATGCTATCATCTTTCCAACAAACTATGAAATCCTTGGTTTGTCACTTGAAAGCGATTTCTAGCACAAAATTAAACACACCAAAAAAGTAGATATTTATTGTAAAAGATATTAGAATCAGAGCAGAAGTAGGAAAAGCCTTTTTAACTGTATATTTAATTATGCTCTGTTACTTTGGGTGTTGGGTCTCGCAGCAGGTATTGTGATGTTAGAACTCAAATGTAATAAGTTATTTCAGTTGAGCTGCTACTTCATTTCTAAAGGCTAATAGCTGCATCACAAATGTAATGCAAAATGGAAATAGGCAACAGATTTTATACAAGAATTGCAGGATCTAATTCATTATATTATATTATATTATATTTATTTATTTATTGACGGGATCTGCTGTGGTTTTTTTTCTATCAAACGCACAGAAAGCCTAATCCTTATATCAGGCAGTTAACAAATGTTCTTTTAATAGGGCTTTGGATGAAAACAATGAGGAGACAGATCTTACATTAAAAGGAAGTTGGTTTCATAGCTAAGGAGCCAGTAACTCAAAAATGCACAAGTGAGATGAGGCACAAGGAAGGCGATGAGTAGACAAAAGGCAGAAAGGAGCAGAGCATATGCAATGACTTGGAACATATGGCTATACAAAGGATAGATAGGAGGGATTCAAGCACTGATATTATTAAATGATGAGACTTTGAAGTGGAACGAACACTGAAACTAGAATGCTAGCCAGAGGAGTTGAGGAGTGGAGAAGTGTGGCTCAATGATTAGAGCGGCAGACCCTGATGCAGCGGTCTAGCCCGGGACCAGGGTTCAATTCCCCAACTCGGCGGGTCTTGGGCTCAAAAATTCCACGGACCTGATAATTCTCGCCTCAGTGCCTTTTCCAATAATGGAGTCCCACTCTGCAACTCTGGGCAATAGCTTGCTTAATCTCCACAACGGCCCCCAAAACGGTAAGGATGCCTGGCCTCCACCTTGGGGGTGCCCAGGAGTGGACGCCTCACAGGGAAAGCCAGGATGGGTTCCACAGCAGTATTCGTACAAGCGCCTTGAGACCCTTGCGGGTGAGTAGTGCGCTATACAAGTATCAATTTACATTTTTTACATTTTTACTTAAAAATGAGGGAGTTGAGAAGTGAGGAGGAAGACAAAGAAGAAGATAAACACAAGAGTTCTGAATGGTATGCAGGGAAAATATTTGGGGCTGCCTAAATAAACAAACTAAGGAAAACAAGCATTTGCATAAGAAATCTAGGGGATTAGAAAAGAAGAAGATCCTTGATTATTCCGATGTTAAAAAGACAAATTCAGAAACAGCAGTAATCTGAGGTGCAGAGTTGACGGAAGAATTGAATTGAAATTCTAAGTTCCAAGTAGAGAAAGAATAAGAAAGAGAGATATGTGTAAAGAAACAAAAGGTGGGTTACAGCAGGAAGAATGAGCAGGGAAAAAAACCTTCATTTTTACAGGATTTATTTAAAGAAGTGTTCTGCCGAACATGATTATTCACAAATAAGCAGGTTCGACCACAAACATTAAGAACTGAGGAAAAGAATGAAAAGGGAAAAAAGATTTGGCACCCCCAACATAGAAAAGAGGGTAATAGCCTGTATGTAGTCAAGAATAACTTTATTTCGGTTCAGAGAACCATAAAAGGTTAACAATAAAATGATCACAGTTTATAGAACAATCAGAATCAATGAATTAAAATAGAACAGTTCGTAAAATTATCACAGTATAGAAATCCTCTACATACAGTGATCGGTTTTAAACAGCATAATATTACACAGTTCATAAAAGTCCAAGAGTATAAAATTCTTTACATACAGTAATCAGTTTGAAACGGCAAATTTACTCATAAAGCTTTCTAATAGCCATAGAAACATTTATGTAATTGGCTACCGCTGTACAAATATCAGGGGTAATCAATGAGAGCAAGAAGTTAAAATCATCAATGTACGTACAAGGGCAAATTTTCCTTAATAATGAGGCTAAAAATGTACTCCTGACTATTATATACGATGCAGAATAGAACAAAATGCATAGGGCCTTATTTATGAAGGCCTTGCGTCAGTTTTGCGCCACCGCGTGCGTAACTTTTTGTGACGCACCAGCGGTGTAAAAAATGCGCCTCGTTTCGCCATATTTAAAAAGTGACGCATCTAGGTAGATGCGTCACTTTTTAAACCCCTGCGCCACATTATACCTGCGTCAGGTATAATGTATGCAGAGGGGGCGTTCCCCCGCAAAAAGCCTCGTAATAGTGACGCAGTGAAATCTATGAGATTTCACTGCGTCACTTTTAGGACGCTGTTGCGTCAAAATCTTGCGCCTGCCTCACGGCAGGCGTACGACTGACGCAAGCCCTTTCACATGGGGCTTTCCCCATGTGAAAGGACGCATTGCTGGAGTTGCGTCACTTTTGTGACACTCTCCAGCAATGCGTCACTTTTGCGCATACAGATGCGTCAGAAATACTGACGTATCTGTAAGTCCTTGCGCCATGATGCGTCATACATTAAATATGACGCATTAGGAATGTCGTAAGGAGTGCGCAGTGAAAAGTGACGCATCGCTGTTTTCACGCAGCGATGCGTCACTTTTCATAAATGAGGCCCATAGTGCTTAGTGTCACACGGACAAGGTATAAGCTTATTAGCCCACGCTCTTTGTTGTGGAAATGCTCGCAAAAAGTGCTCAGTGCATAAACAAAATCTAGTTAAATAAAATCTAGTCTGCAGATTAATAGTAAAAGTTAAATAATACTGCGATAGGACGAAGGACATCTGTAAGAAGCCCATCTTATCTTGTTGTGGATAGCGCATATTGGCCTCTTTAATAATAGTTTTGGTATTTGGTCGGATACTCTCAGGGTTATCATAGAAATGCCCCAATCCTATCTCGTGATATTTAGCTCTCAAGAAGCGGAGCCATGGTATCTTTAAATCATTGGCCACGTTTTGGCAGTCTATGATTACTTCTCTTGGAAACATTGTCTTCTGACAGACAAATGTTTGCCAATAAAAACAGAGGGGCTCTACTTATGCGATCCTCTATGAACTCTAGTCCCAATTCCTTGTGATAAAATAGGGTAGGTACACTGTTTGGGGTCATCAATAATCTTGTAGTGAATTTGTTTTCCAGTACTTGGTACAGACGGCTTTTGTGATGTCCCCACACCCCTGCTCCATACGTTGCAATGGAAAGACATTTAGCTTTACATAGAGTGAATAATTCCCCCACAGGCGTGTGTCCTAATTTACATGCAAATTGAAATAGCCCAACCACAGCCCTGCTTGTGTAATGGGCTCATGCTTTTAAAAGTGGTTCTGAATTCAATTTGTTGTGAAATAAGTTACTCAGATAAGTAAAGTTGTCTATCTTTTCTATTCTCTTGCCCCATACAACAAAGTTTTTTGTTTCTGTGGATTTAGGGACACATACCATGATATACAATTTTATAAAAATTACTTTTAAATCAAGAGATGACATAAAATCGGTAAAAGCATTGAGGGATTTCTGAGGGCTATTAGCTGTCATTGCCATTAACACTGTATCATCTACGTATGATAGTAAAGGAACAGGTTTGCCACCAATTTTAGAACAGTCAAGCTCCCTGCTTAATAGAAAGGTCTCGAGACTATTTGTATAGATTAAGACCAGGAAAGGGGGCTAAAATACACCCTTGCCAAATACCCTCAGTTGAAATAATCTGTTTTCTTTTCCCCTTGGGTGGCGTATCTTATGGTGACTGTAGTATTAGAGAGTAACCTATGAAGGAAGGATACCAGTGCTTCTTCTACGACCATGCTTTCCATCATATCCACAATTTGTCCCGATTGACGGTATCAAAGGTGCTGGACAAGTCCAGCAAGGCAAGGTGGATAGAGCCCTTCCTGGTCCTCAGGTACTTGTTGATAATTAAGGAAAGATTGAGACAATGCGGAGTTGTTGGCAGCCCCCTCCTGAAGTCATATTGTGTTTTAGATATGACCCCAGCGGTGGTCGACCAGTCCTCTAATTGGGCAAGGAGGACCCTGCCCAGTACTTTAGCTGTGGCATCAATAAGTGAGATTGGCCTATAACATGCTGAGTTACTCTCATTACCCTTTTTAAAAACAGGAACCACTATTGCCTCCTTCCAAGTCGCATGTATGGGGCCAATAATAACTACCTTAAAAACATTTGTCAACATTGGTGCCCACATATTAAGATTACTTTTAAATAAGTCAAGGGGCACCCCATCTGGGCCTGTGGCTTTCAGGCGGATCCCCTGTACAAGTGCCTCCTCAACCTCAGATACTGTGATGGATTAACTGAGTTTGGGTGGCTGTGACTAAATCTACCAGCAATCCCTTGGGTTCTCCTCTAACCTCTTAAGCTGCGGGTTAAAAATACCAGCAAAGTGGGCTTCCCAAGCCTACCCCAGAATCAGTGAGCCCATCTGTTACACTTCTTCTGTGAATAGAGGGCCATTAATAATTTTCCAGAACTTTTTGGTATCTTTTATGGCTCCTGCTCTCTCAGATCTTCCCATGCCAAACTCTTCAATTCTGCTTTTCTATTTTCAATCGTGATTTTATAAATAGACCTTGTGGCTTTAATTAGATCTCTGTCACGGGTAGTAGAGTGAAGGGCCCTTTTTGGTTCCTTATGGGCCCTGGAACGTTCAGAGTTGAACCACTGGGCATCTAGGACTTCCTTATGATGGACGCTCCTAGTCAGCCTCTTGGCTACGTCAGAACAAAGTGACCCACACCCCAAGACAAGGTCAGGTGGGGAAGAGTCTAATTGTAAGCACCTCATTATTGAGTGGTAGTTTTCTTTACTGGTCTCTTCCTCAAATTTGGAGAGATTTATCTCAACCCAATTTAATTTGACTCCTTTATTTGGGTGATAGTGGATTGGCATTCGTCGCCCTCCCCCGCTGGGTCTTTAAATTGAACGAGATGATGAGGGGATTATGAACACTGGCACAATTAGTTTCCACCATGAAATCACGAACAAGCGTAGGGAAGTTCCTAGAAATTAGCATAAAACCAATAAAGCCAGTACTGTCACTGCCAACATAGGTAGGACACTGCGGTGGAGAGTCACAAACCATATTGTTTAAAAAGCCTAAATCCTTTCCTACAGGAATAGAGTTCAAGGCTTCGCCTTGGGGCGAGTGAGTGAAATTGGGGTGGGGCTTACTCTCAGTGTCGTCCAGCTAACACACACGTTAGGAGCTGTACTTACAGATTGTACAATTGAAGTCCCCAACCCAGAGGATGCATAACATCTGCCACTTCCTAGTAACTTGAGTAACTTCGATTTGGAGGGAATCTGTAATATGACAGTTGTTTTGATCAATGATGCTATAATACCAATTCACCAGTAGTATTTTGACTTTCGTTAGATTGGAGATCTTAATTAATTGATACCAGGGTGATGAACATATACAATTGGCTTTTATGAATCTATATTCTACCGATATAAGCACCACAATCCCTCCCTTATCTCTTCCTACAGATGATGGTATTGCAGGAACACAGAAAGAACCATAACCATCAATAGAAATATTATCTCTGGATCAGGTTTCCTGAAGACAAATGATATTGAAACCTCCGATATACTCTAGGCAGACCTCGTTCATAAATTTAGAACGGATTCCTGCAATATTCCAAGAAATAACTTGAAAGGGAGGGGTGGTGTTTTGCTGCTTTACTGGACCCTGGGATATGTTAGTGGGTACATAAGGTTTGTCATAAGCTAGTGGCGCGGGCCCTTCAGCAACATGTTCTTCTTCATGTGAAGCTTTCCCTTGGTTATTGCATGGCTGTGCCAAACCTCCCACCTCAAATGCCTGGCTAGAGTGATCTTGCAGTCAATCAATGCCAGTAAGATCTGAAAGAGTATCAAAGTGGTTCGATTGAGTAAACAACAGTGGCTGTGTGTGAGCATGAATTTTTAAGCCTGTGGGTCACAACCCATGACTCAAGCTGTTTCCCTTCTGAGGTGGATAAAAGAAACCGAGCGGATAAGCCCTTATGGGGTCATTCTCACCAAGTGCGTCCTTAAGGTGCATCAGGAGAAAGCGCACACACCTAGATTCCCTAAAAGTAATGACCAAGCAATCTCCCTCCGCAGATTTTGCCATGCTATCCAGCCAGCTCACCGGCCTGGCCATAATGATGTTATCAAAAAATTTGCCTGGGGCGATGTTTTACTATGGCACCAGTAGGTTGATTTATTGATAAGACTTTGGCAGATTTCCTGGAAGCCAGAAGGGAGATCGGGACTCTGGTTAATATCAGTGTATAGGGGTTGCAGTCTGGTGGTAAGTGTAATATGTCTTTTGCGCCCTCCCTGCTAGGGAGTGTAAATGCAGGGTCATTAAGTGTTGGGTTTACATGTTGGCGGCTCCCCCCGTTTAACACATCATGTCTGAGCCAATATATAGCCCCTTGTCCATCCTTTTTTTTTTCTGGGGGCTACTATTTCCAAGGGGATCCGATCGAAGGGATTTGCGGGGGGCCTCACGGATGACTTCCTTTATCCATGGTGGAAATAGATGTTATAGTTTGAGGGTCCATCCTATCATAGGGTACAGCAGCTGTGCTGCTAGGTTCGGTAGCCTCATTCTTCTGTGGAGTGTGTAATGATGCCTTTTTTATATTCCATAACATAAGGGGGTGCTGATCTTCTATGCATCCTAAACGATTCAGATGCTCCGTCCATCACCACCCCCTTTTGTACCGCTTTGTTCGCCATAAGTTGGCACGGTATGTTCAGACGTGATTCCCTTGTTCACTTTGCCACTGGATTGAAGCAAGCCTGGTTGAAGATGGCTGTAATGCCAGAAACCGGTCCTAGGAAGCTTGAGTCCGGTCCAGGGAAGGCATGGCTTGGCAGTTTGGGCTGGACTGTTCCCATGAGGCACAGGGTCAGACTGATTTGCATATGGCCATGTCTGAATTGGGGTGACAGAGTGGGCTAAAGAACGGTGATGGATTAAACCCAGATCTGTTGACTGGGTGTGAGTGTTTGATTGGTTCAGATGCTCCGTCCATCACCACCCCCTTTTGTACCGCTTTGCTCGCCATAAGTTGGCAGGGTATGCTCAGACATGAGTTCCTTGCTCAGTTTGCCACTGGATTCAAGCAAGCCTGGCTGAAGACGGCTGTAATGCCAGAAACCAGTCCTAGGAAGCTTGAGTCCGGTCCAGGGAAGGCATAGCTTGGCAGTTCAGGCTGGACTGTTCCAATGAGGCACAGAGTCAGACTGATTTGCATATGGCCATGTCTGAACTGGGGTGGCAGCGTGGGCTAAAGAGCGGCGATGGATTAAACCCAGATCTGTTGACTGGGTGTGAGTGTTTGATTGGTTCAGATGCTCCATCCATCACCACCCCCTTTTGTACCGCCAAGATGGAAGCCAACACCTCTGATACTCATTTACTAATTTTATTAAGAGGAATGTCTACTCTCTCTGGTATGGCCCCTCTACCCACACCCCCTCTTGTCCTGTTGCTTCTTGTAGGGTCTTACCTGGTTATTTTAATCATGGGTGAATGACCCTTTGATTTATGTTCCATCACTACCACCTCTGTTCTCTTACTCTTCCCGCCTATTGCTTGTGGAGGTTTACTCTCCACCGAGGTAGGATTGAAATTAACTATATGTCTTCCATCTTTGACGTAGGCTCCATCATTGTTCCTAATTGTCACAACAGGGACAAGTGGTACTGGAGTACTGTGCTCAGTGTCAGTCACAAAAGGATCCGTATTAGCATCCGCAGTGGCTGGGAGGCGTAAGGCTAGGGTGGGGCGTAGCAAAAGTCTCCGCTATGCTAGCTCAATTTCCTCACTAGTTGCCCCTACGGTTTTTTGGTGAAAGCCATCCAGAGTGGTGCCATTGGGATTTAGGGTGGGCGTGATTTTCCATTTACCCACGATTTAATCAGCCCAGCCTACTAATAGGGTATGGCCAACCAGAGGGCTACGGCAAGATGCAGCGTTGAGATACATTTTTTACTCTTGTTGCTTTACAATACAGGAGAGTCCCTAGGTCCTAAAATGAAAAGCAAAGAGGGGAGGCCCAGCCTTAAACAGCTGCGGGCGGGTGCAGCGGGAGATTGCTGCAGGCTTTAGCGGCAATAAGGCCCCTCTGACTCCAAGATGCAGATGCAGAAACAGAAACAGATAAGTGTTTTGGCTGAGGGGCAGTAAAAATCCTGAGTCGTCTTTTCTTCCCACAAAGTTCACCCTTCTTCTTTGTTTTCAAGGGTGATATTTGGCCAGAAGGATGTCCCCAGGTATCTCAGGAAAAAGAGAAGAAGTTGACGGTGAATATATCTGTTTGTGTTACTTACGTTTTAGTGCAGTATCCCTCACCACTCATGGCAGTGATGGGAAAAAAGGGCCTTAGACTTCTAAGTGATTCCCTACGCTGATTACTAGGGTTTCACTGTATTAGGTTTCCCTACTCTCTTTATCTTCCTGGTGACACCTATTTCATGTAGGTGGTAGGAAACGCTAACAACTACTAAATTTGGGAAATGCAGGATAGCAGGTTAGTTACAATAATAGGATTAGACTTCTGCACCCCGTTTTCAGGCTCCCTGTACTCAAGCGACATGTATTTGGCTAAAAAAACTGTATCTGTGCAACACCAAAAGTACTAAAAAAAAAATGAATGTCCCCCAATCCCCTTTTTCCTTGAAGGTGATTATGGGCAGGTATGTAACAGTGCACCAGGTTAAATTGACACCCCTGCCTTGTTACTTCAATCTCGGAGCTGACTCCCAGGCCCCCTGTCCTAGGTACGTAAAGCGACAGCCGCAACTCTCCTGAGTTGCCTCGGCGTGTAGCCATTCTATGGGGGCATCCACCACTCTACATTCCAGTCCTCTGGAGTTTCATTTGCTTCGTCGTCCCTCTCTTTCTCCTTCAGCTTTGTTTTCCTTTCTCCGTGTCTCTTTCGGGCCAGTCAGTCTTTGGCTGCTTTGGATGTTTTGCAGGTCTGGTCAGGTCGGGCTGAGCGTAATAGCATTAGAGGCAATGAGAAGCAGGCCAAGACTGATCCTTGAGGAACCCTCTACAGAAGTGGAAAGGGTGCTGAAACTGAACCTTTCCAAAAATTCTGAGGAGCACACAGAGAGATAACAGGAAAACCAGGAAAGAACAGAACCCCAATTTCCCAAACAGCATAGAGAAGAAAGAAGAGTAGGTTAGGCCACCATTTCAAAAGCAGTGTGAATATCAAGAAGAATAAGAATATTATTTGATCGCACAGGGAATCTGCATGAGCAAACTTCTTGCACTACGTTTGCAACTTGTCATGTCATGTTAAATAATTTTATTCAGAATCTTTTTGTAGATCCATGAAAGTACATAGAAGAGCATCATGGGATAAAATGTTGAACATAATTCGATACATTGTAATTTAAAAGGTTGTTCGATAAAATAATTGATAAAAATCTATTGTTAAAAATCCTCTTACTTTCTCAAAGTTAAAAAGGTTTATCATCCTAGAATCTTCTTTCAATTTTCTTCATAGACCAATTTATCCAAATGTCCAAGAGACTTCATATAACATTTATAGCATCCATATTAAAGAAAAGTTTCAGTTTGCAACTTAGTATATGAAAAAGTGAAAGGAAACACCAGTTCTCAATGCCATTTACAATGTAAGATAATAATGCAAATAACATGATAACAGGCTACAAGCCAAAGGGCCTTATTACAAGTTAGGTGGTTCGTAAACTGCCATACCAGCGGTGGTGGTCTGACCCTGGCGAGCTCGGCAGTCAGACTGCCGTATTACGAGATGTGCAGATTGATACTGAGGAGCTCCACCGCCATCCGAATTACGAATTGGCTTTCTGATGAGCTGACCTTGGCAGTCTGACCGCCAGCTTCAAGTCAACGGTAACGAAGGATTTGGAGTGCATACTCACCCCTCTCCTTTTACTGCAATCTACATGTGAGTCCTTTTTGTACCATATACCCATTGCTGGACTGGCCACATATATAGACAGTCTCTGGCAATGGGTGGGTAGTATTTTTCCACAAGTATAATGCATATGTGTACATTAGATACATGTGCAGTCAAAATGTACACACGGGCATCGATAGATATGAAAAACCTTTGCCCACAGCTGCAAGACCACCACAGCTATAAAGTAGGCCCTGCGGTCAACTCGTAATGAGGGGTTCTAACAACTGCCAGCGCTGTGGGCTACTGGCAGCTGCAGATTCGGTTTTTGGGCAGTCAGACTGCCAAACTCATAATCAGGTCTAAAATACTGGAATCATAAAATTACACTAAAGGTCCCAACCTTCTCTAAGGAGGGCCTTTAAAAAGGGTCTATGCTGGCCCTTTGTGATATAATTAAAAATGGCAAACCTGTATATCAGTCTCTTATGTGGAGGGTCAGTACTTCAAGGAAAGCTATCATTAACTCTGAAGTTTATGTATATTAGCTTCAAGCAGAGTAATATTTCATGTGGCAAAGGAAGATGGAGCCATCAAGATTCATCTTGAAAATGTACACTGGTAACTGAGGAAACGCTTATGGAGTTATTTTGACCCCTGTGGGCATCTTGCATAAACTATAGACGCCCTGCCTACATTCACACCATGGAAGACTTCCAAATGCACTTTGAGTTAGTAACAACTGCGTTCGAGCAGTGCCAAAGGCAGTGTTTCAATTAACATGGAAGGATCACCTTCGTCAGTTTGCACTGCCGGGTGGCTTACCATATCTGATGGCCTGTTTATCATTATGTTTGTTTCTCAGAAACAAACCCTCAAAGTTGGTGCTTGTTCTGAAAAATAAAAAAGTCAAGGTCCGAGATTCCCTGCATGTAGGGGACCATTGGAGGTTTTCATTGGGAAGTTCCAGTTAGGATCACATTTCGGAGGACATAGTTTTTGGGGTTTGCTAATAACTTTGGCTCCATTTGATGAATCTTCAGTAAGTTTTCCAAAAAATGTCTCATCACTTCAGCTCCGTCTGGGAAAGTTTCAGGGTGACCCATCAAGTGGGGGCCAAGCAAAAGGGATGGCTTGCAAAACTTGTTTACTTAGCAATTTGGCATAGGAGAATTGAAAGCGACACAGACAAACTTACTGAATGGAATTACACCAAATATGGCAAAAAGTTAGACCTTTGCTTGGAAAGAGTGCTTATTATGATTTGATGTATATCTGGTCAGTAGGTTTTGAGAAAATAAGGCTAAAAATGTATAGATATCTGGGCATGGCAAAAGGATTTGATTGACAGGAAACAACTTGTTTTGCCAATTACTATGTCTCTGTTTGATGAATCTACACAACACTTTACAAAATAAAAGGTAATCTACCTCAGCACCTTCCAGGGAAGTTCAGGGGTGATCTGCTAATCATGGGACAAGAAAAATGGAGTTGGGTCCCAAAATGCTATTTCCCCATGCAATTTTCACAGTGAATTTTAGACATTGCTATAGCCAAAAGAGTTGAACAGAATTACACCAGATTCAGCAAAAAACTAGGGGCCTCATTTATGAAGCCTTGAGTCAGTTTTGCGCTGCGGATGCGTCACTTTTTGTGACGCATCTGCGGCGTAAAACATGCGCCTTGTTGCGCCATATTTAAAAAGTGACGCATCTAGGTAGATGTGTCACTTTTTAAACCCCTGCGCCACATTATACCTGCGTCAGGTATAATGTATGCAGAGGGGGCGTTCCCCCGCAAAAAGCCTCGTAATAGTGACGCAGTGAAATCTATGAGATTTCACTGCGTCACTTTTAGGATGCGGTTGCGTCAAAATCTTGCGCCTGCCTCACAGCAGGCGTAAGACTGGCGCAAGCCCTTTCACATGGAGCTTTCCCCATGTGAAAGGACGCATTGCTGGAGATGCGTCACTTTTGTGACACACTCCAGCAATGCGTCACTTTTGCGCTTACAGATGCGTCAGAAATACTGACGTATCTGTAAGTCCTTGCGACATGATGCATCATACATTAAATATGACGCATCATTGGTGTCGCAAGGAGTGCGCAGTGAAAAGTGACGCATCGCTGTTTTCACGCAGCGATGCGTCACTTTTCATAAATGAGGCCCTAGATCTTTACCCATAAAGTGTGTTTGTTTTGTGACATGGTTTTAAATCTGTTGAGTAGTTTTAGAGAAATTGAGATTCAGGATTTGTAGATATCTAGACAGTTGGGGATGCAAGAGTCTTGCTGAATTCCCATAGGCATCCAAATTCAAATTATGGAGCAATTTAAACAGCCACAAGGGCCTTTTTTCCTGTCAGCCATCTAACTCTTGTGGAAGTGAGAGGCTCCCACAAGCTCCATGATAGCACTTGCTCTGATTAACTGGCCACAACACAAACAAATGTTGCGGCTGCCATTACAGGACTCAGCAACTCAATCCTGTATCTTAAAAATAATTAAGGTATAACTGGGCAGGGTAGGGATATCCTAGCCATCCAAGCCCTTGTAGGGGAGGGGAATGAGGGATGCTCCCTAGGGTCAAATTTGAATAAAAAATCTTTTAGGGCATTGTGATCCTGTGGGAGTCTCTCAGGCACAGCCACTTGTAAAAGTCCCACAGGGTAGAGAAAGTAATTTTTACAAGAAGGACCATGCACTGCATGGGATTGGCCACCCATTGGGGTCTTGGTGCTGGCATGGCCGCAGACTGTGAGCAGCAGGTGGTTGGCAACCTGCAGGATGTTTAGAGCATGGCTTGGCTGCATTCCAGGCCCTATGGCCAACCTCACGCTGTCCATGGATAACCAGAGTATGGGGCAAACTGGATGTTAAAGGTCTTGAAAATGTTCTTGAAAACTCACTATATCAGCTCCCACTGGACATGGAGGTGGCAACAATGCTTTATAATAAATGGCTCTCACATGGGTTTGATCAGTTAGTTCCTCATAAAAAATGGACACCCAAACGAGTTTCTCCCTCTGCTCCCTGGTGCTCTTATGCAGAGTCTGACAAGGAAAAGTACAAAACTTGTATTTCTAGCTATAAGCAATCTCTTCTGGAAGCAAAGAAAGAGTACTTTTCATTACAAATAACTAAGGCGGAATCTAACTCAAAAGAACTTTTTAAAACCGTGACTACTATCCAGCCCCAATATTCCTAAGAAACAGAGTGATCATGAATTCTGCAACAAAATAGCGGAATTCTTCAGACTGAAAATTGAATCCATATTTTCATCTCTTATTGGTTTGATTAAAATAAACCAGGTCGATTCCAACAGAAAGGAAGTGGAAAGATTATGTCCCCCGATTATGCCACTGGATGATTTTACCCTCCTGGAGAGGTCATATACTATGAAATTGCTGAACAGTAGGAAATCTGGTGATCCTAGTGACACTTGTCCATTTTGGATTATTAAGCAAATCCCCGATATAATTGGAACCGCTCTTACTCCATTGCTTAATGCTGCTCTATCATCCGGTATTTTTCAGAAAATATGGAAAAAAGCTTCCGTTCTTCCTTTATTGAAGAAGCCGTTACTGGATCCCAAGGACTCCAACAACTATATACCTATCTCTAGGCTTCCTCTGCAAGCAAAATTACTGGAAAAAGAAATAAACAGCCAACTCAATGATTTTCTTCTTGCCAACAACTCATTAGATCCATCGCAATATGGGTTCAAGGCTTTTCATAGCACTGAGTTAGCCCTATTAAAATCTACGGAGGAAATCAGAGAGGCCCTGGATAGGGGAGGTAAACCTATTCTAATCCTATTGGACCTATCTGTGGCCTTTGATACTGTCCACCACATGGAACTGTTAAAACGGCTATCTGAAATAGGCATAAGGTGTTCGGCGTGGAAAATGTTACAATTGTCCCTTTCGGACAGGTCACAAACTGTAGACCTAAACGGTATTATCTCAGAACCTTTTTCACTTCCGTGTGGGGTGCCACAGGGCTCAGCTTTTAGCCCTATGCTTTTTAATATCTATGTGGCACCCCTGGCTGGTATCATTAGGTCTTTTGTCTTCCAGCTCACCTCCTACGCTGTCGACACACAAATTGTGTTGTCGCTGACGGAGGGAGAGGAAAAGGAAGCAGGTGATCGCTTCCATGACTAAATGGGTTTCATATCCGCTTGGATGTCTGCCAACTGTCTAAAGCTTAACTCCGCTAAGATCGCGGTTTTGAAATTTGGCAATTGTAGCGATCACCAATGCCGGCGCAGCGGGGAGAAAGAGACTTCGTGTTAAGCGTCCATCAAGGAAACAATACATGTCCCAGAAGGCCATGCGGCACTGGAGGTCGGGTCAATGGGTGGACTCTATTTAGACTCCTCCCAGAGAACAGTACAGTGCTTGTCAATTTGTTTCCGCGTTCTCCACCTAGTCGGATGGCGTGTTCTCATCGGAGTTTGTGGTATTATGCCTGACGCTGACGAAGAGCCTGCGAGGTCAGAGTTCCTGAATGTCAACTGCGCCGACGAAGAGCCTGCGAGGTCAGAGTCCTTGAATGTAAGCTGCGCCGACGAAGAGCCTGCGAGGTCAGAGTTCCTGCTTTACAGTTACGCTGACGAAGAGCCTGCGAGGTCAGAGTTTCTGAATGTAAGCTGCGCCGACGAAGAGCCTGCGAGGTCAGAGTTCCTGCTTCCGTTAATACAAGTCGTACCCTGCGTTGCAAGTATATCTGTGGAGTGCGGGCTCGCCTCCACGTTTATTTTTTCTTATTTTCTTTGAAAATCAATTGTTCCATATGTGCGGAGTGCACATCCTGTTTCATGTACTCTGGGGTTCAATATTCTACTATTACCAGTTCTAACTGGATCCTAAACGCCTTATTATCTGGAACAATTCTTGTCCACAAGGATCATTGTGGTCATTACGAGACATGCTGATATAACGCCTCGTATGAGAAACCCCCACAGTAATTATCATTGGCAAACTGAGGTGTGTTTAGATAGAGAAGTGGAGATAACTTCTCAGTACTATTGGCAAGATCTCCATCACCTTGTTACATGTATTATTTGGATTCATTCACGGCAATTAGGAGTGGAGGAATCGGTGAGTCTAGTGAAAGAGGGGAATGAAGTTCAGGCAATAGCAGCTTGTGGTACTAATATTCTGCTCTCTGTCTTCTCCTCCACCTGCAGTGTCGTAATACCGGTGACTTCGTGGGTAGCCCTTTACCAGAGATCACTGGGAGCACCCGGCACCCATTTTGCCATCCCACCTCACGGCCCCTTTCCGTACATGCTCAGATAGTGGTGAGATTTCCATTGTTGGGTGTTGTGCGGAAGGGTGTTGGGAGGACTATCGTCTTATCATCTCTGCTGGCCATCGGAGTCAGGTTAGTGGCGCGTACGTGTTCTTGTGCTGCTTTCAATCCCGACAGATTGACAAGCCCAAGAATACTGTCCAGCCTAGACGATGGATACGAACACCGTCCTTACCACCTTATTGGAGAGCTTTACAGAATTACAACAGGAAGTCCAGACCTCTCGCGCAGAGAACCAAGCCTTATATAAAGAAGTATCCGACTTGCGTAGAGAGATGTCAGATCTTGTGCATAAGGAACCTGTTGTGAAACCATTGATTACGCCTCCTTCCTTCCAACCAGGGGGTTCTTTTGTGGCTCCTTCAACTTCTACTGAGACCAATCCAACTGTACACATAATCCAAAATCATGGTATACCTCTGGCTCCTCCTGAAAGATTTTATGGAGACCCTAAAAAATTTGAGACATTCCTTAATCAATGTCGTCTTCACTTCCTATGTAAGCCTATGGTCTTTCAGGATGAGGCTTCCAAAACAGCCTTCATGATGTCATATGGGAGGGAATGCGTCCAGTTGGACAATCCCTTTACTGGAACGGGATGATCCAGTGTTACAGAATTTTTCCGATTTCTGTCTTGAATTAAGGAAATTATTCGACAGGAAGTCCCATATGATGTCCCTAGACCGCGAGTTAATGACTTTACGACAAGGATCGCAAGACCTATTGTCCTACATTACCACGTTTAATCGCCTAATTGTCGAAACGGACTGGCCGGCTCAGAAACGGATTTCTTTGTTCTATCAGGACCTGAGGGGTGAACTGAAGGATGTGTTAGCACAGGTGGTGCAACTGCCTTCTACTTGTGAGGAACTCATTGATTTAACTGTCCAACTGGATCACCGGCTGTTGGAAAGGAAGGGGGACAGAAACAGAGGATACAATAGGTTTTCTTATCCCATGGCCAGACCCCGGCAGGGGGGTGAAGAAAAAACCAAGGCTCTTGAAGGATCTGAACCTATGCAGATTGGGGGATTTCGTGGTCCTCTCACCAGGGAAGAAAAGGACAGGAGACGGACACTCAAACTGTGTCTGTATTGTGGTAAAGGTGGCCATTTTATTAATGAGTGTAGAGCCAGGAATTACGTTCCGGGAAAGAATTCCCTTCCCTGAGTACAGGCCACCATGAAATCGAGTGAGACGTCGGAAAACTGAAGGTCTCGGATCAGATTGAGACCTCTGATTTGAGACGCCCGCCTAACATGGTCTCCCGTTCTGTGGCAAACACCCTTCACCCTGCAGTCGCTCATATGAACGTCAGTGTGTCTTTATGGATAACGGCCCAAGACCCTTTACGAGTCGATGCCCTGTTGGACTCAGGGGCTACTGGAAACTATATTGACCGAGACTTTGCATTCCGAAAGGGTATCCCCTGCGAAAAGAAGCGGACGCCCGAAACTGTCAAGGCAGTGAACGGAACGGTCCTTTCATCGGGCCCTGTAGTGTACCACACCCTTTCATTATTGATGGAGTTCGGGTTGGACCACTGTGAACATATCCAGTTCGATCTCATAGATGCCCCGCAATTCCGTCTTATCCTGGGTATGCCCTGGCTCACCTTACACGACCCTTTGGTGAGCTGGTCATCACGAACTGTCAGTATGACTTCTGATTATTGTAAGGAGCATTGTCAGAGTAAGATAACCTGTAACTCCACACCTGGACCATCACCCGCTACTTACCTAGCTGGTGCATGTACCGTTGACCTGTTTTGCTGTGCCACGGTTCTGCCAGTTGAGTACCGTGAGTTTCACGCCTTGTTTGACAAAAAAGGCCACCCAATTACCTCCTCATCGTGCATATGATTGCCGTGTAGATCTTGTCCCGGGTGCGGATATTCCGTGCAGCAGGGTGTATGCTTTGACGGAAAAAGAGACACTGTATCTGAAGACCTACATTGAAGAAAATTTGGCTACTGGGTTTATAAGACCACCTCTCCTGCCTCATCGCCTATGTTCTTTATTCCAAAAAGGACTGCGAAGAGCTGAGACCTTGTATTGACTATAGAGCCATAAACAGAGTGACTATTAAGAACCGATACCCTCTACCCCTGATTCCCGTTTTGATGGACCAATTGAAGGGAGCCCGATATTTCACCAAACTCGATCTCCGTGGAGCTTACCATCTTGTGCGTGTAAAGAAGGGGGACGAGTGGAAAACTGCATTTAGAACCAAATTCGACCTCTACGAATACCAGGGTGATGCCCTTTGGCCTTTGCAACGCCCCGGCCGCCTTCCAGTTTTTTATGGATGAGGTGTTAAGGGGGTGTTTGGAATCCTTTTGTGTAGTTTACATTGATGACATTCAGATTATTCAGCATCTCTATTGGAACACATCACACAAGTAAAGACCATGTTGGAAAGGCTGCAACAAAACTCGCTGTATGCTAAGTTAGAAAAATGCCTCTTTCATGTTCAAGAAGTGGCCTTTCTGGGGTATGTGATTAATGCTCAAGGGTTCAGGATGGACATGTGTAAGGTCGATGCCATACTGACCTGGAAAACGCCACGGAATGTCAAATCTGTGCAGAGCTTTCTTGGCTTTGCCAATTACTATCGGAGATTCGTTCAAGATTTCTCCAAGATCATTCAACCTATCACGGCCCTCTTACGAAAGAATGCTCCCTTCATATGGGGAGAGGAAGCAGAGAGGTCATTCCAGCTTCTTAAGGAGAGGTTCACCCAAGCACCTATTCTTAGACATCCAGACCCTCAGCTGCCATTCATTCTTGAAACGGACGCATCTCAGTATGCCCTCGGTGGAGTCTTGTCACAACGTCACCCTTTCACAGGGCAGCTCCATCCTGTGGCCTATTACTCAAAGAAGATCACGCCCTGGAAAGTCAATTATACCATCACGGATAAGGAGCTCCTTGCCATCAAAAGAGCATGTGAGGAGTGGAGACATTATCTCCTAGGGGCATTACATACAGTGGAAATCATTACAGATCATCGTAATTTGTTGTTTTTGAAAACAGCAAAAGCATTGACTCCCCGTCAGCTGTGGTGGACACTCTTCTTTTCCGACTTCGACTTCGTGATCAAGTATAGACCCGGAACACATAACGGAAAGGCAGATGCGCTCTCTAGGCTGGGGGATGAGGAGATGGTAGCTCACACTGAACCCCCTTCTATTCTTAAGGGGACAGAGCACTCGGAGTTTTCATTGCCTTAATCACCTTCGAAGATTTCCTAGAGGATGTCAGAGTTGCCTTATCCGACCTGGACATACCGTCCTGGGTCCAAGAAAAGCCAGCACACCGATGCGAAAAAGACCAGCTAGCGTACCATTACCATGCATTGTACATAACCCGGACCGAGTTACAGCTCCAGGTGTTGAACTGGGCCCACGATTCTGTATTGGGTGGACACATGGGCATTTACAAGACCACCGCTACAGTGGAACGGTCGTTTTGGTGGCCTGGCGTCCGAGCTGACGTGAAGGAATACGTAAAAAATTGTGCAATTTGTGCCCAAGGAAAGTCCAGTCATACTAACCCATCGGGTCTACTGCATCCATTACCGATTCCACCCAAGCCATGGCATACCTTGTCAATGGATTTTATTGTGGAGATGCCTCCCTTTGATAATCAAACGGTTATTCTGGTGGTAGTCGTCCATCTTACTAAAATGGGACATTTTGTATCTTTACCAGGTCTGCCTTCCTCCTGGGAGTTGGCTAGGGTTTTCCTGCAACACATTGTGCGAGCGCATGGATTACCGAGTGTGTTAATAATGGATCGTGGGACACAATTCACTTCCCGTTTTTGGAAGGCTCTCTGTACCATCCTCCAGATTGATGCACACCTATCCTCCAGTTACCATCCACAAACGGATGGTAAAACGGAACGTTTGAATCAAACACTTGAACAATATCTTCACTGTTTTACCTTGCAAAATACCACTGAATGGACCACTCTTTTATGGTTGGCGGAATTCGCCTACAATAATGCTCTACATACCACCTTGGGATGTTCTCCTTTCTTTTGCCTTTATGGATTTCACCCAAACATGCTTCCCTTTGATTGGCCGGCTGACTCCTTGGTTCCTACCATTCATGAATATCATGCTCATCTTAGGGCAATCCTGATAGATGCTCGGAATTGCTTGGAAAAAGCCCAAGCAGCCCAAAAGCTTTTTGCTGATAGGAGAAGGGCCCTGGAACCTGAGTATAGGGTCGGGGATAACGTCTGGCTCTCCACACATAACCTGCACCTGAAAGGGATTAGTAAACTGAAGCCTAAGTTTGTTGGTCCCTATAGTATTTGTGAGGTAGTGAATTCCGTGACCATGAAGCTCTCTCTACCTGTGTCATGGTTTATACATCCTGTGTTTCTCGTGTCACTCCTACGTCCTTGCCTTCCGGGCCTTCCTTTACCAGAACGCCCTCGACCTATGGAGATTGAGGGTCAGGACGAATATGAGGTCTTGTCTATCCTGGATTCTCGCATGGTGCGTGGCAGGATTTAATACCTGGTTGATTGGAAGGGATATGGACCTGAGGACCGGACCTTGGAACCTGTGGATAATCTTCATTGTCCTGACTTGGTTGCTCAATTCCATGAGAGAAACCCTGGTAAACCGGGTCGACCGCCGGGACGGCAGTCCTCGAGAGGGGGTACTGTAGCGATCACCAATGCCGGCGCAACGGGGAGAATGAGACTCCGTGTTAAGCGTCCATCAAGGAAACACTACATGTCCCAGAAGGCCATGCGACGCTGGAGGTCAGGTCAATGGGTGGACTCTATTTAGACTCCTCCCAGAGAACAGTACAGTGCTTGTCAATTTGTTTCCGGGTTCTCCACCTAGTCGGATGGCGTGTTCTCATCGGAGTTCGTGGTATTATGCCTGACGCTGACAAAGAGCCTACGAGGTCAGAGTTCCTGAATGTCAACTGCGCCGACGAAGAGACTGCAAGGTCAGAGTCCTTGAATGTAAGCTGCGCCGACGAAGAGCCTGTGAGGTCAGAGTTCCTGATCTGCAGTTACGCCGACGAAGAGCCTGCGAGGTCAGAGTTCCTGAAAGTAAGCTTCGCCGACGAAGAGCCTGCGAGGTCAGAGTTCCTGCTTTGCAGTAATGCCGATGAAGAGCCTGCGAGGTCAGAGTTCCTGCGGATCCGTTTATACAAGTCGTATCTTGTGTTGCATGTATATCTGTGGAGTGCGGGCCCGCCTCCACGTTTATTTTTTCTTATTTTCTTTGAAACTCAATTGTTCCATATGTGCGGAGTGCACATCCTGTTTCATGTACTCTGGGGTTCAATATTCTACTATTACCAGTTCTAACTGGATCCTAAACGTCTTATTATCTGGAACAATTCTTGTCCACAAGGATCATTGTGGTCATTACAAGACGTGCTGATATAACACCTCATATGAGAAACCCCCACAGTAATTATCATTGGCAAACTGAGGTGTGTTTAGATAGAGAAGTGGAGATAACTTCTCAGTACTATTGGCAAGATCTCCATCACCTTGTTACGTGTATTATTTGGATTCATTCACGGCAATTAGGAGTGGAGGAATCGGTGAGTCTAGTGAAAGAGGGGAATGAAGTTCAGGCAATAGCAGCTTGTGGTACTAATATTCTGCTCTCTGTCTTCTCCTCCACCTGCAGTGTTGTAATACCGGTGACTTCGTGGGTAGCCCTTGACCAGAGATCACCGGGAGCACCCGGCACCCATTTTGCCATCCCACCTCACGGCCCCTTTCCGTACATGCTCAGATAGTGGTGAGATTTCCATTGTTGGGTGTTGTGCGGAAGGGTGTTGGGAGGACTATCGTCTTATCGTCTCTGCTGGCCATCGGAGTCAGGTTAGTGGCGCGTGCGTGTTCTTGCGCTGCTTTCAATCCCAACAGCAATATTCCATGGGTATGGACACTAGAGTGGTGGCGAAGGATCCGGGCCAGTGTCCAGTACCTTCAAGAAAAGCCAAGAATCTTGGTATCATGGTGGATAATAAACTCACCATGGGGCACCAAGTGAGCATGGTGACTTCGGCATGCTTCATGGTACTCAGAATAATCAAGAAAATCAGGTTCTTCCTGTCTGAGAGTAGCCTCAGGACTGTGGTTAAGGCACTCATAATGTCGCGTCTGGCCTATTGCAATAGCTTATATCTCAATGTTCAAAAGCAACATCTGAACAGGCTGCAAGTGGTCCAGAACGCGGCAGCTAGATTGCTGACCGGAACACCTAGGTCTGCCTCAGTCAGGGGAGTACTTAAGAAATTGCATTGGCTTCCAATATCACTAAGATCACGCTTCAAATCACTTTGTATTGTCTTTAAAGCTGTGAATGGGACAGGTCCTGAGTTCCTTAAATCTAAATTTTCATGGTATATTCCTAACAGAACATTAAGGTCAACCGGGTCCAAACTAGTGCTAACCCCACCTTTTAAA
Organism: Lissotriton vulgaris; assembly: GCF_964263255.1. Classification (NCBI taxonomy): domain Eukaryota; kingdom Metazoa; phylum Chordata; class Amphibia; order Caudata; family Salamandridae; genus Lissotriton; species Lissotriton vulgaris. The sequence goes on along the minus strand of NC_141685.1, from coordinate 824,931,046 downwards.
AAAAACTAACTGGGGTGGCAAAAGCTTTGTTCACTGGGCCTCCAAGGCATGGAATGAACTCCTGTTCCAACTTAGAAATACCCAAGATCTGTTTCCTTTCCAGAAGGGCTTGAAGACATGGTTTTTCTCTCACCACTAGGCCTTACGCTCCTCAGGTAACCAGTGCTCAGCGCCAGGACACCCCAGGGTAACAGTGCGCTCTATAAGCATAAATAACATGACATAACACGGCCAAATTCCATGCACAGTAGAGGGTTGGCATAGTTATGTATGGTAAAAATATCTTACTTTACGCTTAAAATATAGAAATGCAATGAAAACAACAAAGGTTAAAGTGGCATTATAGTTCAGTAGGGTAATATTATCTTACTTTTAAAAAATACTGTAAATAAACTATAGAAATTCACACAGAAAACAAAGGTTAAAGTGACGTAGTTAGTTGATAATGTCAGTAAAACGTAACATTTTAGACTAAAAAAAACACTGAACTTGTGCCCTTGCCATGCACTGCTAATAACCTCAAATATTGAAAAGGCCTATAACATTGATGATAACATCACTGATGACATCTGAAAACACTTAGCATGGCGGGTGCATAATGAACTCTGACATAACTCCACTCTTGAAAGCCTCCTCTTCTTCTGACATCCCATGCCTCAAGCATTGCCTGCACATCATCCGGATCTGGATGTCCAGCACCTATCTGAAGCTCAATCACCCAAGACAGATTTCCTGCTATTTGCCAAGAACAACGAAGAAGAAATAATTATAAACAATAAATACCTGGCTCAATGATATGAACCTTGACATCATTGCACCCCAACTTTCCGCAGCACACAGAGTAAGGACAAAATGCATTTACTGATTGTTTATGTGCAGGAAGGTGTCCCTTTTTGCACAAAAACAATCATTAAATAATGGTGATTTGCTACTTCTATGTATGCTGCAGAATGCAGCACACAAAGAAGTAGCAAATTGCAATTATTGATTGTCTATATTAAGGAAGGGAAACCCCCACAGCTATAGGCATATGACAACACGTATATACATGCATACACACATGCATAAACTCTCACACAGATATTTGGCATAAATCTCAATTAGAAATGTTTAGCCATGCTCCTTTGAGATGATTTCTTCAATGATCTAAGCAATAGAGGAGAGATGGATTGTCACAGAACTAACTGAATCATTACTTTTTTTGTCTACGAAAGCGTGTGAAGTTTACCATACTCATCCACCATGAACTGTCTAAATTGTTTGCTAGTTCTGTAGCACGTGTGGCATACTAGACTAAAGTCCTTGATATTTTGGAAGATTAAAAAATGCACCAGTTCCCATGATGAGAAAAATGTCTAAGTGCAGATTAAACTTGTGCCCTGTGACATTCTTAACTGTGTTCCTCTCTTCAGGAACAAGCAGTTCTGTGCAGGTGACCTTTCCTCCTGTGCTGACTATGAAGATGCAAGCTAGCCCTTTTCGTATTAAGGTATCCACCATCCTATACATTGCTTGCTGTATATCATGGTACAAGATTATAAACTTAACATTTCACTTATTATTGTGTTTTGATCAGCTGGAAATGTTTCTAATATCAGGAAGCCTTTTTTGAGTTATGCCACTCACCTGTCAAGTCATAAAACACTACAGGCCAGATGTAGGTAAATCGATTTTACTGATTCTAAAATACCGAAATTTTACCGAATCGGTATTTTAGAATCGGAAAATGGTATGTAGGAAAAAAATCGGTAAAAAATACTGAGTCAGTAAAATTCGGTATCGGACAATCGGAACTTACCGAATCGGTATTTACAGAATCGGTATTTACAGAATCGGTATTCCCTATTCATTCCTATGGGCCAAAAGGCCCATAGGAATGAATAGGGAATACAGATTCGGTAAATACCGAATCGGAAAGCAAACTCAAGTGAAAGTGAAACTCAAGTAGGCAGCCAATCAGGTGCTACCACCCTCCCCCTCCCTACCAGAAAGTGGCTACTCAGGCAGCTGCAACTAATTAGAAGCTTCTGGAAAGGCAGTTGGAGCTGAGCAGAGTGCAGGAGCAGCAGAAAGGGGTTTGAGCACTTTTAAAAGTGAAACATGACAAGCAGCCAAGAAAAAGAGCAGCCTGAGAGGAGGAGGAAACTGAAATTCAGCAGCATGGAGCTGCAGGTCCTTGTGGAGGAGGTGGTGAAGGTGCACCACAAATTGTTTGGCAGGCAGTCCCTCACTGTGGCTGAATCAGCCAAAATAAATATCTGGCTGGACATTATGGAGAAAGTAAATGCCGTTGGGGTGACCACAAGGGACACAGAGGACCTCAAAAAACGTTTTTATAACCCGAGGAGCCAAACCAAAAAGAAAATTGCAGATCATCACAAGCAGGCATCAAAAACAGGCGGAGGCAAGAACCCAGCACCCCCCCACCCCCCTGAATGACCTGAAGGAGATGGTGGCCTCAACCATAGAACCAGACAGCGTCTGCGGACTGGGAGAAGTAGACAGCTCGGCCAGAGCTGCAAGCAAAAAAGGTAAGACAAATGCACTGCATTCCCCCCAATACCAACACCCTTACCTGTACCCTTAGTGGGCAAGTGAACCCAAGTCCAGTACTGCTAGCAATATACAGGGCCAATGCATGATGCGATATGTGGACAGGAAATGTCAGGACAAGTTATACAGCACACCAACCAACTAGTTCATGTAATGACTGCATACAGAACATGGCCAATGTGATAATTATTTAATTGTAGTGACTGTGAGACAGTAGCGCTTAGCTAATGTACGCTCATATGTCCACAGGTGAAACGTCTCGCAGGCATTTGCAGGAGGCTGGAGGGACACCACCTGAGAGGAAGGAGAGTCAGGATGCAGGACAAAGTACCCCCAATGTACCACAGGACAAAGCTGCATCAAGTAGCCATCCACCTGCCCAAGACACAGAAATGGCCTAAGAGTTGCTGGCGTCCCCTAGCAGATCTCAGTCCCCTCTCCTGCTGTCATCACCAGAAATGCCAGCATCACAGCATGATGTGATACCCCCATCACAACCAGGCAGGAGGCATGTCGTGGGTCCACTCCCTGATTTGGAGTCCGTAGCAGCTGACATGGAGGTTGACGGACCACAGAACTTGCCTGTAGCAGTGAGCTCTGGCACAACACACTCCAGTGCAGGGATGGGTCATTGTACTGCAAGACGCCACAGAGTGCAAGAAAGGCCAGCAGATGCACCAGTTGAGGGTTCAAGTGTGTTCCTTGGTCTGGAGGGGAGCATGGTGCGCATACAAAGGATGCAGGGAAGAGCCATCCAGGCATGCCAACGATAGCTGAGGTCCCTGAATAGTTACATGGGAGAGATTGGAAAGGGCATCAGTGAGCTGGTACAGGTCAACAAGGAGATGGCAGCAGGGATGCGGGGAATCAACAACTCGGTGCAGCTACTATGCACCAAACTAGACAATGATTTTGCTGCAAGGCACAAGGTTAGGCATCGTGCACATGTCCAAAGTACAGCCATCAACCGCCTGGCCACTGCCACATCCCTGTTATGCAGGAGAAGCAACAACATGCAGGAGGCCATGACACAAAACACAAATGAGGTCACTAGGGGCATGGCCAGGATGACCAGTGCTCTTGAGGCACTGTTGAATGCACAAACTGCACACACAGCTGCTCTGGATGTACCTGTAAGTGAGGAGAGCACGAGTAGGAGCAGCATTGGAAGCACCGTTGTACCTGAAACTAGGAGGAGCAGGCGCCATGCTGAGGCCACAGGCCAGCAAGACAGTGAGCAGGTTGAACCACCTACTAGTGTTACTGGGAAGCGAGCAAGGAAATACCTTTCACAGTTCATGGTGAAGTTAACCAGAACTGAGAGCATTGCAGTTATATGCTTTTTGTTGCACTTTTGTGCTTTAAAAAAACAACGTCAAAATTAAACTAGTGTTGTAGCATACTACGCCTGTCTTTGTCTCCTTACTTACTTAAAAATAGTTGCGTGTGACCTCTTCCCGTCTGTGTCTGCCATCAGTTGATGTTGCTCCTTCAGATGTGTGTAGTTCAGGCACTGCTTCCTCGTCATCATGGTCCTCATAATCTGAGATTTCCACTTCTGTGCCCTTCTTGACCGACCGCCAGGTTGTGCAGCATTGCACAGGCTGCAATCATTTGCAGCAGGTGATTGGTGTGTACTGGCGGGCCCCTCCACTTTTATGGAGGCAGCGAAACATGCTCTTCCACATGCCAAAGGTGCGCTCCACAATGTTTCTAGTTGTTTTGTGTGCCCTGTTGTATCTCCTCTGACTTGGTGTTGTTGGGTTGAGGTAGAGTGTGAGGATGAAGGACCGGAGGGCATATGCACTGTCCCCTATTAGTAAGAAGAAATTAAAATTAATGACATGCACACACACATCACCTGTAATAAGATGCAAGTGATTTTCACACAGTGTCTCACCTAGCAAGTATCCTTTGTCGAATTTCCCTGCAGTCAGGCATGCGTAAATTCCACTGTTTTGGAAGATGTAGGAGTCTTGGGTACTCCCTGGGAATTTGGCTACTATGTCAGTGATCATGTATTTTGCATCACAGATCAACTGTACATTTATTGTGTGGGTGGAGTTACGGTTCCGATAAATGCACTCTGTGGCAGCAGGTGGGCATATTGGTATGTTGGTACCATCAATGAAGCCAATGATGTTAGGGAACTGTGCCATCTGATAGTAGTCTGTCTTTGTCCTTAGCAGTTCTGAATGCGTTGCAGGGAAGCTAATGTAGTGCTGCATTCTCTGCAACATGGCATCAAGGAATTTTTGAAAGAAACGGGACAGACAGCTCTGGGACACCCCACCTACCGCAGCAACAACACTCTGGTAGCTTTCAGATGCAAGCAGGTGTAGGCTGCACAGTGCCTGCACATGGGGTGGGATGGCGTGCGCCCTTGGGATAGGATGGTCCAAAAGTGAGTGTAGGTCCCTGATGAGGTCCAGGATTGTTTGTGGGGCCAGCCTGTACCTCTGTAGGATCTCAGGCTCAGTAAGCTGGAATAGTGTGATCCTCTGCCTATACACCCGCTCCTCCCTCCTCCAGACCCTCTCTCCTTCTACCTGGAGCCGTAGCTGCCTCGCAATGACATAGAACGCCGCCATTCTGGTGTAAGTGGTGCATTTTGGGGCTTTTTTTATAGCCTCCACCTGGTTACCACCTAATTTCAATCCATGGTAAATACCGACTCTTAAACACCGAATTTCATGCAAATTCAGTATTTAAAAGGGGACCTACATCTCGAAATTCATTTTTACCATTTCTTATTTACCGATTCGGTACATTTACCGATTCGGTAACTTTACCGATTTGGAAACTTTACGGATTCGGTAAATATACCGATTCGGTAAAGTTTCTGATTCGGTAGCGTTACCGAATCGGAAACTTTACCGATTCGGTATATTTACCGATTCAGCTACTTTTTGGTCCCCTACATCCCGAATGCCTAATACCGGTCGGTAATGGCCGAAATTACCGATTTTCGGCCGTTACCGACTGGTATTGGGCCACCTACATCTGGCCCTATGACCTTATTTAGAATTTAGCTGATCGATATTCCATCGCAAACATAATGGATATCCTGTCCACCTTATTACAAGTGCATTATATCCTAACCCACTTGTAAATCTGGCTCTATGTCTGTAAAGGCTTCAACTTTCATGGAATGTGATGGCCTCTGATTATGGAGAGTTGTATAAATACTGCCTGCGTTTTCAGTCCCCGGTGGAGTCTGCAAACTGATTTGGATGTCTTGATCACTAAACACACTACCTCAGGGTACATAAATAAATGTGTATTCTGGAATTTTTTGCTCCACAGAATATGGTAACCTGTACCCGATGGAATAGTGGAAGAGTTGTGGCGCAGCGGCCAGGGCGGCTGAAGCGGGAATCTGGGGCTCACGGTTCGATCCCCGGCACCGACGCAGGTAAGCCCAGCACCATGTGACCCTGGGCAATAGCTCGCTTAATCTTCCCGAGGGCCCCCAGTGCCGGGACGCCTCTTTGGAGGTAGCTGTATGCTTTACAAATACTGGTAATTCATATTTCATTTCAATATGCATAGGCAAGGGTTCAAAGTAGACGATTATCCTCTGAATGACCAAGCATGCACATATTGAAAAGGTAAGGAACATTTTTTAAACTCAATAGTCCATCAGTCAAGAAGGAATTTAATTGTGTCTGCCAGGTCTGCTCTCTGCGCTCAAGTCCTACAACCAAAGGGGGCCCAGGTTACCAGTAAAACGGTGAGGAATAGGGTAAGGACAAGTAGGGTGTAATATTGTTTTGCAAATACAAAGAGGGTTTCAATATTTTCTGTTCTAGGTTCTAAGATCTGGATTGAAAGTTGTAGGTTCAAAGTGCTGGGTTCAAAATGCTATATATATGTATATATATATATATATGTATGTATGTATGTATATATATATATATTATATATATATATATATATATATATATATATATATATATATATATATATATATATATATATATATATATATATATATATATATATATATATATATATATATATATATATATATATATATATATATATATATAGTATTAGGCTCAAAGTACTAGGTTTAAGGTGCTTGGTGTAAATAACTAAATTCAAGTGCTAGGTTCAAAGTGCTAGGGGTCTGGTATTGTCCTCTTTCTTTCTTAGGTCTAGCAATACAAAATGTCAGCCTTTTCGGTGTGTTTGCTGATAAAGTGTCTGAGACAAACTGAGGTTGGGGGTGTTGAGTCAAGGGAGTTGCCACCCTACCAAAATGGACTCCAGTTTATTATTTGTGTGCATTATTGCCACAGAACATACAGGTTTTTGGTTAAATGGTACTGGTATATGAAAACATTGCCTTCCAAACGATTTCCAATAGAGGAAACATTTGGCTTGGATAAAATAGTGTGCTTGAGGGGATCCTTAAAGGAGAGGAAAAGAGGGCCCCAGGGATCAATGGAATGCATACCTTGATGGGCAGGAAGAGTCCTCTAACAGATCCCATGAGCCTTGAGTGCTGAGTCCTAAATACTCCCAGTAAATACTAAAGGAACAGGTGAAGTAATTAAAAGAAAAATGAATTGAACATTTGACTGATGATAGGGTGACAGAGAGAAATGGCAAAGACTTGACAATTAAGCCTACTGCCTTAGTGTCTTTAAAGCTTAAATAAACATCTCATCATCATAATCAGACTCCTACAGACATCGTAGATTTTATTTCAGGGTTACTTTCTCCTCCTTCATCCATTTCTTTACGACCCTACACCAATTACATAACACAAAATGTTGGAAAATAGAATATGAGGAGGGGCCCCTGAGTTTCCCATATCTCACCGATGTCTTTGGCCTTGGAGTGAAGGGGGGCCATGATGGAGTGGCCCCCTGTAACAACCGGATTTTCGGACCAGATAGAATCAGCTCATCAGAGCACCACCAACCCAGCCGAAATGCAACCACCTCCCTCCTCAGGACCCATCTATCCAGGCACCTGGGGACCTACCGGAGGATGGGGAATTAGCAATATACAAGCTCATATCATCAGAAACACCACTAAATCTATAGGGATTACTAGGAATACTCACTGATTACTAAGGACGTCCATGCCCTACACCACACTCACACCTCATAGTCTCGCGGCAACTCAGACCCAGACTGTTCTACCCTGGGGCAGTTCTGATCATATACCATTACACACTGGCCGCAACCAGTGCTCACACAAGCCACAATCTTGTGGGTATAAATACCAGTATCCCCCCTGGTACTCTCTCTATTTCATACATACATAAGCCACAATCCTGTGAGTATACACATCAGTTTCCCCCCTGATGCTCTCTATAATCTCCAAGCCACAATCTTGTGGGTATACACACTGACTACAATCAGTGCTGTCATTAACGCCGCTACACAACGACGATCATTTTTCTATGAATACCTTCAGCTCTCTCTCTCTCTCTGTTGGGAAGTTTCTCTCACTATTCACTAGGGGATCATTACTACAATATTATGAATAAAGGCCGAATTACATAGTGTATAACTTATTCTCTTAGCTCAAGGGCTCCTCTCTCCCTAATTATTCAGTGGTCACTTACCTGATCGGGGGTCGCTTCCGTTCGTGCACTGACACCTGACTAGAAGAAAAGGTTACCTGCACTATATAAGAACAAGGCATACGCTGGTTCACTAAGAACTGGGGTATTTTTATTACAATAACAATAACAATATAACACTATACTATAACACATAGCCTGAAAAGTAAAATGGGAATAGACACATACACAGATCTGCGGGGTCTCTGTAAAGCTTTATTACTATACCACATCCACATGTAACTAACAGGGACTGTAAATAGACTGCACACCGCTGAAAGGAAAAGGATTAGCAAAACAATAGGGACAAGGTTAATGTTTAAATGTACAGGACAAATATCACCTGATTAGTATGAAGTCTTGCTCTAGCTGTCATCTGGGTTCCTCTTTCGTCTGTGCCTTAGCTCGTCTCAGATACACGCATCTGCGCTGATCACTCTGCACTGGATTCCTCTCCCCCACAAACTCTCTCCACCTTCCAGCTTCAGCCTAATAGTTTCTGCCACTCTGATAACCGTTCGCTCCACTAGCTTCTTCACTCTGTCTGATTATCTCAGTTCCAATGTCCAATTCACTCCAGCTGCTCCCACAGACTAATCCACGATATAACTTCAGTCTCCTCCAAAAGGTATCACTTCAGACTCCAGCTGATCACAACTCCTTCTAACAAGTAACTGCTTCTGACTGCTTCCTTCAGTTCCAAACATCATCTCACTTCTCTCTGTTCAAAACACCATCTGCTCACAACTGCTTCTGACTTCTCTCTCTGGTTCCAGCTCACTGACTGTCTGTCTGTCTTCTCTCTGTTCCAAGCATCTTCTTCTTTCTCTGGTTCCAACTGTCTCACTGACTAACTGACTTCTCTCTGTTCCAAGCATCTTCTGCTCCAACTCCTTCTGCTTCTAACTCCACTCCTTCTCCTTCTGAAAACTAACTCTTTCTAACTGACTCCGCCTCTGCACTTCACTAAAATGGAATGCTCTCTCCTCATGGAAAGTTCCAGCCAGCAGCCTCCTCCCACCGATTCCATGTACCAGGCTCCTTGCGCCAGACGCTCCCACAGTGACCAGCTGCTTGTTTCGTCTAGAGACCTGAGCCCAGAGACACTTCCTGATTAGATTCAGCTCTGGCCGGTTCTCTCCAGTTCGCAAAGGGCGAACAACACCTCATAACTAAAACATCACCTTTACCCTGCAAGCATCTCAGTCTGCAGGGACAGAAAGCAAAATGGAGTCTCTCTAGTTCTGGGCCTTGTAGGCCTGAGAAGGATGAAATAACACTTAGCTCTGTCAGAGTACATACACAAACCATACCAATATGTAATATAAAGTCAGGACTACAGGATCCACCCTCTACTATAGGTAGGATGATGAAAGGACACATAATTATGTCGAAGCCAATAGGCAATAGATGGATTAGAGTCAAGAATAAGGGATCTATCATCATATAAAGCAGCTATCCTCTAGTTTATACTTCTAGGTCTGGCAAAAGGCCTGAAAAGGACCAACACAAGACAAGAATAGAGATTCAGGATGGTAGCAAGCTTAAAGTCACCATCACTCAGAAATAGAGCCAAAAATACGGTCACAACACCCCCCTGAAGAGTGCTGCACAGGATGTCTGGGCCTCAGCTTCTCCTCACGACACATACTTATGTAACCTTAGCACTAGAAAGATGTTCCCCAATACCCCCTCCCTCCTACAAATCTGAGGACACCAGGCAAAATGTAATTGCATATGGCACAATTCCAAAGTCCTCCTACATCTCCCACTGAAGAGAGAATTTGTGGGGCAAAATGGCCAGTGTCTTGTCTTCAGTCATTGCCCATACAAGCAGTCTGCAACACAAGAGGGGATGCTCTTACTAAGGGATTGCCTGCTACAGGTGGCACCTTAGTTACTTGGGTCTCAGTGGACATCCTGAAATTTTTGTAGAGGCAGTTGACAACCTCACATGCTTCAAGAGGAACTAGTGTATATCTTTATCACATAACCCTACATTTCAGATATAAATCAATTGATAAGAACTGCATTTTCCCAGGGGCGGGGTACTTGTGAGACTTCTGACTGTGGCAGCTTGGACAGATAAGGCACCAGACACCACAGTAGTGATATATGGTGCATATGTCAAAATAATAGTTATGGTAACTATTGTGTGTCCTTGCAAAGCAGATGGTGTAAAAACAATTACAAATTAAATAAAAAATTAATAACCAGCAGATTAATTAGATCACCTTAACGGGGGTTTTGAGTGACACCTGGGATAGCATATCTAGTAATGCCACACAAACTGTAGCAGTTGCTTTTCTCCAAGGGCTGCCATCTAAGTTGCAGGAACAGCTGCATAGCATCTGAGTTGGTTGGCAGACTAAAGATGTGGATGAGTTAGTTGCAGTCACAAACAAGTTTGTGAGTTGTTAGGAAAAGAAGAGAAACATGTCTGAAGTGAGGCTGATGACTCTGAGGATAAACCATTTTCAACCTAAAGGATGGGACGGTGATGTGCAGGTGAGAGTCCAGGAGCTGGAAGTAAGTTCAATATGATACCACTGGTCCCTACTATTCAGGACGAATCCTATGTTTCCCTCACATTAAATGTGAAAGTGACTAACTGCTTTCTAGACACATGTGGTTCCAATTCCCTACTTTGCTCCTCACTGATATCACTAATAAAGCATTGAGAATAGGTCAACAATTTGATATCTCACCCCACTTCTTAACCTGCCACCATTACCCTTTGCCCAATCTCCGACAAGCATGCCTCTCTCATTAGTCCATGTTATCCTGTGAACCTCATTTAAAAAGACTCCTTGGTAAAATAGGGTCCACCATTCATTGTTCCCAGTGTTCTTCACAACGTTCCCATCAAGAACATATTTGCCTTCTTGACCCTGATATCCTTCTTTGACTGCTTAAACCCATCATAGCCGCCCATTTCCAGGGCATTCAGCAGCATGATTGCCTTGCCACCACAACCCAGCTGGTATCGAACACAAAGAATCCAGCCTTTGTGTGGATAGCTGTTGTTTACGCAATGGCAGTGGTTAATTGATAGCTGATTAAGGCATATGTCCCTGGCATGATGGCATGGAGATCATACACCCTCCCACATCGCTTAGATGGTTGACCTTCAAGTTCTCATTGGAGCTTGCATTTGGACATAGGTTAGCAGCCATCACCTACACTAACTCCTGTAATGCCTTCCAACCCATACAAGATTATGGACAGTTGTGGAAGCCACAAGACTTTCTCACTTCCAGCGGAGGGCAAATGAAAAATTAAGCCAACATAGATGTCCTTTTAGAAGCTCTTGAACTCCCCTCTGAAATTGTTGTCATAAAGTGTTCACCCACCAGTTTGTCCACAGTGAAGTTACTTGAGTAAGGACCCTGGCTTACTCAGCACCTAAAACTGCAGTCTTTTCAGTTCCCCAGGCTATTTCAGTACTCCTTCTTCCCCCATGGTGAAGCCTTAATGGTGACCTTGGAAGAGTTGCTAAGCTGCAAGAGAAGGCACCAGAAGGGGAGAAAGAGTAGTGGAGGCAGGAGAAATGTAGGTTACATTTGCACCACTATGCGTGCTCCCACAACAACCACTTGGTATCACCAAGTTTCTAATCCCATACCTTGCTTGGGTGCACAATGGAATGGTGCATGTCATCAGGGAAGAATACCCGCAGCTGTAAAACACAGGCTGCTCATCCACCACCATGGTGCCCATTTGTAGATATACAGGTAGACTTCATTAACATGCCTACATTTTGCAATTCTGCTTTTGTGCTTATGATTGTTTATGATTTAATAGGCGCAAAGACTGTGCTAAAAATATTTAATACTACATTTTAGCATTGTACTGGTGACAGACCAATGAGACTCCTAGTCTTAAGACTAGTGCCACTAGCTGCATTAGACATACACTTGGCTGATGATGTTGATGTTGTCTTTGACTTTTACCATGTTCTAATAAGTTGTGTAAATAACTTCCATTCACAGGTGGCAAAGGCCTCACCCTAAATGACCTAGTCAACCCTGCCATCAACTTCAGCTAGTAGATGGGGTGCACTGCAAGTGCATCGATCAGAGAAAAACAGCATTGCAGCCTCATGGAGGCGGTGGGGTATCTACACACTTTGCCGCCCGTGGCAGCTCCTGTCTCTGCCGCATGGAAGGTGGGGGATGCTGGCGATTCCTGCGTTTGCCGCCCAAAATACGTGCTGCCCCCGCTTTCCCCCTTGCTACGCCACTGCGTAGAGGGGACCATCCCTGTACTGCTTATCACCACCAATGGGTCAAGTACCAAGACCTTCAGTAATAGAGCGTGTGTCAAACTGCAAAAAGACATGTCAGGGTGCACATGCTGGAAACCTTGCCGAAAAGGATTTTCAACTACATGCCAAAGAAGATGTGCCACCACAAAACAAAAGTGTTGGGCAGCCCCACTGATGCCACATCCGACCAAGGAAAACAATTGCATAAGGTGGGCCCCGCATAAGGCTGGGTAGCATTGCTGTTCTTTCCTCTAGCAGGAATGGTGGCTCTGCTAACACTATGATGCTACCATGAATTGCTTCTTCCCGGCCAGGGGCGCACACATAGAGAACTGCATTTGCAAGAGTTTCTCTAGGAATAAAATATGTGTGCACTGTAACAGCTGACTGAAGACAAGTAGAGCACTGTTTTATCTGGGCTAGTAATAATGCTGCTAACTGTACCATCATTGTCTTATGCTAATATCAGCTTTTCTATTGGTAATGAAGAAGGGAGTAGGTCTACATTGAAAGTAAATGTAAAGAATGTATTAAATGCCTCAGTTGTGATGCAATATATTCACCCCAAAGCGCATCTTGCAGGGATCCCAAGTGGTGGAAAATTGAAGTGCATGATATTGGATCATTAATTCCCCCACCCTGGAGAGGCAAGGAAAAAACATATTTGCCCCTCTCTCAGAGAAACAATTTCCTTTGGCATCCTACCCATCTTCAAGCACAGTGTTTTTCTCTGTCACAAAAATAGGCATACAGCATGCAGGTCTACATAGACAGGATCTCGCTGAATGAGGAATTCCTATAGTTATGTCTCTAGAAAGTGAAACACAAACAATCAATCCCTTCCAAAGGTTTGATTACACATTACACACTGTATCACAAAACATCTTATTATCCTGGTACCTCTAATCTTCTGGTAAACGATTGTTTGTGTGTTTTAGGAGGTTTTTCTGGGTGAGTGTTCTGTGCCTTTGGGAAACTCTATCTCGTGGAGTTATTGTTATTGATTTTTCTACTTTTCCATTTGCTCTTGAGTTCCTCAATCTAAGAAGCACTACCTTCTTATTGTTTCCTTTTTCACAGACTCCTGTAAATTGTCCCTTAATGTTCACCAACTCTGATCAGAGTCTTAATCGCAGTCTCCAAACAAGGAAAGTCTATCCTTTAAATGTACTTATAGATTAAGAGTTGTTTTCTCGGCTGAACTCTCCCCAAGATCACATTTCTAGTTGTTATAACACTACCTCTCTTGGTTCTACAGGATTTTGTGCACTAAGCTTGTGTCCTTGGTTTGCAGCTGTGGCAATAATTCAGCCTTAATGCTCTTGGTTCACATGTTCCTTTTCTTTCTTTTCAGATCCAGGGACTCAATGAGGATACCAGAAGAGCGTCAGGAAACCAAATTCAGCATCACCTCAGCAAGTAAGTTGAAATGGGGACCAGAGCTTCTTTCTCTCTTGAAGGGCTAAAGCCATGCAAGGCTACAAGGCCTGGGCATGGTATTTATAGTACTGCACCCAAGATGGCCGCCGATCCCGAAATCTTGCAAGATTTCGAGAAGGGTGCTCCCTCTAGTCTGGAACTATCCATGCATCAAAATGGAGTCCTTTCACTGCCTGGTGATCTTAGAAAGAGCCTGACAAGGTCGTGGGGTAGGGGTCTAATGGCTAATATGGCCCAGTGAGCCGGTGTTCTGACAAACCAAGCCCGGGGAAAGAGTAAGGGGTTTCATAACCATTTCCAATAAGACAGCCAGCAGTGGTGTTTCTTGATGGCACCGGTCAAATATCACAATCTTACAGTTCTCCTATGCCCGCTCCTGGAGTTCTGACTGCCCACAAAACTTAAACCTTGGTAATTGCTTTCACAATATTAGGAGGGCAAGCTCATTTCCTTGTTCACATTGAACTTTCCAATTCGAACTGCATGTATCTGTAGTCACTCGTATGTTTTCAATTACTTCCCGTATCTCGTTTTTCAATTAATTTCCAGACATTGATGCCTTTTTCCATAAAGTTCTTTTTATTAAGTATCCAAATCCATCATATTAAAAACAAACCCAGCTTTTCATAACCTGGAAAGGGGGGGTCTAATGTGCAGACAGTGATGTGGTATGCAAAGTACATACAGCACATGCGGATGGGGGCACAACATCATGTTTACTCTAGAGGAAGCAAACAATACAAACCACCGTCGAGTATGTAGAAACATACTGGGAGATGAGGAAGAGTGTTTTCAATGTAAATACATTTTTTAACACATTAGCAATAGCAGAAGAAGTGAATAGATGTCAGGGAAATGCCAGGTTTTGGCATTTTTTACTTTTCAGTGCCCATGTCCCTTTTGCCCTGGTCAAAGCTCACATTACACTGTAATGAAAAGGTTACCTGGGCTTCAGGTAGGCACTTGGCTTGCCTCTCACTTCCTGTCATCATCAGTGGCCAAAGGCCTTTATAGAAACTCAAAATAGACGTGGAAGTACAAAAGGGTGTAATAAAAAGTTATTGGAGATTTCTGACTACAATGCCCATGCAGCAGCTTCAAGTGGTATTACCGATGCACTTTAGAACCCTTGAGAGCGGGTAAGTTGGGACATGATGTGAATCCTGGGTCAAGCTTCCTGGATCTGGTTGCCAATCACAATTACCCTATGGGCATTGAGAAATGGCACATTTTGTGGCCATGCGCCTAACAAGGCACTCTATTCTTAGCAGTGAGAATGTGAGGTTCCGGAGGATTTCTGCTTGGAGTACTCAAGTAAATACCTGGACTTCTTAGCAAAATCTGGTTAATCCTGTGCTATACAATATTAGTGAAATAATGAGCATAGAGAATAAAGTTAGGAAAGAGGAAGAAAGTAAGAGGACTAAACTAGGTGCCAATATGAAAGGCATGGCCCTTATCCATCAGTGCATTAATTACTCATTGAAGAGACACTTCTCAAAGTAGTATGAAGCAGGGAAATTGGTCATTATCACAGTTCAGAACGAAAAGTGCTGAGCTTCATTCTACTCCTGTTTGAGGAAGGTTTGCTCTAAAATTAGGTTTCTTCATAACGTTCTGTTCGATGTGTGGTTGGGTAGTAAAGGGAATATGTGCTGTATGAAAAAGAGTGTGTTCAAGAGGAGTGGTTGAGATTTGTAGAGGAAATAGTGGACAGTGAATGGAGTGAAAAAGATCATATTCTAAAGAGACAGAGAGAATAAAGGCCGTTAAAGTGCTTTTAATTGTGCTTGAGAAAGCACAAAGGAGGAAGAGCCCTTAGTGTTATATGGAAGGAGGAACACACTCTTCGCAGCTCATGAGGAAGAAACAGAATACACATATATTTAGGCATGTCGAATTAGTGTGTTAACTGATGAAGACATTCAAAGCAACTTCCAGACTCCTCCCGGGACTGAAATCACAGCAGGTATTTATACAAATCTCTACGGTCAACAGTTATCTGGACTCCGGTAATGTTCAGGCCTGTAGGGACATATTTACAAGCGCTTGTGTCGCTGGAGCGTCACTTTTTTGACGCTCTAGTGGCACACAGTGCAGGCCCATATCTACAAACCATGCAAAGCCACCCTACGTGGCTTTTCATAGCCTTGTAGATAAGGTGTAAGTCCATGCAATGCAAGTTACTGTGTTGCCTTACATTGTGGAAGGGAGGTGTGCATGTGTGTTGCTGTGGGTTTTCCCATGCAACACCCATAGATTTTGACACTGCTCTAAATTTACAACATGCAAAAACAACAATTGATGGACAGAATGCAGAACAATATCATCATACATTCACCCCAGTACAGAGATCTGGGCCTAAATCCATCGTTTTTTTGCACTCCACACCACCCCAGTTCAGACATTGCCATATGCAAATCAGCCTTGACCCTGTGCCTCATGGGAACAGTCCAGCCCAAACTACCAAGCCATGTCTTTCCTGGACCGGAATCAAGCATCCTAGGACCGGTTTCTGGCTATCAGCCGTCTTCAGCCAGGATAACCTGACTCCAGTGGTGTGAAGAGCATGGGACTCACGTCTGAGCATACCCATTGCATGAATTTGAAGCAGCGCCCAAAAATTATGCCTCTCCAGAGTAGCCGTAACTAGGAGAAATGTTTACATTTCTCCTCATGTTTTCCTCTTTCCATGTGTGCTGCATAGCAGACAGACATACAACAAGTAAAAAGGCTCATGTGATTATTTTTATGCAGGAAGGCTCCCCTTACTGCACAAAAACAATCATGCCAACAACACCATGGTGCAAGGGGCCTGTGTTAGTGCATAACCGCAATTTTTGCACCGGCGCTGGCTGAGAGGAAAGGAATCAACTGTATTTGATAAGTACGGTGCATTTCTGTCCTTTCGAATTGGTGTAGGGCAGCGCCAAATCATTGTAAATATGCCCATAGTGTATTAGGTTTGACAGGTGAGAAACTTTACTCAAACAAGGCTTCCTGCAATTAGAAACATGTTCCTGTTCTCAAAACTAGATAATCATTTTTTTGGGCCTTCTACACTGATATACGGCAAGCAATGTATAGGGATAACAGTTGTCTCAAAGCAGAAAGGGCTAATTTGCATGTTACAGTGTCAGCACGGCGAGAAAATGTCTTTCACAGATATTTTTGTTGTTGAAGTCAAGAGCATGGGTCAAGAAGTCACAGGATACACATTTACATCTATAACTACGCATTTTTCTTATCATGGTTACAGCTGTGCTTTTAATTTAATGAGATTTGCCAACCCTCACCTGTTATGACAATGAACCTTATAATCCTGTGTTGGACATAGGTTTCATATTCTATAGCAATTGCTGCTATATGTCTTAGGACAAAACTAGAGGTGGTGGGGATAAATACTAATCCCTATGGAAACAGGAGTTTTTGCAGAGATTGAAAATCAGAGTAATTCAGTAATTACTGCACCTGCTGCAATTTTGCCCAGGCAAATTTGAGTTGGTTAAAAAGTGCTGACATTTATTCAGATAGAATGCACAGTAAATTCCATACAAGTAGAATTCAGGGATGAAAATATAGATTCTACATCAAATTCCCAAACGTCCAAGAGAAAACTCAGAATTTGAGCAGGGGGCGGCCTTACGTATGTGCAAGCTGTGCACATGCACAGAGCTGCCAAACCCTAGGGGCCGCCATGCCAATATATATCCTTAATATAGTAATCCTCTGAGGATGGTTACATATTTGCGTGGCGGCCCCTGGCAGAGATTTAGTGGCCTCTGGCTCTGTTCCACTTCCAAACACCCTGCCCCCCCCCCCCTCTTCACTGGCCTCCGCGCCTGCGTTCCTCCACCGCCTCTTCTGGGCCCCCTACTTACGCTCCCTGCCCAGGGCTGCCGTTAGCCTAGAGCCGCCCCTGATTTGAGGAATGTACTTCACCTGGAATTAGTATTCTCTGGGTACAATAAATATCTCATCCTGTACCAGCCCCTTGTAATCAGGGCTACATTATTATCAGCTAGGTGTTGACTATTTTAATGGTTTGGTGCTCCAAATAATATCAAAGGGAAGACCCAGTAGAAATGGATACCCTTGATTAAATTGGTAGGTAAGTTACTATTGATTCAATATATATGTCAATATGTTTTCCTTCTTTCTTTTTCTTGCTTTTATAAAGGCAGGGGTGCTATTTGATTTCGTTGTTTCTTCCTTGAGGTGTTTTGTTCCTTTGTCATCATTATTACCTGCTTTGTAAGCCTATTTACCTGTTTCACGAATTCTCACACACTTGACTTTATGATTTGTGTGTGAATTCTGTGTGTTATACTGGATGCATATGCATGTATGGTATTCATGTATTGTTGACTTATGCATACTTTTAATTTCCTTGCCATATGTTGTGGGACTTCACAAGTTATGCATATATAAGAGAGGAATTTTTAAATTGTTTTATTGTAAGTAGTTTTGTTGTAAATGACATCACTTCCTACACACATCATGTGAAATTTTGACAGATGGATGAACTTTTCCCCCACTTAATGCAAAACTTACACATAAACAATTAGGGTGTGCTTTTAGGGTACAGGTGAGTGCGAGATGCAAATGGTAAGATATCTGTTAACTACCTAAAGGATAAGACTGTGATTCTCTGGTAAATGCACTAACACTTCCTCGACAACCCCCCACCATTCTTTTCTAAGCACAAATTGTGTGTGCCTGTGTGCAAGCACAGCAATGGGTGCTCGCTTAGCTTTGAAGGGGAAAGTCGGAGTTGCAGTCTAGGGCTTGTATTCCGTAAGTACATTTTTTAACCTGGCTTTTGTTGCTTTTCTTTCTTAGTTTGCACTTCTCCGTTTGTTGTGCATGTCATAGATGGAGGTAGGAGTTACTCTTCTGCAACCAAACATCAGAGCTTCTGATAGTGTTAATGTATCAATCGTTTGCACTGAGATGTGAAGATCTACTTTTGACAGAAAACATTATCTATCCTATCTTCCAACTTGCTTGATCAATTTTTAATTCCTTTTATACAAATGGAATAATCTAATAAAATATGAGCCACCAGCGAAGACTGGAGACATATGCCATACGTTGCTGTTCACTAGAGGAGTCTAACATAGTCCATCCTGTAGGTATCAAATACCCTGGAACCCAACATCCTATAAAAAACAAAAGGATGTTTAAAAATCAGTGATTCTTGCCAAAACTCCTTAATTGATGTCTTATAATGGCAGCCATATAAAAGAGAACTATAGTCAGGGCCACTAGAAATATGCTGCAGAAGAGGGCCAAAATATGCAGCAAAGTTGAGAAAATCATGAGGCATGAAAAGGCAAATCATGGGGCATAATGAGCCCCATTTTAGAAGAGTATTATTTCAATATTTTGTCATTTGTAAAATTGGTAATACCATAAGGGCACTGGTTGCACTTCATTAGTACCAGTTTAACACCCAAATATAGCAATAAGCAAAAGAAAGGTGACCACTTCAGCGTTGCAAGGGGCCTTCCACTGCGCTGCAACGCGTATTGCTGCATTTTCAGTAACATTTCAACAGTTTGAGCTAGAAGTTTATTTTGTCTACAGATTATGTGGCAGATGATGGATTTATGTGGCAAATCTATATCGCCGCAGCAGCACAATTGCATAGTTCCAGTGGCCCTCACTATAGGGTTTTGTTTTTAGGCATTTCTGTGTTTGTCATTCTCTCATTTTCCTCACTTGTTACCTTTCCCAGATCCACAAGATTCCAGAATCAATGAAGAAATTGGATTGGAAACAAAAAGAAAAAATACCTACACATTTAAGTGACTTGCAGGGCTAATCAGTGCTGCAAGTATACCACAAACTACTAAAATTCACATCTCTCTCACCCTTCCTCACCCATCACACCACAAAGCACCGTATCCCTTAACTTCATAATCTTAACTCAGTAGTCATCACTCACAACTTGGAAATACTGCCCACATATGGTCAAAAACATAAAGAGATCTGGGTGACCCAATAAACCCTTGTAGGCTTGGGCAATCAATAATATAGAGTGAAGGTTGTCTACAAGGGATTTAATTCGTTTATCAGTTTTGTAGTTACATCATCTCCCAAGGAATTCATGTCCTTAAGAGTGACATCTTTCAACCTTTGAGACTGAGTCGCTCTTGCATTAATTTTGGAGCTGATGTTTTGTTGTGATTAGATTTACTGAATTAATTTATATATCTTTTCATGACAGCTGTTGCTTATGTTTTGATTCTTTGTATCCCCTTGAATTAACTTCTGACAAATCAAATACAGTATATATTTTCATATAAATAGGATTGTCCGTGTGCTTTCTCCGTTCACTATTTTGACTCTTTATCTATATTGTTTGTTGTTGTCCTGTGGACACTTTGTTGTTTGATCATATGACAAACATCTTGAATTAGACCAAGAATAACTACAAAACTGATAAACAAATTAAATCCCTTGTAGACAACCTTCACTCTATATCACATATGGCCAAAGCAAAAGCCACAAACATGGCGGAGTACCCTCCCCCAGCTCTAGTATGAGTCAGGAGGACCATCAGACCACCACTATTTAGAGCAGATGGTCTGATTGAATTCTTATTTTTGGGACTAACAAAATATATTCAAAACTCCCAGGCTGTCAGGGTCATTAGTCTCTTTTCTAGGAAAAATCTCCCGCTTTTGGAATTTGCTTATACATTTTTTTTAAGTTTGGTGAGCAGCCACTCACCGAACTTTTCATGCCTTCACAGGAGCCGTTGATGATCACCGCGGTTCCGGTGGTGATCCTAAAATATGGTGGGTGGTTGTCCATCAGGGTGGCGGCTCTGACCAATAGTGGGCCACGTGACAAGCAATAAATCAGTCCCTAAAACCAATGATAAAAGGAACGGGAGAAAAAAAGAAGGGACGCTGTAAAAGATCGCAGGAAAATAATAGTTCTGGGGATCACGAGAGAGATGATGAGGTGGTGGCAGGGAGAGTTTGATTAACTGGGAAATAGTGGCTTGCTGAAAGATTGACACGAAGACAGTGGCATAAAGGAAGACAGAGGGACTGAAACAGAGAAAAGACGAAAGAATGACAAGAAAACAAAAGAGTGACGGACGGTAGGATAATGTTTTTATAATATGTTATTGGTGATGTACAGTTTATGTCTGCAATTGTAATTTAGTTCTGTATGCAGGCAGGATGGTCTACATATCAATTTAATGGTCCCCTCTTCATCTTCAGCTGCCCCTGAATGCAGGAAGGCACCGCACTCAGCACCCATATGTACAATGCAAGCACTGTCCTCCATTTCACCTTTTTAATCCACGCGCATTTCACAAATCTGCCCGTTATGCATTTTCTAGGTGTAAATCACACTTAAGCCTGAAAATAGATTTAGCAATCTAGCCATTTATTTGTTGAAGCTCAATTGGCTTCAACACAGAGTAGGCATTTGAATATATACACTCATATGAAATAAGTGGGGGGTGGCCAGAGGGTGTACCTTTGAATATTATAACCCATATTCCAAGGCACAGAGACAGATTGAACACACTGCTGTTTTGCTTAATATTTCGCATAAGTCACACAGGAATGAAAACACAACGTGTACAGCAAGGTAGCCTATTGTACGAAGGCAATCTCGGCTAGTGAAGTGCTGCATTAATTCTTATTGGTTCAAGGGCTCTGCTGTTTGGTACATCAGAAATGTATCCTTCTACATTTATCGCTCGCTGACAGCCAGGTTAGAATTCATGCATACACAGTGCATTTATATAGCATATAAATACACATATATATTTCAATTTGACTAAAAGCAGTTTAGGGCCCTGTCTGTAAACTGCTGTGCACTGTATCTGGAGCTGTGAATTTCCAGTTTTATATGCAGTCAATAAAATGGTATGTCTTGTAAAATGCTTATTCAATTGTAGCCAACAGAAATGGAGATGCAGTGCTTGGTATCCACAGCGCAGAGGCAAAGCATTTACATTTGTTGCTGAATACCAGAGGCTGCTGGGATTTAGGAGTGTGGATGTTTGATAATAGCTGTTCCACTGAATATCGACGTCGAAAAATATAATGGACAGAGTATCGAAAGGATAAGTGCATAAGGGAAGTATAGATTCCTAACTCTATATTTACGCACCTTGAAGATATAGAGATATCACCAAAGTACATATGTGTGGAGTTAGATATAGAAAATGTATGCTTGATTTCATTCAATATTTTAGATTTGATATTGTGCCCTTGATTTTTGATTGACTTAGATACTTTATTTGATATTCATTGTGCGTTCACTTTGTGAGAAGTTGGCCTGGTATATGCTGTCCACTAATTAAAGTGGGAACCCTGTACCAGTCCAAACGACCCTTATTGAGGATTAGGTCAAAGATAACCTTTATCAAAGCAATCCTAGTGGTAGCTATGGAGAGCAGCCTTCAGGCTAAGTCTTGTAGGTATGTAAAGCAGCTTGTTTTACCCGTCTACAACCTCCTGAATAAACAAATGAAAGGAGAACCACACAAGAAATATAAACAATATATGTATTTATTACTAAACACTCGCTACTAACCTCTATAAGAGATTAGAGCACAAAGCACACAATTATTAATCAATAGAACAACAGTTAATAGCACAATACACAGCGGGCTCCAGAGGGAGACCGAACCATAAACTAAAAAAATGGTATAACAACTACGACTTAACTAGACACAGTGACTAGAGCACGTAGAATCGCTGCGACCCCAAGGAACCACCCAAAGTAGTGACACTGTGGACCCACGGAGGACTGGTGAAGTGTGTGAACACAGAATGCGAGTTCCGTACAGCTCTATGGGAAAGTCGTGGATGGAATTTTAGAGTTTAAGAACACTTCGGAGAGGACTTCAAGCAAACCCTTTGGAACACAGAAGGTTCTAAGTCCAGCACCCTTGAGAGTACCGAGATACCTGTGTTACCTATCCCAGAGGAGCCGGGTGCATAGGGGTCAAATGGTGTTGGGAATCTTCGTCGTTTTCAATGGTGTGACTCAAAGAAGTGCTGCTGCCAGGAAGATGAAAAGTGTCTGGTGAAATCCAAGCATGGATTTGAGGTGAGAAGAACCTGAAAGCAGAGGTAACAGAGTCCGGGTCACTTCAGGGTGATCAGGGGCTCGGTAGAAGAATGCCCAGCGATGTCAGGTGCTTCAGGTGAGTTGATGGGGTGCTTGAGTCTGCAGCCACGGGGACCAGGAGATGTCGATGACAACCAACGTCCAGAGGTAAGCTGTCCAATGAAGGATGTCCAGTGCTGAGGGGTCAGTGTCCGGGCTGAACACCAACAAGCCTTGGCAAATGCAACCCATGCAGGCAGAGAAAAGCAGGCCTGGTGTGAACCAGCAAGGTCCTGGAGACTCTCCACAACTATGGGAAGTCAGGGCACGTCTGGATCAACCAGCAAAGCCCAATATAAGTCAAAGTTACCTTCAAATGGACCCACAGGCCAACAGACCAGGGATCGTGAAGGGACCTCAAGCTGAATCACGAAATACCAGCCAACGGAACACTCGTGGAGTTTAGGCGGGAAATATTTGGTGCAATTACTGCTCGGGTCAGGACTACACATAGCCCAAAGCACAGCCCCAGGGATTGCCATAAAGCTTATGCTGCTGCAAAAGTACATGGTGCACAGGGGTTTGGGTTTCGCGGTCCCCACGAGGGATACTGGTCTCAGAATTGCTGAGAGGTCAGATCAACCTCAGGGACGCTCGGGAACCCACCTCCTGTGTTGCATATATCTTCGGAGTCCTCAGGAGCTTGGGAGATGCAAACCGGTCAGATGCGCCAAAGGTGCCTGCATTGCAGGGGAGTAACTCCTTTACTCCAAGGGAGATTCTTCAGTCATCCAGCGTAGTGTAGATCGTCAAAGTACTTGGTTTCTGCTTGCAGAGTTTAGTTCAGGAATAATCTAAAGTCCCTTAGTCCAGTTTCCTACTTTATACCAAAGGAAGGGGTTGGACAAACTCTGGGGACCCTCCTAGGGGAGGGACAGCATAGTGGGGTGGTTACACCCATGTCCTTTGTCCGATTTCATGCCAGAACAGGAGCCAATAGCTCCTGCAACCGGTTTGAACTGGACTATGCACAGGGACAGATTATGTGCCCCCAGTGCAGAGCTTCAAACACTCTGAGAGTGCACCCACCCTGCCCCAATACACTAAATCCTGTCTGGGAGATGGACACACCTCCCTGTGATAGGAAACCTAGTGTCAAGCCTTCCCCTGCTCGAGCTTGGCTCAGCAGAAGGTGGGCAGACTCGTGTCTGCGGCTGGCAGCATCCATTTTGTAATGCCCAGGTCGAGAAAGCTGGTACCGGGTAGACCGGTGCCCCACATTAGTGGTTCCACAAGGGAGGAATCATACCTCCCCCACGAGTGTGGAGGCATGATTCCAAGGTGTTTGACACCAAACACGACATGTTTCTGAGCAGCTGTTTTAAAGTTAGCATTTACCACGAGGTTATAATGCACTTAAGTATATGTGGTTTGGCTGCATCACAGACAACCCCGGAGAATAGATTCCGAAGTCTGCAGAGGGGCTCTGCTCATGCATTGGCACCCTCTCACACAAATCCCATCACCCTGCCTCCAGGATTGATAAAGCCTGCCATAGGGTGACTGATAGGTTTATATGTGCAGTGATTAGAATAGATATAGGGAACCTATATCTAAGTAAGGGGTGCATACACCCCCTTACACAGGCTCCATTAGCAGACCTGTGGTGTCAGTTTGAATGGTCTCTCAGGGGTGGCATAATATATGCTACAGCACCTGAGAGCCTCTAGAGTACCTATGCCCTGGGTACACAGTGTATCATATACTAGGGACTAATAAGGGTACTCCAGTATCCAATCAGGAATGTACCTAAAGTACATGCAATCAATTTAGAGGAGAAAGCAGCTAGACTGGGGTCCTGGATAGCAGGATCCCAGTCAGACTAAGTCGAAAACAGCGAGACAGCAGCAAAAGTGGGGGTAAACATAAGAGACAGATCCTACTCTCCAACACAAACCCTCCTCCCCTAACGTAGGGACATTAAACTAAACTTGACCAGTTGAGTCTTCATGTTCTTTTAAGTGGAAATATCTTGAGAGTTCATCTGCATTGGCATGGTTACTCCCAGGTCTATGTTCTACTGTATAGTTATGTTATGTTATGTTAACATTATTTATACAGCGCACAGCTGCCCCAGCAAAGGGGCGTCCTGGCGCTTAGACAGATACTATAACATAACACGCAGGAAGAGAGGAAAAAGGGGAAGCGACTACTCAGGAACAGGAAACAAAAAAGTTTTAATAGCTCGCCTGAAAGTGGACAGGTCTTTCAAACATTGGATGTGCACCGGGAGCGAGTTCCACAACCCCGCGGCAAGCACCCGGTAGGAGCGGCCACCCATTCTGCTGAGTTTAAAATGGGGGCAGACCGCAAGATGAAGAGCCTCCGATCTCAAAGATCTCGAAGGGATGTAGGGGATGAGCAAGTTAGCAAGAGCCGGTGGCGAGGAGAGCTTCATGATTTTATAGGCCAGACAGAGCGCTTTAAACTTAATCCTCTGTCTGACCGGCAGCCAGTGAAGGGCAGAGATAGTGCTGGAAACAGAACAATGTCTGGGAAGACCAACAATGGCCCGCGCCGCAGCATTCTGTACCCTTTGAAGCCTGGATGCCTCAGCCTGGTTTACCCCTAACATCAGCGCACTTCCGTAGTCCAGCCGAGATAGAACCGAGGCTTGGACCACGAGCTGCCGGGTGGGAGGGTCGAAGAATTTAAGGACCGGCCTTAACCCTCGCAAGATACCGTAGCAGGTGGCTGCAACCTTCTTCGTGTGACCTATGAAGGTGAGCGCTGGATCCAGCCAGATCCCTAAGTTTTTCACTTCGGAAGCTGGGATGGGAGTGATGCCCAACTCTGGAGGCCACCACTGGTCTCCCCATAGCTCAGCATGTTTCCCCAAGACCAAAACTTCAGTTTTTGTGGCATTCAGTTGTAAGCAGTTGGTTCTCAACCAACTTGCTACAGCCACAAGTCGAGCTCGGAACCTGGGGGCCTCCACTTCAGGGTCTCCACTCAGTGTCACCGCCAGCTGCGTATCGTCAGCATATGAGGTCATCGTTAAACCCCACTGTTTGACTATTGCAGCTAGCGGTTTCACATAAAGGTTGAACAGGGTAGGGCTCAACGAGGAGCCCTGTGGGACCCCCAGGTCCAAAGGATGAAGAGAGGACTGGCAAGGTGGTATAGCCACCTTAAAGGTTCGATCTGAGAGGAAAGATCGAAACCACTGAAGTGCGGTTCCTACTACACCAGCTTCCTCCAGACGCTGAATCAATATACAGTGGGACACAGTATCGAAAGCAGCGCTCAGATCTAGTAGCAGGAGCGCTGCTGTACGTCCAGAGTGTCAAGCACCAGGCGTAGATGCTCGATCATATAGAGCAGAGCGGTCTCGGTACTGTGTCCTGGCCGGAAGCCATTTTGGCTAGGGTCCAATATCTGATTACGAGCGAGGTGATCAGACAAGATGGAGTTAACATGGGCTTCGGTGACTTTAGCAGTCCAAGGAAGAAGAGATATGGGGCGGTAGTTCTCAGGCCAGAGAGGGTCTGCATTTGCCTTCTTCAAGATAGGGGTAACTACCGCCTGTTTCCACGAGGAGGGGACCGTCCCAGTTGATAACGACAGATTGATTAAGGTGAGTATCAGACCTCGACACAGCGGGGAAAGCGTACTGATAAGAGCTGGCTTCAGCGGATCCAGAGGAGAGCCTGATTTAATACTGAGGCTCAGTTTGTCAAAAGCCTCCGTAGACAGATCAGGCAAGAAGGTCAAAGTCTCATAACCCAAGAGATTGGAGTCAACTAACTCTGGATCCGACCGACACAGGTCAAATCCTCGATATATAGTCTGCACTTTCTCCAAAAAGAAGGCTGCCAAATTCTCGCAATGGGAGTCGGGGCAGATCTCTGCCGAAGTGGCTCTTTTATTCATAAGGTCTTTCAAGACCTTGAATATTAATTTGGAGGGGTTGGTGCTGGCTTGGAATTCCTGAGCGTAGAATGCGGCACGAGTTCTGCAGATTGCCCTATGATAGGTCTTAAGTTTGGCAAAATACGAGGATTTCAGGATGGGATCGTAAGATCTCCTCCAGTCCCTCTCCGCTTTCCAGCAAGTTTTTTTAAGCTCGGCAAGGGTGTCATTATACCATGGGCTCGGTACCTTAGAATGACCTTTCGACCAGCGCGTTGGTATAAGGGAGTCAAGGGCGTCTGAAATCCATGTGCAAAACAGTTCGTAACCATGATCCACATTCAAAAAAGGGCTCAGGGGTTTCTGCTCCAGTAGCCTATAAAACTCCTCAAGTTTTAGCTTATGCCAATGTCTTTTAAGAATCAGCCTATCCACAGGTTTAAATGGCTTATCGTGAATAGGACAAAAGACTTCCATCAGCAAATGATCAGTCCAGCCAACCGAAACCGGATCAGACACCTTCGCCCTCTCAAGAGTGGTAAAAAAGGGGTCGAGAATGTGTCCTCCAGTATGAGTGGGAAGTGTAACTAGTTGGACAAGTTGTAGTGCTTCTAGATCCGCAAGCAAGGTGTTTATGGCTGTGGACGACTTGCTATCAAAATGAATATTGAGGTCGCCCATGATGTTAAAGTTCACACAACTGGGCGCAAGAGAACTTACCATATCGGCAAGAGCGGACTTGAAGACTGTATCACTGCCAGGTGGGCGATAGATAAGAATACCGCTAAACATAAAATGATGGCTAAAGGCTACTTTAAAGAGGGCACTCTCACATGCAGGCAACCCAAGAGCTTTCCATTCAGCGGGGAAGCAAGATTTAACTGCCATGGCGATGCCACCTCCTCTTGCGGTCCGATTCAAAGTAAAGACCGTGTATTCCGAAGGGAAGGTAAGATTCAAGATAGCGACATCCGAGTCCTGGAGCCAGGTTTCGGTAAGGAGAAAAAGATCAGGGCCATCTTTTTCGATGAGGTCATGTATGAACTGGTGATGTTTAACCAATGACCTCACGTTCAGATTCCAGATCCGAAGGCCACAGTCCGCGGTGTGATTGCACTTGGTCGGAGTGTTGTCTTCCAAAGAACGGATCTTAGCTGGTCTATCTAGAGACCAACCCTTACATACGCAGACAAATGGGCCAGATAGGGGTCCACAGGGTCTCATGAGCAAACAGCAACCCTATTCCCAATGGAAAACAAATCCGCCCGAGTGTAGCTAAGCGTTGGTAGAGCATGCATGATGGTAATAGCAGCTAGTGACCAGAGCCCTACCGCGCCTCGCGCTTCCTCATCGCTGACGGGCGCAGACGGGCGCAGACGGGCAGGACTCTGGCACGACTCAGGCTATGCGAGGGCGCCCCGACTGCGCGTCCCGCTGTGCGGGAGAGGATAGCTTTAAATAGGCGTTCCGAGCCCAGCGCGAGCGCGAGCGCAAGGACGCTCCAAGATGGCGCCCGTCGATGGAATAGGAGCCCAAAGCAAGATGGAGCCTACACAGGACCACCCCCGGGACCCGGACCCACCAAAGCGGCAGTGCTTTCACCTTTTAAATGCGGTAAGAGGGAGGGGAGAAAAAGCCCAGCCTAATCCCGCTTAAAAGCAGGGGAGAATGAAAAATAAAAATAAAGCAAATAGATAACCAGGGCAACTTAAAATACAAAAGCGCCAGCAGCAGCACGTGCGCAGCAGTGCCAGTACCTGTCAAGGCTGCAGGTCAGGCGAGTCCGCCTTAAATAGGCGTTCCGAGCCCAGCGCGAGCGCATGGACGCTCCAAGATGGCGCCCGTCGATGGAATAGGAGCCCAAAGCAAGATGGCGCCTACACAGGACCACCCCCGGGACCCGGACCAGCCAAAGCGGCCGTGCTTTCACCTTTTAAATGCGGTAAGAGGGAGGGGAGAAAAAGCCCAGCCTAATCCCGCTTAAAAGCAGGGGAGAATGAAAAATAAAAATAAAGCAAATAGATAACCAGGGCAAGTTAAAATACAAAAGCGCCAGCAGCAGCGCGTGCGCAGCAGTGCCAGTACCTGTCAAGGCTGCAGGTCAGGCGAGTCCGCTTTAAATAGGCGTTCCAAGCCCAGCGCGAGCGCAAGGACGCTCCAAGATGGCGCCCGTCAATGGAATAGGAGCCCAAAGCAAGATGGCGCCTACACAGGACCACCCCCGGGACCCGGACCCGCCAAAGCGGCGGTGCTTTCACCTTTTAAATGCGGTAAGAGGGAGGGGAGAAAAAGCCCAGCCTAATCCCGCTTAAAAGCAGGGGAGAATGAAAAATAAAAATAAAGCAAATAGATAACCAGGGCAAGTTAAAATACAAAAGCGCCAGCAGCAGCGCGTGCGCAGCAGTGCCAGTACCTGCTAGGGAAATGAACTACCTCAAAAGTTTGGGGTTTTCACCCTTCATCTGTTTTAGCCATAAGAGAGGCTTAATGTCTGTCTGAACAATGAAGTGAGTGCCAAACAAGAATGGCCTCAGCTTCTTCAGAGCCCAAACCAAAGCAAAGGCTTCCCTCTCAACAGCTGACCAACGTTTCTCTCTGGGGTCAGCCTTCTGCTAATAAAAGCTACTGGCTGATCCTGACCCTCTTCATTCAGTTGTGATAGCACAGACCCTACCCCCAACTCAGATGTATCAGTTTGAACAATGAATTGTTTGGAATAGTCAGGGCTTTGCAAAATGGGAGTAGTGCACATGGATTACTTCAGGTCCCAAATGCCTTTTGACCACTAACTGTCCACTGAACTTTCTTAGGCATTCTTTTGGAAGTTAGATCATTCAAAGGGGTCACTATGGATCCATAACCTTTGACAAACCTCCTGTGGTACCCAGTCAGGCCCAAGAAAGCTCTGACCTGAGTCTGGGTGATTGGAGCAACCCAGTCCATGATGGTCTGCATCTTGCACTGCAACGGTTGAACCTGAATTCCATACACACGGTGGCCAAGGTATATAACCTGACTCCGCCCTATCTGGCACTTGGTGGTCTTGATAGTGAGGCCTACTTTCTGCAGGGCCTCCAAAAGATTTCTCGGGTGGACCAGGTGATCCTCCCATGTGGAGCTAAAGACAGCAATATCATGTAGATAAGCAGCACTATAGGATTCCAGACCTGTAAAGACTTTGATCGCCAACCTTTGAAAAGTGGCAGGTGCATTCTTCAAGCCAAAGGGCATCACCACAGATTGGTAGTGCACACTAAGGGTTGTTTTTGGATTTGCATCCTCAGCTAAGCTGATTTGCCTGTAGCCAGCTGTCAGGTCAAATGTGCTCTGAAACTTGGCAGAGGCCAAAGTATCTAAAAGCTCACCTGCCCTGGGTATCGGATGTGCATCAGTCCTAGTGACTGTATTGAGGTGGCCCGAACTAATTATAGGCTTAAACAGTGCATCACTAAAAAAGCATGGGAAGAGAGTAGGTGGCAGGACCTTAAGGTGGCATGTGAGTCTAAAAACCCAAAATCTTTTTGGAACATTTTTAAATGGGACAGGGGCGGGCGTCACGAGAGCCCATAGAATAATGTTGCTCAAAGCTCATGGATTGATTATTTTAAGCCACAATACGGCAAAAGTGAAGCTGGCGATAGTGAGGGGATTTATGTCCATACTTTTTATAAGGAGGCCGCCTTCACTGTAAGTGAAGCAGACAGGGCGTTAGACTTAGTAACTAAGGGACGCGCCCCGGGTATGGATTGCGTCCCTGCTGATCTATTTCTAAATGATAAAACCAGATGGCGGTTGTACATTATGTATCTTGCAAATGCTATAGCTCAAGGGATGGAAGTCCCCCATTCTTGGAAAGGTGCTGAAATAGTGCCTGTCTATACAAAAGGGGACAAGTCCTCAGCAGGTAATTATAGGCCTTTTAGCCTGAATGACTCCATCCAAAAAATTATGGGCCATCTGGTATTGGGAAAAATCCAGACCTGGATGGATGAAGAAAACATCTTGAGTTACCTCCAGGCTGGTTTTCGACCCAGGACCAGTACGATAGATCAGGTCTTACGGTTCATTATTCTTTACTGGCGTTCAGTGGTTTTGGTGAAAGGCACTTTATATGCCGTATTTGTTGATTTAAGGGCGGATTTTGACCTGGTCCCACGTAATAAGTTGTGGCGAGTCCTGGATGAGCTAGGGATGGCCCCTGATTCGTTGAGTTTGATCGTTCGCTTACATGAGGACACGTTCGCTTGGGTTCCGGTGGGGACGACAGGGCGAGGTTACAGAAACCTTCCCTGTTGAGCGGGGAGTGCGGCAAGGTTGCGTCATGTCACCTACCTTGTTTTCGCTCTTCGTGAACGGGGTGGCTGATTTCCTCTCCCTGGTCCCGACCGATGCCCCTGTGATGGCTGGTAAGCGAGTCCCGATCCTCATGTTCGCAGACGACACCTTGATATTCTCAAAAACGCCAAGTGGGCTCCAATGTACACTGCGGCATTTTAAAGATTTTTGCTTGGACCGGGGCTTAGAAATAAATACTGTGAAAACAAAGTTTATGGTCCTTACTGAACAAAACCGACCAGGCTTGTTAAACCTTACAGAGGGAGCATATACATGAATAAATCCCCACTAGAGTGGGTTGACGCCTTTACATATCTGGGGGTTACCCTCCAGAGTCACATGGGATGGATTAGCCAATTAGATATTGCAGTATTAAAACATCACCACCAGGCAGGTCTTCTTCTGGAAAGGTTTAACGCCTCAGTATCGAAACCTATTGGCCCATGATTGGAGATATACGGGATGAAGGTGTTAAGTTCAGCCCTTTACGGGGCTGAACTTTGGGGGTTTGAAAATCTAAGAAATTTGACGCTAGCGGAAAATGAGTTTTTGAGAAAAGCAACTAGCGTTCCGCAAAGTACCCCCTTGATGCCATTAATGTGGGACCTGGGAAAAAAAGCTGTCCAAGATCTTGCTTCCCTATGACCGCTATTGTATTGTCGTAGGATATGGACCACCGAGGAACTACAGCATTATGCATGGGGCCTAAAGGAAACAATTACTAA
Source organism: Lissotriton vulgaris (assembly GCF_964263255.1). Classification (NCBI taxonomy): domain Eukaryota; kingdom Metazoa; phylum Chordata; class Amphibia; order Caudata; family Salamandridae; genus Lissotriton; species Lissotriton vulgaris. The sequence goes on along the minus strand of NC_141685.1, from coordinate 824,899,143 downwards.
AGATTCCTCCCATAAAATACACTGGCTGAAGGCCATTAGGTCCTTGCTAGTCTGCCTGGGAATGAGAGAATTGTGGGATGATCCTTCAAATGCGATATTCCCTTCTAAAAAAATATTGAAGGCTGAGTATTGGGAGATGGTTAATTCAAAAGCATGTATAAAGGGTTTTTCTTCTCATCTAACAGGTCGTTTTCTGGAATTTAAGGCAGAACCGAAGCTGGAATTATATTGGGATGCCATAGAGAAGCAGCATGACCGTAAACTCTATTTCCAACTTAGAGCAGGCACCCTTCCAATAAGGTCATTCACAGCGAAATGGGCAGGAGAAAACGACAATGATAAATGCCCTAGGTGCAGGGACGAACAAAAATCTATAAGTCACCTTCTTTTTTTTGTCCCTTGTATGCTGACCCTAGATCAGAGGTCTTCAAACTTTTGGATGTCCAGACCCCCCTGTCAACATTTTGAAGCGCAAGGACCCCCTTCTGACAAAAGTTTCTAAACCTCTAGGTTATGAGGAAGGTGAGGACCAATTTATGTGACAGGCTTGACTAAATTGTGCGAGTAGAAAATGTAAATAATGTTCTGTGATGCTGCGTATTCTGGGGTAGCATTGCTTTATTATTTAGAATTATTTTAAACACAGTAATACTGAGGAAAGATTTCACCCCATCAGTACCAGTTTATAACCAAAATACAGCAATTAACAGCAGAAAGATGTCTAGTCAACCTCTGTGAAGGGCCTCCCAATCCGCTGAAATACACGCTGCCACATTAGAATCTCACCTGGCCATGGCCGGGAGCAGCAAGGGTGCATTCAAACCGTGGCGGTCTTGTGCAGAGTTAAGCAGTTTACCCATGCCCCTTTCCTCTCAGCCACTTCCTTCCATCCCTCTCTTCTCTCCTCTCCCAGCCCCGGATCCCTCTCTCACATTGCAGGCAGATGGTTATTAGCCCCAGGACTCCTTTTGGTAACAAATTTAAATAATAGGCAGAAGCAGGGGATCCACTAGACCCGAACTTCGGGGGGGGGGGGCAGCAGCACTGGTCACACACGGTGCAACAGTCTATCCACCTTCTCCATGAATTCCCTCAGTATCACTCACCAACAATACACCTCATCTCTCTATATCACCTGTCTGACTAACATTTCATTTTTTTATAGCGCTACTCATAGTTTACTCTCACTCAGTTCTGTGATGTGCATGGTACATCTTCTTTGTACCAGGCACTTAAACGTTCTGCACTGTGTGGATGACACGAGTGCCCATGTGACTGCACGGTGAGCAATGCAACAGTGTGAGAGTAGGGTAAAAGGAGTGACTGCAGGGTGAGTGAAATGAAAAATTGCACTTATATCGCGCGTAACTACCCGGAGGCCTCGCAGCACTTTTGACTGATTGCTTGTGGCGAGCTCAGGGTGAATCAACGAGCTTTTGTGAACAAGTGCGTTTTTAAGGCCTTTCTGAAGGACATACGGTTATTGTTCTCTTGAAGGGAAAGGGGGAGAGAGTTCCAAAGCTTGGCCACAGTATGGGAAAAGGAGCGACCGCCCCAGCGAGCTTTGTTGATTTTAGTAGTAGTTGCAAGCTGTAAAGAACTAGAGCGCAGGGCTCTGGACGGTGCATAAGGCGTAGCCATGGGGTGCAGAATTGCCGGGCCAGTGCGATGAAAAGATTTGTGCACAATGCACATGGCCTTGAACTGCACTCTGGCCGCTACTGGGAGCCAGTGAAGTTCTTTCAGAGCTTTCTTGGCTGACTGCCAGCGGGGAATGTTATACAGTAGTCGGGCGGCACAGTTTCCCGTAACTTGGAACCTATAGGTCACTGCAGCCGGGGCTCCTATGTATAGGGCATTCCATATGAATTTGGGTTTCGGCTGTAAGTGCAGAGTGGGATGAATTAGTGCATGGTTAGCGATGGCCTTGTTTGAGTGAGCTACAGATTGAGCAGTAAGGGGGGGGACAGATGAGTGAAGTGTCACATGAGTGCAGGGTGAGAAGTGTGCTTGTGTGACTGCAGGGTGAGGTACAGAGTGAACAATGCAAGCGAATTTTTAGGGCAGAGTGATCACTGTGAGAGCAGGGTGAGCGGGTGAATGTTGTGAGTGCATGGTGATCAGTGTGAGTGCATGGTGATCAGTGTGAGTGCATGGTGATCAGTGTGAGTGCATGGTGATCAGTGTGAGTGCATGGTGATCACTGTGTGCAGGGTGAGCGGGTCAATGGTGTGAGTGCATGGTGATCAGTGTGAGTGCATGGTGATCGCTGGGAGTGCATGGTGATCGCTGGGAGTGCATGGTGATCGCTGGGAGTGCATGGAGTGCATGGTGATCGCTGGGAGTGCATGGTGATCGCTGGGAGTGCATGGTGATCGTTGGTAGTGCAGGGTGAACGTGAAAGTGAAGGCGAGAACGAGAAATGAGTAGTCTGAAAGCAGGGTGCATTCCCAGAAACTTGAAGCGAAGGGTTTCAGATATAAGTTAAACTATTGCTATAATGGCATTAATCAGGTTTCGAGGGTGGAGGAAATAAATAATGTGCTGATCCTGCAACAAACGTCCAGACTAATGATTAGGGTTACCAGCTCATTATTTTGATGGCCCAGAAATAAGCCGTGACCTACAGCTGTATTTTTTGCACTTATCTGTGAATACTTAGAACAGCAAATATACATAGAAAGCACTTTTAATTGTGTTCTAGGGAAGCCTCAATGATCCATGACTAATAATTAAAGAGAATAAAGACAGAAAAGTCACATAACTAATTAATACATACTTTTTTATTTATAACTCAATTTAGTGTTGAGCAGGTTTCTGCAGGATCTTTAAACAACACATAGCAGGCATATTTCTTTTGGCAACCCAACTTTATATTTCTTTTCATTAAATGCATTCTCACACTACAGCAGTAAGTGTAAAAAACAAATCTAAGGAATAGGCAGAGTGGGGGCCCAGGGGGTACTGGAACCATATAAAAACTAAGCTTTGGTAATTAGTTAACAAAGGCATGTAAATATGCTAATGGTCTTTAAAGACCTGTGAAAAACTCAGGCCGGAGATAAGACTCCAGACACTGCCCAGCCGAGGCCCTAGGAGCGCGAGCTGAGACACAGGATGGGGAAGGAGGGGGGCTGTAGCCCTGGAGGCCAGGGCAGAAGTGAAACTGAAGGCGCAACCCGCTTTGCATCGCTCCACGGCCCCCCTGGGGGTCGCGCCCCACAGTTTGAAGACCCCTGCCCTAGATCAATGTGGGTGAAACCTATTTGTAAATTAATTAGCACCCGCAGGCATGAAGAGGCATTAACAATCTTATGTACTGACCCCAGTCTCTCAATTGCTATAGCTGTGGCTAAGTTTCTAAAATGGGCAATTCGGTTAAAACTGTTACGGCAGTAAATAGAGAATTTTATACTCATCTACTCAAATTAGTTGTGAAAAAGAGGGGATGTATTCTTCAAATTGAGCTTTGAGTAATATCACCCTGGACTATATATATTGATGAGGTTTAAGGATATAAGACATTCGACAATAGTCTCTTGAAGTTTAATCTCTTTTTAAATATTTATTGTATACATTTTAATGTAATTTTACATTGTAAAATGTGTATTTTATGTACTGCTTTTATGACTTAATTGTCGAATACAATTTATGCATGGAATGGACTGTATTGAGACCCCTGTAGTCAACACAGAACCTAATCTCTCTCTCGCTATTCTGGGTGTGAGGTTTTGGCACCAAGACTACTGGGCTAGCCCAAGGGCTATCTGAGGGCTCAATTACTCTCAAATCCAATATTTTATGGACTTCAGTCCTGATGCAGTCCCTGACATGGTCAGGGTGCCTGTAAATCTTATTTTTAACAGGCAGACTGTCAACTGTGTCCCCTTCATGAGTGCACCAGGTAGTCTGATTTGGAGTCAGTGAGAACATATGTCTAAACTGATTCAGGACTTGCCTACAATCAGTTTGCTGCTGGACAGTGAGGCTGCCTGCCAAGGCTACATCATCAACTGAACCATCATCAGTGTTTTGTGAGAGCAGGTCATGGAGTGGATCACTCTCTTCCTCCTGTCCCTTATCAGTAGCCATGAGCAAGCCCATGTCTGCCCTGTTAGCATATGGTTTGAGCCTGTTCACATGGAGCACCCTGTGGGGGCTCCTGGGAGTTCCAAGGTCCACCAGATAGGTATCCTCACCATTTTGCTCAATTATTTTATGAGGGCCACTCCACTTGTCCTAGAGGGCTGCTGGGTCCACATGCTCTAGCACCCATACTTTCTGTCCTGGCTGATAAAAAGTCACAGCAGTCTTTTGATCATGCCGGGCCTTTTGCAATTCCCGGCTAGCCTCAAGGTTTTTGGATGCCTTCTTCATGTAATCAGCCATCCTGGAGCGGAGACCAAGTACATAGTCCACAATATCATGTTTAGGTGGTTAGAGAGGTAACTCCCATCCCTCCTTCACTAGACATAGAGGACCGCTAACTGGATGTCCAAACAGAAGTTCAAAAGGACTGTAACCAACCTCCTTCTAAGGAACCTCTCCGTAGGCAAAGAGAAGGCAGGGCAAAAGTATGTACCATCTACGCCTGAGCTTTTCAGGCAGACCTTTAATCATGCCCTTTAGGGTCTTTTTGAATCTCTCAACTAACCCATTGCATTGTGGGTGATAAGGGGTGGTAAATTTGTAAATTATTCCACACTCCTTCCACATAGCAGTCAGGTAACTAGACATGAAGTTTGCACTTCTGTCTGATACTACCTCCTTATGAAAACCCACTCTGGAAATTATTTCCAGAAGGGCTCTGGCTACCACTGGAGCTGTGGTAGGCCTAAGTGGAATTGCTTCTGGATACCTAGTGTCATGGTCCATCACCGCTAGTATAAATCTCTGCCAGATGCAGTTTGAGGATCCATGTGACCAACAATGTCAATCCCAACCCTCTCAAAGGGAACCCCCACCACAGGTAATGGTATCAGGGGGGCCTTTGTAGTACCATCTGCTTTACCACTGGCTTGGCAAGTGATACAGGAGTGACAAAACTCCATTGTGTCCTCTGACATATGTGGCCAATGAAAGTGAGGAACAATCCTGTCCCAAGTCTTGTTTTTTACCAAGTGTCCTGCCAATGAGATGTCATGTGCCAGTGTTAATAGGAAGCCCCTAAACTACACACCACATGTATCATTATTGGAAATAGCAAATCGCAATTAGGTAATCACTGTTTGTAATGTATGAAACTACAAGAGTTTTATTTAGCAATTCCTAGTGGGCCTCAAATCGAGCTACCTCATGAATAATAATGAAGTGGGTTGCAATTTGTGACTCATTAGGAATAGTTAAAATCACAGGGATGGTGGCCTGCTGGGGTCAGCAGACCACCATCTCCTTGATCGCTTTTAAATAAATAAAGCAATAAAACAATATATATTTTTTAAATGCAGCCATTTTCCTTAAAGGAACACAGGTTGCGTTTAAAAAAAAAAAGAAAACTTTTCTTTTCATTTTTAAGAGCAGGGAGTGGTCCGTGGGATCACTGCCTGCTATGACAATTTTTTTTGGTCCGTTGGGGACTCCTTCCCATTTGCAAATGGGTTACCACCTACTTGAAGTAGGTGTTAAAATGTGAATGTTTTGCAACATTTTGGTCGCAAAACATTCTTACATACTGCTCCGATTTGGTATTAGTAAGGGAGGCCCTAAACACGCCCTTCCTAATGCCAATTCCGTTCCAAACTGTGATTCGGTAACATGTTGCCGAATCACAAATTGGAATTCATAGATACCAAAATGTATTTCTTCATATTTTCAGCGAATCAGGACGTTTGCTAAAAGTCAAATGCATAATACATTGCATGCTGGCAGTCGACTCATGGATGAGCTTGCACTGCCTTAAGCTAAAATCAGGAAAAAACTAAAATAATCCTGTTTGGTAACTACTCCCCCAGCTAGTCGCACATTTGGTGGCTGGACGACTTGGTAGCAGTTCTGATCCTGGTCCCTAAAGCTAAAAATCTGTGAGTGGTGATAGATAGGAGACTGGACTTGGAAGCTCAAGTCAAGGCAGTTTATTCATCCAGTTTTTTCCTACTCAGCACAATTAAAGAAAATCTTACCTTTGATCTCAGCAGAGAGCAGGAAAACGGTAGTTAAATCTTTAGTCCTTTCCAAACTGGATTATTGCAATGGGCTATAACTTGGTACACCCCAGAAGCAGTTAAACAGGCTTCAGATGATCCAGAATGTGGCTGCAAGGCTCCTCCGGGATCCCCAAATTTCAATCAGTGGGAAAGCACCTTTGGAGTTTGCATTGGTTGCCAGGCAAGAGTCGTATAATGTTCAAGGCCTTGTGTTTCACATATAAGGCACTGATAAACAAAAGGAGAGTAAGGGTATGACAATTCACTCTCTTACCCCTGAGGAATAATTACGTAAACAACTAAAGAGTGATCGAGCAAAACACCACTTACAAGGGAGACTCTTGACGTGGTAAGAAACAAACAGAAGGAGAAGGAAAACCATAAGTAGGTTAAGTAAGAACCCTCACTCACCACCTAGTGGTGACATGCTTCATCACTGGGTTCCCACTGGAAAGACCTAGCGTCTTTCCAGTGTGCTACGACGCCTGTTTTGCAGCGGAGCTGGTTGTTGTGAGTGTTGAGGGTGCAAACAGAAAAACCAAATAGTGCTAAGTGAGTGCAAATAATTAAAAAGTGCGTCCCCATAAATGTACAAACATAGAACAAATATTTCTTTAATAAAGCAATTCGATTGCTGGTGCACAGTCCTTTGCTTATAGAGTCGAGCTTCAAGAGGTTACAATGTATCCAATTATGGATAATTTGAAAACATACAATAAATTAACATTGATTTGCTTTACATAAAACAAACAATAAGGTGCACATGTAAGGGACAGAAAAAATCAAAACCCGCCATCGCGTGTTTCGGTGAAGTCACCCCCTGTCAGGGGTATCACCTTCTTCAGGGCGTAAAGGTACATTTGTAGCAAGAGTCCATGGGGCCTGTTAAATGGTAGAAAATACCAAAAATAGCGTAATCCCTTATGCAGGGCAACTAATGATTTTTCATATTTTTCATACAATTGCTACACAGTTACTAATGTTTAAAAGGCAGTCATGGTCTAGCCTGAGGAAATAGGGAATAATAAATGAATAACAGCAAAAGTGATAAGCTCTGCACACATTTCGAAGGTATAAAGAATACCATTAGAAAAGGACACTCACAAAATGGACAGCAAAATACAAAATGCAGAAAAGGAGAATAACAAACAATGACCACGATAACTTGTGAGATCCTGATTAACAAAAAAGGGTTTCCTGCCACAGTGAGAACCCAATTTGTTTGTCGTTCAAGAATAATAATGGTCCAAGCATTGCTTCGTTGTTTACTTACCTAACAGCGGTTAAAGACCGAACACAATGAATATTACCAACGTAGAAGGTCCAAAAGGGGATGAAAGGACCAATGAGTCTGCAGTACAAAAACAGATAGTCAAATACCCGGGGTAAAACATTACCTTCCTGTAAAATACAGGCCAGAATAAATACCTGTCCGATTTCTTACTTGGCTGAAAACTAATAATGGATGGAATATCCCACAAAGTAAATGTTTAGAGAATAACCACAAAAGAAGTTCAAATCGATGCAACCAACCATTAGGTGGAGTCGTGACCCTAAAATAGAAAGCCATTAAGACCTGGTTGTTCAATGAATAGTGCTCCAGCTCCCTTCGAGATGTTAGCGCCAAGACACCGCTTGGTATTCGTGCGCTGTATACATTTTATTAACATAACATTCTACAAGGCATCCTGGGTAAACGTCTAGGGGTTGTCATCGGTCTTAGCTTGATCACTGCTAGATCAGATTTTCAATGTGCTATACCTGACTCATGCCATTACCCTATAATAAGGCTCTACAGGACTATGACCTCAATCTTTTTTGGACAGCTAGTAACTATTGCTTGATGACTGGTGAACGATGGGCCTTCCAGAACATTATTATGGACCTTTCAGCCACCACTAGTTTACATCGAAAACCCTCGTATTCTGGCTGCTCTGCCCTAAGCATGGGAAGAGTCCCACCATGCAGGTACATATGTATTTGTGTACAACCTTCCCTGTTGTGTTGAAAAGAGATGAGACAACGACTACCCGGCAGGCCACACCACGTAGTGAAAGTCTGCCCGAGTCAACCAACATCTAGGGCAGGTATCCGTAGAACTCGCGTGCGTCCTAGCATTCCTTAGTGGGATCAAGTAGGTCTGTGCAAACGATTAAGTTGTGTGAATTTAAAATGTGAATTTCGACTATCTTAGTATATTGCAGACTTATATCACACTGCCAGTATGTAAACTCCCTTCACAGGGCCTGCTTCCAAAGTATTTTAATAGGGCCCAAAGAGTTGCAAAGATGGTGACATACAACCAAGTAATGGCACTCAGCTCTATCCCATGAGTAAGAATGGTATGGAGGAAGTCACTCATGGGCAGCTCAGTCTCGTTGTCACTCCACATGAACCCGGCTACCATCCAGAGGCTGATTATGTGAGGTAGCCATCCCAGAAAGCTACAAGATCTCCTGCAGAGACCGCACCAACGGAGTGGGAGGAGGAATCGCCATCGTCCACAAGAACACCCTCCAAGTCTCAACCAACACCGACGACACCCTCACCACCTCCGAGCACATGCACTTCCAAATCCACACCGACCCCAATACTACCCTCAGAGGAACACTCGTCTACAGACCACCCGGACCCGACCACAGTTCAGCGACACCATCACCGACCTCATTAGCACCCACGCCCTCGCCTTCATGGACTACATCCTCCTGGGGGACCTGAACTTCCACCTCGAGAACAACAACGACGCAAACTCCACCAATCTGATCAACAACCTCCCCAACCTCCGACTCAAACAGCTCGTGACGACACCCACCTTCGCCGCCGGACACACACTGGACCCCATTTTCTCTGGAAGTCCCCACGTCTCCTTCAACCATACCACTGAACCCCACTGGACTGACCACAGATGCGTCCACTTCACCTTCAAGAAACCCACCACACACCACCGCACCCACCAGCTGCCACGCTGCTGCTGGGGCAAGATCACCAAGGATCAACTGGCCACCCCCCTCGTCCTGAGACCACCCGTGGACCCCACCGACCCCGACACCACCGCCATCAAACTCAAACAGTGGATCAATGACTGCACCGACACCCTCGCCCCACTCAAGACCTCCGCTACCAACCACACCAACAAGAAAGCTGCATGGTTCACCGATGACCTCCAAACCTCCAAGTGCACCTGCCGGAAACTGGAGAAGAAATGGCTCAGCGACCGAACTCCAGACAGCTACACTGCCCACAAAAACGCCACCCACAGACATCACCAACTCATCAGGACCGCCAAGAGGATCGCCTTCAAAAACCACCTAGACAACAACGCACACAACACCAAAGAGCTCTTCAACATCGTGAAAGAACTCTCCAATCCCAACTCCAACACCAACGACATCCCACCATCACAAGACCTGTGCAACTCACTGGCCACCTTCTTTCACCGCAAGATTACCGACATCCACAACAGCTTCAATTCTGACACCCCCACACCCACTGCCGAGACCACCGGGTCCACCACCCCAACAACCTCCACCCACACCAATCGCCTGACCACCTGGTCCTACGTCAGCGACGAAGACACCATCAAGACCATGAACTCCATGCACTCCGGATCCCCATCTGACCCCTGCCCTCACCACGTTTTCAACAAAGCCAGCAAAGCCATCGCACCCCTTCTCCGGAAAACAATCAACACCTCCTTCGAGACAGCAACCTTCCCGAAGAGTGGAAGCCCGCCGAGATCAACGCCCTACTGAAGAAACCAAGGTGGACCCCAAGGACCTCAAGAACTTCCAGCCCATCTCCCTGCTCCCTTTCCCGGTGAAAGTCGCGGAGAAGATCGACAACAGACAGCTGACCTGCTACCTTGAAGACAACAACATCCTGGATCCCTCCCAGTCCGGCTTCCGCAGCAACCACAGCACCGAGACCGCCCTCATCACCGCCACTGACAACATCAGTATCTTGATGGACAAAGGAGAAACAGCCACCCTCATCCTTCTAGAACTATCAGCAGCATTCAACACGGTCTGCCACCGCACCCTAACAGCACGCCTCCATAACCCCGGAATCCAAGAGAAAGCCCTGGCCTGGACCACATCCTTCCTCTCCGGCAGAACCCAGAGCGTCCGCCTCCCACCCTCCTGCTCCAAGACCACCGAGATCATCTGCGGCGTCCGACAGGGATCTTCCCTCAGCCCAACGCTGTTCAATATCTACATGGCACCTCTCGCCCACGTTGCGCGACAACACAACCTCAACATCATCTCCTACGCAGACGACACCCAGCTCATCATATCCCTCACTGAAGACCCCCACACCGCCAAAGCCAACCTCCACAGAGGAATGAAGGCCGTCACCGACAGGATGAAGGACAGCAGGCTGTAGCAGAACTCAGACAAGACGGAGATCCTCATTCTTGGCCCCACCCCATCAGCCTGGGACGACTCCTGGTGGCCAACATCGCTAGGAACAGCCCCAGAACCCACAGACCAGGCACGCAACCTGGGGATCATACTCGACTCCGCCCTCTCCATGACCAAACAAGTCAATGCCATCTCCACGTCCTGCTTCAACACCCTCCGAATGCTCTGCAAGATCTTAAAATGGATCCCTCCGACACAAGAAAAACTGTCACTCCGGCCCTCGTCCCCAACAGACTGGACTACGGAAACGCCCTCTACACAGGAACAACAACCAAGCTCCTGAGATGGCTGCAACGTATCCAGAACGCCTCGGCACGACTGATCCTCGACATCCCCCGATACAGCCACATCACACCCCACCTGAGAGACCTCTACTGGCTCCCCGTCAACAAGAGGATCACCTTCAATCTTCTCATCCAGGCACACAAAGCCCTACACAACACCGGACCAACATACCTCAATGACCGACTCAGCTTCTACACCCCCACCCGCAGCCTCTGCTCTGCCAACCTTACCTTCATCACAGTCCCTTGCATCCGGAAAACCACCGGCGGCGGCAGATCCTTCTCCTACCTCACTGCCAAGACCTGGAACACTCTCCCTACCAACCTACGACAGACCTGCTGGCCTTCGGAAGACTTCTCAAGACCTGGCTCTTCGATCAGTAGGGGTCCCCCTCCAGCACTTTGGAACCCTCACACGTATATAGCGCGCTTTACAAGTGCATTGATTGATTGATTGAATGTTATTATATTGAAGAAAATTTTTTATTAATGTATTATTTATACTTAAGAAAATATATATTATTGGTGTTCGAAATTAGAAATATATAAACCAATAATTTAATAAAGGAAAATATTTGGAATTTTTCAAATACAATTTTTAAATTGTGGAACTTTTGTCAAACAAATTATAATAACAATATATATTTTTTTATTTGTTTATAAATAATAATTTTATTTGAAAATATATTTTTTAGTGTTTTCTTTTACATTTTATGATTGTTCATTTTGGTGCATGATTTGATTTTTTATTTTATGGTTTAAAGTTTAGGAATGGTAGTAAATATGTTAAAAATATCTTGGTTATTAATAAGATATTATTTTACACGTTAATATTTAAATATGAATACATAGGTTTGTAATTTGTAGTTTTGGCCAGTCTGTGTTGAAATAAAAAAATTATTATATTTTATATATAAAAATAGTGTGTCAGTATGGAGTATTGAATGTGTATATAAAATCTTTATAGTTTGTAGCACCTTACTAAAAATGCTTTAAATGCAGTGGGAATAGCAAATTTTACCTCTGTAGTATCCACACCTTCTACAAATTGGCTTAGATTGGAGTTGGAATTGTAAATATAACCCCTTTAGTATCCAACACCTTCTCCAAATTGGTGTAGATTGGAGTGGGAATAGTAAATGTCATCACTTTAGTGCCCAACACCTTCTCCAACTGGAATAGTTTGAAGTGAGAATAGTGAATGGTGCACCTTTAGTATCCAACACCTTCCTCAAATTGGTTTACATTGGTGTGAGAATTAACCTTGGGCGAAGTTCACAAAGTTGCACAAAAATTCAGCGATGCTGCGCATAGCTATGCGAGCATGCGCAGTTGCTTGTTTCCGCATGTTCATGTGTGCTCGCCCATGCTCGCAAGACGTTTTTGACGGTCGGCAACGCGGATGACGTGTTCGGTTGAAATATTGCACAAACTTCTCAATGCGGTTACCAATGGGCGCGGCCATCTTGTTTTCTTATCTTTTACATGGTTCTGGGGCCTTTTTTTCCATCCCTCTCTACTCTTTTCAATCCTTTTTTTTATACTGTCTTTCTGAACTTTCATATTTATTATCTATCCCTCTCTGTCCATAAATCAATATTTTGCGTTTTATTTCTACTTTTACTGTGTTTTTTAAACTTTTCTATTGTTTTATATTACTTCCTTCTTTACTCTCCTACTTCGTCCCCTATTTTTTCCAGCTAATTTTTTTTTCTGTCCCCCACCCACCCTAAAACCATGGCTAAGGGAAAGGGTAATGACTCCAAGGGCAAGGCGCCTGCGCCAAAGGGCCGCCTGCCTTGCGGCAGAATACGTCCGCCAAGGGTGCAGGCCCGGTCCCTTTTTGGCTAGGCGGAGGTGGCCACCTTTGGTTTTTTTTGTGCAGCGCCACCTACTCTTGACCTTGGCAGCAGGCGGCAGGCCTGGCTCCGGGTACGCTACCCAGAAGCGTCACCGCCGGTGGACGAGGGTGCGCTGGGCAGTCTTTCACTGCTCTGGGGTCCGGCGCACCCATAACCAGTTGACCCACCGGTGGTCAAACATCTTGGTCCTAGAGCAGGACCTGCTGGACCTGCTAGGTGTCGAGGTTGTGGGGCTTGGTGAGTAGCTAATATTAGTAGTATTGGGTGTTCTCTACACTTTGTGTTTCTGTTATTGCAAATTTCTTTTTTTTTTCGAATAGCATGAATGCTCCTGCTTACATTGCAGGTAAATTAAGTTTAAAAATCTTCTGTGATTGTTATTCTTTTAGACACAGGTGATTGGCGCTACTAATCTTACCTGGTGTTTTCAACTTTGTGCTCGCTTGGGTTGATTATGTAAGAGTTTACTTTAGTGAACTTAAGTTAGGTAATGTTAGAGAGACTCTAGACCTTCCTTTGTCCTCCTGTCACTAAGATAGTGGTGGATAGATAGTTTAGTTACTTAGGGCCCCTATAGGATGGCGGGTGGACTCCTGTCTGCCCGCCACCCTGGCGGTGCTGGGACCGCATGATCAATTAGGATGCCACCACCACCGTGCCAGTGGCAACCTTCATTCACGACATTGTGGTAGGCAGTGCTCACTGCACCGCCCACCACAATGCTGTGAATGGCCATTGTGCCTTAGCGTGCACAACATGACAGGCACAGCGCTGTGTCTGCCTCCTTGCCCATGCCAATGTTGGTACCCCCTAAGTCCAGCCCCCCACCCCACCACCCCACCACCCCGTGTGGGCACGCAACGAGCCCATGTAGCAAATACCACATGCCTTTCCATTGCAGTGTCTTCACCATGGAAATAATCCAACAATAGGGCAACCCACTATTCCCCAAGGAACTGGGTATATTCAATAACACTACAAGCGATCCTTGAGGACTCATTTACCATGATATACATTTTTTGAATTTGTCACATCCGTGAACATAATTTCATAAGACTCAAGAAATCTAGTCAAAACATATATCTTTTTTTATTAAAGAGTTAATCAAAACATATATAGAGATATCTTTTTAACATAGCATAGGCAAAAATCCATTCGACATATGTATGGCAACTCAATGTCTACTGCCTCTTGTCTTCTAACATATGCAGTAGTTTTTGACACTTTTTACAGCAATATGGACACAGTTAACACTTTAACCATATATCTATTACTTAACAGTATACATACAGTTTCAATAAATTGATTAGTAATTGTATACAGTAAAACAGTGTCATTACGTCGACGTTTCGGTCTCACACACTCTTATTCTTCGAGACAATCATCAGGACATGTGTTGCACCATGAATCTAATATAAAAACATATACATAATCATAAATATATTTACGAAATTCCTTGAGTACAACAATGTGTATCGTCTGCCCTCACCAAACAAGGTGATTCCAAGTGTACCAAACACCATCATTCTACCACTACACCTTTGAAATACACCACCAAACTATGTGACACGTGTGTAACACCCTTACTATTCAACAACCCATTAAATTATTAGTGCAGCATTGTATCAAAAACTATACGTGGCATGCACAAAAATAAGTAATATTTGACCCTAATTACTCACATCAACGAGAGACAAATGTCGTGTCCTACTAGATAATCAGATTACTTGCCTTAGGCATCTTGGTTTTAATGTACAACCAACAAAAGGCATCACAAAAATTGGTCCTTATATCTTACCTTACGCTTCTGTTTAAAAGATAGATCTGGAAACAAAGTATGAAAATATCTATTCACCATTTACAACCAACCTCTAGTATCCAAACAATATCTAATATCACACACTGATAACATTGTATGGCCTCAATAGTATATCCCAAACAAAATAGAATGGTACTCACACACAGAGTTTAACTGTGCTTTATCAGTGTATTATCTGTAAAAGAAACAGAACATAAAGTGCTGCTATTTTCTGGGTTTCAAAACACCAATAACCTTAAACATATTTGAATCTGAGCCGCCATTCCACTTACTTGAGGAGCGCTGAATTAATCCACTCTCTGCTCGTCAAAATCGAGTGAAAACGCTGAATCTCCACTACTCTATGACCCCTTACAGATCACGTGATCGGATCGTAGCGGCCATCTTGGGAGTACGTGTTATGCCTGATCTCCCATTGAAGACTACATGGGGACAGGCAATCATAATCGCCCAAGTATGCATCAAACCTCATTAAAAAATTGTAAATTTAGATCTTCTTGTTGGCGGAAAGCAAAGCTCTCAGTCTATAAGCATATATACACCTATAACAGTCAACTATGTACCTAAAGGATTGTCGCACTTTGTTATTGGTGATAGCTCTTCCTACTGTACCATATCATATAATGAAAGACACACTCTGCCCAATGTGACATCTACCTATGAACCTACGTCACCCGGTTAGAGCCCTAACCTTTGGTTTTTTTTTACAGAAAACACACTGCAGTAGAAAACAAATCCTGCCGAGCGTACCTCAAAAGTCACTATCCAGTTACTGAAGGGTAGCCAGCGTTTGCCATTCTACAAATGAATTCAATCCCTTTTCTACCATTTTGGTTGTCCAAATCCACCTGTTTTCTTTTAGCGTGAGCAAACGATCCACATTGTGCCTTCTTCGTGAATTCCTTACAATTTCCAAAACAAACCATTTTATATCACTTGTAGAGTGACCCTTTGCTAAATAGTGTTCCACCATTGGGGCAGTTTCAACTTTGCAACGGATACGTGACTATATAGGGAAGACCACACAGGAAGTTAAAAACAGAATTCTCCAACACCAGGGGAGTTGCATCTTGGCCTTCCTCTTGGTCCTCCCTTCCATGGACGCTGCGTCCGTCAATCTTGGGTACCACTGCCTGCCTGGCTGATGCAGATTGGTAGGTGAGTGTGAGTTTTTTCTCTGTTTACCACAGGGTAAAGGTCGGCCTGTAAGTGTAGATGGAAAAACGAAAGGGATATTGATAAATCAAGGAGGAAAAAAAGCATAAATTACGGAGGAGTGCAAACACTTTCAGAGGCGGCATGGTTAAATCATGCCTACTCTGTTGTCTGTTTCCAGCAATAACATACAACCGCAACAGGATAGAACAGGCCCACGGTGCCCACCCAACCAGCACTTAGCTTAGATTTTGAGTGAGCCAGACAGAGCACACATATACAGCAACATAGCATTTACCAAAGTAAGTAACTAAATCAATGCACAACTGTCAGTCATACCACTACTACAGTTGTGAGACTCGTGACTCGACTATACCACTACACAAACATGTAGGTCTGCTGTGGTTGTTCTTGACTTGTTTGCCTTGTATGCCACTCATGAAAAATGCCCTGAGTAATTCCATCAATCATCGCCATCCTACTGACTGACTGCGAAGATACTATGTCACTGTGGTCATCATGATGGTGTTGCCCAACTCAGTCTGCAGTGTACTGAGTGAGTCCAGATTCCATATTAAAAAATGCAATGGATCGTCCTGCAGTAGAAGTACAATTTTGTTATCAAAAAACAAGAAGGGAAACATTAACTTGAGTCAATTTGAGTGTATAGATTAAATAATAGTACACTTTGACTTCACTTCATGCACAGCAAACAACAACAGCATAAACACCAATCACTCAATGTCAACATCCAATGCATGCCATTTATTACCTGTTTCGTCTAATCTTCAGTTATGCGTCAGTCTCTCTTGGCTCGGAAGGGAGGATAGCTATAGTCATCATGTTCCACTTCTTTCGGAGGGAGGCAACATTTCTGTTACTATTCTATTCTCTATCCAATCATCTGGCTTGAGGGAAATGGATTTCGGGCGAGTCAGGAGGAGGATGGACCAGGACTTGGAGGACTGGACTTAAATGCACACAGCTGCAATTCCAATATGGCAATAAAAAGAGAAGATGTTGGTGATGGATTTGTTGTGATTCGAACCAGAAAGACAGAGACACACACAAATAATAAAAGTAAATAAGGAAGTAAGAAAGTAACAAATTGAAAAGCCTAGTTGTCAGGGAAGTATAGCTCGTCCTCAAACTCTGGTTTTTCAACCAGAAGTATGTAATCATCTAACACACTACTTCCATTACCTATGTCGCTGATCTCATCTCCCTACTGTGATTCACATATTTTGGAATTTGGTGGTATAAAGTGTTGATTAATTTTGATCATGGTTAACCTCTTCACATTTTTAAGCAAGAAACTGGTCCTTTTCACTATTACAATGGCACCAGCAGCACTGAAAACATGCTCAGAAGAGACACTTGCGACAGGGCAAGCCAGGTGACGCATTTTCCCATACCAATACACCAAAGGGTCTGATCAATGAAGACCTCTGTTGTGTCACCCAGATAGGCTTGGACCATCGCTCAATGCTCAGGGGTGCTCCGCTGTGCTGGGCATCTTTTGCCTTTGCATCAGCACTGGACCTAATAAGACCTTGCTGTAGATACCAATCCTGTGCCGATTTTACTGGGGCTAATGATCCTGTTCTTGCTGTGGTTGGTGACTGCTGTGAGCCAAACTCACGCCTCACTGGCTCTGAAGTTGACCTTGACGTGGTAAAAAATCAATGTTAAGCCCTCTTGGGTACAGCTATTTAAATACCTTGCTGTTAAACTGTTCCAAAATGTTTTCAGCAGTATTAGATTTCTTCATGGCGAACATGTTCACTTGCTTTGTGCTAACCGAAGAGAAGTCTCAAACTGGAGAGGTGAACTTTCTTGCGCAGCTGGAGGTACCACTTGCAATGCCAGATGAACTGGAGGGTGTGCCTGGAATTTGACTCTGTGCAGTGTCAGAAACACTACCTACTGAGGTGGTGGTTGTGCTTGATGTAGGTCCCTACAGGGTCTTTGCAAATACAAAATTGGAAGCTGGAGTTTGTGGTGGTGTTACCTGTGTTGGTGGTATCCGTGCCACACCCTCACTGCAACTTGGGATGGGGTAATAATGTTGGTCTCCATCTCCACTGGGGCAGGAGTGATGTTCATGATGACTGGCTCATCATCATCCTCTGCTTCTACATCTACCTCATAACTCTAAGGTTTTCTGGAACCCTCCTTTTATCTAGCCTTGTGAAGTGGCATGCCTCACTCTCAGACTGAGCTGGTGGCTTCCAAGTGGCATCTAGATCATCAGAAGGGGGATTGAAGAAGAAGTTGATGGACTAACCCTCCTTTTCTTAGGATCTGGAAGACAATGGATCTTCAGAAAGAGTGGCTCGCTCTTCTTCCTCTGCAGGAAGCTCGATTTCCTTAACTGCCCCTACTTCGGGAGGAACAACTACTATTGTGGGCGGTAGTTGCGGCTGTTGTTGCCCACTTATCTGCTGAGTGTCCTCCTGCATTGATTGGGTAATACTTTGCGATAACAATAAGTCAATTTCAACATCACTGGTCATTGGCGTTTGTACCATTAGACTGGCTGCCTCTGCGACACACATGGGCCTAGGCCTAGGTTGGTGGGGTGGGCCAACTGATGCAGAGGTGCTACTCCCAGCTTGCTCCCCGGACACCGCTGCTGCAGGATTACATTTTTGCTTCCCAAAAAATATATTGGGCCCCACACCAGTCTTGGTAAGTGCCACTTCTTCATTCTTCTGTTCCTTCTTCTCACTGGCATCTTTCTTGGTACTGGAGGACCTGGTACCTTTCTTTGGGGCCATCTTCTTCAGATTTCAGCAGGACACAGTTGCACAAGTTGCAGAGATGTCTGTGGTCACACATCATGTGAGGTTGTGTGCAGCAGGACTTCCGACTGGCAGTACAACAGGTGATGATGTCACCTCCTCCTCAGCCTTTTGTGCAACTGAAAGCAAAGAAGCCAGAAGAACATCAGTGAAATGCTGCATTTGTTGTTGTGGTTCAATTACTACTAGTGTTGTACTTCTATCTAGGACCCTAATTCGATATTCCAGATTCATGCCCTTATGTGGTTATAATTATTAATATCCTTATAAAGGCATAAGAATCATATCCATATTCAGTAAAAGCCCATGCAGTCCAAAGCACAGCACGGCTACTCCCATCGACTCCTAGAAAGCACAACGCGTTCTTTAAACAAACCAAGCCTCCAGCAGCCCGGGAAATCCCCCCCTGCTTTTGTTTTGATTTGAACAACAACTCCTGGAGTCCAGAAAGAACTGTTAGTTCTTAGTGACGTCTTATGTCCAGCCTTACGTCAACCTCGGCACCTTTCAGGTATAAATATACCAACAGTTGCCTTAAGCAAAGACACGGTGGTTTGGAGCAGAGTGGCTATCTACTTGCCCGAGAGCCCAGCTGATGCGAGAGCCCTCGGAAGCCGCCCCTCTCGTTTTGACGCACTGAGAGAGACGTTGTCTTTTTCTCCAGCCGAGAAAATCCAGCTCTGGTGTTTCCAGCCACCCTTGCGGGTAGCTGGGAGATCGAGTCCTGAAGAAAGAGATACCAGACCTCCCACATTCTATTACCAAGGTACGGAGCTGACTAAACCCTTAAGAGAATTCTTGATTCAGATTCTTGGCAAAATAATCTTAACCAACTTAACTTAAACTGCTACTTACTTACTCCTTCCCAAGTATTAGGCTTAGGTCATGTACACCGGGGTAGGCGTAGTTAGAAGCACCAGTTGAGTACGTTAGTCAAGGTTTTTATGTATGTATATATTTTATCCATTTTACAGTACCATATGGCTAAGAAATCATATCAATGCTTTTACAGTATTATTTTATAATACTACTTTTACTGTACGCACTTTACTTCATGATAAGTATTGCATTTGTGGCAATTCATTTCTCTTGCATGAGATAGAAGACTGCTCAATAAATACCACCTTTTATGGAAAGGGGCGACCACTCGGTCCCCCCGAACGTATGGTGGAGTACCCCGATCTCCCCGGGAAACCATTTTTGGGCGGGAGGCGTGTCCCGGCTGATATGCCCGAAGCGGCGTAGCTGGGGCGCGCCTTTTCCCGCCCAAGAGGGGGTTGTCCTAGACACCGACACTGCCAGCCACGCCCGGGAGGCGGATTGGAGGAGGGTCTACGCCCGCCCGAAGAAGGATAAAAGGAGCGACAAGCCAAGGAAGCATCCTCTTGTTCCTGTGCTCGGAAGCTGCACCTCCACGTGAGCTCGAGACGGAACGAAGAGCCATTTTTGAAATTTGTAATTTCTCTTTTTCTCTTCTAGCGCTACAAGTCTTGTCCAGGACCTTTCATCTATCGTGAGGAAAATGCCGGGCAAAAGGGTCGCGAAAAAGGTTAGCACCGACCAAATGCTCCGAATGCTGGTGAAAGACATGGCGGAGATGAAGAGGAAAATGGCGGCCAGGGACGGTACAGGACGGCCTAAAAGAATCATCCCAGGGGCGGTCCCTGCCGGGAGAAGAAAGAGGGCCAGGAACGGGGCAAATGGAGACGAGGTTCCAGTTCCGGAGGCTCCCCCGGCGAGCCCTCCCAGACCGGTGGAGGCTCCTGTGCCGGTTCTCGACGCGGGGCAGCCGATCCCTGTTGTAGTTACCCCTGTGAACGAGGGGGATATGCCCCCGGAGTTGGCCGCCCAGCTGGCGGCATGGTTGGGCAGAAACAATGAGGGTTCCGTTGCTCCAGGGGACACGGCCGAGGAGGCCAAGCAATTAATGAGGCAGTTGCGGCAATCCCGAGATGCCGCAAAAGCACCTTGTCCTTTTGTTTCCCCGCAGGCTCCCGTGGGTCAACCAGGATCGGGCGTTGGTACGGCGGGGTCGACAGTTAAGGCGGCAGGTTCAGGTAAGCAGCCATTGCCGATGGTTGGGGTGGGATCGGTACCTTCAAGGAGGGAAAAAATTGTGCAGCATATCCCGATGGAGGTGAAAGAGAGGATATGGGCAGACAAATATGTAAACATGTTTTCCTTGTTGACCGATCACTACGAAATCGAGCATGTAAAAAATCAAAAAGAGTTTCTACATCCAAGTGTATGGCGAGCCAGGATGGCCGGTTTTAGAGTCGATGAATCGATAGGCAATTGGGGCAGAGCGTTCGGAATGTTCAGTGCAATTATGGGGGAACGTAGGCCCGATTTGTTGGGGGAATTGGCCGTGTATCAGACACGTATCATGGAATTTTATGAAACTTATGGAGGGAATCAATGGTTTTCTTATGATAATATATTTCGTAAATCCAAGGAACATGATTCATCCCTGACATGGGATTGTTTTGACTCCATTTCATGGCAAAAAATGGAAAAGCCAGGCGTGGGGAAGTCACCAGCATTGGGGGGTGAGGTGGTCGAGTATTCCCGCCATTCGTCAGGGGCGCCCTTTCGGGCAGGTTCAAGCAATGACCGGAACTCAAGGAATAGTGGCAGCTCAGGGAATAAAGGGGTCTGCTGGTGCTTTAACAGAGGGAAATGTACTAGGCCACAGGGTTCTTGTAAGTTCAGGCACGAATGTTCGGGGTGTGGGCAGTCCTCCCATCCTGAGAATATGTGCAGAGCCAAGGCTAGTGATACGGGGAGTAGAGGAAGCGCCAAACAGGTCTGAAATAGTCCAGGGGGCGCCTCTACCGACCCCGGTTGATATCATGGCAATGATCCCTTGGCTAAACGAATACCCAGATCATATCTCCGCTCGGGTGTTGCGAGATGGTTTCTCATATGGTTTCCGCATCCCGGCGGGGGATTTTCAGGGTGCAGCACATTGTAAGAATCAACTATCGGTGCAGCAGAACGCGGCGGTGGTACAAGCAAAGATTGGTAAAGAGGTGGCCCGAGGTCGGGTTGCTGGACCATATGACATCCCGCCAGTTGCTAATTTTGTTTGTTCACCCCTGGGTGTAGTCCCCAAAAAAGATCCGGGGGAATTCAGGTTGATACATAACTTGTCAGCTCCAAGGGGTCTTTCGGTGAACGATGCGATTGACCCGGGAGTTTGTTCTGTGTGCTACGCATCTTTCGATGAGGCTGTTGCAATTTTGAATCGCCTACGGCCCGGAGCGCTGATGGCTAAATCAGATATCGAGTCAGCGTTCCGGTTGCTCCCGGTACACCCAGAGGATCAGCGTCTCCTTGGTTTCATGTTTCAGGGTCGCTATTACATGGATAAATGTATGCCAATGGGTTGCTCCATCTCTTGTGCATATTTTGAGAGATTCAGTTGTTTTTTGCAATGGGCTTTCACAAGAACAACAGGGTTTACACATGTGATGCATTATCTTGATGATTTTCTGTTCCTGGGGACAGCCGGGAACGTAGAGTGTGCACAAGCTTTGAATACATTTTGTGATCTCATGAGACGCTTTGGCGTGCCATTGGCACCCGGTAAGACAGTGGGGCCGTCTACTTCGCTCGAGTTTCTTGGAATAGAGCTCGATTCCGAAGAGGGGTGCTTCCGCTTGCCCAAGGAAAAGGTGACGAAATTTGAGGCATCGCTTAAAACATGTATTAGCGAGACGAAAGTGAGATTACATCAGTTGCAGCAGGTTGTGGGTCAACTAAATTTTGCCCTGAGAGTGATCCCAATGGCGCGCCCATTTTCCCGCTCTATTGCTCAGGCCATGGTTGGCCTTAAGGAAGGCCACCACCGCACAAGGCTCTCGGCAGAGGTTCGTCAGGACATGCGCATATGGTTGGCATTCCTGGCGGATTTCAACGGTCGAGTGGTGTGGAGCAAACCCGCGGTTTCCTCTGAGGAACTGGGGTTGTGGACGGACTCGGCAGGGAGTGTGGGATTTGGCGCGATTTTTGGTAATCATTGGTCAGCACAAACCTGGCCGGTATGGTGGCACGTGAATGGGCTCACAGGTAACATTGGGTTTCTAGAGCTGTTCCCTATTCTGGTAGCCCTGACAACATGGCCTGAGGGGTTTCGTGACCGCTCTGTGGTGTTTTGGTCGGATAATATGACCGTTGTTGAGTGTATCAATAGTCAGGCTGCCCGCTGCAGATGGATCTTGAGATTGCTGAAGGAAATTGTTCTGCTGTGTATGAGGCTGAACGCCCACTTTAGGGCAAGACATGTGCCAGGGGTGTTGAATCAGGCAGCTGACGCACTTTCTCGTTCCCGTATGCAGGCCTTCTGGGGTTTCCTACCCTCAGCGGACCCGGTGGCGGCACCATTTCCCGAAGCTCTCTGGTCTCTCGGTGCCCCGGACTACAAGACCTCGTGGGAGAGAGTTTAGCGCCCAGGACAAGGAAGGCATACGAAGGGGCGTTCAGTTCCTATTGGTCCTTTTTGGGTTCTGCTGGGGGGGAGCTTTGGGGCCAGGAGGAGTATGTCCTGAAGTTTCTGTTATCCTTACATCAGGCAGGCAAATCAGTAGCCACAGCACAGAGGCACCGGGCCGCCATTTCTTTCATGGCACGGGCTCATGGTATCCAGGACCCCACCGCGTCTTTTGTGGTACAGAAGGCGCTGCGAGGGTGGCAACGCCTTGAGGGTCGCAGAGTGGACGACAGGCACCCGATAGGTCTGGAAAGGTTGGCCCTGTTGATGTCCGTACTCCCTGCAACATGTTCATCTCAATCTGAGACAGTACTATTTCGAGCCGCTTTTTCATTAGCATTCCATGGGGCTATGCGGGTAAGCGAGCTGGTAGCAAGGAACAAGCAGGATACGGAGGGGGGACTGTGCCGAGAGCACATCCAAATTAAAGGGGAGACAATGGTAGTCTCGTTTGCCAGGTCCAAGACCGATCAGGGAGCGAACGGGGACTGTGTAGTAGTCCACCGGATTCCCGGATCGCCCATGTGCCCGGTGGCATGCGTTGAGGAATATTTGGCGCAGAGGACGGCAACATGGGGGGGAAGCTTACTGGGGCACGCCGACGCCACCCCGCTGACGAGGTTTCAGTTCCAACGGGTGCTTGCGATGGCAATTGCAGCCGCAGGCTTGAACCCGTGCGAGTTTGGGACCCATTCCTTCCGGATAGGGGCTGCTACTGAGGCCACAGCCAGGGGTCTGAGTGTCGAAAAAGTAAAACAGTTGGGGCGTTGGTCCTCGAACTGTTATAAACGGTACGTGCGGTTGCACATGTTGTGAAGCTAATGTCATGAACTCACGCTTCTTGTTTTTGTTTGGTTTACAGTTTCGCAAGCTTACGAGGCGGGGCAGACTGTGCAGTTGACCCGACACCTGGGGACCAGCGGTCAAAGGACACCGGCTGTGGAAAGAGTGGTGTGGGTCGTGGGACACTCATACGTGAGGCGTGCCGCAGACGTATTCAAAGCAGGTGACATGATTCACATGGCTGGGGAATACGGGTACAGGGTGACCTTCTACGGAAGGGGCGGGCTCTGTATTGACCAGTTTCAGGTTTTTATGGAGGGTTTGTTAGGGCGGACGAGGTCACCGCCATCTATACTCATAGTGCATCTTGGGGGCAATGATTTGGTGACCATTGGTCGGCGAGTACTTCTCGAGGTGATATTATCCACTGTAAGTTGGTTGGCGAAAAGGGTCCCGGGGTGCACAATTGCATGGTCCCACATGATCCCACGGAAGGTGTGGCGGGGGGCTAATTCTGTGTCTGCTTTAAATCATTCTGTGAAGAAAGTGAATAACAAACTTGGTAGATTGTTTCGTACAAATATATTGCATTCTATTCCGCATGGGTGTATCACGGGGGATCAGATGTATCTAGAGGACGGGGTTCATTTGTCCCGGGTGGGGAATGATTTACTCATAGGAGACTTCATAGCCTGGTTGAGGAATTTGTAGCCATGACCTTTAAGTAGGAGTTTTGTGGGGGGTCCGGATAGCCGGTCAACTATCCGGGCCTGTGGCGGTAAGGTCATGATCGGTGAGCAGTAATTGGAAGATCCCTAGAGGTTTGGGCGTCACCCATTATGGATGGGAGCGCCCGGGGGGAGGTGGCCATTGGCCCCTCAAACGGGAGGCGGTCCCCTCTAAGGATGGGGACGCCGAAAGGGAAGGCGGCCATAGGCCCCTCCCTGGGGAGGAGGGGCTACGGACCCCTCCTCGGAATTTCCCGGGGCCCGGACATCTGCGACGGCAGGTGTGGTAAGTTGTGTGGGGTGGGAGGGGGGTCTACGCTACCTTCTAGACACCTCACACGAGTCCTCGGACGACCACTAAGATGGCGTCGAGTTAACAGGGGGCCCCCGCTAAGACAAGGGAAATTGGAAGTAGGCACAGAGGTACAGGCCCTGTGCGACCGCCCCTCACAAGTGAGGGGGGAATTGGTATTGGGGATCTGACACCGGTTACGACCTTGCCGTTGGCCCGTAACGTTAGGATGTACAATTTCAATGTTCAGAAATGCATTTGCAGGATGTTTAGTATCGGCTAGGAGAACCTTTGTATTAGAGATGTGTTAAGGTCAGCCAAGAACATCGTAATGTATAAATGAAATTGTACATGATATGAAACTGTTATTTTAATGTTTTAATTTTGTTTCATATTTTAATAAATACGGCCGGGAAGGGTAACTCCCTCCCGCCTTCCAAAAGTTCAGAACCGTTTCAGTCTTCCCATCCTTGGGGATTTGTGTTGAGAGGGGGTGGCGGGTATCTCAGCCATATGGAAAGGGGCGACCACTCGGTCCCCCCGAACGTATGGTGGAGTACCCCGATCTCCCCGGGAAACCATTTTTGGGCGGGAGGTGTGTCCCGGCTGGTATGCCCGAAGCGGCGTAGCTGGGGCGCGCCTTTTCCCGCCCAAGAGGGGGTTGTCCTAGACACCGACACCGCCAGCCACGCCCGGGAGGCGGATTGGAGGAGGGTCTACGCCCGCCCAAAGAAGGATAAAAGGAGCGACAAGCCAAGGAAGCATCCTCTTGTTCCTGTGCTCGGAAGCTGCACCTCCTCGTTGCACGTGAGCTCGAGACGGAACGAAGAGCCATTTTTGACCCACCCACCAGCCCCTGTGGACAGCGATTTGTTTGAATAAAGTTGAACTACGTGTTTTTTGTTTCTCTTACAGGTTGTTTTGGAATAAAGTTGATAATGGGTTGTGTAATAAAGTGATGATTTTCGTTTTCAACATATTTTCCTAGCAGAAATAGTTGCAATTAATTTTAATGGTGATGCTCAGTAGAGTTCAACGGAAAATTGTTTAAATGTAATTTTTTCTTTTCGCTAGCTTAGTTCAAATTGTCGTATTTATTCTTGGTCGGGCGGTAAGGTCATGATCGGTGAGCAGTAATTGGAAGATCCCTAGAGGTTTGGGCGTCACCCATTATGTATGGGAGCGCCCGGGGGGAGGCGGCCATTGGCCCCTCAAACGGGAGGCGGTCCCCTCTAAGGATGGGGACGCCGAAAGGGAAGGCGGCCATAGGCCCCTCCCTGGGGAGGAGGGGCTACGGACCCCTCCTCAGAATTTCCCGGGGCCCGGACATCTGCGACCGCAGGTGTGGTAAGTTGTGTGGGGTGGGAGGGGGGTCTACGCTACCTTCTAGACACCTCACACGAGTCCTCGGACGACCACTAAGATGGCGTCGAGTTAACAGGGGGCCCCCGCTAAGACAAGGGAAATTGGAAGTAGGCACAGAGGTACAGGCCCTGTGCGACCGCCCCTCACAAGTGAGGGGGGAATTGGTATTGGGGATCTGACACCGGTTACGACCTTGCCGTTGGCCCGTAACGTTAGGATGTACAATTTCAATGTTCAGAAATGCATTTGCAGGATGTTTAGTATCGGCTAGGAGAACCTTTGTATTAGAGATGTGTTAAGGTCAGCCAAGAACATCGTAATGTATAAATGAAATTGTACATGATATGAAACTGTTATTTTAATGTTTTAATTTTGTTTCATATTTTAATAAATACGGCCGGGAAGGGTAACTCCCTCCCGCCTTCCAAAAGTTCAGAACCGTTTCCGTCTTCCCATCCTTGGGGATTTGTGTTGAGAGGGGGTGGCGGGTATCTCAGCCATATGGAAAGGGGCGACCACTCGGTCCCCCCGAACGTATGGTGGAGTACCCCGATCTCCCCGGGAAACCATTTTTGGGCGGGAGGCGTGTCCCGGCTGGTATGCCCGAAGCGGCGTAGCTGGGGCGCGCCTTTTCCCGCCCAAGAGGGGGTTGTCCTAGACACCGACACCGCCAGCCACGCCCGGGAGGCGGATTGGAGGAGGGTCTACGCCCGCCCAAAGAAGGATAAAAGGAGCGACAAGCCAAGGAAGCATCCTCTTGTTCCTGTGCTCGGAAGCTGCACCTCCTCGTTGCACGTGAGCTCGAGACGGAACGAAGAGCCATTTTTGACCCACCCACCAGCCCCTGTGGACAGCGATTTGTTTGAATAAAGTTGAACGACGTGTTTTTTGTTTCTCTTACAGGTTGTTTTGGAATAAAGTTGATAATGGGTTGTGTAATAAAGTGATGATTTTCGTTTTCAACATGTTTTCTTAGCAGAAATAGTTGCAATTAATTTTAATGGTGATGCTCAGTAGAGTTCAACGGAAAATTGTTTAAATGTAATTTTTTCTTTTCGCTAGCTTAGTTCAAATTGTCGTATTTATTCTTGGTCGGGCGGTAAGGTCATGATCGGTGAGCAGTAATTGGAAGATCCCTAGAGGTTTGGGCGTCACCCATTATGGATGGGAGCGCCCGGGGGGAGGCGGCCATTGGCCCCTCAAACGGGAGGCGGTCCCCTCTAAGGATGGGGACGCCGAAAGGGAAGGCGGCCATAGACCCCTCCCTGGGGAGGAGGGGCTACGGACCCCTCCTCAGAATTTCCCGGGGCCCGGACATCTGCGACGGCAGGTGTGGTAAGTTGTGTGGGGTGGGAGGGGGGTCTACGCTACCTTCTAGACACCTCACACGAGTCCT
This sequence comes from Lissotriton vulgaris, assembly GCF_964263255.1. Classification (NCBI taxonomy): domain Eukaryota; kingdom Metazoa; phylum Chordata; class Amphibia; order Caudata; family Salamandridae; genus Lissotriton; species Lissotriton vulgaris. The sequence goes on along the minus strand of NC_141685.1, from coordinate 824,871,599 downwards.
CGGACGACCACTAAGATGGCGTCGAGTTAACAGGGGGCCCCCGCTAAGACAAGGGAAATTGGAAGTAGGCACAGAGGTACAGGCCCTGTGCGACCGCCCCTCACAAGTGAGGGGGGAATTGGTATTGGGGATCTGACACCGGTTACGACCTTGCCGTTGGCCCGTAACGTTAGGATGTACAATTTCAATGTTCAGAAATGCATTTGCAGGATGTTTAGTATCGGCTAGGAGAACCTTTGTATTAGAGATGTGTTAAGGTCAGCCAAGAACATCGTAATGTATAAATGAAATTGTACATGATATGAAACTGTTATTTTAATGTTTTAATTTTGTTTCATATTTTAATAAATACGGCCGGGAAGGGTAACTCCCTCCCGCCTTCCAAAAGTTCAGAACCGTTTCCGTCTTCCCATCCTTGGGGATTTGTGTTGAGAGGGGGTGGCGGGTATCTCAGCCATATTGAAAACGCCCGTCTCTCTATTTCTCTGCACTCTGGTGAAACTAAGTATGCTCGGTTGACTGAGTTAAAAAGCTGCCTATTGTTTTCACACGACTCTAGAGATACACTCTTTTCTGAGGGAGCAAAGTTGTCATGTTTGTATGTTTGTCAGAAGGTAATCCCTTCTTGTCTAATCCGGAGAGTTAACTCTTTCCTGAATATTCGAGAAAGTTTCTAGTGACCTCTGAGCTAGCTGGCAAAACTAATTAAGTCTAATATAGTCAGTAGAGACCTAGTCGACCTCAGTCCTACGTTTACACTGCTGTTTATATTATTCCAATGCGCAGAGCCTATTGGGAATATAGGAACTACACTACACTAGTATAAACAAACAAATACAATTTATAACTTAGTGTGTGGTGGTCACACTTGTTATATCATTATATTTTATTAACTCAGTTATTAAAAAAACAACAACAGTGTAGTCATTTGTGAGACTTTGACAACAAGGGCTTTCATGGTATACTGTTACTGTGTGTGTACACTCAGGAAGGATAGGTAATAAGAAGAACAAAAATACAAATGTAATGTAAGTGGAACCTGTTTGGCATTAATTTGCGCATCAAGTCATTCAGGGAGCTGCAGCTGGCAAAGGGGATGGAAGCATTAAGCCAAGAGGAACAAAGAAAGACATGCACGCCTATATATGCAAAAGCAGCACACTACTAAAAATCCACCTCAAAATGGCCAGCAGCCACATGGTCAATGGTCACACAGTCACAACAAGTAGGAGGCCTGGTAAACAATAAACCCAAGCAGGCCTATAATGGCCAGGCCAAGGAGGCATCCTAAACAACACAGCTTTAATGCAAAAATGAAAATCCACAGGGCTAAACAAGGTTCGCAAGTTGTACAACAACAACCATACCACACACATACACACACATCCAACAAATGCATTTATTTAACACACAAAAAAGTGAACTACCCAAAAAAAAACATTTTGCAATTCAATCAAATGCCATCCATGCCCTAAATGATTCATCAGACACCACATAGACCGTTGTTTCCAGCACCCAGCATGAGTAGCTCTGGGCCTAATGGCTATTCACTTTACATTTTAAAAAACTGATGAAAAGTATAAAAAATAATAGTTGCAAGTTGCAATGCTCTATTCAAACAAAAAATACCAATTCTCAAACTTACTTGTAAAATCTCAAATCCGAAAGTCCTCAAATCCAATGATATATGAGGCAACAGACACAGAGTGATCCTTCCAGCTCCAAATCCAAGTGAAAATTGAACAGGACATAGACAAAGCACTGGAAAGAGAGTGATGGACAGGAAAAGAAAGTTGGAAACTCTGGGGCACTTCCTTCCCCTTAAAAAAGTAAATAAAAAAGAAAAGGGACTCTGTGCACAAAAAAGTACAGCCAAATGTCAATCTGAGGAGTTTTTTTCATCCAAATCATCATTTCCGAGAAGGTTTTATGCTGCTCGAGAGATATTCTCCTCAAGATTGCAATTTCTGCATGTTTGGCATCGCGAGCTTCGTCGAACTTCCGCCGGATGTCCGATGGCGTGTTCAAATGACGTATTCGCGATGGCACACTCTTGTGGATTGCGTTGGCAAATGCAGGGATCCAGGTACGTCGCTACAGCACACGCGAAAACGCATTTTGAAAGCACTAACAAGAAAGAAACTCCCCTACACTGCGGAGCGCTGAGTTTTCGTTAGCTCCGCGTTCTGCGCGTTCTGCGGAGTTGCAAAAAATCCGCAAACTCCGCGAGCCGAACGGATTTTAATGCCCAGAGTTAGTGAGAATCGCAAATATCACTCCTTTGATGTCCAACAGGTTCTTAAAATGGTTTATGTTGGAATGTGATTATTTAATTTCATTTTAGTCTTACATCTTTTTTCATATAGTATAAATAGTTTGTGTTTTTCAATTAGCATTGCTGTTTTTTACAAATACAATAAAGAATAGCTAGTTGTAAATAATACAACTAATTGAATATGTTTATACAATTAAGACATGGAAAACATTTTTCTCATTTTGTTTATGTTTTCAAAGTTTATTTAATGTATAGTTTTACCTTTTTAAACATATATTTTTAAAACTTAAATATAACCGTATTATTCATTGTCACATACGTTTTTTCACAGTATATTAATTCACTTTATATATTATATGCTATTATTTAATTTTTACTCTACAACCTTTTAACATTTTTACAACATTTAGTTACATGTGTTACATGTTTCATAATTGTTTACATTTGTTAATTATTTATTCACCCTTTTTACATTATTCCCCATTCATTTATATAGGGAGAACTTTTGCAGACATTTGTCTTTAGCTCTACCTTCTGTTTTGTAATCTAGCTGTGTCATTTTGACGGGCCCCAATCGGAGGTGTCATGGTGAATGAGGGCCTACCACGGGCCCCCAAAATCAGTTTCCGACAGCCATTTTGTGTCGGAATAACTGATTCGGAAATTCGTAATACGTCGGTTGGAAACGTGGTCCATAGACTTGTACAATGCGGCTCTGAATGACTCGGAGTCTTCGAATGCCAGAACCGAGTTGGAAAGACTAAACGGTTACCTTTCCATCTTAATCGGTCAGTCCGAAAGGTTTCCAAGTCGGTCGGAAACATAGCTTCCTACACGGGTTAGGTAAATCCAAATCCCGTTCACAATGTAATGTGCTTTTCAGGTGTGTTTTCCTGTTTACGTTACCAGTTTTTGTCTAATAAAACATCCAATCTGTATTGGGAGTTACCATTTTTTTTTTTAAATGAAACCACTTTTGGGTTATAATAAACCAATATTTTTTACTTTGTTTTCCTTTTTTCCAGATATGTTTTTTAAACCCATTTTAAAGTGTTTTATTGGTACAAGATACTTTGAAATGCTTTGAGGGAGGTCTATAGGATTTGCATAATTTCGGCATTCTGGAGGGGCATTTTGGACAATATTTTCTCCATTTTTGGTGGATTATTATTTTTGACTATGTGGATTTGGAGGAAGATCTGCAGGTACAGAATAGCAAGTCATATTTATTTGATTCCTTTTGTTATAATATATATGGTATATTTTATCATATGTCTAAATAGTATGTGATTGTTCGTTTGAAATATGTGGTTTAACTGTTATATTTCATTTACATCATGAATGAAGTTTGTTCTTTGAGCTTTTAGATTGGTGAGGTTTCCATTTTTGGTGTAATAATATATATATTATTTTATTTTCTCAGGCTTAATTAACATTGGAGTTGTATTTCATTTTTAGACTGATACAATAAAATAATATGTTTATTAAGTATATCTTGGTTTAGCTTTTGTGACAATTGTTTGGGACTTTGGTGGGTTAGTATTTATTTTATGGTATTCTTTTGCCTATTATTTCTAAGTAATCTACACCTATTTTGTTTATGAAGAGTTTGACTTTAAATTGTAGCATGTCATGCATTCTTTTGGCTTGTTTGCTACATTTAGGTGCTATTTGTCTTGCAGATTACTACATTTGTAGCTGTTGGTAGCTTTGGGCTCTGCCTAGTGTGGATTGGAGAGCATTATGCTATTCTTCCACTTCATTGTTTGTTTTGGCTTCCTGTGACAAGGTGCTGTCATAGACATTCTACCATGGTATTTGCAATTTGGGTTGGCGTATGTGTCCAGAGCGATGCAGTCTGCCAACCCAAGTATCTTTAAAATAATCATTTACGGGCTTAGTTTGTCTTTGTTTTCTTTGTTTTGTTAATAGAAAGGGCTCTCTATCAATACATTGTAGTGGTTAGCTACCTCTTTGACAGGGACATGCATTAGTTCCATCATTTTTGTTATTTCAAAGGTAAATTGCCTTTGTGTAGAATATTCTACACTTAAACGCTGTTTACAAGTCTGGCGGCTCACAGACCACCAGACTCATGAGAGTGCAGTGATGGCGGTCTCCCGACTGCCCTATCATGAGACGGGCAGTGAAACTGCCACAGCTCTGCCACAGCCACCACCTGGCTGTGTTGCTGCGATCAGGAGGCATCCATATACTTGGCAGGGCTGCCAAGATCCTGCCTAGCATATTAGGACTTTCCTCTCTACCAGGGGTTTCACAGCAGATCCTTCTCCATGAAAACCCTGGTGGAGAGGAAACACATGCACACCAGCTCTTTTACGGCATGGACCTTTCAGCTAAAAAAGGCCTCCATACAAAAGAAACCTCTAAATCTAGTGGGCGGCCTCACCACGGGTTTGGCGGTGCAACGGTGTGGCGGACCCATCTCTGCACCTCCAAACTCAAAATTGGGCCTTTAGAGCAGATCGTTGGAGGTGTCACCATATGCTTTACTTGAAATGAGAGTAACAGTCTTGTGCAGCTGTGTGGGAGTATATTTTTAAAATGGTTTGAATCATGGCTTGCTAAAGGCTATGAATGTTTATTGGGAATTGTGTTATTTGTTTTATGCTTAATGTAGTTTAAGAGGACATAGTAAGTGCTTCTTGGTTTATTTGGTATTATGGCATATATACAAGGTATATTTGTGTTTTTATATTTACCACATATGGTGTATATCTGAGTGAATGATTTGGAAACCATTTTGAAGGTCTCATCCATCATCCAGGTTTAACAATGGTGAACGTTTTGTAATTATTTACTGTAGAGTATATTAGGAGTTGTTCTTTTCATTGTTTAGGTTGTCATATAAAAGGTAAGGATCCACATGTGTCATTTCTAAATGTTCAGTTATTTCTATTTTTTGGTACCTTCTAGAGACAGGAGGAGTGTCACTGGTAGTTTGTTTAATTTATTCATTAAAACATTGTAGGTGATATCTGACCTGTGATATGCTCATGGACTTTAGGCAGCATATCTTTTAGGATTTTAGCAGTGTGTTTCTGGGAGCTAGTGCTAGCCTCTCTCATGTCCTGCACTACTTCCCTTACTACTATTTCTGTCACATTTGGGGGGGGGGGGTGATTGTGTTCTTATACATGAATCACAACATCATCTTTTGTAGTGCCCCTCCCATAGCATGCATTTGAATAATATCTGGTACATTATCAATGTATATTTTCTGTTGATGCACTTTCTTGGTTCTAGGTGTAGCTCATGTGACTTAGTAGCTGCTTTCCTTTCTGCGATGTTATGCATTTGGCTCTCTCTGTCATTGACTCATTGTATCTGAAAACAGTGTAATAGTACAACTATACACAATATTTAAAAGTTTGTACATTTATTATTTACATTTAGAATTATGCAACTACTTCTATTTTATATACTTGCATGTATGTTCTTTTTTAGATGTCTGACACTGTTTTGAAGCTTATCTGTTTGGGGTGTTCTAATTTAGATCAGGTACTTTCTTTTCTGTTTGATAAACAAAGCAATAGTTGCATTTTAAATTCTAATCTGTTGGTAGTTTGTAGAGTGTGAGGTCATTAGCTTTCTTTAGATGACTTCATCCAATATTCTTCTGTACACATTTCTCTATCAACAGGTATAGCATTAGAGCCATGAAAGTAAGTGCCAAATAGCTTAGAAGATTATGAGGCTACATTAAGGTCATCTCAGAAATTACTCCCTTAGGTGTAGAAAGCATGGATTTTGTGCCACATTGACTCTATACCATGCACTTCATGGGTAGCATAGCATACATTAACAATCAAACACAAATATATAAAGAACCCTCATTGAATATGGTGTTCAATCTGTTCCTAAAAATACTGAACTTTTGTTACAAAATGAATTTTCCTACTAATCATGGCACTCACCAAACCTACTTTGAGATATTAATTTAAAATGAATACAGAAGTGGGTACTGTAAACAGTGTTTACACTATAGAGAGAGTTTATCCACTACCACACTGTTTGCATACAGTAAAACTCTCATTGCGAAATACACTACAAAGTATTAAAAAGTATCTACTAAGAACTGTGTTCTTCAGCCCCAGCCCGCTCTTCGCAAGCAGCAAGAGCTGGCATTTCTCCCACCCACCCAGAGGAAGGAGCTACTAATGCTGCTCCCTGCAGGTTGGAAAAATATTTTAATCTGTTTCCCTGCCCACATCAGTGCACAGGTAAACAGATCAAAGTCCACTCTAAGTAGGCGAGTGTGAGAGGACTTCGTATTTTCTCCCACTTGGCAAGGAGATAAAAAAAAAGCTCACTCCAAGCAAGAGCAAACATGAGTTTCCCTGCCAGCACCACTGCAGGCATAGAAACTGCTGTGTCCTGGGGGTGGTCTCCCCAGGACATAGCGACAGAGCCCACCCCTGGAAGAGGGGGTATCGCACAGCTCCCCCTTCCTTAAAGTAATTGGGCCAGAGGTTAGACTCCCCTGGGCCTTTAATGGAGAAGGTAAGAGGGCCACAAAGTCCATCTCCCCATATAAATCTATTTCGACACTGAAGGGTTTTTTGGGACCAAGTGGCCCACCTTCCATATAAACACATTTCTGCCCCAGAGGTGTGCTATCCATGGCCTTAGGAGGATGAGAGGGGGGCAGGCAGCCCCCCACACCATGTAAATAAATGTCATCCCCAAGGAGCAGCCTCCCTTCATCCTCTGGAGCCTCGGCGAGGGGTCCAAGCAATAAAGCTCCCTGGGCTAATCAGAATGCTCTACTTTTAAATTGCAGTTCCCACAAGAGTCTTTCAAGACTCTTGTGGACCCAACCATCCACAAACACAATTATTTTTCAACTTTAATTCCTCCAAATCTCCTGAATGGATTAACACAACATCTCAAAAAGCACAATCTGCAGATGAACATCTAGCTTCCTGCCAAATATGGTGCAGTTCCGTTCAGTAGTTTTTGCTGTAGCCTTGCCTAAAGAAGTCTGGGCAATATGCATGGGGATTATGCATTTTAGGACCCCCTTTTTATCGACTCCCACTTGACGGAGCACCCCAAAACCTTTCATGCAAAAACTATAAAAATAGTATATTTTGGGAACATTTTGTGGAGATTCATCAAACGGTGCCAAAGATATTAACAACACAAAAAATAGTTTCCCTATGGAACAGCTGACCTAACTATGACCATGTCACTCACCCATTCAGCCATTCACATGGACACTCACTCTCCAATGCAGCCATTCATACACCAATTCACTTATCTAAATACCCACTCAAGCAGCCACTTACACACCCAGTCACTCACTCATACAGCCATTCAGCCACCTACTCACTCACCCATACAGGCACCACACATTCACTTACCTATCCATAGAGCCACTCATACTGCCACTCACTCACCCATAGTGTCACTGACACACCCACTCACTCACCAAGACAACCACTCACACAGCAACTCATTTACCCACATAGCTACTCACGCACCCACTTATACATCCATATATCCACTCACACACCCATACGCACAAGAAAACATACAGTAACACAGTCACTCACATACTATATGTTAGAAGCAGTATCGCTCAGTAGAAGTGCGCCTTGCACACTATTTTAACTTTTGAAGTAAGTTAGTATATATGTTTAACAATTACAAACTCTTTGAAAATGCACTCACTAATTGATGTCATGAGTGATGAAATTTAAGATGTAATGTCCCTGTAACCTATGTATTTTTCAAGAAAGTTGTACGTTTTTAAAAATTCTTTTTCCAAACTTTAATGTCACTGTAACCTTTGTTTTTTCAATGAATCAATAAACATTTGAAAATTCTATTTCCTGTAACCTGTGTTTTTTCTTTGAATTTCTAAGGTTTTTTTACATTTTATTTCCTAATTGTAACCTGTAACCTTTGAAAATGAGTTCTTGAGCGAGTGCAGGAGTGTATCAGTGGGTGTGTGACTGTGTGCTTCAATTGTTGTGTGTGTGGGTGTGTGGGTGTGTCTGGGAGTGCCTGCATAAGTGTCTCACTGGGTGTGTGAGTGGTTGTGTGTGTCTGAGTGGGTCTGTGAGTGGGGGCATGAGTGTCTGTGTGGGTCTGTAATTGGGTGTGTAAGTCTCTGAGTAGGTCTGTGAGTGGGTGCATGAGTCTCTGAAGCAGTCTGTAAGTGGATGTGTGTGTATCAACGTAGGACTGTGAATGAGTGTGTGAGTGTCTCAGTGGGTCTGTGAGTGGGTGTGTGAGTCTGAGTAGGTCTGTGAGTGGATGCATGTGTCTCTGAGTAGGTGTGCGAGTATCGGAGTGGGTCTGTGAGTGGCTAAATTGATCTGTAAGTGGGTTTGGGAGTGACCAGGCCACATTTGAATATTTGAATGGGGGTGGAGGTCCGAATTTGACCCTGGGCCCCATTCCCGGGATCACCATAAATCAATGGGGGGCACAAAGGAACCTTCCCTGTACCAATTACAGCCCTGTGACCCCATCCAAAGGGCCAGGCCTTAATTAATATTTACTAAACAGGGGAGGTGTGCCGTGTGGCCCCTCTCCCTGGGCTGATTTCAGTCCCAGGGAACCCATCCCCCAGGGCCCGGCATTAATTTACATTAATTAAAAAGTGGAGTTGGGCTGCGAAGCCCTCCAGCCAATTTCTGCCCCGGGGACCCCATTTCCTGGGGTCTGCCCATAATTTCAATACTTTACAAAAGGAGAGTGGAGCAAGTTCACCTGCATCCGGACCTGCCTCGCACCAGCACCCGCCAAGTCGAACACCAGCAGCACCCACCTCAAGTGCATCCTGCTCAACACCCGCTCCGTCCACAGACACGCCATCGAACTCTGGAACCTCCTCGACACCACAGCCCCTGACGTTGCCTTCCTCACGGAGACCTGGATGAACGCCTCTTCGGCACCCGACATCGCCATCGCCATCCCAGAGGGCTACAAGATCACCCGGAGGGACCGCACCGCCAACCAGATGGGACGAGGCATCGCCATCATCCACAGAAACACCATCCGCATCACGACCAGCACCGACAACACCCTTACCACCGCCGAACACCTGCATTTCCAGATCCACACCGACCCGAAGACCACCCTCAGAGGCACCCTGATCTACCGACCTCCGGGACCACGCACCCAATTCAGCGAGGACATCGCCGACTTCGTCAGCCCGCATGCCCTCCCCTCCGCTGACTACATCCTCCTGGGGGACCTCAACTTCCACCTGGAGAACAACAACGACCGCAACACCAGCACCCTGCTCGACAACCTCGCCAATCTTGGACTCAAGCAGCTGGTATCCACCCCCACCCACCTCGCCGGACACACACTCAACGCAGTCTTCTCATCCAGCACAGACATCGCCTTCAGCCACGCCACAGAGCTCCAATGGACGGACCACAGCTGTGTCCACTTCACCTTCAAAAGAACGACGACCCACCACCACCAGCAACAGGTTGCCTGCAGAAGCTGGAACAAGATCACAGCCGACCAGCTCGCCACCTCCTTGAGCCAGCACCCCCCTGCCAGCTCAGCGAACCCCAGCCAGGCCGCAGACAACCTCACGAAGTGGATCAGCAACTGCGCGGACGAGCTCGCCCCACTGAGGACCCCGCCCAGCAGACCCGGCAGCAAAAAAGCCCCATGGTTCACCGACAAACTCAAGAGCTCCAAGAAGAACTGCCGAGCCGTCGAGAAAGTCTGGAGAAGGGAACCAACACCGGACAACAGGACAACCTTCAAGCTTGCCACCCGGAAGCACCACCAGCTGATCCGCACCGCCAAGAAAACTGCATTCAAGGACCGGCTGGACAACAACGCACACAACTGCAAGGAACTCTTCAACATCGTGAAAGAGCTTTCCAACCCCAGCGCAGGAAACAACGACATCACCCCATCGCAAGACCTCTGCAACTTCCTCGCCTCATACTTCCACAACAAGATCGCAGACATACACAACAGCTTCAACAACCAACCAACGCACACCACGACCGAACCACCACCCCCCACCACCACCCTCCGCGCCTGGACTCCGATCAGCACCGATGACACCGTCCGCACGATGAACTCCATCCACTCAGGATCTCCGACCGACCCCTGCCCCCACCACGTCTTCAACAAGGCCGACGCTGTCATCGCACCCCACCTGCGAGACATCATCAACACATCCTTAGACGCCGCCACCTTCCCCGAGAGCTGGAAGCACGCCGAACTCAGCGCTCTACTCAAGAAACCCACAGCGGACCCCACCGAACTCAAGAATTACCGCCCCATCTCGCTCCTCCCGTTTCCAGCCAAAGTCATCGAGAAGACCGTCAACAAGCAGCTGGCCGCCTTCCTGGAGACGAATGGATCCCTCGACCCCTCACAGTCTGGCTTCCGAGCCAACCACAGCACCGAGACCGCCCTCATCGCCGCCACCGATGACATCCGAGCCCTGATGGACAACGGAGAAACAGCGGCCCTCATCCTCCTAGACCTCTCCGCGGCATTCGACACTGTCTGCCACCGCACCCTAGTACAGCGCCTCAGCAACGTCGGAATCCAGGAGAAGGCTCTAGATTGGATCATCTCCTTCCTCGACGGAAGAACACAGAGAGTCCGCCTACCACCGTACAAGTCAGAGGCCACCGAAGTCATCTGCAGCGTCCCTCAAGGATCCTCGCTGAGCCCCACCCTCTTCAACGTCTACATGAGCCCCCTCGCGGCCATCGCACGCCAACACAACCTCAACATAATCCCCTACGCCGACGACACCCAGCTGATCCTCTCCCTGACCAACGACCCCGCCGCCGCCAGAGCCAATCTGCACGAAGGGATGAAAGAGGTAGCCGAGTGGATGACGACCAGCCGCCTGAAACTGAACTTAGACAAGACGGAGGTCCTCATCCTAGGCTCTTCGCCCTCCGCCTGGGACGACTCCTGGTGGCCTCCCGCCCTGGGCACCGCACCCAAACCAACAGACCACGCACGCAACCTGGGCTTCATCCTGGACTCCTCCCTCTCCATGACCAGGCAAGTCAACACCGTCTCCTCGGCGTGCTTCAACATCCTACGCATGCTACGGAAGATCTTCTGGTGGATCCCCACCGAGACCAGGAAGACCGTCACCCAGGCCCTCGTCACCAGTCCACTGGACTACGGCAACGCCCTCTACGCCGGTACCACCGCCAAGCTCCAGAAGAGACTCCAGCGGATCCAGAACGCCTCAGCCAGACTCATCCTCGACATCCCACAAACCAGCCACATCTCCGGACATCTCAGAGACCTGCATTGGCTCCCCGTCAACAAAAGAATCACCTTCCGCCTCCTCACCCACGCACACAAAGCCCTACACAACCAAGGCCCGAGCTACCTCAACAACCGAATCAACTTCTACGCTCCCAAACGCCACCTCCGCTCAGCCAACCACGCCCTCGCCGCCGTCCCCCGCATCCGAAGAGCGACAACAGGAGGAAGGTCCTTCTCCTACCTGGCCGCCAAGACCTAGAACTCCCTCCCGACCGACCTGCGCCTGACCCAAGACCACCTCTCCTTCAGGAAGAAGCTGAAGACCTGGCTGTTTGAGCAGTAACGGCACCCCCCCACCCCCCAGCGCCTTGAGACCCTACGGGTAGGTAGTGCGCTCTATAAATGTCTTTGATTGATTGATTGATTGAGCCACATGGCCCGTCTCCCTGGCCGATTTTGGCCCGGGTGACTCCTTCCCCTGGAGCCCGGCCTTAATTTATATCTTATTAAAAAGGGTGATGGGGGCCTTGTGGCACCCCTCCTCGGCTGATTTTGGCACCGGGACCCTACCCCGGGGCTGGCCTTAATTAATGTACATTAAATACTGAGAGAGGGCAAAGTGGCCCCTATCCCCAGGCTTATTTCAGCCCCAGTGACCCCATTCCTGGTGCCCAGCCGTAATACAGTGGAGGGGGGCAGTTCATGCCTCTCCCCGGGCTGATTTCAGCTTTGTGGCCCTGTCTTCCATGGCTCAGCCTTGTAATGCTGATTGCCCTGGAACCCACCCAGGCACCCTTCACAAGTATTGGGAACCATGGGGAAGCCTCAATGCCCCCAGGGTCCCTGTAGGCTACTGCCTCCTGTGGAAGCCGGCATTGCAGCTTCAGAAAGGGAGCTGATGGAGATACAGCTCTCTCCATGCAGGAGCAATCATTTCATCTCTTTCCCTGCCCGCAAGTCTGTTGGATAAAGCCTCTGCTTCCAGCGGGTAGAAGGGCTTCGACAGCTCTTGTTCGCTGGAACCGGAGTTTATACATTTGCATTGTGGGAGTTGTGAAAGCTTGTGCCAAGCAAAAGCGAACAGCTATGTCCCAGGGGTGGGCACCCCAAGGCATAGCAAGATCTGACCCTAGGAGGTGGCAGTCCTCAGAGCCATGTATGGCTCTGGGGAAGGCTGCGTGGCCCACTCCATCTGTTTGCAGAGGCCGCCCCAGGAAGATGGTGGTTCCAGGGTCAGAAAATGGAATTGGAGGGGGCCTTGTGACCCCCTGCATCTTAAAATAATGAACGTCCTGTGGAGGTGGCAATCCGCATGGCACGGGGGGGGTCTGTGCAGCCCCTGCTCCATATTTAAGTTTGCCCAAGAGAGCTGGTGGACGCTGGGGGAGGTCCGCGCAGCCCACTCTACTCAATTTATTTATACATTTTATACACACTGAGCACAGGGGTTTGGGGCTATAGGAAATTGCACTTATCCACTAGTGTCAAATTTATATCTGCGAATTTTAGGTGCTAGGGACTGGAGATCCAAAACCCCTCGATCTTCCTAAGACTAACAAGTCTCAAACAATCATAATTCCAAAAATGTCCAGCACTCTTTAACAAAGTGAAAGTGATCTATTACTATGCAATACAGTCATAACAATTTGTCATAAACAATGTTATATCACAGTGTTCCATTCAGTGAGTCCCGGTAAATGATGAGTCTTCCAAGGACTTCTTCAGGGCGGATGAATTGCAGTATGGATTGCTCGTTATGCTTGAATAAGAGTTTTACTGATTCTTCTTGTGATAATTATTTACAAGAGTCACTTCCTTAGTATATTTGGTGCTGGCTTCGTGATGTTGTGTCCACAAACCGCTGTGGACACGACACCACGAAGCCAGCTGTCAGACCGAACACAATATGTTGGACTTATAAAAATCCAGCACACCACAGTCTATTTACCATCGAAAGATTATGAAATACATATCAGGGAAGACTCTAATCCAAAATTCGCAAGTAGTGACACTGAAATTGCACCAAATATACTAAGGAAGTGACTTATGTTGGACAAAACGCGTAGGCACCGGCTACAGTTTTGTTTTTATGAAGAAAGAATTCCGATTTTTGAATCAAATAAAGAATGTATTACTCGTCCACTGAAGACTCATCATTTACCGGGACTCACTGAATGGAACACTGTGATATAACATTGTTTATGACAAATTGTTATGACTGTATTGCATATCAATTTATTTATAACTCAGGGACTTTGTGGTCCCAGGAACTCAGGGGGCTCTGTGCAGCCCCCCCTAAGCATTTATATTTGTAATTCTGGAGAGGTGGTGGTCCCCGGGGCCGGTGGGGTCCACCAGCCCCCAATATAATTTTTCATTTTCAGTCAAGTGGAGGTGGGGGTCCCCTGTGCCCAGAGGGAACCTAGAAGCCTACCCTCTTCTTATTAAAATTTGCCCTAGGAGGTGGTGTTCCCTGTGGCATTTCTGAGCCCTTGGATGGCGCCGTGTGTACCCCATCCATTTTTTTTACTTAAAACCTCATGCCTCGTAGGACCTGGTACACCTGAGGACTACAATTAAAACAAACGTGGGAGCCCGGCCAAGGTATTTCAATTAACAGGGATATTCACAAATATTTCTCAATATTTATATGAATTAAAAAAATATAGATTTTATACAATGTCGGGGTTCCAGGGTGACCTCAAGGTATTGGCTTGGGGGTTAGGGAGTTCCTATCTTGCCCCCTTTACTTTTTTTGCAGTTTTTGTGGGAGGTCCCAAGATGGCTGTCCACACTTCCTGGTTGAAGTGTTGGCAGACAATAAGAGCTCTGCAGATCTCTGCATAAGCTCAATATTATTTGCGGATTAGCCACGATTGCAGATATATAAATTTGAATTTCCTTTTATATCGCAACAACTACTGAACTCTAAATACCTGAAAATGTGATCTGTGAACCGAAATCTACCTTTCTGCCAAATTTGGTGTAAATTCATCTAGCAGTTTGAGCTATAGTTGTGTCTGTAGCGCCTATGTGAATTAACATAGGAAACACACTTATTTAAACACATAGGATGCACACTTATTTAAACAACTAAATACTTCAAAAACAACAAACACTGCAAGACAAGGAAACGCTGCCATATTCTCTCATCAGACCATAAAAAAGTAATATATACATCTAAACAACTACCTTACCAAGTAAGTAAAACTAAAATTTAAACTAAAACTTAATTGTTAATAAATCCAATAACGTACAATAGCAAATACATATTAAAACACTCTCCAACTTCTATCTCTTTACATTAACTTCCTAAAAGAAAATACTACAACTTGAAAAAATTAGAAAACTCCCAGAAAATAACTAACACAAACCAGCATCAAGAAAGCAAGTATACATACATTATTGTAAAACTATAAACTTACCCAAGCAAAACAAAAATAAATCTAAGGACTTCACACTTTAGAAACTACCAACATATTAACATTTAACATGAAACTGAAGTGTATTTTTTAATCAACAGAAAATAAAGCACATGTTCTGTATCAGAACACCCCCAAGAGAAAAGCTGCAAAACTGTGACACATCTAAACAGAACTTAAATGTAAGCCAATAAGATAGTAACATTTACATATTTTACATGTAAATAATAACGATAAAAGCTTTACAATATTATACATATTTATACCATTAGACTACTTTCAGATACATTGACAGAAACTGCTAAATATATCACTTCACTGAAAGGAAAGCAGTTACTAAAGCACATGGGATACACCTACAGCCAAGAAAGTGCATCATCAGAAAATATAAACTTTAAATATACTAAATATTATTTTAATGCAGGCTACAAGAGGCCAACTACAAAAGCTAATGTAATTCATTCAAGAGACCACAATACCCCAAATGCGACAGAAATACAAGTAAGGGAGAAATTGAAGAATTAATGAGAGGCAAGCACTAGCTTCAAGGAACCCAAAACCAAAATCCTTAAAGATATCATACCTAAAGTCCCTGATTACATAACAGGCCAACTACCATATATTCCTGCTTTAAAAGACTGAATTGCATGAATTTAAAAACCCACCAGAGATACCCCACCTGCCCCTAGAAGATACCAAGATATATACATTCCTGAACATTTAACAATTGCATACAATGAGAAACCGTTGCTTTTACATGACAACCTAAATAAATGGAAGCAAATCCTAATATTCTCCACAGCAGATAACTTAGCCAATGTCAAACATGGATGATGGATGGGACATTCAAAATGTGTCCCAACCCATTCACTCAGATATACACCATACTTGGTGAATATCAAAACACAAATATCCCTTTTATATATGCCCTACTACCAAATAAATAAAGCAGCACTTACTACAACTTGGACTGGGCAATAAATTCTACTCCACCAGCAGAGTTCGTGGAGTTTTGCCTACTCCGTGATACGTTTGTAACAAGGAGTTCTGTCAAAGCTCCACCAACTGCTGCAAGCAGGAGTTTTTTCTCACATGTGGCTTACCAACAGCAAGTTGGCAAATTCAAGCGAGAATTGGCGTCCCCATGTAAAAGAAAATTATTAATTAAAACATACTGTTTTGTATCTGCAGATCTGTCGCTGTATCCACTTGATAAAAAATTTAAATCCAACAAAAATGCGAAAATTATTGTCCAAAAAGCCCATAAATAATGCAAAAATAAAAGGCATTCAGTAGCAATCCCTCTAAACAATCTAAACGATAAAAAAACAGCATAAGTATTTGAAAAAAAGAAATGCTTCAGGAATCCCCCCAAAAAAGGAAATCATAGTAAAAAGCATTGGTTTATAATAAACTAAAAATGATTTACTTAATAAAAAAGTAAACTTGCAATGCCAATAGTACATGTTCCTAGACAAATATCTGCAAAGTAAATTTAAAAACCCACTCGTAAAATAAATGACATTTCCAAAAATACATAGACATAAGAGTTATGATGTTTAGTGAACTGCCACCAACAGGACGTCAGTGGCGCTCCATTTGGCATCCAGTGTATGGGTCCAACCGGCGGATCATGATACCGGCAGTCTGAGCGATTTGGGTGTGGGAAAGTCTGCTACCTCTGACAGGCTCAAGAAGCATCTTGGGGCAGAGGTTGGTGCCTAATTTCCTACAATGGAGGTGGTGTCTGTGGAGGCCCTGCCATAGGGTTTAGGGTTGCAGTTTCCGGCAACCTTTTCATGGCGGGCAAACTGCCATGGAAAGGCTGTTGGAGATAGACTTTGTTGGTCCCCACCTGTACCCCCATCCCCCAGAGGCCTCTGCGATATGGTCTGGGGGCACATGTGGTACCCCCCAAACATCCATGCATTATGTGCCAAGCACATATGGTGCCTGCACACAGTGCATTGATGTTTAAAAGCATCCCTTTTTCTTATTATGGCTTGTGCTGGCCCCTTTTCATGGGCCGCAGATCAAGCCGCAATAGAAAAAGGGATGTTTCTGACTGCCTACACAGCAGTCCCATCCTAATCAGGACGGTGAGATCACCAACGACATGTCGGGCGGTCTGACTCCTAATTCAATGCCATTGTAATGACCCCCTTAGTCATCAAAATATATGTAACAGAACACAAATTACCAAAACGTAGCCAATAGACTTGTAGACCTCTCCTTAAACCCTCTTTACCCTCAAAACCCTTAAAACATCCTTAAGGATTGACTTTTCTGTTCTGACAAACAGCAACACCTTAACAGGACTTGGTTCTGGGAAAATTATCCAAACATAACACAATTATAAAATAGAAGTTAGAGGTAAAATTAATGGCCACTAATTGAAACTAAAAAAAGACTATCTTCCCATAGAAATGAATTGAAAATGTTGTAAACACGTCAAATAGGTATATAAAAAAAGTAGGAAATTATTAAACATGTAAGAAATATCAAAAAATGCTGTGATAAAATGTAAATACATTTGTAAAGTATAAATTAAATTATAGTATAAATATATAAAATTATCTAATATATACTAAAAAATGAATGTTAAATTAACATTGAAAAATGTACAGAAAAAAGATTAAAAAAATTAAAAACCAGTTAAACAACAAAAAATAAAAATTGAAAATATACAATATACAATAGTTCTGAAATATAATGTACATGTTTTTTATTAGCAAAAAATAACATTGTTTTATTTAATGAACTTTATATACATTTTTATTTTTAACTTTAAGTATATAAGATTAAAAATGTAAACATAAAAAATAAATAAACTTTGGAAACATAACTAAAATTAGAAAAATGTGTCACATGTCTTTATTATACAAACAAATGGTATTAATAGCATTATTGATTAAAAACATTAAATATTTTTTTTATTATATCTCTAGTCATCAGTAATACTACTACAATAACACATAGGGCCTAATTATGATGTTGCTCGATAAGCAGCCGACCTCTCATCGAAGGCTTACCGACCGACATGGTAGGTTTAAATTCCGACTGCTGAGTTCTAATGTCGGCGGTTGGAGTGTAAACCAAGCAGTCAAACTGGCTGGGTTCAAAAAGGCTGAAGGAGCTCTTTGGCCGCACAGAAGCCGCACATAATCCCTTAAGGACGGCATTTCCGTAAACCAATTTGGGAAAGGCGTTGGACAGTAAAGGGATGACATTTACTATTCCGACGCTAGTCTAAACCAATTTGGAAAGACATTGGACACTGAAGGGTTGAAATGTACTCTTCCCAGTCCGATCTAAACGTATTTGTGAAAGGTGTTGGGCACTAAAGGGGTGACATCGACAAATCCTTCTCCAATGTGAATCAATTTGATGAGGATGTTGGACCCTAAAGGGGTTGCATTTAATATTCCTCTCCAATCTAAACAATATTGGGGAAAGTGTTGGACGCTAAAGGGGTGATATTTACTATTTCCACTCCAATCTAAGGCTATGTCAAGAAGGTGTTGGGTGCTATAGAGGTGACTTTTTCAATATCTACTTCAAAATATAACATTTTACACAAGGTAGTACAAGTTCAACATTTTTATTGCACAATCAATACTCCATACTCACACACATTTATTTTATATAAAATGAAAGAAAATGAAATCTAAAAACACACAGCTACAAACCTACGTGTGTACATATTTAAATAGTAACAAATAAGAAATATTTTAAATACTAAAATTAATTAGTATATTTTTCACAATATTTACTATCATTCATAAATTTTAAGCCATAAAATAACAAAAATAAATCATAGCACAAAATTATCGATTATAAAAAAGTAAATGCATTTCATGAATTAAATAATTAGAAATATATTTTTTAAATGTCTTAAAGGTTTAAATCAAATGTGACAACAACTTTTTAAAATTTAGACATTTTACATGAAATATTTCAATATATTTAACTTTATTAAAAGTGTTGTTATATATTTTTAATGTTATACTATTTATTTTGTTTAAATGTATTTAATACCATAAGTATACATAATAATTAATAAGAAGTTAAAATGCATTAAAATATTGATACAACAAAATAAATGTAAACATTATAAATGATTAATTTGCATATACTTAAAATTATTAACTTCTCATTTAATTTAAAATATAGATATTTATAAAAACCCTTATCCCCTAAAAACCCAAAATCCCGCTACTAAAAATAAAATCAAGCAAACAAATATATACATTAATACAATTGAAAGGTAGATATTCCAAAATTTAAAACCTAAAAAACTATTTTACTAAAAAACACAAATAAATAAGAATAATCAACATATACAATCAAACAAACTGGAATAAATTACATACTAACACTTATAAACAACATTACAACATTACATACAATGAAATTTTATTTATCGATATTTAATACAACAATATTAAAAACAACACTGAAAACTATATTTTTACCTTTGATATTCCCTTTGACAATATTTTTGATATTCATATTCTTGACATGATATTTTTATATTAAGATATTTTTTGCCAATATTTTATTCAAATACATTCCTGATCTACAGTCCTGGCAAGTGATACAGCGCAGCTGTTACCAGGGCCTCCACACCATCGATGCTTAGGTCCATGATCTGCCCCAAGGAGTGCACTGCAGATAGTCCATGAGCTATTGCCAGGCCCCACTGGGCCAGTCTCATGCATTCCCAAAGCAGGCAGCAAGCAAACTCCAACAGGATCACAACCGGGAGGAGGGGGGTGTTAGAAAAACTCATTATCTCCTAGTAGGAGTCATCTTCTGGATCTCTACATTCAGATCAACCCCTTGTGGACCACAGGGTGGTGCCACATCCCATTCTACTCTGCCCTAGCCTAAGCCCAGCAACCCTTTGCCCATTCACCTGCATGGTGTCAGCCTTCACTGGGCTGCAAATCCCTCTCCCTGAACCACCAAGAGTCCAGAGCATCTGTAGCATTGTGGTGCAAAATCCTTTTGACCAAATGCAAGGATTCTGCTAGACAGATGCCCCTAGTTTAACAAACCTTAAACATGCGCAGCAATCTTGGAGTCAGACACATTGACGCTCCCTCACAGAAATGTATATCATGAGTCATACTGTGAAAATGTTAATCGGGGATTCATACAATCCCTGAACAAGTTGTTGGAGGTAACTTCTTATATCAGACAGTATGCATGACAGTGACCATGAGTAGCCATCCCAATCCATAATTCTGATTGCCAGAAAGCACTCATCACACATTATTCAATGTGGTGTGTAATCTAAAAAAGACACTGCTTGCAGTGCAAGTGTTTCAGGAACCACCGGATCATGTTCACAGCATGGTCTCAACTAATATGGAGTCCGAGTGCGCACTCAGCGATCAACTCTGTAGATTCTTAGAAACACCTCTCCATAAGTTCAACAATCAAGGCAAAGTAGCTTGATCCTCTGTAACAGCATTTCATTTGGATTATCTGCCAACAAGGCGTTGTAGGTTCACTGTTTAGGGAAAAGGAGGATTGGTGTTCAAAGCCTATCCCTTTTGAAGCTCCACTCATCACCAATGTAATGCTGTCTCTTCACACAAGAGTCTGGCCTCAGAAAGTGAATGTAGAAGATGTATTCAGTAAGACAAGAGGATAACAGAAAGACCAGCAACTATCAGAAGGACTGCTCTTCTTCAGCTGCCATACTTAGAACCTTGCAGTCATAACAGTGTGGATGGCATTACTGCATTCTAAGGTGAGTCATAACAATGTAGATGTCACCCAGCGTACTAAGGTGAATTATTTTTTTTTAAGTTTGATTTATTGAGGAGAAGAAAGAAGGGAAGGACGGAAGGGGGAAGGGAGAGAAGAGTTACAATAAGCGGATCAAAGAAATAAACAATGTAATAACAATAATAAATTCATAAAAAAGAAAGCATTACAAGCATGAAAAGTTATGAACATATCATTAAAATGCAATACCATAAGTAAAACATAGTACATTAAGACTTAATAATTATAGGTAATCAAGTGAACAGGTAATGAGCAATTCATGGGGGTTTGCGAACTTCGACTATTTCAGGTGCAGGAGAGGGATGAACAGGAGAAGAGGAAGAGAGGTAAGTTACCAAATGGAGCTAAATCAGGTCACGTTTTATAGCTAGGGAAATGGGGGATACATAATTAGTGTCTAAACGATGATTGAAACAGATTGCATTCCACCAGGACTGATAAGAAATATTTGCGTCCTGTTTCCAGTTAGAAGTAACAATATGAAAGGCGATAGCAATGAAAAGGTCGAGTAATGGGTAGTGGTTGGAAGATTGAGGAAGGTCTGAAGAAAGGGAGCCGAGAAAAACTAGTGAGGGTAAAAAGGGGACCTGAAAATTGAAAATCCTCTGAATTTGCCGCCAAACTAACTGCCAGAACTGGGAAGTAGGCGGGCATTCAAACAACATATGTTTAAGATCAGCAGAAGGGCTGGGGCAAGACCAACAGGTAGAAGGGGTGTCTGATGAAAAATGGGACAAAGCAAGTGGAGTAAGTAAAGTTCTATGAAAAATGAAAAGTAAAGTTTGGGTGGTGTTAGCAGCTCTAGAGGTCTTATGAATTTTAGTCCAAATGTTATCCCAAAAAAGTACGGGCCAATTCTGAGAAAGATCCAGCTCCCATGCAAGTGCAATGCGGGATTTCAACCTATCAGTAATAAAACGGAAAGAGTTATATAGAGCAGATGCAGAAGGAGAAGCTTCCAATAAAAGGGAAGTAGGTCTGTGGTCCAAAGGAATATCATTGGAGGGTGAAAGAGATTGGAGATAGGAGAGCAAGACAGGGTAAAGGGAATTATATTGCAATCGGGCAGAAGCAGGTAAAGAGAAAATAGATTGAAGCTCCTGGAAAGAGAGAGGTGTTTCCTGAGATAGTAATTGAGAGATCCAACATATTCCTCGAGAGTGCCAATTTTTCCAATAAATAGTACAATTACGGATTTTAAGATGAGAGTTATTCCAAATTGGTTGTTCGTGGGTGGAGAGGAGAGAAGGTAGGATGAAGTTAAGTAAGGAGAAAGAAGATTTCGAGAGTGTGAAAGAATAGGTAAGCGAAGATGAGTTAAAGAAGACGTAAAGGACAGAAATTCCCGGAAGGTGAAAGGAGAGATGAAAGAGGATTCCATGCTGAGCCACACAGGGGGGTAATGAGGTAAAGTAGGTGAAAAACAGCGAGTCGATTGTTTCATGGAAAAAGCACGGTGATATTGTTTGAAATCAGGAAAACGTACTCCAGAATGAGCTTTATCTTTCCGCAAAGTAGCAAGAGCTATTCGAGGACGTTTGCCATTCCATAAGAATTTTAGTAATAAAGAGTCAGTTTTCTTAAAGAAAGAAGGAGGAATGCATAAAGGAAGAATGGAAAGAGTATATAGAAGCAAGGGAGATAGCATCATCTTTATAGAGTTGAGTCGACCCCACCAGGACAGAAAGAGTGGATGCCAACGAGTGATAGCTGTGTCCATTTTCTTGAAAATATAATCAAAGTTTAACTTGAGAGTATCAGATAATAAAGGAGCAAACCAAACCCCTAGGTATTTGATTTTAGATGGTTGCCATGAAAAACCTGTAGATGAAAAGAGATGCTTTTGACAAAGAGGATTCAAAGGTAAAATTTCACACTTTTCGGCGTTTAAGCGGTAACCGGAAACTGCAGAGAAGGAAGAGACCTGTTTAAGAAAAGAGGGAATAGAGGTGGTAGGATCATAGCAATAAAAAAGAATATTGTCGGCATAAACCGAAAGTTTGACTTGTTGGGAACCAAAGTGAAAACCAGAAATAGTGTCATCTAAACGAATTTTGGTAAGGAAGGGTTCTAAGGCTAAAACAAAAAGTAAGGGTGATAAGGGGCAACCTTGTCGAACCCCTCTGTGTAAAGAAAAATAATCCAAGGATATCCCATTAACAAAAATAGAGGCTTGAGGTTCAGAATAAAGTAAAGATATAATAGAAATAAATTTAGAAGGGATACCAATCCAACCCAAAGCCTGAAACATGAAATCCCACCCAATCCTGTCAAAAGCCTTCTCCGCGTCTAGGGAAATAGCTGCAAAAGGAAGAGTCAAGGAAGAAGATTTGCTAAGAATGTTAAGCAAAACTCGGGAATTATCAGAGGAGAGACGCCCTTTTACGAAACCAGATTGTTCTGGACCAATTATATCTGGTAAGAGGGGATCCATGCGAAGTGCTAATATCTTCACTAGAATTTTGTAATCAGTGTTAACCAAAGATATTGGTCTATAATTTTTGCACAAGGAGTGATCTTTATCTTCTTTTGGAATTAAGCAAATTAAAGCTTGTTGAAAAGAACCGCTAGATGAACCGGCAGCAGAAAAAAATTGAAATAAAAGTAAGAGTTTCGGAAGAAGGAGAGAAGCAAAGTGACTATAGAATTCAATAGTAAACCCATCAGGGCCTGGAGATTTGCCATGACGAAGTTTAGATACAGCATGAGAGATTTCAGAGAGCGAAATGTCTTGTTCCAAAGCGTGAAGGTCAACATGTGAAACTGAGGGAGGTGGAAGCGATTGAAAATAAGAGAGGAGTTCATCAGAGGTTGGAACTTGTTCTGGGGTATAAAGAGTATCATAAAATATGGCAAATTCAGTGAGAATTTCTTTATCTTTATATGTAGAATCACCAGAAGACCTTTTGATAGATTGAATTTTTGTGCGTTGTTTACGAATCTTTAAGTAATTGGCCAAAAGCTTTCCCATTTTATTCTTACCCCCATAGTATCTAGAGTTACATTTTAGTAGAGTATTAGAAGCAGCGTCTGTAGTAAATTTGTTAAAAGAGATTTTTGCTTCAATAAGAGCCTTTAGAGAGGAATCAGATTTAGAAGCAAAATAAGCAAGCTCAAGGGCTTTAATGTCAGCCAAAATTTTCTCCGACTTGGCCTCTCGAATTTTCTTGCGCCGAGATACAAAGTTGATAATAAAACCCCTTTAGGCTGCTTTAAATGAATCCCAAACCATAACAAAAGGGGAGTCAGGGGTTTGATTTAAAAGAAAAAATTCCTTGGCAAAGGCAGTGAATTCGGAACAAAAGGAGGGTTCCAAAAAAAAAGCATTATTAAACCGTCATCTACCAGCGTGAGGAGAGAATGGGAGAAGGTCAAGGTCTACAAACACTGGGGCATGATCGGAAAGTAAAATGGAGCCAATTCCAGAGCGGATAGCATGTTGGGACAAGGATTTGCTGAGAAATATATGATCAATACGGGATTGGGATTGGTGAGGAGGGGAGAAAAAACTATATTCTCTAAGGTTCAGGATTGCATAGTCTCCAAATATCTACTAAGGCATTGTTTTGAAAGGAGTTCACAAACTGTGTGTGAATTTTAGAGGGAACAAAAGTAACTTTCGAGTGACGATCGAGGAAGGGATCAGCAATCTGATTACAGTCTCCTCCGAGAAGTATATAATCTCCAGAGAGGAAAGACAACTTGGAAGAGATAGCAGGCCAGAAAGATCTATCAATTCCAGTGGGGGCATTCACATTAAATAAAGTGAGTGGGATGTTATCAACGAGTAAGTTAACAATGAGCCAACAACCATCAGCATTAAATTCATAGGTAATCGAGGAAACATTTAACTTTTTATGTAACAAAAGTACAACACCATTTTTCCTAGATGTCGTAGGAGAACATAGAACATGACCCACCCAAGAACGTTTAAGTTTCAAAGCCTCTGATTCAACATGAAGAGTCTCTTGAAGGAGGGCAACATCAGTTTTTAGTCTTGCTAAATGTGAGAGAACCCTCTGTCGCTTAATGGGATTGTTTAATCCCTTGACGTTCCATGTCGTTACACGGAACTAAACAATTTAGAAAAATAATTAAGTGTAACATGCTCAATAATGCATAAGAAATACAATGGAGAGAGAGTAAGAAGAATGAATAGGAAAAAAGAACAAAGAAGGAGATAAAGATAAGATGAGAAAGGGATGAAAAAGAAGAATAAACTAGTACAAAGGTAAGATTGAATCCAAAAAGGGAAAAAAGAGGAAAAAGGAAGAAACCTTGAGAAATGCAAGAGAGAGTGCAAGGAGGAGAAAGAGAGAGAGAGGACAGATACAAAAATACACAAAAAGACAGTACAAGTCCAAAACGAACGACTGAAAGACATACTTACGAAACAGAAAGTCCAGAACAGGGATGGGGATGGTGGTGGCGGGAGATGAGGACGACAACAACCAGAACCGGCAACGAACCTCTAATATCATAAATCCAAGGGGTAAGGTAAGAAGACAATAGGAGACATCAGGATAAAGATGAGAGGGGACATATCTGAAGAAATGAGAAAAAACATTAGGAAAAATACAAGGGTTTATAACATAAGACAGTCATTGTAACAGAAACAGTAAAGAAAAAACATATCATGCAACGGCAATGAAGAAAACAAAATCGCAATACAGCGGAATCAATAAGGCAATGAACAACAAAGTCACTCATCCAGGTTTGGAGGTATCCATGACATCAGGAGTCTGTTGACAAAGGAAAGCTTGCTAAGTCGCAGGGTCTTCGTACGTGGTTGTTCTGTCTTTATAGGTGACCTTGAAAAGACATGGATGTAAAAGACCATACCTGGCACCAAGGGCTCTTAACTGCGGCCGTAAGTCCAAAAATGTTTTCCTCCAATCTGCGGTTGCCTTGGAGACATCCTGGTAGAGATAGAGGCGATGACCTTCCCAGATAATCTGTTTCTTGAGCTTGGCGGCTGAAAGGACCTGCAAGAGGTCAGTATACTGCAAAAACAGCATAATTACGCCTCTAGGCCTGGAGGCAACCTTAGGACCGAGACGATGGGCTAGCTGGGTGTTAATGGAAGATAAGGCCGGATTGTCAAGAATCTTTGCAAGGAAGGATTGGAAGAAGATGGTAGGATTGGACCCTTCTGAAAGTTCCGGAAGACCATATAAGCGTAGGTTGTTCCTTCGATTTCTATTTTCCAAATCCTCTGTTTGACGCCGTAGAGAAGAATCTCAGCTTCTATTGAAAGAATGCGAGAGGAGACAGAGTGAAAAAAGTCTGAGGATTGTTCCAGAATCGTGACCCGTGAATCCAAAGATGACCATTTCTCCTGCATGGCCTGCATGTTTTTTGTGGTTGCTTCCATAAAAGGTTTGAAGGCCCGCAATTCTTCCAAGATAAGGTCGACAGAGGATGAAGCGCTGCTCCCAGGGGATGGCGGATCCTTCTTTAGACGTTTGGATGAGGTCAAAGAGGATTGCATCTTCCCTCCATTTTGAGCCTTAGGGATAGCCCCATGTGTAGGGTCCGACTTCGAAGATTTACCCTCCTCCATTTCCTGGGTAGGTGAGTCGGAATCAGAACCAATGGGTGGCTTCGGTAAATTGGTGAGTTTCAAAGTGCGGAGCTTCCCCATGTAAGGCGGTCAGAATAGTGAAAGTGGAGGCAAGAAGTCAATATTAAGTATAAGGTCTTCCTGACAAGAAAAGGTACATGAAGAGCAATAATATGAAAAGTCCGCACAAGGTCACGACTAGAGGAAGGAGTAAACCACAGTTCAGTACCAGGTATTGTGCCAGGCAGAAGAACACGTCAGGATGATAGAGCAACTCAAACGGACCATGAGGTAAAGTACAATAAATTGATAATGACTATGCACAAGGAGGAGAAAGCCACTGGAATAAAACTAGCCACATTCAGCAACGTAGGAGTTCTTAAAAAGAACATTGGCAGTCCTCCAAGCAGGAAATAAGGATGAGAAAAGCCATATGAAAAGGTGGAGGGAGCATCGCTTAATTTCCTGAAGCAAGTTGTGAAGAAAAAACTCCTGACGCAGTATTCCAATACATGATAAACGAGAGGTCAGGTGTAAATTAGGATTGCATGAGCTGTAGACATGTTAGTCCAGGGCCTTGACGGAGAAAGGCAAAACAGTGAGGCAAAGAAGCAATGAAGCAGGAGGGTGAATTGTCACAGTCACAATATGGCGCCTGAGAGCATGAAGGGAAATGCGCGAGATATAAAGCGCCTTAGAAAGCAATTCCCAGCTGAAGGGGGCTCACCTTTGTAGATTGTGCAGAGAGTGTCCTCCGTTGGCCGAAGATGAGGCAAAAACAACTTCAAAGGGATATAAGCCGGCCGCCTCCGAGAATCGCGGCTGGCGCACAAAATGGCGGCCGCAGCCGCGAAAACGGGATTCCCTCGTAGCCGCCGAGCAGGTCTCGAAACCGGGAAACAATGAGGGTGCTAGGCTCTCCTCATGTTCCGGTTCGCAGGACTCGGTTCATGCTGGTAGCCGACTGAAGTAAAATGCCCCAAAAGTGTCTAGTGTGAGGAGCGGCGCCGGAGCTCCGGGATTACGCCGCCATCTTGGCCAGTGTCCAAGCCACGCCCCCACTAAGGTGAATTATAACATGTATCTACAACACAAAGTTGACAAAAACACATCTTTTTTGGCTAACTTCAGTTGGTCTTTAGCTTTTTTCTGTTTGGAAATGTAAGCCTACGGTGCCAGGAAGCCAAATATTACTAATGCGATTTACATGTACTCATGAATTCAGGGTAGTTAAGTTCAACACAATCAGTAACATTTATTTGCAAAACATTATAAGATCATGGAAGGAGTCATGGAGCTTGCTCTTAGCATACAGGCTGCCAATGCAAATTTTAGTTGGGTTCTAGACATTCTTTATTTTCTTCTTAAAAAAAAGAAATGTTCTTCTTCTGCAACTAATTTAACCTCCTAGTAGGAACCTCTCAGTTGTGATATATACACATATAGCGTTACAACAGTTCTCCATCGTCTTGATGGATTTTGCTGTGTTAATTTATTTACAGAACTGCAAAACCAGAAAGAAGAAAGGGCAGACTCTTGTCTTTGTGGGTGCTCCAAGCCAAGTCAAAGTCTGGCTTTTAGCCCTTGATAGGATTTGGCTTACAGAGGCTTGCCAACCTATAACTGCTTGGGAACATAAATTCCTCATGAAATGCATCCTGGTGGCCCTCAGAACCTATCTCTACCCACACTGACCATTCTAGGAGCCTAGGCATCATGCTGGACAACAAGCTAACCATGATGACATAGGTCAGCTCTGACTTCTGCTCCTACTTTTTTATCCTCTGCATGTTTCATATTAAATTAAGATGGCTACCCCAAAGCTCAAGACATACCATTGTGCAGGCCCTCATCTCCAGTCCACTGGACTACAGCAACATTTTCTATACAGGAATCGCAGCTCACCTCCTCCAATGACTGCAGACATCACAGAACGCCGCAGCCAGACTCCTCATGGATCTCCGTAGATAAACCCACATCATCCCGTACTTCCGGGAACTCTACTGGCGTCCTGTACAGAAAAGCTGCCAGTTCAAGCTTCTGATCCATGCCAACAAGGCCCTACACAACTGCTCCACCACCTTGAACCACTGTCTGAACTTCCATCAGTCCACCAGACACCTCTGCTCCACATCCCATTTTTCTAACCCTCACCCACGCATATGACGTAGCAGATGCGGAGGTCGGTCCTTCTAGTACCTAGCAGCAAAGACATTGAATGAGTTACCCTTTCATCTATGGACCTCCTCATCTTTTTCAGAATTTGGAAAGTCCCTGAAGACCTGACTATTCAGCTAATCAAGTGGAACCTGCCAGCACCTGGATAACCTCACAGGTGAAAAGAAGAGCTCTGAAAATCTACTGATTATTTGATTGACGTCAGCTCACCTCCTCCTATCTATCACCCCTGAGCCCAAGGGCAACAACCCACTGGTGCTCCTGAGTGGTCTTCCCCTCTTTGCCAGCCTTAAACACCTACTGCTGTCTCAATGCCCTCTGGCGTCCACTTTCTGCATGCGGCCTGGTGGCTGAGGCACATTACCTCAAGCCGACATATGCTCTTAGCTGTACAGCGTATTAACAGGCTATGGTCAGACTGTATAGAAGAACAGAAACAAAGCCAATGCCTTTCATTTAAAAAGAAAAGAACAATTATACTGAATAGCAGAAAATGAACTGATTAAGCAGCATTCATTGTCAACTATTCATGGATTCAGTTCCTTACATCCACTTCAACACAAATTTACATAATGCATAACAAATCCATTCGTACTATGGCAATAGGCGCAACACTACACATATTTGTGGGCTCTGCATATTGTGATGGATCCAGCTACTTTCTAGCGGGGGGTCGACCTAGTAGTGCTAAAGGATTTCATGATTTTTACCAAACAACACCTCCTCATGAGAATTTGCAACTACTGA
The DNA here is from genome assembly GCF_964263255.1 of Lissotriton vulgaris. NCBI lineage: Eukaryota > Metazoa > Chordata > Amphibia > Caudata > Salamandridae > Lissotriton > Lissotriton vulgaris. The sequence continues at coordinate 824,842,366 of NC_141685.1, read as the reverse complement.
GATTGAGGGATAGGATACTAAATGAGGAAAATGCTGCAATAAGTAATGCTTTTTTAGTGAGCTTAAGAATCATGAACATTATTTGAATGGACTGACTTTTCCTTGTGCAATAATACTTCATTTAAAAGAGTGTACATATATAGGGCTAGATGTTCTGCCATATATGACAGTTGCAAATGCTCTGATTCTGTGTTTGAAACAGTAAAAATGCATTTCATTTTCCTATCTACTAATCTCGTTTTAAGAGTCATAAATGTTTCTCCAACTCCTGAAGTGGGATTAAAAATGGATACCTTTTAGGTATGTGGAGGTGGCATGTTGTAGGAGTCCCTTTCAAAAACTGAATCAATATGTTGTGTACCTGTGTTTTACGATCTAAATCCACTCACAAAACATTGAAAAGTTACAGAGACCTCAATGGTGATGGTAACCCGTTTCCAAAGGGCCTCTTGGAGAAAATTCCCTTTTTTAAATTAAGAAAAAGATTTTGGTGGGGAATAGGAAGTAATCCATGGGACCGCTACCAGCTCTCAAACAAACAAATAGATTTTCTTTTTAAACTCAGCCTTGCTTCTTGTAAGGGAAAAGGGTTGCATGTAAAAAGCAAGTGTGCTGTTTCTAAAAGAGATCAGAGATAATCTGTCAACTCCAGCATGCCATAATCTCTGTTATGGTCTCCAAACATTATGATGCTGCTTGGACTCTCTTCTGACTAGCACAGTAGCGGAAGCAGGACCGCATGACAAGGAGTCGGCGGCTCTGCTGCCCTTATGACAAGGCGACTGCCTTCACGGCTGTCGCAAAGTGTATATTTTCCAATGTGGCTTGTTTTGCCGGTTGCAGCACATGCCGCAAAAGAAAATGTACACTTTAAGAACATCCCTGCACCGTGAGGCAGGAGAGGCAGGCACCATGTGGTGCCTGCCACATGGTGCACGGAGGTTTAGGGATAGGGCCTCATAGTAGTTGGCCAGGGGGAAATGGGCCCTGCTGGGGCCCCCAAAGTCACTTTCTGCCTCCATTTTCAAGGCGGGCGTACCACCTAGAGAGGGCAGGTGGAAATGGACATTGTAGTCCCTACAACAGTGCCTGAGCGCGCACCACCCACATTGTAGGGATTACACAGACCCTCCAATGGTCGAAACAGCTCCTTGAGCCCATCGGGAAGCGTTAGACTGTCCATCTGCCTGCTGCCTTCGACTGCACGCATTGTAATGCATCGGTCAGACAGCAGCAACAGGTGGTGGTCGGACCACATCTGACGAGTTGTTGGATGCGGTCCGAAGGCCAACAGAATAACCCCCTAAGTGTGTGGTAATGTGCAACCTACTCCATTAATTTTGATGACAGATGTATGATTGCAATCCACTACGATTCGATATTTAATGGTCTAACCTATTAGTACTTAGGTCAGTTGATAAAACTATTTACTGGTTGCAAAAATGCTAGCCATATTTTGAAACGAGTTATTCATATGTCTGGTCTTTAATTAGTACAGATACTGAGTGTAAAAGTTGCATTTAAGTGCTATGTTAATGAGAGCTGTCAATTAAGTCATTCTTTGCCCCTCTTTTGATGCAAATTTGTAGTCCTCTGTCCATGTTTGTGAAATGGCCCAGGTTTTTTTTAAATTCCGGACATCCTACCACACAGAGATTTGACGCATTTGGTGACGCAGAGACTATGTAAATAGTGTGGGTCCCCTTGTACCCCGAGAGAGGAAGGAGTAAATACGCACTCTGAGAATATGGATGTTCATCTATCCGTTTACCCAATTGCTTTTGAGTAAAATGTTTGCTTACATTTCCAAAATCGGAATGTCATCTGAAGTATATTTTTTTAGTCTCAGAGCCACAGAAAAAAACACTGTTAGCTTATATATCCTATTTGACAACTGCTGCTGATAACATCCTCCTTCCCTAAAGCACACATATATAGGAAGTTAAACCCACACGAAGAGTTCGACACTATTTACAGTACTGAATAGTTTCTCCAAACAAAAGTAAACCTGATGCCTGCAGGGTAGTATGAACATAATAACTTGTAGTTGGAAACTTCCATCTCAATTTCTCAACAATCTGCCACCAATAAAAGGAAATGAAATCTGGACCCAGAAATGTCAACTCCGATATAAGACATATAACGCCACATGCAGTGCCCAGAGTGACACAGTTTTGCAAGCTAACAAGACATCATGCAATCTAAAGAGTCAATAAAAAGAAAATATTATTTCAAACTAAACTAACTGCTTCTGAAATAAACACCATGAAAAAGAGCTTCTGAAGATAAAGATGCGAATAGCTACAGGAAGATGACAAGAGCCTAGCTGAGATTTTCATCTAACAGAAATGGCAAGATTTTTCATTAAACAAAAGTGGAAAGATTTATAGAAAAGTGCGTTTCACACCTGCCCACATGCACACATGCTGATTAATCTGATTGTATGATGGGAACGAGGTGTCTTTTGTATTAATTTAAGGAAAAAACATTTTTTAATAACAAAATGCAACCTCATCTGCAGGATTCCAGTGTTTGCGCACTATTCTGTACTGGTATTAGACCTACACTGTCTGCTCATTTACAGTTAGTTGGATGTTATGTTACATGCTTTGCATTAGTAAATGATTGTATTGTCTGACAGGAATTTTTAGGTCTAAATATTGTTTACAAACAATATCGCTCATTTGGGTGTAGATCTCTATTATTAATGCCAGTGGGGTGCTTTTGATGTTTAGGACACAATGTATTTGCCTGCCCCTACAGACCACTCACAGAACCTCGGCATCATCCTGGACTCCTCCCTCAACATGACCCGCCAGATCAACTCCGTTACCTCCACCAGCTTCAACTGCCTTTGCATCCTTCGCAAGACCTTCAAATGGATGCCCTTCGAATAAGACCTCCACTTGCTCCCCGTCGAGAAGAGAGTCACCTTCAAACTGCTCACCCACGCCTACAAGTCCCTTCACAACATCGGACCCATATACCTCAACGAGAGAGTCTCCTTCCACGTACCCAAAAGGAACCTCCGATCCGCTGACCTGGCCGTGGCAGAGACCCCCGCATCCGCAGAAACATAACAGGAGGAAGAGCCTTCTCCTACGTTGCATCCAAGGCCTGGAACAAGCTTCCAGTTAACATCAGACACTCCCCCACCCTGCACACCTTCTGGAAGAACCTCAAGACCTGGCTCTTTGACTGATCTGGAGCTGCACTCCCCCCTTCCCCACCAGTGCCTTGAGATCCTCACGGGTGATTAGCGCGCTTTACAAACCCCTGATTGATTGATTGATTGATTGATAGTTAGCCAATAATATTCTGATACCATACTTTCTCATCTGGAAAGCATTGTCTTGTTTATTTAGCTGTAGGCAATGGCGCAGCAAAGACCCATGCAGGTAAGAGCGGTGGGGCCGGGTGGGGGTGGGGGTGGGGGGGCATTTCAACAGAGGATGAAGAGGCAAACTTAATTATTTATTTAGCTTTTCCTCGTCGTTGACTGTCAAATCTCCCCCAACTTGGCCCCAACACCCCACTGCTCATACCTTTATGGGCTGCAACTGCAGTGGAGGCCCTCCCTTATGGGCTTCAGAGCTAACCCTCCTTATTTTCTGCCCCCTTTTTTTTATTCGAACAGTGAATAACTATTTGCTCTTGATATAATTAAAAAAATGTCGACCTAATTTGTTTCCAGCAACATCTTGAGGCAGCTAGTGACACTGACACATGAAGGCGCTTGCACGAGCCATCAGAGATTGCCCAGAGCTGGTGAAATACATACCCTGGTGTCCAGGGCTGGTGAACCTGACTTCAGGTCCATGGCAAACTTCAGTGCCTCCTCATTTGCAACATGCTAAAGCATCATTGCTAAATGTACCCATGGATGCTGCAGGCTTAAGCCCTGTAGTGCCTGTGGATACACACTAATCAGTCTGTCACCCCACCCTTTCCCAAATTGTTACACTGTTAGTCAAGATTTTAAATACTGTGTGCATATGGGTGACATGTATGTCTGTGAGGGAGAGCATGTGAGTGTGTGAGCATGGGCTGTGTGTCTTTCTGTGTGTGAGTGAAAGTGAGAGAGAGAGAGAGAGAGAGTCAGTGAAAGAGTGAGTCAGAACGAGTGAAAAGAAGAGTGAGTATGAGTGAGAATAAAAATGGGTGAGTGAGGAACAATGACTGTGCATGTACATGAGTGTTATTGTATGTAGTGAGTGGGTCAGACTAATACTGAGTGAATCAGAGCCTTTGTGAGTCAAAGAACAAGTGAGACTGAGTGACTGAGTCACCTGTAGTCAGAGTGAGACTTAGTGAGACAGAATAGGTGGGACTAAATGAGACTGAGTGAGAATGAGTGAGAATAAGCAAGACTTAGGGAGTCAGAGTGAGATTAGGGGAGTGAGACTTAGTGAGATTAAGGGAGTCTGAATGATATAGAAAAAGTGGAACTGAGTGAAAACCAGTGAGGCTGGCTGTGATTGAGTCAGAGTGAAACTGACTAAGAATGAGTGAGACTGAGTCTGTCACATTGATATAGATTGTATGGGACTGAGGGGGAATAAGTGAATAAAAGTGAGACCAAGTGTGTCAGAGTGAGAATGTGTGAGACTGAGGGAAAATCAGTTAGACTGAGGGAATCAAAGTCAGAATAAGTCTGAGTGAGACAGAATGAGTGAGTCACAGTGATATTGAGTGAGTCAGAATGAATGGGCCTGAGTGATAGCAAGTGATACTAAGAGCCTGATTACGAGTTTGACAGTGCAGCGGCAAGACCTCCCGCCGCACTGCCAAATCCGCATGAGGACCGCCCACCCTATAATTACTTTTTTTGTCATTGGCGAGCGTTTTCTTTGCTGTTCCCATGGTGGTGCTTTTAAAATAGGCGCTGCAAAGGGAACATCGAAGGAAGTTTCGCATGGCTTGGACTGAAAAATCCATGCTGTGATGGAACTTTTGTGCATGAACAAAGGGAGTCACATGTTGTGCCCCCCCTATGTGCATCCACAAGGTGTGAGACTCCACTGTTTTCATGGAGGAAAGACCTCCTTGAAATCACTGGAGGTGATAGAAGTCGTAATATGCTTTGCGTGACCAAGGCAGTTCCGCCTAGAATATAGATGCCTCTGGAGTCGGCAGTCCAATGCAGCATGACCACTCGAGCCATAATATGATGGTCTCAAGACAACCACATCCGTGCCACCATGAGTCTGGCAGTCCTCAGGTCGCCAGACTCGTAATCAGGCCCTAACAGATCGCCAGACTCATAATCGGGCCCTTAGTGAGACTGAGTGAGTCTTGAGATTGACTCAATTTGAATTAGTGATAATTAGTTGGACTGAGAGAGTATGAATGAGAATGCGTGAGAGAGTATGACTGAGTGCATGCAAATGTGAGACAGCCCCCCGAACCTCTGAGAAGAAGTCAGTCTCGTTCACTGGAATCATTATGGATTATGTCCCACCACTTTTAAAGGTCACCAGTAACCGTTGACTGAGGCTGAATGGTGCAATATTGGAGAAGTGTAGCCAGTTCTTTTTATCTCTCTCATATTGCTAAACATGCATTGCCCTGTGATTGAAGATAGTCTGATGCTGTATAGTTTATCTGGGCAAGACATCTGTAGGTTCTATCTAATGCATTCTTTGTCATTTAGGTATGTGTGTGATATATGTTGAATGTGTTCTTGGTGTTGGAGATGCAGATCTCTCTAGAGTGGGTACTGGCATGTACATACTGTTTATTAAATTTATATGTGTGAGTTAAATTATCTAGTGTTTATTGCCTCAATGGAGTACCATAGTCAATAGGACTAAAACTAGGGGTGTAAATAAAAATCTATCATTCAGAACAGCTGGCTCCTCAAGTGTGTGGGCCCTAGCCAGGGCCCCGTGAACTCTCCGAAGGTTGAGGGCAGTGTTGCGGTGTGGAATAAAGCCTGACTGGTCCGGGTGCACTAAGTCTCCGATTGCGCCAATCAAACGGTTGGCCAGCAGTTTGGCAAGAATCTTAGGCTCTGCATTCAACAGAGAGATGGGACGATACGATCGGCACAAATCTCTTGGCTTCCCTTCCTTATGGATAACCACAATGGTGGCCAGCCTCTGGTCGTGGGGAAGCATGCCCGTCTCTCGCGCCTCCAGGAACATGTTCCGCAGGGGCGGAGAAACAACATCTGGCTTGATTTTATACAATTCCACTGGAATACCATTGGGGCCGGGCGCCCTACCAGACCTAAGGGAACGAATGGCAAGGGCTATCTCGTCCGCAGTAATGGCCCTGTCTAGGTCGGCACAATCTGCCTCCGGCAGGCACGGGAGATCTATGTCCGCCAGAAGAGCACAGGAGTCGGCCTCAGACCGGTCCGAGACCGAGGTGTAAATGCCCTGAAAGTAGTCCGAGAACGACTCAACTATTGCCCTTGGATCAGTGACAAGCAGGCCATCGTCCCCCAACACCTCCGGAACTACGCGGCCAGCTCTCTCCTTCTTATCAAGCCAAGCAAGTGTGGAGCGTAGCAGCCGCAGATGTTCAGTCAGCGATAACCCACTCCGCAACTCCGCTTACTCCGCCGGCTGGGACAGGAGTCACTCACTCTGCATATCGATCATGCACTTCGGTGTCGCAGCCGTCGGCCATCACCGAGACAATGGTCCGCTCCTGGCCCGGAACTTCAACACGACGTATCTTCGTCAATAAGTGTCGGATTTTGAATCGGACAGCAGTTCCCGTCTCTACGACCATTCACCAACAAGAATCCACCACCGTGGAACAGGATTTCGATCAGGATTTATGCGGAGGGTCGGAGGGTTCCGGAGCTCCGAGCTTACGCGGCCATCTTGCTTGCCCGCGAAGCTCCTCCCCCGATGGATGCTTTTTTTAATGTATTATTTTGGGTGGTTTTGTATTGTTGTATCTTTGTTACAAGGTAAGCAGTAATAGACGACTACATTGTGTTTCTGTACTGAATTGGATGTACAAAGGTTGTTGACTTTAATATATTATTCTGGGTGACTGTTTGGTCTTGTTTGGTCTTGTTTCTTGGTTGAAAAAGAAGCATTGTTAGTCAACTACATTACATTTTTGTGCTGTGTTGAATTTGTGAAGGGTGTTCTGTGTAATGTGTTTTGTTGGATATTGACACGTACTTGAGAACAAGACAAATGATGCGAACATTGCATTGTTTAGGTGAGACTGCTTTAATTTAGTTACAAAAAAATTCAATTAAAAAGTTAACATGTTACTGCCTAATATTTGATGAAAGGACACTCATTAGTTGAATAATATTTATTGTCTAACATGATAACAAATGTTTTAGTGATGTTTTGCATTGTGTGAGTATGTGTGTTTGCATTATGGTTTTAGCCAGTTTGTATGATATTAGCCCTTTTACTGTATTCTAATTTGTGGCAATGCCTTTGGGTTAAACTTAAATAGGTGTAGATTAGCATTCCAAGCAACCTATTTAAATCATCGCCTAAAGGGAAGAAGAATTGTACATGAGCCAGAAGGGGTGTGCGTGCCCATTGAATCTTAAGAAACCAGAGTACTAACTCAGGCTTAAGTGAATGAAAAGTCTAGTGTTCATCGCCACTGCAGTTGAATGTGTGATGCGCTCTATAACCTGGCAAGGTTAACCCAAATGCAGTTTACACAAAGAAGCACAAGAAAATGCTCACTTTTCAGGTCAGACCCAGAAGTAACAGAGAAGCATGTACTGTGAGTTATTCATGTTCTGGAAGACCAATTGCAAACTTTTCTGTAAGATGGCTTGTCGAAGATAAAATCAGATATGATATTCAAGGTTCCTAAAGGTTTACTCCAGTCTGTGGACACCCATGTGCAATATTGGTGGTACTATACCTTCTAGGCCCCCTCTTCCTGGGTCTATTTTTGCCCCAGGGACCACATCCCATGGGGCCTGACCAATAATTGGAAGGGGAGGGGTGTTGTGTTGTCCCCCTCCCAGGGCAGATTTTGGCATCAAGGACTCAATCCCTCAGGGCTTCCCCCACCCAATGATGGCCCTGGGAGCCCAATGTCCGATCCAAAAATGATTGAGGGGCCTGGCCTCTTACTCCTGGGTGCTCCATAGCCCAGCCAGGGTTCCCAGTGTGCTACGTTGGAAATGCGGGGGGAGCCCCATTGCCCATGTGGTTCCTACCAGCTCCCAAATTTCAGCAGGCACCAGCATTGCTCCTGTATGAAGGTAGCATCCAAAATGCTGCCCCCTGCATGCAGGAGCAATCCCTTCATCTGTTTTCCTGCCTGCTTGTTAGCGGACAGGAAAATAGATGAAAAGTCCACTCCCAGCAAGCATGAGCAGTTTTCCTGCTCCCTCCCACTGGGAGCAGATTTACTCTTTGCTCTCGCTTGGTGGAAGATGTCAAAGCTCCTGCCAAGCGACAGCAAACAGCTATGCCCTGGGGCTGGACATCCCAGGACATAGGTAGCTGCCCATCGGGGTGGAGGTCTCCAGAGTCATTATTATCTCCAGGAGGGAGGCATTTCTGCCCCCTCCATTTATTTTCTAGGGACTGCCCTGAGAAGGTGGTGGTCCCCGGGACAAGAATGGTCCAGGAGAGGGGCCACGCAGCCTCTTCCTCCCTCTATTAAATGCATGGCCCCGGGGAAGAGGCAGTGGTCCCTGGGGTCCTTACAGTCAATGGAGTGGAATACGCTCAGCCACCATCCTCATTTATAATAAAGCATCAAGGAGGTGGTGGGGCTCATAAGAAGCTCAGGAGTAGAGCTGTGTGGCCTTCCTCTGCCAAGACTGGCCATTGTGAGGGGGGACTTGTGCGCCCCCTCCCTGTATTTAAATTACAATAAAGCCCCCACGAACTTTCCTATCCAGGAGACAATGTTTAAACAAGCATGTTTTTATTTTATTTTTCCTAATTTTACTGTGAATCCACAAACCTGTCCCAGCGAATTTGAAAGAATTATTTTTTTCACCCTAGCGGTATCCCTGGGGATCCCCAGCACCAGAACTAGGGTTCAGTGTACCTGCCCTGCCCCCTTTTTTTATTTCAACTTAATTTTTGGGACTCAGCTAAGGCAGAGTCTCAAAATGGCTGCCAACACATCCTGGTTGAAGTGTTGGCAGCCAATCAGGTCTTTGCAAAATATTGTGAATATTCATGATGTATTCCAGATATACAAATTTAGATTTCTTTAAATCTCTAGAAAACTACTGAACTACTGAACTGATTTACTCAAAATAACACAAAGGGAGCCAAAGATATGGGCAAGTCAAAATATATATATATATATATATATATATATATATATATATATATATATATATATATATATATATATATTACCTACTGGCGGTCGCCAGTAGGTAGTTATAGTTAGGATTTTTTTCAATGTTAAATCTCAAAATTCTATTTGGAATAACTTTGGCGCCGGTTGACGAATCTGCGTGAAAATTTCCTCAAAATGGCCTCGCGGCGTTCCGGCCCTTCCCTGAAAGTTTGGGGGGGATTCGTCAAGCGGGGGGCGAGATAAAAGGGGGGTCCCAAAACGCGTTTTCCCCATGTTAATTTCCGTAGGGCGGTCGATTTCACTTTTAGCCCGAACGGCTGAATGGATTTCCACCAAACTTGGCAAAATTGTAGGGACTGGTAGCCCGATGTGCCTTTGCTATGTCTCAAGATATGTACTCCAGTGGATTTTGAGTAATTAAGGTTCAAAAAAATATATATATCTATAGCCGCGCTCCGGTGCGCGCACCAGGGAGCGCTCCGGGCGCGTGACGTGAGGTGCGCATGTAAAGCTGATTGGCTCTCGGGTGTCTGAAAACATTCGAAACAGTCCAGAGCGGCCGCCATCTTGTGTCTCGGTAAAATCGAGACATAAGAGGTGGCTAAAACAAAGAGGGAACTGACCATAAGGCGTCAGGGATAGACCCCTTTGACCCCCTAGGTTTGATGTGGGGGCTATAAAAGGGCCCCGCGGGGCATTTAAAATAATTTTTTTTTTTTCGTTTTGCGCGGGGGAAGCGCCCGGTACGCGCACCAGGTAGCGCACCGGGGAGCGTAAAATGAGGGAAAAAGATGACAGAGTTTTAAAAAAAATGAAGTTTTTATTTAGAAATTGGAGGTAGTTCTAAAAAGAACTTTTTTTTTTCTTCTTTTTGTTGTTTTATATTTTTTTTGTGTTTTTTGAACTTTTTGAACTTTTTTTGGCTTTTCAAAACAGTTTTATATTTTTTTTGTATTTTTTTAGGGGGAGAAACAAAAAAAGGGAATTGAAACTGGCTCAACTGGAGCAAAAAAACAAAAAACCCAAAAAATTACTTCTTTTTGGGGCACTTGTGATTATCACCTGCAAGGACGATGAGCTTAACGCTTTTTTCGCCATAGGCGATAAGCTTGCCACATGCAGAACAAGTGATTTTAAAATCAGCAAATCTCGGCTGAATGCAAGGCATCACCTCGGATGTTTCTGGTTCTGATGAGGTGAGTTGGTTTCTTTGGGAGGGGGTCCTTGATGACTGGGGGAGGTTACTGGCCAGTTCCCTGAACTCTGCACGAGAGTAGTTGTTTGGGTGCTTTCTGGTCATGTGCCGAATCATGGTATAGTTACCAAAAGAATATTTTTTGTTTGGGTTGCCCCGTGAAAGTTCATCATTGCAGATGAGGCAAGTCACCTTGGGCGCATTCACCTTTTTTTTCCCCTCTGGGATTGAAAAAAACTGCCATACAATGTGTGGTTTGGGTTTGTAAGGTGTATTTTCTTCTGGCAGCCATCTTCTTCTCCCCTCCTCCTCTTCCTCTTCCTCCTCCTCCTGTTCTTGACCACCAATATAATTTGGAGCTGGTCCTCTTGGTGGTTGTGGTGGTGGTGGTGGGGCAGATGCACCAGCTGATGCTACTACTGAAGCCATTATTTGGAGCAAAAAAGTAGAGAGAGCAACAAACAGGTCTTCCTCAGTCAAAGGACAAAGTCAGAATAAGGAAAAAAGGTGGGGTCTTCCATCATTTAGAAAAAAAAACTGTCCTGAACCAATGAGAAGTGTTATTTTCAGGTCACAAGACCAGGGGCTTCATCATTATGAAACTAAAACTGTTATGAACCAATGAAAAGTGTTATTTTCTGCTCACATGACCCGACGCGCTTACGCTACGCGCCCGGGGCGCGCCCGGGGGCGCGCCCCGGGTCGCGCAGCGTAAGCGCGTCGGAAGTTTACGTTGTGCGATCGTATTCGCTCGAGTACTTCCGGGTGCGCTTACGCCGTGCGTATCACGCGGTCGCGGCTACGCGATACGTCACGATCATGTTTTCGTTTGCGATATTGGCGCTCACGGGACGCTCCCCGGAGCGCGCCCGGTGGCGCTTTTCAGAATTACGCTTATCGGGGCGCACTCCGGGGCGCGCTCCGGGAGCGCTCCCCCAAAAAATTTTTAAAAAAAAATGGGATAATTGTAGGGACAGGTAGTCCTATTCTGAAGTTGTTTGTAAAAAAATTAACTTTAGAAAAATATGTATTGTGCAACATTGGGCTTAATATATGTTAGAGCCAAAATGTAGCCCAAATGTAGCCCAAAGTAGCCCAATGTAGCCCAAAGATGGCCACCAGAGACCAAAAATTGTAAATGTAGCCCAAATTTCAACTAGATGTAGCCCAACTGTAGCCCAATGACAGAATGTACCAGAGTGTTAAAAAGAACAACTAGAGTGCTAACAGTCTTATTTATAAAGTGAAACTTATAGTTAGGAATTAGCATTAACAAAACCTATGAAATTCCCTGAAAAAACCATAGGTTTCACACCAGTTATAGTTAGGAATTAGCATTTAAAAAACCTATGAAATTCACTGAAAAAACCATAGGTTTCACACCGGTTATAGTTAGGAATTAGCATTTAAAAAACCTATTAAATTCACTGAAAAAACCATAGGTTTCACACCAGTTATAGTTAGCTGGAAATTTTACTGATATAAAACCATTGAAATTCCCACGTTATAGTTAGTCGGACTCACTATAACTTGCGCGTGCAATGCACTGCTGATGACATCACATATTACATCACTCATGACATGGTGAGTGACATCACTCATGACATCACTGATGAAACCATCCTTGTGACACAGTGACAGACCTCCTCTCAGTGTAAAGTAACCCTTGAGACACATATTCAAAAATAGAAACTGACATTTTTAAAAAATGGACATACCTATATCAGTTACAACAAGCAATTCTGTACTTCCACTATCTATATACACATCCACTCATTCACCAACAGTTCTATATAGTCACTCATACATATACTCACTCATCATATGAAGAGATACACCTATACATCCTGTTACACACCGACATTCATCCAAAAGTTACTCACACACATATTCACACGTGCAAATAAACTATTGAACAACCATTTATTTGAATATAGAGTTATTCACACACTTCCACCTTACTTCTATTGAAAATTACACATATTTATTCTCTTAAACAATCACTTATAGAAACACATACTTATTTAAACAGGAACTCTTACAATCTCTTACTCTCACATATACTCACTTATATACATCAATATTCATATATACTAGATTAAAACATATGTAGTTACTGATAAAGACACTAGTGAGACAGTCATTCACTCACTAACAAACACATATAGACACTCATCCACCCATACAGTCCTGTACATATGCTGTCTTCAAAACACATACAAACAAAGAGTCAGTCACTCATGCATCTATGTGCTAAGTAATACCCCCACCAAACCATATAGACACTCAAACTGATACTAATAAAAATATCAAATAACCCATATACATACGCATGTAGCTACTTATCAACACATGTAGCCACTTATACACAAAGTGAAACACTAATATATGTATTTAAATATTTAAACATAACTCACTAATATTTATTTTTCAGAAAGACACATATTCACTGGATGGTGTCATCAGTGATGTCATGAGTGATGTCACTCACCATGTCATGAGTGATGTAATATGTGATGTCATCAGCAGTGCATTGCACGCGCAAGTGATAGTGAGTCCGACTAACTATAACGTGGGAATTTCAATGGTTTTATATCAGTAAAATTTCCAGCTAACTATAACTGGTGTGAAACCTATGGTTTTTTCAGTGAATTTAATAGGTTTTTTAAATGCTAATTCCTAACTATAACCGGTGTGAAACCTATGGTTTTTTCAGTGAATATATATATATATATATATATATATATATATATATATATATATATATATATATATATATTACCTACTGGCGGTCGCCAGTAGGTAGTTATAGTTAGGATTTTTTTCAATGTTAAATCTCAAAATTCTATTTGGAATACCTTTGGCGCCGGTTGACGAATCTGCCTGAAAATTTCCTCAAAATGGCCTCGTCAAGCTCCGGTCCTTCCCTGAAAGTTTGGGGGGGATGCGTCAAGCGGGGGCCGAGATAAAAGGGGGGTCCCAAAACATGTTTTCCCCATGTTAATTTCCATAGGGCGGTCGACCTCACTTTTAGCCCGAACGGCTGAATGGATTTACACCAAATTTGGCAAAATTGTAGGGACTGGTAGCCCGATGTGCCTTTGCTATGTCTCAAGATATGTGCTCCAGTGGATTTTGAATAATTTAGGTTCAAAAAAATATATATATCTGTAAGCGCGCCCCGGTACGCGCTCCGGGCGCGCCACGCGACTTGCGCACAGAAAGCTGATTGGCTCTCGGGTGTCTGTAAACATTCCAAACAGTCCGGAGCGGCCGCCATCTTGTGTCTCGGTAGGATCGAGACACAAGAGGTGGCAAAATTAAAGGGGGAAATGACCATAAGGGGGCAGGGGTAGACCCCCCTGACCCCCTAGGTTTGATGTGGGGGTCATAAAAGGGCCCCACGGGGCATAAAATGATAAAAAAAAATTCGATTTTCGCAGGGGGAGCGCCCGGTACGCGCACCGGGGAGCGGACCGGGGAGCGTACCATGGGGGAAAAAAGGAAGACAGTTTTTAAAAAATTTAGCATTTTCATATAAATTGAGGTAGTTCTGAAAAGAACTGTTTTTTTTTCTTTTTGTTGTTTTATATTTTTTTGTTTTGTTTTTTGGAACATTTTGTTTTGGGGGGATTTCAGAACAATTTTATATTTTTTTTGTAGTTTTTCTGGGGTGAAACAAAAGACAGGGAATTGCAAACAGCTCAACTGGAGCAAAAAAATAGAAAAAAATTATGGTTGCTTGCTGCAGTGATGGTTGTCTGCAGCTCGATTAAGTAAAGTGATGCTCTGCTCACCATATGATATTGTTTTGTTGCAATATATGCAAACAAATTTAAATTTTGAAAACTTAGTTTGGACATTAGGGACCATCTCCCTAGCCTCTGCACCGGAAGGAGTGGGTTGGTTGGAGGTGCTTGATGTAGAAGGATGGGGAGGGTTCTTGGTCAGTTGCCTGACTTCTGCTCTTGAATAATTGTTTGGGTGCTTCCTCTGCATATGCCTTATCATCGTGTGGTTCCCAAACAAATATTTCTTGTTTGGGTTCCCTCTAGACAGTTCTTGGTCACAGATGAGGCAAGTCACCTTTGCTGCGTTTACTTTTTTGGCACCCCTTGGCATTTTGAAAAACTCCCAAATAAAATGTTCTCTGGGTTTGTATGGGGGATTGTCCTCAGGCAGATATTGCCTCTCCTCCTGCTCCTCTTCGTCCTCTTCTTCATGACCACCAATGTGGTCTTGTGGTGGTCTTTGTGGTGGTGGTGGTGCAGATGCACCTGCAGCTGCTACCAGTGAAGCCATTTCTCACAGAATGCAGGTCTTCTTCACTCAAACAACAAAATGAAAATGAGGAAAAAAGGTGGGGTCTTTCATCATTTGAAAAACAAAACTGTTGTGAACCAATCAAAAGTGTTATTTTCAGGTCACATGACCCGACGCGCTTACGCTACGCGCCCCGGGGCGCGCCCAGGGGCGCGTCGCGTAAGTGCGTTGAATGCTTCCGGGTGCGTTTACGCCGTGCGTATCATGCGGACGCGGCTATGCGATACGTCACGATCATGTTTTCGTTCGCGACATTGGCGCTAACGGGACGCTTCCCGGTTCACGCACCGGGCGCTGCAAACGAGTACACTCTCCGGAGCGCTCACCGGGGCGCGCACCGGGAGCGCTCCAAGGAAATTTTTTTTTTTTTAAATGGGAAAAATTGTAGGGACTGGTAGCCCGATGTGCCTTTGCTATACTCAAGTGGTTTTTACGAAAATTAACTTTGAAAAAAATATATATTGTGCTACATTGGGCTATATATATTTTAGAGCCCAAATGTAGCCCAAATGTAGCCCTAATGTAGCCCAATGTAGCCCAATGTAGCCCAAAAGATGGCCACCAGAGACAAAAAAAAACAAATGTAGCCCAAATATCAGCCATATGTAGCCCAACTATAGCCCAATGATAGAATGTACCAGAGTGTTCTAAAGAACAACTAGAGCGTTAACAGTCTTACTTATAAAGTGAGACTTATAGTTAGGAATTAGCATTTAAAAAACCTATGAAATTCACTGAAAAAACCATAGGTTTCACACCAGTTATAGTTAGGAATTAGCATTTAAAAAACCTATTAAATTCACTGAAAAAACCATAGGTTTCACACCAGTTATAGTTAGCTGGAAATTTTACTGGCATAAAACCATTGAAATTCCACGTCACATGCTGATGACGTCACATATTACATCACTCATGACATGGTCAGTGACATCACTCATGACATCATTGATGACTCCATCCTTGTGTCAGAGTGACAGACCTCCTTTCAGTGTAATGTAACCCTTGAAACACATATTCAAAAAGAGAAACTAACATTTACAAAAAAGTGGAGATACCTATACCAGTTACAACAACCAATTCAGTAATTCCACCATTTATATACACATCCACTCATTCACCAACAGTTCTATATAGTCATTCATACATATACTCACTTATCATATGTAGTGAGACACTTACATCCGTTACCACACTGAAAGTCTTCCAAAAGTTACTCACACACATACTCACACATGCAAATAAACTATTGAACATCCATTTATTTGCATATACAGCTATACCCACACTAGCACATTACTTCTAAGGAAACTTACACATACTTACTCTCTTAAACAATCACTTATAGAAACACATACTTATTTAAACAGGAACTCTTTCAATCTCTCACTCTCACATATACTCAGTTATATACATCAATACTCACATATACTAGATTAAAGCACATGTAGTTACTCATAAAGACACTAGTGAGACAGTCATTCACTCACTAACACACACATATACACACTCTTCCACCCATACAGTCCTGCACATATGCTGTCTTCAAAACACATACAAACAGTGAGTTAGTCATTGATGCATCTATGTGCTAAGTAACACCCCCACCAAACCATACAGACACTCATACTGATACTAAAAAACATCTAATAACACATATACACACACATGTAGCTACTCACCAACCCATGCAGCCACTTATACACAAAGTGAAACACTGATACAAAAATTTAAATATTTAAACAATAGTCGCTAATATATGTATTCACTAAGATACACTTAATAAGCCAGTTAACCAATTAAAAAAACATCCATTAAGACACTTATTTAAACATTTATTCTTCCATCGACCTTTACATATACATATATAAAACATATTTATTTTTCAGAAAGACACACATTCACTGGATGGTGTCATCAGTGATGTCATTGGAGATGTCATCAGTGATGTCACAGACCATGTCATGAGTGATGTAATTTGTGACGTCATCCGCAGTGCATTGCGGGCGCGCAAGTTATAGTTAGCTGTAAAGTGTATGTGATAAAGTAACAACGTTGGGAATGGGTATAAGGGGGCATGGTAGACACTCCCTGAACCCCTAGGTTTCCTGAGGAGCTCTTAGGAGGCCTATATAGGTAAGCGAACGGAGCGCTTACCGTTGGGAATGGGTATAAGGGGGCATGGTAGACACTCCCTGACCCCCTAGGTTTCCTGAGGGGGTCTTAGGAGGCCTATATAGGTAAGCGAACGGAGCGCTTACCGGTGCGCGCACTGGGAAGCGCACCAAAGTGAAAAAAAGTATGTAAGAGTTTAAAAAATGATAGCAAATTTTTATTATTGGAAGGTAGTTCTGAAAAGAACTTTTTTTTATTTTTGTTGTTTTATATATTTTTTATTTTTCTGAACATTTTTTGTTTTTTTTGGCTTTTATGAACTTTTTTTTTTTAGGGAAGAAAAAAAACTGGGAATTAACAGTGGCTCAACAGGAGCAAAAAAAAAAAGCTACTGCTTTCTTTTCTTGCTGCAGTGGTGGTTGTCTATAGCATCATTAATGAGGGAAATACTTAGTTGCCCGTAGGTGATGGCCTTTCCACAATAAATGCAGACCATCTTATATCCACCAAATTTCTTTTGTATGTTTGGCACCATTTCGCGCCCTTCTGGTGCTGCAAAAGAAATTTCACCTGTGGAGGTGCTGGCCTGATGATCTCTGTTCTTCTGAACCATGTCCCCTACCTCAGCCTGTGCCAAATTGTAAGGATGCCATCTCTCCATGTGGCGGATCATTGTATAATTCCCAAAGGAATACTTTTTATTTGGGTTGCCCCTGGAGAGGACTTTGTCGCAAATTAAACAGGTGACATGTTGGGCATTCACTTTTTTTCCCAGCAGGGATGGAGAAGTACTCCCATATAAAATGCACTTTCACATGCCTTTCCCTAGGTTCTTCCCGCAAGAATCTCCTAGGCTGTTCTTCCTCATCATCTTCTTCCTCCTCTTCTTCAACTGCTGGAAGGATCTGGGGTGGTGGACCTACCTTTCTGGGTGGTGGTGGTGGTGGTGGGGATGCACCGGCTGCAGCTACTACTGAAGCCATTTCTCTGCTACAAATAGCTCTTGCTCTCTCAAAGAAGAAAGTAATAATGAGGAAAAAAGGAGGGGGCTTTCATCATTTGGAGAAAAAAAAAGTTGAGAACCAATAAAAAGTGTTATTTTCAGGTCACATGTCCCGACGCGCTTACGTTACGCGCTCCAGCGTGCTTACGTTTCGTGCTCCGGGTCGCGCCACTGAGCGCTTCCGGGTGCGTTTACGCAGCGCGCTTAAAGAAAGCATCACGCGGTTACGCGATACGTCATGCTTACGCGGTGCGTCACGATGTTGTTTTCGTTTGCGGCAATTGCGCTGACGGGGCGCTCACCGTTACGCACACCGGGGCGCTAAACAGAGTTGCGCTTACCGGTGCACTGCCCGGTGTGCGTAACGGAAGCGCACCGGTGCAAAATGTAAAAAAAAAAAAAATGTACAAATAATTTATTTTTTATTTAATAAAAATAAAAAACATTATTCATTTTAATGAAGTATCTATTTTACAGCTATTAATATTTGCTATTAAAAAACCATTGAAATTCACAGAAAAAAACATAGGTTTGAGACCATATATAGTTAGGTGAATATTTTAATCATACAAAACCAATGAAATTCCCATATATAGTTAGTTGCACTAACTATATATTTCGCGCACCCGCAGTCCACTGCTGATGATGTCACTTATTACATCATTCATGACTTGGTCAGTGACATTACTGATGACATTACTGATGACATCTCAAATGACATCACTGATGACATCACTGATGACATTTCAAATGACATCACTGATTACATCACTGATGACATCTCATTTGACATCATTGATCACATCATGATGACATCATTCTTGTGCTTTTATATAATTATATAATTAATAATTATTAATATTAATAATATATAATATATATTATTATTATTATTATTATTATTATAATTATTATAATTAATATAATTATCATTCATACTATGAACCTCTGCAGACTCTAATATAACCTTAGATACACTCAGTGTATACAGATACTCACACACTGTCACTCATCCATGGAGTTACTCACACACCTAGTCAGTCATGCAAAGAATCAATCTCACCTCCATTTCCTCAACTATACAGTTATACACACCTTACTTATTCAAACATATACTAACACATATTTACTCTCTTATACAATCCCTGGTACAAGTTCACAATGATCCATACAGCCACTCACACATTCACTGGCTCTCATGCATAGTTATTTATATATGCCCACTCTCACATGTACTGTGTTTTACATATGTACTTACTATGACATGTAGCATTCAGATATCCATTCACTCATCAATACACTCATGCACACAGTTAACCGCCCATGTAGCTGTTTCCACATGCACTCTTGAACTCATACACCTAGTGAATCAACTGCTCACACATCTATGCACAGAGTCACACACCTCCTAGCCACCCCTACACACACTCAATCTCCCATACAAATACTTGGGCAACCAATCAATTACACATATAGCCTCTCGTATAGCTAATGATCAACACATGCAGCAGTTTACACCACAACAGACATACTGATGCACACATTCAGACAGTTTAGTCACTAACCCATGCATTTAGTAAGACACATTTATTTAATCACTCACTCATGTCACAAATGATGTAATATGTGCTATTAAAAAAACCTATGAAATTCACTGAAAAAACCATAGGTGTCACACCAGTTATAGTTAGGAATTAGCATTTAAAAAACCTGTTAAATTCACTGAAAAAAACGTAGGTTTCACACCAGTTATAGTTACCTGGAAATTTTACTGACATAAAACCATTGAAATTCCCACGTTATAGTTAGTTGGACTCACTATAACTTGCGCGTGTAATGCACTGCTGATGACATCACATATTACATCACTCATGACATGCTCAGTGACATCACTCATGACATCACTGATGACACCATCCTTGTGACAGAGTAACACACTTCCTTTCAGTGTAATGTAACCCTTGAAACACATATTAAAAAAAAAAACGATTAAAAAAAAAAAAAAGAGATATCCATACCAGTTACAACCAACTCAGTATTATCATCATCTATATACATATTCACTCATTCATCAATAGTTCTATATAGTCACTCATGCATATACTCACTCATCATATGTAGTGATACACCTAAACATCCTGTTACACACCGACAGTCATCAAGAAGTAACTCACACACATACTCACACATGCAAATAAACTATTGAACATCCATTTATTTGCATATACAGCTATACACACACTACCACCTTACTTCTAAGGAAACCTAAACATGCTTACTCTCTTATAGAAAAACATACTTATTTAAACAAGAACTCTTTCAATCTCTCACTCTCACATATACTCACTTATATACATCAATACTCACATATACTAGATTAGAACAAATGTAGTTAATGATAAAGATACTAGTGTGACAGTCATTCACTCACTAACACACACATATACACACTCATCCACCCATACAGTCCTGCACATATGCTGTCTTCTAAACTCATACAAACAGTGAGTCAGTCACCAACCCATGCAGCCAATAATTACAAAATGAAACAATGATACAAACATTTAAATATTTAAACAATACTCGCTAATATATGTATTCACTAAGATACACTTAATAAGCCAGTTAACCAATCAATTTTTTTTAAAAAAACATCCATTAAGACACTTATTTAAACATGTATTCTTCCATCGACCTTTACATATACATATATAAAACATATTTATTTTTCAGAAAGACACACATTCACTGGATGGTGTCATCAGTGATGTCATGAGTCATGTCATTGACCATGTCATGAGTGATGTAATATGTGATGTCATCAGCAGTGCATTACACGCGCAAGTTATAGTGAGTCCAACTAACTATAACGTGGGAATTTCAATGGTTTTATGTCAGTAAAATTTCCAGGTAACTATAACTGGTATGAAACCTATGTTTTTTTCAGTGAAAATATATATATATATATATATATATATATATATATATATATAGAGAGAGAGAGAGAGAGAGAGAGAGAGAGAGAGAGAGAGAGAGAGAGATATGCTTGCAATGTTTCCTCGATTTAAAGATGCACTACGAAGCAGATTAATTCAGGCAAATCGGCATTCTTTATTTCAGAAAAATGTTCAAAGCCTTATGCGTTATATAGATATAGATATGGGGGTATCCAACTGCCGATTGCCAGTAGGTAGGTATAGTTAGGACCAAAGTTTCCATAGGAAAAGCGTTTATTGTTTTGCAAATAACTTTGGCATCGATTGACAAATCTTTTTTTTAAAACTTCCCCTCTTTCAGCTGCTATGTTGAAAGTTTCTAGGTGATCTGTCAAGCGGGTGCAGAGAAAAAAGGGGGTCCCAAAACACGTTTTCCCCATGTAAAGTCTATGGGAAGGTTCCATTTTTTGAACAAGACTACAGCCTGAACCGCTGAACGATTACTGTTCTTAGTGCAGTATGGTTGTTGAAGGCAACATAGCTCTTCATACTTTTTTGGTAGGTAATATGAGTATCACTATGCAGGGCAACAGTTTTTCTTACTATGTACAGTGAGAATAAAATGCTCTAACAAGAACTTCCACGTATAAACCATATGTGTATGCTCCTGTACGGCAGGGAAGATTGGCCATTAACCTTCCTTGGCTAATGCCTTCTCGGTTAGCTGCATTGAAGTCTTTAGTGCTGGTTTCCTGCTGCTTCAAAGGCCACTTCATAGCAAGTGATTGTATTTTTCTTATGAACTCTGCTTACGATCCCAGATTCTTAAAGCTGTATTGTACATTACACCTTCTGTGATGCAATTTCTTCTACCTGTGTAAACAAAATCCTGAATATTTGAAGACACTTCTATATAGAATCAAGAAAAAACCTTGCGTACATCAGCATAATTTTGCATAATTTTCAGCATTTCGCATTAAATTTGTTAAGCAAAATGTCCGAGATTGTGCTATTATGTCAAATTGCATAATTGCACGCAGCTAGAGTAAATATCATATAGTGGGAACCATGGGAACAATGTGAGCAAACAGTACACGAGTGGCTGTTGTTTCCATTATGTGCAATGTTGTGCTTTTTTAGCACAAAACGCACCATTGCCTCCAAAACTAACAAAGGAGGAATTTCATGCAAATAACTGTGTAAAATGACAGTCCGGCATTTCATGTAATTTATGTAATTCTTTGAACATTTCACATAATTTCTTTAGAGGAAATGACACCAACTTCACCCAGAATTATTTCCACATAGCTCATGTTCAAAGGGTTCAGGGCTGCAGGAGACGCATATTGCCCCTGGCAGTTGATACATTATAGTTCACAAGACATTGGGCTTTCCTCCTGATGTCATGTGACACCGTCTTTTATTATGCCAGGGAATCACCAATGACATTGTACATGAGTTCAGGTCAATATATTTGCATCGCGTCTGTGGATAAATAATCTAGAAGGGTTTCATTTGTGTTGTCCATGAAAATAATTCCTATTTTTAATTCCCATAAATCTGCTGGGCACGAAGTGGAAGAACATTTTTTTAAATGCTTTTTTCTTTAATAAAAATAAATCTTCTACAACAAATTGTTATAATGTTGCATGTTTTCATACTTCCCTTGTAACAGCACACCCAACGTATGCCAGTAGATAAAGATTATAAAACAGATCTCCTGTCTTGTCAATTTAAATTAAAAACTGAAAAAGTAGAAATTCTACAAAATCCTGAGAAAGTGGGATGTGTTGGCTCTACAGTTTCTGGGTGCCTACAGTGGTGAAGGGGCTACAGCACATTTTACTCACCCACATCTCCAATCAAAAAGAGCAAAAGTCATAAATGTCTACAGTAAAATCTCTCTAAAGTAAAAAAGGTTCCCAGAATGGCTTGGTTCGGCGCAGGAATGGATCTAAGGGAAGTCCAAACCTGCAGCCATGTCGAGCCTCTGTTTTGTATTTTTTTTTATCATACATTCAAGAAACAACATCCTCAACATTTTCCTTAAAAGGGTTGGTACAGAGGCAAACGTACAAAGAATAGAGCAGTGATGATATAACAGAATATATGATGAAGTGAATTTAGCTGATTTCAGTTTGGTGCTCAGTTTATACAGGAGAACATTTACTATAGCTTTGGACGTTATTTTTCTGATAATCTAGAGGAAACAAACATTTTAATTGCTAACAACAAATGCCACAAAATCATGTTGTTAGTCTTTTGGTGTGGTTCCGCCTGTCTTTTTGCTTCTGGCTTTCTGTTTTTGATTTTGTGCTGAACTTTGCTGGTGTTTGGACTCTGGGCACTTTACCACTGCTGCCGACTGCTAACGTGCATGTGCTCTGCGTCTTTATTTGATTTCTACATGATTTTCATATTTTATTTACTAATAAGTCCCTAGAACAGTGCCCTGTGTGTACCAAAGACCAGTAAGTACAATTTCTACCAGTGGGCCAAAAACACTGATTGCCCACCCATATGTGTAGCCCTTCAAGCCTGTCTCAGGCCTGCCACTGAAGAATCTGTATGTGCAGTTCTACATTGCTGTGCCAAGCTGGCAGGTACACCTGCTTGCCAGGCCCAAACCCTCCATTTTATTACATGCAAAGCACCCCTAAAGTAGGCCAACGTACCCCCACAAACAGGGTGCACTGTATTTAAAAGGTAGGACATGTGCTTTTAAGTTTTACATGTCGTGGTATTGAAAAACAGCAGAATTCGTTTTTCACTGCAGCAAGACCGATCTCTCCCATAGGTTAGTATTGGAGCTGCCTTGTAACATTTTACAAGGGTATCTTACATTTGGGAACTTTGGATAATACACTTTGTTTAGGAATTGC
Source organism: Lissotriton vulgaris (assembly GCF_964263255.1). NCBI lineage: Eukaryota > Metazoa > Chordata > Amphibia > Caudata > Salamandridae > Lissotriton > Lissotriton vulgaris. The sequence continues at coordinate 824,818,645 of NC_141685.1, read as the reverse complement.
AGTATGGTATCTCTGGACTCACAATAAAAAAAAATCAATGAGTGGAGTGGGTATTAGAATTGCAGATCTTAAAATGCCACTTTTAGAACATTTGCATTTTCTTATTTTAACCATGCAATGTCTCTGCCTGTCCCTAGAATACAAATCTGGGTCAGGGTGACAGCTGGGCTTTGTGAATTCACCCTAGACCGTCACACACAGTGAACTGAGGTGTGCTCTGCTTATCCTGATGGCCCATCACAAGGATGATGGGTCTTTCCGAGCTAGAGTGGTGGAAGGAGTTGATTCTCGCACCTGAATAGGGTTGTGCCTGTCCCCACACAAAGAGCTGCCTATTCCACGTAGTGTGTCTGGAGCCAAGCCCATGATGGGCCAAGTCTTGTGTGCTACAAAAACCTTTCTTTGAAGTCTCCCTACTTCAAAGGCTAGAATGGGGATAAGTACTAGGGCTTTGACACCATTTACTCAGAACACTTCTGTACTGAGGACATTCTGCCAGGAAGAATGGCAGTTGTTCTGCTAGGAAGGACTGCCACTTTGCATTTTGCCTTTATGTGTTGGCCTGCTGTCTTCTGCTTCTTGCCTGGGAGCGAGAAGATTGCACTTCGCTCAATGCACCCTGCTTTCCAAACTTTCTCCAAGGATTTGAGTTGAGCTTGCCTCTTGTTGGAAGTCTCAAGGCCATCAAAGACTTCACCTGCAGCACCTGGTCTCTTCTGCTGACAACCTTACTCTGCCAAGTGGTGCCAAATCCAATTCCTGTGCCCTTGGAAGTGGGTTTGCTGTACTAAAAAAGAAGAAATCAGCACATCAACTTTGAGCGTCACTGCAGAACCAGTGCCACTCTCCGATACCACACTGCTACCAGCACAAGCCTTTGTCCCTGCTCAACACAATGACAAAGACTTGCACCGCCGGCCACGAAACCACTGCCGAACCTCTCAAGCACCACCACAGCATGAGTCTCAAGTACCATGTAACTGGTGTCCATGGCGCCCTACTCCACCACAGCACCTGTAATCCCATGGTGTGATCTCAACACTGCAAAGTCGATGCCTTGTGGCTTGACCCTCAGATCTTCGACACAGCACTGACATAGGAACCGAAGCATTGTCACAACCCCTGCATCACCTCCCCTCCACCTTGCAACGTCCCTAGGTGTCAGCGGCTCAACGGCTCTGCACCACCTTCAGGAACCGATGACTCGATTCAGTTATGCCTCACCTCTGCTGTGCATCGCATCATCCCCGAGCGCTGATGTACAAAAGAACTGGATAGCAGTAGGAAACCGACACAGCATCTGGCTATGCGACACCACACCTCCCTGGCACCTTGCACTAACTTTGATTTTCTACATCTCCAAGGTACTGTACTAGGGTCACTGAGACTTGGTAGCCAGCCCATGCTCTATCGGGGTTGACTCGAACTTGTGGATTCAACTCTGTATATCACGTTCGAGATACCCCCGACCAAAACTATTGTGTTTCTAAGATCTATTACTGCATTTAATCTTGAAAAATTCATATCTTGGCTTGTGTATGTTGGATTTTTGTTGTTATGGTCTTCTTTCACTCAGAAGAATGGTGTCTATATCTCTAAAATGCTGTGGAGTACGTGATTGGTGTTTTCACTGTATTACTGTGCTTGTGTGTGTTCCCAAACAGTTTACACATTGCCGCTTTAGTTTTGCCTGACTGCTCTGAGCCAAGCTACCAGTGAGGAGCACAGGTAAACCTAGTGTGTACTACACTTTTTCTGACTAGAGTATGGGTCCCTACTTGGACATTGTACAAATCACTGCCAACTAGAGACCCCATTTCTTACACATGTAATGCCAGATTTCTATTGATAAAGATGATAATGCACACGTGGATTCACTAAAATCACAACTGAAAATAATTGCAGGGCTGTGGGTTTGTCAAGTGGATTTATGCCTACCCTCTAGGTGTGCCATAAGAAATTATATGAATGCAGTGTACTGGACAAAATTCTATTATACAAATTTGAAATGAAAACACACCTAAAACCTGCACAAATAAACTCTCTGCACAGAAGGAACATTATAGTAGCTTACATTCCCAGATTTCTACTAGTAAAAAGAATGCTATGGATGAAAGGTATTCCCCTACAAATCCTGCTAAGTCAATTTTTGTCAATATTTGTGGAGACAATATTGTGATTTCCCTAAAGGGGTGCCACTTTCCCAGAAGTTAGTGGGTCAGATTCAAAAAAGGACTTGGCGCTCATGGCAGAGGTACTGCAGTCGTGAGGGGAATCTCCACACTCGGGGCGCAATCTCCGCAATGAGAATTCTCCTTCCGGAGATTTCACCCAAGTGTGAAGACTCCCCCATGACTGCAGGGTCTCTGCCACAAGTGTGGAGGCCCTTTGTGAATCAGGGCCAGTCAGTGCAGCCATAAGAGGTGCTTTAAGTTTCTGAAATCAAGACAAATAGGAAATGTCAGAAGTTTTTCAAAACATTGTCGTGCCAGAGATTTTAAAAATCCCAGGACTGAGTTCATGAATATGGAGAGTCACAAAACCAAGATTTGAATATTTGTACTAATTATTTTCGCAAATATAGCCCATTGAATTGTGCTGTATCATCAAGGTAAGCAGATGTAGAGTTAGAATATAGCCTTATAGCCCGCCGTGGCGGGCTATCCAGGCTATTAAAGGCCCGCTGAATCGTTAAAGGCCCGAGGCGAAGGCGAGGGGCTATAAGGCTATTAGAACATTCTGCCACTAGAGGGCAGAATGTTCTAACAAATTAAACAAAGGGTTCTCTAAGCTTGAGGGGATTTAAATCCCCTCGTGCTTCGAGAAGCCTTTGTAGAACATTGGAATGTTGCTCTGTCGGCCTTTACCGACCCGTAGAAGCAGGGAGCACTCCATTGTCTGCAATGGAGCTCCCAACATTCCAATGTTCTAATAGTAATTCTATATTTCCTTTTCCTTGCTGATATATTGGTAGTCGGAATTGTGGAGTTGATATTTTTGTCCTCAGTATTGTGACATACATCTGTTTATGAATGGTATACCCCGAGTTTATTGGCAACATAAGGAAGAGGACATTCCTCCTTCTAGAAGAAATCCAGGATTTTCTGCATGAAGACCAAAATGTGGCTGTTCAATGAGATCATATTCTTTGAAGGTTTCAAAGAGGCTTTAGGTTTCAAGTGAAGCAAGTTGCAAGGAGACGCAGGATTGGTAACTACAGCCATAGGTTATGTGTCTCTAAGCAATCATTAGAAATATTTTTCAGAAAAATTACATTTCTAGTGGCAACATCGGTGGTACCTTCAGCCTCCGCCATTTAATCCAGTGAAGTCGGAGTTGCCACTCAACTCCCCTTTTTGTTCCTTATGGAAGAAGGACCATTTCTTCTAAATATTTTGCAAAGATCAATAGTCTTTAATTTAATCCAAATGCCCCAGCTACATAATCAGTCTCTAGGTATATTTTTGATTGGAATATCCAGGTCCAGCGTCTCTACAGTGAGTGTTTGAATGCAACGGTACAGTCCTTCGAGGCTGTAACAGGTGTACTGTTAGCAGGATTCAAGATGAGACATACGTTTGGAAACCATAGATGAAGCCAAGAAATATATGTTTTGGATTCAGAGATAAGGTTTATGTAAGTGGTAATGCTTTTTTCCAGGAAGGGTAATGGGGTCTGCAGTGGTATGAATGGTTATTTTGCAGTATCATAAGTATATCTAGAAAAATGCATTTTTCAGCCTGGTTACCATGCCTAGTTGAGACAAATTCAAGCAGATTCCACAAGGTTCTTTGTATCACCAGCCCATTCTCTTGATATATGGAGAGGCCCAGAGGATGGAGAAGAGTCCGCGGATGAGGAAATACGTATTCCTTCCGTAGGGAGCAAGTGGGCTATCTGCTGTGATTTACCATGGCGGGAATTCTACCCAGGTAGGTCTGTTCAGGGCAACAAGAGGAATCATAGTTTTTCATTACAAGGGATAGATTCGGCCCATTGACTTTTGTTCACAACCACACATACCTGATCTGGCCCAGATATTAATTTACCAGTTACCTCTTATATATGTGTGTATGTTGAATGTGTGTGAGAGTGTGTCCTACAAAAATACATGCCTTGTGAGATTGAATTCAAGTATACATGCCAGCTCTCCTTCTTCCTAGTGTGGCAGAGTCAAAACCAAAATCAGACGATGAGATGTTGGATGACCCGCAAAGTAACAAAATCAGAACTAGCTATGCATAAATGTCTGTCTGACTCCACCTCTAAAACTGCAGCTACAGGTGGAGGATACCAAATGCAAGGGATCTGGCGGACCTCACAGATAAAGCACTTTTTGGGCCTTCATTGAGATTGCTGGTTCAAGTACTTGCGATACATGTCACCCGCACTATGGTTTTGCCAGACTGCCTGGTGACTAGCAGCATCATAAGTTCTATCCTGTTTAGAGGCTCTCTGCTGACTCCTCAGTACTCCATTTTAGTATTCAAAGGACGTGTCCTGCTGGTATTTAGACAAAATCTAAATTTACAAAGATCAAGCTACAAAAAAATTGTCTTTTAAATATTATGACACATAAATCTAGTGATGTAGAAATATTGTTGTCAAGAATATCGCTTTTTTTGTTAAGTAATATCGTTTTCAAGATCATCTGTGTTGTTAATGCCATTTTCAATATTATAGTTGTAAAAATATTGTTTTTATTTATCTTTATGTGTTTTAGTTCATATATTAATTATCATATGTCAAATATTGTCTGTTGAATTGTTGAAAATATTATTAAACATAGTTGGGAACTTTAAGTGGTTTATCATTTTTTATTTAATTATTAATAGTAATTTATAGAGTTGTACAGGTTGTGAGGTTTGTAGGGGTGGAGGGTTGGAATTTATTTAAGTACAATTAATTCTTAATTCAATATTAATTATTTAATTGATAATGAATTATGTGTAATTAGTTTATGTTTTTTAATGTATATTTTAGGTGCAGGTTGTTGGGTTTGTAGGGGTATAGGGTGGAAAGTTTATTAAGTAATAATTGATTCAAAATTAATGATTCATTCATTATTAAATATTCAATTGATTGTAAATAATCCAAATTATGTAAATATTATATTTTTTATTTTATATTTTAGGTGCGTGTTGTTGGGTTTCTATGGGTATAGGGTGGGAAATTAATAAAGTAATAATTAATTAATAATTAATTGTTCATTCATTATACATTATTTAATTGATTAATAATTATGTAAATTGTTTAATAATTATGGGCCATGTTATAATACAGGTCAGATGAGCATCTGACCAACATTGTTTCAGCAGTTAACCGCCCAACAAGTACTCGGCGGTTCAACTCCCGGTATTATGATGTGAACACCAGCACAGCGGTCCGAACCATAGTCTCTTCTGGGCCGCAGCACAAGCTGCAATAGTAATGGGTATATATCTAAACATCTATGCACCATGTGTCAGGCACCATGTGCATAGATGTATTGGGGAGCACTATATGTGCCTCTAGACCATACAGGGAAGCCCTAGGGGGACGGAACCCCCAAAGTCACTTTCTGACAGCCTTTCCATGTCGGAAAAGCCGACATGGAAAGTCAGTCGGAATGGGACATTCTAATCACTGCGGCTGTGCCTCTGCAAGCACCGCCTCCATTGTCAGGATAAGGCCTCTGACTAATGCCCGACAGGATTTGAGGACATCACTCCGACCGCCAGCATCGTAACCAAGTGGTCGGACCGATGCCTTGGATGTCGGATGGACCATCTCTGATAGCTTGTTGGTGGATTTCCATTCAACATCCTAATAAAGTTATATATTAGGTGCGGACATTTGTTTTTGTAGGGGCATATTATGGGAAATTATTTTAATAATAATCAATTAATTATTTATTAATAAATATTTAATTGATAATTAAATATGTTATTTGTGTTACACATCTTTACTTTAGTTATATTTTAAGTGTGGACTGCAAGGTTTGTGGGAGTATAGTGTGGGAACTTTATTAAATAATATCTTAATGGCATTTTTTAAAGGAAAAAATAATTATAAATTGTTTTAATAATCATATCCAATGTTTATTTTTTAAATATTTCATATATATATATATATATATATATATATATATATATATATATATATATATATATATATATATATATATATATATATATTGTTATATTAAGAATTTTATAATTCTGGTCAACTAATACGGTGATTAAAATATATTCCATGTTTGAAGTGAAGTACTTTTCCCTACTGATGCACAGTGGAGCGGGAACAGTAAATGTTACCTCTCCCAAGTCCAATGCTTTCCCTACTGTTGCACAGCCCCAAGTGGGAATAGCAAATGAAACCCCTCTGAAGTCCACCGCTTTCCCTACTGTTGCACAGACTGGAGTTGGAATATTACATTGTACCTCTCCAAAGTCCAACGTTTTCCCTACTGTTGCACAGACTGGAGTTGGAATAGTACATTTTACTTCTCTGAAGTCCAAAGCTTTCCTTACTGCCTAATGTTTTCCCTACTGCTGCACAGACTGGGAATAGTCTATGCTTTATATTCCAATTTAAATACTTAGGCCCTCATTACGAAGGCGGGTGGACTTCTACCTATAGTCTGTCAGAGGCGGTCCACCCTCCATATAGGGCATCAGTCCGACTGCTGCATTACAATGTTGGACCACAGAGGTGGGGAATAGGACCTCCGCCCTCCAACAGGATCAAAGTTCCCATCAGGAGGAAGGCGGTCAGATTCCTATTACCGACTATAAGGCAGTGCCTTTTATGTAACTGATGAACAAGTAAGGTGAAAGTCATCTGCTTGGTAGAAACTTAGATTGCTCACCCAACATTACAATGTTTCAGATACATGCCTATGCTCAACACTGTATGTAAATTATATAAATGACAATAAAGATAGACATTAAAAAAATATATAATGGAAATCAATATTTTTGTATATTTGCATTATTTGTTTGTTTAATTTGGTATTATTTGTTTATTTCTAGATATTTCTTTAATTTTTGTAATGCTTTATTTTATTTTATAGTTTTTTTACATTTACTTAATTTGGCAATTTAGTTTAATGTTTTGTACTTGTGTTTTCATACTTTTTATGTATATTCAAGTATATAAATATATCTGTATATCTATATAAATAGATAGATAGTTATGCTTTTTGTAAAAGTTAAAAAATGTCATACATATTAAAAAATATATATTATTAATAATGTTACATATATGTATATATAAAAATGTAGGTCTGAATTCGTTGTATACAAACTGAGATGCACCTGCAATCTCGAATATATTGGGAGCACCAAGCTCCTGGTACATCAACACATTCTTCAGCATATTCACGCAATCATTAACAGTGATAACAACTATCCTGTAGCGAGGCATTTTCAGACGGTGCACGACAAAAAACTGAAAGATTTTGAGTACACTGTTTTGTGCTCGGTGGTGATCGTATGAATCTACTTAGACAGAAAGAATCACAATTCATACTGTCTTTAGATACTTAGGGGTCCATTATGATGTCGGGCGGATTTCCTCCGCCAGGCTGGCGGTGGCTACCGCCAGCCTGGCGGAGGAAATCCGCCCGACATCATCAGCCCAATTCCCCCCCCGCCATATTAGTATGGCGGGAGGGACCGCAGCGGTGACAAAAACCGCCCGCATGTTTTCCGCCCCGGTCACCTTGCGGCCGGGGCGGAAAACCAGTAACATGGTGGCGGTGTCTGTTAGACACCGCCCGCCATATTACAATGGGCTGTGGACAATGCCTCTTCATGGCGGCAATGCCGCCACGGAAAGGCATGCGGAGACTCCCTGCGGGGGCCCGTTGCGGGCCCCCTGGGAGTCCGTGGCTTGGGGGGGGTGCACATGGGGGGTACCTATGGTCCCCCTGCATTTCAAAGTGCAACATGGCAGGCACCGCGCGGTGCCTGTCATGTTGCCCTTTGAAAAGCACAACATGCACTTTTACCATTGCGGCGGGCGGAGTATTCTGCTCCGCCCGCTGCAATGGTAAACATACAGGATGCGCCCGCCTGCATGGCGGGCGCATCCTAATGCCTATGTCGGGACCCCCGCACTGTTAGCGGGCGGTCCACTTCTCCGTTAGGGTGGCGGGTGGCCAAAGCCCGCCCGCCATCCTAATGGACCCCTAAGACTTCCAATGGCCTTAATTTGACGGAAGATCTGAGTAATTTTCTATAAACTTGTTTTTCAAATTTTACTTAGTCCTTAATTATCCTGAGGGCATTTGGCCTGCTATTATACTTTTTATTTTTCATATCTTAGCTTGCTGCTTTGGTACAATCATTTACATTTAGTCGCCGGCTGGTGACTATTGTAAATTTTGCTCAATGTAGAAAGATTATTATAATACACTGATTTGTCTTGCCTTCTCTACATTTTATTTGGATATCTCAAGTAGGGCTGTCATTAACGTGTCATCGAGTTTGCTGTGTAGATTTTTAAATTTCCATAACTATTTTTTGTTTTGGGTCACAGCCTGAACAACTTTGGCCTTCTTTTCGTATGATTTATCACTGCACTTTTTTTCAGGTCACTGTACATCTTGGCAGCACATTTCTTTATTTAACGCAATCAAATACAAATTTTGAAATTATTGATCCATTTGGTGACTTTTCAACTTATCTGATGGTTTTTTACTTCAGTGGTAGTCTATTAAATATGCAATGCACATTTTATGAATTGGATTTCAACATATATTCAGCATTTTGTCTTTTGACATGTGTTTTCTATCTATTTACTATCTACTGATGACCTGGGCACTATGTCGCAACATTCAGAACATGTTTTTCAATTAATTTTCATTGAAACTCTTAAAGCTTTCTATTGTCTGGCACTATGTTGTTATTTGCTGAAAGTTTCTGTTCTTCACATGTTACTTATTTTACATGTACTTGACGAGCTATGTTCTAATTTGATTGTCACATTTGTTGATCAATTGCAAGCCTGTTTTGTAAATATCAGTTTGTTTGCGTTTCCATATATTTGTATAAGACTTAGTCTGTCTATTATGTTTATCAGTTATGCAGAGAGGGCGTGCACTTGTTTGAATTGTCCCACTTTTATTTTTACTATAAATTGTCCGTGTGTTTTTGAGTGCGTTATGTGAAGAAGCTCCCGAGTGGAGTGAAACGCGTCGTCTTCAGTAAATAAATACGTCATCCTGCAACTCACTTGAGGAGTGATTCTTTTCTTTGTCTACTGCTCGCTACATTTGAAGAGACAGTTGGAGTTCCATACCTGTACGGTTCCGCCGATCATTGACGGAACAGGAGTGTTTCTTCATATAAAAATGTATATGTATATATATATATATATATATATATATATATATATATATATATATATATATATATATGTGTGTGTGTGTTTTTCTGCATGTTTTTATATGAAATTTATATATTTCTAAATATTAAAAATCATTTATTTCAATTATTAATGTTAAATGTGAAAATATTTTAGAAAAACTATTTTATACTATACATATAATATCCCAAATTATTTTTCCGATATTTTTCAATTTACTATTATATGTACAGTTAGATGATATTTTTGTCAGTGATATTTTTGACTAAATATTTGCGTAGTACACTATTTGTTGTTCCAATATTTTGTCAGATATCCATCCTGCTTCTGCCCTGGAAAAAGCCCAAGAAAGAATTGTCCAATTTGATGTGATACCGCCTGGTCAAGCAACTATCAATCTTCCTCCTGTAGCGAAGCCTTCTTGGGCACACTTTGGTTCTCCATTTTAGTCTTATACTTTTCTTATACTATTCTAAGAAGACGCTGTACATGCTGCTCGTTTTTAGAAAGCCTTTCCTGCTACATTATCTGTACACTTCTTTCAAGGATAGGAACAGAGAACAAGGTATCCTAGTGTTTGCGTTGCTCATTCAGAGACAGCTTCTACCATCAAGACACATCACTGCATCAGAGCTGTGTTGGTTCAATTATATGAACAGTACACTATCCCTTTGCAGTTCAGCCAGGCACTCTAGCCACAATGGTCCTGAAATGAATGTTGTGTTTAAAAGTTTACGCTGCGAAGAGGGACTGCCAATTCCACATCAGCTGATTCCTTGGTAAAGGTATCCAGGTATGGTGCCTCAGACAAACCTAAGTGTTCTGGAAGAACATACACCCACTATACTCTCAGAGTAGGGGTAGTGATGTTATATATTTAAATATATATATATTCACTGAAAAAAACATAGATTTCAGGCACATTATAGTTAGAAATTAGCATTTAAAAACCTTCGAAATTCACTGAAAAAATCATTGGTTTCAGTGACGTTATAGTTAGTTGGACATTTCACTTGTACAAAACCAGAAAAATTCTGTTGTTATAGTTAGTTCAGCTAACTATAGCTCACACCCCCGCAATGCACTGCTGATGACATCACATATTACATCATTCATGACATGGTCAGTGACATCACTGATGACATCTCAAATGACATCACTGATGACATCATCCAGTGACTGTGTTTCTGTAAAGTGTAAATATGTTTTATATATATGCCAAAGTTGGTGTATAGGTGTCTGGATGGAGGATTTAGCAGGTGCATGACTGACTACATAAGTGAGTGATTAAATGCATCTTACTGAATCCATGGGTTAGTGACTAAACTGTGTGAATGTCTGTATCAATCTGTCTGTTGTTGTGTAAGCCGCTGCATGGGTTGGTCGGTAGCTACATGAGTGTCTATATGGGTGATTGATTGGTTGCCTGAGCATTTGTATGGGAGACTGAGTGCGTGTGTGGGTGGGTGAGAGGTGTGTGAAACTGTGCACAGATGTGTGAGTGGTTGATTCTCTGGGTGTATGGGTTCAAGAGTGCATGTGAAAACAACTGTATGGGTGGGTGAGTATGTGTATGGATGTGTTGGTGAGAATGCTTGTCTCAGTGGTACATGTCCAAGTAATTACATATGTAAACGGCAGTGTATGTGAGATTTGGAGTATGTAAATGACTATACATGAAAGTCAGGGATTGTGAGAGTGGCTGTATGGATGAGTGTGTACTTGTATCAGTGATTACATAAGAGAGTAGGTATGCATTAGTATCTGTATGAATAAGTGAGGTGGTGTGTGTAACTGTATAGGTGAGTAAATGGGATTGTGATTGATTCTTTGCATGACTGACTAGGTGTGTGCATAACTGCATGGATGAGTGGTGGTGTGTGAGTATCTGTATAGGTGTATGAGTGCATATGATAGTGTTGTATTGATGAGTGATTGCATGTATGAGTGATTGTATGGGTGAATGAGTGGATGTGTGTGTATTAACTGGTATTGGTGTGTCAATGGTTTTGAAAATGGTGGTCAAATATGGAAGTCCATTTACTTGACCTCATTGCTTACACTTCTCCAATTAAATACCAATGTTGCAGTCTCTGTCACTCAATTGTTCTACTTCTGATGAGGTTCTAATTGTGCAACTTAGCAACACATTCTCGGAGCAACATGACTTGGGTTATCTACTATCATGCTTAGACTGTTAGAGATGTGGTCAGACTTTATGTCCTTGATTTGGGGACCTCCTCCCAGTAATGACAGCCCTTGATTGTACTGCCTGCATTGCTCCCTGTTTCGGCATCGGACTGGGCCAGCAACCGTCGTCGTTGCTCTTACTGTTGGTTGAATTTGCCAGCTAATGGTGGGTTCCAACACGATATGCGTAAAGTGTTGCACAATAATAGTCGCTTTGGCCATGTGAGTTTGTTGGCTTACTGTGACTACATCTCAGGACGCATAGCGGGTACACGGGCTCTTGTATGCAATAATGATTTCCTCTAATATAATAACTACTGTTCGCGACTCATGATGCCCAGGTTGATGAAACTGTACTAACATCTGTTGATGTAACTATTCTAACATCTGTTGGCATGAATGATCATGGGCCCCTGTATGCCTGAATGATCATGGGCCCCTGTATACAATAATGACCTCCTGTATTGGAAAAACTACCTTTCCCGTCTACACGACCCACGTGATGACGTCATCCAACGTGATCATGCGGAAGTGCAGGGACCGGGGAGACGCGAGACAGAGTTTATCATCAGCAGCGCCACAACACGCCGTGATCTTCGCGCGTTTATGTGTGGCGGGCACAAATGGTGCTGGAGCTATCCTACAGAACAGTGAGTGGGGCCACGAGACGATGGTTGAGGATCGTTTCAAAAGTGCTAACATGGGCTCACCTTTCCTACTCGGTTCCTTCGTGAGTTGGGTGGGGACTTTTGATTTCATAGATTGCTTTCTGTATCCCGTAAGAGGGACATGTAGCGGAAATAGATTGTGGATACATTTCCTAGATTCACTGCGACTTCTGTGTGAATGCCTACACCCCTCGTACACAAATGGAAGCAGGAGGGTTCTTCTGGGCTACAAATGGTATGTTTACATTAAGTACCAGCTTTACCCACCTGTATTTGTTTTACCTTCGAACACAGGTTGTGTTCTTTGGAGCTTAACCCGCTGACGCCATTTCGAGCCTTAAGAATCAGTAGACTCGGTAAGACGCCTATTCCTGCCTTTTTATCCTATGGTACAATCAAAAAACAATGTCCCAATAGGTAATGATAAACAGTCAATTAAGCATGCATGCATATCGCATTGCTGAACGGAAGGAAGGAGAACACTCTTTAAGTTTTAAGACAAGATAGTTAAATCATCTTATTTATGATATACGTTCATGGTCGGTAATACACAGTTATTAAGCAGCCCTGCATAAACTCAATTACATGACAACCATATAAAAACTTGGTGCTCTACAAAAGTGACTGTCGTGAAAGTGGCGACGCAAGTGAGGGAATAGACAGCGTGAACGGCGCACTGTGAACAAGGTGCGAGTTATCTACAGTGGGTGGCTCGTATCATGTGACAAAGTGATATCACAGATTACAGATTTTTTGCATTATTTGAACCACATTAGTAAAGTACGCCAATTAATAAGCTGTAAAGTCGACGGCGTTTCGATCCACGTTAGTCAGGATCGTCATCAGGACTTGGTTGTCTGACTCGGGGCGTGCTGCAAGGGAAAGAAAGGGAATCAGGGACTGGGTACAGGGGACCAGGGATGCTTGGGGACGTGAAGATAGGAGTATGAAGGTAATTACCTGGGAGAAAGCTTGGTTTGAAAGCGATCAAGGCGATAGTCAATAATGAATTGGGAGCCTGTGCGGGGGCACTTTGATTAGAAGAATCAGAGTAATGAATCAATATTAATCGTCATAGATTCAATGTGGTGATAGTCTGGGGTACCAAGAGGGCATGTATACATACTGGCTCTGGAGGGCTAGGCGGTCATCTGTAATCCGCCGGAATTCTGCACGTGTCCTGCAAGAAGTAGAGACACGAACGGGGTAATCAATATATGTGGGAAACCGCTGACCGGTAATCAAGGTAGTGGCGGGGGCATAGAGCCGGCGGGAGCGTGCTCCGTAAGTATTTACCTTTGGATCTTCGTGCTATAGCCGGAATAAATCCAATGGTCTGGTGAACGCTGTCGTTCGGGAAGGCGAGGGATTTACTTCCGTGTGTGGGCGGGAAAGGGGCGTGGTCTAGGTCATTAGACAGAGCGTGCAAGGGGCGGGCAACAGGGCGGGATAGAGGGCGGGGAGGGAGCGATGATGTCAGTAAACACTGATAATTCTGTTGCTATGGTGACGTCGGACGGGCAATCAAGGCATAATTAAACATATACATTCATTTCGGTTTAACAGATAGTTATTATGCTTCAATTATCGTACAAATTACATCATGAACATGATCTGGGGCATTTGTGGCAATATTTGGCATGATTATGTGCTAACCATAGCATGATGAACAAATGTACATGATACATAATTAATCATAGCCAGTTATCTAATATCTGCAAGGGCGGCCTGGTTAGGACTGCAAAAGTAATGAACTAATATAAGTCAAGACATGAGTGATGTCTAGGTTCACATAGATTGACAGTTGCAGAGTTATGCAATGGATGTAAAATTAACTGGCAATAATATACACATATCTCCTAACATTATATTGAGGCTTTGTAAAGGGGAGGGGTGGAATGGAAAGAATAAAAGGGCGGGGGGAAGGGTGGGGGATGGAAAAGGAAAGCAAGGTATTTAAATGGAAGGGGAAGGCCAATTGAACCAGGGTACTGGATACAGAATTAGATGGGGAACTTGATGTTCCGCAGTACTGGTTTCCAGAGTCATAGGAATGGCTAGATGGTTTCATGTGGTGACAGTACTATTCCTCTCATCGATGATATTGAGGCCATTATTCACCGAATCACAGATGGTCATCCACTTGCACTCCGCTTTATTAAGTAGAGATCTGATGTCCCCTCCGCGGATGGGCAGAGAGGGTTTCTCCACCACTTGCCAAAGAATGTCTGTGTCCACATGTCCCGCTTCTAGGTAGTGTGCCACTAATATTGGCGTCAGTGTTTTACAGTTTATCCTGCTTTTGTGCTGGATGATACGTTGCTTGATCATCTGCGTTGTTTGTCCAATGTAGAGAAGTTCGCATGGACACTTTATCGCATGGATGACGTTTTGCGATCTGCAGTTCGTGTGGATTTTTAGCTTGTATGAACGGTCGTTGACTTTGAATTCCTTTGTGTTGAAAGTCAGGCTGCACACACTACAATTTTGGCATTTGTAGTGTCCCACGATTCGGTCAAGGCCCCAGGCTGCTGTGATGGTGTTTCATTTAGGACAGGTTTGTGGCCATGTGATGGCATGCACTAAGTGACTGGCCAAATTATCACTGCGTTGGTACGAGAAAAGCGGGGCTTCAAGGAAATGTTCGTGGGCGCGAAGGAGGGGCCAATTCTTCTTGATAATTGCACTGACCTTGTTGCTGTGTGGGCTGAATCTGGAAACAAATGGAATCCTCGACATTGATTTCTTGGGTTGAGTCGTGAGGAGAAGATCTCGATGGCAATACCATGCTCTTTTTTTCGATCTATTCACCAGCCTTCTAGGAAATCCACGATGTATTAGTTTTTTGGAGAGGATGTCTGCTTCCTTAAAAAAGTATTTCCGCCATTTACAATTACGGCGAATCCGCAAGAATTGGCCGTATGGTAAGCCATCACGTAGGCCACGCGGATGGTAGCTGGAATAGAGCAGTAGGGTATTCTTTTCAGTGGGCTTCCTATATAGGGAGTTGCCCAGTAGTCCTTCTTCGGCATGAATGATTACATCCAAGAATGGAAGGTCGTTGTTCTTACATTCACTAGTAAATTTCAGATGTTCTTGGGATCCATTGAGCCAGGTGATGAAGGGAACCAGAGTATCAGAAGTACCATTCCATAGTAACAGCACGTCATCTATGTATCAGCGCCATAGATTGATTTGTTGGAAGAAGGGATTAATTGGTGTTAAAATCAAGGTTCTCTCCAAATTATGGACAAAGAGAATAGCAAAATTTGGGGCAAAACAAGCGCCCAAAGAGACACCCTTGATCTGTAGGTAGAATGTATCCCGGTACAGAAAGTAGTTATTTTGAAGCGCAATTTTTAGGTGGTTCATAACAAAGTCCGTTGGAATCCGAGTGGGTTGGGGTCTGGAAAGAAGAAGAGTCTGAATAACTTGTAGGCCTTCATCATGTGGAATGTTTGTATAAAGAGACTCTATGTCCAGTCCTGCCATTACTTGGTTGGTGGTGTCAAAGGGTAGATCCTCTATTGTGTTGATGAGATCCATTGTATCCCGAATGTAGGTATCTGTTGTAGGGACAAATTCTTTGATGATTGAATCTATATATTTGCCAAGGGGTTCCAATATAGACCCGCATCCAGAGACGATAGGTCTGCCCGGATTTTGATTGTTTTTGTGGATCTTGTGCAAGACATATAGTACAGGAGTACGAGGATTCTGGTTGTTTAGAAATTCAAACTCCTTCTTGGTGATAATGTCTCTATCTTTAGCCTCATTGGTGATTGTAAGTATTTTGATGCGGATATCTTCCAGAGGGTCTTTAGGTAGGGGGCGATAGTGTTGTTGATTATTCAATTGTCTTTGAATTTCCAGATCATATTTAGAGGTGCTCATCACCACTATTCCGCCCCCTAGGTCCGCCGGCTTGATAACGATGTCATTATTGTTCTTTAATGTCTTCAAGGCTTGTCTTTCTGACATTGGTAAATTGTAGGGTATGAATTGGGATTGATTTTTGAGGTCCAATATATCTCCTAACACCAGCCGTTCAAATGCCAAAATTTCAGGTGGCGTGGTATGTGAAGGGGGGTTGAAGGTGCTAGGTGGGCGAAACAGAGACACCATGGTGGAATTACAATCTGGTTTATCCGAAAAGAAATGTCTCAGTTTTATCCGCCTGAAGAATTTCAACAGACTGGATTGGAGGTCTAAGAAATTGGTTCGTTCAGTTGGTACGAAGGTTAGACCTCGGGAGAGGAGAGCAGTTTCATCATGATTGAAGACGTGGTCCGAGAGATTGAAAATAGGTATTTGTAGATCAGTAGCAGGGACCAAGCTGGTTTCACTTACTGGGAGTGTCCCCATTGGTAATATCGATTGCGTGTTTGACGCTCGCCGGGTAATTGTGGTTGGTATTGTTGATTCCTTGCGCCACGGTTTGAGGGTGGAGGATGACCGCGTCCGCGGCCCTGTCCTAAAAAACCGGGCGGGAGTAATGGTTGTGGTCGGTTGGATACAGAGGAAGGTCCTGGACGGTTGTCTGAGTCAGAGTCCTCCACAGAAGTATTGGATGAATCAGAAAATGTTACTCGTTGGTTGTTTCTGAATCGACCCCAGTTGCGTGTTCTCGGGGGGATGTACGGGGTATTGAAAATTCCTCGTTTAAATATGGATAGGTGTACTCCACTTTATTGTTTTTATGTCCTTTTGGACTTTATTGACCTTTTTGTTAACCTCAAATGCATTGAAAGTGGAGATTGTTGTATTAATCTTCTCCAGAAGGCTTTTGGCATCTGTATGAGAGGTGTCTGCTAGAATTAGTTTCTGAAGTTCTGCTATTTCCAGAAGTTCCTGGCGGCTGTGTTCAATGGCCGTATCTATACCTAAAACCATCCAATGGCGGGAGCATGTAGTGGCAAGGTAGCTGAATTTAGTGCGGAATACTGGATCAGTGGTGAAAATGGCAGGGGTATTGCGAATTTGTAGTCCCAAGGGGATAACACCAGACCTAAGAAAGTCCGTCAACATACGGGCATGGAGGTCTGTTCTGATTTGTTTCTTTTTTAGTTTTTCCAATTTTTCTAGTAATGCTTTAGAAGTATGGGGTGTGGTAGAGGAGGAGGGTACAGGGAGTGATCCAGAAAGGAGTGAAGGACCAGCCGTAAGGGAAGCAATGTATTCTTTAGAGTAAGAGAGGGACTCCTTCGACATCGTATGTACCCTAAAAAATGGACACCACGGAAAAGACCTAATGAATACGGTCTCTGAAGTAGGTACCAGCGGTACGAACTCTCGCAGCCAACCGGCTGCTCACACTATAATATAATTAACAGGAGTATAGCCCATATACCTGATTAGGACTGGGTAAGGAAGGTACAATCAAAAAACAATGTCCCAATAGGTAATGATAAACAGTCTATTAAGCATGCATGCATATCGCATTGCTGAACGGAAGGAAGGAGAACACTCTTTAAGTTTTAAGACAAGATAGTTAAATCATCTTATTTATGATATACGTTCATGGTCGGTAATACACAGTTATTAAGCAGCACTGCATAAACTCAATTACGTGACAACCATATAAAAACTTGGTGCTCTACAAAAGTGACTTTCGTGAAAGTGGCGACGCAAGTGAGGGAATAGACAGCGTGAACGGCGCACTGTGAACAAGGTGTTTATCTTTACCTATTGGGACATTGTTTTTTGATTGTACCTTCCTTACCCAGTCCTAATCAGGTATATGGGTTATACTCCTGTTAACTATATTATAGTGTGAGCAGCCGGTTGGCTGCGAGAGTTCGTACCGCTGGTACCTACTTCAGAGACCGTATTCATTAGGTCTTTTCCCTGGTGTCCATTTTTTAGGGTACATACGATGTCGAAGGAGTCCCTCTCTTACTCTGAAGAATTCATTGCTTCACTTACGGCTGGTCCTTCACTCCTTTCTGGATCACTCCCTGTACCCTCCTCCTCTACCACACCCAATACTTCTAAAGCATTACTAGAAAAATTGGAAAAACTAAAAAAGAAACAAATCAGAACAGACCTCCATGCCCGTATGTTGACGGACTATCTTAGGTCTGGTGTTATCCCCTTGGGACTACAAATTTGCAATACTCCTGCCATTTTCACCACTGATCCAGTATTCCGCACTAAATTCAGCTACCTTGCCACTACATGCTCCCGCCATTGGATGGTTTTAGGTATAGATACGGCCATTGAACACAGCCGCCAGGAACTTCTGGAAATAGCAGAACTTGAGAAACTAATTCTAGCAGACACCTCTCATACAGATGCCAAAAGCCTTCTGGAGAAGATTAATACAACAATCTCCACTTTCAATACATTTGAGGTTAACAAAAAGGTAAATAAAGTCCAAAAGGACATAAAAAACTATAAAGTGGAGTACACCTATCCATATTTAAACGAGGAATGTTTCAATACCCCGTACATCCCCCCGAGAACACGCAACTGGGGTCAATTCAGAAACAACCAACGAGTAACATTTTCTGATTCATCCAATACTTCTGTGGAGGACTCTGACTCAGACAACCGTCCAGGACCTTCCTCTGTATCCAATCGACCACAACCATTACTCCCACCCGGTTTTTTAGGACAGGGCCGCGGACGTGGTCATCCTCCACCCTCAAACCGCGGCGCAAGGAATCGACAATACCAACCACAATTACCCGCCGAGCGTCAAACACGCAATCGATATTACCAATGGGGACACCCCCAGTAAGTGAAACCAGCTTGGTCCCTGCTACGGATCTACAAATACCTATTTTCAGTCTCTCGGACCACGTCTTCAATCATGATGAAACTGCTCTCCTCTCCCGAGGTCTAACCTTCGTACCAACTGAATGAACCAATTTCTTAGACCTCCAATCCAGTCTGCTGAAATTCTTCAGGCGGAATAGAATGAGACATTTCTTTTCGGATAAACCAGATTGTAATTCCACCATGGTGTCTCCGTTTTGCCCACCTAGCACCTTCAACCCCCCTTCACATACCATGCCACCTGAAATTTTGGCATTTGAACGGCTGGTGTTAGGAGATATATTGGACCTCAAAAATCGATCCCAATTCATACCCTACAATTTACCAATGTCAGAAAGACAAGCCTTGAAGACATTAAAGAACAATGATGACATTGTTATCAAGCCGGCGGACAAAGGGGGCGGAATAGTGGTGATGAGCACCTCTAAATATTATCTGGAAATTCAAAGACAATTGAATAATCAACAACACTATCGCCCCCTACCTAAAGACCCTCTGGAAGATATCCGCATCAAAATACTTACAATCACCAATGAGGCTAAAGATAGAGACATTATCACCAAGAAGGAGTTTGAATTTCTAAACAACCAGAATCCTCGTACTCCTGTACTATATGTCTTGCCCAAGATCCACAAAAACAATCAAAATCCACCGGGCAGACCTATCGTCTCTGGATGCGGGTCTATATTGGAACCCCTTGGCAAATATATAGATTCAATCATCAAATAATTTGTCCCTACAACAGATACCTACATTCGGGATACAATGGATCTCATCAACACAATAGAGGATCTACCCTTTGACACCACCAACCAAGTAATGGCAGGACTGGACATAGAGTCCCTTTATACAAACATTCCACATGATGAAGGCCTACAAGTTATTCAGACTCTTCTTCTTTCCAGACCCCAACCCACTCGGATTCCAACGGACTTTGTTATGAACCTCCTAAAAATTGCGCTTCAAAATAACTACTTTCTGTACCGGGATACATTCTACCTACAGATCAAGGGTGTCTCTATGGGCGCTTGTTTTGCCCCAAATTTTGCTATTCTTTTTGTCCATAATTTGGAGAGAACCTTGATTTTAACACCAATTAATCCCTTCTTCCATCAAACCAATCTATGGCGCCGATACATAGATGACGTGCTGTTACTATGGAATGGTACTTCTGATACTCTGGTTCCCTTCATCACCTGGCTCAATGGATCCCAAGAACATCTGAAATTTACTAGTGAATGTAAGAACAAAGACCTTCCATTCTTGGATGTAATCATTCATGCCGAAGAAGGACTACTGGGCACTTCCCTATATAGGAAGCCCACTGAAAAGAATACCCTACTGCTTTATTCCAGCTACCATCCGCGTGGCCTAAGTGATGGCTTACCATACGGCCAATTCTTGTGGATTCGCCATAATTGTAAATGGCGGAAAGACTTTTTAAGGAAGCAGACATCCTCTCCAAAAAACTAATACATCGTGGATATCCTAGAAGGCTGGTGAATAGATCGAAAAAAAGAGCATGGTATTGCCATCGAGATCTTCCTCACGACTCAACCCAAGAAATCAATGTTGAGGATTCCATTTGTTTCCAGATTCAGCCCACACAGCAACAAGGTCAGTGCAATTATCAAGAAGAATTGGCCCCTCCTTCGCGCCCACGAACATTTCCTTGAAGCCCCGCTTTTCTCGTACCAACGCTGTGACAATTTGGCCAGTCACTTAGTGCATGCCATCACATGGCCACAAACCTGTCCTAAAAGAAACACCATCTCAGCAGCCTGGGGCCTTGACCCAATCGTGGGACACTACAAATGCCAAAATTGTAGTGTGTGCAGCCTGACTTTCAATACAAAGGAATTCAAAGTCAACGACCGTTCATACAAGCTAAAAAATCACACGAACTGCAGATCGCAAAATGTCATCTATGCGATAAAGTGTCCATGCGAACTTCTCTACATTGGACAAACAACGCAGATGATCAAGCAACGTATCATCCAGCACAAAAGCAGGATAAACTGTAAAACACTGACGGCACCATTAGTGGCACACTACCTAGAAGCGGGACATGTGGACACAGACATTCTTTGGCAAGTGGTGGAGAAACCCTCTCTGCCCATCCGCGGAGGGGACATCAGATCTCTACTTAATAAAGCGGATTGCAAGTGGATGACCATCTGTGATTTGGTGAATAATGGCCTCAATAACATCGATGAGTGGAATAGTACTGTCACCCCATGAAACCATCTAGCCATTCCTATGACTCTGTAAACCAGTACTCCGGAACATCAAGTTCCCCATCTAATTCTGTATCCAGTACCCTGGTTCAATTGGCCTTCCCCTTCCATTTAAATACCTTGCTTTCCTTTTCCATCCCCCACCCTTCCCCCCCGCCCTTTTATTCTTTCCATTCCACCCCTCCCCTTTAAAAAGCCTCAATATAATGTTAGCAGATATGTGTATATTATTGCCAGTTAATTTTACATCCATTGCATAACTCTGCAACTGTCAATCTATGTGAACCTAGACATCACTCATGTCTTGACCTATATTAGTTCATTACTTTTGCAGTCCTAACCAGGCCGCCCTTGCAGATATTAGATAACTGGCTATGATTAATTATGTATAATGTACATTCGTTCATCATGCTATGGTTAGCACATAATCATGCCGAATATTGCCACAAATGCCCCAGATCATGTTCATGATGTAATTTGTACGATAATTGAAGCATAATAACTATCTGTTAAATCGAAATGTATATGTTTAATTATGCCTTGATTGTCCGTCCGACGTCACCATAGCAACAGAATTACCAGTGTTTACTGACATCATCGCTCCCTCCCCGCCCTCTATCCCGCCCTGTTGCCCGCCCCTTGCACGCTCTGTCTATTGACCTAGACCACGCCCCTTTCCCGCCCACACGCGGAAGTCAATCACTCGCCTTCCCGAACGCCAGCGTTCACCAGACCATTGGATTTATTCCGGCTACAGCACGAAGATCCAAAGGTAAATACTTATGGAGCCCACTCCCGCGGGCTCTATGCCCCCGCCACTACCTTGATTACCGGTCAGCGGTTTCCCACGTATATTGATTACCCCGTTTGTGTCTCTACTTCTTGCAGGACACGTGCAGAATTCCTGTGGATTACAGATGACCGCCTAGCCCTCCAGAGCCAGTATGTATACATGCCCTCTTAGTACCCCAGACTATCACCACATTGAATCTATGACGATTAATATTGATTCATTACTCTGATTTTTCTAATTACAGTGCCCCCACGCAGGCTCCCAATTCATTATTGACGATCACCTTGATTGCTTTCAAACCAAGCTTTCTCCCAGGTAATTACCTTCATACTCCTATCTTCACGTCCCCAAGCATCCCTGGTCCCCTGTACCCAGTCCCTGATTCCCTTTCTTTCCCTTGCAGCACGCCCAGAGTCAGACAACCAAGTCCTGTTGACGATCCTGACTAACGTGGATCGAAACGCCGTCGACTTTACAGCTTATTAATTGGCGTACTTTACTAATGTGGTTCAAATAATGCAAAAAATCTGTAATCTGTGATATCACTTTGTCACATGATACGAGCCACCCACTGTAGATAACTTGCACCTTGTTCACAGTGTGCCGTTCACGCTGTCTATTCCCTCACTTGCGTCGCCACTTTCACGACAGTCACTTTTGTAGAGCACCAAGTTTTTATATGGTTGTCACGTAATTGAGTTTATGCAGTGCTGCTTAATAACTGTGTATTACCGACCATGAACGTATATCATAAATAAGATGATTTAACTATCTTTTCTTAAAACTTAAAGAGTGTTCTCCTTCCTTCCGTTCAGCAATGCGATATGCATGCATACTTAATTGACTGTTTATCATTACCTATTGGGACATTGTTTTTTGATTGTACCTTCCTTACCCAGTCCTAATCAGGTATATGGGTTATACTCCTGTTAACTATATTATTTTTATCCTATGGGCTACTTTATTTACAATGTATGACAGGATTTGTATGTTTGGGAATTTTGAAACCCTTGTATAGGAGATGGGAGATTCCTCCTATATATGCGGAGATGGTTGTCACCTCTGGAGCGTGTCTGTTATCGATATCAAAATTCTTTTGTTTTTAACTCATTGAGTTTTGGAGTATTAAGTGATTGGGGGCTATCTTTACCTAACAAATACTCTACTCAAGCATACTACAATGAATACTGTTTTGAAAATAATTAATCTTTATTGTAGTAATAACGATCCACAGTTGTGGAAGTACCCTCCACGTGGTTTCCTCTACCTATCACTGCATTGAGGTAAGAGGCATACAAGGACTGGGACAGTTAGACTGTCCTGACGAAGACCGTTGTGACCCACTTAATCGAGGGCACGGATTAACGGTCAAAACATGTTGACCACCGCAGTATAAGGAGTAGTGTTTATGGATCTTGACTTCCTGCCTGAACACATTTACATCCTTCACTTTGAATTTTAATCCTGACCCTGGGACCCTGGAATAAAGCACTGGTGGGTACCCTTGAGCCAGTTATAACGAGCACCTTCCAATCTGCACATTAAGTCTATCACTTACCCAGTCCGGACGGACAACACCTATCTATGTGATCACTGTATGTCACTTATATGTTGTTTGTATTTGCTGATTTTGAGTAGTGTGTGTTTTTCTGTTCTTTTTTCCCCTCCCCTATGCTCCGCCCCCTGCGTGGCTACGCGGGGGTGTATTGTAAGCACACCCGATGATGAAGCATGTAACGCACATTGTGTGTGAGTGAGGGCAGTTTTCTCAATTAATTTTGACTTTTGAGTTCTGTCTTAGTGTTACTTTGCCTGTTGTTCCCCACCCTCCTTTGGTGTGTATACCTCCAGTAAGCGGCACAGAGCTTCTTTCCAGAGAGGCACCTCCCTGCAATGCAGCTCTGTGGCGCTTACTGGAGGTACCTGGAACGCTAGTTGGACCCAAGTGACCCTCAGGATTTAAGGCGACTTAAACTCCCAAATTACAATGCACCAGAGGGCCCGTTTGCACAGTGGTGAAGGGAGGGGGTGGGGCCTGATGTGATAAGTGTGCAAATGCACCCTGTGGCACGTTTTAAGTTGGGGGAATAAGTCCCCATGAATCCTGAGGGTACCTCCAGTAAGTGCCACAGAGCTGCATTGCAGAGAGGTAGTCCGAGTCCACCCCTCTGCAACGTAACTCTATTGCTCAGCACTCAGCGCCAGCCATGCTACATCTTCTACCTCCTGTCTCTCCGGGGTAGCTGGCCTCACCTATTCTAGGGATGAACGTATTGCCATAGGTGAGCAGAAGCACACAGCCCTTGACAACAGGCGACAGACATGCGGTAAGGACATCCTTAAAGACTCTATGTCAAAAGTTTTTAACTGCGGTATGGTTAATGTGAGATCACTTGTAAAGCACCACTCGGAAATCTATTTATTGCTAGAAGACCAGAATATGGATGTTCTGTTTCTTACAGAAACTTGGACACAACCAGATAGGGAAGTTGAGCTAGGCTGGCTTGCCCTCCGGGCTTTAAAATAGGGTGGGAGAGGTGGAGGGGTAGGAATCATACATTAAAAAAACTTGAAATCTTGCCCCAATGAATGTAGAGGAAGTACAGAGTTTTGAGTTACTTGGGTTATCACTCAAGGATAATAGTGGCCATTTGTGTTCCAGAATACTCTGCTATAGACCACCTGGAGGAGTTGCTCCTAATTATCAAGAATTGATTGATGTGAATTATAATCTTTCACACACTCACTCCAAACTAATGATCGTCAGAGATTTTTATCGCTGGGAGAATGGAAACCATGAGACTGCTTTTAAAGTACTACGCCAAGCTTGTGAAAATACCAACCTACAACAGCTAGTGATGCGTCCCACTCACCATGGATGTCATGTGCTGGACCTAATATTCGCCAACGAAATAGACGTAGTTGTGTAAGAGATACTTCCACTGTGTTGGACAGACCACTTTCTTGTTCTTTTTTCACTAAGGTCAGCCATTACAAATAAACAAATACCCAGCCCGGTCACACTCGACTGGGAAGGGAATGGTCTAAACTTTCAAAACCTAAAGAGCTCCTTCAACTTACTAATGGTAGTAGCTTTGATGTTAACAAATTGGTGGATGAGAACTATATGAATCTGTGTGACCAGATTATTAACACATTAGATCGGGTGGCCCCGCTGAAAAAAGTTAAAAGCAGAAAAAATCCGCCAGTTCATGGTATAATGGGGAGCTGAGGTTGTTGAAGACAAAATGTAAACAGGCAAAGAGAAAATGGAGGAGGAAATATGAGGAGACAGATAAAGCAGCTCTGAAAAAACTACTACAAAAAGAGATGATGGGTAAGGCCAAAACTAAATATTACGAGGAAACTATTCTGCAAGGGCACAATACGTCCAAAAACTTATTCAGCATAGTAAGAGACATATCTAATCCTGACTGTGCAAAGTATAGGATCCCAGCCTCACAAGAGCTTTGCGATGGTTTGGCAGTGTTTTTCGAGGAAAAAAACAATAAAATTATAAATTATTTAAATACCCCCTGAGAATTAGAGGTGGATAGTGAAGATGATATGTATGTATCACTAAGTAGCAGAAATCTACATGAAGAATCTGCCAGAGAAATGATGATGACTCTGGAGCAGAGTTCACTATAATTGCATGGAAGTATTATGTTGTGCAGTAAGTAGAGCTCCCCATCCACGGCCAGCGCATTTATGGCCAGTCCCTGCAAATAATGCCCCACTAGCCTGCTTGCCCTTAGAAAAGGCCTAAAAACCTGGCTGTTTGCCCAGTAGCCCGTTTCTTGTGTATTTGCCCCGTTGACCTTCTGTCCTTTTTTCTGTTACAGTGTTATGTTATTGTGTTGCAGCATTCCTTCTCCTAAAGCGCCGGGACACTCTTTTTGAGTAGCCGTGCGCTATATAAAAGAATAAATAACATAACATAACATAACAAGACAGCCCATAATCTAGGAGTACTTCTAGATAGCAACCTACAACTGGACTCCCAAGTGAATAAAACAGTGAGCACTTGCTTATATCTGCTCCAAGCTCTTCGAAAAATACATTTTTACCAGCTCTAGCTAGACCCCAAGTGGTTAAGGAGTATTATTATGAGCAGATTAGATTACTGTAATGCCCTACTCCTGGGAGCCCCCGTCTCCTTGCTAAAAAAGCTGCAAATTATACAAGTTTTCACAGCTAAGCTTGCATTAAACAGACAACGCAGAGCTTCAGCCTCGCGTGCTCTAAAAGATCTTCACTGGTTACCCATCGCGCAGAGAGTTCAGTTTAAGGCACTCTATATTGTTTATAGTGCAGTACATAAAATGGGGCCTAAGATCTTACAGAGGCAATTCCTCTGGTATTCCCCAGCTAGAAGTCTTTGTTCTTCTTCAGCCAACTTGATATGTACTCCACATTTTAACAAAGCTCGACTGGGCAGCAGATCATTCAGTCTTGTAGCTTCCAAACTTTAGAATGCACTGCCAATTGAGCACAGACAAATTAACACTCTGCTGCGTTTTAGGAAGGAATTGAAAACCAGACGTTTTCCCAGAGAATAATATCACAATCCCCTCGGCCTGGCTCTCATGAATTTTAGTTGTGCATAGTGTCCTTTCTCAGGTAATCCTAGTGCCAGGATACCGGTTGGGTGGCAGTCACACTATAGAAATGCTACTTAGATTACATTGCAGACATCTTCACATCTATATGTCAAGATAATTTGGGGCCAGATCAAATAAGGTAAAGCTTAAGGGTAGTTCCGACAACGTCAAATCCAAACAAGCACCAAAGTATTCTAAAAAATGCTGGGACAAACAAAAAAATAAGAATATAGAAAATCACTGGGCACATCCCTGCAAATGGAGACCTCTGAGTGCCCAAAATATTCTGTTTGCTACCATCCCTTGGGACGATGATCGTGTGATTCTCAACCAAGACCGCAGGCTAGAATTAATCATTGCTGCCCATGAGGGTGTAGCGTCTGCTCATGGTGGTGTGGTGGCAACAATTTCCTTATTACAGAAAAGCTATTGGTGGCATGGCCTGTACAAACAGACAAAACAGTATGTCCTTAATTGTGACACCCGCTAGCAAATTGAAAGCTCCACCACTGCATGCTCACCACAGACAACCCTCTGAATTTCATATAACCCCGTCCAATGCATGTATCTAGATCATTATGGTCCCTTAAATTCGGATAGTGCATTTAAATTCATTCTACTTACTGTAGATTCCTGCTCCAGATTGTGGCTACAGAGATTGGCTGACGCTCACACTGTGAATAAGGATTTGCAAGTCTTCATCAGACATATGAAGTAGCTGCACTCCACTTGGACCAGGTCCATGCTTTTGATTTTAAGGCTTACAGGGACATAATGGGGACCCTGGGAGTTGTTTTGCATTACTCCTCACCCTATCCTCCTGAGGGAATTTCAATAGTGGAGAGGAAAAACTGTGACTTAAAGCATTCCAAAAAACAGCTAGAGTATTCGGTTGAGGTAGTAGTTAAATCCATCACTTGTATGGAGTCCAGTGAGCATTAAATAATCTGTCTAGATGATCTTTGGGTGGCCAAACCCAAAATGCGGTCCTGTTTGGCATCCAAATGTATTTTTCAGATCTTGACAGTCCTGGAGCAATGATGGCAGATACATCTTTTGACATAGATGAACGTTTAGCTATATTACAGGAACTACAGGACTTCCATGAAGAGTGACCCAATGAAATTTCCAAACCTTCTACCACTGAGGGAGTGAAGGAACACCCAGCACCCTACGGCTCAATTAGAAAAGTTGGGGATCTAGTTCAAGAGAAGATTACAGTAAAGAAGGAGTTTGGCCCATTATCCTGTGCAAAGGTGCCAGTATTCCGTACTCAAGGTACTAGCACTGTGATTTTGCCCGAGCTTGCGGGTTGTATACACTAGCGACTTGCCTCCATTGATCAAGTAAATTACAACATGTGGTAGGACTCCTGTGTAGATCCCTGACCACTCTCTCTATCATACAGGAACTTCCTATACTAGTTTTAAGCAACCCCAATGGTGTTTCACCCTGTTTGTGAAAGCAGAGAATGAACTGTTGTTGATTCCTGTTACTGCTACAAATACAAACCGTACATCGGATGTGGGTATATAGCTCGCTTCTGCTAATCCTAACAACCAAGTTGTTTATGAGGAACCATGTTTGAAGAAGTCTACCAGTTCTCTTCTGTCAACTACCGCCTCTGTTTTTCAACAGACTATTTCTGGTTACTCTGTTGATGTTGATGACTTTTCTTCTGACACTTCACTACATGGTGTACATGATTTTCTTTTTTGCCTGAAATGTATGTATCTGATTCCTCCATGTCATTACATTTGGATTCCCATCTCATTACATGTACTGCTTCTTTGGATTCGACGTGTAACTGTTTTCTTCTGGCTAATAAAGGAAAACTATCTTCTAGAGTATTCTACTGCAGCACTGGTAGCCGAGGTATTGAAACCTCATTTGTCTTGACATACAGTGGGAAGCGACCTGTCTATTGTCAACATTTCTGCTTTTCCAGTGCCTGATGGAACTGTTTGGGATAAGGTCCCATATGATATTTTTGGTTCTACAGAGACACCTCAGATTTCTTATGTTTTTAGGTTTCGGCTACCGTCGCACTGCGTAAGCAGTGGGCGGAGCTGAAATCTTATGTGTGTAGTATGGGGGCCTGAACACGCCCCTCTTCTCCATTGGAGAGAGGTGTGGCTCACTGGTTAGAGGCGGCAGACCCGGAGGCTGAGAACGGCCCGGGACCAGGGTTCGATTCCCGACGCGGCAGGGTCGAGGACCAGGGTCAGCGGACTGATAATTCTCGCCTCGGTGCCCACTTTGGGCAGTGATCACACTCGGTAACTCTGGGCATTAAGCTTGCCTCATCTCTACAACGGCCCCCCACAGACGCCGGGGATGCCTGGCTTCACCTTGGAGATACCCAGCATGGGACCATCTCACAGGGAAAGCCAGGACGGGTTCCCCAGCGGTCATTCGCGCCAGGATACTCCGGTAGTAATTGAGCGCGCTACAAAACACCTTACATTTACATTTACATTGGCTGGCCTCGTAAATGCTGGCCAGCCATTGGAGGAGAGGAGCGTCACTCAGTTCAGGGCCTGCCTTGACGCAATTCGGGGGCGTTTCTGGGTCTTTTTTTAAGTCCCGCCCTCTCCTCTTCCCATTGGCTGGAATTTTACCTTCCAGCCAATGGGAAGGGGAGAGCACGCCCCCGAATCCCTACAGGACGCTGTGCTTTCCGAGCAGCGTCTACCGAGGCCATGAGGTAAGCCTCTGCCCCCGTTTGTGCCGTTATTTTTTCGTTTGGCGGTTATTTTCAACCCCCATTCTTTTCCTTCAGTTGGTAAATCGCAAAATAGTGCACCAAAGTCATCAATTATACCAAAATGCACACTCGAGAGATTTTAACCAACATAATATACAAGTATGTATGGTAAGGCATAAACTTAAACAAGAAGCGAGTCTTTCGTTGCATTCAGTAATAGCGCGTGATATGCTTTCAAACCCGGTAAAATAAGCAACTTGATTCTGGATAAAATCTCAGAATGGCACTGTCACCGGACCTAATGTATGCAGTTGAAAGTGAAATGAACATCGTCTAAAATGGCGGTGCTGCTTTCCCCTCGCGTAGTGATTCTGCTGTTCGTCGATGACAAGTGGAGTTACTTGCTGGTCGCCTGGATGTGGAAGCAGGGGCCACTGTGAAGTTCAGCGTCGAGGAGACTGTGGAGAGAGGGCGTTACTAGCTGGGCAGCAGGGTGGTACTGGCAGGGAGGGGGGTGCGTCTGCCATCTTCCGGGCAAGGGACTGAGCTCAAGAAAAGCAGGTAGCTGGCAGGTTTTGTAGGTTTGTCAGGAAGGACTCAGGCACCTTCTTGGAGCTGAACACTCCAGCCACCTGCAGTGGGGTAAAAAAGACGCCTTGTAGGTCGCAGTTCATCTGAGCAATTGTGGACATCTCACTTATTTTAAGGCTAAGGGAAACATCGGCGTACGTGTTTTTTTTTAAACAAACATCATATCGTTTCCCACTTTTAAAGACGAGTGTAGTTACATCACAAGCCTAAGCCTGGCATATACATACTCAGATCAATGCCAACTCCGCAGTTGGCATTGATCTGACCTGACTTGTTTTCAAAATGTTCTCGGAGGAGACCCCCGGAACCCCCCATAAGTGGTTCGGGCTCGTTCTATCGCCACAGTGCAGTATTTACGCCCTACCACTTTCAAATGTCTCCAGCCGCCCCTGTTTGACACCGTCACAGAGTCTCACGGGAGCACAACTCTAGGTGTGTGTTTACAAAGCAGTGAAATCCTAGTTCGTGTTCTCATCCACAGCTGTGAGCTATTTTTTATGCCGTCTCTCGTTAGTCAATACTCATCCCCCCTCCTCTGTGGTATATCCTTATGCGTAGTCTGATCTGTATTGATCGCTGGAGGGTGTTCCCCATCATTCATTTCCACTTGGCACGCTTCTTTCCCCAGTCTCCCCTCCCCCACGCTCTCAGAGAGTCTTTGACAGTCAGTCCTAATTCCCACCGTCCATATGTCCATTAATGCACTCTTTGTCTGCCTGCCCTCTCTCTTTTCTGACAAGCGGCTGTCAGTTTTCTGTTTGATCCTCTCGTCTGCCAGCCTGCTCCTTCTGTGTCTACTCTGCGTGGTGTTTCCCGGCCTCTCCTTCCGCCTCTTGGATTTGGTAATGTTTACCGCCCGACATTCGGGAGAACATGTGGCTTAATGGCAAGAGTTGCCGACTTTGAAGCTGCGGAACCAGGTTCTAGTCTAGCGGGAGGCTCAAGCAGCCTGTGATTTTGAGCAACTCACTTAATCACCCCGTGTCTTAAATGAAGTGTCCGTCTGTAATGCAAATGGTGCTCATGTGTGTATCGTCGCTGTGATACCGTCGTGGCGAGTTCGCGCTATAGAAAACTGCAAACAGAAAAAAAAACAACAATAGAATATTAAGCCTGACACACATCATTCTAAAAGAGGAAGGATTGAGAATTAAAAAAAAATAGTCGAGATAATGTGTTTGCCTCGTTGATTTCTCCTGAAAGAGAGGTGGAAAACAGCCAAAAGAAAGCCGGGTTTTCGCATAAATTTGGGGATCTCCCGCCGTAATCGGGTCCTTTGGCATTAATGAGCCAGGATGGAGTTGGCGCTTCCTCCTCAGGAGCCGGGGACGTTTGCAGTGACCCCCCCTCGCACATGCTTGATAAGAGTCATTAAAAGCTTGAGGCAAACCATCTGGAGACCAAGTCAAGGCAGTGCTTGCTCTGCCAGGTATATGTGCCACTGAAAAAAAAATGCTTTTCCATCCAGCAGAAAACCTAAACTATGTCCCTGGATTCTACCGAACGACCCCAGAGATGCAAACAAATTGTTTGAATAAAAGTGGCTCGCCTTTTTTTCCCCTAAACCGTGCTGCATTTTGAAGGCAAAATCTTTTTTTATAAAGAAACTCACCAATTCATAGCAGAGATACTTATTACAATTAGCAGCACAGGCTTCAATGATCCAAACAAATCGAACACTGAAACATGAGCAGGGACACTAGAATTCCAGAGAATGGCAGAGGAGGGCCAAATTATAGGACAGGGTTGACTAAATTATGCAGCAAGAAATGGAAAAATATATGGTCTGGCGCGGCATATTTTGTGTTAGTATCATCTCATTATTTTACCTGCCCTCCAACTTAAGTGGTACAGGGGGGCGGCTCTGTTTCGCTCTCTGGAGCGGGCAGGTTCCTGCCTGTGAGAAACCGCCCCTTGGTGAAGCCTGTGGCCAAGGGCCTGGCCTCTGATATCCCCTGTACAATGGCAGGGGTGGGTTTGTTGCCTTTCCACCCATCCACATGTGCTCTGCAGTGGCCAGTGAGGGAGCCTCTTCGAGAGACCTAGATTGCCTGAGGGCGGGCTATAGACGCTTATATGAAACATCCAATATCAAGCTTCATGGCACGTTTGTTATCGTGGGCAGCATTTGGTTGGATTCCTCTAGGCTCCCTAGTGCTGCACCGCTTGTTTTACAATGTCTCCAAGCTCTTTATTAACCTCTCTCCGCCCTTCCCTCCCTCCTTCTCTATCACTCCCCTTCCCGCTCTTTATTTTCCCTCTCTCTCCCCTCCTCCACCGCCCCCTCCTCTCCCCGGAGTGCCTGTGGTTTTAAAGTGCTGATACTAATCGGATTAGTGCCGAGTTGTTGTCAGAGCAGCCCTTGGTGCGGCCAGAGGGGATGTGTGCCCTGGTCCTGTGCAGGCCTCAAGCTCTTCAAGATGCAGAGAGCTCAATGGGTTAATGCCCGCCCCGCAGAAACTTCTACATAGCACGCTAGACACAGGATCACTTCCCAGGTATGCCTCTCATCCTTCTGAGGTCGGCAAACTGAGCCTGTTACATGGGGTGACCGGAACACCTGCTATTTACAGTGCTTAGAAGCGCCAGGAGAGATGTTTGGAGCACTATTTAGAAAGTTCTTATTTTGCAGGGGGAATCCCTCAAGTAATTTAAAGTTAGACAAGAGCAACAGGTACCTATGAGGTCCAGTACCCGCCTCTCCTGCAGACACTGGAGCCTGGAAACCCCGGGACGCTAATGCGGGTGTAACTCAAACCGCACAACCGGCCTGCCACAAAACATTTGGAACAACAGTCTCGTAAACTGTGCTTGCGGGTGCACCCCACGGAGCACTTCTGGCAACTTACTTATCGAGCGCCTGTTCAACTGAATGCCTCTAGGCGCTAGCCAGGTCGTAGTTAGCGGGATACCCATTTCAATGACAACCATTTTTCCAGACAGCGACGTTTGCAGGCTGCATGTGTGCGCCCACTGTGACTCTTGACACATGGGTCGGCACTCTGCGCTCCTGCCCCACGTCAACCAGCATTTACAAGATGCCGACTAGTGAAATCTCCGGGCACACCTAAAGAGCGAGTAATGGGAAGGCTGGACTTAATTTTGACCATTGGTAACATCTAGGCCAGGCCGACATTTTAACAACAGCATTGTCATTTCAGGAATTGGTATGAAATTCCCAAAATTGCGCCAGATCACATAATTATTACGCTGCAGTTCGCAACACCATTATAGCGAGAGAGCGTAAAAACAATGAGAACAACCAGAGCGTCAGCAGCTATTTTGACAATTGTGTACTGCCCTGGAATCATTTTGGGCTAAAAATAAAGCGTTAAATGGCGGGTCCCTATTTTATGTAATTAAGTGTAACATTATATAATTTTCTTGTAAATCTGTGTAGTTACTCAAAAGTAACAACTTCGTCATGGCCCTGCCCCATTTGCAAGAGATTAAGCTATTGGCAATGTAAATGACAATGCCATTTATTTATTTATTTTCAAAACCAACACATGAATAAAAATTTTGTCATTTACAATGCCAATAGCTCAAACTTTTCAAAAGGCGAAACCATTGCATTGTAAATGCTTGTTTAAGGTTGTGATGGGTGATCTGATTACCCCAGGATTTATTTCTGATGATTGAGATGTAAAAACAGTTACCTCAATGCTCTCGGAGCTTGAATATTATACTGGATTTCAAAGTGAGGAATTGTACCTTGACTCTGCTAATTACAGAGAGATGTTTTGTTATCAGCACTATGCATATCATCATTTACACAGAGCTAGTGTTCCACATACAGTTTTCAATTTTACACAATGGGAACATTGCCCTACTCCTCCAGTGGGTAGCTCCAAGAGATACATAGGCACATTTACATATTTTTCAGGGCATAATCCTTTAGATCCTGTTTCCTTTTATTTAAAACGTACCTCTTTAAAAGAAAGAAAAATATACTAACCCAAACAAATTTGATTTATTCTGATTAATTCATTTTCCAGTTGGCCCTAAAAGTATATGACTATTGGAAAAACACTATTGGTGTAAATCAGTTTGGGGAACACACTTTTGGCAAGTGCAGGAGACAGACACCTTATTTAGAGCCTGCTTTGATTCCAAAAGAGGCGATTTTCTTAAATAAGACAGTCATAATTAAAGAAATGAATTTGCCCAACATGCTGTCAATTTTCTGTTTTGATAATTGGCAGCATTTCATAAATTACACTAGGGAACAGCTCAATAGTATGGTACAAAATGATACATACAATTCAACACTTTCACTTCCTAATGGGTGGTTATTGTGGTCAGTGGACACAAATTCTTGTCATGCTTGTTGTCTGAACTCTACACCGGGTTTTAAAGCTAGCAGACCAGACCTACATTAGATTTAATCTTAATGCCCAGGGGCGGTATGCAACGGTTACCACGCATTTTTTACAATGCGGTACCGTTAGCACGCTACTTTTACCACGCAGGTCGTTACAACGAAATGCGCTGGGGGGCGCTCCAGGATAGTAAATACTTTAATTTACTATCCAACTCCTTTCCCTAGAGTTCACGGGGACTGGAGTTGGAATAGTAAATTAAATAATTTACTATCCAGCGCCTCTCCACGCAAGTCGTTTTAACGACTTGCGTGGTAAAAGTAGCGTGGTAACGGTACGCGTTGTAAAAGTACGTGTGGTACCGTCATACATCCCCCAGGGGCTATTCCTACCTATTCTGCAGGAAAGTTATGCCATCAATGGTTGCAGCATTCCACTTTGTCTGCAGTAAAAGAGCATCTTTCTCTCCTTTCGGATATCATGGATTTTCAAAATGTTTTGTTAGGTCCTAGGTCTCTGTGTTATAAAAGATTCATTTATGCTGCCTCTAATGAAGTTGGGAAACTAACTCAAATGGGAGCTGCTGCACATTTAAAGCCAATTGATCAAGCTGAGTTAGAGAAAGCACTTGCTGTTGTTGATAAATGCATGAATACATTGTTAACTTGTTTTTACAGTTTGAATAACATTGTATTGTCTGCAATTGACATTCTACAAAATGACATGTCTTCATTATACCATGGGCTGAGTCAGGTTAGGACGTTATGCAGTTGAGCTGGATATTACAAGTCTTGAAATCTCACTGTGCACCATAGCGATACTTAAACATAACAGAATTGTTTTTGTCTTTCAATTTAACATGTGGGCAAAAGGGCATGGCTAAAAAGGATGCTACTTATACCATGTCAAACATCGAGGCCCACATGCATCATTGTTTCATTTTGCACTTCCTAATTTGCGATTTTTAGGGAATCGCACATTAGGAAATGCAAAATGGGATGCATGTACATTTTCTCAAAATATTTGAGAATCGGTAAAAATCGCAATTTTTACCGATTCTCAAATATTATGCGATTAGCAAAGTGCGAATTTGCAATTCCCATTCATTCCTATAGGCTAAAATGCCCATAGGAATGAATGGGAATTGCGAATTCGCACTTAGAATATCGCAAATCCTGATTGCATTTCAAGGGTGGAGAGGGGGGTTCAAATGACCCCCCCTGAACCCATGAAATGTTGTTTTCGCATCATGTTGCACACACACATGTCCTAAGGACATGTGTGTCAGTAACATGAATGTGTAAAAAATGCTTTTGCAGCGTTTTTAACACTTTTTGCAAATTTACCGAGTGGTTCAACCACTCGGTAAATTTTACACCCTAATTGCGAATTTGCAATTATAAAAGTAATCATGCATTGCTTTTAAGAAATCGCAAATTTGCAATTTCTTAAAAGCAATCGTATTTTTAGAAATCGCAAAAATGTTGCGAGTTCTAAAAATGCTTGATGCATTCCAAAAAGCATTTTTGGAATCGCAAAAGGCCGATTTTAAGGAATCGCACCGTTTGCGACTCCAAAAATGCTTGATGCATGTGGGCCCAAGAAATTAGAAGAGTGGCCTTTTACAGTTGCCAAAACACCGTCAACAGTATGGTCAATATACGGAGTGATATAATTACCCATTTAAACTTTTCATTTCATATTTTGCTTGCAACAACATTTTCTAGCCGGCAGGCACAAGTTTTAGGGGAGAGTTTTGGACATGAATTGTAGTCATTGCCCTTCGATTACAAATGTGTTAGTGGGAACAGGAGGTGTTCTTTAGTGGAAAGGAATGTGTTTCTTTGCTCGGTCACTTACTCATTTGTAAAGAGGAGACACTGCATGGAGGGTGTAATGCTTCGATGGCCAATCTGGTGTGTTCCTTGAAGGGAGAATCAGCTTTTTCAATTCATTCAGTCATTAGATAACTTTTGAATGGAAGTTATTTGTTGTTGAACAATCAAAGTTGCAGAGAATTGAGGGCAGGTGCCCCATATGTGGTTTTGGTCTCTCAGATAGTCACATGTTGAAATTATGTGCTATTCCCGCCAACGCACATGGCTACAGAAGTTAGCTTATGGACTTCCATTCCAATTTTCAACATTAACATTGACAAACTGAGCAGACTAAAAGCCTTATTTTTTCAGACAGGATGTGGCTCTTACATCTGTTCGTGAAACCTTTGAACTTCAAGTAGCAAGGTCGTTCCCTGAAATTCAATTGCTAGAATGAATAAGCATACCTCTGCATGTTGGTAAACTTGTGCAACGCTTAATTTAAGCTTCCAACAGCACCGGTGTGGTACACTTATTTTAAAGCGGCTGGGACTGGCTTTGTTAGCACGTTTCAGACTATTTTTATTTTATTTATTTATAAAGTTTTATATAGCACGAACAGGATCCCGAGGTATAACATAGCGCTTAACAATAGGATGGAAGAGAGGACATGAATTCAAAAATGAGCATCAATTGGGAAAAAGAAAATAATACAATAAACAGGTGTGGGCGAACAATGAAGGGGGATAATAATGTGCAGTAATACAATATCAAACTGCAGTTGGGAAAAAGAATATAATACAATAATCAGATGTAAGCAAACAACAAAGGGGATTAATAATATGCAGTAATGGGGCGCCGTATTAAATGGAAGTACGATGGTAATAGGAACAAAGTCAACAATCAAGTGGGCCTGGTCCTCTTAAGGTAAGAATTTACTCATTCACTAATCTTTTGCTTCCAATTTGAATGCCGTCGTTTAGGAGAGTCTGCGTACTGCCAGTGGAAGAGAGTTCCATATCTTTGGGGCAGCTCCAGAGAAGGCACAGTGACAAATTCTCTTTTTGCTAAGGATGAGTGGTTTCAAGAGGAAAGTAGTGGCTCTTCTAGATGCTCTCCCCCCTGAGGATAGTTCAAGTTTTTGTGCCAGGTACCAGAGATTATTGAAGTGAAGGGCTCGTGCACCAGAACTGCAATTTTTCACTGAATTCGTGCTTCATAGGGTAGCCAATTGAGAGATTTTAGTACTGGGGATATGTGCTCATTTCTTTTGGGCACATATCGGCGAAACAAAAATATTAAGGATATGATTGTACATTTCCGATTTGGAACGAATTCAAAAGACATTCGGGCATATTACCAAGCAATAGCGATAATTATCGCTATTACTTGGTTAGACACAAAAATTTACCGCTGAGCTGCGGTGATTTTTATCGCAGAAAAACCTTGGTATTACTAATGTTTATCGCAAATGCGATAAAAATCCGCCGCAATGCATGAATATCGCTGAAA
Organism: Lissotriton vulgaris; assembly: GCF_964263255.1. Lineage (NCBI taxonomy): Eukaryota > Metazoa > Chordata > Amphibia > Caudata > Salamandridae > Lissotriton > Lissotriton vulgaris. The sequence goes on along the minus strand of NC_141685.1, from coordinate 824,781,073 downwards.
ATTCTGCGATATTCATGCATTACCGAGCTAATACTCTTAGCCATGTGATCCACCTCCCATTGGATAACATGGCTAAGAACTGCTCAGGGCAGGTGTTAGCTTTTGGAGATATTCGCGCTTAGCGCGAATATCTCCAAAAGTTGATAATAGGAGATAGCGATGTTAGCGACTGTTTCCAGTCACTAACATCTTGGCACGCCCACTTTGCATGTCATTTGTGATAAATATCACTGACATGCAAAGTGGGGCCCAAGATGGTCGCCATCTCCTACTAGCTGTTGCTAACTGGTGTTAGCGACAGCTAGGTAATAGGGAGATAATTTTATCTCCGCTTTCTTGGCTTTTAAAGCCAACAAAGGGTAGATAAACCCCCTTGATAATATGCCCCATAGTCCCCTGTCAAAAATCTATTCACGGTAACAGACCGATTAAAAGCACTGTAAAATGTTCCTCATGTAAGTCTTGCGATTCGATTATAGAAGGAAAAACTTTTGTCCACAATGGCTATACCATCAAAACCTCCCACATGTGGAACTGTAAAACTCAAAATGTTGTTTACTTGATTCTTTGCCCTTGTCAGTTAGGATATGTAGGCGAAACAGCAAGTGCAATACAAACTAGACTGACCTAACATCATTCAGCGATCAGAACTGCCAAATTGCTGGCCCCTCTAGTTAAACACTTCATTGAACAAAACCACAGACCGGAGGACATTAAATGGTGAATTCTAGAAAAGATAAATACTGCAGAGGTGGCCAAACAATTCACAAAAACTTGAGGTTTTTGGGATTTTTTTGCTCAACACTTTTAAAAAGGGTTTGTACAGTGAGATACTGTGGGAAAATGCACTGATTTAACCAGCGACATAGTCCCATTAAAAGGTTTTTTTCTCGGTACTTTTACATCTAATAAAGGGAAAACTAATAAAAGAAAATAATATTGGAACCTTAATAAATAAAATGTTGATGAATTTTGATACATGCCTCCTTCTCTAACATTGAAGACATAGTCTGTCTTTCATGTTTAGCACCACTAAACGGTCCTTTTACATCTAATAAGGGGAAAACTAATGAAAGAAAATTATATTGGAACCTAAATAAATAAAATTTCGATGAATTTTGATATATGCCTCCTTCTCTAACATTGAAGACATAGGCTTAAAAACAAAGGGAACCTCTGTTTATAAAAAAAATTCTAATTTTAAATCAAGGTATGAAAAATATCTAACTGCGTTATATGTACCTGAATGTGTATATTCAAAAAGCCTGACAGCGCTGCACAGACGATATACGTTGATGAAGTTAACAAATAGGGATACGAAAGAAAACTTCCTAATGATGTAGGTGATTCTTTGCAATACAGGCTCATATGGTCTGCCTCTGACCATGCCGTCTCCACCTCCTGCCAGGAATTCGCACACAAGAAGGCAGAACTGGTTCTGGCTGGGCACAGACACACTCTGCCTGAGAGATCAAAAGATTTGGGATATAAATATTGTGCCCCTGAATTTAAGAACTCTTTTGGACCAAGAAGACTGCCAAGAAGATGAGCTGGAGAAGCTGTGAGAAGGAACTACCACTTTGCTGTGCGCTTTGTTGAGTTGACCTGCAGTTGCTGATTCTGTCTTGGGAAGTGAAAGGACTGGACTGAACTTTCTGCAATCTACTTTTGAGAGTGTCACCAAGGGCTTGAGGTAGAGCTTGCCCCCTGTTCAAGAAGTCTCAGAAACAGCAACGACTTCAAGCTCTTCTGCCCTCAGCACTGGAGACTGTGTGTTTTGTGGTGCAACAGAGGAGAAAGCAACCTAACGCCGTCTATTACACCGCTGCCGACTCCGTGAGCTGAAGGCACCACAGAGGGCACCCCCGCAGCACTGCACTGTGGCCCTGGTCTCACCGATGATGCCTGCTGATGCCGCCACCGAGCAGCTGCTCGCACTGACACCAGTGGGCACCGAACACCGCACCGCCTTGCTTCACGATGAAATCCCCGGCCTTGGCCTCCCCGATGCCGCTCCACACCGAAATCGACGCCGCTGTTTGCACTGTGGTTCGAAGGCACCACTCATAAAGTTACACAATGCACTGCCCTTATCCCGTACCACAGCCGTGGCATACCGATGCCGGCACCATCGACTCCAGGCAATAGCACTCCAGCACTGACGCCGCTGCTTGCACAGTGACTTGCACCGCATACACTTCACACCGCGACGCTGGTCTCACCGATGACACCTACTGACGCCACCACCAAGCCACTGTTTGCACCGCGACCTAAGAGCACTGCATGCCGCACCGCTGCACTTTGCCCCGCAGCACCCGACGCCTGCAGACACCAGCACTCCTGACTTCAACAGAGACGAGTTCGATCTGCAACGTGTGTGATTTTGAGGGCCCAGACGACTCCTGCACCGATCTCCGGAACCGATGTCTGTGGACGCCGTGCTTCCGGAAGCTCAACAAGAGGTCGCGGACGCCCTGCATTTCTTTCCAACACCGTAGCTGGTCCGCGACGCCGCGGTCAAACAGAACTGTTTGGATTCGTTTGTTGATGACGCCTTGGTAGCCCCAGACGGAGCTATCGACTTCAAGGGACTGTTTTTCAAGGTTATTTTGATAACTGAAGATTTCTAAGTACTGTATTGTGAATTTTTATTGTTTTTGTCTTGTCTTAAGTATATACAAATATTGGATATTTTTCTAAACTGGTGTGGTGTCCTTTTGAAGAGCTTATACTGTTTATTGTTGGTTATGTCCAAATGCCTTACACACTGCCTCTAAGATAAGCCTGACTGCTCGTGCCAAGCTACCAAGTGGGTGGGCAGGGGTTATTTTAGGAGTGTAACTCCCTTATCGTGACGAGAGTGGTGGTTTCTGCCTGGCTTTGGCACATGCCTGAGCCTACCATAAATCCCATTTCTAACACCTACATTTTATGTCTGCTTGAAACAGTGTTTTTGCAAAATGTGTGTGCTTTTGTTTAATGCACACTTGACATAAACTTGTAAGTTTCCACTTTTTAGCTTGTTTTTTGTGAAGAATGCAGGTGCAGGGTGAGTGCATGTTAACTTGTCTTTTGAAGGTGCCATTCCTTGTCTACTGTTTGAAAAAGTGTAATGGCAGACACAAAAAAACTGCTTTATGTTAGAACTGCTTGAATGGGGCCTTGAGTTTTGAAAACTAAGAGCACTATTTACTTACAAACCACAGATTTACAGCCAAGATGCTCAACTGTGAAACTGAAACTGGTGTATCCTAGTTTTTGAGTGCCTTCATGTTCTTGATAAAGGTGACTTGGAGCTGCAAGTAGTAGATGATTTAGCTCTCGCCATATACACCATAGTGGGAGCCATGGTTGAAATGGCATTGTATTTGTCATGAGCTTTTTGATGATATGCATGAGTGACCAAAGAGTAGCTCTCATCTTGTCTTGGGGCACAGTGTTAGATATAGACACGCTTATGCCACAATTCTACATTAAATGACTATTTATCAGTTTATTCTGCAAGACTCAACTTACATTTGGGGGGATTTCAGAAAGGCTTTCTTTATTTCATTCTTCTTAATGTGTGTATGTCCTGTGCAGAAACTCCCTATTTGGGTAACTCCCTCTATAAGTCTTGTAAGTGTGGGAAGGAGACAGGCCTGGACTGGTTGTTGCGGGCACCGGGCAATCCCCCGGTGGGCCGCATGGGTGGGGGCCGTTTTTGTTACAGGACAAATTCGTCCGAAAACCGGCCCTGGCAAAGAGCGCGGTCGCACCCCAACCCACCCCTGGGGGTGGAGGGGCCGGCCGAGCACTTTGCCAGGGCCGGTTTTGGTTCCCAGTCCGGCCCTGGAAGGAAAGGGAACAGGTAGAAAGAGGTGATAATATTTGTAGTTCTTCATTACTGTGAAACGTTTTATTGCAATTTCTCGACTTGAAATATAGCCCACTTGGTTGAAATAGTAGCGTTCACTTTGGTATACTGAGTTGTCTCCTTCCAAAGATGTAAAAATTTTGCAACCTGGCTGGTGTCAAGCAAAAGCCATTTTGGCCATATGACCTAGGTACTAATCCTTCTATGTTGTCTCCTTAAGGAAACCATACATGACTTTACGATAGGATGATGCTAAAACATTCATATACACACTATAAAATATCCTTTGATAACATTACATTTCCCAGGATAATACGTGTTGTAAAGAAAGAAACTATGCTTTGAAATCCCAAACTTGAGGAAACAAACTAAACCATTCGTCTCAGGATCTGATGAATAATCCCCCTAAGGGACACTTGTCTTAGGACAGCTAGATGCTGTAAATGGCTCTCCATGGCGTTGCTTGCTACTGACCAGCCAACCAGGGAAACAATCAAGAGTGTCTGCAATACATTTTTCAAGACATTGACATTTGAAGTTTATCAACAAACTATGATGCTCTCTGTTTATGGTGCATATTTTTCGTTGATCATATAAATATACGATATAGTACAGTTCTACTAAACAGGACAAATATGCCTTGAAAATGATCATATGACTTTGAATGGGATATGTTTCAGCTGTAATGTGCTCCTCTAGAGAGCACAAGATAGAGTAAGGAAACTTAGAAATCGAGAATAAAAAAAAAATGTTAGACATCCATTATTTAAGAAGATTAAAGTATTGAAATAAAAAATCACTATATCATGCATGTTGCCCAAGAAAACAATCTACACTGTACACCCACACCTACATAGTCTTTACTTGGGATCCAGAAAGATTCTCCCTCATGAACTGCAACACACATGTCCTTCTAGACAAGCTAAAGAACACGCTTGCTTACTAAATACCTGAATTGCATTATAATCCAAGCAATATATCACAAATCGAAGAGATTTAACGCCACTCTTTGCCAAACTTTAGCATTCTTTTACACCCGTTACCACTCTACTTTTTAATTAAATATCCCACCTAATAACTACACCTTGCAGAAGCTTAGTACAAACTGAAGGAAACTAAAAATAAATGCATATAAAGAAAAGGTATTAAATAGGCGGCTTGTGCTGTGGCTTTGTTGGTGAAACAAAGTAAGACAAAAAGAATTGAAGGAAGATTGTCTTGCATCATATCGTACTTTATTGTATAGCACCTTATATGCCTATCACAAAGGCCAAAGCACTTAAAGGACGGGTAGCAACTTCGCTGTTGTTTGTGTGGTTGGAAAAAGTGTTGGTTAGTAGCATGATCTAAGTGACAACATTTTGATATTGTGATTGAAGATCACGGTGGAGCTCTCATGATAATACAACATATGCATATAGCTGTGTTTCAGCCTGGAGTGGAGTAAAGAGGAGTGAAAAGTCACTAATGTTTATAAATACCAAGTTATGCTTGTTTGGTAGATTGTCGGTTTATAAAATGGCTTTGCTGGAGGTGTTTGGGTGTTGTGTTTGATTACCACAGGGATGCTCTTATCATGTTGTGGTAATATTGTGCCTATTCTTGAGATTAGAATACCATGGATTGGAAAACAGACAGGTTCCAGGCTGGTCCTTACCTACCATCTAAATTCCAGGGAGTCTCAATGTTTCTTATCTTTGCCAGAGTGAGATCCAGAACTTTGCTATCTGAACAGAGGAGGCGGTTCCACCGATGTGCTTCTTTGTGAAGGACGCAAAACCAAAGGGGATGATGAACGGAGTGTTGAACATTGCAAACACTCACCCCCAGTCAACTGATCTGGGTTTAATCCATCATCATTCCTTAGCTCACTCCGCCACCCCAGTTCAGACATGGCCATATGCATATCAGTCTGACCCTGTGCCTCATGGGAACAGTTCAGCCCGAACTGCCAAGCCATGTCTTCCCTGGACCAGAAACAAGCATCCTAGGACCGATTTCTGGCTAATCAGCAGTCATCAGCCAGGCTAGCTTAAATCCAGTGCCAAAGTGAGAAAGGGACCCACGTCTGGGCATACCCTGCCAACTTAGGGCGAATAAAGCAAAACCAAAGGGGATGATGGACGGAGTGTTGAACATTGCAACCACTTGCTATCTGGACAGAGGAGGAGGTTCCACCATTGTGCTTCTTCATGAAGGACGCAAAGCCAAAGGGGATGATGAATGGAGTGTTGAACATTGCAAACACTCATCCCCAGTCAACTGATCTGGGTTTAATCCATCATAATTCTTTAGCTCACTCCACCACCCCAGTTCAGACATGGCCATATGCAAATCAGTCTGACCCTATGCCTCATATGAACAGCCCAGCCCGAACTGCCAAGCCATGTCTTCCCTGGACCGGAAACAAGCATCCTTGGACCGGTTTCTGGCTAATCACGTCTGGGCATACCCTGCCAACTTAGGGCGAACGAAGGAAACCCAAAGGTGATGAGGATGGCTGATTAGCCAGAAACCGGTCCCATGATGCTTGTTTCCGGTCCAGGGAAGACATGGCTTGGCAGTTCGGGCTGGACTGTTCTCATAAGGCACAGGGTCAGACTGATTTGCATATGTCCATGTCTGAACTGGGTGGCGGAGTGAGCTAAAGAATGATGATGGATTAAACTCAGTATACTGGGGGTGAGTGCTTGCAATGTTTAACACTCCGTCCATCATCCCCTTTGGTTTTGCTTTCTCCGTGAAGGACAGCATGATCAGTAGGGAACCAGTATTCTGCGCAGGACTCTATTCTGCAAGTAAAGTGAAGTTTCACTTGGAAAAATGGTGGTCCAAGGCCACAAATGGCCTGAGACAAAACAGAGGCAAAGGAAGAGTGGTGATGAAGGAGTACAATGAGGATCCGAAAGGAAGGGTATTTAGTTGAAGTGTAAAAAATGCTGCTAATATTTAACCACAATTCTCATTGCAATCAAGCCATTAAAAAAAAAAATTACACCTGTTTCAATTCTCCAAATTCGCAGTGTGACATATTCTGCAATAGGGGCATCTGCCAGAAACTGTATTTTATGACACAAGAAATGCAAATTAAATGGAACTGTGACATCTCAAATGACTTTTGGCAAATCTCTGTTAAATAAAGAAAGCACACGTGTAAAGTTGTGAAGAGGCTTTGAATACCCTTTCAAAAAAAGAAAACGTGAAGCTAAGGAAGGTAGGAAAAGGACACACTTTCTTAGAAAAATCTGCAGTTTATTTCAGTCAAGGACAGGAATGTGGTCCTGAAACCCACAATTTGGCTGAGGTAGCTCCTTTCAAAGGCGGACTGATCGAAAACAGTTTTAAGTGACAGTTTATTCTGATCATTAAAACGTATCTTGTGTGTGTGAAACGTGTGACAAAATGACAAATTTGTCAGATCCAGAGTTCTATTTGAGTTTGCACAAAATAATTGACCCAGAAAGGCAACTAAAAATTGCTGAGCATAAAATAAAAAAATCCTGGTTTACCTATTGTTGTATTGAAAATACTGAGACTTCTTTTTAAATTGAAACACCAAGATTGCTTGCGTTGTGTTGAATATTTTTTTTAATGTTACCATATTTATGTGCACTGTATATTCTGCTGTGTATAGTTCACTGGCCAATCTCGGTTGGATCCATTGGTATGTTCACTGCCTCTTACTTTCGGGGCATTTCATTATCCACCCATTGGACATGGCCCTGGAAAGTTCCTTCTTAGCCATAACGCTAAGAACCTGAGCAGGTTAAATGTAACAAAGCTATGTCTCATTCGTAGTGGTGGTGGTTGGGGGGGTGAGTTTATCAGGTATCTTTTAGAGTGATTTCCCTTGTCTTTTTGTCTTCTGATCTGTTTTGATTGTGTGCTGAACTTCGTTTTTGCTGGTTTAATGACTCTGGGAAATGTTTTACTGCTGGCCAATGCTAGAGTGCATGTGCTCTTTGTCTAAAATGTAATGTCATTTGGCTTCTTCGTGATTGGCATACTTGATTTACTAATAGGTCCCTAGTGCAGTGCACTACATGTGCCAAGGGTCTATAACTCAAATGCTACTAGTGGGCCTGCATTACTGATTGTGCCACCCACATAAGTAGCATTCAAACATGTTTTAGGCCTGCCACTGCAGAGCCTGTGTGTGCAGTTTTAAACTCCTATATTGACCTGCCAAATTCATCTACTTGCCAGGCTCAAGCCTACCATTTTATTACATGTAAATCACTCCTAAGGTAGGCTGTAGGTAGCCCCATAGACAGGATGCAGTGTATTTGAAAGGTAGGACATGTGATTTTGAGTTTTACATGTCCTGGTAGTGCAAAACTGCTAAATTCGTTTTTCACTAGAGCAAGACCTATCTCTACCATAGGTTAATTATTTATTTATTATCTATATAAGTTTTATACAGCCCTTGCTAGACCCGAGGGTGTCAGAGCGCTTCACATCATCATGATAGAATACAGTAAAAAAGTCACGCAATGAACATATTAGGCGAGAGTGCAAAAGATAATGGTACAAACACAGGTTAGCATTGGAGCTAGCTTGCAACACTTTACTACTGTAACTTTCAATTGGGAGCAGATAGAACATTGTAGTTAGGTGTCTCTGGACTCACAATTTAAACACACATATTTTAGTGAAGTTGTTTTTTAAATTGCAGGTCTGAAAATGCCACTTTTAGAAAATTGGCATTTTCTTATGTTAACCATTCTATGCGTCTGCTTGTCCCTACAATACATGTTTGGGTCAGGGTGACAGCTGGGCTTTGTGCAATCCCTCTCGACAGTCACACACAAAGGGAGCTGAAGTGTGCCCTGCATATCTTGATGTCGCCTCACCAGGCTGATGAGTCTACTGAGCAGGAGGATCTGACACTTGCACCAGAATAGGGCTGTACCTGTTCCCACACAAAGAACTGCATAGCCCTCTGTAGTGTGTCTGAGCCAGGGCCAGGAAGAGCAGGGTCCTGTGCACTACCAAGACTTTTCTTTGAAGTCTCCCTACTTCAAAGGCTTCAATGCGTATAAGTACTGGACCTTTGACACCATATACTCAGAACAGTTCTGGACTGAAGACATTTTGCCAGGAAGAAGAGCTGTTGTGCTGACAAGAGTGACTGCCACTTTGCTATGTTGGCCTGCTTCCTGCTGCTTTTTGCCTGGGAGTGAGAGGACTGGACTTTACTCTTTATATCCTGCATCTATCGCTAAAGATTCTCCAAAGGCTTGTTTGGGCTTGCCTCCTGTTTCTGAAGTCTCACATCATCTTGCTACCAGCACCAGGGCTCCTCTGCTGTGAGTCCTGCTTTACCAAGTGGTGCCGAATCGAGCCCTGGGTCATGGAAGTGAGTGCGTAGTGCTGCAAACCAAGAAACCAATGCATGAACTCCAAAGCATCATTTGGAACTGGCGCATTCCCTGAAAAATGAACGCACTGCCAGCTGGCGTTACCGAAGCCGTGGATACTGCTCGCCCAGTGCATGATGCAACAACCTTGACTTACAACGCAGTCTCAACTTTGCCAATGGAGAGCCTCTGAATCACCATTGCTGAGTGAGTCTCGTAGAATGCATCACCAATGTCTGCAATGCCCTGTCCCGAATCCAACACATTCCTTGCCCGGCATTGCTTCTAACCAATGCATCACCTTTGGCCCAGCGGTTCGATATCGAAATCTTATAACCAATGCACAACGCTCTTGACATTGATATATTAACCACTTTGCCCAGCTTTGAAACTGACTCATTTCCTGTGGCACTGACACATTACCTCCATATTTCAACGCATTGTACCCTAGCATTAACACATCCAAAGTACTCTCAGCAGGTCTGCATGACTTCTGTATCCAGCCCACTCTCCATCGTGGCCAGACTGAACACTTGGTGGTGCCCCGGTCAAGCGCAACCCGATAGCACCAGTTGGAGCTATTGACTTATAAGCACTGAATTTTGATTTAACCTTGCAAAATTCATAACTTGCTTTGGGTATGTTGGGTTTTTGTCCCTTTCATCTTGTTTTACTGAGATAAATATTGGCCCTTTTTCTAAACTGCTCTGTGCCAAATTACTAGGGGATGAGCACAGGTAAACTTTTATGGTGAAGGAATTGAACCAAAGGTTAAAAGCAAGGCCATTCATTAAAAAATCGAATTAGTAAAAAGAGCAGAATATGAAAAGCTTCTTTATTACAATGATTAAACAGTCCACATTGCAGGAAAATCTATGTTTCGCCACCTAAGGTTGGCAGGACCAGGGTCCTTATCGGGAAAGAGTCAATAGACAGCTAAGAAAACAACCAGAAAGAACAAAAATGAAGCTCTAGTCAACTCAGGGTGGGAACAAACATCACAATAGAAAAGTGACAGAAGTCTAAAAGGTGTTGTAAGACATTTGTGGGTTTTTTTATGAGCTGGTTTATGCCACTCCTGCACAATGTGGTGCAAATCTGACACAAACCTTACATTTGATTAATGAAACCATGCAAGGCCACTTTGAGTGGCCCTGAGTGGCTCCATAAATCTAGAGTAAGGAAAAGCAGTGCAAATCGCTGCGTTGCCTTACCTTGCCCTGGGAAGGCTTTTCCATGGGAGTTGAGTTGGCGTTCCTACACAACTCCCATGGTTTTTTATGCATTCCCAGGTTTACTAGAACTGGTAGACCTGGGAATGCGGCAAAAAGATACGCCTTCTCAGGTGAGGTGTAACAAGGAGAAATATCTTTATTTCTTATCGGTACTTCTATAGAAAGAGGAATATGCCTCTTAGGATTATTTCTGTACAGGAAGGTGTCCTGTCCAGCACAAAAACAATCCTGCATGCAACGCAGGCACCCTTGCACCATTGTGGAAGGGTGCCTGCATTGACGCTAGGTTGCCAAAAGGATGCCAACACAGGGAAAAAGGCAGGAGCATGCCACATTGTCTTAAATGCAGTGCATTCCTTTACTTTCCCTGTCACGCAGCGCAGTAAGGTGAATTGCTGCACTGTGTGAGATTCTCCTAAATAGGGCTCAGGGTTATTACTTGCGCATGATGTGAGTTCTGCACATGCAATAGGTCCACAATCGTACCCTTACTGGGAACTATTATAGTACTCCATTATAGCACTTGATTCTTTCAGAGTAGCGAAGCAGAGCAGTCCAAGACCTACTTAGGGGACGTGGTGAGGGCTAGTAAACTCCTTTCTCTGGCATGCAACCACACACAATTAATAAAGGTACAGTTATTAAACACCCTACTAAATACCTTGATTTAAATTACAAATATATACATCAGGTAACTAAAAATACCTTTGGTGACATTCTCAAATCACATTTAACCACTAGTGGGTCTTGACCCCTACAATCATAATACCTCCCACTTATACCAGATGCCATACCTAAAAATAAGGGAATGTTATTTTGAATAAAGCCAATTGGATTTGCCAGGGGATCATCATATTAATATAGGATGCAAGCTTATTGGCGTTGTCCAGAGGTTCATCTCATTAGCAAAAAAATCACATGTTAAAAGTCACACTAAAATCCAAAGGAATCAATAACAATATCTAAATGTAATCATTAACAAAAGCATTGTAATCTGTCTCAATAATCATTGTCGATAAAATACTTTGGGTAAAGCATTGCAAATCACAATAATGTGAGAGAATCTTTTTTCACACCTTCAGGCCACATAACATAGACATACTACCAACCACTAGATGTTCCTGCATTCCCATACTGAGTAGCACAAAGACCCAGTTCTGAGAATGCTTTAAAATTAGTAAAATCCCTCCTGGGTTCATGCTCATGACGCCTCAGGAGACATAGGATTACTTGTTGGAACAACTAGACTTGGAGCCTGCTGCTCCTCCTATAGGCCCCAACAACATCTGGTCCTAAAGTTGGTGGTGCCCCTGCCACTATTTGGGGAAACATAACCAAACAGGATAGACAAAGAACTGACCTTACAGTGCATTATGGAGCACTGCTGACCCCAAAGCGGTGAAGATATGATGAGAGGGTCCTCTGCTGTGCTGTGGCTTCAGCCTCATCGCCCTGTATGTATTCTTAATCCTTTTGTTTTCTTTTGGGGTCCTATTGTCCAACTCAGAGCACCCACAAACTTAAGAGCTCCTTGGGGGCCGCGGGGGAGCCCCAAGGCCCACGCATACCTACTGGCTCTCTGCACATCGTACTTCACAGTTGCAAGAGTTTGCTTCACTGTTCTTCGCTCCTGCTTGGCGGGAGCTACTGTTCCCTTACTCCCCCAGGGAGCAGCAAAGTGGTGCTGGGTGCGCCTGCCCAGCTTGGCTTTCTGGCCACAGTGGGACAGTGGGAATAACGCACTGCAGCACATTGGGACTGCTTGTTGTCATGTCAGGCCCCAGGGTTGGGGGCCCTGGGGCTGAAATTTGGGTACACTCACTCACACTCATGGCTATCACCAATTGAGTGCTAGCCATGGAATGTCATTGTTTAACCCAAAATATCTTTTCTTTTGAGGTGGTACCAGTAAATTGTTATAATGCCACCCATCAGGATGACCATCATTAAATAATGTATTTATGGTTACATCCTAGATTCTTTTAGCTGCTCGCTGCCCTACAATTTCAAATAGCTCCAGATCCCTGGTTGAGCCCACATTAATGCACAGCCATTTCAAGGTAAGGATTCCAATCATTAAGCATGTCACGAAATTCCATGGGTGATGATCCTTTTATAACTTTACTGGTTATGCATGCAAAGAATCGGAATTAGAGTCTGATACTCCGAACACCCAATACCATGAGGCAGTAGTGTTATGAAATTTGAGGGTGGCCTGCAAAGTATATGGAATACTTCCTCACATTCAGATATACTTTCAGGGTGAAGATGACAGGTGGGTGCAGTCCACCCTCCCCAGGACAAGGATTCTGGGGGTCCTCATGAACCACAGGGGTTTGGATCCCCCTATAAGGACCATGGCCTGCCTTTCTGTCATCTTTCCCTTTGTCATCTCGCTCTGTCACCTCCTTGAAACCAGTCTCTGTCTATACCGACTCTTTCTTTCATTACTCTTTCTCTCCATCTGTGTCCTCGTTCTCTTGACCCTCAAGCCCAAAATAGGACAAGCTTTTATATGACTTCTACATTCCATCCACGCTCTAACCTAATACACCTAGAAATTGCATTGTACTTTTATGTAAAACAGGAGGAAGAAAGAGATACCCATCTAGTGGCTGAATTACACATTGCGAAACCAGAACACCTGGGAACAGTCTTGGCTTTCCAAGTTGACCAAATTCTGTGATCCTAGCAAAATATCTAGCTTGTGTTTGATTTATAGTCTATAATGTTATTTCATGTATACTAAGAATCTAGGCTACATATAAGGTGCACATGACAGCTGACTTGCCTCTTTCTTCACTAATGGCATTGTCGTGCTTCTTACGAAAAAAAGTAAGTGCAAACTAAATGTCCAGATGTAAGAAGCTTTTTTTTCAGTTGCAAACAGCCTGATTCACAGAATCAGGCCATTTGCGAACGATAAAAGTAATTCTCCAATGTACACAGCCCCAATTTGTGATTTGGTAACCTATTATCGAATCGCAAATTGGGATTGCAATTCAGTATTAGGAAGAGGCGTCCTTAGGGTGTCCTTTCCTAATACCGAATCGCAGTGGGTAAATGAGCTTTATTACTGGTGGCAGATCCTTCTCCCACCTCGCCGCTAAGACATGGAAAACCCTCCCCACCCACATGTGACAGACCCAGGACCTTCTGACCTTCAGAACACTTCTCAAGTCCAGGCTGTTCGATCAGTAGCAGCACTCCCCCCTACCCCCGCCCACCTCAGGCGCCTTGAGACCCTCACGGGTGAGTAGTGCACTCTATAAATGCAATGATTGATTGACATTCAATATCACATAGTGAATCTTAAAAGTGTACACAATAAAAAAGCGTATGCAACATTCAGATCAAAAACTAGCAAACTATTAAAAAACAGATACAATTCGGATAAGACATAAGGAATTCTGCTCCCACTAAAACAACTTCCTCTGAGTGATAACCACCCATAAAAATTGTGACAAAACAGCACATCTATACAAATTTGGAAGCATTTGAAAGTATAAAAAATGTGATCGACATTGCATCAAATGTAGAATCTTTGACAATGCCTTAATTAATCAGTTCCTCAAATCAGAATAAAATTTGCAAAAAAACACTGTGTGCATAGTGGACTGCTTAGATGTGTTGTCACAAGGACAATGATATGAACTGGTAAATGTGCCTTCAAGGGATTTATTTCGGTACTTGAATTTAGCTGATTTATATTTTTTACTAGGTGCAAATTTTTGTTTCTTTCTTGCAAGTAAATTTCTTTTTGTATATATCAATAAACATTTCTGGTTTCCTCAAAAAATATAGAAACATCAGATCATCTCAAAGAACTGTATCACACAAGTATATCAAAACACACGGGTGTGTGTTAAAAAACAGATGTTATCATAAACAATCATCATAAAGGGTACCAGTTTATTTAACACACAATGAAACAAGAAGGTGTGAAAAAAAATAATACAAATGGTATTTTGTCCTTCACAGTAACAATTGTGTACACTTTTTTCAGACAAACTTCCGGTGAATATACTGATGAATACAGACGAATGCAGCCTATGCTGATATTATATAGAAAATAAGTGCAATTGTCGACGCTTCGGTCTTTATGCTGTCGTCTGTAAGACCATCTTCAGGAGTATGCAAGTTAAAATGATTGACTCTAGAAAATCAGTGTATTAATCACAGAGACTGTGACGTCCACAAATGTATGTAGCCAACGGATTTTTCGGTGAAGGAATCAATCCTTATCTGAGATTCTATGTCGATATTCTGAGATGGTCAAATATAGGTGAATACGTCGAAACGGCCAGTATTATTACTCGCTGTCGATAAATCTGTATTTAATCGTAGCGGGACCACGTAGAGGGGATCTCATCGGTATACATGCTTGCTCTCGGAGTCGGCGTCTGGGTAGATTGGGTTTCCCATTGTACTCTACACACGTCACAAGAACAAGGTGCTAAATTACATGACCAATTATTTATGTTGGGAAAAATGGTTAAACAATAGAAAATATCCATCCTAAAGCATGTCAGTACAAATCTATGTTGAGAATCAGATACATTTTTTAATATGGTTGTATTTCAAAGGTGGTCAACTGATTTTAAAATACAGATGGTTTAGGCATTTCAGTAGACATCCTCAATTCCTCAAGTAATGTTAGACACTCCAACTTTAGTGCTTTCCTGGGGGTACTAATCAAAGATTCTGGATGATCAAAATATTCAGAATAACCAATATCTGTTAGGAATTGGTTGACATACTTTAACCAAGGGATTTTAGAGGCACGCTCGGGGCTAAGGCAATCCCTTGCAATAGCTACTGTGACATGAGGAGTACTCTCCTCACGGACCAGAGCTTTTCAAGGATTTTGCTTGGATGGCATCCCGGGATTTTAACTATTAAACATAAGGACACAAGTTTATTCTTGACGTTGCCAGACTATATACAGTAATTGCCCTGAAGAAGTCATTGGATACCTCCACGGAGACGAATCACGTGTTTACTAGGAGTTCTTTTGCTGTTGGTTGGAGTTATTGGCTAAATATTGTCTTGCTGAAGGCCTGAAGAAAAAACGTGTACACAAAACTTGGAATAAAACAAAGATCTAAGAAGACTTCCATGAAGAAAAACTGAGTGGAGTTAATAATTTATTATGAATTCTTTTTGCTTAGGATATTGATTGTTGAATTCATTATATGTGTGGACCTTTGTCTACAAGGTTGGCAACGTAGGGTGGTAGTTACCCAATATACTTGGAGCGTTTTCATTTGAGGTTACTGCTTACTGTATGATTCTCCCACAACTAGGTGCATACCACACCCATCCACCCGTCCTTTTGCATTTAAACAGTGTAGAAGTATTCGGCATGGTATGGGACACTGCACTCATTTGTGCTTGCTGTAGGCCATGTTTGTGGCAATATCAGGTGAAATCACCATTAAAACCAGTCCATCGGGGCGGAGGAGCAGAGCCAGCATCCAAGATGGCGCTTGAAGATCGGCTCCAGCTGACCTCCCTCTCCCGACTCGCCATCCTGAACCCGATCCTGTCCACCGACCCGTTGTCCGGGTGGGGGAGCTGCTGCGGTGCCCGTTGGGGTTGTCCCGGGCTTTCTAGGTGCCCCGGGGACCGTGCTGCGCTGCCCGTAAGATTGCGGCCTGCAGCTGCTCGAAGCCGGGGCCTCGAGTGCCTGAGACCCCCGGCCGCAACGCAACAACATCGGCTGCCGGGTCGGCCTGGCCGGAGGTCACAGGGGTCGCGGGCCGCAATTACGCCTAGTGCCTCACTGGCTGCCCTGGCCCCCCCTGACTGCGGGGGGCGTGTGGAATCGTCCTGAAGTGGCTTGGGCCCTATTCTGGTGCCTGGGGGGCCGGTTGGGCCCTATTCTGGTGCCTGGGGGGCCGGATCACCGGTTGTTGCTAGCCGTGCCTGGGCTGCTGGGGCTGGGACAAGACACCCAGCAGTGCTCCTGACCAAAGGGTCGAACCGGAGGCCCCTACTGACACCCCCGTGAGGTGGCCCAACAAGACTTATTTACAGAGGAGGGACAGGGGACAGCCGGTCCACTCGGATCTGCTGTGTGTCCCTGAAAGTGTGCCGTATTTATAAGGGGGTGCTCCCCATGTTCCGAGGTGCTCTGGAGGACCACACTGGGTCCTTGTGTGTGAGGTGGGCCCCGGATTGCGAACAGTTCTTCATTCTTGGCTGCCCTGCGCCCCTGGTGGGCTTTTTTCTTTTTTTTTCACTCTGGGTGCCGGCTGGCGGGGCCACAGGTCGGTTTTCTACCTCCGCCCTATAGTGGTGACTGGCTGGTGGATTTGAAGCGGAAGGGCACTGTAAGAACTTGAAAGACACTTGCCCCGGCTCTCGCAGCTGCTGAGAGACTCGGACTGGGTCACAGGTTCGTATTCGCTACACGTGGGGGTGGTGGGTCACCTCATTCTCCTGCTGGGATCAGCGTGTCATTGGGCACCTCACTTTGTTGACTCCGGAGCGCGACGGTGGACACATTGAGTGGGGGCGAGATGGCGACAAAGACAGAGTTGGAAAAAAAATTTGCCCAAGACCACCAGGGGAGCTAGGCAGGTCCAGTCCAATAAGTTGGACAGGCACACTCTGCCTAAGGGGTCACCGCTTGACTTGAAGATGGGCCCGGGTGGATGTTCCGACGACCATCCTGCAGGGGAGGAACCGACGTTAAAGGACCTCATGGCTGCCATCACAGGGGTCCGGACGTCTCTGGGCCAGAAAATGGAGACTCTTGACAACAAGCTGGACACTGTATCGATAGAAATGGGGCTGATTAGGGTGGACCTTTCGAAGGCGAATGAGAAAGTTAAGTCGCTGGAAGTTAAAATAACAAGCCTTACTGATGATGTGACCCAGCTGCAGAAGGATGAAGGACTGGGTTATTTAAGACCCAGCGGTGCCAGGGAACAACACCTGAAACCTTCGTGGGTAACCTGCTCCGGCGTACGAATCACAGAGACACGGGACACTTCCTTCGGCGTCAAAGATTCGAGCTTTATTTACTGCAGGGAACACAGAAGTCACGGCAAGTACAACATGTGCTACTTGTGGAGACTGTTTCAAATTGGTTCTGTGGATCGCTCCTTTTATACACAATTTACCCATAGGTTTACATGGTACACAAAGGTTTATGGCTTGGTTCCCATAGTTATCCCCCAGAGGGGTCGTTTTGGTCACTTTGATACACACAAGGTCCGGAACATAAGTGCGGAAACATTTGGCGGTTCCCAACTGTAAAAACCCATCTTCCCACCATTAGTACATTCCAATCAGCAGTAAAACAGATCGAAGAAGGAACAAGAACAGGTGTGGAGGAAGATGGAGGCAGTGGGGAATTGGAAAGGGTGTAAAAAGGAAGGTATCGGGAAACACGGGCTACAGGCATCAAAGGGACGTGCCTAATGAGATGCACGGCTGAGACAATAGACCGGCACGGCGAGATGAGCCTCGAGCGGGGCCATCTGCCTTACAGTATCATCCCCCTCGTCATAAAGACAGTTTCAAAGGACATGTGGCTTCCGCAAGTATCTTGGGAATCCCAGGGTCGCGAAGCGGACAACGTCCGTTCGCTGGCTACTTGAGGGCAAGAGACAAAATGGATGCCGTATCTAAGATGGAACCCGTGGGTACAGATAGAAATACCCACGTAACAGACAAACGGTTTAGGTTAGCACAGCGAAACTGCGTACACCCACTAAACTTGTCATTTGCGGTTCATAGATACCAGACTCGACCATATTCGTGCGAGTCGAAAACATCACTGATAATTGTCACAGAACCTCAGACGCTCCTTTTGCCCTCATGTAGGCAAGCACTAGTCGGAATCATACTCGATATTCATCAGACCATCTAGATGTTGCTGTAACATAGCTCTGTCCAATCGAGCTTCTTTGGTAACAGGCGGCTGTCTTATACACGTCGTAGCACAGAGGCCACATAAGGCAGGACCACACTGCACGCAAAGGCAGCACGTGAACAGGAACGCCACAACAACTCCGATAATCATCAGAATCTTCCAACCCCAAGTCGACATCAGGCCCCAAAACCACCCAAGCAGCGTCCAATCCCCTACGTCCACGTGTATGGACTCAGAGATCTTATGCAACTTTGAGATGGCTTGATAAACAGTCGGAGCGTTATCAGGAATGAAAATACAGCAGCTCGAATGGATCACTTTGCATACCCCACCTCGATCTGCTAAGATCACGTCTAAAACCATACGGTTTTGTAACGTCATAAGTCTATCCGCCTGAAGTTCTGTGGTGATATTACCAAGGGCACTGGCAGTGATATTAGCTGTTGATTCCACCACTCGAGTCAACTGTCTCAGGTTCCTACTATTAACCATAGGCCCCCAAAACGGGAGGAAACCCTTGAAAAAATCTCCTGCCTCTTGACCGGCAGTGTCCTCTTCGCTAATCACGCCTCTCACAACTCTAGTCTTGTGATAATCTGCATCTACAGTAAACGTCGGAGGCAACAAATTTGCGATAAAACATGAGCCCACAAAGTCGAAGGGCAACCATGCATACGCACGATCATGGCAGATAAAGTATGTACCCTTGGCAGCCAGAAACACAGGGGACGAGACCATCGGCAATATGTAATTTTCAGTGCAAGCACTCTCTCCAAGTCGGGCTTTCGATCTTCGGCCACGACCTATGAGACAAAAATTACCAATGTGGGGTGCGACCCATATCGGAGGCGAGCTTTTAAGCTGTTTTTCACTAGTGAACACACTATACTCGCCTCTACTCAAGACCCTATAGGCTTGTACCTCTTCCTCGGGAATAAGCGAGGGATCATAGATATCGCTATCTAAATCCTCTATTGCTATAGACAAAGGCTTTTGATACGAGCCAGGGCCAGAGTAGGGAGAACGTGGTTCTCGAATGGGGTGGAAACCTAGTGCGCTTCGGAACATTGTTTGGAATGCCCGAGCAGAACCCTGGGAACTATACGGTAAGACCAAATATGGAATTCCCTTATCTGTGGTATGTGGCATTAACCCACACACCCAACAATTGGTAGTCTAGCCTGCTCGTGTTCGGGTAAGATGTGGAAGGAATGAGGAGACTCTGTAGAGGTGAATTTAGAGTCAGAAGTAGGAATAGGTGTAGGTATGGCAGAAGGTAAGAAGTACGACATCATATAGTACACCCCACCCGCCAAAAATGCAGAAACAATCAAAAACAAAACAAATATCTGAAACATAAAACATTTCGTACGACTAAGTCGCTGCAGCTCAAATCTTTGTGCCTGTGCTCTTTCTACATCCATCAGCTTTGAAAACGCCATCCCCTACGACCGTCCGCAACGTTTCTTGACGCACTTCGTTCTGTGTAGCAGTAGTCAATTCCCAGGAGTTCCCAGGAACCGACGGTCTTTAACCTAGCGTCAAGACCTACTAACCAGAAAGAAGTACGCGCGCGGCCCTACGGCCTTTATTTATAATATATATACAATGTCTCTCAGCTGTGGAAGCAAAAATACATAGGGAAAAAACTTTCAATATGTACAAGAATAATTACAATGATACAGGTGTTCAGACTGATCGTGGAAAACGGGATAATGCAGTTGTCAAGGGATAGAACAGGATCTTTTTATTAGTCTTTAGTGCGGGATCGCAAAAAGTATCGGGTTTTCCCAGGACGTGTCTGCGCGTCAAACAAAGGATCCGTTGAAGAGACAGCGTCCTGCTGATCAGTCGAATGTTCTGGTCTTGAGTCGTTTGATGACAAATGTTCAACAGTGTCTTCCTGCTGCACCGAGGATTCTCCAACAGGTTGTGCGTCGCTGAAAGGAACAAACGCCGACGACCCTTCGGTTTCAGTTGATGCAATGCCTCTCCTCACCCACGAGTCTGCCGGCAACGGAATAGGGACTTTCTTCGTATGGGTGCCGTGCACCCAGTTTTTCCGCCCCTCAAGACGAACAGCAGTTCTCGTGGCAAGGAGGACCTGGTAGGGTCCGGTGAACCTGGGCTCCAAGTTTTTCTTCCGAGAAAAATTCCTGGTAACCACCCAGTCTCCAGGCTGGAGCTGGTGTCCTGGACCCTCAGTCTGCGTCGGCAGTGCTTCGTAAACCTGTTGGTGAATTAACCTCAGTTTAGCAGTCAAGTCATGTAAGTAATCGATCAACATTGGATACTCAAGATCACAGAACACACCCGGCCTAGGGACCCCCCAAACATTCGCAGGACGACCGAACACTATTTCATAGGGACTAAGCCCTACTCGGGAGTGTACAGTCGCCCTAGTTGACAGTAATGCTAAGGGTAAAGCGTCAGGCCACGAGAGACCAGTCGTAGCCTGAATCTTTGCTAGCTTTAGTTTAAGGGTGCCGTTATACCCCTTAACCAAACCAGCTGACTGGGGATGATTGGCGCTGTGGAATTTCTGATTAATTCCAAGGCCCTTACACACACTCTTCATCACACTCCCCACAAACTCACTTCCGTTATCTGACCACACGACTCTAGGCATTCCGTACCGAGGAAAGTATTCCTTCAGTAGGACTTTCGCAGTAGACAAAGCAGTGTTGTCCTTGAGAGGATAGGCTTCAATCCATCGGGAGAACGCGCAAACCACAACTAAAACGTACTTCAAGTTATTGCATCTCTCCATATGGATGAAGTCTAATTGAATCACCTCAAAGGGACACGAAGGGGGAGCAAAACTGCCAGGAGGAGTTGGGGTTCCCTTACCAGGATTGTATAACATACATACCATACAGTTCTCAACCAATCGTTCAGCACATTTCGTGATACCATCATTCTTCCACACAGGAGACAGCAGCTTACAAATACCTTTCGCGCTAATATGTGCTAACCCATGCGCCATTGTCACAACAGCCAGCACATACGCATCAGGCAACATCCATCTTTTCTGGTCCGATAAATCAATCCAACAACCACTTGCATCTAACTTTCCCATACTTTCTTTCCACTTCGTCTTTTCAGTCTTGGTGGCCTCATTCTGAATTTCTTTCACACTCTCAATAGTGTCTTCACACATGCTCGACTCTGCAGGCCACCTAACCGAACTCGTCACATACATTCTAGTACTAAGGTTCCGGGCAGTCTCCTTAGCAATCTCATCCGCAAACGCATTACCACGACCAACATCATCCGTCACCTTACGATGCGCACTGCATTTAACAATCGCTACCTGCTTAGGCAACGTAAGTGCATCAAAAAGATCATTCACAAGCTGGCCATGCTGAATCTTCGTACCATGCGATGTCAGAAAACCTCTTTCTCTCCACAATCGTCCGAAGCTATGGGCGACGCCAAAAGCATATTGGCTGTCGGTAAACACATTCACACGTTTCCCTTTTGCTAACACACCCGCTCTAGTGAGAGCGATCAGCTCTGCAGCTTGGGCAGAATTCTGATGTAACCTTGCAGTCTCAACAACAGTATTCAACGTTACAACAGCATAAGCAGTAGTCACATCGCCATTCGGCAACTTAAAACATGAACCATCCACATACAGCGTTCCATCTGGGTCTTCCAATGGGGTGTTTTTAAGGTCCACTCGACCTTTTGTTTCCTCTTCTGTCCTCAAATAACAATCGTGTTCTGTTATTTTATCTGACTCTGAGCTGATTGGTAACAAAGTTGCCGGGTTCAGAACATTGCAACGTTTTATCTGAATATGACTTGCCAGAAGCGTCAACTCGTATCCGGACAACCTCGCACTTGTCAAGTGCTGAGTTTTCGTACGATTTAAAAGAGTGTCGACTGCATGCGGAACCATCACCGTAAGCATATTATCCATGACCAATCCTGCTGATTGTCGGATGGACACCGCAGCTGCCGCTGTTGCTCTCAAACAACTCGGCAATGCTCTAGCTACCGGGTCCAAGGTCGAGGAAAAATATGCACATGGACGTTGCTTACCACCAAAAGGTTGCGTTAAGACGATCAAAGCACAACCTTCCCTCTCGTGAACATATAACGTGAAAGGCTTACTGTAGTCAGGAGTGCCTAACACAGGAGCCGAACACAGTGAGTCACGCAGTTCAGAAAAACTTTTCTGACATTCTTCCGTCCATGGTAAAGGAGTAGAAACATCCTTGCACGTAAGAGCCACCAATGGTTTCGCTAACAATGAAAAGTTTGGAATCCATTGCCTGCAGTATGACGTGATACCTAGAAAGGCACGCACATCTCTTTGTGTTGTTGGCACAGTCATTCGCGCAATTGCTGCAATTCTTTCTGGGGTCAACCGCCTTCCCTCCTTTGACAATAAGTGACCTAGATAGGTTACTTCTTGACAACAATATTGGAGTTTAGAAGGTGACACCTTGTGATTTAACTCGCAGAGATGTTGCAGCAACGACACCGTAGCAATTTTGCAAATGTCCTGAGTATCTGCAGCTACCAATAAGTCGTCGACATATTGGATTAAGGCCGTACCAGCCGGCAACGTAAACGCATCCAGTTGACCCTTCAAGGCTTGACTGTAAATCGATGGACTCTCACAGTAGCCTTGAGGAGCGCGTTTAAACCGGAAGCTGCGCCCACCAAGAGAGAAACCGAAAAGGTCTCTGCTCTCCTCTGCGATCGGGATGCTGAAGAACGCATTCTTCAGATCGATCACCGAAAACCAAGACGCAGATGCTGGAATCAGAGTCAGTAGCGCCGTGATGTCAGGCACAACAGGGAACTGAGGAATCACAATTTTATTTACCTCCCGTAAATCGATGACAAAACGATAAACAGGTGGTTTTGAAGGATCAGTACGTTTTAGAATAGGCAGTACAGGGCTGTTGCACACGTTTCCCCGAGTTTCTTCAATAACGTCTTTATCGATCAAATCATAGATGATCGCTAACAGTGCTCGTTCACCATCAAGAGAGATACGATACTGGGGAATACGTGGCAATCGCACATTGGATTTCAACTGAACAACATAAGGGGAGATGTCAAGCAGGCCCACATCATTGGGACCTGTTGCCCACAAAGATGCAGGAACGGAACTCAATTCCGGTGAAAGCTTATCAAGGGACAAGTACATAGGAGAGACAACTTTCTCTCCCAACGTAAGCTTTACACCCGCAGGAGAACAATATAGAGTTGCATACAAACGTTTTAGCAAATCCAGACCCAAGAGATTTTCACCACAACCAGTAGTCAAAATCAACGGAGCTTCAAGCTCACGTGGCCCAATTGTAAGAGGCAAAGGGCGTGAGACTGGATTGCTAACGGGGGCGCCAGAAAAACCAACGGAAACATTTGTTAAGCCAGACAAAGGTGCGCCAGGGAGTTTCGAATGCATAATAGAACTTTTCGCTGCACCAGTGTCCAACAGAAAAGGCTCAACGACGCCCGATGTAGCAACTGCGACGTAAGGCCCTCTCTGATCAACCGGAACTGATACCACTCCCTCTCCTTGTCTATGGCTGTCCTAGTAATTACTGTCGTCAGTTCCCTGATCGACATAATAATCATCTACATTGTACTGCGCAGATCGTCCTTGCGATGATCCACGTTGATCGAAACAGTTATTAGAATTCGATTGGTTATCTGAACGATCATTCTGAACACCACGACCCCTACCGCGTGATGTCTGTTGAGAACCACCACGACCTCCTCTAGATGAATTACCACTATTACGGTCGTTCAAAACAGGACAATTGAATTTTATATGACCCTCCTGTCTACAATAGGCACACTGATTGTACCCTAAAGAGGATCTTTGGGAAGAGGAGTCATTTCTAGATTGTGGTCGATTAGATTGCGACTGCGATCTGTTTGGTTGCGAAGCATTCTGATTCGAACGTGGAGGATACGCTTGCTGTAACAACACTTTAGTTTTAAGCTCTTTCGTCTTTTTATCAGCGCGGTCATTCTCTTCTTTCTCTCTATTCTCATAATATTGTGCTGTGGCCAATATCTGAGCCGAGGTAGAAACGGCCCATGCACTTTCTGAATTCTTCAGTTTATTGCTCAAATCGGGCAATAAGTTAGAGACAAATTTATCCACAAACAACCGTTGGCCACCCTCAGTACCCATATCCTGACCACTATGGTCGATGAATGCCTCCTCGAATCTCGTAAAGAAGTCGGAGACACTCTCGTCCTTCTTCTGTTTACAAGCTGACAATTTGTCCCAATTTACCCTCATAGCTGGCATAAGAGTTTTCATTAGCGTAATTATTCTTTGAGGAAGAGCAGCAATCAACTGCTCGGGTTTAGCACCACCAGTTTGTCGACCATCTGCCGCTACAATGGCAGCCCAATCACCACCTAGTTCATTCGGATGATTTTCCTGACGGATTTTAGCCCATACTGGTTGCGGTACGACATTGCCGAACAGCATATCGATATCAGCAAGGTTCATTATCGTAGCATCTACGAGCTGCGATAATTCCTTGTAGTACCCTGTAGGATTTTTGCGAGGGTCAGGCAATGATTGCTTCACCTGCAACACTTCTGATCGTTTCCACGGGAGATGAATCCATACTCTCTGGAAATGCGGCAGAATCGGCGGTGCTCGGTGGCATCACCTGGCATCCATACTGGCGGAACTTCCCGCATGGGAAACTGACCAGACGCATCTAACTGTCTCTCAACGTCCTCAACAAACAAGGCTTGAGGTATAGGAGTGGGACGAAAAGATAGCAACCGCTCAACAGCACGTCGAACGTTGGTGTCCACTATCAGTCCATTCGAGAACTGGAGCTGTAGATCAGACAAAGCGGACAGCACCTGGTCAGGTGCATCGGCAGATATCTGATCACGAAGGACCTTACACATTTCTTCGAACACAAATCTTTGGGTTGGTATATTAAATTGACAGAATGTATCGAGTACAATACGTGGTGGATTTCTAAGAGGATGTGTCATCCAACCCATCGCCATATTATATAACGAAGCGCGTTCCCTATTACCGGGAAGCTGACTACGTCTCTGAGGACCATCTGAACCAGCGGACCCAAGAACAGGTCCGAGAGAATGAAAGAAGTTAGCCACAACAGGAGAAGTACGACTACGAACAGAGGGAGAAGTATAGGACACAGGACTGACAAGGGAAGAGGTAGAAACAGAGGCAACAACAGGAGTTAACAAAACAGGAGCAGTAGCGGGAGCAGGAGTATGTGGAAGTGGAGGAGCAGTAGGGATAGCAACAGACAAAGGAGCAGGCACAGTCGGAAGAACTGGTGCAGGTTGAGGAACAGGCGGTGGAACAGGTACAGGGGGAACCACTGGAGCAGCGGTACCCTGTACATACGGAGGTGGCGACTTCAAAAGATAAGACATTAGAGAATCCTCAACTGGTTCTTCCTTCTTATCCGACTCCGTAGGTAAAGCAGGATAGCATTTGTCTATGGACATACGCTGTAGCCTATCGAACACTTCCTTTTCCTTATCCTCCTTATCACGCTGAAACTGCTCTGCTTTCTTTACAATGGTAGCAACACCATCTCTCTGATTTCGTTTAGTCTGTCTGATTTCTTTCTGTCGGGCTTCTTTACGCCACAACCGAAAGGCATCAAACATGGCCGGCCTTGACTTTTTCGCAAATAATTTAGCCTCTAGATTATCTAAGATTGGAGTCTCAAAGCTACCATGAGGTGGCCAACTAAGGACACCATCCTTCTTAGTATACCGAATCCAGTAATCATTAAAAGTAATCGGGCCCAATCCGTGCTTACTGTACAGTTCATAAGTGGGAGTTCCAACCGGAGGTATCGGACACGAGTCCTCCAGTCGGGAATCCGTACCACAACGTCTGAAACAACTAAACAAAGTACTAAGACCAGGCATCTTGCACACTAGCCGAGTTTCACAAACTTCAAGGGTTACGGGATTTACCAAGTCCCAGCAAAGAGCGAAAACCCTCGGTTTTTGGCGTCTGCAGTCGTCAAATATCACAACAAAGTACCAAGAACCACAAATGCAATGGAACCATGCAACAACTAAGAACCACAACCAAGAACTCTGGGAGCGACCCACAAATACTTAACTCAAAGATCGATGGCGTCACCAGGAAGGCCCGTCAATCGTCTCGCTATACCAAGGTCTACGCCAGGCGCCAAAACAGGTCTACAGTCAGGGCAGCAGTCCGTCGCAGCCGTCGGGAGGCGGGAATCTTCGTGGGAAAAGTCTTCGGGCCACTTATTTCGACAACAGGATCGATGAAGCGGAGTGCACCTTCCCTCGGAGATTTCACACGAAGTTCCTCACGATCGTCGGGCTTGGACCGGTACCACTGATGCAGCCCCACGTTGGGCGCCAACTGAAGGACTGGGTTATTTAAGACCCAGCGGTGCCAGGGAACAACACCTGAAACCTTCGTGGGTAACCTGCTCCGGCGTACGAATCACAGAGACACGGGACACTTCCTTCGGCGTCAAAGATTCGAGCTTTATTTACTGCAGGGAACACAGAAGTCACGGCAAGTACAACATGTGCTACTTGTGGAGACTGCTTCAAATTGGTTCTGTGGATCGCTCCTTTTATACACAATTTACCCATAGGTTTACATGGTACACAAAGGTTTATGGCTTGGTTCCCATAGTTATCCCCCAGAGGGGTCGTTTTGGTCACTTTGATACACACAAGGTCCGGAACATAAGTGCGGAAACATTTGGCGGTTCCCAACTGTAAAAACCCATCTTCCCACCATTAGTACATTCCAATCAGCAGTAAAACAGATCGAAGAAGGAACAAGAACAGGTGTGGAGGAAGATGGAGGCAGTGGGGAATTGGAAAGGGTGTAAGAAGGAAGGTCTCGGGAAACACGGGCTACAGGCATCAAAGGGACGTGCCTAATGAGATGCACGGCTGAGACAATAGACCGGCACGGCGAGATGAGCCTCGAGCGGGGCCATCTGCCTTACAGTATCATCCCCCTCGTCATAAAGACAGTTTCAAAGGACATGTGGCTTCCGCAAGTATCTTGGGAATCCCAGGGTCGCGAAGCGGACAACGTCCGTTCGCTGGCTACTTGAGGGCAAGTGACAAAATGGATGCCGTATCTAAGATGGAACCCGTGGGTACAGATAGAAATACCCACGTAACAGACAAACGGTTTAGGTTAGCACAGCGAAACTGTGTACACCCACTAAACTTGTCATTTGCGGTTCATAGATACCAGACTCGACCATATTCGTGCGAGTCGAAAACATCACTGATAATTGTCACAGAACCTCAAGGAGGTGCGAGAGCTTAAGTCCTCTAGGGAGTCTACTGATCGACGGCTTGATGAATACGAAGAGCGGGCTCGGCACAACAATGTCCGCATCCTGGGAGTGCCGGAGAAGGCGGAGGGGCAGGCAATGGATCTGTTTGTAGAGAACCTCATCCTCAATCATCTTAAACCTAAGGGCCTCAGTAGGTTTTTCTCGGTGGAACGCACCCACAGGGTCCCGGGTGGCAGACCTCGTGTTAGGGCGAACCCAAGACCGATTATTGCTCGAGTCCTTAACTTTCGTGACCGGGATGATATCCTGCAAGCGGCTCAGCTGCGGACCCTCTGGAGTTTGAGAATGCGACGCTCCTGTTCTTTCTAGACTTCACTCAGGCGGTGCAGAAGAAAAGGCAGAGGTTCTTGGGGATCAAAAAGAAATTGAGAGACAAAGGTATGAGGTACGCTATGATGTTTCCGGCCCGCCTTCGAGTGGAACTTGATGTGAAAGCCTGGTTCTTCGATAATCCTGACGTGGCGGCGGACTGGTTGGAGAGTGTTCAGCGGCCGGACCAGGAGTCCCGTGACCAAGGGGAAGCAAATGAACAATGACTTTGTTTCTTGTGAGGTCAGCGGGGGCTGTGGACAGTTGTTCCAGGGACGGCTCGATGGCAGCTAGCGATAGGATTTCCTGCAGTTCTGTGTTCATAATGTTCTTGAGGTGCTTTCTGGTGTGGGAATATCCACATAGAGTAGGGGTGGTGGGCTCGCTCGATGGTCCTCCTCTGTTTTCTACTTTTAGATTTTTGTAGAATAGCTGGCACACTGCTAGTTGGGGATGAGCGCAATCTGTATGCAGGGGTGCAGGGAGGAGGGATGGAGGGATAATTTTGGGGTTTATTTTGTTTTTATTGTATGTCGTTTCATTTTACACTGAGTGCCGTCAGTCGATCCTGTAAAGTCATGTTATTGTAACGTCCTCCGATCGTAGGGTGGCTGGGTTTTCCGCACTAAGTTGGAATGTGAATGGGCTTGTGGACAAGATCAAGAGGGGTATGGTCAGCCAGTTGATCCGGAGGCACTCCCCAGATGTGGTACTATTGCAGGAGACTCATCTCATGGGAAAGCGATGCATGGCACTTCATAAAAGGGGTTACAAATCGGTCGCCCATGCTGGTTTTACTACTGGGTCGAGAGGAGTTGGGATCCTGGTCAAAAACTCCTTTCCGCTGGCCGTTCAGGCCACGTGGACCGATAATAGGGGTAGATATGTTGGGATTTCTGGGCTATGGTAGGGGAGGACTGTAACCTGTTTGTCCGTCTATGTCCCACCGGCCCTTCAGACTGATACCTTTCATGACTTGTGTAAGATTTTTTGACGTTGCCTGTTGGCGTGTTGATTGTAGGTGGTGATTTTAATGCAGTTATGAATGGTGAGACTGATAGATATCCGGCTCGTGCTTTGTTGCCGTCCCGGAGCTGGCTGACCGACTTTGTAGAGACTACTGGCCTGATTGATGGGTGGAGGCTTAAAAACCCCAGTGAACTCCAATATACACACGCTTCGGCGGCACACAATTCCCTCTCAAGGATAGATTATGTATTGGTGCTGGCGGCGCAGGCAGTTTGCATCCAGGAAGTACGGCACTTGGCTAGGGGGTCTCGGCTCACTCACCGGTCTGGATTGGTTTGGACCTTGGCGGGCGAGACGTGGCTAGAGTTGCACCTATTAGCGCTTGGCGGTTGTGGGACCCCGCTGCTAAAAAAAGATTGTGCGTGTCGCCGACAGTTATTTTGAAGAAAATGTGGGTACGGTGTACTCAAAGTGTTCCCTGTGGGAAGCTTACAAAACTGTTATCAGATGTAAATTACTGTTGCTCCTTTCGGGGAAGAAGAGGGAGGGCCATGCTGAGGTTGACAGGGTGGAAGCAGATTTGCTGGCGTTAGAACGGGAGGTGTCGCTTGACGCCACCCTGGAGGGATTGCACCGCCTCCGCCTCCTCAGAGATGAGTATAGGAGCTTGGCTCGGGATAGGGCGAAGACGCAGCTGGAGGATACCCAGAGCAGGGTGTACGAATATGGTGATAAGGCAGTGAAGTTAATAGCATGGCTGGAAAAAGGGGAATGGGCGTCACGGTTGGCACTGGTGCTGCAGCCCGACGGCTCGGATAAAATAACAGATCCACAGCAGATTGGGGATGAATTTTCTGGCTACTACACGGCGGAGTATGCGGCCGAAAGCAGGTACACTGAGTCCGAAAATGCAGAGATGATTCGTGATATTCCAATGCCCACCCTCTCCGATGCGGATAGAGACTACTTAGACTCTCCAGTCATGAATGACGAAGTGGTGCAGGCCATTAGAGGGGTTCACTCTGGAAAGGCCTCTGGCCCTAATGAGCTTCCCATAGAGCTCTATAAAGTAAATGCAAACAAATTGGCTCCCTTCGTTAAGGATATGTTTAGCGAGAGCAGAGAGAGGGGCCGGCTTCCGTATGATCAGCGTGTTGCAAATATTGTAGTCCTGCACAAGGAGGGAAAACCAAAGACGGAATGTTCCTCATACCGGCCGATCTCCCTCCTGAATGCCGAACCGAAGGTCTTAGCAAAATTGCTAGTGATTCAACTGGTTACGGTCATTACGACCCTGATTCACCCGGATCAGTCGGCTTTATGCCCCGCCACAATACTGCCTCTAACTTACGCAGGTTACACGGGGTCCTGGGTGATGCATCAAAAATACACGAACCGACGGTTCTGTTGTCCCAGGATGCCACCATGGCTTTTGATAGAGTCGAGTGGCCTTATCTCTTTGTCGTCTTGAGCAAGTTGGGCATTGTTCCGGAGTTTGCTTCCTGGGTCCTTCTTTTATATTCCGATCCGCTGACTAGGGTCGTAGTAAATAATCATAGGTCTGCTTACTTTGCCTTGGGGAGGGGCACCAGACAGGGATGTCCTCTCTCCCCGCTACTATTTGTCTTGGCGCTTTAGCCGCTTGCGGCGTGGGTTCGTTGGGATAGATCGATTAAGGGGCTTAGGTGGACGTCCGAGTGGGAGGATAAGATATCACTTTACGTGTATGACATTTTATTATACTTGTCCACCCCCCGGACTTCTTTGATTGTGTTCCTGGACGTCCTGGTGGTGTTTGGAAGATATTCCGGTTTCGCCATTAACTGGACGAAGTCTGTTCTTTTTATCTTAAGTGGTGATCCCCCCGATGTCCCAGCGGGCTGTCTGGTCAGATTGGAGACGGAGGGGTTTAGGTATCTTGGCATTTTTGTGTCTTTGGATCCGCAGAGTAGGTACAACAATAACTTGTTGCCACCGCTGGCTAGATTCCGGAGGGACGTGGTGCGGTGGAAGTCGTTGCCGGTCTCCCTGCTGGGACGCGCCGTCCTGTTTAAGATGATGGCTCTTTCCCGTTTCTTGTACGCACTCCAAAACTCCATGGTCCCGGTTCCCCCGTCTTACTTTAGGGAGATTGAGTCTCTTCAGAGACAGCTCCTTTGGGATGGTAGGCCGCGAATCCCGTTTATCAAATTAAAACTGCTGTGGTATGACTGGGGGATTGGCTTACCAAATATCCGGAAGTAATATTGGGCGTCTCAGCTGGCGGTAATTAATCATGCTATTTATGGAATCACCGCTTGACCCCGGATATGCTATGTATCACGGCCAGATGCCCTGTGGAGAGTACTCTAGGACCCTGTATGCCAGACGGGGGCGCTTTCCCTTGGTAGGGCCCGCAGCGGTAGCTGTTCAGGTGTGGCATGAGGCTAATTGTTCCCTTAAATGGGATGGGAAAATAACTTTGGCCACGCCACTATGGAATGCTGAATGCCTGGGTAGTTTATGGAAGACCAAAGGTTTTGACAAGTGGGACCTTATTGGGATTTCCCAGGAGGGTGATACGTGGAGCAAGGACGGGATCCTCTCATTTGAGGCTCTTCGGGAATGACATCAGTTGCAGGAGAGTGAGTGGTTTCGTTATATGCAGATTAGGCATGCGCTATTGGCTGGTATTCTCCAGGGAGTCACGCCCCCGGAGGATTCCCCGCTGGAGGATCGGTTGTTGGACGGTCATCTTCCGATGAAAACGATCTTCTTGATCTATAGAAAGCTAGTTAATCACACGGACGATCCACTCGTGGCTCTTAGGGATCAATGGACTTCGGACGGGCTGATCCTAGACGATGAAGACTGGAGGGAGGCGGTAGCTTCCCCAAGGGTAATTGCTATCCAAATGAGACTCCGATTGGTCCAATTGAAGGTCCTCCATTGTTGCTATGTTACCGGCCCACGTTTGGTGCGAATGGGTTTGGCTGCGAGTGGTGAGTGTAGAAGAGGATGTGGTGAGGCTAGAATGATTATGAATATGTTATGGGACTGTACTGTCATCCGGGGGTATTGGACCACAGTTCATGATAAGATACGCGAGGTGTGGGGAGTTGGTCTTGAGTTGGATGTGCGCCGTTGTCTTTTGAATGTCTGGGAACCAACTGACCTTACGTCTCACGGAAAGGTATGGGTCACTCTGGCATGTGCTATTGCGAAGCGTAATATCGTTCAACTGTGGGGGGTTAATCAGCCCCGCAGATTGGGAAATGGATGGAAGACCTGGATTGTTGCATGTTTAGAGAGCGATCTGTGTATGTGGCCAGGGGTAGACCCAGGAAATAGGGGAAAATTTGGGGGGCCTGGAATGAGTACAGAGGTGATATCTGTGTTCCCCTGCCATACCGGAAGATCATGTTGTGTCGGAGGATCCCTGAACCCATTTGGTATTATCTGCATTATATTTTGTACTTTGAGGATGTGAAAACATTTATTGTATATTTGGATGGCACCCAGTGTAATTTTTATGTTTGTGTTTTTGCTTTTATTTGTGTGAGTTAATAAAAAGAATTTTAAAAAAACAGCCCATCAGACCATAAAAGGCCCACAAAATTCTCCCAAAAAACTGCCCACTCACTACCCAGTCAGGCCAGCCATAATTAGCCCGCCCAGATTGCCCTCTAGGCCACTCCAAACCTTTCTCATGGGCGTCCGCAGACATTTTTCCAGGGGGTGGGGGGGGCAAAATGTTATCGTCTCCCCCTGTTTTTCTGACTGCTTTCTCCATTCTCAGACCAGACACCTACAGAACTGTGCGTCTCCTCAACTTATTGATGGGTAGAAACTAGACGCACACCAAAATGAAAGTGCTCACTTCCCATACTTGATACAATCAATTGCCTACACACCTGGATAACCCCACAGCTGAACACAGGCATAATAACGGTAGAACTGGCACAACCCACAGCAGCGAAACAGATCAGTTCCTTGCAAAACGCGAGATGCATACAACCTACTGTGAGGTAAGGAACCTTCAGAACTGTACTTGCACAATGCTTAGAGATGTACCTAGGCCAGTCACAAACAGTACTGGTGCCATAAGAAACCGAACCAAATACAACCAACCATAAAGGTCACTCTCCTACAAAATTGGGTCAGCACACAAGTCATGCCACAGCCACAGCAAGTTTCTCGACAGTCACATGAAGCCCGCAGACAGGCAATGGACCATCCACCACCCTCTCATAGATGAAACACAGTTCACCTGCCTGCCAGATTCTACAGCTGTCACTGAGCTCCAGGGGTATTGGTCACTTATCTCCCACCCTGTGTAACTGACCCGTGTAACTCATGCTGCGCTAGCGATCATTGTGTAAAAAGACTTGCAGTCCCGTGAACAACAGCCCCACCACCCCACCCTATGTGCACTAATACTCCCCAGACGCCCCTGGCCGCATGAGCGCCCACTCTCGGTTCCCCAGGCTGCGCCCTCCCTCGACTACTCCTCTTGAGCAGGTCCGGAGGGTGGGTGCAGCAGGCTGCACCGCCAGCAAGAAACCTGGCGTTCCGCCATAGTGAAGGCAGTCAAGTCAGCATGTGCGCCTGGCAGGGGCAGGGAGACAGCCATACTTGGCCTGCCGTGTCCTGGCCTGGGCAGGGAATTGAGCGTGAAGGTGGTGAAAGCATCAAGTATAGGCAGCGGGTTCAGATTGGATGAGGGATGCGGAGCTAACTGAGGATGTATGCGGGTCCCAGAGACAGGCCTGTAGGATGCAGATAACCACTTGGGGGGCAGGTTCACTTGAACTTGAAGCTCTCGGCCAGAATGCTGGCTTTAAACGAATGTCATGTCATGTCATTGCCGGGTTTAACCCTCTTCTCTGTTCCATGCCGCCTCCATCCCCTGTCCAGGCCCGTTAGCCCGGCGCTGAAATGACCTCCACGTCTGAAACCCCACCCACACTGCATACCCCGCCTCCCACTCTCTGACTGGCACTGCCATCCCAGGCATTGACCACCTCTTCAGTTCAGGCCCACCTCACCGAGTCTGGCCTCCTTATCGGCCTTTCCCTCTGGACGAATACAATATTCTAAATACAGTATTGTGTTCTCATGAAAACCAATACAAGCACTAAATAATTATATGCATGGGGATTAATTGCTTGGGAGGAGCAGGTATGCCAACAATTGACTAAATTATGTATTTCTTTGCTATACTGCTGTCACCTTTTGGTTACTTCATGGAGGAAAATGAGTCATTTGCACGTTCTCCCAATGTAATCTGAACAGTGAACTCACAAGAATGAAATGTATGCCTATGTGTAATGCCGAATCCTACAGAAATGTAAAAATATTAAGACAAGCATTTATAATGCAATAGGTTTCGCATTGACGCGAGTTTGAGCTATAGGCATTGCAAATAACAAAGCCTTTCATTTTTGTTTTCTTTTTAAAAACATAAATAAAAGGCATTGTAATTTACAATGCCAATAGCTTAAACTTGCATAACTGCGGGACCTATTGCATTGCAATTGCTTGTTGCTTATAAGGCATGCAGTGCTTTTTTTGAAGCCACCAATCGTGGATTCTACTTTCTGTTTGATATTCTCTCGCTGCTCCTCCGAAGAATCAAGTTATGGATTCAAGTTTAATTTGTAGCTTCCACTTTTAAATCCCTTCACATTTACAAAGCGTATTAAAAAGTTCAATGTTGCTTTTTTCTGCTGTATATATACTTTTGAATCTACTAAAACTACTTAATTTTGTAAGCAGACGCAGTCCCCCTGAGAGGGTTTTGCAGAGCCCATATGTCTGCGAACCCCAGGTTAAGGACCACTGCCAGTAAAACATTCCTAAACATATAAAAAATTATGTGAATACATGTGGGTCCGTCAGGATAGGTTAGTCGATAGAACGCAGCCACAACAAACGGTTCCACCACAACTTTCATTGTAAAGAGTATTTTAAACATCATAGCTTAAGCAAATACCAGCACGTTTTCTGGTCAAAGCAGGCTTGGTAGCATTAATGTGCGAATTTAATATGCACTATTCAGTAAAGTGTTTTACAGAGATCTGCAGTGAGGGGAAGGCCGGG
Source organism: Lissotriton vulgaris (assembly GCF_964263255.1). Taxonomy (NCBI): domain Eukaryota; kingdom Metazoa; phylum Chordata; class Amphibia; order Caudata; family Salamandridae; genus Lissotriton; species Lissotriton vulgaris. Next base: position 824,746,019 of record NC_141685.1, on the reverse strand, counting down.
AGCATCTCAACGGAGACAGATGCCAGATTTTTTAAACCATCATAAATTAATTATAAATGAGCAAGGCATCGTTCACTGCTTGTATGAAGAAAACGACTCTTGTTGAGAGCAACATCATGCGTGCTTTGTCGCCCACTCGTTTTCTTTTCTCTGTTAATGATTTTGGTATATTGTAGGCTGGGAGGATGATGAGGACATGCCACTTACAAGTTCAGTTTCCCTACTGCACGCAGACTACATGGCACAGTGGGGGAAAGTTCTTGTAAACAGCGAAGTTGGCTATGCGGCATTATTAGACAGGAGAGTCATAATAGAGGACGTAGATGGCGTTTAAACGAGCATTTGCAAAGCCAATCATTCTGCTTTAATGTGCTAAAGCATGTAAAGGGAGGCAGGCGCATTTGGCATATCTAAACTAAGGAGTGAGTGAAGCCAGGCCTATCGGCTTTGGCAGCCTTTCACCCTTCCTTTTATGGTTCAGAATTGAAGTGCATTAAGGACTGTTAAGCACCAATAAGCAACCCAATGTGAGTTGGGTAATATATGACTGGGGGATATAGTCATCTTTCCCCATCACCCAGACCCGAGGCCTTTTTCCTGCTCATTTCTCAATATTACCTTCGAGCACACACAAACACAGACGCAACCACACCCATGCACACACTCATGCTTCCCCACCCCACCAGGTCTTTCTCCCCTTTTCCCTCTAATATTTCTCTAGCCACTGTGGGCTGATTCCCCTCTCTGTACGAGTGAGTGACCCTTTCCCCAGCACACTAACATTAGGCACTGATTCTGTGACTTTATCATATCTCACAGCAGAAAAATCCGCGCTTTCTCTATCCCTCCTAGCCTGAACATTTCAAATCATAGTTACTCGGTGCTTGGCCTCCCTTCCCTGCATCACTCTCTTCATCACTCCCATCACACACCCGCGCACCCGCAGAACTTCCACCCCCTCCCTACATGACCCACTTTACATCAGAGAATCATGCTCACCACTGCTTGCGTTTCATTGAATCAAGTGCTAAAATAATGCAGCTCCCGTCGGACACTCGATGAACAGACATCAAACTCCTATCGGTCAAAAACTGGGCTGAAGAACTTAGCTCCCAAACACACATATTTATAATATCTTGGTATCTGATGTGGTTTCATGTGAAAATTAACCGTTTTTAAGATATTAATGGCCTCCATTTTTTACGCAGATTTTTAAAAGCGTAAATAACATGTACTTTTACTACTCAGCTCCCTGGCACTCAGCTTATTACCCACTCAAGGATGAATGTCAGAGTCAGCCATACCAACATTCCAACCTAACCATGTAAATTACAGACACACAACTCTCAGCAAAGAGTGCCAAGCTCAATGACATATCTTAGTTGCTCTTTTTTAGTAGCAAAATTGCTAGTTCTGGTCCTGCAAGACCAGTTTTCTAATCCCAGCTTCCCTGTTTGGCTAAACTGAGGAATCCTGGTCACTACATGTCATGGTCTCTGATTCCTTATGTGCTTACACAGATCTGCCTGCAGGGACTTGGCGCTACATGCCGAACTGAACATGTGGCCATATTTGGTGATGGCACTGCATGTTGCACCTTACAACAGGATATGTCTCCCAGGAGCCTCTTCTTGGCGATCTCGTTGAACATGACCACCGGAAAGCAGAAGAAGCGCACCAGGAATTCCCAAAAGGCCAGGTTGGCCAAGATGGAGTTCCGGCGCTCTTCATGTAGTAGTTATGCCACACGATGCACATGATGGACAGGTTGGCAATGATGCCCACGGTGAAGACGATCAATGAGAGAGGCATCACGGCGTAGGCGCTATACGATTTCTCCGTCATGGGGTAGAGTGGGTTCTGGACCTGCGGGCGCTTCTGGCCGGTCGTGGTTCGGTTCCCGAGGGGTCCACTCTCAGCCTTGTCCGTCTACGAGGCCCCTCCATGCCTGACTCTGGACGGGACTGTGATGGACTTGAGCAGTGGCTTGGGAGGCCTCAGGTGGCCCGCATCAATGAGTCGAGGGTACTCGGCTATCACCCTCGGCTCATACTGCTGCACGGCCTTGGAATTGTCATCCTATGCACCTCTCTGCGCACGTAACGGGGTCCCAGAGGTGTCCAGGGCACCCCACCTCTGCCACCTGCTCATTCGAAGCCAGTATTTCCCTGGTGGTTCTACTGACTGACTCCCTGTCCCTTGGTTATCCAGAAACATCTCTTCCTCATTCTGTGGACCCAAACTCCATGGGACGTCAGTCTGTCTCATAAATGAGGTAACTTCGGACGCCTAGGTGTCCCCGCTGACAGCCATGATGTCTCCTGGGAGCAGGGCGAGGCCATGAAACACCCACCAAGCAAACATTATGTTGCTTTCTCAACACAAAAAAATTTGCAAAAAAAGTTTGATGAGGCCTTGGCGTTCTTTTCTTCGCAGGCGACACAGGAGACGGCGCACAGGCAGTCTAAGGACCGAAAGTGAAAGCGATCTGGAAAACAAAGCTGCAAGTGGTGAGCGCGCCTTTCCTGCCATATGCTTTCAATTATCGCGCCCGTGTCTGGGCACGATAATTGAAAGCATATGGCAGGAAATGTGCGTGATAGACACCAATAGGCCAGGGGCAGAGTTATGCGCACTGCCTCTGGCCTATTGTGTGCTATTTTCGAAACGTTTCCGGTTCTTTAAGCAAGTAGCACAGTTTTAACTACGATAAGGGGTGGACTTACTCAATACCTTGGGGTGTTCAGAATATGAGAAATATGCATAAATAAACGCGGGTATAGAAATGATGGTATGCAGTTTGGAAGAGACACTTTATGTGTACACATGTCCAATCAATTCGCAGAGCTTTATGGAGAGGTTTATTGTGAACATTTTCATGGATTTTATTTATGCATTGTTCGAAGTTTAGTTAAATGCTTGGTTGTTACAATCAGTTACAAGTACATATTTGTTTATATTTTTAGATGAGTCTGATGAAGGGAATTCATTCCCGAAATGCATTGGGTCTGTAACAACAAAATAAATAATGATATGGAACCTACCTTATGCTTCTGAGCCTTTTTGAACACCAACGTTGAAACATGGATTGAATTAAATGAATTGAATAAAAGAAAGAAGGATAAAAATTAGTGATAAAAAAATGGAAAACGAAGCTTAAAAGAGATGAATTCAGTTCATTGGATTCAGGCAGTGATGAGGCTGTGCAGCTTGGAGGAACCTAGGATGGGTTCTTCGTTGTTTACTATGTTCGAAACGAACACGCAGTGAAGGGCCAATAGCAGGACGCAAAACTAAAAATACACTCAAGAGCGTGCTCAATTCCTGGGTCCATTTAGAAAACGCAGACAAAAGGACTCTTGCTGTGCAGTGCAACGCAGGGCGCGAGCCCTAAAAAAAATTCTCAGCCACCCCATGGTGGCATGCTTCAAGTTCATCATTGTTTTTTTAAAGAGTATTCTTACTGAAGAGCAAGGCCTCTACAGACGAACTGATGGGAAATATGGAAGCCCTATATGTGGAAAAAGAGACCACACGCTCAAGGGATATGTGACGCCACCAACAGAGGCGCTCCCAGTTTGTTCTTAATATCTAACCACCCGTGTTGCACCAGTAGTATGGCCCATAGTGCAGCCGCCCGGCCCGGGCACGATTATTTTTGGTATCATCGCACTCCACCAGCTCAGTGTGTCACTGGGCTGCTGGAGTGCCACGTTACAAAAAAGAATGGCGCCCAGCCACAGCCCACACCACTCCATAGCAGTGCCGGCACCAATGGCTTGGCAGTTCGGGCTGGATTGTTCCCATGAGGCACAGGGCCGGACTGATTTGCATATGGCCATGTCTGAACTGGGGTGGCTGAGTGGGCTAAAGAACGGTGATGGATTAAACCCAGATCTGTTGACTGGGTGTGAGTGTATGATTGGTTCAGATGCTCCGTCCATCACCACCCCCTTTTGTACCATTTTGTTCGTCATAAGTTGGCAGGGTATGCTCAGACGTGAGTCCCTTGCTCACTTTGCCACTGGATTCAAGCAAGCCGGGCTGAAGACGGCTGAAATGCTGGAAACCGGTCCTCAAAAGTTTGTTTCCGGTCCAGAGAAGGCATGGCTTGGTAGTTCGGGCTGGACTGTTCCCATGAGGTACAGGGCCAGACTGATTTGCATATGGCCATGTCTGAACTGGGTTGGCAGAGTGGGCTAAAGAACGGTGATGGATTAAACCCTGATCTGTTGACTGGGTGTGAGTGTTTGATTGGCTCAGATGCTTCATCCATCACCACCCCCTTTTGTACCACTTTGTTCGCCATAGGGTTGGCAGGGTATGCTCAGATGTGAGTCCCTTGCTCACTTTGCCACTGGATTCAAGCAAGCTGGGCTGAAGATGGCTGAAATGCCAGAAACCGGTCCTCAGAAGCTTGTTTCCAGTCCAGGGAAGGCATGACTTTGCAGTTCGGGCTGGACTGTTCCCATGAGGCACAGGGCCAGACTGATTTGCATATGGCCATGTCTGAACTGGGGTGGCAGAGTGGGCTAAAGAACGGTGATGGATTAAACCCAGATCTGTTGACTGGGTGTGAGTGTTTGATTTGTTCAGATGCTCCGTCCATCACCACCCCCTTTTGTACCATTTTGTTGCCATAAGTTGGCAGGGTATGCTCAGACGTGAGTCCCTTGCTCACTTTGCCACTGGATTCAAGCAAGCCGGGCTGAAGATGGCTGAAATGCCAGAAACCAGTCCTCTGAAGCTTGTTTCCGGTCCAGGAAAGGCATGGCTTGGCAGTTCGGGCTGGACTATTCCAATGAGGCACAGGGCCAGACTGATTTGCATATGGCCATGTCTGAACTGGGGTGGCAGAGTGGGCTAAATAACGGTGATGGATTAAACCCAGATCTGTTGACTGGGTGTGAGTGTTTGATTGGTTCAGATGCTCCGTCCATCACCACCCCCTTTTGTACCACTTTGTTCGCCATAAGTTGGCAGGGTATGCTCAGACAAGAGTCCCTTGCTCACTTTGCCACTGAATTCAAGCAAGCTGGGCTGAAGACGGCTGAAATGCCAGAAACCGGTCCTCAGGAACTTGTTTCCGGTCCAGGGAAGGTATGGTTTCGCAGTTCGGGCTGGAATGTTCACATGAGGCACAGGGCCATACTGATTTGCATATGGCCATGTCTGAACTGGGGTGGCAGAGTGGGCTAAAGAACGGTGATGAATTAAACCCAGATCTGTTGACTGGGTGTGAGTGTTTGATTGGTTCAGATGCTCCGTCCATCACCACCCCCTTTTGTACCACTTTGTTCGCCATAAGTTGGCAGGGAATGCTCAGGCGTGAGTCACTTTGCCGCTGGATTCAAGCAAGCCGAGCTGAAGACGGCTGAAATGCCAGAAACCGGTCCTCGGAAGCATGTTTCCGGTCCAGGGAAGGCATGGCTTGGCAGTTCGGGCTGGACTGTTACCATGAGGCACAGGGCCAGACTGATTTGCATATGGCCATGTCTGAACCGGGGTGTCAGAGTGGGCTAAAGAACGGTGATGGATTAAACCCAGATCTGTTAACTGGGTGTGAGTGTTTGATTGGTTCAGATGCTCCGTCCATCACCACCCCCTTTTGTACCCCTTAGTTCACCATAAGTTGACAGGGTATGCTCAGACGTGAGACCCTTGCTCACTTTGCCACTGGATTCAAGCAAGCCGGGCTGAAGACGGCTGAAATGCCAGAAACCGGTCCTCGGAAGCTTCTTTCCGGCCCAGGGAAGGCATGGCTTGGCAGTTCGGGCTGGACTGCTCCCATGAGGCACAGAGCCAGACTGATTTGCATATGGCCATTTCTGAACTGGGGTGGCAGAGTGGGCTAAAGAACGGTGATGGATTAAACCCAGATCTGTTGACTGGGTGTGAGTGTTTGATTGGTTCAGATGCTCCGTACATCACCACCCCCTTTTGTACCACTTTGTTCGCCATAAATTGGCAGGGTATGCTCAGACGTGAGTCCCTTGCTCACTTTGCCACTGGATTCAAGCAAGCCGGGCTGAAGACGGCTGAAATGCCAGAAACCGGTCCTCTGAAGCTTGTTTCCGGTCCAGGGAAGGCATGGCTTGGCAGTTCGGGCTGAACTGTTCCCATGAGGCGCAGGGCCTGACTGATTTGCATATGGCCATGTCTGAACTGGGGTGGCAGAGTGGGCTAAAGAACGGTGATGAATTAAACCCAGATCTGTTGACTGGGTGTGAGTGTTTGATTGGTTCAGATGCTCCGTCCATCACCACCCCCTTTTGTACCACTTTGTTCGCCATAAGTTGGCAGGGAATGCTCAGGCGTGAGTCACTTTGCCGCTGGATTCAAGCAAGCCGAGCTGAAGACGGCTGAAATGCCAGAAACCGGTCCTCGGAAGCATGTTTCCGGTCCAGGGAAGGCATGGCTTGGCAGTTCGGGCTGGACTGTTACCATGAGGCACAGGGCCAGACTGATTTGCATATGGCCATGTCTGAACCGGGGTGTCAGAGTGGGCTAAAGAACGGTGATGGATTAAACCCAGATCTGTTGACTGGGTGTGAGTGTTTGATTGGTTCAGATGCTCCGTCCATCACCACCCCCTTTTGTACCCCTTAGTTCACCATAAGTTGGCAGGGTATGCTCAGACGTGAGACCCTTGCTCACTTTGCCACTGGATTCAAGCAAGCCGGGCTGAAGACGGCTGAAATGCCAGAAACCGGTCCTCGGAAGCTTCTTTCCGGCCCAGGGAAGGCATGGCTTGGCAGTTCGGGCTGGACTGCTCCCATGAGGCACAGAGCCAGACTGATTTGCATATGGCCATTTCTGAACTGGGGTGGCAGAGTGGGCTAAAGAACGGTGATGGATTAAACCCAGATCTGTTGACTGGGTGTGAGTGTTTGATTGGTTCAGATGCTCCGTACATCACCACCCCCTTTTGTACCACTTTGTTCGCCATAAATTGGCAGGGTATGCTCAGACGTGAGTCCCTTGCTCACTTTGCCACTGGATTCAAGCAAGCCGGGCTGAAGACGGCTGAAATGCCAGAAACCGGTCCTCTGAAGCTTGTTTCCGGTCCAGGGAAGGCATGGCTTGGCAGTTCGGGCTGAACTGTTCCCATGAGGCGCAGGGCCTGACTGATTTGCATATGGCCATGTCTGAACCGGGGTGTCAGAGTGGGCTAAAGAACGGTGATGGATTAAACCCAGATCTGTTAACTGGGTGTGAGTGTTTGATTGGTTCAGATGCTCCGTCCATCACCACCCCCTTTTGTACCCCTTAGTTCACCATAAGTTGACAGGGTATGCTCAGACGTGAGACCCTTGCTCACTTTGCCACTGGATTCAAGCAAGCCGGGCTGAAGACGGCTGAAATGCCAGAAACCGGTCCTCGGAAGCTTCTTTCCGGCCCAGGGAAGGCATGGCTTGGCAGTTCGGGCTGGACTGCTCCCATGAGGCACAGAGCCAGACTGATTTGCATATGGCCATTTCTGAACTGGGGTGGCAGAGTGGGCTAAAGAACGGTGATGGATTAAACCCAGATCTGTTGACTGGGTGTGAGTGTTTGATTGGTTCAGATGCTCCGTACATCACCACCCCCTTTTGTACCACTTTGTTCGCCATAAATTGGCAGGGTATGCTCAGACGTGAGTCCCTTGCTCACTTTGCCACTGGATTCAAGCAAGCCGGGCTGAAGACGGCTGAAATGCCAGAAACCGGTCCTCTGAAGCTTGTTTCCGGTCCAGGGAAGGCATGGCTTGGCAGTTCGGGCTGAACTGTTCCCATGAGGCGCAGGGCCTGACTGATTTGCATATGGCCATGTCTGAACTGGGGTGGCAGAGTGGGCTAAAGAACGGTGATGAATTAAACCCAGATCTGTTGACTGGGTGTGAGTGTTTGATTGGTTCAGATGCTCCGTCCATCACCACCCCCTTTTGTACCACTTTGTTCGCCATAAGTTGGCAGGGAATGCTCAGGCGTGAGTCACTTTGCCGCTGGATTCAAGCAAGCCGAGCTGAAGACGGCTGAAATGCCAGAAACCGGTCCTCGGAAGCATGTTTCCGGTCCAGGGAAGGCATGGCTTGGCAGTTCGGGCTGGACTGTTACCATGAGGCACAGGGCCAGACTGATTTGCATATGGCCATGTCTGAACCGGGGTGTCAGAGTGGGCTAAAGAACGGTGATGGATTAAACCCAGATCTGTTGACTGGGTGTGAGTGTTTGATTGGTTCAGATGCTCCGTCCATCACCACCCCCTTTTGTACCCCTTAGTTCACCATAAGTTGGCAGGGTATGCTCAGACGTGAGACCCTTGCTCACTTTGCCACTGGATTCAAGCAAGCCGGGCTGAAGACGGCTGAAATGCCAGAAACCGGTCCTCGGAAGCTTCTTTCCGGCCCAGGGAAGGCATGGCTTGGCAGTTCGGGCTGGACTGCTCCCATGAGGCACAGAGCCAGACTGATTTGCATATGGCCATTTCTGAACTGGGGTGGCAGAGTGGGCTAAAGAACGGTGATGGATTAAACCCAGATCTGTTGACTGGGTGTGAGTGTTTGATTGGTTCAGATGCTCCGTACATCACCACCCCCTTTTGTACCACTTTGTTCGCCATAAATTGGCAGGGTATGCTCAGACGTGAGTCCCTTGCTCACTTTGCCACTGGATTCAAGCAAGCCGGGCTGAAGACGGCTGAAATGCCAGAAACCGGTCCTCTGAAGCTTGTTTCCGGTCCAGGGAAGGCATGGCTTGGCAGTTCGGGCTGAACTGTTCCCATGAGGCGCAGGGCCTGACTGATTTGCATATGGCCATGTCTGAACTGGGGTGGCAGAGTGGGCTAAAGAACGGTGATGGATTAAACCCAGATCTGTTGACTGGGTGTGAGTGTTTAATTGGTTCAGATGCTCCGTCCATCACCATCCCCTTTTGGCACCAATATGGCCAGCACCGGACTGGAGATCCAGGGGGGGAAAGTGCCCCTCCTTGCCCCCCCTGCGGACGCCCATGCCCTTTCTACCTCTAAATAATAGTGAGAGAGACATGAAGCACCTTTTCCCTGAACTCCTGCCCACCAGCAACATCAAATTGATAATGTTGTTATTTTGTTGCGTTCTACTATGGAAAACACAGTGGCTTTCCAGAGCATTTACCTATTTCCTGAGCTTTTAACTATTTTACATTCCTTAAGTTTTGCATTCTTTTAATGGGAGGTTGCTGAGGCGACCCTTTCAGGATACCGCAACCTCTGTTCCCCATGCACTTCCAGAATGTGGGGGCCTCCTTTGTGCCCCGGCATGCAGTGAGAGAGGTTTGCTGCTCTGGGAGGATCCAAAGTCCACTCTTTTTATGTTATATACAATTGGTAGTCATAGGCCATTAAGACAACTGCACTGTCAAGTCAGAACTTAACAGAATGGCATTTTAGGAATATTTAGTATGATGAAGAATTAATCTTTGACCCCAATTAGCACTAAAATGGGCAGGAGCAGAACCTTCCCCTTTAACTCCTTCCCTAGCCTTCCCTTGCAAGTTTGGTATAGCTGCCTATGCTCGCTTACTCTGTGTTCTTCTTTTTTTTTTTTAGATCTGGGGTGAATTTCAATTACGCCAGAGTAATGGGAGTAATGTCGGAAGGTAGGAGTGGTGGGGCGGTGGGGCTGGGTTGGTGTGGGATTCAACAGACGCTCATGAGGGAAAATTAAATAAATAATCCCCACCCAGCCCCACCGCCTCACTGCTCTTACTTGCACGGACCGTGGATGACTCTTGTACGTGGAATTACTGGTAATTACGTGATTACTCCTCTTTGTGTATGGAGATTAATTTGAGGTAAAAAACTCTACTGAGAAAACAGATTTAAAGAACATGAGGACTGCTTGTGCCTGCCATTCATGTTCTGCTGCATTTAGCGGTATTTCGTAGCGCAAAATGCATCCTTGTGTCTGTTTTGGATGCAAGACTCCATTTTGTGCCAAGAAAAAAGTGCTAAATGCCGGTAGTAAGTTGAGGAAAAGTCCTACTACAGGAACACACTTAGGGGGTCATTCTGATAGCAGACAGACTTGACTCCATCTGCCATCATTTCGGATTTGGGACTGGCTGCCTATGATGCAGCCTACCCACCATCCGAATTATGATGCTATTGCCACCATGGCGGTTGCATTACCTATATTTTGTATTGTGGCAAGGATGACGTCAGCAGCCCCTGCCGCAATACAAAAAATAGGGTGCAAACATATCCCTACACTATGTGGCAGGCACGTACCCCGGGTATTAAGGGGGGCCCGCTATCTTTCCGCCAGCCGTTTTGCTGTGGGTTGACCGCCGCAGAAAGACTGGGGAAAGGAATATCATAATCCCTACGGCGGTACCTGGCAGGCACCACCGCAATGCAGGAATTAGCAGTTGGTCCAACGGGCGGGTGGATTTGATCCGCCCGTGTGGACCGTGGCCGCCGGTTTTTCCAACCGCCGCGCTTCACCCGCCATCATAATATGGCAGGGGAAAGCTGCATTGCGATGGCGGAGGGACATCCACCGCCAGCATATCGGTGGCGGTCCCTCTGCCATCGTAATGAGGCTCTTTGTGAGCGTGAGCACCTGTTTGCACTATTTGTGTTTTGTTACATTTTGGGCTATTTTGAAGTGCAAAATTCACCCTCACGTCCATTTTTCCTGCAAAGGTGCATTTTTTCACTTAGAAATAGCTCTAAAGGCAGAATTACTGTTCTTGCATTATTCAAGTGGAATCTTGTAGAATTCTTAAGTAATGAATACACTCCACAATTAAGTGAGTTGCGCCCACCCCTACTTTTAACCCCCAACCTAGCAGGCAAAGGCAGAGGTGTCCTAGGCAGCAGCCTAGTGTTGCCTTAATGTGACACCGGCTATTTGCGATATAGGCTTGATTGCTTGATTTCAGGGTCACGTAAATACAATTTTCGGAAATGTGCTGCTGAGTTAAAATACATTGCTCAATTTAATGCAGTCAAAGAGGCTATTTGGAAGCATACTTGTATAATGACAACAATGAGGAAGGCATACCTCAAACTTTCTGCAAACACAAGCGCTCTAGAAACCGCATATCTAATGACGTCCCTGCGGTGCGCAGAATAAATATTTAATATCGTCTGTCAGCACGACGCTATAACTTTCTAAAAATGCTTGTTAGCCATTGTGATCCAATTGCCGCTCCAATATTTGACTTATCGAGCTCCCTTTGCCAGACGTCACATAGATTTGCTCCTGTTTGTCTTGATAACAAAGGAAAGCCACCAGGATAAATTAACCAGAAAATAATTTAATGTAGTCTGTGACCTTTTCTTTTTTTCCCCCTCGCGCTCTCTTCATTTTTCCTGCCTCCGAGACAAATAAATGCCGCTGTAATCATCAGTCAACCAGATGTATCAGTGTTAACATCATCATCTTCTCAAAAGACCTCTTTTAACCTTTGTTTGATCTTAGTTTTTTTTTTTAAGGAATGAAACAAAAGGCACTGATACCTCTATCAGTCCATAAAATGCGTATGCAATGTACTGTGTTGTTGTTTTTACTTTGTTGTATGCTTGAGTGTGCCCTCTATTGCAAGGGAGTCCAAAGTATGTCAACGAAGGACAGACCCGTGGTAGATTTTCAGAATTACCAATTAATATGTAAATGAGCTCTATTCAGATTATTAACATACAAATGTACCCTATGTAGTTTAACCAGAAAATGCTTCATGGATCCTGCCTTCCTGCACCAGCATTGGGCACCTCAGCTCTATTGCAAGAGGGGCATTATTTAGGAGTTGCTGGTTATAGCTACCCCTACCCAAGTGAAGAGGGAGGGGTCTAGCCACCAACTAAGGTGACCTAGGCTGAAAGTTAATGCAGTGCATGTTAATTGAGGAATAGAACACCGGGGAGCAACAACTGAAGTAATTGACCCCTGTGTCTAGTTCACCCTTGGATAAATGAATACACCGAGGCAGAGGCTATTTGCTACGTCTTACTTTATTCCCTGGCAGCCTCAGACTGCCTTACAGACTAGGAATGCTGCTTCCTGTGTCCTCACTTCCTTTTCCTCTTTCCTGCTCGCCTGTCCTGTCTCGAAGGTCAGGCGAGGCGACGTGACATCTCCCCGGTTTCACAAAGTCTTGCTTCTGCTACATCTCCTCTACTAACCGCCGAGGTTTCCTGATGAGGCGGTGGGGGCGTCTCTCTTGTTCCCGTGGTGAGCTCTGACGTCTTGTGACTTCCACAGTTCTGGCCGGGCTGTGAATGTTTTGGTCGCTGCTGTCACTGTGGTTGTGGGACTCACTTGAGGTTTGGCTCGACGAGGTCCCTCGTCGGGAGTTTTGGTTGCATTTCTTGAAGTGCGAGATGTTTCTCGTTATTTGTTTGTGATCCGATTTGGCTGTAATCATGGTCCCTTTTCTTTTGACGACTTGGAAGGGGATGTCGAGGTACCGGCTGTCTGCCTTGGCGCGCCGATCACTCCGGACAATCACCCAGTCTCCTTCTTGGATGTTAGTGTCTTTGGCATGTCTTCGTTGATCAGCGTAGGTCTTCATTCGGTGCTTATTCCTGTGATCTATCTCGACTAGCGTGTTGTGGTCGACGGTGACAGGCCTCTGTTGGAGTGCGGGATCTGCCATGGGAAGTCGAGTCCGTGGTGTCCTGCCTAACATCACAGTGGCTGGGCATTGATTGGTGGTGCTGTGAGGAGTGTTCCGATATGCTCGTAACACTTCATTTAATGTCTGTTGGACATCTCTGTGAGTTAATTCAGTCTGTTGAATCGCCCTTTTGAGTGTCGCCATGAACCGCTCCACCATGCCATTGGCTTGTGGCCATAGTGGAGTGATCTTCTTGTGTTTGAAATTAAGATGTGCAGCAAAGTTTGCGAACTCATGTCCATTAAAAGGTGGTCCGTTGTCTGTTTTTACTCGAAGTGGAATGCCCCATGCAGCGAAGATTTCATCCAGCACTGGGATTACTGTCGTTGCTCGAGTTGATGGTATTAGCTGTGCAAAGGGGAACCGGGAGTACTCATCCATGATGACAATGATGTATTGTCCTGATTGTAGTGGTCCGAAAAAGTCAACTGCTACTTGCTGCCATACTCCTTCTGGTAGGTCCGACATTAGTAGTGGTGCTGGGGGTTCTTCCCGACTGACCACTTGGCAGGTCATACAGTCTTTCAGGGTTGTTTCTACCATGTGGTCAAGTGTGGGGAACCACACGCGTTCTCTTAAGGCTTTCTTGGTTGCGTTGATGCCTCGGTGTCCTTCGTGTGCCAAGTTGACAACTCCTTGGCGCAGGTTGAGGGGAATCACAATCCTTCCCCCCCTCAAAAGAAGGCCGTTGTCACTGATGGAAAGTTCGTCACGCACTCGCTGAAATGCAGCCAGATCCTGCCGCGTGGAGTCGGAGTCCTGTGGCGAGTGTTTCACATCTCTCCAGGAGTTCGTGCGAATGCGAGCCATGACAGCTTGAATGAGCGGGTCAGACGTGGATGCTTCCTGAATGGCGGCGATGGGGACTGTGGGTGGACAGGCCGCGTCAATGACGAAGTGGAGATATTCATCAGCTACAGACAGGGCGTTCCGGGCTCCGGCCACAGGGTGGCGCGACATGAAATCTGCTGGATTCTCAGCTTTGCCGGGTTTATGTATGATTGTGAATATGTAGTCTTGCAAGCGTAGGCCCCACCGTTCGATACGAGGAGGCATCTTGGCGTTGGGATTGCCGAAGATGGTGATGAGAGCTTGGTGGTCCGTGATGATTGTGAAGTGCTTGCCGTACACAAACAAATGGAAATGTTCACAGGCCCACACTACAGCGAGGCTTTCTTTCTCTGGTTGAGAGTAGGCTTTTTCAGTGTCCGTGAGGCTGCGGCTTGCATATGCGATGATGTGGCGTTGGTCTGAATCATCCCGGTATTGGGCCAAGATGGCGCCCAGGCCTACTGGGCTGGCGTCGACTGTGATTTCTGTCTTTTTCTTGGTGTCAAAGTACGCCAGGTTTGTGGCAGATCCTACTGCTTGCTTGATGGTGTTGAAGGCTAGTTGGCATGGTTCAGTCCAGTCAAAGGATTGGCCCTGGCGAGTAAGTTCACGTAGGGGGTAGCTGATCGTGGCGTAGTCGCGAATATATCGCGCACAGTAGCTTGCCATGCCTAAAAAGGAACGAAGGTCACTTACGTCTCGAGGTGTCGGAGTGTCTGCAAGTGCTACTACCTTCTCTGGATCGGGTCGCATCCCCTCCTTGGAGAAGATATGTCCGTAAAATTTCAGGGTGTCTCTGTGAAATTCACATTTGCTGGCGTTGAGAGTCAGGTTTGCAGTCAGCAGAGCGTGACAGACTCTGTCCAGCGCTGTGTCATGTTCGGTTTGATCTTTTCCGAATACCAGTAGGTCATCGCTGTAATTAAAGGCATTGGGGATGCCTTGAATGACCCGTCTGATGGCTTCTTGGAAGATCTCGGCAGCCGAAGAGATGCCGAAGTTCAGCCGTTTGTATCGGAACAGGCCTTGGTGCGTATTGAATGTGGTGATATATCTTGATTTTTCATGGAGCTCCAGTTGGTGATAGCCTTTGTTAAGGTCAAGTTTTGAGAAGACAGTGGCTCCGTTTAGCTTCGTAATCATGTCACTGATGTGTGGCCCAGGATGACGCTCCCGCTCGATGGCGGTGTTGGGTGCACGCATGTCAACACACAGGCGGACTTTGTTGTCTTGTCCTTTCTTGGGGACTACCACAACCGGGGACACCCATGGTGTGGGTCCTGACGTGCGTTCGATAATGTCAGTCTGGAGTAGATCCTGTAGCTCATCGTCCACAGCTTGTTGGAGGTGGAACGGTACCTTTCTATGGTGTTGAGCGATGGGCGTCACCTTCTCATTGATGTGGAGCTTTACTTTGAAGTGGTTTAGTCTTCCAAGGCCTTTAAAGAGGTTTGGGAATTTTGCTGTGATGTCTGGAGCATCTTCTGTCATGTAGAGGAGCTCTACTAGTTTGAGTCTTTCTGCCGTTGGTAGGCTGAGGAGGCAATCCGCCACATCCGGACCCTCTACCACATGGATATATGCGTCAACTGTCCGGTCTTTGAATGTGAGGGTGGTGTGGAATCGACCTAGACACGGCAGGGGCTTGCGCGACATCCAGGTGAAGATGCGGACAGCAGCAGGAGACAGCTTGGGCTTTTGTTTCATGTTATGGTATTCCAGGGCGCAGATGTAATTTAATGATGCTCCTGAGTCCAGAACAAATTTCGCCGGATGGTTGCCAATGAGGATGTCCAGTTTCGGGTATCGTTTTAGACGGTCTGGGTCAGATACCATGCAGATGTATTCATCGCTTTCTTGAGATGTCGGGGTGCGTGATGAGGAAGACCCGCTGGATGTGTCTCTACGTGATCGATAGGATTCAGATGTGTGATGCCTGGTTCGATGGAGGCTCTCGGAGCGGCTTCTGGACTGGCCAGAGTAGGCAGACCGGGCGCTGGAATTTGATGAGCTGGAGGATCGGCTGTCTCTTCCCTTGATGGCCCTGGCATGATGGCGGGTGTCACGATGGCGAGTGTCACGGCCTCTGGTCGATGATGTGTGGGGTGACCGCTTGGCTTGGCACGCCACTTCGAAATGATTGTCACGCCCGCAGCGATGACACCGCTGGCCAATTGCTGGGCACTGCCCTGAGTGTGGGTAGTCCTGACCACATCGGTAACAGGTGGGCGCAGACTTGGCCGAAGTGGAGTGGTGTGAGCTTCCTTTGGATGGTGCCTTTCGGGAAGAATGGGATTTGTGAGAGCTCGACGTGGTCCTGGATGATTTGGATGTTCGGTGTGACTGAACGCGTAGTGCGTGATGGTCTTTGTGGTTGGATTTCTGCGTGCCCATTCGCTTGGCATAGTCTTCTGCCTGATCGTTTATCCTGGTTAGCTCTTCAATTTCCTCCAGCGAATGCGGTTTCTTGAGCAGTCGTCGGCGGAGGGTTTCGGAGTAGCATCCACTGATGATGCGGAGTCTCAGGGCATCCTCAGTTTTGAAGTTGTCGAAGTCGCAGTATTGGGCTAGCCTCCTGATGCGCATGATGAAATCACTCATGCATTCGTCTTTGTCTTGTGCGGCTAGATGAAAGGTGTGCCGTTCGTAGTCCACATTGCGTTTGTGAAGGAATCGTCTGTCAAGAGCAAGTTTTACTTCATCATAGGTGGCGGTTGCTATATTTGGTAGTTCTTTGATGATTTGTGCAATGTCCGGACCGACGAGGTTTCTTAGGGCTACTATTTTCTGTTTTGAATCTTCTACTCGGGACCCAATCATGTAGTCCTCGAAGTCTTCACTCCACCGTTTCCACGCGGGGCCCATGCTGTTGCCTGGTGTTAGAGGTAGGGGCAGCGGTTGGCGCATGAAAGACGCTCCAATGGGATTGTTGGCCATGGTTGGTGCGTCACCTGGAGTAGGTGGGGTGGACGAAGAACCCCCTGGGTTTGGTTGTAGAGCCGCTGTGGCTGCTTGCCCTGGGTTCGGTTGTAGAGCCGCTGTGGCTGCTTGTATTGGGCTCGTGCTACTGGATGAGATATCAGGATGTATGTCGGACATCTGTACTGTCCCTTCGGAAGGATGAATGAATTGGCCTGGATACGCAGTGATCTCAGTCTTTTTAAAGAATTTCCAGGGTCCTCTGTGGCTCTGTGTGCACTTTGTATTGCTGTCTGCACGTGTTGCCTGTCACTTGTAGGCTTTGAGAGCATTTAGGCTTGTATAATTGTGTTTTCGCGCTCTTTTGGCTAGGAATGTGTGATTCTTAAAATGGCGCCTGACCTCAAGATGGCCGCCATTGCTTGAGCGTGTGCTATGTAGAGCGCCGGCGCCTGACTTCAAAATGGCCGCCGCGCGGGACGTCTCGCGTCTTACTTGTGCTGAGGGTTTTATCTTCTTTCAAGCTTAGCGTCGCTGAGATTGCTGGTCGCTGGGGCTGCTGGTCGGGACTCACCCTCCGCTCTGAATGTAGGCAGCTTCTCCCTCGCGTCAGGATCTTTGGGTAAGTCGAGTCGGCTGGTGCTCGAATCGAGACCACGTGGGGTAGCGCTCTGGCATACGCGCTCCCTTTCCTCCGTGGGTGATATTCCGCTTTCACTGCAGCAGGCAGGGATCGCTTGGGCCACTCGGCGGGTGTTCAGATCCGCGCCTCTGGCGTTATGTGGATGTTGGCAGCGCCGGCATCAGTTTAGATTTTCGCGCTCTCCGCGCTACCGGCAGGCAGGCTGCTGAGCTCGGTGGTCGGCCGCTTCATTCGGCTGGGTGATGTTAGGGTTGTGGGTGTTAGGGAAATCCCACCCTCGTCGCCATTGTCTAGTTCACCCTTGGATAAATGAATACACCGAGGCAGAGGCTATTTGCTACGTCTTACTTTATTCCCTGGCAGCCTCAGACTGCCTTACAGACTAGGAATGCTGCTTCCTGTGTCCTCACTTCCTTTTCCTCTTTCCTGCTCGCCTGTCCTGTCTCGAAGGTCAGGCGAGGCGACGTGACACCCTGATGAAGGGCTTTTCCAAGGCCCAAAACTCATTGAGGATTGAGGACAGGAAATACGGTGTCGTAAACGATGTCTGAATTAAGCCTGGGCGTAGTTCGCGTAGCCGCACTCCGCGAGCTACGCGAAGATGCACTTGCACTCCGCGAACTACGCATAGCTCCGCGAGCATGCGTAGTAGCTTGCTTGACCCGTTCGCGAGCCATTTTTCGTCTTCCGGAGCGCCGTGGAACTCTGGAACCTGCTCGACACCACATCTCCAGACGTCGCCTTCCTCACAGAAACATGGATGAACGCCTCCTCAGTGCCCGACATCGCCGTCGCCATCCCGGACGGATACAAGATCACCCGGAGAGACCGCGTCAACGAGACAGGAGGAGGCATCGCCATCGTCCACAAGAACACCATCCGCATCACGACCAACTCAGACAACACCCTCACAGCCGCTTAACATCTTCACTTCCAGATACACACCGACCCCAAGACCACACTCAGAGGCACCCTCATCTACAGACCCCCAGGACCTCGCACACAATTCAGCGAAGACATCGCAGACTTCATCAGCCCGCACGCCCTCGCCTCCGCTGACTACATCCTCCTAGGGGACCTCAACTTCCACCTGGAGAACAACAACGACAACACCACCACCACCCTGCTGGACAACCTCGCCAACCTCTGACTCATGCAACTGGTGAACACCCCCACCCACTACGCCAGACACACGCTTGACCCAGTCTTCTCCTCCAGCAAGTACATCTCCTTCAGCCACTCCACCGGACTCCACTGGACAGACCACAGCTGCGTCCACTTCAGCTTCAGAAAGACCACGACTCACCACCACCCGCAACAGGTTCCCCGCAGGAACTGGAACAAGATCACCACCGACCAGCTCACCACTTCACTGAGCCAGAACCCTCCGGCCAGCTCAACGGACCCCAACCAAGCAGCCAACAACCTCACACAGTGGATCACCAATTGCGCTCGCCGAACCAGCCTCGACCTCTCGCAGTCCGGCTTCCGCACCAACCACAGCACCGAGACCGCCCTCATCGCAGCCACGGACGACATCCGAGCCCTGCTCGACAACTGGGAAACAGCGGCCCTCATCCTCCTGGACCTCTCCGCAGCATTCGATACGGTCTGCCACCGCACCCTAGTGCAGCGCCTCAGCAACATCGGAATCCAAGAGAAGGCACTGGAGTGGATCATCTTGTTCCTCACCGGAAGAACCCAGAGAGTCCGCCTCCCCCGTACAGATCCAAGGCCACCGAAGTCATATGCGGCGTACCACAAGGATCATCACTCAGACCCACCCTCTTCAACGTCTACATGAGCCCCCTCGCAGCCATCGTACGCCAACACAACCTCAACATCATCTCCTACACCGATGACACCCAGCTGATCCTCTCCCTCACCAACGACCCAGGAACCGCCAGAACCAACCTACACGAAGGGATGAAAGACGTAGTCGAGTGGATGAGGAACAGCCGCCTGAAACTGAACTCAGACAAGACGGAAGTCCTCATCCTTGGATCATCACCCTCCGCCTGGGACGACTTCTGGTGGCCCCCTGCCCTGGGCAGCGCACCCAAACCAACGGACCACGCACGCAACCTGGGCTTCATCCTGGACTCCTCCCTCTCGATGACCAGACAAGTCAACGCCGTCTCATCATCATGCTTAAACATCCTACGCATGCTCCGAAAGATCTTCCGATGGCTCGCCACCGAAACCAGGAAGACGGTCACACAGGCACTCGTCACCAGCCGATTGGACTACGGAAACACCCTCTATACCGGAACCACAGCCAAACTCCAGAAAAGACTCTAACACATCCAGAACGCCTCCGCACGACTCATCTTGGACATCCCCCGACACAGCCACATCTCCGGACACCTGAGAGACCTTCACTGGCTCCCCGTCAGCAAGAGAATCACGTTCCAACTCCTCACCCACGCACACAAGGCCCTCCACGACCTGGGCCCCAGGTACCTCCACAACCGCCTGACCTTCTACACTCCCACCCGCCACTACGATCGACCAGCCACGCCCTCGCCACCGTGCCACGCATTCGAAGATCCACCATGGGAGGAAGATCCTTCTCCTACCTGGCAGCCAAGACTTGGAACTCCCTCCCCATCCACCTCCGCCTGACCCACGACCACCTCTGCTTCAGGAAGCAACTCAAGGCATGGCTGTTCGAGCAGTAGCGGACCCCCCTCCCCCAAGCGCCTTGAGACCCTCTGGGTGAGTAGCGCGCTATACAAATATCCTGATTGATTGATTGATTGATTGCCTGCGTGCTTGTGATGTGTAGCGCGCGAAGTTACCCATGAGGTTTGTCCCGCCCGCTCGCGTCCCCTTATTTCCGGTCAATACTAACGTGTTCGCGAGTTATTCTGTGCCAGATTGCAGTTTCTGCGTGTTCGGCAACTCGATCTTACCGACAAGCATCCTCGCGCACGCGAAAATGCTATTGAGCGCGCGAGAACTACGCTACGCAGCAGTTTGCGGAGTATTCGACAACTTCGCGTTCTCCGCGGAGCGCGGAGTTGCCGAAACTCCGCAAACTCCGCGAACGGAGCGTAGTTCTTCGCCCAGGGTTAGTCTGAATGATTGTTGTGGAACTATCTTCAAATATGATTTTCAAATCAAGTGAATGATGAATACAGATCATAAAAATATGTAATATTCAGGATTTCATTATTTACTGAAACATTAGCATTGAAGAAAATATGGGAATAAAAAAAGTTATTTGATTCCTGAAAAGTGGCGCAGAGAAAGGGTCACGTTTACCACAGAAGCTTGTGTTTTAAGACTGGAGCCCAGTCATCAGTGGGACTCACCCACTATGGCACACCAGAACAGATAAATAATAATTTGGACGGCATACAACCCAAAAAAATGAATTTATACAAAGCGATTGCTAAGGGGATACATTGAAATTTTAAAAGCCAGGGACGTGCCGCGGGTATTCTCCGAGTTAGTGCGCGAGCTACAGTCAACACACAGCTCGAAAACAAGGAGCAGGAACCGGTGTCCTCTATTTACAATCTGTGATGTCTACAGGTTATGCGCAAAATTAGAGAATTTCTGAGCGAAGTGTATGCTCTTTTGTCTTAAAAATAGGAGCAAAGATGCAGCCTCGCGTGAATAATTTATGTTGGGAAATGTACCCGCAAATTGAATAGACATGTCACACAAAATGGCGGTTCTAATTTGGGGCATAACAATATTGTGTCTACTTCTAATCCACTCTCAGGCATCTTACTCGCATATTTTTACTGTCGCTGTCCAGCGCTCTATTTTGGGCTCTTTCGGTGGATTGGCATAAAAACAGCGAGCTTCACTTGCTGTTTAGGGGCAAGGGCGCTGCCTTTGAACTCCCGACAAACCCGCCTAAAAATTACAATAGAAAAACATCCAACTGTGAGCTACGGCTATTGTTTCATTAAAAAATAATAATAAAATGAAACACGGTGACAGCGGTTAATACCAAACTGCATGGGCATCAACACTACTACGGTTGCCTGGCAACCAAATGGGAAAATAAGCTACAAAGGAAGCTCAATTGATTCGAAGAGAAGGGTTGCTGTCTGTTCTAGGTGGGGTGGACATTCATCGAAGCGGTATTGATGAGGGGGCAGGCCGACTGTGTTTCCGTTTTGGAAAAAAATATATGATAACCAATTACAAGTACAAGAACTTCATGTAAGCCTGTCAAGAACGCATTCATTTATTATTTTAACCCACCATTCGTTTGATAGTCTTTGCAGCCGCACATAGTGTGACTCAGTTTCCTGATTCTGAAGAGGGCTGTGATTGGACTGGCAACTGGTTTGGAAGAGTTAGCCATTAGAAAGGTCACCTTGAAAAATGTAGAGCATTTTCATGGAAAGGTAAGTATTGTGTTCTTAGCAATACAGGCAGCACCCACAGCATTTTAGGGAGAAAGGTACGAGGGTACCGACAATTGACCCTAAATTCGGGAGTACATTTCCAGAGTTCCACTAGCAATGGAGGAGTTTCCACCTCTGGTTTTAATCACAAAGGAGGCAGCAGCAGACACTATGATGGAGGAATTTCGACCAAAATTGTGGTAGAATTTTCTCCACACTTGAGGGGGGACGTCTAACTACCATCCTAACAAATGAAAATTCCTCTACCAAAATTTAGTCTAACTTTCTCATTACAAGTTGGCCAGTAATTGATTTGATATTATCTTGCACCCGATTAAACCAGACTCAACTTAGTCGGAATTTATTAGGTCCTATACCACCAAAATAAGAGTTTTGTGGGATGCACAGGGGGTTTCGTGCTGACTGCACGAAAATATGCATGTTCCTGTAAATACCAAACATTTTCCCCACAATGAATATCAGCAGTTTCGACCCTCCAATATTTATCACAAAACTTATAAATAGGACCAGAGGAGGGAACCGAAAGCAGCTGTGGCAAAAATGCTCTAACCAACCCCACTCCGTTCCACACTTTTCTCTAACTCTCTCTTTCCATCCTTCCATCCATTCTCTTTCTCCTGCCCTCTTTCTCTTTCTCTTCTCTTCTCTTCTCTTCTCTTCTCTTCTCTTCTCTTCTCTTCTCTTCTCTTCTCTTCTCTTCTCTTCTCTTCTCTTCTCTACTCTTCTCTTCTATTCCCTTACCTTCCCTTCTCTCTCTCGCTCATGGAAGCCCCCCTATGTGTGGCAAATAATCTTGGAGAGCTGTAGAAAATGACAAAGGCACCAGTAGCAGAACTGTACTTGCAAACCATGCCTCGAGAGGGTCCAGCCCACCGGGGAAATGCCCGATAGAATAAAAGGTCTTTCTGGCCTTGTGATATAAGTGGTGGCAACAATTTACCTGGCAGCTTGCAATGAGGGTGTAAATCAGCAGATTAGCCTCCTTGTACAGATGGTGTACTGTGTGTGGGAGTGAGGGGTAGCAGCCATGTGCATAAGGCTACAACAATGACCCTGAAATGCTTGCAAAGAAATGAAAATAAAAATTTTGTGGGGAACCACTGACTTTTCTACCCAGCAGTTCTGTAGACGTATCAAGCTCTAACTACAAATGGGATGGTGTAATGCGAGAAATGGCAAATTCCATCAAGGATGAATGCGTCATTGCATCATACAGCTCTGCTCAGGTTGATGAAGTTGCTTTCCTCCTATCTGTCTATAGAAATGATTTGGAAATATTCTCCTTGTGATTATGATGTGTGTTGAGGTACCGGGTTTAACTACAATGTACCTAGTATGGCATGATTCTGAGATCCAAATACTTCATAAACATGTTAGCCACTCCCCATTGAAGAAAGCTTCTCTCTGTGCTTGGTGACATCCTGGTCTGGTGGCTCAGTGGACTCGTCACCCCTTTATCTATATCTTTCAGCCTATCCAATGCCTTGGGCATTTTTATTTCGTCAATACATCCAGTAATTAACGTGAACCACGATTGGAATATCAGCAACTACATAATTAGAGGTAATTTTCATGAACTTTTAGTTTTCAACTATGCGAGCACTTTGAGCCTATTAAGTTGCACTTTTATGTTTGGTTCTGAACACCTGTTACACAATAGGAATGATCTAAGATTTGTTTATATCTTTTGTATACCTACCTGCAGTGTTTGTTATTTGCCACCTATTGAACATTACCATGAAGCGAAATATCTCGTTATAGTGAGCCACAACATCCTTGCCGTGAAAATAATAGGTAACTTCTCTCTTTTTACAAAAAACTATTTTCCCCTTCACTAAAGGACATTACCCATTTGATAATGGGTTCTAAATCGATATCTTTAGTGGTAGAGTACTCCATTTTTAAGTTTTCTTATCTTTCTGTGTCTGTGTTATCGCGAGCACAATGATCTGCATTGCTCTTTCCGTATCAATATATTCAGATACAGGATTAACAGTATTAGGTTACAAAAAGAATGGAAACATGCAATTCCCTACTCGACATATATATCTTTTTTCGATAACTACAGGTGTATTAACTTTATGAATCTTACAACCCTTTTCATTAGAGACTACATCGTTTGCATCAGGCAATTGTTTAAGTTAACTCATTGTGTTCAAAGTGTTCACTTCCCTTTTCAACCATACAGTTGACCCCAAAATAATTTCTGTTTAAATTAGGTATCAGCCCCACCAAGTGGCCCTGTGTATTTTTGGCCTTCTTTTCTAAAAAATAAGGAAGTTATCATCGATTCCTTTGTCACGAATGGAATAATATACAACACCACAAATGTAAGTGAATTGACATGTGTGTATTCAGAACTGAGATCACAATACATCATTCGTGATCAGTCTAAAGTATGAGATTCTTATTGAGAAATTATTTGTAAATGTTCTTTATGACAATCAACTGTACCTATACCAATAATGAACCCTATATCATTGACGGTTCTTTCTGTTTAGCTAAGTACTGCACTAACTTTGTACATAGATCGGTCTATTATATGACGTTAAGTGACTAATTTTTATGTCTGGACCTCTCGGTTAGATCAAGAGTTGTTACGAATTCTGTATTGTGTAATAAGTAAATAGGTATGCAATTAGATAGGTGTAGTAAGTTTGTAAAAGAACATATGCACTGTTATATATAACATTCTTTCCTATAATATTCTTTCCAGAGTTTCATCAACGACTCCTGAAGAAGGCAGTTCTTCTACTGCCGAAACGCGCGTCGAGTCCACTTAATAATCTTCTAATAATTGCAACTGTCATTTTAGTAAAAATCTTTTTGTGTATAATCGTTAAAATCAGTCTGAATCTACACTGTTACTATGATGTATTTGTTTTTTAATGAATGTGTTTGATGTATTTTTTTCAAGAATTGTATATGTCACTATTTTACTGTATCATATAGGTTGACATATAATTTTGAGTCTCTATATGATTTTTATCTATGTCTAATTAAAAATATATATATTTTTTAATATACACATTAGCTTTCGACAATTCTTTTTCTCCATTGGTCCTGGCCTTTATGGTCACTTATTTTGTGGATGGCCTAGGATTTTGTACTCACATTGGCTCAGTGGACTAATGCATCCACTGCAGGGCCCTGTGTTCGAGCTTATGGTCACAGATTCAAATCTTGCTGGGTCTACTCAGCCTTTCATCCATCTGAGGAGGATAAAATGAGTACCATTGAGTTGGGTAACAATAAACATCTGTTATTCAGCGCCAAGATACCCTGTTCGGGGTGAATGTGCGCTTTACAAATACTTCTGTTATGAGAACCATTTGGGTACAAACTAACATATTTTACAAGTACTCCGACCCACTTCTTTCCAAAAGTAGGAAATCCCAGCACTGCCCTCTTAAGAGGGAAATTATTTTGAAGAATTGTAAACATTCCGCATCTTCAATGCCTTTCATTAATTGCCCCAGTCCTATTTCTCATTAATTTCCATGCCAATTCCCTGAGAAATTCCTTCACTACCTTAACCAAGCTCAGAGCCCCACATGAGGTGTTAAGGCAAATAACATAGAAAAACAGTGAGGGAAAATAGTGTCTCAAGAACCTACACAACAAAATAGCTGCTGATGATGTCTGTGTGCTGATGTCATCACAGTGCGCCTGTAAGCTATATTGCCACTGGCTGTGTGCAGCTTCCCGCCTTAAGGCTATCACCAAGCAAGATTAATTTGGTTAACCATTTATCCTGGTTCTTCTTGTTGTTAATCTGGATGGTAAGAGTGATGCTGGCAAAGAGCATGGATACTGAAAATAGACAAAACAAGCTCTGGCATCGCTAATAGGTCTCGCCTTTGGGACCTTATAAGTATTTAGCCATGCCGCACATTATCCTGGGTGCTACAACATCTAAAGTTACTTCATGTGCCACTGGTGAACGGCCACACACACCCAAGGATGAGTTTCCATGTTCTTTAATGAAAATATGGTAACGTGTCTTCAAAATGCAAATGAGGAAATGCAGCATGTAAGTGAGAAAGCAGGGAAAGAAGCACTCCCATAGAGTGGTGGTGTGAGTAAATTGGAGCACAGTATTGATATGTTATGAAGTATGCCGCAGTGAACAAGGGGTAAAGTGTACCTTATTAATAAACATTTGGAAGCACTGGATATATATCTTAAACCAGATTTCTGAAAGGATAGGTTTGACAGTATGTTGCAACTGGACACTGAAAAGGGGGCATAGTACGAACATAAGAATGCTACTGTAAGGTTTCATTTTTATGCCCCTCCATATTACGAACAATTTATAGCTCTTCCTGATGAGGTGCCAAAGCCTTCCAGGAGGTCTAGTAAGGGGCTATTCTGTTTGCTGCCTAAGGGTAAAAAAGTATCTTCATGTTAGAGTGCCCTGTGCGGTAATTGCATTAGCTCCTCCCTGGTGCGGGGATGACAACTGAATATGTGTTGTGCTGGTCTCCGGGGTGGTCAGAGGCTATCACTATCAGTCCAGATAATTCATTCCGTCTGGCTGCTTCCTTTGCACACAACAGTTTACATAAATTGAGAAACTAAACATGCGAACACCGCCATGCTTCAGAAGAAACAAAAATAATGTGTCGATAATTGTATTTGTATGCAAAAAGCCCAAAAAGCCTCATAAAGTGCTAAGGTGTAATACTAATAGAAGAAAAAACTACACAAATATCAAATCACTACATACACAAAAAGCAGTGGGTGCTTAACTAGTAACTAGAGTGATATGCGTTGATTGCTGCCACAAACAGTGGGCCATATTATCAAGAATGACGATAAAATTATTGCCGCTTTAGCGGGAGGAAACTGCAGCTAAAGCGACGATAAGGGGCTTGATAATATGCCCTTGTGAATTCCCATAGAAGCCCAGGTTTGATGTCCTGCACACCAGCACCTGGACTTCTATGGGAATTCACAAGGGCATATTATCAAGCCCCTTATCGCCGCTTTAGCGGCAGTTTCCTGCCGCTAAAGCACCGATAATGTTATCGCCGTTCTTGATAATATGGCCCAATATGTTTCCAGAATTACCCGCACAGTCTATCATAATTTACATGCAGGTGAATTGAAAACGTATGGGCTTGTAAAGAGATCTGGAAAATAAAAAAGAACATTGCAAAATAAAACAAACTCTGACATTTATTAAAAAAAATGTATGTGAATAAAGGGGACTGTCCGGTGCCTCTTGCGACTAAGATATTAAAATGCACAGAAGGAAAGATAGTTATGGCATGGGATTGGATACACACTGAGTCATGCAGTTTGATTTATGACTCACACTTGGGACACAGAACTCTTCCAAATAGGGAATGGGCAAAGTTACATTATTAGCCCAGCAGGTGTGGGAGACAGCTGAGGAAGAGCCATATAGATTTTAAGAAATTACCGTTAATACTGCTAACGGATCGAGACACTTTATTTCACCTTTATATAAAAGGTAGTAAACACAGATATGATCATCCCGCCACGGGCAGCTAGGCCAAAGCAGGAAATGGATTGCAACATATGTTTTAAACAATGGGTGGAGGTACTGCCACTTTTAAAAGGGGCATCCAGCAATCCAAAGGTTTCGAATGCTTCACAAATTAGATCACCTTCGCCATCATCAAACTCTCCCGCTACCTCCCACTCCAAGGTGGGGTCCAGGTCCCGCTGCATATGCCCATGCTCCGTTTGCAGCTTTGGTCTTGTTTACTTGAGTGCTGTCTAGGCCTGATCTAAAATAAAATGAATGAATGGAGGTATAAAAGGACAGAAGCTAGCCAACCAGCTTGGTGAGATGGAGTTGGCACACAGGGACCATCGCTCAAATAACGAGATCCAGTATGGTGACCATCACCTGTAAGGCCAGCTCCAACCAGAAGTTTGCTTGTGGCACATGTTTACAGGAAACAAGCAGCAACACATGATCTGCTAAATATAGGGTGGGCTGTTGGGTGGAGTCTTCAAAAATAAGAGAGAACAATATACTCAGGATATTATCAAGCTGCATCATATTACACGGGCCCCCTTTGGGGGGTAGCGTGCAGATAAAAACTAGAAATAAATATGATTATTTGTTTACATTTTGTGTTTTGTAACAATCAAGCGGTGGTAGGTGAAAAACAAGCCCCTACCAAGCAGGTTTAGGCCCTCCCAAGCAGGTTTTAGAGTCAAGATGTCCACAATAGATCAGATACTCAGGCTGCAACTTCTGTACTGGAAGACTGTGCTCCTGGAGGGAGGCAGCCTTTATCTGATCTTTGTGGACCTAAAATTGGCCTTTGACCAGGTCCCTAGGGATAAATTGTGGTCCATTTTGTCGGACTTGGGGATCCCCCTTATCTCTGTTAACAGATGAAACGGCTCCACGAAAACAACTATGCCCAAGTCAGATATGATAAAACTGATGAGCTTACCAACCCTATTCCAATAGACAGAGGGGTAAGGCAAGGATGTGTCCTGGCCCGACCCTTTTTTGTTTATTCATTTATAGACTGGTAGAGGCTCTGAATGCTGGGAGGGACATAGATGCCCCTAGGCTTGCGAAAAACAGGGTCCCAGCCCGGATGTTCGCCGATGATACCCTCCTACTTTCCAATTCCCCAATGGGAATACAGAGGGTCTTGAATATTTCCGATCTATTTTATAAAAATAGGGGTTTGGAAATTAATTCACTAAAAACTAAATTTATGGTTTTTAATGGAGGTAACACAACATGACCAAACCCTCTTTTAGATGGGAAACCATTAGAGAAAGTGTCTGTTTTTGTTTACTTAGGCTTAACACTCACCGACAAAATGGAGTGGACTGCACACATTAAAAAGGCCAGCTTAAAGTTGGCACAGACAGCTGGGGGGATAGCAAAGATATCTGGGAAGTGCACACACAAAATGGTTGGTCCAGCAATGGAAATTTATACGGCTCAGGGTAGGGGCCTTATATGGAGCAGAAATCTGGGGCCATCGAGTATGTGATCATTTATCTAAAAATGAGAACTCTTTTATAAGCAGCTTCTAGGTCTCCCCAAAAATACACCATTAATGCCACTCTGCATGGACTTTGGGGTCAACCCAATTGCGGAGGAAGTTGCCCTAAGGCCTCTTCTCTATTGGAGACGTATCTGGAGTACTCCAGAGCTTGAGTCCTTCAGACAAGAGCTGAAACAAGTCATAAATCTACAGAGAGTTGACAAAATCCCCTGGCTGTCTTATATCAAAAACATCTTGGCTGCTACGAGGATGGGAGGTCTATGGGCTAACATTGATAAAACTAGCATGACAACTCCCAAGACAGCCTTGTCAAAGATCTTTAGAGCATTCAAACTTAATTAGATAAAGGCCAATTCCGACACAGGCGCACTGACTCTATCTTTTTTAGAGGTAAAAGACCAATACAAGCTGGAATCTGTTCTTGACGCCATGCAGCCCCACTTGCAAAAAACTGTACCTGCAATTTAGGTACGGCGTACTAACATTGAGCATATTTACAAGTAAATGGGGAAATATTTAGATTCAGGGCTGTCCATTCTGTGCAGATAAATTGGAGACAGACCAACATGTTTTATTTGTCTGCCCGGCATACAAGAAGGGTACATACCGAGGGCTACAACAGGTGTGCCTGAATCTTGAGACAAAGTATTGCGCGGAGGCCTTTAGGATCCTAAAATATGACACCAGTCTGCACATAGTGTACTTAGTTACTCTTTACTTATTTTCTATGTGGTGTGTACGGTCATCTATCTTAAAAGCTGAGTCGATTGGATAAGACAAACTTAAGACAGACTTAAGACAGACTTAAGACAGACTTAAGTTAGGATTTTGTCTTGAGTCTATCTTAAGTCTGTTTTAAGTTTGTCTTAAGTCTGTTTTAAGTCTGTCTTAAGTTTGTCTTAAGTCTGTCTTAACTCTGTCTTAAGACAAACTTAAGACAAAATCCTAACTTCTGTGAATACCAAAAGTAGTAAGTTCATTCTGTGAATGCCAAAAGTAGTAAGTGCATTCTTTGAATGCCCAAAAAGTAGTAAATTTAGGATTGAGTCTTAAGTTCTTTCTGTGAATCGGGCCCCATGTGTCCAAATTGCACTGTAATATTTTTTATGTGCTTTTAAGGTCAATATAGGCCGAAATAAAGAATTCTTAAATTGAATTGAAAAACAAGCCTGCAGAGTGTGCCAGGCTCCCAGAGCCAGAGAGGCAGCAATGGAGTGGGAGGTGCTAAGCAGCCTTGGGAACTGCAGGCTGTGTTTTGCCCTGCATTTCCCTTCTCCCATTGGTAAAGTGCTTAGGGAGGTTGGTGCTTGTGTTTTTTTAAACATAAAAATATTTAACGGAGCAGTTAGTGCTCTGAGCCATAGAAGGTAAGCACATAGGATCTCAGAAAGCTATGGAGATAAACACTGACCTGAACAAGCCCACAGAGAGGCCCTGGCTCTACCCCACCGACTCCTCCAATAAGCGTCCCACAGAACCCAAGGGAGGAAACAAAGACAATGAGGAGAGGGAGCGAGCGTTAGCAGCTGTTCAGAACAAGTCCTAAACAAGCCCAGTGGGGGCATAGCAAATAAAGCGGGCACGCACTTTCATTCCTGAACATGCTCAAAGTACCTAAAACACAAACACAGCTCCCAAAGTAAATAAAAAACAAGAGAGCACGACTGCTGTGAAGACAGATCTAGCTTGGCAAATGAAGCGGCTGCAAACCTTCCATCATCGCAGAGCATGAAGGAAACAAAAGTCAAACACTTAACACAAGGAGAGGCAGGTAAACAAATAAAGGTGTGTTCTCAAAGTGCCTTAATAACCTGAAGACTGAGATCACATGTAATACGGGCAGTCCTCATGGGCGGGTACGAAAGTTCAAAAGGAGGGACTACTAAGCGTATTGACCAAACAAACGTCAGCATTTGCAAAGGACAGTAAGAGGAGCCAACAAAAAAGATGAGCGGTGCTTGAAGACCATATTGTAGATACAGCATTTCTCAAAGAGACAGCAACCATGCCCTGCATAGGCGAGACCTACAAACTGTTAATGGAAGACATTCCCACCTAGGCAGGGCCTGGTTTAGGACACATTCCCATTCTTACAACAGGCAAAAAGGCTAAAGTCTCAAGGAAGAGAAAATAATTCTGAGTGCCACCTTCCATTTCGGTATTAATGTCACGCCATCGTGGATGAAATATCAACCTGCAAAAATAAAACATATATAAGGTCATTCTCCAATGCATTGTAACAGTAAGCATATATAAGTAAGTATAGGTTTAATATTCTTAATTCCACATCTAATTACATTGACAACCTAGTGGTAGCCAACAATGCGGATGCAATATTTTGTATTTCGATATTAAAAAAAAAAAACATAGTGGTATAACACACTGTACAACAAACACAGATAGGTAAAATGTCTGATGTGGCTGTGGCAGTAGAAAAGGAAAGGGGATGGAGACAAACTTTTGAGTGTATTTTTCTCAGATGAGGGGACAAGGAACTGTGAGCCAGATGTATGAAGCATTTTTGTGGTAGCAAATGCTCCTATTCGGAGTTTGTGCCTGCTAAAATGCTTTTTTTTCTACAAAGTAATCCAATATTGGAAGTCAGAAAAGTTTTTCTGACTCCTAAAATGGGATAGCAAATTGATATTGGAAGGGCAGTGTCCAAGGCATCCCTTCCAAATACTGAATCAGTATAATAAATATCAATGTTTTGCAAATAGAATACAATCACATATGTTAGTCCTGACATCTTTGCCGTGGTTACCCCTGTCTTTTTGCCTCTACCTCCTGTATTTTTGACGCTGTGCTGGATTTCGTTTTTGCTGGTTTAGATGCTTTGGGCACTTTGCCACTGCTGATCAGTGTCAAAGTGCAAGTGCTCTCTGTGTAAATTGTGATTAAAATTGGTAAACCTTGATTGGCATTTTTGTCTCACCAAGAAGTCCCTAGTGAAGTGCACTGAGTGTGCCAGGGCTGGTGATACAAATTTTACTACTAGTGGGCCTGCAGCACTGATTGTGCCACCCACATGAGTAGCCCTAAAATGGTGTCTCAGGCCTGCACCGCAGTGCATGTGTGCAGTCTGTGAACTGCCACGTCCATCTGGTCAGTGTCCCCACTGGCCAGACCTAACCCTTCCCTTTCTGTACACATTGGTCACCCCTATGGAAGGGCCAAGGTACCCCCTTGGGCAGGGTGCAGTGTATGTGAAAGGTAGAGCATGTACAAGTGCTGGTGACATGCTCTGGTAGTGAATTACAGCCATTTTCGTTTTTCACTATTGTAAGGCTATCTTGCCCATAGGCTATCATAGGGAATGCTGGCTATAGTGGTTACCTGCATATCTTCCCATAGGAGCAAGATAGGGCATACAAGTCTGGTATCCCTGAACTCAGAATTTAATAACACATCTTTTAGGAAAGGTGGTCTTTAAATCCTGTGTTTGAGAACAGCACTTTTAGAAAGTTGCTGTTCTCTTGTCTGACCTTTCTGTGTGCCTTGGCTTGTTTGTGAATTGACTGTCTGGTTTGTGAGTGACAGGGCCTGGGTGGCTCCCAGAGGCTGAGTGGGCCATCCCTGGGCTGAATAGCTCCATCTGCATCTAGAGTGGTGAGAGGGGGAAGCACCTGGGCCTGAATAGGGCTGTGCCTGCCTTCCACAATGCTGGCTCCACCTCCTGCTGGGCGGTTGATGACCCTGCCCTCTTTCTGAAAGGAAAAGAGAGGCCAGGAAAACAAAGTGCTCAAGGAACACCCCGAACTGGTTCAGACCGGGCTCGGAGCCCTCCTGCACAAAGGGAACAAAGACTTTTAGGGGTATAAGTACAGGACCCCAGACTACAGAAAATTAGATCATCCTGGAATCGAGAAGGAACCTCTGCCAAGGAGAAAGCTGGAAGACTGAAGAAGGAAGACTGTCCTGCTGTTGCTTTGCTGGACTGACCTGCAGTTGCTTTGCTGCCAAGGAGAGGGGAAGGACCTTGATTTGTGCCGTGTCCCCTTGCTTGAAGGAGTCTCCAAGGGTCTGAAGAAGAGCTGGTACACTGTTAAGAAGTCCCAGGAACAAAAGGACTTCTCCCCCAGGTTCCCTGAACTCTGCTGAGAGAGTTATGTCCTTCCTAGCATGCTTGGGCCAGTTGTGGTGCCTCTCGAAGTTGTACCTGTGTTGGGAAGCTGGAAACCAAGATTTTAAGGACTTTCTGCAAGTTTTAACGCATCGCTCGCTCGCATCCCCGTCAGTGCGAGGAAATTCCCGCCACCACGAAGGCCGAGAGTCGTCACATTCTTCGCTTGCGGGATGCACCAGACCGGTGCGGGAAGATTACCATCGCTGCGAGTATCGTCGCAGAGCCTGTCGTCAATGGGTGAGATCGCCGCACCGCTTGCTTGCGGACCACATAACGTCGCTGCGAGAGTCATCGCAGAGCCATTGCATCGAGTGGCCGCAAGAGGAGAAGATCGATGCTGAGCCGCACATCGTCACCGCACCGGAGATCGTCGCCGCCCCGAAGATCGTTGCATCGCACCTTTTCCGAGCCGCTTCCACCGAAACCTGTGCACCGGAATCCACGCAAGGTATCGCATCCCTTCCCATACAGACCGGAGTCACCGCAACACGCCTGCTGCATCCAGCGGGGTTGTCGCATCGCCTCCCTAGGGTCTCAGGAGTGACGCATCGCTTGCTTTTCAAGGCTACAGCTTTCACTTGGAACTTTTGTCGCATCTAAAGGTACTCTTGGCTAAAACGTGACACAACTGTGGATTGTTTTAACGCAACCTTAAGAACCCTTTTGAAACCATATTCTTGAACTGTGTATGTTGGATTTTTGTTGTTTTGGTCTGTGTAGTTTTGATTAAATACCTTTATTTTTCTAAACTGTTGTCATAAAGGGTCATATTTTGCGAACCTATGATTCGGAATTTTGTGAACCAACACATTAGAATATAGGTTGGTTTAAAACATTATTTTCCATTCACAAAAAGTTAATGCACAATATGCAACCACTTTTATCCAAATGGAAATTTCATAATCTGGATCCCGTGAGAATGTCTAGTCAAGATATTTTCTGACATAAATATCATGCCCTAAATATCATTTACAGAAACATTGCAGTAATTCATGTAAAACCCAAGCCCACTGTGCAATATTTTGGTAAATATTATCTAGGATACAACATTTATGTCAGACATTACTTTTGTGTACAATATTCTGGTATAGTACAAGGAACACGTCAGACATGTCTTGTCCAATGAACTTTTCAGCACCAGAAACAGCCAGAGGAGAAAGATAATTTATGGGATCTATGGGACGTTCCTTTAACATCTCAGTTACTCATCCATAGACCAATGATCAAAAGTATTAACCAGGAATGGAAAGATCAGAAGAAGTTGATACTCAAAATTCACTGCATCATTGTAGTTGGAATCGCGCACATTCAGCTGATCTAGACCAACCGGGTGGACTTTTGCAGCATTGGACTGACATTTCATAAAGTCTGTCAGTCTGGCAATGCCAGATGGGTCATCTTGAAAGGGTCAGGGTGTGGGCTGCAGGCCTTCCAATTCACACAGTGCTACCTTGTGTCACACAATAATGGCTTTTTTCACACAATTACAATGCGCTGGAAACCCCTGCAGAGAGCACGTTTTCAGCTCATTGTGTTGAGTAATTGGTCATCCAATGTCCATTCTGGGGTGTGAAACCTCCCCAGGACATCAGTCGGTTTTGTTTGCTGTGGAAGTGGGCACAAAGTCCCACCCCACCTAGGCCCCCACCTTCATGAAAACAATTAAAATATTTCAGAAGTTGGCAAATCTGGGGCTGTTTTTTCAGTAGTTTCATAGACCACGTGACCAAAAATAACAGCCCCCATGTATTCGCCCTTCCAAGTTTGCCCACCTAGGAGTGCCAGATTGCCAGAAAGGTCAGTCCAAGACTGGACTGGTAACAGTGGCAGCAGCAGTCAAGAGGATGCTGCAATAAAGAAGGTCCGTGTAGCACACAACTTTGTCACTGAAAGCACATGTTTAGACCGCATATATCGCAATCTCGACATTTTGAGTCTTGTAGGGATGCTTTTTGCAGCAATGCATAATGAACATTTCTGGATTATGAGCAAATTTAAACATAGCTATCTGCATGCCATGTAGGAATAGTTTGAATTTTAAAAAGAAAAAGAATATTATTTTTATAAGTGGGGCTAAAATACCAGAGTCCAACAAGTGATCATTTAACCTCATGAGCTCGTCATGAGGCACAGTGCTCGTGTGCTCAAGACGAGCTGAGCTTGTCATGACCACACCCGTTCCTGTGGAACGCTCAGCACAGCAGGGGAATTATCCCCGAGTGTGAGCGTTCCACGGCTCATGACGAGCTCAGCTCGTCATGAGCACCGGAGCACCGTGCCTCATGACGAGCTGAGCTCGTCATGAGCATGGATGGAGTTTATTCACAGAAGCAACACCTTCTAAAACAAAAGACCTGTCTCTAATTCTGTAAACAAACTAGACAGCTACATTTCTGTTAAACATAAACGTTCCCATGTTTATGATTTGCTGACCAGGGAACTGAATCAGAGACTTTCTAAAATACAAGAAATATGTTATATATCCTTTTTTCACTTCAAAAGAATATTTATGTATTTATAAAGGTTCAGCTGCTATTTTGTAATTTCAGGGGTCATCTTTTGTTAAGTCATTCTCAGTGATGGCCGACTCGGTGATGCAGCAAACGCAAGGTAAGTGGTTTTCATTTTTTGTAAATGTTATTTTCCCTGGTCATCGTCGGTCGACTCCCCCTTCTACCTCACCCCACCGCTCTTACCTGCACCGGCCATCACTGGTCATTCTAAGATAAAAAAGGTAGGCTCAACCACCTTCGGGCCATCAACACAGAACCTGGTCCCCTCCTGCCTAACATGAGGTGTGCCTCACAGTCGTTTTAAACAACTCCGCCATTGATTCTTCCCACGTCTGGGCTTCCACAGGATACTTTCGATGGCTGCAGACATCTGCACATCTACCTGCTGCCAAGAATTCCAGTTCAACAGCAGCTTCACACTGATCATTCTAAATGTGACATGATAGTCATCTGCCTGTCAGGCCGATGTCACCAGCAGTGTGGCTTCAAACACACACCTGCTCACATTTCCATACACTCCCAGTTGAAATAGAGTTCTCAGGAGTAAACAAGACAGTGAAACTGTATAAAAGCAAACACACCGTGCAAACAATCAATACTTCAGTGGACACCTCTAAATACAACTTTCACAAGCTCTCATAAGCAATAAAAATATTCATTATGTTGCCGATATTTTATCAATATTTGAAAATCATATGTTTTGTCAGAACCTGTTTGAGGGCTCCGGGCACTTAAGGGTTACCGGGTGTCAATCAAGGTGATTGAGTCAGTTTTCCCTGGGGTCTTGCTTTATTCTACTATGAGGAATGAAAACGACAATAAATTCACCAGTTTAGTATTTGAATCTTAGGGTAGTGGGTTGAGCAGGGAAAGGCTTTCTCGGGGAGGTGGTGTGGGGTAAGACACTCAGGGGCCTATTCACAAACTTCATTTTGTCGTATGTTTAGTAGTACTACAATAACACTGCTCGCATACTACGGAATGCTATTCACAAAACTACATGTGAAAGTCTCCCCATCTACCTCTTCTACCTTCTCTGTCCGGAGATCTCTACCTCAATTACAGAGATCTGCTACTATGTACATATATGTTTTTGTTTTAAAAGTAGGAGGGACAGGTGGAGTGGTTGGAAAATACAGAATTACTATGGCTAAATAGATTGTGTTTACAGAGGAGTGGGGAGGAGTTTTGATAGGGTTAAGGAGGGGTTTAGAGAGGGACATGCACACACCCATAAACGAGTAAGTGCATTCCTATTCATAACCTGCACTTCTAAAATTACTATAGGCAAAAATTTCCCAAAACAGTCATAATTTGTACACTTGTGCAGACCTGGAGTGCATAAAGCACCACTCACAGCTCACCGCTGGTAATGCAGCACTCTCCCTTAAAAGATAATGCAGACAGGGACTTGGAACCCTTTAGTAAAAAGTGTTAAAATATAGCAATATATTTTGACTTTATGAATATATTTATATAGATGTCATATAGGGCCATATGTATGAAGCTATTTTTCTGTCGCAAACAATGTGAATCGGTAAAAAATAGTGTTTGCGACAGAAAAATAGCAATTTCTGATGTATCAAAAAAAAATACATGCAAAATAAGGAATCGCTATTTAGCGAGTCCCAAAAACTGCGAGAACCCGAAAACTGCGAATACTATTGCGATTCCCAAATTTGCGATGAAACCGCTTAGCGAAAATCGCAAATCTAGAAATCGCAATTAAGGAATTCGCAATGATATGTATCAAACATTCACAAATTGCGATTTAATGAAAATCGCACTTTAGGGAATCGCAATTACCTCCAAGTGGGAGCAGGTGGTAACCAGGTGCAAAGTATATTAGGAATCCAGAATGCAACACTTCCTTTCCACAATGTCTGGGCTCTACATGATAGTGAGGAGGAGAAGACTGAGAGCTGTGGCGCAGAGGAGGAGGCGGCAGGAGAGGATTTTCCGTGCGCGCACCACCATCTTCCAGCGCACTGAGGAGGACATCTACACCCACTACAGACTGGAGGAAGAGAGCATACTTGATTTAATAGAGGAACTCAGACCCTACCTAGAACACCCCACCCGCAGGCACAAGCCATACCCACACACATTCAGGTCCTGTGTTCACTACACCTGCTGGCCTCAGGTAGTTTTAAGGGGATCATAGCCTATGCAGGAGGGGTGTCACAAAGTGCCCTGTCGCGCTTCTTCCATGCGTTCCTTGATGCCATGACACATAGGATGCAACACCACATACACTTCCCCAGCACCCCACAGGAACTAGCACAGACCAAGCAGGAGTTTTACAACTTTGCCCAATTCCCCCACGTCATAGGATGCATCGATGGGACACATGTTGCCATATCCCCCCCTCAAACGTCGAGTACGTATTCAGGAACAGGAAATGCTACCACTCACTCAACATACAGGTGGTGTGTGATGCTAAAAACATCATCACAGATATAGTGGCAAAGTATCCGGGAAGCACACATGACGCCTTTATCTTCCGTCACAGTGGGATATACCTTAGACTCTCAAGAGGTGATTTTGGCGAGGGATACCTACTAGGTAAATGCTCACAGACATAGGCCACATTTCCACTGACTAGCATGTGCATTACAGTGACTAACTGTTAACATTTCGAACCACAGGTGACAGTGCTTATGCAGTCCGAGATTTCATCCTGACAGCGTACCTCAATCCTGCTACTGCTGGGGAGCGGCGCTACAACCGGGCACACATTTCAACAAGAGGCACCATCGAGAAAACATTTGGCATTTTGAAGAGCAGATTCAGGTGCATTCATAAAAGTGGAGGAGCACTCCAATACAGCCCCGAAACCTGCTGCAAAATTGTTGTAGCTTGTGCCATGCTGCACAACATCGCTACCAGGAAAGGGACACCAATGGAGTTGAGTGATTCTGAGTCAACCGACGTGGAGGGACCTGGACCTGTAGGCATGGAAGCTGGCATAGCTGGTGCTGCAGCTGGGCGACAGAGGCGTGATGAGATCAGCGCAACTACTTCTAGGTGAGTAATAATGACACAATGACAACTTCTATCTTAGCAAATGTGTTTTAATTGCAACAGCAACAATGTCACACATTCACATTGGCAACTCCAAACACTCTCAATGTGATGCACATGTTAAAATCGCAGTGCAACAATTGTACTGGAATGACTGCACAGTCAACTCTGTAGTGGGCCATATTTTGCCCTTATTAGTCATTTCAATTTGGCTGCACATCCTACTGGTGTGTAGCAGGCCTGTTGCTTCTGCCACTACGGAGCCTCTCAACAGTGGGTGTTGGGGTGGTGGAGCTCCGCACAGACTGGGAGTCCTCCTCACTAGGAGTCAGCACTCCTGGTCCTGCGGTGCGTAGGGCACGCAGTTCATCCAGGGCAGAAGTGGACTGCACGACAACTGTGGCAATGTCCTCAATGCCGTGAGAGAACTCCCGCTGGGTTTCTATGGTCCGCCTGGACAGTATATTTGTAGAGGAGGCCAGGCGGTTTATTGCCCGTGTGTAGTGGTCCATGCGGGCGAGCTCCTTGCGCCTGGCTGCGCGTTCTACTCGTAACTCGGCAGTTAGCTCTTGCACAGCACCCCTGAATTCTTGACGCATGCCCCTGATTTCTTCTCGCACACCCCTGAACCCTGCCCTCATCTCACGCTGAATTCCCTTCATATGTTTTGCCCTTAGGCGGTGTACTTGGAGCATGTGCAT
The DNA here is from genome assembly GCF_964263255.1 of Lissotriton vulgaris. Taxonomy (NCBI): domain Eukaryota; kingdom Metazoa; phylum Chordata; class Amphibia; order Caudata; family Salamandridae; genus Lissotriton; species Lissotriton vulgaris. Next base: position 824,707,214 of record NC_141685.1, on the reverse strand, counting down.
TTCCAGCCCAGCAAAAAACGATTCGTCCTGTGGATCAGTGGAGCTGTGGGCCGTGTGGGGTCGACGCCTGCCTGTGACCTGTGGACCCAGGCTGTGTTGTGGCCTTGACTCCTGCTGCTGGGAACCTGGGGCATCAGACTGCACAATGGAATTGTTCTCATCATCCTCGTCCTCCAGGACTGGTAATGGCCTGACCCTCCTCCTCCTGTGTCCCCTTGTTGGAATGCCAGGACTGTCCTCCCCATCTGTGTCCTGAACCTGGCTAGCATATCCAGAGTCTTGGGGTCCTGTGTCTCTTCCACTGCCTGTGGGCTTATGAGTTGCAGGTGCTGTGGATAGAACAGCACACATAATTATTTTTTGTTGCTAAAGTATGATGTGAAAAATAAATTATTTCACAGTTTTCCCTTACTTTACTTTGGTCATTCCCTTTTCCTGACCTGCACATGTGAAATTGCATGAGATGGATGCTACTTCAAACATTTCTGTCTATTCTGACTACATCTCCTACAATGCATTGCTGGGACTGCCTGTGTACTTGCTCTAGCGTGACATGTGGTTCCCCTAATCCCTAGGTTGTTGCAGGGTGTTGGGGGGGGGGGGGTTGGGGTGGAAAGGCATGCTTCTTACCTGGTCTTGCAGCTGGTTGGTCTGAGCTGTCAAGCACGGACACGCCCGCAAAACTCTCCGGAGCCAGTGTGCCCTCTACCAGTTCCTCCAGCAGTGTGGATTCAGGCACATCAGAGGTTTCCCCACCGGTGAGTTGAGACTGCTCCAGCCTGGCTGCCAGTTTTTCTTTGGAGCGCTGGCGCAGGTCGTACCAGCGCTTGCACAGCACTTCAACACTCCTGTGTGTCACTCCAAGGGCATTTACTTTTGCCTGTATGCCTTCCCAGATGCGTCTCTTTCTGGCTTCAGGCGCCTTGTGTGAGCTCCTCCCAAATAGCAATTCATGGTTTGGGACCATCTCTGTTATTAAAGTTTCCAGTTCTGCTTCTGAGAACTTAAGCTTTCTCTTCCTGGATGTTTCACCTTCTTGCTGCTCCTGCTGGGTGGCTGGCAAATCCTTCTTCCCACTCTCAGCCATGGCTCCTCAGTAGCAATCCTCACTCTCACACTCCCTCACAATGTATGCTGAAGCACCATGGGTAATCAGTCACTTCCTGTATGGTGATGTCATCAAACTGCATCAGGATTGCGATTGGATGATTCTAGAAAATCGCAATTTTGCGTTTTTTTGGGCAAATCGCTAAATATTAGCGAATGTGTTGATACATTCTGATTTGCGATTCTGAATCTGCGATTCGGTAAAAATCGCAGATTCTGAATCGCAAATCGGATTCTTCATACATATGGCCTATAATGCTATAAAATTACATTGATATTGAAATGTTATATACATAAAAAATAAATATTATATTATTACTAGCAGCCCGTCCCGACTAAGCATGGGCGGAAAATCCGTTCCGCTCGCGGATTTTGCGGATTTTGGGTAAATTCGCAATCCGCGAACGCTCGCGAATTTACCGAAAATCAGCAAATTCGCACGCAGCGGATTTTTTTTTCTTGGTGATACAATTTTGCGGCGTGCGGTGTAAGTTCGCAATTGCGGCGGGCAGCAACAAAAATTGCAATTCTGCACAAGAAATCCACTAGCAAGCAGCATAGACCTTCTGAAAATGATGATTTTTATCAGAATAACTCCTCAGGTTGACATTTGCCTGCACTTTTTGGGATTTGAGGCCTTTTGACTTTCTTTGGATCACTTTTGGATTAGAAATCAACTTTCACAAGTAAGCTTGTTTGGGGCATTACAGTTGCTGTAATGCTGTTCTGCAGAAAAACGAGTTTTGCATAAGTGAAAGCATTCAGCAGGTGCAAAAGTTCAAACTCATCATTAGTAACCATTCCCTGTAGTGCTTCCTGACTGGGGCCCCTCCAGAGTTCAGTTGCTAGTTGCAACAATTGTATGACCCTGCTCTGACCCTCACAGCAGGCTCATAGAATAGCTACAAGTAGGCCACAAAGGTCCTGGAAAAAAAAATGGCACTGCAACAGAAAGCAAATTACAGATGAGGAAGCAGGTGCCAGACTGGAATTTTAAAACAGTGACACATCAATAAATCAACCCCAAATTAATTCATGTCAGTTGAAGCAGGGCAGGTGTGCTTGCTTTTTCCCCCCATAATCTACAGTGATGATGAACAAGAGGGTGGCATTGATGTACCAGAGGGTGGCATGGGTGAAACAGAGGGTGGCAGGGGTGAAACAGAGGGTGCTGGGAACCTGTGATGATGAACCAGACGTAGAAACAACATAATCGCGACCTTTGCGAGCCGACATGTAAGTTCGCAATTGCGAACTGGTACAAAACCCTCGCGAACTGGCAGAAATCCTTGCGTACACAAAAAACAAAAAAAATCCGCAAATTCGCGGATTTTGCGGATTGCGAGTTCGCAAATTCGCAAAATTTGTGAACGCCAGATTCGCAAAATTCGCCCATGCTCAGTCACGACCTTGTCCGGGACCAACAGGCTTCCCCGCCCCCCGCCCGCCCCGACATTGTCCAGCAGCCCGGCCCCCGCCCGGCTCATCCCCCGCCTGCCCCGACCCCCGCCTGCCCCGACATGGGTCCCCTTTCCTCAGCCGCCGCTCCTGTCCGCTGCTTGCACCGCCGCTGGCCTGTCCGCTGCTCCTCACATCACCGCTCCTCCCCTGCGCCATGTTCGCCGTTCCCTTACCTCAGCCGCCGCTCCTCCAGCCTGTCCGCTGCTCGCACCGCCGCTGGCCTGTCCGCTGCTCCTCACGTCACCGCTCCTCCCCCGCGCCATGTCCGCCGCTCCTCGTCGCACTCCTGGATGCCGCTCCTCCCCGTGCTCCTGACGTGAGCACGCACGTCTCGGCCGGCGCTACTTCGGAGGGACTACTTTTTTTTTACTGTAAATTTTTAAAATAAAATTTTTTTTTTACATTTATATAGCCTTTAACCATCTACACACCCTGACGATTCCAACGGTGTATCGGTTGTGTGGATTGGCGCTGTGGTTCCCGAGTTTACCCGCCTCAAAGTCTGAAAGTTCTTCCTTTATTATAGTAGTATAGATAAATATTACAATCATCTTTTTTAACTCAAAAATAAAACAACTTTACATTTTTGAAACAATATTTATATACATTTTCTAAATAACTTTTTCAAATTCGTAATACATAATCAATAAGTAAAACATTTTAATGTGGTTGGCATTTTTTTAAATACATCTTTGAAAAAACAATTTTAACTTAATTTAATATACTTAAATTAATTACATTTTGAATGCAACATTACATTAATTGATAGTGGTGCAGCAGTTTTATTTTGTTTTACATTTAAAATAGATATATGAAATGTATTCACATTATTATTTAACATGAAAATAATTTTTTTTTTCAAAGGTTGTGTAATTGTGTAAAATGTTCCTATATGTTATCATAAGAATATTCCTATCTCTGTGTTGGAGAACTCTACCTAGGTGTCAAAAGTTATACTCATATATGTGATTTTGCCTCCTAGTTCAGCGGGTGGAGCCATGTAAATCACATGTTGTAGTAAGTTTAACCTCTTCAATAGTTAACAGCCAAAAGTAGTAAATTTTCTACAAAGTGCAAGAGCAAATTTACATGTACAGATTAAATCACAGATGACATCATGTGTAAATTTAGCTTTGTAAATAGGCCTCTCAGAACTCAGCCACATGCGATATAGCTCTAAATAAGTCAATTGTCCAGTAAGTACTTTCTCTAAAGAGACAGTCAAGTGATCAAGTGATTTGGTTTATGTCCAGAACGCTGCCCCTTTGGTCAGTCTCTTAGTCTCTGATACCTATTATTGTGTCTGCAGTACAATGATATCAACATTGAAAATGTTTTGGTTTGTCCAATACTTCTGTGAGCCTCAGCACTTTTCTGCCTCAGAATTGCTGCAATGGTGTGCTTAATTCATGTTTGGCAACCACAGGTTGCAGCCGACCAGAAGTAGCGCTGCCACCTCCAGGCTCTACCTCTTCCCAGACGGCTCTGAAAGGAACATAGCAGTAGTGGCTGGGCCCTGGAGTTGCAGCAGCTGCTCTCACCGCAGTCACAGGCTAAAAAAAAACACCACACAAACCAACAAAAAGCCAATGTGAGGAGTCTTCTTCTTGTGTGAGGAAGGAGTCCCATGGGGACTACAGATGTTCCTGGAGCTGAGCTAAGGATCTCCAAGGGATGCAGTCATCAAAAGGGGATCAGAGGTTACAAGGTGCACTTACAAGTAGCAGCACAGGTATAGCAAACGAAAGGGAATCATCAGTCATGGCTCGGTTCGAAATGAGCTCTCATGGGAGGAGATATTTTTTCGTCACTCTCCTGGTAGTTCTTCTGCCTTTCCCTATATGCGCCATTTTTCCTTACCTTTCCCAATCATCAATGTTCCCTGTTCTACTCCTTTCCACTTCTTGTCCGGCTCCCCAGCATATGTGCTCCATGTTTAAAAATTTAAAAAATATATATTTATTCTTTTTTCCTCAGGGTCCAGCAACTGGAAAGTTCTACCAGGCATTTCACTTCCTTTTTGCACTCGTGTATAATTGTTTTCAACTTTTTCAAATTTTAATTTAACATTATAAAATGACTGCCATGTGCCATGACTCACGTGGACACAAACCTCATGACACAAACATTCACATTGGTGGAGATCTTGAGATGGGTTTCTTTAACAGAAAACCGATAGCACTGCATTCATGTGCGAATAGAAATGAAAAAAAGCAATTGGAAAGCCAATATCTCAGCCTTTGAAAGATGCAACCTATTGGATTTTCCGGTGCTTATTATGATATAATATCTGTTCTATATATTAGATGTTATTGTTCTGTTAAGTGTAAAGAGCTCTGACACCCCCATGAGGTAATAGCAAAAAAGATAAGCAAATACATTAAATAAATAAATGAATACAAGCAATCAGGGGCTGCCATCAGTCTACATTTTACTTAAAACGTCGGCTGCTCTTGACACGCGTTTAAAGGCTAGTGAAAAGGCTGAATCTGATGGGGTCAGGCTAGGACTATATAGTCTCTTTCTTAGAAGGGTCCATAAATATGGGAAAATAAGCATCTTGTTCTGCTTCTCTCAGCGTCTTTAGGGCTGCACCAAGATCAACATTACTCCTGCCCTACCCAGCAGAATTATATCCACCTTACTATTCCAGTGATGGAGGTGATTCCCCAAAAGACCCTCCACTAGGAAAACATTCTCCAGTTGTAAATGTAGAACAGATCTACAAACCAGATGTTTTCTTTTACCGCTAACTTTGAATTAAGCTCCTTTGCATTTGTACATAATCTTGCCCTTGCATATCCTCAGAGCTAAATAGTCAAATAAAAACTTAGTAAACTAGAAGATCACAGGTTCAAGCCCTTACAGAGCCACCAACGTTTAAGACTTGCGAGGTCGCTAACTGAATATTATTGATGTGGGTAATGTTAACAGCTGTCATGTCGGAGATAATGATTAAAAAATACAGATTTAAAAAATAAATCACAAACAAAAGTACCTATCTACAAATATGTCAACATGTTTCTATTGCCCTCAAGCACCTCCAAATAGGACTAGCAGCGGAATAGGTATTTAACCCAGTCCTACAATATTTGGGAGCAGAGTTTAACAGGATGTTTGGAATGATTAACAACGCCCTGTAAGAAACTGGATTATTATTTGTGGTGGCTGATTCCCACCTTAAAAAATAATTACAACCCTTGTCAGGGTGAACCCTCAAAGTCACTAATTCCCCGGAGCTCAACCACCTGGTAGCTATGGCACAGAGCAGAAAGGCTTCACTTAGGGCAATGTGTAAAGAATTTATGCTGTATCTAAACAATAATAAAGTCAAAATGCAAAGCATTAAAGATCCAAAACAAAACTAGAAAAAAAGGAAAATATAAGGAACAAAATTATACCAAAATAGCAAAAGTTCAATAAGGGAAAGGGAGATATGCCCCAACAGTTGTTAATGGTCATCGTAAATTGGCATCTATGTACAGTTTGGGGCTGACCATGATGAAATATGAGACGGACATCCCAACCAAGTTTGTACTAGTTAAATATTTTACTTTCTGACTTAGAGCCTGATTTATAAGTTTGTGCAGAGGGAACTCATTTGCAACTGCAGTGGATGTTCCCTTCCCACCAACATAGAGGTCTGCCAGCCCAATTTTGATGCAACCGAACCTTACGTTTGGCTACAGCTGTGATTACTCCATCATCTCCGTAGCCAAACTTCTCAGATGGCCTAACATAGTAACATCCGTCAGAGAATTGGCTATATCTCCACCCACCTAATTAGGAAGGGTGGACTTATAGCTATTTTCTTTTCTGTCCATCGCCATTAGGCAAACCTTGGTGTGAAGGTGAGGGACAGTAAAAACAAAACAGTACCCCGCTCGCAACAGGAGATGACTACCATGGTGAGGGGGCATAATCTTTGGAGAAAAAAAAATTTTAAACTTTTTCATGCAAACAGTCTGTTTGATTGGTTCATGACAGGAAAGGGACCTGCGCTCTACATCTTATTGTTTGTTTGACCTGATGTTGTTTGAGTATATTTACCTACTCATGTGGAAATAACTAACAGAGTTGTAAGGTTTACTTGGCATGGGCTATTCGGAAACTCATAGCATAAGGTAATCAGGCCAGATATCGACACACAAGCTGGAATCCCCCTTAGCTCTCTGTATACGGTGAACACATTAGCAAGACAAGGAGCATGGGTTAGTTAGATTCTGCTAACTACCTGTTGAAAGGATTTCACTTCCAAACTTATATTTGAATGTTATTGTCTTATTTGAGAAGATATATGCTTCACGGCCTAGTGAGAGTGATGGCTTACCCTAATACTTCATTTAATTTTGTGTGGTTCATATATTTTTTTGATTCAGTTTGAGCCGCAAGGACAATTCTTATTGACGCTTCCACCTCTATCCTGATTAGAACTAAGAATGACTCTTAATCGATGCTCACCTCTTCTTACCTAGATTGAGGGAAGCCCTACAAGCGAGAATTATTTACAATACATATCTCAAGTCTAGTGCTTAAATAGAACTTTTTGTGTTGAATTGATGCAGAGTACCTAGGAAACCACTTTGAACTCTACATACAATTAACTTATCCACATATAACTTATTAATTAATGTTTATTGGGAAACCTTTTCGTATGATTCACTACAGACATACAGTGGTGACTGTTACATGGAAGTAGCAGTGGGGTGAGGTGGGGGGAAGGGGCGGCAGTGGGGTGAGGTGGGGGGAAGGGGCGGGAGTGGGGCTCGGGTTAAAAAATAAAATCACTTAGCTTCTGGCCGGCCAGCTTTCCTGCATCTTCTTCCTGGTATCTTGGGAAAAACAAGAAGCATTGTGATTTGTCTAAGTTTAGTGACACGGTGCTCAGCCATGGGGTTGGAGGGCTGGGCATGTTCTCCATGCAGGCTGTAACCCAGCTGTTGCCTGGTGGATGCAGGTATGTGTGCTAGTAAGAGTCCGGCTGAGCGAAAGCATCTGGGAGGTAGGTAGAAATGTACGTGGCTGTTGAGGTAGGCAGAGCTGGCATTGTGTAGTTCTACGTATGTGTATGTGAGCAGTTTGGAATTAGAGCACTTGTGTATGGGGAGCCAGTGGAATTCTCTGAGATGTGGGGTGATGTGGATGCACCGTGGTAGGTTGGGGAAGAGAATTGCTGCTGTATTTTGGATAATGTGGAGCCTGTTTCGGAGCTTCTTGGCGACAGAATGCATTGCTCTAGTCAAGTCTGCTGCTCATCATGTTCTGAGTAACCATTTTCCTGGCATTTCCTGGTAGCCATTTGAAGATCTTTTGTAGCATCTTCAGGATGTGGAAGCAGGTAGAGGTGACTGGGGTACTATGGCTGTCATCTCCAGTCTGTCATCAAGGGTGATTTCCAGATTTCTGGCAAGGGTTGTGGGGGTAGGCGTGGGGCTGAGATCACCTGACTACCGGGTAGACTCTCAGGTGGAGGCTTTCCTTCTGAAGATCACCACTTTCATTTAGTCTGTGTTGAGTTTGATGCAGTTAGAATTCATCCAGGTGACTTGCGCAGTCCTGCAGGTGGCAAAGGTGGTTTGTTTAGTTGGGGTTTCATTCAACAGGGAAGTTATCACTTGGATGCTATCTGCATTTGAGAATAAGTTGATGTTGTGTGATCTGATGAGGTCTGCCATGTTGAATAGCGTCGGAGAGATTATCCTTTAGGATCTCCTCATAAGAGGTTCTTGACTTATGACATTTAGGGTGGCAAGTTGACATTTTGTGCTCTTCCTGTGATGAAAGAGCAGATCCAGTTGTGAGTAGGTCTTTGGATGATCGTTTTATGTAGTCTTCTGATCAGGGTGGAGAATGTGTTGAAGACTGCAGAGGAGTCGATCAGTATGAGTGTCGCTGGGTCTCCACAGTTGGGGATCAGCCTGATGTCATCAGTGGCTGCGATGAGGGCAGTCTCGGTTCAGTGGTTGGTCCGGAAACATGATTGTGTGGTGTCTAGGAGCAGATGTGCATTGAGGTAGTGAGTGAGTTGCCTGTTGATGGCCTTCTCCATGATCTTGGCTGGATAGGTTGTAAGGGAGATATGGCAGTAGTTTGCTAGTTGAGTGGGGTCTGCCAAAGGTTTCTTTAGCAGTGTGTTGACCATCACATGTTTCCAGGCCTCCAGGACCATCTTCGTGATGATGAAGCTATTCAGGATGAAGGTGAGGACTTCACTGATTGGGCAGCACCCATATTGAACATCGGTGGGGGCAGGGAACTTCTGGTGCCCTGGAGTGGATGGTACTCATGATATTGGTCTTTTTCTTCAGGGGTGAGAGTTCTCCAGGAAGTCAGGGTATTTATGTGGCTCTTTTTGGGTAGGCTAGGGGTGAGGGTGCAGGGGTTCGATTGAAGGACACAGCTATTGAAGATGGTTTTGATTTTGTTGATGAAGTATTCTGAGAGGTTGCTCCTGCGAGGGGGTGATGCTGTTTGTCATGAAGGCTGGGGTGGTGAAGTCTTTGAAGATCATGCAGATTTATTTGCCACTATTAGAGCTTTTGTCTATGTCCTCTGCTATGACTTTTTCTTGGTTTCTTTGATTTGCTGATTATATCAACTCAGGGCTGCTTCATGTGTCTCTTAGTCGTTTTCAACATGATTCGTTCTCCAGCTAGTTTCCAGTTGTTTGCCGTGTTTTGTTACGCAGTGTTCTTCTGTGTACCAACTGGCCTGCTTCTGTGTACTCCTCAGTGTGTTTTTTTTGCAGAGTACAATGCTAGGGTTTGGCGGATTCCGGGGCAGGGTGTGGAGACAGTTGGATTTCAAGATACTAATCCAGCTGATTTTGGCCAGGCTTTAGGTTGCAGGTCTTGTCTGGCATGGCATGCCAATTTTGGAATTGGACGGTGACGTGGTTGGTCCAGTTGAGTTGGTTGGTTGAGGTGATGTCAATCCATTGAAAATGGTGAAGACAGGGTTGAGGGTATGTCCGGCAGGATGATTGGGTCCACTGATGTGTTGTTTAAGTCCCACATTCCCTAGGCTCTCTAGGAGTATGTGCTGTTCCAGTCATCCAGGTTACAATTGAAGTCTTCTAGTGGGATGTAATTGCTGGAGTTTATGGTGAGAGAGGTGTTTCAATTCAGCAATGTTGTCTGTGAAAGTGCATTGTGGTCCCAGTGGTCAGTAGATGCATGTTCTTCTTAGGGTGTAAGATACTGTGATTCGCTGCTTGAAGTGTAGGTCCTGCATGTTAGGGACTGTGTTCTCTGTTGTTATGTTGCAGTTGAAGGATTCTTTGAACATTATCGAGACTCCTCCCCCTGGTCTGTGTTGGCAGTCTTGAAATGCAAACTTGTTTCCTGCCTGGATAGCTATGGTGATGTGGGTTGTTGATTCAGAGGTCAGACCGTTTTCCATTAGAAGAGGAGGTCCAGGGCATTTTTGTCCAAGATGTCCCAGATTCCTGTGGTGAGTTGGCTGAGCAAACACAAGGAGATGATGGACGGAGCGCTGAAACTTTTCAGACACTCACCCCCAGTCACAGATCTAGGTTGAATCCATCATCTTTCTTTAGCTCACTTCGTCAACTCAGTTCAGACCCAGCTATATGCAAATCAGTCTTGACCCTGTGCCTCATGGGAACAGTCCAGCCCCAACTGCCAAACCAGGTCTTCCCTGGACCGTAAACAAGCATCCTGGGACCGGTTTCTGGGTAACACCCTTCATCAGCCAGGCTAGCTTGAATCCAGTGGCAAAGTGAGCAAAGGACCCACATCTGGGCATACCCTGCCAACTTAGGGCAAACAAAGCAAACACAAGGAGATGATGGACGGAGCGCTGAAACTTTTCAAACACTCACCACCAGTCACAGATCTGGTTTGAATGATCAGGTGTTGAGGAGCGTGCATGAACGTTTGTCTTGGGGAGTGTGTTTGTTGGTGGATGAGGGAGGTGTTCTGTGCATGGATGGAGTAGGTGTGGTGGGTTTGGTGTTGCATTTGAAGTGGGAATGGGCGAAGGGGAAAGCGCACTCTGTGTAGCGTGGAGCTGTGCGGCAGCAATGTGTGGATGGATGCCCTGGGTTCAGCATCCGTAGGAGTGCCACAGAGTAGCACAGGGCAGTGATAGATCCAGAGTTTGTGGCCCTGGACACGGTCCAGACATTGAGGGGCTTGGATGGACTATTCTTAGGGTCCCAGTGGTGCATTGGCACCACAGCTGCCAATAACTAGGTACTGGGGGGCACAATGGATGGTAGGTGGAGCTTAGAGGGAGCACGGGAGAGGAGCAGCAGTGTGGTAAAGCAGGTAAGGAGTAGGTGAATGAGAGAAGGGACACTGGAGGAGAAATATGGGAAAAACTGGCACCATGAGATGGCAGAGCAGGAGGGAAAAAAACCAAGGCAGAATAAACAAAAGAAGGGCAAAAGAGGTGAAACAAGGGCAAGAGAAAAAGAATAAAAGTACAAAAACTAGCGCAGACCACAAAACAGGCACAGAGTGAAAGGGAGATCACAAAGAGAAAAACAGGGCAAAATGAGAAGAAACATGCATAGTATGAAAAAAAGAGCAGAGTGAGAGAGAAAACCAGCAAAAGTACTAAGGGCCTCATTTATGAGGCCGTGCATCACTTTTACGCCACCGGTGCGTCACTTTTTGTGACGCACCAGCAGCGTAAAAAATGTGCCTTGTTGCACCATATTTACAAAGTGACGCATCTAGGTAGATGCGTCACTTTGTAAACCCCTGCATCCCATTATACCTGCGCCAGGTATAATGTATGCAGGGGGGGCGTTCCGATGCAAGAAAGGGTCATAGAAGTGACGCAGTGAAATCTATAAGATTTCACTGCGCCACTTCTAGGACACAAATGCATCCATTTTTTATGCCTGCCTTACAGCAGGTGTTAGAATGATGCAGGCCCTTTCACATGTGGCTTGCCAGATGTGAAAGGACACATTGCCGGAGTTGCGTCACTTTTGTGACACACTCCAGCAATGCGTCACTTTTGCGCCATACAATTACGTCAGAAATACTGATGTTTCTGTAACTCCTTGCGCCATGATGCGTCATACTGTAAATATGATGCATCATTGGTGTCGCAAGGAGGACGCAGTGAAAAGTGACGCATCGCTGTTTTCAGGCAGCGATGCGTCACTTTTCATAAATGAGGCCCTAAAATAGCACAGAGCTAAAGATAGATCACAGAGAGAGAGAAGCAGGTCAACAAGAGCAGACACGTACAAAGTGTGAAAGCAAGAGCATAGTGTGAGTGAGAAAATGGTCAAAAAGTACCAAATAAAAGCAAAGATTGAAAGAGAGATCACAGAGAGAGAAAACAAGGCAAAGAGAGCAGTTCGAGAAACGTGTGAATGAAATGAGCAAAGAGTGAGTGAACTAGTGGGCAAAAGAGTGCCAAGAGGAGCTGGAGAGGGAGTGTGCAGCTGGAGAGGCCAAAGCAGAGGCGGGACCATCAGGGGCAGGAGCCGGGTCCACAAGGGCCTAGACTGGTTGAAGGACTGGTACAGGTAAGTCCAAGGAGCGCAAGGCCAGTAGTTCCTGCTTGCCTTAGTGATTCAATTTATTTAAATCACCTCGCGCTGTTGTATATTTATTTAACTTGACTCGCGCTGTGCATTAATTATTTATTTCAACTCGCGCTGAGATTTAATTATTTATTTCGAGTCGCGCTGGGATTTAATTATTTATTTACAGTTGCGCTGGGATTTATTTAATTAATTTTACTTAACGCTGGAAACTGATCTGTGCCCCCGGTGCCGTGGTGCATCTGCTGCCCCTGCCTTAGTCTCCCTTTGACCCTCCATCTTGTTTACTCGCTCCCTGGCCCGCCCCTCCTCCCTGCTACCGCCTCCCAGCTGCTGCCCCTCCCACCCACGAATAGAGGGCTCCCTACCTCCACTGACGCGCTGTGATTACCTGGACCTGATCCAGCACGGTCGCTCCCCCCACGCTCCCTGATCCCAGCTCCTGCTCACGCTCTGGCTTGCTGGTGAGACCGAGACTGCAGATTTGGAAGTGATTCAATTTATTTAAATCACCTCGCGCTGTTGTATATTTATTCAACTTGACTCGCGCTGTGCATTAATTATTTATTTCGACTCGCGCTGAGATTTAATTATTTATTTCGAGTCGCGCTGGGATTTAATTATTTATTTACAGTTGCGCTGGGATTTATTTAATTAATTTTACTTAACGCTGGAAACTGATCTGTGCCCCCGGTGCCGTGGTGCATCTGCTGCCCCTGCCTTAGTCTCCCTTTGACCCTCCATCTTGTTTACTCGCTCCCTGGCCCGCCCCTCCTCCCTGCTACCGCCTCCCAGCTGCTGCCCCTCCCACGCTCCGCCCCCCTCCACCATCCATTTATGGCCAATGCCCCCACGCGCAGCGTCCACGCGCTGCGTCCACGCCGAAGGTGTGCCAAAGGTAAGCCCGTCTACGCCCGTCCGCGCCTGGCCCGCGCCTAGCGCCAGAGCCCCTGGTACACGTAATGCCCACCCCTCCCGCATTACTTATGATGCCACCACCCTCCTAGCCCTTAACCCCGGCCGCTCCCCCAACTGCGTCCAAGCCGCCCCTGGACACACCCATGGACCCTTTTCCTGCTACTCCTGCAAGTTCGACGGCACCAAGAACAACTCCTCATCCACAAACACACAACAGATATCCATTCCCAACCACCTACAATGCATCCTGCTCAACACCCGCTCGGTCCACAGACACGCCAGTGACCTCTGGAATCTACTCGACACCATCTCTCCGGACGTCGCCTTCCTAACAGAAACATGGATGAATACCTCTTCAGGCCCAGACATCACCATTGCCATCCCGGAAGGCTATAAGATCACTCGCAAGGACCGCACCGGCCACACAGGAGGAGGCATCGCTATCGTCCATAAGAAATCCATCCGCATCTCAACCAGCTCAGACATCAATCTCGCCAACTCTGAACACCTTCACTTCCAGATCCACATCGACCCCAAGACCACACTCAGACGCACCCTCCTTTACAGGCCACCAGGACCCCGCGCACAATTTAGTGAAGACATCACGGACTTCATCACTCCACACGCGCTCCCCTCCGAGGACTACATCCTTTTGGGAGACCTCAACTTTCACCTTGAAAAGAACAATGACCGCAACACCACCACCCTTTTGGACAACCTCGCAAACCTCGGACTTAAACAACTTGTCACTACCCCCACCCACATCGCAGGTCACACACTCGACCCCATCTTCACCTCCAGCAAGCATGTTTCCTTCAGCCACACCACTGCTCTCCTTTGGACTGACCACAGCTGCATTCACTTCACCTACAACAAGCCTACATCCAACAACTACCCCCGACCCACATTGCAAAGAAACTGGAACAAAATCACCATCGACCAGATCTCATCATCGCTTCTTCAAAAGCCCCCCGCCCAATCCTCCAACTCCGACCAAGCAGCCACCAACCTCACCCAAAGGCTATCCAACAGCGCCGACACCCTAGCACCACTGAAAAAACGACAAATCAAACTAGGCAGCAAGAAGGCCTCCTGGTTCAACGATGACCTTAAGAAATCCAAGAAATTCTGTCGCTCCCTCGAGAAGGCCTGGAAAAAAGACCCAACCACCAGCACCAAGGACGCCTTCAAAAACGCCACCCGCATACACCACCAACTAATCCGAAATGCCAAGAAAGCAGCCTTCAAGGACCGTCTAGATAACAACACCCACAACAGCAAGGAATTATTCAACATCGTCAAGGAATTTACCAACCCATCAGCCAACTCCAATGACATCACCCCCTCTCAAGCCCTCTGCGACTCCCTAGCCTCATTCTTCTACAACAAAATTGCAGACATCCACAACAGCTTCGACAACCAACCCGGAGATCAACACACCCATTCCCCTGCAGGACCCCCTCCCCCCCTGAACATCCTCAATGACTGGAAGCCAATCTCTACTGAGGACACCATCCGTCTGATGAACTCTATCCACTCAGGATCCCCCACAGACCCTTGCCCTCATTACATCTTTAACAAAGCAGACTCCATTATTGCACCGCACCTCCGAGACGTCATCAACTGCTCCCTCAACTCCGCAACCTTCCCGGAAAGTTGGAAACATGCCGAACTCAGCGCCCTCCTGAAGAAACCCACAGCTGACCCCACCGAACTCAAAAACTATCGCCCTATCTCACTCCTTCCATTCCCGGCCAAAGTCATCGAGAAAGCTGTCAACAACCAACTCGCCGCATTCCTCGAAACCAACAAATCCCTCGACTCCTCACAATCCGGCTTCCGAGCCAAGCACAGCACCGAAACCGCCCTCATCGCTGCAACAGACGACATTCGGACTCTACTGGACAATGGAGACACAGTCGCCCTCATCCTCCTTGACCTCTCCGCAGCCTTCGACACAGTCTGTCATAGCACCCTTTTACAGCGCCTCAGAAACGTCGGAATCCAAGGAAAAGCACTGGAATGGATCACCTCGTTCCTCACCGGAAGAACCCAGAGAGTCCGCCTTCCACCATTCAAGTCAGAGGCTACTGAAGTCATCTGCGGCGTACCTCAAGGGTCCTCTCTCAGTCCCACCCTCTTCAACGTTTACATGAGCCCCCTCGCGACCATCGCACATCAACATAACCTCAACATCATCTCCTACGCCGACGACACTCAATTGATCCTATCACTCACCAGAGACCCTAACACAGCCAAAACCAACCTACACGAAGGAATGAAAGAAGTAGCCGAATGGATGAAGCACAGCCGTCTGAAACTGAACTCGGACAAAACAGAAGTCCTCATCTTAGGTACCTCCCCCTCTGCCTGGGACGACTCCTGGTGGCCAGAGGCCCTTGGAAAAGCACCCATCCCGACGGACCACGCACGGAACCTGGGCGTCATCCTGGATTCCTCACTCTCGATGAACAGACAAGTCAACGCCGTCTCCTCATCTTGCTTCAACATTCTTCGCATGCTCAAAAAAACATTTCGCTGGATCCCTACCGAAACTAGAAAAACAGTCACCCACGCCCTGGTCACGAGCCGACTGGACTACGGAAACACCCTCTAAGCCGGCACCACCGCAAAACTCCAGAAAAAACTACAACGCATCCAGAACACCTCAGTCAGGCTCATATTAGACATCCAGCGTAAAGAGCACATCTCTGATCACCTGAAAAACCTCCACTGGCTCCCCGTCAATAAGAGAATCACTTTAAGGCTCCTAACCCACGCACACAAAGCACTCTACGAAATCGGACCCGAATGCCTCAACACACGACTATCCTTCTACACCCCCTCCCGCCAGCTATGATCCTCCAACCAAGCCCTTGCCACTGTACCTCGCATCAACAAAACCACCATGGGAGGTAGATCCTTTTCTTACCTAGCAGCTAAAACTTGGAACTCACTTCCCACTCACCTTCGCCTTACTCAGAACCACCTAACATTCAGAAAGCAACTCAAAACATGGATATTCGACAAGTAACTCCCCACCCTTCTTCAAGCGCCTTGAGACCCTCCGGGTATGTAGCCCGCTATACAAATCTTTTGACTTGACTTGACTAAGGTGTATGCCAATTCGACCATGTTTAGAAAGAGGGAGCACAGACACTTTACTACTGGAAAGTAGGGGTAAAGCGCACAGAGTTGTAAAGCCAGCAAAACAAGTAGGGCAAAAATCTGGTGGGACATCACGCAAAAGACAGCTATTTCGTCCAGCCTCCATTTTTGTTTCCATTATTAATAACAAGCATTTGCAATGCAATAGGTCTTGCATTTTAAAAATTTTGACCTACTGGTATTGAAACGGACAATGCCTTTAATTATTACAGGTTTTTTAAACAGATAATAAATAAAAGGCATTGCCATTTATAATGCCAATAGCTCAAAGTCTCACAATTGTGAAACCTATTGCATTGCAAATGTGTGTGCTTGCTTGCACCATGGCCAATGGCATCAATGCGACACTACTGGTACCAACTGTTTCACGGGGCGACATCAGTGCACGACGGAATCTAAATTGAGCGTATAAAGGTGGATATATACACAGGGCCGGACTGGGAACCAAAACCGGCCCGGTAAAGTGCTCGGACGGCCTTGATTTTCGGCCAATTTTGTTGCAGGGCTGATTTTGCAGCTATGCTGCATAAACGGCCCTGTAACAAAAACGGCCCCCTGGGGGCCCAAAACCGGCCCCCAACCTTGCGGCGCACCGGGCGATTGCCCTGTGCCCGCAACGGCCAGTCCGGCCCTGTATATACAGTTTTTTTTTTTTTTTTGTGAAGTCTTATATAGCGCTCGACTTACCCTTGGGCATTGGGAACCCGTCCTGGCCTTTCCCTGTGAGATAACCCGTACTGGGCATCCCCAAGGTGAAGGCCATGCATCCCGCCGCGGGGGGCTGTTGTGGAGATTAAGCAAGCTTAATGCCCAGAGTTGCAGAGTGTGAACCCATGATTAGAGTGGGCACCGAAGCGAGAATTATCGAGTTCGTGGACAATTGGGCTCAAGACCCTGCCGCGCCGGAAATTGAACCCTGGTCCCGGGCTGCCCTCTGCTTCAGGGTATGCCTCCTCTAACCAGTGAGCCACAGTTTGACATTGCACAAGTGGTAGACCAGCAACATTTATCATATATGGCCAGGAACCACGCTTTGCCACCGGAGGGACAAGCCAAAGACCTCATTTGGTAAACATCACCAAATTTGTCAGCAGAAACAAGCTCAACATCTGTGTAAGGCCCTCAGTAGGTCAGGCTAGTAGCGGTAACCCAATTTTGTAATGTAACTATTACCGGAAGCTTATTTATATGAGAAAGAACTAGCATGTTTTTAGCATTTAAAGGTGTGTAGTTAGCACTAGGTTTGGACGTGTGCCAAAAGCCACTCAGGACTTGTGCAGAGAGTGGTTTTACCACATTCCTTGATGAGGTAATACCACTTTCCCTGTATTTAAACTGCAAAATGTTTTTTAACGCATCCATTACATTCTGGATGCGAACCCAAGAGAACTGTGTGCACTGCCTGTTAAGCAATTCTCTTCTACTCCAAGAAGCACTTGAATTGTGCAAACTGTACCTATCAAACTTCAGTGCACACCCAGAAAAGAGATATCTCTTGTACAGTTCATCGGTGAGGGAGCCTCTAGGCGCTTTCGAAAGTTAATGAACGTCACCACGGCTTGTTTTATCGATCTCGAGTGAATGAAGACTGAGTTGAACCTCAAGGCCTCGAACCAGTGACCTTAGTGTAGTCTAATAGGCCACCAAATAGGTCCATGTTCCCTAAAAACATGCACACAAGCCCAAACTAGTACTATTGGACAGATGTCTCCATAAAGTATGTCTTAGCACAACTCGCCCTCACCAATCACCTTTCACTTCTCAGGGCCTATGGACTTTCAAGGCTACAGATAGCATCTGCCATTTAGGGTAACATTTATGTTTTAAAAAAGGATATGAAAAATAATTGGCGGTCCATAGTTAAGCGACGCGAGAACATACATTTTTGATATTTTTTGTTGCTGCACAGGCACATGCGAGCAATATCTTAACCAGATTAAACTATGGGTGGGCCGATAGTTAGGCAGTCCGGGGTCGGAGTGTTACCATTCTAGAATGGCCCCTTACTTGCCAACTGATGGAGAATTGTTGGTTGGTCTCACTACTACTCGCTGGTCTTGTAATTCGCTGTCTCAGCAGAGAGGCCAACAATTAAATAAGCAGAGTGTGAACCCTCAAGTGAGTGTAAGTTCTGTATAACTTGAGGATGGTCCCTCACATTTTAACAGATTTGTTCCTATTTCGCATACATCTTTTAAGTAGGAAAGATTCACTGTATGTATTTTCTCATCTCTGATACATTTTACTTGTTTCTTTTAATTCCTGCATAAACCAAAGAGCCATGTCGGCACAACCTGTTGTAATGTGGTCTGAAGGGAGGGGCACTGGTTGACAAAATGTGGAATACAGCCACATTACATAAGCTTGCCTGAGCCTCTGTGCCTCGTGGTAAACTACAGCTGTCATTGGAGTGCTCAGAGCTGCTTCTTCATTCAATTTAAGCCATCGCTTTACTCCAATGAGAGCATCTGAGCATCCTGCAATTGATGGTCTTCGCACAATAAAAGTGTTTACGTACCTCAAGCTTCTTTTTCGGCTCTAAACCTTCTGTAGGATTTTCTTCTGTTTCCTGCTCAAGGGTCTCTTCGCTGAAATGTTCTTAATTGCTTGTTTCTTTGCTGCTTTCTTGGAGGGCAGAACGAGAGCATTGCTTGTATCTACTCCTTTCAGCCTTTCGTCGTCTTTGTGGGGCATATTACCAACAACCAGCGAAAATTATCGCTAAATAGGCTTAGCGACAATTTTTTTATCGCCAAGCATCGCCGTATTTTATCGCTGAGATAACGTGCTATTAGCAACGTTTATCTCAAAAGTGATAAAATACCTGGTGATAGCAGCGAAATGCGTGAATATCGCTGAGAATACAGCGATATTCACGCATTAGCGACAAAATGATCTTAGCCATGTTATCCACCTTCCATTGGATAACTAAGAACTGGTCTGGGCAGGTGTTAGTATTTGGAGATATTCGCCCTTAGCGCGAATAATTCCATCGCTACGCCTGCCTTGCTAATAGACAATAGCGATGTTAGCGACTGCTTTCAGTCGCTAACAGGTTGGGTACGCCCACTTTGCATGTCATTAGCGATAAATATCGCTGACATGCAAAGCGGGCCCCAAAACGCTCGCTATCGCCTACAAGCTGTTGCTAACTGCTGTTAGCGACAGCTTGCTATTAGGGCGATAGAATTTTCGCCGCTTAGCGGCCGAAAACGACCGATAAAGCGGCGAAAATTGCCTATCGCCCCCCCTTGATAATAACCCCTTAGTTACTGGTGCAGGTACTGCATCATTGAAGCACATGGCCCTGGTGCTGTGGGTGCGGCGGCGATTTTTACATTGACACAAACATGGGAAATAACTGGTGCAAACTGAAACTATACTGTTTTTGTGCGTGCTTTTAAAAATAAATACGCTATTCCCTCACAGTTAATATTAGCAAAATACTGGTACTATATGCAAGTGAAAACCGTGAATGCAGTTTGCACAAAGCTCTAAAATAGCACTGGCACAAAAGAAAACAAGTGAAAGCAAGTCGCAGTACCATAAAGCGAGTTTGGGCTTTCATTTAATGTTCTTCCCGAAATGTTCTCCAGGCAACACGTTAATCTCTTTGCACGCTGTGTTTGTGCTGCACATTTAGAGGCTTGACAATACCATGCTAAGTGGGGCTCAGCAACACCATCACTGCCGTACCAAAATGGTTAAAGGGACTTATGGAGGGGGGGCACAATGAAAACAAACTGCGAGGGGCGAAAGGAAGGAAACGATGTAAATAAAAAAGATTCAATTGAAAAGAAGCGGGACAGGTAAATGACAACAAACTGGTGTCCAGCACCATAGCTACAACAAACTGGTGTCCAGCACCATAGCATTTACACTGGAAATGCTGTGCTTCTGTCAGAGGGTGGTTGGAAGGCGGAAACAGCAAGGGTCCGGGACCAAAGCAACCTTTAACCCCTTGGGTGCACGTGACTGCTGGGAGCCGTCACGCATCACGGTGGGCGTGTACGGAGGACGGCCCCAAGCCGTCCGAACCCCGCCCACTCATTATTTCCTCAGCACCGCGGCGGAATTAGCGCCATGGTCAAGGTGTTAAAAAAAAGCTTTGTTAAACAGCAGATAAAGAAAGGAAGTGCAAGGAAACTGTGCTTGGCCGGTGCTCCTTAGCCTTGACCAGGAGTATTGCATCTGCTGTAGGAACAACTTAGGAGGCAGCAAAGAAAAGCAACGGAGGAGGGAGCCATTGGTAAGTAGCGGGTGGGTATAAAGTGCTTTTGTTGAAAACACCAAGTCTTGCAGCAGCGCATGCATGCTGATGCTCGACCTAAAAAGTACAGGACCTATTCACAAATAGGTATTTATGCGTACATAATGTAGTGCTACTTTACAAACACACATGTGCTATTTACAAACTTTCAGCAGGAGCACTCCACCTCTCCTATCTTTTCTATGTGGAGATCTCTGCCACAAGTGTAAGATCTCTGCACGTATAAGTCTCTGTTTTATGATCTCTGAACTTCTCTTTGATCCACCTTCTTTCAGCCTACCACTTCTTTTTGATGTCCTCTCAGGTGCACACTTCCACCCCTAATGCATTCACCCTATCAGCGACGTTCTTTCACTTGCTCACCTTTTCTTGTCTATTGACGGTGCTTGGCAGTGGACAGCCACAAAGGTAACTACAAGGTGTGTCGCCTCCTCACAGAAGGTCCACTTCCCCTTCATCGGTGATGGCTAGCTCCTTGTGGCTGGAGCAGAGCTCTGGTAGTATGGATAGTCAAGCAGTCCAATGGAAGAAAACAGCGCCTACGGTGTGGGTTATCTTTATGTGTTTGGAGGATTAATGAGTGTGAAGCATGTGTGATTTAACTCAGATATGTTGATTCCCAATTCCCTTTAACTGAGAATTCTATGTCAGGCAGCAGAGATGTCTGTCCTGTTAGCTGATATCTTTCGAAACAGGTAGAGAATACACATCTGAGTTTATCGTAACTAGTAGGGCTCTAGGATCATGAATCCGTTATAGGAGACTTCACCCTCTCATTTGAGGGGAAGGAGATTTCCATTCGAAGGAGATTTTCCACCAAGAACTCGTGAATGCCACCGAGGAGGAGATATCCCCCTAAATATAGGCAGAAATCAATGCACACCGAGATATCCCTACAGAAACGTACCTTTGTGAATAGGGGCCTATATTTTCACAAGGAATAATTTGCAGTGCTTAAAAATCTGTGGAAAGCAATACAAAAGGGGATGATGGCCGGAGCGTTTGAGCAAATCAAACACTCACCCCCAGTCAACTGATCTTGGTTTAATCCATCACCATTCTTTAGCTCACTCAGCCACCCCAGTTCAGACATGGCCATATGCAAATTAGTCTGACCCTGTGCCTCATGGGAACAGTTCAGCCCGAACTGCCAAGCCATGTCTTCCCTGGACCGGAAACAAGCATCCTGGGACCGGTTTCGGATTCATAATCCTCATCAGCCAGGCTATCTTGAATCCAGTGGCCAAGTGAGCAAGGGACTCATGTCTGAGCATACCCTGCCAACTTAGGGCGAACAAAGCGATACAAAAGGGGATGATGGACGGAGCGTTTGAGCAAATCAAACACTCACCCCCAGTCAACTGATCTGGGTTTAATCCAACACCATTCTTTAGCTCACTCAGCCACCCCAAAAATCTGTGGAAGCCAGCACTATCTAACAAAACAAGTTATTTATATTTTTATATATAACGAAAGCACTGCGTTTAGCATAGAAACAGAATGAGGCATAACTCTTGAAACATTAACATAAGTGAATCTTGACTGAAGTCAGAAAATTACATTTTCTACACTATTAAAGCTGTTTGATAGCACACAATGTATGCCTTTTTTTTCTTCAATTCCAGGTTCGTTTAAAATGCATTGCACATTTTTTTTAAAAAATGAATACCACATTTACTAACATCTCATTAATTTTTGTTGACATATCTCCCATCTGACTTTGAGGAAAATTGTATTACTTTTGCATTGTGGGTTTTGTAATACTTCCAGATGAGATGTAATTTTTCTAAGCAGGGCATATGATTAGAAATAGATACCGTATATTCTAAAATATGCGTAGTTCATCTTCAATTGTTCTGGAATGTATGCTGTAACAAAAAATCACCCTTTTCATATTTCATAAACATCTTCAAACCAAGATATTTTCGTGTTCATATTCTCATTAATGTATGCCTTCGTGTATGCAGTCTGGCTCTGACTGTCAGCAGTGATCCAGCAGGGAGCTTTGGCTGTCAACTTTAAAGCAAGCTCAATTTCAGTTTCAACCTTAAAGGCAAACCATGTGAAGTTAAAGAGATACTCCATGCTGATTATATTGGCCGTGCTGTTTCTTGAATCTTCAAGATCCTCTGCATCTAGAATAATAAACATTGTTTTTGTACACTTCACGAAGGATGGAAAATGACTTTGGGTCATCCTCAGACATTTTAAGAAATTAATTTCCATCCGCTTATAGTGAATGCTCAGGTTTCTGTTTTCTGAGTCCTTGCTTTATTTACCCCTGCTGGAGCCTGGGGCTTCGTGAGCAAGCATTAGTTCATCAATAGTGTATAAGGTGCAGTGGCACCGGGTCCACGGCCCAATGTGGCCCACTTTACACCAGCTAGTGGCTATTTTCACTACCAAACAACGGATTGGGGTCCCGATTTCATTACTTGCATTTGCGTCCATTGCGCTGCATTAGACCCCCATATGATGTGATTTAACACAGGTCCCAAGATGCTTGTTTCCGGTCCAGGGAGGACCTGGCTTGGCAGTTCGGGCTGGACTGTTCCCCTGAGGCACAGAGTCAAGACAGATTTGCATATGGCTGGGTCTGAACTGGGGTGGCTGAGGGCCATATGTATCAAGCAAATTCGCATTCGCAAAGGCCGAAATTCGCAGAATTTTGGTCTTTGCGAATGCAAATTTACTAAATGGTATGTATGAAGAAAAATCTGGTGCAAAACAAGGAATCGCAAAATTTGCGATTCCTTATTTTGCAATTGCATTTAAGGAATCGCAAATTTTGCGATTCCTTAAATGCAATGTATGAAGCAAAAAAAATGCAAATTGTCCTTAAAGAATCGCAAATTACCACCAACTTCAAGTTGGTTGTAAGTTGCGAATTCCTTGAGAAATGCACATTTTTAAATTTTTCAAAGTGCCATGTGACGCACATACATGCCCTTAGGGCATGTATGTGTGCCACATGTGCACCCATGCTAATTTCAGGGGTGCAACAGGGTGTCCTTTGGACACCCCTGCACCCTTGAAATTATTCTCAATTTGCGATTCTCAAATTGCGAATCGCAAATTGAGAATAACTTCCTATTCATTCCTATGGGCCTCCTGGCCCATAGAAATGAATGGGAAAGTATTCCTTAATTGCGATTCGCAATTTAATAATCGCAATTAAGGAATACTAAGAATTCGCAAAACAAATGCGAATTTGTACATACATACCAATTTGCGATTCTGAAATAGCGATTTCTAAAAAATCGCTATTTCAGAATCGCAAATCAGCTTGATGATACATATGGCCCTTAGTGATCTAAAGAACGATGATGGATTCAACCCAGATCTGTGACTGGGGTGAGTGTCTGAAAAGTTTCAGCGCTCAATCCATCATCTGTTTGTGTGTGCTTTAACACAGTTTGCCCATCTTTTTTGCACAATTCTTAACTGAAATGAAAACAACGTGACAAATTGACAGGTTAAGAAGCAATATGTGTGAGCTTTGAAGTACTAATAGTCAATACACCATGGATTGACTGTCCTTGTAAGGGAATTTTCCTGACTAATGATATATATGTATATATATATATATATATATAGAGGTGTGTGAAGTGGCAAAGGTGAGCAACTCATATATTCCTGTGATTTGGTTTTTAAACTTTACAAGCTTTGTACATTTTGAAAAAGGGAGCGTTAACATAACAACTCTTTGTGGTAATGGGGTCGTGCGGAGCTGTGGCTGGACTGCTGCTGCTTGTCAGTTGCCGCTGCCATGGTACCCACACTTTAGCACATGTGGAGAAACAACGCCTCCTGTGAAAATTCATTTTATCCTACGCTGCCTCAAACCATCACCTGAGCCTCCCCCTCACCTCCAGACCTAGTACCTTACTGCTTCCTGCCATTCTGTGTATGACATTCCCAGAAGCAGAATGTCCCACATTTGTAGGGTAAACATCTTGGGGTATATTTACAAGCCCCTTGCGTCACTTTTGCGTCACTTTTCCCATGTTAAAAATGACGCAAAAGTGGCGCAAGGGGCTTGTAAATCTGCCTCCTTGTTTCTAGAAGTCAGTCGGGGCCGCATGCGTTAGGTGAAATACATTTCACCTGAGCAAAGCGGTTAAACGTGTCATGTCTTTAGAGATCATAAAGTATCTTGACTTTTTCATGTTATGTTATGTTTTGTGTCATGTTATTTGTAATTGTATAGTGCACAACTCATTTGAGAGTCTCTCCTAGCTCTGAAGCAGGAGCTGTATCGACCAAGCCGGGACCAGGGCCTTGTGAAAAGCCAGATCTTCAGTTTCTTGCAGAATTGAAGAACTGAGAAGAGGCTCGGATATTCTGGAGCAGGTCGTTCTAAGTTTTAAGTGCGAAGTAGTAAAAGGCACGACCACCGGATCTGGTTCTGCATGTGCATAGGGTGTGTGCGATTAAGAGTCCATCTGAGCAGAGGTGTCTGGTAGGTTTGTGAAAGTTTATGTGGTTGAGATATGTGGGGCCAATGTGTAAGGCATTGTATGTATTTTGAGGAGTTTGAAAAGTTCTTGTTTGTGGATTCGAAGCCAGTAGAGCTCTTTGAAGTGTGGGGTGATGTGAGTGTGGGGTGATGTGATTGTGGAGTGACATGAGTTTGGGGCGGGAGGTTGAGGCTGACCCTGACTGCTGAGTTTTGTATGATATGAAGTTTTGCAGTCAGTTGTGCATTGATGCAAGCACAGAGTGCATTTCCATAGTTCACCTTGCTGGTGATAAAAGGAATGGGTGACTGTTCTCCGAGTGTTGGTGGGGAACCATTTGAAGATCTTGATAATCATGGGTATGTGGAAGTGGGAGACAGAGAATGCTTTCACTTGGCTAAACATGGTGGGAGAGGTGTGGTCCTGAGTTAGGCAGGCCACCAAGTGAAGTCCCAGAGCGATGTGTTATTGCTGAAGATTACTAATTCTGTCTCATTTGTGTTGCGCTTGAACATATTTTCCATCTGGTGATTTTGGTCATACAGGTGGAGAAATTGGTCTGGGTCTTTTGCATTTTGTCAGAGAGGGACAGCTTGAGCTAGGTGTTGTCAGCATAAAATATGATGATGATTCTGTGGGTGCAGATGACGGTTGGTGAGTGATGTCATGTAGATGTTTAACAGAGTGGGCAGAGTGAAAATCCTGAAGTTCACAGATGAGGATGATGGCATCTGAGATGAAGGTGGCCAGGCTGACCAAGTGGTTGCAGCCTGTTAGGAAGAAACAAATCCACAGAAGTGCAGGACTTTGGATGGTAGCTTTTTGTAGTGACTGGGTAAGGATAGAATTGGAGATGGTGCTGAAGGCTGTGGAAACATCCAGTAGGAAGAGGGTTGCAGTGTCATCTTTCTCCATGATCATTCGGACGTCATATGTGGCGGCGATAAGAGCAGTCTCTGTATTGTGGTTGGATCTGAATCTGGATTGAATAGTGTCAAGGAGGTAGATGACTAGGCATTTATTTATCATCTTCTCTATGACTTTTGCCAGGTAGTGTACCAAGGAGAAAGACCTGTAGTTGGCTAGCACCTTTAAGTCTACTGAGAGTTTTTTGAAGAGGGGGAGTATGGTGGCATGTTTCCAGGCATTCGGGTAGGTGGCTGTGATTGAGTCATTCAAGATTGGGGTGAATCCTATGCTGTGCTGATGGGGTCCAGTTCGTTGATGAAGACATGGTGTGGGCAGAGGTTCATAGGGCGCTCTGGAGTGTGTTGGCAGCTTGGTCGTTGTGGTCTCTTGAGTGGTGACGGTGGTCAGGTGGTCATGATAGTCCTCTGGGCATTGGTAAAGATAGGCAGGAGTGCTGCAAGTGTGGAAGGGTTCGGTTGGGGCTTGAAGTTTTCATCCCGAACGGCTCCAAGATCACCCACAGGGATCGCGCCAACGGAATCGGAGGAGGAATCTCCATCGTCCACAAGTCTACCCTCAAGGCGCCACCCACGCAGACGACACCCTCAACACCGCCGAACACCTGCGCTTCTGGATCCACACCGACCCCAACACCACCCTCAGAGAAACACTCCTCTACAGACACCCCGGACCCTGAGCTCAGTTCAGCGACTCGATCGCCGACCTCGCCTGCACCCATACACTCGGACAACAGGGACGCCAACTCCGTCACCCTGATCGACAACCTCGCCGACCTCGGCCTCAGACAGCTCGTCACCACACCCACCCACGCAGCTGGCCACACAGTGGACCCTGTCTTCTCCACAGGCACCCACGTTGCCTTCGACCACACCACCGAACTCCACTGGACCGACCACCACTGCATCCATTTCCCCTACAAGAAACCAACCATAAACCACCTCACCCAACAGCTACCTCACCGCTGCTGGAGCAAAGCCATCGAAGACCAGCTGATCACCACCCTTGCCCAGAACCCACCCACTGACCCCGCCAACCCAGACGCCGCAGCCGGCAACCTCAGACAGTGGATCGACGACTGCGCCAACACCCTTGCCCCACCCATGTAAACCCTCCAACAGCCATGCCATCAACAGAGCTACCTGGTTCACCGACGAGCTCCAGACCTCCAAACGTGCATGCCGGAAACTGGAGAATATATGGCTCCACAAACACATACAGGACAACCACGCAGCCCACAAGGACGCCACCCGCAAACATCACCACCTCATCAGATTAGCCAACAGATCCTCCTTCAAAGACCGCCTGGATAACAATGCACATGACAGCAAAGAGCTCTTCAGCATCGTAAAGGAACTCTCCAACCCCAGCGTCAATGACATCCAGCCCTCACAAGAACTGTGCGACTCACTAGCCATCTTCTTCCACCGCAAGTTCGCTGACATCTATGACAGCTTCAACACCACGACCGCCCCGACTTCGCCAGACTCCACCTTCCCTGTGAACACCACCAGAGCCAACCACCTGACCTCCTGGTTCAGCGTCAACAACGACGAGACATGCAAGGTCATAAACTCCATCCACTCAGGATCCCCGTCAGACCCATGCCCACACCACGTATTCAACAAAGCAGACACAGCCATCGCACCCCAACTACGGAAGTTCATCTACATCTCCTTCGAAACAGCGACATTCCTGGAAAGCTGGAAGCATGCCAAAATCAACGTTCTACTCACTAAGCCCAAGGCGGACCCCAAGGACCTCAAGAACTTCTGGCCCATCTCCCTGCTCCCGTTCCTGCCGAAGGTCATCAAGAAAATCGTCAACATGCAACTGGCCCGCCACCTGGAAGACAACAACATCTTGGACCTGTCTCAGTCCGGGTTCAGACGAAACCACAGCACCGAGACAGCCCTCATCGCCGCCACAGACAACATCAGGCGCCAACTAGACAACGGTGAAAATCAGCCCTCATCCTCCTGGACCTGTCAGCCGCCTTCAACACCGTCTGCCATTGCACTCTAAAGACACACCTCCTAGAAGCCAGAATGCAAGAAAAGGCCCTTGACTGGACCACGTACTTCCTGTCCGGCAGAACACAAAGCGTCCGCCTCCCGCTCTTTTGATCCGAAGCCACCGACATCATCTCCAGCGTCCCCATGGCTCATCCCTCAGCCAGACGCTGCTCAACGTCTACATAGCCCCCCTCGCACAAGTGGCCCGCCATCACGACCTCAACATCATCTCCTACGCTGACAACACCCAGCTCATCCTATCCCTCACCAAGGACCCACACACCGCCAAAACCAACCTCCACGAGGGAATGAAGGCCGTCGCCGACTGGATGAGGAGCAGTCATCTGAAACTGAACTCGGACAAGATGGAGGTCCTCATCGTCGCCGGACCCACCCCCTCAGCCTGGGGCGACTCCTATTGGCCGACCACACTGGGAACAGCACTGACACCCACCAACCATGCATGCAACCTAGGATTCATTTTCGACTCCTCCCTCTCCATGTCGAAACAGGTCAACGCTGTCTCCTCCTCCTGCTACAACACCCTCCGCATGCTCCGCAGGATCTACAAGTGGATCCCGACCGAAACAAGAAGAATGGTGACACAGGCCCTTGTCAGCAGCAGACTGGACTACGGTAACACACTCTTTGCAGGAATCCCAGCCAAACACCTACGACGACTACAACGCATCCAAAACGCCTCCGCCCGACTGATCGCCAACGTCCCCTGCCGCAGCCACATCCTCCCGCACCTAAGAGACCTACACTGGCTCCCCGTCGACAAGAGGATCACCTTCAAGCTCCTCACCCACGCACACAAAGCACTTCACAACGCCGGACCAGCCTACCTGAACAGCAAACTCAGCTTCTAAACCCCAACCCGCCAGCCTCGCCCTCTCCGCTGTCCTCCGCAACCAACGAACAACCTCCGGAGGCAGGTCCTTCTGCTACCTCGCCGCCAAGACCTGGAACACCCTCCCTACCCACATACGGCAGACCCAAGACCTCCTCCCCTTCAGAAGACTCCTCAAGACCTGGCTCTTCGAGCAGTAGCGGCACCCCCCTCCCCTCAGCGCCTTGAGACCCTCATGGGTAAGTAGCGCGCTTTATAAGTACTCTGATTGATTGATAAATCCTGACAATATTGTTCGTGAAGAATAGGGACAGCTGCGTGCAGTGGTCCTGATAGTAGTTACACTGGTGAAGTTTGTTTGGTGAACCTGAGCTCTTCCATGTACCAGCTTTCTTGAGGTCTGGTTCTCATGGCTTTATTGGCTTTGTAAGGGGCCAGGGTATCTGCGCAGGACGTCATCTAGGCATTGAAATTATGGATGGAATCATGGTGTTCAGAAGACCAGTATGCTTCTGAGATCTTGTTCTAGTCCCACTGTGAAGATTTGGTGATGCTATTTCTGCAGTGGTGTGGGATGAGTATGCTGAAGCTGATGAGGGTGCGGTCAGACCAGGTGATTGGTGTAGGCTTGTCCATTGTAATGATTATAAAGCTGCTGAAGATGGTGCCCAGTAGGTGTTGAGCAGCATGTGTGGGGCTTTCCATTCGCAGGGTGAGTCTGAGGTCTAACAGGTCCTCAAAGAGGTTGGCTGTGTTGGGATTGCGGAGGTCTCCCAGATGGTAGTTGAGGTCACATAGCAGGATGAAGGCACTGTAGTCAAGGATCAAGGGGGACAACACAGTCTGAGATAGTGCTGCCAAAGGTGGCAGATGATTCAGGAGGGTGGTAGATGAGGCAGGGTGTCGTTGGTGGTGATGAAGAGTATAACTGTCAAGTGATCCATGTTGCTGGTGGCGCTTTTAGAGGTGGCGGAGCATTTGATAGATTCTTTAAAGATTATGGCAATTCCGCCTCAGGTCTGTTTATTCAGTCCTGTCTTGTCATCTTGAATCTGGGGAGGGGTGTGCTGTGGCGATGAAGAGGGGCGATTAGGGAGTCAGACAGGTTTTGGTCAGGAGGAGCAGGTCTGGTGAGTGACTGTTTGGCAGATCCCAAACTTTGGTGCTGTGCTTAGTAAGAGTGTGGGTGCAGAGGAGTGTGTAGGGCAGAGCGGGTTGTGGTGTAGTGGGGGTTGGTGTATGTGATCATGCGTGTTGAGTGTGTTGGGTGTGTGAGGTGTGTGGGTAGAGGAGAGTACATGTGAAATGACAGGTGGTGCAGGACAATTTTTACCATGTGCTGTGAGTTGGGGCAGCAGCCCTGGGAGATGTAACCTGAGCCCAGGACACAGAGGGTTGTGGAGGAGTAGCGATGGGGGTGGGTTAACGGGCAGGTGAAGGGCCAGGGTACTGGCGCTGGATGCAGACGTGACATGAACGTGCACATGCCTGCAGCATGCCTTCAGCTTGTCAGCAGCTCACCCATTGCTCACATCCACTGTACATGTCCACTGTGCATCTGCACTGCAGTATCCATTAAGTGATCGAGAAACCAGTGATGAACCACTTTTTGTGCAGAAGGATGATGACAAATCTAGTAATGTCACTTCCTGTGCAGATGGATGATGGGCAATCCAGTGATGTCCCTTCCTGTGCAGATGGATGATGGGAGATGAGTCATTTTGCTTGGCTTCTTCATTTAAAAACTCTGTTGAAGGGTAACCTTTTGCCAAGGCTCATTATGAGTGTATCTATGCTATATGGTGCTGGGCAAATATGTGATCCTTTCTCAGTAGCCTACAGTAGCCTCATCATGGGTTTTCTTAACCACTTATCCATGCAGCAGAGTGCAAAACAAGAAAAGTTTTCCATTTCACAGGCATTGTCAAAAATAGATGAAAGGTCATGCTAGGTTCAGGCGTAAAATCCTAGTTATAAAATGTATATGATCCTCTTGTGAGAGGCATCCATCTACTTCTTCAGTACAATATACTACTCACCACAGAGAGGTGAGGATTGTTAGCCACCCTAATATACCTCTCAACCAACTGGCAGGAAAGGATAAGATAGTGAGAAGGACTTTTGTGGCATCTCTTACTGTTTTGCAAGGAGATTTGTTGTCTCACTTTACATCCGTGTTAGAATTGGCATACGTGCTGTTCCCAGGAAGATGGGAAGGTGTGGTAGGTCAAGATCAACTCCCAAATATTGTTTGTTCTTATTATTATGGTAAAAACATCGGGATCACAAAATGATGGAGGACCACATTATCAAGAATAAGTATATACTTTTTTATTTCCCCGTTTATGAGACTGTAGTTAGACTGGTAATTCTCACTCCCTTTAAATTAAGACACGTTCTCCAATTATTGTTAGGCTGGGGGTAGAATAGTAAATCACATCTCTATTATGAATGCACTTATCCAAATTTTAGTTGGATTGGAATTAGAATAGCAATTCTCACCCCTCGATTTATACACTTTCTCTATTGTTTGTGGTCAATGAGTTAGAAAAACAATTCTCACATCTATAATTTAAGCATGGTCTCAAATTTTATTTGGATTGGAGTTAGAGTAGAAAATTACCTTCATGATTTATGTAGTTTCGCTAATGTTTGTGAACCTGGAGTTAAAATAACTCATCTCGTGTCTCAATTTGTACATTTCCCAGAGTTTGTGGAATTCTAGTTAGAATACTAACTTTCATCCCTTTAGTAACAATACGTTTTTTACAATGCGTTTGGCCTCGTATTAAATTAGTGAATCTAACCCCTATGGAATTATGTATTTCTTTATTATTTGTCGTATTTACGGGTGTGTCAAATTTGTATAATGTGCTTTTGTGTAACTGCGTAAAATGTCGAATAATTGCACAAAGTTACATAATATTACCCGAAATGCAAATCCATCGTTATGCACTATATTTTAGTGTGAACTTGCATTAATTTTGATGTGAAGAGGCATTTTGACCTAAAACAACTAAACTAGTTCAAAAACAAAACAACAGCGATTCCGATCATTTTTTCCCAATTTGTTCATGGTGAATTTTTACTGTGAAAGGTGCATTGGCAGGCAATTTATACTGCAAATGGTGAGGAATTACGAGAAGTGGGGCAATATAGTCATTTTTGCAATGCTTGATTTTAACGTGTTAAATGCACATGGCACATAATTTAGGTGATAATTTTCAGGTCCAACACACATCTTAAGCATTGTGTTACATACATTTAACAGTTTGTATTTAAACTGAAAGTCAGAATGCTCTAACCTGAATTCTGGATCCAACTGGGGGTAGGAACTGTTCCATACAGTTTTGAAACATTGTATGTTGAAATATTGTCTGACATAGATAGTGCCCTTAATATTGTTTGCAAAAATATTGTTCCCTTGTGTGTAGAGTTTCTCTTATTAACTTCAATCGAGCAATATTTTTGCAAACAATATTAAGGACACCATATTGATATCAGATAATATTCTGACAATGATATCCTGCTACCATACCATTCCACACTTCTCCATATCCGCTGCTAACTACACACAAAAACTGAGGGAAAGGTAAATGGCATGATAAACAGAGAAACAGAGACAATGGATATTGCCACTGCGTCAATTTACTCTGCTGAAGTCTACTGCATTTTAGTGGATATCAAAAAACAAGAATGATATATTTAACTACTTATCTATATGTAGATTCATCTAAAACTAAGGGGGCGATTGCGAATTTAACTGTGTGGCTGTGGAGCGGTCCCGCCACCGCACCACCAGTCCCGCATGAGAACCGCCTATCAAATAATTACTTTTTCTGTCATAGGCGGGCAATTCCTTTGCAGTTCCCATGGCAGTGCCTATAAAACAAGCACCGGCGTGGAAACGTCAAAGGAAGTTCCAGCATGGCATGGACTCGAAAGTCCATGCCATGCTGGACTTCTCTGCATGCACACACACAGGAGCCACGTATTGTGCCCCCCAGTGCATCCATAAGGGGTGAGGCACAAGGGTTACCTGCAGGGCCCCCTTTCTTTTATCAATGTCATTGTTTTCATGGAAGAAAGACCTCCATGAAATCAGTGGTGGAGATGAAAGTTGTAATATGCTTGGTGGGACCGTGGTCGCCCTACCAAAAATGTATATGCCTCTTGATCGCCACACCACCACCAGAGAACGGCGGTTCCTTGGCAGAGTTGTGATCCCAGGTCAGCACGACCACTAGGGTCATAGGGTCACATGCATCATTGTTTGATTTAGCAATTCCTAATTTGCGATTTTTAGGGAATCGCAAATTAGGAATTGCAAAATGGGATGCATGATTTTTTTCCCATAATATTTGAGAATCGGTAAAAATCGCAATTTTTACCGAATCGCAAATATTATGGGAATACTAAATTGCAATTTCGCAATTCCAAATGATTCCTATGGGCCAAAAGGCCCATAGGAATCAATGGGAAGGCATTTTCAAATTGCGATTTTCTTTTTTAGAATCGCAATTTGTTCATGCATTACATGGGTGCCCCCCCCTGCACCCCTGTAATGTATTTTTAAGTGCATGTTTCACACACACATGTCCTAAGGACATGTGTGTCTGTAACATTACACTTTAAAAAATGCATTTTTGTGCATATTTAAACATTTTCGCAAATTACCACGAGGTTCAACCTCGTGGTAATTTGCACCCCCTATTTTGAAATTTGCAAATTTCAAAACAATGATGCATTGCTTTTAAGGAATCGCAAAATTGCGATTCCTTAAAAGCAATCGCATTTTTGGAAATCGCTAAAAATAGCGATTTTCACAAAAATGCATGATGCATCCCAAAAACATATTTAGGAAGTGCAAACGGCCGAATTTACCGATTCGCACCGTTTGCACTTCCTAAATAGGTTGATGCATGTGCCCCTTCATGTAGAGGTCGCAAGAACGCCACAGCCATGCTACCACGAATCTGGCATTCACCGGACCGCCAAACTCGTAATCAGGCACTTCGTGTAACAAATAATATACATTCAGAATTTCTCTAACCCTTACATTCTATGGAACATTAGTGGAACTCTGACATTTTTTAAACTAAAACATGAACAGTATCTATGTAATTCATATCACTTGAGATTTATCTCACTCTTCTATGATAAGGGGGCTACCTGTGTTTTTAGTGAGCCCACATTCACTGGTTCTGATATATATTCACGGTTGTTTCCTAAACTGCATTGTAAACAAACAATCATCAGTATGATGTTGTTCTCACTGGTGCCAAGTAAACACTTTCCTGGGAAAAAATAACGACCTTAAATATGATATATACATTTTATAATCAAAATATGAACAGTCAATAAATGTGATAAAGGTCCTTTCTGTTCCTCATGTATTTCAATATCCAAATGTGAATCAACAAATATGATTTTGGACTATTTCAGATTATCTCTAAAACAAACTTTAAACTATTCAAGATAATTTCCAGAATGTATTAAACTCCTGCGAGTACTACTCTGCATTCAACATCAACTACAGACATGCTTCCAAAATGTAAACAACCAATCTACAAGGTTTTTACAAGAACTGGTAACAAGATCCTGACTATTGCAACAAAGCATCTCAATTTCCTAGAAAGGATGCTCTGGACTATGAGGAAACGTATAGTTCATATCCTGAAAATTACCACTAACAATTAAGTCCGTGTATGGAGTAAACATCATTTCCTCCAGTCCTTATCTTGTCAGATGTAATGCTCTGTGGTTGCTCTAATTTACTTATTCAATACATTTACATGGGACAATCCCTGATTATCATCACTTGTGCAGGCTGATTGTTTCTCCCATTTTGAACCCATCCCTTTAGAAAATATCACTGAATGTTACCCATATTGGCTCCATTTTTGGATTTCAGATCTAAGGGTTTTAAGTTATTTTCGGCCTTCTTCATCCATATGTAGGAGCCTTGGCCCTTAACTCATGCTCGACTAACATCTTTTGTACAGATGTTGACCTCTCAGTAACTCTAGAGGTCAAACATTGTTGACAAAAGACTATACAAGTACCCCCAAAAGTTAAAAGTCAAGTGCTTTTTTATGTATAGGCACTTGTCACTTGTTTACTTTTTTTCTGAACTGTGTGGTCACTGTCTGAGCACTTTATAACTGAGTTTAAAAAAATATTTTTTTCTGTAGAAATAATTGTATTTATTACACTTCCATTTCAGGTGGTTCATGGAAATTTGCTTTAATCTAAACTGTTTCTTTGGTTGTGCTCAGTGTTTGGATGGATTATGAATCCCATATGAAATCTTATTGCAAAAAATAAGTCTACAGTTAACCATTGTTTCTTTGACATTAGCATTGCCCTTGGTTCCTGCTTAGTGAATTGGGCTTTCCCTTGTTTTTGTTTATGGCGCTATCATTCCCAAATATCACAATCCAGATGTACGACCATACCATTTTGCGACTCTTAAATTGTGTCAAATTGCGAGTCGCAAAATGCTGTGTACAACAGTGTCTGAGACACTTTGCGATTCCCAATCGGGTCGCAAACTGCATGTCTCATGAATATTAATGAGGCTGTCGCAATATGCAACCCCATTGGGAATGGATAGCAGTCCCAGGGATGGTGGCTGGGGTCAGCAGACCACCAGGTCTGGGACCACTTTTCCAATAAAGCAGTTTTTAAATACAGCCCATTTTCCTTAAAGGAAAATAGGATGCATTTAAAAAATAAAAATGAAACTTTTCAGTTTTATTTTTTAAGGAAAGTCAGTGGTCCCTGGGACCACTGCCTTTCCTTAAACAATATTTGCGCATGCATACCCAAAGGGGAAGGGGTCCCCTGGGGACCCGTTCCCGTTCAAGAGTGCCTTACCACAGTTCTGAGAAGGGTAGTAAACTGCGAGTGTTTTGCGACCGCAATTGCGATCGCAACATATTCATTCATAGTTTTTGGAATCGTTATAAGGAAGGGACAACCTCGGAACGCCCCTTCCTAATAGCTAGTCTCTAACCCTAATTGCTTAGCAACCTGCAAAATAGGGTTGATACATTGGCCACACTTTTTTGTGGTCGCAAATGGCCCTAAAACCCCTTTGCGACCGGAAAAAACGACTGTAAATCTGGCCCCTTGAGTGTTCTGTGGCTTCATGCAAAATGTAGTTTTAGAGTTTTTGTTTAGTTCTTTTTGTTCAAATCCTGCCGCCAAGTGGTCTTGACATTCTGAGTGCACTGCCAGCTTTTTCATTCCCGAGATGAGTGTAGTACTAAAGATTTAGAAGTATAACGTGCAAAAGGCACAGAAAGGTAAGTCCGAGCCACAGATCATGACTGTTTCACACATTAAGGGGCTCATTATGATCGCGGATGGACTTGAGTCCGTCCGCGACCATCGAGGAGGAGGGAACCTCCGCATGGCCTGAGGAGTTCCCTCCTGTCCAATCAAGATGTGACCGCCACCCTGGCGGTCACATCCTCTATTTTTAACATTGCGGCGGGTGCGGCTTCAAGCTGCACCCGGCGCAATGTTAAAAATGCATACATTGCATTTGTATGCAGAAAGCGGCAGGCACTGCGCTGTGCCTGCCGATTACTGCATACAATTGCAGGGGGGTACCATAGGTACCCCCCATGTGCACCCCCCCTTCACCCACGGGGCCCGCAACGGGCCCCCGCAGTAAAGCTCCATATGCTTTTCCACGGCGGAAAACCCGCAGTGGAAAAGCATTTCTTTTTGGGCATCCTAATATGGCTGGCGGTGTCTGAGAGACACCGCCACCATATTAGGGCTTTTCCGCCGCGGGTGTAAGCCAACCGCAGCGCAAAAGCTGCTGACAGAAACCAGGACCAACCAGCCATCCTAATGTGGCGGTGGGTCTTTGGTGAGTCTGCTGCGGTTTTTCCATATCCTCCGGGCCGGCGGTGGCTTCCGCCGGCCCTGAGGATGCGGAAAAACCGCTATCCTAATCTGCCCCTAAATGCTCATTGTGAGGAAATGTACATAAAATATACATACACAAGCATAAGTAATTAAATATACACAAAATACATATGCCTGCTGAACAAATCAATAGTTCACTTTTAACCTTCAAATCATGCTTTTGTTTCCTTTTTTTTCCATCATAACTGAATCTTTCTACATCATAACATTATTTGTATTATTTTCAAGTATTATGTGATTAATTTACAGCTCTGATAACCATAGTCGCCTACTATTAAAAGTTGCTTATTGAAGTTTGAAGCTTGCATTACAAAGGGAAGTCGGATAGATGAAATTGTGATTTATTGACACATTGAAAAGTCTATATATAATGTAAGTTATTTTCATCTGTACATGACGTAATAAGCGTGGGCGCAAAATCTGTTCCGTTCGCGGAATTTGCAGATTTTTGGCAATTTCACGGTCCACGAATACCGCGAATTTGCCTAAAAATCCACAAATTCGCAAGCTGCTGAATTTTTTTGCTAGGTCGCGCTTGAAAAATACAATATCGCGCGCACGGCGTTGATTTACCGTGATTCTGTGTTCGCCGAGTTATTTTTCTCCCGGTTTGCGTGTGCTGTGCCATTTTGGATCTTGCTGCGTGATCGCGCAAGAGTTTTTCGACCGCGATTACGTCATCGCGGCTCGCCATCTTGCACAGCGAGAGTTTGACAACACGAGTACGCCATAAGGGACCGCGATCACGCATCGCCTTAGATGTGGCGCGCAGCTGACTTCCGGCGGGAGATTTGAACAGTTTGCATTCCCGAACGTGCAAAAATTGCAATTCTGCACAAGAAATCCACCGCAGGCAGCATAAACCTTCTGAAAATGATGATTTTGCACAGAATAACTCCTCAGATTGACATTTGGCTGCACTTTTTTGTGCAAAGAGTCCATTTTTGGGGGGGTGGGAGGAAGGAAGTGCCCCAGAGTCTCCAACTTCCTGTTCGTGTCCAGCAGGCTCCTCCCTGTGCTTTGTCCATGTCCTGGTCACTTTTGATTTGGATCCAGACCTGGAAGGATTACTTTTTGTGGCTGCTGCTGGATATTTGTATTTGAGTACTTTTTGGATTTTGGAGTTTGGATCACTTTTGGATTTGAGATTTTACAAGTAATTTGGTGTTGTTTGTTTGGGGCATTGCAGTTGCTGCAACTAAAATGTAAAAACTTTTTCACAACTTTAAAAAAAATATATTGAGGGTAGCCACAGTGTCCAGTAGTCCCAGGGTTAGTCATGGGTGCAAGATACAACTGTTTCTGTGAGGTTTTCTTTACTTAAATCTCATTTATGTCATCGAATTTGAGCTCATTGTTATATGTGGACTTTTTTTTTTTTACTTTTGGGGTGCCTGTAAAGCCTCACTAGCCAGTAGGCCCAGGGGTAGTGAGTGGTGCATGGCCCAAGTATTTCTGTGGGGTGTATTGAATTTAAACATCATTGAGGGCATGGATGGCATTGGATTGTGGTGATTGTTTTGTGTTTTTCGCCTTTTGGGGTGTTGTTGGGGCCTTGCCATGTGGGTGGGGGCCATTTAGAGGCCTGGTCCAGTAGGGCCTGGCCATGTGGCTGGGGGACAAGGGGCCATTTTGAAGCCAGGCAGTGTGCTTTGAGCCATAGGCCTGCACCCAGCCTGCCCTGCTTTTACCCATTATGCCCAGGGGTAGTGAGTGGTGCATGGACCAATGCTTTGTGTGGGGCCTCTTGAATTTAAACATCATTGAGGGCATGGATGGCATTGGATTGTGGTGATTTCTGTGTGTTTTTCGACTTTTTGGGGTGTTGTTAGGGCCTGGCCATGTGGGTGGGAGCCATTTTGAGGCCTGGTCCAGGCAGGGCCCGGCCATGTGGCTGAGGGACGAGGGGCCATTTTGAAGCCCGGCAGTGTGCTTTGAGCCATTGGCCTGCACCCAGTCTGCCCTGCTTTTACCCATTATGCCCAGGGGTAGTGAGTGGTGCATGGACAAATGCTTTGTGTGGGGCCTCTTGAAATTAAACATCATTGAGGGCATGGATAGCATTGGATTGTGGTGATTTCTGTGTGTTTTACAACTTTTTGGGGTGTTGTTGGGGCCTGGCCATGTGGGTGGGGGCCATTTTGAGGCCTGGTCCAGGCAGGACCTGGCCATGTGGCTGGGGGACAAAGGGCCATTTTGAAGCCAGGCAGTGTGCTCAGGCCTGCACCCAGTTTGCCTTGCTTTCATCCATTATGCCCAGGGGTACTCAGTGGTCCATGGACCAAGTCTTTCCGTGGGGTGTCTTGAAGTTAAACATCATTGAGGGCATGGATGGCATTGGATTGTGGTGATTTATGTGTGTTTTTCGACTTTTTGGGGTGTGTAACTGATGTACCTCTGGTTTCCTTTGCTTTTAGGTGCACAAGAGAACCACCAGTGCCAGTAAGAAGTCCTGCAGCGGTGTGTGCAGCACAAGGTCAAGTGACATCACGTGTGGCCACAGACAACTCTGCAACCCGTGCAACTGTGGCCTGCTGTTATGACACTAGAAGAAGATGGGCACAAAGAAAGGTGGCTATAGCTCCTCTACAAAGAAAGTTGCAATTGCCACTGCAATAAGAAGGAGCAGAAGAAGCAAGTGGTGCCACTTACCAGGGAGACTGGTGTGCCCACAGACACTTTTTCAGGAAAAAAAACAACGCCTGCAGCAGCGGGGTCCGCCGGGGACCAAGCTGGGAGCAGCACCTCCGCTTCATTAGGCTCAGTGCCACCACGCAAGGTTAGGTCCAAGCCCATGAGTGCTGCAGAGGCAGCCACTGTCATTGCTCAATCACCATCGACCAGTGATGTTGGCTCATCGCAAGAAAGGAGCACCCAATCAACGCAGGGTGTAACTCAGCTGACGAGTGTTCAACAACCACAGCCGCAACGACAACCACATGTGCAACTAGTACAAGCGCAAGTACATGGGCAAGGAGAGGCGCAAGTACATGCGCAAGGAGAGGCGCAAGTACATGCGCAAGGAGAGGCACAAGTACATGCGCAAGAAGAGGCGCAAGGAGAGGCTCAAGGAGAGGCGCAAGGAGAGGCGCAAGAAGAGGCACATGGAGAGGCACATGGAGAGGCGCAACTAGAGGCGCATGGAGCGGCACAACTGGCCACAATGCTTGTTCCTCCAGAAGTAGGGGCACATCAGGAAATCAAGATTCAAGCGGAGGTATCATCCGAGGAAGCCACTCCTCCTGAGGATGATCCATTGTCTTCCAGATCCCCAGCAAGAAAAAGGTCAAGGAGGGCTACTACAAGTTCTTCTTCAAGCCCCCTTCCTTCTGATGATCTTGATGTTGATTGGAACCCACCAATGCAGTCTGAGAGTGAGGCACGCCATGAGCCTAAAAGGTAGCTAAGCCTAAAAGGAAGGTTCCCGCAAGGCTTTCAGTTATGGGTGATGACGACGAACAAGAAGTGGTGTATTCTCCTGCTGATGAACAGTCTGACGACGACCCAGTCGTCACAGTCGTCACTCCAGCCACAGCGGACATGCAGGAGGCAGACATTTTGACCCTATCCCGAATGGCTGCTGAGCGGGATGTGGGCGGCAAGGCACTGGTACCACCACCAACGCAGTTAACTACAACACCAACATGACCTACAGCTTCCATATTTTCTCATCAGAAGGGCCGGCAGGGACCTCCATCCAGCTCGACCTCCATTACCTCAAGTAGTGGTGCTGTAAGTGAACAACAGAGTAGAATTCAGCCACGCCCATCCTCCACTTCATCTGGCATTGAAACTGAAAGTAGCACCTCCGCCACCAGCAGACATCTCCAGTGCCCAGTTTGGGACTTCTTTAGTGTTAGCCAAAAGGCGGAAAACATGGTTGTTTGTTCGATTTCGAAAATATCAGTTAGTAGGGGTAAGCTTGGTACCAACTGTGGTACCGGAGGCCAGAGAGGTCATCTCAAATACACCACACTATCCAGAGGGAGGCGCACCTAAGTAAGATCCAGGAAGCCAAAAGAAAAACAAATCCAAAGGTATCCATTCATATTGCATCTGATGATGACGAGGGGCTGATCCTGCAGGGGGGAAGTGAAGAAGCGACAGACATTTTTTCTGGTACACCCAGTAACCCTGGCAGCAGCACTGCAGTGGTAGCACCCACACCCTCTACCCCTGCAACTTGTATGAGGAACACTAAGAGTCTGGGAGAGACACCAATGCGAAAAAGTACCTCAATGAGCCTAACTGGGTTGAAGAAGTCGACATCATCATCATCACGTAAAAATGTCCATTAGCAGAATGTTTTGGTCGGATGTGCCATTTGAACGCAACCACCCAACGGCACGCCTGTATAACGCAAAGCTGGCTAAAATGATAGAGCTGGACCTTCTCCCTTTTTAGGTCGAGCAGACCTTACTCTCAATGCGTGAGCATTGAGAGTGTCTGCTTCAGACCTTTTGCCGCCCGTATGGGGAATGAGTTGGGAATGAGGACACCAATCTGTTACTAGCTGCGTTTTTCCTCGCGGGAGCGCGCGTCTGATACCTGCGCATGCGCAGTGCAAGCCCTGGCTCTCACACAGACACAGGCAGCCCCCACCCCTCTGCATGCACGCACGCACACACACAGGCGCAAGCCCTCGCTCACACACAGACACAGGCAGCCCCCACCCCTCTGCATGCACACACACACAGGCGCGCGCATGCACACGCAGGCACACTATCCCCTGCCTCGCATTCTCTCAATCACACACAGTCACGCATGCGCATGCACACACACACACGCACGCACACACGCATACACACAGGCCTTCACATTAGCCCTGGACCCCCTCCCCTCCCACTCACCGGGCTCTTTCGGCGTGTTTCGTGTCTCCTCTGCAGCGCTGGTCGGAGTCGGCCGGCTTCACTGCTTCCTCGGCGGCGGCGGGCGGAACTTCCTGCTGGATTGCAGGCCCCGCCCCCGTCTCGGCCAAAAGTGCCTGACTTCCGGTTTACACGGAGCAGGGCTGCGGCGGTGATTTCGAATGCTCATTAAGGTATTGAATCTTTTTTTTTTTACTGCTTTTAACATAAAAATGCGGGCCAAGCCAATAAAATATAGTCTTGTGACTACCCTGCGCTTGTTTCTGTTTGTATTTCAAAACTAATATATGCGAGAAACTGTGATATTCAACAAAGAAGACATGTAAAGTTATAGCAGAAATGAAGTCAGTTGGTTTCGCAGTGTCTATATTTCTTTTACATTTGCTAGATTAAACAGCTCTTTTTCTTGGGCATCACTCAGTGGTAACATCGTGTCTCAGCTCACTTCATAACCCCTGGAAAGATTTATGTCAGATGGGAGCGAAGTCCCCATGTTGCAGCCGGAGACAGATTGTGTAGAACTTCCCAGTGCTTGCCTATAGTGGTGCCCTTAGCCCTTATCAGAAAGCAACAGAAAATGTGTGGAGGAAGCGGAGCCTGGCTGCTTGTTATAGCGGACACAGACATCTGGAAGATACCTGTGATGGCTTCAGATCTCTGATCCCTGCCTCTACCCTGGACACCACCTGTTACTGTATTTGACGGAAGGATACATGTGCTGTGCCATCTTCTGTGTGTGTGTGCGCCAGAAGCTTGCACCACACCGTGTTAAAAAAGAGAATCATGCAATTAAATGGAAAATAAAAACTAGCTGCAATTTCATTACAAAGTAAAGTGGATTGCCTGAGTGAGAAGCGGTCAGGCTGTACAAGATCCTACAAGGGGAGAAAAACGGGAGTCCTCTTTATTGCTTTATGATTGATTTTTCTGTGTGACTTGCATGTATAAACTCAGGTTAAGCAGCGTTTCCGAATCCCCGAAGGAGCACAAATGAAAGGGGCGGGCGATAGGAGGGTATCTGAAACCTCCAAAGAGGGCGCGCACAGCTCTTTGCATATAGGTAAGGAGAATTGTTCGAATGTAGGAATAGATAAAAAAGTAATATGTTGAGAGCAAATATGCGGCTACATAAATTTGTATTCAAGTTTGTGTGTCTCTAATGTCAGCCATGCATAGTGATCAATTTGCGACTGTTTACTTCTCATCCTAACATTAATAGTTTTTTTATCATGAACCTTGTATTAAGAGTTGGCCTATGTTCGAATGTGAAGGCAATTTGACAGGGGTTGGGATCGGGCACATGGGTCAGTGGCAACAGGAAACAGAGGAGTGAAAACATAAGCACTCATGAAAGCAGGGCTGATGTCCAGCCTCGTGAATCTCGTGCTTAACTTCCCTCTCAGTAAACTCGGGGAGTACCTCACTAAGGCTACTCCACGGGAAACCTCTGTCTCTCCGTGTTTTAGGGGGGGGTGGGTGAGGACGTGTAACTTGTTTCCTTCAAAGGAAGGGTCTCAGGGCCGACAGATACTTGGATGTAAATCTCTTCAGTTATATCTTTTACTTTCTCTCCATGCCCTATCTCTTTCCCGCACTCTCTTTTACGCTTTTTCATTGTCTTATACAATCTTTCTTTTATGACCTAACAAGATGTTCTCTGACTCTCGCTGTATCTATTATACTCTCCCTTTGCCTTGTGTTTCTCCCATTCTCTAGTATTTTTCTCTTTCTCTCACTCCTCCTCTTTTCCTTCTAAGTCTCTCTCATTCTTTGCCTTTGTTATCTCCCCCTCTCTCCATTCATCCTTTCTTTTTCACTCATTTTCTTTGCCCCTCATTCTCTATCAATCAATCTTACGTGTTCACCCTCTCTGTCCCTCTTCAGCATTCCCTCTCTCTCTCTCTCTGTTCTCTCTCGCTTTCTTCTGTTTCTAACTCATCTTCTGTTTTTCCGTCCCTCTTTATTACACGTTTTCTCTTCCTCTGTCCTTCCCAAGCTCTCAGTCACTGTATGAACTCTCTCTTACACTGTCCATTCATCCATCCATCATCCATCCAGCCAGCCAGCCACGCCACACAATTTCACTCTACCGAATACAACACACACTCCACACAATACCACTCAGTGCCACATAATTACACACCACATAATTAAACTGCACTCAATGCAACATTCTCTCCAAATACAACTCAGTACCACATAATTACACTCCACATAATTACACTGCACTCAATGAAACATACACTCCAAATCCCACTCAGTGCCACATAATTACACGCCACATAATTACACAGCACTCAATGCAACATACATTCCAAATTCCACTCAGTGCCACATAATTACACACCACATAATTACACTGCACTCAATGCCACATACACTCCAAATACCACTCTGTGCCACATAATTACACGCCATATCATTACACTGCAATCAATGCAACATACATTCCAAATACCACTCAGTGTCACATAAATACACGCCACATAATTACACTGCATTCAATGCAACATACACTCCAAATACCACTCAGTGCCACATAATTACACGCCACATAATTTCACTGCACTCAATGCAACCTACACTCCAAATACCACTCAGTGCCACATAATTACATGCCACATAATTACATAGCATGCAATTCAACACACACTCCAAATACCACTCAGTGCCACATAATTACACACCACATAATTACACTGCACTCAATGCAACATACACTCCAAATATCACTCAGTGTCACATAGTTATATGCAACATAATGACACTGCACTCTATGCACATACACTCCAAATACCACTCAGTGCCACATAATTACACACTACATAATTACACTCTACTGAATGCAACACACACTCCACACAATATTAGTCAGTGTCTCATAATTATATGCTACATAATTACACTGCACTCAATGCAACATACACTCCGAACAATACCACTCAGTGCCACATAATTACACGCCACACTATTACACTCTACTAAATACAACATGCACTCCTCATAATACCAGTCAGTGCCACATAACTACATGCAACATAATTACACTCTACTCAATGCAACATAAATACACTCCGTATAATACCACACAGTGCCACATAATTATATGCTACATACTAACACTGCACTCAATGCAACATACACTCCAAATACCACTCAGT
Organism: Lissotriton vulgaris; assembly: GCF_964263255.1. Classification (NCBI taxonomy): domain Eukaryota; kingdom Metazoa; phylum Chordata; class Amphibia; order Caudata; family Salamandridae; genus Lissotriton; species Lissotriton vulgaris. The sequence continues at coordinate 824,662,533 of NC_141685.1, read as the reverse complement.
GCCACATAATTACACTGCACAAAATTACACTCTACTGAATACAACATACACTCCCCAGATTACCACTCAGTGCCACATAATTACACGCCACATAACTACACTCTTCTCAATGCAACGTAAATACACTCCACATAATACCACTCAGTGCCATATAATTTCACACCTCATACTTACACTCTACTCAATGCAACATAAATAACGTTATCTGTCTATCTATCGCCATCACTCTATCTATCTGTCTATCTATCTAATGCCCTCCCTCTATCGATCGCCCTCCCTCTATCTATCACCCTCCCTCTATCTAGCGCATCACCATAGCATCACTCAGCACCACCACAGCATCACTCAGGGGCACCACAACCTCACTATGCGCTACCACAGCATCACTGAACGCCACAGCATCACTCGTCGCCACCACAACATCACTCTGCGCCACCACAGCATCAATCTGTGCAACTATTCAACAACAACTGGTTCAAATATGTCCTCTCAATGTTTCAAGCTTTATTACAAATGTCACAAAAAAATGTTAATATTTCACTTCTGTTCTTGGATTTTCGTCACAATAAAATACAATGAACATAATCTTCAGAAAAGTCATTTACAAAAGCTATTGCCATTATAAATTACAATAACATTTAGATAAGTATTAAAAAAATAAAAGCCATTTTTATTTGTAATATCAATACATCTAAGTCACGTAAATACAACACATATTGCATTACAAATGCTATAGGTTTCACATTTGCGAAAGTTAAAACTATTGGCATTGTAAATAGCAAAGCTATTAATTTCGCTATTTTCAAAACCAACAAGTAAATAAATAATTTGTCATTTACAATACCAATAGCTCAAACTTTCCTAATGCGAGACCTATTGCATTGCAAATGCTTGTTCTTTTGTGGAAGGGGTGGGTTTTCTAGGATTTGTGGCAACAGTCTTCCCTAAATTGAAGGTTCCTAGCCGGTCCTATTTTGCCAGAGTTGCTGTTCCAGCACTACATCAAGATGTGCTGGAGGTGATTGGCGCAGCTATTCAGAAGAGTGCTGTTCACACTATCCACCTGACAAAAGACATGTGGACCAGTTGCCAAGCCCTTGATTACATGGGCATCACTGCACACTGGGTCTCTGGCAGGGGTTAAAGAAAAGGTAAAAGCAGGTGTTGACACGGACACAGTTTTTCAAGCAACTCGGAAACATGCAACAGTAGCCATGTTTGTCATGGAGAAATCTCATACTGCACCTAACCTTTTGGAGGAGTTTGATAGGAAGGTCTATGAATGGCTGCATCCAAGAAATTGCATGATTGGTTATGTTTCCACAGATAATGGCAGTAATATAGTTAAGGCCATGCAGCAAGGTGGCTATTTCAGAGTGCCGTGTTTGGCGCACAGTATTAACATTGCTGTGCAAGATTTCTTGAAAAAAGAAACCACAGTCAACAAGTTACTGACCACCTGCCGAAGAATCTGCACACATTTCAGCCATTCTTTTAAGGCCCTGAAGAAGCTGAGGAGCATGCAACATGAACGTAGACTGCCAGTCAAAGGACTCATCCAGGAGGTGGCAACACGTTGGTAGTCAACCTTTTACATGCTTGAGCATCTGTCTTAGCAGTGGGGGGTAATCAATTAGTATGTCTATAAACTAGGTTCTACTATGAAAGACATGAGGCTAGAGTTGGAGGAATGGAAGCTAGTTGCAAGCCTGACAGACATGCTTCGTCCTTTTGAGGTCTTCACACGTGAAGTCAGCAGGGAAAACTGTTCTTTGGGCAAAGCTATCCCATTGTTGAGCATGCTACAGCACCAACTGAAGGCGGTGTCTGCAACGTTCCGAGATGATGCTGAAAAGCAAGACGCATATCAGTTGGCGGAGAGGTTATTAAGCCGCCTAGTTGACAATGAAAGGCTTAAAAAAATACATACAGAACAACATTACATTTGTGCCATTATTCTTGATCCACGGTACAAAAAGGCCGTGGCCAGCAAAGCATTCATTCCTTTTAATGAAGCAGATGTTTCAAAGTACAAACATTGGCTAGCTGTGTCAGCCGCTCAGTTTGAAAAAGAGCGGCAGAATATTAAAGGAGCCGGCAGAAGTACTACTGAATCAGCAGGCCATCCGGCGTCAAGTTCCACTTCTGAATCTGTGGCCGAAGGGTGTCACTTTCCCTCACAACTGTTAACGACACCAGCAACCATATCATCATCCTCACCTGCACCAGGCCCAGCCATAATATTGTCGGAAGCGGATTGGCTAACTCATCAAGGGTTTGCTCGTTCCAGTGATGCAAAGGCCACAGATGGTACGCAAAGTGGAGCAACCCTGGAGAACCTTGAGTTGATGGTGCAGACCTATCTGGATGACTCAACAGAGGTCTTTGTTAATCAGAACCCATTGCTGTATTGGTATGGGAAATGGCCTCTATGGCGACTGATCACCAACCTGGCCCTGGTCTACAACAACTACTACAGCAGAACTACATGTCTGTCTAGTCCTTGTATGGAGTGGTTGAGGCAGTGTTATGCCAGGCAGAGTCCAGACAGCAGTTCATGTAAAATTGGGGCTATGTGGCTTGCTGCATACAATTAGATAATATGCTTTGTCTGTCTTTGACAAAGAGCCTAGGTATGCTACATCAGGTTGCTTCACTCAGTGGTGCCTGCCTTGACCGTCTGCATGGCCCTGCCACAAGCATGGGCCAAAGATCTGTTGCGCTCGCGAAAGTTGCTGTTTTTCAGCAGCAAATTCGCAATCTGCGAATCTCGCAAAATTGCCGAAAATTCACAAATTCTTGAGCGTAACGGATTTTTGGCCCATGCTTGTGGCAGGGCCATGCAGACAGTCAAGGCAGGCACCACTGAGTGAAGCAACCTGATGTAGCATACCTAGGCTCTTTGACACAGACAGACAAAGCATATCTAGGGTTTAGGGTTCAGTGCCGTTTACTAGGGTTTAATTTGGTAGGGTTCCCAGAGTCTAGGGCTCAGGGCCCGATGCAGGCTCCTTCATAATGATGTTGGCAAGGTTTTAGGGGGTTTGGCGTTTTTTGGTCCAGAATTGGCCGAATTTTGGCCTTTTTGGTGTTTTGCTCGCACGTTTCTTTGGGTGAAAACTAGTCGTACACCTTCCAGTGGATCGATTTTGTTCTGCCTTGCTGAGATTCTTTGGAATCACTGGAACAAGTGTCCTGGTAAGTTTCAAGAGGATCGAGGTAGTGGAAGTGCTGAAAACAGCAATTTTTTGTCAAGGCGCGATTTGCCATGCTTTGGGGATAGCAGTATTGCATGTTTTAGGGGGGCTGTTTGGGGGTGTTCTAGATTTTTTGGGGTGGGTTGAGGGGTCTGGGAGCACTGGTGGGAAGGTCAAATTTTGATTGCAAGTGGTTTGAAGAAAATCCATTGTGGAAAACGGGGGTTTGGGCCTAGTTGCAGAGAGCGTTTTGGCACGATTGAAACTTAGGCCTAGCAGTCTTGCATGTTTTTGGGGGGGTTCTAGATCTTTGGAGGTGGATTGAGGGGTCTGGGAGCACTGCTGGGAAGGCCTAATTTTGATTGCAAGTGGTTTGAGGAAAATCCATGGTGGAAAAGGGGGGTTTGGGTTTGGGCCTAGTTGCAGAGAGCGTTTTGGCATGATTGAAACTTAGGCCTAGTAGTATTGCATGTTTTTGGGGGGCTGCTTGGGGGTGTTCTAGATCTTTGGGGGCCGTTTGAGGGGTCTGGGAGCACTGTTGGGAAGGTCTAATTTTGATCGCTAGTGGTTTGAAGGAAATGCCTGGTGGAAAAGTTAATTTTTTTTAGCAGTATTGCATGTTTTTGGGGGGCTGTTTGGGGGTGTTCTAGATTTTTGGGGGTGGGTTGAGGGATCCGGGAGGGCTGCTGGGAAGGTCTGATTTTGATTGCAAGTGGTTTGAAGAAAATCCATAGTGGAAAAGGGGGGTTTGGGCCTAGTTGCAGAGAGCGTTTTGGCACGATTGAAACTTAGGCCTAGCAGTATTGCATGTTTTTGGGGGGCTGCTTGGGGGTGTTCTAGATCTTTGGGGGTGGGTTGAGGGGTCTGAAAGCACTGCTGAGATGGTCTAATTTTGATTACAAGTGGTTTGAAGAAAATCTGTGATGGAAAAGGGGGGTTTGGGCCTAGTGGCAGAGAGCGTTTTGGCACGATTGAAACTTAGGCCTAGTAGTATTGCATGTTTTTGGGGTGCTGCTTGGGGTGTTCTAGATCTTTGGGGGTGGGTAGAGGGGTCTGGGAGCACTGATGGGAAGGTCTAATGTTGATTGCATGTGGTTTGAAGAAAATCCCTGGTGGAAAAGTTTTTTTTAGCAGTATTGCATGTTTTTGGGGGGCTGTTTGGGGGTGTTCTAGATTCTTGGGGGTGGGTTGAGGGGTCTGGGAGCACTGCTGGGAAGGTCTAATTTTGATTGCAAGGGGTTTGAAGAAAATCCATGGTGGTAAAGGGGGGTTTGGGCCTAGTTGTAGAGAGCGTTTTGCACGATTGAAACAGACCTAGCAGTATTGCATGTTTTTGGGGGGCTGCTTGGGGAGGTTCTAGATCTTTGGTGGTGGGTTGAGGGGTCTGGGAGCACTGCTGGGAAGGTCTAATTCTGATTGCAAGTGGTTTGAAGAAAATCCCTGGTGGAAAAGTTTTTTTTTTTTAGCAGTATTGCATGCTTTTGGGGGGCTGTTCTAGATTTTTGGGGGTGGGTTGAGGGGTCTGGGAGCTCTGCTTGGAAGGTCTAATTTTGATTGCAAGTGGTTTGAAGAAAATCCATGGTGGAAAAGGGGGGTTTGGGCCAAGTTGCAGAGAGCATTTTGGCACAATCCTCAAAAATCGCCCATAGTTACTAATTACTATCCCTGAAAAGGAGACTCAGAGTACGCACTTTCGAAATGATGATTATGTATAATACTGTTACCTCTGAAAATGAAACTATTATTTTTGCACTATACAGCGTACCTTATAGTTTTTTTCTCCGTGGTGTTTTAATATCACTCCCTGTTTTTCCATCAACAATTACAGGCCGGCTTTTACCCTGTGCCATGGAACGAACGATTAACTCAGGCTTACCATTAACGATCCGCAATTCCGCATCAGGCAGGCAGTGGACAGTGTGTCTGGTCACCAACATTGATCGACAGAGCGTCAGATGGAATGGAGGAGTACCGCGAATAAGAGGAATGACTGGATGCATGCAACTTCACAAATTCAACAGGATAACTACAACATACAGTTACAGTATCCTCTTAACTTCTCCTTATCTTTTAAATGTTATTGTTGTGAACTTGAGCTTCTACAAGTGTGACTCTGTGCGCTTGTTTGCTCTCTGCTTCAAATTCATCCCTCCAGCTATTTGAGAAGTTTCTTTGCTATTTCTAAAACTAATTTAATGTACTAATAAGTGTTTATTGTCTCTGAGGGCAGAGATGCAAGTGAAATTGCGTAATTATAATTATTACTGCAGCCCTGTACTGTCAAATTGTTTCTTCATAGTTACTAGTAAATTGTAGTAAGTACTTTTCAGTAACCTAACCATCCATTTAGCAAAAACAACTTCATCCATGCAGTAGTGCACTTCCTTTATGTCCCTTAAAAGATTAATGGATATCTTCGAATCCAAAGATTTGTTTTTCTTCATTTGTTGTTTGCCCATGCTATGTTTTTTTTTCCTCTCGCCACAAAACCTTCTCAAAAACCCCCATTCCCATCCAATTTTCAAACCCTAACCCTCTTCCCCCGGGCTGTGTGGTTTTTCATTGAGGTGTGACTAAATGACAACAATAAATTCCACACACTTGCTGGGGAGGATAAGGTCAAAGCAACAGAAAAATCATTCTAATCAGAATTTCATGTGCGCCATCGAAGATTGATCATCTACAACATCCTCCTCCTACACGTGACAAATCGAATGTTTAATGCTTACGTTGCTTTGTCCTTTGCCTTAATACTATTTCTTATAGTACAGTTTATCAGAAGGAGATAGGACACTTGTAACCACTTATTCCAAGAGATTTGAAAAAGCCCTGATAAACGCTGCGTATCTCGAGAAGCGGTATATCTTATTCTCCGCCCCACGCGAGCGTTATGGCAACAGTCATTGGGCTTAGTCAGTCAGTGTCTTGCCAGCCTCACCCGAGGCGATCTCTGGTTTTTTCGTGGCAGTATCCAGAGAAAAGCGAGTTACCCCACTGAAGCTGAGTGATAAATAAAAAAGTGTGCAGGTGATTATAGGTTTTATTCAGTTCACTTGACCACTTATTAAAAATTATTCGGTATGCTCTGGGGATAGTTAGGAATCCTTAGCATAGGTCAATTGGACAAAAAAATAACGCCGACATGTTTCTGCTCTATCGGCCCGAGGGTCTAAGAGCTTTCGTCAGGACAAATAAACAGGAAAACACAGAGTGAGTAAAAAGGATGCCACAATTTTGACATAAAGGGACTCTATTATTTAATAGTCTTACCCTCGAAGGTTTTCAAATACCTAGGGATTTGAGAGAAAAGATGAAAAATGGGGGTAACTTATGGCCATTTGACAATTTCATATTAGAAAAGTGGTCTTTAAGACATGCATTGTGTTGATATGCATATTGCATAACTTCTACAGACATTAGTGTAATTATAAGAAACACACAACAAATGTGACATTATGGTGAGTTAAAAACAAGGGGAAGAAACTGCGATATCACAGCAGTGCACAATTGACTTTGTGGTATGTTAATTCATATCTGTGAATTTTGGCTTTGTAACTCAATAAGTTTACTTAGAGCGCTTCGATTGCAAGGGGCGATGGGAATGCAAAGTCGCTCTTATACATGTTTAGGCGTTGTACCTCGTAAAGAGGTCTTACCTTAAAAAGAAATCAACCGCATTTCAGCAGGAGGGTTCAGGCTGCAGAAACATCAAAAACGGGGTTGTGATTAAGCTAGGTGCCGGTAACTGATACACGGCGGTAGAGGTGGAAACACTCACCCGCTCTCGAAGCGTATTCCGTGTCTTGTGCTGGCTCTGCCTCCTGGACGCTAGGAGCACGCTTTCGATGGCGTTTTCACCATGTTCATTCATGGAGAGAGAAAGCGGACAGTTGTTGTGTTGCAAACGGACCACTTTCAGAGACGTAAAAATGCAGTTAGCTCCCTATAGTTTGACAATAGATGGTTTTTGGGTGATTAGCATGATTTATCTAAAATTACCAGAACTTAAACTTAGGATTTTATAATTAAGGGTTTTTTTGAGAAATCGGCCAAAAAATAGCCGAACGAGGTGGTTTACATACCATTTGTTTCTCACTTTGATATTAATGTGTCTCTTTTATGTGTGGGGTTTGCTATAGGTTATTAGGGCTCATATTTTGCAGGACTTCTATTGTGCTAATAGGTTCAGCGTGCAAAGTGATGCCATGAGATCTCGTCATTCAAACCAAACTTATTGGTTTTAAGACGGTCCACCCAACGTTGTTCTTTCTCATATAGTATTTTTTCTGCGTTGGGTGTCGCTTCCGATATCTTTTCTATTACCGTCCATCTCAGGTCTTCAATGCTGTGATTTTGTTCAATAAAGTGGGAACATAGTTTGGTTGTATTCTTTTTGAGGCGAATATTACTTTTATGTTCCCCTATGCGTAGTTTCACCTTCCTGCAAGTCATCCCAATGTATTTTTTATCGCAAGGGCAGGTGACCATATAGATCACATAAGAGCGACTTTGCATTCCCATCGCCCCTTGCAATCGAAGCGCTCTAAGTAAACTTATTGAGTTACAAAGCCAAAATTCACAGATATGAATTAACATACCACAAAGTCAATTGTGCACTGCTGTGATATCGCAGTTTCTTCCCCTTGTTTTTAACTCACCATAATGTCACATTTGTTGTGTGTTTCTTATAATTACACTAATGTCTGTAGAAGTTATGCAATATGCATATCGACACAATGCATGTCTTAAAGACCACTTTTCTAATATGAAATTGTCAAATGGCCATAAGTTACCCCCATTTTTCATCTTTTCTCTCAAATCCCTAGGTATTTGAAAACCTTCGAGGGTAAGACTATTAAATAATAGAGTCCCTTTATGTCAAAATTGTGGCATCCTTTTTACTCACTCTGTGTTTTCCTGTTTATTTGTCCTGACGAAAGCTCTTAGACCCTCGGGCCGATAGAGCAGAAACATGTCGACGTTATTTTTTTGTCCAATTGACCTATGCTAAGGATTCCTAACTATCTCCAGAGCATACCGAATAATTTTTAATAAGTGGTCAAGTGAACTGAATAAAACCTATAATCACCTGCACACTTTTTTATTTATCACTCAGCTTCAGTGGGGTAACTCGCGAAAAGATATCGGAAGCGACACCCAACGCAGAAAAAATACTATATGAGAAAGAACAACGTTGGGTGGACCGTCTTAAAACCAATAAGTTTGGTTTGAATGACGAGATCTCATGGCATCACTTTGCACGCTGAACCTATTAGCACAATAGAAGTCCTGCAAAATATGAGCCCTAATAACCTATAGCAAACCCCACACATTAAAGAGACACAGTAATATCAAAGTGAGAAACAAATGGTATGTAAACCACCTCGTTCGGCTATTTTTTGGCCGATTTCTCAAAAAAACCCTTAATTATAAAATCCTAAGTTTAAGTTCTGGTAATTTTAGATAAATCATGCTAATCACCCAAAAACCATCTATTGTCAAACTATAGGGAGCTAACTGCATTTTTACGTCTCTGAAAGTGGTCCGTTTGCAACACAACAACTGTCCGCTTTCTCTCTCCATGAATGAACATGGTGAAAACGCCATCGAAAGCGTGCTCCTAGCGTCCAGGAGGCAGAGCCAGCACAAGACGCGGAATACGCTTAGAGAGCGGGTGAGTGTTTCCACCTCTACCGCCGTGTATCAGTTACCGGCACCTAGCTTAATCACAACCCCGTTTTTGATGTTTCTGCAGCCTGAACCCTCCTGCTGAAATGCGGTTGATTTCTTTTTAAGGTAAGACCTCTTTACGAGGTACAACGCCTAAACATGTATAAGAGCGACTTTGCATTCCCATCGCCCCTTGCAATCGAAGCGCTCTAAGTAAACTTATTGAGTTACAAAGCCAAAATTCACAGATATGAATTAACATACCACAAAGTCAATTGTGCACTGCTGTGATATCGCAGTTTCTTCCCCTTGTTTTTAACTCACCATAATGTCACATTTGTTGTGTGTTTCTTATAATTACACTAATGTCTGTAGAAGTTATGCAATATGCATATCGACACAATGCATGTCTTAAAGACCACTTTTCTAATATGAAATTGTCAAATGGCCATAAGTTACCCCCATTTTTCATCTTTTCTCTCAAATCCCTAGGTATTTGAAAACCTTCGAGGGTAAGACTATTAAATAATAGAGTCCCTTTATGTCAAAATTGTGGCCTCCTTTTTACTCACTCTGTGTTTTCCTGTTTATTTGTCCTGACGAAAGCTCTTAGACCCTCGGGCCGATAGAGCAGAAACATGTCGACGTTATTTTTTTGTCCAATTGACCTATGCTAAGGATTCCTAACTATCCCCAGAGCATACCGAATAATTTTTAATAAGTGGTCAAGTGAACTGAATAAAACCTATAATCACCTGCACACTTTTTTATTTATCACTCAGCTTCAGTGGGGTAACTCGCTTTTCTCTGGATACTGCCACGAAAAAACCAGAGATCGCCTCGGGTGAGGCTGGCAAGACACTGACTGACTAAGCCCAATGACTGTTGCCATAACGCTCGCGTGGGGCGGAGAATAAGATATACCGCTTCTCGAGATACGCAGCGTTTATGAGGGCTTTTTCAAATCTCTTGGAATAAGTGGTTACAAGTGTCCTATCTCCTTCTGATAAACTGTACCTTGTTTCGGGGAACCGATAGGACAGCCATTCCTCTTCCCTCCTATTGATAACTAAGTACATTAAGCAGCGTGCAGCTGTGGGAACTTTGTCTCTGACATTTGTCTAAAACAGACAGTTCGTCAAGGAATCCAACATGGAAGACATGAATGGTTTGAGTTTCACGGGGAATGATATCAGCGAGATTCTAGCAGCACAAACCTTAATTCAGAATACGGATCTAGGTCAAGTACTGGCACAGACCGATGATTGGGACAGTCTTACAGCAAAAAAACAGGAACAAATAAGGGTCGCAATCCACGGAATCATCATGACAGAGTACCTACGCGCAAAAATAGCGCCACGTGGTCTCTGGATCACCAATGCACCAAGAATTTTTCTTCATGACCTAGCCTTTAGACGTGATTGGTCGGCAATCTCTTGGAAGTGCACCCTTGACTATCTGGTGCTAATAGTTAAAACTGCCAAGAGACTATCAGATGCCCTACTAACAGAGATACAAGCCATTGAAGCGGAACTAAAGAAAGGCATACAACCAGCGATCTACAAAAAAAGACTAGAGGATCTAAACAAAGAAATAACAGACAGTGAAGACTTTCTGATGCAAAACAAACTACAAAAACTAAGCAAAGACATAAAAAGTTTAGTCATGAAAAAATGCATCCTTATACAAAAACTGATTATAAGACGAATGACTCAAAAACAGATAATGATTCCGATGCTTGGGACTCATCCGGAGGGTCTGATACAGGGTCCGATGACTCAGGCCGCAAACAAGGCCGAGGTAACTTCCGATCCAGACCACAAAGAAGAGGCAATAGATGGCCAAGACAAAACTTCATGGGCCCACCAATGCCATTCTTCCAGCCCTACATGCCACCATATACCGGATGGATGAATCCGTACAATCAAGGAGCCCAGCAAATGCAGAATTACATGGGCATACCATCGCAGGGGATTAACAATCAGAATCAGGATCCTTTTTTATTGAGGGGCCAGAATCAAAGAGGAAGAAGAAGAACCATTTCATGGCAAGACCAACAGCCGAATGTCCAAACCAGGAGTATGACATCATCCAAACCAGGAACCAGCAAAACGAGTCACTAATAGTTAATTTAAGCTCAGTGATTCTATCGAAGGAACAAGAAAACGTCCTAAACAAAGGACTTGGTTACGTCCCTACTCCCAATCTTGACCTCTTCAGATTAAAATGTGAACTATCTGAATTCTGCCGCTCACTCAAACTGAAAGCATACTTCTCTGAGTCTGCACCAATCATCGATCTTGGAGACACTAACCTCCGCAAGAAGTCTAATTTCACACCACCTACCAACATGGTACCAGTAGAAATACTAACCTTTGAACAAGCCATCCTAACAGGAATTGATGAGATGGAAAATAATGTTAAGAGACCGTATTAAAATCTGACCCGATTGGAAAGAAAAGCTTTAGAAGAACTCCAAACAAATACGGACATAGTCATCAAACCCGCAGATAAGGGTGGAGGAGTGGTCATTCTTGGAAAAGAAGAGTATCGGACCCAATGCCTGACACTACTTGCAGGTGAAAAGTTCTATACAAAAATCAATACTGATCCAACACCCAGACTAAAAACAACAATAGCTATGATGGTTTATGAAGCAGAAACAAATGGATGGGTAAGCAAAAAAGAAGCAGATTTTCTAATTACTGAGAATCCAAAAATCCCATACTTCTACTCGCTACCCAAAACCCATAAAAACAGAGTTCCACCGCCGGGCCGCCCAATAGTTTCGGGTATCGGATCAGTTTTAGAACCTCTCTCCAAATTTGCAGATCAATTTCTCCAACCACTGGTTAAAAAACCCCCCACATATCTACAAGATACCAGAGATCTGCTAAATCAACTCAAAGACCGATCCTTTGATTCTACCACGATGCTCCTAGTAGGACTGGACGTCGAGTCCTTATATACAAGCCTACCCCAAAAAGAAACAATAGACATGCTAGAAGACGTTCTATTTACTGAGAATTGGGACTTCAGGACACCTAGACACTTTGTCCTAGAGTGTTGCCGGATGGCACTCACTGAAAATTACTTTGAATTTGAGGACCAGTTATTTTTGCAGAGCCACGGAACCTCAATGGGAAGTGCTTTTGCCCCTTCGGTGGCAGGGCTCTACGTGAGCAATTTCGAAACCAACCATGTATTGACACAAACCAATCCTTACGTTTCCAGTATACTCTACTGGAAACGTTATATTGATGACGTCCTCCTAATATGGCAAAACAACCAAGACCTAAAAATATTTGTGGATTGGCTGAATACCCGTGATCCATGGCTCCGCTTCACATATGCGGCTGATAAAGAAAGCATTGACTTCCTAGACCTGACTATATACTTAAAAGAGCTGAAAATAGAAACCAAATCATTCAGGAAACCAACAGCTAAGAACAGTTTACTGTCCTACAAGAGTTATCACCCTCAACCGTTAAGGGACAATTTACCATATAGTCAATTTTTATGGTTGAAAAGGAACTGCAGCCAAAAAACGGACTATCAGGCACAATCAAAAGAACTTAGCAATAGACTGCTTCAAAGGGAGTACAAGACATCGACCATAGCAAAATGTAGAAAAAGAGCAATGAATCAACCTAGAGATAACCTCCTAACAACTTTTGAAAAAAGTGAAACTGTGGATCTCATGACATGCGTAACCACCTTTTGCCCAGCTTCATACCAGGTGAATAAACTCATTCACAAAAACTGGCATATTGTCAATACCGGAAAATTCAAATGGCCAAAGCCACGTATGGCAAACAAGCGCACAAAGAACTTACGAGATATGTTGGTACACACGCGCCCAAGAAAAAAAACAATCATGGCAAAATCCACAATAAATGCCCATATGGTCCCAGTAACAGGACACTACCTGTGCGGCTCCTGCTTGGCCTGCAAATCTACTACTGGTAGAAAAACCTTACAATTGTCCCCTACACTAAAATGGACACAGAAACAACACAGTAACTGCCATTCATCCCATGTGATCTATATGGTCACCTGCCCTTGCAATAAAAAATACATTGGGATGACTTGCAGGAAGGTGAAACTACGCATAGGGGAACATAAAAGTAATATTCGCCTCAAAAAGAATACAACCAAACTATGTTCCCACTTTATTGAACAAAATCACAGCATTGAAGACCTGAGATGGACGGTAATAGAAAAGATATCGGAAGCGACACCCAACACAGAAAAAATACTATATGAGAAAGAACAACGTTGGGTGGACCGTCTTAAAACCAATAAGTTTGGTTTGAATGACGACATCTCATGGCATCACTTTGCACGCTGAACCTATTAGCACAATAGAAGTCCTGCAAAATATGAGCCCTAATAACCTATAGCAAACCCCACACATTAAAGAGACACATTAATATCAAAGTGAGAAACAAATGGTATGTAAACCACCTCGTTCGGCTATTTTTTGGCCGATTTCTCAAAAAACCCCTTAATTATAAAATCCTAAGTTTAAGTTCTGGTAATTTTAGATAAATCATGCTAATCACCCAAAAACCATCTATTGTCAAACTATAGGGAGCTAACTGCATTTTTACGTCTCTGAAAGTGGTCCGTTTGCAACACAACAACTGTCCGCTTTCTCTCTCCATGAATGAACATGGTGAAAACGCCATCGAAAGCGTGCTCCTAGCGTCCAGGAGGCAGAGCCAGCACAAGACGCGGAATACGCTTCGAGAGCGGGTGAGTGTTTCCACCTCTACCGCCGTGTATCAGTTACCGGCACCTAGCTTAATCACAACCCCGTTTTTGATGTTTCTGCAGCCTGAACCCTCCTGCTGAAATGCGGTTGATTTCTTTTTAAGGTAAGACCTCTTTACGAGGTACAACGCCTAAACATGTATAAGAGCGACTTTGCATTCCCATCGCCCCTTGCAATCGAAGCGCTCTAAGTAAACTTATTGAGTTACAAAGCCAAAATTCACAGATATGAATTAACATACCACAAAGTCAATTGTGCACTGCTGTGATATCGCAGTTTCTTCCCCTTGTTTTTAACTCACCATAATGTCACATTTGTTGTGTGTTTCTTATAATTACACTAATGTCTGTAGAAGTTATGTAATATGCATATCGACACAATGCATGTCTTAAAGACCACTTTTCTAATATGAAATTGTCAAATGGCCATAAGTTACCCCCATTTTTCATCTTTTCTCTCAAATCCCTAGGTATTTGAAAACCTTCGAGGGTAAGACTATTAAATAATAGAGTCCCTTTATGTCAAAATTGTGGCATCCTTTTTACTCACTCTGTGTTTTCCTGTTTATTTGTCCTGACGAAAGCTCTTAGACCCTCGGGCCGATAGAGCAGAAACATGTCGACGTTATTTTTTTGTCCAATTGACCTATGCTAAGGATTCCTAACTATCCCCAGAGCATACCGAATAATTTTTAATAAGTGGTCAAGTGAACTGAATAAAACCTATAATCACCTGCACACTTTTTTATTTATCACTCAGCTTCAGTGGGGTAACTCGCTTTTCTCTGGATACTGCCACGAAAAAACCAGAGATCGCCTCGGGTGAGGCTGGCAAGACACTGACTGACTAAGCCCAATGACTGTTGCCATAACGCTCGCGTGGGGCGGAGAATAAGATATACCGCTTCTCGAGATACGCAGCGTTTATGAGGGCTTTTTCAAATCTCTTGGAATAAGTGGTTACAAGTGTCCTATCTCCTTCTGATAAACTGTACCTTGTTTCAGGGAACCGATAGGACAGCCATTCCTCTTCCCTCCTATTGATAACTAAGTATTTCTTATAGTAGCCATACTCCACGCAACTAGTACTTAGTTATCTTTTGAATACTTTAGCACTACTTAGGCTACAATTTAAGGCACTGTTCTCTACCGTACTATCTATCAAACTGTTTCTATTGCTACGCTCAGGCCACTCAATGTTTAATTTCCTTTTTTTTCATATGCTGCTACTGCCAGTGTGTACCACTACTACTACCAGCACAACAATGATATTTCAACAATCCAGGATTCAAGTCAACACCCAAGCTTAATCGCCATTTGCCATGCAGCTAGCCCTGTGCCTAGCCCTATTCTCAAACACGAATCACAGGTAAGATAAGTATTTTAGGGAGGTAGAATAATGGCCTAGGCCTCGGAGGAGAGGAGAGACTGACAGTAGTACTAGTAAGGTGCTAGTAGGGCAATTGAATTCACTAACTCTGTTAATAGCACTTTTGTACATATTTGGACGTTTAGAATTTTGATGAAAGCAAACGTACAGTAATCCCCACCCACCACCACACAAAATAATATGAACGTGTATACTATGTTTAAGTATGTAAAATAAATTAATATATTTCCCCTAACAAAAATAAACTAAACTAACTCACCCCCTCCCTAAACCCAACCAATGTCCAAATGTCCTTCTTCAAGTCCCTTTCCCCAATGCCCAATTCCCACACCCCAACAGTCTTTAAAAAAGGGGCAAGGGAAAGTCACTTCCTCCGGCGGTGTCCTGCTGTGGACAGGTCCTGCACCTTTTTTGCAGAGGTTCCGGAGCTGGTGCTGTTGCTTCTCTGCCAATCGCTCCAGGTATTCCACTCGCTTTCGGAGGCGGCGCAGACGTGCCATCCAGGCTCTGGGGGGGGCAGCTGTTGTTTTTGCTGCTGTGCGGCGGCGGCGGGAGGCTGTCGGGCCACGACCCCGTTTCGCTGGAGACTGCTCGCTGGTGAACCCTGGGGCACTGGAGGAGGATGTAGTAGTTGCTGTGTACTCTTGCTCCCGAGCCCACAGCCACCGATATTCGGCGCAAATGGCCTCTAGCTTACGTGCCCAGGCCCGGACAGCCATCTCCTTGCGGGTGAGCTTTTTTGGATCATCTATATGAAGAAAGAAAAAAAATACTGTAGCCAATAGTCTTTAACATTAAGTCAAAATAATTCAACAGAAAGTTGCCTCACAGTAACACTAGCAACTTGCAAACACAGTATAACATTTTGGCATGTATCTTTCCGCAGTCTTTGTAGGCCTGTGACATTAGTGGGAGTTTCTGGAATTCTACAAGCAACACTATGGACTCACTACTACATAGTCAGAGAGTCAGAGACTACACCAGTCTTCCTTTTTTTCTCTTGTTTTGCAAAAGAAATTACTTGTACGTGAACTTGTGGTAGCCGTCATAATGCCAGCTCACTCAGCTTGCACACAAGACAAAACAGACACAAGCCATGATGATGCAGACTTGCATTACTTTAAGCAGTACATGCAGGTGGGGATAGGAAGCTCTTACTTTTCTATCGGGTGGTACTGGTTATATCAAGGGCTACTGCTCAATGTAATTTATATTTTGCACTGCCCTCCGGGCCTTGACTACTACAAAAGGAAAATTAAGATTATTCATTTCTGATCATATATCCTGCCAATCACATGATCTTTGCTTATATAATGGATGACTTTAGGTGCTTTGTTTTGATAGATTGAGTGAACAACAGCAATGGTCCACCCATGACACAGCTGAAAGAAAATTATTAACATAGGGAGTGAGTTAGGTATCCATAATAGCCGGAGGAAGGGACTTGACTTGATATAATGTCAACTATACAATACATACACAATATATGCTGTGCTTGCAAAGTAAACTACTGTACTGTTAGTCAAGGGAGTATTTACATTTTCTGAACAATCACAACTTCTAGTATTTGGATTTCCTCAGCTTTGCTACTCTGGCACGGACATGCTGTTCAAAGTAACACTGTTCATCCGCTGAGCGTCTGCTCTACTACATACACGTCTGCTATCTATGAGGAAGAAGAAGATACCATCCAGGCTTCCAAAGTAAACATCTATCATTCTTCTTAATGCCTCAACTTGTACCAAGTTTACTTTTTCTCAACAACCAATTAACACCCTTTTCCTTTTATTTTGCAAACCAGCGTCTTGACTTGCATTTGAGTTTGACCCAATGCACACCACTCATGCATTTTCTGATTCACCCACACAGGCAGTCATCTTTTCTTTCTCCTCCAATCATCCTTGCTTCAAGCAGCCATGCATCTGATTCCTTCCTATCAGCCACCTCTGCCTGCATTCAAAAACATGTACCATTCTTTACAGTCATAAATGTTACGACTCGCTCATCCTTCCTTTCACCCTTCTTTCCCTTTTCGTTCTTCACATCCCTCAAGATCATCTGATATGATTTGCCTTCACGATAAAAGTTTCCCAGCTGAGTTGAAGTCAAATAGAGGGGGCCATTGCTTACCCGAGAACTACCGCCGCTAATGCTATTACTAAGTCAAGGTTGACTGTCTTCTCCGTGATTGGCAAAAATGTAGTTCTAAATTAGTAACTGTTCTTAACAGTACAGTGTACTCTTGTACTAGTGTACTGTCTACTGTACAGTACATCATACACTCCTTTGCGAGCCTACTCAAAAATGTCAATAAGTAAGGAGTATAATAACTTACCACTGTCTGCCGCCGCTGAGCCATCCCGCAGAGCTCCTCCTGGTGGCACTTGTTGCGCCACCGCATCACCCCCTGGAATGGACCCCTCCGCACTGCTGGCCCCGGCACTGGTAGTGTTAGGTGCTGCATTCGATGTTGTGATGTCTAGAAAAAACATGTCATATTTTCAGATGCCATACACCACCCCCTATTTCGTCTCGTAATGGAAGAAAATGTTAATAGTATACATAACAAATGTTGAATTATTGGGAATGACAAAAAGTGACGGTTTTGGGGAGGGTGTTAACCTTTTATATGGTTAGCCATTAAATACTACACTGTTTAGGACAACTGATGAATGCTTGCTTTTTTACGTGCACCATTTTTCTAATTACAGAAAGAAGTTTCCATTGCCCTTCTGCCGACAGGACAATTCACCACCTACTCCTCATCACCAGCAGTACTTTAAGTACTTTAAAGAAGGTGGGGGCTCCCGCACAGTTATTCTAATAATTTGATGTGTTAACTGTTAAGTTGAAGTATATTGATTCAAGATAATGTTGTTTAAACTTTAACGTCATCTATCACCAGTGCTCGCTCGGAATACTGCACTATTAAAAATAAAGAATGTTTTTTTTTCTTATTTGAAAATAAAACTTTAAAACTAACAAACACTATGTGGTTTTTTTTCACGAGTGAGTGAGCGGAAGTGTTTGAACTACTGCACTTTGCAGACATGTTTCCGTGACTCTGATAGGTCGGGACTTGGCTGTAGTCTTCTGTTCTTCTGGGTCGTAATCATTAGTCAGACACACTAGATCATCAGTCAGGGGATTGGGGGTCAACTTCTGTTTGGACTGAGGTATGCGGAAAGTCGAACTGCACCTATCATCAACAATGTCCTATTTCTCTTGTCTATACTTCTGTATATGCAGAATAGTCCCTGAAACGCTAGTGGTATGGTATGTGCTCCTATCAAATCAAAAAAGCCAACTACTAGCCTATTCTTGGTGGACACATTGACATTTTGTTGTTGGAAATTGTCAAAGCACTTACATTAAGAAGACCAGAATAGACAGCAAGGGCAACCCAGAGGACAGCACTCACTGCCTAGAGCTATTGCTGGATCAGAGTTTTGTTTAACACCGTTTACCGACTGGGCAAGATTAGCTACCTACACAGACCGACTCATAATATTAGTAAATAGTAGTAGCACAGAGAGTGATGGTAGAGGCAGGATAAGAATGTAGAAACAGTCTAGAAGAAGATCAAAGACTATTTTGTAAAAAATAGAATTAGGAAACAGTTTGTAATGAGTAGGAGCTGTAAAAGTTATGGAAGTATATAACAACAATAGAACAACTTACTGGGGCCAGCAGAAGAGCCTGCAGAGGACCGATCCTGCTGCCCACCTTGTTCCGCCTGAGTCTCTGTTGTGGTGGTAGTCTCCTTGCCCCTGGGAGGTGCTGTTGATCATGAAATAAACACATCATGGATGATAGTTTTTTTGAAATATTTGATTTCTTTGACCACAATCTAAAATTGTCTTGGGGAAACAAATTACCAACAATTGCACTACATGTATTGACCTAGCTGATCTGGTCAACTAGGAGGATAGTACAGTATTGCTGGATTTGCAGACCGTCTACTAGGAAAGTTATGTAAATCACTAACTACATCAACAACAAAAAGGTTCTACTACGACTGCCAGCACTCAGCAGCACGCAGCGTGACAGACACAGTCTGTCATCAACTCATCATGATTGCAGACCTCTAAAAAATGTCCTACTACTAAATAACAAGTCATAAATAATATACTCAACGTATCAATCCACCACTATTAGTGGCAGCAGGAGTACAAAGGAAGGACTAGACTTGAGTCTCTAGTCTCTCTAGCATTACACAGTTCTGCTATCAAATGAGCTCAAAGCTGCAAACAAGTAAGCATAGTAGCAACGCCACTGAGCAGGCACGCACCTGCAATGACAGAAGCTACTTAAACATTAATTTACCTGCAATGTAATCAAATAGGCAGCATTCTTGCTCTTCAGGAAAAACATATATTAGCAATATAACACAGCGCAGAAGAAAACAAAGTAGTTATTAAATAGCTACTCACCAAGGCCAGGGATCTCCACACCTAGCACGTGGAGCAGGTCCTGCTCCCGGTCAAGGAGGTCCGACCACCAGTGCGTCGCTTGCTGGTAGGTGCACCGGACCGCCGAATCCCTATGCATGGCTCGGCACATCTTCTCCCACAGCTGGCGACGCTCCCGGAATCCATACCCTGAAGAAAGCCTAACCCCTGCTGCCACGGTCTTGGGGAGGTGCCGCTGCACATAGAAAATGAGTGCGGCCACCTCCACCACAGTAAAGACTTCCCTGGCCTGTACATTCTCCCCCCTCAAGCGCCTGCAAGGGAGCCGGCTACGGGGTGCGGAACCCTTCCCCTTGCTCTTCCTGGCTCCCTCTGCCATGATACTGGACAGCTGGAAAAAAAATAGGAAAGAATAGGCAAAAAGTAAAGAAAATAAAAGAGTTTAAAAAGTAGCTTTAAAAGTAACCAAAAGTAGAAAAAAACACAAAATATAGATGTAGAAAAAGAGAGGGATAGATAATGAGTAAAAAAGATTCCCAAAAAGTTCAAAGAAACAAAGGATTGCAAAGATTAGGGATAAGATTGAAAAAGCATGCCCAGAACCATAGCAATGACTGAAAAACAAGATGGCCGCGCCCATTGAGGACCGCGAAAGTAAGTTTACGCGATATTTCCCCAGTGAGCACGCAAAAACGCACGCGAACACGTATTCGCTCCCCGTGCACAACGCAAGCATGCAACTAGTGCCCGGAAACGGAAATACACAACGCGAACAAGATGGCCGCGCCCATGTATGACCGCATGGGTAACTTCTCGGTCGATGCGCTGCAAGCGTCCAGTGAACACGCAAAAAACCGAGCGAACACGCAAAAAAGAATCAGCCAAATTGCACGAATTTGTTGATTTTGCGGATCGCGAATTCGCTTTCGCACAAATTCACGTACTGCGAATTTGCGCATTTCGCCCATACTTAATGTACATATACACCCATGAGAGTGTTTTTTTCTCAAATTTCCTCTTCAGCTTGCAGCCAAGGACAAAGTGATATTTAACAACAAGGGGTGGTGATGGACAGAGTTTCTGAATTAAGCAGAATACTCTCACCCAGTCAAGAGATCAGGGCTAGATCCAACACCGTTTTTTAGCTCACTGCACCATCCCAGCTCAGAACCTGGCTATATGCAAATTAGTCTGTTCCTGTCCCAGTGCATGATGGGAACAGGGCAAACCAAACTACCAAGCCAATTCTTACACTGGGAAGGAAACAAGCTTCCGGGGACCGGTTTCTGGCATTTCAGCCGTCGTCGGCCCGGCTTGCTTGAATCCTGATGGTGCAATAAGCAAGGGACTCACATCTGAGGATACCCTTCCACGCTTAAGGTGGACAAAATATTTAACAACAAGGGGTGGTGATGGACAGAGTTTCTGAATTAAGCAGAATACTCTCACCCAATCAAGAGATCAGGGCTAGATCAAACACCGTTTTTTAGCTCACTGCACCATCCCAGCTCAGAACCTGGCTATATGCAAATTAGTCTGTTCCTGTCCCAGTGCATGATGGGAACAGGGCAAACCAAACTACCAAGCCAATTCTTACACTGGGAAGGAAACAAGCTTCCGGGGACCGGTTTCCGGCATTTCAGCCGTCGTCGGCCCGGCTTGCTTGAATCCTGATGGTGCAATGAGCAAGGGACTCACATCTGAGTATACCCTTCCACGCTTATGGTGGACAAAATATTTAACACCAAGGGGTGATGATGGACAGAGTTTCTGAATTAAGCAGAATACTCTCACCCAGTCAAGAGATCAGGGCTAGATCCAACACCGTTTTTTAGCTCACTGCACCATCCCAGCTCAGAACCTGGCTATATGCAAATTTGCCTGTTCCTGTCCCAGTGCATGATGGGAACATGGCAAACCAAACTACCAAGCCAATTCTTACACTGGGAAGGAAACAAGCTTCCGGGGACCGGTTTCTGGCATTTCAGCCGTCGTCGGCCCGGCTTGCTTGAATCCTGATGTTGCAATGAGCAAGGGACTCACATCTGAGTGTACCCTTCCACGCTTATGGTGGACAAAATATTTAACAACAAGGGGTTGTGATGGACAGAGTTTCTGAATTAAGCAGAATACTCTCACCCAGTCAAGAGATCAGGGCTAGATCCAACACCGTTTCTTAGCTCACTGCACCATCCCAGCTCAGAACCTGGCTATATGCAAATTAGTCTGTTCCTGTCCCAGTGAATGATGGGAACAGGGCAAACCAAACTACCAAGCCAATGCTTACACTGGGAAGGAAACAAGCTTCCGGGGACCGGTTTCTGGCATTTCAGCCGTCGTCGGCCCGGCTTGCTTGAATCCTGATGGTGCAATGAGCAAGGGACTCACATCTGAGTATACCCTTCCACGCTTATGGTGGACAAAATATTTAACAACAAGGGGTGGTGATGGACAGAGTTTCTGAATTAAGCAGAATACTCTCACCCAGTCAAGAGATCAGGGCTAGATACAACACCGTTTTTTAGCTCACTGCACCATCCCAGCTCAGAACCTGGCTATATGCAAATTAGTCTGTTCCTGTCCCAGTGCATGATGGGAACAGGGCAAACCAAACTACCAAGCCAATTCTTACACTGGGAAGGAAACAAGCTTCCGGGGACCGGTTTCTGGCATTTCAGCCGTCGTCGGCCCGGCTTGCTTGAATCCTGATGGTGCAATAAGCAAGGGACTCACATCTGAGGATACCCTTCCACGCTTAAGGTGGACAAAATATTTAACAACAAGGGGTGGTGATGGACAGAGTTTCTGAATTAAGCAGAATACTCTCACCCAATCAAGAGATCAGGGCTAGATCAAACACCGTTTTTTAGCTCACTGCACCATCCCAGCTCAGAACCTGGCTATATGCAAATTAGTCTGTTCCTGTCCCAGTGCATGATGGGAACAGGGCAAACCAAACTACCAAGCCAATTCTTACACTGGGAAGGAAACAAGCTTCCGGGGACCGGTTTCCGGCATTTCAGCCGTCGTCGGCCCGGCTTGCTTGAATCCTGATGGTGCAATGAGCAAGGGACTCACATCTGAGTATACCCTTCCACGCTTATGGTGGACAAAATATTTAACACCAAGGGGTGGTGATGGACAGAGTTTCTGAATTAAGCAGAATACTCTCACCCAGTCAAGAGATCAGGGCTAGATCCAACACCGTTTTTTAGCTCACTGCACCATCCCAGCTCAGAACCTGGCTATATGCAAATTTGCCTGTTCCTGTCCCAGTGCATGATGGGAACATGGCAAACCAAACTACCAAGCCAATTCTTACACTGGGAAGGAAACAAGCTTCCGGGGACCGGTTTCTGGCA
This sequence comes from Lissotriton vulgaris, assembly GCF_964263255.1. NCBI lineage: Eukaryota > Metazoa > Chordata > Amphibia > Caudata > Salamandridae > Lissotriton > Lissotriton vulgaris. The sequence continues at coordinate 824,639,726 of NC_141685.1, read as the reverse complement.
TTTCAGCCGTCGTCGGCCCGGCTTGCTTGAATCCTGATGTTGCAATGAGCAAGGGACTCACATCTGAGTGTACCCTTCCACGCTTATGGTGGACAAAATATTTAACAACAAGGGGTTGTGATGGACAGAGTTTCTGAATTAAGCAGAATACTCTCACCCAGTCAAGAGATCAGGGCTAGATCCAACACCGTTTCTTAGCTCACTGCACCATCCCAGCTCAGAACCTGGCTATATGCAAATTAGTCTGTTCCTGTCCCAGTGAATGATGGGAACAGGGCAAACCAAACTACCAAGCCAATGCTTACACTGGGAAGGAAACAAGCTTCCGGGGACCGGTTTCTGGCATTTCAGCCGTCGTCGGCCCGGCTTGCTTGAATCCTGATGGTGCAATGAGCAAGGGACTCACATCTGAGTATACCCTTCCACGCTTATGGTGGACAAAATATTTAACAACAAGGGGTGGTGATGGACAGAGTTTCTGAATTAAGCAGAATACTCTCACCCAGTCAAGAGATCAGGGCTAGATCCAACACCGTTTTTTAGCTCACTGCACCATCCCAGCTCAGAACCTGGCTATATGCAAATTAGTCTGTTCCTGTCCCAGTGCATGATGGGAACAGGGCAAACCAAACTACCAAGCCAATTCTTACACTGGGAAGGAAACAAGCTTCCGGGGACCGGTTTCTGGCATTTCAGCCGTCGTCGGCCCGGCTTGCTTGAATCCTGATGGTGCAATGAGCAGGGGACTCACATCTGAGTATACCCTTCCACGCTTATGGTGGACAAAATATTTAACAACAAGGGGTGGTGATGGACAGAGTTTCTGAATTAAGCAGAATACTCTCACCCAGTCAAGAGATCAGGGCTAGATCCAACCCCATTTTTTAGCTCACTGCACCATCCCAGCTCAGAACCTGGCTATATGCAAATTAGTCTGTTCCTGTCCCAGTGCATGATGGGAACAGGGCAAACCAAACTACCAAGCCAATTCTTACACTGGGAAGGAAACAAGCTTCCGGGGACCGGTTTCTGGCATTTCAGCCGTCGTCGGCCCGGCTTGCTTGAATCCTGATGGTGCAATGAGCAAGGGACTCACATCTGAGTATACCCTTCCACGCTTATGGTGGACAAAATATTTAACAACAAGGGGTGGTGATGGACAGAGTTTCTGAATTAGGCAGAATACTCTCACCCAGTCAAGAGATCAGGGCTAGATCCAACACCGTTTTTTAGCTCACTGCACCATCCCAGCTCAGAACCTGGCTATATGCAAATTAGTCTGTTCCTGTCCCAGTGCATGATGGGAACAGGGCAAACCAAACTACCAAGCCAATTCTTACACTGGGAAGGAAACAAGCTTCCGGGGACCGGTTTCTGGCATTTCAGCCGTCGTCGGCCCGGTTTGCTTGAATCCTGATGGTGCAATAAGCAAGGGACTCACATCTGAGTATACCCTTCCACGCTTATGGTGGACAAAATATTTAACAACAAGGGGTGGTGATGGACAGAGTTTCTGAATTAAGCAGAATACTCTCACCCAATCAAGATATCAGGGCCAGATCCAACACCGTTTTTTAGCTCACTGAACCATCCCAGCTCAGAACCTGGCTATATGCAAATTAGTCTGTTCCTGTCCCAGTGCATGATGGGAACAGGGCAAACCAAACTACCAAGCCAATTCTTACACTGGGAAGGAAACAAGCTTCCGGGGACCGGTTTCTGGCATTTCAGCCGTCGTCGGCCCGGCTTGCTTGAATCCTGATGGTGCAATGAGCAAGGGACTCACATCTGAGTATACCCTTCCACGCTTATGGTGGACAAAATATTTAACAACAAGGGGTGGTGATGGACAGAGTTTCTGAATTAAGCAGAATACTCTCACCCAGTCAAGAGATCAGGGCTAGATCCAACACCGTTTTTTAGCTCACTGCACCATCCCAGCTCAGAACCTGGCTATATGCAAATTAGTCTGTTCCTGTCCCAGTGCATGATGGGAACAGGGCAAACCAAACTACCAAGCCAATTCTTACACTGGGAAGGAAACAAGCTTCCGGGGACCGGTTTCTGACATTTCAGCCGACGTCGGCCCGGCTTGCTTGAATCCTGATGGTGCAATAAGCAAGGGACTCACATCTGAGGATACCCTTCCACGCTTAAGGTGGACAAAATATTTAACAACAAGGGGTGGTGATGGACAGAGTTTCTGAATTAAGCAGAATACTCTCACCCAATCAAGAGATCAGGGCTAGATCAAACACCGTTTTTTAGCTCACTGCACCATCCCAGCTCAGAACCTGGCTATATGCAAATTAGTCTGTTCCTGTCCCAGTGCATGATGGGAACAGGGCAAACCAAACTACCAAGCCAATTCTTACACTGGGAAGGAAACAAGGTTCCGGGGACCGGTTTCCGGCATTTCAGCCGTCGTCGGCCCGGCTTGCTTGAATCCTGATGGTGCAATGAGCAAGGGACTCACATCTGAGTATACCCTTCCACGCTTATGGTGGACAAAATATTTAACACCAAGGGGTGGTGATGGACAGAGTTTCTGAATTAAGCAGAATACTCTCACCCAGTCAAGAGATCAGGGCTAGATCCAACACCGTTTTTTAGCTCACTGCACCATCCCAGCTCAGAACCTGGCTATATGCAAATTTGCCTGTTCCTGTCCCAGTGCATGATGGGAACATGGCAAACCAAACTACCAAGCCAATTCTTACACTGGGAAGGAAACAAGCTTCCGGGGACCGGTTTCTGGCATTTCAGCCGTCGTCGGCCCGGCTTGCTTGAATCCTGATGTTGCAATCAGCAAGGGACTCACATCTGAGTGTACCCTTCCACGCTTATGGTGGACAAAATATTTAACAACAAGGGGTTGTGATGGACAGAGTTTCTGAATTAAGCAGAATACTCTCACCCAGTCAAGAGATCAGGGCTAGATCCAACACCGTTTCTTAGCTCACTGCACCATCCCAGCTCAGAACCTGGCTATATGCAAATTAGTCTGTTCCTGTCCCAGTGAATGATGGGAACAGGGCAAACCAAACTACCAAGCCAATGCTTACACTGGGAAGGAAACAAGCTTCCGGGGACCGGTTTCTGGCATTTCAGCCGTCGTCGGCCCGGCTTGCTTGAATCCTGATGGTGCAATGAGCAAGGGACTCACATCTGAGTATACCCTTCCACGCTTATGGTGGACAAAATATTTAACAACAAGGGGTGGTGATGGACAGAGTTTCTGAATTAAGCAGAATACTCTCACCCAGTCAAGAGATCAGGGCTAGATCCAACACCGTTTTTTAGCTCACTGCACCATCCCAGCTCAGAACCTGGCTATATGCAAATTAGTCTGTTCCTGTCCCAGTGCATGATGGGAACAGGGCAAACCAAACTACCAAGCCAATTCTTACACTGGGAAGGAAACAAGCTTCCGGGGACCGGTTTCTGGCATTTCAGCCGTCGTCGGCCCGGCTTGCTTGAATCCTGATGGTGCAATGAGCAAGGGACTCACATCTGAGTATACCCTTCCACGCTTATGGTGGACAAAATATTTAACAACAAGGGGTGGTGATGGACAGAGTTTCTGAATTAAGCAGAATACTCTCACCCAGTCAAGAGATCAGGGCTAGATCCAACCCCATTTTTTAGCTCACTGCACCATCCCAGCTCAGAACCTGGCTATATGCAAATTAGTCTGTTCCTGTCCCAGTGCATGATGGGAACAGGGCAAACCAAACTACCAAGCCAATTCTTACACTGGGAAGGAAACAAGCTTCCGGGGACGGGTTTCTGGCATTTCAGCCGTCGTCGGCCCGGCTTGCTTGAATCCTGATGGTGCAATGAGCAAGGGACTCACATCTGAGTATACCCTTCCACGCTTATGGTGGACAAAATATTTAACAACAAGGGGTGGTGATGGACAGAGTTTCTGAATTAAGCAGAATACTCTCACCCAGTCAAGAGATCAGGGCTAGATCCAACACCGTTTTTTAGCTCACTGCACCATCCCAGCTCAGAACCTGGCTATATGCAAATTAGTCTGTTCCTGTCCCAGTGCATGATGGGAACAGGGCAAACCAAACTACCAAGCCAATTCTTACACTGGGAAGGAAACAAGCTTCCGGGGACCGGTTTCTGGCATTTCAGCCGTCGTCGGCCCGGTTTGCTTGAATCCTGATGGTGCAATAAGCAAGGGACTCACATCTGAGTATACCCTTCCACGCTTATGGTGGACAAAATATTTAACAACAAGGGGTGGTGATGGACAGAGTTTCTGAATTAAGCAGAATACTCTCACCCAATCAAGATATCAGGGCCAGATCCAACACCGTTTTTTAGCTCACTGAACCATCCCAGCTCAGAACCTGGCTATATGCAAATTAGTCTGTTCCTGTCCCAGTGCATGATGGGAACAGGGCAAACCAAACTACCAAGCCAATTCTTACACTGGGAAGGAAACAAGCTTCCGGGGACCGGTTTCTGGCATTTCAGCCGTCGTCGGCCCGGCTTGCTTGAATCCTGATGGTGCAATGAGCAAGGGACTCACATCTGAGTATACCCTTCCACGCTTATGGTGGACAAAATATTTAACAACAAGGGGTGGTGATGGACAGAGTTTCTGAATTAAGCAGAATACTCTCACCCAGTCAAGAGATCAGGGCTAGATCCAACACCGTTTTTTAGCTCACTGCAACATCCCAGCTCAGAACCTGGCTATATGCAAATTAGTCTGTTCCTGTCCCAGTGCATGATGGGAACAGGGCAAACCAAACTACCAAGCCAATTCTTACACTGGGAAGTAAACAAGCTTCCGGGGACCGGTTTCTGGCATTTCAGTCGTCGTCGGCTCGGCTTGCTTGAATCCTGATGGTGCAATGAGCAAGGGACTCACATCTGAGTATACCCTTCCACGCTTATGGTGGACAAAATATTTAACAACAAGGGGTGGTGATGGACAGAGTTTCTGAATTAAGCAGAATACTCTCACCCAGTCAAGAGATCAGGGCTAGATCCAACACCGTTTTTTAGCTCACTGCACCATCCCAGCTCAGAACCTGGCTATATGCAAATTTGCCTGTTCCTGTTCCAGTGCATGATGGGAACAGGGCAAACCAAACTACCAAGCCAATTCTTACACTGGGAAGGAAACAAGCTTCCGGGGACCGGTTTCTGGCATTTCAGCCATCGTCGGCCCGGCTTGCTTGAATCCTGATGGTGCAATGAGCAAGGGACTCACATCTGAGTATACCCTTCCACGCTTATGGTGGACAAAATATTTAACAACAAGGGGTGGTGATGGACAGAGTTTCTGAATTAAGCAGAATACTCTCACCCAGTCAAGAGATCAGGGCTAGATCCAACACCGTTTTTTAGCTTACTGCACCATCCCAGCTCAGAACCGGGCTATATGCAAATTAGTCTGTTCCTGTCCCAGTGCATGATGGGAACAGGGCAAACCAAACTACCAAGCCAATTCTTACACTGGGAAGGGAACAAGCTTCTGGGGACCGGTTTCTGACATTTCAGCCGTCGTCGGCCCGGCTTGCTTGAATCCTGATGGTGCAATGAGCAAGGGACTCACATCTGAGTATACCCATCACCGCTTATGGTGGACAAAATATTTAACAACAAGGGGTGGTGATGGACAGAGTTTCTGAATTAAGCAGAATACTCTCACCCAGTCAAGAGATCAGGGCTAGACCCAACACCGTTTTTTAGCTCACTGCACCATCCCAGCTCAGAACCTGGCTAAATGCAAATTAGTCTGTTCCTCTCCCAGTGCATGATGGGAACAGGGCAAACCAAACTACCAAGCCAATTCTTACACTGGGAAGGAAACAAGCTTCCGGGGACCGGTTTCTGGCATTTCAGCCGTCGTCGGCCCGGCTTGCTTGAATCCTGATGGTGCAATGAGCAAGGGACTCACATCTGAGTATACCCTTCCACGCTTATGGTGGACAAAATATTTAACAACAAGGGGTGGTGAAGGACAGAGTTTCGGAATTAAGCAGAATACTCTCACCCAGTCAAGAGATCAGGGCTAGATCCAACCCCATTTTTTAGCTCACTGCACCATCCCAGCTCAGAACCTGGCTATATGCAAATTAGTCTGTTCCTGTCCCAGTGCATGATGGGAACAGGGCAAACCAAACTACCAAGCCAATTCTTACACTGGGAAGTAAACAAGCTTCCGGGGACCGGTTTCTGGCATTTCAGTCGTCGTCGGCTCGGCTTGCTTGAATCCTGATGGTGCAATGAGCAAGGGACTCACATCTGAGTATACCCTTCCACGCTTATGGTGGACAAAATATTTAACAACAAGGGGTGGTGATGGACAGAGTTTCTGAATTAAGCAGAATACTCTCACCCAGTCAAGAGATCAGGGCTAGATCCAACACCGTTTTTTAGCTCACTGCACCATCCCAGCTCAGAACCGGGCTATATGCAAATTAGTCTGTTCCTGTCCCAGTGCATGATGGGAACAGGGCAAACCAAACTACCAAGCCAATTCTTACACTGGGAAGGGAACAAGCTTCTGGGGACCGGTTTCTGACATTTCAGCCGTCGTCGGCCCGGCTTGCTTGAATCCTGATGGTGCAATGAGCAAGGGACTCACATCTGAGTATACCCATCACCGCTTATGGTGGACAAAATATTTAACAACAAGGGGTGGTGATGGACAGAGTTTCTGAATTAAGCAGAATACTCTCACCCAGTCAAGAGATCAGGGCTAGACCCAACACCGTTTTTTAGCTCACTGCACCATCCCAGCTCAGAACCTGGCTAAATGCAAATTAGTCTGTTCCTCTCCCAGTGCATGATGGGAACAGGGCAAACCAAACTACCAAGCCAATTCTTACACTGGGAAGGAAACAAGCTTCCGGGGACCGGTTTCTGGCATTTCAGCCGTCGTCGGCCCGGCTTGCTTGAAACCTGATGGTGCAATGAGCAAGGGACTCACATCTGAGTATACCCTTCCACGCTTATGGTGGACAAAATATTTAACAACAAGGGGTGGTGAAGGACAGAGTTTCGGAATTAAGCAGAATACTCTCACCCAGTCAAGAGATCAGGGCTAGATCCAACCCCATTTTTTAGCTCACTGCACCATCCCAGCTCAGAACCTGGCTATATGCAAATTAGTCTGTTCCTGTCCCAGTGCATGATGGGAACAGGGCAAACCAAACTACCAAGCCAATTCTTATAACTGGGAAGGAAACAAGCTTCCGGGGACCGGTTTCTGGCATTTCAGCCGTCGTCGGCCTGGCTTGCTTGAATCCTGATGGTGTAATGAGCAAGGGACTCACATCTGAGTATATCCTTCCACGCTTATGGTGGACAAAATATTTAACAACAAGGGGTGGTGATGGACAGAGTTTCTGAATTAAGCAGAATACTCTCACCCAGTCAAGAGATCAGGGCTAGATCCAACACCGTTTTTTAGCTCACTGCACCATCCCAGCTCAGAACCTGGCTATATGCAAATTAGTCTGTTCCTGTCCCAGTGCATGATGGGAACAGGGCAAACCAAACCACCAAGCCAATTCTTACACTGGGAAGGAAACAAGCTTCCGGGGACCGGTTTCTGGCATTTCAGCCGTCGTCGGCCCGGCTTGCTTGAATCCTGATGGTGTAATGAGCAAGGGACTCACATCTGAGTATACCCTTCCACGCTTATGGTGGACAAAATATTTAACAACAAGGGGTGGTGATGGACAGAGTTTCTGAATTAAGCAGAATACTCTCACCCAGTCAAGAGATCAGGGCTAAAGTAAGGCACAGCTCAACGATGATTGAAGGAGAAAGAGGCACTCTGTAGCTAGGTAGGCACAGAAGGGAGAGAACAGCACCACCATAGATGAGGAGGAAGCATCCACCTGCATGGTGGGTGCTCCTGCCTTCAAAGCCCCTCGTTTGCAGTCCAAGAGTCCCTGGGTGGAAGCCGGTGGGACCGCTGACAGTGTGGTCAGTCTGATCAATGTAGGCTAGAAGAAGAAAGTCAATGGGGCTTCTTCCGGACAACAAGTACACAAAGGAACAGGCCCTTTCAACCTCAGGGCCTGAAGCTGCCTCCTCCATACGTCAAGAGGGCCCCACAGCAATGGGGCTTCAAGCTATACACCCTTTTTCACCTCGTTTTACTGCAGTGGCTTGCCAGCAAGATCAGTGACTGAGGGTGCGATTAACCCCCTGACGCAATTAGCCCTCAAGTGTTGTTTACCTTTGTTCCAAGAGAGTGTAACCATCGCAGTTTTACAGGAGGACCTAAAGTAGCTTACTGCTGGTTTGCAGGTGCTCTTTAGTGGCTTTCAGTAGGTGCTAGCAGAAGTAAAGGCATATCGAGAGGTGAAGGCTGATATGTAAAGATATTTCAGCTGCACCCTGCCCTTAAATATACTGTAGTGTGTCCTGAGTCGTGTCTAACCCTACCCCATATCTCTAAGTGTCTGCACCTGAGCTCTAGGTTGCCTATGTCTGAAGAGGAAGAGTAAGGTGGCCAGGGATGTTGTCTCTCAACCTAGGGTAGCATTTCTGACATTCCACCCGGGGTGAGGGATGGACTTCAATTTTAGTTAGGATTTGTCACCTTTATGTTGATTTCAACAATCATTTGAGACTAATGAATGTACTTTTAGCATTTTTGGTTAACTTCATTCCCATTAAGCATTCAATGTAAACCAGTTTATTGACATTCCTGACATCTTTTTTTTTTTGGTTGATCACCCCTCTCCAAGCACAATCTACCTTACAGACTCATGTACTATATTTGTCCTTCATACCCAACCCAAGGAAAGTTTACTTTTTCTTGAAGCAGACACTAAAAATGTTGTTTAACCTTTTTCCTTGAAATATATTTGCACATTTTTATAATCTAACCTCGTTGTAGTCTTTCTTTTTATGCATGTGTAAGTGCTTGTAGATGTATTTGATTGAATTGTTGTTACATGTTGCACAATCTCTAGCACATTACTTTACATTATTGTGATACAAATATTAATGTCTTGGTTCACAGGAGATAATACACAAGTGAAAAGTAAGTGTAAGTGAAATTTATGAATGTAGAGCATTAAAAGTCCTACTATAAGCATTACATATTTTGAGATGTGATTTAGCACTTTCCATGTGTTTTATGAGGGAGGGTAATTGAGTGTTCGATAAAAGGTTCATGGACGTTTTCCACACCCATGTGAAGAGGCATCATCTGCATACCCTGCTATTCTATACTGGGCTCATGGAAGGTTGGGATTGTGCTTTTGGAATGATAAGTAGGCTTGTGGGAGGAGGAAATTGGTTGATGGAAGGGTTATGCCCCAGTTTACCTAGCCAAAGGTGATGACACGCAGATTGACACAGGCACCTGTGTGATATGGCCAATATCTTCTGCATGGTCAATGAATGGGGCCTTGCATCCTCATCACTAAACACATCGAGATATTCCTGGTACAACGTCATCATGCCTTAGAGAGATTTCTTATTGTCTTCATAAACGTAAGTATGTCTCCCAATTGACCTTGGGACCTCTTCCTGGTGGGTTGAGTAGCGTCTTCCCCATTTGACAAAAATGCGCTGCTCTAAGGGGTAAGTCCTTACATAGAGGCTTAACATCAGAAACATTGCGGGGGGCCTTAATGGAGAAATCTTCTGAAACAGGGGTTGCTTCTCCATCAGAAGATGGACAGAAGACTCGAGTTGGACCTGCATTCCAGGGTAGACCAGGTGAGTCAACTAGGGTAACCGTTGGCTGAGGTGTGCTTTTAGGAGGCCAGAACAATCATACATGACTATTTAGCAGTAGCCTAGGGAACTTTCAGTACTTAGGGGTTTCCCATGAGGGAGACAGTAGGCCAGCATGAGGTATTTCCCAAGAAGTTTTCGTGGAAGGAGATTACAATCTTCTCTTAGTCCTCTTCTTGAAGACAATAGGGTTTTATTCCACCGTTGTCCGCCATCCTCTCAATGTGGCTGTCAGGTCATCATTGGCAGGCTCTTGGTCCAAAGGAGCTAAGTGAAAAGGGTAATATAATTAAGATGTTTGACATTACAGATTGAATATATGTCTGAGATGCTGTACAGTAGTTGACAACAAAAGATAACACCCTAGGCTAGAGAAATGACACATTTATATATGTTATAATGTTATATGTTCATTAATATATGGATAAAGTAATAATATATGATAAAGTCGTACCTGTTCTTGGTACAGATGCTTCGTTTGTGGATGGATCCCTGGATGTCAGCTGCTGAATCTGGAAGAAGGGGGAGACATCTCTTTAGTTCCAGAAGCTGTTGAAAAAAGTAAAGGAAAAATAAGTTTGGTAACAGTGGGACTGGGGACTGGGTGTATATGTGAAAGTTGATACAAATGTTAAATTAAGCTACAAGAAAAAAATACATGTATATGACAATTTGAAATCTGAAATAGATATTTGCCTGTGGTGGCACATTTTTAAGAAATGAGTCAGGGTCAAAATATGATAGAAGTACATGTATTGATGCCACAGATTTACATGACTGATTCATGGTAGCAGTCTAAATTAATGATTGCAGCATGTCCGCACATGTGCCTAGTACCAGGACATTTGTGGTTTACAGTCATAATATTGAGTAAAAAATATAGAATGGGCAAAATATCGAGTTAAAAATATAGAATGGGCAAAATATTGAATGGACAGAATATAGACAACAAAAATATCTATGGACAGAATATAGACAACAAAAATATCGAATTTTAGGTAAGTAAGTTAATATTTATTTTTTAATAATATGTAAGTGTTTTTTATGCTAGTATATGTGTTAAAAGTGTATTTTTCTTTTATAATTTTATTTTAATTAGTTAATTTTATGGTATATAATTTTTGCGTAATATAGTTCTGGAGCGGGTAGTGGGTTTATAGGGAAATAGGGTCGGAAGTAATTTAAATATAATTAATTAAATATTTTAATTTATTTATTGGTATTTATTTTGAATTAATTGTTAATTAATTTTTAATTAGTAATTAATTAAAATATAATTGGTAATTAATATTTATTAATTGATAATTATGTTCATTTTATTAATTTATTTTCTGTACAGGTTGTGGGTTTATAGGGGAATATGGTGGGAAGTAATTTAATTATAATTAATAAAATTTAGTAATTTATTAATTGGTATTTATTTTGAATTAATTGTTAATTATTTTTCAATTGTTAATTAATTAATTGTTATTGGTAATTAATTTGTATTAATAGGTAATTATTTTTTAGTAATTAATTGTTTTATTACTTTTACTTGATTAATTACTATATTATATTAAATTGGTAATTAATTTTAATTAATTTGTAATTGGTATTAATATTTAATTTATTTTTAATCTTATATGAAGTATTTACTTTCCCTACTGTTGCTCTCCTTGGAGTGGGAATAGTTATTTTTACCACTACGCTATCCACCGCTTACCCTACTGTTGCGCTCCCTGGAGTGGGAATAGTAATTTTTACCCCTATGCTATCCAACGCATTTCCTACTGTTGCACTCTCTGGAGTGGGAATAGTAATTTTTACTAAGCATGGGCGGAAAATCTGTTCCGCTCGCGGATTTTGCGGATTTTCGCGAATTTACCGAAAATCCGCAAATTCGCACGCAGCGGATTTTTTTTTCTTGGTGATACAATTTTGCAGCGCGCGGCGTTCACTTACCGTCATTCAGCATTTGCCGAGTTGTTTTTCTCGATATTTTGCGAGTGCAGCGCCATTTTGGATCTTGCTGCGGGATCCCGCGGGAGTTTGGCGAGAGCGATTACGTCATCGCGGCTTGCCACCTTGCACTCCGAGAGTTTGTCAACGGGAGTACGCCGTGATCACGTATCGCGGGAGTTCGCAATTGCGAACTTGTAGAGGCGGCGGGCAGCAACAATCTCGCACTCGCGAAAATACAAAATTTGCAATTCTGCACAAGAAATCCACCAGCAAGCAGCATAAACCTTCTGGAAATGATGATTTTTATCAGAATAACTTCTCAGGTTGACATTTGCCTGCACTTTTTTTTGCAAGGAGTCTATTTTGGGGGGGTGGGAAGGAAGTGCCCCACAGTCTCCAACTTCCTGTTCCTGTCTAGCAGGCTCCTCCCAATGCTTTCTTTATGTGCTGGTCACTTTCATTCGGATTCTTCACCTGGAAGGATTACTTTTTGTGGATGCTGCTGGATATTTGGATTTGAGGCCTTTTTGACTTTCTTTGGATCACTTTTGGATTAGAAATTTCACAAGTAAGTTTGTTTGGGGCATTACAGTTGCTGCAACTACAATTTTGGAATTTTCGATTTTTGGGCTGTTTTGGGGCCTTTTGCCCAGGGGTACACAGTGGTGGGTGGACTGAGTCTTTCTGTGGGGTGTCTTGAATTTAAACATCATGGAGGCCTGGATGGCTTGGGATTGTGCTGATTTTTCTGTGATTTTCTGGTTTTTGGGCTGTTGTTGTGGCCTTTTCACCAGGGGTAGTGAGTGGTGCATGAGCCTAGTCTTTCTGTGGGGTGTCTTGAATTTAAACATCATGGAAGGCATGGATGGCATGGGATTGTGCTGATTTTTCTGTGTTTTTCGATTTTTTGGGGTGTTCATGGGGACAGGCCATGTGGGTTGGTGCCATTTTGAGTGCTGCTACAGGCAGGCCCTGGCCATGTGCTGGGAGGCAGGGGGCCATTTTGAATGCAGGCAGTGTTCTTAGGTCTGCAACCATTTTGCCTAGCTTTCAACCTTTATGCCCAGGGGTAGTGAGTGATGCATGGGCCTAGTCTTTCTGTGGGGTGTCTTGAATTTAAACATCATGGAGGGCCTGGATGGCTTGGGATTGTGCTGATATTTCTGTGATTTTCGTTTTTTTGGGCTGTTGTTGTGGCCTTTTCACCAGGGGTAGTGAGTGGTGCATGGGCCTAGTCTTTCTGTGGGGTGTCTTGAATTTAAACATCATGGAGGGCATGGATGGCATGGGATTGTGCTGATTTGTCTGTGTTTTTCGATTTTTTGGGGTGTTCATGGGGACAGGCCATGTGGGTGGGGGCCATTTTGAGTGCTGCTACAGGCAGGCCCTGGCCATGTGCTGGGAGGCAGGGGGGCATTTTGAATGCAGGCAGTGTTCTTAGGTCTGCAACCATTTTGCCTAGCTTTCAACCTTTATGCCCAGGGGTAGTGAGTGATGCATGGGCCTAGTCTTTCTGTGGGGTGTCTTGAATTTAAACATCATGGAAGGCCTGGATGGCTTGGGATTGTGCTGATTTTTCTGTGGTTTTTGTTTTTTTAGGCTGTTGTTGTGGCCTTTTCACCAGGGGTAGTGAGTGGTGCATGGGCCTAGTCTTTCTGTGGGGTGTCTTGAATTTAAACATCATGGAGGGCATGGATGGCATGGGATTGTGCTGATTTTTCTGTGTTTTTCGATTTTTTGGGGTGTTCATGGGGACAGGCCATGTGGGTGGGGGCCATTATGAGTGCTGCTACAGGTAGGCCCTGGCCATGTGCTGGGAGGCAGGGGGCCATTTTGAATGCAGGCAGTGTTCTTAGGTCTGCAACCATTTTGCCTAGCTTTCAACCTGTATGCCCAGGGGTAGTGAGTGATGCATGGGCCTAGTCTTTCTGTGGGGTGTCTTGAATTTAAACATCATGGAGGGCCTGGATGGCTTGGGATTGTGCTGATATTTCTGTGATTTTCGTTTTTTTGGGCTGTTGTTGTGGCCTTTTCACCAGGGGTAGTGAGTGGTGCATGGGCCTAGTCTTTCTGTGGGGTGTCTTGAATTTAAACATCATGGAGGGCATGGATGGCATGGGATTGTGCTGATTTGTCTGTGTTTTTCGATTTTTTGGGGTGTTCATGGGGACAGGCCATGTGGGTGGGGGCCATTTTGAGTGCTGCTACAGGCAGGCCCTGGCCATGTGCTGGGAGGCAGGGGGGCATTTTGAATGCAGGCAGTGTTCTTAGGTCTGCAACCATTTTGCCTAGCTTTCAACCTTTATGCCCAGGGGTAGTGAGTTATGCATGGGCCTAGTCTTTCTGTGGGGTGTCTTGAATTAAAACATCATGAAAGGCCTGGATGGCTTGGGATTGTGCTGATTTTTCTGTGGTTTTTGTTTTTTTAGGCTGTTGTTGTGGCCTTTTCACCAGGGGTAGTGAGTGGTGCATGGGCCTAGTCTTTCTGTGGGGTGTCTTGAATTTAAACATCATGGAGGGCATGGATGGCATGGGATTGTGCTGATTTTTCTGTGTTTTTCGATTTTTTGGGGTGTTCATGGGGACAGGCCATGTGGGTGGGGGCCATTATGAGTGCTGCTACAGGTAGGCCCTGGCAATGTGCTGGGAGGCAGGGGGCCATTTTGAATGCAGGCAGTGTTCTTAGGTCTGCAACCATTTTGCCTAGCTTTCAACCTTTATGCCCAGGGGTAGTGAGTGATGCATGGGCCTAGTCTTTCTGTGGGGTGTCTTGAATTTAAACATCATGGAGGGCCTGGATGGTTTGGGATTGTGCTGATTTTTCTGTGATTTTCGTTTTTTTGTGCTGTTGTTGTGGCCTTTTCACCAGGGGTAGTGAGTGGTGCATGGGCCTAGTCTTTCTGTGGGGTGTCTTGAATTTAAAAATCATGGAGGGCATGGATGGCATGGGATTGTGCTGATTTTTCTGTGTTTTTCGATTTTTTGGGGTGTTCATGGGGACAGGCCATGTAGGTGGGGGCCATTTTGAGTGCTGCTACAGGCAGGCCCTGGCCATGTGCTGGGAGGCAGGGGGCCATTTTGAATGCAGGCAGTGTTCTTAGGTCTGCAACCATTTTGCTTAGCTTTCAACCTTTATGCCCAGGGGTAGTGAGTGATGCATGGGCCTAGTCTTTCTATGGGGTGTCTTGAATTTAAACATCATGGAGGGCCTGGATGGCTTGAGATTGTGCTGATTTTTCTGTGATTTTTGTTTTTTTGGGGTGTATAACTGAACTGATGTTCCTCTGTCTTCCATTGATTTTAGGTGCACAAGGCTCAAGAGAACCACCAGTGCCAGGAAGAAGTCCTGCAGCGGTGTGTGTGTGCAGCATAACGTCACGCGACGTCACGTCTGGCCAGAGACAACTCTGCAACTCGTGCAACTGCGGCCTGCTGTTCTGACCTGCTCTGAAGAAGATGGCCCCCAAAAAAGTTCCCCGTAGCTCCTCTAGCAAGAAAGTTGCCAGTAAGGAGCAGAAGAAGCAAGTTACCAAGGAGACTGGTGTGCCGCCCACCACATTTTTTGGGAGTAAAAAAAAAGTACGCCTGCAGCAGCAGCGGGATCTGCTGGGGACCAAGCTGGGAGCAGCACCCCCGCTCCATTGGGCTCAGTGCCACCACCACCACCACGCCAACTTAAGTCCAAGCCCTTGAGTGCTGCAGAGGCAGTCAGTATACTTCTTCAATCACCATCGACCAGTGATGTTGGCTCATCGCAAGAACGTAGCAACAATGTCCCTCAATCAACACAGGTTGTTGTAACTCATATGACGAGTGTTGAACAACCACAGCCGCAACAACAACCACATGTGCAAGTTCAAGCCCAAGTACAAGTGGAAGGAGAGGCAGCGCAAGGAGATGCGCAAGCAGAGGTGCATGGAGGGTCACAAGTGCCCACAATAGTTGTTCCTCCCGAAGTAGGGGCACATCAGGAAATCGACAATCAAGGCGAGGTATCATTTGAGGAAGCCACTCTTCCTGATGATAATTCATTGTCTTCCACACCCCTAGCAAGGAAGAGATCAAGGCTGGTGTCTACATCTTCTTCAAGCACACCTCCTTCTGATGATACGGATCACAATTGGGAACCAGCAGCACCACTGCCGTCTGAGAGTGAGGCACACCATGATCTGACAAAGGTACTTAAGCGTAAAAGGAAGCTTGTCCAAAGTCTCATAGTTATGGAGTGTGATGAGTGTCAACAAGAAGTGGCGGATACTGCTGCTGATGAAGGCTCTCACGACGAAAACCCAGTCATCATAAAGGTCACTGCAGCCCCAGCGGGCATGCAGCAAACAGACATTTTGACCCTAGCCCGAGAAGCTGCTGAGGGTGATGATGATGTCGACGAGGAGGCAATGGAAACACAACAATCATTGGAGTTAACTAGTACACCAAACACGTCCCGCCTCCATATTTCTTCCTCGCCAGAAGGGACCTCCATCCACCCCGACCTCAATTAGTGGTGGTGAAAGTGCACAACGTACTAAAGTTCGGCAATCCACATCCTCCACTTCATCTGGCATTAGCAGCATGACCACCACCACCAGTATCCCCGCCTCCTCCGGCCCCCAAAGACAATTCAAGTCCCCAGCTTGGGACTTCTTTAGTGTTTGCCCAAAAAGGGAAAACTTCTCCATTTGTAGCGTTTGTAAGCTTGCAGTTAGTCGTAGTAAGTTTGGTACCAACTATGGTACCGGAGGCCAGAGAGGTCATCTTAAGAGACAGCACGCTGTCCAATGGTTTGCGCACCTACAGGCGATCAAGGAAGCCCGAATTGCAGAAAATGTTGATGTGTCATCTGATGATGACGAGGAGGAAGAAGACGTGTCAAACACTTCACTTACACCCAGTACCCCTGTCGGCAGCACACCCCATGTGAGCCACACTAAGAGTGTGGGAGAGAGTGAGACACCAATGCCAAAAAGTTCATCAGCGAGCGTAACTGGGTCGAAGAAGTCATCATCATCATCCCGTAAATGCTTGGTCCAGGGTAACATTAGACAGATGTTGTTTACAGAAGTGCCCTATGAACGCAACCACCCACTGACGCGTCTGTATAACACTAAGCTGGCTAAAATGCTAGCTCTGGACCTTCTCCCTTTTTCTTTTGTAGAAGGGGTTGGTTTTCTAGAATTAGTGGCAGGGCTCTGCCCTAAATGGAAGGTTCCTAGCCGGTTCTATTTTGCCAGAGTTGCGGTTCCAGCACTACATGAAGATGTGCTGGAGGTGATTGGGGCAGCTTTGCAGAAGAGTGCTGTTCACACTATACATCTGACAACAGACATGTGGACCAGTGGCGCAGGCGCTGATTACATGTGCATCACTGCACACTGGGTCTCTTTTTCAGGGGTTAAAGCAAAGCTAAACGCAGGTGTTGACCCGGACCAAGTTTTTAAAGCTGCTCGGAAACATGCAACACTAGCCATGTTTGGCTTGGAGAAACGTCACACAGCAGAAAACATTTTGAATGAGTTTAACACAAAGGTCTTTCACTGGCTGTCCCCAAAAAAACGCCAGATTGGTTATGTTTCCACGGATAATGGCGCCAATATAGTTAAGGCCATGGAGCAGGGTGACTATTTCAGAGTGCCGTATCTGGCGCACTGTATAAACCTGGTTGTTAAAAAATTCTTGAGTGATGAAAACAGTCCAGCGTGCGAGATAGTGGCCATCTGCCGAAGAATGTGCAACCATTTCAGCCATTCTTTTAAGGCCTGGAAGCATCTGAGGACCCTGCTACATGAACGTCGAATGCCAGTGAAAGGACTCATCCAGGAGGTGGCAACATGTTGGAACTCAACCTTCTACATGCTTGAGCGTCTGTATGAGCAGTATACTGTACTCGATCAGTATTTCTTAACACTGGGTACAGCTCATAAGGACCTGAGGCTAGATGCGGCGCAATGGGACCTAGTTAAAAGCCTGACAGACATGCTTTGTCCTTTTGAGGTCTTCACGCGTTCAGTCAGCAAGGAGGACTGTAATTTGGGAAAAGCTATCCCATTGTTGCGCATGCTGGAGCACCAACTGAAGGCGGTGTCTTCTATGTTTGAAAAAGATGAAGAAATGAAAGACGCTTTTGTTTTGGCGGAGAAATTATTAGAGCGCCTACTTGGTGATGAATGTCTTAAAATGATCCACTCAGAACAGAATTACATTTGTGCTACTATTCTGGATCCACGCTACAAAAAGGCGCTGGCAGGCCAAGCATTCTTTCCTTTTGGTGATCAAGATGTTACAAAGTACAAACTTTGGCTAGCCTTGTCAGCCAAGAGGTTTGAAAGAGAACGGCAGGAAATTGAAGGAAAAGGCAGTACATCAGCATCCGCAGGCCATCCCAAGTCAAAAGAATCCACTTCTGCACCTGTGGCTGTGGCACAAGTGACCTCTCAGACGTTAAAGACACCGGCAACCGGCAACCGGATCATCTGCACCAGACACAACAGTAACATTGGATGCAGAAGAGGATTGGCTAACTCGGCTTGGGTTTAGTTCTCAAAAGGTCACAGCAAAAAGTAAGCCTAGTGGAGGAACCTTGGAGGACCTTGAGTCGATGGTGCAGGACTATCTGAATGACTCAACAGAGGTCTATGTTAATTCTGACCCATTGGCGTATGGGCATGGGAAAAAAGAATTGTGGGCCCAGCTCTCCAACCAGCCTATAAACTACTTGTCTTGCCCACTCGCAAGCGTGTCTTCTGAACGTGTTTTCAGTGCTGCTAGTGGCATTGTAACTTCCAAACGGAGCCGCCGCTCGCCCAAAAATGTGGAGAGGTTAACAATGATCAAGATGAATCAGCACCCTTATACTACCAGATTACAAAGTACGAGAAAGCACGCCAGATGAAGACGAGGTTTACAGCAACGTAGATGAGGGAATTTCTTCTCTGTTAGGTGACACTGACCTCACCCTGCCTGAATTTGCAGAGTATGATGATGAAGCCTTATTCTTATTCACTGACACCGAGCCCTGAAAATGAGACAATGAATCAATAACTTTCTTTTTTGTGCTTATTCACTTTTATTCCTGTGTGTCTGTCTTTCTTTGTTGTGCACAGTTAAAATAATTCAAACTTTAATCACCTAATCACAAAAACAAGCCCATCAGCAGAACTGTCTTCACTTGTTTGCTTATTGATTTGAAGGTGCCGCAGTCTGCATTCCTCAGGTTCACAAGTTCACAAGAACATGCTCCTCTATCCTCCTCCTCCAGACTCCTATTTCCCTCAAAGCAGACGGCTGGATTACGCCCAATGAAGAAAGACTCTGCACTTGTGGGGGTGTTCTACTTCTTTGCGGGTGAGTTGACGGCTCTTGGGCCATTGCTGGGAAGCTCTAATACCGGATAAAAGTGGTTTGGACCAAATCGGAGGCGGAAATTTATTTGCGTTTTTGCTGACTTGCTTGCCTTTGAGGTGCTGTTTGGGGGGGTTCCGAGTGTTTGTGGGTGAGTTTTGGGGTCTGGGAGCACTGCTGGGACAGTCTAACTTTGATTGCATTTGCTTTTCAGGAAATCTGTGGTGGAAAACGGGAGTTATGACCTAGCTGCACAGCACGTTTGGACCGAAGGCCGAGAAATATTGTAAGTATGAGAGTTTCCTTTTTGGCTGTGTTATCCTTTTTTGCGGGTGGGTTGGCGGGTCTTGGGGCATTCCTGGGAAGGTCTAATACCGGATAGAAGTGGTTTGGACAAAATCCATGCAGGATTTTTTTTGCTATTTCTGACATTTTGCTCAATGTAGCGTTTTCGGGGGCCTGTTTGGGGGGCTTCCTGGTGTTTGTGGGTGGGTTTCGGGGTCTAGGAGCAGTGCTGGCTATGGATACTTTAGTTTGCAAGAGGTTTGAAGCAAATCCATGGTGGCAGAGGGGAGTTAGGGCCTAGCTGCAGAGCGCGCGGGGAGTGATTTTGGAAATTGGCAAGAAAATGACTGTCCCCATTTTTGTACTTTTGCTTTTTGGCTGTTTGGGGGTCTTCTACTAGTTTTCTCCTGGGTTGACGGCTCTGGGGCCATTGCTGGGAAGCTCTAATACCGGATAAAAGTAGTTTCGACCAAATCGGAGGCGGAATTTTTTTTGTGTTTTTGCTGACTTGCTTGCCTTTGAGGTGCTCTTTGGGGGGGTTTTGGGTTTTTGTGGGTGAGTTTTGGGATCTGGGAGCACTGCTGGGACAGTCTAATTTTGATTGCATTTGCTTTTCAGGAAATCTGTGGTGGAAAACGGGAGTTATGACCTAGCTGCACAGCACGTATGGATGAAGGCCAAGAAACATTGTATGTATGTGTGACGAACGGATTTTCGGACCAGATAGAATCAGCTCACCAAGAAAACACCAACCCAGCCGAAACGCAACCCCCTCCCTCCTCAGGACCCATCTATCCAGGCACCTGGGTACCTACCTGAGGATGGGGAATTAGCAATATACAAGCTCATATCATCAGAAACACCACTAAATCTATAGGGATTACTAGGAATACTCACTGATTACTAAGGACGTCCCTGCCCTACACCACACTCATACCTTATAGTCTCGCTGCACCTCAGACCCAGACTATGCTACCCTCCTACTCATAGTAAAGGGGGCAGTTCCAATAACTTACCATTACACACTGACCACAATCAGTGCTCTCTCAAGCCACATACACACTGTGTCCTCCCAGTGCTCTCACTATTTCATACATACACAAGCCACAATCCTGTGGGTATACACATTGACTATAATCAATGCTCTCATTAACACCACTTTCCCTAGCGGCAATCTCATTACACACTGACACACTCAGTGCTCTCACTAACGCCACTTTCCCTAGCGGCAATCGCATTACACACTGACACACTCAGTGCTCTCACTAATGCCACTCTCTCTCTAGTGGCAATCTCTGTCCTATGAATACCTTCAGCTCTCTCTCTCTCTGTTGGGAAGTTTCTCTCATACATCTAATACCTACTGGGGATGTCTCATATATTTTATGTGGTACACAGGAATGGCAAAATTACACGGTGTATGACTTATTCCCTATTTCAAGGGCTCCTATCTCCCTCATTATTCAGTTACTATTTACCTGGACGGGAGTTGCATCCGTTCACATAACAGCATCTGACTAGAAGAAAGGCTAACTTTACCATAAGACAATAAAACATACACACTGGTTCACTAAGAACTTGGGTTCCTTTATTCACTAATAACATCAATAATATAATAAAAGGGGAATAGACACATACACAGATCTGCTGGGTCTCTTTATTATAATGGAAAGCTTTATTACTATAACACATACAGGGACTGTAGATAGCTAAAGAGGGAATGGATTATTCTGCACACCGCTGAAAGAAAAAGGATTAGCAATACAGTAGGGGAATCTAGCCTAGGAAATAAAGGACAAGATTACTGTTAATGGGCACTAATATAACAGGACTGATATCACCTAATTAGTATGAAGTCTTGCTCTAGCTGTCATCTGGGTTCCTCTCTCGTCTGTGCCTTGGCTCGTCTCAGATTCTCCCCTGCACTCTTGGACACGCATCTGCGCTGATCACTCTGCACTGGATTCCTCTCCCCCACGAACTGTCTTCACCTCCCAGCTTCAGTGTAATGATATAGTTTCTGCCGCTCTGATAACCGTTCGCTCCACTAGCTTCTTCACTCTGTCTGATTATCCCAGCTTCAATGTACAACTCACTCCAGCTGCTCCCACAGACTAATCCACGATATAACTTCAGTCTCTTCCAAAAGGCATCACTCCAGACTCCAGCTGATCGCAACTCCTTCTGATAAGTAACTGCTTCTGACTGCTTTCTTCAGCTCCAAACATCATCTGCTCACAACTGCATCTGACAACTCCAGCAATCATCTGTCTTCTTTCTCCATTCCAAAGACCAATTGAACTGAACTGCTCCAAAGACTAACTGACTGCTCTCTCTCTGGTTCCAAATCACTGACTGACTTCTCTCTGTTCCAAACACCAACTCACTTCTCTCTCCAGCTTCAACTGACTCTCCGCCTCTTCTGCACTTCACTAATATAGAATGCTCTCCCCTCATGGAAATTTCCAACAGAGAGCTGCCTCCCACCGAATTCCTGTGCCAGCTCCGAGGCCTCCTGCGCAGCCTGCAGTGACCATCTGCATGTTACGTCTGGGTCCAAGAGACAAACACATTCTTTCGATAAGATCCTGTCTCGGCTGGTTTTCCCCTAGCACACAACAGGATTAACTATAAACATCACCTTTACCCTGCAAGCATCTCAGTCTGCAGGGACAGAAAACAAAATGGAGTCTCTCTAGTTCTGGGCCTTGTAGGCCCGAAAAGGACTTAACTCTATCAGAATACCTACACAAACCATACCAATATGTAATATAAAGTCAGGACTACAGGATCCACCCTCTATTATAGGTAGGATGATGAAAGGAGACATAATTATGTCAAAGCCAATAGGCAATAGATGGATTAGAGTCAGGAATAAGGGATCTATCATCATATAAAGCAGCTATCCTCTAGTTTATGCTTCTAGGTCTGAAAAGGGGCCTAAAAGGACCAAAACAAGCTAAGAATAGAGATCCAGGATGGTAGCAAGCTTAAAGTCACCATCACTCAGAAATAGAGCCAAAAACACGGTCACAACACTCCACCCTTGACTTTAAATTGCTAACATCCGTAAACAACAACAAACAAATAAACAAACATCAACATAATCTATCAACAAAATCAAAAACAAAAAGACTCCCTTAAATGAATGACAACTGAGGAAATGTAAATCTGACAACCAATTGAAAACTAATCAAAGCACTCTGGACCTGAATGTTGAAATGTAACTAAGATTGATCTGATAACAACAGAAACTAATCAAAGCACCCTTTAACTAAATGTGCCTCAACTTCTAGTGATAACTCATGAAATCTATTGATGTAGGGACATGTTTGTGAAATGAAAACAACAAAGGGCCTAAATGAGGCCTACCTACTTCGGTCAACTTAAGAAAGGACTTGGTAAAATCTGACAAATAAACATGACAAAGGGTCCTCAAAGTCTGGGCAACTATTACTAATAGTTGTAGGTCATAACCTGACTAAAAGACACACCTCCCAGGACAACTTAAAGTCTAAGGTGACCACCCTTGGAACTAATCCCACTGTTCTAATTAAGAGTTGATGGATCAAAGTGAAAGTGTAATAGTCGGGAAACAAGGACAACCCCATTTCTACAAAATAGCTGGTGTAGCACTATGCATATCAAGCAATAAATCAAAGAAAGTTATCTAAGTGTGGTGTATATATTCTTCTAAAAGATAATTCAGACATAAATAGTCTGTCCAGAAATCCCTATAGCTAAAATAGATAAATCATAGACTTAAAATTAGGAAATCTGAGTAATAGGAGACCATGCCAAAGGCAATAGTCAAAGGTCATAAGTCATCTAACTCAGGAAACAGTTTGCACCTAATCCCTCTGTATCAATCTGTGGAACATATGTGTGCACCATCATTCAAAACATTGCTTTCCCTTCATTGGCAAAACTGTTTTACAGAAAACAGGAAAATTATAAAATAGGTGAAAGATAAACAAGTGTAAAGTCAATCTGTATCAATAATGAAATAGCGTAGCATTCTAAAATCAAAATATCATGTATCACAGGGCATCAGATTATTAAAGCAGCTCACTAATTATACTGCACCCTATGACATTCAAATAATATCATTTGCATATAGTAAAAGGAATCATTGAACTAAAGGCCAGATCATTAATGTGGCACTGCATCTTTTAAACTGGAAAATCAAGACCATGAACAGGACTGAGAAATTTTGGATTGGGGCCTATTTGTGGTAATTGCAAAAGTGGTATAGTGTCCATCTGAAATAGAAACATGGGAAAAATGCAAGAATCAAGAATGCGGGCCAAGGAATTACATTTCAGACTCCTTTCGTAAAGAAACATCATTATAACCAAATAAAAATGGGTTATTTTAGATCATCACTTGCAAAAGTCAATTAATAAAAAAAATTCTAAAATAGAACTATTGGCTTTGTCAAGAATTTTATTTTTTTGTTTAGGAAATCCAGGAATGGTATATGGAGTTTTAACCTGACTGCTGAGGCAGCCAACTGCAGATTGTAATGACAAGTTCAAAAGTTCAGTCAATGTAAGAAGTTCTAATCCATAGTTGGTTTCTCCTTAGGAAAACAGTTCATTCGTATAGGCCACGATCCTCCATCTTCATCTGCATCCTTTGCCAAGGAAGCACGCCCTTCAATCTGGTCGCAAGTCATCAGCTCCAGGCACGTCAGCTTCCGGTCTGGGTCCAGGCTCGGGGGGTTTTGGGTGATGGGGGCACTCACTCCGAAAATAATAAAAATGCACTACTCCAAAATAGGAAAAATACACACTCATACAGGGCTCCCACATATCAGCCATCTGAAACGAAAAACACGCATCATTGA
Source organism: Lissotriton vulgaris (assembly GCF_964263255.1). Taxonomy (NCBI): domain Eukaryota; kingdom Metazoa; phylum Chordata; class Amphibia; order Caudata; family Salamandridae; genus Lissotriton; species Lissotriton vulgaris. Next base: position 824,615,578 of record NC_141685.1, on the reverse strand, counting down.
TCTTGCAAAAACAAATTTTCCATTCAAAAAGCACCCCAATTGCTTTTCATTTCTGTAAGAAACCTCCTAATTCATGAAAAGAACTCTTCTAAATCCAAGGAATGATTTAAACATTCTACTTATACCATATTCTTTAATGTTGTTTGGGCAAAATCTAATTTTGTCATACACAGCCAGAAGGGCTGGGGCGGCTAACTACCTCTCACTCCTTTGAGAAACAGCCCCTCCCTCCAGAAAGATGTCCGCGCTCAGAGTTTTGAATCAGATCCAACCATAACAATCAGGAGACGGGCTGCTCTCTGCCTCGCAGACCCATCTTTCTCGGCAGCTCTCTGCGATCTAAAATCGAGTCGCTGCCAATGCTGAATTCATTGCAAGAGCGAAGCTCCTGCCAATTATTCTGTTTACATTACTGAAAGGAAAACTATTAATTTGCAAGCATCCCATATCTCTAGTCAGGGAAGCTTTCTGTGCTGACTGTATTTATCTTACTCCAAGGGCCAAGCGTCTGCCAATTATTCTGTGTACATTACTGAGGGGAAAACTATTCATTTGCAAACATCCCTTATCTGAAGTCAATAAAGCTTTCTGGGCCGACTGTAAGGAAGAGCAACTTGACCCCCCCTTACATAAACATTTCTCTGCAGAAAGAACTGAATCATAGCCAAGAATAACAAACTGGGTGTCTCTGCTCTCATAAGTCACCCACGGGGCACCTCCACCCTTTCAAAACTCTGTAAGCGGAGAACTGCTGAATATTTGCCAAAAATACCAAGGCAAGGGCAAGTCTGCCTCAGACGGACTCTCCAAAAAGGGCCCCTCCTTTCAAAACACTCATGAGAGCCTGGCTGAGCTATCATATCAGCCAAGGTCAAAAAACAAATTCCTTCTAACTTGAAACATACCCGTTCTCAGGCTGCAAAGAAATCCTGCCTTTAATTTGAAACACTGCACCATTATTTCTAACTAATTTAAGCAAATAAGAAAAGCATCCTGAAAACCGGAATTAATAAAGACATTTTATTTGTAAACTAGACACATGCTAGCATTCTCAAGTAAGAAGCAAAATAATTCTGTAGAATTTAAGACAAATTATATATCATAATATACTGTTACTTGCTGAAAAGGAAAACATTAAAATAACATTACATGCAGCAACATAGAAAATCACGACACATTTCTTAAAATAACATGTGAAACACCATCAATTTAAACAAGGGGAAAAAAAAGTTATACATGTAATTTTGCACAGCATAACCAAGAATTCATAATTTGGTGCGCAAGCTTCTCTATTCTAATTAATAAAAGAGTCAGATTTATTATTTGCAGATAGTACTTTTTCCTAACTGAGTGGGTTTTCTCTCACGCTGTTCTGCTTCATATCAGCGCAAAATACAGAATCATTTGCATGTGAACTTTAAACAAAAGGGGCAGCTTGCTTTAGGGAAATAATCACTTATATTTTCTACATGTGCAAAATACACTATAAAACATTTTTTTAAAAGCACACGGTTGCATTTCACTGATTAAAGCACATTCTATGATGGGTCTGTTTTATTTCCACAACCGGTGATTGCACCATCCGTGCTCAGCTGAAAACCTTTTCTTAATCCGACTGGTTGATTTATAACACTCCGACCTCCGAGTCAGACACATTAAATCATGTGTTCAAAGGCAAACCCACACAAACTCGTGGACGCATTTCAAACAGTATGTTAAATGAACACTGCTTTTTTTTCTCTGCAAGATTTTACCCTTCAGTCAGCTAGCTGTCAAAGTACATAGGTGAACCCTGCAACTAATTAAAAAGTCAAATCAAACCATCATTAATCCAAACAGTCACTGACTTTTAGAGTCAGCTCTTGTAACCATGCATGTTAAACAGCATGTTGAAATAAACACTGCCGTCTCAATTCAAGATATTAACCGTCCGGCAGCTCAAACACCGTCGTTCCCCAATGTCTGCAGATACATGGGAAATTCCAGAACTCATCTCTCCACTTTTTCATATAACACGTGCGCACATCTTCAAAATATTTTCTCCAAGCATTTGAAAGAGATCCAGCTCTCTCCTGCCTAATGTAATGATAACATGCTATGTACAAGCCATATTCACAAGGCTCTATTCAGAAGCCATATTCACAAGGTGCTATTCACAAGCCATATTCACAAGGCGCTACAAGTCATATTCACAAGGTGCTATTCACAAGGAACTCAATGATAACATGCTATTCACAAGGCGCTATTCACAAAGAACTCAACAAGTCATAATGAGAACATGCTCTTCACAAGCCATATTCACAAGGCGCTATTCACAAAGAACTCAACAAATCATAATAATGACATACTATTCACAAGCCATATTTACAAGGAGCTATTCACTATTCACAAGAAACTCAACAAGTCATATTACACTGAATACATTTCACATTTCACAGCATAAGCAAATGCAGCAAGCCATTTAATGGGCAATTTACAAGCATTTTTCACACACATATGTACAACTGCATCAACACCAAGATGTAATTGGCTCCCTCACGTACTGTTACCCTTCAAGCCTGTCAGTTCAAACACCAAGATGAAAAGCATTTCTTCCACACTGCATAGGTCAAATGCCATGATGTACTGCAATCTCCTTACACTCCAACTGTTCAAGCCCATAGGTCAGGGACCACACCTCACCATGCAATTCACAGACTGTTCCCAGATGTCAAAATGTAAAGGGTTCTAAATCCAAATACATGCCAAGGGCCACTCCCACACAACTTGTGCGAAGCTGCCCGACTACGCCAAATGTGACGACCGGATTTTCGGACCAGATAGAATCAGCTCACCAAGACACCACCAACCCAGCCGAAACGCAACCACCTCCCTCCTCAGGACCCAAATATCCAGACACCTGGGTACCTACCTGAGGATGGGGAATTAGCAATATACAAGCTCATATCATCAGAAACACCACTAAATCTATAGGGATTACTAGGAATACTCACTGATTACTAAGGACGTCCATGCCCTACACCACACTCATACCTTATAGTCTTGCGGCAACTCAGACCCAGACTATGCTACCCTCCTACTCATAGTGAAGGGGGCAGTTCCAATAACTTACCATTACACACTGACCACAATCAGTGCTCTCTCAAGCCACATACACACTGTGTCCTCCCAGTGCTCTCACTATTTCATACATACCCAAGCCACAATCCTGTGGGTATACACATTGACTATAATCAATGCTCTCATTAACGCCACTTTCCCTAGCGGCGATCTCATTACACACTGACACACCCAGTGCTCTCACTAACGCCACTTTCCCTAGAGGCGATCTCATTACACAGTGACACACTCAGTGCTCTCACTAATGCCACTCTCTCTCTAGTGGCAATCTCTGTCTTATGAATACCTTCAGCTCTCTCTCTCTCTGTTGGGAAGTTTCTCTCATACATCTAATACCTACTGGGAATGTCTCATATATTTTATGTGGTACACAAGAATGGCCAAATTACACGGTGTATGACTTATTCCCTATTTCAAGAGCTCCTCTCTCCCTCATTATTCAGTTACCATTTACCTGGTAAGCATGGGCGAATTTTGCGGATCTCGCGTTCGCGAATTTTGCGGATTTGCGAACTCGCAATCCGCAAAATCCGCGAATTCTTGCGAATTTGCGGATTTTTTTTTTTGTGTGTTCGCAAGGATTTCTGCCAGTTCGCGAGGGTTTCGTACCAGTTCGCAATTGCGAACTTACATTTCGTCGCGCAACGGTCGCGAATTATGTTGTTTCTACGTCTGGTTCATCATCACAGGTTCCCAGCACCCTCTGTTTCACCACTGCAACCCTCTGTTACATCAATGCCACCCTCTGGTTCATCATTACTGTAGATTATGGGGGGGAAAAGCAAGCACACCATCCCTGCTTCAACTCAGATGAATTAATTTGGGGTTAGTTTATTAGTGGCAATCTCTGTCTTATGAATACCTTCAGCTCTCTCTCTCTCTGTTGGGAAGTTTCTCTCATACATCTAATACCTACTGGGAATGTCTCATATATTTTATGTGGTACACAAGAATGGCCAAATTACACGGTGTATGACTTATTCCCTATTTCAAGAGCTCCTCTCTCCCTCATTATTCAGTTACCATTTACCTGGTAAGCATGGGCGAATTTTGCGGATCTCGCGTTCGCGAATTTTGCGGATTTGCGAACTCGCAATCCGCAAAATCCGCGAATTCTTGCGAATTTGCGGATTTTTTTTTTTTGTGTGTTCGCAAGGATTTCTGCCAGTTCGCGAGGGTTTCGTACCAGTTCGCAATTGCGAACTTACATTTCGTCGCGCAACGGTCGCGAATTATGTTGTTTCTACGTCTGGTTCATCATCACAGGTTCCCAGCACCCTCTGTTTCACCACTGCAACCCTCTGTTACATCAATGCCACCCTCTGGTTCATCATTACTGTAGATTATGGGGGGGAAAAGCAAGCACACCATCCCTGCTTCAACTCAGATGAATTAATTTGGGGTTAGTTTATTAATGTGTCACTGTTTTAAAATTCCAGTCTGGCACCTGCTTCCTTATCTGTAATTTTGCTTTCTGTTGCAGTGCATTTTTTTCCCCAGGACCTTCTTTGTGGCCTACTTGTAGCTATTGTATGAGCCTGCTGTGAGGGTCAGAGCAGGGTCATACAATTGTTGCAACTAGCAACTGAATTCTGGAGGGGCCCCAGTCAGGAAGCACTACCGGGAATTGTTACTAATGATGAGTTTGAACTCTTGCCCCTGCCGAGTGCTTTCACTTTTGAAAAACTCGTTTTTCTGCAATTTCGCGGGGTTCGCGGGGTGCGAACACGCGCAAGATCGGATTCGGAAGCCGCAAATTCGTGCGAATATGCAATTTGTTTTTTTTGCGGCGTGTTAGTTGGCAAGGTTTTGTGCGTTTTTGCGAGCCGCTCGTAGCGCAAGACGCGAAGTTACCCTCGCGGTCGTTCAAGGGCGCAGCCATCTTGTTTGCCTGACGTATTTCCGTTTCCAGGCGCGAAGTGTAATCTCGCAAAGTCCGCGGTTTGCCAGTACAGTCTCACGCGTGTTCGCAAGGAAAATCTCGCGCGAACTTACCCGCGCGGTCGTGAACGGGCGCGGCCATCTTGTTTCTCATTCATTGCTATGGTTCTGGGCATGGTCTTTGTATCCTCTGTCAATCTCTGCCATCCTTTGCTTGTTTGAAGTTTTTTTTTATCTATTTTACTTATTATCTATCCCTCTATTTTTCTAGCCCTATATTTTTGTGTTTACTGCTACTTTTGGTTAATTTTAAACTACTTTTGTAAACTCTTTTCTTTTCTTCTCTTCCCTATTCTATTTTCTTTATTCCTTTCCGCCCAGACCATGGTGAAGGGAGCCGGGAAGCATCCCGAGAAGGGGAAGGGTCCCGCACCCCGTGTCCGGCTCCCGTGCGGGCGTTTGAGGGGGGAGCTAGTGATGCCACGGGAGATCTTTACCCCGGAGGAGGTGGCCCAACTCATTTTTTATGTTCAGCGCCGCCTCCCCAGGACCATCATGGGAGGCGGCAAGATCAGTGCCGGGTACGGGGCCCGGGAGCGCCGGAAGCGGTGGGAGAAGGTGTGCCAGGCCATTTACCACCACTCTCGGGTCTGGCGCACCTACAACCAGGCCACCCACCGCTGGACGGATGTCCTGACCCGTGAGCGAGATCTGCTCGACCTCCTTGGCCTTGAGATCCCCGGGCTTGGTGAGTAGTAGTAGCTATGTCTTTACTACTATGTTTTCTCCTGCTGTGTTATTATATTGCACATTTTTGTTTTTTACCAAGAGCAATAATGCTGCTCATTACATTGTAGGTACATTTTATTTCAAAATCTTCTGTGCATTTCAGGTACACTGCTCTCCTTCTCAGTAGTGTTGCTACTATGCTTATTTGTTTTAGATTTTGTGTTCATTTCATTGGCCTGTGAAATTATGTATGAGTGTAGTTGAAAGAACTGCGCAATGCTACACACTAAGGTTCAGATTTTTAATTACCGGCGCATCCCTGCGAAGTTGCAGGGATGCGCCAGTAATTGTGCGTCACGCCACCATCACCCATGGTGCGCCGTATTACAATGCGGCGCGCCATGGGCCCAAAACGTCACCAAAGCGTTACGCATCTGTGCCGTAAAGGTGGCGCATTGCTGGAGTTGCGTCGCAACGATGGTGCAGCTCCATCAATTCTCTGGGGTGCCCTATCTCCCCAATGCTGCGTCAAGCCGTACGTCTGCTTCAAGCAGGCGCAGGGTTTGAGTCACGCATCATTGTCCTCAAAGTGACTGATTGAAATCTTGTAGATTTCCCTCAGCCACTTTTAGGATGCGTTCCTGCGCAGGAACGCCCTCCCTTGCGCCGGAACACCCCTATTGGCGCAGGGCTTTACAACGTGATGCATCTCCCAGATGCGTCACGTTGTTAATATACGCCGCACCATTGCGCCTCTTTTGTGCTGTCGCTGCGTCACAAAAGTCACGCAACAATGGAGCAAAAGAGCCGCAAGGGCCTTATAAATCAGCCCCTACAGACTCAAGTCCAGTCCTTCCTTTGTACACATGGCGATAAGAAGAAATAGTGGTGGTGGATTAATAGTTTGAGTATTTTAATGACTGGTGAATGTAGTAGGAAACTTTAGTGTTGTCGCTGATCTTCAATCACGATGGACTTTGGCTGTCACTTTGCGTGCTGCGGACTGCTGCCTGCCAATCCTAGGCAAACCTTTTTAGTACTTTGTTTAGTGAGTTACATAGGGTAGTTTCCAATTCGACGGTCCGCAAATCAAGCAATACTAAAGTAATGACGTAGTCGACCACATGAGATTGGTCAATAATATATCCCGTGGAGTCGTTCCCTATTTGCTATTTCGCAAAAATATTTTGTTACTTTGTTAGTTCTTTTTTAAATGTTTGATTTGGTTGAGAAATAAATATCATCCATGTTTTCTGTTTTTCTTTCTTTCATGTTGTACATCAGCTTCCCCCAGGGGCAAGAGGAGGACACAGGAGGAGGAGGAGGAGGGTGCTGTTGTCGATGCAGGCCAGGACCGGGCAGTCGAGGGCTCCTTTGCTGGCCCCAGTAAGTTTTAATTTTAATATAGAGTACTTATTTTTTCCTAGCGTTCCTCATTCGATTTTTTCTAAATCGTCTTTGATCTTCTTGTAGACAGGATCTAAATTCTTATCCCTATGACTCCGTGTGGTATTACTAGATTATTCTTATTAGTCTGTCTGTGTAGCTAACTAAGATTGCACATTTGGCATTTCCATTGGACTCCCATTCTAGTCAGCAATAGCTCTATGCACTGAGTGTAGTCCTCTGGGATTGTCCATAATGTCTTTTCAAGTATTCTAAATGTTTATGCTTTGACCATTGCCAACAATAAAAAGGTGAATGACCACCACCAAGAAATAATAAGATACTACTTTACTTTTGGTTTGGATAGGACAATCCATTCTACTACTGTTGCAGGGACAAATCTGCACAAACAGAACTATGGACACTAAATAATGCATCGCTTAGCTTATCAATTATAATAGGTGCTGTAACTGTTAGACTTTCCACATACCTCAGTGATAACAGACTTTGTAGTTGAACCCCCAATCTCCTTACTGACTAGATAGTGTGGCAGAGTCATTTAGCTCCCAAAGTCACCGATGGCAGAGGCACGGACTCATGCTTGCAAAAATTCGAAAACCTTTAGCTCATCCACTCTAGTCTGGAGGACCAAAAACCACAGAGTCTATTTAAGTTTAAAAGCTTTATTAAAAGTAAACACATTTATTAAATTCAAGTTTGTCATAAAAGTGAACGTGTAACTGAAAATGGAAAAGTGCTTAGTGCTGACGATTAATTGGACACATTTCTTGTGGTCGAGCCGAGCTCTCACCTGGTTTGAACTTGATCCTGCTCGTGTTCTTAGAAGTCAAGGTTCTGTCTGTTAGGAGAAAAAGTGGTACGTGTTAAAAAGTAAAAAGCAAACATTCATCAGTTGTGCCAAAAAGTGCAGCAAGACAACAGCCTTCCCTGGAAAAAGGGACATTTTTACTCTAGAGTACACAGTCAAAAATTATTAAATTGTACACTTTTTTTCACATTTCTTTCTTCCTCCTAGACCAAATATTATATAGTAGTGAGTGGTGTATTCTAACATTCTTAAATGTACTTTGTAGGTGGAACATCTGGAGACGGGGCCAGCGCGGAGGTGGTGGCATTGGACGAGGAGGACAACTCTGGGGAGGAGGCGGTGCAAGTGCCGGAAAAGGACATGCCTGTGAGGGTTCACACGGTGGTGGCGGGCAGAGGTAAGCTATACATTCCTTAGTCATTGAGATTGAAGACTGCAGAGTGTGCTTTCTGCACGGGTGTATTATAAAAAAAGCAGGTAGTAGCCTCCTCTAAATGTACTTCGACTTAGCTGTGAAGTTTTTGGCGAGAAGAATCCCAATCAGATCTGAGGTGAACTTGATGGATGGGATGAACGAAAAGCGAAAGAAGGGTGTAAGTAAGTGTGGAAGCACGAGAAATGTAATGATGACTGGCAAAGAAGAATGATATGTGTTTGCTTGGTCCCCGAGGTGGCTGGGAAGGTAAGAAAATGGTATGGTGCATGGCTGGGTGAATGATGAAGCAAGGATGGGTGGAAGGAGAACAGCCTGGGTGGGTGAGACAGAAACTGTATGTGTGCAATATACTTTGAATGGATGGATGCCTGGATCATTCATGGTACTATCTGACTCTTAGATAGCATATGTGAATCTAGAGAGAGTAGACGGTCACTGGATGAACTAAGTGTTACTTTGAAGAGCATGTAACACCGCACCCGTCCCGCACGTCCGTTCCAGTGTAGGAAAGGCAAGGAAAAGAAGTTGTAACGTTGTCCAAAGACTACCATGAATAGTAGCAGTAGTTTGTATTGCAACTGCAAGCACAGCATATATCCAGTTATTACGGTGGGCACTCCCTACCTCCCTTAATAACTTTAGTTTAGTAGTAGTACGTCATTCATGTGTGGGGGTATCACTGTTCACTCAATAATAAGCAAAGCACCTAAAGTCATCCCATATGTCATCAAATACATCCCATGTGAAGTGATAGATAATCAGATAATTTAGCTTCTTCATTTTCCTTTTCTAATACTCATTTGCACTGTAGGGTGAAAGCTAAATTAATTAAGCAGTAGCCCTTTTAACAGAGTATTCTCAGTGCCAACCGTAATAGAAAAGTAAGAGCTTCACCACCTGCATGTACTGGACCGGTACAGTAACGCAAGTCTGTCTCACTCACCATGGTGTGCGTCTGTTTTTCTCGGGTGCAAGTTCACTGCGCTGGCATTATGCCGGCTTGCATAAGATAACGTACCAATTTTCCTAAACAAGAGAGAAGAAGAAGAATAAGAGTGGTGTACTGTCATAGTCGACTGTAATAGAAGTCCATAGTGCTCGTAGAATTTGTTCCTTAAACTCCCACTAATGTTAGAGCAAGGATGAAGAAGTCGGAGGTTACATAGATACTGTCCTCAATAGTTATGCACTGTGCTTTCAATTTGCTACTTGTACTGTGACAACTTTCTGCTCAATCATTTTGTGTTAATCTTAAGGAGCATTGGTTACAGACTATGTCTTTCTTTTTTCATGTAGTTGCTCCTTCCAAATCCAAGACACCATCAAGGAGGAAGGAGCTGGCTCGAATGGCCCGGCAACGGAGGCTGGATGCCACTGTTGCTGAATATCGGCGGCTGGTGTCCCTGGAGGAGGAGGAGACGCAGTCTGGAACAACAACAACGTCCACTGGGACAGCTGCCTCCTCCTCCGTGCGGGCTGCCAGCCAGCGCAGTGCTCCAGCGGTACGGAGCCGGGCTACCAAAGCCAAACGCCACCGCCCAGCAGCAAAGAAAGCAGCTGCCCCTCACAGGATTTGCAAGGCACACCGGCGCCGCTTATCCCTCAGACTGTCCTACCTGGAGCAGGAGGTCCATAATTATAAGAACGTGGTGGAGGGCCTCCGCTTCGAACTTGCCACCCTCCGCAAGGAGCATGATGCCCTGGCTGCTAATTCCAACAGCACCCTGCCATAGTGTCCCTTGCCCCTTTTTTAGAGACTTTTGGGGGGTGGGAATTGGGAGTTGTGATTTTTGGGGACTTTTGAAGGGCAATCGTTGGGGTTAGGGAGGGTCTTGCGGGAGATTCTTTTGTTAGGGCTATAAAAATATACTTTTTGAAACTTTATCTGACCATACCTGTTTTTTACTGCTTTTGAGTCTGGTGGGTGGGGGTTTAACATAACAGTAAGTTTGTTTTCCTGAATAGTCCTAGGACTTTAGTAGTACTACCGTCAATCAAATCTCTCGTCTCTCCTAATACTCCATTATACTACCTCCAACCAAACGCCTATCTTACCTGTAATTTCTGTTTGCAAGTAGGGCTAGGCCCAGGGCTGGCTCCACGGGAAACAGCAAATAAGGTTGGCAATCCTGGGCGGATAAAATTTCCTCATAGCGGTGGTACTAGTGGTGTGACACAGTGGCAGTTGCTTGCCTATGAAAAAAAGAAAATGAAATCTGGTTTGTCCTCCTGAGCAATACAAAGGTACAATACAGAATATAGCAGGTGACAGAAGTACACTAGAACAGTGCCACGTTGTAGCCTAACAAATGTTAAAGTATAACTAATTCGGTTGAAGTTCTTTGACATTAGCCATGGGTCTTTGTCAAGCAGAGTAAGAATATATCCTCGGATTTCTTCACCAGCCTGTTGCTATCACCTTATCCTCCCCAGCAAGTGTGTGGATTTATTGCTGTAATTTAGTCACACATCAATCAAAACCACACAGCCCGGGGGAAGAGGGTTAGGGTTTGAAAAATGGATGGGTACGGGGGTTTTTGGGAAAGGTTTTGGGAGACAAGAAAAAGTAGCACAGCATGGACGAACAATTGTGAACATAAACAAATCTTTGGGTACAAACCTATCCATCAATCTTTGAAAGTGCATACACTACTGTAACTGCATGCATGTCAGTTAAAAGTAATTAGTACTTTCGACAACTGTGGAAGAAAGAATGCGACAGTACAGGGCGTGGGTGGAAATATTGATAACTATATTCAACATAAGGTCTCTGTAGCCAGATACCTGAGAGCCTTGCTGGTCACTATAAATCCATTCACAACAACACTCAATGGGGTTGGTCTGGAAGGTGTCAGGTTTACTCCCCGTGATCCAGTCGATGCAAATATGGTTCCACCTCCAAATGTCACCAACACCCAGAAGTGTAAACACAGGGTGTTCGAGGCATTAGGCGGGGGAGAAAAATAACAAACTAAAATAAAAAATGTGGGATGGGTAAAGGTAGGGTCAGCAGGGAAAGGATACCTGTAACAGAAGACAAGACAGGCATCAGTGAAGTGCTGTCCTAACATACAAGGGTACTCTCATATAGTCTCACTAAATAGTCTGCAAGTCTCCCGCCTACTCATGGGAAATGTAGTTTCATAGTACGGTAGGCGCTTAGGGGCTGCGTAACCTGACAGAAGGTATAGTAGATAGAAAAGGAGAAATTGCTTTTTTTCTAGGTGTCCCCTCACTCACCAGGGTTGCCCCTTGGTGACATGCTTCATCATTGGGGCCATCCCAGTCCTCTACGGCCTGGGGCGTGCTGCGACTTGCGAATTACGTAGGAGCACTTACAAATGACTATGTGTGGTGCAGATGTGATAGTGGAGTGGACTAAGTGATGTGTTAAGGGATCAATGTAGAAGCAGAGAGAGAGCCAAGAAATGCAGTCACAGTCAGAGAAAAAGGCAAGGGATACTGTATCTATGTGGTTGTAGTGGTCCTGTTGGAAGTGGTAAGTAAGTTGCCCGCAGAAAAAAAATCCTCCTATTAGCGGCACTCCTCCATTGCAGCCGACGCTTCGTCCATCGATGTTGGTCACCAGAAGACACCCTGTCCACTGCCTGCCTGATGCTGAATTGTGGCTCGCTACTGTGAAGCCTGACTCCATCCTTTTTTCCCCATTGCAGAGACTGAAACCCGGCCTGTAATTATTCAACGAAAAACAGGAAGTGATATAATATTACAACACCACTGATAAATAAATATAAGGTATGTAGGCTGTGGAGTGCAAAAAGTCACAATTTGTTTTTCCTAGTAGACAGTACAATGTTTTTGAAAGTGCGTACTCTGAGTCACCTTTTGAAGGATAAATAAGTATGGGCAAATTAATGTATCGGATCTTGCCCCTCAAGCTAGGTGTACTGTAAACTGTGTTTTAGAACAAAATTAGATCTTCCTAGCAGTGCTCCCACCCAGACCCTTACTAAAGCCAGTCGCAAAAATGTAGAAGACCCCCAATCAAATCTCAAAAAACGAGGCCTAGCAGAAAACTGGTGACAAAACTTACTTTGAAAGTAAAAGTAGGCCGAAGTACCCTAATTACCCATTACCCACCGTGGATTGCATTCAAACCACTTGCAAGCAACCAAGCAAAAGTAGCCATAGCCAGCATCGCTCCAAGACTCGAAATCCCCCCCACTCAAACACATGCAATAGAAATACTGCTAACCCTAACGAACCCTAAGTTAAGAATAGTGGCAAAGGCTTTCTTTAACTATGCCAAATCCCCCCTTTCCCACCATGGATTTTCTTCAAATGACTTGCAACCAAAATTACACATTCTCACGAGTGCTCTAAGACCCCAGAACTCAGTTTGAAAAATCTAGAACACCCCGAAACACATGCAATCCTGCTGCTAGGGCTAACCCTAACGAACCCTAAGTTACAAAAAGTGCCAAAACTAAAGGCTTTTCCGCGCGGATTTTGTCCCAACCACTTCTACCCGGTATTAGACCTTCCCAGGAATGCCCCAAGACCCGGCAACCCACCCGCCAAGAAGCGTAACACCCCCAAACAGGCCAAAAGCAAAATCTCATACTTGCAATATTTCTGGGCCTTCGGTCCAAACGCGCTGCGTAGCTAGGCCATAAGTCGGGGTTGGCACGACGGATTTCCTGAAAAGCAAATGCAATCAAGATTAGAGTGTCCCAGCAGTGCTCCCAGACCACGAAACTCACCCGCAAACAGACGGAACTCCCCCTAAGAGCACCTCAAAGGCAAGCAAGTCATCAAAAACACACAAAAAATTCCGCCTGGGATTTGGTCCAAAACACTTTTATCCGGTATTAGAGCTTCCCAGCAATGGCCCCAGAGCCGTCAACCCAGGAGAAAACGAGTAGAAGACCCCCAAACAGCCAAAGAGCAAAAGTACAAAAATGGGGACTTAGTCACTTTTTCACAAATTTCCCAAATCACTCCGCGCGCGCTCTGCAGCTAGGCCCTAAGTCCCCTCAGCCACCATGGATTTGCTTCAAACCTCTTGCAAAGTAAAGTATATATAGCCAGCAGTGCTCCCACACCACGAAACTCACCCACAAACACCAGGAAGCCCCCCAAACAGGCCCCCGAAAACGCTACATAGAGCAAAATGTCAGAAATAGCCCCAAAAAAAATCGGCCTGGATTTTGTCCCAACCACTTCTACCCGGTATTAGACCTTCCCAGGAATGCCCCAAGACCCGGCAACCCACCCGCCAAGAAGCATAACACCCCCAAACAGGCCAAAAGCAAAATCTCATACTTGCAATATTTCTGGGCCTTCGGTCCAAACGCGCTGCGTAGCTAGGCCATAAGTCGGGGTTGGCACGACGGATTTCCTGAAAAGCAAATGCAATCAAGATTAGAGTGTCCCAGCAGTGCTCCCAGACCACGAAACTCACCCGCAAACAGACGGAACCCCCCCTAAGAGCACCTCAAAGGCAAGCAAGTCATCAAAAACACAAAAAAAATTCCGCCTGGGATTTGGTCCAAAACACTTTTATCCGGTATTAGAGCTTCCCAGCAATGGCCCCAGAGCCGTCAACCCAGGAGAAAACGAGTAGAAGACCCCCAAACAGCCAAAGAGCAAAAGTACAAAAATGGGGACTTAGTCACTTTTTCACAAATTTCCCAAATCACTCCGCGCGCGCTCTGCAGCTAGGCCCTAAGTCCCCTCAGCCACCATGGATTTGCTTCAAACCTCTTGCAAAGTAAAGTATATATAGCCAGCAGTGCTCCCACACCACGAAACTCACCCACAAACACCAGGAAGCCCCCCAAACAGGCCCCCGAAAACGCTACATAGAGCAAAATGTCAGAAATAGCCCAAAAAAAAATCGGCCTGGATTTTGTCCCAACCACTTCTACCCGGTATTAGACCTTCCCAGGAATGCCCCAAGACCCGGCAACCCACCCGCCAAGAAGCATAACACCCCCAAACAGGCCAAAAGCAAAATCTCATACTTGCAATATTTCTGGGCCTTCGGTCCAAACGCGCTGCGTAGCTAGGCCATAAGTCGGGGTTGGCACGACGGATTTCCTGAAAAGCAAATGCAATCAAGATTAGAGTGTCCCAGCAGTGCTCCCAGACCACGAAACTCACCCGCAAACAGACGGAACCCCCCCTAAGAGCACCTCAAAGGCAAGCAAGTCATCAAAAACACAAAAAAAATTCCGCCTGGGATTTGGTCCAAAACACTTTTATCCGGTATTAGAGCTTCCCAGCAATGGCCCCAGAGCCGTCAACCCAGGAGAAAACGAGTAGAAGACCCCCAAACAGCCAAAGAGCAAAAGTACAAAAATGGGGACTTAGTCACTTTTTCACAAATTTCCCAAAACATCTCCGCGCGCGCTCTGCAGCTAGGCCCTAAGTCCCCTCAGCCACCATGGACTTGCTTCAAACCTCTTGCAAAGTAAAGTATATATAGCCAGCAGTGCTCCCACACCACGAAACTCACCCACAAACACCAGGAAGCCCCCCAAACAGGCCCCCGAAAACGCTACATAGAGCAAAATGTCAGAAATAGCCCAAAAAAAAATCGGCCTGGATTTTGTCCCAACCACTTCTACCCGGTATTAGACCTTCCCAGGAATGCCCCAAGACCCGGCAACCCACCCGCCAAGAAGCATAACACCCCCAAACAGGCCAAAAGCAAAATCTCATACTTGCAATATTTCTGGGCCTTCGGTCCAAACGCGCTGCGTAGCTAGGCCATAAGTCGGGGTTGGCACGACGGATTTCCTGAAAAGCAAATGCAATCAAGATTAAAGTGTCCCAGCAGTGCTCCCAGACCACGAAACTCACCCGCAAACACCAGGAAGCCCCCCAAACAGGCCCCCGAAAACGCTACATAGAGCAAAATGTCAGAAATAGCCCAAAAAAAAATCGGCCTGGATTTTGTCCCAACCACTTCTACCCGGTATTAGACCTTCCCAGGAATGCCCCAAGACCCGGCAACCCACCCGCCAAGAAGCATAACACCCCCAAACAGGCCAAAAGCAAAATCTCATACTTGCAATATTTCTGGGCCTTCGGTCCAAACGCGCTGCGTAGCTAGGCCATAAGTCGGGGTTGGCACGACGGATTTCCTGAAAAGCAAATGCAATCAAGATTAGAGTGTCCCAGCAGTGCTCCCAGACCACGAAACTCACCCACAAACACCAGGAAGCCCCCCAAACAGGCCCCCGAAAACGCTACATAGAGCAAAATGTCAGAAATAGCCCAAAAAAAAATCGGCCTGGATTTTGTCCCAACCACTTCTACCCGGTATTAGACCTTCCCAGGAATGCCCCAAGACCCGGCAACCCACCCGCCAAGAAGCATAACACCCCCAAACAGGCCAAAAGCAAAATCTCATACTTGCAATATTTCTGGGCCTTCGGTCCAAACGCGCTGCGTAGCTAGGCCATAAGTCGGGGTTGGCACGACGGATTTCCTGAAAAGCAAATGCAATCAAGATTAGAGTGTCCCAGCAGTGCTCCCAGACCACGAAACTCACCCACAAACACCAGGAAGCCCCCCAAACAGGCCCCCGAAAACGCTACATAGAGCAAAATGTCAGAAATAGCCCAAAAAAAAATCGGCCTGGATTTTGTCCCAACCACTTCTACCCGGTATTAGACCTTCCCAGGAATGCCCCAAGACCCGGCAACCCACCCGCCAAGAAGCATAACACCCCCAAACAGGCCAAAAGCAAAATCTCATACTTGCAATATTTCTGGGCCTTCGGTCCAAACGCGCTGCGTAGCTAGGCCATAAGTCGGGGTTGGCACGACGGATTTCCTGAAAAGCAAATGCAATCAAGATTAGAGTGTCCCAGCAGTGCTCCCAGACCACGAAACTCACCCACAAACACCAGGAAGCCCCCCAAACAGGCCCCCGAAAACGCTACATAGAGCAAAATGTCAGAAATAGCCCAAAAAAAAATCGGCCTGGATTTTGTCCCAACCACTTCTACCCGGTATTAGACCTTCCCAGGAATGCCCCAAGACCCGGCAACCCACCCGCCAAGAAGCATAACACCCCCAAACAGGCCAAAAGCAAAATCTCATACTTGCAATATTTCTGGGCCTTCGGTCCAAACGCGCTGCGTAGCTAGGCCATAAGTCGGGGTTGGCACGACGGATTTCCTGAAAAGCAAATGCAATCAAGATTAGAGTGTCCCAGCAATGCTCTCAGACCACGAAACTCACCCACAAACAGACGGAACCCCCCCTAAGAGCACCTCAAAGGCAAGCAAGTCATCAAAAACACAAAAAATTTTCCGCCTCGGATTTGGCACAAACCACTTTTAGTGCTTCCCAGCAATGGCCCCAGACCCGTCAACTCACCTGCAAAGAGGTAGAACAACACCCCCACAAGTGCTGAGTCTTTCTTCATTGGGCGTAAACCAGCCCTCTGCTTTGATGGAAATAGGAGTCTGGAGGAGGAGGATAGAGGAGCATGTTCTTCTGAACTTGTGAACCTGAGGAATGCAGACTGCGGCACCTTCAAATAAATTAGCAAACAAGTGAAGACAGTTCTGCTGATGGGCTTGTTTTTGTGATTATCTGATTAAAGTTTGAATTATATTAACTGTGCACAACAAAGAAAGACAGACACACAGGAATAAAAGTGAATAAGGATGAAAAAGAAAGTTATTGATTCGTTGTCTCATTTTCAGGGCTCGAAGTCGGTATCACGGTCCAGGAATAAGAATAAGGCTTCGTCATCATACTCTGCGAATTCAGCCAGGGTGAGGTCAGTGCCACCTGACAGAGTAGAAATTCCCTCATCTATGGTGCTGGCCACCTCCTCTTCATCCGGCACGCTCTCTCGTACTCTTATATCTGGTGGTATGAGGTGCTGATTCATCTTGATCATTGTTAACCTCTCCACATTTTTGGGCGAGAGGCGGCTCCGTTTGGGAGTTACAATCCCACCAGCCGCACTGAAAACCCGTTCAGAAGACACACTTGCGAGTGGGCAAGACAAGTAGTTTAAAGCCAGGTTGGTGAGCTGTGGCCACAATTCTTTTTTCCCATGCCAATACGCCAATGGGTCAGAATTAACATAGACCTCTGTGGAGTCATTCAGATAGTCCTTCACCATCGACTCAAGGTCCTCCTCCAAGGTTCCTCCACTTTGCGTAGCTCTTGCTGTGCCTCTGACCTTTTGAGAACCAAACCCACGCAGAGCTAGCCAATCCTCTTCAGCCTCCAATGTTTCTGTTGTCTTTCGTGCAGATGATCCGGTTGCCGGTGTCTTTAACGGCTGAGAGGTCACTTGTGCCACAGCCACAGGTGCAGAAGTGGATTGTTTTGACTGGGGATGGCCTGCTGATGTACTGCCATTTCCTTCAATTTCCAGCCGTTCTGTTTCAAACTTCTTGGCTGACAAGGCTAGCCAACGTTTGTACTTTGTAACATCTTCATCAGCAAAAGGAAAGAATGCTCTGCCTGCCAGCGACTTTTTGTAGCGTGGATCCAGAATAGTAGCACAAATGTAATGCTGTTCTGAGTGGATCTTTTTAAGACGTTCATCACCTTGTAGGAGCTCTAATAATTGCTCAGCCAGAAGCAAAGAGTCTTTCTTTTTGTCATCTTTTCGAAACACAGAACACACCTCCTTCAGTTGGTCCTCCAGCATGTACAACAATGGGATAGCTTTTCCCAAATTAGAGTCCTCCTTGCTGACTGCACGCGTGAAGACCTCAAAAGGACGAAGCATGCGTGTTAGGCTTTCAACTATGTTCCATTGCGGCCCACCCATCCTCAGCTCCTCTATACCCTCTTTCAAGAAATATTGATCGAGTTGCGTATACTGCTCATACAGACGCTCAAGCATGTAGAAGGTTGAGTTCCAACGTGTTACCACCTCCTGGATGAGTGCTTTCACTGGCATTTGACATTGATATAGCATGCTCCTCAGCTGCTTGCGGGCCTTAAAAGAATGCCTGAAATGCTTGCAAATTTTTCGGCAGTTCTCCAATACACTGTACGCTGCACTGCGTTTATTACCCAAGAATTTTTGGACAACCAGGTTTATACAGTGCGCCAAACACGGCACTCTGAAATAGTAACCGTCCCTCATGGCCTTAACTATATTGGAGCCATTGTCCGTGGAAACATAACCAACCTTGCGTTTTAGTGGGGACAGACAGTTAAGGACCTTTGTGTTAAAGACATCCAAAATGTTTTCTGCTGTGTGACGTTTCTCCAAACCAAACATGGCTAGTGTTGCATGTTTCCGAGCACCTTTAAAAACAATGTTAGTGTCAACACCTGAGTTTAGCTTTGCTTTAGCCCCTGAAAAAGAGACCCAGTGTGCAGTGATGCACATGTAATCAGCGCCTGCGCCACTGGTCCACATGTCTGTTGTCAGATGTATAGTGTGAACAGCACTCTTCTGCAAAGCTGCCCCAATCACCTTCAGAACATCTTCATGTAGTGCTGGAACCGCAACTCGGGCAAAATAGAACCGGCTAGGAACCTTCCATTTAGGGCAGAGCGCTGTCACTAATTCTAGAAAACCAACCCCTTCTACAAAAGAAAAAGGGAGAAGGTCCAGAGCTAGCATTTTAGCCAGCTTAGTGTTATACAGACGGGTCATTGGGTGGTTGCGTTCATATTGCGCTTCTGTAAACAACATCTTTTTAATGTTGCCCTGGACCAATGATTTACGGGATGATGATGATCTCTTCGACCCAGTTACGCTCGCTGATGAACTT
Organism: Lissotriton vulgaris; assembly: GCF_964263255.1. Lineage (NCBI taxonomy): Eukaryota > Metazoa > Chordata > Amphibia > Caudata > Salamandridae > Lissotriton > Lissotriton vulgaris. The sequence goes on along the minus strand of NC_141685.1, from coordinate 824,596,465 downwards.
TTCCGCATTGATGTCTCACTCTCTCCCACACTCTTAGTGTGGCTCCCATGGGGTGTGCTGCTGACATGGGAACTGGGTGTAAGTGAAGTGTTTGAATCGTCTTCTTCTACCTCCTCGTCATCAGCAGATGACAAATCAACGTTTTCATTACGTGCAATTCCGGCTTTCTTGACCGCCTCTAGGTGCGGAAACCATTCGACAGCGTGCCTTCTCTCAAGATGACCTCTCTGGCCTCCGGTACCATAGTTAGAACCAAGCTTACCACGACTAAATCGAAGCTTACAAAGGCTACAAATGGCTATGTTTTCCTTTTTTGGGCAAACACTAAAGAAGTCCCAAACTGGAGACTTGAAATGTCTTCGGGGGCCGGAGGAGGCGGCGATACTGGTGGTGGTGGTCCTGCTGCTAATGACAGATGAAGTGGAGGATGTGGATTGCCGAACTTCAGTACGTTTTGCACTTTCACCACCACGAATTGAGGTCGAGGACGAGGTGGGTACCTTCTTGCGAAGAAATATGGAAGTGGTAGGTTTTGGTGTACTACTTAACTCCAAATCTAATGATTCCATTTCCATTGCCTCCTCGCCGACATCATCATCACGCTCAGCAGCTTCTCGGGATAGGGTCAAAATGTCTCTTTGCTGCATGCCCGGTGGGGCTGCAGTGACCTTTGTGATGACTGGCTCGTCGTCATCGTGAGAGGCTTCATCACCAGCAGTATCTGTCACTTCTTGTTGAGCCTCATCACACTCCATAGGTTTGAGTTTTTGGACGACCTTCCTTTTACGCTTAGGTGCCGGTGTCAGATCATGGTGTGCCTCTGCCTCACTGTCAGACCGCAGTTGTGGTTCCCAAGACAGATCACTTGCACCAGAACGAGGTGGGCTTGAAGAAGATGTAGACACCCCCCTTGATCTTTTCCTTGCTAGGGATGTGGAAGACAATGAATGATCATCAGGAGGAGTGGCTTCCAATGATACCTCAGCTTCAATGTCGATTTCCAAATGTGCCCCTACTTCGGGAGGAACAACTATTGTGGGCACTTGTGAACCTCCATGCACCTTTGCTTGCGCATCTCCTTTTGCTGCCTCTCCTTCCACATGTACTTGGGCGTGTACTTGCACATGGTGTTGTTGCGGCTGTGGTTGTTCAACACTTGTCAGATGAGTTACAACAACCTGTGTTGATTCAGGGACATTGCTGCTACTTTCTTGCGATGAGCCAACATCACTGGTCGATGGTGATTGGAGAAGTACACTGACTGCCTCTGAAGCACTCAAGGGCTTTGACTTAAGTTGCCTTGGTGGTGGAGGCACTGAACCCAATGGAGCAGGGGTGCTGCTCTCAGGTTGGTCCCCAGCAGATCCTGCTGCTGCAGGCGTACTTTTTTTTTTGCTCCCAAAAAAAGTGGCGGGTGGCACACCAGCCTCCTTGGTAACTTGCTTCTTCTGCTCCTTACTAGCAACTTTCTTGCTAGAGGAGCTACGGAGAACTTTCTTTGGGGGCGGGGCCATCTTCTTCAGAGCAGGTCAGACAGCAGGCCGCAGTTGCACGAATTGTAGAGTTGTCTGAGGCCAGACGTGACGTCGCGTGACGTTATGCTGCACACACACACCGCTGCAGGACTTCTTCCTGGCACTGGTGGTTCTCTTGAGTCTTGTGCACCTAAAAAAAATGGAAGACAGAGGAACATCAGTTCAGTTATAGAGCACAAAAAAATCGAAAAACACTGCAAAATCAGCACAATCCCAATCCATCCATGCCCTCCATAATGTTTAAATTCAAGACAACCCACAGAAAGACTAGGCCCATGCAAGACTCACTACCCCTGGGCATAAATAAAGGTTGAAAAGTAGGCAAAATGGTTGGAGGCCTAACAACAAAGCCTGCATTCAAAATGGCCACTTGCCTGCCAGCACATGGCCAGTGCCTGTAGCTGCACTCAAAATGGCCACCAGCCACATGGCATGTCCCTCCCCATGAACACCCCCAAAAATCGAAAAACACTGCAAAATCAGCACAATCCCATTCAATCCATGGCCTCCATGATGTTTAAATTCAAGACAACCCACAGAAAGACTAGGCCCATGCTAGACTCAAATACCCCTGGTGAAAAGGCCACAAGTACAGGCCCAAAAATCGAAAAACACTGCAAAATCAGCACAATCCTATTCCATCCATGGCCTCCATGATGTTTAAATTCAAGACAGCCCACAGAAAGACTAGGCCCATGCTAGACTCAAATACCCCTGGTGAAAAGGCCACAAGTACAGGCCCAAAAATCGAAAAACACTGCAAAATCAGCACAATCCCATTCAATCCATGGCCTCCATGATGTTTAAATTCAAGACAACCCACAGAAATACTAGGCCCATGCAAGACTCACTACCCCTGGGCATAAATAAAGGTTGAAAAGTAGGCAAAATGGTTGGAGGCCTAACAACAAAGCCTGCATTCAAAATGGCCACTTGCCTGCCAGCACATGGCCAGTGCCTGTAGCTGCACTCAAAATGGCCACCAGCCACATGGCATGTCCCTCCCCATGAACACCCCCAAAAATCGAAAAACACTGCAAAATCAGCACAATCCCATTCAATCCATGGCCTCCATGATGTTTAAATTCAAGACAACCCACAGAAAGACTAGGCCCATGCTAGACTCAAATACCCCTGGTGAAAAGGCCACAAGTACAGGCCCAAAAATCGAAAAACACTGCAAAATCAGCACAATCCTATTCCATCCATGGCCTCCATGATGTTTAAATTCAAGACAGCCCACAGAAAGACTAGGCCCATGCTAGACTCAAATACCCCTGGTGAAAAGGCCACAAGTACAGGCCCAAAAATCGAAAAACACTGCAAAATCAGCACAATCCCATTCAATCCATGGCCTCCATGATGTTTAAATTCAAGACAACCCACAGAAATACTAGGCCCATGCAAGACTCACTACCCCTGGGCATAAATAAAGGTTGAAAAGTAGGCAAAATGGTTGGAGGCCTAACAACAAAGCCTGCATTCAAAATGGCCACTTGCCTGCCAGCACATGGCCAGTGCCTGTAGCTGCACTCAAAATGGCCACCAGCCACATGGCATGTCCCTCCCCATGAACACCCCCAAAAATCGAAAAACACTGCAAAATCAGCACAATCCCATTCAATCCATGGCCTCCATGATGTTTAAATTCAAGACAACCCACAGAAAGACTAGGCCCATGCTAGACTCAAATACCCCTGGTGAAAAGGCCACAAGTACAGGCCCAAAAATCGAAAAACACTGCAAAATCAGCACAATCCTATTCCATCCATGGCCTCCATGATGTTTAAATTCAAGACAGCCCACAGAAAGACTAGGCCCATGCTAGACTCAAATACCCCTGGTGAAAAGGCCACAAGTACAGGCCCAAAAATCGAAAAACACTGCAAAATCAGCACAATCCCATTCAATCCATGGCCTCCATGATGTTTAAATTCAAGACAACCCACAGAAATACTAGGCCCATGCAAGACTCACTACCCCTGGGCATAAATAAAGGTTGAAAAGTAGGCAAAATGGTTGGAGGCCTAACAACAAAGCCTGCATTCAAAATGGCCACTTGCCTGCCAGCACATGGCCAGTGCCTGTAGCTGCACTCAAAATGGCCACCAGCCACATGGCATGTCCCTCCCCATGAACACCCCCAAAAATCGAAAAACACTGCAAAATCAGCACAATCCCATTCAATCCATGGCCTCCATGATGTTTAAATTCAAGACAACCCACAGAAAGACTAGGCCCATGCTAGACTCAAATACCCCTGGTGAAAAGGCCACAAGTACAGGCCCAAAAATCGAAAAACACTGCAAAATCAGCACAATCCTATTCCATCCATGGCCTCCATGATGTTTAAATTCAAGACAGCCCACAGAAAGACTAGGCCCATGCTAGACTCAAATACCCCTGGTGAAAAGGCCACAAGTACAGGCCCAAAAATCGAAAAACACTGCAAAATCAGCACAATCCCATTCAATCCATGGCCTCCATGATGTTTAAATTCAAGACAACCCACAGAAATACTAGGCCCATGCAAGACTCACTACCCCTGGGCATAAATAAAGGTTGAAAAGTGGGCAAAATGGTTGGAGGCCTAACAACAAAGCCTGCATTCAAAATGGCCACTTGCCTGCCAGCACATGGCCAGTGCCTGTAGCTGCACTCAAAATGGCCACCAGCCACATGGCATGTCCCTCCCCATGAACACCCCCAAAAATCGAAAAACACTGCAAAATCAGCACAATCCCATTCCATCCATGGCCTCCATGATGTTTAAATTCAAGACAGCCCACAGAAAGACTAGGCCCATGCTAGACTCAAATACCCCTGGTGAAAAGGCCACAAGTACAGGCCCAAAAATCGAAAAACACTGCAAAATCAGCACAATCCCATTCCATCCATGGCCTCCATGATGTTTAAATTCAAGACAGCCCACAGAAAGACTAGGCCCATGCACCACTCACTACCCCTGGTCAAGGCCCCAACAACAGGTCAAAAATCGAAAAACACAAAATTTTACAAAAAAAAAAAATCGAAAAACACAGAAAAATCAGCACAATCCCAATTCATCTATGGCCTCCATGATGTTTAAGTTCAAGACAACCCACAGAAAGAATCAGTCCACCCACCACTGAGTACCCCTGGGCAAAAGGCCCCAAAACAGCCCAAAAATCGAAAATCCCAAAATTTTAGTTGCAGCAACTGTAATGCCCCAAACAAACTTACTTGTAAAATTTCTAATCCAACAGTGATCCAAACAAAGTCAAAAAGGCCTCAAATCCAAAGATCCATCAGCATCCACAAAAAGAAATCCTTCCAGGTCCACATCCAAATGAAAAGTGACCAGGAGATGGACAAAGCACTGGGAGGAGCCTGCTGAACAGGAACAGGAAGTTGAAGACTATGGGGCACTTCCTTCCTCCCACCCCCCTGCCCCCTCCCCAAAATGGACTCCTCGCTAAAAAAGTGCAGGCAAATGTCAAACTAAGGAGTTATTCACATAAAAATCATCATTTCTAGAAGGTTTATGCTGCTTGCTGGTGGATTTCTTGTGCAGAATTGCAAATTTATATTTTCGCTCGCCGCATCTCAAATCTCGCAATTGCGAAGTACCGCGAGACGTGATCTCGCCGTACTCGCGTTGACAAACTCTCGCTGTGCAAGTTGGCAAGCCGCGATGACGTAATCGCGCTCGCCAAATTCCCGCGGGATCACACAGCAAGATCCAAAATGGCGCAGCACTCGCAAAATATCGAGAAAAACAACTCGGCAAACGATGATAAACGCCGCGCGCCGCAAAAATTGTATCACCAACGCCGCGCGCCGCCAAAAAAATCCGCTCTGTGCGAATTTGCGGACTTTGCGGGAAATCCGCAAATCTCGCGGATTGCGGATTTCCCGAAAATCCGCAAAATCCGCGAGCGGAACGGATTTTCCGCCCACGCTTATTACCTGGACGGGAGTTGCATCCGTTCACATAACAGCATCTGACTAGAAGAAAGGCTAACTTTACCATAAGACAATAAAACATACACACTGGTTCACTAAGAACTGGGGTTCCTTTATTCACTAATAACATCAATAATATAATAAAAGGGGAATAGACACATGCACAGATCTGCGGGGTCTCTTTATTATAATGGAAAGCTTTATTACTATAACACATACAGGGACTGTAGATAGCTAAAGAGGGAATGGATTATACTGCACACCGCTGAAAGAAAAAGGATTAGCAATACCGTAGGGGAATCTAGCCTAGGAAATAAAGGACAAGATTACTGTTTATGGGAACTAATATAACAGGACAGATATCACCTGATTATATGAAGTCTTGCTCTAGCTGCCATCTGGGTTCCTCTCTCGTCTGTGACTTGGCTCGTCTCAGATTCTCCCCTGCACTCTTGGACACGCATCTGCACTGATCACTCTGCACTGGATTCCCCTCCCCCACGAACTGTCTTCACCTTCCAGCTTCAGTCTAATGATATAGTTTCTGCTGCTCTGATAACCGTTCGCTCCACTAGCTTCTTCACTCTGTCTGATTATCCCAGCTTCAATGTCCAACTCACTCCAGCTGCTCCCACAGACTAATCCACGATATAACTTCAGTCTCTTCCAAAAGGCATCACTCCAGACTCCAGCTGATCACAACTCCTTCTGATAAGTAACTGCTTCTGCCTGCTTTCTTCAGCTCCAAATATCATCTGCCTTCTCTCTCCAGCTCCAAACACCATCTGCTCACAACTGCTTCTGACAACTCCAGCAATCATCTGTCTTCTCTCTCCATTCCAAAGCCCAATTGAACTGAACTGCTCCAAAGACTAACTGGCTGCTCTCTCTCTGGTTCCAACTCACTGACTGACTTCTCTCTGTTCCAAACACCAACTCACTTCTCTCTCCAGCTACAACTGACTCTCCGCCTCTTCTGCACTTCGCTAATATGGAATGCTCTCCCCTCATGGAAATTTCCAACAGAGAGCTGCTTCCCACCGAATTCCTGTGCCAGCTCCGAGGCCTCCTGCGCAGCCTGCAGTGACCATCTGCATGTTACCTCTAGGTCCAAGAGACAAACACATTCTTTCGATAAGATCCTGTCTCGAGTGGTTTTCCTCTAGCACACAACAGTATTAACTATAAACATCACCTTTACCCTGCAAGCATCTCAGTCTGCAGGGACAGAAAACAAAATGCTCTAGTTCTGGGCCTTGTAGTCCCGAAAAGGACTTAACTCTATCAGAATACCTACACAAACCATACCAATATGTAATATAAAGTCAGGACTACAGGATCCACCCTCTACTATAGGTAGGATGATGAAAGGAGACATAATTATGTCAAAGCCAATAGGCAATAGATGGATTAGAGTCAGGAATAAGGGATCTATCATCATATTAAGCAGCTATCCTCTAGTTTATGCTTCTAGGTCTGAAAAGGGGCCTAAAAGGACCAAAACAAGCTAAGAATAGAGATCCAGGATGGTAGCAAGCTTAAAGTCACCATCACTCAGAAATAGAGCCAAAAACACGGTCACAACAGTATGAGATTTTCCTTTTTGGCTGTTTGGGGGTGTTGTGCTTTTTTGCGGGTGGGTTGGCGGGTCTTGGCGCATTCCTGCAAAGGTCTAATACCGGATAGAAGTGGTTTGGACAAAATCAATGCAGATTTTTTTTGTTGCTATTTCTGACATTTTGCTCAATGTAGCGTTTTCGGGGGCCTGTTTGGGGGGCTTCCTGGTGTTTGTGGGTGGGTTTCGGGGTCTGGGAGCACTGCTGGCTATGGATACTTTAGTTTGCAAGAGGTTTGAAGCACATCCATGGTGGCAGAGGGGAGTTAGGGCCTAGTTGCAGAGCGCGCGCGGAGTGATTTTGGAAATTGGCAAGAAAATGACTAAGTCCCCATTTTTGTACTTTTGCTTTTTGGCTGTTTGGGGGTCTTCTACTAGTTTTCTCCTGGGTTGACGGCTCTGGGGCCATTGCTGGGAAGCTCTAATACCGGATAAAAGTGGTTTGGACCAAATCAGAGGCGGATTTTTTTTGTGTTTTTGCTGACTTGCTTGCCTTTGAGGTGCTCTTTGGGGGGTTCCGGGTGTTTGTGGGTGAGTTTTGGCATCTGGGAGCACTGCTGGGACAGTCTAATCTTGATTGCATTTGCTTTTCAGGAAATCCGTGTTGGAATACGCGAGTTATGACCTAGCTGCACAGCGCGTTTGGACCAAAGGCCGAGAAATATTGTAAGTATGAGATTTTCCTTTTTGGCTGTTTGGGGGTGTTGTGCTTTTTTGCTGGTGGGTTGGCGGGTCTTGGGGCATTCCTGGGAAGGTCTAATACCGGATAGAAGTGGTTTGGACAAAATCCATAAGGAAAAGCCTTTTGGCACTTTTTGTAACTTAGGGTTCGTTAGGGTTTGCCCTAGCAGCAGGATTGCATGTGTTTCGGGTGTTCTAGATTTTTGCAACTGAGTTCTGGGGTCTTAGAGCACTCGTGAGAATGTGTAATTTTGGTTGCAAGTCATTTGAAGAAAATCCATGGTGGGAAAGGGGGGATTTGGCATAGTTAAAGAAAGCCTTTGCCACTATTCTTAACTTAGGGCTCGTTAGTGTTAGCAGTATTTCTATTGCATGTGTTCGGGTGGGGGGGTGTTCGAGTCTTGGAGCGATGCTGGCTATGGATACTTTTGCTTGCTTGCAAGTGGTTTGAATACAATACACGGTTGGTAAGGGGGTATTTGGGTCTACTTTTACTTTCAAAGAACGTTTTGTCACCAGTTTTCTGCTAGGCCTCGTTTTTTGAGATCTGATTGGGGGTCTTCTACATTTTTGCGACTGGCTTTAGTAAGAGTCTGGGTGGGAGCACTGCTGGGAAGGTCTAATTTTGTTCTAAAACACAGTTTACAGTACACCTAGCTTGAGGGGAAAGATCCGCTAAATTAATTTGCCCATACTTATTTATCCTTCAAAAGGTGACTCAGACAGAGTACGCACTTTCAAAAATATTGTACTGTCTATTAGGAAAATCAAAGTGTGACTTTTTGCACTGCACAGCGTACATACCTTATATTTATTTATCAGTGGTGTTGTAATATATATTACTTCCTGTTTTTCGTTCAATAATTACAGGCCGGGTTTCAGTCTGTGCAATGGGGAAAAAAGGATGGAGTCAGGCTTCACATTAGCGAGCCGCAATTCAGCATCCGCCAGGCAGGCAGTGGACAGGGTGTCTTCTGGTCACCAACATTGATGGACGAAGCGTCAGCTGGAATGGAGGAGAGCCGCTAATAAGAGGAATTGTTTGCTGCATGCAACTTACTTACCAAATTCAACAGGACAACTACAACATACAGATACAGTATCCATTGTTTTCTTCTATGAGTGTGACTGCATTTCTTGGATCTCTCTCTGCTTCTAAATTGATCCCTACAGCCATTCTATAGGTTTTACTTCGGCTATTTTTTAAACCTAATTTAATGTAAGAAGTGTTTCTCTGAGTGCAGAGATAGGCAAGTGAAAACGCTGCAGCCCTGTACTGTCGCATTCTAGTACTACTTACTTTTCAGTAACAATGCATGCAGTAGTGCATGCACTTCCTTTATGTCACTTAAAAGATTTATGGTTAGCTTTGTACCCAAAGATTTCTTTATCTTCAATTGTTTGTCCATGCTATGCTTTTTTTTTCTTCTCTCAACAAAACCTACCCAAAAAGAAACCCCCATTCCCATCCATTTTCCAAACCCTAACCCTCTTACCCCGGGCTGTGTGGTTTTGCTTGATGTATGACTAAATGACATCAATAATTCCACACACTTGCTGGGGAGGATAAGGTCATAGCAACAGGCTGGTGAAGGAATCCATGGAAATATTCTAGACTTACTCAGCTTTAGTACTATTTCTTGTAGTAGTAGCCAATGTCAAAGAAATCCAACACAAGTACAAGTTATACTTTCAGTACTTTACCATTTGTTAGGCTACATTGTGGCACTGTTCTAGTGTACTGTCACCTGCTATATTCTCTATCGTACCGTTGTAATGCTACAGTAAGGACAAACCAGGTTTCATTTTCTTTTTTTCCATAGGCATGCAACTGCCACTGTGTCACACCACTAGTACCACCGCAATGAGGAGGACATTTCATCCGCCCAGGATTGCCAACCTTAATCGCCATTTCCCGTGGAGCCAGCCCTGGGCCTAGCCCTACTTTCAAACACAAATTACAGGTAAGATAAGCGTTTGGTTGGAGGTAGTATAATGGAGTATTAGGAGAGACGAGAGATTGACGGTAGTACTACTAAAGTCCTAGGACTCTTCAGGAAAACAAACTTACTGTTAAACCCTCACCCACCAGACTCAAAAGCAGTAAAAAACAGGTATGGTCAGATAAAGTTTCAAAAAGTATATTTTTAAAGCCCTAACAAAATAATCTCCCACAAGACCCTCCCTAACCCCAATGATTGTCCTTCAAAAGTCCCAAAAAAACCCAACTCCCAATTCCCACCCCCAAAAGTCTCTAAAAAAGGGGCAAGGGACGCGACGGCAGGGTGCTGTTGACTTTAGCGGCCAGGGCATCATACTCCTTGCGGAGGGTGGCATGGTCGAAGCGGAGGCCCTCCACCAAGTTCTTATAGGTTAGGACCTCCTGCTCCAGGTAGGCCACTCTGAGGCATAAGCAGCTCTGGCGTGCCTTGCAACTCCTGTGGGGGGCAGCTGCTGTCTTTGCTGCTCGGCGGTGGCGGTTGGCTTTGGTAGCCCGGCTCCGTACCGCTGGAGCACTGCGCTGGCTGGCAGCCCGTGGGGGCACGGAGGAGGATGCAGCTGTCCCAGTGGATGTTGTTGTTGTACCGGTAGACTGCGTGTCCTCCTCCTCCAGGGCCACCAGCCGCCGATATTCGGCGACAGTGGCATCCAGCCTGCGTTGCCGGGCTATTCAAGCCAGCTCCCTCCTTGATGGTCTGTTTGATTTGGAAGGAGCAACTATATGAAGAAAGAAAGACATAGTCTGTAACCAATGCTCCTTTAGATTAACACAAAATGATTGAGCAGAAAGTTGTGTCACAGTACAAGTAGCAAATTGAAAGCACAGTACATAACTGTTGAGGACAGTATCTATCTAACCTCCCACTTCTTCATCCTTGCTCTAACATTAGTAGGAGTTTAAGGAACAAATTCTACGAGCACTATGGACTTCCATTACAGTCGACTATGACAGTACACCAGTCTTATTCTTCTTCTTCTCTCTTGTTTAGGAAAATTGGTACGTTATCTTATGCAAGCCGGCATAATGCCAGGGCAGTCAACTTGCACCCGAGAAAAACAGATGCACACCATGATGAGTGAGACAGACTTGCGTTACTGTACCGGTCCAGTACATGCAGGTGGTGAAGCTCTTACTTTTCTATTACGGGTGGCACTGAGAATACTCTGTTAAAAGGGCTACTGCTTATTTAATTTAGCTTTCACCCTACAGTGCAAATGAGTACTAGAAAAGGAAAATGAAGAAGCTAAATAATCTGATTATCTATCACTTCACATGGGATGTATTTGATGACATATGGGATGACTTTAGGTGCTTTGCTTATTATTGAGTGAACAGTGATACACCCACACATGAATGACGTACTACTACTAAACTAAAGTTATTAAGAGAGGTAGGGAGTGTCCACCGTAATAACCGCATATATGCTGCACTTGCAGTTGCAATACAAACTACTGCTACTATTCATGGTAGTATTTGGACAAAATTACAACTTCTTTTCCTTGCCTTTCCTACACTGGAACGGACGTGCGGGTGCGGTGTTACATGCTCTTCAAAGTAACACTTAGTTCATCCAGTGACCGTCTACTCTCTCTAGATACACATATGCTATCTAAGAGTCAGATAGTACCATGATCCAGGCATCCATCCATTCAAAGTATATGCACACATACAGTTTCTGTTTCACCCACCCAGGCTGTTCTCCTTCCACCCATCCTTGCTTCATCATTCACCCAGCCATGCACCATACCATATTCTTTCCTTCCCAGCCACCTCGGGGACCAAGCAAACACATATCATTCTTCTTTGCCAGTCATCATTAAATTTCTCGCCCTTCCACACTTACTTACACCCTTCTTTCTCTTTTCATTCATCCTATCCATCAAGTTCATCTCAGATCTGATTGGGATTCTTCTCGCCAAAAACTTCATAGCTAAGTCGAAGTAGATTTAGAGGAGGCTACTACCTGGTTGATTTATAATACACCCGTGCAGAAAGCACACTCTGCAGTCTTCAATCTCAATAAGTAAGGAATATATAGCTTACCTCTGTCCGCCACCACCGTGTTAACCCTCACAGGCACGTCCGGCACTTGCACCGCCTCCTCCCCAGAGTTGTTCCCCTCGTCCAATACCGCCACCTCCGCGCTGGCCCCGCCACCAGATGTTCCACCTACAAAGTACATTTAAGAATGTTAGAATACACCACTCACTACTATATAATATTTGGTCTAGGAGGAATAAAGAAATGTGAAAAAAACAGAATACAATGTAATAATTTGTGACTGTCTACTCTAAAGTAAAAATGTCCCTTTTTCCAGGGAAGGCTGTTGTCTTGCTGCACTTTTTGGCACAACTGATGAATGCTTGCTTTTTATTTTTAACACGCACCACTTTTTCTCCTAACAGACAGAAGCTTGACTTCTAAGAATACGAGCAGGATCAAGTGCAAACCAGGTGAGAGCTCGGCTCGACCACAAGAAATGTGTCCAATTAATCGTCAGCACTAAGCACTTTTCCATTTTCAGTTAAACGTTTAGTTTTATGACAAACTTGATTTTAATAAATGTGTTTACTTTTAATAAAGCTTTTAAACTTAAATAGACTCTGTGGTTTTTGGTCCTTCAGACTAGAGTGGATGAGCTAAAGGTTTTGGAATTTTTGCAAGTATGAGTCCGTGCCTCTGACACTTCTTGACTCTGACTCCGTACTCTTGTCCTGCATTTGATAATCTAATCATCATTGGGGATCAATCATCGGTGACTTTGGGAGCTAAATGACTCTGCCACACTATCTAAGCAGTAAGGAGATTGGGGGTTAAACTACAAAGTCTGTTATCACTGAGGTATGTGGAAAGTCTAACAGCACCTATTATAATTATAAGCTAAGCAATGCATTATTTAGTGTCCATAGTTCTGTTTGTGCAGATTTGTCCCTGCAACAGTAGTAGAATGGATTGTCCTACTATCCAAACCAAAAGTAAAGTAGTAGCTTATTCTTTCTTGGTGGTCATTCACCTTTTTATTCTTGGCAATTGTCAAAGCATAAACATTTAGAAGACTTGAAAAGACATTATGGACAATCCCAGAGGACTGCACTCAGTGCATAGAGCTATTGCTGACTAGAATGGGAGTCCAATGGAATTTCCAAATGTGCAATCTTAGTTAGCTACACAGACAGACTAATAAGAATAATCTAGTAATACCACAGGGAGTCATAGTCGAGGCAGGATAAGAATTTAGATCCAGTCTACAAGAAGATCAAAGACGATTTAGAAAAAATCGAATGAGGAACGCTTGGAAAAAATAGGTACTCTATATTAAAATTAAAACTTACTGGGGCCAGCAAAGGAGCCCTCGCCTGCCCGATCCTGGCCTGCATCCTGAACAGCACCCTCCACCTCCTCCTGTGTCCTCTTGCCCCTGGGGGGAGCTGATGTACAACATGAAAGAAAGAAAGACCAGAAAACATGGATGATATTTGTCAACCAAATCAAACATTTCAAAAGAACAATAACAAAATATTTTGGCGAAATAGCAAATAGACAACTATTCCACGGGATATATTGACCGATCTCATGTGGTCTACTACGTTAGTAGTATTGCTTGATTTGCGGACCGTCGAATTGGAAAGTTCTTATGTAACTCACTAAACAAAGTACTAAAAAGGTTTGCCTAGGATTGGCAGGCAGCAGTCTGCAGCACGCGAAGTGACAGACAAAGTCCATCGTGATTGCAGATCAGCGACAACACTAAAGTATCCTACTACATTAACCAGTCATTAAAATACTCAAACTATCAATCCACCACCACTATTTCTTCTTATCGCCATGTGTACAAAGGAAGGACTGGACTTGAGTCTGTAGGGGCTGATTTAGAAGCCCCTTGCGGCTCTTTTGCTTCATTGTTGCGTGACTTTTGTGACGCAGCAGCAGAACAAAAGAGGCGCAATGGTGCGGCGTATATTAACAACGTGACGTATATACAGAGTGCTCCTGCTTTTGCTTTTGTATTGCTTTTGCCCAAATGCCCTTTATGTGATAAATCAAAATTTTTACCATGGATCTTTGGATGTGGAGGTACCAATTTGTTGTTGTGAATGATTTTGTTGCCAAATAAACTGAGCTCAATTCTCACTTCCCAAAAGCTTCTAATATTTGTTGGGAGGCCATTATATTTAGATAACCACCCGTGCAAATATGTCTCTTCTTCCTCTGCTAACATATTATCATTCCTCATCAAAGCATGTCATTAATTTTGAGAATTGTTGGAATATTGACAACAAAAACTTGATCTACCTCTTTACAGTCCTCCTCTTCATTAGATGGCTGGAATACTACGGATGTACGTTGTTACAACGCATGCTTTTACCACGCATGCTGTAACAACGCAAGTTTTAAAACGCATTCCATTACAGCGCATTACACTGGGGGATGCTGGATAGTGAATAGTTTAATTTACTATTCCAACACCAGTCCCCGTGGACACAAAGGAAGGTGTTGGATAGTAAAATTAAACTATTCCCTATCCTAGAGCGCCCCCCAGTGTAATGCGTTGTAATGGTTTTCGTTTTAAAGTCTGCGTTGTAATAGCACTGCGTGCTAAAAGTTGCGTTATAAAGGATGTTCCCTGAATACTACATCAATAACTTGATCTACCTCTTTACAGCCTTCCTCTTCATCAGATTGACTTAAAGGAAAACAGGAGAAGCAATCTGCTGCTAGATCTCTGCTACCTGGAACATATTCCACTTTGAAGTTGTAACCCTCGAGGCCCAACACCCATCTCACTATGTGTAAAGAATCAGAAAAAGATCCTTTAGTGGTGAATCTAAATGTTTTAGGTTTGTGATTGGTTCTGAGGGTGAATCGTAAATCCCAGAGGAAAAAACTAAAATGATTAATGGCTCAAAAACATTTGAGTACTTCCTTCTCTATATCATAGTAGTTTTGCTCAGCATTCTTTAACCCCTTCGCTGCGGCGGCTATTCCGCCGCAGCGCTAAGGGGGCAAGGGGGCCGCGCGGCGCGCCCATGCTGGGGACTGGACTGCTCCATCACCAGCCACAGTCGCGCTGTGCTCATGACGGAGCGTTTCCGTCACGGCCCCACCCGCTTAATGGAACGCTCAGAGCAGGCGCGGAATCAGTGCCGCGCAGGCGTGCCGAGTGGGCCGTGACGGAACCGTTCCGTCATTAGCACAGCGCGACCGCGGCTGGTGACGGAGCGGTTCCGTCACCAGCTGGGGAGGGGTTAAACAGTGTGAGGCAAACACTACAGTTCTTTGTTCTCTACCAATGATCTGAGGCAGGTTAGCATCTAAATCTTTAGAGCTTGCAGCTGTAGTCAGAATGGTTCTGTGATTTGCATGAAATGTTCCCACAAATAGTATGTTATTGTGGATTCTTTAATAAGAATGAATGATGATTGACATTCTGTACATGTGAAAGGAAAACTCTTCCCGAGAACATTTTTTAATGCGTCAGCAAAATCAGTGATTCTTCATGAACTTAGACATGTACTCCACAAGTCTCAGGAATGATCTTTGGTCATCCTTTTTGGTGAGTTTAGGGGCATTTCTGACAGCCTCAACCCAATTTTATTTGGATTTTACACCATCCTTGGAAATCGTGTGGAATGTTTCTTTTTTATAGTTGGACCTGCTTTACTTAGCTTAGATAACACATTACTAAGTGTGATCTCATGTTCTCTTACACCAGCATCATGGAAGCAAAAAGTGTGTTGAACATCTTTCAATATTTCTTGCACAATCTTCTGATATATAGATGCTGCAGAACTCAATTCAAATGGCGTCCTGAAAAAATTGTATACTCCTAATGGGGTAATGAATGAAGTCAAAGGTCACAAGTCAGGAAGACATCCTTCATGATGATAAGTCATCGACAAATCTATGACACAAAAACAATTTGTATCAGCAATAGTGTTTCACACATCATTTATTCTGGGACAGGGATGTCTATCTATTCAGGTATTTTCTATTTAGATCACGCAGATCCACAATCAAGCAAATTACTTTCCCAACTGATTTCACAACAAATATAACTGTCAACCATTCTAAGCAGTTAATTGGTTCGATTTCCCCTTGTGCCGGTAGTTCATTTAGATCTTTCTCCAGAAGTTCTCTAATTAAATTAGGAATAGATAGTGGTTTGTGGGTCATGGGTATTGCATTAATCTTAAATTTAATTCCATGCTGAAAATGTTGAAGTAATCCTAATTTTTCAAAAAACATACCTGGAAAATCTATACAAATTTGATTGCCACACTGTCATCATTAGTACAAGGAGAACAGAAATCTACCATGGCAAACATTTTTTTCCTGCCAAGGTAAGAATACATATGGGTAACTACATTCCTCTTTATTATAATAACCTTTTACTTGCAACACAAATATTTCCAATACATTTTCTACACTTTCTAGTTATGAATGTGTTTGCCTTCTTGTTCTCTACAAACTCTCACAAATTGGCCTGTTGTATTGCATTTTCTACATACCACATTCTATGCAATGTCGGACACTGTTTACAAGGTGACTAAAATGACCAAAACTTTATCACTTTGGTTTACAATTCTTATGGGCATTCTTTCTATTCACATTTATTGTTTGTACATGTTTAGCATTCTGAACTCCTTGCAATTTGCAACACACCAGTATTTCTACAATTAGTAAAACTTATTGTTTTATCTCTTTAACACATTGTGCAGTTCATTTTGTACTTTTTAATACACCAACGGCATCTTTTAAATATGGGTTTATTGATAATAGCTTCTCTTCAAACCGAGAGTTGCATCTGACTAGTTAATAACAGATTAAGGAGTCACACAATACACCAAAATCACATGTATTTGAGAGACTTCTTAAGACAGCACTGTCATTTGGAACTTTTTCATTTTTTTATGCACCCTGCTAAAAGGTGTATGCCTTTCCAACACAAAACTTAGTGTCTTTCTAAAATAATGCTCAAGTTTTTTAAATGTGGTTTGATAGGTATCCACTCATACTACACCCTCAATATCTTCATTTAGCAAGAGCTCCTGTAGATTCTCAAAAACATTTCCCCATAAATACCGACATTATGTGATAGAATATGCTGTTTGTGTAAAGCAGAGACCTTTATACCTTAAATATGATTAAAAATGTTTAACACAATTTTTCCAGCATTATAATGGTTTCACATATTTAATTAAGAAAATGTCGTGGTTAGGATATACAAGCAGCCTCCTTATGGTTGTAAAAAGTAGAATGTAAAGATGAAACTGAAGATGATAGATTATGTGGAAATATGTATGGCCTTATGTTATGATGGAAGATGAGTGAGGCAGTTACAGTCCAAAGCTTAAATGTATTATATACATATGAATATTAGCATGATATTATCAGCATTATCAGAATAGTATTTGGAAACTTGAGTGTACATCACAGCTTTAACATGCCAACAAATTGTTTACCTGTGACTTTTAAAGGGTGAGAGTGTTACCATATTTCATGAAAGCAATTTAATACTCTATTGTAGTGCATATTACCATTATAAATAGGTTAAACTTGAATTGCTACTTAGTTTCCAAATTACTTCCTAGTTTCTGATGTGTTGTCACTATCATTTGATTTGATACTATGGTATTACAATGGAGTGCACATCAAAATTATCATGGACTTGTTCCTCATAGCATTGAGTTGAAATTTACTTCAAAATTGACTGATAGCTTCAAATAACTGAATATGCCTGCTTATAGTATCTCACAAACGTATATAGGGATGAACATGGAAGTATATCACTGTTGTAAAATGTTGATTGTTAATTAATATATTCTGCTGATGTCATGCATATTACCGTTTAAATTACATTTCTCATTACCAAGGTGAGCAGATCAGAGTTTTGATGCGCACAAACATTTTTATCTGAACTGGATTAACCTGAAACATGGTACTCCTGTTTCCCTTTCAGATATTGTAAAAGTGTGGTGAAAGGGAAATGTGAACATGTGTATACTTAATGAGTGACTGGGCAGTCACAAGGGTGGAATGGCAAGTGAACAAACACTCTAATGGAATCTTGAAGATGAGAGATACACAGGCAATTCGAGCCACTGAATAAACACTGTATTCTGCTCAGTGTACCATACCACTGGTATGCAATAAAGTAAAACTGAATTTTGTTTTGTGAAAAGAACCCACAGCTTGTGTGTTTCAATTGTAATGACATCCTGATGACATTCAAAAGGTATACCTTTTATACTGTGTTAAAATGTCATAGAATGATTGAAAACACACTGTATTCTCCTCAGAGGCTAATCCACCCCTTAGGTGACTACATCCAAGGTATGTGCCACCTTTGTTACCTAGAACCCACTTTTAAAAATAGCAGAAACCTTCTTTAGCTGTACAGACCAGGTAGCCACCCTAGGGGTGTGGCTAGCTTTCTGGGGTTTTACACCAACTGCCTACATAATTGTCCTGCATGCCCAGATGCAAATGTGCCTGGGCGAAGTAGGAAGGCTAGTTCCTGCTTTGGGAGACAGCCTGGATGCATATCAGCAGCGGCATAAGCTTTGAAGCTCACAGCCTTGATGTGCCACTTCACTAGCCATTCTGTCAGCTAGGAAGCTTTCACCTCCTTCCCGGCCAGGCCTTCATTTCTGACTCCTGGGAGTGTTCACACATCCTAGCAGGGGGTAAAATTCCTGTCTCAGCTGCAGCAGCTGCAATTTGTCAGGAAGGGCACAGGACAGCCTGGGGAAACCAGGTGGGCTAAGGTAGCCAACTGGGTGCATGTCACTTGAAACCCGGCATGAGACTCATGTCAGGGGTAATGAGAGAAGTTGTTTGATATCAAACATGACTATTTTCAGCGGGCCATAATGGAGCTGGCAACCTCCGGGTGCTCGGGTGCCAGCTTATGCTTTCCTATGTACTCCTGTTCAATTACAGTGGTCTCTAATGGAAAGGGGCTACTATAGGGACATATAAGCTTGCACTTATATGTCTACACCTTTAATATAATGTTTCCAGTCTCCTGGGTTCACAAGGCCTACCTTAGGGTGACTGGTATATATTAAAAATACTTCTTTGACCTTGCCAATAATGGTAAGGGCAAAGTTGAGTTTGAGCACTTTGCACTGATCATGCAGTCTTCAATGGCAGGGCTGCTGTCATCTGTTTCCTTTGGTCACTCAGGGTGGCACAATCAACGCTTCAGAATCTGGTGACACCTTTCATGCCCAGGTACCACTGGTACTACTTACCAGGGACTTATAAAAGAGTTAAAGCCCTTGCCAATTGAGCTTGCCAATTCATGTACATTATATATAGGTAGAGAGCACTGGCACTGGGGCCTATTTATTAGGGTCCAGTGCCCTTTAAGAGTCGAAAACCAGCATCTAGTAGTCCAAATGGGGGCAAAAAGTGTGGATGGGGGCTGCAAAAAAGGCTATTTTTTTACAAACTCAACAGGTGATCTATAATGCTCTGCATACTGCATAAAGATATCAAGGCTCTCACACTTCTCTTTGTTGTGGTAGTGCAGAATGTAAATCCCTCAAGATGCACATTTCTGGTATACAGACAAGGAGTTCTCTACACAGTGGTTACCTGATATCTTTACCGCACAACACTTTTCTTTGCTATTTTATCTACAGAACAGCAAAGAGAAGGTGCTGCAACCTTCCTAAGGAAAATACACCTTCACTTCGGGTTGTTGACAAGATCCTCCCAGGTAATGCGGCAGGAAACAAATATCCTAATTTCTTGAATTGAGGTTTTAGCCGAATTTTTTCCTTTGACTGAGAAGCTTCTGCTCCAGGAGCCTGACTGTTTGGTCACTCTTTACTGTCAGCTGGTTACAGGGATTTGGGATTTGAAGTGAATGGAGGTTCTACAGGAAGAGCCAGCAGCATCCCCAAAGTGCACAGTTCAATCTTGCAGTGACTCGCTTTGTACTTTTCCTCAGGATGTTGCACTGAATGTGGCTGCCACAGATGAGTTGGTTCAGGGACAGGTGATTTCTCATTGATGCACTGGAGGCAACCATATGCCTTGTCTTCCAGCCAACCCCAACTCCCAGCTTGGAATTTGGTCCTGAAGAGACCAGCAATAAAACCTCCAGCCCTGGCTACCTCGATGACTCACAAAAGCACAATGAAAACGCTGAAGGAAAGTCAGGAGCAACCAGCAATGAAGTTGCTGCTACCAATAAAGCCAAAGAAACTGGGCAAGAAACTGGAAAAGCCCCTCACACTCTGCCTAAAATACCGGACAATCTGGAAAAATTATATTCTTTAACGGACGGATCTGAAGACTCAGACGTAAGCATATCCCCTCCAGCGAAGTAGATGGGCATAACTGGAATAGCAGCTCTGATTCAGAATCACCTACAAAAGCCCAAGCAGAGAAAAAGTCACAAAGAAAAAAGGGTAGCTGGAGTAAGAGGTGTGACAACCCCGACTGAGGAAGTGCTGTGTGGACCTCAGATGGGACTATTCGGCCTCACAACTATCAACGTTGTCTGACCCAACAGGATGTTCCGGGGGCAACTACACAATCACAGGCAGCACTGGGGATGGAGGGTTTGGGTCCAAGAATGAACCTGCTCTTGCACTGGTGCTACATTGAATCAAGAGTTTTCAAGAGGAGGTCAAACTAGACAACTGAAGATCATGTCTTACCTCCAAAAAACTAAAAAGGGTGGTGAGGTAAGTGGGCAGAACGTGTGTTGAAATCGCACACAGAATGGCCTCAGTGGAAGTACGGACCGAAAATCTTGAGAAGGATGTAGTCACTTTGAAGACACAAGGAGATGAACATGAGGGTATAGTCAAAGACCTAATGTGGAAAATGGAGGAACAGAAGAATCGACAACGGCGCAATAATCTATGCATTCTTGGCATCCCAGAAAGAGTGGAAGGGATCGATCCCAAGCACTTCATGATCACGCTCCTCAAGGGAGCCTTCCCGGAACTACACACCTGGGACTGGGACAAAGAGATCCAGCGAGCACAATGATTCCCTCTAACACCATCCAAACACCCCTCATCCACTCTTAAACACCCACGTGCAATGCTCCTATACTTGGGAAACGTCCTCCTTTGCCAACTACCCTATGATCTGGCTAGGCAAACAACCAAGAAAGAATTCAACGGAATTACCTTCTTTACAAGGCCCAACTTCACCCATGCCACTGTTGAGCGCAGGTAAAGGTTTAGATAGCTCTTTGCCCCCTTTCCACAACTTGGGGTCGATGTCGATTTACAGACCCCAGCCCACTTAAAGGTTGTATTTAAAGGGACCACACGCAGCTTTATATCTGAAATACAGGCCCAGGCATACCTAAAAGAGATCACTGCCTGAAAGGGGACAAAATCTTGCAGCCAAAGGCTAAAAAATTGTGCCTTAAGGAAGACTCACTCTATTGTCTAATATCTTCAGCTCTTTCAATTATTCCTTTCCTTTTTCTTTACAGTAATGTGTTAGCCAGCTTAAGAATCTTGTAACGGTTAAAACAAATCATGGACATCATTTTTGGCAGCCAAAAATTTTGAGCTAGAAGTATTTATCTTCTCACTGAGTGTGATTTAAATGAGGGGACGAGACCGGCGTGGGGGCATGGTCACGATTGCTCAGATGCCATTAACCTGGCTTGAGCAGCACCAGGTTACCTCAGTTGTAGGTGGTGGGAGGTGGGAGGGCAAGAGTGAGGGGTGTGAAGGCTCTCGGGGGAAGGCGTTGGCACAAAGGGGTCAAGCTTTGCAAGCTTTTATTTTTCTTTAGTCAAAATCTCTTACCTATCCTACCTAGACTGTGGGAATAATACTACCCTGCAGTAGGAGGGAGAGAAGTCGTGTATTTGAGACTCTACTTTTTAATAATCATCACAAGCTGTTAGCTCTTCATTTGAAATAATTTTAAGTTGGTCACTCTTGGATTGTTTACTGAGCCACACACTTGCACTATAAAAAATCTTTATTCACTCACCCGCTGTTTGAGCGGGGCAAAAACCATTCGTGAAGTTGGGCTTCGGCCATCACAGCAGCGCCATCTTGCGTGAGGGACAAACTGTCCTGCTGTGTTATTCGGCGCCATCTTGCGAGGAGCTCTTGGGGCTGGACAGGGCTCTCTGGCAGAACATAAAAATGGGAAAAGTGCAAGCGCGCAGCCCTAGACTGTGGGAATAATACTACGCTGGAGTAGGAGGGAGAGAAACAGTGTATTTGGGACTCTACTTGTAAATAATCATCGCGAGCTGTTAGCTCTTCATTTTTAATAATTTTAAGTTGATCACTCTTGAAATGTTTACTGAGCCACACACTTGCAGTATAAAAAATCTTTATTCACTCACCTGCTGTGTGAGCGGGGCAAAAACCACTTGTGAAGTCGGACTTCGGCCATCACAGCAGCGCCATCTTGGGTGAGGGAGAAAATGTCCTGCTGTCTTTTTCGGCTCCATCTTGCGAGGCGCTCTTGGGGCTGGGCAGGGCTCTCTGGCAGCACATAAAAACGAGGAAATGCAAGCTTGCAGTGGGTGGCGCGCCAGAGCAAGCCTGTCTGCGCCCATTGGTGCCCTGGACGCACTTAGCGCTAGCCACGCTGTCCTTTTGGTTGTTGCTCAAGGGCGCCTGGTCTATGACAGGGATGAACTTATGAATCTTGTTAAGTTAAATAGCAAGACTATATACTGTATAGCTCATGAGCCAACTGTGGAAAGGCCCCTCATATGTGGACTGATTAATAGCCGGTCACTTGTTAAGCAACATTTGGATGTTTCAAGCATGATCGAAAACATGGGATTAGACGCTCTGTTCTTGACAGAGACATGGACCACTGCTTAGTCAATGGTGGAAATAGGGCTTGCTTGTCCTAATGGATACAAAATCCTTTACAAGCCAAGAACCGTAGGCAGAGGGGGAGGAGTGGGAATAATTTTCAAGGAGGAGTTGAATTTTACGTCCCTACCGATAGATGAAGTGGAGGGGATAGAAATTATGGGCTTTACGTTGCAGACACTCTGGGGTAGCTTACTTACAGGACTGCTATGTTACAGGCCTCCTGGCAGCACCACGCAATATCAAAATTTCCTAGATATTATCACCAATTTAACCCTGACACATACTAGAATGATTATGCTGGGAGACTTCAATCTTAGGGAGTATGGGAATTTCAGTTGCCATTTGAGAGATTTGAAAGATACGTGTACCAACCTCAATCTCCTACTGTTAGTGGAACAGCCCACTCATCAAGGGGGGCACATTCTTGATTAACTGTTCTCCAATCAGGCCATCTCCAAGATATTAAACATATTACCCCAGCCTTGGACCAACCACTATTTAATTCAGTTTGAGGTCAGGCGGCCCTGGTCAAAGGCAAAAAATAGCCAGCAGAATACCTATAGGAGCGGTAGGGAATGGGCAAAACTAGATAAGATTGGTTTCCTTTTACCTGTCAAGGAGGAGAATTATTTTTCACCTATGGTGACGGCTGAAGAGAATTATAAGATCTACACCAGCTATATAACAGACACTCTAGATCAGATAATCTCAATAAAGAAGTTAAAAAACAGGAACAAAATCATGGCCCCCTGGTATAATGAAGATCTGAAACAGCTGCGTATACTCCGCAAGAAGGCAGAAAGGAAATGGAGAAGGGAATATACTGAGGAAGATAAAAAGACCTGAGATCAATACAATTGAAATATAAAGAACGTATTCTGAAAACAAAGGCTGAATTGTATGCCATCTCCATCATACAAGCGCCGAATGGAGCAAAAGCACTTATTAAAATGATGAAAGACCTTTCTTCCCCCGCATGCTTAAATAACAAGGTTGCAGCATCACAAAAATTATGTAATGACATCTCTCTCTGTTTTCAGGACAAAATTACCAAAATTGTTAACACACTCAATCCCAATAATGAGTGCCTAGATGATTTAGGACAACCGGTGGCTGATGACCTTCCCCAGCCAAAACTTTCCGGTCCTCACTGATGATCTTTTTAACAAGTTGGCGTACAGTGTTATGTCGGGGTCCCCTCTCGACCTCCTCCCTCATAAAGTTCGGAAGACTTTTGGCAAAGAAACCTTCCCGTGGCTGAGACAGATCTGCAATCAATCACTTGTGGAAGGAACTGTCCCGGAAAGCTGGAAACAGGCGGTGGTGACTCCGCTGATCAAAAAACCTACCCTAGATCCATCTACCCCGGCCAGCTTCAGGCCTATCTCTCTTCTGCCCTACCCGGTCAAAATCCTGGAGAAAGCAGTCAGTAGGGCACTGTCGTGCTTTCTGGAGGATAACCTCCTGCTTGATAGAGACCAATTCGGGTTTCGACCAGGCCACAGGACCGAAACAGCGCTTGTCACCATGATGGACAATCTGCGCATGCGAGCCGACAACGGGAATTCTACTGTTTTACTGCTTCTCGATATGTCTGCAGCATTTGATACAGTGAATCATTCCATCTTAGTGGAGAGACTCAGGAGGATAGGGGTGAAGGGACGAGCACTGCAATGGCTCCAGTCCTATCTGGTGGGGAGACAGCAGGTAGTGTCCTTAGCACCATTCTCCTCCAGCAAATCTCTGGTAATACACAGGGTGCCGCAGGGTTCTGCGATCAGTCCCATTCTCTTTAATGTATATCAGCAGCCCCTGCTTCCTATCATCAAATCCTTCGGAGTCAGCCTAGTTAACTATGCTGATGATACTCAGCTGGCGTTCTCCTTAGAAGGTGAACATGCGATCTCCCTGGATACTTTCCAGCAGTGCATGCAATGCATGGCTGGCTGGCTCAGGAGAAACTCCCTTCAATTTAACAGCAGAAAGACCGAGGTGTTGTACTGCTCCTCTGTGAGAATGCCCAAACCCCTACCTTGTGAATTTGAATTCACTCCTGAGGATGAACCAAAAGCGCTGGTTAAGAAGGTACGCAATCTGGGGGTTTTGATTAATGACAACCTTCAGATGGAACCTCATGCAAACAAGACCGCTAATGTATGTACGAAAAATACTTACACTATTACCAACTGAGTCACGCCCACTGGTGGTAAGAAGCACTGTGTTAAGTAGACTTGACTACTGTAACTCTCTGTATTCAGGTGCCCCACAACACATCATCCAGGGAGTGCAGAGAGTAGAGTCTGCAGCAGGGAAATTAGCACTCAATAGGCCGCGAAGCTCATCCACCACCTTGGCTCTGAGAGAGCTGCATCGGTTGCCCATTAAGGAAAGGGTTCCGTTTAAATCCCTATGTCTGATTTTCAGATCAGTGCATACGCTGGGCCCAATCCCTTTGCAGAAAAAGTTAATGTGGTACCAACCCAAGAGGCAACTTCGCTCCTCCAGTGCCGGCCTATTGTCGCTCTCCAGGTTCAAACACGCCAGGTCAGGAGGGAGGGCATTCAATGTGGTGGGTGTCCGCCTTTGGAGGAAACTTCCCCTCAATCTCAGACAAACGGACACTTTGATAGAATTTCGAAAGAGCTTAAAAACCTGGTTCTTCCCGAAAGTTTAATCTCCGCCTCCTATACACTATGGCCTGACCTTCTCTTCCACTCTGGTCACTCTCTACAGTCGGAAGCGCCAGGATTCCCATAGGGTGACAGTATGCGCTATATAAGTGCTAAATCATCATCATCATCGTAAAAGAGTAAACTGGACATAGCCACAATCAACATTTGCGTTCCCAATGATCTTAAAAAAAGGCAAAACACGGGATCTGGACTTCGTTTATTGAAGGCCGATAGAATCTGTATGCAGGAAACGCATATGGAAAGGGCTCAGATACATCTATTGGGAACACTTGGGTACACACTGGTGGGGGCCACAACACAAAATTCACGGACAGGCAGGGTAGCGATTCTGACCTCTAACCGCTCCCTATAATTCAGGCGTACATCAGTGGACCAGCTTGGGAGGTGGGCAATCACCAAATGCCGCAAGAATAACGGAGACCCACTCACCATATTCACAATTTATGGCAGTACCTTAGATGACCCAGCAGAATGTCTCCATATTAATAATGAACCAGCTGCCTGGCCACTACATATAATTATCTGCGGGGATTGCAACATAAAGGTGCCTGCCCATCATATTATAAGCTTGGATACTGGCTGGATATATAGTGACTGGAAACCAAAGGTGTATAGAGCATCAAGTACATTATGCTGTGAACAGGCACTGTCAGATATTTGGAACTGTCAGAATTCCTCGGAATTTACTTATTTTTCTTACCTGTACAATAAACATGCCAGATTAGACTTCATATTAGTATGTCACACTCTTCTTCATGACTGCTTGATTGAGAAAGCCCTACGCATACCCCACGCATACTGGCTGATCATAACCCTCTAATTGTAGAGCTTAAGGGGAATGTGTTTAAAGATGCGGGTGCTACTCCTTGTTTTGACTGAACTCTCCTTTTCAATGAAGAATACTGTGACCATATGAGGGAGTGGATTCCCCAATTTCTCACGGAGAATATAAGGAGTGCAGGAGTCGAAATGGTTTGGAATATGCTGAAAGCAGGAATACATGGGGAAACACTCAGCCTTTCACTATCTCTGAACAAAAAAAAGTGTCTCTCGATAAATGATATGTAAGGCAGATTGGCTGCTTCTGAAAAGGAATTGATTACAGTGCTGCAGACTGGGGACGACTCTGCAGAAGCACAGGCAAAAGTGATGGTAGCTAAGTCAGCAATTATAGAGATAATAGCGAAAAGGGCCGCAGATAGACTAGCAGCGTGCCGGCTGGGAGCATACGAGTGTAGCGAGCAGGTTGGGCATCACCTAGCAACCAGAGCTAGGCAAAAAGCCACTCAGAATATAATAGCAGAAATTAAAGATCCGGTGCGAGGGATGATCACAGACCCAGAGGGAATCGTAATGTGTTTTACTCATACTACCAAGAGCTGTATTGCGAGGATACATCAGGCTATTTGGGAGATGTTACAACATATCTTTATCAGATCACAATGGAACAATTTTCTCAGGAGGACCAGCTACAGCTGGGGAAACTCCCCCAATGAGTGGAGATATTATTATGTGGTAACAGCCTCCCACATGGCAAGGCCACCGTTCAAGATAATATACCCTTAGAGTTTTACAAGAAATTCTCGACTCAACTGAAAGGTTGTATGTTACAGCCATTTATACACGTATTTAAGGGGGGAAGGCCACCTGAATCCTGGGTGCATGCCAAAATCATAGTCTTTCTTAAAAAACATAAAACGACATCGGAACCCGGTGCCTATCGCCCTATTACATTAATAAATAGACGCAATACGATATATTCTAAAATCCTTGCTACTTGTCTGGCCTTTGTAATTCGCTAGGTTATTTCTATACATCAACATGGGTTCATACCAGGGCGGGGTACGAAGGACCACATTAGAAAGGTCATTTCACTTCTGGATGCTGCAAACATCTCTAGTGACCCAATAGCATTAATTTTACTAGATGCAGAAAAGGCCTTTGACATAGTCTCCAGGCCTTTCTTCTGGGAGACCCTGTCAAGGGTCGGCATCTGAAAAGAACTCCTACATGCTTTTAAAATGCTATATTTTCACCCTACTGCAAGACGTTTTGATAATGGTGCACTCACAGAAACTTTTAAAATAACTAGAGGTACCCAACAGGATTGACCAAGCTTGCTGCTTCTATTTGCAATCTATATAGACACTTTCTTATGCAAATTGGGAAACAACAAGGTTATTAGGCATATTGTAACTCATGGCAGGGAAACTAAAGTTCTGGCTTATGCCGATGATATTGCTCTAGTGACTCCCAACCCCGAAACGGCTCACGTCGAGATTGAGGTAGAGGCGGCGAGATTTGACCACTTTCAGGGTACTCACTTAATTGCAGTAAATCTCAAATTGCCTGCAATGAAAACCTAACAATTAATGACACTCGAATAGTTAAAAAGGCAACGTATCTTGGAGTAGATATTACAGCTAACATAGACAACATTGTTAACGATAATATTGATTCTTTAGTTGCAAAAACAAAACCGGAACTGGTGAGATTACATAAATTACATCTATCTATTATCGGCAGATGCAATATCATTAAAATGCTATTTTTTCCTATGTTTTTATATCTGCTGTGTGCAATCCCGCTGGAATTAACCACTAACTGCC
This sequence comes from Lissotriton vulgaris, assembly GCF_964263255.1. Classification (NCBI taxonomy): domain Eukaryota; kingdom Metazoa; phylum Chordata; class Amphibia; order Caudata; family Salamandridae; genus Lissotriton; species Lissotriton vulgaris. The sequence goes on along the minus strand of NC_141685.1, from coordinate 824,568,552 downwards.
TAAAAAGAATTGAAGATGTATTTTCCCATTTTATCAGGGCATATGCCAAACCTAGCATGGGCATATAAATATCTAACTTTAACTAGGGAAAGGGGAGGACTGGCCAACCAAATATAAGACTATATTACTGGCCAACTACTCTACTATATAATCTAGCTCTTATACAAGAAAAGCCAAGAGATAGCTCTACTGAAGAAGTTTCAACCCGAAAGAACTTATAATGGGGGTAGAAGCGTGGTGCTGGGTTTGCCGATTTTTGAATGACAATCACTACAAGAAAGTTTGCTTTAAAACTTTGCAAGGGGGGGCCTAGAATTATAAAGTCAGTTCGGAAATTGATCGGTTTGGATCGCCTGAACTACTATACACCACTCTGCAATAAGCCCAATTTACCTGAATTTTTTAAAGATCCAGTCATTAAAAGATGGGGCGATGCGGGTCTGGCTAAGCTCGGAGCCTTTTTTTCTCCAACTGGTATGGCCTCTTTCGAAAATCTTAAAGAGTGGTACGAACTAGATCGTAGGGATTTTTATAAATATCTGCAAATTAGGGATTTTCTAAATAAGGTGAGGATCCAATTGGTTTTGCTAACAACAATATAATAGATAAATTAAGAAAGAAAAAAGATCTATCTATTGGAGTCGTGTATAATCTTTTTAATTCATTAATGTTGGATGACATGTAAGATCAGGCATTAAAGTGGAAAGCGGAGACAGGAATCCCTGAAAATCTATTTTTTCACTGAGTTAAATTAGAACAGAATATTTTAATGCCGGGCTAACTCCAGGCTCAATATTATAAATCTTGGTTTTTGCTATACTACAACCCTAAAATGATCGCCAAATGGGGGACCGGGAGAGCAACCCTTTGTCCCCGGTGCACATTATTTCAGGCAGATCTAAGTCATATCTTTGCTTCCTGTGATGCTCTAAGTAAACTAAAACAAGAGATTACCAGCTTTCTCGAAGAGGTCCTAGATGTTGACTGCTTCCTCTCTCCGACCTTGATAGGACTTGGGGTAGACGAGAAGATGCAGGGGAAACCAGGAGAAGAATTAGTGTTTATCAGCATGGCGATTCTTTGCGTATGTCTCGCATCCGCCTGGCTGGTTCCAAATCCCCCGAGGTTTCAGCTGTGGATTTCTCGTTTATTAGCAAATTTTAATCTCGAAAAAACTATTTATGCAAGAAGGGGACTGCTCTCCCGAACAAAAGGCTTAAAAATCTGGTCACCATTGTCTAGATGGATTTAGAAGAATGGGTAAGCTATAAAACCCATATTAATTTTAAAACCCAAACTAAAGATTACAGAGCGAGGCTAACTCTTAGGAGGTGGGTTGGGAGGGAGGGATAGGCTTTTTGGGTAGCTTTAAAAGAAAGGGTGGGGGGAATAAATGCATGACTTTCTTTGCTTTTTTTCTTTTGCTTTCTTTTGTCGGCTCTTCTGTGGCAATGAATTGTAGTTGTTCCATATATTATTGTTATTTATGCATTAATACAAAAAGAAAAAAAACGTTCCTGTTTACTCACTCTGTAACCTTTCAAATGGGTTTAGCCATCTCAGTCTCACCCCGCTACATCAGTCCAATCTCCCATGAAAGTATTCATTCATCCTTCCATCGTACATAATGGTGTGTGGGGAATGGGATAAGTGTATGGCTGTGTCTGCTATTTGCAGAGGTCATGTTTTGATAACTGATTTCGAATCTCACTTCAGTAACTATGGTCCAAACGAGCTACATGACCAAGTGGCCATGAAGCAAGGTCAGGCATCACCCTTAGAGCACCATCTAGTGGTAGCATGATAAGTCTGAAAAAGACCCCAAAGTGCCTTTGTCAGGTATAATGTGCGCCAAGAACTTTTTATTTTACTAAAATTATATTTATAATATACTTACAATTCGGGGCTTTCAGACAGCCCTCTTCATCCATTGGTTCATTATTGTCTCATTCACATTTTTCTTAAGCCCACTGAAGCATGCATGGGGCATTTGGCCAGCCGACTTTCGCCACAAGATAATTTCACTGTGAATAACTGCATTTTGCTCTTTCACAGCGACCATACCTATACACAATGTAGTTCCCTTCGGTGCCAGGGGCTAATCTCGCATGTGCGTTTTTTTAGAACAAAAACGAGCTTTGCTTTTAGGCAATTCCTTTTTAATATTGGCGAGGGCCTGAAAGCTCCTGAACAATAAAGTTTAAAAAATCCAGGATACAGTACGATAAGCATTGTGAAGCCAAATGGCTGTTAGCCTATTGCCAATGCTTGTTATTGAGTGTATGGGGGATCTTATCAACTGACACAACTTTGTATTGACAGTTGAAAGACCTGGCACCTTTTTGGCAATTCACTTCTAAATCCACATGTCCAGTTACAAAAACTTCTCTCAGACATTTAACCTGTCATTTTAATTCCAAGGGAAGTTCAAAGGGCTCCTAATAGTTGTTTTTCAAGGTCATGTGTTGCCTCTTGATATAGATAGCCGTGTATTGCCTTGACTGTGTTCCTATGGAGATGAAATAGCAATCCTTACATTAAGGATCAGAACATATGGACCACATGGCATAACTGTGGCCTAAGCTTGCAAATGCCCAGCCTCTGTCTTGTACTTTCGAATGCACTTCCAGTTTTATGACAGCCATTAGAAATGGCCCAAAGCAAAGCTCCTCCTTCCTGCTGAAGCATAGATAATAGGAAATCGCCTGTCACCAAGCACAGGCTTTTTTATTTACCAAGGAACAAGATAACTAGAAGAAAATACATGACAAGGAAGATGCCATTTTTCTTTCTCTTTTCAATATTGCTTAAATGATCAAAGATGACTTTGATGTCTCAGTATTAAAAGGTTGGATTTCATGTTTCTGTCCTTAAGTAGCACATTAATGCAATTAATGTGTCCCATTCCTGCATTTACCAATCTAACCAGCTACTGTAGTTGGGGAGTGTAATGGACTGAGCTACACGTGGATATTGGGTGGGCTTCCTACTGTCCAGGTGTAACACACTGCTTAATCCCGACTCAGACAGTATGTGTTTTTTACACCACTTCCTCTGGAGGTAGGTACAACCCTGTCCCACAGGGCTGGTCTCACCCCCCTCGTGCCATCACTAGTGTCCTCAGTGTGAAGGACTAGTGCCAGATTAGGCTTGGAAGGAAGGTGAAGCTACAATGATGGTTGCTGGCACTAGCTTTTTGCGAAGTGTGTCAGATGTGTTTGCGGGGCCGGGTCAACAATTTCAGGCGCGACTTCAATACCACCTACTCTTAAATTTAGAAAAAAAGATTCTGCATAGGATGAGAATACAGCAGATACAGCATATGGTGACATCTAGCTGTATTAGTCATGTGGCCTTCCTTATAATTAATAAATAGATCAGTCTTTCTTTAAAAATCTATAAATAAATATTGACTTTAAGTCTGAAAAACTGTGGGGCTTTCAGACTAATGCGCTCTCCGCCCCCCTTTCTGACAGCCCAGTTCTCTGGTGATAGAAGCACTCACCTCTTACTCCACACTCTGAAACTGATACATTTGACCTTAAATATCTGTCGGAGCAATCGGACCAGGGATGTAATATACCCTCGACCTACACAGGCCTGCTATCCTCCACCTCAAAAACGTTGGTATTCCAGTGCCGATGCTGGATGGCTTGGGCTTATGCTCGCATGTAGTCCTCTGACCACCCATTTACCTTTCTGCTGACCACTGCAGGCACTTGGCAACTTAAATATGGAGAAAGTACTACCTACTAACTGTGAGTTTTTCGTGCATGAGGTAGTTGCTACCACCAAAATATGAATAAAGTCAGAATTATGCTTTTACTCACAATGCTAACGATTAATAAAACAATATCATTTTATCTCATGAAAAAGGTAGCACATTTTTAAAAATCAAACTATGGTGCTGAAGCTGAAAGGACAAGCACAGTTAAAGCGAAGAAAAATAGACAACCAGCTTGATGTGTCTGAAGCTCATTTATTTTATGATAACTCAACCTATTTAATCCTGTCCTTTTGTAAATTCTGATGTCTATCAATACAAATGTTATTTCTGTTTCTGGCTCCTGCCACTTGTCCACTTGGGAATATTGTTACATTTCTCTCACTAGTTGTAGAATTCTGACTTTATGTCCTGTCATCTCATAATCGCTTCCACTTACTGTGGCTGAAGGCTGTGTGTATGTGGGTGTGTGGGATGAGTGTTTTGTGTCTATGGGGCCCATTGCAACCTCGTTTGGAAAGCATTGGGACCGACTCATGTCCGGAATGATTTCTGCACGACTCGGGTCTGGATTGTCTGGCCGAACAAAAACGATGCATTTGAATGCTTCAGGATACGAGTAAGTCAGACTCCAATTGACTTCAATGGGAGCCTGAGTACTGAATGCGTCCACAGGCTTGCATTGTCAAAAGGGGCGGTTTGGGATAATCGTGCACCCTGCGGCGGGCACCCCATGGTGCCTGCCACACTGTGCATGGTTAGGAAGAGGGGACCCATGGGTACCCCCACAGGCCCGATTCGGAGTGCCCCGAGTTAAGGGGGGCCTCTTATGGGCCCCCAAAGACCAAAAATGGCAGCTTTTTCGATCCGGGAAAAACCGACTCGTGAAGGCTGTTTGAATCGTTCATCATACATGCTCTCTTGGAAAACCTATTTCATAGAGCTATATGATTCAGCACCAGAAGGCTCTATCTCTCCTAATTCCATGCGGAACCGATTCGGTCAGCGCTAAAGCTTTCAAGGCACCGTACTTGGTAATTCGGAACTGTGAACGAGGTCGGGAACAAGGGCTCCAGATCGGTTTAGGCAATTCCGCATACGATTGGGAGCCCTTCTGAACGAGATCGGAATCGGCCCCTAAGTGTCTGTGTTCCTGTGTGCATGCCTGTGTCTGACTGGATGTTGTCTTAGTGGCTGAGTGGCGTGTGTGTTTGTGTATGTATGTGTTGCATTTTTATGGTTGTATGTGAATATGTGCATGTGGCAGAGTATGTGTGCTTATGAAGATAAGTGTATCTATGCTTGTTGCATGCATGCGTGTGCGCGTGTGCGCGTGTGTGCGTGTGTTTGTGTGTGTGTAAAGAGAGAGTTGTTTGATATGAGCAAACCACACAGTTCCTCTCTCATTAAACTACACTCTCTGATGGAGTTCTCAAAGTATTCTCCTCCCAACAAGCATCTTCTATTTGTAAAACATTCCAGAAATCATTATTGAAATAATTTCCCATCGCCCTTGTTGTGAAATGAAATGAAATGAAAAATTGTACTTGTATAGCGCGTAACTACCCGGAGGCCTCGCAGCGCTTGTGACTGATTGCTTAATGCGGGCTCAGGGTAGTTCAGCAGGTTTTGGCAAACAAGTGCGTTTTCAGAGCTTTCCTAAAAGACATGTGGTTGCTGTTTCCTCGAAGAGAGAGAGGGAGGGAATTCCAAAGTCTAGCCGCCGTGTGGGAGAAGGAGCGGCCTCCCCAGCGGGCTTTCTTAACTTTGGTGGATGTAGCCAGCTGAAGGGTGCACGAACGAAGGGAGCGAGACGGAACATAAGGCGTAACCATAGGGTGTAGAATTGCGGGACCCGTTCGGTGGAAGGATTTGTGTAAAATACACATAACCTTAAATTGCACTCTTGCCGCCACTGGGAGCCAGTGAAGTTCCTTCAGGGCGTTTTTAGCTGACTGCCAGCGGGGTCGATTATAAAGTAATCGAGCCGCACTGTTTTGTGTGACTTGGAGCTTCTGAGTGATAGAAATCGGGACTCCCATATAAAGGGCATTCCCATAGTCCAGGCGGGAGAGTATCAGGGCCTGGACCATGACCCTCCTCGCCTGGAATGGGAGCAGAGGGAGCACCTTCCGCAACATCCTCATTAGCCCAAAACAGGTGGCTGCGGTCTTGGTGGCTTGGACCGAGAAGTCCAGTGCTTTATCGAGCCAGATCCCAAGGCTCTTTATCTGGGACTTAGGGACGGGGGACGGGCCCAAACATGGTGGCCAGATGGATGCAAGGGCAGAGGGGGGAGGATTGCCCAACAGGATGATGTCTGTCTTCTCCCCATTGAGTTTCGGACAGGAAGATTGCATCCATCTGGCGACAGCCTCTAGACAGGGGCCTAAGGTGTGGGACGATCCCTCCCACACCTTATGCATGTATACCTGATTTTATTTATGTATTTATTCATTTGGGAGGTATATAAAGCACTTCTTGGCATGTAGGCCTCCCAATTCTGCTGAAAGAAAAATAAAGCAACACAGCATGAAAGAAAAAAATTATTGAGACAGACTTAAGGGGCAATTTAATTCCTGGTGGTAAGGATTCTCTTTTGCAATGGTGATGGAGTATCCTTACTGACAAGAATGAGATCCGTACTTTAGGGTTGATCACGAAGAGACTACTCTATCTCTGCTGTGATTAATCCCCTCCAATTGCGCTGAGGAGTAAGGGCCATCGAAGGCTCACCTATCATTCAGTCCACCTAATTTAGATGGGCGGAATGACAGGTCAGTTTTCACCACTCGTCACTACCAGGAAAACTCCAATGGTAAGGGGCAGTAAAAACTGCTAAATGCTCCCCTCGCCATGAGAAAGAACTCGTAATGGCGATGGGAGCATTGTATTTTATATTTTTAAAAAGAAAATCCTGTTTTGGGATTTTATTTTTTTTAAATATAAAGATGAACCTGTTTGGTTGAGGAATCTGTCCCACTGACAGAGACAAAAACGAAAAATCCATTGACAGACTTCGCCATGGCGGCTGCTCCTGCCAATGCTTTATAAATTACTGCAAGCTTAGCGGTCATTTATTAGTCTGGTGGGTGATTCTCTCCACCAGGGTGATGGGCTAATTTATTCTGTTGCACTGGCAGAACAGCAGGCTGTCTGACAATATATAACTGAGACCCTAAATGTTCAGTCGTTTATGGGCTGAATGTGGAAATTTATTTGAACGTCATTCTGAAAAGTTTGGTTTTTAGGAGGTTCCTAACCTTATGGTCGAGAAATGCAGGAAACATCATTCCGCTAGGAGCACATAACGTGGGTGGTTGGCAATTATCTCTTGATAATCTCCTACGGAACTTTCATTACTACTATGTTTTGAGCAAGGAAATTACTTCACTTTTGCATGTTGCGACCTACAAATCATTCAGTAAATTACTTTTCCGCGTGGAAATATGGGTAACATTTGTTTGTGTCGTGTCAGATCTATTTACCTTGCAAACGGGCTAGAAGTGGTGGAAAAACTGATTTATTCTCCCTTGGCACTATGGTAAATTAAAGTACAAAGACCCTTAGGTGCTCTGTGACAGATATTAATGCATTTCAAATTGGGCCCGTTTCTTGGAGACGTTTACTGCGCGCTGAACCTCATTCCATAACACAACTGAACAGGTTGTCATTGCAAATGAGTGGCAAACAGGGAATCAACACAATTATAAATATTTACAGGCTATATCAGTGCATGTATTCATTAATTCATTCAGATATGATCATAGTCCTCCTATTACCATCCGCTCCTTGAGGCAGGCGAGGCCCAATCAGAAAACAACTGTGTGTAGTGTAATACGTTGCTGAAAGAAACGCAGGCATAGGGATCACTGACTAAATATCGACCACAAAAATATAGAATGGACAAAATATCGACACCAAAATATCAAAGATCAGATAATCGACTCCCTGTCTGTAAACAGGTAAGTACAAAAATGTCGAAGGCAAAATATTTTTGTTTAAAATATAGTTTGTGCAAAATATCGATTTTTTTAAATATGTTAAAAGTAATATTAACTTAATTAAATAATCACTATAATTAAACAAAACATACTTAAAATTAATTAAAAATATTAAAATTAATAAATAATATATGTACTGCCTAAAAAAAATAACCAAAAACAACAATTGATGGACAGAATGCAGAACGTCATACATTCACCCCAGTACAGAAATCTTGGCCTAAATCCATCGTTTTTGGGCTCACCATTCCATTCCAGTTTGAACCCAGCCATATGCAAATCAGTCTTGACCCTGTGCCCCAAGGGAACAGTACAGCCCGAACTCCCAAGCCAGGTCCTCCCTCAATAGGAAACAAGCATCCTAGGACCGGTTTCGGGCTGTCAGCTCTTATCAGTCAGGATAGCTTGATTTCAGTGGCATGGAGAGCACAGGATTCACGTCTGAGCATACCTGTCCCACTCGGAGTGACAAATGCAAAAACAACAATTGATGGACAGAATGCAGAACAATGTCATTCATTCACCCCAGTACAGAGATCTAGGCCTAAATCCATCATTTTTTTGTTCACCATGCCATTACAGTTTGCACCCAGCCATATGCAAATCAGTCATGTCCCTGTGCCCCATGGGAACAGCAAAGCCCGAACTGCAAAGCCAGGTCTTCCCTGGACTGGAAACAATCAACCCAGGACCAGTTTCGGGCTTTCTGACCTCATCAGCCAGGATAGCTTGGTTCCAGAGGCATGGAGAGCACGGGACTCACGTCTGAGCATACCTGTCCCACTCGGGGTGACAAATGCAAAAATAACAATTGATGGACAGAATGCAGAACAATGTCATACATTCACCCTAGTACAGAGATCTGGGCCTAAATCCATCGTTTTTCGCTCACCATGCCATTCCAGTTTGAACCCAGTCATATGCAACTCAGTCATGTCCCTGTGCCCCATGGGTACAATCCAGCCCGAACTGCCAAGCCAGGTCCTCCCTGGACTGGAATCAAGTATCCTAGGTCCGAGTTCAGGCTTTCAGCCCACATCAGCCAGGATAGGTTGATTCCAGTGGCATGGAGAGCACGGGACTCACATCCGAGCATACCCGTCTCACTCGGGGTGACAAATGCAAACACAAATTTACAACAGCATTTGATAGCGGGAGGGTAAAATTTACTATTCCCACTCCAGTGAGTGCAACAGTAGGGAAAGTGTTGGATAGCGTAGGAGTAACAATTACTATTCCCACTCCAGAGAGTGCAACAGTAGGGAAAGCGTTGGATAGTGTAGGGGTAAAACCTACTATTCCCATTCCAGAGAGTGCAACAGTAGAGAAAGCGTTGGCTAGCGGATGGGTAAAAATTACTTTTCCCACTCCAGAGAGTGCAACAGTAGGGAAAGCATTGGATAGCAGGAGGGTAAACATTACTATTCCCTCCCCAGAGAGTGCCAAAGTAGGTTAAGCGTTGGATGGCGTAGGGATAAAAATTACTTTTCCCACTCCAGTGAGTGCAACAGTGGGAAAAGCGTTGGATAGCCTAGGGGTAAAAATTACTATTCCCATCCCAGAGAGTGCAACAGCAGGGAAAGCGTTGGATAGCGTAGGGGGTAAACATTACTATTCCCACCCCAGTGAACGAAACAGTAGGAAAAGTAATGATTTAATTTTTAAATCAAAAAATAAATTAATTATCAATACCATTAAAAAATAATTACAATTAATTTCCAATTACAAAATATTTAATAATTAATTAATTATAAATGCCAATAGATATTATTTATTGAAAATTAAGGACCTATTAATAATTAATTAACAACCAAATAATTTTCAATAACAAAAATGTAATAAGTAATAAAAAAATACAGTTAATAATTAATTAACGATACAATAATTATCAATACACAACAATTATTTAAATAATTACCTAATTACAACTAAATTACTTCCAATCCTATACCCCTATAAACCCACAAGCCGCTCTAAATAGTAAACTAGTACAATTAACATAATTATCTATTAATCAATTAATACAAATTAATTATAAAAAAATAAAAATTCATTACCAAATAATAATTAATGAACAATAAATTAATTATCAATACCAATAAATAAAAATAAATATTTGCTTGGTTACAATTAAATTACTTCCCACCATATTCCCCTATAAATCCACAACCCGCTTCAGAACTAAAACGCAAAATTAAATAAAAAATGATTAATAATTCCTAAAAATGCATATTTAACTTACTATAATTAAATTACTTCCCACCCTATTTTCCTATAAACCCACAACCCACAATGGAATTAAATTACACAAAAATTAAATAACATCAAATTAATTACTTTAAAAAATAAACATATAGTACAAAAATATTATACAATTTTAACATATATATTAACATACAAAACACTAAAAAAATTGATATGATTAAAATTTGCATATATTTTAATGCCTATATTATGTACTTTGATATTTTGACAGTCGATATTACTTACCTGCATTTCAATATTTTTAACCACTATATTATGTCCATTCGATAATATGTCCATTCTATATTTTGAAGTTGATATTCTGTCCATTCTATATTTTTGATTCAATATTATGTCTAGTTATCATGTTAAGTTATTTTACACGTATTTGTAAAGCACACTTTCACCTGCAAGAGTATGCTAGGTCTGAACAAGTGTGTGTGCCTAGCTCTCCCTATGGTAAGTTGGTTATTTGAAAAGCCAGGTCTTCAGACTCTTGCAGAATTCAAGAAGAGAGGAGGAGGCTCTGATGTGCTGAGGGAGGCTGTTCCAGACAATGCTCAACTTCTTAAAGCATGTATTTATTACAAATTAAGTACACAAACAGGTAGTCAGACAGACCAGTGGCAATGATGTTCGCTGATCAGTCGTTAACCACAGCTCACAGCAGTGGTATATTCATTGTGAATGGTCCATTCACCATGAACACCCCTTATATTGAAGCTGTGCATACCAGGCATTCAAACACACAGACAGAAGAGATGATATTGAAAAGAAATGTTGTTTGACAGGCATTGCTGTGTGCCATTGCGAATAGTACAGTGACTAGGACTAAGCAACATATTTCGAAGCTGTGAGAGGCGCATTCTGATTGTCTGATAGGACCCTATTATATCATGAACTTCAGAGTTGTAGAAATCAGACCTTTATTGTTAATTGATGCTCCCACTTTGAACATTTGTATTTGGCAATCCATGTAGTATATGCCCTAATGAACATTACAATTTGTATGGCAGCTTCAGAAGTGTATTTGTGTTTTGAAGAAATGTATTTAAGTCAAAGTAATTAAAAGTGAACATTTTGCAAACAATTACAATGAAATTGTACTTATAACGTTTCACTTAATCCATTCATCTATGAAATAGCTGTGCAGACAGTCTTTGCATTATTGTTTCTATTCAATATGTTTACTATACATTATAAATATAAGTAAATACCAATTGCAATTAGTTGATCTAATTTACCGCCAACATGCCTTTAAAGTAAAACTAGGACCTGATTTAGAGTTTGGTGGACGGCAATTGACTAAATAAACTGAGGGAGTGCCCACCTACCAAATTTAGAGATTTCTGCAGGCCCAGCTGACATCTCATGCATTTACAGGAACTGCTTTCTCAGTGGTTCCTGCAATTGAATTAAGAGATGTCCAGACAGCTCCATCAACATGACGGAGCCAGACTCTAACTTTTAACTTTTATTTACTCTCCCAAAAAATTCCCAAAGCATGATTTTCTTTTTGAAAATCTAAACACAATGATGCACTTCCCATGGGATATTTCTCACATGGCGTGGTGGAAATGTTGCCGTTTTCACTGCCCGTTACTGCCAAATTTTACCTGGTGGTGATAGACATTGAAAACTGCCCATTTGTTTATCCACTCTAAATAGGGTGGGCAAACACATGGCAAAACTTGTGATGGCCTTTACTCTGGCCATCAGAGGTGTGTGTAGGTGACACAGACGGAGCAGCTTTGTCGTCTATGTAGTGAAGTTCTTCCCGGCTCTAAATAGGGCGGATGGAACTTCGCTTTGTCAAAGTCTAAAATGCCCTGTCTGTCTCATTTTGAACAGTATTTCTTCTTCTACCTTCTCTTTACTTCTTCCTTTCTTTTTATTTTATTCCCATTATTGTAAAATGTTTATGCTTCTGTTGTTCCGCATCATATACAGTTTTAAAATGGTTTAAATCTATTATTGCTTATCAATTTGTCATATTTTGAATAGATTTCCATATTTAAAATTATTTAACTAAATGTCCTGCGTTTGCCATTTTTTACGTTATCTTTGTGTTATTGTTCAGTGAAAAGGGTAAAAATAAAACATTGAGTGCTGTACCTACTAATAAGTGCACGTACTCCAAGCTTGTAAAGATTAAAGACCGAGTTGACTTTTCCACACACTCCTGGCCTGCTGATGAAACCAGATGTGGACAGGAAGTGCTGCAAAACACAGTACATTGCCTAGTGGGTGCATCGTCAAACTTTCCAGCACATCTGCTGAGCACACTGACTTATGTAATTAACTATTATCATGGTTATAGTTTATTTTCGGTGCTTGATAAAACTGCAAATAACATCCGAAAATTCACTTTCCACATCCATTCTAATGACTGGGGTTAGATTGGTACATTATCCTGTGCTAAAAACGTAGTATTATTCATTATCCCCCCTTGCTTTTGGGATAAGGTATAAAAAGATGGTTTATTTCAGATTACACACAGATAACAAGCATGGGTCTCGCCTTTTGGACCTTATAACTGTTTAGCCATGCAGCACATTATCCTGCGTGCTATGCCACCAGGGATTGAAGAGCTATAAATTACTACACACTGGGTCATGCAGTGTGTTTCAGGAATACATGCTTGCCTCAGGAAACATTTATGGACACATTCCAAGGCTTTTTAATGCACAGACAGAAAGTCAAGTGCCTTGCACTACTTAAATAACACCCTGAAGGCTTTTGGTTTTGGAAACATTTTTAGGGAAGTTCTTAAAAAATATATAAGGTCTCCCAGGCCCAGATCTTGGTTAATGGTAATCTTACTGCGGCAGTAACAATTCAGCTTGGCATGAGGCAGGAATGCCCATTGCTCCTCATTCTTTTCGATTTGTATACCGAGCCATTGGCCCGAAGTCTAAGGCAGAATGATAAAATCTCTCCCTTTAAAGTTAATGGGTTTACTAGGAAGGTAGCATTGTATGCTGATTACCTCAATTTATTGTCATCGAATGTCAATCCCACTTTATCGAAGTTACTGGCTAAAGTTCAGGCTTTCAAGAAAATTTCTGGATATCAAGTTAATAGCGACTAAACAGAAATTATGGCTTGGCATACTCCAGCTCAAGGGGTGAAGCTCTCTAAGGAATTAAGATATCTGGGAGTAATAATAACTCAGGATATAAGAAAGATCCCTAAAACAAACCTAGAGAAAGTTTCTAGGGAGGTAGAGATCTTATTAAAGAGATGGTAGAGTATCCCATTATCTCACTTTGGGCGAGTCAACCTGATTCAAATGTGTGTTCTCCCTAAGTATGCCTACCTTTTTAATAATATACCCTTGGAATTTGATAATGGTGATCTCCTTAGAATACAGGGTAAAATTTCCTCTTTTATCTGGGCAGCTAAGGGGATTAGATAGTCCTTGAAGAAACTAAGAGGAAACTATCACAGGGAGGAATGGGCCTGCCGGATCTTCAGTTGTACTGCTGGGTATACCAATTAAAAAAATGCAGGATGTTACTCTAAAAGCTGGACAGTTCCCTGATCAGCAGTATGTTTAAAGCTATGCTCCTAGACCTAGACGAGGTAGGCTTTATGTATAAATTTGGTGCCCTTAAATTCTTTAAAAGGTTAGATTGAATACTTGATCTATGGCGGCGAAGGTATGGTTGGAGTGCCGGTTTTGTGGGACTCCCCAGGAACACCAGAATGTCTTTCGGACGCATTGGCTTATCCACTAAAGGAGGCTGGAGTCACACACTAGAAGGACATGATGGATGGTAAAATGTTATTTTTGGGATGTTTGGAGGAACCTTACTGGTGGAACTCTCTCCAGATTTAAGTATTACCAATTCTCATCATGGTGTAAGAGTCAACGTTGGTGTGTCCCGGAGGATAACACCATGAAAGATGAGCTACAAGACCCAACAGTTAAAAATAAGGAAGTAGGACAGTGGTATCATCACCTTCTTGCTGCGGCAGAACGTAAGATGGAGCATCCATACTTGGTCTGGGAGAGGTGCTTGCCGAGTGAAGATCTGAAAAATGTATGGCACGTATTCTTAGATATTTTATACCCACTGATTAAATCTGCTGGAGAAGCAAAGTGCATGAAATGCGGAGTCCCGAAAGCGAATGACATACATATATTTGCAGCTTGCCCTGTGATTCAAGAATTCTGGGGTAACGTGGATAAGACCTTGTCTGGCGTTCTTGGTTCGGAGGTTGAGGTAAGCCCTTCTATTATAATTTTTGGTATTGTTTTGAAGCCAGAAGGGGTGTTGGGGCTATTGGGGTTACAAAGTAATTGGTATTTTACTTGGTGCTTTTGGCAAGAAGTTATGGCGCCAAGCTGTACCCCCAATATGGAGGGCCTGGTGGAATGCAATAAGATAGCTTAGAGACTTGGACCGAAAGGTTAATCTAAATAGAGATAGAACAGATCCTGGGTTATTTTGGAATTTGTTAGATTGTTTAGAAGCTGTTTAAATCCTTTTATACTATCCAATAATTACAAACCTTGGTCTGCTTATGATGTGTGATGCGACTGAGTCTCGCAAGAATAACATCAGCTGAGTCTTGATCCCTCAGATAAGAGCAACAGGGGTGGCACAGATTGAGAGGTTGCTTTTTCTATGGAGATCATATAAGGATACAAAATAAAAAAAAGACAGTCAAGTGCCTCGATGCAAGTCAACAGCACTATAACATTCTGTGTGCAACTGCATCACTAGAGTATTGAACAGCCTATGAAAAAAAAGTATTGAAGTACTTTCAATGGCTGAGACGTCACATCCCTTCTCCCCCAAACCTCTGTTCACCAGACACCCTTCTCCAGAGTTTTTCATTGAAAACACTGTTCCCACCATCTGTTTACCCTCAAGTCCTCAGCCCTTCCCTCTGTCCTAGCCCCATGGGTATAGGAGCCCTGGACATAGCAACAACAGCAAAATGCTCCCATTTGTCAGGTAGAGGGTAAATAATGAATAAACAGGGACGGCGTCAGAATCACTTAATTTCTGCACACCTAAAAACAAAAAAATGTATCTGAGCTAGTGTAATGTAACTGGTACTTTTGCAAAGCGCTCTAATACCTTCGGGTCAGTCAAGTTTGCGCTCTATAAAAATGCCCCCAAAAAAGTAACCTAACCTTGTGAAATGTAACTAGCGCTCATATAAAGTGCCACAAAGCGTTCGGGTCACTCAAGGTCACATTGTATAATAAAAAATATCTCACAGTCTCAGGGGACCTGTCATGAATGAAATAGGAGTTCTGAGAGAAGGAGGACTGGAAGGGGCAGTGGGGTGGGCATGCAGTGACGTGGGAGGGATGAATGCTGTTCCCATTTCTCAGGTAGAGGGGAAATAATGAATGAGCAGGGGTGGTGTCAACGTCACTTAATCTCTGTGCACCTAAAAACAAAAAAGTGATCCTGACCTTGTGTAATGTAACTGCCACTTTTGTAAAGTGCTTCAATATCTTCGGGTCAGTCAAGTTCCTGCTGTGTAAAAATTCCCTCAAAAATTAATTGGACATTGTGTAATGTAACTAGCACTCATGTAAACCACCCTTGGGTCACTTGAGTTCACATTATATAAACATGCACCAGAGAAAATGCAACGAAGGTGTCCAAACCTTGCCCTTAACTCCTACAAGGTTGGGCTGCTGAAGGTCCGGTGACAAGGCTTGCTAAAGCAACAAGCAGCAATGCGTGTGGGGTTTGGGGGAAATCCTTGCACTTTAAGTCAGAAATAATTAAAGAGACAATTTCGAAAACCGTGTCTGCAGCGTCTCACATTCCATCTCGGTATTTCAACAGGATGGGGAGACTAAGTGACTGGTGCTGAAGCTGAACTACCGAAGACAGGCAAACAGTGACACAAGCAGGGATCAAAGAGGAAAATAGTCCCCCAAATCAACATATAAACACAGAAGTGTAATGTTGACAGGAATTGGGCGGTGCTCTGTGGAAGGAAGCCAAACACAAAATGGAGGGTCAAAGAGGAAGGATTTACCACTAGCAAGCAAGCGTTTTTGAACAACAATTGAGGGGACAAATAAAAAGGCAATAGGAGGGCTGCAAGCCCACAGAGTGAACACAGCATGTCCTGAAGAGACAGAGCATGTGCTGCCTAGGCCCTATCTACAACAGGGCATGTTTACAAGACGTCATAACGTTTCCACAGATCCTTTGTTTGCTGTAACAGTTCCGTCAGTCTGAGCACTGCTGTTGCTCTTACTGTATCTGTTCTGAGTGAGTGGTGGAACCTTCCACTGCTTCTGTCTTTGTTGGACGTATTCTGTGTTTACAAGGAAGAGTGCACTGTGGCTGCCCCTCATTTACTTGTTCTGAGGGCAGTGCACACAATGACTCTAGTCTGTTTGGTGACTGCTCAGTGTGGGAGTGAACCCTGTATTACTTCTCTTACTGTAGCTGTTCTGAGTGTGTGAGGGAAGCTTGAACTGTTACTGTGGTTGTTCGAACTGTCTTATCTGAATTAAGATATGTGTACTGTGGCTACTACCCATGTACCTGTTCTATTTCTAAGGAAAGCTCACACTAGATGGTTACCTGTAAAGGGTCTGTTCTATGTGTTATAACTCTTGTCCTTCTGCTTGTACTGTACGTCTTCTAAATGTGTGCAGGAAGTCTGCCCGGAATCTGCTTTTGTTGGATTGATCCTGTGTGTATAAGGAACCATGCATCCCTGCTGCTTGGCATCTACCTGTTCTGTGTGTAATGAAAACTCATGCTAGGACAGCTGCCTGTGAAGTGTCTGTGCTGTGT
The DNA here is from genome assembly GCF_964263255.1 of Lissotriton vulgaris. Lineage (NCBI taxonomy): Eukaryota > Metazoa > Chordata > Amphibia > Caudata > Salamandridae > Lissotriton > Lissotriton vulgaris. Next base: position 824,551,792 of record NC_141685.1, on the reverse strand, counting down.
GTGATAGAAGCATGTGGTGCCACTCCTGCTGCTATGGTACATGCTCTGACTGCGTCAGGGAGGCTTGCCCTGCTTCTCTTTTTGGAGAACCTGTCCAGTGTGTATAAGGAAGTGTGCACCACTGCTGCCCTTATCTAAAGCTTGCCCCGCTTCTCTTTTTGGTGAACCTGTCCAGTGTGTATAAGGAAGTGTGCACCACTGCTGCCCTTATCTAGTTGTTCTCTATCCTAGGGAGGCTTTCTCTATGATTTCTGCCTATGAAGGGTCAATTCTGTGTGGATAGAAGAATGAGCTGCTGCGCCCACTGAACATATTCTGAGTATGTGAGGGAAGCTTGCACTACTTCCATCTTTGTTGGCCCAATCCTGTATGTATGAGGAAGTTTCCACCACTGCTTCTCCGTGTATACCTGTTCTATGGCTGAAGGATGATCACTTTAGGATTGCGGTCTATAAATCGCCTGTTCTGTGTTTGATAGAACCTTGTGCTGCTGGCAGTGATGGCTCCTTTGCTAAGGCGGAGGACCTTCGCCCCACTGCTTTTTAACAGTATAAGAAAGAAGGAAAATTATAATAATGCAGTTATATCATTTTATGTTTGCGAGGCATCTTTGCAAGACTAGGCGGGCTGACAAAGCAGCCAAGTTGTGGTTTGCCCCCACCACCAAGTGTGCAATACCTGTTTAGCCAGCCCTCTCTGGTCGACAATAACAGTCATGTGCACTTTCCCTCTTCTCCACCCAGGCTGCATTACAGCCTTGGTAAAAAACCATTGCAAGGCCCACATGCCACGTCTGAGCGCCAAGCCATGGTGCTCAGATCAATCACAACACTGCATTGAAGCGTTGTGATTGCCTCTGGGGAGCCTGAGTGCTTCCAGGTTGCTTCCTCTTTCTGCCGGCGAGAGGAGGAGAGATGCGAGCAGGAAGAGCTGCAAGGAGGAAGCGGCAAGCAGGTAAGTTAAATTAATTTTTTATTCACCCTCACCACCTCGTCGCCGTTTCTCCATGCACCAAACTGGCTGCTGCATGCACTGTACGTGTTCTGAGTGTGTGAGGGAAGCTTGTCCAGCTTCTGCCTTTACTGGGTCAGGCCAGTGTGTATAAGGAAGTGTGCACTGCTATTCTATGGCAGGACAGGAGGCTCAGATTATGCTTTCTCGATTTCTTTACTACAAACAGCAGCCAATAGGAATACAGTAAAGAAACGAAAAACTACAACTCCCATGAGCACTTAGATAACCATAGAGAACATAACCCTATATAAAGAACCATAGAGGGCAAGACTTCCTCTTTCTTTGCTGCTTCGCAGCCAGTTAAGTCATTTTTTCTTATTACTACTTTTTGTGCTTATAGCATTGTTTGCATTGTATTTGCATTGTGTGCGCTCATTGCGCTTGCCTGCTTGCAGCGTGTGTTTTTTCGCAGTCTGCGGCGTCTGCTTTAACGCTGCTGCGCTCATTGTGCTGAGTGTCTTTCGGCTTGTCTTCTCGCCGTTTGTGTTGGGAGAGCGCGGGTTCGCCTCTCTTTCGGCTCGGGCGCTTTCGTGCTCTGGTGGAGTGGGACTGGGGACGTTTCAGTCGCGCGCCGCTCTATTTCCGCATTTGCCGGCAGGCGGGCGTCTGCGCATGCGCGACGGCCCATTTGTTTTCTTTCCGTGTGCCTCACGGATTCCCTGACATGCTGAAGGCGGCGTTATTCCAGCCTGTGCCCACTGCCTGCCGAGTGCTCCCCATTTGACACCCTTTCTTCAATAGAGTTGGGGTTGGATAATTTTTAGAGGCTTTTGCCTAGAGTGGCTTTTTGCAAGCCTGTCCCTCCACATTACATTTCTTTGTGTGGGGAGTGTGTAACTCTCCATTGTTGGCTTGCAAAGGGGTTTTGTCACTCCCCCTGACTGGGTCACTTCGGTGTCCTCATCAATTTTTTCTGTGTGGGCTTTTGTCTGTCTGTCCTTTCAGCCTCGCTATTGTTACCATGGCTGGTTATGAGGAAGACGACTCCTATTATTATGACGAGGAGCCTGAGGACTCCTTTGAATACAATTTAGTTGACGCACTTGATCAAGGGGTGCAACATTCTGTGAATTCTGCGCTAGTCCATGCCATTGGGCCATTGAAGCGTCACCTGACGGACTATGCACAACAACAAGGCTGGATTCCTTCTGCGTCTGCCAAGCGCTCTTCTAAGTCCCCACGGAATCCTAACAAATCGGACTTTGTCAAATTGGCCAAATCTTTGTCCAGCTCCAAGGGTTCTAAACTGGCTGTGCCCTCTACCCCGGATACTGAGGATGCATCTTCCTCGTCCTTCTCTTCTGGTCCCTCTGCTCCTCCTGCTAAGAAATCGAGGAAGGAGCATTTTGTTGACGCATCGGCGCATCCCCCGGTGCTTACCTTTGAGCCTACCGATATCATCCATCCAAATTCAAAGTCCTGGCTCCCGGCTCCTGAGGTCGCAGAGTACGTCCAAGCCCATATTCGGGACTCCTTTGACCAGGAGGTGCGTTCTCGTCTGCGATCCGAGTGTCCTCGTCCGAATTTGGCAGACAAACTCGCTGAAACTCCTGAGGTGGATCCCACAATCCTTACCTACCTTCGGAAGTTCACGAAAGACCCCAAGAAGGGCATTGATAGATCCTGGTGTCTGTGCCAGGATAAATTATTTGATCTCCTTGGTCCGCTCACTAAGATCCTGGACTTGGGGTACCAGGCTCAGGGGTCTGCTTCTGGCATCGACCCAGACGAGCTGATTGGTTGGGCCCAACGGGCTATTTGCCAGTTGGGAAATGCAAATTGTGCTCTATCTACGGAGCGTCGCCGTTCCATTCTTCTTAAAATGGACCCACGTTTGACGGAACTGGCTTCTTCGGAATCGGGCCCCTTGCCCAGGGTCTTTTGTTTGGTCAACCATTCCTCAAGGAGCTGACGAAGTTTGTCTCTACATTTAGTGGCCTAGATAAGGCGCAATCTCAACTACGCAGGGCGTTCTGCCTGGTTTTTGGCAGGGCCGGACGCTCCAAGGGACGTTCGTTCGGCCGTGGTTCTGGCCTGCAACGTGGCAATCAGTCCCAGCAGGGTGGAAGTCAGCACTCCTCCTATTCCGGTTCCAAAACCAATTTCTACCCCTCCGGCAAAGGCCGTGGGCAGGCCTCTAAAGGCAGTTATGGCGGACAGCAAGGAGAACGACAAGATTTCGCAAACACAGGTGAGCCTAATTCCTTACGATTCAGTTGTCCTGGGGGGCAGAGTGCAGTATTTCCTCCCCAATTGGCGTACAATCTCCAGCGATGCTTGGGTGTTACAAACAGTTCAAGGTTACCACATAGAGTTTTATCACCCTCCCCATCAAACTCTCGCCCCTTCTCCCCTTGTTTTTTCCCAACGAGATCAGGCCATCATCTCTGCTGAAATCGAGTCCCTTCTGAGAAAAGGAGCCATTGTACAGACTTCTCTGCATCCTCAGGGGTTCGTCAGCAACGTGTTCCTGGTGGAGAAGAAGGGGGGAGGTTCTCGCCTAGTACTCAATCTCAAGGAGTTCAACAACGGAGTGGTCTATCGCCACTTCAAGATGGAGGGCATCCATCTTCTCAGGGATCTCCTTTGCAAGGGCGACTGGATGGTTCGTCTGGATTTAAAGGACGCTTACTTGTCCATCTCCATCTGTCCGCCTCATCGCCGTTTCCTTCAATTCCAATGGTCAGGGACGTGGTTCGAGTACACGGTTCTCCCGTTCGGTCTCTCGTCCGCTCCGTGGTGCTTCACGAAGCTCCTGAGACCAGTCATGGAATCGCTGAGAGCGCGCGGGGTGCGTCTGATCGTGTACCTGGATGACATTTTGTTGATGGCTCAGTGTCCTGTGCAACTGCAGTCCCATTTGGCATGGATGGTCGACCTGTTGCAGTCTCTAGGTTTCTAGTGAATCCTCAAAAATCTCATTTACGTCCCACTCAGTCGATTGAGTTCCTGGGTTTCCTAGTCGACTCAGTCTCTTGCCAACTGCTCTTACCCTCCCAAAAAATCAGGTCTATCAAGAGGGAGTTGAAGTTACTGTTGTCCACACAGAGTGTATCCTTACGCTCGATCGCTCGGATTGTCGGACTGTTGGCCTCCTCCATTCAAGCGATCTTTCCGGGCACCTTGCATTATCGGGCCCTGCAACATCTCAAAATCAGACATTTGCACAAAGGTCTTCGCTATTCCGATCTTGTTCCACTGTCACAGTGAGGTAATTTGAATTTTTGGTCAAGAAATGTCCCCTAACGTGAACCCCACCATCTCCATGTACGAGCTTAAAGTGCATGTAACTTCCCTCCTCGACCAGTTATGAAGACGCAAATACATTTGCGTCTAACGTTAACATGTCCTCTTTCAGATCCACCATGAATGGATCGATAATTCAGTTCCTAAGTATGCCTTGCCAACGTCTTTTCATGGTGTACTTTCACGTTTTCCTAGCCCTGCAGAGCTAGGCCCTGATTTCTGCCATCGAGCCCTTTCTGCTCTCTGCCTCCTGAAAGCTGCAACGTGGGATACATCCCTGACCTCTGTCCTACTCCCTGCGTGGCGAGCGGTGCCCGGCTCGGCCTGCTTGCCTGCCAAAAACAGTATTTTGCCTTCAAGTTATCAGTATAGCCGAGCTCAGCTCCTCGAAAACACATTCCAGTCTAGCAGAATAGATAAACAATTCCCCGGCTGCAGAGCAAAGGGCCCGGCCTTTCTGTCTCCATGCAAGTAATTCATTGCTCCCGTTACCATGGTAGGCCCATGGCCCCTCGCATTACACGCAGACACGTAGTCACATATGCACGCATTAATAGTCAGTATAGAGTAGCCTCTGCCCAAGAGACCTTTTCCTTCTAGATAATATAGTTCCCTAAACACAAGATATCAGATATGATTTAGGAACGAGTCGATCTGACATGCCAGACTTCTGTCTCTTTCCTCTACTGCTAAATGTCAAGTCCCCTGCACCCTCCAGCCTCACGTCAGTCACACGTCATGCTGCTGCGCGCGCATCCTTGCTACAGATTTCTGCTGACACTGCAGGATTCCTCTATGAATCGACCCACTTGTGACACTTTCATGTGACGTTTCTAGCACACACCTCTGTGTACGCCCTCGTGCACGCCTTTCTGTTACGCACATGTGCTCTTATCTCGTTTCTCTCAGCTGTTACGCCTTCTGTATCCATCACCATTGTATGCATTAACTATATATATTGTGCTCTGTTAATAAAGTATTGTCTATCCCTTCCTGATCCTTAATGGTGAAAGGAACATGATACCCTGGTTTGAACCATTCCATTTTATGGAATAAAACCCTTATAAACTCAGATACCACGGATTCTGCCTCTCATTTCCGATTGAGTTATTTTATTGAACTTTACCGCATAGAAATTCCGATGGTAAATATTTATTTACCACAATAATTTGGCGCCCGAATAGGGACCCCTCCCCCACCCCACGCGCCGGTAGGTGCGTCGCAGGTTTCGCCCCCTGCCACAGCCGTGACGGACAATTACGCGTACCCGCAGGATTTCCTGTATCTCCCTCAGGCCTACGGAGGTGACGGAGACTGCGATCAGCATCCAGACGAGGCGGTGAGGAGTGCGGAGGATCCCGACCAGAGCCCAGCCGAGAGAGCAAGGTCCGAGGTGTCTAGAGGCCCACCAGTTCCGACGTGCCTGTGACGTCAGTCGAGTCGAGTCCAGTCCGGTCCAGTCCAGACGAGTTTCCGAGGCCTTCCGTTCCGTGCTTCCGTTCCGTGCTTCCCGGTGAGTACGGTTGCTGGGGACGCATCTAGACGGGTGCATTACTATGTATCCGGTCAAGACGGGTTTGGGTACACAGACCCGGTCTGCACTGTTTTAGCAGTGTATCTGTACTGTTTAGCAGTATATCAAGTAATTCATGTCTTCAACGGTTCGATTTTGTTTTTGTTATAGAATTCAAGCATAGTCAATATGTGTTCAAAATGTTTCTATGTGATTAATGTCGTGGTATGAGTGACTGTTTGATATACATTACTGTGTTTTCTGTGTAAAAGGTGTGTTCAAGTTCGAGTAAGTGTCAAGTGCCAAAAATCAAGATGCCATTGTTTTCAAAGTTAAGACAGTTAGGAACTAGGAAAGGGATACTAGAGGAAGCGATTCCTATCCCACCTAGGGACACTCCAGGAAATTTTATGTATCATAAACACGGCTTAGATGCCATATTATATCTAGATTTATGGGTCGATTATACTAAGAACCTAGACGAGAAATATAGATGGCCCGTTACAGGGACATGGGATGCAGATTGCATCATGAGAGTAGAAGAAGCGCTATGGAAAAAGAAGGCCAGACAATCTCAGAAAGACGCCATAGAATTGTGGTGTAAAGAATCGCATAGACGTACAGAGAAAGAATTCAGAAAAGCAGAAAAACATAGAGAAGATTCAGATAAAGCCCGAGAAAACGTAATAGTTGAAGAAGGAATACGAGTTAAAGCAGAACAAGTAGACCGACAACGAAACACTCTTGTGAATGGTATGTATCCTCTTTTGGCCGAGGGTTTACCTAAGGCCACTCCAGAAATACCAAAAGATCTGCCCCCTCCATTGGTTCCGACTAAATTACGTCACAAGACCGCAGCAGACATTTTTATTTCTTCCTATTTAGACGATGTAGCTCCTACATATACTACTACACCTGCCCATGTACCCGCACCACCTGCACCTGCTGAGGGCCTCCTACCCCATGATCATCAGCCCCCAGGTCCGCAACAGCAGATCCCTCCAGGTCCGCTACCCGCACCCGTTCCCGTTGTTCCCCCCGGTATTCAACAACTGCATCCATTAAATCTTTTTGGGACTGGCGTGGTCCAGGACCCAACCCAGCTACAGCAGGTACCGACCCTACAGCCAGGTTATGCTCAAGCCTCCACTTCAGGAGGTGCTACAGGAGGTTATCAAACACCCCCACAGTTACACCGAGTGACAATGAGAGATCTAGCAAAGGCTCGGACACCGAAAGGCGCACCGGCCGAACAACTTAGAAGAGAATTTACAGACTGCAGATATGACCCAGTGCCTGGTACGTCAGGACCCATGTTGTTGGCGTCCATACGTTTGAGACGCGTTACAGATTATTTGATATTACTACCAGGAATGCCAGAACATCTAGACAAATTGTATTATTTTATTAGAACAGGAGAAGGACCGGAGTCTGTTGCTGAAGCCATGTCACGTCAGAAAGTTGAGACTAAAGGTTTAATAATGCGATTTTTGGTTAATTGTTTCATCAGAGAACAAGATCAGACAGGTTTTCCGCAAAGTGAGATGAATAGACTAATTAGATGGAGCCAGAATATGTCGGAGGGTAAACATGATAAGGAGAACAGTGTCCATCATATGGTTATAAAGATCCATAAAGAAATAATAGAAATACATGCCCAGCGAGCACCTGAAGAAGAACTTGAATTAGACGATCCAACTTCCTCGCAAGAGGAGGATGATATAGAGGATCTAGCAGAAACCTCGCAACAGTCAGACAAAGAGATGATAGCATATGTAGGTAAGGGAAGATACCTTAAGAAAACAATACGTCCAGAAAGCAAAAGACTTTTTCTCTCTGCTATATCAAATCCGAGTTCTCCTGAACATATGTTTCAGGCTACCGATAAAATACTTCAAGATCGAATGGGGTACCATGTACTCAATTCCATGGATGAACAAGAACTAGCCCGGTCCGCAGTACAATGGGCTAACAATTCTAGTATCTATAATGATGATACAGTAGCACAGACGTTTTTGAACCTCTCCCCTGATGAACAGAAATTAGCTGGTATATACATGATTCAGCATCTCATTACGTTGTTCAAAAGCCAACACTCTGACCCAGGTCCCTTACCGCATATATTAGTAGAACTGCTCTCGAATAGATGGAGAGGCCTAGGTACTGATTTAATTAAAGAAATTCTAGAACATAGACACAAATATAGTGCTTTCCTGAAACCACAGTTTATTTCAGCTCCACCACCCTCAGAAAGAAAAATGTTTTACTTTGACAGACAGAATCCCTTACGGGAAGTACATCCGGTCAGAAAAGACGATAACACACTAGAACGTGTATTCGTATACACACCCATCACTAAAATGGAATTATTGGAAATGAAGAAAATAGTGCCCAGTCATGATAAAGACCCTGCAGGTTTTCACCGAGAAATTAAAGATATGTTACTCATGGGCGATTACACGTATACAGATATTATGAAAATGTTAAAGGTACTACTGCCTGCTGGAATTTACGAGAAACTAAAGGAGAAAGAATGGGAGGTGGGAGACACAAAGATCGATTGGGCTGCATTAGAAGTCGAAGAAAATGGTCGTACCGCAGGTTTAGGCCTTGGGGATAAAGCTAAAGCATTACCAGGTTTATTAGTACAGGTTTTGCCTAGACTGTTAACAACTAAAAAGGAAGACTGGGACGCATTATCAGCCTGTAAGCAGAAACACGATGAAGACACTAGTGATTTTTATTCTAGATTCGAGAAATGTTTTATTATTAACAGTGGCCTGAAAACAAGTAGCGAGTCATACCCACACCTCTTTGTATCAAAATTAGTCGAGAATTCCCTGCCTCAAGTTAAGAACTGTGTTTTGAAAGTAGAAAGTACATGGCAAGCAAATACGCCGTCCCAAATGTTACAGATGTTACAGTACCACCAGAATAGAATTAGGGAAGAACAAGATCACGAACAGAGACGTATGAAAGATACGAAAATGAAAATGTTAGTTGCTCAGTCAGTCCCAGCTGACGGTCAGAAAAGGGGTATGACACAGTCTAATAGTACGGCGGCTCCCGTTAAAGGGACATGCAACTATTGTAAACAGCCAGGTCACTATGTGAATGAATGTACGGTTCTGAAATACAATATAGCAACAGGTAAAACTAAAGAGAGACCACGTCAACCTAGACAGGACCAGGTCCAACACCAGGTTCAGCAACATATTCCACAGAATGTGCAGCCTATGCCTGCTCCACAACAGACAGTACAGACAGTAGCGGTACCACATCCACAGCCCATTGCCGTGACACAGCAAGTTTCACAGCAGATGTACCAGTACGCGCAATCTGATTACCCTGACTATCAGCGATACTCATGAAACAGCCTAGAGAGGGAGGTTGGCTTGCCTCTCATTGAAGTTCCTGTAGATCAAGAGGGTCCTTATGCACATAGTCAAGTATTAGGAAAAGATAGAAAGTTTTTGATTGACACAGGGGCAAGTCGAACAACAATAAGTCACGACGAGGTTCCAGGGGCACCCCTCTCAGGCTCACAGAATGTCTCCCTTGGATTTTCAGGACAGCCTATTGTCAATGAAGTATCGAAACCTGTTCCCCTAGCAGTTGGTCCATTGTCACGTACTACAGACTTATTGCTCACAAAGTCATGTCCAGAAAACTTGTTAGGTATCAAAACACTGAAAGCTCTAGGAGCTGTGATATGTTGTTCTCCGGAAGGAGTTAGACTGTTTTTGCGTGACTTTATGTATTACGAGATTTTGATGTCAGATTGAAAAATGTACCAGAGCATTTGTGGGCGCAAGGCCCAACTGATGTAGGTTGTATGCACATTACACCATACCGAGTTACACTCAAGCCAGGAGTTGTACTACCCCGAATCCGACAATACAAGTTACCACCCGATGCTGTAGTGGCTTTACTGGAAATAATTGAAGAGCTCATTGCACAGGGAGTGGTTGTAGAAACCGACTCCAATCTATGTAATTCCCCAATCATTCCGATTCTTAAACGTACTGACCCGAATGCACCTCCAGTTTATCGGTTGGTGATTGATTTACGAGAATTAAATAAATGCATTGTACCACAGTATCCTGTGGTCCCAGACATCTCATCATTATTGACTGCTATTGATTCAGAGGCGACGTTCTTTACTGTAATTGACCTCAAGAACGCCTTCTTCAGTGTCCCCATTGATCCGGAAAGCCAATATCTTTTCGGATTCTGTTTAAATGGCCGTAGCTTCAAATTTGCACGCGCACCTCAAGGATTCACAGAAAGCCCCAGCATCTACAGCCAAGCATTGAAAAGACAACTTAACAGTATTCACATGCCAGTTAACACTGCCCTACTCCAGTACGTCGATGATCTGTTGATCACCGCCCGTAGCGAACCTGAATGTGAACAAGCATCACTGACGGTGTTGCATTTCTTGGCTGACAAGGGACACAAGGTGTCCCCTTCAAAGTTACAATTCTGTGTTCAGCAAGTGGTGTACCTTGGGCACTTGCTGTCCAAGAGGGGGAGACAGCTAACACCTGACCGCATTCAGTTAATTGCACACTTACCGCAACCCAAGACACAAAAGGAAGTGCGGGCCTTCATTGGCCTCACCTCTTACTGCAGACAATGGATTCCCCAGTACGCATTTCTAGCCAAGCCACTCATACAGTTGACAACACAGGAGGCAGCGACTTTGACTGTCCTCCCTTGGACTCAGGAACACACACAGGCTTTTGATGAATTAAAGAAAGCATTATGTCAAGCACCAGTTTTAGCAACACCATGTTACAGCAAACCTTTTACACTTTTCGTTACAGAACGTGATGGCACAGCATTATCTGTCCTTACACAAGACCAAGCAGGTTCACATAAGCCGTGTGCTTATTTTTCGAGTACATTAGACCCAGTAGCCCAGGCCCTGCCTGCGTGCTTAAAATCAGTTGCAGCGACAGCCTTAGCAATCCGACAAAGTGATTCCATAGTGTTAGGACATCCCCTGACAGTGCAAGTTCCACACTCTGTGGAAGTTCTTCTAAACAGAACACAGACTCAACACTTGACTATAGCACGATTGACAGGTTATGAATTGACATTGTTCCAGCCACACATAGAAATCAGACGCTGCAATATGCTCAATCCTGCCACATTGTTACCCTCGAACATAACAGATCCAGCTCCACATGACTGTATAGAGATCATTAATGCAGTAACAAAGCCCCGACGAGACTTGACAGATGTTGCACTGACTAACCCAGACCTGACACTTTACGTGGATGGTTCATGTATGAGAACAAGCACAGGAGAATTAGTGGCCGCATATGCAGTGACCACTGAAACTGAAGTCAAAGAAACACACCGTATTGATACACTGTCTGCTCAAGCTGCAGAGCTCATTGCTCTGACTCGAGCCTGTATAGTAGCCAAGAACAGGAATGTTAACATATACACAGATTCACGTTATGCATTTGGAGTCGTACACGACTTCGGTGTACTCTGGCAAGAAAGAGGTTTCCTGACCTCTCACGGAGCCAAGATCCAGCATGGTCCCCTCATTCAAGCATTATTAGAAGCAATACATTTGCCATCAGCCATAGCTATCATGAAGTGCAAAGCACATACTAAAGTTACAGATACTATTTCCCGGGGTAACGACCTGGCCGATCGAACCGCGAAACACACAGCTCTGACTCATGCAGCTGATATGACAAAGACAATAGTTCCGACACCGACACATTGCATGACAGTTAAGGATCCCGCACTAGATGTAATTGACATACAGACACATGCTACTCCAGACGAAATAAAGAAATGGACTGAACTAGGAGGGATCCAGACAGACCAGGGATGGATGACGAAGGGAAAAGCCACATGGTTTCTCCCCGACTCTATGGTTCAAGTTATGATTAACACCGCACACAGTCCAGCACACTTAGGAGAAAAAGCCATGTTAGACAGTTTACAGAATCTCTGGTACAATAAACATTTACGAGCAGCAGCAAAACAGAAAGTGCGTACTTGCATGATCTGTTGTCAGTTCAACCCAGGCAAAAGCATTCCTGTAGAGCAAGGTGGATTCAATCCTCCCGATTACCCTTTTGAAGTCCTCCAGATGGATTATATCCAGATGGAACGATGTCGAGGATTCAAATATGTCCTCGTAGTTGTATGTGCACTCTCCCGTTGGACAGAAGCATATCTAGTCCCAGATTACACTGCTCCGACCACTGCCAAACAGTTGGTTCGTGAATTCTTCCCACGGTACGGTTTGCCTCGTGTCGTGTACTCAGATAACGGTCAGCCATTCTCGTCCGAGCTAATGAAGCAGGTATCACTCCTGCTAGGATATCAGTGGAAATTCCACTGCGTCCGACATCCCGAGGCAGCAGGCCTCGTGGAACGCCACAATCAGACACTGAAAACACGTCTTGCTAAGATTTGTGCCGAGAAAGGGGTAGACTGGATAGTCGCCTTGCCAGTTGCATTGTTTTACATGAGAATGGTCGCAGACTCTAGAACAGGGCTATCCCCGTACGAGGTGGTCTTTGGTAGGCCACCGAATATGTGGGGGACGCCTCTGCCTCGTAAGATCACAGATGTTGACTGTAATATGTTGACAGATTACCTTGCCTCCTTGATGTCTGCACTACAATCTTGTCGTTCACAGGTGGCTGCAGCCTTTCCCGACAACACCGAGGTGAAGCCACACGAGATCGTCCCTGGTGATCACGTCTTTATTCGGAATTTCGACAGGAGGAGTCCGCTGGAGCCCCGCTGGCAGGAGCCGAAGCTTGTTTTATTAACTACAAGGACCGCAGTGAAGGTGGAGGGCCGCAAGGGCTGGCTCCACTCGAGTCATATAAAAAATATCATGGACTGCCGCCAGAGACAGACTCCCAGCCCTGCCCCGTTTCAGAGACTGATACTAAACTCCCCCTGGTAGAGAAAACTCCTCAGCAGGAGTATCGATTGAAATTAAGGTCTAGCAAGTCAGACAGTTTAATTGTTTAAGTCCTCCCCTAGGTGAAGCGGTTAGACAGGTTCCTGACATGTACAAGTTAGACCCCAATAGAGAGAGAGATAGACAGAAACAGCTCAAGAAACGAGAATATTGTAAATCTCTCCATAGTCACTGCATCGTGACATTATTGATTATGTTTTTTCTGAGTCTTACGATTATTGTTGCAAGTTTATTATTACATATGTACTTTCCTATTTCCATACATGCACATTTTTTTCCAAATAGCACTGTCGAGCATACTTTCAGCGAATTGCCCCCGCACAAGTTATCTTACCGGCTTGCGCTGCGCAACAATACTTTTATCAGTATGTTACATCATTCCCATCAGACCAGCAATGCTACCAATTGTTGGATATGTGTCCGACTCCCTCCCTATCAGAAATACAAGGGAGTCCTGCCCCTCTTCCCGTATCCGTTCACACATAATGGTTCCTGTGGTGCCTGGTTTAGTTTAATAAATTCTTTAGATTCTGATTCCATAGTCTACCAAGGTGATTGGGTGTGGGGAAATCTGAACACAGTTATGCATAAAGCATGTTACCCTAACAAGGAGGGTCTTCCACAAAGGACAGGGACCGATCTAGAAAATGAAGTATATGGATTAGGTAATTATACACTTAACCTCATGATTCTGAATGTCCAGTCCGATACAGGACCAGACTTACCCTCTATGTCAGTGTTAACAGTCAAAGGCGAATTATGTGTCAGAAAGAATGGTTCAGTACCCCTAGGTCATAGTAAATGTACTACTGTGATCGAATTCAGTGATAAAGGCAAGTCTACATTCAAAGCTACCCGCCATTCCTATTTCATTTGTGGTCATACAGCCTATATACGTTTGCCACTAGATTGGGATGGGACATGTTACATTGCATTCCTTCTGCCACCTGTTTTTCTAGCTCCACCTGATTATCATAAGAACTCCCGTCTAGTACCTAATAGACCCAAGAGAGAACTCCCAATTGTCGACTATACTGAAACGGCATGGGAACGATACATAGATTTCAATAAAGGTTTCTTTCCCTATTTAGGAGCTATCTTCAATAGCAAATCAATACGTCACTTGACCAGAACCCTTGAAGCAGTGGTAAATGAAACTACTTCCGCCCTAGGCAACTTAACAGAGGAACAGTCTGCTATGAGACTTGTTGTTCTCCAAAATCGTCTTGTTCTTGACGTCATCCTGGCCGATAGGGGCGGAGCCTGTAGAGTCATCGGATCGAGTTGCTGTGTTTTCATTCCAGAAAACGCACCGTCAGTATATAGAGCCATAACCCGTCTCCATAAGATTGCAAGTCAGATACACCAGAATCCAGGCACCTGGACTTGGTCCGGTTGGTTCTGGAACGTGTTATCAGCCTGGGGATGGAAAGTCCTATCCTTCCTCGGAATAGGCCTTCTCATAGTATTCAGTTGTTGCCTATGTATACAGTGTGGGCCAGCGATTTGCGGCTTGTGCGCCACATCATGTTTTCCTCATCCAAGTCCACGTTCTAAATCCCGCCTAAAAAAGGAAGAGCAAATGATGTTATATGAACAAATAGATGGACTAATGAAGATCGATATATATGAAGGGTCCGTAGGGGACAAGGAGGGAATGAGGTAATTTGAATTTTTGGTCAAGAAATGTCCCCTAACGTGAACCCCACCGTCTCCATGTACGAGCTTAAAGTGCATTTAACTTCTCTCCTCGACCAGTTATGAAGACGCAAATACATTTGCGTCCAAAGTTAACATGTCCCCTTTCAGATCCACCATGAATGGATCGATAATTCAGTTCCTAAGTATGCCTTGCCAACGTCTTTTCATGGTGTACTTTCACGTTTTCCTAGCCCTGCAGAGCTAGGCCCTGATTTCTGCCATCGAGCCCTTTCTGCTCTCTGCCTCCTGAAAGCTGCAACGTGGGATACATCCCTGACCTCTGTCCTACTCCCTGCGTGGCGAACGGTGCCCAGCTCGGCCTGCTTGCCTGCCAAAGACAGTATTTTGCCTTCAAGTTATCAGTATAGCCGAGCTCAGCTCCTCGAAAACACATTCCAGTCTAGCAGAATAGATAAACAATTCCCCGGCTGCAGAGCAAAGGGCCCGGCCTTTCTGTCTCCATGCAAGTAATTCATTGCTCCCGTTACCATGGTAGGCCCATGGCCCCTCGCATTACACGCAGACACGTAGTCACATATGCACGCATTAATAGTCAGTATAGAGTAGCCTCTGCCCAAGAGACCTTTTCCTTCTAGATAATATAGTTCCCTAAACACAAGATATCAGATATGATTTAGGAACGAGTCGATCTGACATGCCAGACTTCTGTCTCTTTCCTCTAGTGCTAAATGTCAAGTCCCCTGCACCCTCCAGCCTCACGTCAGTCACACGTCATGCTGCTGCGCGCGCATCCTTGCTACAGATTTCTGCTGACACTGCAGGATTCCTCTATGAATCCACCCACTTGTGACACTTTCATGTGACGTTTCTAGCACACACCTCTGTGTACGCCCTCGTGCACGCCTTTCTGTTACGCACATGTGCTCTTATCTCGTTTCTCTCAGCTGTTACGCCTTCTGTATCCATCACCATTGTATGCATTAACTATATATATTGTGCTCTGTTAATAAAGTATTGTCTATCCCTTCCTGATCCTTAATGGTGAAAGGAACATGATACCCTGGTTCGAACCATTCCATTTTATGGAATAAAACCCTTATAAACTCAGATACCACGGATTCTGCCTCTCATTTCCGATTGAGTTATTTTATTG
Organism: Lissotriton vulgaris; assembly: GCF_964263255.1. Taxonomy (NCBI): domain Eukaryota; kingdom Metazoa; phylum Chordata; class Amphibia; order Caudata; family Salamandridae; genus Lissotriton; species Lissotriton vulgaris. The sequence goes on along the minus strand of NC_141685.1, from coordinate 824,536,234 downwards.
AACTTTACCGCATAGAAATTCCGACGGTAAATATTTATTTACCACAACCGGACGCAAAGTCGGAGATGCTGTGGTGGCTCAACCACATGGAAGCGTGGAACGGGAAGGCCCTGTTCGGCTCCACTCCGGATATGGTGCTGGAATTGGATGCGAGTCTTTGGGGCTGGGGAGCCTGGTGCGGGAATGTGACAACGGGCGGCCATTGGTCGCAGGACGAACTGAGTCTTCACATCAATTGTCTGGAGCTCCTGGCGGGATCGTTAGCGATCCGCAGCCTTGCTCTTCAGGCTACCAGCTGTTGCATACTGCTCCCCAAGGACAACATCTCTGCGGTGAGGTATGTGAACAAACTGGGGGGAACGAGATCGAAGCTTTTGGCCGAGATTGCGAAGGACTTCTGGCACGTCTGCCTTCAGAGGAAGATCACTCTTATTGCAGAGTATCTTCCGGGTCGCCAGAACCAGGTGGCCGACTGGAACTCTCGCCATCTGCTGGATTTCAGCGATTGGCGGCTTCATCCCCGTGTATTTCGGAACCTGTCTCGCCTTTGGGGTCGGCCTTGGATCGATCTTTTTGCATCTCGCCTCAATGCCCAGTTGCCCAGGTTTTACAGCTGGCGTCCGGATCCGGAGGCTCTGGCCACGGATGCCTTTCTCCAGACTTGGCCCCCTCATCTTTGCTATGCGTTTCCCCCATTCGCGATGATTCCGCGACTCCTGGCACGAGCAAAGCCCTTCCAGTCGGAGATCATTCTGATAGCTCCTCTTTGGAGGGCTCAGGCATGGTTTCCGGATCTTCTGGAGATGAGTTGCTCGACGCCGTTCCTGCTTCCACAGAAGTGGAACTTATTGTTAGATCCTCTGCTCCACCCGCATCCTCTGGTACTGTCCGGTCAGCTCCGGCTGGTTCGGGGAACGCTGGAAAGTCCCTGGTTTATCTGGAGACGCTTCGCGATTTATCGCTGAGGCTTGGGCCCCCAACACGCACAAGCGTTATGCATCAGCTTGGCGGCGATGGTGTAGTTGGTGTTCTGAACGAAACTTGGATCCCGCTTCAGCGGATGTTGCTCTAGTGGTTAATTTTCTTGCCTCCATAGCTTCTTCTGGTTCTGCCTACAGGACAGTCAATTCCTTTCGCTCTGCTGTGTCTGCGGGCCACGATTTTGTTGACGGAAAACCTATTGGGGAGCATCCCTTAGTTTCTAAATTACTTTGTGGTATTCGGCTGGTTAAACCGCCTTGTCCAAAGTATGTGGCTCTTTGGGATGTCTCCATTGTCTTACGTTTTCTAGAGGCTTGGCCTCCCAACTCTTCCTTGTCTCGCAAGCAACTTTCAGCGAAGTTGACGATGCTCCTTTGTTTAGTGTCTTGTAAACGCATTTCGGATGTACGAGCATTAGACCTCGCGGGGCGTTCGTTTTCTCCGGACGGGGTCACTTTTACAGTTTCCCGACGCACCAAAAGTAACATGTCGTCTGTGACTTATCCGGCTTTTCCTCAGAACCCACAGTTATGTGTGGTCCAGTGCATAAAGGATTATGAGGTAAGTACTGCTCCTTTTCGACAAGATTTGTCTGGGCAGTTGTTGATTGCTTTGCAGAAACCTTTTCGGCCTGTAGCGCCGGCTACCCTGGCCCGTTGGGTACGTTGGCTCATGTCTGAGGCAGGAATTGATGTCTCCATTTTCTGAGCGCATTCCGCTCGGGGTGCCTTGGCCTCTAAGGCTTTTACTGTTGGTGTGAATTTGTCGGACAATATGAAGACCGCTGATTGATCTTCCGATACTGTGTTTAAAACATTCTATTTCAAACCCATTGTGGACATTGCTTCTGTTGTGGTGGACCAGATTTGAACAAGCATAATCTGAGCCTCCTGTCCTGCCATAGAATTAAAAATTTGCAAACATTCGTGACAAGAATTTTCAATTCTATTAAGGACACGGAGGCGAGGATTATCCCACCCAAATGTACTTTACTGCATGTATCATGTATTTTCTCATTATTAATGACTTTGTGACATGTTTTTCTTGCACTATTTCCCTACGGCTCTGATTTTCTTTTAGGTTCTGACCAGAAGTGAGATTCATCAGTTTCTCCTGCCTTGGTTCCGGTCTTTCGGCTTCTGGACCTGGGGAGTTCTGCCTTCTCAAGTCTCCTGTTCATTGTTTTCTCTTGGATTATCGCCTGATGATCGTTCTCCTGTTGCCCACGGATGTTTCCTCCAGGCTGTTCTTTGGTTCCACGTGAATTGACTTTTCATTGACTTATTTATTTACTGACCAAAGAAAGAGGAAGTCTTGCCCTCTATGGTTCTTTATATAGGGATATGTTCTCTATGGTTATCTAAGTGCTCATGGGAGTTGTAGTTTTTCGTTTCTTTACTGTATTCCTATTGGCTGCTGTTTGTAGTAAAGAAATCGAGAAAGCATAATCCTCGCCTCCGTGTCCTTAATAGAATTGAAAATTCTTGTCACGAATGTTTGCAAATTTTTAATTGTGCTCCACCTACCTGTTCTGTGTCTGAGGCAATACTCACTATAACGGCTCCCTTTGAGGTGCGTGATGTAAGTGATGGAAACTTGTAGTGCAGCAGCTCGAATTGTAGTTGTCCTGGGAGTGTAAGAGAAGCTTGTTGTAGCAATCCTTCCTTTCTTAGACTGGCCCTGTGTGTATAAGGAAGTGCGTACTGCTGCTCCTCGTGTACCTGTTCTGTGTCTGATGGAAACTCACTTCAGTGTTCTAGATGTGCCCGTTCTGTGTCTGATAGAAGCTTGTCCTGCTGCTGTTTGCACTGCGCATGTTCTGAGTGTGTGAGGGAAGTTTGTCCTACTTCTGCCTTTCTTGGACCGGTCCGGCGTGTACAAGGAGGCGCGCGCCACTGCAAGGAAGCGCGCGCCACTGCTGCGCCCGCCTACCTGTTCTGTGTCCGAGGGAAGCTCTCACTGTGATTGCTGTATGTGGGTGGGAAGTGCCTGTTCTGTGTGAGGTGGGCGCTTGAACTGCCTTTTTATTCTTTTATTTTATACTTCAGACTGGCAGTAAAAACGGTAATTTGTCTTAATCCAGAGGAAGGAAAAGCGATAAGCATGGCAGTGATTTGGCATGCGGGGGAGGGCGTCTCTGACACTGCCCTGGCACAGCTAAAAGGTGCAAAAGAGGCACGACATGCAGAAAACGGACGTGCTATGCTTGTGAATCATAAATACTAGTCCTTCTCAGAGTAAATGTGGACAATACATTGACGTCAATAAGACAGATCATTCCAGGTGTCACTTAAACGCTTGCTTTCCTCCCTTCCTCTCGAGCACTGAAAGCCCCTGCAGCATCATGCACACTATTCTTTCCTCCTGATGTTTGATAGTTTGTATGATTAATTTTCTCAATTTGCCTGACCTGCGTTGCCACTGAAATAAATATGACAGCTGCTGTTCTGTCTGCCTCCACTCCTGCGCTTGCCAAGGGAGACGGGAGATTGGTTTCTGGGTGATTGCAGCCCTTTGTTAGTACTTGTGAGTAAATTGACTCTACTAAATTGCACTCAGCACTCAAACAGTTATTGGATGAAACTGAGTACATACCAACAGCTGATGAAATGTGGAGGGAGGGATATGCAAACGAAGTATGCTAAACGGGTGCCTTGTCGAACCGAGGAAAACAAGCATTGGCAAACACAATAGTGTGGCATTTTGTATAGTGAAAGTGTTTCAACAAGCTGCACTACCAGACAGCATAGGTGAAGCACAGGCAGCGGCAGTGGACTACAGACATTAGCCACAGTTCAAGTTACACTCACACACAGAACAGACGCTACATGGGTAGCTGCAGTTCACAATTCCTTAAGCATACAACCTTGCCATCAGTGGTGCAAGCTTCCTCATACTAATAGAGAAATAAAGTATGGGAAATTTCAGTACAAATTTGCATTATACACAGAGAGAGTGTGCAACATGTGTAACAGCAGTGCAAGCTTTCCTCATGCACGTAGAACACTTACAGTGCAGCCAGGAGCGGTGCAAGCTTCCAAATATGCTCCCTATTACTGGACACATTGTGTCAATTTCTTAATGACTCGCCTGCAGCACTGCCACTATTTTTAGAGGTCACATCTATGTATTGTATCCAGGGCGTGAAGCAATGTCTGAACTGATGTGTCCTGGAGGGCTTGTCAGGTGTATTTTGACAAGTTCCTGCAACCCTGTCTGGAGCATTGAGTTCAATTCAAGATGCCTCACTCGAAAGCTGTCCACTGGAGGTTATAGCTGGCACACTGTGTCTAGTTTTTGAGAGAACATGTGGAATGGTGTGCTCAATTCTGGAGGCCATCTCTGGGTCATTGCATCTAGTTCTGGCGCCCACATTTGGGGTGTTCTGTAATCATTTGAGGTGGTGTGTCGGATTCTAGGGTATTTGTCATTAATGTGAATGCCTTTTTAGAAGATATTATGTTGTCTTCTAAAGGCTTCTTCTTGAGTTGTGTGTCCAACTCTTGAACCCTAGGTACACACACCTAGGGTATTGTATCCAATCACGGAGGAGTCATCAAATGTTTGTGTGGATGGCTCATCTAGAATAATGTGTTTTGCTCTCATTGCTTCAAATTAAGTATTGCTACTACATTTACAGGGAGGAACGGGGCCTTTGTTGAGAGGCCATGTCTGGAGTTTTGTGTCCAGTTTTGGATGCCCTTTCTGATGCTTGGTGTCGAATTCTGGAGGTTCATTTCATGCACTCTCTTGTCCTGGTGACCGCTACTGGAATAATATGTCTATTTTCCAAGTTTACACGTGAACAATTGCTTCCAATTCTGTAGCATGCATTTGTAGCATTGTGTTTAGGTATGGAGGTCCCAATTCGACCACTGTGTTCAGTTTGGAAGACCTCTCCCTTAACATTGCGCCCAATTCCAAAACCCATATCTAGATTGGTGTCCCCAGTTCTGAGGCTTCATTCGGATAATTATTTTCAATTCTGGAGGGTGCATCTAGAGTATTGTATCTATTGCGTTGGCCTTATTCACAGCTCTGGTTGCCCACTTATTGTATCCAATTTTAGTGAACAACACTATGTCACTACTATTTCTCCAGACGTTAACTTTAATTCAGGTGAATTTTTAAAACATAACTTTGCAGCAGTCAGTATATACCACACATGTGCATCTTCAGCTTTTACCGAAACGCATCAGAGGTAAATCTTATGTACTTTTGCAGTTCAGCCTTTGGAGGTAAGGCCAAAGACACACACATGATGACAGAATGTAGAACAAATCAAAACATTCACCCCCAGTCAAGAGATCTGGGTTAAATCATTTCTTCCTTTGCTCACCATGCCACCCCAATTTAGACCCAGCTACATGCAAATCAGTCTTGATTGTGTGCCTCAAGGGAACAGTCTATTCTGGGTTGCCAGACCAGGTCCTCCCTGGACCAGAAACAAGCATCCTAGGACCGGTTTTGGGATTTCATCCCTCATCAGCCATGCTAGCTTGAATCCAGTGGCACAGTGAGCCAGGGACCCACGTCTGGTCATACCCATCCCACTTAGGGTGAGAAAGCAAAAGACACACAAATGTTGGACATGATGCAGATCAAATCAAAACATTCACCCCCAGTCAAGAGATCTTGGTTAAATCCATTGTTCTTTTGCTCACCATGGCACCCCAGTTTAGACCCAGCCATATGCAAATCAGTCTTAACCCTGTGCCTCAAGGGAAAAGTCCAGACTGAACTGCCAGGCCAGGCTGGACTGTTCCCATAGGGAGCAGGGTCAAGACTGATTTGCACATGGCTGGGTTCAAACTGGAATGGCTTGGGAAGCAAAACAACGATGGATTTAGGCCCAGATCGCTGTACTGGGGTGAATGTATGACATTGCTCTGTATACTGTCCATCAATTATTGTTTTTGCATTTGGAGGTAAAGCCAACACTGATTTCAGCTCATATAATTTCTTGATGAATTGTGTGACTATCAACCTTTCACTTCTATAGCACTTACTGTGTCAATATTTTCGTCATTGTAGAAAAAAGAAGATATTTAGAAATTCACTATCCCTAAGTTGTGTCAGCAACAGAGTTCTGGTGGTACTGACACATCTTAGGGATTGAGACCGGGACTAGATGGAATTCATCAAGCCTACCATTGATACTGCAAATATATCAAGAAAGAATCTTGAAACCTGCTAATTCATTATATCTTTGAGCTTTGAAAAGCCTCAGGTGAATGGGCCACTAGGGGGCAAAACAAGTGTCAGCTCCTCTGAGAAAGTGGCTCTATATATAAAGGACAATAATGAAGTACAGTGTGTATAGAGTCCACAAACCCCAAAGGTATAACAGAGGTTAAAGTCAGGACTGACCTTACTCTCAAAAGTGGTAGCTTGGTCGAGCAGTTAGACAGTACCAGAGGGCAGTGCAAAGCATTTGTTGTACACACTCAGTCAGCAAAGGATTTCACACATTCAAAGACTGAACTCCAGGCCAATGGTTGTTATATCCAAAGATATAGTTATTTTATTTTTAGAACCAACAGGCATAAAAATAAACTTTGCTAGATATGAGAACTCTCATGTAATTCCTTTGCCAGGAAGCAATGAAGTTGGTGAACACAATAGGTACAGGAGTTGCTGAAGGCAACTCAAGTCTAGACACACTTTAGCATTGAGTTACCATAAATGTACAGTTGGTTAAAGTACAGATTACTTTAGTAGTTCTAGCACTAGATCGTAGATTCAGTCCTGGGGTCTAAGCTGAAACCAAGGTAGCAAAATCGTGTTAGTTACTGTGGTGAATTTTCATGAATATAAAGCTGTTTTAAAAGTTCACACTTAGAAACCTTTCAATGACAATCTGGCAATGTTATTCGATGGGAGAAAATTCAGGTTGCAGGTAAAGTATGATCGCGTTACTTTTGTAATCCAGTACTGGGCTTCTAGTGCCAGCACTGGGGTCTGAACTTAAAACAGGTAGGTAATTGCGTTTCAGTATTTCAAATGACTTTTAAAGAATATTTCAAGTTTTCAAAAGTAGGCACTTCGATGAAATTTCATAGAAAAACAGACAATAGGTTCCTATGGAGAAAATACAGATTACTAGTAAACCCGGTAAGGATTACTTTTGCGGTTCAGTACTGGACTGCAAGGTACAGTACTGGCTTCTCGCCTGCTTGCAGGTGAGTACTTCAGAATTCGGGCTTTGGATGATTTTATATGAATATTTGCAGTTTACAAAACTTCACACAAAATTTTCGAGTAAAAATGGGTCAATGTTATCCAATGGCAGGTAAGTGAGTTACTGGTTTCCAGGTGAGTACTTGGCTGGTGAAGTTAAGGTTCCGGGTGTAGACTCAGGGGTCCCCCAGGGTCAGGTAAGTATAGTCGGTTCCACCCCAGCAGCGCTGGGCCGGCCGGGTGCAGAGGTAGGTAGGCCCATTGATATCCAATAAGGGAAAGAGGACCTTCGGTTGGTGGCTGCTGGCTAGCAGGCCACGCGGCGGTGAGAGCTGAGCTCCTAGTCACTTGCTCAGGGCAAGGGGGAAAGTAGGATAGGACAAAGGTGGCACAGCCAGCAGCACTCGGGTAGCTGGGTGCAGGGTGCTCTTGAGCCGTCGGGCGCTCTATGTTATCCAATGGGAAAGGTCTAAAAGGAACAAAGGCTGAAGGTTCGGGGACGGAGACTCTTTAAGGGCGGCCAGCACTTCGAGAGGTAAGTTGGTATCTTGGAGCACAGGTAGGTACCCCAAAGGGTGGCACAGGGGGCTGTAGGGCGCCGGGTGCAGGGGTGTCTTTGGGCTTTTGGTGTCGGAAGAGCTTACCCTCGGCTGGTCATGGTTGGGATGGCCCCTGGTTCTGAGTCTGCAGGCGTCGGCTGGTTTGTCGAGGAGGGTCTTTGGGCACTGGACTTCGGGTCCCAGTCGCCGGGGGGACGTCCTCGTGGTCTTGGTTCGTTTGGGGCCGGCCCGTGCTCGGCGGGTGCAGAGTGGGCTGGTCTGGAGCTTCCTAGTTGGCACCAGGTGGGTTGTTGCAGCAGAGCCTCTGCTGATGGGAGTCCCAGTCTTTAAGAGGGTCAAGGCAGACAGGTCCTCTGGGTGTCCCATGGTTGCTGTCCACAGGAGTCGCCGGGATTAGGCAGGAGCACTTTCCATGATCGACAGGCCGGTAGGGCTGGGGCTAAGTCAGTTGTTGTCGTCCTGTTGTTAGCAGCTGCACGGCGGATCTTCTTCTTCTTGATCTTCTTTCTTCTTTTCGTATCGGGATCTGAGGAAGGAAGGTTCAGAGATCCCCTAAATACTGAATGTAGGGGTGTTACAGGTTGGGCAAGGACAGGGACCAATGGGTCCCTGTCCTGGGGTGAGTACACCCCCAGTCTGCTCCTCTCCTGTGGCAGGGGGGCAGGACCGTAGCTAGGATTGGGCAGGGATCCCTATCTACAAGATGGTCGGAGCCCGAGGTCGTGCTTCACCTCGTCTCTCCCACCTGAGGGGTGGGGTTGGCACCCCCCCCTCCTGACGTGGTATTTAACGCCAGTCTTCCCCCCAGAGTGGGGGTTAGAACTGGTGGGGGCCAGTTGATAGGTACAGCAAATGGTCTGGGGAAGCTCACAGAGGTGGCATGCCTTTGAAGCTTCCCCCTGCCCATCCTGGGGGAGATGACATAGCACCTCGCCCAGGATGTGCATTGTTGCAGGCCCAGGAGAGCGGGGGCTCTCCACCCAGGGCTCCAGCAACATGTTTGCTGTGTGGCAGCCTCTGCAGCTACTCAGCCCAGACGTGGATTGTAGGTCAGGATTTCAGAGGGCATCTCTAAGATGCCCTCTAATGCATTTTACATTAAGCCCCACACTGGGATCAGTGCGGGTTTAATGTGCTGAGAAGTTTGGTACCAAACTTGTCAGTCTTCAGTGTAGCCATTATGGTGCTGTGGAGTTCGTAATGACAACCTCCCAGCACCATATACTCTTAATGGCATCACTGCACTTACAGTGCCCAGGAATTACCCTGGGTACTGTAGGGGCACAGGGCTCATGCACCTGTTCCCACACCTCTGGCATAGGGCACCCAGCTAGAGGGGTGACTGAAGTATGCTAGGGCAGTGGGTTCTGTGGGCATGGCACACAGGGATGTGTGCCATGTCGACTCTTGGTTTAGTTCTGTACTAAGGCACTCAGCCTGCAAAGGCAGTGTGTGGGTGCCAGGGTACAGGGCCCCTGAGGGTGGCACAATAAGTGCTGCAGCCCTCAGAAGTCTTCTCTGGTCACCATGCCCTGGGTACCTAGGGTACCATTTACTAGGGGCTGACAGGTGGCCAGAGATGCCAATTGGGTTTTTAGTTTCAGCACAGTTTTAGGGAAGGGACACAGGCCCTGGGTACCTGGTTGGCAGGAACCCAGGGCACACTCAGTCAAAGCACATCAGCAGTTCAGAAAAAAAGTGGGGGCATACCAAGGTAAGAAAGAGGGCACTTTCTCACTGCTCCTCTGGAACGTCCTGGCACTTGTTTATATGTTGAATATTCCAACAATGATGGATTGAGGAAATTTCTTATTGTGACAAACCTCACAATAGTACAAATGTATTACAAGCTCCTTCTGTTTTTATTGTCCTGTGGAATACTCCAAAACTGCTACATTAATAAATATGGTATATGAAAGGGGAGGAGGTACTCATATTTTTTTTACAATTCTTAACATTAATGCCAAGTAAGGTCCAAACCTTGAGAGCAACCAACCCGCAACTAAAATGGCATTGCATATAACAGGAAGGGAGATCTGGACCTTGCACAACTTTAACTCAATATTTTGGTCATCAGTGTTGTTACCACCATCCCTAACATTAACCTAAAGAAAAGATATCACAGGAGGAAAAAACAATACAATGCACTGCTTAGCATTTAAACAAACAGATATAAGGTGTGTCTTGGAAAATACAACTGATATTTACCAGTATCAGTGCAATAAAGAACTGAAAAATAATAATTTGAAATGTACACCTCTAAAGTAAATTACATTAATTATCAAAAACCTGGGACCTTAGCGATCGGACACTCCCTGATTAGCTGCACGTTTTACAGATACAGTAATTTTTTCATTCAATACTAAAGGAAATAGAGTGTGTATACATATATGTCCCAGCGTGCATCAGAAATTGGAATCCATTAAAGAAGGCACACTGGAGGCCTATAAATGAGTGAGCATGCAGAGCACTGTGTTCAGCCAGCATTCCTGTGTAATTATGGATGCCTATGAGGAAGAAGCAGGAAGCTTTGAAACGCGTCAGGCATGAGGATTTAAAGGTCGGTATGAAATTGCGAATTCAATTGTGAATAAAGGGTTGGCAAACTACCTGCTGTGGAGTTTGTCCTTAATGCAGAAAAGACTTTGGAAACAGACCACTAACCAACAAACTAGGGGAGTTGCTATGGGGGCCAGCTTCTCTCCCAGCTATGCCTGTCTCCATGTGGGCTGGTGGGAGGAGCTGGACCTCAAGACGGAGTACACTACCATTATGGATCATAATGTTAAAATCTGGCTCCGCTTTATTGATGACTTGTTTTTAGTGTGGCATGGGACCAAACAACAGGCTTTACAATTTGTTGACAACATTAACTGCAATTTCCTCAATTTTCATTTCACAGCCACGATCAGTGAGACTAGTGTTAACTGTCTTGACAACCGGGTGTTCATACATAATAATTAACTTAAAGCCCGCCTGTATCGTAAAGAAACGTCCGGAAATTCTACTTTGCACGCGACTAGCTCACACCCCCAACACCTAGTTAATAGCATCCCTTATGGTGACATGCTTCGGCTTAAAAGGATTTGCAGTACTGAGGCAGATCTCAAGATTGCACAGGAATTGAGCAGGCAGAGGTTTTTAGAAAGGGGTTATTTGCCTAAAATTGTCAAACAGGCAATAGCTAAAACCAGGATGCTTGACAGGGATGATATTCTCAGAGACAAGCAGGTGGTTAATACCCCCATCACAGTTAGATTTGATACAAACCCCAATGCCATGCAGGAATTCCACCTCGTTATGGGATACAGTAGACAGCACTAAGAAATCAACAAGATTATACAATCAAGTTGGCCACTAGTACTGAATGACCCGGTGTTAGGACCCCTGCTCCCGCAGAGGGTGTCCATCACCAACAGCAAAGCTCCCTCCATGAGAGACTGTCTTGTCACCACTAATCCAGAGATTATTGAAACTACTTCCTGGTTACAGACACACAAGGGTTTTATACATTGTAAAACATGTAAAGCTTGAATTCATGGTGTCAATACTGTATCTTACACTACCCCTTTCTGCCAAAGAAAATAAAAGATCACGAAACTGTTGACGTGTAAAACAGAATACGCAGTATATACATGCTTACGTGCCCATGTGGCTTAAAATATATTGGGAGTACAAAACTCCAAGTGCACAAGCGTGTTCTTCAACACCTATGCCCCATCACAAATCAGGATAACACCTATCCAGTAGCCAGGCACTTTAGAGAAGTACATCAATCTAACAACAAAGAATTGAGCTACTATGTGATAGACGCAATCTCTCCTAGCAGGGTGGAGATAGAGATTATAAACTCAGGAGGTTAGAAACCCGTTACATCCTGCAGTTAGACATCAAGCATCCTAACAGGATTAACGTTACTGAAGACCTCCATATATGTTTATAAATTTATATAGTGCAAGGGGCAATGGTTCATTTAAGCATCTGTGCACAATAGTGATTGGTGTTGACAATGTAATATGTGCTGTGACTTCACATTCTTGCCACCAACCATAGATACTAATTGCACATATCTTGCAAGTTCTGCTTTTTGTGGATGATATTAGCAAATAATAGAACTGTATACATATATTTATATATACATATGTTTATATATATATATATATATGTGATCAAGGCTATCTCTAGCCGAAACGCGTCATGGCGGACTGGTGCTGGGCTAAACACTAAATAAAACATTTGCACCAAACTACGGGTCTTGCTGGTTCCTGAGTTGTCTGATCGGCTGAATGCTGTATGCTGCCTAGGAGCGCCACGTACCTCATATATATATATATATATATATATATATATATATATATATATATATATATATATATACATACACTGACGAAGGCAAGTGCTGAAACGCGTCTGGTTTTGAATTTGTGCGCAATAAACCTTACGTTGGTTTAAACTGCTGCGAGTGCCGATTTTTGCCGGTTTCTGACCTGCGGAGCTCGAATATATATATATATATACATATATTTATGCTTGAACATGAGATTTTATTCATATATTTTTATATAATTTTTTATGGATAATTGTGTATTTAGTGATATATATTTATATTAAAAAAATCTATGAGGCAGCATTAAACTTGCGATATACCTTGCCCTTACATCTTGTATGCGTTTATATATGATGCAGGCAACATTTGCACTTTACTATGTATTACAGCTATCTTTTGCACATGTCTGCCACACCTATATGACTCTTATTCAGATAAGATTGTACTAGTTTCTATGCCAGGGGAATAGGGATATTTTACCGTCACAACTCTTATATATAGAGCGGTACACATCTCCTAGCAGAAACCTTTTCCACATCTCCGTGTAGAGAAGTTTAATCCATGTAACCATGTTTGGATATAAAACACACATTGACAAAACAAGGAGGTACGAACATTTAATCTCTGTCTGGCGCCATTCTGGTGAGATTTATAGTCCATAATGTAACAGCTGTCATTTATTCAATCTTATATTTATTTTGCAGTTTGCACTTAAACACATATGCACTGATTGTTGACCACGTGACTTGATTGCATGACCCTGCTTTAACTAACAGGAACAAGGTATTTAGGTCTTTGTATTTTATCATGTGACAGGAGGTTCGAATGAAATTACGATGTCGAGCACATACAAAAAAACATGATGTATTTTACTGTCATTTAGTTACCTCTAAGTACAATTTTAATTGGCCTGAACATTTTATTGAAGATATCTGCATCAATAAATTTATGTTAACATATTCTATGAACCTATAATGTTTGGAGGGTTTACAACGAATGATTTGTATGATACTTAGCTTTGCCAGGATTTTCTTCAGTTCTATTGCACTGCCGGTCCCTTCGCCATCTGAAATCTGAATCAGAAATTCACTGAAAAAAACATAGGTTTTACACATGTTATAGTTAACTGGACATTTCACTCATACAAAACTGTTGAAATTCCCCCGTTATAGTTAGTTCAGCTAACTATAACTCGCACACCGGCAATACACTGCTGATGACATCATATATTACATCACTCATGACATGGTCAGTGACATCACTCATGACATCACTGATGCCATCTCAAATGACATCACTGATGACATCATCCTTGTGAAAGAGTGGCAGACCTCCTCTCACCCTAAAATAACCTTTGATACACACATTCAAAAATAGAAACGAAAATTTTCAAAAAAATGGAGATACCAATTCCAGTTACAACAACCTATTAGGTAATTCCAACATCTACATACACATAAACTCATTCACTAACAGTTCTATATAATCACTCATACATGTACTCACTCATCATATGTACTCATACACCTATACATCCTGTTACACACTGATACTCATCCATAGAGTTACTCACACACATACTCACGCATGCAAATAAACTATCAAACATCCATTTACTTGCATATACAGATATACACACAACACTGCACTTACTTCTACAGAAACGTACACATACTTACTCTCTTAAACAATCACTTAGAGAAACACTTACTTATTTATACAGGAACTCTTCCAGTCTCTCACTCTCACATATACTCATTTACATACATCAACTAGCAGCCCGCCCCAGCGTTGCCTGGGGCAGAAGGGGGCTGGGGGCTGCATTTTTAGCCCGGGCCAGAAGGTGGCTGGGGCAGCATGTTGTCGAGCGGTGCACCCGCCTATTCCCTCCCGCCCCCCCCCGCCTCCAGCCTCTGCCCCCCCCGCCTCCAGCCTCTGCCCCCCCGCCTCCAGCCTCCCGAGTACCGCCCCGACTCCCTCCCGCCCCCGACTATTTACTTTTCTTACCTGACCCGCCGCTCCTCCTCTTCATGTCGCCACCACTGCACCGCCGCCTCTTCATGTCGTCACCGCCGCTACTCACTGCACTACTGCACCACCGCCCCGCCGCTCCTCCATGACGCCGCCGCTCATGACTCCGCCGCTCCTCCTTCGTCATGAAGCACGTTGCGTCGCGGCCAGCGCTAGGTCCCGGCCGGCGCTACTTTCAGGGGACTACTTTGTTTTGTAAATTAATTTTTTTATTTTGCTTTTTTTTTTATTTATATAGCCTATGTCCATCTACACACCCTGACATTTTCAAAGATGTATCGGGTGTGTAGATTGGGGCTGTGGTTCCCGAGATTACCTTGCCAAAAGGTGCAAGTTCTCTCTTTATAATAGTAGTATAGATACTCACATATACTAGTTTAAAACATATGTAGTTACTCATAAAGATACTATTGAGACAGTCATTCACTCACTAACACACCCATACACACACTCATCTACCCATCCGGTCCTGCACACATGCTGTCTTCAAAACACATACAAACAGTGAGTCAGTCATTCATGCATCTGTGCGCTAAGTAATACCCCCACCAAACCATACGGATACTCATTCTGATACTCACAAAACCAACTAATAACCCTTATAGACACTCATATAGCTACTCACCAACCCATGCAGCCACTTATACACAAAGCAAGACACTGATACAGATATTCACATATTTAAACATTACTCGCTAATACATGTATTCACTAAGACACACTTAATCTGTCAGTTACACAATTTTACAAAAAAAAATCCATTTAGACACTTATTTACCCATTTATTCTTCCATCGACCTTTAGATATATGTATATAAAAAATATTTATTTTTCAGAAAGACACACATTCACTGGATGATGTCATCAGTGATGTCATCAGTGATGTCATTTGAGATGTCATCAGTGATGTCATGAGTGATGTCACTGACCATGTCATGAGTGATGTAATATGTGACGTCATCATCAGTGCACTGCGGGCGCGCGATGAGGGAATTTTAATGGTTTTGTATGAATGAAATGTCCAGCTAATTATAACATGTGTGAAACCTATTGTTTTTTCATTGAATTTCTAAGGTTTTTTAAATGCTAATTCCTAACTATAACGTGGCTGAAACCTATGGTTTTTCAGTGAATATATATATATATATATATACATATATTCATAGATAATACAAATACTGTCATTCATTCATTCAATATTAAAGGAAGCAGTGTAGCACTATTTAAATATATATATATATAAATTCTGTTTCCTTTAATATTGAATTAATGAATCACCGTATTTGTAAAGTTCGTTGCTACTCAGGGAGTATCCTGGCGCTAAGGCAATTACAGTTCAGGGGCACTGAGATTTAGGCTAAACAAATAGGTTTTTATCCGCTTACAAAAGGAATTTTAATTAGACATATTTCTGCTTTGGATTGTAAGCTGATTACAAATTGAGGCAACATGGACAGTGAAGAAAGATCCTCCACGTCTCCGTCTTTTAAAATGGGAGACCACTATCAGCCATGAGTCCCGCAAGCGCCAAGCCCTGGGAGGACAGTAGGGCTGAATCCAGGCATTGAGATAATTGGGCCCCTTTCCATGGATGGCCTGGTAAGCGAGCACTAGAGCCTTGAATGGAATTGTCCTGCCAACTGGAAGCCAATGAAGCTGTTTTAGGTAGAGGGGCAAGGGCGTCCATCTGGTGATTTTAAACAAAAGGTGGACTGCAGTGTTCTGCACAACTTGCAAGTGGTGGATTAAGTAGTCTGGTAATCCTAGATACATACATATAGAAATTTCACTGACAGTTGTCAGTGTCCTCTGGACCACTGCTCGCTCCCCCTGAAACAGTTAGAAAAATTCACAAAGGCTCCTTTACTTGGGAGCTGATAACTTTTCAATGGTTTGCACTGGAATTAAGAATGCACACTATTGATACATTGTTGCCCAATTTCGTTTTTGGACGGGACACCCACATAACGCCTCTTCCAATTACCAAATTAGTATCAAGTTGCACTCCCATTTTAGGAGTCTGTAAAACATTAGTGACTCCCAAAATGAAATTGGTACATGTAAAAAACTCTGGTTCAGAGTGTTTGCAGCCATAAAAGAAATTGTATCTGGGGCCCAGGTTACATAATTGCTACTGTTTCCTCCTAACGCCCCTTATGTGTTAGAGCTCAACATTGAACACGTCCATATTTATTTTAGTTAAGCTCACAGCCACAGCCCATGCAGGTAAGAGCGGTGGGGCTGTGGGGATATATAAACGGATGAGGATGAGGGGAAATTAAATAAATAATTAATTTTCCCTCATTATCGTCCGTCGAAATCCCCCCAACCGGTCCCACCGCTCTTACCTGCACAGGCCGCGGCTGTAAGCTCAGTGGGTTAAGCACCACAACTGAGATATATGAGTGACCGCAGGTCACAGTTAATGATTTCAGCATTCTCAAACCTGAGTTTCACCCTGCCAAGGGCAATTGAATGAGAAGTAGTTTAACAAATGGATATAAATATGTCTCATGTGCAGCACTATGGATAAAAGCACTATATAAAGAACAGGTTATTATTATAAAAGATTGCGGTATTCACTGTGGTGTGGAAGAATAATGCATTTGTTCCTGCAGGTACTTTGCTCACTTAGTCAAAGCACAAAGTGCATCTCTGAACCCATTAGAAGCAATCTTGCCATTTTGATGTCTAAATAAAGCGATCAAAGGGTAAATGGCAAGCAGTTCCCACTTCAGACAATAAAGATATCCAAAGATGCCCCCCCTGCTGAGCTCTTCTCATAGATAAAGTAAATGCTGCCAGTAGGTGGGAGGCAGAGAGCGGTGTGGCCCACACTGAAAGTGTGTGTGGTTGCATACACTGAACAGACTGAGAGACAATGTAGTGTGGGCAGGGTAACACCACAACACGACTCACATGGTAAGTGGATGTGTCCAACCTCTCTGCATCCCAGGATGATAGGACATGATGTACCAGCAGGAAAATAGTGATGGGGCATCATCCACCTGTGTCCAAGTCCACTTGTGAAGTATTCTAATAAAGTGTGAGGTATGTGGTGGCACAAAAAGGAAAAAACAAGAGCAGTGGGGGAATGGGGAAGAGATTAAGTACACAGCAGGTGGAGGGGAGGACAGGAAGGACGGTATGTCTGCAAGAGGAGGGTCAACCTCAGCTCGTCAACCCATTGTCTAGCATCTTGTAATTATGAAATCTGAATATATGCAATCTGATGCCATTGTTGTATTTCACACCTACTTGAGAATGCCATATCTATTTCTGCAAGGAGTGTTGATACCTATTGGAAGCTAATGTATGGACATGTAACCATATATCCCTGATCCACACTGCTACCCTACTCAGAACCTCAGTCTGAACCCCGTATTTTGATTTCTCAAACCTCCCAAAAGCTATTGTAATGAGCTTCCAGGGCCCACAACCGCATTTGCCAACCTGAATATGGACCATGTGATTAAAATGTGAACAATGCGACAATGCTTTCCCCACCTCCTAAACGCTATCAGGATCAGCTCTCCGCGAGCTTGTGAAGTTAATCTTATTGAGTGCGAAAAACTCAGAACTGGCCTTTGATCGCAATGAGACATGAGGGTGGTCAGCAACAGAGCAGGGCCAGGAAGCTGACAATGCACTATGCACTGGTGTGGGTAGAGGACCTCTGTTGCCGGATGGAGGGCTGAAGTGCAATGGATGGTGGAGTGTGAAAATACTGCCAATAGTCTATCCAGTGATCTTGTTTAATACCCTGAAGAAAAGCCTAGGCACAAAGTACCAATAAAATCACCATATCCAGCCCCCAAGAAACCCAGAACAATGAGCCGGATGGGACATTGGGGCTTATCATAGGCCATGAAGTCTTAGAACTCAGAAGCCAGAACAAAGAACATCAGAGGCATCCTCGAACAAAAGGGAAACACTGAGACAGGGAAACTGCCCGGAATGAGTCCAGGTGGCACCTTCCATCACAAGAAGTACAAAACTTGGGACTAAGCGGTCATTACAATTGGGCACTCAGTCAAGGGTGAACTAATTCAATGCACAAGGAGTCAGGAACAGGCTGTCAGAATGGACTTTATCTCCTTTGCTAGAACAGGAAAGAAATGTGTTAAATCAAACGATACAATATGACCCATCTAATACATATTGACAGACCACATGAGAGGCTGCTGGGCCTGTCATGCTTCAAGAGTTCGACTTCGACCCTAAAAAACAACGGTAAACAACTGTTGTTGATGTGGGATTCATGGGAGGTCACTGGACTGTAGATTCCGGCGCCCTCTCCAGGGAACACCAGGATGGGAACAATTCCCGCCCTTCCGATCCTAACAGATCAGAGCAAAGGCAGACATTCCACACCTGCCTGTTTTACAACCTATACATTCCTATAAATGTGTAAACAACTGTATACATTTGCAAAGACTCTGAAAATAGCGAACGGGACACCCGCCAATTTTGGCGGATTTTTCACCTCCACCAACCTCTATATCAGGGCCTACATAGTTTGAAAGCATTGAAAGCGCCGGGTGGAGTGGTGTGGCTCACTGGTCACTGGTTAGAAGCGGCAGACCCGGAAGCAGAGGACGGCCCGGGACCAGGGTTCAATTCCCGACGCGGCACGGTCGTGGACCAGGGTCAGCGGACTCGATAATTCTCGCTTCGGTGCCTACTCTAACCAGGGATCACACTCGGCAACTCTGGCCATTAGCTTGCCTCATCTCCACAACGGCCCCCCACAAATGCCAGGGATGCCTGGTTTCACCTTGGAGATACCCAGGAGGGAACATCTCACAGGGAAAGCCAGGACGGGTTCCCCAGCTGTCTATAGCGCCAGGACGCCTCCGGGTAGCAGTGCGCTTTACAAGACACACACATTTACATTTACATTTACACACTATGCAAAAACCTCATAATATAACATGAAATGGCCATGCAATATAAAGTCTATGCTTCTCCCTGGTTCAAATCGCTCAAACCACAAAGCATCCAGATAGCACCGAGTAGGACATCGTGGGAATATTAAAGGCCCAGCCCGACACGGCTCCAAAGAGGAACGCGTGCGGTGTGCCCAACAAGGACTTCCAGGACAACAAAGGGTTAACCTCATCCGGAGGCCATGATCGTCGGAGCGCAGCTTGTCAGTCCGCGAGAACATCCAGTAATGGATTTGAAGTGGATTGCTCGAGCCCTCGCAAGGTGGATGCTGTATTTATTGAATAGACATTAAAAAGAACATTTCTCAATTTCTCAGCACTGAACCCGGGGTCAATGGATCTTCCCGGCTCTGACATGCTGAGTCAACTCTTCGCTTAAAGCTTTTAGCAGGGCCGGGGTTAGATGAAAGGCGAGGAGTGCATCCAGGCTTTGAAGTTTTCAGTGGCTAAAATCATTGGGGTGCTAAATCATTTATGGACCCCCCTCCCCGTACCGTCCTTGGACTTATGTGTTACCTCTTAGCTGAGCAATTTCGATTTGAACTTGCAGGGGATTTAAAGGTGAATTCAAAACACATACTCAACAAACGCTCTCTCCAGCACGCACGCAGGCACACTCTCTCACACACAGGCACATGCATATTCACACACTCATACACGCACGCACGCACACGCACGAGCGCGTACATTCATACCCGAGTCGGATTGGGACATAAAACGGTACGTAGGACAGGAGGTCATAATTCAGGACAAAACTTCAGGACAATTGGATAAGTTTTACAGACACATCAGAGGTCGCGCAATGGTATATAAGTAAGCCCAGCCATATCCAAACATATTCAACCATTTGCAAACCTATCCATCATGTATCCATCCATCTATCCTTTCACTCATCCATCCCTTCATCCATCCTTTATCCATCCATCCACCATTTCACCCTAGCCATCTGTACACTCATCCATCCACTCTTCTACCCATCCATCCATTCACTCATCCATCCAGCCATTTACCCTTTCACCCATCCAGCCATCCTTTCTCTTACTCATCCATCCACCCAGTCACTTATCCTTCCACCCATCCACCCTTTCAATCATCCACCATCCTCCCTTTTTCTCTCCATCGTCCCTTTCACTTAGCAATCTTTCGTTCCATCCATCCATCCACCCACCCATCCATCTACTCATCCACTCATGAATCCATCCATTGACCCTATCACTCATCCATCCTCTCTCATCCATTTATCCTTTACTCCTTCACTCATCTATTCATCCTTTAGTCCATCTACCCTCCCTTTCACTCACTCATCCATCCTTACATCCACCCTTTCACTCATCTGTCCATCCATTCACCCTTGCACTTATCAATTCATCAATCCATCCATCATTTCACTCATCCATCCACCCACCCACCTACTCACCCACCTTTTCAGTCATCCATCCTTTCACTCATCCATCCACCCTTTTAACCATCCATCTACCCTTCCACCCATACATCCAGCTATTTACCTTTTCTCCCTTCCATCCTTCCACCACTCACTCATCAATCCATCCATCCTCTTTTATTATCCATCTATTCAATCTTTCATTCATCCATGCACCCTTTCACTAATTCATCCAGCCATCCACCCATCCCTTCACTTACTCACTCGCCCACCTTTTCATATTCTTTTTGAGCTTCAGAAGCCATTCCTGGACTGGGACAGAAGCCACCCAGGGCAGAGACAGGATCCACCACAGGTGGGGGGGAGGGGGAGGGACAGGAGCCATCACTGGGGGGAGGGGGGGTGGGAAGGAGAGGGACCAGGATCCACCAGGGTGGGCACAGGGGTGGGCATGCGGTATCCTAGTATCATCTTGGTCTCTTCCTGGGTGGGGTAGGACTCCTCCCCCCCCTCCTGGACAAGAGAATGAGAAGTCAGTCTCTCTTTCCAAAATGTTACTTTTACCAGCCCCCACTGTGATGTACAGTACTTAAAGGAGATACTCCGACAGAACTGATTTAACTGATTGTCCTCCTTACTTTGTTAATCAGTGTGGGTGCAATTGTGCCATTTCTTTATTTTATTACATTAAAGACTGCATGTTTGAAGAATAGAGGTTTGTTTACAATTTAGTGACAGTCATTAAGCTCTGTGCTGTGATGAGAACCACGTGCTGCCTCGGTGTAATCCAGACCGGTTGTAGGATGTTTGGGGCCCTGGGCAGAAAGGGAATGTCTCACACAAATTGCAGATACAAGATGCATTCAGGGCTGTTTGCATCTCAATAGATGCCCCTGCTCCTGAAGCTGCAGCTCCTCCCTCTCAGGTACCTTCAAGCACCTCTTAACAGCTCATCAAGGGTTGGAGGTGTGAGGGGTGGGGGCTGCAGCTTCAAGAGCAGGGGCATCTATTCAGATGCAAACAGCCCTGAATGCGTCATGTCAAGTCAAGAAGGGAGGTGAGTGGAAGCTGTGCCTGCTTTAGGGATGTGCGACCGTGCCCGGTTAAAATTACGGACTAATAGCGTCCGTTAAAGAATCCTTCACGGACAACGGACAGACGGCCGAAATTTCGAACTGTCCGTGAAATTTACGGACGGTTGGTCACCCTACTGGCCAAGCCTGGAAACACCGTTATCCCACTGTTTCTCATACAGAGCTTTTATGACACTTATGTTCAGGTTTATAAATCTCCAATTCACACTCTGGACCCTGAATCTGCTGCTCCGCCTTTGGTTCCTTCGTTTATGCTCACCCTTGGAGCCATGGGCGTCCGCAGGGGGGTCAAGGAGGGGCACTTGGCCCCCCCCCCCCTGGATCTCCAGTCCGGTGCTGGCCATATTGGTGCCGGCAATGCTATGGAGTGGTGTGGGCTGCGGCTGGGCGCCATTTTTTTTGTAACATGGCACTCCAGCAGCCTCTGTGACACACTGAGCTGCTGGAGTGCGATGTTACCAAAAATAATGGTGCCCGGGCCGGGCGGCTGCACTGTGGGCCATACTGCTGGTGCAGCACGGGTGGCTAGATATTAAAAACAAACTGGGAGCGCCTCTGTTGGTGGTGTCACATATCCCTTGAGTGCGTGGTCTCTTTTTCCACATAGAGGGCTTCCAGAATTCCAGCCAGATCCTCTGTGGAGGCCTTGCTCTTCAGTAAGAATACTCTTTAAAAAAACAATGATGAACTTGAAGCATGCCACCATGTGGTGGCTGAGACATTTTTTTAGGGCTCGCGCCCTGCGTTGCACTGCGCAGCAGTGCTGCGCAGCAAGAGTTCTTTTATCTGCGTTTTGTAAATGGACCCAGGAATTGAGCGCGCTCGTGAGTGTGTTTTTAGTTTTGCGTCCTGCTATTGGCCTTTCCCTGCGTGTTAGTTTCGAAAATAGCACACAATAGGCCAGAGGCGGGCTCATAGCTCTGCCCCTGGCCTATTGGTGTCTATCACGGACATTTCCTGCCATATGCTTTCAATTATCGTGCCCAGACACGGGCGCCATAATTGAAAGCATATGGCAGGAAAGGCGCGCTCACCACTTGCAGCTTTGTTTTCCAGATCGCTTTCACTTTCTCTCCTTATACTGCCTGCACGCCGTCTCCTGTGTCGCCTGCGAAGAAAAGAACGCCAAGGCCTCATCAATTTTTTTTGCAATTTTTTTTTGTGTTGAGAAAGCAGCATGATGTTTGCTTGGTGGGTGTTTCATGGCCTCGCCCTGCTCCCAGGAGACATTAGGACTGTCAGAGGGGACACCTAGGCGTCTGAAGTTACCTCATTTATGAGGCAGACTGACGTCCCATGGAGTTTGGGTCCACAGAATGAGGAAGAGATGTTTTTGGATAACCGAGGGACAGGGAGTCAGTCAGTAGAACCACCAGGGCAATACTGCTTCGAATGAGCAGGTGGCAGCGGCGGGGTGCCCTGGACACCTCTGGGACCCCGTTACGTGCGCGGAGAGGTGCAGAGGACGACAATGCCAAGGCCGCGCAGCAGTATAAGAAGGGTGATAGCCGAGTACCCTCGACTCATTGACGCGGGCCACCTGAGGCCTACCAAGCCACTGCTCAAGTCCATCACAGACCCGTCCAGAGTCAGGCATGGAGGGGCCTCGGAGGCGGACAAGGCTGAGAGGGGACCCCTGGGGAACCAAACCACGACCGGCCAGAAGCGACCGCAGGTCCAGAACCCACTCTCCCCCATGACGGAGAACTCGTATACCGCCTACGCCATGATGCTCTCATTGATCGTCTTCAACGTGGGCATCATTGGCAACCTGTCCATCATGTGCATCGTGTGGCATAACTGCTACATGAAGAGCGCCTGGAACTCCATCTTGGCCAACCTGGCCTTTTGGGACTTCCTGGTGCTATTCTTCTGCTTTCCCGTGGTCATTTTCAACGAGATCGCCACGAAGAGGCTCCTGGGACACATATCCTGCAGGGTCGTCCCCTATATGGGGGTAAGGTGCAACATGCAGTGCCATCACCAAATATGTCCACATGTTCAGTTCAGCATGTAGCGCCAAGTCCCTGCAGGCAGATCTGTGTGAGGACACATAAGGGATCAGAGACCATGACATGTAGTGACCAGGATTCCTCAGTTTAGCCAAACATGGAAGCTGGGATTAGAAAACTGGTCTTGCAGGACCAGAACTAGCAATTTTGGTACTAAAAAAGAGCAACTAAGATATCTCATTGAGCTTGGCACTCTTTGCTGAGAGTTGTGTGTCTGTAATTTACATGGTTAGGTTGGAGTGTTGGTATGGCTGACTTTGACATTCATCCTTGAGAGGGTAATAAGCTGAGTGCCAGGGAGCTGAATAGTAAAAGTACATGTTATTTACGCTTTTAAAAATGTTCGTAAAAAATGGAGGCCATTAATATCTTAAAAGCAGCTAATTTTCACATGAAACCACATCAGATACCAAGATATTATAAATATGTGTGTTTGGGAGATCCCAACTAGGAGCTAAGTTCTTCAGCCCCGTTTATGACCGATAGGAGTTTGATGTTTGTTCATCGAGTATCCGACAGGAGCTGCATTATTTTAGCACTTGATTCGATTAAACGCAAGCAGTGGTGAGCATGATTCTCTGATGTAAAGTGGGTCATGTAGGGAGGGGGTGGAAGTTCTGCGGGTGCGCGGGTGTGTGATGGGAGTGATGAAGAGAGTGATGCAGGGAAGTGAGGCCAAGTACCGAGTAACTATGATTTGAAATGTTCAGGCTAGGAGGGATAGAGAAAGCGCGGATTTTTCTGCTGTGAGATATGATAAAGTCACAGAATCAGTGCCTAATGTTAGTGTGCTGGGGAAAGGGTCACTCACTCGTACAGAGAGGGGAATCAGCCCACAGTGGCTAGAGAAATAGAGGGAGAAGGGGAGAAAGACCTGGTGGGGTGGGGAGGCATGAGTGTGTGCATGGGTGTGGTTGCGTCTGTGTTTGTGTGTGCTCGAAGGTAATATTGAGAAATGAGCAGGAAAAAGGCCTCGGTTCTGGGTGATGGGGAAAGATGACTATATCCCCCAGTCATATATTACCCAACACACATTGGGTTGCTTATTGGCGCTTAACAGTCCTTAATGCACTTCAATTCTGAACCATAAAAGGAAGGGTGAAAGGCTGCCAAAGCCGATAGGCCTGGCTTCACTCACTCCTTAGTTTAGATATGCCAAATGCGTCTGCCTCCCTTTAAATACTTTAGTACATTAAAGCAGAATGATTGGCTTTGCAAATGCTCGTTTAAACGCGATGTACGTCCTCTATTATGACTCTCCTGTCTAATAATGCCCCATAGCCAACTTCGCAGTTTACAAGAACTTTCCCCCACTGTGCCATGTAGTCTGCATACAGTAGGGAAACTGAACTTGTAAGTGGCATGTCCTCATCTTCCAGTCAGCCTACAATATACCAAAATCATTAACAGAGAAAAGAAAATGAGTGGGCGACAAAGCACGCATGATGTTGCTCTCAACAAGACTAGTTTTCTACATACAAGCAGTGAACGCTGCCTTGCTCATTTATAATTAATTTATGATGGTTTAAAAAATCTGGCATCTGTCTCCGTTGAGATGCTCCCGGCCTTCCCCTCACTGCAG
Organism: Lissotriton vulgaris; assembly: GCF_964263255.1. Lineage (NCBI taxonomy): Eukaryota > Metazoa > Chordata > Amphibia > Caudata > Salamandridae > Lissotriton > Lissotriton vulgaris. The sequence continues at coordinate 824,511,137 of NC_141685.1, read as the reverse complement.
ATCTCTGTAAAACACTTTACTGAATAGTGCATATTAAATTCGCACATTAATGCTACCAAGCCTGCTTTGACCAGAAAAACGTGCTGGTATTTGCTTAAGCTATGATGTTTAAAATAATCTTTACAATGAAAGTTGTGGTGGAACCGTTTGTTGTGGCTGCGTTCTATCGACTAACCTATCCTGACGGACCCACATGTATTCACATTATTTTTTATATGTTTAGGAATGTTTTACTGGCAGTGGTCCTTAACCTGGGGTTCACAGACATATGGGCTCTGCAAAACCCTCTCAGGGGGACTGCGTCTGCTTACAAAATTGTACTTTTAGTAGATGCAAAAATATATATACAGCAGAAAAAAGCAACATTGAACTTTTTAATACGCTTCGTAAATGTGAAGGGATTTAAAAGCGGAAGCTACAAATTAAACTTGAATCCATAACTTGATTCTTCGGAGGAGCAGCGAGAGAATATCAAACAGAAAGTAGAATCCACGATTGGTGGCTTCAAAAAAAGCACTGCATGCCTTATAAGCAACAAGCAATTGCAATGCAATAGGTCTCGCAGTTACGCAAGTTTAATCTATTGGCATTGTAAAATACAATGCCTTTTATTTATGTTTTTAAAAAGAAAACAAAAATGAAAGGCTTTGTTATTTGCAATGCCTATAGCTCAAACTCGCGTCAATGCGAAACCTATTGCATTGTAAATGCTTGTCTTAATATTTTTACATTTCTGTAGGATTCGGCATTACACATAGGCATACATTTCATTCTTGTGAGTTCACTGTTCAGATTACATTGGGAGAACGTGCAAATGACTCATTTTCATCCATGAAGAAACCAAAAGGTGACAGCAGTATAGCAAAGAAATACATAATTTAGTCAATTCAATTCAATTCATGAAGCTTTATTTGGCACACGTAAATGACCTTAAAAGCACAAAGATAAAAATACAGTAAATATTACATACAATAATTTTCAGAGTTTAAAAACAACCGGGGGGTTGACAGACATAACTCTTAAAAAAACATGCTCTTCCCGGCATTGATAGACTGGTTTAAAAACGTAGCAGTATAAAAACAGATATTGGCGAATTGCAGATTAAAAGTTAAACTCATAGCCTGATTAACTGTATGTACACCGTATTTAACAAACATGGGTTTCAGATAGGCAGTACGAAAATTTGTGTACAGTTTACAAAACAGTAAAAAGTGCAAGGTGCTCTGCTTGGATATACCATCACATAACAGGGCCCGGTTGGGTGCTTCTTAAGAGTCGGAAGCGCCACCAAATGGTGTGCTACACCAAACCTTAATCTGGTCAATACAAACTTGTGCGATGGCCTTGTCACCATGGCTAAATAATTCGGAAATCCTTCACCAACCTTATAAGTGCTATAGAACAAGAAAGTGGATAAGGATTCATTTACTAGTGCCCGCTTCCTTGCTCTAAAAATCAGAAAATTGTTTTTCAGTTCTGCTTTGGAGACCAGGGATGCTGCACCAGGATCACTCAATATGTTAACACCTTGGCTGCTAGGCGTTTTCCCCCTCCTGTGCTGAAAATTACCATTTTGCTGGTGTCATGACGAGCTCAGCTCGTCATCAGCACAGCTCAACTGTGCATCATGACGAGCTGAGCTCGTCATGAGCATCGAAAGGGTTAAAATTAAATATCTCGGAAAAACAAGCAGCCACATATTTTAACCAGGGAATATTAAGATGTTTATCGAGAGAGAGACAATCCTCAATTATAGATCTATTAAAAGACTTTTCTTCTTGTAGCCAAATGGAGCGCCAAATCATAAGTGGCCTCAAGGAGAATAGATCAATCAGATAATTAATATCCAATTTCCTATGTGTTAGCTCAGTTGGGGCAGACGCAGGTAAGGCCAGCAGTTTTTTCAAAAAAGCGATTTTCCTCCTGCTGCAAATTATGGTCACATTTGTGGCCCGAAACGCCCGCCCCATAGAGTGCAATAGTGACACATTTTGCTTGATAAATAGTGAGCATGTCCCTGGTACGGCGGTCCCCGACCTTTGCCGTAAACCTAAAAACACCATGGGCATTTTTGGCCATCTTGTTACGGATATTGTTAAATTCGTTAAGCCATTTTCTGTCTTTGGAGAAGGTTATACCAAGGTAACAAAATGTGCTTACATGTTGCACCTTGTCACCCTCGATAAAAAAGGCATTTAAAAATTTGCTTTTAGCCCCACAGGTCATGGTATGTGTTTTTCCTTTGTTAATAATTAATTTCCTTTCTTTTATGAAGATGGAGAATCTATCTATCAAACGCTGCAGTCCCAAAGGGGTTCTTGAGAGCAATACAGCGTCATTGGCGTAAAGTAACACCTTTGATCTTGGGGGCATCTGCATTTACATTTTTTAAAATAACATCAATGCCATTAATAAATAAGATAAAAAGGAGGGGGGCTAATACACAGCCCTGTCTTATCCCTCTCTTAACACTATACATAATTTAGTCAATTGTTGGCATACCTGCTCCCCCCAAGCAATTAATCCCCATGCATATAATTCTTTAGTGCTTGTATGGGTTTTCATGAGAACACAATACTGTATTTAGAATATTGTATTCGTCCAGAGGGAAAGGCCCATAAGGAGACCAGACTTAGTGAGGTAGGCCTGGACTGAAGAGGTGGTCAATGCTTGGGATGGCAGTGCCAGTCAGAGAGTGGGTGGCGGGGATGCAGTGTGGTTGGGGTTTCAGATGTGGAGGTCATTTCAGCGCCGGGCTAACGGGCCTGGACAGGGGACGGAGGTGCAAGCATGAAACCGAGAAGAGGGTTAAACCCGGCAATAACATGACATTCGTTTAAAGCCAGCATTCTGGCCGAGCGCTTCAAGTTCCGTGAACCTGCCTCCCAAGTGGTTATCTGCACCCTACAGACCTGTCTCGGGGCCCGCATACATCCTCAGTTAGTTCCGCATCCCTCATCCAATCTGAACCCGCTGCCTATACTTGATGCTTTCACCGCCTTTACGCTCAATTCCCTGCCCAGGCCAGGACATGGCAGGCCGAGCATGGCTGTCTCTCTGCCCCTGCCAGGCGCACACGCTGACTGCCTTCACTATGGCGGAATGCCTGGTTTCTTGCTGGTACTTGAGGGGTATAGCCTCCTGCGGTGCGGCCTGCTGCACCCACCCTCCGGACCTGCTCAAGAGGAGTAGTCGAGGGAGGGTGCAGCCTGGGGAACCGAGAGTGGGCGCTCATGCGGCCAGGGGGCGGCTGGGGAGTATTAGTGCACAGAGGGTGGGAGGTGGGGCTGTTGTTCACGGGGCTGCAAGTCTTTTTACACAATGATCGCTAGCGCAGCATGAGGTACACGGGTCAGTTACACAGGGTGGGAGATAAGTGACCAATACCCCTGGAGCTCAGTGACAGCTGTGGAATCTGGCAGGTAGGGGAACTGTGATTCATCTATGAGAGGGTGGTGGATGGTCCATTGCCTGTCTGCGGGCTTCAGGTGACTGTCGAGAAACTTGCTGTGGCATGACTTGTGTGCTGACCCAATTTTGTAGGAGAGGGACCTTTATGGTTGGTTGTATTTGGTTTAGTTTCTTATGGCACCAGTACTGTTTGTGACTGGCCTAGGTACATCTCTAAGCATTGTGCAAGTACAGTTCTGAAGGTTCTTTACCTCACAGTAGGTTGTATGCATCTCGCGTTTTGCATGGAACTGATCTGTTTCGCTGCTGTGGGTTGTGGGTTTTGCCAGTTCTACCGTTATTATGCCTGTGTTCAGCTGTGGGGATATCCAGGTGTGTAGGCAACTGATTGTATCAAGTATGGGATGTGAGCACTTTCATTTTGGTGTGCGTCTAGTTTCTACCCATCAATGAGTTGAGGAGGCGCACAGTTCTGTAGGTGTCTGGTCTGAGAATGGAGAAAGCAGTCAGAAAAACAGGGGGAGACGATAACATTTTGCCCCCCCCCCCTGGAAAAATGTCTGCGGACGCCCATGCTTGGAGCCTGAATACCCTTCTCGCTCCTGCTCTTCCTTACAGGTCGTGCTTCCCACTGACCAACAGGACCCAGCGGACTGTGCTCATCCACGATAATTGGCACTCTTAGGGACCCATGGGCCTTGCTGCAGCCAGGGCCGGCTTTAGCGCAGCTGATGTCTGGTGTGACAATGTTGTTTATCCACCCTCCCCGTATTTCAATATTTTCTGCGGATTGATATCTATCTGGCATTCAATACAATCATTTCGGTAGCCGATGTCAGTATTGAACTGGGGAGGGTGAAACTGGGGTAGTAGTCTGAGGACTTTGGGCATATGGGACAAACGGGGCGCTGGACTATTGTACTTCCATTGGCAGGTGCGACAGGGTTCTGCTACGGGGGATCTGTCCAGTCATCATTATTCATCTAGTTGCTTTGTGTGGTACGTGATTGCTGTATTTTGCTTCGTTACGTGTCTATTGCTGTTTGAGTGGCGATACGTGCGTTTTCAGCCTGGGCTTGTGGTCGTGAGTCAACCGTGCTTGCGTGGAGTTGTCTGACTCATCTCATGTGGGATGCTGTTTGAATTGATGCAACAATAAGGTCCATTCCATGGATATAGGGGGCAGATTTATAAGCCCCTTGCGTCACCTTTGCGTCACTTTTAACATGGGAAAAGTGACGCAAAAGTGGCGCAAGGGGCTTGTAAATCTGCCCCAGGATGTTTGCGCATCACTTTTACCTCCTCCTCCCTGAGCGTTTCCTCCTCCTCTGCTGCCCACTTGTGTACTGCCCCCACCCATGCCGCTATCGGGGAACCTGTGGGGGACCGCCAGTACATTGCTAGGCCTCCTTTTGCTAGGAGCAATGCTAGTGATATGAAGCGGGTGGACACCTTGTGTTGTTGCCGTCTCCGGAAGACTCCCAGTGCGCAAGCCTCCCAAGTGTTCATGTGTGGTAGCCCCGTAAGATCTCTGAGTGTCTTGTGGATTGGTTGCCAGTATGATTGTAGTGTAGGGCAGCTCCAGAAAATGTGGCAGAAGTCGGCGTCCGGTGACCGACATCTGGGGCATAGGATTTGGGTGTCCCAGAAAAACCATTGGAGACGCGTGGGTGTTTGGTATGCTCTATGTAGGATATAGAATTAGATATTTTTAAACCGTGCATTTCTGGATACCTTTTTAGGGTATTCAAGGGCTATTTCCCATTCTTTGTCATGCAGTCGACGTCCCAACTCTTCCTCCCACGTGGCCCGCAGGGCATCAAAGGGTTTGTGCATGAGTTCCCGTATAGCTTCATAAAGTCAGGTGATTAGGTGTCGTCCCACCCCCATGTGCATGATCGTGTGAATGACCGGGTGGGTGGCTCGTTCTCCTGTTGACAGATCATTATATGGCCGGAAGTTTTCTATGAGCATTCGGTGAAGTAAAATTTGGCTGGGGGGAGACCATATTCATCCATAATTTGATGAAATGGTCTCAGCTGTCCGTCCTCTAACAGGGACTCCATCTCAGTCAGAGAGTGTTCTGTCCAGAGGTGGAGCATGCCTGGTGGTTAGTTCATTTCTTGTCTGGGCTAGCCAGCAAGCGGCAGGAAAGGAGAGTACAGTGGTGCCCCTGCCGACATCGGTTGTATCCTCTGCATACACCTGTGGGCAACTGACACTTGTAACCGGTATGTGCGCCACGGCTTGGTACCTGTTAGCAGTAGATGACAGAGTTCTGGGATGGGAGTCTGGCTGGTCGCCATATACATCTCATCCACGTGTCTGCCTGCTGTTCAGTAGGATAGCCGTTGCAGTTGCGCCGCTAGGAAGTACAATTCAAAAGAGGGTGCGCCCAGCCCTCCCTGTGTGGTGGGCAATTGTAACTTGGCTGGCGCTATCCTGTGTCTGGAGAGCATTCTAATAATATCTCTAATTGTAGAAATTATAACTCTGTTTCAGTCTATTGCCAAAACTAAAAATAAGCCCATCTCTGATAAACAGAAACCCGAACAACACAGTACAAACATCCACTAGAAGGACAACATTTAGAAAAAGGTGTGAATAGCTAGATGACACCTCACGGGCGCACCACCAATGGGACCCCTGGTTGGTACTCACCAGGTCGGCCCTGTTCTCATCATCGGTGTCAAATAGCTTAACGCAAACGTGTCCAAAACCCAAAGTAAAGAAAGAGACAGTGAATGGTGCAGTGTACACACAACATATATGTGACACAGACTAACAACGTTCAACATATAACACACACAAAACTGCGCAACAAGATACAACTCTTTCTTTATTTATATTTTCTTGTTGCATTGCAGTTAACATGTAATGTAAAAGGGGGAGTTATGAATACTACCTATCGTCTCATACTCAGCCCACAGCCGACATGTTTCATTGCCTTAGGTATTGTATCAGGCAATTTCTTCAGGGCAAACATACATTAAAGGTGTCACTGCCAGCAATACTGTGCTTTAAAGTGCTGAAAATCAAAAACATAGAACACATATATATATATATATATATATATATATGTAGACAGCTGCCTGTAGCATTACTGCATATTTAACTCTACATTGCACCCAGTAATAGACAAAAATTGCTCTTTACCTAGAGACATCTTTAGCTTTCATACCATTACCAAACTGGCTCTGTGAAAACTCTTAGACCCACTTCCAATCGGTAAGTGTGGTCTCGCCTCCCTTCTATGTTCGCCTGGACAGGAGACACAGAAGAAAAGCGCCATAAGGGCGCGCATTAAAATCAGCTTTTCTAATCTCACCGTCTTAACATTATGTTGTCCTGCATCTGCGTGCTTACTAGTGGAGGGACTTCAAACGGCGTTTCCTCAGCACCGGAGCGCCGTGAGTAGGGCACGTAGTGTATTTATCTGTATTTCCGCATTGCCTGGCTGTGATTGGGCGGTAACACCACGTGAGTAGCAAGTCGCTGATTGGATCCGCAAATCACGTGATCGTCCCCGCCGGCAAGCATCTGATGTCATAAAATTGTTTATATTAGTATTCTGTTATATTTTGTGCGTCCTATTATATTGTTGTGCGGTGGGACAAACATAAAGACAGAACACTCTGGCCTCCGCGGGGGATATAGAGGATCGGAAAACATTACCGGTCCTCAAGCACAAATGTCACCTCCCAGAAAAAAGCATGGGGGCCATCTTGGAACAGTGTAGCTTCACAAAAATTATAGCTGGCTCCAAGGGAGAAACACACTTCAGTCTGTTCATTATCACCTCGTTTAATTCCTAATGCCCATTAAGGACCTACTTTAATAGTATATTAATAGTGTGTTAAAGGCCAGGAATTTAGGTGGAGGGATGTTCTCAGTATTTACAGTTAAAAAGGCAAGGGTCAGCTACCCTGAGTGTCTGATATAATTATCAAAAGTACCACTTATCAAATTGAATCAGATAAATGAATAATTCCTATATTTACAGTGTGATCTATATGTCATCGGATTTTAGATTGTTAAGCCAGGAAACAACTAGGTTATCGTAGTTTATTCCATTCCAGTAACTCGTTAAGTCCTTGTTGTTCGCTAGATTCTTGGAAAATCCAGCGCGCTTCTTTGGTTGCCAACCGTTTTTCCATAGACTGTGCCTCACCCATCACTCTTTCCAGTACTACCCATGTAAAGGTGTGTTTATTACGATGATAGTGTTGCACTAATTTTGTCGTTAGTTTGCCCTGTCGTATCGTGCTCAAGTGTTCTTGAATACGAAGCTTGATTTTACGTGTCGTAAGGCCGATGTATTCAAGGCCGCATTCACAGCTCAATCTGTAGACTACATTCGTAGTATTGCAATTGCTAAAGTGATTTAACGTCCAGGTTTTTCCGGATTTGAGCTGGATGGTGTTGCATTTATTCGTGATGTGGCACACGGAACAATTGCCACAGGGGTAGTGGCCGTTAGGCACCGTCGAGGCTTCTGGCTTTTTCTCCTCTATCATCCTGGTGTGGACAAGTTTGTCCTTTAGATTGGAGGCCCTTCGAAAAGCAAAACGGGGAGGTGGCATCTTATGGTCCTGCGTGCTAAGGAGGGGCCAATGTTTCCTGATGGCTTGTCGGATTTTTGTGGCCAGCGGATCGAAAGTCATGACCACTGGTATACATTCAGATTTTTCTTTTTTATTTGACTCTGAGTGCTCTCCTTGGTGTATTTAGCGCCCTTTTGTTGGCTTGACGGATTATTTTGCGTGGATAGTCCCGGGCTTGTAACCTATTACTCAGGTCTATGGCTTGTTCCCTATAAGCCTCAGTCTTCGAGCAGTTCCTCCTGTACCTCATGAATTGACCCACCGGGAGATTGTCCCTGAGGGCTCGAGGGTGGTAGGAGTGGTAGGCCAGGAGGGAATTTCTGTCTGTCGGTTTTTGGTGTACTCTAGTCTCAAATTTTCCGTCTGAGGCCTCAATATCCAGGTCTAGATACACTGCATTCGTCCGGTGGTAGTTCCAAGTAAAACGCAAACTCCTGTCTTGCGTATTTAACCAGTTGAGAAACTGGAGGAGACAGTTTTCTTCTCCTGACCAGATGAGTCGCTATACTCGTGTATCCCCCAGGAAGCGGCCTTAGTAGCAACTGCTAAAGCACTCAGCAAGCAAGAGTGGTTTTATGATGCGCCACAGAGTTTTATCCTACAATGTGTAGAGTTAGCCCTGACACGAAATTTTTTTGGCTATAAAAACGAGCTCTTCCTCCAAGTGACGGGAACGTCAATGGGAGCTACAATGGCTCCGAGTGTGGCATGCATTTATGTGGGGCAGTTTGAGGAGCACGTCATTGATTCAGATCATAACCTTTTCAAGGAACATCTACGTCTGTGGAGGCGTTATATCGATGACGTGCTCCTCATCTGGTCAGGAGAAGAAAACTGTCTCCTCCAGTTTCTCAACTGGTTAAATACGCAAGACAGGAGTTTGCGTTTTACTTGGAACTACCATCGGACGAATGCAGTGTATCTAGATCTGGATATTGAGGCCTCAGACGGAAAATTTGAGACTAGAGTACACCAAAAACCGACAGACAGAAATTCCCTCCTGGCCTACCACTCCTACCACCCTCGAGCCCTCAGGGACAATCTCCCGGTGGGTCAATTCATGAGGTACAGGAGGAACTGCTCGAAGACTGAGGCTTATAGGGAACAAGCCATAGACCTGAGTAATAGGTTACAAGCCCGGGACTATCCACGCAAAATAATCCGTCAAGCCAACAAAAGGGCGCTAAATACACCAAGGAGAGCACTCTTAGAGTCAAATAAAAAAGAAAAATCTGAATGTATACCAGTGGTCATGACTTTCGATCCGCTGGCCACAAAAATCCGACAAGCCATCAGGAAACATTGGCCCCTCCTTAGCACGCAGGACCATAAGATGCCACCTCCCCGTTTTGCTTTTCGAAGGGCCTCCAATCTAAAGGACAAACTTGTCCACACCAGGATGATAGAGGAGAAAAAGCCAGAAGCCTCGACGGTGCCTAACGGCCACTACCCCTGTGGCAATTGTTCCGTGTGCCACATCATGAATAAATGCAACACCATCCAGCTCAAATCCGGAAAAACCTGGACGTTAAATCACTTTAGCAATTGCAATACTACGAATGTAGTCTACAGATTGAGCTGTGAATGCGGCCTTGAATACATCGGCCTTACGACACGTAAAATCAAGCTTCGTATTCAAGAACACTTGAGCACGATACGACAGGGCAAACTAACGACAAAATTAGTGCAACACTATCATCGTAATAAACACACCTTTACATGGGTAGTACTGGAAAGAGTGATGGGTGAGGCACAGTCTATGGAAAAACGGTTGGCAACCAAAGAAGCGCGCTGGATTTTCCAAGAATCTAGCGAACAACAAGGACTTAACGAGTTACTGGAATGGAATAAACTACGATAACCTAGTTGTTTCCTGGCTTAACAATCTAAAATCCGATGACATATAGATCACACTGTAAATATAGGAATTATTCATTTATCTGATTCAATTTGATAAGTGGTACTTTTGATAATTATATCAGACACTCAGGGTAGCTGACCCTTGCCTTTTTAACTGTAAATACTGAGAGCATCCCTCCACCTAAATTCCTGGCCTTTAGCACACTATTAATATACTATTAAAGTAGGTCCTTAATGGGCATTAGGAATTAAACGAGGTGATAATGAACAGACTGAAGTGTGTTTCTCCCTTGGAGCCAGCTATAATTGTTGTGAAGCTACACTGTTCCAAGATGGCCCCCATGCTTTTTTCTGGGAGGTGACATTTGTGCTTGAGGACCGGTAATGTTTTCCGATCCTCTATATCCCCCGCGGAGGCCAGAGTGTTCTGTCTTTATGTTTGTCCCACCGCACAACAATATAATAGGATGCACAAAATATAACAGAATACTAATATAAACAATTTTATGACATCAGATGCTTGCCGGCGGGGACGATCACGTGATTTGCGGATCCAATCAGCGACTTGCTACTCACGTGGTGTTACCGCCCAATCACAGCCAGGCAATGCGGAAATACAGATAAATACACTACGTGCCCTACTCACGGCGCTCCGGTGCTGAGGAAACGCCGTTTGAAGTCCCTCCACTAGTAAGCACGCAGATGCAGGACAACATAATGTTAAGACGGTGAGATTAGAAAAGCTGATTTTAATGCGTGCCCTTATGGCGCTTTTCTTCCGTGTCTCCTGTCCAGGCGAACATAGAAGGGAGGCGAGACCACACTTACCGATTGGAAGTGGGTCTAAGAGTTTTCACAGAGCCAGTTTGGTAATGGTATGAAAGCTAAAGATGTCTCTAGGTAAAGAGCAATTTTTGTCTATTACTGGGTGCAATGTAGAGTTAAATATGCAGTAATGCTACAGGCAGCTGTCTACATATATATATATATATATATATATATATGTGTTCTATGTTTTTGATTTTAAGCACTTTAAAGCACAGTATTGCTGGCAGTGACACCTTTAATGTACGTTTGCCCTGAAGAAATTGCCTGATACAATACCTAAGGCAATGAAACATGTCGGCTGTGGGCTGAGTATGAGACGATAGGTAGTATTCATAACTCCCCCTTTTACATTACATGTTAACTGCAATGCAACAAGAAAATATAAATAAAGAAAGAGTTGTATCTTGTTGCGCAGTTTTGTGTGTGTTATATGTTGAACGTTGTTAGTCTGTGTCACATATATGTTGTGTGTACACTGCACCATTCACTGTCTCTTTTTTTTACTTTGGGTTTTGGACACGTTTGCGTTAAGCTATTTGACACCGATGATGAGAACAGGGCCGACCTGGTGAGTACCAACCAGGGGTCCCATTGGTGGTGCGCCCGTGAGGTGTCATCTAGCTATTCACACCTTTTTCTAAATGTTGTCCTTCTAGTGGATGTTTGTACTGTGTTGTTCGGGTTTCTGTTTATCAGAGATGGGCTTATTTTTAGTTTTGGCAATAGACTGAAACAGAGTTATAATTTCTACAATTAGAGATATTATTAGAATGCTCTTCTGACAATCTAGAACTGTTTATAGTCCCACATATTTCTGTGTTGCCTTGAGGACTAGGTCAATTTTTGATTATCGTTTGATTGAGTGGAGGGCGATCTAGTCCTTGTTGTCCCTCTTGACTCCTATAGTTCGAATATAAGCTATCCTGTGTCTGCCTGCTCCCCATATTAGTGTACCAAGGAGTGAGTCTAAATCACGGAAGAATGCTCTGGGTGGGATTACTGGCAGGTTTGTGAAGTGATACAAGAGCCCTGGGACTATTATAATCTTGGCTAAGGCCACTCAGCCTATCAGGGCCAGTGGGAGGTTATCTAGAACCCAACCACCAATCTGATTCCGGCTAGCGCTCTGCGGTGATTGCCCTCGAAAATGTTGGATAGGGAATAGTATAGATGCACACCGAGGTAGCGGGGGGCATCTACACACAAGTGTAGACCCTGCTCGCCCAACCTAAATTCCTGAGGAGCAAGGTCGGGGTGCAGTGGATAAACTGTGGTCGTGTCCCAGTTTACTCGAAGACCGGACGTCTTTGTAAATTCCGCCAGTGTTGTCCTTATGGATGTCAGGTCTGTGGTGATGTCCCAGATATATAATAATAGGTCCTCCATGTACATGGAGATACTGTGCACGGTGTCCGCCATGGGTATGCCCCAGTTTTCCCCCTCCCGGCACAATTGTATGGCGAGGGGCTCTACTGTGAGGGCGAATGACAGGGGTGAGATTGGGCAGCTCTGCTTCGTGCCTCTCTCTACAGCAAAGGGTGATGATATGTATCGTCCCATACGGATGCGTGAGGTGAGTTTGGTGTACAGAAGTCGCGTATATGCTAGGAGGATGGGACCTATCCATGTCCGATTTAGAACAGAGAATAGGTATGGCCATGTGAGAGTGTCAAAGACCTTCTTAAGGTCTATGATGAGACAGGCCGCTCTAGGGAACGTGATGCTTACCTGATCTTGAATGTGAAATAATTGACTTATATTTTGAGATGTATTTCTGCCGGGAACAAAACCACATTGGTCTGGGTGAACCAGGGGTCGTAGAATTTTGCGTGTAGCGGTCTGCCAATATCTTCCCTAGCACTTTACAATCAGCTGACTGCAGTGTCAATGGGCAGTAGGAGGCCATCTGGCGTGGGTCACGATTGTGCTTCGGGAAGGTTACGATGACTGATTCCCGAAGGGAACCGGGCAGTTCTACCTTCTCTAGAGCAGCCGCAAACATTTCCACAAGTCGGGGAACGAAAAGGGGGGAGAAGGTTGTGTAGTATTCCAAGGGAAAGCCCTCCAATCCTGGTGCCTTGTTGCGCACCAGTGCGCGGATTGCTTGGGTGATGTCAGTAGATTGTATCTCTGTATCTAGCGCAGTTTGCTCTGCCTACTTGATTTGAGGGATTGTCAGTGGGTCAAGGAATTGATTGATCGCTACCAGTCTGGTCTGTTCTGGATTGCGGTATACCTTAGTGTAGTATTGTTGAAATACTACTAGGATTTCTGTTTGTGAGCGCAGTATATTTCCAAGGGGATTTAGCACTTCGGTAATGGGTTTTACCTCTGTGTCCTGTTTAGCCAGCCATGCAAGCAGTGTGCCTGTTTTATACCTTTCCTTGCGCAACCTGGTCTCATATGCCTTAAAGTTGTACCTGTGTAAGTCGGTGATGGCTGCCAGATGATCCGTCTTTGCTTTGCTACTTGGGCAATAGTTGCCTTGTTTGCGTCTTCTTGTTTGGTGAGTGTGGCTAGTGTCGTTTCAGCTAGTGTTAGTGCTCGTTCTAGTGTCCGCTTCACCCCTACTATTTGTTTTATACATGCTCCCCTGGCCACTACTTTAAATGCGTCCCACTCTAATAATTTTGATGTTGTCATGTCCTTGTTATGGAGAAGTATTCCTGTATACTTAGAGCTTGCTCGTGTTTGAAAACGTGATCTGTCAGGCGGTGGTGCAGTAGTCTCCATGTGGGAACAGGGGGATGGGGAGGTCTCAAGTGTAGGCGTATTATGTGAGCGTCATGGTCGGAAAGAATTCGGCCGAGGTAATCCACATGCTGAATTTTGGGTATTAGCGATGCTGTGCAAAGGACTATTTCTAGTCTGACCCACAAATTGTTTGGGATGGAGTGACACGAGTATAGCCAGGCCTGTGGGTGGTGCGCACTACATGCATCTATGAGTGCCCATCGTGTGACCCAGTTTTCAAAGCGTTCCATTTGCTTATGGGCAGGAGAATGTAGGGGCAGGGTGGGATCGGTCTAGGGCGAGATTTAGTGTACAGTTGTAGTCAACCCCTGATATCCATGGTATGGATGCAAATTGGGCCAGAATTCCTATAAGGTAGTCCCAGAACCTATCCTGCTCAACATTTGGGGTGTGTATGCTGCCTAATAGAATTGGTTGCCTGTCTAGAAGCCCCTCCATTAGGGCATACCTTCTCTTCTTGTCTATCACTCCCTTGTGATCTCTTGGAATGGGGTGCCAGGTCTGATCCAGACTAGCGCTCCACATGCATAGGTGGAATAGGAAGTGGCACATATGGTTCCCCGCCACTTGGCCCGCAATTTATCTATTTCCGGTGTGGTTAAGTGTGTCTCCCCTAAGAGTATGATTCATTCGTCCTGGCTTTTCGTGTAGGAATAGATAGCATAACGTTTGATTGGTGTATGAAGGCCTCTCACATTTAACGTTAAATAACTGACGTCTGTGTGCTGTGTTCTGACGCCCATTTTGTGTTGTCTATGCAAGCTGGTATAATGAATCCTGTCTGGAAAAGAGTGCCCGTGCAGTGTCCATCAATGTAGCAGTCATAGGTATAGCTCGGTGTCGCCTGCCCGCGTAGCATATTTACCCTGTTGTGTGTATGTCCATGTGGGGAGGAGATTAGATTCAACGGGAAGGTGAACAGATAAGTGGGATAGGGAAAAAGTCCCAATACCAAGGACGAATCGCTGGGGGTGATATGTCCAAACAGACTTCCATAACAGAGGAGAGTGCTAATATGTTACATTGGGGTGGGGATGTATGTTTGCAAGGCAGGTCCATGTAGGGGCTTTTGCTGGATCAGTGATCGTCGTCTGGACTGTGAACAATCTGAGGAAATAGAAATTTCATGTGGCCAGTGTGTCCCCCCCACTCGCACCCTATCTGTGTACCTATGCCCCATGTATGTTCATGTTATCATGTAATTCCCTTCCCATGCCTGTAATAATAATGCCCCTGCATTTCCGTCTAATGTTGGCCTGTCAGTTATTAGGCCTTTCATGAATGAAAACGTTAATTCTGCACTGAAGTCTACGTTGCCAATGCATTTACATCGTACACGTTTAAAAGTCGAGAAGCACGCGTTTTTGTGGCCCAACCGAGCCAGGCCCTGAATTCAGGCTCCGAGCCTCTTCTGACTCTGAAAGCTGCAGTTTAGGTATGCATCCCTGACCTCTCCCTTACTCCCTGCTCAGCCGAGAGGTGCCCGGCCTGGCCTGCCTGCCAAGACGGTATTTTGCCTACAGTTATCTGCTCAGCTCTGCAAAAACACATTCCAGTCTAGTGAAGGAGGTAAACATATTCTGCCTGCAGAGCATAGGGCCTAGCCTTCCTGTCTCCATGCAAGTGATTTACTGAACCCGTTGCCATAGAAGGCCCATGGCCCCACGCAATGCACGATGAAATATATGCACACACTAGCATTTAGTGATGAACAGCTTTTGCTCGAGAGACCTTTACTTCAGACAATACATCCTCCAAACACAAGATATCAGATAATGACGAAGGTGCAGGTCGTTCTGACATTCCAGACTCCAGACTCCTCTACTAGTGCTAAAGTCAGCTCCCCCCAGCTCTCCCCAGTTACACGTCATTTCTACGTCATGACCAGTTACGCGCACATGTAGGGTAAAGGTTTCTGCTGACCCTGCAGACCTCCACTATGCATCCACCCACCTACGACACACCTATGACTCGTCAAGTGAACACCCACGTGTACGCCTCCTTACACGCCTTCTTTCACGCCCATGTGTTCTTATCTCTTTCACTTGCTCCGCCTGGAGTGTCCCGCCTTCTCTATTCATTTCAATTGTATGGCTTTACTACATATAATGTGTTATGTGAATAAAACGTTAGATATCCCTTCCTGAACCTAAGTGGTGATGGAACCCGATTCTCCACTGGCTCGAGTCATTGAAATAAAGCCCTTTCGACTCGGACACCATGGACTGTGCCTCTCATTTTTATGAGATATCCTTATTCTTTATTAATGTATAGAAACTATGTCCGGGTAATTTTATTTACCACATAAATCTGGTGCCCGAACAGGAACAAGTCCCCTTCCCCACGCGCCGGTGATGTAGGTGCAGCCCCCTGCCCCCTTCTATAGCCGTGACGGACTTCCAGTGTGCACGTCAGCGGGATTTCCCGCCAACTCCCTCAGGCCCACGGAGGAGACGGAGACTGCGACCAGGCATCCACACGAGGCGGTGAGGATTGCGGACCATCCCGACCAGAGCCCAAGCCGAGAGAGCAAGGTCCGAGGTATCCCAAGGCCCACCTGTTCCGAGGCGCATGCGCAGCAGTAGCAGCAAGAATCCGTAGCAGTCCAGTATCAAGTATCAAGTTTCGAGGCCTTCTGTTTTGCTTCCCGGTGAGTACCGTTGTTGGAAACGCATAGAGACGGGTTCATTTATTTGAGCCCGGTCAATACGGGTCTGGGTACACAGATCCGGTAAAGACGTGTCCATTTAGGTGGATGCGGTAAAGACGTGTCTCTTTATGGGACCGGTATGACTGTACTGTTCTAGCAGTGCATACGGTAAATGAGGTTATTTTAGGATGATGTTTTTCTATGTACTAGTTAGTATCTGTTTCTAATATTTTAATGTCGTGGTATGAATGATTGTTTTCAGTCTATTATTGTGCTTATTGTGTTTCCGTTCAAGCCAGTTCAAACATGCCGCTGTTTTTGAAATTACGTCAGATAGGGACCAGGAAAGGGATACTCGAAGAGGCAGTTCCCGTCCCGCCTAGGGACACTCCTGGACATTTTATGTACCACAAGCATGGCCTAGATGCCATACTGTATTTAGATCTATGGGTAGATTACACGAAGGATCTGGAAGAGAAATATAGATGGCCTGTCTCGGGGACATGGGATGCTGAGTGCATCATGAGAGTAGAGGAAGCACTGTGGAAAAAGAAAGCTAGACAATCCCAGAAAGATGCCATAGAGATGAGGCGTTAAGAAGCGCATAGAAGAACAGAGAAAGAAATCCACAAAGCAGAGAGAAGTAGAGAAGCATCAGAAAAAGCTAAAGAAAAAGAGCTAAAGGAAGAAGGTGAACGGGTTAAGGTAGAACAATTAGATAGACAAAGAAATGCCCTTATTAAAGGCATGTATCCCCTGCTCGCCGACGGCCTACCTAAAGCGACCCCGGAAGTACCCAGTAACTTGCCGCCACCACTGATCCCGACTAAACTCCGTAGTCATAAACAGACCGCAGCGGACATTTTTCTTTCTTCCTATTTAGACGACGCTGCTCCAGAGTATGTAAATGAAGATTTACCTCCTCCCAACCCTATCAATTCTACCAGCCCTACTAATCCTCCTGCCACCCTCCCTACCAATCCTTTTCACTCATCAACCGTAGTACAAGATCAACCCGCATTACCAGCGGCAGCGCTGGCAGTAAAAGCCGACTCAAGCTAAGGCGACTCAAGTCTAGGAGCATCGGGAGGGGGGCCCTCTGGAGACATACCGCACACCCCACCACCAATAAAACGAACACTACGAGACATAGCACTGCAACACACGCCAAAACCAATGACATTAGCATCCCTTAGACAGTCACTTACCGATTGTATATATGATCCAGTACCGGGTGAGGGCGCAATGCTCATATACTCAATACGTTTAAGACGTGTTGCAGACTATTTTACTACTTTACCGGACATGAGGGAATATTTAGACAGAATATACCATTTCATCAGAACGGGGGAGGGACCAGAAAGTATACATGAGGCCATGGCAAATAGAAAAGTGGAGCTTCAACGCATTCTCTTTAGGTGTGGGCAGAAAATCCGTTCCGCTCGCGGATTTTGCGGATTTTCGGGAAATTCGCAATCCGCGAGATTCGCGAATCTCCCGCAAAATCCGCAAATCCGCGAGCAGCGGATTTTGCTCGCACTGCTCGCACTGTTCGCGTGAGTTCGCGCCCCGCGAATAAGTGCAAAATTGCAGAAATACGCTCTTAGCAAAACTGAAAGTAACTACTTACCAGGTTCAAAAGTTCAGGCTCATCATTAGTAGCCATTTCCTGTAGTGCTTCCTGAGGGGCCCCTCCAGAGTTCAGTTGCCAGTTGAAACTATTATGTGACCCTGCTCTGAACCTCAGAATAGTTACACATATGCCACAAAGGTCCTGAATTACAGCTAAGGGAGACAAGCAGGAGCCAGGCTGGAAGTTAAAATCCATTAATCAGCCCCTAATTCATTATTGTCAGTTGGGGCAGGGCAGGTGTTGTAACTAATTTTGCAACAATGAAAGCACTTAGCAAGTGCAAAAGATCACTAATCAGGGCGCACTAAGGAAGCAGGTGCCAGCTAAAAAAATATTCTGTGACACATTAATCAGCCCCAAATTAATTCAGGTCACTTGAGGCAGGGAAGGTGTGCTTTGCTTTGCCGAAAATAATGTACACTGGACAACCAGAGGGTGTGGTGATGAAACAGAGGGTGGCATGGGTGGGCCAGAGGGTGGCATGAGTAGTCAGAGAGTGGCAGTGGTGACAGAGAGTGGCAGTGATGAAGAAGAGTGTCCCAAACAGGCTGGACACGTAGAAACAACAAGTTCGCAAAACTTGCGACCCGACAGGTAAGTTCGCAAATTGCGAAATTGTAAAAACCCTCGCGAACTGGCAGAAACACGGGCGAACACAAAAAAAAAAAATCCGCAAATTCGCGGGAATTCGCGGATTTTGCGGATTGCGAATCCGCAAATCCGCAAAATTCGCGAACGCGAGATCCGCAAAATTCGCCCATGCTTAATTCTCTTACAGTTCTTGGTTAATTGTTTGATCAGGGAACGAGACCAGCCAGATAAAGAAGTAACTAAAGGTATGATGAACTGGAGTGACAATATAGCTGTTGGTAAACATGATACACAGAATAGAGTAGAAAGCATGTACAGGAAAATTCGTAAAGAAATTCTTGATATACACAAGAAAGAACAGGCCGAGAAACAAGCTGAGAAAGAGGACGACGAAGTCTCAGAGGACGATGATGCAGTAACAGAGGAAATAAATAAAATGAATTACGTAGGTAGGGCAAGACCGTTTGATAGACCCATACGCCTAGATTACAATAAACGTTCTCTCTCTCCAATACCAGAACGATATTCTCTCGAACACCTATTCCAAGCAACTGAACAGGCACTGAAAAAACGAGTGGGTAGTAGTGAACTTAGTACTATGCATGAGCAGGAACTAGCCCGGTCAGCAGTCCAATGGGCTTGTAATTCCAACATATATAAAGATGACATAGTAGCGCAAACATTTTTGAGTCTTCCTCCGGTAGAACAGCGTTTAGCTGGTATTTACATGATTCAACATCTCATCACACTGTATGAGAGTCAGCATTCTGATCCAGCTCCCTTGTATAAAATACTGGACGATTTACTCCTGGAAAGATGGAGAGGCCTAGGTACCGAATTAATAAATGTAATTCTAGATCAACGACACAAGTACTTGACTTTTCTGACCCCGCATGTGATTCCTGCCCCGCACCGAGAAAGAAAGACCTTTTACATAGACAGACAGAATCCCCTACGAGAGGTTCATCCTGTTAAAACCCCGGGGGGTGCGCTTCAACGAGTATACGTTTACACACCCTTGACGAAAATGGAATTATTGGAAATGAAAAAATTACTGCCGTGTCATGATAAAGACCCAGGGGGGTTCCACCGTGAGTTAAAAGACATGCTCCGCATGGGGGAGTACACATATGCTGATACCATTAAATTATTGAAGGTACTGTTACCAGCAGGCATTTATGAAAAGCTTAAAGAAAAAGATTGGGAGGTGGGAGAGAAAAAGATCAACTGGACAGAATTAGAAGACGAAGATAAAACACGAGCCCCAGGTGTTGGTCTTGGGGACAAAGCTAAAGAACTACCCGAGCTATTAATACAGGTATTGCCGAGATTGTTGACTACCAAAAAGGAAGATTGGGATGCTATTTCAGCCTGCAAACAGAAACAAGATGAAGACACTGGTGATTTTTATTCTAGATTCGAAAAATGTTTTCTTATTAACAGTGGCCTGAAGACAAGTAGTGAATCGTACCCGCATCTTTTTGTGAGCAAATTAGTAGAGAATTCCTTACCCCAGATCAAAAATAGAGTACTGAAGGTTGAGAGTACCTGGCAAGCAAATAGCCCTTCCCAAATGTTACAAATGTTACAGTATCACCAGAATCGAATTAGAGAAGAACAGGAACACGAAAAGAGACGCATGAAAGATACGAAAATGAAAGTACTAGTTGCTCAATCAGTTCCAGCCGATGGCCAGAAAAAGGGCGCGGCACCTGTCAAAGGGAACTGCAACTACTGTAAACAGCCAGGTCACTATATAAATGAATGTGCTGTCCTGAAACACAATATAGCTACAGGCAAGACAAAAGAAAGACCGCGTCCTCCTAGACAGGATAACATCCCGCAGAACACGCAAACGCCACAGAACACGCAACAGACAGTAGCTGTACCCCAACCCATTGCTGCCACACAACATGTCACGCAACAAATGTACCAGTACGCACAGTCAGACTACCCAGATTATCAACAGTACTCATGAAACAGCCTAGAGAGGGAGGTTGGCTTGCCCCTTATTGAGGTTCCTGTAGATCAAGAGGGCCCCTATGTGCATAGTCATGTATTGGGGAAAGACAGAAAATTTCTGATTGACACAGGGGCGAGCAGAACTACCATCAGTCATGACGAGGTTCCAGGGGCACCCCTCTCAGGCTCACAGAATATTTCCCTGGGATTTTCAGGAAAGCCTATTGTTAACGAAGTGTCAAAGCCAGTTTCCCTAGAAGTTGGTCCATTGTCCCGCACTACCGACTTGTTGCTTACGAAATCATGTCCAGAAAACTTTTTTTTTTTTTTTTTTTGGCGTTTAAAACTGCTTTATTGATATGAGCACATAAGGATACACAGCTTGATGTGCCTACAACCCGGAGGCCAGCAGCGATAGTGGAGCAACATTACACAGCCCTTGAGCCGGCATCCCGGGGGCCCGGCGGCACGTTACAAGGAAAAGGCTTCGTACAGCGCTGTCCGGCGGGGCAGGCCAAGGAAGGATGTACTGCAGCCAAACAGGTTTTGTGTGAGCAGGATGAGAATCTCGCTCCTAATGTTTTGTAACTAGTAGAACAAGAAAAAAGAAAAAAGAAAAAAATCCCCAACTTTTTAACAAGGTTACGTGTGCGAAGTGATGCATTACAGTGCGATTACAATGTATTAAAGTGGTGGAGTGTGGTGGTGTCGCCAGGCGCTGGTGCGTAGGGTGGTGAATGTCTAGAAGTCAATGGCCTAAGGCGTTGGCCGTCCATGGGGCGAAAGTGCAAAGCTGCTAGTGAAATGTAGGATAGCGCCCTCCAGAGGAGGGGGGGGATGTCCGGTGGCGCGTCGGAAGGGAAGGTCGGTCATAGGTGGGGGGAGGCGAGGGGGGCTGTACCGTGGAGACCAGTGTTACGCCTTCCACGGGGAGACTGCAGGGGCATAGGGATCCCATAGATGGAGGAAAACAACGTGTGTCATGTATCGCCGGGTAGCAATAAGGCGAACAAAAATGCTAATGGGATTGGGAGGTAGTGGGCCCATCGTCTGACGTCGTGTCATCATCCGAGCGCTGTAGCAGGTAGTGTACTAGTGGGTCCCAGATATTCCTAGGTCTGCTCGTGAGAGGCAATAATTCCGAAAAAGTGTTATGCTGATCCTGGCAATATGTTAAGTCAGTTAGCCAATCCTTGAACTTAGGCGCCCTGCCTCTGCTCCATCGGCAGGCGACACGGCGCTTGGCTAGGAGGAATGCTATATCGACAAATTTTCTGCTTCCCTTGGATATGTGTGTCGTGCATCCAAGGATGGCCACCAAGGGGTCCGCGGGGATCTCCTCACCCACCATCTGCACAACGGCCTCGATGACTTGTCGCCAGTAGTCAGCAATTTGGGGGCAGGACCATGCTAAGTGGAGAAAGTCAGCGTGTTCTGCGCGGCAGCGTTCACAGCGGTCATTATCAGCCAGCCCGAATCTGTGTTTCCGGGCCGGGGTGTAGTAGACCCTCTGCAAGTATTTATAGTGTATTATTTTCAATCTGCAACTGGCAGAGATGCGGGAGGTCAATGCGCAGCAGTATTGCCACTGATCATCCGAGATCTCTGTGTCCAGTTCCTCTGACCAGCGCATTCTGGCGGCAGAGACCGATAGGGGGGCAGCTCCCCGACATTTGCGGTAGAGCCCAGAGACCAGATGGGCCCCATCTTGAGATTCTAGGAGATGGTGTAGCGGTGGCAGGGGCACAGGTTCAGTAGGGTATTCCGGAAGGATGTCTCGCATCCCCGCGCGCAATCGAATATAGTAAAACAGCTCGAGGGGCGAGTGGGCATGCGATTGGAAGAAGAGGTCCGCTGTTTTAAACATTCCGTTGTGGAACAAGTCACCCCAAGAGGAAATGTGCAGTTTGTTACAGAGCTGGCGAAACCCAACTTCCGACAGCAATGTAAGGTTTGGGTGGTAGGTCAGAGGAAGCTTAGGAGAATAGGGCAGCGCGCAGAGGAGTCGCTGGGCGATCCGTCGCCACGCGTCCAGGGTGCAGGAGACCGAGGTGTTCGCTGTAGGGATGGAAGTCTCGGGACAATGCATCAGACCGTTCAACGGGAGTGGGTGTGCTATCCAATCCTCCACTGCTACGTGAGGCATGAAGGGGGTGGGAGCCATCCAATGGTAGGCAAAATGCGCTTGCGCGCACAGGTAATATGTCTCGAAATCTGGAATGTCGAAGCCACCCTGGTCGTAGGGAAGGGTCAGCGTGGACCACTTCAGCCGGGGAGATTTGCCCCCCCAAAAAAGTCTGCGCAATTCGGCGCGAAGTGTCCTGAAGAAGAAGGCCCCCGGATAATATGGGATGTTTAGGAAAAAGTACAAAAAACGGGGTAATATCACCATTTTAATAAGGGAGGCCCTGCCAGCCATGGAGAGTGGCATCGTGATCCACCTGTCGACAGAAGCGGTCAATTTGGTTATAGCCACCCCATAATTGGAGCGAAGCGTTTCATCTTTGTCCCGTGCGATGCGGATCCCCAAATAACGAAGATCGTCTTTGCACCACACCAACGGATAATCTAACGGAAAATCAGCCACCGCATCAGTTAGGGGAAAAAATTGTGACTTGGCCCAGTTAATATGAACGCCTGATAGCCCCCCGAACAGGACGAATTCGCGGAGCAGGGGGTTGAGGTGTAGTTCCGGGAATTTGACATACAGTGTGATGTCATCCGCATAGAGGGACACATCTATTTGCCGCTGCAGGCATTGAATCGCTCCCTCCCGGTGTAATTGGCGGAGGCGGCACGCTAATGGTTCAACCGCGATTGCAAACAACAGGGGTGAGAGCGGGCATCCCTGGCGAGTGCCTCTGGTAAGACTGATAGGCGGCGATAGCTTCCCATTGATCAGTACTTTCGCCGTGGGATCCGTGTATAAGAGGCGTACCCATGCCAAGAACAGTTTAGGGAACCCCATGCGGCCCAGAACCGAGAAGAGGTAAGGCCATTCGACGGAGTCGAACGCCTTGGTGGCGTCAAGGAACACAGCCGCCACAGGGACATCAGGGTGGACAGAGCGTAGCAGAGAAAACAGGGTGCGCAGATTATGGGAGGTGGATCTGCCTGCCACAAAGCCAGATTGGTCGGGCAGGACGATTCTAGTCATCAGCAGTGATAGTCTTGTGGCGAGGACCTTAGCAAGGATCTTCACATCACAATTTAAAAGGGAGAGTGGGCGGTAAGAGTCACAGGAAGTAGGGGCCTTGCCAGGTTTCAGAAGGGAGGTGATAACCACTTCACGCATGGATCGAGGTAGTCTACCCTCAGCTAACGATTCAGTGAAGACTTCGTTAAGTACGGGTGCCATAATATCAATATAAGCTTTGTAAAATTCGGCTGGGATGCCATCGAGTCCCGGGGCCTTCCCATTCTGTAGGGACATAATGGCTTCGCGAACTTCCTCGAGCTCAAAAGGAGCCGCTAGGAACTCCCTGTCACCGTCGCTAAGCCAGCATAGCGCCACGTCGTTCATATAGTCAGCGTATGGAGCATCAGCTTCTGCCTTCGAGGTATATAGTGCCGCGTAGTGTGTTGTGAATGCAGTCAGTATCCCATCCGACTCTCTAGTGACATTGCCATCCTCATCGATAAGTTCTAATATTGTGTTGTGTTCACGTGGCGCGCGCGTGAGTGAGGCTAGCACTTTACCAGGCCTATCTCCCTCGCAGTATTTCCGGGCCACCCAGTGTTTGCCCCGGTATTTCGCCTCTCTTGCAGTCTCCTCCTCATACTTGGTTAGTGTGTCCCGAAAGGTTGCCCGTAGGAGTGGATCATCGCTCGTCACCATTTGGAGCTCTAGTGCATGCAACTCTTTTTCCAATGTGGTTATGGTTCGCAGAATATCCCGCAGGACCCCATGGCTCTTAGAGATGCAGAATCCCCGAATAGTGACTTTGAAGGCCTCCCATATGTGTTCCACTGATTCTACTGAGCCCTTGTTTCTAGGAAAGAAGTCCCTGATCTCCTCGCCCAACTCCGTGCGAAAGAGCTCATCAAGGAGCGTATTGGGGCTCAACCTCCAGTGCGGCCGTGGACTATCCCATCCAGGAGTCCGGAACCGTAGTCTAACAGGGCTGTGATCCGAATAGGTCCTGGGCAAATGATCGGCCTCTAACAGCTCCCCAGTGACCTCCCGATCTACCAAAAAGTAATCCAAGCGCGCCCAGGACCCGGTGTGATGCGTAAAGTGCGTGCCCTCCCGCCCGTGGGGATGTAGCTGTCGCCAGGCGTCAAATAGCCCACCCTCCTCCATTACCCCCTCCAAAACCTCCCGAGCTCGGGGCTTGTAAGAATTAACACCATCCGCCCTATCCAGGGAGGGCACCAAGGCCAGATTAAAATCGCCTCCCCAGATGACGTGTCGTGCCCCGATGGACACAATCTTGCCCCATAGTGTGGAAAAGAAACCAGGTGAGTCAATATTTGGTGCGTACATTGAGACAAACAAATAAACATCATGCCCCATTCTCCCCCACAACAAAACATATCTCCCCTCCTTGTCCGCCACTTCTCCCATGTGAAAGAAAGGTACGCCTCGGGCAACTAGTATCGCCACCCCTCTAGCATAAGACGAATAGGAAGAAAAAGCGCGAGTACACGCCCATTTCTGTCCAAACGGGGCGTCCCTGCGCGCAGGCAAGTGTGTCTCTTGTAGTAGAGCTATTTGTACATGGTGTCTAGTCAAGTAGGCGATCACATTCCTGCATTTCCGAGCATCGTTCAGCCCACGAACATTCCATGAGAGACAGGTTAATCGCGCAGTCGAGTTCACCGCAGCCATAAGCACTTTGACATTAAAGAAGAAGGCGGCCAAGCGGGCCAAAGCATGGAGTCACAGCCGCAACAGTAGCGCCAGGCCTCACACCACATCAGCATATGCAAACACCAGCTATGCAATAGTAACCTCATAACGTCCGAACCCCCCCCCACCCACCCCAGCATCCCAAACATGCCAGTAGCCATGGAATCCCCAAGCACATCCCCCCCTCACCCCCCTCCCCCCCAACTTCAGAGTGGCAAAAAACCCAACATACAATTGTCCAGTGGGGAACACCCAATTAGGGAACATCTAAAGGTACACGCTGCCACTATCTGGCCCATAGCTCCAGTCTGTACCGCCCTCGGTGGAGGCTAGGGCCAAGAGAGCGGTCCTTGGTATACGTTACCACAGGGGGTGCGATGTCCAGTAAGTCCGATCCACATGGGTCTGCCTAACCGCCAAAAGGTGCGCCAGCACCGACCAGTAGATAATCGTGTTCTTGCCAAGCATCGAAGGTCATGAAGGCAGTTAATCTTCCTGGCGTTCAGGAGGCAGGTCGTCGATCTCCAGGTCGTCCTCAGGTGCCCGGTCGCCTCTGCGCGCCCCTCGGATGGATTTAAAGTAGTCTTCGGCTTTCTGCGGGTTAGTGAAGAAGCGCTGTTTGCCCTGATGAGTAACCCTCAGCTTCGCCGGATATAAAAGTGCATAGTCTATCTGGGCTTCACGAAGTTTCTTTTTTATTGGTAGGAATTTGCGCCTTTCATCCTGAACCATTGGTGTAAAATCAGGATAAATGGAAAAGGTGATGCCTTCGTACCTCAGCGACCTCTGTGTCCTGGCCGCTCGAAGAGCCGTGTTGCGGTCCCGGTAATTCAGAAGTCGAGCGATTATGGGTCTCGGTGGTAGGCCAGGCTGGGGCATAGGTGCCAGTGATCGGTGAGCCCTTTCCACTATGAATTGCGAGGAGAAGGCGTCCTCCCCTATTGAGCCCTTGAGCAATTTCTCCACATAGAGTTCCATTCTGCCTGTGGCAGTGGATTCCGGCACATTGGTAATGCGAATGTTATTGCGGCGGCTGCGCGCTTCTAAGTCCTCATTCTTCGCCGCAATGACACGGAGGAGGTTATCCATTCTCGCTAACTGTGTTGCGTGGGTCGCAGCGGCGTCGGTGTTGTCGGAGATCCTTTGCTCCGCAGTCGTAAGGCGTTCTTCATGGCAATCCACTTTGTGGACCAGGGCGTCCAGTCGAGCCGTGACTCCATCCACTTTCTCTACCACGGTAGCGAAGCCCTGTCGCATTTCCTGTAGAAGGCTGGCGATATCCGCAGCAGGGGCATCAGACTGGGCAGGCTGCGGGGGTGGGTCACCAGGACCCTGACGCGTCTGCGTCGATGTGTGGCCCCTACGAGTGCTATCAAAGCTTAGTTTGGGCTGGCGAGCGTCCGGGCGCCCCATGATGATATTTCCAAACAAGTGAGGGTCCAGATAGGATAGCGAGAACAATAGTGGCCAAGCGGGCGGTCAGCAACCGGTTGTGTATCAGGAGTGACTCAGAGGCTGGAGTCCATCAGCGACGCAGAGTGCGCGCAGTGACACAGGCAGCGTCATGTGGTCAGCAATAGGTCTATGGTAGCAGATGTCCGCCGTTCATTCAGCAGTAGCCCTAGGTGCCGGTCAGGCTGCGTGGGCGCCGAAGTGCCAGTCTGTGCGCCAAGTCTTCAGGCCAGATCCCCTTCGCCAGCCGTCACCACGTGTAATGCAACGCACCAGGTATCCCTGTGGGGGAAGGGCAGTCAGGCCTCTTGATGGCTGTTGTCCCCGCTGCCAGTGGCCGCCGGCTCTATGGCAGTCCGTGAGCCCGGAGCGCTATCTGCAGCATGGGGGCTCCGCCCCGCCCCAGCAGCTCCGCTGTCTCACCTCTGAAATCCGGGACCGGCAGGCAAAGCACACAGCTCCGGGTCCGCCGCAGCTCCGGGGACAGGCACGGCCGCCGGCCGGGCATCAGACGGCTCGCCGGAGG
The DNA here is from genome assembly GCF_964263255.1 of Lissotriton vulgaris. Taxonomy (NCBI): domain Eukaryota; kingdom Metazoa; phylum Chordata; class Amphibia; order Caudata; family Salamandridae; genus Lissotriton; species Lissotriton vulgaris. Next base: position 824,484,014 of record NC_141685.1, on the reverse strand, counting down.
CAGGTCGTGCAGCGGAACGGCAATGCTGCGTTCAGGAGGAATTCAAGCGCAGGAGGAGAAGCGCCGCTCTCTCTCTCAGCCTGTACCGTGGTCCGACCCGGAGGAACGAGCAGGCAGAATGTCCGTGCGGCCCTTCGGCCTCGTGGCGGCCTCCGGGGTCGCGTAGCTGCGGTGGCCGGGGTCTCTCCTCAGTGCGCTCCAGGGCTGATGTCGGGGAATCTTTGGGAGCCCGTATCTTCGGCTCCGAGCCTCCCAGCCGCTCCAAACTTCAGACGAGTGTAGGAGGCACTCCCGTGATGCGGGGACCGGGTTTCTGGGGGTCACACTGTCCCCGTGGCGGCAGATCGATGCAGGATTAATATCCAAGGAGCGGGAGCTGCAGGTCTAGGCAGCCATTCCGCAAGCGCGCCCTCTAGCGCCCCCAATCATGTCCAGAAAACTTGCTTGGTATAAAGACATTGAAAGAACTAGGAGCAGTGATTTGTTGTTCTCCGGAAGGAGTGAGATTGTTTTTACGTGATTTTAAAGGACATTATGTGTTGAGAGATTTTGACCCCAGACTCCAGAATGTACCACAGCATTTATGGGCGCAAGGTCCGACTGATGTAGGTTACATGCACATTACGCCATATCGTGTCACACTCAAGCAAGGAGTTGTACTGCCACGAATCCGACAATACAAGTTACCACCTGATGCTGTAGTAGCATTACTGAAAATTGTTGACGAACTCATGGAAAGGGGCGACCACTCGGTCCCCCCGAACGTATGGTCGGGTGCCCCGATCCCCCCGGGAAACCATTTTGGGCGGGAGGCGTGTCACGGCTGGTATGCCCGAAGCGGCGTAGCCGGGGCGCGCCTTTTCCCGCCCAAGAGGGGTTGTCCTAGACACCTACACCATCGGCCACGCCCTGTAGGCGGTCGGAGGAGGGTCCACGCCCTCCCAAAGAAGAATAAAGGAGCAACAATCCAAGGAAGCATCCTCTTGTTCCTGTGCTTGGAAGCTGCACCTCTTTGTTGCACGTGATCCCGAGACGGAACAAAGAGCCAATTTTGAGAACTTGTAATTTTGTGTTTCTTCTTTCAGCGATTTCGAAGCTTTGATCCAGGACCTCGAGTCGAATATCCGTGAACGATGCCTGGCAAGAAGGTCGGAAAGAAGGTTGGGACTGAACAGATGCTTCGTATGCTGGTAAAGGACATGGCGAACATGAAGAAGCAGATGGCGGCAATGAATGGTACGGGTAGACCGAAAAAAGTCATCGGACCAGCATTGCCGGGAGTAGTCCCTACCGGGAGAGGTAAAAGGGCCAGGAATAGGGTGGCAGGAGGGGAGGCTCCGGTTCCCGAATCACCTCCAGCGAGCCCGGTCAGTCCGGTCGAGGCCCCAGTTCCGGTCCCGAACGCGGGACAACCGATCCCTGTAGTGGTCACACCCGTTAACGAGGGGGATATGCCTCCTGAACTGGCTGCCCAGTTGGCGGCATGGTTGGGCAGGGACAACGAGGGGGCCACGGCCGAGGAGGCCAGGTCGATAATGAAGCAGTTGCGGCAATCGAAAGATGCTGCGAAGGCACCTTGTCATCTTGTTTCCCCGCAGGTTCCCATGGAACAACCAGTATCGAGCGTTGGAACAGCATCGACAACAGTCCCAGCTACTTGTTCGGGTAAGCAGCCGTTGCCAATGGCGGGGGAGGGATCGTTACCCTCAAGGAGGGAAAAAGTGGTTCAACATATCCCGATGGATGTGAAAGAAAGGATTTGGGCAGATAAATATGTGAACATGTTTTCATTGTTGACCGATCACTATGAGATAGAGCATGTTAGAAATCAGAAGGAGTTGTTGCATCCGAGTGTATGGCGTGCAAAGATGGCGGGTTTCAGAGTAGATGAAACGATCGCTAATTGGGCCAGGGCGTTTGGAATGTTCACTGCAATTATGGGGGAACGTAGGCCTGAAGTATTGTCGGAATTAGCTTGTTACCAGACACGTATTATGGAATTCTATGAATCGTACGAAGGCAATCAATGGTTTGGTTATGATAACAAATTTCGTAAGGCCAAGGAGCACGACCCATCCCTGACGTGGGATTGTTTCGACTCCATTTCCTGACAGAAACTGGCTGTTTCGAACTCGGCGAAGTCCCCTTCTTTGGCCGGGAACGGGGCTGAGCCTTCCCGCCATTCTGTGGGGGCGCCCTTTTGGGCGGGCGCAAACAGCGATCAGAACGCAAAGACTAATGGGAACTCAGGTAGAAAAGGGGTCTGTTGGAGCTTTAACAGAGGCAAGTGCACTAGGCCACATGGGGCATGCAAGTTCAGGCATGAGTGTGCAGGGTGCGGACAGTCCTCACACCCCGAGAGTTCGTGCAGAGCCAAGACTGGTGATACGGGAGGTAGAGGAGGCGCCAAACAGGTCTAAAATAGACCGAGGGGCACCGTTACCTACTCCCGTTGATATCATGGCAATGATCCCTTGGCTGAACGAATACCCTGATCATGTCTCCGCAGGGGTGTTGCGAGACGGTTTCTCATATGGTTTCCGCATCCCGGCGGGGGATTTTCGGGGGGAAGCACAATGTAAGAACCAACTATCGGTTCAACAAAATACGGCGGTGGTACAGGCAAAGATTGCAAAGGAAGTGGCCCGAGGTTGGGTGGCGGGACCATATGGCAAGCCGCCAGTTGTCAACTTTGTTTGTTCACCGTTGGGAGTAGTCCCCAAGAAGGACCCAGGTGAGTTTAGGTTAATCCACAACTTGTCCGCTCCTAGGGGTCTTTCGGTGAACGAGGCGATTGACCCGGGAGTTTGTTCGGTGCGGTACGCATCCTTTGATGAGGCCGTCGCCATTTTGAATCGCCTGGGGCCCGGAGCGCTGATGGCTAAATCAGATATCGAGTCAGCCTTCCGGTTGCTCCCGGTACACCCAGAGGATCAGCGTCTCTTAGGTTTTGTGTTTCAAGGACGCTACTACATGGATAAATGTATGCCAATGGGTTGCTCCATCTCTTGTGCATATTTTGAGAAGTTCAGTACTTTTTTGCAATGGGCTTTCACCAGAGCCACGGGTTTTACACTGGTCATGCATTACCTTGATGATTTTCTGTTCCTGGGGGCAGCCGGGGACACGGAATGTGCTCAGGCCTTGAGTGAATTCTGTAATCTCATGAAGGAATTTGGCGTGCCACTGGCACCAGGCAAGAAGGTAGGGCCATCTACTACACTTGAGTTTCTGGGAATTGAGCTCGATTCTGTGGAGGGGTGCTTCCGCTTGCCCAAGGAGAAGGTAATGAAATTAAAGGCCTCGCTCGAAATGTGCCTCGGCGAGAGAAAAGTAACTCTCCATCAGTTGCAACAAGCTGTGGGTCAGCTTAACTTTGCCCTTAGAGTGATACCGATGGCTCGCCCCTTTTTCCCGCTCTATCGCCCAAGCTATGGTTGGCCTCAAGGAAGGGCACCACCGCACAAGACTGTCAGCAGAGGTTCGCCAGGATATGCGCATATGGCTGGCATTTCTGGCGAATTTCAACGGTCGTGTCGTGTGGAACAAACCGCCAGTTTCCTCCGAAGAGCTGGGGTTGTGGACCGACTCGGCAGGGAGTGTAGGTTTTGGCGCCATATTTGGTAATCAATGGTCGGCACGATCCTGGCCGGTGTGGTGGCACGACGATGGGCTCACAGGTAACATTGGGTTTCTGGAGCTGTTCCCCATTCTGGTGGCCTTAAAAACATGGCCAGAGGGGTTTCGTGATCGCTCTGTGGTGTTCTGGTCTGACAATATGACTGTTGTGGAATGTATCAATAATCAGGCAGCACGCTGCAAATGGATTTTGAGATTGCTGAAGGAAATTGTCCTGTTATGTATGAGACTAAACGTCCACTTTAGGGCAAGACACGTGCCGGGTGTACTGAACCAGGCAGCTGATGCACTCTCTCGTTCCCATATGCAGGCCTTCCGGGGTTTTCTGCCCTCAGCGGACTTGGTGGCGGCACCATTTCCCGAAGCTCTCTGGTCTCTCGGTGCCCCGGATTACAAAACCTCGTGGGAGAGAGTCTAGCACCCAGGACAAGGAAGGCTTATGAAGGGGCGTTCCGTTCCTATTGGTCATTTTTGGGTTCAGCTAGGGGGGAGCAGTGGGGGCAGGAGGAGTATGTCCTGAAATTCCTGGTATCATTGCATCAGGCAGGCAGATCAGTGGCGACAGCCAATAGGCACCGGGCCGCCATTTCCTTCATGGCGCGGGCACATGGAATCCAGGACCCCACAGCGTCCTTTCTCGTACAGAAGGCACTGCGTGGGTGGCAACGCCTTGAGGGTCGTAGAGTGGATGAGAGGCACCCGATAGGTCTAGCAAGGTTGTCCCTGTTAATGTCCGTACTCCCTGCGACATGTGCATCTCAATCAGAGACGGTGCTGTTCCGGGCCGCTTTTGCATTAGCATTCCATGGGGCTATGCGGGTAAGCGAACTGGTAGCAAGGAACAAGCAGGATACGGGGGGAGGTCTGTGTCGAGAACACATTCAAATTAAGGGGGAGACAATGGTAGTCTCAATAGCCAGGTCCAAGACCGATCAGGGAGCGATCGGGGACAGTGTGGTAGTCCAGCGGATTCCGGGATCTCCCATGTGCCCGGTAAAATGCGTAGAGGAGTATTTAGCACAGAGGGTGGCATCATGGGGGGGAAGCTTGCTGAGGCACACCGACGCCACCCCACTGACTAGGTTTCAGTTTCAGCGGGTGTTAACAATGGCAATCGCGGCAGCGGGCTTGAACTCGAGCGATTTTGGGACCCATTCCTTCCGGATAGGGGCTGCTACAGAGGCTACAGCCAGGGGTCTGAGTGTTGAAAAGGTGAAACAGTTGGGGCGTTGGTCCTCGAACTGTTATAAAAGGTATGTGCGGTTGCACATGTTGTGAAGCTTATGTCATGTACTCACGCTTCTTGTTTTCTGTTTGGTTTACAGTTTCGCGAGCAGGCTTTGCGGGGCGGACTGTGCAGTTGACCCGACACCTGGGGACCAGCGGTCAAAGATCACCGGCTGAGGAAAGAGTGGTGTGGGTCATTGGCCACTCATACATGAGGCGTGCCGCGGACGTATTCAAAGCAGGTGACATGATTCACGTGGCTGGGGAATACGGGTACAGGGTGACCTTCCACGGAAGGGGCGGGCTCTGTATTGACCAGTTTCAAAGTTTTATTGAGGGACTGTTAGGGCGGACGAGGTCACCGCCATATGTAATCATGGTGCATCTTGGGGGCAATGATTTGGTGACCATTGGTCGACGAGTACTTCTCGAGTCAATTTTGTCCGCAGTAAGTTGGTTGGCGAGAAGGGTTCCGGGGTGCACAATTGCATGGTCACACATGATTCCTCGGAAGGTGTGGCGGGGGGCCCTCTCTGTGTCAGCTTTGAACCAGTCGGTAAAGAAGGTTAATAACAAAATGAGTAGGTTGCTTCGTACAGGTAAATTGCATTGTATTTCACACGGATGTATCCGGGGGGACCATATGTATTTGGAGGATGGGGTCCATTTGTCCCGGGAGGGTAATGTCTTACTCATAGGAGACTTTATAGCTTGGTTAAAGAGTTTACGTAGCCATGACCTTTAGTAGGAGCTTTTGTGGGGGGTCCGGATAGCCGGTCAACTATCCGGCCTGTGGCGGTAAGGTCATGATCGGTGAGCAGTAATTGGAAGATCCCTAGAGGTGGGGCGCCACCCATTATGGATGGGAGCGCCCGGGGGGAGGCGGCCATTGGCCCCTCACACGGGGAGGCGGTACCCTTCTAAGGATGGGACCGCCGAAAGGGAAGGCGGTCATAGGCCCCTCCCTGGGGAGGAGGGGCTACGGGCCCCTCCTTGGAATTTCCCGGGGCCAGGACATCCGCGACGGCGGATGTGGTAAGCAGTGTGGGGTTGGAGGGGGGTCTACGCTACCTTCTAGACACCTCACACGAGTCCTCGGACGACCACCAAGATGGCGTCGAGTAAATATGGGGCCCCCGTTAAGACAAGGGAAATTGGAAGTTGGCACAGAGGTACAGTCCTCTGTGCGCCCGCCCCTCACAAGTAAGGGGGGGAGTTCTGGTATTAGGGATCTGACACCGGTTACGACCTTGCCGTTGGCCCGTAATGTTAGGATGTACAATTTGAATTTTGAGAAATGCATTTACAGGATGTTTTAGAATCGGCTAGGAGAACCTTTGTATTAGAGATGTGTTAAGGTTAGCCAATAAACATCGTAATGTATAAATGAAATTGTACATGATATGAAACTGTTATTTTAATGTTTTCATTTTGTTTCATATTTTAATAAATACGGCCGGGAGGGTAACTCCCTCCGCCTTCCAAAAGTTCAAGAACCGTTTCCGTCTTCCCATTTTTGGGGATTGTGTTGGGAGGGGGTGACGGGTATCCCGGCCATATGGAAAGGGGCGACCACTCGGTCCCCCCGAACGTATGGTCGGGTGCCCCGATCCCCCCGGGAAACCATTTTGGGCGGGAGGCGTGTCACGGCTGGTGTGCCCGAAGCGGCGTAGCCGGGGCGTGCCTTTTCCCGCCCAAGAGGGGTTGTCCTAGACACCTACACCGTCGGCCACGCCCTGTAGGCGGTCGGAGGAGGGTCCACGCCCTCCCAAAGAAGAATAAAGGAGCAACAATCCAAGGAAGCATCCTCTTGTTCCTGTGCTTGGAAGCTGCACCTCTTCGTTGCACGTGAGCCCGAGACGGAACAAAGAGCCAATTTTGACCCACCCACCAGCCCCTGATGACAGCGTTTTTTAGTACAATAATGTCGATTAATGAAGTATTATCTCTTTTCAGGTTGTGTTTAATAAAGTTTGGAATTTTTTGATGTGACAATAAAATGGTTGCTCTGTTTGCATGTACTTAGGGGTGGTATCGCAACTGAGTTGAAAGCGGGTATTGCTTGAATAAAAGTTATAAGTCGAAATGCCCAGCATAACTGTTTATTTCATCCTCATTAGGTTCAAAAATGTCGTATTTAATTTTTGGTCGGGCGGTAAGGTCATGATCGGTGAGCAGTAAATGGAAGATCCCTAGAGGTGGGGCACCACCCATTATGGATGGGAGCGCCCGGGGGGAGGCGGCCATTGGCCCCTCACACGGGGAGGCGGTACCCTTCTAAGGATGGGACCGCCGAAAGGGAAGGCGGTCATAGGCCCCTCCCTGGGGAGGAGGGGCTATGGGCCCCTCCTTGGAATTTCCCGGGGCCAGGACATCCGCGACGGCGGATGTGGTAAGCAGTGTGGGGTGGGAGGGGGGTCTACGCTACCTTCTAGACACCTCACACGAGTCCTCGGACGACCACCAAGATGGCGTCGAGTAAATATGGGGCCCCCGTTAAGACAAGGGAAATTGGAAGTTGGCACAGAGGTACAGTCCTCTGTGCGCCCGCCCCTCACAAGTAAGGGGGGGAGTTCTGGTATTAGGGATCTGACACCGGTTACGACCTTGCCGTTGGCCCGTAATGTTAGGATGTACAATTTGAATTTTGAGAAATGCATTTACAGGATGTTTTAGAATCGGCTAGGAGAACCTTTGTATTAGAGATATGTTAAGGTTAGCCAATATACATCGTAATGTATAAATGAAATTGTACATGATATGAAACTGTTATTTTAATGTTTTCATTTTGTTTCATATTTTAATAAATACGGCCGGGAGGGTAACTCCCTCCCGCCTTCCAAAAGTTCAAGAACCGTTTCCGTCTTCCCATTCTTGGGGATTGTGTTGGGAGGGGGTGACGGGTATCCCGGCCATATTGCACAGGGAGTGGTTGTAGAAACTGACTCCAATGTATGTAATTCTCCTATCATTCCGATTCTTAAACAAACTGACCCGAATGCACCACCTGTCTACAGACTAGTGATTGACCTCCGAGATCTGAACAAATGTATAATTCCCCAGTACCCAGTGGTCCCCGACATCTCTTCACTATTGACTGCAATTGATTCTGAAGCGACGTTCTTTACTGTAATTGATCTCAAGAACGCCTTCTTTAGTGTCCCAATCCATCCGGAGAGCCAATACCTCTTCGGATTCTGTTTAAATGGACGAAGCTTCAAATTTACGAGGGCTCCTCAAGGGTTCACAGAGAGTCCTAGTATTTACAGCCAAGCATTGAAAAGACAACTAGACAGTATTCACATGCCTACTGACACTGCACTGCTCCAATACGTTGATGATCTTCTGATCACAGCACGAACAGAACGAGACTGCGAACGTGCATCGCTGACAGTCCTATACTTCCTGGCGGAAAAGGGGCACAAAGTGTCCCCTTCAAAGCCACAATTCTGTGCCCAGCAAGTGGTGTACCTTGGACACTTGCTGTCCAAGAGGGGTAGACAGCTGACACCTGACCGCATTCAGTTAATTGCACATCTTCCACAGCCCAAGACACAAAAGGAAGTACGGGCCTTCATTGGCCTCACTTCTTACTGCAGACAATGGATTCCCCAGTACGCATATCTAGCCAAACCACTCATACAGTTGACAACACAGGAGGCAGCGACTTTGACTGTCCTCCCTTGGACTCAGGAACATACACTTGCATTTGATGAATTGAAGAAAGCTCTATGTCAAGCACCTGTTTTAGCGACACCATGTTACAGCAAACCTTTTACACTTTTTGTCACTGAACGCGATGGCACAGCATTATCTGTTCTTACACAAGATCAGGCAGGAAAACACAAGCCTTGTGCTTACTTTTCTAGTACATTGGATCCAGTGGCCCAGGCTCTGCCTGCGTGCCTAAAATCAGTTGCAGCAACGGCTCTAGCAATCAGACAAAGCGATTCCATAGTGTTAGGACATCCTTTGACAGTACAGGTTCCACACTCGGTGGAAGTTCTCTTGAACAGGACACAGACACAGCACCTGACTATAGCAAGACTGACAGGATATGAACTGACATTGTTCCAGCCACACATAGAGATCAGACGATGCAATATTCTGAACCCTGCTACACTTTTACCCTCGAGCACACTAGACTCTGCACCACATGACTGTGTGGAAGTAATTAACACAGTGACGAAGCCAAGACAAGACTTGACAGACATTGCATTACCCGACCCAGACCTGACACTTTATGTGGATGGTTCATGCATGAGAACAAGCACAGGAGAGTTAGTGGCCGCATATGCAGTGACCACTGATACTGAAGTCATAGAAACACAACGAATTGACACCCTGTCTGCCCAAGCAGCAGAGCTCATCGCTCTGACCCAAGCCTGCATACGAGCCAAGAACTTGAAAGTAAACATATACACGGATTCACAGTATGCATTCGGAGTCGTACACGACTTTGGAGTTCTCTGGCAGGAGAGAGGTTTTCTGACCTCTCATGGGGCCAAAATACAGCATGGTCCCCTCATTCAAGCTCTGTTAGACGCAATACACTTGCCTACAGTAATAGCCATCATGAAGTGCAAAGCACATATGAAAGTCACTGACACCATCTCCCAGGGTAACGACCTGGCAGATCGAACAGCTAAACTCACAGCCCAGACTCAAACAGACATTCCAACTGACACGACAAAAACTGAAGTACCATCACAGACAAATTGCATGACAGTCAGGGATCCCTCACAAGATGTACTCGACATACTGACACATGCCACTCCAGATGAAATAAAGAAATGGACTGAACAAGGAGGGGTCCAGACAGATCAGGGATGGATGACAAAAGGCAAAGGCACGTGGTTCCTCCCTGACTCCATGGTTCAAGCTATCATTAACACAGCACATAGTCCAGCACACTTGGGAGAAAAAGCCATGTTAGACAGTATACAGAATATCTGGTTCAACAAGCATTTACGTGCAGCAGCAAAACAGAAAGTGCGTACCTGCATGATCTGTTGTCAGTTCAATCCAGGCAAAGGCATTCCTGTGGAATAAGGTGGATTTCATCCTCCTGACCACCCTTTTGAAGTCCTCCAGATGGATTATATTCAGATGGACAGATGTCGAGGATTCATGTATGTCCTCGTAGTTGTATGTGCCCTATCTAGATGGACAGAAGCGTATCCAGTCCCGGATTACACTGCTGTGACCACTGCCAAGCAGTTGGTCCGAGAATTCTTCCCGCGATACGGCTTGCCCCGTGTTGTGTACTCAGATAATGGACAGCCATTCTCTTCTGAACTGATGAAACAAGTATCTCTTCTGTTAGGGTACCAGTGGAAATTCCATTGCGTACGACACCCAGAGGCAGCTGGTCTCGTAGAGAGACACAATCAGACTCTCAAAACAAGGTTAGCGAAGGTCTGTGCAGAAAAAGGCGTGGATTGGATGGTAGCCTTGCCAGTTGCCCTCTTTTACATGCGTATGGTAGCTCATTCCAGAACCGGACTATCCCCGTACGAGGTGGTTTTTGGTAGACCGCCGAATATGTGGGGTACGCCTATACCACGTAAAATAACCGATGTTGACAGTACTATGCTGACAGATTACCTGGCTTCCTTGATGTCTGCACTACTTTCTTGTCGTTCACAGGTTGCAGCTGCCTTCCCGGACAACACCCAGGTGAAGACTCACGCAATTGTTCCGGGATACCTGGTGTGTGTTCGTAATTTCGACCGTTCAAGCCCTCTGGAGCCCCGCTGGCGCGCGCCCAAGTTGGTCCTGCTGACGACGAGAACCGCCGTCAAGGTCGAAGGGAGAAAAGGATGGCTCCACGCCCATCATGTGAAACGTTTCCATGGATTTGGTTCAGCAAAAGACTCTAAGGACTGTCCCGATAACAGTGACTTTAAACCCCCTTTTCTAGAAAAGACTCCGCAACAGGAATATAGACAAAAGCTACGGTCTAGTAAGTCAGACAGCGTTTAATTGTTTAAGTCCCCCTCGGGTGAAGCGGTTAGACAGGTTCCTGACATGTATAAGATCGTAGACCCAAATAGCCAGAGAGATAGGCATAAAAAGATGAAACAAAAGTACTGCAAAACGTTACGCAGTAGATGCATAGTAACTCTGATCATTATGTTTTTTCTAAGTATATTGATCGTATGTATAAGCTTGACGCTACATGTTTTCTTTCCTCCTCTTGGTTCACACAGACATTCTTCCTTCAATGACACTGTAGAGCACACATTCAGTGACCTGCCACCCCATGAATTGTCATATCGACTAGCACTGCGCAACAACACTTTTATTCGTATGTTACATCACTCTCACCAGGCCAGCAATGTTACAAATTGCTGGGTATGCGGCCGACTCCCACCTTATCAGAAAATGAAGGGAGTTCTGCCCCTCTTTCCTTATCCGTTTTCACACAATGGTTCGTGTGGAGCTTGGTTTGCTTTAATGTCATCGACACAGGATAGACAGTCCACGACTTCCCAGAGTGAATGGACTTGGGGGGACCTGAATACAGTTATGAATAAGGCATGTTATCCCGATAAAGATGGTTTTCCCCAAAGGAAAGGAACAGATCTAGAAAATGAAGTATACGAATTAGGGAATGTTTCCCTTAGCCTCATGATTCTGAATGTCCAGTCCGAGATCAATACAGGCTCATCGTTTATAACCGTCTTGCCAGTAAAGGGTGAATTATGTGTTAGAAAGAATGGTTCAGTGCACCTAGGACACAGTGATTGTAATACTGTGGTCAAATTCAATGATAAAGGAAAGTCTACTTTCAAAGCTTCCGGTCATTCCTATTTTATTTGCGGTCAGACAGCCTATGTACATCTGCCCTTAGACTGGGGTGGAACGTGTTATATTGCGTTCCTACTGCCACCTGTTTTTCTAGCCCCATCCCATTATCATCGAGATTCCCAACTCGTACATGTAAGACACAAGAGGGAGACCGAGTCCCCGGTTGTCGATCGGACTGAGACAGCGTGGGAGCAATATACAGATTTTATTAGAGGATTCTGTTTCTTCATAGGTCCCATCCAAAACAGTAAATGAATACGCAGGTTAACAAGAACTTTGGAAGCAGTAGTGAATGAGACTACTTCTGCCTTAGGTAACTTAACTGAGGAGCAGTCTGCTATGAGACTTGTTGTTCTTCAGAATCGCCTTGTTCTTGACGTCATTCTGGCAGATAGGGGCGGGGCTTGTAGAGTGATCGGCTCCAGTTGTTGTGTGTTTATTCCAAATAACGCACCGTCAGTGTATGCAGCAATAACAAGGCTCCATAAGATAGCTCACGAGATACACCAGAATCCAGGCACCTGGACTTGGTCCGGTTGGCTCTGGAGCGTGATATCCGCCTGGGGATGGAAAGTATTGTCATTCCTAGGGATATTACTGCTCGTAGTATTCAGTTGCTGTCTCTGTCTGCAATGTGGCCCAGCGATTTGCGGCTTGTGTGCCACTGCCTGTATTCCCCGTCCACGTTCATGTTCCCGTGCACAAATAATAAAGGATGAACAAATGATGCTCTATGAACAAATAGATGGTCTCATGAATATAGATGTATCCTAAAGGGCGCAGTAGGGGACAAGGAGGGGATGAGGAAATAGAAATTTCCTGTGGCCAGTGTGTCCCCCCCACTCGCACCCTGTCCGTGTACCTATGCCCCATGTATGCCCATGTTATCATGTAATTCCCTTCCCATGCCTGTAATAATAATGCCCCTGCATTTCCGTCTAATGTTGGCCTGTCAGTTATTAGGCCTTTCATGAATGAAAACGTTAATTCTGCACTGAAGCCTACGTTGCCAATGCATTTACATGGTACACGTTTAAAAGTCGAGAAGCACGCGTTTTTGTGGCCCAACCGAGCCAGGCCCTGAATTCAGGCTCCGAGCCTCTTCTGACTCTGAAAGCTACAGTTTAGGTATGCATCCCTGACCTCTCCCTTACTCCCTGCTCAGCCGAGAGGTGCCCGGCCTGGCCTGCCTACCAAGATGGTATTTTGCCTACAGTTATCTGCTCAGCTCCGCAAAAACACATTCCAGTCTAGTGAAGGAGGTAAACATATTCTGCCTGCAGAGCATAGGGCCTAGCCTTACTGTCTCCATGCAAGTGATTTACTGAAGCCGTTGCCATAGAAGGCCCATGGCCCCACGCAATGCTCGATGAAATATATGCACACACTAGCATTTAGTGATGAACAGCTTTTGCTCGAGAGACCTTTACTTCAGACAATACATCCTCCAAACACAAGATATCAGATAATGACGAAGGTGCAGGTCGTTCTGACATTCCAGACTCCAGACTCCTCTACTAGTGCTAAAGTCAGCTCCCCCCAGCTCTCCCCAGTTACACGTCATTTCTACGTCATGACCAGTTACGCGCACATGTAGGGTAAAGGTTTCTGCTGACCCTGCAGACCTCCTCTATGCATCCACCCACCTACGACACACCTTTGACTCGTCAAGTGAACACCCACGTGTACGCCTCCTTACACGCCTTCTTTCACGCCCATGTGTTCTTATCTCTTTCACTTGCTCCGCCTGGAGTGTCCCGCCTTCTCTATTCATTTCAATTGTATGGCTTTACTATATATAATGTGTTATGTGAATAAAACGTTAGATATCCCTTCCTGAACCTTAGTGGTGATGGAACCCGATTCTCCACTGGCTCGAGTCATTGAAATAGAGCCCTTTCGACTCGGACACCACGGACTCTGCCTCTCATTTTTATGAGCTATCCTTATTCTTTATTAATGTATAGAAACTATGTCCGGATAATTTTATTTACCACATAAATCGGGTACATGCTATGTGCATAGCGTGGGTGAGTTTGATAGTGCAGAGCTGCACGGGGTAGTCGGCAGGACAGCTTCATTCTGAGAGTGTTCTAGTGCCTTCATCAGTGCATCAAATCAGGGTGTCATAAGTCTGGGGTGTAACCAGAGGCGGGGTGACTGAGTCCCCCCATGAAGGAGTCCCTTCACAGTCGCCGTCCCCATCCGAAGAGAAGAGGTGTGGGGCTCGGTCTTTGCTGTCTATGGGTGGGGAGGCGTGCAAGTCCGTCACTGCCTGCAAGGCCTTAAGTCGCTCCTGCATGATTAGCTCCAGATCGGGGGAATCCAAGGTGTGAATCGCTGCAGCTGTATCCCCCCTGCTGTGTCGCTGCTTCGATCTACGTCTCCTAGGCTGTGGTGCTCCCGATCCTCGATCTTGTGTGGTCTCATCACTGGAGAGTTGTGCACAGTGCCGATCAGCCCAATCAAGCGCCTCTTAGGTGTCTTCAAGAAGATGGTGGAGCCGTCATGTATAACTTTGAGTTGGGCTGGAAACAGTAGGGAGTATTGTATATTGTTAGTCCGTAATCCTCGTTTTACTGCTAGAAACAATGACCTTTGCTTTTGCACTGCTCGTGCATAGTCAGGGAAGATCAGGATCTGTTTGTTTTCTACCCAAATGGGGCCCTCAGCACTGCATCCCAATCTTGGAATTGTAGAAATTTCTCCAGCATCGGCCTGGGTGGCGCTCCGGGTGGAGGTTTGCGGGCTGGGACCCGGTGGGCGCGTTCAATAGAGAAATAGGCAGTATGGTCTGTCGTTGGAGTGAAGGATTTCACCGATGTTTCTATGTGCTCCACTGGGTTTGTACCCTCCATTCCCTCCGGAAGGCCCAGCACACGAATGTTGCAGCGCCTCCAGCGCCCTTCGAGATCATCCACACGCTCCTCCATGGTGGTTAGACGGCCCAGGATGGTTTGGAAGGCTTTTTGATGGGCGTTAACGGTTGGCTGCATATCTGTCATGGTCTTCTCTCCGTATTTCACTCTGTCGGCCAATTTACGATGGTCATATCTGAGGAGAGTTATGCCCATCGTTAGGGCGCCGAGGCGTTCCTCCATGGACATCCTAGAGAGTTCAATAGCAGCAAGTACTTGGTCGAGTTTATCCGATATGGATTGGTCCAACTGCATCATAGTTGTCTTGGTCAATGTGCGGGCATTCGGCTGGTTCTCCGGCGCCATCTCAGGGAAAGTCATGTTCTGCGTGACATTGGGCTTCCCCATTGTGCTGGCTGAAGTGGCTCTCGGCGCGCTGGGTATTGCCTGCATCTGGGACGCGTGTGATAGGGCTGCTGTATAAGAAGTGTCCGGTCTTGCTCACAATCGCCTTGTGTTCGCACCTAGTTCCTTTGGAGGGCCACTCGGGCAGCAATTGTTGGGGGGCACAGTCAGCAGTGTGCTCTTTGCCTGGAGGAGTCTCCAGTTTTGTGTTGCGGCTGGTCCAGTTGCTTGCGCTGGGCTTCCTCTCCAGAGCGTAAGACGACCTCAAGTGTGTGCCACTGGTGTTAAGGGGAGGAAGGTGGGCTCCTCGGCGGTACTGCAGTACGAGCATTCAGTCTGCCATGCTGAGGTCAGGCAGTGACTATCTGTGCTATGTCTGACCAGCACGAGTAGCAGTGGGGAGAAGGCCGCCTGAGTATTACCGGGTGGTGCAACGGAATCAGCTGCCCCTCAACTCCCATCTACCGCTGCACTCTGCCGTCGGATTCCGCCTCTCCCCGCTGTCAATGACAGGTGCAGTGCCCCTCAGGTGCCATTTTGAATTTAGGCAGCACTGGTAAAGCATGATGCGCAATCATGTAGCCGATGGCCGGGGGTAGGGGAAGCAGACCGCCTCACCTCCGGCGGTCTGTAGATGTCTGAGTGACGTCTTTTAATGTTGTCCATGGGTGGCCGTGGTCGAGCCTGCACGCTAATCTGGACCACTGTGGTGCGAGGCGCGGGCCCTTCTGGCTGCTGCCCCTGTCTCTGTCTCCCTGTAACTTCCTCAATCCTATACTGCTGTGCCAGTTGTGGTTTGGGGAAGGGTGGTAGCAGGGCATTAGTTCCGTGTGGGTACCTAGGATGCCATTTTCAGTTCAGGCGTTGTTCGCCGTTTGTGCCGCTACCTTGCTCAGGAGACAGTGTGAGGTTTCTCCCCCTGTGGCGGCTGAGGGACGTCCGCAGTCCACCTTCCCTTGGTTGCTCCGGTTGTTTGTGCTGGAATTCGCCTCAGGGCCGCAGCCTACAGGACAGGTGTCGGGGAGCCACAGATGCACCTTAGTTATATCACTGGGGAGAGGGAGGCCTCATTGGCAGGAGTTCAGGTCAGGCAGTGACCATCTCCGGTACATCTAACCAGCCCCAGCGTCGATAAGGGGTGGCACACTGGATAGCGGGCGGCTCAGGGGCACCCAGCCTACCTCTGTTTATCTGTTGTAGTGTACCAGCGGTGGACCTTTCCTCATCTCCCGGCCTGTTTCATTTGCGTAGTCTCACGGGTGCCATTTTGAGTCCATGCAGCCTTGATAATTAGTGGTGCCCGAACTTGTGGAGGGACCACGGATGTAAGGGGGGTGAAGTGCACTCACTGCCCCCAGATTATTGGTGCAGATACAAACTTCTCCGGTGTGATCGGCAGTCTCGTAAGAATCGGTCCCTCGTCTGAACGGTGCCTCAGAGGTGGGAGTCAGAGGCAGTCTCCGGCCACCAGTCCGATCTCCGGTGTCTCCCATGATCTCGTGGCGATCTCTTGCAGTGTTTGTGGTTGTGCTGTCGCCATCTCAGCCTTCCGTACCCTGTCCTCCACTTCGCAGGCCGTGTCACGGGGGCCCGTTGCCAGGAACGAGTACGGCCGATTAGGAGTTGGGGTCAGAGACGGGCAGACGCCATCTTGTCTCCGGGTACCGGAGGCGATAAAGTTAAATTTTCCCCTAAAATCTGCTTTATAACCGGCCTCAGTAATCACTGCCCGGTGCTCCTCCTGTTTCAATTCCCGGGTGTCTATTTTCCGGCCAGATTCGATGTAGTGTAGTGGGCGAGATGCCTACCCGAGCGTGGAGCATCAGAAGAGCACGAGCGCCATCGCAGCCATCTTGGCCACGACCCCCGAAATTTTGTGGCTTTCATGTGTGACTTTAGTGAAAACAAGTGACTGCTCATGTGCCAACTGCTACTGACCCTGTCTTGTCTGGGCAGGCTTGAGGTGCTGGGCGATTTTGTTTAAAAGGGTATGAAGAGTGAACCACAGAGCTAGAAAATGACTGATCCTGAGTCAGGAAAGTATGAAGTATGGCCGTGAGGGATCCTAGAACTGTCTCACCAGAGAATGCACAAGAGCTGTAAAATCGATGTTACGAGTGCCTCTATGTACAATCTCATTAAAATATTGCGGAAGATAAAAGTGAACTGATATTCTAATTCTTAGCTCTAAATTATATCAAACTTTCTGCCATTTGTTCACAGGACAATCAAACATTCAGATTGTGTGCCAAATTTGAAAAGTGAGAGGAAGGCAAACAAAGTCAAGTGCATCACTTCGGGGAACAGTTCAGTCCCATGGTAGTTGGCACCACATAAGAATGACATGGTCCCAGAAGCTCTGATGATGGCAGTTTCGTGAGCTCTTCATCCTGGGGAGGCAAATCCTGGTAAATAGTTTTAAGTGTGAACACGATTAATACGTATAGCATACCCTCATCAGAGAAAAGGAGAAGTGGCAGGTATCTCTCACTCCTCTCTATCACAACTATGCTCATTTAGATAAGGATTATTATGAGCCAGGCTACCCTTTCAGTGTAACTCTCGTGTGTATGAGGAATGTTGTATATATATACTGATGCCCATCGTAACTCATAGAACTAGCAGACACACACATTATTGGTATGTTTCAACATGCAGTTATTTATTATGTACTATTCAACCATACATCCTGTTTTGCAGAAAGATAGTAATTATGATGGCAATCACAACAGTCTTAACATAAAATAAAATGAACATTATGATAACCCCAGCATATTTAATCAGACATCCCTACATTTGCTATTTGAGTAGTATAGTCCATACCTAACATCAAAGCATGTATTCTCAGCCTGAGAATTGTTATTAGATTCCCCTATTTTTTCTCTGCTACACCGTATAGATATTTCCACATACATTATAAAGCCATCGGGTCTGCAATCAGATACTTAGGCATGTCCCATCCACTATCAGTCCTTATGTCTGACCCTACCAAGGGCCTCATTTATGAGACCATGCTTCACTTTTACGCCGCCGGTGCATCACTTTTTGTGACGCACCAGCAGCGTAAAAGATGTGCCTTGTTGCACCATATTTACAAAGTGACGCATCTAGGTAGATGCGTCACTTTGTAAACCCCTGCGCCACATTATACTTGCGCCAGGCATAATGTATGCAAGGGGGCGTATTGACGCAAGGAAGGGTCGTAGAAGTGACACAGTGAAATCTATGAGATTTCACTGCGTCACTTTTAGGACGCTGTTTCGTCAAAATCTTGCGCCTGCTTCACAGCAGGCGTAAGACTGACGCAGGTCCTTTCACATGGGGCTTGCCCCGTGTGAAAGGACGCATTGCTGGAGTTGCGTCACTTTTGTGACACACTCCAGCAATGCGTCACTTTTGCGCTTACAGATACATCAGAAATACTGACGTATCTGTAACTCCTTGCGACATGATGCGTCATACATTAAATATGATGCATCAGGAATGTCGCAAGGAGTGCGCACTGAGTAGTGACGCATCGCTGCTTTCACGCAGCGATGCGTCATTTCTCATAAATGAGGCCCCAAGTCTTCACATCCCTGTAACGCTCTTGTCCATTTTTTTGCTATGGACAGGAGTGGGAGAACTCCTACACAGTTTCTCATATTATCGCTTCAGAACACTAACAACGTCTTTGTTGCAGAAGTATACAGAAGGCAGGCAAATGTAGCCTTTTCTATTTCTATCAACTCTATTTTTCACAGGTTACGTCCCCTTCTTTTGTTTTGCTTCTTGCATATATATGTTCGGCTATAAAACCTGAAAACAGTGAGCTAACTCAAAGAGCTCCTCTTGGATCCTTTCAAGATTTTGATTGATCCAAACTTGGCACATATTTACCTGAGCTACACCAGCTTGTGTATGCAAGTGTGGGTGGCAGTCCAGGGACATGGAAGGGACACATTAAAGCAAGCCCATATCAAGGATTGCAACGGTTCACAACCCACCATCTGGGAAATTCATATACACCTGGAGGACCTCAGTATATTGTGCATCAACCTCTTGTGTACTCACGATCATATACCACGTAACTCATCATACTCAGGTGAGCGAGTGGCAGATGGCACATATTTTTCAGTGATTGTCAAAAGAAACCAATGCCAACCTGGGGTGTTGGTAAATAGGCATGTACCCTAAAACTATAGATTAGCTGCCATTATCTAAAATGTTTGAATTCTTTACAGGGGAATTAATATTGCCCTTAAATACATGTTCACTTATCATCATCGTGGCATTCCCTCTGTATAGCCTCCACAGTAGAGAACCTAACATTTGGATTGCGGGGATTGTTTAAAACAACGCAGTGGCTGATTATACACATTAAAGATCCTACAATTCTGCTGCCATAGGTCACTACAATACACAGGCTATATAGCACTATTAACATACTGCAGTTGACATAAAACAAAGACTAAATTAAATGGAGGAAAGGGTCTCGGCTTGAAGTAAATTTGTTGCTGGCTAGGGCCTTGTAAAAAAAATGGATTGAACAGAGGAGAAAGCACATAGAGTTTGATTGCTGAGAAGTAAGTGGTTTGTTGGACCTGGCCTTCTCTGCAGGGTCACCCTCAAACGTTATGCTTTCACCCCTCCTGTTTTCTAAACCTGTTTCTTTTAGCTTTTAGGACTCTGCACATTTTACCACTGCTAACGAGTACTAAAGTGCTGGTGCTCTCTTCTGTAAGCATGATAAAATTGGCATACACCCAATAGGCACAGTTAATGTACTTATATGTCCCTAGTAAAGTGGTACAACATGTACCCAGGGCTTGTAAAATAAGTACTACTAGTGGGCCTGCAGCAATTATTGTGCCATCAACTTAAATAGTCCCTTAAAACATGTCTCAGGCCTGCCACAGCAGGTATAAACTTCCAATTAGATTTGGCAAAAAAAAACTTTTGCCAAGCCTAAAACTCCCCTTTTAAATATATATCAGGGTAGGTCCAAAGAAGCCTATAGGGCAGGATGTATTATATTTAAAAAATTGGATAACATTCGGTTACCTTTAGGCCTGGGTGAAATTTAAATTATGCCAGAGTAATCTGAGAAAGTTTAGTAATTACACATTACTCTTGAGATACAAAATTACCAAAATTTAGCAATTATGCTAGCTTGAGTAATTAAAAGTAACTTTGGGCAAAAATCCTACAACAGAATCACAGGAACAATGAACTAAGAAAGAGCGAGTGGCTGCTTGCTACTGCTGTTTATGTCCTGTAGCATTTAGTGCTATTTTCTTAGTGCAAAATGAATTCTCGTGCCCATTTTAGACGCTAGGGTGCATTAAGTACTAAGACAATAACACCAATGCAGGATTATGCTTCTCATGTAACTACTCGTAATTGCGAGTAGCTTTGTGGTAATTGCACATAATTTCCCTAGACCGAATTACGGCTATTATGACCATCCACTAGTTACTTTATTGCATTTAATAAGTGATGAACTTTGCATGGGAACAGTTTGAAATGTCAACTTTAGTCTCAAATGAATTGTCCTTTAAAACCCTCTTTAATGGTAAAGTTAGATATTAAGTCGCATTAAGGCCCTTTATAAAGTTGGACTTTCCTTGTACTAACCATTTGGTGCCTGCAGCCTGTTTCCTAGACCACATGACTAGGTGTAGTTGGCAGTTGACCTTAATGTATTCCTTTCAGAAAGTCACACAATAGAGGAACTGGATGTTGACAGGATGGGCCATTCTGTCTTGATTGGAGGGGAAGACCTGTCATGTTTCATATTTGAACTTCAAAGGCACTGCGTCAGCACACACAAAAATAACTTCGCACTAGCATATTGTGCCAACAGACATTCTGGGACCAGGGCAAAAAGCCCAAAAATTCCAGCCACTTTGTTAGAGGGAAACTCCAGAAGTTTCTTCAATTTCAAAGCTGGCACCAGGTATAAAACTAGGACCCTTAGACCCATTCTTCAGTACACTCCTGGACCCATGGACACTACAGAAGAGGACTGCTGCCAGAGGACTGTGTTAATGTTTGAGGCACGGCATGCCGTTTGGAAGGAAAACTGGACCTGCTCCCTTCATCCCAGGTTACTTGAGTGACTCCCAGGGCTCGTTAGCTGGTCTTCTGTTCTGAACTACAGGGAAACATTAAGCCCCAGAGGCCCTCCTATAACTGCCAAGCTGACCTGCTTCTCTGGGCATGCCTGAATGTTTCAATGGAACCTTACAGAGCCCTGCTGGCTTCTGACTGAAGGATTTCCTGATCTCAAAGAGGTGAGTCCCAGGTCCCGGACCCTTGGTGTGGCATCTTGAGCTTCTCCTGGAAGAAAAACAGAAATTGTGAAGTTTTGGGTTCTTTGCGACACCAAAGAGGCCCTTTCACGCCAGGATCTGGTCACCTGTGCTGACTGTCAATGTGAAGTTCTGGTGAACTCAACTCTTTGCACTATCGCGACCTCCATTGACAACCATCAATGCGCTACAGCATCGACAGTCCGCGGTGACCACCAGCACGAAGCTTCAGCAACAACTGCCCACAAGGCTTGACAGGATCTTCACACTACAGTGGCACCATCTGCTATGCTCTCCCTGCTCCTCGTGGCCTCCTCCACCATGAAGTGGACTCTTCGCACCGGACTTCGAGAAGGTAACTTTTTTAGTGGGATTATCCTGGTCTATGTTTCCGGCCTATGCTCTATTGCAGTTTGCTAAACTTGGGACTTTCACCTCTCGCATGACCTGATAACCCCCAATGGCGCTTTATGATTCTAGGCGCTATACTTACCTTGTAAATGTAAATGTAAATGTACAGGAATTTATATAGCGCAAATCACCAACCGGTTTCTAAGCGCTTGCTTAGGGAACCCGTCCTGGTATTCCCCTGTGAGATAACCCCGCAGGGTATACGCAAGGTGAAAGCCAGGCATCCCGCCGCGAGGGGCCGTTGTGGAGATTTAGCAAGCTATGGCCCAGAGTCGCAGAGTGTGAACCCGTGAATCAAGTAGGCACCGGAGCGAGAATTGTCGAGTCCATGGAAATTTTAGTACTCAAGACCCCGCGACGCCGGGAATTGAACCCTGGTCCCGGGCTGACCTCTGCTTCCAGGTCTGCCTCCTCTAACCAGTGAGCCACACTTCTCCTTAAATCTTTGAAATTGCATATCTCCAGTTCTCTGATTTCATTTTTGTTGTTTTGTTGTCACATAATTTATTAAAATGTGGGATTTTGCTTGTGTTGTGTTTCCACTTTATTACTGTTTAAGTGCAGCATAAATATTTAACATATTGTCTCTAAGTTAAGCCTGACTGCTTTAGTGTCAAGCTACCAAGCTGGTTGGTTGGTTCACCGCGCAAACACAAGGAGATCGTGGACGGAGCGCTGAAACTTTTCAGACACTCACCCCCAGTCACAGATATGGGTTGAATCCATCATCATTCTTTTGCTCACTTCGCCACCTCAGTTCTGACCCAGCTATATGAAAATCATTCTTGACCCTGTGCCACTTGGGTACAATCCAGCCCGATCTGCGTAGCCAGGTCTTCCCTGACCCGGAAACAAGAATCCTGGAACCGGTTTCCGGTACCACCCTTCATCAGCCAGGTTGGTTCACCCCTTCAACAAATGCACCAATTTTGCACATGGTCCTGGGTAACAAGCAGCATATTACCCATGATGAAGTGAGTATGGTGCCCGCCCTTACAGGAATCAATTTTTGGTGTTGGGTGTGTTTTAATTAAATGTAAACACAAAGTATATACCAGTGTCTAGAGATAAGAGACAGAAAGGATGATTCTTAACAAGATTCAAAAAATATATTTTACAAAATAACATAAAATGTATGTGTATGGATTCCCATCCTTCACCAAGCCTGGTGATTAGCTTCATCATTTGGGTATCCTTTTGTGTAGAATGACATTCCTGCTCTATAGATATCAGAGCTATCGGATGTCAGAAAGTATGGTTACCAAGATGAGCAAGATGAAGTGTATGGGATCAATATTTAAGTGCAGTGCAAATGTGAAGTGAAAAAACTATAAAATTGATGCGTAATCAGACTATGAATTTTATTGGTCTGCCATGATTAAAGGTTAAAAACAGAACTCAAGGACCAGTTTTAACAAATAGCTGTCCTCAACAAAAGTGGTCGACATGTTTCAGCACTCAACGGAAAAAGTTAAACCATGTGCTTTCATCAGGACCTCTAAAGATAATAAAGCTACTGCTATTACAAAATTCCAAAAAAAGGATATAGTGTGAGTCTAACGTCTCACAATACAGAATTCCTCATAGACTCAACAATGATCTGTGAAATAAAGTGACATAATACACAAATGAATCTTGAGAAAAAGATCACCCATTCGCTCTCTAATTTTGCGTGGTAAAGAAGTATTAAACCATCACACACACACCCAATCAATGGGGCAAAACTCCATCTTACCTTGTTGGTATGGAGGACAAAACCTCACCCCACCTGGCAACAGCTCAGGATAAAGGAGGCACCGCTCTAAAAGGAAAAATACACCACACTCAAATTTCTGTGGTGTAACATGACTAAACGTTAAAAACAGAAATAATTGCCACGGGTATGCGAGACAACAAACCCGGCAAATACACTCCCTCTCATTAATGGGCAATACTAGTTGCAGTATGTATTGTCCGAATACGTTGCTTATCAAAAGGCAATACAGCGCTAAGCGTCAACAGTAGTGGCTATCAACCTCCTAGAGATGTTATTCCCCCGCAAAAGGCTCAGATATGTTCATGGTACAGAATCCGTCCCTCGTATGATGTTAAAACCAGAGTACACTGACATTCTAATACGAACATGAGCGAGGAATACTGGTAACATCTGAGCCCAAATGATTGTTAAACATGATTAGCCCCTGATTTTTTTAGTAATGGGTAAAGTTAAAATAAACACCTTATGGTAGCCTAAGACTGGAAAACCACCAACACATGGTAACCACCATTATCTAAACAGATCGTAATGCGGCAGCGCATAAAAGCGTTCTCTCTTACCTATCCGTCGGTACCTCTGACGGTCTTCAGAGCCGTCGGGGAGGTACCGAACGGGAAGTGGAAGCTGGTTAAAATACACCTCTTTCAACCGGGTATTGAAACGAGGTCTTCCGGGTTCTGGGGCGAAGTCTCGGTATTCGTGAGATCTCGCGAGACTACACCAAAAACTACAGGGTGTCATGGGATGTGTAGTCAGCCGCCTTAATGCTGATATGGAGGGTGTAGACTTAAAAATCATAGGCAATGTAAATAAAACTTTTACGTGGTCGCATAGTACATTTACCTGGACATGCTGAATTATAACTAAACGTTTATTTGGAGTAATTTTCACAGGCACGTGTATTATATGAAGCCTATATGCAAGTCGGTAAAGTCTCAAAGTAGACGATGGTAAGACAAGTGTCTCACGAATAGCAAATGTAAATTACGAATACAGTGTACATCAGTTCCATGTTAATAAAAAAGCATATATAGGTTAATTGACAGCAAAAGTACTCTCAGTGCATACTTGATGTTCTCAATGCTGATGAATAGATCGTCAATTATAATGGCACAAAGATGCTCATACTCAAAGCCCAAATTGGTTGCTGTCTATGACTTGGGGAAATGCCCATTGGTAATTGGACTCTTGTCGCTAGATCCTATAATAAAGCCACTAGGTATAAACGGACCATTTTAGATACATCGCATGTGCAGCTATGTATGTAAAAAAGTCTAGCAAAGCTACATGTGGACAACATTGGCAACCTATTTGGGCACACGCCATGATGAAATGAGGCGGTGTTATAGAGTCTAGGTTCCGCTGTGACAGTAATGTGTTCACAGAATCAAGGGTCTCGTCCTGTGGAATCGATGTATAAAGGGACTCTACATCGAACGATACAAGCAGATCTGTTTCCAAGGCGGACAGCACCGGGGGAGAGGTAGAGGCAGAACTTACCAACAAAAATGGCGAGGAGGTTCAATTCATCAATTTCCTCCGTGGTGGCAACCTAATCCTTGGCAACCACCTTTTCCTCCTGATCCATGGGTCTAATGATACCCTACCCGAACTTCCAAGGCAATTTCCCTAATCAGTCTTTTTAGGGTATGGCCGAGGGCAGCAGAGGGGCAGACGCAGAAACCAGAGAGCACAGGTCCATTGGAGTCCACCTCCTTCACCACAGACTCTGCGGAGTTCCAAGAAGAACAAGCCGGGACAAGCAGGAACGAGCAACGAGCCGGACTAGTCATCAACCTGAGCTCTAAGGTGCTGACTGAAAATGAAGAAAAGGTACTCAACAGAGGCTTGGGATTTGTTAGTACTACCCATGGCAATCCTTTTAAAGCAAATTGGGAAATGGCTTACTTTTTCCGTTGTCAATTAACCTATATATGCTTTTTTATTAACATGGAACTGATTTACACTATATTCGTAATTTACATTTGCTATTCACGAGACACTTGTCGTACCATCGTCTACATTGAGACTTTACCGACTTGCATATAGGCTTCATATAATACACGTGCCTGTGAAAATTACTCCAAATAAACGTTTATTTATAATTTAGCATGTCCAGGTAAATGTAATATGCGACCACGTAAAAGTTTTATTTACATTGCCTATGATTTTTAAGTCTACACCCTCCATATCAGCATTAAGGCGGCTGACTACACATCCCATGACACCCTGCAGTTTTTGGCGTAGTCTCGCGAGATCTCGCGAATACCGAGACTTCGCCCCAGAACCCGGAAGACCTCGTTTCAATACCCGGTTGAAAGAGGTGTATTTTAACCAGCTTCCACTTCCCATTCGGTACCTCCCCGACGGCTCTGAAGACCGTCAGAGGTACCGACGGATAGGTAAGAGAGAGCGCTTTTATGCGCTGCCGCGTTACGATCTGTTTAGATAATGGTGGTTACCATGTGTTGGTGGTTTTCCAGTCTTAGGCTACCATAAGGTGTTTATATTAACTTTACCCATTACTAAAAAAATCAGGGGCTAATCATGTTTAACAATCATATGGGCTCAGATGTTACGATTCCTCGCTCATGTTTGTATTAGAATGTCAGTGTACTCTGGTTTTAACATCATACGAGGGACGGATTCTGTACCATGAACATATCTGAGCCTTTTGCGGGGGAATAACATCTCTAGGAGGTTGACGGCCACTACTGTCGACGCTTAGGGCTGTATTGCCTTTTGGTAAGCAACGTATTCGGACAATACATACTGCAACTAATATTGCCCATTGATGAGAGTGAGTGTATTTGCCGGGTTTGTTGTGTCGCATACCCGTGGCAATTATTTCTGTTTTTAACGTTAAGGCATGTTACACCACAGAAATTTGAGTTTGGTGTATTTTTCCTTTTAGAGCGGTGCCTCCTTTATCCTGAGCTGTTATCAGGTGGGGTGAGGTTTTGTCCTTCATACCAACAAGGTAAGATGGAGTTTTGCCCCATTGATTGGGTGTATGTGTGATGGTTTAATACTTCTTTACCACGCAAAATTAGAGAGCGAATGGGTGATCTTTTTCTCAAGATTCATTTGTGTATTATGTCACTTTATTTCACAGATCATTGTTGAGTCTACGAGGAATTCTGTATTGTGAGACGTTAGACTCACACTATATCCTTTTTTGGAATTTTGTAATAGCAGTAGCTTTATTATCTTTAGAGGTCCTGATGAAAGCACATGGTTTAACTTTTTCCGTTGAGTGCTGAAACATGTCGACCACTTTTGTTGAGGACAGCTATTTGTTAAAACTGGTCCTTGAGTTCTGTTTTTAACCTTTGATCGTGACAGACATCAATAAAGTTCATAGTCTGATTACGCATCAATTTTATAATTTTTTCACTTCACATTTGCACTGCACTTAAATATTGATCCCATACACTTCATCTTGCACATCTTGGTAACCATACTTTCTGACATCCAAAAGCTCTGATATCTATAGAGCAGGAATGTTTTTCTACACAAAAGGATACCCAAATGATGAAGCTAATCACCAGGCTTGGTGAATGATGGGAATCCATACACATACATTTTATGTTATTTTGTAAAATATATTTTTTGAATCTTGTTAAGAATCATCCTTTCTGTCTCTTATCTCTAGACGCTGGTGTATACTTTGTGTTTACATGTCAGTTTGGGGCTGCATATTCCAGTTAGTCTTTAAACCTTGACCTCTGACCCTATCTAAGCTTTCTTTGTGTGCCTTGTGTTTTAATTAACCCTGGGCATAGTTTGCGTAGTAGCGCTATGCGTAGCTATGCGAAGTGCACTTCGCACTACGCAAGCTATGCATAGCTACGCGAACTGCGTAGTGCTGTAGGGAAAATGTTGTTCGCACTGATTTCACAGTGGTGGATGCTTGTCCGCACTGTGCAATCATTGCAAACCCCATCTTGCACAGTGCAAGCGGTCGCTTTCTGCCGCTCGAGTAGATTTGTACTAGAGAGGCAGATTTCTCAATGCGGACTGATAGTTTTTCATCGCGAGCGGTCACGAGCATACGCGACCACTTGCAATGAGAAACCTTACCTCCCCGTGTTCAGAATCTCGCTAGGAGGTTTATTTTCCACGATCGTGATCGGCAACTTGATGTTGCTGATCTCGAACGAGGAAAAAGTTTCGCCGGGATAATGATTTTGCTAGCTCACGGTCGCCAACTTGAGGTTGAGGGCCTCGAGCAAGCAAAAAATGCTCGCTATGCTATGCGTTTTTGCACTGTGCAACGTGCAATTCGCATGGTGCGTAGTTGCGCAAACTACGTACGCTCCTTGAGCGTTGCGTAGTCCTCATGATGGATCCCGGCCGTCATGCGTCACAGTGTGCATGTGCTCACGACGGCCGGGAGCCCTCCGAATCCCGTCCACCGTTTATTTCTCCCGCAAAGCGCAGAAAATCAACCCGCGTCCAAGGGGCTACTAGATACTGAGTGCTAATTATGACTTTACTCTTTATGTACCCATCACAATTCCATGACTGTTCGACATTGCTATACTTTTGCTGATGACAATACATCAATAGTGTGTGACTACAGGTACATGCCACACCCTCTCTCAGTGTAGTGTGATATGTTTCCCAAGTACGATAAGCCCAGTATGCTGAATAAATGTGCCCCGGTCACCTTGATATTTAAAGTGCTACCTGGAATATGGTTTTTAGGGACCAAGATAAGACCCAATGTTGAAGCATGCCACTACTAGAGTGGGTGAGGGTATAATATAAAGAAAAATAATTTCTGTCTTTACAAGAATATGAGAAAGGGTATTCAGTTACATAAAAACTACCTGAGAAAGGGTATTCAGTTAAGAAAGGAAAGCACAATATATGGGCAGGGGTACCCATTTGAGACAAGCCTAGTGCCTGATTCTTGGAAACAGGCAATTTTTGTTCCAAGTGTGAAAATTGGAATCTGAATATCCACCATGAAAAACCCAATGGTAAAATATTTTGGGTTGTCTTAATAAGGAATCAGGGACAGAAAGATTTCTATCTCCGTATCACGCTGGTTTTCAGCCAGGGAATAGTACCATAGAAAAAAGCTTTCCATTCATAGATATTGATCATGAAATATGTGACAGTGAAACATGGAGGACAATTTTTGGTCTTCTTGAATTAAAAAAAAACACTTTTGGATTGAGGATCGTCTCTTGTGAGGGTCAATTTTGTGCTACAATCAATAAGGGCCAAATTAAGTCAATGTTTTCCCTGTATACTGGAAATCATGGTGTGATTCATTTCTACTTTTCCAGAGAAGTGATTGTCTTTCAAAGTGAAGAAAGGTGTGGGTGTGCGGCAATAGTTCTTGTTGGCCCGCACTGTAGTCAATATTTTTTACTAATTATCTTAATTTTACTCTGAAATCTAGAAATTGATATTTCCCCTGGATATTACAATTTCATGTCTCTATCTGCTTTACATAAGAATGCCATAAATATTCCTGGAACAGAAAATTCCCTCCATAAATTGTTACTCAGCTCTGTGAAATATTTTGTTCTGAAACATAAAATACTTGTGGTAGAGACTCTAAGTGTCATAAAGTGAGACTTTAAACTTTTGAGTGATCTACTGACATAGTAGAAACGTTTGACTATTTGGTTCTGAGGTTTACATGAAAGTGGACCTCAGAGATCAATGTTTGAAAATGTAGCCACATTTTGTCCACCAATTTGTGTCTTCTATCAGTGTTCTGTGTAAAGCTGATTAATGTCCCTCTTTTAGCCCTGCTTTAACTCTAGAGAGCAAATACACTATGTGGGGGAGATTTGGGGCTGCCTTAACGAAAATATGTGTTGCTATCTCACAATGAGTATCGTAGGAGGATCTGCTGTCTTCCTCACTCTGCATGTATTTACTTAGTATGTATGGAGTTAGGGGATAAACATATTACTCATTCAGCAACCATAAATCTACTTATGCTTTGGGTTTAACTTTTGGAAAATCCAAAGGCTGTGCTCCACTGCCAGTCTTTGCAAGATCCGTTGAGGTGTCATTTTTTGGTAAAACCTCAGTAGATGGCCTTTGTTCAGAGGTCTTTACTCTCATAATGACTAAATGAGATATAGGCAGACATAGGATGTATTAGTATGGGGAATCCTGCAGGAGTCAGGGTAAGGAGTAAGGAGTAAGGGGAATCCTGCAGGAGTCAAGACTAATTTCTGGGACAAAATATTGATTGAGCAACTCAGTACATTTGTGAGTCCATGTTAGGAACTGGGTATCTTTGCCACACATTAGTTCAAAGGAAATTGAAATGCAATTTTATTGATATAGACCTCATCCGAGATCCACAATATGTTAAAATAGTATATACAAATTTCCAGTCCCATAGTATTACAATATATCATAAAATTCTTTATAAGCAGAATGGATTATTGTTCTTAGCCTATATATCTCTAAAGTAGCAGGAATAACACTTTTAAAAAGTTAAAAACTTTGTAACATACAAATTCGTCAGGAGGGGTTCTTATAATCTCAATCAGATCTATAATTCTAAAAACATTATCTTTTATACAAATATGTTTTAAAAATCGAGAGCGTGCATCAACCAAACTGCTATTTGGACAGACAAATAGGACATGTACCAAATCTTGGATTCCTCCATTACATAGATCACATTGCCTGTTTTGTTAAGGTTTCCGCCCCTTCTTTTAGAGGAAGTGTCCTCAGCCTTAGCATCAGGATGCAACGCCTAATCTTGTGGTCCAGTGTAAAACTCAAATATTTTGGGATCTCTTTATACTCCACCCTAGCTAACACAAGCTTGTAGTACGATAACTGTTGACAATAAAGTTTGTCCATTTCTTAGCTCAGCCTCGGAGTAGATTTTTTCAAAAAGAACTTCAAGAGTTCTGGGGACCAACTTTGTAAAAGGTTCTCAGAGCATTGAATGTGCTCGAAAGAGATCTTTAAATTTCGTTTAAAAGAATATACTCCTGGATGGGCCTTAAAAGTTTCCTGTTGTAAAATTGCTCTTAATGTATCGTCAAGTGCATGTAGTATATTATAAGCCCATCTGACAAGGTTTGCCATAGCTCCCGCATATGCACTCACTACCCCTAAATCAAATCAGAGTCCCTGAATGGGAGTGGCTTGGCTTACAGTCGTAAGTATGCTCAAAAGTTTTCCCTCCCAGAGATTTAGAAAACCCCAGCGATATATAGGAATAAATGCTAAACCATATGTTAGAATTGGGGTGATCTTTTTTCAATAGACTTCAAGGAGGGCTGAAAATGTCACTTCCCAGTAGAGAAATAAAGCTTATTTTATAGCACTAACTGTCTTTGGTTCAGTCCACTAAAAGTGCGAAGCAGTACCAGTGGACTGAGAGAAAACTCTCCCTAAATAGATATACGTAGATGCTATTTCTACTGTTATTCCTCCTAGTTTCCAGGTAAAAGGTATAGGTATAGCTTTTTTCCTACCCCTAAATGGTACTACTTTTGTTTTTGAAATATTTATTTAAAAAAAAAAATGTCTTTCAGTATAATTTAAAAGAGCTTCTATGTAATGCTGCAGACCAATTGGGGTTAGATCAACTAAAACCACGTCATTGGCATACATTAAAAGATGGATTTTTTGTGATGCTAATTGAGGTAGGAAATCATTTACCTACTGGAAACAGTACGGTAAATCACTAAGGAATAGTGAAAAAAGGAGGGGATGAGTAAACATCCTTGCTTAAGGCCGTTTTGTGTAGAAATCTTTTGGGTTAAGCCCTTATCTCCTCCCATTTGTACCTTGTACCATGTCGTTATGTGAAGTTCTACTATTATTCTTAGCAGACTTGTCGGAACACCTAACTTCAATAGTTTCCTCCACAGGGAAGGCCTATCCACCTTGTCAAAAGCTGTAGAAAATCTACATAAAAACTACCTGAGCTCTACTAACGACATATTTGTCAATAACAGTTTGCAGTACGGCGATATTGTCAATCACAGAGTGGTTTAGACGAAAACCTGCATGTATACATAGGAATTACCTCCCTAGCTATGGCCCAATCGTTCAGATGTTCCAAAATGCAAGCCCCAAATATGTTTCCTGTAGCATCAAGGAGGACAATCTGACAATAATTAATCAGAGAAAAGTGGGAATATTTTTTCAAAAGAGGAACTGGAACTACTATACTACCCGTCCATGAGTTTGGATTTTGGCCAGTTCGATAGCAGTGCATAAATAGGGGGACCAAGAATTTACTCCATCCTTCAATGTTTTCTTTTAGGACCTTACCCGAATCCTGTCTGGTCCCATTGCTGCTGTGTCTCTCGCTTTCCTTATGTATACGGCAATTTGCTGATTAGTAAGTGACTTTATCTGCTGGTCAATTTCACTGTCGATTCTATTGCATAGAGATTTCCCGATATCAGTAGATGGTAGATTTTCCTCATATAATTTGGATGAGTAAGTGGCCCATTCTTTTTGTGGGACGGGAGTTTCACTCTGTAGTATTTTGTTCCCACTAGCTTCTGCAACTATATCCCAAAAGGCTTTAGAATTTTTTAATGCACTTCTTCTTGCAGGTATACCCAACATCTATCCACTTTTGTTCTATTCTCTTTCTCTTTCATGCAAAGACTTTTTCGTCTTTTCTTCAGGGTGGAAATTTCGGCCTTCCTAGCAGGAGAAACGTTTGTAAATTGCAACCTAATCAGCTGGTTTAATGTCTTAGACAGGAGGTTTACTGTTGGATCTTTTATCATTTGTGGGCTATCCCACATAGTAGTAGATATCAGGGTTTTAAAGCTTTCAAAATTAGAGATTGTGTTAACTCTTTTGTTCATATGCTCATACATTTGGGACTCCATATTCTTATTAATTTCATTGTAGATTTGCTTATAGTTCTTGCTGCTCCACAGTATTCGAGCTGGCTTTTGTTTGAGTCCAGTCAACCCCATAACCATATGTGAGTCTGTGGGACCCCGTCCTGGTCTTTAGTTGGACACCGCACAAGGGATGTTTTCAGACCACTGCGAGCTAGAGTGTCTGCATGCAGGAATTTCAGCGTCTCTGGTCAGTGTGTCGTCTGGGAAGTCTCAATCTCCTCTAGCTATCTCAGCAAGATGTGATGTATATATACCCATAGGTCTCCCCAGGGGTCCTACCTTGCTGTTTTACTGTGTCCGCCTAAGGATGACGTTGGGCCTGAACTTTGTACATAGATTTTATACAGGAAATGGTAGTCCTGCTGTGCTTCCAAGAACCCTCATGCATAATGTATGAGATTTCAAACTAGGGAAAACCCGCTTTCTGAATGCAGTGTAATAGGTGGGTAAAAGGTCAGTCCCTGTAAACTCTGACAAGTGTAATGTAGGGAGAGAATATAGGTGCAGGGTAACAAATTTACAGAGGCCTATATTATAGTACCTATATGGAATATAACTATACCAACTGCACAATGGCTTCATAAATGAGGACCAAAGATTTTATTGGCATAAACGCTTCATGAGATTATTGGATGTAAGCAGTGTTTAATCTGAACTGGTTGTAGCAGGTTGGACCCACCAGCACTATGTTTAGGAACCTGCTCTTATTTTTCCTCATTAGACTTTGACCCAGAAGAAGATAGAGAAAGAACAAATAAATAAAGGAACAGTGAGTGCCTGGAGGTGGATTAAAAAGCTATGAGAGGAATCAACAGTACTCTCCAGGGCAAGGTCCTTGAATTGATAATAGGTGATCGATGATTGTGTCTGGCTGTGCCTGCCCATATACATTTAGAATTCACATTTCATTTTTGAATACTGGAGCATATTTACCTTGGACACATCACTTTCATATACTTACTTCCTCTCTTTTGTTGTCTTTTATTTACTGTTCATTGCAATCTTCGGTGTGCTTTTCTATTTCTGAAAATGTCAATACCTACTTGGGATGGACATAGTTTTGTCTTGAACCTGATATCAAATTAAATGAAGAAAGATTGTTTTTTGGAAGATCCTGCAAACCTCCCAAAATGCTGCAGCGGTTTATGCAGATATGGAACAAAGGGAATGAACTACAGTCTTGA
This sequence comes from Lissotriton vulgaris, assembly GCF_964263255.1. Classification (NCBI taxonomy): domain Eukaryota; kingdom Metazoa; phylum Chordata; class Amphibia; order Caudata; family Salamandridae; genus Lissotriton; species Lissotriton vulgaris. The sequence continues at coordinate 824,450,558 of NC_141685.1, read as the reverse complement.
ATCACAGCTTTGTAATAGCTCTTTATTTTAGAGACAACAGGAGAATAAAAACCCCTCTTCATTTTTCATTGCCAGACATTAGTCTACATATGTTTGTTCTGACAGGTGGCGAAAGTGAGACGAGTAAATAGCTTACTGCTTAGATCTGTGTGTAAGGGTTTTAGTGGGTTGCAGCTTACCTATGTGGTGTTGATTAGGTATTGCTCATCACCCCCTTCACTTAAAGGGCCAGCCAGTGAAAAATAAGTCAGATTACTGAATCTTACATCATCAACAATCACCAACAATAGGGGATTTGGCACATTCTTTTACAGGATGAGCGGCTGGGAAAGAATTGAGGTTGTGGTCTGCACAGTAACTTCCAGAGCCTTGCACAGATACCTCGAATCTGCCTTTATCTCAGTGTGAACAAGATATACAAATGGTTCTGTCTGGTGCATACTATCTCTTCAAATTTTTCTCAATATTCAAAGAATGAATTACAAGAAATGCAAAACCAAACCGACTAGGGTATGACAAGACATTTTTATATAAATTGCTTCATTTATAAATACCCTTATTCAAATATATACATGGCTGTCAACAATACATGGTGGTGCATCATATGTGAAAGAATTGTGACATTCGGTGTTCAGTGATATTCGTGAAAGTGTACTATATACAGGGATAAGAGAAGGGGTAGGAGGGGGAATCGGCCAGTACTTCAAAGCTCTTCAGACAGTTCTGTGGACCACGAGTGTTAATCTCAGCGCAGAATCCAAACTGCTGGTCCAGATAGTTCTAAAGTCGATGTTTCAACCCTGGGAAAGCACTCTTAAAGTGTCATTGCAGGTCTTCATCAGGACTAGGTACGGGGGGTTTCCAGACAGCCTCAAGGGGTGGGGCCAGGTAAGTTTCTCTGAGGCTGGCTCGAGGAAGACCACTTGTAATTCTTTGGCAGGCTAAGTGTAACCACTTCCTTAGTTCGGTGATTCTCCAATCTCAATGGCGCTTAAACAATGCAATCTACTTGTGTGTTTAATCATCAAGGTGAAGGAAGACAGATAGTCCACAGACAGTTAGTAGATTTGTTTAGATAATATGAGAAGAAATTATTAAAACGGTAACAACTTTGAATATATTTTTTCTGTCTTCCTTGGATTTCTTAATGTCATAGATACTGTGTATATTGTTTGGTTTATTGACGTTCCCTAGGAGTTTTTGTAACAGCAATTTGCTATGCACAGCCTTCAGCTGAGCCCAACGCCCCGAAACTATAACTCACGACCCCCTCATTCACTACTTATGACCTCATATATTAAATAACAGCTCTTGAAACATACACACACACATATATGTATGTGATAGTGTGTGCATATATATATAATGCTGTATAACTTACCATCAAGCTAACTTTAGAAGCTATTAAACTGAGTTTTAATTTTTTTATGTTGAAACTTGGATGTATTCAACTAATATCATTGGGGTACTACACCTATATCCTTATTCATGCCGAAGCAATTGCCATTGAGATGTCTCTATCATGTACAAAATAAATATAAAATGTAACCCCTGTATGAATTCGAAATTCCACCACTGTGAAATCAGTTCTGAGATATTTTGTAACATAATTACTATAGTTTGTATAAGTTGTATCAAATAGATTTTTTTTTTCAACCCACATGGCATGTTTTCAGTATATGTATTTTTTTTATGTCTATTGTCTTCCCATCATGTGGGCCATGGAAGTTCCTTTTTAAATGACCCAACTGAAGTAAGTGGTCATGTGACCAAAACCTCATGTGTGGTCAAAACCTGTTATATTTGTTCTGCCTTATTAAATTAACATTTTCTTACTGCAATTGGAGTGCCTCGTGATTGTCTGCCGAAGGGTCGAAGTCATGCATTCTCAAATATATATATATATAGCACAGAAAAACCAACAGGGGAACCAGATAAACTCCAGATTTATCACTACTTTTAATGTAAAACATAAGGAAGTAAGATCAATTCTAAAGAAGCACTGGTATCTAGTCAAAAATGATCCAGTGCGCGGCCCTAAGGTTCGAAAAAATCCTGAAATCACTTATAGGATATCTAAATCTTTAAAAGATTTAATTGTTAGTAGTGAATTTCAGGAGTAAAAGAAGGGTTCTTCTGATTGGCTGAAACAGAAACCGGGTTTTAAGAAATGTGCCAAGTGTAAGGCATGTCAACATGGCATGAATCGAACAAGCCTTAAAACATTTTTTAATAAAACTGTTACCATCAGGAGCTTGGAGAACCTGACCTTACGGGCCAGGGGGCGCAGGGCACACCTAAGATCTCCGGGTTCACCTGCTTTGGCAGACAGAGACACGTGACACTCTGTTAGGTGTAGAAAAACAGATTTATTAGCTGCAGCTAAGCACAGTGGTCCTGTAAGTACACCAATGGGTATGTTATCAGGAGACTGCCACTTCATTCCGTGGCGCACAAACTATTATAGTACACAAGTTTACAATGCCAACTCCCAAAACATACAAAACTGACGAATAGGAATAGTTCGAAAACAAGTTATCGAATGTCTAAAACACACCCTCCTTTCAGACCCTGTGTGCTCTCCTCTCTTCAGGTTAATCAACACTAGTGCCTGTAATTCAATTTGCAGGTGGTAGAACATGTTGAATGCTTCAAAGGACAGTCTATGTAACAAGAGAACCCACGAAGAGAATAGCGAAGGCCAGTTAAACAAGATAAAGTCAAGAAGAATAGTGGGACCCAAACAGTGGAGTAAGACATGGATTAATCAGTCTAGACATGGATTTACGAAACTCGAGAGACCCTGACATCGGTTTCATAAACATAGGCAGAAGTTATTCTTTAACGTGAAGGACACGTAGCAGCTGCAAAAGCAAAAACATTGCGTTCACCATGTCCGCCGTGCTGCCTGAGAGAGGCAACACAAAATGGCGGTTAAATACAAAATGGCAGCTGGATACGAAGCGAAGTCGAAAACCACGTAACCTCAGAACCTCCTTTTGCCATACTCAGGCAAAGCACAAAAGACTCATGTTAGTCTGAATCGATATCGATGGTCATGAGGTCATTGAGGTGTTGCTGCAAAATCATTCTGATGTTCTCAGTTTCCTGTGTTACCGGCTTAGAAACGCACACAGTGGCACAAAGTCCGCAAATAGCTGGATTGCACTGTAAACAGAGACAACAGGAAAAGATGATTGCCAGAATCGCTCCAAGGAAAGTTAACACCTTCCATCCCCATGTGGACAGTAGTCCCCAAAACCATCCCATCACAGACCAATCTCCAGTGTCCTGATGAATGGACTCGGAGATGACATGTAGCTTAGAGATGGCTTGGTATACTGTAGGGGCGTTATCCGGAACGTAAACACAGCAACTGGACCCAATCAGTTTACAGACTCCGCGTCTATCTGCCAGGACAATGTCTAGAACCATTCGGTTCTGTAAAGTCATAAGGCGATCCGCCTGAAGTTCAGCTGTCAAATTATTCAATGCTCCAGAAGTTATATTTATGGTAGCATCGACCACACAAACTAGGCGTCTGATGTTTCTACTATTTGCCATTGGACCCCAAAAAGGAAGAATTCCTTTCAGGAAATCTCCTCCCTCTTGTCCAGCCGTGTCTTCCGCATCAGTAACCCCTCTTACCAATCTCTTTCTATGGTGATGTGCAGGAGCAGTATATGTTGGAGGGAGAAGGAAAGCTATATAACATGTCCCCGAGAAATGTGTGGGAAGCCATGTATAAGCTTTATCATGACAGATAAAGTATGTGCCTTGTGATGGAACTAACGGTGAAGGAGTCAAGGGTGTATAGACGTTTATGTGAGAACAATTACTCCTTTCTTGCTTAACTTTAGTATTCTGGCCATTTATTTGCAAACACAGATTACCTCTCTGGGGTAAAACCCAAATTGGTGCAAATTTCTTCTGTTTAACCGCATCGCTGCTGCGGCAAATTTTGCGCTGTGCGGCTTTTTTTTAAAAGCCGCGTTACATGACGAGCTCAGCTCGTCATCAGCACATGCCACCCGTGGCTGATGACGAGCTGAGCTCGTCATCAGCATCGAAGGGGTTAATCTTATCAGTGAGACTAGTGACATACCGGGTCACGTTCCATCCATCATATGTTCGTCTTTGGGAATCTTGATAATATCAGCAATTTTTGCCATGGTCACTATTCCCTTGATCAAAGAGCTATGACTGAAATCCACTCCACCAATATAGGACCCACCGGGAGGATATCGGAGTAGATTCTGATATGCATTAGAAAACATAGCCAGATAAGCCCAGGCAGAACCTTCATACGTAAATGGAAGAACCAAATACGGCATCCCTCTCTCTGTATTATGTGGTATGAGCCCACAAACCCAACAATCAGTAGTATTCACTACCAATTGATGTTGATGCAAGAGTTGGATAAATGAATTGTTAAAATACTCCATTCTTCTCATCTGCTCATGGTCTGGGAGTGCATAAAATTTATGTGGAGAAATAGTAGTAGAGGAAATCAAAGAAGTAGAAGTATGAAAAAAGTGTTGGCTGCATACTGTGTACAATCCATCCTACACATGATAATAAACTGTATAAACATACGGAAATACATAATGCTATGCCACAACGACTGAATAATAATTTCTTATAATGATTTCTTTTCATAATTTTGACATCATTCTCTTTTCCTGCGCTATCCATTACTCTAAAGGCGTTGCTCACGATAATCTTCCTTAATCACTTAGCTGTGGTTGTTAGCCGTCCTATGACACTGCAAGTCCTGTTGACCTAGTCACTATTCAGGTCACAGCCTAAGAATCCTACCGTGACCCTGCAACTTGATGGATAGTGGAAAAGGAATCTTTCACTTTTTAACACAAGGCAAGAATTATGAAGCACAACTTTAATTGTTCTTAGGCAACCTTTCTCTCAGGTTGTATCGTGTCTTGCCAGGTATCCTCTCGTCTTTAAATAAAGTTTCTGGATCCAATGTGTTTAATCGTAGGTGTGGAGGTACAGCTTCCTGTAAAACGTCGTCGTCCTCTTTCTCGGAACTAGTCCAATCCAGGCGTGCACTGCTGAAAGGTACGAATCTAGGTACCTTTTCGCACTCACTGTCACCAACGCCTTCTCAGACCCACTGGTCGTAAGGTAAAGGCAATGGTACCCGCTTACAGTGCACGCCGTGGATCCAGTTTCGTTTGCCGACGACCTTCACTGCTGTATGGGTGGTGAGTAGGACTTGTCTCGGTGGCCCCCAACGAGGTTCCAGATTTTTCTTCCTCTGGAAGTTTTTCAGACACACCCAGTCAACGGGTTGGATGGAGTGTCCTGGATCTGAGGAGGCCTCCGGCAAAGCGTTTTGGACCTGTTGACGAATAACACGCAATTTAGTGGTGAGGTCGTGCAAATAGTCAACCAACAATGGATATGGAATGTCTGAGTACTTTTTGGGGCGAGGGACTCCCCAGACATTAGCAGGGCGCCCGAAAACAATCTCGTATGGGCTAAGCCATAAACAAGAATGGACAGTCGTTCTTGTTGAGAGAAGTGCCAAGGGCAAAGCGTCAGTCCAGGAAAGGCCTGTACTAGTCTGAATCTTTGCTAACTTAAGTTTGAGAGTGCCATTATAGCACTCTACCAAACCTGCTGACTGAGGATGGTTTGCCGCTTGAAATTTCTGTGTAATACCAAGACCCACACATACTTTCTGCATGATCTGACCTACGAATTCACTCCCATTGTCACTCCAGACAATGCGCGGCAAACCAAACCTCGGGAAAAACTCTTTTAGGAGGATTTTGGCAGTAGACAAAGCAGTATTGTCCTTTAGGGGGTAGGCCTCTATCCATCTGGAAAAGGCACAAACCACCACCAGGACATATGTAAGGTTATTGAAACGCTCCATATGGATATAGTCGGATGTATGACGGTACAACGCGTACCGTCACAACGCATCCCTTTACCACGCATCCCTTACAACGCAAGTCGTTACCACGACTTGCGTTGGGGGTGCGGATTTCGAATAGTATAATTTACTATTCTAACACCAGTCCCCGTGGACCCTAGGGAAGGTGTTGGGATAGTAAATTTACTATTTTTAATCCTTTAGCGCTCTCCAGCGCAAGCCGTGGTAACAACTTGCGTTGTAAGGGATGCGTGCTAAAGGTACCGCGTTGTAAAAACTTCGTGGTAAACGATGTTTACCGATATAGTCTATTTGTAGTACCTCAAAAGGATACGTTGGTGTAGCAAAGTGACCTGCTGGAGTTGGAGTTCCCTTTCCTGGATTATGCATCAAGCAAACAATACAATGCTTCATTACATTTTCTGCACATTTAGGAATATTTTCATTTTGCCGTACTGGAGGTAGGAGTTTACATATACCCCTTGCATTAATATGGGCTGGTCCATGAGCCATAGTGACCACAGGTAATACATACGCATCTGGTAACAACCATCGCTGATGCTCTGACAATTCCGTCCAACATTCCATCGTATCCAACATTTCCGTACTTTCTTTCAACTTACTCAATTCTTTCTCAGTTCCTTCTTTCTGAATCATTTTCACGCTTTCTACTGTATCCTCACACATACCAGCCTCTGGGACCCAATTTGCCGGTCCTGCAACATACATTCGACCCTCAACATTCCGTGCCGTTTCTTTCGCTATTTCATCCGCAAATGCATTTCCCCCGACCCACGTCATCAGTAATCTTTTGATGCGCACTACACCTCACAATCGCTATTTGAGTGGGCAAGGTAAGTGGTTCAAGAAGATCACTAACCAACTGACCATGCTGTATTTTAGTGCCGTGGGAGGTAAACAATCCTCTCTCTCTCCACAAATGGCCGAAACTATGGGCAACGCCAAACGCGTATTGGCTGTCTGTGTAAACAGTCACTCTTTTCCCTTTCGCCAACACATATGCTCTTGTCAATGCAATCAACCTTGCAGCTTGCGCTGAATTCTGTGAAATGAGTGCAGTTTCCACTATCGTATGTAAAGTTGTAACAGCGTAAGCAGCTGTCGTCTCGCCATTAGGAAGCTTAAAGCAAGACTCATCTACCCACAAGATCCCTTCCGGATCCGTAAGTGGTGTATCTTTCAAATCAACTCGACCTTTAGTTTCTTCTTCCGTACGAAGAAAACAATCGTGCTGATCTTGTACATTTTTCTCATCCAAAACAGGCAATAATGTTGCTGGATTCAGAACATTACATCTCCTGATATGTATATGACTTACTAACAACGTCAACTCATATCCTGACAAGCGAGCACTCGTTAAGTGCTGGGTTTTCGTCCTATTCAAAAGAGTATCTACTGCGTGTGGCAGAGTATGATCCAACATCAATCCAGCAGATTGACGAATAGAAATCGCTGCTGCCGCTGTTGCTCTAAGGCAGCTAGGTAATGCTTTAGCAACTGGATCTAACGTTGCCGAAAAATAGGCACATGGCCTTTGTTTCCCTCCAAATTGCTGTGTCAGAACTGATAATGCACAACCTTCCTTCTCATGAACATAAAGTGTAAAGGGTTTACTGTAATCTGGAGTACCCAACACAGGAGCTGAACACAAAGCATTACGTAAATCAGAAAAACTCTTTTGACATTAATCAGTCCAAGGAAACGGTTGGGGCGTATCTTTCAAAGTGAGTGCCAACAAAGGTTTTGCCAGTAGGGAGAAGTTCGGAATCCATTGTCTACAATAAGAGGTAATGCCTAAGAAAGCACGCACCTCTCTTTGTGTGGATGGTACAGACATTTGCACAATTGCTTGAATACGTTCTGGTGTCAATCGCCTTCCCTCCTTCGACAAGAGATGACCTAAATAGGTAACCTCTTGTCGGCAATATTGTAACCTAGAAAGCGACACTTTGTGATGTAGATCAGACAAATGTCGCAGAAGTGACACAGTCACATTTTTACAGGCATCATCCGAGTCAGTAGCCACTAATAAATCATCCACATATTGGATAAGAGTAGCACCAGACGGCAAAGAAAAGGTGTCAAGCTGAGACTTCAAGGCTTGACTATAGATGGAGGGACTCTCACAATAGCCCTGAGGTGCACGCTTAAATCGAAAACTTCGGCCTCCAAGAGAGAAACCAAAGAGATCCCTACTTTCCTCAGCAATGGGAATGCTAAAGAAAGCATTTTTGAGATCAATGACCGAAAACCAAGCTGCCGAAGCAGGAATCATAGTAAGCAAGGCAGTGATATCGGGGACAACAGGAAACTGAGGAACAACAATTTTGATGACCTCCCGGAGGTCTATCACAAAACGGTACACAGGTGGCTGAGAAGGATCAGTACGCTTTAAAACAGGCAGAACAGGACTGTTACAAACATTTCCTCTGGTCTCCTCGACCACACCCTTCTCAACCAGGTCATGAACAATAGCCAACAACGCTCTCTCAACATCGTTAGATATTTTATATTGTGGAATGCGTGGTAACTTAACATCATGCTTCACAATGATCACATAAGGTGGAATTTGAAGCAAACCAACATTCTTCGGACCCATAGCCCAAGCGTAGCAGGGAGCGAACGTAGTTCGAGCGGCAGTTGGTCTTTAGATACGTACATCGGAGAAGTCAATTTAGCACCTAAAGTAAGATGTACACCAGATGGTGAGCAATACAATGTGGCATGCAGATGTTTCAATAAATCCAAACCCAATAAATTCTCTCCACAACCCGTCGTCAAAAGAAGTGGAGCTTCTAAATCGTAGGGACCAATGGAAATAGGCAAAGGACAAGAAACAGGGTTGCTAACTGGGGCGCCAGAGAATCCTACCGAAACATTTGTTAAGCCAGACAAAGGTGCCCCAGGGAGTTTAGAGTGCATAATAGAACTTCTCATTGCACCAGTATCCAAAAGAAATGGTTCTATAACACCCAATGCTACAACATTAACATAAGGTCCATCCTGATCCACTGGAACTGATACGACTCCCTTACTCTGTCTATGGCTGTCCTAGCAAGTGAGGAAATCAGCATTCTCACCATCTGCGCAATAATCATCATTGTAATACTGTGCAGACTGAGAATTCCGCTGATCAAAATAATTCGTAGAGTCCTGAGGGGGAGAGGGACGTCGTGCTTGAGACGACGCACCACGCCCTCTATCTCTGGACACTGACCGAGAATCTCCATGACCTCGTGGCTGTGATCCGCCATAACGTTGTAACAGAATCGGGCAACTAACCTTAAAATGTCCTTCCTCTTTACAGTAAGCACATTGATTAGGACCCAATGGAAATCGTGGAGCTGGAGACTCAGGTTTTTGCAACATCTTCTGAAACTGTGGGGGTTGGTGAAATTGGGGCTGAGCAGAACGAGGAGGATAAGCCTGTTGCAGAAGAACCTTCGTTTTAAATTCTTTCGTTTTCTTCTCCGCTTTCTCCTTGTCTTCCTTATCCCTATTCTCATAATATTGAGCAGTAGCTAACATCTGGGCAGGTGAGGAAACAGCTCATGCACTCTCAGATTGTTTCAATTTATGCGATAGTTCTGGAAGTAAATTAAAAACTAATGTATCTACAAATAATCGCTGTCCACCTTCAGTACTCATATCTTGACCACTATGGTCGATGAAAGTCTCTTCAAAACGAGTAAAGAAATCAGAGACACTTTCATCGACTTTTTGTTTGCACGCTGCTAACTTATCCCAGTTAACGCGTACAGCAGGCATCATCGTTTTAATGAGATCTATTATTCTACCAGGCAACTCCGTAATCAAATCATCAGGTTTGGCACCACCTACTTGTGCTGTATCTGCGGCCGCAATAGCAGCCCAATTACCACCTAAAGCTTGATCATGGTCTTGTCTACGAATTTTAGCCCATGGAGCTTGTGGGACTACATTTCCCATAAGCAAATCAATATCCGCCAATTTCATAATACACGCGTTAACAGTCTGAGACAATTCTTTATAATACCCAGCAGGATTCTTACGAGGGTCCGGTAAGGACTGCTTAAGTACCAACACTTCAGATCTTTTCCAAGGATCATGTACCCATATGCGCTGAAAATGAGCGGGACAGCTGGATTAGCGTTTGCGTCCGCCTCTCTCTATATTGGAGGAACTTCCCGCATGGGATACTGTGCCATTTTATGACGAACCACAGGATCAGGCTCAAGAGAAGTTTGAGAAACAAAGGAAGATCGAAAAGTAACAAGCTTCTGAACAGCAGATTCTACATCAGGACCTACAATAAGTCCCTTATCAAAATGATCCCGTATCTCGGATAAACCCTGAGGAGGTGAATCCAAGTCCAAATCTTCCCACCCTTTGATAAGAGTGTTGCACATAATATTAAAGACATACCTCTGCGTAGGCGCATTCCATTGCAGAAATGTGTCTAAAATATCCCGCACACTATACTGTATACTACCTGTAATCCAATTACGAGCAAGAGAATCTAACTTAGTCCGTTCGTCCAAATCTGGGATCTGACTACGAGATTGTCTTCGAGATGAAGCAGGAGAAAAGAAAAGAGATCCAAGAAAAGGTGACAAAACACCAGAAACAGTTTCAACTAAACGATGTTGAGCTGTAGGGGAATCTGACAATAAAACAGGAGACAACGTATTCTGTACAGCGGGAGAAGAACCAGTAGCAACAGAAGGTAAAGGAAACTGAGGCACAGGAGTTTGGGGTACAGAAGTCGGTGGCAAAGGGGGTGGAGGTGGAATCACAGGAAGAGGCAACTGTGCAGGAACCAGAACAGCTGGATTAATAACAGGTTGTAATGGAGGTCCATTAGCGCCTAACACATAAGGTGGAGGTAACGTCAAGATGTGGGACACGAAAGAATCTTCGTCAGGACCCTTACTCTTCGAAGCAGAAGGTAGTACGGGGTAGCATCTGTCTATTGCCATACGATGCTGTCTCTCCGAAACCTCAACCATCTGATTCGCCTTGTCATCTTTAAACTGTTGGGCAGCCTGTAAAATCGTCATATCCTGCTCTTTCTTATCTTTCTTCATTTGCTTAATTTCTTTCTGTTTAGATTCTTTACGCCAGAGGTGGAAGGAGTCAAACATTGTCGGCCGTGCTTTTCTCTTAAATAGAATCATTTCCAAATTGTCTAATATAGCAGGCTCAAAGGTACCATTTTGTGGCCACCGTAAAACACCATCCTTTTTAGTATACCGAATCCATGTTCCATTAAAAATAATAGGACCTAAATCATGTTTTGAATAGAGCTCATAAGTGGGAGTTCCAACCAGAGGAATCGGACAAGAATCCTCTAGCCGGGAATCCCTAATACAACCAAAACAACAAAATTTCCTGAACTTACTAAATCCAGGCATTTCGTAACGAACTGGACTACTTACAAACGTCAAGGGATTTTAGACAATATAGTCACAGCACAAACGTACTTACCCCTTGGCTTCGGTTAGTGCACTAATCAAATAACAAAAAACAAAAACAAAAATGTGGGCGCTACCCACGAATACTTAACTAAATGTTTTCTCACGCCAACAGATGTCCGTCTAACGTCTTGCGATACTAGTCATCACCAGGGGCCAAAGCAGGACGACAGTCAGGGCAGCAGTCATCAGCAGCCGTCGGGAAGGAGTAGCCACGCTTCAAAAGACCTTCGGTCCACTTCAACATACAGGGGTCGCTCACGTGGTTCGCGAAATCCTCCGAAATTTTCTTGCGAAGTTCCTCACGACCATCGGGCAAAACTACTACCGCTGAAGTCGCCCACACGTTGGGCCGCCAATTGGAGAACCTGACCTTACGGGACAGGCGGCGCAGGGCATGCCTAAGATCTCCGGGTTCACCTGCTTTGGCAGACAGAGACACGTGACACTCTGTTAGCAGATTTATTAGCTGCAGCTAAGCACAGTGGTCCTGTAAGTACACCAATGGGTATGTTATCAGGAGACTGCCACTTCATTCCGTGGCGCACAAACTATTATAGTACACAAGTTTACAATTCCAACTCCCAAAACATACAAAACTGACGAATAGGAATAGTTCGAAAACAAGTTATCGAATGTCTGAAACACACCCTCCTTTCAGACCCTATGTTCTCTCCTCTCTTCAGGTTAATCAACACTAGTGCCCGTAATTCAATTTGCAGGTGGTAGAACATGTTGAATGCTTCAAAGGTCAGTCTATGTAACAAGAAAACACACGAAGAGAATAGCGAAGGCCAATTAAACAAGATAAAGTCAAGAAGAATGGTGGGACCCAAACAGTGGAGTAAGACATGGATTAATCCGTCTAGATATGATATGGATTTACGAAACTCGGGAGACCCTGACATCGGTTTCATAAACATAGGCAGAAGTTATTCTTTAACGGGAAGGACACATAGCAGCTGCAAAAGCAAAAACATCGCGTTCACCACGTCCGCTGTGCTGCCTGAGTGAGGCAACACAAAATGGCGGTTAAATACAAAATGGCGGCTGGATACGAAGCGAAGTCGAAAAACCACGTAACCTCAAGCTTCATAACTTGCAAAAGCAGTTTTGTTGTTTATCTGTTACAATGTTCATGCCCAAAAATATATATAGGCCGTACAACTGTACCTGCCCATCAAAGAATCCTTCAGCACAGGCGAGCAATTGTCAATCGGGACAGAACTTATCCCGCCGCAAGACATTTTGAGACCTATCACCAGAGTAATCCCGAGAGTCTGCAGTACACCTGTATAGCAGAAGTCCCCAAGAGAAAGAGAGGGGGGGATAGAGAAAGGGAACTCTGGAAGTTAGAGACATATTTCATCTTAGATTTCAACTGTAAAGAGCCATATGGACTCAACGTGGATGAGGATCTTTATACATGTCTGTCTTAAGAAATGTAAAATAATATGATGAAGAGTTAAAGCAGAGATGCTCATCTGTAACCATTAATTGAGTTTTTAACTCAGAATATTTTTTCTTTGAACAGGGGTAGTATTGTTTGTACATATAAGAAATGGACCAGCATATTTAGTTTGTTCTTGGATTTTATGAATTATTTTGCACTCGTACTTTAAAACAGAATTTTAGTACGGATTAGGATTGGAAATTATACTGCCATAGAGTGGAAATGTTTACTATAAGAGAGATGAATCTAGTTTACATATGTACTTGCACTTTATTATTGGAGTATTGTATTGAAAAAGAGTGAAATATTTACATTGAGAAAATTATCAAAGTTTACATGAGCACAAGCACTTTTTTCTATATAATAGTTTACATAGGCACAAGCACTTTCTCAAAGAGGGTACTTTCTCTTTTTAAAGAAGGAATGAAGCATTAGTACTTCCTATCTTCTTGCAAGAACAGATAAATTACTGGAAAAGGCACTTGCCATCCACCATCGAAGGAAAGACTTAAAGTGAGAACTCTTTCAAATGCACTTGGAGTTTAATTATATATTGTTTACACATGGTAATCCTTGCTGAATTTTTGAATATGTTTTTAGAGGAATTATTATTCCCTAGCAATGTACATAATCAGAATGATAAAGATAGCGAAATGCAAAATATCTTTTTGTATAGAAGGGGCAATAGGAACCACTGTGACAAGATAAAATGTCCAAGTGATTACCGACTAGGAACATGTTAAAAGATGGCTGCCATATTCCAGTTAATTGTGGATTATGTGGTAAACACTGAGTCCATTCTTTGTTTTTACTATCCCTGTGAAGTGTATTTTAGCCAGGTGAAAATAATGGTGAGACATCGTGAGCAAGGGAGCGTGACTCCCGAAACTCGTCAATGTAATTTTAATTTTTTATTGAATAAAAAGGACTTCTTTGAGCCTACCTTGGAGTGCCGGATGATTTGCTGTTGAAATTGGGGGAGATCTCATAAACAATATATATATGTGTATAAATATATATATATATATATATATATATATATATGTATGTATGTATATGTATATATATATATATAAAAAAAAAATATATATATATGTATATGTATATATATATATATATATATATATGTAGATATAGATAGATAGATAGCTAGATAGATTGATAGATAGATAGATAGATAGATAGATAGATAGATAGATAGATAGATAGATAGATAGATAGATAGATAGATAGATAGATAGATACAGATGTAGATATAGAAATATATAGATATATATTTATTTTTTTACTGAAAAAAACAAAGGTTGAAGAGACATTATAATATCACAGTTGGAAAGGTGCATCTGGGAGTTAAAATCCATAAAGATCCAAAGATCCAATACAATATTTACAATAAACCTGTTTTATTTGTTCCTTACTTAAAATCCATATATTTACAGACAACAGCCAGCCAGCTCTTTTTGTTCATATAAACTTTTATGAACTACATCAGAGTTGTTTATAACATACAAAAACACAAATAAGACACTCTCAACAGGCACATTATCACAACATTACAACACTATATATAAAGCGTGAACAAGGCGTAAAGCCGAAATTGTTTTGAACTTGCCATTAAATGATTTTGCAGCACGTTGAAGAGTCGGAGTGGTTCCTGTCATTTACAGAGACTCACGAAGATATATATATATATATATATATATATATATATATATATATATATATATATATATATATTATCCCGCAAAGATAATAACGCAGCACTGCTTAAGAGTGCTGCGTGATCATCTTTGCGGGATAATAGAGAGCGAGACACTGTCCCGGTCTCGCCGCAGGCACCAACTGTCAAGGCGCTCCTCTCGCACAGGACATTGTGTGTTTAGATATATATACCACGGAGGTAGCCCTGGGGCTGTCTCAGCCCACCACGGAGACATTTTACAGTGCCACCGGTATGGGAGCAAGGAGCTATTGTGGGAAGGTGATGACAGCTGCGAGGTCGTGATGTGATGAAGCACACCCCACTGTGGTTTTATTCAACAATACTATGACTCCGAGGCAGGCGACTCACTAGAGAAAGAAAGGACACTACATATACCATGAGTCAATGTGTTGGGACACGCCCACTGAGGCAGGAGTTAAATTACTGTGTAGCTGCCTGGAAAATGTTCGCCTGGGAGTATTTGAGTCAGTGCCTCTGAAGAAGTTGGAAAACCAAACGCGTCAGGCTGACTTTTGAAGCTGCTGCTGTACTTGCATCCATTTCGCAGGCTGCTTTCTACAATGAATAAAAGCTGAAATTCCTTACCTGGCTCGAGGGATCCTCTGCTTTGCAGGCAAACTTTGTGTCTGGATATATATATATATATATATATATATATATATATATATATATATATATATATATATATTCACTGAAAAAACCATAGGTTTCACATCAGTTATAGTTAGGAATTAGCATTTAAAAAACCTATTAAATTCACTGAAAACACCATAGGTTTCACACCAGTTATAGTTAGCTGGAAATTTTACTGACATAAAACCATTGAAATTCCCATGTTATAGTTAGTTGGACTCACTATAACGTGCGCGCCTGCAATGCACTGCTGATGACGTCACATATTACATCACTCATGACATGGTCAGTGACATCACTGATGACATCTCAAATGACATCACTGATGACATCATCCAGTGAATGTGTGTCTTTCTGAAAAATAAATATGTTTTATATATGTATTTGTAAAGGTCGATGGAAGAATAAATGGTTAAATAAGTGTGTAAATAGATGTTTTGAAAAAAAAAATGATTGGTTAACTGCCTTATTAAGTGTATCTTAGTGAATACATATATTAGCGAGTAACTTTTAAATATTGAAATATATGTATCAGTGTTTGCATGGGTTGGTGACTGACTCACTGTTTGTATGTGTTTTGAAGACAGCATATGTGCAGGACTGTATGGGTGGATGAGTGTGTATATGTGTGTGTTAGTGAGTGAATGACTGTCTCACTAGTGTCTTTATCAGTAACTACATATGTTTTAATCTAGTATATGTGAGTATTGATGTATATAAGTGAGTATATGTGAGAGCGAGAGATTGTAAGAGTTCCTGTTTAAATAAGTATGTGTTTCTATAAGTGATTGTTTAAGAGAGTAAGTATGTGTAAATTTCCATAGAAGTAAGGGGGTAGTGTGTGTATAGTTGTATATGCAAATAAATGGATGTTCAATAGTTTATTTGCATGTGTGAGTAACTTTTGGATGACTGTCGGTGTGTAACAGGATGTATAGGTGTATCACTACATATGATGAGTGCGTATATGTATGAGTGACTATATAAAACTGTTGGTGAATGAGTGGATGTGTATATAAATGGATGAATTACTGATTTGGTTGTTGTAACTGGTATGGGTATCTCCATTTTATTGAAAATGTTAGTTTCTATTTTTGAATATGTGTTTCAAGGGTTACATTACACTGAAAGGAGGTCTGTCAGTGTGTCACAAGGATGGTGTCATCAGTGATGTCATGAGTGATGTCACTGACCATGTCATGAGTGATGTAATATGTGACGTCATCAGCAGTGCATTGCAGGCGCGCAAGTTATAGTGAGTCCAACTAACTATAACGTGGGAATTTCAATGGTTTTATGTCAGTAAAATTTCCAGCTAACTATAACTGGTGTGAAACCTATGGTTTTTTTCAGTGAGTTTAATAGGTTTTTTAAATGCTAATTCCTAACTATAACTGGTGTGAAACCTATGGTTTTTTCAGTGACTTTCATAGGTTTTTTAAATGCTAATTCCTAACTATAACTGGTCTGACACCTATGGTTTTTTCAGTGAATTTCATAGTTTTGTTAAATGCTAATTTCTAACCATATATAAGGCCCCAAACCTATGTTTTTTTCAGTGAATTTCAAAGTTTTTTAAATAGCAAATGTCTATAGCTATGATATGTAATATTTTAGAAAATGAATCCTACATTATATTTCTATTTAAAACAATTTTTTAAATGTATACCCCGGAAAGCGTAGTCTTTTGAAGCGCCCCGGTGCCCAAACCGGGAAGCGTCCCGTTAGCGCCAATGTCGCGAACGAAAACATGATCGTGACGTATCGCGTAGCCGCGTCCGCGTGATACGCACGGCGTAAGTGCACCCGGAAGCACTCGAGCGAATACGATCGTGCAACGTAAGCATCTGACGCGCTTACGTGACGCGCCCCGGGGCGCGCCCTGGGGCGCGTAGCATAAGCGCGTCGGGTCATGTGACCTAAAAATAACACTTTTTATTGGTTCATAACAGTTTTGGTTTCATAATGATGAAACCACTGGTCTTGTGACCTGAAAATAACACTTTTCATTGGTTCAGAACAGTTTTCTTTTCCAAATGATGAAAGACCCCACCTTTTTTCCTCATTCTAACTTTCTGCTTTGAGAGAGGTAGACCTGCTGTTATTTGAGTAGACAATGGCTACATTAGCTTCAGCTGCTGGATCTTCTGGACCACCACCTCCACCACCACCACCACCACAAGGACCACCACAACTTCACAGTGGTGGAGATCAAGAAGAGGAGGAGGATGAAGAGGAGAAGGAGAGGAGATTCGTCCGAGAGGACAATATTACCTACAAACCTAAAGAGCCCATCATCTGGCAATTTTTTTCAATCCCCAATGACAAAAAAAAAGTAAATGCGCCTAAGGCAACCTGCTCAATATGTCATCAGGAGCTGTCAAGGGGGAATCCCAACAAAAAATACTCCTTCGGCAACCACACGATGATCAGACATATGCTACGAAAGCATCCAAATAACTATGCTAGGGCAGAGGTCAGGGAAATGGCCAGAAACCCTGTCAAATCTTCTGCCAGCACCTCCCAAACTAATGTTTCCACCCCATCAGGACCGGAAGTTAGGGAGATGTGCTCCACTATACAAACAAACTTTTCCAATTTTAAAATGGTTTGTATTTTTTGTGGACAAACAATATGCTATGGAGAGCAATGCATCACACTTATTAACCGTGCTTGGGATAACCACAAGTGTCCAAGGAAACATTAATTTTTTCCGCTTTTTTTTTTGCTCCTGTTGAGCCGTTTAGAATTCCCTGTTTTTTGTTTCTCTCCTTTTAAAATACAAAAAAAAAATGTTCAGAAAAGTCAAAAAAAGTAAAATATTTTCAAAAAACAATAAAAAAATATAAAACAACAAAAAGAAAAAAACAGTACTTTTTAGAACTACCTCCAATTTATAAAAAAATACTACATTTTTTGAAAACTCTATCATTCTTTTTTTCCCATGGTTCGCTCCCCGGTCCGCTCCCCGGTGCGCGTACCGGGCGCTCCCCCCACGCAAATCGAATGTATTTTTTTTTTTTTTTGCTCCGCGGGGCCCTTTTATGACCCCCACATCAAACCTAGGGGGTCAGGGGGATCTACTCTGCCCCCTTATGGTCATTTCCCCCTTTGTTTTTCCCACCTCTTGTGTCTCGATTCTACCGAGACACAAGATGGCGGCCGCTCCGGACTGTTTCGAATGTTTACAGACACCCGAGAGCCAATCAGCTTTCCATGCACACCTCGCGTGGCGCGCCCAGAGCACTCCCGGGTGCGCGTACCGGGGCGTTGCCATAGATATATATATTTTTTTAACCTAAATTACTCAAAAACCACTGGAGCACATACCTTGAGACATAGCAAAGGCACATCCGGCTACCAGTCCCTACAATTTTGCCAAGTTTGGTGGAAATCCATTCAGCCGTTCGGGCTAAACGTGAGTTCGACCGCCCTATGGAAATTAACACGGGGAAAACACGTTTTGGGACCCCCTTTTATCTCAGCCCCTGCTTTATGAATCCCCCCGAAACTTCCAGGGAAGGACCGGAGCTCCGCGAGGCAAATTTGAGGACATTTTCAGGCAGTTTCGTCAACTGGCGACAAAGTTATTCACAATAGAATTTTGAGAATTTGTATTGAAAAAAATCCTAACTATAATATATATTCACTGAAAAAACCATAGGTTATAGACCATATATAGTTAGGAATTAGCATTTACAAAACCTTGAAAATTCACTGAAAAAACCATAGGTTATAGACCATATATAGTTAGGAATTAGCATTTACAAAACCTTATTTTACTCACACAAAACCATTGAAATTCGCATATATAGTTAGTTGCACTAACTATATATCGCGCACCCGCAATCCACTGCTGATCATGTCACATATTACATCATTCATGTCATGGTCAGTGACATCACTGATGACATCACTGATGACATCTCAAATGACATCACTGATGACATCTCAAATGACATCACTGATGACATCACTGGTGACATCTCAAATGACATCACTGATGACATCACTGATGACATCTCATTTGACATTACTGATCACATCACTGATGACATCATTCATGTGATAATACGATGAACCTCTTCAGACTCTAATATAACCTTAGATACACTCAGTGTAAACAGACACTCACAGACTGTCACTCATCCATGGAGTTACTCACACACCTAGTCAGTCATGCAAAGAATCAATCACACCTCCATTTCCTCAACTATACAGTTATACACACCTTACTTATTCAAACATATACTAACACATTTTTACTCTCTTATACAATCCCTGATACAAGTTCACAATGATCCATACAGCCACTCACACATTCACTGGCGGCTCTTATGCACAGTTATTTATATATGTCAACTCTCACATGTACTGTGTTTTACATATGTACTTACTTTGACATGTAGCACTGAGATATCCATTCACTCACCAATACACTCATGCACACAGTCAACCGCCCATACAGCTGTTTCCACATGCACTTTTGAACCCATACATCTAGTGAATCAACTGCTCACACATCTATGCACAGAGTCATACACCTCCCAGCCACCCACACACACACTCAGTCTCCCATACAAATACTTGGGCAACCAATCAATAACCCATATAGTTACTCATATAGCTACTGATCAACACATGCAGCAGTTTACAGAACAACAGACATAATGATGCACAAATTAAGACAGTTTAGTCACTAACCCATGCACTCAGTGAGACACATTTAATCACTCACTCATACAGTCAGTCATGCACCTACTAAATCCTTCATCCAGACACTTATACATCCACTCATTCTTCAATATGTAAGACATATTATAACTTTACAGAAACATACAGTCACTGGATGTTGTCATCAGTGATGTCATTTGAGATGTCATCAGTGATGTCACTGACCATGTCATGAATGATGTAATATGTGACATGATCAGCAGTGGATTGCGGGTGCGCGATATATAGTCAGTGCAACTAACTATATATGCGAATTTCAATGGTTTTGTGTGAGTAAAATAAGGTTTTGTAAATGCTAATTCCTAACTATATATGGTCTATAACCTATGGTTTTTTCAGTGAATTTTCAAGGTTTTGTAAATGCTAATTCCTAGCTATATATGGTCTATAACCTATGTTTTTTTCAGTGAATTTCAATGGTTTTTTAATAGCAAATATCAAAAGCTGTAAAACGTATTCTTCTTTTAAAGGAAAAATATATTTTATATGTATTTAATATAATTTTTTTATGTATATACATTTTTTGAGGGAACGAATTTATCAACTATCATGCTGAAGAAGAGTGTGGGAAAAAAAACAAAGAGGAGCACTAAGAGGAAAGAACAATCAGTTCAAAAATACAATTGCTTTAAAGCATGAAGTGCTTTTCCACACATTTACATTTAAATAACCCATATTAGAACATACAAAATATCTACAGCGGAGACGGTGTACATTGAATTTTAGACTATTCATTGGTACCTACATGTTGGTACTTACATCACCCACACAACACAACAGCTCTATTCAGAGCTACCCTACCTCAAAGCACTCTAAAATATTATTTTACTATTTCCCTTGGTTTTCCCCTTGTTACGCTTTCCGGAACGCTACCCGGTGTGCGGACCGGGTGGTAACCGTGCAAAAATTTGAAAAAAAAAGGTTGTTTTTTTTACATATATGGGCCTCCTCAGCCACCCTCAGAAAAACCTAGGGGGTCAGGATATGTCTCCCGTGCCCCCTTATACCCATTCCCAACATTGTTTATCCTCCATCTTGTGACTAAATTCGTCTGAAACACAAGATGGCGGATTCCCGTTTAGCTACCGGTGAGCAACCCGGTTCGCTACCCGGTTCACGTACCGGGTAGCGCTACCACCGCGAAAAATCGAAAAAAAAATTATTTTATTTTTTTGCCCCGCGGGGCCCTTTATTAGCCCCCACATCAATCCTAGGGGGTCAGGAGGGGTCTACCTTGACCCTTTCATTAATTTCCCCCTTCGTTTATTTCCACCTCGATCCTACCGAGAGACAAGATGGTGGCCGCTCCGGACTGTTTAGAATGTTGAGAGTCACCGGAGAGCCAATCCGCTTCTCCTCGCGAAGTTCCGTTACGCGTCTGGTACGCGAACCGGGGCGCTACCCGGGACGCTGTCACAGTTATATATATTTGTTTGAACGTTAATTTCTAAAAATCCACTGGAGCACATACATTGAGACCTAGCAAAGGCACATCGGGCAAACAGTCTCTACAATTTTGCCAATTTTCATAGAAATCCATTTAGCCGTTCGAGCTAAAAGTGAGTCCAACCGCCCTATGGAAAACTCAATGTTAAAAACACGTTTTGGGACCCCCCTTTTTTCTCGGCCCCTGCTCGACGAAACCCCTCCAAACTTGCAGGGGACGCTCAGAAACACAATGTGCCATTTTCCTGAAAATTTCAGCCAATTCCGTCCATCAAGGCCAAAGTTATTCAACATAGAATTTTCAGAAATCCCTATTCAAAAAAATCCTAACTATATATACCTACTGGCGACCACCAGTAGGTAATATATATATATATATATATATATATATATATATATATATATATATATATATATATACATACATACATACATATATATATACGTATGTATATATATATATATATATATATATATATATATATATATATATATATATATATATATATATATATATATATATATATCCACAGCCAGTTTTTCACGAATGAGCCCAAGCCTCTTTCAGCGGTGGGCTGCAGCGGGTCGGGGACCCCAATAATCCAGTTCACTCGTTTCATACTCCTTTCAAGACAAAAACGATGCCACAGCCACAGAATCCTGCATACAGCGTGTTCATTACAAGTTGGAAAAGGCCAAAATCACCACACGCGTTTTGGAGATTATCTCCTTTGTCACAAGTACAAGTGCATGTAACTGATACGTGTTTATAAATTCGGTGTGATTCACTTCCTGGTGATAGACAGTGAAAGCAGAATTTACACAACGGCGTGATATGGTAACAGGAGCTAAACAGACTTTGAATGAATTTACATCAAGTCATATTTCAATCACTGAAATCTTATCATGAAAAACGGAGAATAACTCATACCAATTCTGTTAAATGTATTTGCATTAGTAAATTAGCATTTTAATAAAACTTTATTGTTCACTCCATGAACACCTTTGGCAAGTGCAGTCGCCTTTCATATGCTTTGCCTTTCAATAGATAATCGGTGCAATGTTATCTTACATTTGTGAGCACTTTCACACATTACTTTAAAAGACAACTGTACCCCAGTTATTTTTTGGCCCAAGTGGGCTGAGGCAGTCGGTAACCGCTCAATTGATTGTCAATTGCATCTCTCAAATATTTAGCCCTAGTGGGCTGATGTGGCCGCCTGCCCCTCTCAGCTGAATAATAGGTGTATTGCCCAAGTGGGCTAAGGCAGTCTGCGTTCCCCAAATTAAATGTAGTGCCAGCTGCACCTCAAATGTCTAGCCCAAGCGGGCTGATGTGTTCCCCGATCTCTCTCGGCTGACACAGACCTGTGTTGGCCCTCGGATCTTTGTTGAATAGACTCCCTTGCTGGTGATTAGGCTTACGCGCGTGCTCAAATAAAAGTGCTCCAATTCGTTCATCCTTTGAGTCATTCATGTGATATAAGAAAAAGTTGTCATTTCATTCGTGCCTTCCACTCTCCTTTCTGACTGTGCCGTTTCATCTGTTAAAGTGAACATATAATACAAAGTGAGATATCTTAAAATAAATTATTTACATACACTCTACATTATTTACAAAGGAACAAGGTTAAAATGTATTTTACATTTTTAACAGTGTGCATAGGTTTCATAGCTACTAGCTCAAGTGACACGCTAGGCCTTCATCACAATTGTGTCCATCAGGTTGCATTGTGTGGTATTTTATTATCATTCTCGATTCCAATCTCCTTAATTCCTGCAAGCTGTCCCCTCCTCTTGTTCTGGATGGGATGTGGTCTAGTACACAGAATGTGAGAAGTGCATTGTTAAACATTGTGGTTTGAAGCAAAATGTCTGGCAACCGGGTATTGCCTGTCGTTATTCATTATAGCCCTGAGGTGTTCTAGCACTCTTTTCTTTGCCTTATGTAATGTACAGCCTATGTAGTACTAGTCACATTGTCACTTCAGGGCATACACAACAAATTCTGTGTTACATGAGTAGTGGTTTACAATTTTGTGACAGTTTGACTTCCTTAACATTTCTACTGTGTTTGCATGCTTTGAAATTGCCGCAGATAAAAACCCTTGTATGTTGCTTTTTTGGTGTTATTTGGAATCACTGCCCTGCAGAGTGTGGCTTTGAGGGATTAGCTTTTCTGTACGTGATTTGGGGAAATTCCTCAACAGAATCTGCAGGTCTTTGTCTGTTTCAGGACCCCCCAGAATTTCTTTAAGGCTTGTCTGACATGTATTGACTGCTGGTTAAAATTAGTTATAAACCGAACAGTTTCTTTTCTTCCTGTGTCATTTGGTGTCTGTTTCTCTTTTATCAGTTCGGCCCTGTCTCTAAGGTCTACTTTTGAAAGTGCTTTTTTGATACACTTGGGATCATAGCCTCTTTCTTTGAATCTCACACACATAGTATTACTCTCTGTTTTGTTATCCTCCTCTTGTGGTACAATTTCGTTTTGCCCGCAAGAGCTCCCCCGTGGGGATACTTTTAATGAGGCTCTCTGGGTGGCAACTGTGCGCGTGTATTTCCAGCTGTCTTTTTTCTAAACAACGTAGTTGTTAGTCTGTTTTCTCAGATTTTAACTAGGAGGTCTAGGAATTCAATTTCTTCCCCCAGCTTTGCAGGATTCTACCTGGGCTTGGGGGAAGAGCAAGTGGTCCAAAACCGGAAAAATACAAAATACATGTGAAATCATGGGCCCTTTACATAGTGGACATCATCTGTGTGTGCGAAGGGAGCTCTGAGGAGGCAAATGAATGTGTGAACATTCTTATTGAGAATAATATGACCTCACATTCACAAGTCACATGGATAAGGAAGAAATTGAATTCCTAGACCTCCTAGTTAAAATCAGAGAAAACAGACTAACAACTACGTTGTTTAGAAAAAAAACA
Source organism: Lissotriton vulgaris (assembly GCF_964263255.1). NCBI lineage: Eukaryota > Metazoa > Chordata > Amphibia > Caudata > Salamandridae > Lissotriton > Lissotriton vulgaris. The sequence goes on along the minus strand of NC_141685.1, from coordinate 824,426,263 downwards.
GCTGGAAATAGTCTTTTACACTCACACAGTTGCCACCCAGAGAACTTGTAATAGACACGCTGTATGCAGGATTCTGTGGCTGTGGCATCGCTTTTGTCCTGAAAGGAGTGAGGAACGATTGAACTGGATATATATATATATATATATATATATATATATATATATATATATATATATATATATATATTACCTACTGGCGGTCGCCAGTAGGTATATATAGTTAGGATTTTTTCTCTATGGAACTTTTGAAAATTCTATGTCTAATAACTTTGGCGTTTGTGGACGGAATCGGCTGAAATGTTCAGGAAAATGGCACATTTTGTTTCTGATCAGCCCCTGAAAATTTGGGGGGGTTTCGTCAAGGGGGGGCCGAGAAAAAAGGGGGGTCCCAAAACGCGTTTTTCCCATTCATTTTTCCATAGGGCGTTTGGCCTCACTTTTAGCTCGAACGGCTGAATGGATTTACACGAAACTTGGCAAAATTGTAGGGACTGTTAGCCCGATGTGCCTTTGCTGGGTCTCAATATATGTGCTCCAGTGGATTTTGAGAAATTAACGTTTAAAAAAACAGATATATCTGTGACAGCGTCCCGGATAGCGCTCCAGATCGCATACTTTTCGCGTAACGGAGCTTTGCGAAGTGAAGCTGATTGGCTCTCCGGTGTCTGTCAACATTCTAAACAGTCCGGTGCGGCCGTCATCTTGTCTCTCGGTAGGATCGAGAGACAAGAAGAGGAGAAAAACGAAGGGCGAATTCAATAAAAGGGGGCAAGGTAGACCCTTCTTGACCCCCTAGGAATGATGTTGGGGTTATTAAAGGGTCCCGTGGGGCAAATAAAAAAAATTTGATTTTTTTGCGGAAGAAGCGCTTTCCGGTTCGCGAACTGGGTAGCGAATCGGGACGCGAAACGGGAATTCGCCATTTTGTGTTTCGTTTTAATTAAATTACAAGATGGAGGAAAAACAATGTGAGAAATGGGTATAAGGAGGTACGGGAGACGTATCCTGACCCCCTATGTTTTCTGAGGTTGGCTGAGGATGCTCATATATGTTGATACTTGTCATCCAGCGGCTGCGCGTGAGCGTTTTTTTTTTTTTTTTGCTGCGTGACGTCTGTTAACGTGTGATTCGAAGGAAATCAGGAAGTGTTGACCACCATTTTGACACTGCGAGTAAATATATTGTAAAAAATAATTGTTATAAATTAATCCGTATTGATAAACATTGTCTGCGCCATCTTGCTTTTCTTCCAATGCCACACTTTTGTCGTGCACGGCAGCCATTTTAGATGCCTTGACCAGACCCACTCTCTGCACGACGCCGATCGTGACATCTGTTAACGTTCGATTCGAAGGAAATCAGGAAGTGTTGACCGCCATTTTGACACTGCGAGTAAATATATTGTTAAAAATAATTGTTATAAATTATTTCGTATTGATTAACATTGTCTGCGCCATCTTGCTTTTTTTCCAATGCCACACTTTTGTCGTGCACGGCAGCCATTTTAGATGCCTTGACCAGACCCACTCTCTGAACGCCGCCGATCCTTAGCACGGCTCCCCTACCTTCGCAAGCATCTCCCCCACGCACTGGTCACCCCCGCTCTCTGTCTTATGCATGGGCCATAAACCTCCCCCCATCTGCGCTGCTCTTCCCTGAGAATCACACCCTGTGCCCGCCCGACACCACCCTTTCACTCTATTCACTACCGCACCCTCTGACACTCCTCTTCCTCTGTGTCCGGTTGTCCAGGCGGGTCCCAGGCTATCACCTAGCCCTGCGGATGTAGTTTATGGCCCCAACTGTAAAGAATCACCCTTCTTCAAAGGAGTTACAGTAGATCAAGGCCCCCACCCCATGAGATCCGTCACACCACACGTGTTCCTACTATCTAATAACGATCCTGTATTGTGATTGGGGAGGGGATTCTCACTGTAAGGGTGTGTGGGACCGAGCCTGAAGCGGAAGATTCCAGGGATGCCATTTTGTACATCAAAGTCTTCACAATTATGTGTCACATTAAAAATATATAGCACTCCAACAAAGTAGTAGGATTATAACACTTTATTAACTTATAAATATATACATCGCAACAAAAACAGTAAACACCTTAAAATTTTTGTATTAAAACAGAAGCAACAATGGTCAGTAGCGGTCTGTTGTGCGAATAGTTCCAAGGCAGCACAACGTGCTGAGTTCTTCACGGCACCCAGGTGAAGAACCATCCCTTCTTTAAACCCCATGGTGACCAACTATAGTTTATTCTCTATTTCGTTCCCTTGCCATAACAAAATAAAAGTCTTGGGTTTCCTTGTGTTTCTTAATAGCATTGGTGTCTGCACACTTCTTTGTCAATTCTGCGAATATGACAGCTGCTTCATAGACAGACGATATCTTTGTTAAGTCATTAGTGTTAAGTGTGTCTGAAACTACAGTGCCCTTCTGTCAGTAGCGGTCTGTTGTGCGAATAGTTCCAAGGCAGCACAACGAGCTGAATTCTGGACTGCACCCAGGTGAAGAGCCATCCCTTCTTTAAACCCCATGGTGACCAACTATAGTTTATTCTCTATTTCGTTCCCTTGCCATATCAAAATAAAAGTCTTGGGTTTCCTTGTGTTTCTTAATAGCATTGGTGTCTGCACACTTCTTTGTCAATTCTGTGAACGTGACAGCTGCTTCATAGACAGACGAAATCTTTGTTAAGTCATTAGTGTTAAGTGTGTCTGAAACTACAGTGCCCTTCTGTTTTACTTTCCTCAGACACTACAGAGTTTTGTGTGTTGTTCTTCTGAGCGACAATTATTCCAGAGGTTTCAGGTTCACTTGTTTTGTCCTGCAGTGAGTTAACAGCTTCAGAGACTTCATGTTTATTTGCTATGTCCTGCTGTGCGTCAACTGCTTCAGTGAGGTCAGCCTCATTTGTTATGTTTGACTATATCCTGGACCTGCCTGGCCGCGCCCAAAATGGCGCCGGTATGAATGGGACTCGTAACTCCTTGTTGTGTACTGGTTGCCCAACCTTAATATCACGAGATACGTATGCACCGTATGCGCCCCTGGGTGCCGCACTGGTTTTGGTATCCTGCAATGCTTCTCCGAAAAACGGCGTGGGGCGCCCCGGGGGGGGTGTGGGGGGGGAGGCGGCGTGAACGGGCCTCCCCAGGTGGAGGCTCGTCTGTTGTAGTGGGGCGCCCCTTTAGCGTTTTACTTGCCATTCAGCGGTTTTCCACTCGCTCTTGCGGCTACAGCGTCTCGCTCACCATGTAGTTGAGTTGCTCCCACTCTTGCGGTGCAGCGATAGGCGGCTGCCACAGGACTCTTAAAATGGCGGCCGGCTCTTCGGATTTGGGCCTGGTCCACTAAAATGGCTCTGGGACACCTTGGAACTCGAACGCTTGTCTGCTAGGGCTTGGGCTCCATTCTCGAAAGCGTCCCCTCAGCCTTGAAGATTCTACAAAAGTCTTGGGGGCCCCCGACTCCCGCAGGCTTCCGGTGGGGAGCGGCTGCCATGATTGCTTGCGGAATGGCCACGACGGAGCAACGAGATGGTGGTGCTCTCATACGGACGCCAGCTTTAGTCTGAAACATCCAGAAACACTGTAGACTATCAATAAGATGAGTTCCGGTGGAGCCCCAACGTGACCCGGTAGGGAAGAACTTGCCCTCCCCTTTTTTGAGTGATGGTTCTTGTTGCCTGTCCCCTCTGTTGTCATCTAACGGAACCTTTTTTGATTGCCGAGTGAGAAAAAAAAAGGTGGGTCTTTCATCGTTTGGGAAAAAAAAAATGTTTTAATCCAATGAAAAGTGTTATTTTTAGGTCATATGATCAAGCCTTCCATCATTAGGAAACCAAAAGTAAAATGAACCAATGAAAAGTTTTATAAACAAGTCACATGATCTGTTATGCGGCTTTGGGTTATAAAAAGCATACAAAACCCGTTGGCCCATGAGGCGGCGTCAGTAGCGAACTTTTATGCCCAAATTACGCAAAGAGGGGAGTCGCTTTTTCTTTTGATAATTTATTCACCCATCCGTAGCCTCTCTTATCTCCATTACAATGTGTTTGTTGCTGTCGCTAGTTGATGAAAAAACTAAAGTGACAACTTCCTTATCCTTAATTTGTCTTTCTTTGTTCCTTAAGATGTCATCTGTGTCAACCTTTTCCGAGAATGCTGATGCGTTAGGGATTTCCTTGTGTTTCTTAATAGCATTGGTGTCTGCACACTTCTTTGTCAATTCTGTGAACATGACAGCTGCTTCATAGACAGACGATATCTTTGTTAAGTCATTAGTGTTAAGTGTGTCTGAAACTACAGTGCCCTTCTGTTTTACTTTCCTCAGACACTACAGAGTTTTGTGTGTTGTTCTTCTGAGCGACAATTATTCCAGAGGTTTCAGGTTCACTTGTTTTGTCCTGCAGTGAGTTAACAGCTTCAGAGACTTCATGTTTATTTGCTATGTCCTGCTGTGCGTCAACTGCTTCAGAGACGTCAGCCTCATTTGTTATGTTTGACTATATCCTGGACCTGACTGGCCGCGCCCAAAATGGCGCCGGTATAAATGGGACTCGTAACTCCTTGTTGTGTACTGGTTGCCCAACCTTGATATCATGAGATACGTATGCAGTTTTGAAGCACATGGCGAGCAGGGACGAGAAATGATTGAACATTTTGACATCCCTATTGATATTAAGTTCTGATGTGTTATTGATTACTGTACTATTGAAAGTTCGAATTAACTTCACCCATGGTACTAGCCCGCAAATGTATATCTAGATAATTTTATTGTAACTAGCCCTGTCGTACTTTAATTATAAAATGTACGTCCACCGATTCCGTAAATGGTAGACACCTTAGTTCTTGCAATCTAATGAGTCGCCCGTTACGTTCTTCTACAGTGTAAATGTGCCCTCATCATATACGATTCCAGTTTGCTCTGTGGCCAGCCCACCTGGTTATAGGCCCGTATTTGTATACTGACATTTTCACAATAAAGGTTTTTTTTAAAAAACATGGTAGTAGTACCTACATTGGTAAAGTTTTGAATAATAGCCACTGTTTTCGAATCAGTAAAAGGCAAGTGAAATAAAGCAGTCCAATTACATGACTGTTAAAAGGTATAATACGCAGGAACGCAGTAAAGAAAAATGGTCAAGGGCTGTTGTGTTTTCTACTCCTGCAACATAAAGTGATCGATAAGAATCTGATATTCATGCCTATCAGCGACTAAGACAGCAGGCCGAGCCTCTTTTGCTGAACGGCTCCCTCATGGGACGAAGAAACGCCCTTTTTCTCGAAAAAGGAATATTTTACTTGCAGGACAGTTGTAAATTTCCCGGGAAAATACATTAGCCTGGAACATTGTAAGTGATAAACCGTAACTGCATCTGGGTCCTTTGCTTTACAAGTCAGAGTGAGAAAAAAAAGGTGGGGCTTTCATCATTTGGGAAAAAAAAAATGTTCGAAAGCAATGAAAAGCGTTATTTTTAGGTCATATAACCTAGCCTCTCATCATTAGAATAACAAAAGCAAAAAATGAACCAATGAAAAGTTTTATTAACAAGTCACATAACCTGTTATGCTTACGTTACGCGCTGCGCGCCGCGCTCTGGATCGTTTCCGGGAAGCTGCGCCTTGCGCACCGGAGCACTTCCGGGTGCGCTAAAGCGGCGCGTCATATGACGCATTATGCGACAACGTAAAATGTTTTTACCTACCACGTACTTGACATTTTACAGCATTTGATATTTGCTATTAAAAAACCATTGAAATTCACTGAAAAAACCATAGGTTATAGACCATATATAGTTAGGGATTAGCATTTACAAAACCTTATTTTACTCGCACAAAACCATAGAAATTCGCATATATAGTTAGTTGCAATAACTATATATCGCGCACCCGCAATCCACTGCTGATGATGTCACATATTACATCATTCATGACATGGTCAGTGACATCACTGATGACATCACTGATGACAACATCCAGTGACTGTGTGTTTCTGTAAAGTTAAAATATGTCTTACATATTGAAGAATGAGTGGATGTATAAGTGTCTGGATGAAGGATTTAGTAGGTGCATGACTGACTGTATGAGTGAGTGATTAAATGTGTCTCACTGAGTGCATGGGTTAGTGACTAAACTGTCTTGATTTGTGCATCATTATGTCTGTTGTTCTGTAAACTGCTGCTTGTGTTGATCAGTAGCTATATAAGTAACTATTTGGGTTATTGATTGGTTGCCCAAGTATTTGTATGGGAGACTGAGTGTGTGTGTGTGGGTGACTCGGAGGTGTGTGACTCTGTGCATAGATGTGTGAGCAGTTGATTCACTAGATGTATGGGTTCAAAAGTGCATGTGGAAACAGCTGTATGGGCGGTTGACTGTGTGCATGAGTGTATTGGTGAGTGAATGGATATCTCAGTGCTACATGTCAAAGTAAGTACATATGTAAAACACAGTACATGTGAGAGTTGACATATATAAATAACTGTGCATAAGAGCCAGTGAATGTGTGAGTGGCTGTATGGATCATTGTGAACTTGTATCAGGGATTGTATAAGAGAGTAAATATGTGTTAGTATATGTTTGAATAAGTAAGGTGTGTATAACTGTATAGTTGAGGAAATGGAGGTGTGATTGATTCTTTGCATGACTGACTAGGTGTGTGAGTAACTCCATGGATGAATGACAGTCTGTGAGTGTCTGTTTACACTAAGTGTATCTAAGGTTATATTAGAGTCTGAAGAGGTTCATCGTATTATCACATGAATGATGTCATCAGTGATGTGATCAGTAATGTCAAATGAGATGTCATCAGTGATGTCATCAGTGATGTCATTTGAGATGTCATCAGTGATGTTATTTGAGATGTCATCAGTGATGTCATCAGTGATGTCATTTGAGATGTCATCAGTGATGTCATCAGTGATGTCATCAGTGATGTCACTGACCATGTCATGAATGATGTAATATGTGACATCATCAGCAGTGGATTGCGGGTGCGCGATATATAGTTATTGCAACTAACTATATATGCGAATTTCTATGGTTTTGTGCGAGTAAAATAAGGTTTTGTAAATGCTAATCCCTAACTATATATGGTCTATAACCTATGGTTTTTTCAGTGAATATATATATATATATATGACAGACTGCCAGAGAATTCAGGAAATCTCAATCAATGGGAACTCAGCTGTCTAAGAACAGTACTGAGTCAGAGCACACAAAATCATGGCTAACACCTAGAAAGGGTTTCTTTAAATGCATAACTTGTTGTGCATGCAAGTTGGGAGTGAATACAACTAAATATATCACTCCATTTAGAGAGAAGGAAATAGACATCAAGGGCAACTATAACTTCCGCACAGAGTTTGCGGCATATGTCCTCACATGCACCTGTGGGCTAAGGTATGTGGGAAGTACCAAGCTCCAGGTGCACGTGAGAATATTACAACGTATTCGAGCCATCATGAATTGCGATCCGGCTTATCCAGTGGCATGACATTTCAAAGCTGTGCATAATAAAGATATTAATTGCTTATCTTATTTTGTGATTGACTCAGTTCCTGTGCCACGGAGAGGTGGCAACAGAGAAAAATTATTAAGACAGCAAATACCCTGAAGGTCTTAATAATACTGAAGACATGCACACTTTCCTTTAAATCATATTAAACTTGACTATTGGGAGAGGTTACGTAGCCAGCGACCGCGATGGCCGCCTGAGAATCGGCTCCTGCCGGGACCACTCCACCGTCTCCTAATCCTGCCACATATCCCGACCCCCACCCCGAGATTTGGGTGGGGGATACTAATCGGAGCTTAGGGAGCCGCCCCCGGACTCTCCTGGTGCCCCGGCGGCTGCACTGCGCCGTCGGAAGATCACGGCCTGCAGCGACTGGAAGCCGGGGCCTTGAGTTCCAGTGACCCCCAGACAGAGTGCGACAACAACGGCCGCCGCGACGGCTGAGTGCCGGTCCGGTCGGCGGTCGCGGGGGGTGCTGGTGGTTGCTTCTCCGCTGCCTTGCTTACTAGATTGGGCCCCCCCTGGGGGAGGGGGGTCCCTGAATTGCGGCCCAAATGTGTGGTGGCCCCTTGGCGAGGCCGGGAAGCCGGCCTGGAGGAGATGATCCCTGCTTACTGAGGCTGCGCCTTGGTTATATGGCGGTTGGCCTGGTGATCCCTGATTTGGTGCCCTGAGGACGCCCTCACCAGTGCGGGGACTACAACTGCAGAGAAGTGCAAGGCTGGAGGCGGTTGGTCTTGCCCTGTGATTTAGGGTCCTGGTGGGGCCCAATTGCTGGTGGCGGTGCCCATTGACCATCGGAGGACACATGTGACAGAGCTTGGTTCCCTTGTTGTTTCCGCAGTGACATGGGTGCTGGAGAGAGCACTGAGGCAGCTTTATAGTCCTGGACGACCTTTGATTGGGTCCTATGGAGGTGCGGATCATGGTGCTGATGGCCTTGTTGCCCCGGGGGCGTTGACGGCGGTGTTCCAGGCCCTGTGATTTTGATTGGGTCAGGCTCCTGCTGGGGAGCCAGTGTTGGCACCGTTTGGCTGGGGAGCCAGCCAAGCTTCTTCTGGATCGCGACGGTGGCCTCCTGGAGTGCGGTAATATGGCGACAAAGATGGACCCAGAGAAACAGCAGCCCAAGACCACCAAGTGTGGACAACTGGTGCAGTCCAACAAACTGGATAGGTATACCCTGCCTAGGGGATCGCCTCAGGAATCTAAGAGGGGGCCGGGGGGCAGCGCCGGCGATCGCTCCGGGACGGAAGAGCCAAACTTAACGGACCTTATGGCGGCTATCAATGGGGTCCGGACGTCCCTGGGCCAGAAAATGGAGACTCTGGATATAAGGCTTGACACCGTGTCTTTGGAAATGGGGTTGATTAGAGCGAGCCTCTCGAAGGCGAACGAGAAGGTTCAATCGCTGGAGGTGAAGACAGCTAGTCTTATCGATGACGTGAGCCAGCTGCAGCAGGAAGTGCATGATCTTCGGACTTCCAGGGAGAGCACCGTCCGGCGGCTGGATGAATACGAAGGATGGGCCCGACGCAACAATGTCCGCATCCTGGGAGTCCCGGAGAAGGCGGAGGGGCAGGCCACGGATCTTTTTGTTGAGAACCTTATCCTTAACCACCTTAAACCAAAAGGCCTCAGTAAGTTCTTCACTGTGGAGCGGGCCCATAGGGTGCTGAGCGGCAGGCCCCTGGTTGGGGCTAATCCCAGACCAATTATAGCCCGGGTCCTTAACCTTCGGGACAGGGACGCTATCCTGCAGGCGGCCCGTGCGGCCGATCCATTGGAATTCGAGAACGCAACGCTCCTGTTCTTTCCGGATTTCACTCAGGCGGTGCAAAAACAGAGGCAGAGGTTTGTCACCATCAAGAAGAAATTGAGGGACAAAGGTATGAGATACGCCATGATGTTTCCTGCGCGTCTTCGAGTGGAACTTGATGGGAAGGCCTGGTTCTTTGACAACCCCGATGTGGCTATGGACTGGTTGGACAATGTGCAGCTGCCGGACAGGGGGTCCTTCGATCAGGGTGAGGCCGAGGAACAATGACTTGGAGTATCGTGAGTGCAGCGGGGAGCTTTGGACAGTTGTTCCGGGGGAGGGGGGGGGGGGGTTTGGCGGGCTTCGAGTTTGGACTTCCTGCAAATTGTTGTGCATGATGTTGGTGTAGATTATGTGGTGCAGGGGTGTCCTTAGAGAGTTGGTGGGGGGGTTTGGGGGGGTAGCTGGGTCGATTTTTTGTTTTCTACTTTTAGATTTTCTTAGGTTAGTCGGGGATGATAGGCACACTGCTAGTTGGGGATGAGCGAAAGCTGTATGCAGGGGTGCAGGGAGGGGGGTGGGATGGGGGGGTTTTGGAGAGATGTTTGTTTCAAGGTATTTTGTAATTTTGTGGGGTGCAGGGAGGGGGTTTGGGGGGTCGAAGTTGAGGTTTGTAATTGTGTTTTTGTGTGTCTTTTTGTTTTGCACTGGGTGCTTTGGCACTACAATGTTGATCGTTTTTCTTTGAATGTCCTCCGTTAAATGGGCTATGGGGATCTCCACACTGAGTTGGAATGTAAATGGTCTAGGGGACAAGATTAAGAGGGGAATGGTGAGCCAATTGATACGTAGGCACTCCCCAGATGTGGTGTTGCTGCAGGAAACACATCTCATGGGAAAACGATGTATGGCACTTCATAGAGGGGGGTATCGGTTGGTGGCGCATGCAGGTTTCACGACTGGATCTAGAGGGGTTTGGGATTTTGATGAGGAAGTCCTTTCCATTTGCTCTTCAGGCTACGTGGATTGACAACAGGGGGAGGTATGTTGGGGTCTCTGGCTTGTGGGAGGGAAGAACTGTAACTTTTTTGTCTGTATATGTCCCTCCGGCCCTTCAGTCCGATACATTTCACGACCTTGGGAAAAAAAATGTGTCCTTGTCGGTGGGTTTGTTGGTTGTTGGTGGTGATTTCAATGCAGTGATTGATGGGATAATTGATCGGTGCCCAGCTCACGAGTGGTTGCGCTCTCAGAGATGGTTGACTGATTTTGTGGGTACCATGGGCCTGGTGGATGGCTGGAGGTTCAGGCACCCTGATGAGGCGCAGTATACACACATCTCTGCGGTGCACAAGTCCCTCTCTAGAATAGACTACATTATGGTTCCTGCGGCGCAGGCCGCTTGGGTCCGGGAGGTGCGTCACCTGGCTAGGGGTGTCGGAATACTCCCCTGTTTGGCTTAGCCTCGATCTTGGCGGTGGAGACGTGGCGTGTGTTGCCCCGATAAGAGCTTGGAGGTTTTGGGACCCTGGAGCCAAGAGGGAGATAGTGCGGGTGGCGGACAGGTATTTCCAGGAGAACGTTGACTCAGTGTCCTCTGCATGCTTCATATGAGAGGCTTATAAAACGGTCCTTAGGGGGGAGTTGCTTTTGTTTATCTCGGGTAAGAAAAGGGAAGCTCGAGCTGAGATGGATAGGGTAGAATCGGATCTGCATACTTTGGAGTTGGAGGTATCGCGTGCGTGCACGCCGGAGGGGTTGCATCGCTTGAGTCTTCTTACAGATGAATATCGGTCACTGGCCCGTGATAATGCGAGATCACAGCTACTGGACACTCAGAGTAGGATTTATGAACATGAAGACAAGGCGGGAAATTGATAGCTTTGTTGGAGAAGGGAGAGTGGGCGTCGCGGCTGGTCCCGGTGCTTCAGTCCCCTGGTGCAGATAGGGTCACGGACCCGCAGGAAATTGTGGACGTCTTTGCTGGTTATTATGAAGGGATCTATACTGCTGAGTGTCTGTATTCGGAGGCTGAGAACGCAGAATTGATATGGGACATACAGATGCCCGCTCTCTCGGATGATGAAAGGGGCTTTCTCGATTCCCCCCTTACCAATGACAAGGTGGCTCAGGCAATTAGAGGGGTTCGCTCTGGTAAAGTGTCGGGCCCAAATGGGCTCCCGATTGAACTATACAAAGTCAATGCGAACAAGCTGGTTCCCTTTTTGAAGGATATGTTTTTGGAAATTAGGGAGAAAGGTCGGCTTCCATATGACCAGCTAGTGGCTAATATTATTGTCCTTCATAAGGAGGGCAAGCCGAAAACTGAGTGTTCGTCCTATCGGCCGATTTCTTTGTTGAATTCTGAACCCAAAATTTTGGTGAAACTGTTGGCAAACCGCCTGGTCAAGGTGACTATCACACTGGTTCATCCGGACCAATCGGGTTTTATGCCCCGCCAGAACACGGCTCTTAATTTGCGATGACTGCACGGGGTTGTTGGCGGGGCGTCACAGATACATGAGCCAACGGTATTGCTCTCCCTGGATGCCACCATGGCCTTTGACAGGGTGGAGTGGCCCTATCTTTTTGCTGCCCTGGATAAGTTGGGGGTGGGCCCGGAATTTATTTCTTGGGTTCGCCTCCTGTATTCGGGCCCTCTGGCCCGAGTGGTCGTGAACAACCACAGGTCGGCGGATTTCGTGCTGGGGAGGGGCACCAGGCAGAGATGTCCTCTCTCCCCTTTGCTTTTTGCATTGGCGCTTGAGCCACTAGCGGCTTGGGTCCGGTGGGACAGGTTGAATAGGGGTCTTCGGTGGACATCTGATTGGGAGGATAAGATATCTCTCTATGCAGACGATATTTTGTTGTATTTGACCTCCCCCCGGACATCGCTTATGGTATTTTTGGACGTTTTGGGGGTATTCAGTAGATATTCAGGCTTTGCTATTAATTGGACTAAGTCAGTCTTGTTCGTTGTGAATGGAGATCCCCCGGACGTCCCCATGCAATGCCCGGTCAGGTTGGAAACAGTTGGCTTTAAATATTTAGGCATTTTTATATCATTGGACCCACGAGTTAGATATTCCAATATTTTGTTGCCCCCATTGGTTCGGCTTCGGCGGGTTGTTGATCGCTGGAGGGCGCTTCCTCTCTCCCTTCTTGGTCGGGCAGTATTGTTCAAGATGATAGCTCTCCTGCATTTTTTGTATGCGCTCCAGAACTCTATGGACCCGGTTCCTCCGTCGTATTTCAAGGAGATCGAGTCTTTTCAGAGGCAACTTCTCTGGGAGGGGAGATCCCGCATTGCGTACGCGAAATTGACGTTACCGTGGTACGATGGTGGGATCGGCTTACCCAACATCAGGAGGTATTATTGGGCGTCCCAAGTTGTGGCGGTTAATCAAGCTATTTATGGGTCACCGCTCGACCCCGGTTATATTATGGATCGTGGTCAGGCGCCTGGGGGAGAGCTCACTAGGGCTCTGTATGCTGGGCGGGGCGCTTTCCACTGGTGGGACCGACAGCGGTGGCTGTTGGGGCCTGGCATGAGGCAAACCGCTCCCTTGGTTGTGAAGGGAAGATTACATTGGCAACTCCCCTTTGGAACTCCGAACGACTTGGCAGTCTGTGGAAATCTAAAGGATTTGACAAGTGGGATCTCATTGGGATCTCCCGGGTTGGGGATCTGTGGGGGAAGGATGATATCCTCTCTTTCGAGACCCTGCAGGAACAGTATCAGATGCAAGGGAGTGAGAGGTTTCGTTATCTTCAGGTTCGGCATGCGCTGTTGGCCAACATTCCCCTTGGAGGGACGTCCCCGGAGGCCTCCCCACTTGAGGATAGGGTGCTTGATGGTCATCTCTCGACGAAAGCGATTTCTTTGATTTATAGGAAGCTAGTTCATCATGCGGGGGACCCTTTGGTGGCCCTGGGGGATCAATAGACGGCCAACGTTTTTTTTATTCGACGATGAGGAGTGGAGGCAGGCGGTGGCCTCTCCGTGGGTTGTGGCTGTCCAGATGAGGCTTCGCCTGGTTCAACTAAAGATCTTACATCGCCGCTATGTAACGGGCCCTCGGTTGGTGCGCATGGGTTTGGCTGACAGCGGAGAGTACAGGAGAAGGTGTGGTGAGTTGGGAACCTTTTTCCATGTTTTGTGGGAATGTCCCCATGTTCAGAGATACTTGTCGGCTGTTCATGCTAAGGTGAGAGAGGTATGGGTAGTGGGATTTTAGTTGGAGGCAAGGTGTTGTCTCTTGAATGTTTGGGTACCGACTAGTCTCACTTCTCATGGGAAGGGGTGGGCTACGTTGGCATGTAGTATAGCAAAGCGTAACATAGCTCAGTTGTGGGGTGTGGCTCAGCCGCCGGTGGTTGGGAAATGGATGGATGATTTGGATTGGTGCATGTTTCGAGAGCGGGCTGTTTATGTGGCAAGGGGTAGACCCAAGAAATGGGAGAAGATTTGGGGGACCTGGAATGCCTATAGAGGCGACATATGCACTCCCCCGACGTCAACGGACGATTTAGAAGTGTTGGAAGATCCTTAAACCTGACTGTCGCTATTATTGTTGATTTTTTCTTGCTTCAGGAGGATGTGAACTGACTTATTGTGCAGACTGGCGACTCAGTGCAATTAATGTAAGTCTATTATTTCTAAGTGTTTAATAAAAAGAGTTTTAAATAAAAATAAAAAAATAAACTTGACTATTGATAATTAAGCCAGATTAGCATTTAGGAGAATTCTGGGTAGAATATTCCGGCCCCCAAAGGCTTGTGAGCGGTTGGTTCTCCAAATCGCTATATGATAGAGAAATTCCGCCAGGACGTGGTTAAATAACATTATATAAGACCCGTCCAATCTGCCTCGGTTCTTAACAAAGACAAATTGTTTTAATATTTGTTTTAATGTTTTATATGGGGATACTCTTTTTGCACACATGATCAGCACCAGACACTTGATACTCTCTTTTTGGAACCATACTTTTTATGACTATAAAATAAAATTATGTATGACTTGGGGCACTCTTTTCTAAGACGTCCAATAAATTTGACAGCATTGAGAATTATTCTCATGAAATTTTGAATTACAAAGCATGATTGTAGATGCTACTTTGGAGACATTTTTGAATACACAACTGGAACATTCACTTCATGTGTCGAATATAGTTGGAAACTATCAATGCATTTAGGCAGCTAGTTTTGCACTCATCTTTTCATAATTTGCACATTTTCACTGCATTAAAGCAGTGATTTGCACTCATGTCTGCATTTGTTTGCACAGGTCATTCTTGCATAATTTGCACATATTTGTATTTTAGATGAGATGTTTTTAGACTGCGTAATTTGCACATAACATTTGTACATTTTGCACATTTCTCAAGCATTGAAGCTGCAATTTCCAATTAGCATCTATATTGTAAAATAAAATCACACTGAGTTTTAATATTTGTTTTAATGTTTTATATGGGGATACTCTTTTTGCACACATGATCAGCACCAGACACTTGATACTCTCTTTTTGGAACCATACTTTTTATGACTATAAAATAAAATTATGTATGACTTGGGGCACTCTTTTCTAAGACAACCAATAAATTTGACAGCATTGAGAATTATTCTCATGAAATTTTGAATTACAAAGCATGATTGTAGATGCTACTTTGGAGACATTTTTGAATACACAACTGGAACATTCACTTCATTTGTCGGATATAGTTGGAAACTATCAATGCATTTAGGCAGCTAGTTTTGCACTCATCTTTTCATAATTTGCACATTTTCACTGCATTAAAGCAGTGATTTGCACTCATGTCTGCATTTGTTTGCACAGGTCATTCTTGCATAATTTGCACATATTTGTATTTTAGATGAGATGTTTTTAGACTGCGTAATTTGCACATAACATTTGTACATTTTGCACATTTCTCAAGCATTGAAGCTGCAATTTCCAATTAGCATCTATATTGTAAAATAAAATCACACTGAGAGTATATTTGATTACATGTTGTCACTATTTGAGAACAGTCTGTGTCTTAGAGCAATTAGCCTCGCAATACCAGAGTTCCATGAGTACTATTTCACTGTGTATTTTTTCACTGTCTATTGTCACGTGGTATAGCATATAAAAAAAACAAATGTATAAAAAACAGCAACATACTGCAGGCTCACTATGTGATCAAGGGAACTTGTTGCCCGAAACGCGTCATGCGAGGAGTGAGAAGCAAGGAAAAATAAAAACTTACCTGCTGTTTCAAAGCTGCCTGGTGGGCCATTGATTCCGTGTTCGCCGAAAGGAGGTACAGGAACTATTTGTATATATATATATATATATATGTCTGGAACTTCGTAATTCGGCAAAAGACACTGGAGGCCAAAGAAACGAAAACGGACCCACTCAGGTTGATTCATACGCTTATTGTATTTTCTGTGCACCCTCTCGTCCGCCATGACGCGTTTCGGGCCCTGGAGCCCTTGATCACATGATATGGTCAGATTTCACCCAGTGATTTGTAGTGCCGGACTAGTCACATGGCTCCAAGCCTATAGAGATAAAGAAAATACTTCAGCCTAGACCGGACTATTTGCCATTCAACTTTTTTCGTTAAATTTACATTTTTAAAACCTTAATGAATTTTTACAGTTTATCCCACGGACTGTGCAACATTTCGCAATAAATACAATAAATATTTAAAATAAATATTTACATATATGCAAAATTGCAATATACCTATATACAAAAATTAATAAAAATCAATGTACAAACTTCAGTGCATATTAGCTTGGTAAAGTGCATAGTGCAAATTTTCCAAAGGGATCAACTGTTTTTTAAGGTTTCAAATAATATATATATATATATATATATAAATAAATATATATATATATATATATATATGTTATAATATATATATATATATATATATATATATATATATATATATATATATATATATATATATATATATATATTATAACATAGAATATCTATACTATATTGATGAAAACTAGGACAAGAGATCACTGAAGAGGACATAAATGAAGTGCCACAGTATTGAAAGACATAACCCATATTGAGTGATATAGTTAAGACAACGTAAAACAACATTATGAAAGATTATGAAAGATTTATACACATGTTGCATGCCTAAACGCATTATTTGGCCAAGCAAACCCCAATAATACAATATAGCCTCAGACATATAGGCAGTTTATTTCCCAACCACCAATATAAAATGCTTAATCCCTCTTATAGAGACTGTATAAGCTTGAAAAATACTTTGTTTTCATTTAAAAACTAAGTTTCATGGCAAAGATCTCACAACTAAAGATGGCTATTACTCAAGGCCATGTTTGTCACCAAGAAAAAGGGGTCAATGGTCACAAAATACCTCAGTATGTTGAATTCAAAAAGTTGTATCACTTTTTGAAGTAATAAACTCTTATGTTAATCCAATAGGTGTAGAATTGTATGGAGTTTTATCCCTTTTATACATGGGTGGCATTAAATCCAAATGTATTTCCACAATATCATCTGTTAGTGCGGTAATGAGGATAAACAATCCCAGAGCTGATACCTATCAAGAATTGCAAACATTATAACTTTAATGTGTGAAAGGTGACAACAGAAAAAGGAGGCATAAAGCAACATGCAACTTGGAATGAATCAGAACAAAATTATATAATCCTCCTGTATCGAAGGGAAGAGTTATATCGACCACAAATATTACACAAAAATCTAATCTCCCGACGCCCCCAGCGCCTTGAAACCCTTAAGAGGGTTATATGGTTGCGCTTTGCCAATATAAATTATTATTATTAATTTTTAACAAATATATCTACATAGGGAGTGTCAATGGCACTATGTCCCTATACGACAAAACGGTAACAAATCACCCTTCTTCTACTCAAAATATGCTATAGAATATGCTATAGAAGGAGTAAGGCTCCCCTGGGAGATGATGTAAACATTACCCCTGGCCCGGTTAATAACAGGCAGAACAGATAATCACCAAACGGAAGGGGGTGAATTGTTACTGAATCTTACAGAAAACTATTGGAAAAGAACCTTTTTTTTTAAAATGTTTATTTTTCAATTTTTATACACAATCATCAGGGAATCAATGATAAAGCGGTACACTATTAGGCGTTTCCTCTTACAATCATGATGTTACATGACATAACATATGGCAACAGTATAAATAAACTTGACTTCAGGTCATCTCAAAATATCTTGTAGCCCGCATATATGCACACAGTCTGCCATCTTTCAGACCCTTTTCCCCAAGGCATTACCACAAATACTGTAGTTTCCAACAGAAGAGAAAAAAAAACCTCCAGACTGGCATTGTTCCCAGCTATGGATACGGAGTAAGACATTAACGTGCATGACCTATCCCCAATTTCTACACCTAGCCCACCCCCTCAGGTACAATGCCATTTTTCATCTGTGTATCAGAATCTCTGCGTGTCACTGCAATATACGCTCTATTCGGGCCCCAGATGTCTTTAGGACGCGATGCACTTGGCATAAGGGACGCATATTCTTCAAAATTCACATTACAATACGCTAGGCTGAGAAGCCACCCCTGTAGAGTAGGTGCCTATTTCTTGCCACACATTAGTGCTATCTCTCGCTTTGCTAATCGAAACCCAAGGGCTGCGAACCTCCTTACTTTCTTGGGGAAGTTGATCATATATTCCAATAGTGTGATTTCCGGGGTGGGGATCAAAGCCAATGAGAGCATGTCTCCCAGTGTGGCATGTACCTGCATCCAATATTGTTGTAATTCTGGGCAAGTCCAGGTTAGATGCTCAAAATCTGCATGTGGAGCAAAGCCTTTCCAGCAATGGTGCGGTCTAGAGGGTCTATCCTGTGGGACTAGGTGGGGGTGTGGTACATTCTACGCAGAAATTTAAAATGCAACAATTTATGCCTACTATTCAGGGAAACTTCCTTCGTGATTCTGCAGCACTGTTCCCACTGGTCATCAGAAATGGGACGGGCCAAATCCTGTTCCCATACCGAGCAAACTCTAACATCAGTGAAGGGAAGTTCCATGACACACCGCTTATAAATTTTAGAAATCAGATGCGCGCCAGATTCACTTTTAATAACTAGCGTTATTGGGGTGGCAGGTTCGGGAGCAACAGGATATGTGGGAAAGGAGGCTCTTAGTATGGAATGCATAAGTCATAGTATGAAGGTATCCATGAAGGAGCAGTATTGGAACCAAGCCTCCTCTGTCACAGAAAATACATGATTTTCGGGGAATAGGTCACCCATCTTATGGATTTGGAACTTAGCCAGGGTACGTTGCACTAATGTTTCTCCTTTGATTGGAAGAAATAAGGGATTTGGGAGTGGTAATGCCAGAGAGTATAGTAGGTCCAACCCCAACAGTCGCCGCAACTTCTCCCATGCCCAGCTAGTGGTGGATACCGTCTGTATATCCTGCGGGTCTCTTGGGATCCCTTTGGGTAAAACTGTGGACAATGTCTGCGAGAGGACAAAATCTGACTCAGGTCTCAAGGTAGGAATACGGATGATACCATGCAAATGAATAACTGCACTGAGCCTTTAAATAATATAAATTAATATCTGGGACCCCAAAACCACCCCTCTCATACGGGAGTCAGAGTCTGCCAGTTCACCAGTGGTCTCCTACCCCCCATACCAGTTTTTATTAAAAGGAGTTGTCGCAGCTGCAAAAAGAATGACTGAGTGAGTGGAATGGGAATGTTATTAAAAAGATATAAAAATCTCGGGAGGACTACCATTTTGATAATGGTGACTATACCCGCCATTGACAAAGGCAGGCGCAGCCACCACTCTATTTGTGATTCCAAAGAGCTAATCGCACGTCCATAATTTAACCTAATGATGGTAGCCAAATCCAAATGTATGTAAACGCCAAGATATTTGACCGCGTCATGGCACCATTCCAGTGGATACTCACATCCCCATGGGGTCGCGCTGCTAGTTAACGGAAAAATAACGGATTTATGCCAGCTAATACTAAGCCCTGAAAACCGGCCAAACTGTAGGATTTCCCTAATATTAGGCTCGAGATTAAGTTGCGGGTGTCTCACGTATAAAATGGTATCATCTGCATAAAGGGACACCAGAAGAGGGCCCATTTTAAACTGCAGGCCGTGGTGTAAATGATTCTCCTGAAAATGCCTTACCAAGGGGTCCATTGCCACAATAAAAAGTAATGGGGACAGGGGGCAAACCTGTTGTGTACCGCGAATCAGGCGAAAAGGTTGGGATATTGTACCATTGAGGCGCAGTCCAGCAGAGGGTTCTGTGTACAGGAGGGCGGTGGTAGAGACAGAACTCTCCGGCATCCCCATACGGCGCATCACTGAAAGAAAAATGGGCCATTCTAGGGAGTCAAAGGCCTTTTCGGTGTTCAATAGCACCGCCGCGGCCGGGATCTTGGGGCCTATCCTGTGGATTACTGTAAATATGGTCCGTAAGTTAAGCGAAGTTGACCTATGTGGGACGAACCCGGTCTGAGCTGGAGAGATAATATATTCCATTAAGAAAAGAAAGCCGGATTGCAATCACTTTCGCCAATATTTTATAATCTAGATTCAACAGTGATAGGGGCCTTTATGAGCCGCACTTAGGGCTTAGAGAGCAGGAAAATGACAGCTTCTCTGAAAGTTGGCAGGAGAATTCCAACATCAAGTGCCTCAGCGTAAACAATCAGCCACAAGACCAATATATCTTTGTATGTTTTGTAAAAATCTGCGGTAATCCCATCCAGGCCAAGTGCTGAGGAACCCCATAGCGCCTCTATTATTGCCTCTACCACATTTTCCTGGGATATGAGAACGGCAAGGAAATCGTGCATGTATATCTTAAGGTAGACTAGAGCAATTTCCGCTAGGTAATCTTCTTACGCACGAAGGTCTTTGTTTATTCTAGAGGTGTACAGGGATTTAAAGTGAGACAGGGATGTGTCATATATCCCCGGGGTGGAATGTATCAACTGGTCGTCCAGGCCTCTAATTTCAGTAATGTAGGCTTTACTGTAAGGAGGGCGGACCGTGTGCGCCAGTACCCGGCCAGGACGCTCGCCTTCACTGTACCTCCTGGCCACATGTTGTTTACTCAAGTATAATAGTTCCCGTTCCGCAGCATCACGGAACTCCACCATCAGAGCTAAACTCCTAGTCTCCCCTTCAGCTGCCGCATGTTCTAACAGTTCCACATCCAAGGCCGCTAGTTTTTTCTCAATGCGGGCTAAAGGGGTACGCAGATCCTTTAGGACACCTGCATTCTTAGCAACACACACCCCTCTGATATACACTTTAAACCCCTCCCACAACACGGCCCATGCATCCACCGACCCAGTATTATTTTCCAAGTAGTCTTCAATGTCAACCCGCACCTCTTCAAGAAACACCTGAACTTGGATTGCTCTTCAGGGAAATCGCCATTGTCTCTCATATCCCCCAGGTCTAGGGTCAGCAAGTCGCAGCACCACAGGAGAGTAATCTGAAAACGATTGTGGCATTGTATCTAATACACTGTACCACCCAGCAATCCCCAGTGAAACCAACCAGTAGTCTATTCTAGTCCAAGCGTCATGGAACCCAGAGTAATGCGTGTATGAAGCGGAGGACAAGTGGTGTGCACGCTCTATATCGACTAGTGAGAATTGCCTGCAGATATCCTGTAGCGCAAGGCGTGAGCGGTGTTTATTGTCAGGGGAAGTGGAGGTGCTATCTCTAGTGGGGTCTAATAATAAATTAAAATCACCCCCAATCATGATCGGGCAGGGATCCAGTGTCAAGAGGTGTTCTTGTAAAGAGTGGAAATACTCTGGAGAATCCACGGTAGTACCATAGATACCTGTTAGTGCCATGAAGTGGCCCATTAGAGAGCCAGTAACAATCAATAGGCGGCCTTCACCATCGCCTATAACTTTGCTCGGGAAGAAGGGAACCCGTTTGTGAATAAGTATGGCTACCCTTCTCGCGTATCTGCTGTAACTGCAAAATTATCTATGGGACCCCCAACTCTCAGCCATAGGCGGCGCTTTGGATTTGGACAAGTGTGTCTCCCGCTAACAAGCTATGTCGACGTTGTGTCATGCTATGTATTGAGAACCTGGCATCTTTTCCAAGTATTATTCAGGCCTCTGACATTCCAGGACATCAGAGACAGCCTGGCGGGACCAGGTTGATGACCTAACTGTGCATTCTAGGATAGAAACAATAATCATGTGATTGTGCAAGCTAACCAAACGCCATGTAACAAGGAACTGTGTACCAATTCTTGAAGAAATATGAACAAACAGCAAGTGTTGCACCCTACACCCACTACCCAGCCTCACCTTCCCCTAGCGAGGTAAAACCATGCCCCGCGGACAATATGATGGTGCCATTAGAACGTACTTTGAAGTGTGGAAACCGCAAATAAACACTGTAATCTTAACAAATTCAACAAACATAGCCTGGTGTACACCATGAGGCGCAGCAACGCCACGCCGACCGGGCAACAATGAGTAGGACAATAGCAATTAGTGAAGAACCAAAAAGAGAAATATGCATTACAGAAACCTCAAAACTCAAGGAAAGATCACCCAGTCTCAGTATTAGAGAAGAGTTCCATGCTGGCTTCCGAGCCACTGTGAGGAGGAGACACAACGCGCTTGGTCGCCGCCGCTCCGTTGTTATCCTTCTTATAGTTGTGGCAGAACTCTTGTGCTTCGGTCGGAGTTTCAAAAATGCGGGATCCTCCGCCTACATTAACCTTTAATCTGGCAGGGTAGAGCATTCCGTACCCTAGCCCCAGATTCCGTAGAGTGGCCTTCACATCGTTGAATTTGCGGCACGCATCTTGTACCACAACTGTGAAGTCCGGAAAAAACGAAAGCTTACTCCCTTGCCACTGAATTTCAACACGTTCACAAGCCGCACATAGGGCAGTGCCTCTGTCCCTGAAATTCATAAGTCTCATGATGATGGGCCTCGGAGGCAGACCAGGTTTGGGACGTGATCCCAGCGATCTGTGGGCTCGTTCCACTACAAAACCCTGCGTGAAGGACTCTCTGCCAAACAAATCGGACAGTAGTTGTTCAACAAATACATCCATTCGGCCAGTGTTGGCCATCTCTGGTACGCCAAGGATGCGCATTTTGTTGCATCGACTGTGAGCCTCTAAGTCCTCATTCTTGATCGCAATCTCTTTCAAAATTTGTTCCACTCTCCCTAACCTTTTCTCTGACTGAGCCGTGCCATCTTCCACATTCGAAATCCGCGCCTCTGCCACATCCATGTGAAGATCATGCACCTGTACTTTAGCGAATCAACAAAAAGAGAGGTAGGGAGAGTAGTAAACACTCTTAGTCCCCAAGGTTACTAGAAAACAACAACAAAAAGAGTGTTCCTGTATTATTAGGTACAGATGTAAAGGAGCACAAGAAACCAACAAAGCCCATTAGGTTTGTTATGAAAGCCCTCACTCACCGACCTGGTCGGTGACTTGCTTCATCATCGGGCCCCACTGGGTGTGACCGAATGTCACCCCAGTGTGCTGCAACGCCAGATTTGCTGCGGAGCTGGTAATGTGAAGAGGTGAGGGCTATGTGGTGAGTTATGTGAACAGAGTGAGGTGGTGAGTTAAAATGGCCTTGTATGTATCAAAAATTGTTTTAATATATGATCATCAAGGGCAAGGTTAAAAAAACTAATTGGATGGTCTGCTTCCAATAACATTAGGTGAAGAAGTGATTGGTCAACATGTTTCAGCCGGTATGGTATAATTAACCTGGCATTCGTCAGGACCTAGAGTGAATAAACCCCGGTGGTATGGGCACGCTAAGGCCCACCCTACCAAAGCATTGGGGTCTTCTTTGCCTTCAAAATATGCCTTCAGTTTTAATTTCCGAAAGAAATCGGTTAGTTCACAGTGTAACCTGAATTTGTCTGGGCGGGCTGTCGGAACGAAGCCCAGCCCTTTCTCTAGGACTCTTTGTTCGGTGGTTGTTAGTTGAAGGTCCGACAGGTTCGTGATTAGACTTGCTGGTTGCTTGTCCCCGGTTGTGGTGTCTTGCTCCTGGTGTGGTTCCCGACTGGGTCGTCTGTTTGCCAGGAGACTTGGTTGGGAGTTCTTCTGCTTGCCCCTCTCTAAAAAAGGCTGTTGGTATTGGTTTTGCAGAGGTGGTTGGTGCACCCATGTAAATGGCCTGAACGATGATATCCCATGGGGATCTGTCCTCAAGTAACCTGTTCCACATAACTACCCGTACAAGTTCTGTTACTTCCCCAATCTGTTAGTGATAACTGTTGTATAAACTGATGTTCGAAGCCCACCAAAATACATCACACATGATCAGTTTTTCCACCTACCTGTTAATTCGGCACCTTGTGTCTGAATTATATGAGGCTCTACTACCCAGTTATGATATCACTAGACATTCTCAGTCTTCTCCCGGGTTTGTTTATCTCATTCCCCATTGGCCAATTCTCACACATGCGCACAACATGCAACGTCCACCCCGGAAGTGCGTACGCTGCTTACTCAGCCTGGGTATTTAAACCGGCTTGGCATCCCAAGCCCGGATGGGCGAGACCCGGTTCTGAGGGCTGACCAGGTGTACATTTGGGTGACTGGCGTCGTGGGTGTGAGTAATATTCTGGCTGCAGTCAACCATATGAAGCTAAGTACCTTTGAAGCTTCTTTATCTAGTTTGTCCCTTGTTTTGTTCCCTCTTTCCACCCCCTTGCAGGATGTGCCAAATACGCCGTCCCCTCCCTCCCGCGGTCTATGGGGTGAAAGTTCATCCCCTGTGAAGTGAGAACCTGTCTATCTCACTATTCTCGGATGGGGCGAGTGGTCACAGGCCTTTGGCCCATTGATCGCCTAGTGGTTAAGTTGTGAGCGAATGTCCACACCATCGCCATTCCCCTTCTTTTCACTTATCTTCCTCGTAGCGCACGCGCACTGGCGGCCATTGTACTTGTGTGCAATCACCAAGTACGACACGTGAGATTGACTCCACACTGTTAAAAGCTATACAATAATCATATCAGACCAAGCCACAGGCAGAGCCACGCACCACTGCTACTAGGTATGAGTGTGCACTTGTTGGCACCTTGAGCACAAGTCACCGGTTTTAAACTTTTAGCCTATTGACAAAATTCTAACTGTTTGTTTGTCTCTCTATGTTTGTCTGTACCTTTTACCTTCACAGGTGCTTTTAATTTTTGTCTCTTAATCAGAGACCAAGAGGTTGTGTGCGTCCCGCCTTTTTTGGTTGGTGAAGCCCCCTCTGTTTTTTTGCACTTCACAGACACTTTTTTACTTTCAAGTCCTTTGGTAGGGTGGGCCTTAGCGTGCCCATACCACCGGGGTTTATTCACTCTAGGTCCTGACGAATGCCAGGTTAATTATACCATACCGGCTGAAACATATTGACCAATCACTTCTTCACCTAATGTTATTGGAAGCAGACCATCCAATTAGTTGGCCTTGCTTATCAACACATTTTTTAACCTTGCCCTTGATGATCATATATTAAAACAATTTTTGATACATACAAGGCAATTTTAACTCACCACCTCACTCTGTTCACATAACTCACCACATAGCCCTCACCTCTTCACATTACCAGCTCCGCAGCAAATCTGGCGTTGCAGCACACTGGGGTGACATTCGGTCACACCCAGTGGGGCCCGATGATGAAGCAAGTCACCGACCAGGTCGGTGAGTGAGGGCTTTCATAACAAACCTAATGGGCTTTGTTGGTTTCTTGTGCTCCTTTACATCTGTACCTAATTAATACAGGAACACTCTTTTGTTGTTGTTTTCCTGTACTTTAGCGCCCATGTCTGCCAGTCTCTTATCCAGTGCATCAAACCTGCCATCCAAGGCCTGTAAGCCAGATCTCATTTCCCTGAGCATCGCAGCTGTGAGCGATGGGGCGTCCTTTAGTTTATCAACTCCCTGAGCTCCCTTTGTCATGTCTGTAGTTTCTTCCGTCGCATTGTCAGCAACTCTCTCGAATGGCAGTGTCTGCTGCTTGGGATCCTTGCATCCCATGGCGCAGGGTTCCGGAATGCGCCACCGAGGTCAGACAAAAGGTGGCAGAAGCGTACACCAAAAACAGCGCGGGGAAGTAGGGTCCACCACCTGCCGGGATGACAGGTGTGACAGTAGAGGTAGGGCTGCGGACGCACAGACAAGCGAGTGCAACCTTGAAGTGAAGACGTGAAGGGCCGCTCCTCGGGACCAAAGCAGTGTGCAACTCAGGTGGTCTGGCGTCTTCACCGCAGTTATCCCAAGCACCCGATTGACACGGTCGTCACACAGAGTGTGCCCACACGTGGCTTGTTCTTAGCAAGCAGGTCGCTGACTTCACATGCCAGCGATTGTTCCAATGCACACGAGTCGTCTACAGTAGACTGACACCATCACAGGAAGAACGGGCCTTCTCGATTCATCCAGGGTGGTGTGGGGTGATATTAGCTGGGCATGTCTGAGGCAATCACTCCGCGCCTGACAGTGAAACAGTCTAAAGCTGGGCCCAACCGCTCTTTAGACGTGTTTAGAGCTCTACAGTGTGAGACCCAGGGACTGAGCTCTATGTTCCTCTACGACCAGTCACGCGGTGGGCCGCCCTCACTGGGGCCCTGTACTGATGGAAACCCCGGGCCAGGCCCCAGGGCCGCAGTGGCAGCGCCGCCGAGACACAATCGTGCCCTGACCTCGGGCAGCAAAGGGGGGAGGGAACCAGCACACCCAGCCGGGCCCAGCGCTGTCCTAGCTCCGAAAGCATAACAAAGCGGCCAACCCTCGCTAGCCTGCCGCACCCCCAGAGTCACTCCGGGACTGGAAGGCCCTATCCCCAACTCAGTCTCCGGTCAAAGCCGCGACAGCGAGGCCAGTAGTGTTACAAAATATATATGAATATCCATATAAATTCATGTGCATGCACTTCAAAAGATTTCATGCTTATATAAGATCACATTAACATGAGGCCTGGAGCTAAAAAGGGCTTCCTATCTGACCTTGACAGGACAAGCTTCAACGAGCTATTCTGTACCCCCTTACAGGTCACCTTGCTTGTCTTCACTACATGATATGCAAGTGTTACACAGTGCAAAGCCTGCCTTTCTGGTCTGCCCATATCTGGCTGTTTTGTATGGTGCAGACATTGCACATCCATTGCAGCCATATTTGGCTTGATGCCTTATTCTATTTCCGCTGACATGGCATTACTTTAGGTATATAACACCTAGAAACTTGTCACTCTGGGAAGAAGCTGTCTGAGAGCCCCTAAGGTGGCAGATCTGACTTCTTCCTTGCTAATTAGCAATGCTGCATGCTTTTGGTACCAATAAATGTATTTCACTCTGTTTCTGAGCAAACCTGCTATGTCTGTTGAATTTCATTCAATTGCTCCTGGGAGGGTGCCAGTATTTCCCCATCAAAATGGTGTCAGAAAGTGGGACATGTTGGAGGACTGTGATGTCACCAGTTGGTAAGTGAGATGTAAGCTAAAATAACTAACTGCAAGTGACTTTTCAAAATATGTATTTAACACATAGTATTAATAAAAGGGGCATTGATTGGCATTTAAAATAGACAGCGGACTGTAGAGAATGTTTTTAAAAATATTCTCTGTATCAATACACTAATTAATATGTGGCATACACTGCAGGAGAGCCTGGGTTGGAGAATAATTTATGTGTACCTACACATATAAGAAGTAGTGAAGCAGGTGACTGATAAGTAACTAAGTTACTTTATGTCAATAAACACTGACAAATGGCTAGACCTGTTGGGATTTTTATAAAAATCCCTTTCAGAAGACCCTATGCTAGGAGGGGGTATTGATTTTACCCACAAAAAGAAACCCTCCCAGAAGATAGTGAGTAGAGCTTCTGATTTGCTGGATTTCATGAATAGAAAGTGAGGAAGCAGAATAAGCACCCCATAGACGAGCGAAACGCCCAGCGCGGGACCGCGCAAAAAAGATAACAGGTATGCCCTCTCGCAGGTAAACAAATGCGAGCAACGAAAAAAATAAGATTGACACTCGAGTGATGAAATTTTTCATAACTTGCAGGCTAAACACGATTAAACTTCTACAAATCGAGACGTGCAGCACCCCGCGCATAAACGCGTCCATTTGTGAGCAGGTACGTTCCTGAATCTGTTAGAACAACAGTTAAGTCAGATAAATGAAATGGAGGGGAACAAGCATTAAATCATAGCATTCTTTATCGATTACAGCTATTGAATATACCACGAAAGAGATAAATAAATGATAAGGGTGCCCACACGAAGATAAGGATCTGAGAAGGTAGGTTTTCGCAATGCTTTTGCAAACGAGTTCCTGAGCTTACAAACAAAATGCAACTAAAAGTCCTTATACATACAACTTATATTGTAGTGAAAGAAACAGAAGAGGTAGTGAGTGAATCGTAGAGCAGACGACCGGCGAAACGCTGGAATTCAGGTACAAGCAGTGCCATATGCGAATGGTTGAGTGAATAGGGGTAATAGTAGAGAAACATAATCAAACACTAAAATATAATTCTTTTTTTGTTTTACATATACTCTGTAGATAAACAAAAGAGACAGAGCCCTAATGAGAACCCACAAAGTGACGAATTGCGTTTGAAACGCGTCGGCACTTAAAGCGGGAATGCATTAAATTGCAGTATATTAAATGATATTTAAAACTGAACTGCATCAAGTTGCTGTATATTGAACAACAAGTACTCAAATGTTTACTTTGTCCTTTGGTTTTAAATCAGAATCAGAGATCATCTTGTGAATACAAATTCATTGTTGAAAAGAAGTCGATATGAAATGAACAGTGTATATATATGTGATGTGGAATGTAATTGTTCGTACAGTGAATTTATGTTGAAAGTGTTAAATGTATTTATGTGTTTTTTTCAATCAAGAAATATTTAAAAATAATGAAATAAAAAGTGAAAAGGTATTAAGTGGATATACCAAAAAGACTACAGAGTAATTTGAGTTGGTTTTCCTCAACTGTGAGGAGAAAAGAAATGTGAGGTTGGCAATCTCCTTTGTGTACAAGTATTGACGGTCCAGCCAACCCCACGCCCCAGGACCTAACTCCTTATTGTAAGAAAGTATTTCCCCATCAAGCAGAGCCCCACAGCCATCACGCACGCCAAGCAGCCCACCGCACTGAACCAGCAGGGGGGGCGGGGGGGGGGCTGCCGCGCTACCGATGGGGGAGCGGAACAGGCAAAGGGCGCCGACAGGTGGCCTCCGTTCACCTCGCTGCTCGTGTGTCGTGATTTCCTCGTCGGCGTCCGGAATGTGCAGGCCCCGGTCCCGGCGCTCGAATCTTCTCTGCGCAGGCCTACGGAACTCCAGAACCACTCGTTGCAGCGGCTTGTAGCGGGTGTCGCTGTGTTCCTCTACTCTTCCTGGGCATACTAGTGAGGGTTCTGAATTAAGCAGCAGTCTCCATCATGATGAAATCGGACTGTCAGAGTGCCCGGCCGGCGGAGCTTCAAGCACAGGCGGCCGTCTTAGTCTCCTGCGTGGTCACCCCCACCTTTCGAAAAAGAACCTTGGAAACTATCACACCCTAAGTCAGGAACTCTACTTTCTCCTCATGTGCACACAGTAAGTACATACTTTGATATTTACCTTGTCTCATTGACTCTAACATGGTGAGAAAATGGCGTAATTATTGAAGAGGAATTTCAGACTACGATTCCACATTGCTGTGGCTGAATACAGGAATTGCAGACACGCATGCACAAAGATGGCACATGAAGCAATGACTAAGAGAGAAAGAAAAAATTATACAATATTAAATTCCTTCAGGTAAATGATTGCTTGGTAGCTCCCGACCATGCTTTATGCGGAGCCAGTAAAGCGTGTATCAAGGGATGGATGACAAGAGATACAGCATTGCAAAAATGAATAAAACTAATTAGAGGCTACAATTCGAGATTGATGGACTGGTATAATATTTTACCTAGCAACAGCATCCTATATGATGTATGGGCAAAATATGCCATAAACATGCTCTTTTCAACTCAATGAGAATGTGCAGTGAGCAGGTTAAAAATAAATAATTATGAATAAGGTGAGAAGGCAGTGAGATTATTTTCACCAACTGGAAGACAGGATGGCCATACCAGCAATATACTAGCCCAAAATGCACTCCTAACTTCAACTACCACAGCTAAATAAAGAACAGGCATTGTCTCTGTGTGACACCACTGTACATGAAACAAAGGAGGCAAATAGATGACATGGCTAATGGTGTAATTTAGAGGGTCGATAGAGGTCGTAGCTGTGACTCCTCCTTGCCCCTTGCGACCCTTGGTACTGCATTTGCGACCCCTGGTCTCAGAGGTAGCAAAATCAGCACTAGGAGCGCTGGTTGGGGCTCCAATCTCCTTATTTTTTCTCAAGTTTTTTTTATTACACTAATAGTGAATACCAATATTCACTAATAGTGTGATAAAAGATGGGGTACAATTAGCTGGAATATGAACCTCGTGGCAGCTGGTGTAAGTAACAAATGCTTTTAAATGTATTTTGTGTGCATGCATGTAGGTGAGAGTCTGTTTACGTGAGAGCAAGTGTGTATATGTGATTTTGTGTTGATGTGTAAGCATGTGTGTGTAAGGGAACGAAAAGGTCAAATGGCATGTGATGTCACTTCCACTACCCTTGGCCTTTTGGTGAATTGAGGTTCATGGACAAGACCATAGGAAAATACCCAGGAACAGACGATTTGCCGATTTTTAAAAAATCTACAATCCCAAAACTTCACTATTAATTCACAAGGTGTTCCTAGAAAACAAACAAACAGGGCAATGGCATGCCAAATTCAACATGGCGGTTTTAAATGTAATCCCCAAGCCAGACATGGATCAGTTACTATGTTAAAGTTATGAACAGATTTTTTAAAACTTAAAACTGGTATAAAAATCCTGGCAAAGGAGTTAACCAGACGACTTGGCCTGTTGTTGCCCTCCTTGTTACACCCGACACAAGCATGATTCGTTCATGACAGATCGTCAGGTGACATTAAGTCTAAACATACTTTGGCACATCAAGGATAAAGTTGCTGGAGGGGAGTGATAACGCAACTGGGTCGGACCCCCTTTCTTAGCCCACATGCGATAAACCTGTTTTGGGTGCCTCTGCCTTTTTAGAAACTCAGAACAAAGTTAAAGATCATAGCCTAGGTAAACCCTCAGAAGGAAGCTTCTAGAATCCCCTATCTAAGATCTAATTAGTATCTACCTTCAAACGATACTCTTTGGCAGGCGCACTCTTAATTCTTTTCTTTGATCCACATATTCGAAATGCCCTTGGACTCCATCTCCTCTTCGTCTTCGCCATGAGCACTCCCTTCAAGCTTCCCTGTCTTGTTCACACAATGTGCTTTTCTCTATTCATTGGATCATACCATGGCACCTGCAGGGGAAAGAAAAACTTTGCATCCAAAACAACTATTCATGTCGAAGGTTAAACAATGCGAAATCCAAATACTTAAGGTCTTTGGACAACTTTAGTATAGTAAACATCTCCGCACACGTGGCAACTGCGTGTTTACAAATACATGGACAGTAACATTTATAAATGCGAAATGCTATTTAAGCAAATACATTCCCCATATATGATAAAAGCAAGATATCATTTAAATGAATACATGGCTACAGAAAGATCAACATTGTTATTCAGCCCACAAATATGAGAACTGCAAATCATTATTTGTAAAAAGAAATGTTAATATGCATATACACACACACATATGCATGTCGAGGTTACACTGTAAATGCACTTTCTATATTTGTTCGAGTGCACTACACTTCATTAATCATTTTAAATGCACAAATGCATAAGGCCATAAGTAGCAAATATGAGACCTAATCAATTACTAAAGTGTGGAGCCAAAATTACGCAGCTCTAGGAGTGAGGCCACCTTTTGTGAACATTAGAGAGAGCAAGACTGGGACAGGGCTTTATCAGTAAGGTATGCTGGTGATATACATCAGCTGAAGCGCAAATCTCATGTGACAGTTTTCATTCAGACACATATGCTTATAAAAATGAGCACTCATTAGGAATGTCCACTCCCCCTTCCTTTCTGGCCTAGCCCTAGAATCCCAGGCTGCCAAAATAAGATAGCCTCCTAATGGTAAAGGCATTAGGAGACCAACAGAAATAGGATAGTTACTTTTGTATGCAGATGACACACTGTTGGAACTGCCGGACCCACCACAATCAATACCCACTATGATATCACTGACTTTGCCTAATTCTGAAGGTATTGCATCAACTGGCCGAAATGTGAAACTCTTCCATTATCGAAATTGATAACTAAGACCCCACTCATTTTACTGGGCACTGACTGAACTAAAATAAATAGGAACCGTGGTAGGCAAAGGCCCTCAGAAACATTCAATAGAGCAATATACTGCCTTTATTAAAAAAAAGATGGGTGACTGTGTAAAATGTTCAAACTTACAATCATCTCTTTGGGGGCGAGTGCAAGTAGCCAAGATGTCAATTGCACCAAGATTTAATTACGTTCTCGCAATGCTCTAATTTTCCCTCCCAAATGCCGCAATATCTGAAAGGATGGAATCTTTAGGAATTCATTTGGAGCACAGCAAGACCAAGACTAGAACCTACTGAACTGCACACATTGACTAAGAATGGTGAATTACTGTTACCACACATGAACACATACTTTGCAGCTTACCCTATAGCTCTTATCTCTAGACTCCTGCTTGACAATGGATGGAACCCAAGTTGGGCATACATTGAGGGGCACCGATTGTCTGCAGAGGGCATTTAGATCTAGTACATGGAGACCGCACCAGGACCTCAGAATGACTCAACTCTATTATGCATATAGCTGCATGAGCTTCGACTGAGGTACATAAACTTATGAAGATTGACTCCAACACGCATTTGATTGCCTCTAAATTGAGTACCTCCAGTTTACAATAGAAGGACAGGTGCTCCATTGGACAATATGGAAAGAGGAAGCTATACACAATATTGATCCCTCTTAAAGATGGGCTTTTGAAAACATTTATTGACATTAGAACAGAATTTAACCATTGCAGTCATAATCAACTAAGCCACTGCATCCCGGCAAAAGGAGCCGAGATTATTCGCATCTATACCACTTTCTCTCCTCTATTATTAAATGATTAAAGCTTTGGGGACTATAGAAAGGGGTAGTTTCAGGACTCTACTGTACTTTCATAGCTACTACATGCTCAACCCACTTGCGGATACTCTTGGAAACAGATGACAAGAGAAGCAAAATATCCACTTCACAGACAACACTTGACAAACATGTTATTTAAACATGATAAAACCCTTTGAGATGTTAGACTCAAGTTTAGCTGTTTTTGGATCTTACATGAATGGCACTGGTCCTCTAAAAGAGTAAGCATGATCCTCACAAGTCCACAGTCAAACTGTTGGAGGAGTGATTCAGAAAACCATGAAGTCTTACACATGAAGTCTGTTTGTCCCAGTCTGGCATACTTTTAGACACACATATGAAAGACACGACAAATGCAACACATTGCCTTTACAGCATCACTAGCCATGTTACATGACATGTCTGATGTGCCAGAATATCCAACATGCCTCAACGACTGACTCCAACTCTATCAACCCTCGAGACAGCTACGTTCCACTTCTCTCTCCCTTGCACAAATCACCCACTTCCACAGATGGAAGACGGGAGGGCATGCTTTCACCTTAATCACTGCCAAAGACTGAAAGAACTTCCATGGTACATCAGGACTGCCACGCCACGTCTCAACTTTACAAGAGACTGAAGACCTGGCTGTTAAACTAGATGTACCGCCGGGCCTATGTTCATGCTCCAGCACCTGGAAACCCTCATGAGTTATAAGCTGTGCAATACAAATCCACATAACATAACATAACATCTTCACACTCAAGACATTGATTTACCACAGGATTAGCAGTCTTGAAACCGTATTCTTAGTCTATTGAAATCACTGTCTATTCCTACTCATGCATATTGGTTTAAGGAAATGATCACCATGGTGAAATATGAAATGGTAATTTACTGTCTTAATAACCATACTGAGATTTTTAACTCAATATGAGGGCCCTTGTCCACGCTCACATGTATCACACATACACAGCTTGAATATCCCTGGTTCCACTATTTACTTAGAACGCAATGCAATCTTTAAAAATGTTTGAGAGTGCAATGGGAAAGAGGGAAGGTAATGCAGAACATCAACATCTGTATGTAGATATCTTCTTTTATCTACTCCGTATAGGATACTATATATACTTTATTTTTATGCAGTCTTAAGGGAACTCTAAAACCTCCTTTTGAGGGATTTAGTGGAAGCAGACATCAATGAATCTGTTTACAATCTACTGAATAGGCAGTCGGCAGCGATTAATGAGGGAGAGTCGGGGATAGCCCCTGGGTATCAGCCCAATGTACGTGAAGACTATCATGACTCAGCATAGTATTGTTGTGTCTAAGAATCTGATTTGAGGTAAATGTTTATACAACTATAGAGGGTAATGCATGAGAGACTAGCAACATTACTATGGCCCTGATTTGGATCGCGGCGTAAAGACTTTACTCCATCAGTCAATTGGCCAAAACCAGGACGGCTGGTACACCATCAGGCAGTCAAGGAGTATGTCAGCAAAAGAGCCAGAATAGACTTCATGGCTGACTTACTTAATGTCCGGCAAACTGTAAATCAAGCTGGCAGATCAAGGGTTTGGCTGAGAGGCTCCATCACAGTTGAGAGTGAGTACCTTCACGCTAAACTCTAATTTAGGCCCCAAGACTGGGATATACTTTCACAGATTACTGTTAAGTGTAATGAGTCAATAAAAGTCTTTTTCTGCTCTATTCTCTTTCTTTTGAAATATATAATAAAGAAATACAATAGAAAATAAGCACCTGGAAGGTGAGCAGTCAACATTTGTGAAGGGCCTTCCACTGTGCAGCAATATTTGTAGCTTCATTTTTAGTAACCTTTGATTGTTTTCGGTAAGAAACAAATCATTTGTGTTAAAATCTACAATGTATGCAGCAGACAGTGAATTATGTGGCAAATGTGGCAAATCCATAACTATGCAGTAAACACCAGAGCTGTAGTATCTCATTATTCTAGTGACAATGGGGATATCACCTGTGTAGTTATGGGTATGTCCTAGTTTCCATTGAAAAAGCATTTATTGCTTTTTTAATAACTTTAGCATCTTTTGACAAATCTGTGCAAAATGTTCCAAAAATGAAGCATTGGATACATCATAGCAAGATTCCTACAGGTAGGCGTCAATAAGCAAGGGGTCCCAAAAGTGACAGATCCCATTTAAAGTACTATTGAATTCTTTGCACTCTGATACAAAAAAGGCTGAATGGAATTACACCAATTTGGCATGTAAGCAGAAGCGTACTCGAGGAATTGCCCTTGCTTGGTTTGGAGAAAATCCATTCTGTGCTTTTTGTAGAATTAGCATTTAAAAAGTTTTTCACTCTGGGCTTGCAGAGGTTAAATTAGCGAGATATCGAAACTTTTAGTTGGAAAGATCCACAGTTTTGTTTTTGCATACTTCGAGTGAGCCCAGAATGAAAAAAAACGTATTGAAGATTGATTGGTTGAAAAAGCTTTTTTCTACCAATGGTCATTTAAGCTACATAAGTTCCAAAGTCAGGTTCTCAGACCTGATGCTCTCTGATTGGTAGAAAAACCTGTTTGTGCCGCCATTACCGGACTTAGCGCTTTGATCTCCGAGTCCTGACAAATGCCCTAAAAAGAGACAACAGGGGGCAGAGATGGTATCCCCTGACACCCTGATTCTGTTACCGTATCCCAAAAAGATACCAAAAGAGCTAAACATTTTGAAAAGTGTATTTTTATGGGGTTTGTGGACCCCACAGAAAGATTTTTGGGACCCAGTGCAACCTCAGAAGGCCCCAAAAACTAGCCACATGTCTGCAAACCTGTGGCACTACAAAGCTAGATATTTGTTGAACCTCCATTCCCAGCAGGGAGAAGCAGACCAGGACCCAAGGCCTGACCATACCTCGAGTGCAGCACCTGATTAGTGCTTCACATGGTTAAAGTTTATTTGCTGCAGGGGTTGACAGTCCTTAGCAGATTGGCCACAAGGCCCACAGCCAGTATCTACTGTGCATAGCCGAACACCATGAACAGTGACATTTAACCCAGAACTGAAGGTCAGGTTAAAAAAACAGCAGTCCCTCCCAGAATATGATAAAAACAGATACTCACTGAAAAAACAAAGGTTAATGTGAATTTATGGTTAGCTGTATTTAGAAGACCATAATGTATGTTTAAAGTAACCTCTAAAATGCATTAAAAATTAAATAAAATTATGGTGCAGTTATAGTTACAAAACAAACCTAAAAACCACTCAAATGTGTGTGTCATTGGTTTGTAAATTTACCATAACTTGCGGCCCATCAAGCCCTACTTATACAATTAGATATTGATGGAACAAGGTAGAAACAAAAATGTTTGTATACCCCTTGTGAAAATAACTTTCCATAACAAGTAATATGTACTAAACGTGTGGTTTTGAAATGAACCAACATAGAATAGAATGCACAG
This sequence comes from Lissotriton vulgaris, assembly GCF_964263255.1. NCBI lineage: Eukaryota > Metazoa > Chordata > Amphibia > Caudata > Salamandridae > Lissotriton > Lissotriton vulgaris. Next base: position 824,390,334 of record NC_141685.1, on the reverse strand, counting down.
ACACAAATACACGTGTGATATTAATTTGCATGAAATTGCCAAGCATAATTTACTAATTTGTCATGTATCGCGTCATAAATGGTACGCATTTGTCATAATCTAATTGGAAATGGCATGAATGTGATTTTTGTCTGTTTATTTGTGGCATAAAACAGAAAGATTGGTAAGTAAAATCACGCATATGTGTTGCCTAAAGCTAGGTGAGCACTAACTGGGATAATATTAGAAAGGGGGAAGGTAAACAGAAGAGTTTTATTAAATAAATGTACTTTTAATTGTGTTTGTTTCTATAATAGTTGCTAAATTGAGGCCTAGGTGACCACAAGAAAATGGAAGCTGACAGACTCTGAGGTGGCGGTCTAAGTACGCATGTGCCGGTTGGAAGCGCGAGCTGCCTGTGCCTGTGCAGTATGGGTCAAGAGAATGAGGCATTGAATAATAATTTAGAGGACACTTCGAAGGAAATAAAATTTGAACAATGGCACCACTATTTTTTTCAATCATAATGATGACTCTGCATAAATTAAACAGTAAGGCGATGAGGTGATGCTCATCCACCTCTAAATTGACCAAACACAGACATTCTAGGACATAAGAGTTACGAATTAAGACAGATAAGTTAGTGAAAAGGGGTATAAAAGAGGACATTTGTGACTTCGAAAAAAGCTTGCTTTTCAACTTAATCTTTGCACCCCGGGATGCTGTCTGACTGCACAATTTTTCCTATGGCGCAGGGACTTTGAAATTTTCTGAACTTTAACTTTTGAATGGGTGCAAAGTCTTATGAGAGGGGAACATCGAGAGAGATAGACAGGTGTTTCATTGGGAACTATTTTGTTCTATGCTGATATCTGCATCTCTACATCTTGATGATATGGTTTTAACTTATTTTTCCTAAACTGTCATGCTAATAAATTAATCTTTTTTTAATTTAACTTTTCTTTCAGGATTATCAGTGTATTACTGAATTTTTCTTTCAAAGTAAAACGTAGAGATCATGCTAGGAGATTAAATCTCTAAATAAAAATTAAATAAATGGAGAATTAAGTAGGTCTTGTTGTCTTTTAGTTAACTTTTACTAGCAGATCCATCGAAATGAATAGTGGGGTGTTGTAAATCTTACCTTCAGAAAAACCATGGTATTAGAATTAAAACTGCAGATGTAAATAATGTATAAATCTTAAGTTTAGGCACTCCGCTATAGCTTTGTGGCTCTTCTTTTGGTCTCCACTGAATCCTCGGAGCAGAATAAATGTGTGAATGAATAGTAGAAGTTATGGGCCCATTTGTGAGAAATTAGTGAATAGCTCCTTGGGTTAAGGTGATGGTTTATAAAGAATTTTTGGAGCCACGCAACGCCAATATCACATCACTTATGACATGTTAAGTTTCATACTCCTCCTGAGACTGTGCGATTCTTTGCAGTCGTTCTGCTCTGTTTTAAGGCTTGCTCCGCTCCTACTTCATGTATGCTTTGATTTTCCTGTTTTCCTGCTTTAGCTTCTCCGTTTCCATTTTTTTTGTCACATCTTTTCCGTCCATGTTATTTACATAGCAACTGAGTCTGTATGAATACGTTCTATCCTGTCCTTGGTTGTTTGAAAAATCCTTGTGTTGCATTCCAGTGTTCCTAGTTCTGTCTGTATATCCATTCAGCCCTTGTTTGTACGTTGAAGTTCAGAAATTTGCATAGCGCACTACTCACCCGTAGGGTCTCAAGGCGCTTGTGAGAGGGGGTGAAATTATTTATCGAATAGCCAGGTTTTAAGTTCCTTTCTGAAGGAAATGTGGTTCTGTGTGAGGCGGAGGTGAGTGGGGAGAGAGTTCCAGGTCTTGGCCGCCAGGTATGAGAAGAATCTTCCTCCCATGGTGGATCTGTGGATGCGCGGAACTGCGACAAACGCTTGGTTGGAGGATCGTAGTTGGCGGGTGGGTGTGTAGAAGGACAGTCGTGTGTTGCGGCATTCGGGTCCTAGTTTATAGAGGGCCTTGTGGGCGTGGGTGCCTTGTGGGCATGGGTGCCTTGTGGGCGTGGGTGAGGAGACGGAACATTATTCTCTTGTTGACGGGAAGCCAGTGGAGGACTTTCAGGTGGCCGGTAATGTGAGCTTTGCGAGGGATGTCCAATATTAGTCTGGCAGATGCGTTTGGATGCGTTGGAGTTTTTTCTGTACTTTGGCTGTGGTTCCGGCGTAGAGGGTGTTACCATAGTCCAGACGGCTGGTGACCAGTGCGTGGTTGACTGTCTTTCTTGTTTCGGTGGGGATCCAACTGAAGATTTTTTGAGCATACGGAGTACGTTGAAGCAAGAGGATGAGACGGCGTTAACTTGTCTGGTCATCGAGAGGGAGGAGTCTAGGATGAAGCCCAGGTTGCGTGCGTGGTCTGTAGGTGTGGGTGCTGTGCCCAGGGCCGATGGCCACCAAGAGTCGTCCCAGGCAGAGGGTGAGGATCCTAGGATGAGAACTTCCGTTTTGTCTGAGTTAAGTTTTAGGCGGCTGTTTTTCATCCATTCGGCTACTTCTTTCATGCCTTCATGAAGATTGGTTTTGGCGTTGTTAGGGTCTTTGGTGAGGGAAAGGATCAGCTGGGTGTCGTCAGCGTAGGAGATGATGTTGAGGTTGTGTTGTCGCGCGATGGATGCGAGGGGACTCATGTAAACGTTGAAGAGGGTGGGACTGAATGATGATCCTTGTGGGACTCCGCAGATGACTTCGGTGGCCTCCGATTTGAATGGGGGAGTCGGACTCTCTGGGTTCCCCCGGCGAGGAACAAGATGATCCAGTCCAAAGCCTTTCCTTGTATTCCGACGTTGCTGAGGCGTTGAATGAGGGTGCTATGACAGACTGTGTCGAAGGCGGCGGAGAGGTCGAGTAGGATGAGGGCAACTTTTTCTACGTTGTCTAGAAGTGTTCGGATGTCATCTGTTGCTGCAATGAGGGCGGTTTCGGTGCTGTGTTTGGCTCTAAAGCCGGACTGTCAGGGGTCGAGGGAACTGTTTGATTCCAGGAAGGCGGTGAGCTGGCTATTAACAGCTTTCTCAATGACTTTGGCAGGGAATGGGAGGAGGGAAATGGGGCGGTAGTTCTTAAGTTCAGAGGGGTCAGCTGTGGGTTTCTTCAAGAGGGCACTGAATTCAGTGTGTTTCCAGCTTTCTGGGAAGGTAGCGGAGTTGAAGGAGCAGTTGATAACATCGCGATGATGGAGTCTGCTTTGTTGAAGATGTGGTGGGGACAGGGGTCCGTTGGCGAACCTGAATGGATGGAGTTCATTAGGCGGATGGTGTCTTCAGTGGTGATTGGGTTCCATGTGCTAAGGTTGTTAGAGGGCGGTTCGGGTTTGGGAGTGGTGGGCTGTCCTTTCGAAATGTTCATAAAGCTGTTATGTATGTCGGCGATTTTGTTGTAGAAGAAAGAGGATAAGGAGTCGCAGAGGTCTTGGGAGGGAGTGATGTCGTTTGTGCCGGTGGTGGGGTTGGTAAATTCTTTGACGATGTTGAATAGTTCCTTGCTGTTGTGGGCGTTGTTGTCGAGTCGATCCTTGAATGCTGATTTCTTGGTGGATCGGATCAATTGGTGGTGTTTGCGGGTGGCTACCTTGAAGGTGGTCAGGTTGTCAGTGGTTGGGTTTTTTCTCCATGTTTTTTCGAGAGTACGGCATAGTTTCTTGGAGTTCTTAAGGTCATCGTTGAACCAGGGGGCCTTGTTGCTACCTTGTTTGATTTGGTGGTTTTTTTAGGGGGGATAATTCGTCAGTGCTGTGAGTGATCCATTGTTTGATTTTGGTGGCAGCTTGGTTTGGGTCCGATGAGAGGGCTGGAGGGTTTTGGTTGAGCGATGTGAGGAGTTGGTCGGTGGTGATTTTGTTCCAGTTTCTTCGAGGAGCAGGTTGTGGGGGTTTGTGATTCTTGGTAGTTTTGTAGCTGAAGTGGACACAGCTGTGGTCCGTCCAATGGAGAGCTGTGGTATGATTAAAGGAGATGTGTTTGCTGGAGGTGAAGATAGGGTCAAGCGTGTGTCCGGCTGCATGGGTGGGGGTGTCAACAAGTTGTTTGAGTCCGAGATTGGCCAGGTTGTCCAGAAGGGTGGTGGTGTTACAGTTGTTTTTCTTTTCTAGGTGGAAGTTGAAGTCTCCCAGTAGAATGTAATTCTCGGAGGGGAGAGCATGTGGGCTGATGAAGTCGGTGATGTCTTCGCTGAATTGTTTGCGGGTTCCTGGTGGTCTGTAGATAAGGGTACCTCTAAGTGTGGTCCTGGGGTCAGTGTGGATCTGGAAGTGGAGGTGTTCGGCGGTTGCAAGGTTATCGTCGGAGCTGGTCGTGACTCTGATGGTGTTCTTATGGACGATAGCGATGCCTCCTCCAGTTTGGTTGGTGCGATCTTTTTGGATGATCTTGTAAGCGTCCGGGATGGCTATGCGATGTCTGGTACTGATGATGCATTCATCCAGGTTTCTGTGAGGAAGGCGATGTCTGGTGACGCTGTGTCGAGTAGGTCCCAGAGTTCTGTGGCGTGTACGTAACTCTTAGTCTTGGATTCCAGTGTTCCTAGATATGTGTCCTCTGCTCCAGTCCCGTTCTCCTTTGTGTGCAGATTCCTTGTTCAGTATGTCCATGTTCCTTGATCTGCATACTTGTAGTCCAACCCTGTTCCTGTCTTATAATCAAGGCAGATTTTCCCTGAGTCCTGTTTCCGTACCACTTTCCTCTTGCTCCATTTACTTAGTCCTCTGTTGTGTCTATGTGGAAAACCTAACTATTATTACCAAGGATGACAGTAAGTTTACTGACATGGTGCTCCTTACAGAGACTCACTTAGTACTATTCCGCCATTAGAACCACAACACTATGAGATCAACATCTCTTCTACTATTATGACTAGCTCTTTTCCCATTAAAGAAAGATCACTCTTTTCAGAAGAAACAAACTGCCCTTTAGTTTGTCTATTGTTTGTTTGTTTTGTATTTCTGATAGCCTTCCTATTGTTTGTTGTGCAGTATAGGCCATGTGTGTCTACTTTGTCTCTGCGGACATTATCCAGTTCTGTACCAGTGTCTGATTTCCAGTCTGTTCCTACCCTCAGTTTCTGTCTTTTCAATTTTCTGACAGGCTTGCAGGTACTCCTTTGTGTATGCTAAGCCACTTCTCCAGAATGACTTTGCTTCAGCAGAGAATAAACACTTGTTGTTAATCTAGTCCTAGTCTCCAACGAATGGGTCCTGACATACACAAGTTTAATCTATCCAAACAAGCAATACTCTATAAGAAGGCAGGAGAAAATAAAGGAATTGCTCCTGCCTATCTGGGGTGTCCACTTGTCCGTACATTGTACCAGAAGCAAGAAGAGGATGCTGAGCCCTCTCCCATCCTAGAGTGGCATGCTTCATCCATCATCTACTCATCATTTGTGCTGATGTTTTGAGGAGGGTTGGGCAAACGTTATGTCTGTAAATTCAAATCTAGTCTTCTGTAGGTAAATTAAAACAAAATATATGTATTTCAAGGGGAATATTTCAAGGGTACAAATATTCCAATCTACACAGTGGAGTGCTCCAGTGATAGTATTCTCCTTCTGTACATACACTGACATCTAATTTTCAGATTCTTTGGCACCATTGAAAGAGCTGCCTAAGAAACAGGGATCCCACCATTGTTGTAATCCTTCAATATGGATGAGGAGCGAGCCCATTAAGGTGAGCATCTCTTGTCTGCCTGATCCACTCCTGGCCTATGTGGTGCCAGGCGAGCTTTCGTTCTGGTCACAGCAGGCATGGGCATGCAGCATGTGCCTTCAGAATGCAAATGCTAATCTGGTAAAAGTGGGATTGCCAGAAATGACAAAAGGAAGTCCCACCTTTGAACAGGCAATCGGGTACAGGAAGTTAGGCACTAAGTGCTGGAAATTGATCCTCCTTGAACATGAGTGATACCACAATGCAAAGTTCATTTAACAAAAGGCAACAGTTTAATATTTGTTCCAAAAATATAAACATAACACGTACAAAGCAGAAAAAAGATCCAACATTTAAATACTGAGAAAAAAGAGATACGTAAAAAGAACTGCATAAGCTTTGGATTGCACATAGAAGTATAAAGCATGTTTAATGCCAAATAACAGCCAGAGGCGGTAAACACCCATTATCACGAATCTTTCTTGCCGCATACCATCACTCCGCATACTGTTATTACAAATCTACCATGAATCCGCAATGCCTTATAACGCATGGCATTACATTGTATATGCTTTTACAACGCATACATTTGCAATGAAATTCGTTGTAAATGCATGAATGGTAAAAGCATGTTTTTGTTTTATATGTTAGGATAAGGTGAGTATGGGTATAGGGATACATCTTTTGGGGTTCTGAGGTATATGTTTTGGGGTGATTGGGTATTTTAAGGGTTCAGGGATAGGTTTGAGTTTTGGGGTACAGGGGTATTTTAGGGTTCAGGGATAGGTTTGGGTTTTGGGGTACTGGGGTCTTTTTAGGTTTCAGAGATAAGTTTGGGTTTTGGGGTGATAAGGTTTATTGAGGGTTTAGAGGGTATTAAAGTTTCGGGGTACAGGGGCATTTTTAGGGCTTTGGGGTACAGGTGCATTTTTTAGGGTTCAGGGATAGGTTTGTGTTTTGGGGTGCAGGGTGTATTTTTAGGGTTCAGGACAGGTTTGTGTTTTGGGGTGTAGAGGTTTAATTAAGGGTTTAGAGGGTATTAACGTTTGGGGCTGCAGGGGTATTTTTAGGGTTCAGGGATAGGTTTGGGTTTTGGGGTACAGGGGTATTTGGGTTCAGGGCTAGATTTGGGTTTTGAGGTACAGGGGTATTTTTCAGGGTTCAGGGCTAGGTTTGGGTTTTGGGGTACAGGGGTATTTTTAGGGTTATGGGGTAGGTTTGGGTTTTGGGGTACAGGGTTTTTTTTAGGGTTCAGGGATAGGTTTGGGTTTTGGGGTGATGGGGCTTAAGATGGTATTAAAGTTTTGGGGTACAGGGGCATTTTTAGGGTTCAGGGATAGTTTTGAGGTTTGGGGTACAGGGTGTATTTTTAGGGTTCAGGATGGGGTTGTGTTTTGGGGTGCTGAGGTTTATTTAAGGGTTTAGGGCCAGATGTAGGTAATCCCAGTTTACCGACTCTTAAATACCGAATCATACCAATTTGGTATTTAAGAACAGGTAAATGGGATGTAGGAAATTTTTTGTTAAAAATTACCAAAACTGTAAGTTTCGGTAATTACCGAATCTGTATTTACCTGTTCGGTAATTGCCATTCATTCCTATGGGCCTGGAGACCCATAGGAATGAATGTCAATTACCGAATCGGTAAATACCGATTCAGTAAAAGGGGGAAACATTGAAGGGTGGCAGGGTGTCACTTTGACACCCTATTGCACCCCTCAATTGTGTATGGAAGCACATGTTGCAGACATACATGCCCTAAGGGCATGTATGTCTGCAACATGATACTGTTGAAAAAGCAAAAAAAATGCTTTTTCAAAGGTTTTCATTATTTACCACCAACTTCTAGTTGGTGGTAAATAACGAATCCTTAACTGAGGAATGCACTAACTTGAGTGCTCCCTACATCCTGGATTTGGTAATTTACGGAGTCGGTATGTTAAGAATTCAGTATTTTACCGAATCCTTAAATTACCGACACCATCCAGTGAATGTGTGTCTTTCTGAAAAATAAATATGTTTTATATTTTAGTTTCTATTTTTGAATATGTGTTTCAAGGGTTACATTACACTGAAAGGAGGTCTGTCACTCTGTCAGAAGGATGGTGTCATCAGTGATGTCATGAGTGATGTCACTGACCATGTCATGAGTGACGTAATATGTGACGTCATCAGCAGTGCATTGCAGGCGCGCAAGTTTTAGTGAGTCCAACTAACTATAACGTGGGAATTTCAATGGTTTTATGTCAGTAAAATTTCCAGCTAACTATAACTGGTGTCGAACCTATGGTTTTTTTCAGTGAATTTAATAGGTTTTTTAAATGCTAATTCCTAACTATAACTGGTATGAAACCTATGTTTTTTTCTGTGAATTTCATAGGTTTTGTAAATACTAATTCCTAACTATATATAGGGCTTCAAACCTAGGTTTTTTTCAGTGAATTTCAAAGGTTTTTTAATAGCAAATTTCTATAGCTATGAAATATATTATTTTTATAATGAATCATATATTGTATATTTATGTAATACTATTTTTTTATGTATAATGTTTATGATTTTTTTAAAATTTAATTTATTTTGCCCTGGAGCGCTCCCGGTGAACGTAACGGTGTGCGCACCAGAAAGCGCATGCTTGTGGCGTGCCCCGGTGCGCGTATCAGTGAGCATCCCATTAGCGCTATTGCCGCGAACGAAAACATCATCGTGACGTATCGCGTAGCCGCGTCCACGTGATACGCACGGCGTAAGCGCACCCGGAAGCACCCGAGCGCATATGATCACGCTACGTAAGCGCCCTGGGGTGCGTAGCATAAGCGTGCCGGGTCATGTGACCTGAAAATAACACTTTTCATTGGTTCATAACAGTTTTTTTTTCCAAATGATGAAAGCCCCCACCTTTTTTCCTCATTCTCACTTTGTACTTTGACTGAGGAAGTCCTGTTTGCAGACCTATTTGTAGTGAGAAATGGCTACAGTAGCAGCAGCAGCAGGAGCATCTCAACCACCACCACCACCACAAGGACCACCACAACACCACAGTGGTGGAGAAGAAGAAGAGGAGGAGGAGGAGGAGGAGGAGGAGGAGGAGGAGGAGAGGCAGTTCCTGCCTGAAGATAATACCCCCTATAAACCCAAGGAGCACATTGTCTGGGAGTTTTTTAAAATCCCAAGGGGCCTAAAGAAAGTTAATGCTCCAAAAGTTACATGTCTGATCTGTGGCACTGTACTTTCCAGGGGGAACCCTGCCAAAAAGTATTCATTTGGCAACAATACTATGATTCGCCATATGCAACGCAGGACCCAAACAACTATGCTGCGGCAGAGGTCAGAGAACTGACAAGGAACCCTCCCCAATCTTCTTGCAGCACCTCCAAAAGTACACAACCCACTCCATCGGGTCCAGAGACAAGGGAGATGGTCCCAAATATCCAACCCCAGTTTGGAGATTTTAAAATTGTTTGTAAATTTTGCGGGACTACAATTTGCTATGGAGTGCAAAGTATTAAACTGATCAACCGTGCTGGAGACACCCACAACTGCAAAAAGAAACCTTAATTTTTCTCCTGATTTTTTTGCTCCAGTTGAGCCGTTTACAATTCCCTGTTTTTTGTTTGTCCCCATAAAAATTACAAAAAAAATAAAAATGTTCATAAAAGCCAAAAAAAGTAAAAAATGTTCCAAAAAACAATAAACACATTTAAACAACAAAAACAATAAAAAAACGTTTTTTTTAGAACTACCTCCAATTTATAAAAAAATGCTACATTTTTTTAAAAATATGTCATTCTTTTTTCCCCATGATAAGCTCCCCGGTATGCTCCACTGGAGCACATATCTTGAGACATAGCAAAGGCACATCGGGCTACCATTCCCTACAATTTTGTCAAGTTTGGCGGAAATCCATTAAGCCGTTCGGGCTAAAAATGAGTCCAACCGTCCTATGGAAATTAACATGGGGAAAACACGTTTTGGGACCCCCTTTTATCTCGGCCCCCGCTTGACGAATCCCCCCCAAACTTTCAGGGAAGGAAAATTACAGGCAGATCCCTCAATCGGCGCCAGAGTTATTCCCAATAGAATGTTGCGGATTTCCTATGGAAAACGATCCTAACTATAACTACCAACTGGAGACTGCCAGTAGGTAATATATATATATATATATATATATATATATATATATATATATATATATATATATATATATATATATATATATATATATATATATATATATATATATATTCACTGAGTTCACTGAGAAAACCATAAGTTTCAGGCCTGATATAGTTAGGAATTAGCATTTAAAAAACCTTAGAAATTCCCCGAAAAAACTATAGGTTTTAGGGGTGTTATAGTTAGCTAGACATTTCACTCATACAAAACCATTGTAATTCCTCTGATATAGTTAGTTGTACTAACTATATCTCGTGTGCCCGCAATGCACTGCTGATGACGCCACATATTACATAACTCATGACATGGTCAGTGACATCACTCATGACATCACTGATGACATCTCAAATGACATCACTGATGACATCACTGATGACATCATCCAGTGAATGTGTGTCTTTCTGAAAAATAAATATTTTTTATATATGTATATCTAAAGGCCGATGGAAGAATAAATGGGTAAATAAATGTCTAAATGGATTTTTTTTGTGTAAAATTGATTCTATAACTGACTTATTAAGTGTATCTTAGTGAATACATTTATTAAGGAGTAATGTTTAAATATGTAAATATCTGTATCAGTGTCTCACTTTGTGTATAAGTGGCTGCATTGGTTGGTGAGTAGCTACATGAGTGTGTATATGGCTTTTTAGTTGTTTTTTTGAGTATCAGTATGACAGGGGGCTGCGTTGCAGAGACGTGTTCTGAGGCCACACCCTTTTTTACACCTCTCTGCAATGCAGCCCCCTGGCACATACTGGAGGTTCCTGGTGGACTAGTTGGCCCCCAGGGCCCCCAGTATGCAAAGGGAAGTAGTTCCCCCTCTGCAAACGCGCCAGGGGGGGCGTTATGGTATGTTAATTTGGATTTGTTAAAGCGCTTAATACCAGACATTCTCTAAGCGTTTGCAGAGAGGGGCAGGGAGGGGGCGTGGCCTCCTCCCGATCCCGTTTTTTTCTTTTTTATTAATTTTAAGAAGGGGCCATCCCCCAGGGCCTGTCCCAATTTTTATTTTAAAAAAAAGGGGTCCCTGGGGCATGGGCCTTTCTTTTTTTAATTAGGAGGGGGGCTGTTTTGCCCCCCTCCTGTGGCCACTTTTGGCCTCGGGGACCCCATCCACCAGGGCCGGCCATTTTTTATGTTTTTTTCCTCCCGGGCCGCTTCTGGCCCCGGGAACCCCTGTGGCCTGGCCCTCCTCGTTGGGGGCCATGGGGTGTCCCCAGCCCCCCACGGTCCCTGCCGGCTCCCCGCATCCTGCGGGAGCAGGCATTGCTTTTCTGCATGGAGAGCAGAATAGCAATCAGCTTTGGTTTTTGAAAGAGAGAGCAGGTTTCCTGCTCTCTCTTTCAAAAACCAAAGCAGTTTGCTATGGGTGTGCGGGATCCGCGAGGCTCCCGCCCTCCAATAGCAAACTGCAGTGTCCCGGGGGTAGGCACCCCAGGACACTGCAGGAGCCATCCCTGGGGGGTGGCGGCCCCCTCCCAACAATTGTAAAGCCCTGAGGCAGTGAGGGGGGATTAGGCCCCCCAGACTTTTTTTTAAAAAAAAAGCAGACCCGGTATTTTTATTCACGAAGTACGCGTACCTAAGCGTATCCCGCGATTAAAAAAAACACATTTGTGGGACCCCCTGGGCAGGCCTAGGGTGTCAGGGTGTTTCTACCCTGCCCCTTTGCGTCTTTTCCACGTTTCTTTCACTGCTTTCTTGTGCCTTGGTTCTACTGAGGCACAAGATGGCTGCCAACACTTCCTGGTTTGAAGTGTTGACAACCTATTAGTATGCAGCTTGTGCTTGGGAGGGTACAGAGTACCCTACAGAGTACAGTACAGAGTACGGTACTTCATATATAGATATATCTATAATTTTACTTTTGATTTTCTCAGGAACTACTGAACGGATTTACACCATTTATCAAAAAGGGTAATCTGCAAACAGACCTCTACCTTTTTCGGGCTGTAGCCCTGACTAAAAGTCCTATGGAAAATTGCATGGGGAAAACACATTTTGGGACCCCCCTTTTTCCCAGCCCCCGCTTCACGAATCACCCCCAAACTTTCAGGAAAAACAGCGGAGCGGAACAGGCCATTTTTTTGGGAGGATTTCACGAAATACTTTTACAAAGTATATGACTTCACCACACATGCATTTGCATTGTGATGGCATGCGTGATAAAGTCATATGCCAGGTAAAAGTTTGAGGAATTATGCCTTTGCGGAGTAATTGTCCCGCGTTGTAAAAAATGAGGCGTGTTGGCTTGCAGGATTTTTGTTTGAGGAATATCATCATGTATTCGCCAGAGACGTTTAAGGCATGGGCCCAGGGACCCGCCTTTTCAGAAGGTCCCCTGGTAGAGCGAGTTCTAACAGAGTCTTGCCCTAATGCCCTTGAACAATTCTTAAACAGAAATACTGTTTCTCTTAAATGTATTTTAATGTAGGTGATGTGTGAGTCTATTACAGACATTTTGCAGAGAAATGTTCTGTTTATGTTTCATGCAACATTCATAAAAAAGTGTCTTTTAGATCAAGACAGGACTTCACATATTAGAAATGAGAGGGTGTCATAGAGACAAACAGGGCCCCCCTAAAATACGTTTGCCCAAGACCCTTACACTCCTTAAGATGTTCCTGATAGCAGCAAGTTGCCTACAAAAGGAAGCTAAGGAAGGACTGCCATGCAAAAAGACAATAGTGTCACTCCCTGGTAATTTGGGGCATGTAATACTATAATCCATACATTTCAGTGCTTCATGAATACACTTTTTCTCAGTGCAAACAAATAGAAGAACGAACACACCATAAAGCAAAACTTTAGAAGGCACTAATGAGCAGGTGCCGGGTCTTCTCATGGGGAAGAACGGGAGAAGGCCTTGAAGACTTGATACAGTAAGCTCGAGTGAGACAGCTGACTTAATTAATTTCTGCAGTTTTTTGCTTTGTTGTGCCAACTTCAGAACAAGGCTATGCTTACTAAAATAGTTCGGGAAAATGTGCAATGTACAATGCGGAATAGCATATTGGCAGTTCATTTAAAATTTGTATAAACCTGCAATAATGCAAAATCACAATTGTTGATGCAAACAGAGTGGCATCTTAAATTCTACATTCTCACTCGCATTCTAATTGATCACAGGCAAATTAAAAACAAATAATTTCTTCTTTAATTCACATCATCTTTATATAAAATCAGCAAATTGAAATTGTGTTAGCTGTTTCTTGAAAGCATCTTGAAAGCTTCATGCTTTACAGAATGCTTGTCGTTTTTAATTAGGAGAACCATGATTTTACCAATACCTCTGATTCTGAACCAGTTGATTGAATATTTTCTTTTCTGTTTCTGCAAATAACCAAACATAGAGGTATGTGTACTAAAGGTTTGCACAGGATCTTGCAGGATGCAAAACAATGCAAAATGCAGCATCTCGTTTCTATCCAACATAAAAGCTCAAGAGTGCCACAGTAAATTGCATTGCTCGGCTCAGCACCCACGCAATCGTTAGTAAATATACCCAGAGTCCAGTATTTCATTGACTGCTTTCAATTAACATTTGCTTGCTTGAAAATAAGCACCCTTTGCATAATGAGTGTAATAAAATAAACATGCAGTGTAAGCAAGCATTGGCAAAGCCAATAGATCTGGATTAGATACATACAATATAGTAAAGTTTAAAAGTCTATGCGGACTAAACAAACACTGGCAAAGTTAATACGAGTTGTCTTTCTGACCTATTGGCTTTGCTAACACTTTTTGCTAATGCTGTGAAGTATTGGTAAAAACAAAAAATGGACTCAAAAAACATATTAAGGCTGTGACATTCAGTAGATGCATGTGTGATGACATAGTCACATGCATGCATTACCATGCATGAGCGTGCCTAGATAGAAAACATGAACTCACATATGGCGAGGTGAAACACAAAGTAAATAGTAGTTCCTTAAATCTGAGCAATAGAAGGATACAAGTCAGAAAATCAAAAGAATGGTTAGGAGGCTATGGGCGGGGGAGAAGAAAATAGAAAAAGAGAAAGGTAAACCGTCTAATAAGACGCAAGCAAATGAGAGTGACAATAAAGCCAACCAATGGTATGTAATGGGCGGGATCAAGCCCACTGTCAAGACAAGACAAGAAGCTTAAAGGTGTCTGATAGGTGCGACCTAAAAACGCATAACAGATACAGTTATGGGTCAAATAACCTTGCCAAGGCTCTGTTGGCATTAAAAAAAACACACTCTGACTTCGCCTCGTGCACTCACATACTTCTTCCTCGAGGTCATGGCCTCCCTACCTTTCTCAACCAGGTCTAACAGCTCTTTCTATTCTTGGCCCGCCTTCCACACCGTGTTGAGGCTCTCAAGAAAAAAAAAATGCTGAACCTTGACCTCTCTGGCGTAAATCCCTCAAATTACTAGTGTGAGCTGTGATTCACATTACTGCGTCTCACTTAAAGGCAACACGCAGCTTCTATTCATAAGCGCAAGGCCCATTGATTATATTTATTTTGTGTTTTATACATTTTCACTTCGTAGCTCATAAGTCAGAACTGCAGGAAGCAGCCACCACTTGGAGCTCATCATTCAGAGCAAATTGACGGGGGTGATTTAATAAAGCTCCTTTGGCAGTAGCTGTTGGTTTGTATTTATCCAACCACAAGCAGCATTGATGGAGTACTGTGTGAAATGCAACAGCTAGATGTTTAGTGCTCCGTGCATTTCAAAAAGCGGTATGTAATGTCGATGTTTGCTTCGGCTCGTAGCCACGTGCCTCCATCTACGTCTGGCGCGAGGAAAGTCGAAGGCAGCAGGCCTTATGCATTCGAATGCAGAAAGCATACTTTCTTCAGTCAAATTCTGCAGTATTGTTAGGCAGCTGCCCCGCTTTACATATAAAATAGGAAATACCCCAGAATTGCCATTTTAACCCTACTTCGTAGGCTGGCATGCTCCAATGTTAGGGAGAAACGCCAGCAGGGCTGACCAGCAATGCTTAATTTGCCATTTGTAAATGAATAAGTGCAGGGCCCAAAGACTTGCTCAGATGCCCATTGTGGGCGCTTATTAATCATGTGTGCATGCCATGTACCAAGGATGCGTAGTTTTGATTCCGACTTCTTTCTTCCACCACCAGGCACTCGCTAGCCCTACATCTCGCTCTTGCGGGGCTTTTTCATCACTGCTTTCTCCCTATAATTCTACTTACCTGTGTTTCTCCTCCTACTTCCATTTCTCCTTTTGTGTGTTTTTTCTCTCTTGCTCTTGGTGAAAGTGTGAGGAGAAACAATAGGAGCCGGTCACATAGATGAGTATCGGTGGGCCCCTCCTGCAAGCACCGGCTCAAATTAATCTATGCCGTCCAGGGTCAGTTATCTATGGCTGACATATTAGAGAAGTGTGCGCACTTTACGGCTGTGTGACTGGGTGCTGAGGCTGGTGATGGTGGGGCCTGTGTTTTGAAATATTTCATGGTTTTGAATGAACCTGCTGCACAGGCCCCTGTTTGTCTAGCAATTTTCAGACAATAAAAATGTCAAAATAACTCTGTTGATTAATGTACTTGCTGGAGAGAGATATTCTTTTATCTAGTAGCAGTTTTGACTCATGATAAAGTATAGCAAAGGGTTAAGTGTGTGATGCAAAGAACATGTACCTTGCAGATCATAGAATTGTATTTTATGTAGATAGCCCAGTGGGTTACTGCTTCCTCAACAGATCCTTTTGTTACTTGCAGTTCCTCAATTGGAATCCTAATATAACACTGAACTAGGAACTGTTAGTTAGAGGTTTTAATATTATCTTATTTCCCCAGGCTTTCATTATCCTAAAGTTGCTAAAACGGTTAATTTGGGTAGAAAAGAAATTTGTATTAGAGAAGTCAACATTTGTGTTATGTTTTAAATCCTAAGTTTGTGCTTCTTCAGACCAATAATTCTTAATGATACTATCTACCAGTAATGTAACTCCTACACCTTGCAGTCCTCTTTGTCTTATGTAACATTTCCTGCACACTGATGTATACAAGTATGATTCAATGTTTCTCTATAATGTGTATGTGACGTAAAGTAATCTGACACCCTGCACTGGTATGATTAGCGTAAAAGATAAATGAAATACGTGTGAGAGAGGGGCTATGGGGAGATGAGGGGTACCATTAGAGGGTGGTAATGGTAGACTCAATGAAGAAGGAAGTCATGGTGTGCGAGCGCCAACAAAGATTGTCCCACCGGGCTCCACCAGAACTAAAGCTGGCCCTGAGTATCCCATTGGAGCAGATAAGTGGTTAGAGCATTATGACTGGCTGGTTTAGCACCTATGTTCTCAGATACTGGATGGCAGAGATGGACAGGATATGATGTGCTTGTCCTATTGACTCTACAATTCAGTACTGTGGAGAAGCATCTGGAGTATCCCAAATATCTTCCTACTGATTTGATGGGAAGAACTGACTCTCTCCCAACCAGCAAGAGAGACAGTAAGCCAGAGACCCCAAGAGAAGATGAGAAGAGTTTGAAGAAGCATGAAGAATATGCCCATAAGTCTGTCTTAAAGAAAGGCAGCAGAGAGGTAAAAAGCAAAGAACTATTCCATTCCACATGCGTGTGCAGCGCAGTGGAAAGCACTACCAACACTTGAACTGTAAGCACAAACAGCTTCCTGGGGCTGTGCAAGGCAAATTGTGAGGACAACAAAAACAAGCATTGTCAATGTAAAAAAAGGCGTTTCATTAAACTGTAGTACAGCCGCATTTTACTAGGTGTCCTTCTCGAGACAAATGCAAGTGTGTGAAAACTCTTTCACAGAGCTGCAGTAGTGCAAGGTGTTACTAGGGGTCTATCTGAACTCAGACAGAAGTGCTTGAAAAGTCTTCAACAAAGCTGCAATGGCACAAGATGTTACTATATACTCTTATTGAGTCCAAAAAAGTGCTTGAAAAGGCTGCAATAGCACAAGCAGTTACTGAATGCCCATATCGAGGCGGATGCAAGTGCTTGAAAAGTCTTTCATTAAGCTGCAATGGAACACGCTGTTACTAGATGTCCCTCTCGAGTCAGAGTGCTTGAAAAGCCTTTCACAACGCTTCTTGTACTTCTTTTGGATGGTCTAAATAAACATATAAATGCTGGTTTATGAGGATAATAATGACGATTGCGGCTTTCAGTTAACACCTTGGGCCTCCTTTACAAAAAAATGGTGTAGGGCGGCGTCCCAAGTCTTGTGCTGTGCTGCCCTAAACCAATTTGAAAGGGCAGGAATGCACTGTATTTACTAGATACAGTGCATTCATGTCCTTTCAGCCTGTGCATAATTTGGTGCTTAGTGCCAATGCAGGCACCCGTGCATAAGAGTGTCTGCGATGTTAGCAGGATTATTTTTGTGCAGGAAGGGCACCTTCCTGCACAAAAACAATCCCGAGATGTGTTTTCCTCATTCAATGTGTGCTGTATAATGCAGCATACCGGAAAAGAGGAAAAATCAAGGAGAAATTGAGATTCTTCTCCTCGTTACACCTCCTCTGAGGAGGCATAAGGTTTTGGAGCTGCCCCAAGTTTATTTGATTTTGTGAATCTTGGATAGCATCAAAATCCATGAGTGCTGCGTGGGAACACCCACCACAATGCCAATGGAACACCTCCTTGATGCAGAGTAAGGCAGCAAAAGTGCTTTGCGCTGCCTTGTCTTACTTCATATCTATGAAGCCATGCCAAGGCCCGGAGGGTGGCTTTGTGTTGTCTCATAGATATGATTGACAGACTTGTGCCACCGCAGCGTCCAAAAAGGCTGCACTTCTTCTTGTAAATAAGCTGTTATGAAGGAAGATAAAGAGACCCTATTACACATGGGTATGGCCATTCATATTTCACAGCGATAAATGCAAAGTGCATTGCCAAACCACTTTTTAGACAGATGTGTACAAGCAGAATGCTGTCACTTTCAGTGAATAGAGTTAATGGCTGCAGTGGGCTTGCACACTCCTATTACTGGCTGAACCAAGAGTAACATGGACCACACAATGAGGTTCTACGTTTATTGAAGATGGTTTTACAAGTTTGTCAGGACATTCCCTTTTCATTTTTAGGTTTTCAGCACCATCAGGTTTCAGACAACAGCCTCTGAGTAGAGCAACAATAATTTACCTTTAACCCATTTTCAATTAACCTCCTGAAGGCACTTGTATTTTCATCCCCTGTTTTCCCCTTTAGTTCACATCATCAAAGCATGTTGTATTCTCAGTGTCAGGGGGGGAAATTATTTTGTTTGTCGTAAATCTCAAACCAAAATAATAACAGTGCTACGCATTTATTTGAGGTATTTTGCTAAATATATAACTGTGAAGCCTTTAGGCTCCTTACCTAAAAACAATCACCGGAACTATGATGGGATTGCCAAATGAAATAAATAAAATAGACCAGCGACAAGCTGCTTTTCATAAGGTTACAGCATGTTTAATTCTTTCAAGAATTTCAATAATTCCACACAGTCAGAAACGTTCCTGTATCATAGTTAATTATAGGTTTTGAGGATGAGGTGGGAAAGTGTGAACAAGAGAGAGAGAAACAGAAAGACAGAGTGAGGTGAGAGAATGGTGGAGGAGAAAGAGGGAGGAGAGTGGACCAGAGGAAGAGAGAGAAAGAAAGAGAGAAGTAGAAAAAGTGAGACAGAGCCAGAGGAGAACGAGAGAAAGGAAGAGAAAATGAATGGATGTAATGGGCCTGATTTACCGTTTGGGGTACAGGATTCGTTCCTCTATCAGGGAGGAACTGATCTATCCATTAGGTTGGCAGAATTCAGACCGCTGTATTTAAAGTTTGTGCTGAAGGACCACTGTCATGAAGGAGTGGTGTCCGTCAACAGAACCTCGGTACTCCTTTGTCAGTTTTCCAGTGTATCATTGACAGATATCATTGAAAGAATCGCTGTGGTTGAGGGTGCTCTACGCTTGAGCTGCCTTCCACATAAACCTGGGAACTAGCTGGCGAGGGATCTTGTTCTTCATTTATATATATATATATATATATTACCTACTGGCGGTCGCCAGTAGGTATATATAGTTAGGATTTTTTCTCTATGGGACTTTTGAAAATTCTATGTCTAATAACTTTGGCGTTTGTGGACGGAATCGGCTGAAATTTTCAGGAAAATGGCACATTTTGTTTCTGAGCAGCCCCTGAAAATGTGGGGGTGTTTCGTCAAGGGGGGGCTGAGAAAAAAGGGGGGTCCCAAAACGCGTTTTTAACATTGAGTTTTCCATAGGGTGTTTGGCCTCACTTTTAGCTCGAACGGCTGAATGGATTTGCACGAAACTTGGCAAAATTGTAGGGACTGTTAGCCCGATGTGCCTTTGCTGGGTCTCAATATATGTGCTCCAGTGGATTTTGAGAAATGAACGTTTTAAAAAACAGATATATCTGTGACAGCGTCCCGGGTAGCGCTCCGGTTCGCGAACTTACGCGTAACGGAGCTTTGCGAAGCGAAGCTGATTGGCTCTCCGGTGTCTGTCAACATTCTAAACAGTCCGGAGCAGCCGCCATCTTGTCTCTCGGTAGGATCGAGAGAAAAGAGGAGGAGAAAAACGAAGGGGGAATTTAATGAAAGGGGGCAAGGTAGACCCCTCTTGACCCACTAGGAATGATGTTGGGGTTAATAAAGGGTCCCGTGGGAAAAAAAATTGATTTTTCACGGTAGAAGCGCTTCCTGGTTCGCGAACAGGTAGCGAAACGGGAATTCGCCATTTTGTATTTCGTTTTAATTAAATTACAGGGTATAAGGGGGTACGGGAGACGTATCCTGACCCTTTATGTTTTCTGAGGGTGGCTGAGGAGGCTCATATATGTTGATACATGTCTTCCAGCGGCTGCGCGTGAGCGTTTTTTTTTTTTTTTTGCTGCGTGACGTCTGTTAACGTTCGAATCGAAGGGGATCAGGAAGTGTTGACCGCCATTTTGACACTGCGAGTAAATATATTGTTAAAAATAATTGTTATAAATTAATCCGTATTGATAAACATTGTCTGCGCCATCTTGCTTTTTTTCCAATGCCAAACTTTTGTCGTGCACGGCAGCCATTTTAGATGCCTTGACCAGACCCACTCTCTGCACGTCGCCGATCCTCAGCATGGCTCCCCACCCTCGCAAGCATCTCCCCCACGCACTGGTCACCCCCGCTCTCTCTCTCATGCATGGGCCATAAACCTCCCCCCATCTGCGCTGTTCTTCCCTGAGAATCACACCCTGTGCCCGCCCGACACCTCCCTTTCACCCTATTCACTACCGCACCCTCTGACACTCCTCTTCCTCTGTGTCTAAGTGTCCAGGCCGGTCCTAGGCTATCACCTAGCCGTGCGGATGTAGTTTATGGCCCCAACTTTAAAGAATCACCCCTGTTCAAAGGAGTTACAGTAGATCAAGGCCTCCACCTCATGAGATCCGTCACAGCACACGCGTTCCTACTATCTGATAACCATCCTGTATTGTGATTGGGGAGGGGATTCTCACTGTGAGGGTGTGTGGGACCGAGCCTGAAGCGGAAGATTCCAGGGATGCCTCTTTGTACATCAAAGTTTTTACAATTATGTGTCACATTAAAAATATATAGCACTCCAACAAAGTAGTAGGATTATAAAACTTTAATAACTTATAAATATATACAACGCAACAAAAACAGTAAACACATTTAAACATTTTTTTTGAAAAAAGAAGCAACAATGGTCAGTAGCTGTCTTTTGTGCGAATAGTCCCAAGGCAGCACAACGTGCTGAGTTCTGGACGGCACCCAGGTGATGTCACCTGGGTGCCGCACTGGTTTTTGGTATCCTACAATGCTGCTCCGAAAAACGGCGTGGGGCGCCCCGGGGGGGGGTGGCCTCGTCAGTAGCGGTCTGTTGTGCGAATAGTCCCAAGGCAGCAGAACGTGCTGAGATGTGGATGGCATCCAGGTGATGTCCAGTAAGTTGCCGCACTGGTTTTGGTATCCTACAATGCTGCTCCAAAAAATGCCGTGGGGCGCCCCGGGGAGAGGGGCGGGGGGAGGCGGCGTGAACGGGCCTCCCCAAGTGGAGGCTCGTCTGCTGTAGTGGGGCGCCCCTTTACCGTTTCAGTTGCCATTCTGCCCGCTTTTGGTACACTGTGCCAAAATCCGCCATTCAGCTGAGTTGCGCCCCCTCTTGCGGTGCAGCGATAGGCGGCTGCCACAGGACTCTCAAAATGGCGGCAGGCTCTTTGGATTTGGGCCTGGTCCACTAAAATGGCCCTGGGACACCTTGGAACTCGGACGCTTGTCTGCTAGGGCTTGGGCCCCATTCTCGAAAGCGTCCCCTCAGCCTTGAAGATTCTATAAAAGTCTTGGGGGCCCCCGACTCCCGCAGGCTTCCGGTGGGGAGCGGCTGTCAGGATTGCTTGCGGAATGGCCATGACGGAGCTACGAGATGGTGGTGCTCTCATGCTGACGCCAGCTTCAGTCTGAAACATCCAGAAACACTGTAGACTATCAATTCGATGAGTTCCGGTGGAGCCCCAACGTGACCCGGTAGGGAAGAACTTGCCCTCCCCTTTTTTGAGTGATGGTTCTTGTTGCCTGTCCCCTCTGTTGTCATCTAACAGAACCTTTTTGGATTGCCGAGTGAGAAAAAGAAAGGTGGGGCTTTCATCGTTTGGGAAAAAAAAAATGTTTTAATCCAATGAAAAGTGTTATTTTTAGGTCATATGATCAAGCCTTCCATCATTAGGAAACCAAAAGTAAAATGAACCAATGAAAAGTTTTAAAAACAAGTCACATGACCTGTTATGCGGCTTTGGGCTATAAAAAGCCCAAAAAATCTGTTGACCCGTGAGGCGGCGTCAGTAGCGGACCGATGTGCGAATAGGCCGAAGGCAGCACAACGCGCCGAGATCCGGATGGCCCCGAGGTGGTGTCCAGCAAGTTGCCGCACTGGTGTGGCCATCCTACAATGCTGCGCCGAAAGTCGCCGTGGGGTGCCCTGTTGGCCTGTGAGGTGGCGTCAGTAAGTGGGGGCTGTTTGAGGATCTGACTGCATTGGAAAGCAATGGGATGCGGTGCCTCGCCCCCAAGATGGAGGCTCCTCGGCTGCAGTGGGGCGCCCCTTGGTGTTTCACTCGCTATCCAGCTGAGTTGCGTCCGCACTTGCGGCTACAGTAGGCCGAAGGCAGCACAACGCGCCGAGATCTGGATGGCACCGAGGTGGTGTCCAGCAAGTTGCCGTACTGGTGTGGCCATCCTACAATGCTGCGGGGGGAGGCGGCGCAAATGAGCCTCTCCCGCCTCTCCAGGTGGAGGCACTTCATCTGCAGTGCGGCACCGTCTAGCTGAGTTTCGCCCGCTCTTGCTGCTACAGCGATAGGCGGCTGCAACAGGACTCTCAAAATGGTGGCCTGTTCTTTGGATTTGGGCCTGGTCCACTAAAATGGCCCTGGGACACCTTGGAACTCGGACGCTCGAATTTTTTTCCTTTCCTCCACATGCAAAAAAGGTAAATGCCCGGTACGTTACCTGCCTCATCTGCCACGATGTACTCTCCAGAGGAACCGAAAAAAAATATAGTTATGGTAATTATACCATGCATCTTCATATGGAGAGGTGGCACCCGATTAATTATAGTGCTGCCCAAATTCGAGATTTGGTGGATAACCCCCGACCTGCCAGTACATCCACCAATGAAGTGGCAGTGACAGCATCAGAGGCAAGGGAAACGGTTCTAAATCTTCAGAAGAACTTTGGACAAATGAAAATGACATGTTTAACTTGCGGCAAATTAATTTCATGTGGAGAGAGGAGTGTTAGTCTAATCAATAGAGCTTATGAACATCATCATAGTCGATGGTTGGTGGAGACATTTTGACTAAATCCTGGACCTGCTCGGCTTCGCCCAAAATGGCGCCGGTATAAATGGGACTCGTAACTCCTTGTTGTGTACTGGTTGCCCAACCTTGATATCACGAGATACGTATGCAGTTTTGAAGCACATGGCGGGCGGGGACGAGAATTGATTGAACATTTCGACATCCCTATTGATATTAAGTTCTGATGTGTTATTGATTACTGTACTATTGAAAGTTCGAATTAACGTCACCCATGGTACTTGCCCGTAAATGTATATCTAGATAATTTTATTGTAATTGGCTTGTCGTATTTTAATTATAAAATGTACGTCCATCGATTCCGCAACTGTTAGACACCTTAGTTCTTGCAACCTAATGGCCCGCCCGTTACGTTCTTCTACAGTGTAAATGTCCCTTCATCATATACGATTCCAGTTTGCTCCGTGGCCGGCCCACGTGGTTATAGGCCCGTATTTGTATACTGACATTTTCACAATAAAGGTTTTTAAAACAAAACATGGTAGTAGTACTTACATTGGTAAAGTTTTGAATAATAGCCACTGTTTTCGAATCAGTAAAAGTCAAGTGAAATAAAGCAGTCCAATTACATGACGGTTAAAAGGTATAATGCGCAGGAAAGCAGTAAAGATAAATGGTCAAGGGCTGTTGTGTTTTCTACTCCTGCAACATAAAGTGATCGATAAGAATCTGATATTCATGCCTATCAGCGACTAAGACAGCAGGCCGAGCCTCTTTTGCTCAACGGTTCCCTCATGGGACGAAGAAACGCCCTTTTTCTCGAAAAAGGAATATTTTACTTTCAGGACAGTTGTAAATTTCCCGGGAAAATACATTAGCCTGAAACATTGTTAGTGATAAACTGTAAATGCATCTGGGTCCTTTGCTTTACAAGTCAGAGTGAGAAAAAAAAAGGTGGGGCTTTCATCATTTGGGAAAAAAAATGTTCGAAAGCAATGAAAAGCGTTATTTTTAGGTCATATGACCAAGCCTTTCATCATTAGAATAACAAAAGTAAAATGAACCAATGAAAAGTTTTATTAACAAGTCACATGACCTGTTATGCTTATGTTACGCGCCGCGCTCTGGATCGCTTCCGGGAAGCTGCGTCTCGCGCACCGGAGCACTTCCGGGTGCGCTAACGCGACGCATCATATGACGCATTACGCGACAACGTAGGTCCAGAATATAGTCAAAATGTCTCCACCAACCAGCGGTCGGAACACAACCCCTTTCAGTAGTCCAAAAAGTTCTGTAAAATGACAACAGAAGGGACAGGCAACAAAAACCATCACTCAAAAAAGGGGAGGGCAAGTTCTTTTCCACCGGGTCACGTTGAGGCTCCACCGGAACTGATCGAATTGGTAGTCTACAGTGTTTCTGGATGTTTCAGATTGAAGCTGGCGTCAGCATGAGAGCACCCCGTGGCTACGTCGTGGCCATTCCGCGAGCAATCATGGCAGTCGCTCACCACCGGAAGTCTGCGGGAGTCGGGGGCCCCGGTGACTTTTGTAGAATCTTCAAGGCTGAGGGGACGCTTTTGGGAATGGGGTCCATGCCCTAGCAGTCAAGCGTCCGAGTTCCAAGGTGTCCCAGGGCCATTTTAGTGGGCCAGGCCTAAATCCGAAGAGCCGGTCGCCATTTTGAGAGTCCTGTGGCAGCCGCCTATCGCTGCACTGCAAGAGTGGGCGCAATTCAAGTGGATGGTGGGCGAGACGCTGTAGCCGCAAGAGCGGGCGCAACTCAGCTGGTTGCGTAAAGCGCTGGGGTGTACCTGAAAAACCTCCACCTGGGGAGGTGGGGGAGGCTCGTTCGCGCCGCCTCTCCCTTCTAGTGCATCCCGCGCCGTTTCCTGGCGCAGGAATATGTGATGGTCGGACTAGGGCACCGCAGGACGTGTCTTCAGGTCGAACGGAAGGTGGGACAAGGTCCAGAATGGAAGAGTCACCAAAAGGCAAAAAGTTCCGCTTGACCCCGGGAGCCGGCCGCCTATGTCGGGGGTGATCTCAGGCCACACCAGGGCAACAAGACTTGGGGAGGGGGTCGGAGTCAAGCGCCCCCTCCAAGTCCGCGCCATCACACCATCCCTCGGGGGCCTCCGTCAAGCGGTTTAGGGAGGCACCGCATCACATTGTTTTCAAATGCAGTCAGGTCCACAAACGGCCCCCACTTCCTTTGGGAATAGTGAAGCTGCAGCAGGTGCAAATAAGCTTCAGACAGTGTTACAAGCGCTGCTCAGAACTCTGAACTATGGCACCCAACATCCAGGACTTATGCCATTTGTGCAAGGCAGTGACATCGAAGCAACTCAGGGACCAAAACCATGAACGTACACTCATGTATGAAAATCTTACTATTGATGCTTGACTGAGGCCAAGGAGATCAGAGTGCATGAGTCTCATGCTCGATCGATTGAGCTAGCCGGATCGGGCAACAAAAAGTATAAAATAGTTATGTAAATAGTTATTTAATAAAATGTTTTACCCTGTTACTTTGCTGGTGTGTTGTATATATTTATAATATTTGCATAGGGTTTGTCGTTATTTTGGGTGGGGTGGGTGGCAGAGCCGAGCTGTCTTGCAGCCATCATAGTGTGGAGCTCAGTTCATCTCACTAGTTTCGTATTTCTCATGAGGGGTTGTTGTTAATGTTTCTATTTTAGCGAGGTCAAAAAGAGATCCCATTAGTGGCCTACTGATTTTGCTCGATTCCTTTTGTTTTTTTAAACGATTTTTCACTATCTGCAAAGACTAAACAGAGTATTGCGACTCTGTGCTTGTTTGTAAATAGAGAATACACCAAAGAGAACCAATTCTAAAACAGTAAATACTTGGATAACAATCAATCAAATGGAGAGAGAAGCAAGCACGACGGATTACAACGGGGCCAAAGGCCTGCGTTAACTACCCTTCACTTTCTGCAAAGAGAGAGTACTCCTAAGAGAAAAGAGGGGGGAGGGGAGGGGGGGGCAGTGTTCAAAGCACATCAGCGTGCATAAACACGAATTTTTTTTTACCTATCACGTACTTGACATTTGACAGCTTTTGATATTTGCTATTAAAAAACCATTGAAATTCACTGAAAAAACCATAGGTTAGAGACCATATATAGTTAGGAATTAGCATTTACAAAACCTTGAAAATTCACTGAAAAAACCATAGGTTATAGACCATATATAGTTAGGGATTAGCATTTACAAAACCTTAATTTACTCGCACAAAACCATAGAAATTCGCATATATAGTTAGTTGCAATAACTATATATCGCGCACCAGCAATCCACTGCTGATGATGTCACATATTACATCATTCATGACATGGTCAGTGACATCACTGATGACATCACTGATGACATCTCAAATGACATCACTGATGACAACTCAAATGACATCACTGACAACATCACTGATGACATCATTCATGTGATAATACGATGAACCTCTTCAGACTCTAATATAACCTTAGATACACTCAGTGTAAACAGACACTCACAGACTGTCACTCATCCATGGAGTTACTCACACACCTAGTCAATCATGCAAAGAATCAATCACACCTCCGTTTCCTCAACTATACAGTTATACACACCTTACTTATTCAAACATATACTAACACATATTTACTCTTTTATACAATCCTTGATTGAAGTTCACAATGATCCATACAGCCACTCAGACATTCACTGGCTCTTATGCACAGTTATTTATATATGTCAACTCTCACATGTACTGTGTTTTACATATGTACTTACTTTGACATGTAGCACTGAGAAATCCATTCACTCACCAATACACTCATGCACACAGTCAACCGCCCATACAGCTGTTTCCACATGCACTTTTAAACCCATACATCTAGTGAATCAACTGCTCACACATCTATGCACAGAGTCACACACCTCCCAGCCACCCACACACACACTGTCTCCCATACAAATACTTGGGCAACCAATCCATAACCCATATAGTTACTCATATAGCTACTGATTTAAACATGCAGCAGGTTACAGAACAGATATAATGATGCACAAATTAAGACAGTTTAGTCACTAACCCATGCACTCAGTGAGACACATTTAATCATTCTCTCATACAGTCAGTCATGCACCTACTAAATGCTTCATCCAGACACTTATACATCCACTCATTCTTTAATATGTAAGACATATTTTAACTTTACAGAAACATACAGTCACTGGATAATGTCATCAGTGATGTCATCAGTGATGTCACTGACCATGTCATGAATGATGTAATATGTGACATCATCAGCAGTGGATTGCGGGTGCGCGATATATAGTTATTGCAACTAACTATATATGCGAATTTCTATGGTTTTGTGCGAGTAAATTAAGGTTTTGTAAATGCTAATCCCTAACTATATATGGTCTATAACCTATGGTTTTTTCAGTGAATTTTCAAGGTTTTGTAAATGCTAATTCCTAACTATATATGGTCTCTAACCTATGGTTTTTTCAGTGAATATATATATATATATGTGTGTGTGTGTGTGTGTGTGTGTGTATGTGGTGTGTGTGTGTGTGTATATATATACATTTATTAAATGTATCCAAAGGAACAAAGGATACGGACAAACTCCTCGGTAAGTAAATCAACGGATCTTTATTTCAAGCGTTTGCAAGTAATAGCCTGTCAACGTGTTTCAGCTGCTCATAGCAGCCTTGATCATGACACATATATTATTTAAATACCTCGGGTTTTAAATTTTAATTTAATATTTTTTCAATTTTACCTACTACTTATTAAAAAATATATATTAAATTCTAGTGAAAAAAATTATACATTTCTAAAAAGAAATTTTTATTGTCAAGATTTTATTTAGTTTTTAAGTTTATATTTGACAAGGTAAGCATACCTCACACAACAGATGGTTAATCTCTATACTTTATATGGGAGTATTTTAGTTGATTTCGACAAAAAACAT
This sequence comes from Lissotriton vulgaris, assembly GCF_964263255.1. Taxonomy (NCBI): domain Eukaryota; kingdom Metazoa; phylum Chordata; class Amphibia; order Caudata; family Salamandridae; genus Lissotriton; species Lissotriton vulgaris. Next base: position 824,362,703 of record NC_141685.1, on the reverse strand, counting down.
CAAGGATGTTGGATTCTTGCATTGAATGTGGAGTATCTGTCTGCCATATTGTCAGGGATAGCTCCGTTTTATAATGTAGGTTTACGTTGGTGGACATAACATTATGGGGGACTGATATATCTGTCAAGGAAAACAGACTCATGATTGCAGTCTGTACACACTTTTCTGGAGGTCCCCCATCATGCATTGGGTAAAATGGGACATGATTGACGGAATATGTCGAAGCTGTGTAAGCGTCCATTTACGTAATTGTCCATTACATTGGAGTACATATTAGTTGAGGGATATTTTGTCACTTACCACCAAAACCTCAAGTGTAGCAGACCTCCAACCAGTTTCTGCTCATTTACTACTTCTGGGACCCCCATGGCTAAGGATACCGATGACAGAGCCCTCAACTTCACAGCGGAAGAATTAGACATTCCTGAAGAGGTGGCACCAACTAATTACAGCCAGCTGTATAGTCCAGCAGAGAGCCAGGTAAGCTCCACACAATCAGCGGCCTCACATAAATATGTCTGATTTGAAAATTATTGTGAGTGACTTCACAATCTAAGTGCAATATATTTATATTTATATCTGACTTATTATTTGATTTCAATAAATACATAAATGAACTATAAAACAATGAAAAGCAATAAAAAAGGTAATTGTGAGCTAGTGTGCCTATAATATCAGTAACCTGGCTTCAAGAGCCGACAATGACAATTAGAAATGTGAAAAACACGGGGCCCTGGACACCACCCAATTTTAAAAAGTACAAGTCACTGCATGTTTCAATAGTTCCTTCACACATACAACTTATGTACGACCATAGAAGAGTGGTGTGGCAGTGGAAATGCATGGTTACCTGTAATATGGGTCTGTTACCTTGATACCTCAAGCGTCCAACTGAAGAAAAACAGAAGCCAGTGTAGTACCACTGTTTGTATCTCTTCCTTACCAGTTGAGGACAATATTTATTATACATTTTCATGGGTGCTTCCACAACACTAAGCAGTGCTTTACAAACTAAAGTGTTGGAAACAAACAGTCTTTCTTCAGAAAAAAAGAACTATGCGCCAAAGGATGTGCTAAAGTTGACACAAATACAGCTCCAAAATGTTTTGCATTCCAGAGCACTGAGCCCCTTGACTGAAACACATTTAGTTATGTTAATTAAATTGCCTTGTCTAAACCTTTGCATTGTCAGTAGTGTGCTTGCTTTAGAATTATTATGGATAAGTACAAGTTTTCACTTCTTCCTTTTGTGACATGTTGCTTTTTTCGGATCTGTATTTGCACCATGAAATATTTAATGTTTCTCTGTTGCATATGTAATGTAGAGGAAAGAGAGTAAGAAATGCAGTTGTCCTCAAAGTACTTAATTGTCCTTATTTGAGATGCTACAGCCACATCTGTTGTTGCCCTTTTAGAAAATAGAAAGAACTAACAAACACAAACACAGTAGCAACAAACACAGATGTGAGGATATGGAAACTATGACTTAGTCAAATAACAAGGTGAAATTGGAAAGCATAATATAGCAAGCAGATTTCTAAATGACTAACATTGAGTGTGTGAATATGTTGCCTTGCCAAAGAGTGTTAATTTTTAGTCTGCCTGAAAATAGATGTGAGTTACTTATATTGTAGGACTATAAATGATTTTTTTTTTGCACACACTAAGCCAACCAATATAAATTAATCTAATTTTGTATAAGTGCAAGCAATCACATTTTTTCCTACAAAATACATCCATATTTTCACAATGCTTACACCTGCAAGTGAAAACAAGAATTCAAACATTCTGTTTAACCAGTTAGGAAAGCTGTTCAGGTGCCTACTACAAAGGTATGCTGTAGCTTACAATAATGAGCAACTTTCAATTGTGAAGTGATTTTGAACTGAAAGTAGTGAATCTGCCATGCAGTCATGTCAAACTGCATAGTGTTCTGCCCTTAAAACGCCCAAAAATAATATTATGGCAATATTTGGATATATCTTCTAAGAAGTTCACTCATTTTATAAGGACATGCCTTTGATAAAAAAAATATACATCCCCATGCTGTGGGAATAACATTGTTTCAGTTCAGTGCCCGCGAGCACATAGCGCTTAGCGCAAAGCAAAGCTGATCACTCACTCATCTAGCCATCATCTAAAAGGGCATGCACCATAATGTATATTAATACCTACATCACCTTGTTTGCATACTTCAGTAAAATACATGTGCTGCAAAAATCAATAGAAGGAAACAGAATAACGTCATTAGTAATACAAGAATGGTGAGGAAGATAAACAGTTCAACCATTTTGCTGCTACAGAGAATATATGCTTGCATATAAGTACTGCACTACAATGAACTCCTACTTAGCACCACCTAACCCCGTGAGCCTAGAGTGGATGAATCTGACAAACCTTATAGGGTGATATAATTCTCTCAATACCTGTGGGCAAGTGTCATTAGGGAGCCTATGTTGGTGGAGAACTAGCCATCATCCCTCGCATGGTAAACAGGCATCAGCTGGGTTGGAATTCCATCATGGGGTGACCTCTCATTGCCAGGGAATTGCTCCTCTGTCTAAACAAGGGAGAGATGTTGATTATATAATAACAAACATCATCAATGTTGCTATGCCGAAGTCCCAGTCAGGCTGTCATTGTTGATTGTTTCACGATAGCTCTTCACCTAGGGTACAATAACAAACAACAATCTCACCCTGGCTAACTCCATAAAATCACTAGGAATCACCCTTGACCAAAAACTAACCATGACTAACCACATTAAGACCTCCGCCAAGAGTGCCTTCCTTAATCTGAAGCTCCTCAACAAAATTAAACCTTCATCCCGCTCATTGACCTCAAACAAGCCACCCAATCACTGGTGTTATCAAGACTGGACTATAAGAACGCAGTTCTCTCCGGTACAGCTCTCTCCCGCCTAGCCCCACTCAAAACAACTCTCACTGCTGCTGCCAGAATGGTTACCGGAGTAAAAATATATGACCACCTATCTACCACACTCAGAACTAAAATGTCTCCCAGTGGAAATGCGAGCCAGCTTCAGAACTGCCTGCCTTACTCACAAAGCCTTACACACAGGGAAACCGGAATACCTGGCCTCAAGCTCAAGAAAGCTGGCCAGTCAAGAAACCTTAGAAGTTACAACACCCTCCTACTAATATTTCTGAAAACACACAAACAAAAAAATGCAGCTCCTTCCTTCGCAGGACACGCACCCAAAATCTGGAACTCCATCCCTGTTGACATCAGGCCTACTCCCTCCTTCATAAAATTCAAAAGACACTTAAAAGACTTATACCTCAACCGTGTCTTCCCAATCTGAATTCCAAAGCGCACAAGCTGACACTCTGCTGCCAATAGGCTATTGCTCCAACACCCCCACCTCATCCATGCCCCCTAACCCCCTACTCTCCTCCACTCCCGGAGGGAGACCGAGCTAAGGACTTTACCCTCGCATCGAAACTACCTCGGACCCACTCTACCTCAATGTGCTCCTCGGACGCACAGAACACTGGAACTTTTGATCACTTACGCTTTCTTGTACCTCTTTTATGTGTTTTTCTCCCCTATATGCTGTGAAGCGCTCCGATACCTTCGGGTCTGGCTAGTGCTATATAAAACTTCTTAAAATAGATTTTTTTTAAAACAAAACATTTTGTGCAGTTAACTTAGCCCTTGTTCAAGGTACTGTGATAATATGCCTTTGAAGTGAAAATCTAAGCAAAGCCATTTCAGTGAATATTTTCCTGCCTAGGCACGCAACCAAATGTGTGTGAAAAGTCTTTGTGTTTAAGAAAGAAGACAACTTCGAAACGTGAGCATGTAAAATGTTGATGGTCCTAAGAGGGTCTAATTTGGCCACAAAATACCCATTCCTCAGAAATTAGACTACTAAAAAAGCTTTGCTAAGCTATATGCTAAAAATATAGATACGATATAAAACCTAAAATACTAAAAAGCAATGCGCTTGTTAAATAATAAAAGTATATCGAAAGCCAAATTGTATATTAAAAGATAATATAAATATGGCTAGTAAAAAGAGTTCATTTCTAAAGCAATTTGTAAAAACATAACTGAAATTAAAAAAAGGAAATCTCCATTGCTTGAAACTGAGGAGTAGACAAAATATCTCTGTTCCCATCATCTGCAGATGGCCGCTCAGTTGGCACACCTCTCGCCAATTTCATGGAACAAATCTATTCAAATCCTGCCTCCTCAGCAGCTGCTGAATGAGTAATGGCCAGCAGTGCCTCTGCAGAGGAAGAGCCAAGATCCAAGTCACCAGGAGCTAAAGCATCCCAGGAATGCTTGTAATATAAGTTTTGAAGCATCAGCAAATTCGCAGGGCATCTGTACAGGTATGTTTTTAGGGGACCTATCAGTAGCGTAGTGTTCATTGATTGGACCAATAGCATCCCCAAACACAAATATAGGACTCACTTGAAAGTTCAGAACTAACAATGGAATACAGGCTGCACGCAGTGGAGCCAAACAGGCTGAAAGGACAAGAACCAGTTGTCATTGAGTTCTTGAAGCAAGAGTGTACCAAAGGATTCTAACTTTCTCTCAGGACAAGCAGTAAGCCTCCAAAAATGCTTCCTAGCATGGAGTGTATGAAAGATGGAATACCTCTGAAACCTGCCTGAAAGGTTCTAATCAACCCATAGCCAACTGACTTAAAAAAGTGTGCTATCCCTGAAGTGTTGGAAATATTAAAAATATGTTACACTAACTTCCCCAAAAGGGTGTAGGAAGTTGGTGCAAAGTAGTGCCTGCATCTCAGAGGAACACCTTGCAATTTGAAGATCAAACATTTCCCATGCAGATGTCAAGACCACTTCCTTCTGAAACAGGAATTTCGAATTAGACGCTGTATGGAAACAGTTCCATGCTGGACAGAGGGGTTCATCAAATTTCCAATGCCAGAGAGGAGGTTATCAAGTCTCCCATGAAGATATGAATGACTCGCAAGAGTGTCCATATCTTTTTGATTACTTTGTTTGGGCAGACCGCATTTTGGAACTATGATGACTACGATTGTGAGAATGTGTGATCTTACTTAGCAAATAGCAAAACTTTGGAATGCTGAAATTCGCAGAGTCTGTGTTGACTCGCTCACTGCTATTGACTGGTTCACTTTATGACAGAAATTTCTCTTTAATTGGATCCTTATTGGGAGTTCAAGACTAGTTTACTTGTTCCCATGCAGATAATTTTGGGGATTTTTACTTTAGAAAGAGCCTTCAAGAAGTCACTTGTGTGACAAAACATGTGTTGGCTGTGCTTTATGATGTCACCTATTCCATATTGTTGAATATATTGACTTGCACATAATAAAAAGACTTGGATTCAACATATTAGATTTCTTACTTAATGGACCACCTAACTGCATTTTGGACTTTTCTTTTTCAGACCGTGGATTTGCTTACCTATTGAGTTTTCTGATATCTCTTTGTATGCATTTTTTTGAAACAATAAGGCTTTCAGTCTGCTTAAAGCAATAAAGTTCACATTTGAAATCTGTATCGAAGGCCAAATTGTTACATCCCTAACTATATGGGCAGGAAGAAACAGTACTTGTGCACAACAGGTCTCGACCCAAGAAACCGTCCCCAGATACGGTATTCCAATCTCATCCCACAACAACAATGACTATTCAACAGCAAATAGCTAGCTAAGGAAAGCAATCTGAATGACAGATGAATCACAGCTGCCGGGGCACATGACAAGTTCGCCTTGGATGCATTACATGCTCCATGGAGAGTAACCTCCCTGCAAACTAAAGAATGGCCCTAATTACTCTCACAGTCTGTACTGCTAAGAAAAACCTGATTTGCACCATTCCTACAATATGTGAAAGATAAGAACCATGACTTGTGTACAACCCCCTTTGTTAGTGATTCACATCTGCGCACTTGAAGGTGTTGCAAGTTGTATTGAAAGTGAAATGTTTTGCAGAGAAATAAATCTGTGTATTATCCATTCTGTAATAGTAAATGGTAGTTTTTCTAACGTTTCTGTGTTTAAAATAATGTATGTTTCATTTTTTTTAGCAATCATGATATGTTCTTTTGTTAAATTGTATGTCAAGAACAAGCTATTGCCATTCAGGTATTTCCAAGGGCCACGCCCAATACGTATTGTCTATAGAGTTCAACTCAGTAGTATGATAGCTCTAAGTTGTGTCTGCCCATGTTGTAAAGAGGAAATGCTACTCCGTATGATGTCGATAACAGACAACACAGTGTTACCCAGAGATATATCCTAATGGATAAAGTGGTCATACCATTGTCTACTACAGTCAGAGCCTTTTCAAAATTTGCTATGTCAATCTCATGCAGTCTCTCACCAGCTTCCTGCTGAGAAACATTCCATACTTCCTTGTATATTGCATACAAAAACTTTTGATGTGGCTTTTGAGGACCTAACAAAAATCCTGCCATGTAATCAGAAAGGAAAGACTGGTGCTGTTTCACCTTAGACAACATTGAGGGTTTGAGCCTATATAGGTAGAACCTCCTAACGCTGTATGTTGTGACCACTCCTGCATGTTCTATCTGCACGTAACATGGGTCTGATCTGTCTATCTAAAACCCCTCTGTGTTGTCGAGAAAATGTGCCTGACATCCGTTGGTGTTTAACGACCACACTAACCATCCCTCCTGAATGGAACCTGAGGATTGTATGTCCCATTTCTAAGCATGTTGTCAAATGTGTCCTCCGTGTATTTGTGAATCGTTGCCAATTTTCAAAATGTAAAAATGTAAAAATGTTTGGTTTATGGAGATTATCATCTCCTTGACACGGTGCGGCAACAGTATGTGGTTGAGCATACGACCTGGATACATCAGGTGATACTTATTTTTTATTAACTATTTCACAAAAAGCAGTAGTTTATGAACAACGGGTCCTGAAGAATGCATGAAACCTTTTTTCTTATATGCAGAAACATGTTGACCACTACTGACAACGGATATTATTTCAAATCCGGGTTTGCACCTGTCTTTTAGCTTTGGGGGACTGGGAGATACCAATAAAATTACCTGCTTCTACCCAGTGCACCTAATTTTAATACCTCTCACTATTCACTTTCCTTACCTTACACTGCTTTTTTCAGTCGCCATATCAATACTAGCAAATTCATATAATACTTCCCTCCAACAACACTTTTTTCATTTACAAACGGTCATGGTAACAACTGACCGGCCGTCTTGTTATGTCTCCTGGGCAAGGAGGATCCAAATGATGAAAAAGAGGGCAGTACAGTGTGGCGTCTGATGGAAATGTTTCCATATGCCCTTGAGTCTTAACCCGGCGACTATCACACTAAAATCTGCATGGTGTGTTCCCACTTGTGTTTTCTGTATGGTGTTAAGTCTGTTGTCCATGGTGAATGACCTACTTGTTGCTGGACTCCTAGGTACTCTTTAGTGTATTGATATATGACTTGGGGCGTGTACCTAGCCAGTCATTAAATTTGCCCTTGGACCCTCTTTTCCAATCGTTTTGTCTATCATTTATCTTAGCCAAACTACGATAGAACATCCATGGAGGAATAAAGTATGCCTTTTCGAGACTAATGTAAAGTTCTCATGGTTTACTTGGTGGAGGTGGATCCGGTTCTGTCGAATCTGAAGAGAAGTCATCAAAGTCAATGAAGTTGCCAGAGAATGTTTGCACCAAATTGGGAGGCATGTGGAGCTGTGTAGAACCGGGAGATGACTCTAATGGTACATGGCAGTAGACACCATCCTTGTCTGTTTGCAGAATTGATATCTTTGTTTCTGTACATGATGATTGTATGAAGGTTGTTGATGTTAAAGGAAGAAGTGATACTTCAGTGTTAAGTGTTATTTGTTCCCAGCTGGGGAGAGAAAGCTTCTTAGTGGTCAAAGCTTCCATCTGGAGTTCCTGTAGGGTATTGAGATGGCATAGGTAACTACCCAGGAGCCCTTTTGGCCAACTGTATTGAACCAGCCACGTGATGTAGTTTGATTAAATCGATTGACACAAATCTCTTGTTTTTGCTGCCAGCAAGGGGTGGCAAAAGTAAAGGTCTGGTACCTTCAACAGCTAGGACAAGTACAGACACTTTTTAGGATGGCCAAAATTCTTTCTAGTCCACTATCTTCTCCTGGGCTAGACCACCGATCTTGGAATACTAAGAGGAGATGCTGGGACTTCCTTTACTTCACTAATGGCAGAACGTTTCAGTTTGGCATTGCTATGATTATCTCAGAAGTCGTTAATTTCCTGTAAAACATCCAAATGTTCATTGATACCAAAAGGTATTTCCAACGCCACTGTACTGGGACTGTAGAGGTCTGAAACCCACATCTTAACCCCAAACAGGTTCTCATATGGAGTCCAAACAACCAGGGATTTTCTAGGCAGATTATCGAATCCCATACAGATGGTGCACCCAACAATGACCTGAACCTAATACCTTAGCTGTTAAAGACTGCTTTAATTTAAATCATGATTCTTCCTCTTCACTACTGTGTTTCCCTCTGGATGCTAGTGTGAGGAATAGTGCACAGTCACACCCATTTTTCCCATGGTGTCTCTGTAAGCATTAGAGGCAAATGCTGAACCCTGGTCTGAATGGAATGCAGTTACTGCATATGTCCTGATGAAGACTTTCAAGTCTTTTATAGCAGTTCGAGTGTCAGCCTTTCACTGTGGCCAAACCCATAGGAATAGATAGCAGGAATGCACTGCTACCATGATATATTTATAAGATCCGTCAGAGTGTAAGGGTCCGAGTGCTCCAAATAAACACTAGACAGAGGCTTGTCTGAAATCAATAGAGTTGTATGCGGTGGGGGAACTATCATGGATACCTTAATCTGCTGGGAGATGTCGCATTTAACAACAAAGTCCTTGATCTGTTTGTGTGAACCCAGCCATCAATAGCGTCGCGGTAATTATTGAGTTATAATTGCCTCCCCTGCATGAGCGGATGCTAGGCCATAATGTGCTGCTAGGATTAATCCTAACCTGCGATATGGATTAGGTATTACTCTATCCCCCACTCTGGGGATATGAGCAAATGGAATGGTTTGTGCACGGAACTCATAGGAGCATTTAGTTGGAAAACCTTTCGGTAAGTGGGTGCCATAGCGCCCAGCGTTAACAGCCATAATGATGTCTCTATCTTTCCTCGAATTAGAAAGAGCAATTGCAGCAACTGCAGCAGTTTACACTCTTGCTTTTGCTGCTTTGTCAGCCATGGAATCTCCTACAATGTGTATTCCCACATGCTGATGATTCAGTGTGTGCATTACATGAGTCAGTGGCAAACACACTTTGAGTTTGGCCACCTGTCCCCAAAGCAGCTTGTGCTTTATCGTGTACCTGTTGGAATCTCTGAATCCATTCTGGCTCCAGTAGTGAAAGCACTCATTGTAAGACTGGATACAATAATATGAATCACACACTATGAACATGGGGAATCCGGGATCTGTATTCTCAAGTGCCAGAATTAGATCTTTCAGTTCAGCCAGCTCGCAATCACCGAGTATTGCTGATTTGTCCCTATTGCAGGATGTGCAGACCATCAGTACAGATGATGTAATCATACTGATCAAGAGGAATGACTTAATTGGGAAGAGGATATTCATTTTCATATTGCAGATTACTTAGTAGTATAGAGTCAAATATGTAATCAACATCTGTTGCTGTTAGTGAGTTGGCCCATTGTAACCATCTTGGATGCAAAACGTTCACTTTTGGAATGCTCGCCATTGTCACAGACTCTAAGGCTGGCATTGGGGTCACAACAATTATGCGTTTCCCCTGAGCCAATGATCTTTCTCTCACCAAAGTAGTCTGTACTGCCATCAGAATCTTTTCTGTTGGTGTCAAATGCATCTCTGCATTGGTGTATAAATGTGAGTGATATGCAATTGGTACAGTGTCTCCTTCATTGAGTATGACGTAGGTGTATGCTGATGCATCCGCAATCATACAGATCACCATGTTTCTGTAGTTTACACATCTTGTACTGAACTTAAAATATATGTGTTCAGCTGTTCAATGTGTACTTAAAAAGTGTGGGTGAATCTAGTGGTAGAAACCAGTCTGCATAGGGTTGGATGCAGGTTCTGACAAAATTTAAGAGGCCCAATATTGATTGTAGTTCCTTCAATGTGTTTGGTGGTTACAGAAGTGCACAATTCTCACCGAAATTTGTTGGAAGGCTTCTGCCTTCACTTGACAGGTTGGATCCGAATAACAGGACACTGAGGTAGGCTATTTTTGGTTTCTTGAAATTAAATTTGTAGCCCATGTCAGGAAATCCCCAAACTATGAAATCTACTCTAGCCAAGTGAGTTGATTCGTCATCATCCGTTAGGTATATGTCCTCGACATAGGACAATGCTTGGTGATCAATATCTTGTAAACGTTTTGTTTCCCATGCTGAAATCAACCCAGAGCTGTTCTTATATCCTTAGGGCAATCTACAGAACTGTTTTTGAGAACCAAGTGCATTGAATGCGGTCAAATACTTGCTTTCAGGTGCTATATATTGGCAGAAAAAGCCATTTGAAATGTCTAATGTGGTGTTATATGTTTTATGAACTTTGTGGTTCAGTTGTGCTATGCTGTGCACGTTTTGCACTGTGAATGTATGTGTAGAAGTGTTCAAGTATCTGTAATGTATCACTAAACAATATGAATGGACTGGTTTCATTATTCCAATAAAAGATTATTCATATGTGAAGTGCAACTTTCTATTACACCTTGGTATTCAAGTTGTGCGAGGATTTCTCTAACTTGTTTTTAGCCTCATGTTTTATGGGGTCTTGTCTTTGTGGTTGTGGGGTTGATCTTACAAGTATGATCAGATAAGGTGAACCGTCATCCTAACCCACCTGGTTGTGGTATTACGCCGGAGGCCCACTCCTTGGTGTATAACTGCAACTGGGACAAAATCGGAAAAAGTAGGTAAAATTACTGTTTCTCCTCTAGGGCAATCCATAACAAACTCTGGTGGCCAAATATTTTCAGCCAAGAGAATGCCATAGCCGAATGACAAGTTCTCTCAAAAGAGAACATTTATGGTATGTTGTATATCCCTCCTCCATTTGGAGTTGAAATTCATATAATTGATGCGGAAACCTCAATCTCCTATCATGTGTTTCCACCTGTATAATGTCACTCGTTGCTACTGCCGCCAGAAACTCCATTAGATTTTGGTGAACTATAGTGACTTCTGCTGTACTGTCCAGCATGGTCAGAGCCCACTCCCTGCTCAGAAGAAGCGTCCTCAGTATCCATGGCGTGCTTGACTTTAAGACCAGCCACCTCCTTCTTTTTGGATGGAGGCTTGGACTGTTTAGGTTTGTCTTCCTTTTTTATATTGAAGTCAGAAGAGCGCTGTGAGTCCTTCTGCAGTTTCACATACTCCTCCGTCCTGCACTCTGACCATTTTCCTCTCAACAAGTGTTTTTAAGATGACTCCTGAAAGGAACAAGAAGAACATGTATCAGTATCCTGCTACCTGTCAGACATTCTAATAGTATCAATATTACGCAGATTGCAGCATTTTTCAGTGGATTCCTGTTGAGAAGATCCACCCCGTGATTTCGTTTTTTCTTTATTTTTCTTACTATCCCACTTAGAAGACTCTGTCTATTGGGTATCTATTTAGAATTATCCCTTACAGAATTACCCTTAATTTGTGGTTTACTAGGTCTGGCTCCCTATTTATCTCTACCTATTGATGCATAGGTTTCCACAATAATTTAACTAGTTTGCGCTCCTGGTCTCCCGGAGCAACTTGTGTGAGTCACTGGCCTATGGCCAGTGGTGCTTTTAATGTTAATTCACATAATAGGGGATACTGCTGCAAAATTGCCCTTCACTTTCATCCCCAAATACAGGGCAGGAGCTGCCCGTACTCATTTTGGATCTGGTTAAGCACCTCTAGCAAAACAGCTGGGAGGGTGCACCATGTGTTCTGTATATACAAGTATCAATTTTAATTTACATTTATATACTGGAGCAAAGACTTACCCCAAGTGGCGCAGTCTTCCACTGGGGGAGCCATTCCCATTGGCAGGCATATGGTAAGAATCCTTTGCTTTTCTTGGAGTGGTGTATGGGGAAACTCTGCTTCTAGCTGGTTTGTTATTGTGCAATCCAGAACTGAATCTTCTTCCATCTGATGGGAACCTTACCCATGACTGCATTGATGGTCATCTGACTAATTTCAAGCATAGCCAATTGTGGTTGTGCAGCTTGAGCATCCCTTTCAGGATTTATTGTCATTGTTCGCATCACATATTGCATCAAACATTTATATATACATAGACCTTATACATAGGTCTGGTACTGTCAGATTTGCTATATCTGGGTAGGGTGTGTATCCGACTAAGACTGGCCATGTTGCTCCCTCATTGCTAGCGGGGCCTAGTCTAACACTATGGTTTGTATGTGGTAGGGTGCCTTCAAACCAGCTTTGGTGTTCTTGATACATTAGTGGTATTTCTAGTGCTTCATAAGCTGTGTAGTTGTTAGCAATTCCAGCTGCAGTTAATGTTTGAAACTGTTTTGCTTGTGCATCTGATGCTAGGAATGTAATCCATGAATAGACCTCTGTCCTATATGCTTCATGGGTCTCAATCATGTAGGTCACGTCTCCACCAGCAAGGGGAATCCATAATGTTGTAGCATTTGTTTAACCACATGACAGCAGTTTACTGTTATGTTAATTGCTGTGTTGTCATTAGCCATATGAATATGTGGAATTCAGAGAGGATAACTCTATGGGGTGAGCCTTTGAAAGGTTCAAGATTGAACAACATACTGCCAATATATAGGATTTACCTACTCAGCTAACAAGGATTTTTCCCTAAAATCACATAAGTCTCTGGTTAGTAGGTGAGTAGGGGTCTTTGGGTACACAAAATAACTACTCAGGTGATCCATTAAAAAAGAGTCCAAGCTATCACATTGGCAGCGACTGATTCTGAGCACACAATCAGGGGATGTTGTCTTTTTAACAGTGCACCATCAGTACCCCAACCCTGACAAGGTAATGAATGGAATGTGCATCCTCAGAACATGACAACCCTGACTCCCCAAGGAAATCATAGTTACAGATCTAGAAAGCTTTGCCTTTGGTTACTCATGCATACCCAAAGAGGTACGCAAGATATACACACATGGCATTTCAATATTGTTGAAGCATTGTCATTCTTGATTGAAATATGTTTGCTGCAATAATCAATAGAAGGAAACAGAATACCATAATCAGCAATATGATAATGGGGAAGAAGATAAATAGTTCAACCATTTTGGTGTTACAGAGAATATATGCTTGCATATAAGTACTGTAATATATTGTACTCCTACCTAGTGCACCCTAACTTAGGGGTCGATTATGATGGTGGACGGATCTGCGTCCGTCCGCCACCCTGAGGTGGAGGGACCGCCATAGGGGCAGCGGCGTTCCCTCCTTTGCAATTAGCAAAACCCGCCACAAAGTTAAAAGTGCATGCTGTGCATTTGCATGCACAAAGTGGCAGGCACCGCGCGGTGCCTGCCATATTGTGCATGCAACTGCAGGGGGGTACTATAGTCATCATCATCATCATTATTTATTGTTTGATTAATAAAAATCTTTACAATATTCTAATAGGACAAAAACAGAAAAAAAAGAAGAGAGAGAAGAAAGCAAAAAATAAAATAATCTGTTTTCAGGATGATAAAAAAGCAAAATGTTCTGTCCCAGAAAAGTACCTCCCCGGAACATTTTTCTTTCGTTAAAAACAGAATGTATATTTCCAAGGTGAAGTTTTCGCTAAATGACATTTCTACCACCACGTTCTTCTTTGCCTAGACCTCTGTTTGTACTAGGTGGTAGGTGCCTTTATCTGTTCTGTTTCTTGTATCAATTTTGTTACCTTGGCCATAAATTTGACTCCCCGGCTTGACAGAATAGATTAGGCACCTCCTAGCCAACTTATCAGCACATGTTTACATGTGCGGATCTTTAGTGTGATGAAAATTGCCCTTAGATGCCTTCTTCTTAAAGCCAGTAAGGCCGGACACGCACATAACAAGTGCATCAGTGTTTCCTTCTGTTGTCCGCATAGTCTACAATTGGAAGTTTCTGCTTGTTGTTTCCAAGAGGGCCTTAAATCTTTTGAGTGATGCATGCCCATTCGGTACCCCCCATGTGCACCCGCCACCCCCCAACACCCTGGGGGCCCGCAAGGGGCCCCCAGTAGCAAAGATCCACATGCTTTTCCACGGCGGAAAAGCCACTGCAGAAAAGCATATTTCCGCACCCATCATAATGTGGCTGGCGGTGTCTTGCAAACACCGCCACCATATTGCGGTCCACACCCTGCAAATCAGCGGGGACGGACCTGCTGTCCGCTGCTGTTCCGACCTCCATCATAATCTGGCGGTGGGTATTTTCTATGCCGCGGCGGTGAATTCGCATCCTCTGAGCTGGCAGTGGCTTCCACCGGCCCGGAGGATGCTGATTCACCGCCATTGTAATCGACCCCGAAGTGTGGATGAATCTGCAAAATCGCTATAGGGTGATCTAACTCCCCCATTATATCATCAGAGAACTCGTCTTGGCGGAGAGCTGGGCATCATCCCTCACATGGTAAACAGGAATCGCCTGGGCTGGAATTCCGGCTTGGAGCAACCTCTCAGTTCACCAGCATCTGACCAGCAGTGTTATCACACTACATTTTGCTATGGCCAAATGAAGAGTTTAAAAATATTTGGCTAAAAATGAAAAATTTAAGTTTATTTTGTATGGTATTCAACATACAATTGATGTGAAAGGCAACACATATTAAAGCAAGCCGAAAAAATAGTACATTATACATCATGCACTACCTCAGAACGCTACCCACAAACGGAGGTGACTGAGGTGGTGCCAGAGAGCACTGAACCGAGAGAGCATCGAGTTGCGGCGTGCAGTGCACAGTGGAGAGGAGGGGAGAGTGGAAAGGAGCGGAGTTAACGGCACCGGCACCGGCAGTGGGAGATAGCAGGAAACGGTAACGGCGCAGCACGGCAGGGTGGCAGTGGATCAGGGTCATAGCACCTTAACCCCTAACCCCTTAACTCGTTGCTGCCCAGCCCCTGCCTCTCCATCATCTGTCCAGTGCTCCTGCTCCTGCCCTCCCACAGGAACGCGTAATGCGTAATTAATTTTAAAAACTGGAACTACGAGCTAAGCGGCAGCAGTTGCGGCAGTGAACTACAAAGAGTGGAGGTAACCGCAACGGCACGGTATGGCAGGGCGGCAATAGATTTGAATCATAGCCCCTCAACTCGTCACTGCGCAGCCCTTGCCCCTTGCCCCGGCCCCTCCATCAGCTGCCCGGGGCTCCCGCTCTCCCAAAGGCACGCTCAATTAAGAGAATTGGTTCGCTGGGGCACAACAGCACTGGGCTGAGAGTGTGCTGCAGACTAGCAATTGTGATTGTGAAACGCTGAGGGCTCTGAGTGACGTTTGAGTTGAGACTAGTGAACTGTGGTCTATATCGGGCTATAATGGAGTGATGCTCCAGAGTGCCACAGAGTGACACAGAGTGACTTATATACGGCGGCCCCTGTTTTCATAAAGGTTTTCATCAGGTCCCGGCTGGAAAGTTATTGGTAGTGGGGAGCAGAGGCTGGGCGAGAAACAAAGTGATTTTGATGATAGCAATATTTCGAGGAGGCTCCTACCGATAACAGACAGCAAATCAGCTATAGCTGGGTAACGGTGTAGACCTGCTGGGGTAAGAATCCTCGAAGGGTAGCATGCGCTGAGGGTTTCTGCAGCTATAATAATTCCTACATTGTTCTTCTGACCCGACCTTGTCCCCGCTCGATCCCTCCCTGACCGCAGCGGTTCATCATCTATAGGGCAGACAGGCTTGGGAGGGGGAGTGTATCAAGGGCAAACGGGAACCAGAGACGTGTAGCAAAGTTAAGCGGCCACCATTGGGAGGTCATTGGGAGGTCACACTTCTCTCCACATTTCCCCCACATTTTTTCCCACGATTTTCCTCATGATAATCTTTGATACTGTGTATTGACATTGGACATTGGGGAGGCCAGACTAGGATAGCTATTGATAGAGGACAAAAGAAGAAGACACAGGGGGCTGGAGGATATTCACTGGAGGAATGCAGGTTGTATGCAGGCGTGAGCAGGCGTGAGCGCGGAGATACGCACTGGGAAAACAACGCCGCTGCACATTGAAGTACACCATATCAGACGGGTGGTGTTAGACTGCAAGTGGGTTGAATGCGAGCGTGAGCGCTGCGGAAAAAATAGCGATGTGATAACAACGCCGCTACAACTCACAGGCCTTGAATTTCCAGCACAAGGAGGGATTGCAAAGAAAAAATCATCTGTAATTGTGGCGGAGGGTAAGGGCACAGGTTGAAAGGTTGAAAGGTTGAAAGCTTTAACCCTAGGAGCCTTTGAGCCCTTGACCCCTTGATCCCTTGAGCCCTCGACCCCTTGAGTCCTTGAAAGCTGAGCACCTTGACCTCACTAAGGTCCGGGATAAGACATAGCAAAAGGGCAGTGTTGAAACTGCAGGAAAATATAAAGGAACTATGCGCTCTGGCAAAGTGAGAACGTCTGGATCAAAGAAAATACAGCAAACAAAAGTTGTAAAAAAGGTTAAAGTAAACATTGAAGGAGCAAATCAAACTTTAATTTCCCCAATAGCCAGAATGTTCGCAAAATCAGGAAAAATCCCGGATAAGTTTGAACTCCTGACAGATCCAGCTGGTGCTCTTATTACTATGCAAAGGGATATGGAAAATGATAAACTACAAACTCCAATAAAGCCAACAAGTACTGAGAAATACAATGGACAAGTTATGCAAAGTACCCCTCAAAACTGAGATTTTAACACACAAAATAAGGGTCATGATCTCCAAATTACAGATCAGGAGATGCTAAATGTAACCATTCCTCCCAATATAAAACAATACGATAAAACAATAGAACTAGAGGATTTAGAAGTATTTGATAAGCAAGATTTACAAGATACATTAAATACAAGTAGCATGATTGAATCAAAGTTATCAGTAATTGCTATAGAAATAAACGTGGAAATTATGAAAAAACCTCAGACATTATCGGATGAAAATAGGACTAAATCAACTAGTCCACAAAGCTACAATACTGTGAAAGCTAAAAAAGAAGAAAATGAAATGCAAAGTATATGGCAAGGAAATAAAACAATTGAAGATTTGTCCCCAAAAGCAAACACCCTCCTTACAATAGATTGTGCACCTCTAACTGACCAACTAAATGGAAGGGCAACCCAATGCAATCTAAAAGAAATACAAAACCCAGACATTGGAATAAATTGGGATATTTTCTATCAAACATCGACACTAACATTAGAAGCGTTAAAATATCAATCCAATAAGATGGACATTCAGATTAATCTCCTCACAATGATGGCAAATGCAGTTACGGGGATAGAAAATAAACTTGCACAGCTCAATAGTCTGATAGTTAGAGTCCAAAATGATAAACAAAAAACGGACATTGAATGTATCTGCACCCCACTTATGGATAAGCTTGTAGCTATACCAGAGGTTTTGCATACTATAATAGAAGATACTAAAAAGGCTATTAAAAAAGAAAATGGCCAGGAAGATAATTCAAGAAAATATAAATGTGAAAAGAGTGAGACAGCTAAAAAGGAGAAAAGGAGCTCTGTGGCAACTGTTGATAATAAAGAAAGAGCATCAGTGATGGAATCCCCCAAAAAAGTAAATGTACAGGATGATAGAGATGTGTCAATAGAAATACAAGTAATGCATCAAACACATGACAAACCAATTAGCACTGTAACAAGGGCAGAATACAAATGCAAAGAACAGGATTCAAATGGTTATATTATGTCAAAACGACAAAGAAAAAATTACGTAAAGCAAGGAAAAATAAAAAAGTTAACAACTATGCGTACGAAGATTCTACAAAAACTGATAATACAATAAAAAAACATGGATTGCAACAAGAGAATTCAAAAGAAGAAGAAAAAAACCCTCCAAAAACTGAGAATGAGACAAAAAAATTATTCCCAATATTCGTACAAGAACCATTATTGGAACAAGCATCTAATAAAGACGCTAAAATATTACTAAAAAAGGTGGAAAAAGAACTGATGACTATAACTAATTCACCACTGGTTAAAGAAAAAAGAAGGGAAACAGATGAAATCCAGGAGGACAATTCGAAATTTGACAATATAAATGGAATAAATGACAGTATGCCATTAAAAGTAACGGTAAAAGCATGCCAGCAACAAGATCTTAACCACAAGGGGAATACAGAAACGTGTTTTAAAACCAACGTGAATGATACAGCAAGAAGGATTATACATAGAACAGTAGAGCATAAAACCAAATTACCGTACTGGGATCATCTTGTAATTGAAAATCGGGAAGGAGAAAAACTAATTACATATAGAACAAACCATACTCTAGAGGTACCTTGCAAAGAAAACCTATTAACAACGGAAAAAGCACAGCTAATATTTAAACCTGAATATGAATCCAGAGGCAGATCTGACACATTGAATAGAGGGAACATCCTTAGACTATTTAAATCAATTCCAGCATTAGACAACATTAAGAATGATGATATCAATTCCATTGAATTTATTGCAGATAAAGACAGTAGTCAAGAATTGACATTGATCACATTAAAATCTATGTTAATAGCAGCGCAAATATTAAAAGAGTTTACAACATTTAAAGCCTGGGGAATAGACATTACTAAGCAGGCGCCGAAAGTTTATCCTACTCCATTTATTAATGAGACAAGTCATGTCCTAATAGAAAAAAATATTAAACAAAAAGGAACAGTGCTAAGGAATGCCCGCGGTAGATCTATTAACACACCAAGAGTGGCATCACCATCTAACATAATAGAAACCACCTCAGGAATGAATGAAAAATGGATTGCACAGGCTCTTCACAGCAATGTAGACCAATGAAGGAATAAGACTACAATCCCCCGAGAAAAAATAACTGAAATTATAATGTGTTCATGGAATATAAATGGAGTAGGGTCAAAGCTGTTTAATGCACATATAAGCTCTATACCCTTCCCATGCCACATTTTATTCCTCCAGGAAACCTGGGAAACACATGCCTTTATAATGGAGGGTTATGTATGATATTATGAAAATGCAACCAAAACTCATAAGTATGGTCGTCCGAGTGGGGGGCTAGCAACCTTTATTTCCAGTAGCATACAGGCTGATCATGAGCAATTGGTATCTAATAGTAAAAATATTCTTATAGTCAAACTGAATTATAAAACAAATGAGCAAAAGAAGAGGTCAATAATTATGATCAATGTATATATCCACCCAACAAAAACAAGTAGAGCAAGTATATGTGCAACTCTTAACAGTATTTTGCTGGAACATATGCTGGAGAATCCATTAGTGGACTATGTGATGACTGGGGATTTTAACCTTAACTTATTAGTACCATTAATAAGGGATGATGTTTCACAAACACAAGACCAGCAGTGGCTAATTCCTCATCAGCAGCACTTAGGTGTCGTGACAAACCAGGCACGCAACAAAATTGCTGTAACATTCATTAAGGATATAGAAGCGCTGGGATTGCAAATCCTTAATGGCCGATTTAAAGAGGATACTCCCCCAGCATATAAATACATCACACAGAATGCAAGCACTAGGATTGACTATACAATGTTATCACTCAATATATTTCAGAATATAAACTCATATAGGTTAGTTAAAGTTGGAGATAGTGACCATTGCCAGCAGTTAATAACCACCAATATTAGAAGCAACATTAACCAACCATACCAAACTGTGTCTGGGTACGTTGGAACGATAAATTATAAAAAAACTTATCTGGACCAATCTGAATAAGGATAGGATGAACGAACAAATCCAGACCATTCTAGAGACTTGCTTCAATGAAAATTCAACGGAAACAGCAGTTGAACAATGGGTGCAATTTACTAAGAAATTAGTGAAACCTCAAACTCAAGATACCTCAAGCAAAAGGAATGTAAAAGAAAAACAGGATTCATACATAAATCTCCTGTACACAATAACAAAGTTAAAAAGAACCCGCAATAGGATATGAAGACAAATAAAAAATACAACTGCTAAAGAGGAAATCCTAATTAAATTAAAAATAATAAATCAACACCTGAGGAAGCTAATATGGAATGAAAAATATCAAGCGAAACAGGAAATGTGGTCAAAATTATTTCATGCAAATAAACAAACAAATGCAAGAGAATTTTGGAAAATTATAAACACATTAGTAAGACCGAACAAATTGGTAGTTTCATCAACTTTAGCAGAGCAAGAATGGGTTACATTTCTAGGAAAACACCTAAATCGTAATAAAGCAACATCAAACATCACGAAAACTCGACTAACTGATACTCCTAGGGATGAGATGCAAGAACAGTTTGAAATACAAAAAGATCAAATAGCAAAACTAATAAAGAAGCAGAAAAACGGGGCACCAGGTCCCAAAGGGATACCGTTTGCCCTATATAAAGAAAACCCAGATTTATGGTCGTTCTACTTGGTGAAGGTATTTAAAGAAGTCATAAAGACAGGTAATATTCCTGAGTCCTGGCGAGGATCCTTAATCTCCCCAATATATAAGAAAGGAAATTGGGCGCTTGCAGAGAACTATAGACTTAT
Organism: Lissotriton vulgaris; assembly: GCF_964263255.1. Taxonomy (NCBI): domain Eukaryota; kingdom Metazoa; phylum Chordata; class Amphibia; order Caudata; family Salamandridae; genus Lissotriton; species Lissotriton vulgaris. Next base: position 824,341,996 of record NC_141685.1, on the reverse strand, counting down.
TACCCTCCAAGATACAGATGCCAAGCTATTTGCTGGAGTACTATTAATTAAATTAAATGAATGGGTAACAGAAAACAAGATCTTGCCATTGAACCAAACTGGTTTTATTAGAGGGCTTGGAACAATGACAAACATTATGGCGTTATCATTAATAATTGAAAAGTCACTCAGAGTTAAACAGCCCTTGTATCTATGTTTTGTAGATTTTAAATCTGCTTTTGACTGTTTTCAAAGAAATTTATTGTGGAAAAAACTCCTGGAAAAAGATATTGCAATTGACCTGCTAAGATTGATTAAATTGTTATACAGTCAAACCTGGGTAAGAGTAAGAATGGGGGACGGACAAACATTAACAAAAGAGATTCCAGCACTAGAAGGGCTAAAACAAGGATGTGTGTTGGCCCCGCTCCTTTTTAATCTTTTCCTGGGAGATCTATCAGGATATCTGGACGAACTGAATACACATCCTCCAAAACTCGGGGGTAAACTGATATCTAACCTAATGTATGCAGATAATGCCATCCTTTTAAGTCATACGAAAATTGGCCTTCAGCGTTCAATTAATCAAACAATCTTGTATGCTAATGAGAATGGAATGGAAATAAATGAAACCAATGGTGGTCACTAAGAACATAAAGCTGAGACAAAAAAATAAATGGTATATTGAAAATAAATGGTATATTGAAAACTCCCAACTGGAACAAGTAGAAGTGTACAGATATTTGGGTGTACTATTTGACCAAAGGGGTCCGTAATAAATGGATACCAAAAAAAGAAGATACAGGAATACTTGGAGATACCCTGGTCTGAAAAATGTAAACAATGTCTCATAAGAGCAAGAGTTGGAATTCTACAGGGCCTTAGTCACGTCCTTCTGTGGAAAAAAACTAACAGTAGCACATTGTGTAGACTTTGTAAAAGCGGGGAAGAAAATATTGTTCACCTCTTATGTATTTGTCCTGAACTCCGTAATGAAAGATGCACACTACTTAAATTGCAATTTAATATACGTGGGATAAGGACGTGCAGACAGGCATTGATAAACTGTCTTCATTCAAATGATATAATCATGAACGCTATCATTGTAAGGTTCTTAAAAATAGTATTTACAAAACTGGGTGAATAAATGACTAAAAATGGCATTAATGTAATTTTATCGAACTTTTAAGGATATAATTGATTTTATAGTATTGTCATTAGGTATATGTTTCTGTAATGTAAATATTGTAAGATTTTAAATAATCAAACAATAAAGAATTTTACTTACTTACTGACATCATGCACTTACAGAAAGGTGGATTGCATATCTTTAAGTGTAATGGAAAGAAAACATGAAAAGAAATAAAATTCAACGACATTCTCAGTTGTTAGCAATTACACACATATAAATACATACATACATACACAATTGTTACTTATTGAGGTTGGAGGAAATATATTGTTTTTAAAAATATATTTTTACTGAACTTCTCTTGTGCTGAATAAGTCAATTCCCCCCTTACAAGAAAAATATCTGATGGGCTATTTCCAGTCAAATGTGGCAGAAGCAGTTTCATAAGCTCCGCAGCATCTATTGTCGGAAAAGGTTGGAGGATCTTTGACGGTGGACCCGTATCACCAAAAACTGGGACATGGGTGCGGCGGACAATGACTCCAAGATGCTCTGCTTTGCAGCTGTGGCCTATTTTCACTTGCAATGGAGCTGCCACAAGGGGGTAAGTGTATTGAGCTATAACATTTTCCATGTTGGTATTAAAGTTTCTTTATATTTAGCAGCTTAAACACTTATATCTGAAAGGTAAGTCTGGAATTGATGGTTTGGTGCAGAGTTTTGCCAAGGTTACTGCAACTCAAGCATTAGGCATATTCCGTCCAACGTATTCAAAGTGCCATGGGATCTAATGCAGTATGTATAGAATGTTGTGCCAAGTGGCAAGTTTGTGAGTGACTAACATTTCTAAGGGGGTCATTAGGATGACGGGCGGACTTAGTCCGCGCGACATCCTTTCAGATAATGGGACCGCCCGCCATAAGGGCGGGGGTGCCTTGGAGGGTATTAGGATGCGCCCTCCACAGTGGCGGGCGAATCCTGCATTTTTAACATTGTGGCGGGCCTGCTCTCAGCACCAGCCGCCACAATGCTAAAAATGTATGTATGCATGTATGTATGCATCTGCATACACAAAGCGGCAGGCACCTCGCGGTGCCTGCCGCATTGTGTATGCAAATGCAGGCATGTGCACCCCCACCTCGCCTTCACCATGGAGGCCCGCAGGAGGCCCTCGAAGTGAAGACCGCCTGCCTTTGCCGCCACGGAAAGGCATCTGTTTTGGCCCATTGTAATATGGCTGGCGTTGTCTGATAGACACCGCCACCATATTAAACCTTTTCCGCCCCGGTCAAGCGGCGAACGGTCTTTCCGTCCGGCGCGGTCCCCCCCGCCATAGTAATATGGTGGGGGGAAATGGGTGGCAGGCGGGTAAGGATGTCTGGTGGATCGCCACTGCCCGCATGGCGGTGTCGATCTGCCAGACATCCTAATGGGCCCCTAAATGTTAAGAATCCATATAGTGAAGAATATACTAGATTTAGAAATGACAGAATATTATTTTGAGTACTCATTGATAGAGAATTGTTTTCTTATTTTAGTGGTTGTAGATGAGTATTACTCTCTCACAAAGTGAACAATCTCACATCCATTTTACAACAAGTGTATTAAGACACAATGCACTTGTAGTAATGGAGATGAGATTTGTGTCACATTGTGACAGAGTTCAAATAGAAATCCAGCCCATAGTATTGAAGTTAGAGAACATATGTCAGAATGTAAATGTGGCACAAGGAGTATGAATGTTATAAGAAAATTGAATATTATTTTGGGTGACCAACTGCCCAACACAAGGAATAATGGGCCATATGTACAAAAAGTCAGCTTGCAATTTCCTAATCAGGAAATCGCAAACAGCTATGTAAAACACTGTGTCAGACCCAATGAATCGCAAATGGACCTGCCTCATCAAAATTCATGAGGCAGGTCACAATTTGCGACTCATTAGGAATGTCTACAATCACAGGGATGGTGGCTTTTAAAATAAAGAATTATTTTTGTTGTAATGCAGCCCATTTTCCATATAGGAAAATGGGCTCCATTACCAAAATCAGGATGAAAAGTTTTGTTTTCATTTTTTAAGCGTAGGCAGTGGTCTGTAGGACCACTGCCAGCTCTTGCAAAACATTCATACACACTGGTGCTATTTGGTATTAGGAAGGAATGCACAAACAAACCCCTTCCTAATACCGAATCGCAAAATGAGTTGCTGAGTTGCATATTCCTTTTACAGATAGCAAAATGCATTTTACCATTCGCACACGGCCTGATGGGCTATTCGTGACTGGTAGAATGCTTTGTACATCTGGCCCAATAACTCTAGTAGGAATTACCCCTCAAAGTAACTAAATTAGCCTGGGAAAACTACCTCTCAGCAATGACATCAAGCAGACATGCTTAACTTCTTGTGATGTGTACATTGTTTAGGCTGTTCTAAAACAATATTAAAATCCAAATTAAAAGAAAGGAATGAAAATACCAAACCAAATTAGAAAAATATCAATCAATTAATCAATCAATCTATTTGTAGAGAGCGCTATTTACCCGTGAGGGTCTCAAGGCTCTGAGGGGGGGGGGGGGAGGGAGGGGTGGAAGCTTCGCTACTGTTCGAAGAGCCAGGTCTTGAGGAGTCTTATGAAGGCGAGTAGTTCTTCGGTCTGCCGTAGGTGGGGAAGGATCTGCCACCTGAGGTTGTTCATTGGATGCGAGGGACAGCGGCGATGGCGAGGCTGGCAGGGCGGAGCTGGCGGCGAGGGGTGTGGAAGCTGAGTCTGCTGTTCAGGTAGGCTGGTCCGGTGTTGTGGAGTGCTTTGTGTGCGTGGGTGAGGAGTTTGAAGGTGATCCTCTTGTCGATGGGAAGCCAGTGTAGGTTTCTCAGGTGGGGGGTGATGTGGCTGCGGTGGGGGACGTTGATGATCAGTCGGGCGGAGGCATTTTGGTTGCACTGTAGTCGTCGTAGGTGTTTGGCTGGGATTCCGGAGTAGAGTGCGTTGCCATAGTCAATCCTGCTGCTGACGAGGGCCTGTGTCACCGTTCTTCTTGTTTCAGTCGGGATCCGCTTGTAGATCCTGCAGAGCATGCGGAGGGTGTTGTATCAGGAGGAGGAGACGGCGTTGACCTGTTTGGACATGGAGAGGGAGGAGTCGAGGATGAATCCAAGATTGCGTGTGTGGTCGGTGGGTGTCGGTGCTGTCCCCAGAGTGGTTGGCCATTAGGAATAGTCCCAGGCTGAGGGGTTGGGTCCGAGGATGAGGACCTCCGTCTTGTCCGAGTTCAGTTTCAGACAGCTGCTCCTCATCCAGTCGGCGATGGCCTTCATTCCGTCGTGGATGTTGGTTTTGGCGGTGCGTGGGTCCTTGGTGAGGAAGAGGATGAGCTGAGTGTCGTCAGCGTAGGAGATGATGTTGAGGATGTGGTGGCGGGCCACTTGTGGGTCGGGGGCCATGTAGATGTTGAACAGCGTCAGGCTGAGGAAAGAGCCTTGGGGGACGCCGCAGATGATGTTAGTGGCTTCAGATCGGAAAGGTGGGAGGCGGATGCTCTGGGATCTGTTGGAGAGGAAGGATGTGGTCCAGTCGAGGGCCTTCGCTTGGATACCAGCTTCTTGGAGGCGTGTTTTTAGAGTGCGATGGCAGACCGTGTCGAAGGCGGCCGAGAGGTCCAGGAGGATGAGGGCAGATGTTTCACCGTTGTCTAATTGGCGCCTCATGTCGTCTGTGGCAGCGATGAGGGCTGTCTCGGTGCTGTGGTTTTGTCTGAAACCGGATTGGGACGGGTCCAGGATGTTGTTCTCTTCGAGGTAGTCGGTGAGTTGCATGTTGACGATTTTCTCGATGACCTTCACTAGGAACGGGAGCAGGGAGATAGGCCGGAAGTTCTTGAGGTCCTTAGGGTCCGCCTTGGGCTTTTTGAGGAGGGCAATGATTTCGGCGTGCTTCCAGCTTTCCGGGAATGTCGCTGTTTTGAAGGAAATGTTGATGATCTTCCGTAGTTGGGGTGCGATGGCTGCGTCTGCCTTGTTAAATATGTGGTGTGGGCACGGGTCTGTCGGTGATCCTGAGTGGATGGAGTTCATGACCTTGCGTGTCTTGACGTCGCTGTTGGACCAGGAGGTCAGGCGGTTGGTGCTGTTGGTGTTCGGGAGAGGGGTGGAGTCTGGCGTGGTCGGGTCGGTCGTGGTGTTAAAGCTTTCACAGATGTCGGCGATCTTGCGGTGGAAGAAGATGGCCAGTGAGTCGCACAGTTCCTGTGAGGGCAGGATGCCGTTGGTGTTGGCGCTGGGGTTGGAGAGTTCTTTTACAATGCAGAAGAGCTCTTTGCTGTTGTGTGCGTTGTTATCCAGGCGGTCTTTGAAGGAGGATCTCTTGGCTGATCTGATGAGGTGGTGGTGTCTGCGGGTGGCGTCCTTGAGGGCTGCGTGGTTGTCCGGTGTGTGTTCGTGGAGCCATTTCTTCTCCAGTTTCCGGCGTGCGCGCTTGGAGGCCAGGAACTCGTCGGTGAACCAGGTGGCTCTCTTGCTGGCGTGGTTGTTGGAGGGTTTCTTCAGTGGGGCAGGGTGTTGGCACAGTCGTTGATCCACTGTCTGAGGTTGCGGTCTGCGGTGTCTGGATTGGTGGGGTCAGTGGGTGGGTTCTTGGAGAGGGTGGTGATCAGCTGATCTTCGGTGACTTTGCTCCAGCAGCGGCGAGACAGCTGTTGGGTGCGATGGTGCGTGGTTGGTTTTTTGAAGGTGAAGGGAATGCAGTGGTGGTCGGTTCAGTGGGGTTCGGTTGTGTGGTCGAAGGTGACGTGGGTGCTTGTGGAGAAGATGGCGTCCAGCGTGTGGCCGGCGGCGTGGATGGGCGCGTTGACGAGTTGTCTGAGGCCGAGGTTGGCGAGATTGTCAATCAGCGTGGAGGAGTTGGCGTCGCTGTTGTTCTTAAGGTGGAAGTTCAGGTCCCCGAGGAGGATGTAGTCTGTGGAGGCGAGTGCGTGGGTGCTGGCGAGGTTGGCGATGGAGTCGCCGAAGCGGGCCAGGGGGGTCTGTAGATTAGAGTTCCTCTGAGGGTGGTGTTGGGGTCAGTGTGGATCCGGAAGTGCAGGTGTTCGGCGGTATTGAGGGATCGTCTGCGTGGGTGGTGACCTTGAGGGTGGACTTGTGGATGATGGCTATTCCTCCTCCGATGCTGTTGGCGCGGTCCCTGCGGGTGATCTTGTATCCGTCTGCTACGGCGGTGTCTGGTGCAGAGGAGTCGTTCCACCACGTCTCAGTCAGGAAGGCTACGTCCAGGCCTGTGGTGTCAAGCAGGTCCCAGAGCTCGATGGCGTGTTTGCGTGCAGAGCGAGTGTTGAGGAGTATGCAGCGGAGGTGGTTGGGTCTGGTTCTTGTTGGTTTGATGGTTCTGTCGCAGGTGAATCTGCAGCTGCGGCAGGAGAAGGGTCCGTGGGTGTCTTTCGGGGCGGCCAGGTTGCAGCGTTGGTCTCGGCCGGTGTTGAGAGCGTGGAGGGAGTCAGCGTTGTAGCTGAGTCTGGGTCGTTGGCGGTGGGGGCGCGGAGGCCAGGGGTTCTGGCACTGGGCGCGGTCCAGGCACGGACAGGCGCAGACGGGCTTGCCTTAGGTGTGCCAGCAGCGCGCCAGCGGCGCCCATGCTGAGCGCGGCTGATAGAGTACTTTTTTATAAACAAAATGAGACCAAACGTTAATGCAATTTAATAAGGGGACCTGGAGATATTCATTTTTACACTTTTTGATAAATATAGTGCAGAAAATCAGAAAGTGCTAATTACACCATGGCAGAGGAACACATTTATTTTCAATAATTACGCCTTTGACTGGCCCACAAAATAACTCCAAGTGCAGAAGTCCTGCTCCCTTTTGAATTAGACTTGTGTCATGTGGGATAGTAGCAGTAAGGTAAACAGGATGTGCTACAAACTTGTGGCTGATTACGTTGTTTAGGGAGTGTCCAAGAGAAATCCCCATCTGTGGCTTGTGTAAAACATAAATGAGGCAACCCAAGGCACCCTCCCGAAAATTTGCAGACCTGTGTTAGATCAGAAGAGGATTGGACCCACTGTCTGTGACCTGAGAATTGCCCTGAAGGACTGTATGTGCACCCTCTTGTACCCAAGACAAAGAAGTAGGTTCCAAGGGTGAGATGAATAACCTCCAGTGTGGCTTCTAAAAATGTGTAAATGTCCTTGATCATGAAGGGACCGGTTGACCATTTTCAACTGGACCTGGACTGGACTGGACTGTGCTGATGATCTCTGATGGAGTAGTTACGGGCCCATACATAATATCCCTGACATCCTTTGAACTTTATTAATGACCCATTCGCAAACAGCCTCATGGGCTATTCGTGACTGGTAGAATGCTTTGTACATCTGGCCCAATACCTCTAGGAGGAATTACCCCTCAAAGTAACTAAATTAGCCTGGGACAACTACCTCTCAGCTATGACATCAAGCGGATATGCTTAACTTCTTGTAATGTGTACATTATTTAAGTTGTTCTAAAACAATATTAAAACCAAAATGATAAGGAATAAAAATATCAAACCAAAGTAGAAAAATAGAGTACATTTTTATAAACAACATGAGACCAAACGTTAAAGCAATTTGATAAGGGGAACTGGAGATATTAAACTTTACACTTTTTGATGAATTTAGTGCAGAAAATTGGAAAGTACTAATTAGACCATGGCAGAGGAACAAATTTATTTTCAATAATTACACCTCTGACTGGCACACAAAATAACTCCAAGTGCAGAAGTCCTGCTCCAATTTGAATTTGACTTAGAATTGTGTCATGTGGGATTGTTAGCAGTAAGGTAAACAGGATGTGCTACAAACATGTGGCTTCTTACTTTGTTTAGGGAATTTCAAAGAGAAATCCCCATCTGTGGCTTGTGTAAAACATAAATGAGGCAACCCAAGGCACCCTCCTGAGAATTTGCGGACCTGTGTTAGATCAGAAGAGGATTGAACCCACCATCTGTGACCTGAGAATTGCCCTGAAGGACTGTTGTTGTGTGCCCTCTTGTACCCAAAACAAAGAAGTGGGTACCAAGGGTGAGATGAATAACCTCCAGTGTGGCTTCTAAAATTGTGAAAATGTCCTTGATCATGAAGGGTTCGGTTGACCATGTTCAACTGGACTTGGACTGGACTGGACTTTGCTGATGATCTCAGATGGAGTAGTTTCTGGCCCATACATAATATCCCTGAGATCCTTTGAACTTTATTAGTGAACCAGAGTTGCTGCTCACAAAATTCACTAGGACTTACAACATTCTTAGATTTCTAAGATCTCCGGATCTGTCAGCAGGACACCGGGGCAAACATATCCAACTTTGATGATACTTTTTCTGATACATTTTAGAGTTTGTCCCGTTGGAGGATTGTGAGCGCCTTAAAAATTGCAAAGTCTAAAGCTAAAATATTTGACTGTCATGTCTCTGCTGACTGTGTCCAACCTTGCTCCATCACGGGCCACCTGAAATGGTGTCTTGACCTGAGACTTTTGTTGGCTAACATTCCAACTATTTACATTTTATGATTTTAAGAACCACATATAAAGTTCACCTTATGGGTTTTTTGAAATGTTGGCATCATTGAAACATGATTTACCTAGATTGTCAGAAGATTGTCTGTGTTCTACCTTGAAGGGATTGATAAACAGTTTAGATTCAAAATTGTATTTAATTTCATAAATTCATCAAATTTGCAATTATTTATGTTTTGTATGAACTTGTAAACCTTGACTTTATAAAAAAAAAAAATTGCAAACTTACTTGATGTGCGAGGCGGTTGTAAAAATGACATAAGTGGGTGTTTCATATGGGTGTGTAAAATTAAGCATTTTTCCCAAAGAAGATGAATGGCTAACATGCATATCATTACACTGCTTTTCTTAAGTTTAGTAGCTATGACATTAGAGATTGTGCGTATAAAAAACATACTTTGTGGGGTAGTCAATAGAAAGCTAATTCTAAATATGGTGGGCAGAGTCATGCCTTTGCTATCTCCATCAGGCATGTGTTGACTGTGGAAGAAAAAAGCTACGGTTACAGAGGTTCGTCCATCAAACCGCCATACTCTAAAACTCTAAATTGGATGGACGGACCTCCATGGTGCCAAATGGGTAAACAAACAGTTTTTGGTGGGTCATATGCATTCGCCCAAATTTAAATCAGTTCCAAACTGACAGAAGCCAATTAGAGAGAACAAGACAGTGAGACAGGAGACACAGAGAAAGAAGAGATTGGTAAAGAAAGAGAAAGAGAGAAAGAAGGAGAGAGGAAAATTGGGAGAGAAATTTAGAGAATCAGAGAGATGGGGAGACATATAAGGAGAGAGGCTGTGAGAATACAATAGATATATTGCTAAAGTGTTCACAATGTGAAGAATGCGCATGAGGTAGCTTGAGGCTATGTGCATTCCAGATACCTCTTCATCCTTACCAAATATTTCACAGCCCACCTCTATGGAGTAGAACTCAAACAGAACTTGAACCAACAGGAGTGCTGCAGAGGGCTGAACCTTAGCAGGAATGACCTTAGACCTACTCTAGCAGGTTCTTAAGGGGCTTACTCTCTTGCAGAATTTGGGCACTATATGAAGGCTATTTCTTGTTTTAATCTCATGTTTTACATATTTGTCCCAGTAAAGAAGTAGTTACAACTGAGTTGACTCAAGCCCAAACACAAGGTAAAACTTAAGGTTACTGCCAGTACTATAATAATTCCTGAAATTTGAGGAATTTCTTATATCTTTAGAGGGAGAAGAAGATTTGAGGTATGTGCAGCGCATGAACTGGTCCCATGTGGCCCAGTACAGATATAGCTATGCATGTACTTTGCACATTGCTTACATTTCATATGTTAGCATGGGCAACGATATTAGGACAGATATTCCTGAAGCCAAAAGGTAGGAGGAGGATCACCACAAGAACGTAGGAACAAAGCATGCTTGCACAAGTATTCTCTGTCTGTTCTAAGTTGTACATTATGTCATTTGATGATTTAGGAGTAGCTTCCCTCTCCCTTGGAGTAGAAGTGAGACTATGGTGATCTCAAGTGTGATGGAAGATCTCATTACTACAAAGAATAAAGTGACTTTAAATTTTTATCCAGGTGATCAGTGTTTCTTTGAGTGAGTTTTGAAAGGAGCCACAGGATTTGCAATGATCCTTTGGTAGATAATATGTCTGTAGGTGGTTAGGCAAACCAATATTGTCTTCATGAAAGGGTCACCGCCTGCCTTTTTTGATAGGTGGGATATCCCTTTTTGTTCAGCCTGACACTGTGATGTGAGTGACATGTGGGAAATGTATTTATAAGTCTTCGCTAATGCAAGTCACTGACCTGCTCAAAAGACCACTGGTAGATACGGGTTCCTTGTTAATACTTGCTGATTTGATTACTTCCTTAGTTTTTTTAAAGTTTGGTAATAATGAAAGAGACATTTATGTAAGGTGAAGGTATAGAAATATAAGGGAAAAATCCTATGTGGGTGTTAAATTGTGAATTACTTTTTCAGAGCTTCCAGGTTAATAGGTTCATGGATACTGAATATTCCTCCCTTAACTGACTGATTTATTTCATAAGTGTACTTTGCTTGGTGGACTATTTATGACCTGTTCATTGATCTGCTGTACTTCCCAATTGTGTCTTTTGCAATATGATTAATCATTATCTGTTGAAACATTGCTACATTCAGGGTGTTTCATTCCTCAGTGTACCATTTTGATGTGGTCAAGTGTCATAGTTATATTTAGAATGAAAGTAAGAGTCCATGTAGGTTTAATGCTTTGTAGTGTCTCTTTGTTTTGAGTATAAAGGGTTATAAAGATTTGGAAGGTTAGATTTTTCTATTTATAGAGGTGTCTCATCCAAAATTTGAGACAGTGGATGTTGCTGTGATCAGAAAATGATATGATCATAGTTTTGGGGGTATTTTGAAATCGTATTTTTTTATTTCAGAAATTTTAATTCGAGATTTTAGAGCAGAGTCGGCGGTTGGTAAACGTACATGGATTAGATTTATTACAATTATTGTGGCAGTAAGTAGGTTACACAAATTCATACAATCACAATGCGAAATTACTGTCGACTGAGCACAACCGCATGGTGGGGAAGAAAAGAAGAAAGAAAAGAGGTGGATAAGAATAGAAGAGATAATCATAGGAGGGAAAGGGGCAATATACAGAGGATGATCCTCGTCCAGCAGATTGAGAGTTATGGTTATGGTTAAATACAGCGTGTCCTCAGAGCTCAATCGTAATGATTACTTCTCTCAGCGCTGCCCGGTCGCGACCGGGCAGCGCTGAGAGAAGTAATCATTACGATTGAGCTCTGAGGACACGCTGTATTTAACTGACGAAGAAGATTGATCCATACTACCCGGACGCAACTTGATCCGAAAATATGTACTTTTGATTTGATAACCACTGACGCCCTAGCTTCCTACAACACTATGGAACCGACGCAGGTCCATCATCAATAGGCCACTGGACGGCCCTATATGAAGCGCTCCAGCTCCTCTTTGTCCTGAAGAAGACCCCAGCTTGAGGCTCCAATCAACCCTTAATCCAGGGGTCGAAACGTAGACTGGATTGCATCTGATTTTCTTAACATAGGAAGCAACCCATTGATTAATACAGATCCTATGTTAAAGAATAGAACGGAACTAATGAACTAAATTAGTCTGTAAAGGTTGCATTTCAAACCACTGTGATTGTAATAAGGTCACAACACCCTTTACCTAGTCCTCACCTTTACCCAATCACCCCCATCCCACTTAACTGTCTCCCTTTCCTTGTCACTTCGAGCGCACTATGTAAATACTTAATACATATTGTATTCTTAAGAATTGTCTCCACATGAACGTTGCTATGTAAGAAAACTTTTGAGACGTATGTCCTTCTGTCCTCATTTGATCCAATGAAGTAATTGGTCCTTCTTTTGCTTTAATGTCTGTGTTTTCAATTGCATTAGTGTGAATCACAATGTCATAATAATGTTGAAATAAATGCTTTTGTGTACTACACTTTGGGAGTTTCTGCTAAATAACTCTTCTTGAAAAACTAATTCATGATTAATTCTTGACTAGTATCCATAGAACCTGACCACTATATACGTACTTACTTTAACTGACCCAGGTCAGAGAGTTCTTAGGGTATACCCCATTGTAAACTCACTAGTTCTAGGTACCGGTCTGAATTGTTCCATAAGGCCTTGTTAACTGAAATCTAAGGGTATTGAGCAGAGAGGATAATATGTGCCCCTCAAATGTATCTCAGCCATTACTACCATATATTGCTTGAGGCATTTCCCAGAGATTGCCATGAAGAGAGGGTAGTTTTATGGGCTAGGGTGAATATAAGATCAATTAGGTGAAGGTTGTCTCACTTTAGACCAGCCATAAATGGGTTGTTTTGATGTTGTTTGACAACAAAGTCTATCGACAGGTAGACTGTTGGGATCATGCTCATTTCTTGTACACACTACAGAGTGTTGGGACTCTTCCGCAGAGCAGTTTTCATGTTGAATGGGAGTAAGCAACAAATTATTGATTGAATAAATATAACATAGTTTTGTTCTGTGGTGTGGCTAGGTGCGGATGTGAGGGGAAGCGGACTCCGGAGCTCCGTCCGTAGCTTCCCCCGCCTGCAATGAAGGGGCCTCATTTATGAGAAATGACGCATCGCTGCGTGAAAGCAGCGATGCGTCACTTCTCAGTGCGCACTCCTTGCGACATTCCTGATGCGTCATATTTAACGTATGACGCAACATGTCGCAAGCAGTTACAGATACGTCAGTATTTCTGAGGTATCTGTAAGCGCAAAAGTGACGCATTGCTGGAGTGTGTCACAAAAGTGGCGCAACTTCAGCAATACGTCCTTTCACATGGGACAAGCCCCATGTGAAAGGGCCTGCGTCGATCTTACGCCTGCTGTGAGGCAGGCGCAGGATTTTGACGCAAAGGTGTCCTAAAAGTGACGCAGTGAAATCTCATAGATTTCACTGCGTCACTTCTACGACCCTTCCTTGCGTCAATACTCCCCCCTTGCATACATTATACCTGGCGCAGGTATAATGTGGCGCAGGGGTTTACAACGTGACGCATCTACCTAGATGCGTCACTTTGTAAATATGATGCAACAAGGCGCATTTTTTACGCCACTGGTGCATCACAAAAAGTGACGCACCGGTAGCGTAAAAGTGACGCAAGGGCTCATAAATGAGGCCCCTTATGTCTTAGAGGGGCCCCTTACCTTGAAACATATGGAGGAAACACTGGTGCTGGCGTTGCGCAACTGCAGAGGGGCGAAGGTGCTTTGATGGCGGCAACAACGGTGATTTTATTCCTGCAGGCTCCGGGTGCGGAGAAATCAAGATGGCAGCTGGGTGCTGACAAAGCAGCTTTCATCGCGCACTGATGAGGTGATTCATTGCCCACAGTGAGTACCGCTCTGCGATTGTGGCACCTACTAGCTGGGGTCCGGCATTGGAGAGAGTGGAGCCCCGTTGTATGCAGAGAACTGAGCATGCTCCTCTAACCTTGGAGATGAGTTACCTCCACAAACTGGCGGAAGCGGACAGCGATGCTAGGCCCTGACGGAGGTGGCAGTAAGAGTCAGCTTGCGAGTACGTTGCGCGGGGGTGGCAGCTGTAGATTGTCCCACCTTTAATTGCCAACCTGAAGAGCACTGGGGGGGCCACCTCTAATACTTAGCTGAGGTGCTGGAGCGGTGGAGGGTGGCGCTGTGCTGGGCCTGTCCCGTGAGGGTCCCTGACTGAGAGCACTGCAGGACGGAGAGTGACTGATAACTGTAGGGTGAGAGATCACAGGATCCGCTTAAGAGCAGATTAAGCGGTGCGCGGGGGTCATCAACACAGAGGGAAGGCGCTGATTGGCTTGGGAGTTCCTTTGAGGCTGCCCCGTGTGGGTGGTGGTAATTTTGAAGGGGTATTTCTCTACGCTAGTGTTCACCGCCGACGGCCTATGTGCATGGAAGAGGGCTCCGAAAATAGTATTGAACGCTGACGGCATGTGTGCACAGAAGAGGGCTCCAAAAGTGGGTCCTGTAGCCTGGAGGTGTGGAATGGCCCGCCTTGCTGCTGGGCTTGGCACCAGAGCTTGGTGTACCTTACTGTTGCCATTCCGGAGACCTCTGCGAGCCTACATAACCACTAACAATGGGGAGGGTGTCCAGAAAAAAAGGGTTTGCTGTATTGCACGAGTAGGACACAGGGCCGCACACTGAGGATGAGGATGAGATGGCGGTGAGGCGGAAGGGTGACATTCCAGAGGGCCCCACTCTGGTGGCTACCATGCAGGCCATCATGCAGGCCATCACTTCTTCTAGAGAAGCTCTGGAGACAAAGATGTATTCCATAGTGGCGGATCTCAACCTGTTGAGGGACGACCATCGCAAGCTCAAGGAACGAGTGAAATTTAACGAGAAGGCCTTGGAGGAGGTCCTGGAGGCAGTTACTACACTACAGAGTTCTCTGAAAATAGTGGAAGCCAAGGTCAAGGTACTAGAAATGAGAGCAGAAGACAGTGAAGGGCACTCCCCCTAAACAATCTAATTGTGGGGGTCCCGAAGCGAGTGGAAGGGGACAAGGCAGAGCATTTTATGGAGAACTGGCTTAAAACTGAAGTGGCCCCGGAGGGACTCTTCTCCTTCTATGCACACGAGCAAGCCCACAGGGTCCCAACTAGACTGCCAAACCCTGTGGCCTTTCCTCAGCCGATGGTGGTGCGGCCGCTTCACTACCGGGACAGAGATCACCTCTTGCAACAAGTTCAAGAGAAACAGAATTTGCAGATTGGTAATTCCAGGGTGATGATCTTTCCGGACTTCATCAGGTAGGTACAGAGACAAAGTGCTTTCTTCCTGACTCTCAAGCAGAAGCTGCACCAGTTGCAAATTGCCTATGCCATGTTATTCCCGGTACGCCTCTGGGTGATCGATAATACAGAAACTCACTGTTAGGGGTGGTCGGTTCTGATCACATGCATGAGTGTTCAACGTAGATTCCTCAGGGCTGTAGAGTGCTCCTTTCCGCATTCATCCTTAAAACCCGGAGGTCTTTTGGTGACATTCCCTAATTCACATACTGCATTGTGTTGCGGTATTTTGAGACGCTCCCTAACTAGCTGAAATAGAGAGTTTCACCCACAAATCATTGCTTGGCTTACTGCTTGGTTAGTGACCACGCTCCCTCTACTCAGCGTCCTGCTTCGTGAGGTTCCCGTAGCGTTCTTGGTTCCTGTCTGCCTTCGCGTTCCCGTGTTGCTCCTTTGTTTTCTGAACTTGTGGTATTTGCCCTTGATTCCCTGTAGGGTTCCCGGTATTCCTTTTCCTTACCCGTATCCTTCCCTTTTTCTCAGTAGCCGTACTTCCACCCGGCTTCTCCTTTCCCGGCACCTCCTTCCCCGGTGCCTTTCACTCCTTTCCGCATTGTTTACCTTCCGGTCAATCACGCCTTGTTTCTGTTAGTGAGGCTTGTGCTTTAGCCCTGATTTTCTCGCCGTTCCTCTCTGGCGTTTAATTGCAGAGTTAACGGAGGTATTCCTTGTGTGTTTATTTATGCGCTCCACTCCGTCTTCAGTTTACGAGTGGAACGCTTGTACGTCTTTCTTGCATTGTATTGTTGTATGTAAACCCACTCCGCTCCGTCATCAGTTTAAGAGTCGGACGTGGTGTGTGTATTGTGTGTATTGTGTGATTTGTGTGTTATTTGTTACTCACTTCGCTCTGTCTTACGTTTATGAGCTGGAAGTGGGAGTTTGCCGTGTCACTTTGTCTTTAGCTCTATAAGTGATACGAGCTGGTCATCAGCTGCTCGTGTGGCCCAGTCTTGCTCTGTCTTCAGTTTAAGAGCAGGACTGGAATTGTGTACCTTCTGCCTTGGAGGTATCCTTGTTGGTAGTCACCCAGGTTTCCTTCTGTACCTCCTGGTTCTCGACTTGACTACTAGCTTAAAGCCCTGACGCTCACCTGGTGAGGTAAGTGGAATGCTATGTTGAACACTTATGTATCAGTCCTGTAAACTACTGGTGAGGTTAGTATTGTTGTACTTTTATTTCCAGCCATCTCCTGCCATCGAGACTGCAGCTACATTGTCCCTGCTGGGGGAGAGTGGTATACTCTGGGGAAAATTCCCCCCACACTTTTTGGGAGCAACTGACTTTGAGCGAGTTATCTCTTCTCGCTTGGGTCGTTGCTGTTTGGAAGTGTGTGGGACATTCGTCTTTGCTCCTGTGGACAAACATCCTCCTCTACAGGGGAGGACCCTTGACACTCACTTCTTTACTGCTCCCCAGGAAGCCTGGCACTGGTTGCAGATGCAGCAGTCACATGTAGCGGGTGCTTCACCGCCGAGCAGTACACGGGGACATCGATCAATCCCCGAGATCTCTGAGGGCTCCTACACCGACTGGGCACCAACTGGAGAGACACAGGGCTTTGCAGGCCATTGTGGAGATAGGCCACGGAGTGTCAAGTTCAAACTTGACTAACAGCGACCATGGCATGGACAGATCTGAAAGTTCCCGTCCCAGTAGCAGGAACGGAGATTCTGAGATTGAACTGCCAGATGTCACACCCCAAACAGCTAATGGCATA
The DNA here is from genome assembly GCF_964263255.1 of Lissotriton vulgaris. NCBI lineage: Eukaryota > Metazoa > Chordata > Amphibia > Caudata > Salamandridae > Lissotriton > Lissotriton vulgaris. The sequence goes on along the minus strand of NC_141685.1, from coordinate 824,325,266 downwards.
GTCTGTAGATCGCACGCCGAGATCCATGATGAGTGGCTGTCGTGACAGTGGGAGCTGAATATTGGAGAGGCTACCAAGGGGTGGCAACAGACTATTGGCACCAGAGCAGCTGATGTGACTACCCCTTTTATTAGGGGTGGGGGAGTTATCCAGGGGGTTCCGGGTCCCACAGGGCCAGTCTACGTCTCACCACTTTTCTTGACTTGTAGTTCACAACACTAGTTTGGATGGGGACTTGTTGGTAGGTACCTGTCCTGGGGAGGGAGAGTTAGGGGGTTTGGTCATTGAGGGGGTTTTGTTTGGGACCAGGCATGTCACTGTGGGAAGGCTAGAAGGAGGACCGACATGGTTCGTGAAATGGGACCCCCTTAGGAATCAAATGCATCATTTGGAATGTTAGGGGGATGCATACTAAGCATGGGCGGCTTTCGCGGATCCGCGAATTTGCAGATTTGCGGATTCACGGATCCGCAAAATCCGTGATTTTGCGGATTCGCTGATTATGCGGATTATTTTATGGGGGCGTCTTCTGTGCGAGTTCAAGTGCCTCTTGTGTGTATAAATGGTCAGAGACCGATCAGAGCAGCAGATGAAGAGGAAGAAGCTCCTGGTCGCAGGAACAGCACGAGGATTGCGCTCGTGAAAGTCAAGGATACAAAGGCCTCTATCCAGCATCACATCTGATTTTCAACGGTAGATTTGGGAAGAAGGCACACCTGCCCAGCCTCGACGACGCTCACGATTGTTTTTGGGCTGATGAATGAGTCACTGAATTTGAGCTTCAACTAGTTCCAGCGACCATGTGTGTGTTACTATGCAATCGCCCCGAAGGGCGCAGGGGTCCCTTGAGTGAGCTGTCCATCCATCATCCTGGGCTGTAACTATTTTAGGATGGCGCCGGCAAGCTGCCAGCGCCATCCTAAAATAGTTACTAAATTAGCTTCATCAGGAAGCACTAATAGATAAAATAAAGCAGGTGCTCGAGCACCTGCTTTATTTTATCTATTAGTGCTTCCTGATGAAGCTAACTTAGTAACTATTTTAGGATGGCGCTGGCAGCTTGCCGGCGCCATCCTAAAATAGTTACAACAACAAGTTCAAGCTTGAAGGCTTGAACTTTTGCCCCCGAATCCGCCGCTCGCAGATTCGCGGATTTTCAGTAAATTCGCAGGAGTTCGCGGATTGCGGATTTACCGAAAATCCGTGAGCGGAACGGATTTTGCGCTCACGCTTAATGCAGACTATGATGCGTCATCATAAAATACATGCGTATCTAGTGAGGAGAGGAGTACAGATCGCCCTGTTATAAGAAACTCATTTAATGTAGAAGGAAGGGGTCGCATTGCAGAAAAGATGGCGGGGCAGGTGTTTTGCACTACGTATTCGGCCTTTGTCAGAGGTGCATTGATTTGGGTGCGGGCTGGGGTTCCTTTTCAGAGTACCAGACAACTGGTAGAACCGGATGGCAGGTATGTGGTGGTCTCAGGGCGGTTAGATGGCAGGGACATAGTGATAGGGAGCCTTTATGCCCCCAACGTGGATCAACCATCATTCTTTGAACACCTCTCAAGGACGCTGGCGACCATCCTAACAGGGTTGTTGCTGGGGGGGACTTTAACAGTATTACTGACGTTGACCTGGACCGGTCTCACCCGCCACTCCCAGATGCTCCCATACATAGACTTGCAATGATCAGATGTGACTGGCAACAACACTGGGGGTTAATGGATAAATGGAGGACCCACCACCCAGACGAAAGGGACTAGTCCTACTACTCTGCGTTACACGAACTGCATGTTTGGTTGGACTCGATTCTATATTCCCCAGACATGCATGGTTGGAGTCACACTCCGCGAATATTTGGCTAGAACGATTTCTGATCATAATCTGCTGTTGTTGTCCTTGGATTGGCTACGGGCTAGACCTATCATACCCAGTTGGCGCCTGCAGCCAGAGGCATTGGAAGATCCGGTGTTTCGGGCCATGATAGGTTCCATTATTGATGATTATTTTTTAGACAATGCCGTGACAGTGAGGAGTCTACTTATTTGATGGGACGCCTTTAAAACTGTCGCCAGATAAGCTGCATTGGGGAAGTGGTCGGAGTGCGGAGGTTGCTGCTGCGGGACGTGCAAATGAGGAGCTCAGGCTCCGGGAATTGAAGAAAGAAAGGCCATAGCGAATAGATAGGCAGGCTGATCTTCTCGCAGCCCGAGAAGTCCTAGTGACGCAAGTAGAAAAGCTGTGCTGCTTCGATTATAAGGCATACGTTACCCAGCCCATATGGAACAGGACAAATCTGGGGCACTGTTGGCCTGGCTGGCCAACCCTGTGCATAGAGGAAGGATGAACCAGTAGCTGAGGGGGCAGGGGGATGATGTATTCTATAGTCAGCAAGACATCAATGCTCAGTTTTTGGGGTATTATGATTCCCTCTACCAGAGTAGACTTGACCCTGGGGCTGTAGACGAGGCAGAGAGGTGGAGGTTGTGGAAGTACGTAGCGCCATCAGGCATATGGCTAAGAATAAGACTTCCGGGATGGATGGGCTTCCGGTGGAGTTTTACTCTGCATATATAGATGTCTTTGCCCCACTGCTAGTGGCACTGTATAACAGGATGAAGGGCTATCTTCCTGCTTCAACGAGGGAAGTGGTAATCGTCCCACTTTTAAAACCTGGTAAACCGGCTGAGGACCAGACTGTGTATCGGCTCCTCGCCATGCTTAACTTAGACTATAAAATATTAAGTCATATATTACCTTGTCGGCTGTTAGCCAACATGACGACGCTTATCCACGTGGATCAGGCAGGTTTTATCCCAACCAGAAACACGTAGATCAATGTACGTAGGCTGCTGCTTGTCAGGCTCTTTCTTCTGGTCTCTTCGGGGCTGTGCTGAATTACCTTTAACTTCCCCCACATAACGTCCCCAGAGTCTGAAGTACAAACACAGACTGCTAAGGTAGTCCAGTGAGGGAAGGAAAGGAAGGGGACAGCAGGGAGGGAGATCTGTAATGACAAACAACAGAGGTTTAGAATACACCCCCTTGTCTTCCTAATACTGACCCACCCACGTTTTTCTCCTATAATGCAACACACTCGATATTCACCCGCATACCTGTAAAGGAAAATACAGAAGACTAAATCCTAGGAGATGCGAAATGAGGTGGTACAAGAGACTTTAACCAACTGTAAAAGGAGACCGAAAGACATACAGTGAAACCCTTCTCTAAGTGTGGGCTATGCTATTTCTAAGGATGATTGCACAACATACCAAGAAAACGAATGAACACACTTCAGTGGTTAGACAAATCCCTCTGACTTGATACCCCTCATTCATCTCTCCTGCTTGGGTAAAACATAGAAAACGTTGTGGAGAGAAAATTATAAAGAAACAGCAGACATGGCTAATGGATTCTTAACGTAGTCTGCAGATGCTTTTCAAAGACACCCTGGGCCATCCACCGACCAGGAAAACAGGCCACCGTTTTTTACTCGGAAATTGAGCCTTCACGGCAGCTCTAAGGTAGGGGCAAGGCGCCGGATTACCTTCCTTATAGTTCAGTTCCCCCCACAAGGTGTAGGCGAACGCCCGTCTATTCCTACTGGTGGGTGCTGCTCTCTCAGCCGAGAGAGGACAAGAAATGTCTGTTATACCACGCAAGATGCGCGGTCAGAAACGAAACCTCAAGGATTTACCACGACTCTCTAAACAAAGTACCAAGGCTACGGAGGGGTGGATAACCCAGTCTTTTACCGCTATACCAGCACAACGACCCACACAAGTTCTGGCAAGAATTATCGGCACAGCCGGCATCCTCGGCGAAGTCTTTATTTCCTGGTATTGTGCGCCGTGAGTCACAAACATGACGTCCCTCCCAGCATGCTGGGAATTGTAGTTTGTTCCCATTCTGAGCCTCAGTGTGAGTGCTAGCCAGGACAGCGATCCGCAATCCTTTCAGACTCTGACACTGCTCATACTGGGGGAGGACACATACTACAAGGAGAAAGCATGCATTTTTACGGTCAACATTGAGAATGCTTTTGACAGCCTAGAATGGCCGTATTTCTTTAGGGTTCTGAGAGCATTTGGCCTGAGGGAATGCTTCGTGGAATGGATGGAGATCTTGTATAAAAATTCCACTGCTAGAGTTCAGACAGGGGGTTTGATTTCGGAGGCCTGCATGGCGGGCCGGGGTACGAAACAGGGCTGTCCGCTGTCCTCCTATTGTTTGCATTGGCAATGGAACCCATGGCTGTGCACGCCAGGTCGGGCCATTATTATCAGGGACTAGAGGTGGAGGGACAGCTACTGCACATAGCGGTATATGCGGATAACCTCCTACTGTTTCTGGCCAACTCGGGGGAGGCCCTATGGAGAGCGAAGGAGCTGCTGGGTGTCCTTGGGAGAGTTGCGGGGCTCAGATTGAATTGGGCCAAGTTGTGTCTTTTTTCTGCATGCTCTGGTAGAGATGGATCAATGGCAGTAGAGGGTGTGCCTTGGCAAACTAGATGCTTGCCCTATCTGGGCACTCGGATATATAATGACCCTGTAGATCTTCTAGAGGGTAACGTAGGGCACGCCCTGTGCAGCACAAAAAGCAACTTTGAGTTCTGGGGGACCCTTCTATTATCTGTGGCAGGCAGGGTGGCATTAATGAAAATGATTATGTTACCCAGGCTTCTCTATTTCTTCGGTACGCTCCCAATCTGGATCCCACCTAGGATCTTTGCTCAACTCAATACATTGCTCACGGGGTTCTTCGGGGGTACCGGGAGACAAAGAGTGGCTCTCATCACTATGATGAGACCCAGGGCAGAGGGGCATTTGCAGTGCTGAATATTAAGGCCTATTATCATGCGGCACAGCTACAGTGGTACACCAAATGGATGGCAGGATAGCTAAAAAACACAGAAGACCTTAGTGGTCTGGACCCAAGCCTGAGCCTTCTATCCCAGGTACTACTGTGTCTGCCTATGAGAGAGGGAGTGGTCCCCGGACCTACAAATGGTGCACCAGTGTTGGAAGCGATTAGCTAGGCGAGCACAGGTACGGACCCCATATGCGCCTGAGATTCCGTTGTTTGTAAGGCTCTGCCCCATGGAGGGGATTGGAGCAGGTTGCGATTATGGAGCAAGGCTGGGATGTCCGCTTTAGGGGATTTATTTGAAGACAATACCTTGCTCCATTTCAATGATCTTCTGGAAAGTCACGACCTCCCAAGAGGTGATTTCCTTCTACATGCCACTCTGACAGCAGCTATCCGAAAGCACTGGCATGAGGGGATGGCGGAACCCCAGACCTCCCTGGCCTGTCAATATATAGTGCTGGTGGCTGGTACTTTTAAAGAGGTCACTTGCCTCTACAGGCACATTGTACAGGGAATGCGTCGACCCCTACTGACACTCCGTCTCAAATGGGATAGGACGTGGGTGAGGTCATTGATGAGAAACCCTGGGGGGCACTCGTGGAAAGGGCCTGGAAGAGCTCTAGGAATGCTGCACTTCCAGTTGATTCACTTCTATGTCGTGCATGGTGCACTGTCTAAATATCAAATGCAAAATGTCGACCTACAGAAATATCGAGTTGGAAATATCGAAGGTAAAGAATATCGAGGTCATCCCAATTTACAAGAAGGGGGATCGCTCGGACCCAGCCAATTATAGGCCTAAAAGTCGGATCGATTGCATCCAGAAGGTGATAGCTAGGATCGTGTTGTCAAGGATCCAAACCTGGATTGATGAGGAGGATATCTTGTCCCCCCTCCAAGCTGGGTTCCGATCACACACGAGACCAGGTTTTTTGAATTTTTTTTATTTACTGGCGTGTGGTAATCCTTAGAGGTGGCTCTCTTTTCGCGGCTTTTGCCGGCCTTAAGTCGGCATTTGATTTAGTACTGCGTAGTAAGATGTGGAGTGTTTTCGCCGAACAACGTATGCCACGGAATGTATTGGTTTTCCTTATTAAACTCCACAAAAATAATTTTGCCCAAGTCCGATGGGAACAGCAAGGCAAAGTCACGGATAGGTTTCCGATCTGTAGAGGGGTGCGGCAAGGGTGTGTCTTGGCACCAACACTTTTTTTTGTTGTATATCAACAAGGTGATTGAGTATTTTATGAACCACCCTACTGATGCCCCCAAACTAGATGGTAAACCTATCCCTCTGCTTATGTTTGCAGATGACACTTTATTTATATCGGCAACACAGCAAGGTCTGCAGAAGGCTATTGCACGTTTTGAAGTGTTCTGCAAGGACTTTGGTCTTACCATCAATGTGACCAAGACAAAGTTCATGGTCATGCATAAGCAAAAGACAGTGAGAGGAAGCGTCATTATGAATGGCGAAATGCTGGAACAGACCCAACAGTTTTCCGACCTTGGTATAACCCTGGGTTCTAAGTTGGAATGGAAACCCCATATAAATCAGTTGGCCACTAAATATGCTCAATTAGTAGGAGCTTTAAGAAAGGAACACTATTTGTCGGCCACAAAACCTATAGCTCCAGCGCTAAAAATATATAGTACTAAAATAAGCACATCTATTGTTTATGGGGCTGAACTATGGGGGTTTAGCAATCTAGTGCAACTCACAAGCTCACAAAATAAGTTTCTGAGGGGATTAGTTGGCCTTCCACCATCTACGCCACTCTTGCCCCTCCTCTACAATCTGGGCTGCCAGCGACTAGAGGACGTGGCACGTTTTAGATCAGTGGCCTACTGGAGGGGCTCTGGGTACACCGGAACTCTCCCAGAACGCCCAGGCCCTCCTCGAAGTCCGAGGTACAGATACTGCCAATAAAATTTCATGGTTAAGAGAGGTAAAGGCTGTCTATACTGCTTTGGGACTGAGCTTGCAGTGGGAGTACCCAATTGCTAATCCTTTTCCGTCTAAAAAAGCTTTCAGGGAGTCATATTAGTCAATGGTTACAATGCGAAACTTTAGTAGCTGTACTGGCCCATCTCTAACAAGAAACTTTCTGGAGATTAAACAAAGCACTGCCTATGAGGGCCATTGTGATTTTATTACACTTCCAGGAGACAGGAAACAGTACCTTCAATATAGGGTGGGTACCCTTTCTGTCAACTCCTTTACTGGCAAATGGCAAGCTAATAATAACATATGCTGTCCATTCTGTCCATCACAGCCGGAAAGTATAGCCCATATCTTGTTAATTTGCCCTGAGAAGAAACATCCCAGGCATACATGGCTGAAGCCCATTTGTCTGCAGAGGGTATTACACCTGGAGTTGAGGCATTAAGGATCCTTTTAACTGACTGTTCAGAACCCATTGCAATTGCTGTTGTTAAATTTCTACACTGGATGTGGGTTATACAGATGAGAAAGCTTTGCCAGATAAAAAAATGTTTTATTAACTGAAATGCTAATTATGCACGATTCCTTCTGTGATGCTTATTGATTGATCTTTGACCTTAGATTTCTATATATTTTTTTAACTTATTGTATAGGGTCTTAAATTATGTTTTAAACTTAATTTATTCTATATAGTATGGATTAACTGGACAATTTAATTATCTGGTAGAGCTGCTTTGTGATCCTAATGTATTGTATATGTTTGTTATTTGGATTTTAATATACGTCTTTTATGATATATATATCGAAATAAAGACTTCTTGAATTGAATTGAAATTGAATTGAATGTCGAGGTCAAGAATATAGTTGGACAGAATATTGACCCTAAGGTAAGTAATTTCACATTTTTTTATGTTGATTTAAGTAATATCGAAGTTAGTAAAATCGATATCAAATAAATCGATGTTACTAATCTCGATGTTACTAATATCAATATGTATATTATTGTTATGTATTTTATTATGTATTTAATATGTATGTGTTAAATGTTTGTTGCATAGTATTTTACTTGTTTTAAATTATATGTATACTATTTTTATATGTTAATAATGTTTTTTTAAATCAATTTTGTGTTTTAGTACCGGAGTGGGTTGTGGGTTTATAGGGGAATAAGGTGGGAAGTAATTCAATTATACTAAATTAATTATTCATTTTTAGGAATTATATATTAATTTTAATTACTTTTTGTTTTTAAGTTCTGTAGCGGGGTGTGGGTTTATAGGGGAATTGTGTGGGAAGTAATTTAATTGTAATTATGTAATGATTTATTTCCATGTATTGGTATTGATAATTATTTACTTGTTACTTAATTATTAATTGGTAATTAATTTGTTTAATTGGTAATTAATTTGTTTAATTGGTAATTATTATTTTTTATTGGTAATATTTTTTTTAAATTGGTAATTCATTTTTATTAATTGATTAATTGGTAATTATATTACGTGTATTTATTAATGATGTGTGTTTTGAGGTTATAGGGTAATAGGGTGGGAAGTAATTTAATTGTAATTAAGTAAAAAAGAAAATTAGTGTTGAGTATTTATTAGTAAATTATTGTTAATCAATTATTAAATAATAATAATAAAGGTTTAATAATTATTTTATTTTTTTAATGAATTGGTAAATAATTATTATTTGGTAATTAAATTTTCTTTTTTCAAATTTATTTGTGTCAATCAATAAATTATTGTCAATTAATTATTAATTGCTAATTTTATTATAATTATCTATATTTTTTATTATTTATTTTATTTTTATTTGTTGATATTTTTAATTATTATTATTTAATTCTATTTATTTTATTTGTTGATTAATTATTAATTGGTAATTATTTTTTTAAATATTTCTAAATTAATTTGTTGTAAATTAATAATTGTCATTTTTTTACAGAAAAAAATAATATTTTAATTATTAGTAAGTTGTTTTGACCCCTATGCTATCCAACACTTTTCCTACTGATGCACCCTCTGGAGTTGGAATAGTAATTTTTACCCCTACGCTAGCCAAAACTTTCCCTACTTTTGCACCCTTTGGAGTTGGAATAGTAATTTTAACCCCAACGCTATCCAACACTGTCCCTACTGATGCACCCTCTGGAGTTGGAATAGTATTTTTTACCCCTACGCTATCCAACAATTTCCCTACTCTTGCACCCTCTAGAGGTGGAATAGTAATTTTAACCCTTACGCTATCCAACACTTTCCCTACTGTTGCACCCTCTGGAGTTGGAATAGTAACTTTAACCCCTACCCTATACAATATATATTGTTTTAGTTAATTTAGTGTGTAATTTATTTACAAATATTTTTTAAACTTTGTTATATATATTTTTGATATTTTTATTGATATTATTGTTGTATGCGTATGTATGTATTTATAAATTATAAAATGTTTTTTAACAATTGATAAGTTATTAGAGTAATTAATTGTAAATAGTATATATTATATTATATATATATGTATATATGTTTATTTATTTTTATATTATATGTATTATTTATAATATTAAATAGATTTTTAAGTATGTTTAATTTATTTATATGTATTGTTTATTTAACTTTATATTACATTAAAAAAACAATATTTTTTACGATATTTTTTACAACAATATCTTTTACAACAATATTTGTTTTGCGAGATTTTTGCACTTACCTTAATGTAGATAGGGGTTTAATATTTTTGATGTCGATATTCTGTCTCTGATATTTTTGATGTTGATATTTCCAATGTCGATATTCTGTCAGTGATTCGTTGTGCACACGGCATACCTTACCCCGGGCAAGATTAATGAATACTTCGGAGCCCGGACTGCGTGCCCGAGATGTAATTTAGAGGATGCAGGGTTTCTCCACATGTTCTGGGATTGTCCACATCTGGGGGAGTTCTGGAGGGAGGTGACAACTGGGTTGGTGGCCACGACGGAGAGAGAGATAGCGTTGACGCCAGGTTGTTGTTTGCTACACTGGTTTCCCCACAATGCCATAAAGTCACTAGTAAGTACATAGATCTGGGGATGGTGTTGGCTAAAAGGGAACTCACTAGTCATTTGAAAGTGAAAAACGGCCCAAGTGTGACACAATGGACTAAGGAACTAGGGAAGTGGGCAGATTGCGAGGGGACCTTTCGACTGCAGATGGCCCACCTCACTGGGAATGAAAAAATGCTGGAGATAGCAAGGGCATTGGTGGACCTGTTGAAAAACCCAACTAACAACGCTGTTGACAACCCAGGGGGTTGGACCCTCTAGCAGGAGAATGACCCCGGGATTACCTTGTTGTCTTGCGGGCATCTACTTTCTGAGAAAGGCCAACACAGTAACCATCCTATACAACTGCACCACTAACCGGAGATCGGGGGCATAGCCCCCACAATACATTGTTGGACCAACCAATGCCCGAGTACAGACGCTTTGACGAATAAGCATCATGCCTGGGGTTGGGGAGGGAGGGGGTTTGGAGGGAGTTGAGAGGGCAAGAGGGGGGTTTGTTGGGTGTTAATTGCACAGGGACATAAGGTGGGATTTTGGACTAATAGAGGGCACTGACATGCACCACAGGATCCCAAGCTGAGGGTGGGCACTGGGCTCATATGTGCATTCCCTTACTTCCCCAACAGGTGGACTGCCAATTGATACTGAAGGATTATTCTTCACTTATTGTGTTCCACTGTGTTGAATTTTGATATGGTCATCATGTCTTTCCACAACGCCCTAGAGACGCAGACCAAAATCACGAATAAGATGGTCTCAATCATTTAAGTATTCCTTATCTTTTTTTTAAACATATTTTAGAAGTTCTTCTGGCGGAGATGGACAACACTTCAAATTGTGAGTCTGTATAATACTTGACAGCAAAACTAAAAGGTCAGCATTTTCAAACTTTACCAAAAAGAGGGTTTTAAATTACAATTCTTTAGACACTAAGCTCAGCATTCCTACCTGCTCCCAATTGAAAGTTATAACTTATTAATGTAAAACGTGAGCCCAACTTTATCCAATGGGAGAAGTAGGCCTTGCAGAAGTGAAAAACTCATTTAAGAGTTGTTCACCTCCAGAACATGCAAAAGTTACAAATGTGTATGCCCAACTTTGCCCCATGGGCTGTTTCTGGCCTACCCTAGGTGTGACTTATATGTATTAAAAAGTAGGTTTTAGGTTTAGCAAAAGGTTTATCTTGCCAGGTCCAAATGGGAGGGTAAATTGCACACACAGGCTGCAATGGCAGGCCCTAGACATGTTTTCAGGGCTACTTAGGTGGGCGGTACAATTACTGTTGCAGGTCCATTAGTAACATTTCATATACAGTCCCCTGTATTACCACTTTACTAGGGACTTACAAGTCAATTAAATGTGTTGATTGGGTGAAAGCCAATTCCCCCATGTTTAAAGGGGAGAGCACACTCACTTTTGTACAGAGTCCTAATGCCAACAAAAACCATATCAGTAAAAAAAATTGAGGATGAAGGCGAACAGTTTGCAGAAGACCACCCTAAGGCAGACAGATCTAACACTGTACAAACATATTTAAATAACTGCAGTATTATTGAAAGCGATTGGGGGTGTTTCAAGCACGTTATTGACCAAGTGATGGAGTGCATTGGTCAATAACTACCTCGAAATGTCCTTACATTTGAATAATATTGTTTAATTAATGCCTTGAAGTTATTGAAACTATACTATTTTTTTTAAACACCAACATGCAGTTGGTCAAGTGAAGGCCAACCTTTCCTATGATTACGTATCAATACTTAATCATCTGCTTCGGACTTATGAGTTTGTCCAAGGGACTGGGTTTGGTTCAAAGCGATCTCTGCAAAGCCAATGCCCATTCTTCTGGGTTTCAAACCAAAGCACTCAGACTTGCATACCCAGTGATCAAGTTAACAATTCCACTGATTTCCTTTGTTTTCTTTAATTCATGCAAGAAGGATCATGACCTTCCACTAAAAACTCAGAATGAAAAGGAATTTCTGGCAGAGTTCTTCCTTAAGCAGACAGTCAATCATAGTTTTCCATTCTTAACACACCATAATCACATTCAAGTAATGCTGCTCTAGTTCTGCATAAAAATGTATTCTAATATTATCAACTTGAGCCTTACCAGGCAGCTTTTGTCCAGTCTCCAAACACTGCAGAAGGCAGCAGCCCAAATTTTGTTACATTTGAGGAACAATGACCACATTTCACCATCTATGACTCTTCACTGGATGCAAGTGAAAAAATACATTTTAACTACATGGTTGTATATTCGGATATCTACAACAAAAATAATGTGCCACAAGAATATTATAGCAAAAATTTAGACACATAAATTATCTTGGAAGCAAGTATGGATTTCCTATTTGTAACATCACCTTTACATACCTTGAAGATATATATGTGAATAAAGTTCATATGTATAGTTAAGTAGAGTAAATCTATATTTACCTTTATATGCTTACCTTATCAATATTTTGGTCTTTGATATTTTGGGTAGAATTTCTTTGTGGCAATATATTTAAAACTCTTTATTCTGGTTCCCTACCTCGTGGATAGTATACACAGTGGACTTTACAAAAAGGTGGCATCATTTTGTTTAAGAAATATGTAGATGATCTACTCAGAAGAGAGGCCTGAGAGCTGGGAATCTTTCTCTCTTAACTAAACCAAGGTCCAATGAGTCCAGATGTGGCCAGTAGCCCTTTTCAATCATGGTCCACTGAGAAATTGGTGTTTCATAAAATACTGAAACCTGTCATAACAGATTGCTGCTTAGACAGGTCCTGCCAGAGGATGGGTTGGCCAGAGTACCAAAAAAACCCCAAGAAGGTACATATATTATGGATTACAAATGCATAACAGGTATAAACAGTGCATTCTGTGGGCTGACAAAGGTGGAGTCTCTAAAAGCGGGTTGGACGAAGAAGCATAACAAAGAACCATTTGTAAGAGGTGTGACTTTTAACTAGGACTATGTTCTAATACATGCATCTTAGAATCACTCCTGGTCTTTATCGTTTCTACATCTTCCTACTGATCCTGGCCTTCCTAGTGGTCCTGATTATGTTCCTACTGGTGGCTTTGCTTCTCATGGTTTTGTCCTCTTGATAGCTATTCTACGACTCCAATATCTCATTTCACTTCCCTTCAGTCTTCTGGTTCTGGTGCTACTGGTAGTCCTGTCCAAATCCTCCTGCTGTCTCAGGCCCTTCTGGCATTCATGGTCCTAGTAGGACTCATGTTCCTCCTCTTCTTCCACCATCTCCACCTGGTCTTCCACTTCAGTCCGGTCCTCCTGATGGTCCTAGTCCCCCCAGTCCTCCTCCTCAACACCTACCATTCCTGGTGTTTGTTTTCATCCTCCTGGTATTTACCTCCTCGTGGTCCTCCTTGTGGTTCCAGCCCTTGTGTTCCTAGTCAGTACATATTTGTAAAATAGTAATGTTTTCTAGAATCCCTCTGCTGCAGTTACCAAGTGGTGAGGTTGCCAAATTTCTAAGGTTGTCTAGTCTTTATTTATTCTCATGCCTTTTTCATCCACCAATATACTCTCACCCTGCCCCTATTTCACACTCTTTTAAGCTACTTTTCATTCCTACTTTCTCCGTTTGCCACTGTTTTTCATATTTCACTTCCTTTTTACCTGTTTGACTTCTTTTTCTCTAATATTCTGGGTAAACATCTGAGGATTAAAAATAAGCCCTGGTCTAAAATAAAGAGTGCCGGTTGACCCCACTTGCAACAACCAGCTTAATTGAGAATGGTTTCTAGTACTCATGGTTTTCCTGCCCCCCTCAGCTTCCTCCTGTTCCTGGTCCTTCCTTTCATCTTCTTCATTTTTCCTTCCTCACTCTCTGACTGCTCCCAAGCACCTTCCCCACCACTCTTACATTCTACCACCTTTGAACTCAATCAGAAATTATTTCCAAGTAGTTTGTATACATATGTGATTCAGTGTCCCTCTCACAACCTTGCATACCAGCGGCTTAGCAAGGCTGACAATGGCCCTAAGGCAGGTAAGCAAAATGACCCCACTACCCCATGTCTGGGTAGTAAAGTAGCTTGCATTCATCCCTGGGCACAGTGCCACTGCACCAGATGCACTGCTGTCAAAACACCCATTTTCCACACAGTGAACCCAGTCTTTGCAGAGGTGCCTATAGGAAACAGGGTCACTTAGTAAGATAACAAGGTATGTGGGGGCAGCAGCTGTAGCACAGAAAGCACACTTTTAAGCTCACCTTCAAAAACATGTTTAGCTTTAGAAATGCTGATAAGTAGGAGTATGAACATATGCAGTTAAGCCACTCAGAAGCCTCTGCAGTGGAGCGGGCCCAAATCTGCACTAGCCAGATGACGTTAATAGCTAATCTACCCTGCATCAAAGATTGCCAGGACAGGTTGTTGTTATGTGTAACCGACATCCAAATAAATACTGACAACAGGGTCATGAAAGAAGAACTAGATAGGGACCTGTTTGACTATCCTTTTTCACAGCTAGGGTCCAGACCAGGCAAGATCTGGCCCACTCAAAGCTCTGAGTACAGGCCACCTAGAAAGCTGTGTAGGAGAAGACACCCCGCGGCGATGTCATCATGTTAAAATCATGCCATGCTCAAAAGCAAAGATGTACAGGAAATATTTTACAAAACTGCTAGCAACTACTTCTGTTTCTTTTATTTAGCAGCTGTAAGCACCAGAGATCTTCACACTGCCCACAGTGGAGTAACTTTCTTCTGGACAACTTAGGTTCTCCACCCCTAAGTGGCTCATTCAGTGCTATGCATTTATCATATTTACATGGTAGTTTTTGTGGGATCCAAGCAATACCGATTTAGAACAGTATGTATTATTGTTTGTGACCAAAATTCTGGCATAAAACATACATATATTGTAATGACTATGCAAATAAACGCAATCACAGACATGAAGGTTGGCTGCGATTCATAGTGAATCATAGGGTCACAATTTGTGACCTACCTCTTTAATATTCATGCGGTAGGTTGAATTGAGAACCACTATCAATCAGGGTTTTGTGAACTGACCTATCAGTACACAGGTCGGTTCACAAAAATAGAAAGTATTTAGTAGAATTCAGTGTGCAAATTGTGACCATTTTTACTAACTCCATTATTACTACATCTGGCCCAAGACGCTCACAGGACTGCAGTTTGAAACAATTATACAATAAGCAGATTAATATTATTATTATTAATATTATTATTATTATTATTATTATTATTATTATTATTATTATTATTATGAACACTTGATCTTGTCTTTGCACAAACTGGTAACCTCTTGACCACGCTGCGATTCATAGTGAATCATAGGGTCACAATTTGTGACCTACCTCTTTAATATTCATGCGGTAGGTTGAATTGAGAACCACTATCAATCAGGGTTTTGTGAACTGACCTATCAGTACACAGGTCGGTTCACAAAAATAGAAAGTATTTAGTAGAATTCAGTGTGCAAATTGTGACCATTTTTACTAACTCCATTCTTACTACATCTGGCCCAAGACGCTCACAGGACTGCAGTTTGAAACAATTATACAATAAGCAGATTAATATTATTATTATTAATATTATTATTATTATTATTATTATTATTATTATTATTATTATTATTATTATTATTATTATTATTATTATTATGAACACTTGATCTTGTCTTTGCACAAACTGGTAACCTCTTGACCACACTGAATGGTTCGAAAGGCGGCCTGTATTCCTTTTTTAAATTTCCAAATAAGTAAATGAATGTGTGAAGCTTTGTTTGTCAAGGAGATCAATTTTGAATGGTGTTTTTCAGCAACTACTCTTCCATGTGTTTATTAATTATTATTGGAGCCCTCACCAAATTAAGGTTGCCAGGTCATTATCTCTTCTTAGATCATCAAGCTCCTTGGCCATAATCCACTGACAGGATCACCCTATTTCGAATGCTGTAACTGGTTTGTCACACGGGGTAGAAACACTGGTGCCTGATTATGGTGTGACTGAACAAAAATGTGAAATTATTCTGTTAGAGTGTGTGTTCAGCATATATTGTTTACATTATCAAATTGTTATGTATAAAACTAAAAGTATGGAGTGGATATTTTATGCACGCTTTTTTTTAAAAACGATAGCTTTGGTTTGTCGTAAAGTTGTATGGAGTATTTCTTCTTAATAGTTTTTTAATTTCCAAAGCTGAGTTGAACTGATTTGTTGAACACCTGGGGCCTCAATTACAATAGAATGGCACAGTGCTGTGTCATTCTAAAAGTGCAGGAATGCGCTGTATTTACAAGAATACAGTGCATTTCTGTACTGACCCCTGTGCCGCCCTAATAAAGCAGCCTAGTGCCAATGCAGGCACGGGTGCCTGCATTGCGGGGATGACTGATTTTGTGCAGGAAGGGACACCTTTCTGAACAAAATCAATAAATGGAGGCGATTTCCTCCTTCTATGTGTGCAGCAGTATGCACCATGAAGTACATATAGAAATAGGAAAAAACAAGGAGAAATAAGGGATGGTGTTAGAATCTGACACATTCCCAGGTTTAAAATTCCTCGTGAATCTGGGAATGCTTCACATTCCATGGTTGTTGCAGGGCACACCCACAGCAACACCCATGGAAAGCCCCTTCCATGCAACAAAACAAGTAACCTCTCCTGCGGGCCAAACAACCAATGGATTCTTAAGTGAGATTGTGTCTGCCAATCAAGTCTTTGCAAGAGTTTCTCAAACCGAGGCTCCACTTGTTAAATATGGCCACGAGAGCAGTGGCGCTCCATTTTCTATGCGAGTACACTGCAGTCGATCTACCACTGTTCCCCTCTCCCTTTAAGCACTAGATCAGCAGGAGAAGCCATTTGTATATGTCTTTTAATCGAACTCAGCGTGTAGGGTACCAGAATCCTATTAATGTAAATAATCATGTAAAGTGTAATGAGGGGCGTAAATACAATTAACATTTGAGATAAAACAAATGGCTCCCAGGGAGAGAAGGTGGGAAAGAATACTTCCTAAGAGACTCGTGTCAGGGAGGAATGTTCTTATTCAGTGAGCATCTGGGGATGACCTTGTTAAGTATTACACGGTCTATATGATAAACTACCTCTACGTCTGCCTGTCGTAAAATATTGCCGAAGGTGTTGCTGCTTTTGACAGTAACTTTGGAGAACGTTCAGTAGCTTTATGTACAAAAGATTATTGTCTGTCCTCAAAGTCGCTAAATCCTACTAGTCTCTGTGGTTCCGAGCAATGTATAAATTGTACGCTTCCTTCCTTTTTTTCCCCATATGGCTACACCTCAAACCAGATTAGCTAAATGTTTTTGTCAGCTCTTGTGTGACGCGAAGTGACAAAAATCAGTGCTATTATCAACTATTTAGCACAAAAAGGGCATATTTACAAAGAACTGGTACAGCGTGGCGCTGCAGCAAATTTTGCAGTGCAGTGCTGCGTCATTTAAAAACACAGGGATGTGCTGTATTTACAACAATATGGCACACCCCTATGTTCCCATGTGCTGCTTCTAAAATAGCTGCCTAGAACCAACACAGACACTCTTGCGCCGTAGTGCAAGGGTGCCTGTGTTGCAGGGAATTATTGTTTATGTGCAGGAAGAGTGTTTTGCTCTTTCTATGTGTGCTGCAGAATGCCTCACGCCTAAAAAAGAAAAAAAGAGACGAAATAAAAGTATTTTTCCTCATTGTGCCATTCTAATGCTTGCTTTTGCATGGCATTAGTTGTTGGCACTGCTTCAGATTTACAAAACTTTGTCAATCTGGAGCAGCGTCAAAAAGCAATGGGTGCTTTGTGGTGGAACGCACACAGCAACACCCATTGTACAACCCTTTCACATAGATGTGTAAAAGGGTGCCATATTTACAAAGCGCTGTTAAGCCACATACAGCCTTATTCATGAACCCGAAATCGGCTCGCAAAGGGCCAGATTCTGAGAATCTGGCCCTTTGCGAGTGCGGTTTTTTCATTTGGGATTCATCAATTTTGCGAGGAATTACATTTAAGGAATCTCTATTTGAGATTCCTTAAATGCAATTCATCATCCAATTTTTTTTTGCGAATTCGCAATTTCTGGCCGCAATTTACCGCGAGGTCAGACCTCGTGGTAAATTGCGAAAACTCAGAAAAATGCATTTAAATGCATTTTTCTGAGTTGCATGTTACACACACACATGTCCTTTGGACATGTGTGTGTGCAACACCTGTGTAAAATTTCATTTGAGGGGTGCTACAGGGTGTCCTTTGGACACCCCTGGCACCCTTCAAATTGCTATCTTATTTGCGATTAGCAAATTGCTAATCGCAAATAAGGAATACTCCCCATTCATTCCTATGGGCCTTTTGGCCCATAGGAATGAATGGGGAGTTATTCCTTATTTGCGATTAGCAATTTGCTAATCGCAAATAAGGAATATGTAGGAATCGAATTTCTTTATGCAATTTCTACATGAATCCCGTTTTGCAAGTCCTTAATAGCGATTCGCTATGAATCGCTATTAGGGGCTCGCAAAACGGGAGAATGATGAATCAGGCTGATAAAGTAGCTTAACACTGCTTTGCAAATATGGAGCAGTGCATTGCAACACCATAACGTCGGTAAAAGAGACATTCCGGTGGAGCAATCTCCTTGTAAATATGCCCCACAATGTGTTGTAAGGGTCTGGGTTGAAAATGTAAAAGTGTATTTAATACAGACGTTTTGAGGAGGAGCCAATGCAAATAGCAGGGAAACACATTTAAAAACAACATATTAATGTGGCTCACAAGCATGCAGAGAAGCGCAAAAGACCAGTTTCTTGAGAAACAAAATAGTTCGTCGAAGCAGGTGCTTAAGTGTGGGAAATGTCACTAACACCTTAAAAAAATGACAAAACAACACTTCCTCCACTGGTAAACGAGCCTGTGGTTGTTTTTCTGGGACACTGATAGCTCTTACTTGCACTTGCTAAAAGAAAGGGAAAGAGGCAGAAGAACATTTTCCGGGTGAGTGTCACACTCTTTGAGAAACACAATGCCGACATGAGCACAGACTACAGGCAGGGCTTTAAGTGGGCTGGGTCTCAAGGGGTCTGAGCACCGACAGTTTTAAAAAGGGGGTCTCGAAACGGGTCTCTATCGGGCTCTGTTTTGAGCCCTGGCACAGGCGGTCCGTGTTTTTTTCCGGACTGCAGTGCGGTCGCTGCAGTCCGGAAAAAAGTGCCAGGGCGCAAAACAGCCCGATAGAGACCCATTTGGAGACAGCAGGCACATCGATGTGCGCTGCTCACTTATGGAGAAGTTACGGCATGACGTCATGCCAGGCGAGCGTTGTGGGGGAAGGGACATCCTTTAAAGAGTCATTTTCTTTATGGATTTCCCTTCTACTTTCTGAAGGGCAGGAGCAACAACATTGTGGTAGGGTCAGCAGGGCTTTAATTGAAAGCTTTTTCAATGTTATATGTAACAAGCCATAGTTGCAGTTTATTTATCTTATGCAACTAATAACTATTGACAAAGTCAATAATCCTTACTTGTTGTAGGTACGATTTTACTTGGTGTATCATATATCTGGATGCAATGACCGAAACAGCAAAATACAAGTTGGGCGGCACACTATGCTAAACACAGATTTTTAGCGTAAGTGTTTTAAAGCCACGCCCCTAATTACACTGGCCACGCCCCTTTGAGAGACCCCCCAGTTTTTTCATCCCACTTAAAGCCCTGACTACAGGTTTAACAATTACATGATTATGGTCCTGCTTTGTTTAAATTGGGCCTTCACTGGAGCCCACTACATGCATGTCACATGCCATTCAAGCATATGGCTGAGATACCCGCCACCCCCTCTCAACACAATCCCCAAGAATTGGGAAACCGGAAACAGTTCTTGAACTTTTGGAAGGCGGGAAGGGAGTTACCCTTCCCGGCCGTATTTATTAAAATATGAAACAAAATTAAAACATTAAAATAACAGTTTCATATTATGTACAATTTCATTTCCACATTACGATGTTTGGCTAACCTTAACAGATCTCTAATACAAAGGTTCTCCTAGCCGAACTAACATCCTACAAAACATTTGACTTGAAATTGTACATCCTAACGTTAAGGGCCAACGGCAAGGTCGTAACCGGTGTCAGATCCCTAAACCAGAAATACCCCCCTCACTTGTGAGAGGAGCGACCGCACAGAGGCGTACCTCAAGTGCATCTACCAATTTCCCTTTGTACTTGACGGGGGCCCCAATAAACTCGACGCCATTTAACGGTCGTTCGAGGACTCGTGTGAGGTGTCTAAAAGGTAGCGTAAACCCCCTCCCGCACCCCACACAACTTACCCATCTGCCGTCGCAGATGTCCTGGCCCCGGGAAATTCCCCAGGAGGGGCAGTAGCCCCTCCTATCCAGGAAGGGGCCTTGACCACCTTTCCTTTCCTTCCGGCGGCCTCTCCTTAGACAGGACCGCCTCCCCGTTGAGGGGCCAATTGGCCACCTCCCCCGAGCGCTCCCATCCGTAATGGGTGACGCCCCCTCATAGGGATCTTCGAATTACTGCTCACCGATCATGACCTTACCGCCCGACCAAAATAAATACGACAATTCTACCTAAGGTACTAAGATTACAAAGCAAACATCATTTTACCAAGCGTAAATACTGATCAATCCTTGTTCCAAATTACTTTATTTGCAAAACATACTGAAAATAACCAATCTTTATTGCATCTTAAGAAATTTCACGACAATCATCACAACCTGTTAGAAAACAGAGAAAAACAAAAAACATGCTATATCAACTGTATTCACAACGAATCGCTGTCCTCAGGGGCTGGTGGGTGGGTCAAAATTGCTCTTCGTTCCGTCTCGAGCTCACGTGCAGCGGGGAGGTGCAGCTTCAGAGCACAGGAACAAGAGGATGCTTTCTTGGCTTCCGCTCCTTTTATCCGTCTTCAGGGTGGGCGTAAACCCGCCCCGCCTGCCTCCGAGGGCGTGGCCGGCCGCGTCGGTGTCTAGGCCAGCCCACTCTAGGGCGGGAAAAAGGCGCGCCCCGGCTACGCCGCTTCGGGCATACCAGCCGAGACTCGCCTCCCGCCCAAGATGGCTTCCCGGGGGGATCGTGGTACTCCACCATACGTTCGGGGGGACCGAATGGTCGCCCCTTTCCATATGGCTGAGATACCCGCCACCCACTCTCAACACAATCCCCAAGAATTGGGAAACCGGAAACAGTTCTTGAACTTTTGGAAGGCGGGAAGGGAGTTACCCTTCCCGGCCGTATTTATTAAAATATGAAACAAAATTAAAACATTAAAATAACAGTTTCATATTATGTACAATTTCATTTCCACATTACGATGTTTGGCTAACCTTAACAGATCTCTAATACAAAGGTTCTCCTAGCCGAACTAACATCCTACAAAACATTTGACTTGAAATTGTACATCCTAACGTTAAGGGCCAACGGCAAGGTCGTAACCGGTGTCAGATCCCTAAACCAGAAATACCCCCCTCACTTGTGAGAGGAGCGACCGCACAGAGGCGTACCTCAAGTGCATCTACCAATTTCCCTTTGTACTTGACGGGGGCCCCAATAAACTCGACGCCATTTAACGGTCGTTCGAGGACTCGTGTGAGGTGTCTAAAAGGTAGCGTAAACCCCCTCCCGCACCCCACACAACTTACCCATCTGCCGTCGCAGATGTCCTGGCCCCGGGAAATTCCCCAGGAGGGGCAGTAGCCCCTCCTATCCAGGAAGGGGCCTTGACCACCTTTCCTTTCCTTCCGGCGGCCTCTCCTTAGACAGGACCGCCTCCCCGTTGAGGGGCCAATTGGCCACCTCCCCCGAGCGCTCCCATCCGTAATGGGTGACGCCCCCTCATAGGGATCTTCGAATTACTGCTCACCGATCATGACCTTACCGCCACAGGCCGGATAGTTGACCGGCTATCCGGACCCCCCACAAAACACTCCTACCTAAAGGTCATGCTGTAAACCCCTCAACCAGGCTATGAAGTCTCCTATGAGTAACTCGTTCCCCACCCGGGACAAATGAACACCGTCCCCCAAATACATACTGTCCCCTTTGATACAACCATGCGAAACAGAATGCAGTGTATTTGAACGAAACAATCTACTCACTTTGTTATTTATCTTTCTTACTGAATGATTCAGTGCAGTAACCGAAATAGCCCCCCGCCACACTTTCCGTGGGATCATATGGGACCATGCAATCGTGCACCCTGGAACTCTTCTTGCCAACCAACTTACTGTGGAAAGCATTGCCTCGAGAAGAAGTCGTCTACCAGTGGCCACCAGATCGTTACCCCCAAGATGGACTATGATTATAGACGGCGGTGACCTCGTCCGCTCTAACAAACCCTCAAAAAAGATTTGAAACTGGTCAATACAGAGCCCGCCCTTTCCGTAGAAGGACACCCTGTACCCGTATTCCCCAGCCATGTGACTCATATCACCTGCTTTGAATACGTCCGCGGCACGCCTCACATATGAGTGGCCCACGACCCACACCTCCTTATTCGCAGACGGTGATTTCTGACCGCTGGTCCCCAGGAGTCGGGTCGACTGTACAGTCCGCCCCGCTTCGTAAGCTTGCGTAACTGAAAATCAAACAGAGACAAGAAGCGTGAGTATATCATTACAGCTTCACAACATGTGCAACCGCACATACCTTTTATAACAATTAGAGGACCAACGCCCCACACGTTTTACTTGCTCCACACTCAGACCCCTGGCTGTAGCCTCAGTAGCAGCCCCTATCCGAAAGGAATGGGTCCCGAACTCACCGGGGTTCAAGCCCGCGGCCGAAACAGACATCGCAAGCACCCTCCGGAACTGAAACCTCGTCAGTGGGGTGGCGTCAGCGTGTCTCAACAAGGTCCCCCCCCATGCTCCACCCTCTGCGCTAAATATTCCTCTACGCACGCAACAGGGCACATGGAAGACCCGGGGATCCTCTGAATGATTACGTAGTCCCCGATTGCACCCTGATCGGATTTGGACCTAACAAACGAGACCGTCATCGTCTCCTCCCTGACCTGAATGTGTTCCCGGCACAGTCCCCCCATCGTATCTCGCTTGTTCTTTGCCACTAATTCGCTTACCCGCATAGCCCCATGGAATGCTAGTGCAAATGCGGCTCGGAACAACACTGCTTCGTACTGGGATGAACACGTTGCCGGTAGTACGGACAATAACAGGGTCAACCTATCCAGACCTATCGGGTGCCTATCGTCTACTCTGCGACCCTCAAGGCGTTGCCACCCACGTAGCGCTTTCTGCACAACGAAAGACGCTGTCGGGTCCTGGATCCCATGAGCCTTTGCCATAAAGGAAATGGCGGCCCGATGCCTCTGGGCCGTAGCTACTGACTTGCCTGCCTGATGTAAAGAGAGCAGGAATCTCACCACAAACTCTTCCTGACCCCAAAGCTCCCCCCCGGCAGTACTCAAAAAGGCCCAATAGGAACGGAACGCCCCTTCATATGCCTTCCTCGTCCTGGGTGCTAAACTCTCTCCCACGAGGTTTTGTAGTTCGGGGCACCGAGAGACCAGAGAGCTTCGGGAAAGGGTGCCGCCACCGGGTCCGCTGTGGGCAGAAAACCCCAGAAGGCCTGCATACGGAAACGAGAAAGCGCATCAGCCGCTTGGTTCATCACCCCCGGCATGTGTCGCGCCCTAAACAGTACATTCAGTTGCATGCATAACAACACAATTTCCTTGAGCAGTCTCAGAATCAATTTGCATCGTGCTGCCTGACTATTGATACACTCAACCACGGTCATGTTATCAGACCAGAACACCACAGAGTGATCCCTAAACCCTTCAGGCCATGTTTTCAAAGCCACCAGAATAGGGAACAGTTCGAGAAAAGCAATGTTACTCGTCAACCCGCACTCATGCCACCATGACGGCCATTTTTGAGCCGACCATTGTGTACCCAATATGGCGCCAAAACCCATACTCCCCGCCGAATCTGTCCATAGCCCCAACTCCTCGGAAGACACCGCTGGTTTGTTCCAGACAATTCGACCATTGAAATCCGCCAGGAATGCAATCCAAATGCGCATGTCCTGGCGAACCTCTGCCGAGAGTCTCGTGCGATGATGTCCTTCCTTCAAGCCGACCATGGATTGTGCAATCGAGCGGGAAAAGGGGCGCGCCATCGGCATCACTCTTAGGGCAAAATTCAACTGACCCACCACCTGTTGCAATTGATGCAGGTTTACTTTCGTTGCACGAATACATGTCTCAAGGGATAACCTGAATTTTAACACTTTTTCCTTGGGTAATCGAAAACAACCTTCCACCGAGTCGAGCTCGATCCCCAGAAACTCGATCAAGGTCGAGGGACCCACAGTCTTACCTGGCGCCAATGGCACACCGAATTGATTCATTAGGACACAAAATTCATGTAAAGCCTGTCCACACTCAGAATCCCCGGCTGCCCCCAAAAACAGAAAGTCATCGAGATAGTGCATAACATGTTGAAAACCTGTCTTCCTTGTGAATACCCACTGCAGAAAACAACTGAACTTCTCGAAATAGGCACATGAAATCGAGCATCCCATTGGCATACATCTATCCATGTAATAGCGACCCTGAAACTGAAAACCAAGGAGACGCTGATCGTCTGGGTGTACCGGGAGCAACCGGAACGCTGACTCGATGTCCGATTTTGCCATCAGCGTCCCGGGCCCCAGGCGATTCAACATGGCAACGGCCTCATCAAAAGATGCGTACCGCACCGAACACACTTCCGGGTCTATCGCGTCATTCACGGAAAGACCACGTGGGGCTGACAAATTATGTATCAGCCGAAACTCACCCGGGTCCTTCTTGGGGACCACCCCCAGAGGAGAACAAACAAAGTTAGCAACCGGTGGCAAATCGAATGGACCGGCGACACGACCTCGAGTCACCTCTTTCCCAATCTTTACCTGCACCACCGCCGTGTGCTGTAAGACCGACATTTGATTCTTACAGTTTGGTACCCCCTGAAAATCCCCCACTGGGATGCGGAAACCATATGAAAACCCGTTTCGTAACACCCCAGCGGAAGCATGATCCGGGTATTCGCTGAGCCAAGGAATCATTGCCATGGTATCAATCGGGGTCGGTAAAGGCGCCCCTCGGACTATATTAGACCTGTTTGGCGCCTCCCTTACCACCGTTATCACCCGTTTTGGCTCTGCACATGGACTCAGGATGGGATGGCTGCCCGCACCCCCCACACTCATGTCTGAATTTGCATGACCCCTGGGGCCTAGTACATTTCCCTCTGTTAAAATTCCAACAGATCCCCCTTTTACCTGTGTTGCCACTCGGCTTCGAGTGGTACTCGTTACCTGCACCCGTCCGAAAGGGTGTCCCAGAGTTTTGGCGGGAAGATTCCCCCCCGTTACTCCCTACCAATGGCACCTTCAACATCCCTGTACTCTCCATTTTTTGCCATGACACGGAGTCGTAACAATCCCAAGTCAACAATGGGTTGTGTTCTTTAGCTTTTCTAAACAGATTGTCATAGCAGAACCACTGATTGCCCCCATATGCCACAGAATACTCCATAATACGCGACTGATAAATGGGTAACTCGGTCAACAACTCGGGCCTGCGCTCACCCATGATGGAAGTAAAAATGCCCCACGCTCTGCCCCAAGTACCAATGGTCTCGTCGACCTTAAAGGCGGCCATTTTAGCGCGCCAAACACTCGGATGCATGAGCTCCTTTTGACTCTTCACATGCTCAATCTCGTAATGGTCGGTAAGCAATGAAAACATGTTTACATATTTATCCGCCCAAATCAATTCCTTAATTTCTTGTGGGACGTGCTGGGCAATCTTCTCCCTTCGAGAAGGTACAGACCCCTCCCCCGCAATCGGCAATGGCCGCTTACCTGAAGTAGACCCCGCGCTTGTCGCCGAACTTGGGCCTGCTGTACTTCCAGCCGCCGAAACCTGCGGGGGAACAGAAGACGTTGCCTTCGCAGCCTCCCTAGATTCCCGCAATTGCCTCATTACTGTCCGGGCGTCGTCAGCCGTGGCGCCCTCGCTATCGTTTCCCAACCACGCTGCCAATTGTGCCGCTAACTCGGGGGGCATATCCTCCCTGTTCACGGGGGTGACCACCACAGGGATTGGATTCCCCTCTTTCGGCACCGGGATTGGCTCCTCTCGTGGGGTTTCGGGAACCGGGGTCTCTCCCCCAAGTGCTCCCCTTCTGGGCCTCTTGCTTTTTCCACCGGGGATTGATCCCTGCAAAGGCCGTTTCGGTCCTCCCTCCCCGTCCTTAGCCTCCACCTTTTTCTTCAGATCGGCTATCTCCTTCATGAGCATGCGGAGCATCTCCTCGGTACCGACCCGCTTTCCGACTTTCTTGGGCATTCTCAGACGGGATATCTGTAAGACAAAAGAAAGATTACGACGCTCAAAATTGCTCTTCGTTCCGTCTCGAGCTCACGTGCAGCGGGGAGGTGCAGCTTCAGAGCACAGGAACAAGAGGATGCTTTCTTGGCTTCCGCTCCTTTTATCCGTCTTCAGGGTGGGCGTAAACCCGCCCCCGCCTGCCTCCGAGGGCGTGGCCGGCCGCGTCGGTGTCTAGGCCAGCCCACTCTAGGGCGGGAAAAAGGCCCGCCCCGGCTACGCCGCTTCGGGCATACCAGCCGAGACTCGCCTCCCGCCCAAGATGGCTTCCCGGGGGGATCGTGGTACTCCACCATACGTTCGGGGGGACCGAATGGTCGCCCCTTTCCACGTGTGAAGCTCTTGGCGGTCCTCCCTCTACTTGCCCCTGGTTTATTCAAGAGCATATATGCAAAAATGAAAGGTCTGGTGGTATAGTGGACCAATGCACCCACTGTAGTTCCCTGTGTTAGACCTCATGGCCACAGGTTCAAATCTCAGTGGGTCCACTCAGCCTCTCATCCTTTCTGAGGTTGATAAACTGAGTACCCTTGCTTAATAATAAATATCTGTTATTCAGTGCGAAGATACCCCTTTTGGGGTGAACATAGGCTTTACAAATAGACATGCTATGTTTAAAAATGGTATGTGTTGCAGAGCACACTCTAAACATTCCTAACATCTGTCTACCAGAGTATTTGAAGAACCGCAACCAAGCTCCTCAGTTTCACCAAAGTTGGTGCAGGACAGACATAGGTAAAGCAAGGCTTTTATCAATTAGCCCACCTCCCCAAACCCTGCATACATTTGAATTTGATCCCACCAGACGACACCACCACTTAGATCCAAATAGAAAGCATACATAGTTTGTTCATCACGTGTAGGACGCCTGCGGGTATTTGTTGCGCTTTATAAATGCCAATAAATAAATAAATAAATAAAAATAAGCCATATTTGACAACGAATACTGGGGCATATTACCAAGCAATAGCGATAATTATCGCTATTGCTTGGTTAGAGACAAACATTTACCGCTGAGCTGCAGCGATTTTTATCGCAAATAAACCTTGGTATTACCGCAAATGCAATAAAAATCGGCCGCAATGCATGAATATCGCTGAAAAGTCAGCGATATTCATGCATTACCGAGCTAATGCTCTTAGCCATGTTATCCACCTCCCATTGGATAACATGGCTAAGAACTGCTCAGGGCAGGTGTTAGCTTTTGGAGATATTCACGCTTAGCGCGAATATCTCCAAAAGTTGGTAATAGGAGATAGAGATGTTAGCGACTGTTTCCAGTCGCTAACATCTTGGCACGCCCACTTTGCATGTCATTAGTGATAAATATCACTGACATGCAAAGTGGGGCCCAAGATGGTCGCTATCTCCTACTAGCTGTCGCTAACTGGTGTTAGCGACAGCTAGCTAATAGGGAGATCATTTTATCTCCGCTTTCTTGGCTCGGTGCCCACTCTGATCAGCGATCACACTCGGCAACTCTGGGCATTAGCTTGCCTCATCTTCACTAATGGCCCCACCAGACCGCCGGGGATGCCTGGTCTCACCCTGGAGATACCCATTAAGGGACCATCTCTCAGGGAAGCCAGGAAGGGTTTCGCAGCGGTCGAAGCGCCTTGGGACCCTCCGGGTAAGTAGTGCGCTATATAAATGCCTATACATTTACATTTACATTTACATCTTCCGACACTCCAAATAAATCAACAGTTTGGGAGCAAGGTGTATGGAGGTGGAGTACTCCTTAGTAAGAGGATATGGAATCTAACAGTCTCACTGAAAATGGCATGTCCATTTGATCATGATTAGGAGACTTGCTGGCATTATTAGATAAATGTATGTTCTCCATAATTGACACGTTGTGAGGAGAGTGGTTTATTATATGGTGTGGTTGTGTGACCTCACCGTTTAATAAAGGTACAAATACGTATTTGGTCCAGTCAGGTATGTTTAAAAAATCTTAGCTCAACCTTTGGGTAGCTGTGACTCTGAGCAGTCAGGCTTTATCACAGGAACACGTGTAAAGCATTAAGAAGCACCAAAACAGTTGAATGAGAAGATAGCACAACACAATCAAAATCCTACACCAATTTATACAAATAGGTTGCATTTTAACTTTCAATGGAAATGTCATTTACAATAGTCCACAGAACTTAGGAGAATTTTAAAGGAATAAGAAATCACAGACTTTCACTCAGTGCAATCAATCATTGTAATATACAGCGACTTGTGGTTTAGTGTTACCCGCAACATATAATTTGGAAATGGCTATAATGGCACTCTTTTGGCAACCAACTCATCAGGTAGCCAGTCTCTAAGACCAACCAGACACTGGACACCTTTGGGCAACAATGTAGCTAGTTTCTAAATGTGCCATTTGTTCAAATGTTACATTAAATTTGATTTGAGCACCAAGTCGGGTTTAATGCAATGATTCAGTAGTCCTATTCTGAAATTAGCACTGCTGAGTTGTCAGCATGTAACTCTGCATTCGCCATTGTGCAGTAAAAACAACAATGTGGGATTTTTACTGTCAGGACATGTAAAAACACATGTCCTACTTTTTATTATACAGCAACCTACCCCAGTGCTCATTAGGCCTACTTTAGGGGTAACTCACATATATTAGAAAATAAGTTTTGGGCTTTGCCAGTACTTTGAATGGCAAAGTTAGGTTAGCAGTTTCGAAACCTCTCTGGTAGCCAGCAAGGGTGGGTTGGGAGTCATGCTTTGCAATGACAGCAGCACGCCCAATTGAAAAATATTGTGGCTTGATCAGGGGTGGTTATGGAGAGAAGAAAGAAAATAGCATTGTGTATTGATGCACCTGTTAGCCAACTGTGCATATGTTTGTCTTTGTGTGACCATACTGTCTACATTTCACATTTGATTGAAATAAGATGTAATGCCTCTTTGAAACCTGAAATAATATTTGTCCAACATATCTACTATGATGCTCAAAAATATCTGTCATTTGTTCTCCGTTGAGAGGGATTTTGAATCTTTTCATTGGTTATGCAATGGAGAGGAATAATGAAATTCAACTTCAGCCATTACATTTTGTTGGGCCCCAGGTGTTCATAGATGAACCTTTGAACATGTCAACATATCAAAGGCAAACATCTATTGACCTTTGTCACTGTTAGTAACACTTATATGAAGCTACTGCTCCTGTATTATCATCTAACATGATTGATAACAAGCAACCTGTGTAAGCTGAATGTCATCTCATACTGAAGGTGATCAGGACTATGCATAGATAAAGACACCATGGGCTGTACCCTGGGTCCTAATGCCGTTTGCTAAGCAAAAAGCCAGAAGAGGGACTCTACAATGTTGATATTTGAAGATCAAGATAAATCATAGATGATGCAGAACTAATGTCATGATGCAAGTACTGTTTGTGCCAAAGTGAATACATTGCTGTTTGAAGAGGATAAACCCGATTGCAGTGCCAGTACAGACAAGGACCTTATCCCAAGCTCAAAATCGAATTTACACAAAGATCACAGATGCAAAATGAGCAGGTGGTAAATGTATGCAGAGGCCTATGGGACCTCAGCATGGGCTGAAGGTGGATGATGGGATTCGAGGAGGAAATGGAAATTTCTGACACTCCCCCATCAGAAACAAACATGCAATGAGACTTGGCTACTGTCTCAGCCAAAGCCTCAAGCGATTTTACCATGCAGACTTAGCACATGGTAAAACTGAGTCTGATTCTCACACAACCCAGAAAAACTAGGTCTGGAAACACCTATCCACTTATAATCAGGCAGAGTTGAATTCGTGAATGGAGCTCCATGAATGAAAGCTACTCCACCTGATTTGCAAT
The DNA here is from genome assembly GCF_964263255.1 of Lissotriton vulgaris. Lineage (NCBI taxonomy): Eukaryota > Metazoa > Chordata > Amphibia > Caudata > Salamandridae > Lissotriton > Lissotriton vulgaris. The sequence continues at coordinate 824,295,148 of NC_141685.1, read as the reverse complement.
AAAATGTATGGTAGGTAAAATCATAAATGGTTGAATATATTAGGTGAGCATTTCCAAACTACAAATCCTCACATACAAAATAATGCTGTCCACATTTCTTGTAATGGCTAGCCTCTGCATGTTGGGAACGTAGTGTGCTAAAGTTTAAACCAGCATGTACACATTTTAACTTTTGCAAACTATGAACCTCCAATCACCCAAAGATTACATGACATATTTAACTTAGAAATTATTTCTTAAGGAATGTAAGTAATCCTTATTTGCAGAAAAGGGACAAAAGTAACTCTAGTGGTATAAATGTAATTTATTTTGTCAACAATAAAATATGAATTATTATTGGCCTACCCCATCATTTGTACAATGCATTAAATGCTTTTTTATTCCAGACTCCTCATTTTAGGGCCTAGACCTGAGTCTTTCCGACATCGGTCAGGATCCATAACCGACCGACCTGCTGTGGTCAGTTATGGCCCTGCTAGTACAATGTGACCTAACCCTGTTCGGTCGCATTCGTATGGTTCTCAATGCAAGCATGCATTCTGACCAGAAAGCATGCTTGCATTGTGAAATGCAGGGGTGCATCTCATCCCAGCACCCTGTGGCCGGCACCCCAAGGTGCCTGCCACCGGGTGTAGGGATCAACGGAGAAGCACCATAAGTGCCCCCAGGCCACCATTCGGCCGCCTCACACCCATGGGGGGCCCCAGAAACAGTTTCAGACTGCCTTTTTGTGCCGGACACTCCCTCGGTCGTGAAGAGGTGACCAGGGAGTACTGGAGGATTTCCGGATGGCAGACAGGCTCTCCGAGCCCGTAGTAGACCATCCGGAAATCCAAGTCAGATTTCTTCCCGACCGAGCCCTTCGGAATGGCTCGGTCAGGAATGGCTCGGTCAGAAAGGAATCCGTCCGACACTTACCGATTCGGTCGGAATCGGCCCCTGTGTGTTACTGTACATCAACTATTTACTGTGTAAATACTTCTTGTGAGTGAAATTACATAAATCTTTAAAACCACAATTCTGCAGTCCCTGTATACATTTAAGGGACAGCCCAATGCATATTATCAAGCTGGGTCCATAAAGAGATAGTCCACTTTCACTGTAGCTGTTTTCTAATGTTAATATGCAGAACATCTCTGATGCAGAACATCAGAGGTGATTAGCCTGGCAGTCCTAAAGTCATTTGTTCTTTTCCAGTGGTTAGCTTGGACTCCTCCTAATATATAGTTGGCACATTTCTGTAAACTTGTCAGCTATAATTTAAGTGTTGTCTTGACTTCCATATTTCCGACTGTCTGACAATATTTAAGGGGCAATCATTCTGGGAACTCTTTGTCCTGATGAAGGCAGTAGACACTTTTGGGGCATGAAGGATTTGCCGAAATACGATGACAAAAGTATCATGGAGCGGGTTCACACTCCTTTGTACAGTCCTGAGGAGGCTGTAGACAGATTGGCTGAAAAGCGTTGACTACATATTAACAGGAGTTCACACTGACAGTTGTAAAAGAACAATTGACTTATGGTCTGCCTGCCTAAACACCTTGGATGTTATGCATTTTAACATTAGGCAATGGCTACAGCAAAGGTGGACTATTTTATGATGGACCCAGCTTGACCATATGCATCGGGTTGTCCATTTATCAGTATGCAAGGACAGGATGACTCTGGTTTTATAGATTTTTATACTTTAACACGGAAGACATATTTACACAGTTAATTGCTGATATACAGTAACAATAAATGAGGTGTTTGGATTACAAATGGTATTAATGCATTGTACAAATGATGGTGTTGGCCAATAATAATTCATGTATTATTCCTGAGTAAAGAAATTACATTTATCCCACTAAAAATACTGTTGTCCCTTTTCTACATAACTACCCCAAAACCCAAGAGGGGTTTTTGCGTCCTGCCCCCTCCCAGAACTATCTAATCCCTTTTGCAGCAGCAGACCAAAACTCCACTAAAACAATATGAAAACAGTTTTCCCATCTTAATATAGAGAAGGTGTGAAGCCTTTTTTCAATGTTAGAAAATTAACCACCTTCAACCATGTGTTGTCATCCAAGAAATTTCTCAAGTTTAAGCAATTTGAAACATTCCATAAATTGAGACAAGCTAAAACCAGATATTGATTGCTTTGAGCTTTTAAAGGTTCAAGAATCCAGTAGAGGGAATCTCAATATTTAGCATGGTCAAGAGAAAGTGCTTGGTTCTTATGAGGTTTATGGAATTGTCAATACTTTGAGAGAACATGTTCTCTTTAACCAGTTCCATGGGAAATTACTGTCCTTTCACTCGAACATACTTCTTAGATATGAAAATGATGACGTGTTTATCCCCACTGTAGTGGAAGGAGATTTAATGGATGTCTTCATCAATTCTAAGATCATTTGTTTTTTTGTATTGCCTGTGTATGGCGCAATCTAAACAACTGTATACAATGGTTAACATATGAATCTGGGTGAGTTTCAGTAAATTCTTCTGCAAGCCCAAAAGTCTCTGCTGCCTTTACACTACATTCATTGATTACAAATAGCACATACATCCATACATCCATACATAAATCTTCTACTGTCCTGGTGTGTCAGAGCCTCTGGATTGACTCTTTCAAAGAGGTCTGTTCAAAAGACAGCTTTTTTGATTGGAGTGTGCTTCAATGTGATAGGCAGTTGCTTCTCCAGACTTGTGACTCATTTTAAACCATATCCGAATGTATGACAGTCAACTTGCTCCTCCCTGTATAAATGATGAGTTGAAACCTCTATATCAAATTTTCTTTGAGAATGGACGTATTTAACATTTCCACTGTATATATCCGCAAATAAACAAACATGCAACAAACAACTATGTACAGATCTCTCCGTTCTTTGATATGCTCCAATCCATAGGCAATAATGGATCTTACCATCATAAGAAAACACACTAATATGTGGAAACACTTAAACACACTCTGGACCACAAACATCACATCATCAAAAGTTAAAGTTTAACACTGTCATGACACACACACTCTTGGTATAGTCATGTGATCAAGCCCCTGTGAACACTTGCATGATAGATCCTATGGAAAAGGCATTGGAGAAAATGCTTTGGAATACATGTACAATCCATGAACACAGTCAAATTTGGTAACTGACCCAATACTGTCATGACAAATACATTGATGGTTACATATAAAGATGTATGAGTTTGTATTATACATTGACTCATACATACTGCTAGTCCATGCTTGCACTCACCATGTCCAAGGTGGGCAATGATGGAACAGTTCAGCGATGTTGGACACACATTTATGCTGCCTGTCTATAAAGTGACAATATCTTCTCACTGTCCTCAAGGTTGACAATTGAATTATATGCCACATTTTCTATTCACAAATGGGATAGAATTCCACAACACACAGTATATTCAGTGATCGGAATATATTACAGCATCATCTGTAATATATTAGCATGATATATATTCAAATCATTTCATAGTCAATCAATCAAAGTAAGCTTTATTCATTTTTTTTAAACATATAAGCAGAACACCATGAAACAATACATCAGCTAAAATCTGATCATAAATAAATACAAATAACAATTAACATTCAATGTAAAAAGTGAGAGTCAACATTCATCACAAAGGACTTTTCTCATTAACTGATAGGTCCAGCGCCTCAATAAAGTTAGCAAAGGAGTTCAACAGAGACCCCAGGACCCTCGCAGTTTTGGACATTAGATCTTCATCATCCGTGTATAATGACACCAGCAGACAACGGGACCCCACTTGTGGGCAATCTGCTTTTGTGACAACCAAGGCCTGCTCCAATTTATTAATGTACATATTAAGCAGTAAAGGGCCCAAAATACAACCCGGTTGTACTCCTCTTTTAATGTGGAATCATCGTGAACAATTTAGATCTTTAGAGTAGCATGCTGAGGTCATGGTGTCCCTGTGAAGATCTCCTGAAAACAGGACAATGTCCCAATCCACCCCCATGGATAACATAATCTATAAAAGTTTTGCTTAATTGACCTGGTCCAACGTATATGTAAGGTCCATTAATGCTAAATGAACAGAACCGGGACGTGCAACAGTGTATTTCCTCAGGAGGGAATACAGGTTCAAACACTGATCCACTGCTGACCTACTTGAGCGAAAGCCATATTGGATTTTAGATTAAAACATTATCTTCATCAGCTCACACAAAAAGTCTGTCCATAATGATGCGCCCCAAAAACCTTGACCGACGAATTTAACAAGGAAATGGACCATTAACAATAAGGGCTGTTCTTCGCCCCCTTTTCAAAGACGATTACAATAATGGATGATGCCCATGTCTGTGGGGGGCCTACTACCACTGCTGCATTATTAAGGATGGTCAAAACTGGGACCCAAACCACAAAAGCATTTACATAAAGATCAGGAGAAATACCATTGGGGCCTGGAGCCTTGTTCTTAGATAGCCCCATAATATCCTTCTTGACTTCCTCAAGAGAGAATGTCAAAACGACTGACGCTTCCATCTTGCCCTCACCTCCGCAATTGCCAGCAGGAAATGAGTAATAGGATTCCTCAAAATAAACCACCCAGTAGTCTTCGGTAAGATATGACTCCAGGGATGAAGCAGCTTTGTTACAATTAAGGGACCATTAATTATACCCCAACATTTTGAAATGCATTTCAGAGTACTTACTTTAAACAAATCTATCAGGCCTCCTCCCACTCCTGTGTATACAGATTGTGACACTTACCTAAAAGAGAATCTCTAGGCTTAACACCCAAAGCTCTCTAAAGAGTCCTTAATACCTGGGAGCATCCTTTATCAAAGCACTTCCGGTACACAGGCACTTTCAATGAACTAGATACTGCATAGTAAATCTCTGAAAAGGCCACCAAAGTATCACAAGGGTTAGTCCTATTAGACTTGTGTTAGACTTGGCATCTTTGGCGTGATTTCCCCTGACCTTTTGCCTCTACCTCCAGTATTTTTGAAGCTGTGCTGGCTTTTGTTTTTTCTGGCTTCGATGCTTTAAATACTTTGCCACTGCTGATCCATGTTAAAGTGCAAGTGCACCGTGTATACATTGTTATTACAATTGGCTCTCCCTAATTGGCATATTTGATTTACTGGTAGGTCCCTAGTAAAGTGCACTGAGTGTGCCAGGGCCTGCGAGTCCAATGCTACTAGTGGGCCTGCTGCACTGATTGTGTCACCCACCTAGGTAGCCCTGCAAATGGAACTCAGATTTGCCACTGTAGTGACTTTGCACAGTTTTGAACTGCCATGTGAACCTGGCAAGTGCACCCACTTGCCAGGCCCTAACCTTCTCTTTGCTAATATGTAAGGCACCCCTCTGGCAGGCCCAAGGTACCTCCCCCACCCCCTCGGGCATGGTGCAGTTTATATGAAAGGTAGGACATGTACTGGTATGTGTGACATGTCCTAATAGTGAAATACTGCCAATTTAGTTTTTCACTATTGAAAGGCTATCTATCTAATAGGATAACATGGGAGATACTGTGTAACATCTTACAAGTATAATTTCCCATTGGGACAAGATAAAGGAATAATGTTTAAGTTCTCTGAACTCAGAATTTAATAAAACATCTTTTTTTTTTTAAACTGTTTATTTGCAGGATAGTAAAATTGCACAATCGTTACAGTACATGCAGTCACTTGTCTTACATCCCATTGAAATACATCAGTTGTACCGTTCTCGCTCATATTACCTTTTCCTATTTTCAACCTGTTACACTATTCCCAACTCTACCCCCCAACCCCCTCCCCTCCCAGTATCCCTCCCCCGGCACTCCTATTCAGGCATAGTATGGGTTCAGACATGACGGTACAGTATGTACCCTATTCCTTGTTAATCCACCCCTTTGTCGCAATGCCATGCAGGTCTATATAAAGGGCATCACAGCCCTATTTGAGTTCTTCCTGTGCAGTGCACCTGTGTCCTTGTATGGGTCACTGTCACGTGACATTCGGGTATTCAGGGGAGTCCAATGAAGCGGTGACCCCAAAGCAATCAGCTCATCTCAATCACTCAAAGACGACCCCGCAGAGGTAGCATCCTCATCCAACATTTCAAAAGATAACATAATAGTGTTCCATTCGAGGGATATAGGAATCCTTCTCAAGCCTTTACGCTCTTCGGTCTGTATTGCCATTCCCTCCGCCTTGCCCCACCTCACCACCTCCGCCTTCCACATCTCCGGGTCAGGGGGCCTGCTCGACTTCCACCTCATTGTAATGGTACATTTTGCCAGTAGCGTTGCTAGGTCAACAAACCTTGTGGCCACACTTTTCTTGCGTTCTGCAGGTCCCAGTCCCAGTAAGCTAGAGGATATAGTGTTGTGTTGTCTGTTGGGGGACACCCTGTGTAAGGCGGTGTGTACCGTTGCCCAAAAATAACCTAATTTCGGGCATTCCCATAACATGTGTATTATCCTCGCATCTTCCATGCCACACCGGGGGCATGAATCCAGTGTGTTGGGGAACATTACGTGCAATCGGTGGGGTGTGAGGTATGCGCGGTGTAGGATCATGAGTTGGATGAATTTAAATTTTGGGTTCCGCAAGACTTTCCTGGGGTATGCAAGGGCCCGCTCCCACTCTTTGTCTCGAAACACTCGACCTGCATCCCTCTCCCACGCCTCGCGCAGTGGCTGCAACGATACCGCCCTCCCTTCACGTATACCACTTGTAATCCATTTTGTTAAATGGCTCCCTGTACCCATCAGGTATTGCATCGTGTGTAGTGGATTTGTATTTGGTTCTATGCCGTCTGGTGCCCAGTGCCGTGTGATGTAGTCGCGCACCCCTGCATGTAGTAAGAACATTCCCCCAGGCGTGTGGTGCACCGTGCAAAAGTCCTCACAGGACATCATATGTCCATCACTAAATAGGTCGCCCACCTGTGTTACCCCGGCATCAGTCCACGTAGCGAGTGCCCTGGTAGACAATATGCTTGTCCCCAGCGGGATCCCCAGCAGTGGTATCGTTAGGGCATAGGAAGAGGCAGGGGACGAGTATCGTACGGCCCGCCTCCAGCAGGTAATGGCCAACTTGAGCAGGGGGGGAGATTGCCCAGGGATCGCAGCGTTAGGCAGCAACAGGGTGTGTATGACTCCTCTTTCCCTATCCGCTTCGGACATGCCTATTTCATGCAGGTTGCGTCCCGCTAGCCAATAGGCCAACCATTGTAATTGGCATGCATAATAATATGCCAGGAAGTCCGGGACTCCCATCCCGCCAGCCGTTGTAGGCAGCTGTAGTTTCGCCAGGCTTATGCGCCGTCTGCCCCGTCCCCAGACCAGCTCCGTTAGCATGGTGTTCAAGGTTCGGAATACAGCAGCTGTCGCCAAGAAGGGCAAGTTCGTAAAGTAGTAAAGAAGTCTTGGGAGCACTACCATCTTAGAGATGGCCACCCTGCCCGCCACCGATAATGGCAGCGTGGTCCAGAATTGTACCTGCGACCTCAGAGCTGCCACAGCTTGGCCCAGATTACGGTCAAGCATATCTGCCGCCGTCCTATAGATCTGTATCCTCAGGTAGCGAAAGGTTGTTTCCGCCATTTCAAAACTGTGGGGCGGAAATGGTAAGGGGGCACTCGTGTCGAGGGCATTAAAGCAGTTCCAATACGACTTAGATTTGCTGATCGTGAGGCCGGAGAGTGCACTGAAGTCTTCAAAGAGCCCAGGGATGGGGTCCAGATCACCGTGCAGGTCTCTTAAATAAAGGAGGATGACGTCGGCGTAGGCCGACACCACATGAGTTACGCCTCCCCTCGTGATGCCCCTGTGTTGTGCTTGAAGCCTAAGCTTGCACAGCAGTGGCTCTAGCGCTAGTATAAACAATAGCGGGGATAGAGGGCAACCCTGCCTCGTACCCCTCGCTATGTCCAACTGTGGCGATATGCATCTGTTCGTGCGGACCCTAGCAGTGGGGTGAGTGTACAGTAATCGGATCCAATCAATAAAGCCAGCCGGGAACCCAAACCGTGCCAGTGCTGCAAACATATAATCCCACCGGAGTAAGTCAAATGCCTGACGCAAGTCCAATGAAATACAGCCCTCAGCTGACGTAGGTAAACGCTCGTGTAACATGAGCTAACTGAGCCTCATCAGATTCATCGCAGTGCTTCGACCGGGCACGAAACTGCACTGGTCCGGGTGGATCAGGCCCGGAATATGTTGTGCCAGTCTCAGTGCCAACACCTTGCTCAGCACCTTGTGATCGGTGTTTAATAGGGATAACGGTCTATAATTAGCTGGCCGTAAACAGTCCCTGCCCGGCTTATGCAATGAAACAATCAGGGCCTGCAGCGCGGACTGCGGTAACCCTTTGGTTTTCTTTGCCTCGTTAAACACCTCATATAGCCGCGGGGCCAACAGGTCAATGAACGCCCCGTAAAATTCTGCCGGTAGGCCATCGGTACCCGGGGTTTTGTTCCTCGGGAGTGCTCGTATTGCCTGCCTGATCTCCGCAACCGTTATGGGTTGCGCTAAGTCCTCACTCTGGGCCTGCTCTAGTCGCGGTAGTTCCAGTCCCGTCATGAACTCTTCAAATGCCTCGTCTGACATGTGTCGATGTGGGCCATACAGTGGCTCATAATAGACACGAAAGGCGGCATTTATACCGATCTGTGTCACAGCCAGCCTCCCAGTTTGGTCCAGAACCTCCAATATTGGAGTGGGGGCAGGGCTATCTCACAACAATCGGGCCAGCAAGGGCCCAGATTTGTCAGCATGGGCATGTTGTCTACATGTATATTCCTTGTAATCCAGGACACGCAGTTCCTCCAACAGCTCGGCGTGTTGAATGTGTGCCTCCTGCAAAGGTGTAAAAGGTACGTTCGTACCCGCAGCCTACCTCTCCAGCATGGCCAGGCTGCCCTCCACTGCGTTAAGCTTCTCTAAGACCAGGCGTCTCATGCCCGAGCGTGTGTTCATTGCCTCCCCCCTTATGGTCACCTTAAAGGCATCCCATTCGATCTGGCGCGTACTAGCCGTGCCACCATTAATATGGAAATGTTGCGTGATTGCCTCTGCTATGGTTGCCTTAAAAACAGTGTCTTCAAGCAGTTCCGGGGACATAAGCCATGTCGGTATCGGTGTGGGTATCGTGTCCCATCTCAGCGTGACTTCCACTGGGTTGTGGTCCGAAAGGGTCTTGCCCATGTGTTCTGAGGCCACTACCCCCCCCCACAGCAGTGTTGTGCTACAGAACATGTGATCTATTCTCGTATGTAGACCATGGGGAGGGGAGAATCAGGTGTACTCTCTATCCGTCAAGTGCGTGCATCGCCAAATACCCGCCAGCCCCCAGCCCATTGCCACTGCGAGAGTGCTTCAGCCTGCCTTCTACTTTCAGTAGCCTGCAGTGGTGGGTGCGATCTGTCCAGTGATACGTCTAGAACTGCATTAAAGTCCCCTCCAATAATCCACACACTCTCCGACCATTCAGTTAATACTCTGTTAAGCGCGGTCAAGAAAACCGGCTGACCCGTATTTGGCGCATACACGCTACCAAGCACAACAGGGGAACCATCCAACAACCCGCTTATGAGCACATACCTGCCCTCTGGGTCAATCCTTACATCCAGCATTTGAAAAGGGACAGAGTTCCTGATCCATATCGCCGCCCCCCGGGAGAACACTGAGTAAGTAGTAGCAAACAGCTGCCCCTTCCATTTCTTTAGCAGTTTCACACCTTCATCTCTATTCAAATGCGTCTCCTGTAAGTATGCCACAGCAACACGCCTTCTATTGAGCTGTGCCAACACCCTATGCCTTTTTTGGATTGAGTCCATGCCTCTTACATTCCAGGTGCACATTTTGTATTCACTAAGGGACCCCATGACTGTTAGCGACAATTATATTCAGCGTGTCCCACCCTATTCCAATTAGTCTTGCGAAGGTTTCCATGAGTGCCCTAATTACAAACAATCCCAAAACATCAAGGTCCCCATTCAAAGAACTATGAGGTCCAAACACTTGCACCCAACTGGGGTGCCAATTGAACAGAACCATTGCTGCGCCCTGGGGGTTGTGGGCCCGCTCTCCCTTGTCTGGGCCCCGCCGGAATCCCTGCGGCGTGCCCTGTCAGGTGTTCGTACCCCCAGCCCCAGTTGACCCGCCCAAAGTCTTACATGCAGTCTGTACATTACCAGTCGGAGTCTTCCGAAGTCCCTTTAAAGATCATTAGCTTCCTGTGCGGTTATTTTCGGAAACAGTTGCATGCTATCCGCAGAACCATAAATAAAGACAGGGCAACCCAATAATCCCCAAGGAACTGGGTGAATATGCAATATAGAAAAGGTACCTTGAGGAATTATTTCAAATGTTAATCAATATTTCTCATATGCCATCAATATGTGCATTCATTCAAATAAACATCGGAACCATGGTGACCATCATTGTTCTTTTATATTATATCTTATATACGAAAACAGTAAATAATTTGTAACAAATTAGGAAAGGCAACACAAACCACACTATTACAATCAATATCTTTTAGATAGTGTGTTATACTGTTGGTACTGTATGCATTATATACATATATACATATCGTGCTCCTGAAGCCTCAGTCAGCTCATGCAACAATCTATAAACATAAATGTTATGGTTCTTATTTGTAACCAAACAGTATACAAGCGTCGACGTTTCGGTCTTCACACAGCGATTTCCACCAAGACCATCCTCAGGACTGTATGTTGCTCAAAATATCTACAAAAATATACAATATGTACAGTATATTAGACCCCGTTCCTAATGTCCAATATAATTGATTGTCTGCTAACACTAACCGTCACCACACCCAGTGTGACTCCACATAAAAGACATTACTCACTATGTTCCACGTAGAGAAAACCTCAATCCTCATAGACTGATAGAAAAGTCTTAGCCATAGACCATCCAGTGTCAAATGTTCCTATGCAAACAAACATCCACATCTATAGTATGCGCATATGCCTACATTTTGCTACAACCATAGTCCAATATTAATAGTTCCCCATATCAAACTTTCATTCCGCTTACCTCCTCCAAAAGATAGAAACAATAGAGATTGGCTCATTCAATGTTCATGTTCATATTTATACCATTTTCGATTGGTGTGGTTCCAATCTAAAGTGCAAAAACGGGAATAGACTTCCATAAGTAAAGTGTAAAAACGGGAATTAAATTCCATAAGTTTATATCTGCGCTTGGATAAACTAGCAATAGCCCAGTAATCCGCTGTTCGTACTTACTTCCACACTTCACACCGAGCGGGATACCAATTTACTCCGTCTCGTGTAGCAAGCCGGCTTGTAATGGTAGCGGAAGAGACTACATCAAAGACACGGACTCCGCGCATGCCCAGATCAGGACGTCGCTATGGTCGATGAGGCGGCCATTGCTAAATGGTTTTAAAGCCTCCACTATACAACTGTACAGCAATTCCAATTGCGTGAAACCAACTATTATGAACCCGATATATGTCTAAAAAGTGCTTAAAATATATACAATATATACAATTTCATTCAGCAAACGTCTCATTTGAAACCAATTGTAGATAAGGAAGTCGGCCTTACAATAGGGACCAGTCTAAGACAACCACCATCCACAATAACGATTAAAGATTACACATTGCCATGCATTGATAACATAAGGGACATCATTACAGGGTTGCCAAGTTGTGCCATTCTACATATTGGTTCAGACCCTGAACCATCGTCCTGCACATCCATATCCATCTGTTTTCTTTAATGGTTAGCAGACGATCTACATTGGTCCTTCTTTTTGATCCCTTAATCACCTCTAGCACAAACCATTTCATGTCCTGTGGACCATGTAACTTTTCAACATAATGTTCTACTATGGGTGCTGTCAACACTTTGCATCTAATCCTAGATTGGTGCTGAGTTATTCTTTTTTTCACCTCTTGGGTTGTCTTCCCAATGTAAGCTAAGTTACATGGACATAATATACAATAAATGACGTTCTTAGTCAAACAATTTGAATGATGTCGCATCGTGAATTCTTTACCATTCAGTGTACATGATTTGGTCACAGCAGTTGTATCACAAGCTACACACTGTCCACATGGATAATGGCCCACTCTAGGTGTCAAACCCCATTGACTGTGTATGGTATTAACCCTTGGTTCTCTGTATGTTTTAACCAGGAAGTCACGCAAGTTCCTAGCCCTTTTGAACGCAAAGTATGGACATTTCAGCTGTAATTCACTCTTCTGTATAAGGTGCCAGTTTCTTGTCACAATCTTTTTAATTTCATTAGACTCAGTTCCAAAGGTGGTAACACATGCTATAGTATTATCTGCTTCCACTTTTTGTTTGTTTTGATCCAGAAGTGATGACCGGTCATAGTACCACGCTCGTTTGAGAGCTCTTTTCACCAATCTATTTGGATACTGTCTAGCCACCAGTTTCTGTTGTAGAATCTTAGCCTCCCTGAAATAATCCTCCCTTTTGGTACAGTTACGCTTGATTCTCAGGAACTGGCCAAAAGGGAGGTTGTCTCGTAGGTTCCTGGGGTGGTGGCTAGAATACTTCAAAAGCGTGTTACGTGCTGTCGGCTTCGTATACAGATTTACCACCAAGTTACCATTGTCATGTAGAATGTTTAAATCTAAAAAATTGATACTTTTGTTACTATATTCAATAGTAAATTTCAGGTTGTCATTTTGTTCATTTAACCATCTATGAAATGTTAATAGATGATCCTCGCTTCCTTCCCAAATTAGACAAACGTCATCTATATACCTAAGGTACTTCGTAATGTGTGTACCAAATGGGTTGTTATTGTGAATGTTTTTATTCTCAAAGTCTGCCACATACAAATTAGCTATGTCGGGAGCGAAAATCGCTCCCATCGCCACCCCCTTTCTTTGACCATAAAAGTCATCATTGAACAGGAAATAGTTGCACTCCAGAGCTATTTTGGCACATTGAATGACAAAGTCAACTGGTACTTGCATAGGGCGAATCTGTGTGTTTAGGATTTTTTCAATTATATCAACTGCTTCCCTCTGTGGGATATTGGAGTACAAACTCTCAATATCCATTGTAACGAGAATGTTTATCGAAGGGTCAAAGAGAACACCTTCCAAAGCATTTATTACACTGATACTGTCTTTAGTGTATGATTGGGTGAGTGGTACGAAAGGTTTTATGAAAAAATCTACATACTCGGCCAAGGGTTGTAAAATTGACCCACAGCCTGCGACAATAGGTCTGCCGGGGGGGTTTTGTTCGTTTTTATGGATTTTCGGCAGTATATAAAATGCCGGAATTGTGAAATCATTTTTATTTAAGTATTCAAATTCTCTCTGACTTAGCCATAACCCATCAAGACCTGTCTTTGTAACAGTTAATATGTCTTTCCTGATCTTCTCTGTCGGGTCACCCCTTAATTTAGTGTAGTGAAGAGGGTTATTAAGTTGACGTAGTGCCTCTTGATCGTAATCAGTCTTATCTTGCACTATTATGCTGCCCCCCTTATCTGCAGGTTTGATGTAAATATCCTCCCGTTTAGCCAGGGTAGCCAGTGTCTCATGTTGTTCTTTCGTGAAATTGTATCTCACATATTTCTTTTTTTCTTTGAAGAGTTGGTCTATTTCTAACAATACTACATTTTCAAAAGTTAGAAGTTCCTTTGGCATTAGATTGTTTGCTGGATAAAATGTCGAGGGACAACGTAGACCTGTAACATTCCGTTGGTTAGATGTTGTTATATTACCTTGACCATTGCTTGGGGTCTTATTGAAAAACTGTTTGAGACGAAGAGTGCGAAAGAATTTCTGGATTTCCATTATAGTTGTGAAGTGATCATTCCTATTGGTAGGTACGTAAGATAGCCCATAGCTTAGCAGTTCTAATTCTTGTCTATTCAATTCATGTTTAGATAAATTAAATATAGGTACCACCTCTAAGGTAGGATTTGAAATCCTAATATCATTTCCTGAATTCATTTCGTTTACCACTCGTAAAAGTTGTTCCTCGTTTGCCTGTACCCTGGTGTATATTGGTTTCTGTACCAACCCCTCCGGGTTGATCGGGTCCGTCCTCGTGCTGGGGCCTGGCCTCTCGGTAAAAAAGTACCCCTACCTTGTCCTCTACCAAAACCTTGATTTGAGCTACTGCCTCTCTGTGCACTATCGTCTGAGCTTGTGGACGCTGTATCAGAAAAAGTTAAGTGTTTAGTAGTCCACTGCGCTTGCCCCTGACCCTGTTGAAAAAACTCCTTTTTAAGATAAGGATATGTTCGTTCTTTTGAGTAGTATTTGAGATCTTTCTGTAATTTATCGGTTTTCTTCAATATATTGGTCTTCAAAAAATCAGCTATCTGGGTTTCTAACTTTTTTAAAAACTCCTCAGCATCAGTCACTGTTTGGTCCTCCCTGATTTGTTTTTCTAAATCTGCTATTTCCTGCTTTAGTTTATCGATGTGTTTATGGGCTGTTTCAATCCCTAGCACCATCCAGCTACGTGAACATTTATTGGACACATAGCTAAAACCTGTCTTGAAATCTTCGTCCTCTATGAAAATAGCCGGAATATTGCGTACTTGTAACCCTATCGGGATGATGTTATTATTCAAGCAATCTGTAAGAAATTTTGCATGCAATTCTGTTCTTATTAGTTTCTTACGCAATCTTTCTAAATTGTTGCGAAGCGTGGTATGTTGTATATTGTGTGTGGTAGTGATCGTCTGAGGTCCCAGTAGTGACGGCCCACTTGCTACCTTTGTTATATATTCATCACTGTAGGTGAGTGTCTCTTGTTCTGACATTTGCAACACCTGCCTATATAACAATCTATTATAGTATTCAGTAAGATCAAAACGTATTTCTGCAGTCTTTTATATTTTCTATTTTTTATGGTAGAGACGAGCTAACATACATCGGCATATGCCTAGAAACAAATCCAACTATATACACAATTCAATCGTGAACTATATACAAAATACACAAGTGAAATATAAAAGTGAAATGTGAGCAGACAAATTTATGCTAATCAATAGACAAACCACTATCAAGAATGGCCCTTGCAGACATCGTCTGCGCCGATACCGTAAATAAAGACAGGGCAACCCAATAATCCCCAAGGAACTGGGTGAATATGCAATATAGAAAAGGTACCTTGAGGAAACCATTTAGCAATGGCCGCCTCATCGACCATAGCGACGTCCTGATCTGGGCATGCGCGGAGTCCGTGTCTTTGATGTAGTCTCTTCCGCTACCATTACAAGCCGGCTTGCTACACGAGACGGAGTAAATTGGTATCCCGCTCGGTGTGAAGTGTGGAAGTAAGTACGAACAGCGGATTACTGGGCTATTGCTAGTTTATCCAAGCGCAGATATAAACTTATGGAATTTAATTCCCGTTTTTACACTTTACTTATGGAAGTCTATTCCCGTTTTTGCACTTTAGATTGGAACCACACCAATCGAAAATGGTATAAATATGAACTTGAACATTGAATGAGCCAATCTCTATTGTTTCTATCTTTTGGAGGAGGTAAGCAGAATGAAAGTTTGATATGGGGAACTATTAATATTGGACTATGGTTGTAGCAAAATGTAGGCATATGCGCATACTATAGATGTGGATGTTTGTTTGCATAGGAACATTTGACACTGGATGGTCTATGGCTAAGACTTTTCTATCAGTCTATGAGGATTGAGGTTTTCTCTACGTGGAACATAGTGAGTAATGTCTTTTATGTGGAGTCACACTGGGTGTGGTGACGGTTAGTGTTAGCAGACAATCAATTATATTGGACATTAGGAACGGGGTCTAATATACTGTACATATTGTATATTTTTGTAGATATTTTGAGCAACATACAGTCCTGAGGATGGTCTTGGTGGAAATCGCTGTGTGAAGACCGAAACGTCGACGCTTGTATACTGTTTGGTTACAAATAAGAACCATAACATTTATGTTTATAGATTGTTGCATGAGCTGACTGAGGCTTCAGGAGCACGATATGTATATATGTATATAATGCATACAGTACCAACAGTATAACACACTATCTAAAAGATATTGATTGTAATAGTGTGGTTTGTGTTGCCTTTCCTAATTTGTTACAAATTATTTACTGTTTTCGTATATAAGATATAATATAAAAGAACAATGATGGTCACCATGGTTCCGATGTTTATTTGAATGAATGCACATATTGATGGCATATGAGAAATATTGATTAACATTTGAAATAATTCCTCAAGGTACCTTTTCTATATTGCATATTCACCCAGTTCCTTGGGGATTATTGGGTTGCCCTGTCTTTATTTACGGTATCGGCGCAGACGATGTCTGCAAGGGCCATTCTTGATAGTGGTTTGTCTATTGATTAGCATAAATTTGTCTGCTCACATTTCACTTTTATATTTCACTTGTGTATTTTGTATATAGTTCACGATTGAATTGTGTATATAGTTGGATTTGTTTCTAGGCATATGCCGATGTATGTTAGCTCGTCTCTACCATAAAAAATAGAAAATATAAAAGACTGCAGAAATACGTTTTGATCTTACTGAATACTATAATAGATTGTTATATAGGCAGGTGTTGCAAATGTCAGAACAAGAGACACTCACCTACAGTGATGAATATATAACAAAGGTAGCAAGTGGGCCGTCACTACTGGGACCTCAGACGATCACTACCACACACAATATACAACATACCACGCTTCGCAACAATTTAGAAAGATTGCGTAAGAAACTAATAAGAACAGAATTGCATGCAAAATTTCTTACAGATTGCTTGAATAATAACATCATCCCGATAGGGTTACAAGTACGCAATATTCCGGCTATTTTCATAGAGGACGAAGATTTCAAGACAGGTTTTAGCTATGTGTCCAATAAATGTTCACGTAGCTGGATGGTGCTAGGGATTGAAACAGCCCATAAACACATCGATAAACTAAAGCAGGAAATAGCAGATTTAGAAAAACAAATCAGGGAGGACCAAACAGTGACTGATGCTGAGGAGTTTTTAAAAAAGTTAGAAACCCAGATAGCTGATTTTTTGAAGACCAATATATTGAAGAAAACCGATAAATTACAGAAAGATCTCAAATACTACTCAAAAGAACGAACATATCCTTATCTTAAAAAGGAGTTTTTTCAACAGGGTCAGGGGCAAGCGCAGTGGACTACTAAACACTTAACTTTTTCTGATACAGCGTCCACAAGCTCAGACGATAGTGCACAGAGAGGCAGTAGCTCAAATCAAGGTTTTGGTAGAGGACAAGGTAGGGGTACTTTTTTACCGAGAGGCCAGGCCCCAGCACGAGGACGGACCCGATCAACCCGGAGGGGTTGGTACAGAAACCAATATACACCAGGGTACAGGCAAACGAGGAACAACTTTTACGAGTGGTAAACGAAATGAATTCAGGAAATGATATTAGGATTTCAAATCCTACCTTAGAGGTGGTACCTATATTTAATTTATCTAAACATGAATTGAATAGACAAGAATTAGAACTGCTAAGCTATGGGCTATCTTACGTACCTACCAATAGGAATGATCACTTCACAACTATAATGGAAATCCAGAAATTCTTTCGCACTCTTCGTCTCAAACAGTTTTTCAATAAGACCCCAAGCAATGGTCAAGGTAATATAACAACATCTAACCAACGGAATGTTACAGGTCTACGTTGTCCCTCGACATTTTATCCAGCAAACAATCTAATGCCAAAGGAACTTCTAACTTTTGAAAATGTAGTATTGTTAGAAATAGACCAACTCTTCAAAGAAAAAAAGAAATATGTGAGATACAATTTCACGAAAGAACAACATGAGACACTGGCTACCCTGGCTAAACGGGAGGATATTTACATCAAACCTGCAGATAAGGGGGGCAGCATAATAGTGCAAGATAAGACTGATTACGATCAAGAGGCACTACGTCAACTTAATAACCCTCTTCACTACACTAAATTAAGGGGTGACCCGACAGAGAAGATCAGGAAAGACATATTAACTGTTACAAAGACAGGTCTTGATGGGTTATGGCTAAGTCAGAGAGAATTTGAATACTTAAATAAAAATGATTTCACAATTCCGGCATTTTATATACTGCCGAAAATCCATAAAAACGAACAAAACCCCCCCGGCAGACCTATTGTCGCAGGCTGTGGGTCAATTTTACAACCCTTGGCCGAGTATGTAGATTTTTTCATAAAACCTTTCGTACCACTCACCCAATCATACACTAAAGACAGTATCAGTGTAATAAATGCTTTGGAAGGTGTTCTCTTTGACCCTTCGATAAACATTCTCGTTACAATGGATATTGAGAGTTTGTACTCCAATATCCCACAGAGGGAAGCAGTTGATATAATTGAAAAAATCCTAAACACACAGATTCGCCCTATGCAAGTACCAGTTGACTTTGTCATTCAATGTGCCAAAATAGCTCTGGAGTGCAACTATTTCCTGTTCAATGATGACTTTTATGGTCAAAGAAAGGGGGTGGCGATGGGAGCGATTTTCGCTCCCGACATAGCTAATTTGTATGTGGCAGACTTTGAGAATAAAAACATTCACAATAACAACCCATTTGGTACACACATTACGAAGTACCTTAGGTATATAGATGACGTTTGTCTAATTTGGGAAGGAAGCGAGGATCATCTATTAACATTTCATAGATGGTTAAATGAACAAAATGACAACCTGAAATTTACTATTGAATATAGTAACAAAAGTATCAATTTTTTAGATTTAAACATTCTACATGACAATGGTAACTTGGTGGTAAATCTGTATACGAAGCCGACAGCACGTAACACGCTTTTGAAGTATTCTAGCCACCACCCCAGGAACCTACGAGACAACCTCCCTTTTGGCCAGTTCCTGAGAATCAAGCGTAACTGTACCAAAAGGGAGGATTATTTCAGGGAGGCTAAGATTCTACAACAGAAACTGGTGGCTAGACAGTATCCAAATAGATTGGTGAAAAGAGCTCTCAAACGAGCGTGGTACTATGACCGGTCATCACTTCTGGATCAAAACAAACAAAAAGTGGAAGCAGATAATACTATAGCATGTGTTACCACCTTTGGAACTGAGTCTAATGAAATTAAAAAGATTGTGACAAGAAACTGGCACCTTATACAGAAGAGTGAATTACAGCTGAAATGTCCATACTTTGCGTTCAAAAGGGCTAGGAACTTGCGTGACTTCCTGGTTAAAACATACAGAGAACCAAGGGTTAATACCATACACAGTCAATGGGGTTTGACACCTAGAGTGGGCCATTATCCATGTGGACAGTGTGTAGCTTGTGATACAACTGCTGTGACCAAATCATGTACACTGAATGGTAAAGAATTCACGATGCGACATCATTCAAATTGTTTGACTAAGAACGTCATTTATTGTATATTATGTCCATGTAACTTAGCTTACATTGGGAAGACAACCCAAGAGGTGAAAAAAAGAATAACTCAGCACCAATCTAGGATTAGATGCAAAGTGTTGACAGCACCCATAGTAGAACATTATGTTGAAAAGTTACATGGTCCACAGGACATGAAATGGTTTGTGCTAGAGGTGATTAAGGGATCAAAAAGAAGGACCAATGTAGATCGTCTGCTAACCATTAAAGAAAACAGATGGATATGGATGTGCAGGACGATGGTTCAGGGTCTGAACCAATATGTAGAATGGCACAACTTGGCAACCCTGTAATGATGTCCCTTATGTTATCAATGCATGGCAATGTGTAATCTTTAATCGTTATTGTGGATGGTGGTTGTCTTAGACTGGTCCCTATTGTAAGGCCGACTTCCTTATCTACAATTGGTTTCAAATGAGACGTTTGCTGAATGAAATTGTATATATTGTATATATTTTAAGCACTTTTTAGACATATATCGGGTTCATAATAGTTGGTTTCACGCAATTGGAATTGCTGTACAGTTGTATAGTGGAGGCTTTAAAACCATTTAGCAATGGCCGCCTCATCGACCATAGCGACGTCCTGATCTGGGCATGCGCGGAGTCCGTGTCTTTGATGTAGTCTCTTCCGCTACCATTACAAGCCGGCTTGCTACACGAGACGGAGTAAATTGGTATCCCGCTCGGTGTGAAGTGTGGAAGTAAGTACGAACAGCGGATTACTGGGCTATTGCTAGTTTATCCAAGCGCAGATATAAACTTATGGAATTTAATTCCCGTTTTTACACTTTACTTATGGAAGTCTATTCCCGTTTTTGCACTTTAGATTGGAACCACACCAATCGAAAATGGTATAAATATGAACATGAACATTGAATGAGCCAATCTCTATTGTTTCTATCTTTTGGAGGAGGTAAGCGGAATGAAAGTTTGATATGGGGAACTATTAATATTGGACTATGGTTGTAGCAAAATGTAGGCATATGCGCATACTATAGATGTGGATGTTTGTTTGCATAGGAACATTTGACACTGGATGGTCTATGGCTAAGACTTTTCTATCAGTCTATGAGGATTGAGGTTTTCTCTACGTGGAACATAGTGAGTAATGTCTTTTATGTGGAGTCACACTGGGTGTGGTGACGGTTAGTGTTAGCAGACAATCAATTATATTGGACATTAGGAACGGGGTCTAATATACTGTACATATTGTATATTTTTGTAGATATTTTGAGCAACATACAGTCCTGAGGATGGTCTTGGTGGAAATCGCTGTGTGAAGACCGAAACGTCGACGCTTGTATACTGTTTGGTTACAAATAAGAACCATAACATTTATGTTTATAGATTGTTGCATGAGCTGACTGAGGCTTCAGGAGCACGATATGTATATATGTATATAATGCATACAGTACCAACAGTATAACACACTATCTAAAAGATATTGATTGTAATAGTGTGGTTTGTGTTGCCTTTCCTAATTTGTTACAAATTATTTACTGTTTTCGTATATAAGATATAATATAAAAGAACAATGATGGTCACCATGGTTCCGATGTTTATTTGAATGAATGCACATATTGATGGCATATGAGAAATATTGATTAACATTTGAAATAATTCCTCAAGGTACCTTTTCTATATTGCATCCGCAGAACCAGACACCTCTGTCCGGGAATCGGAGGCGCTATCCAGTACCGTCTCACCATCCGCGTTGTGTGCAGCCAAAGCGGCCTCTGTCAGCTGGGACCTCTCCTGTGATACCCGCATCCCAGCCAAGGTATCCGGACCGCTCGTGCCCGCCTCCTCCTCGCTTGTGGCACTCGCTCCGGGCTGCCGCTCCTCACCATTCGAGCGTCCTTCCCTCTGTCTACCCTCCTCAAATGGATCTTGCGAGTTGGGCGGCGTCAGAGTCACTTCCATCTATTCCGCCGCCTCCTCAGCCGTGTCAAAGAAGAGTGATTTGTTGTTATGAATTATTTTCAGGCGGGCTGGAAACAGCAGGGCATATTTAAGATTCCTGTAGCGCAGGCGTCTCTTCACACCCATAAACGTTGACCTGGCCCTTTGCACCGCCGGGGTGAAGTCTGGGTAGATCGAGATAGTTTTGTCCTCAAAGCGTATCGGCGCTTTCTCTCGTGCCACTCTCAAGACTATGTCCCTGTCTTTGTAATTGAGCAGGCGGGCTATTAAGGGGCGAGGTGGTGCTCCCGGCTTTGGTGGTCTAGACGGTATCCTATGTGCCCTCTCCACACTGTAGAGTGGCGTAAGTTCCTGTGGCCCCGCAAGTTTCTTCAGCCAATCCTCAACAAACTGGGTTGGGTTCCTCCCCTTGCTGCGCTCCGGAATTCCTAGGATGCGCACGTTGTTGCGGCGAGCCCGCCCTTCTGCTTCATCCATCCTCTCCCATACCAGCTTCATCTGCTTCTCCATGTTTTCCATTTTCGCGGATTGCTCCGTTTGCTGCGGTATCAGGTCGTCCAGAGCCAGTTTGTGTTCCGTGACCTTCTCCGCCAGCTTGTTATGATCGGCGCGTAGTAGAGACATACCCGTTGCCATATTGTCCATGCGCGTTTCAAGCGCTTCTCTTGAAGCCCTTATCTCAGACAGAATAAGGTCTAGTTTGGCCTCTTGTGAAGTCTTGCCCGTCGGAGGCACCATCTCGATGTTTGAGGAGGCCAGTGGGTCTTCCGAGCCTGTAGACTACGGAGTCTGGTCGGCGCCCCTCTCAGGCATCTTGGTCCTGTTCCTACCCATGTTTCTGGACGACAATGCGGCGGTGGTTGTGTCCCCAGGGGGTCCCCTTCCCTGCGTACAGTAGATCAGCCTCAGGTATCCAACGTGCACTGGGCTCGACTCTTCAATCACCAGTGACTCCGTGCGGAAGCGAAGTGGCGTATTCCCTCCTTGTTGCACGTGGCCCCCCGAAGGTATCGCCTATCCCTGCTCGGGGGGGGGTGCACCCCAGGCAACTGTGTTATTCAGCTGCTCGGCGTCCAGTGAGATATGCTAAGCAAGATCCATTCCCTTATCTGGGTACTGCTCAGAAGAGGGTCGGCGGGCCCAGTGTGTCCTCGTTAGCGCTTCCTCTGACGTGTCAGTGCAGACTGACTGCACCCCTGCGGTGTCCACCCCCTGCCAGAGTCTCTCCGTTAGGCGCTCAGGGGAACTTACGCCAGTGTGTGTGGGTCCTCCGCCCACAGATCCTGCAGCTCCCCACAGCCGTATCGAGCGGCTCCCTTGTTCCAGTGACCCCTGCAATGTGCAGTACTCCCGGCGTCAGTAGTGTGAGCTTCGCTACCGCCAGAGTCACCAGGCTAGTGCTCCAGGTGCTGCGTCGGAGCGAAGGTCTCCCGCCGGCAGGCAATATGGCCGCCTTACCGCCGGATGCCTCCGCAGCGGCTGGGCCCCCTTTCCGACAGTGTAACGTTCCCAGCAAGTTCGAGGCTCTGCTCGTCTGCGGCGGCTTCCCTATTCCTCCAGTGTGGGCCGTGCACAACACCGGGCCGTCTCCTGCACCTCGGGGCCCACAGCGTGTGCCAGTGATACTGCAGGATGCCCCAGCCTTCCTCGTCCAGGCCGCCGCAAGTCGGGTATGGCGCGGGCCTCAGTTGTGGCCGCCGGGCCTCTCCGCCTTCCCGCTGCACTTCGTCCCCGGCCAGGCCGCCTCTCTCCGCTGCATGTCTGGCAGGTCCGCGGCTTCCCTTCCTCCAGTGGGCCCTAGGCGGCAGAGGAGCTCCCGGCGTCTCTCCGGCCAGTTGCACCAGGGGGGCTCATCAGGTGTGCTAACGGGGTCCCGGGGGGCCGGTATTGTCACTGCTCGTCCTCCGTAGGCGGTCCCCTGCCCACTCCACCTTCCTTCAGCTCGGCGCCCCCAGGCAGGTTGCACTCCGTACGGGCTCACTCTCCACTTGAGGCCGCGGCTCCCGTCTTCCCAGCAGGCCTCCCCCGCGTCGGATGTGTCGGCGACGTGCGAAGCGTTTCCTCGGACACCAGACTCCGACCGGTCCGCTCAGCAGTGCCTCCGCAGTTTTATGACCCGGGCGGGTCGTCAGGGCCGTCAGGGTATCAGGATGTTATGCTTGTTTTACCGGGCAGAGGACGGAGCTAACTCAGCAAGCGTCCGCCATGCTCGGCTCTCGGCCACGCCCCCTTAATAACACATCTTTTAGTAAGGATGGTTTTTAAATTGTGTGTTTGAAAATGCTGCTTTAAGAAAGTAGTGAAACAAAACCCAGATAACGATCTGGGGATACCCAATGCTAAACTTTAACATTTGTTACACAATATATGTGTAACATTTGTTAAAGTTTATTAAGGACTGTTTTTGAAGTGCCTTGTGCGACACCCTTGTAGTGCATTGGGTATCCCCAGATCGTTATCTGGGTTTTGTTTTACTATGATTTAGACGGCTTGCAGGGCCTCTTACCCGTTGCACACATATTTGTTCCAGGTTAGGTATAAAATTGTTCAAGTGATTACTTTATTTAAATTAGTTTCTTGAGTGCATCACAGCTGCTATACACTATCGCTTTAAGAAAGTAGGCATTTTCTTGTTTAACCATTCTGTGTGCCTCTACCTGTTTGTGAATTGACTGTCTGGTTTTGGAGTGGGCGGGGATGGGGATGTGGATTCACTGTGGACAGCAACTGGGAGGTTTGAGGTGTGTCTGGCTCTTCCTGGATGACTCAGAGCTGAGCTGCATTTAGAGTAGAGGGAGTAGTTTTCCTTGCACCTAAATAGGGCCTATCTCCCTTGCATAATGCTGTCTCCACCCCCTGTGGTAATAATGCACTAGTGAGGACAGAACTGGCTTGGACTGGGCTCCGAGACTGTTGCACGAAGAAGAACAAAGACAAAATATGGTATAAGTAGTGGACCTTAAACCCCAGAACTTTAGATCACTTCTGGACTCAAGAGGAACCTTTGCCAAGGATAAGAGCTGGAGAACTGTGAGGAGTACTGCCCCTTCACTGTGTGCTCCGTGGGTTTGACCTGCAATTACTGCTTCTGCCAAGGAAATGATAAAGACTGGAACTTTGCTGAGAAAACCTGCTTGAAGAAGAATCTCCAAGGGCATGTGTGTGCTGGCCTCCTATCTATTCTGAAGACTCAGTGACACAAAGACTGCTCCACGGCTCCCCTAAACTCTATTGCTGAGAGTAGTTCTGACCTGCTCGGGGGTGCCTGTTCCAGTTTTGGGCCTCTGGTGGTTGTTCCTACTGTTAGAAACCTAAGAGAAGCAAGAAAAGCAATCTCCAGCACCATCAGCAGTGCCGCAGTGACACCGCGACATGCACCGAGGCCAGGGGTGCCGCTTGTGAAGTGTACGACACACTGCCCAGCCTGCCCCGCAGCTCTGATGCCCTTCGACGCCTGCAGTTATCAACATTTTCGATGCCAGTGATCCCACAGACTCTGCTACAGCCAGCACCTGAATTCTGTTATAATGGCGCCAATAACTGCCATGGGTGACTCCATAGACTCGCCGACTTCACATCTCCTCACTAGAGCTGATGCCTCACCACCAATGCAACCGACTTCCCCTGTCCAGGATGCGACATGTCGCCTCCTCGCGGACACGACGCCACGCTTCCCCGTGGCAGCCCGGGAGCCGGCCTCATACTCGCCACTGACGCCTCACCTCCACATCATCATAGACTTCATTTTCCAAGGTACTATTTGTTGAGGGGTCCGTGTGAGGGCTATTTTACTACATGTATGTTGGATTCTTGTTGTTTTGGTCTTGTTGAGATTAGATAAAAATACGTTATTTTTCTAAACTGGTGTGGTGTCCATTTGTGGTGTTTTCACTGTATAACTGTGTGTTTTGATTACAAATACTTTACACATTGCCTTTGAGATGAGCCTGTTTGCTTGTGCAAACTAGCAAGGGGGTGAGCAGGGGTTATCTAGAGTGTGTATCCCCCATACCCTTACTAGAAGCAAGACTTTCTACTTGGACAAAGGTGCATACCTCTGCCAATTAGAAACCCCCAGTTCTAACGACGTGCAATTAATAAACTCCTTGTCACAGCTAACCTTGGGCAGAGAGCTCTGCTCTGCCAGCGGAGTGTGCGGAGTTGTGCCTACTTCGTGTTCCGCATAGAACGTGAAGTAGGCACAACTTGGTACACTCCGCAGAGGAGGGGAGTTGCCCAGCCCCGCCTCCACCTCCCCCTAGGAGAATTACATTAAATATACTCTAAAGGTTAAAAAAAAGACACACTTACCTTAACTGCGTGTTCCCGGGCTGCCGTCCTCCTCTTCCTTGGTTTCACGATGATCTGCGGATGCGGGCACGCTCACGCATGCGCATTCCTAGCGAGAAATGGGCGCGCGCATGGGCAGATCATTGTAAAACAAAGGAAGAGGAGGAAGGCAGCTCAGGAACGCTGCAGTTAAGGTAAGTGTTTCTTTTTTTAACCTTTAAAGTATATTTAATGTAATTCTCCTAGGGGGGTGGAGGTGGGCGTCAGAGTGGAGTTTCTACGGAGTTGGTCCCCAACTCTGTGGACCTCCACGTAGTGCCACTCTGCCAGCCCCGTCCAGGCTTAGTCACTGCGGGAATACAAAGAATTCTTAGGAATTACCCGAGACAACTTGAGCCTCCTACCCTTTTTATAGCCCTGGTAACCCCTTTAACACCTACCCTAGGGTCTTGATTTCGCAGAGACAAACAGTTTGAGGGACCCTCCAGGTTGTGATCACTGAAAGATCTCATTGGTATCCCAATCTCAGAGATACAAGGAAAAAAGGCCCAGAAACAAAAATAACGTTTATAAAAGACTTGCATCCTCTCACTGTGAAGTTAGGGTTGATATCTCTCTGGAGCAGGGACATCATATCCAATGAGAAAACTAAATTAAACTCATTTAACAAGGCTTGTACCCTGTTGACAATGTTCCAAATGCATACCAGGCATAAGCAAGCAACCTGAGGCATGTGATCCCTGTATGCCCTCGGATCCCAACACAAACGATCCTTAAAATCACCTGCAACCATAATATTCGCCATAGACATTTTGGGGCCTTTCAAGTTTCTTAAGAACAAACCCAAAATGTCATTGGTACAAACCTCTTGAGAGGAAGATTTAGCATTATAAAAGTTCAGGAATAACAACTTGGTTGCCAAATAGC
Source organism: Lissotriton vulgaris (assembly GCF_964263255.1). Taxonomy (NCBI): domain Eukaryota; kingdom Metazoa; phylum Chordata; class Amphibia; order Caudata; family Salamandridae; genus Lissotriton; species Lissotriton vulgaris. The sequence continues at coordinate 824,268,576 of NC_141685.1, read as the reverse complement.
AGAAAATAATAAAGCCTGCTAGGTAGAAGCACCTGCTGATAATACATCAACCCTCCCTTTAATTGCCAGATAAACAAAAATACAGAACACCCCTTCGGTCTGCCAGCCCTTGAATCAGTTGCAGGAAGAAAAAAGGTCTTATAGTCCTCTAGAAAATAACAATTTACAATTGCCCAAGTCTCCTGAAGATAGATCACTGCAAACGCTTTAATAAAGACCAGACACTCTGGATCAATAAATTTGCCTGCAGGACAAGCAATGTTCTAGCTAGTAAATTTGCACTCGTTGTTGTTAAAGTTCAATGGGCATCGATGCTCTGAAATGAAGAGTCCATGACAGCCCTCACCGATTGAGCATCCCTGGTGAGTCAATCACAGGCGTCCAAAGAGGACAGGGTTGCAAAACTGTTTGAGAGATCCATCTCAGGAAGAACGCATACTGGTCAGCCTGAGCTAGGGCTTGATGTCTCAAGCTGGTCGAGCTGTGAGGTAGAGTGAAAAGAAGAGCCTTCACAGGTTTCTTGACAATATTTTTTGGATTTATTGTCATTTACAGCATCCCTGCACGGAGCAACATCCAACATCAGCAGTGCTCTCCAGTAACTGTCCTCAACTAGAATCTCCATAGGTAAACATTCTGCAACATAACTAGGCAACAGTATCAATGGCACAAGTCCAATTAAAGACATCTCTACATATCTCTCCTCTTACAGAATATAAAATAGAAATACAAAATATAAATAGAATGACCTAAAGAAAAACAATAAGGTTATATAATTGGAACAGTAATAACATAGTAAATATTTCATGGTTCACATACCTTGCAAACATTTCCTAAACTCCAAGCGGAACCATCATTCAAAATTACAACATTGGATTTCACATCTTTAACTTGGAAAGGTCTGGGATGTTTGCTATCCTCTGTGTGAACCCATTCATTCTTGCGTACAACAACCCGATCACCTAATTAAACACATATCTGTCTCACACCTTTCCTTAAATTGTAACTACTCATCATCCTTCTTTGTCCCCTCGCCACATTTTCTCTTATTTCATTACGATCAATCCGAACCTTATCTTTTCTACACAACAAAACAGGACACTCCTTCCATTTCCCTGGTTCTCTTCCTTTAAGGTATATAAAAGGAGCCACACCAGTAGCTGAGTGTGGGGTAACTCTATGTGTCCACATAATTTTTCTTAATTCTTGTTTCCAGGATAGCCCTTAGCAAGAGACAATTGGATATTTTCTATTATGATATGATTAACTCTTTCTAGTAGACCATTAGCTTGGGGTTGAAAAAAAGCCACCCTCTCATGGATAATAGCTGTTTTTTAAGGTAATCCCCCATCTCCTTCGAGACAAATTGTACTCCATTGTCGGACACCAAAGAAGCAGGAATTATTTTCTCCAGAAAAACTCTTTCCTAAAACCTTATAACATTGGCAGTGTTAATTTCACCCATAGTTTCCACCACAAACCATGTGGAATGATAATCCAATAATACAAGAATAAATCTATCTCTAGTACCTAACTTGTTAACCGGACCGATGAAATCAATGGCTAATTTTTCCCATGGTCTTGATGGTAACTTGGTACATTCCAAAGGAGGTTGACGCATGAGTTTAGACTTATCACTGATCACACAAAACAACAGTCTTTCACTAGAGCTTCGACATCACTATCAACTCCAGGCCACCAGAATGATTCCCTGACCCTGTGTTTAGACATACCTTGACCAGGATGACCTTCGCGAACAATGTCAAGGACTTGTTTCCTTACTCCTGCAGGAGGTACTATTTGCCACCTCCTCATAACCTTTCCTTTGGGTATACTCAACTCATCTCTTACTTTGAAAAATTCTTTCAATTCTACATCTTTACTATCACCAAACTCCCATCCTTGAACAATCTTTGATTCTACTTTCAGTAGAACAGAGCTACACTCCCTAGCCTTATTCCACTCTTCTGAAGACAGAGTCATAACTCCGTCCTTGACATCATCACCGACGATGTCTCCACAAATCTCATTCGATTCCTCACTCAACGGCATCCTCGATACATAACCAGCAATTACATTTTTCTTTCCTTTGACGTATTCAACTTCAAAATTAAACTCTATGACCAATAACAACCACCTCGAAATTCTGGGTGTCACACTACCTTCTAACCCCCTTCCTCCTTTAAAGATGAACAATAATGGTTTATGGTCAGTACAGACCTTGAAGGGAAGTCCCCACAAATAAAACTTAAAATGACTTATCTCCCAACAACAAGCTAGACCTTCTCTTTCGATAACAGAGTAAGAACGCCCAGCACCCTGTAATTTCCTTGAAGCAAAACCAATAATCTGTTCTTCACCATCTAATACTTGTGACAACATTTCTCCGATCCCAACCCTACTGGCATCAGTAGTCAAATAAGTCATGCCAATTACTTCAAAACGCCCTAAAGTAGGTTCTCCAGAAAAACCTTTTTTATGAGTTCAAAAACCCTCTTACATTCATCAGACCATTTAAATACAACATTTATTTTCATGATTATCCTTAAAGGTTCAACGAGCTCAGAAAAACTCCTCACATATTTAGCACAATATTCTGCTAGACGGAGTTCATATTTATTTGATGGCTCGGGGGCCATAGCCACAGCTTTTACAATACTTTTCTTGGGTCTTATGCCATCTGAACTTACTACATGTCCCAAATATTCCACTCTTTCTTTTCTTAACTGTCACTTCTCTCTTTTTATTGTTAAATTATGCTTATCTAACTTACTCATCACTTCTCCAAATAATTTGTCATGATCAGAAAAATCTTTCCCAGGAATCAAGATATCATCTTGAAAACACCAAACCTTTTTCATGTCCCTAAATATGTTTTTCATAGCACTTTAAAAAACGCTGAAGCCAATGCCAGTCCAAATGGCATCCTCTTGTATCTAAATGCACCAAGAGGAGTGGCAAAAGAAGTCAAATGTTTAGACGATTCAAGTATGGAATCACCATCATGACCCAACTCTGCCATTCTCCAACTCACAATATAGGTTCCAACCTAGATGCTATCATAACTAGCAATGATCTAGCCTCCCTCTCTAGTATACTTCCTATCGACTGGTCTGACCATTACCTCGTCCTCTTCTACGAGAAGAGACCCATGAATCACCCCGCCCCCATCAACACCCTACCTAAGAAATCTACACGCAACCTTCACCTTATCCCTCTTGATGAACTAGAATCCACAATTAAAACCTGCTTACTTCGCCTCCCTCTCTCTGACAGTACTAATGACCTATCCAACCATTATAATAACTCTATTCTCCAAGCCCTTGACGAAATTGCCCCAATTAAACTCAAACAACAAAAAAACAACCCTCCCAAATCCTGGTTCAACTCTGAACTTAATAATGAAAGACGATCCCTAAGACAATCTGAACGTGTTTGGAGAAATCATCCCACCGATGACAATCTTACCCTCCTCAGAACTGCCAGAGTCCAATACAAAAAACACATCTACAATAAAAAAGCCTCCTTTCTCTGGTCACAACTTGACCAAGCTAAAAACCGACCTAGAGAACTCTTTAGCATTGTTAAAAAACAAACCTCCACTGGCCCTCCTAAAATATCTGCCTCTATTGACAAATGCAAAGAATTCGCCAGCTATTTTTAGCAACAAAGTCAATAAGATAGAACTATCCTTCTCCTCCCTCCCCCCTCTCTCCAACCCTCCACACTCAACACACCCTCCACAACACCCCTTTATCTCTTTCGTCAACTCTTCCCACTCTCCTCGACCCATCTCTTACCCTTCCTGCTCTCGCGCATTCAGACCTCTCTCCTAAAAGACTCATAACTAAAAATAATTCTTCTTGGAGTGAATTTAGTCCAGTTTCAGTGTCATCGATCATTAACATCATGACTAAACTCAAACCTTCCTCCCATTCAAAAGATCCTCTTCCCGCCCATTTGGTTCAAGACCTCAAATCTACCATTACCCCTATTTGGACCAATATCATCAACTCCTCCCTTGCCACTGGTAGCGTCCCAGCCTCCCTTCAGCTTGGTCAAATCTCTCCCATCCTGAAAAACACCTCTGCCGACCCAAATGACCTTAACAACTTACGCCCTATCTCTAACCTTCCTTTCCTCTCTAAAGCCCTGGAAAAATGTGTCCTATCACAACTTGAGAACCATATCCTCGACTTCAATATCCTTGATGTTTTTCAATCAGGATTCAGAAAAGGTTGTAGTACAGAAACTGCAATGTTAAATATCACAGATGACATTCATCGCTCCCTTGACAATGGTGAATCCTCACTACTGATCCTCCTTGACCTCTCGGCGGCATTTGATACTGTCCATCATCCCACCCTTCTAAACACCCTCAAAGATCGATTTGGCTTGGAAGGCACTGTACACAAATGGTTCTGCTCATTCCTTCAAAACAGATCACAGCAAATCAAGCTTAGTCACTTCCTTTCTAATCCTCAACCTGTCTCACTCGGGGTCCCTCAAGGATCCATCCTCTCCCCAACCCTTTTTAACCTTTTCATGGAACCACTCACCCTCATTCTCAAACAAGCTAAAATAAGTTACCACCTCTACGCCGACGATACCCAATTATACTACAAGATCAAATCCCACAACGACATCCTTCACCTCAACGACACCCTAACTAAAGTACAAGCCTGGTTCCATCTAAACCATCTCAAACTGAACCCCAAAAAAACAGAAATCATTCTTTTCACCCCAAAACAATACCCTTCCCATCCAAATCTGGATCAATGATATCAAAGCTCTTAATTGCTCCCTCTCCACCTCTAACTCTGTTAAATCCCTTGGCATCAGCATCGACCAGAATCTTAACCTCATCCCCCACATTAATAATGCCGCCAAAAGTGCTCTTTTCACCCTTTTCCACCTCAAGAAAATCAAACCTTTCATTCCAGCTGATGATTTCAAAATCGTTGTCCAATCGCTAGTCCTCTCTAAGATTGACTATGCTAACGCCACCCTTGCCGGCACCCCTAAAACCCATCTTGCACCGATTAAATCTGTCCTCAATCTAGCTGCCCGACTTATCTCTGACTGTAAAAGATTTGACCACATATCGCCCGTCCTCAAAAATCTTAATTGGCTCCCAATTGAAGGAAGATCCTCTTACAAGATTGCCTGTATCACCCACAAGGCTCTTCATCAAAACACCCCCGCCTACTTTGCAACCAAACTAAAAAAAGCAGGCTGCACCAGGTCCCTGAGAAGCACCGACTCCCTTCTCCTGATCCCACCCAGACTTAATCGTCAAAAAACTCAATCCCGTGCATTCTCTGGTAATACTCCTACCATTTGGAACTCACTCCCCAAAAACCTTCGCTGCAACCCCTCTTACCCTCTTTTCAAAAAAGAACTCAAACTACTTCTCCACAACAAATATTGGGGTACCTAGCATGTCCACTCTCTCTACCCTTATACCCTCCCCCCACCTTGTCTGAATTCAACATCTTCTCCCCTGTTAACTGTTTCGCCTATTTTTAATTTGTACCTGTCTCATATTCCCCCCCTTATCACATACTTTTTGCAATACTGTATCCCGTTGCTAATTCCGCATATATTGCTATTTTATCTTATTGTGTCTAACTCTGTTGTAAAGTGCTCTGATACTCCAGGGTCCGGCAGCGCTATATAAAACCCTTGAAATAAATAAATAAAATAAATAAAATCTAATACACTGAAAATGGGTCTGTCACCCATGGTTGATAACATCTTTGATACATTTGGAAGTGGTACCCTATCCCCCCAAATGTTCCTATTAAGGTCACGTAAGTCGATACAAAGACGAATCTTGCCACCTTCCTTTGTAGCTATTACAATTGGAGCTAACCATTCAGATGCTTCGATAGGCTCAATAATCTCTTGTTTCAATAAACTTTCAATCGCTTTATGTAAAGGCTCTAACATTAAATTAGGGACATTCCTTATCTTGTTCACAACTGATTTAGCCTTTTCATTTAAAAATATTTTATGTGAGAAACCATTCAATAACCCCAACCTTGAGTCAAAAACCTTGGGATAGTTCTCAAATAGCTCATTGCAATCACTCACATCTTGAACAGATGTTTTTTCTAGAACCACAACGGGCTCTGTAGCATTTGGACCACATATTTCTGATGACACTATACTAGAAGATCATACCCAAAATCTGTAACATATACTCTTCCTCTAACTGCCTCACCTTTAAATTTGAGGGTCATCCAACACATTCCCTTAATTTATATTCTTTTACCTACATAACCCACTTCTCGAATATCAGGAGTATGCGTAATTGGACCATTTTCTTTAGACCAATTGTTTTCAAAAGATCTATTTGATATGAGGGTATATAAACTTCCAGAATCCGCCAATACATTTATTTCCTTTCCTTCAAATAAAATGTTGCAATGTGGCTTTTCTAATTTATCAGTACTTTCCATTTCCACATTATGCACAGTGTCCAATTTATTAGTCTTAGCTATTTCGAGATTCTTCTGGTCACCATCAAAAGAATATCATCAACGTATTCACAAATATTCTCTACTTCTTGAACTTGACTCTTCCTACATACTTTTGTACGACTTCTTTTTGAAAAATGTCCCCTTTTTCCACAACCTCTACTTAAAGTACCTCGGGCTATGCAATTAAGGCTAGAAGCAATGTGCCCTGGGGATCCACACCAAAAACATTTGATATCCCTCAATTGGTAATTTCCTTTCTCAGCTTGTGGTTTTTAAGATCAGTATTTAATTTAACATCACTTTTCTTTTCATATTTTTTCTCAATAACTTCAACTTTTTCTTATTCGTTAGTAACAGAGCTTTCCATTTCTTTAAGCCACATAACAGTATGTTCCATTCCTTTTGCTATTTGAATCGTCTCGTCTAAAGTATATTCCCTCGTTAGTATGTTTTCTTTTATTTTCTTACTACTAGTACAGCGTACTATCTGATCTCTTATTAATGAATCATTTAACTGTTCAAATTTATATGTTAAAGCTAATCCTCTCAAAGTAGAGACATAGGAAGTATCGTAATCTTTTTGATTTCTAGTAAAAAAAACTTATGGCGCTCTAGAACAACATTTGTTTTGGAAGTAAAATGAAGTTGCAACATTTAAATAGACATTTCATAAATGGTATTGGGTTGCCCATCATCCATCCCTAGAGAAATCTCTGGTAACTCTTCCTAGACTCTTCTTCCTTCAACTCCTAAATAATGTAGAATAATTGCTTGGCGCCTAACTGGGCCACACTTATCTCCACCAATAGCTAAACGATATGTCAAAAATAATTTTTGCAATTGTATCCAGGGTATACCTGGTTCATCTGGAGATGACAAAAAAGGTGGTGGAGATGACATAGATTGATCAGACATGGCACCTGTAAAGGAAATAAAAAATAAAAATCTGAAATACAAATGTTAAATATAAAATTAAAATAATAATTTAAAACAAAAAACAACGTACGGTGTTGTTGTTTTAATTATTCTCTGTAGAGATGTTTTGTTCGTTTCAGTTGTTCCTCCCATAGTCTTTTGTAGTTTCCTTAGTACTTTGAGGTAGTCCCTTTACTGTTTTAGTTGTGATTTGAAATGTTCTTATTTGAAGTAGACTTTCATTTCTTCCTTGCAGAGGTGTGGAAATAGAAAGTGGTATGGAAATCGGGTAATTAGAGAGAAGTACATTAATGTTAAAAAAGCTTGCGTTAACTTCAGAAGTGTGGCGTCAAGATCAGGAGGTCAGGAAATGTTTCAGGAATTTTCCGTGTTTTGCTTGAGCTACATCTGTGGTGATAAACAGGTAAGGCGGTGAAATATTTCCACTTCTGTGTTTTAGTTTACATATGCTTATGTCTCAGAATGTCAATTTTCACACTGCGGTGATCTTGTATGCCAATTTTGTCCTTTGAGTTCACACTGCGGTGAACTTGTATGCCAATTTTGTTCTTTGAGCTGGTTGCTAGGTACTACGACGTTTGAGCTCTTGTTGGAAAACACGTGCAGAAACACTTGAGGCCTCCTAGTGTTGCTAGGATACCATAACACTCTATGCCTTGCTGGAAAACGCACGCAAGGAAAACTCTCGAACCCCGAAGCAGATTCAATCAATGAAAATGGCATAACTGATCAAAATGAGATCGTAAACACTTCAGGCCACCATAGTTCACGGAAAAATAAGCAATCCTCGAAGTAAACAATCCTTGAATTATAAATGAAAATTGTACCCACTGATAATCATTCTGTCAGATGAGGCCTTAATCTTATATTATTATCCAAGGTTGGAGATGCTTTTACCTGCCCCTTGCGCAGGAACTCGTCGCCATGAAAATAAGAGCCTTCACAGGTTTCTTGACAATATTGTTTGGATTTATTGTCATTTACAGCATACCAGCACGGAGCAGCATCTAACATCACCAGTGCTCTCTAGTAACTGTTCTCAACTAGAATCTCCATAAGTAAAAATTCTACAACATAACTAGGCAACAGTATCCATGACACACGTGCCAATTAAAGACATCTCTACACACAGTCTGGTTGTCTATAAAAGAAGCCCTAAGGGATAACTGATCAATAATGACCCATGGGCCGTTTGGATTTTCCACTGACCTCCAATCTCTTCTTCTTTACTACTGTTCTAGAGCCAGCGGGTTCCACAGGGTTGACAGGGTCACAGGGCCTTGAAGACAGGGAAGCTTCTAAAACAGGAGGTACTATTATGTGATCCTCCAGGCCTCTACCCAACGAGGGTGAAATTACAGTAGACCTGTGACCTAAGTCTAAGGGAGCAGGCAAGGACACACCAGATAAGTCAGAAGTAATGGAAGATGAGGGAGAAAGAGCTAATTAGTGAGCGGCCAAGTTGATCTCGTTATCAATGATATTTACAGCATGTTGCAGTAAGGCATTCATTGTAGTAACCCTATGCATAGGAACCCTAGAAACACCAACAGGGAGCATACGTTTCCCCATATCCAGGCCCCAGGCATGTCCTGCATATGTCCAATTACCAGGATTTGGCCTGTGAAAGTTACTTTTAGTTGAGCCCTTTACTCCAAGAGACAAAGTAATTGGACAGCCCTACAAACACTCCCATCTCAGCCCTCCACCAAACATAAATTAAGGGGGACAAAAGTACCAGGGGACTCGTTGTTAAAAGTAAACCACTCTTTATGCCAGCTCACAAATGGGTAAACAAGAAAAAAACAAGCAGAAAATGCATCAGCGCTGGAATGGAGGAAGATATAAGTCTCCTACCACTAAAACTCCTACCGGCAAACTAGAGCAGGCTGATAAGGAAGGATGCATAAACTTTGTTGACGGCCCTCAAGATGACAAGTTGGAGAGATATCGTAGACCAGCTGAACACCAATGGCTGACTCCACCTGCACACCAAGTCAAGAGGAGGGTCCCAGTCCAGCCTCCTACGGGTTCTGATGGGTGTGGGTGCACCTTCCCTTGGCCCAGGCTTCACCTGTGCGTGGCCCTCATGCATCCCGCACTGCAGTAGGTAGAGGACGCTTTTCAGTGTGTGGCTGTCAGGTCTAAAAAAACAAGAACCCACAAGCTTCTCTGCGCCACCGTAACTCCTGTTTTGCAGATTCCAAGATGCTTACCGGCTAGCAAGAGACTCCGGGTTTTGGTCACTCGAAGCAGGGTATTCAGAAGAGTATGTCAAAAATGGAGGAACGCCAGAGCAGTTGCCGGTCTAGTCTCTCGTGTTTGGCTCCAGGCGCGAGGACAGGACCGGCAGTGAAGAGCGTCGGCAGGATTATAAGCTGCACACTTAACTAATGATTCCTTCGTGTGAGGATTCATTGCGCAAGCACTTAGTTTAGTCAGAAATTAGTGTAGCCTTTGTGCATTCGTAGTTAATAGGTGCAGGGTAGTATTCGTTTTGCTTTCGGCGGATAGTTAGTCAGGTGAAATTTACAGTAATTCAAAGAAGATATTCAAGAATTCAGACATCCAGGAGGTGCGAGAAGTATCTGAGCTATTGCTTGTCTTACCTGAGGTTCGGCTGAATCCTTGGGTCTTCCGGTGTATATACAGCAACAAAACTGCAAGTTCAAAGTACAAATTCACATCCTAAGGCATCATACGTTAGGGCTTCTAGTGACCATGCTATCCATTTATTACCGTCTACCTCTTTTGTATTGAACTGCGAATACCAAATGTATGTAAACGTCCTCATCCTGCTAAGGTTGAATAACTGTGTAATGTGATGCGCTCCGATTCCCCCGTGGATTACTCACCTCCGACTACTAGGCACCTATGCTATACATATATATTATTATCTACTTTTTTTGTGTTGAATTGCAAATACCAATTGTACCTTTACTACCTCAGCCGCCTAAAGCTGTAAAACTGTGTAACGTGAATTGCTCCGATTCCCTCGTGGATCATTCTTTGTTGACTACTAGTCACCTAAGCTATCTATTCACTATTACCTACCTACTTTGTATTATGGCGAGCGCCGAATGTATGAACACCACTTCAAGCATCTAATGTCCAATTATGTTATATTGTAAAGCGCTCTGATACCCTCGTGGGTCATGTTCACGCTATATAAAACTTTATAAATCTATAAAAATAAAAACGTAAATGTTCATTTGTTCAAAATCGCAACTCTCCAAAAGTTCTTCACCGATTGCTTTGAAATTTTGACACAACATTGGATTCGAATACTTGCATGTTTTATATACACAACGTTGCATTCCAATACGCTTGTGTCGAATACGCGTGTGTTTTTAATCGAAAGCCTGAACAGAAACATAAAAATGTCAATGTTCGTTTGTTCAAAATCTTAAATCTCCGAAAGTTCTTCACCGATTGATTTGAAATTTTGACACAACGTTGGATTAGATTATGCGCGTGTTTATATATACACAACGTTGGATTGGAATACGCGCGTGTTTTTAATCGAAAGGCCGAACAGACCCTATTTGGTTGCTGTGCAAAAACTACAAGGGACACATAGAGACAATAGTCTACATATATTAGGATGGACAGAAGGTGTCAGGATGGCAGACTGGGAAGTGGGTGGAGGGAGAGGGGAGGAGTTGGTTCACTTTGCAACATTAGCGCGTGTTGATATATACACATCGTTGGATTCGAATACGCGCGTGTCCAATACAGACGTGTTTTTAATCGAAAAGCCGAAAAGACCCTATCGTTTTTGTTGCTGCACAACAACTACATGGGGCGCATAGAGACAATAGTCTACATATATTAGGTGGACAGTTGGTATCAGGATGGCAGACCGGGAAGCGGGTGGAGGGAGGTGGGAGGAGTTGGTTCACTTTGTAACATTAAGAAGGGACGCATAGAGACAATAGTCTACATATATTAGGATGAACAGTTGGTATCTGGATGGCAGACCGGTAAGTGTGTGGAGGGAGTGGGGAGGAGTTTGTTCACTTTGCAACATTAGCACGTGTTTATATATACACAACGTGACAATAGTCATAAAAACTTATTGTGTGCCCACAAGCATTGTGAAATTAAACATATTATAAACGTGCGCTTACTCTTTTCTTTCTCTTCCATTTAACCAGACTGAGCCACATCAACGCGTGGCAGGGTACAGCTAGTAAGTAAATAAAAATTATACCTGTAATAAGAGAGAGAGAAAACATAATTAAGGGAAAATTAAACTAGAGAGTGTGAAGTCAGCACTGAGTCTATTTTAGTAAAAAGTTATTAAGACAAGCAATTCTCTAGTACAGTTTAGTATTTCTAACAACCAAGAATTGGAATAAGATTATTTCTGTAACCTAAGAAGAGAGAAATAAGAAGAGGAGCAAAAGCCTTTAGTGTCAGAGCCCGCTTTGCAGGTTCCGGATGATGAATATATAGGTCCACCTCCAGACGTTCCGAACACCCTGAATGTAATACACATGGTGTTCGAACCATCAGGCGAGGGAAAATAAAGAAAAGGACCGGGAACGGGGAAGGGTCAGCAGGGACAAGGGACCTGAAATGACAGAACAAAGAATACACATCAAACATGAGAAACGAGAAATTCTACTCTCATGAATTCTCACTAAACCTCAAATACCTTAGAAAAGCTGTAATACGTCTTCCAGCGTTCTCCTAGGTATGCCTCTGTCATGCTCTCCTGTAAACAAACACATTGAATTATAGCAATGAAATAGGCACCTGGTAAAACCCTAAATGCTGAGAGGTCTCACACACACACCATTCATATTCGGAGATGACACAGTGAATCCCTTCTGTTTGTGCGCTTGCACTATTCCGTCCCAGGAAAGAATAATCAATTGGCAAAGTTATGAGGACCAGCCAAAGGCACTCTGCCAACAACGTTGTGGAAAAAACACCATCCAAAGGAATTGTTAATAAAAAGGAAAACAAATGACCCAAAAGAAATGAAATGAAACGGTAGTCTGTAGTTGCGACCACCACTCGACTCCGTAATAGTCAATGTTTGAGCACAATCAATGAACGGGAGCTTGTGGTTGTACCCCCACCACACTCCACTATCACAGTAGAAATACACAAACAGAAAATACCGGAAGCGGGTAGTTTCGACCACCACTACCGCGCCGGTAAACAATGAGCACTTAATGGCACACGGAAGCGTGTAGAAACACCCCCACTACGCTCCGCTGCCAGGACCACTCTTCGTAAGCTTTAACAAATCCAGAATAGCACCCGGCAACGTGTAGCATAACTACTACCCCGCTCCGTTGCTAAGAGGCTGATCTTTCTTGGCGAGAGAGAAGGCAGAACCGGCACGAAAAAGAAAATGCGATACCCCCGGTTTGCCTCCAAACGCCGAATACAATGTTAATTGGCGCGAGGGAAGCTCCCAGCGCCGAGCGCCCAAAAGTACCTGAGATCCGAAGGGGAAAAAACAGCTCCGACCGTGCAGCGCACCGCACTACCGCAATCACCCCAACGTAGCCATCAAACAAGGAGCGCCTTCCGAAGCAGAACCAGGAAACAGAATTACGTGCACCTTCACATCGGCCCCGGTCAGCATTATACTTCCTGATGCAAAGGGTTGTGGGAGTTGTAGTATCTTCAATTAGGCAGGCACGGGCAAGGTGAATCCTGACATTTAGCTTTGAGGGTAAGGAATAAAGAAAATAGATATTTTAGAGAAGAGAGTTCCAGGGTGGTGTCATTTCTATTCACAGTTCCCTGACAAGAGAGAGAATTAGAAATAGCAGACAAGACTGCCAAGAAGAAAGAACGAGTGAGGAGAACCCAAGAAAAGTGAGGCAGTCTCTTCTCTGTCCCCTTCCCCTTTCCCCTGGCAGGGTTCACGTGATCACCTGTGGCATGGGTGCTCATGGGAAGGTCTGTAGAGGGAATTAGGAACATTTGACATTCTGCTCCTGAGAGTATCGGAAGTAAGAAGTGAGTACACGTTTGGTCTTGACAGAGTCGCAGGGAAATCGGTCACGGGACCCCTCCTTCTCAATACCAGCAGGATTATAGTGGCACAGAGTCCCCAATATGGTAGTATAATCCACCAGACATTCCACGCTATGGTAGGTAGAGGGCACTTTTTAGCATGCAGCATGAGGAAACTGGTCACGGGACCCTCCTCCTTAATACCAGCAGGATTATGGGACACAGAGTCCCCAATGTGGCAGCACAGTCAACCGGGAATCCCACACTTCGGTAGGTGGAGGTTATTTTTCAGCATGTGACAGAGGGAAACTGGTCAGGGACCCCTCCTCCTCAATACCAGCAGGATTATGAGATACAAAGTCCCCAATACAGTAGCACAGTCCACTGGACGTCCTGCACCACAGCAGATGGAAGACACTTTTCAGCATATAGCATGGGGAAACTGGTAATGGGCCCCTCCTTCTCAATACCAGTATGATTATGGGACACAGAGTCCCCAGTACAGAAGCACAGTCCACCAGACATCACAGCATAATCTGTAATATATGAGAGCGATATATAATCAAATCATTTCATAGTCACTTGCACACATTTCACCATTACCTTCAGTTTGGGTATGGTGTATTATAGCAAAATCCAGGAATACCTACAAAGGTGGTTGCTGAGCTGTAATTTTATCATTTCTACTTGTCTGGTTGATTATATGGGATACATGCCCCCAAGCACTCCAAGATTCCTTCAACAATCCTCAAAACAACATTGATGTTTCCAGAACGTGAGGTAAGTAGAACTGGCAAAATGTAGGGCATAGATCTTGAACATGTGTACAATATTTACATGCAAATCAAATATATGCAAAGCAGGGAATATCACAGGCTGATGTATTGAGATGATTCTCTCTGCTCAAGTTAAAATCATATTGTACCAGACTTTAACTTTACTCTACTATTTCAGGTGGAAGGCTTTATGACTTCCATGGTGTAGCTACCCAAACTAAACATGTGTTGTTCCAAAATAATCATGGTTGGCATGCTAGTGTTTTGTGACAAACAGGGGCCGATTCCGATCCTGGAAAAAAAACGCCTGTACGATTTTCATCCAAAGCCATCGCCGTACGATTCCTACCCGTCCGTCTGAGTCGCGTAGTACGATCCGTATTCCGTCAATCCATCCGAATCGTCGTGATCCGTACGTATTGCAAGGCTGAAACAGTGAACCGTACGACTCGTACACATGCCGTACGACCCGACGAGTACGATCCGGCCCAGGGTATGAGGACGCGATTCATACGGTCCACGTCAGGTAAGGGCGATTCGTACGAAAAAGCGCACACTTACTTACACACCGTACGGTGCGTACACCCCATGATAGCAGGGGTACGGTGCATACCCCTGCGAATACCCTGCGATCTTGGGGTGTACATAACATACCCCGCGATCGCAGGGTATACGCACCTTACACCCAGCGAACATGGAGTACGGTGCATACACCCCAAGATCACCAGGTACGGTGCGTACACCCCGTGATCGCAGGTATGCACCGTACCCCTGCGATCATGGGGTGTACACACCTTACCCGGGGGGGGGGCGTTCCATACCTGTTTTGGGGCGAACTCTGCTTTTACAGCTGTTTTCAGCTCCCGTAGAAAAAAAAGTCGAACCAGACACGAATCGTACTTGCTGGGTCGGAAAAAGCAGCCGCGAACCGTACAGATGTCGCGTACAGCAGGTTCCGAGGGAGATTCGTACGGGGATTTGATTTGTACTGTCTCTGTACGATTAGTACGGATTCCAGCTCCTTCTACGAATCGTACTTCGTCGTACATACGGGGGACGTTGCAGGGTACGATTCGTACGGGAAAAATGCTCAGAGCGGCTATTCGGAGCGGTTGTTCCCTTTTCCGAATCGACCCCAGAGTATTAATTTTATACGACAAATGGGCCAGCCAAGTTTCTTTTGAATTTTGAACACTTGTATGTGTATGCTGCCTTGAGAATCATGATATTGTGACAAGAAGTACAGAATGAGAGCCATTGAAATGTGTCATCTTTGAATTCACACATGTAACAGTAATGTTAAATTGGTGTACTGCTTTCAATAAAACCATCTTTAATTCACATAACAAAATTACCATGAAAGAGTACATACACCTAAATATGTGTGATGTCATGATCTTCACCCTGAAACTCTGGAAACATATTTGCACACTCAACATGTTACCAGAAAAGAGATGTAATACATCTGAACATACACCCACAACACTACAATTATCCACAGCTGCCTTTGCTGACCAATATGAACATAGTAGTAAACAAGGAACTCTGACAACACTGATTCTGATGATTTATAAAATGCAGAAAATAATGTAAATAATATTATTTAATACATAATATAACTCTATAACATATCAAGAAGTGCAAATATATTTTTCAAAGAAAGGTATTTATAAAGATAGGTACTAATGGCCCTCTTCACAAACTGCATTTGGTATTATATTTAGTAGTACTCTAAAAGTACTACTCACACACTACAGAATGATATTTAGTAACCTATTTTTGAAGGCTTCTCCTCGCCTATCTTTTCAGTGAGGAAATCTCTGCTCCAACTGTTTTTTTATGGATAAATAAATGCAATTTTACTTTTTTAAAAGATAATTCAGTTAATTGAAATTAATTCTATCAATAGCTTGTAATACTTTTTACTACATAATATGTAAATATTAGCAATTTATTTTAGGTTTTTTAATAATAAATCATGAAAGAAAGTAATTTTAATTTAAATGATTATATTTCATTAAATTAAATAGTTTATATTTAGTTAATGGTGCGGTGACAATTTTATTTCACTTTTAAAATAAATATACTGAATTAATTTTCCTTATTTCATCATGAAAATATTTTTGCTATTTTTTTTATAGTTAATTAAACTTTTTTAACATTTCCCACTACTTTACCATTGGGAAATGTCCGCCCTGGTGGCACAGATTTCCACTTACATGTGAAAATGTACTCATAAATTAGGTTCCAACCGCTGATTTTAAGGAGACATAAAAGCCTACACTTTATAGTAAGTTTACACTCAAAATGGTGAATGACCTAAAATAGTACATTTAATACAGGGCCAATGCTGATCTCGGTCAGTCGGCTACCCGAGAGCTGCTGGTAGCCTTACCTTACGGCCAAATCGTACCAGGAGCGGGATCGTCCGGGCCAGGAAGTACGATGAGGAAAAGTGCCAAATTCCCAACCGACTCGTACGCTCCGACTCCATCCACATTTACCGTACGGGCCTGATCCGTAAACACACAATTCGAGTCGCACGGTACCATAATCACTGCAATTTCTGGCCGGTCAAGTACGATGCATACTTCCTACGCGCTGGACGGGTCACCACGTACAGCACATCACAGCATCCGTAAAAGCTGCATATCAGGTACGATTCGCGCCAGAACACAACACACGCCTACTAGACGGACCAGCTAGCAATGGGTACGAGACGGAGCAACAAGCAGCGTGTACGAGATGAACGCATCATATATCCCATCGCGCAGGTCATACCAGTACTGTACATCTATGACCGTATCAGGAACAGACGCGGACGGCGGACACGGTAAGTCGGACACCCACCACACAAACAAATGACAGGTACCAGCCAAATATCACACACACCCAGGGGGTCCAAACACTGTCCACTAGCAACAGGTCACCATAGGGGTTGCATGGCTATCACCACTTTCTCCTTCACTCATAGGGGCATGTTGCCCATCACTACTGCCACCCCCACCCATATGTCTTATGTTGCCTGTCCCTTCTGCCATCCCCACTCATAGGGGCATGTTGCCCATCACTAATGCCACCACCACCCATATGTGTTATGTTGCCCATCATTACTGCCACCCCCACTCATAGGGGCATGTTGCCCTTACTGACACCCTGACTCATAGGGGCATGTTACCCATCACTAGTGCCACCCCCATCCATATGTCTTATGTTGCCCATCACTACTGCCATGCCCACTCATAGGGGCATGTTTCCCATTACTACTGCCACCCCACCCATATGTGTTATGTTGCCTATCACTACTGCACCCACCCATATGTGTTAAGTTGCCTATCACTACTGCCACCCCCACTCATAGGGGCATGTTGCCCATCACCACCGCAACCCCCACTTATAGGGGAATGTTGCCCATCACTACTGCCACCCCCACCTATATGTGTTATGTTGCCTATCACTACTGCCACCCCCACTCCTAGGGGTATGTTGCCCATCACTACTGCTAACTCCACCCATAGGCCTTATGTTGCCCTGCACTACTGCCACCCCTACTCATAGGGGCATGTTGCCCATCACTACTGCCACCCCACTCATAGCGACATGTTGTCCATCACCACTGCCACCCCTACTCATAGGGGCATGTTGCCCATCACTACTGCCATCCCACCCATATGTTTTATGTTGCCCATCACTACTGCCACCCCACTCATAGGGGCATGTTGCCCACCACCACAGCCACCCCCACTCATAGGGGCATGTTGCCCATCCCTAGTGCCACCCCCACCCATATGTCTTATTTTGCCCATCACTACTGCAACCCCCACTCATAGGGGCATGTTGCCCCTCACTACTGCCACCCATATGTGTTATGTTGCCTATCACTACTGCCACCCCCACTCATAGGGGCATGTTACCCATCGCTGCTGCCACACCCACTCATAGGGGCATGTTGCCCATCCCTACTGCCAACCCCACTCATAGGGGCATGTTGGCCATCACCACAGCCACCTCCACTTATAGTGGGCTGTGTGACTATCAATATCAACACCCCCACACATAGGATGGGTGATGCGCCATACATCCATCTCATATCAACATCAGGTATGTCATCAAAATACAGCCACCATAACATCATGACAACAGTGTGTAGTACTTGAAAAATACCACCAACACTGAATATGAGTTAGCACATGCAATGTATCTACCATCACATGTGTGACCAAAATCTGAATGTGGACTACACAAGTCAAGCATCACAATATCACTGTGTCAATGTGCTCCAATCCCTCATCACTGTGTAGATCCAATGTCAATTGTGTTGTTGCAAACGGCATCAAAAGTTGAGCATTGTGCTAATGGGGCAAAACCCCCCAATATCACAGTGGTCAAAAGGTAAATGTCAACATGGTAAAAGCAGCAAATGACAAACAGCATGTATGATTTCTGCCCTCAACACATGAAACCTTTTTGTGGCAAAGTAGTGGTTGTGTCACATACCCACAGAGATGTAGTGAGGCAAACAGTGCTCTGACAAGAAAATATACACTTGGCCATGTGCTGACAAGCACCACCCATGGGGGCTGGCATTGCATACAGTGTACAATGACAAAAAAACTGAAGTGACCATCATGATGCATACACACATCTTGAAAATAGACACACAAAGCAATACATCCTGCGTAGACTGTAGGTATCAGGTCACAAAATCCCACTCCATGGTAGCAATGGGACATAACAACCAGGAGCAATGTGCAGAATGATGAGATATGACTCACAGGGACAGCAGGGAAAATCACCCAAACAACATCAAGACAATTATGAAGATGAGGAGGATGACTAATCTCGGTGGTTATGGCGCTTCACAAGTATATAGGCAGATTATGTCCACTATGTTAGTAGTATTATGTGTTGTTGGGTGCCTAGGCATGGGTCGTCATCCTATACCCACCAGTGATCAACAGATTCTAATATGTATAAACAAGACCTATCACACCAACAGAAACCAATCAACAATAAAGTTTTGTACAATCAATCATTTCACAAAAATCATGGAGGTCCGGTGTAAATTGTAATTCATTTAATTTTTGAGGCTTTCCCCAAGTCCAGCCAACACGTGTTTCGTCGATTGGGCAGGAACCCACGACTTCATCAGGGCTGGGGAAAAATACAATACAAAGGATATTGGAGTTATGAGATAAGCTCTCTCATCATCATTATGCATGCATCAAGTCATTGTATTTACATGCCAGCAAGTGAGAGAAGACATTTTACATGTCTATCCCTGAATATTTAATTTGTCCGTACATAACGACAGGGAAAAGAAGGGACGCGGGAGATTATCAGTACTCCCATAGGTAAAAGAGTGAATATCTCTCAGAGAGAGAATTAGTAAGATGCCCCACAGTTCGTGATGACGATCAATATATAATGATATAAAGTGAAACTTTCATGATTTTGTGCTCACCCCTGCGGTCACTAACCCGTAATGTGCTTAATTCAGTGAATCTCAGTGCCGGGTTTTATTAGCTCTTCAGAAAAGTGTTTTGGAGTGAGTGATCTGTTTAATTTAAATAGATGCTGAGTACATATACTCAGGCTTACCTGATATTCAGTGATTATCTATTCTTATGCCTGAAATAATCAAGTTAAGATGTGTTTTAGGGATGATTATTGGGTCGGCACATCTATTCATTAGGGACAACATTGTCATTATTGGATGCCATATACCAAGTAGCCACGTACCTTCTGGCTGGTTATACTTCCGACCCAGCCTTATGTGGCATGGGTGAAGAACTCCTATCAGGTCTTGGTCTTAGTGTCTTTTGGCGCCTCTAAAATTTGCATAAGAGGATACAATTCGTAGTATTCTATCATTTAAGGAAAACATGTATATAGTTCAGGTAATCGCCTTTCATAGTAACGAGCTTACCTTCAAATAGGTAAATATTCGAGTCCCCGTGGATTGAATTAAAGTATTATCCAGATATGAATTTCAAAGGTGATCGTTTAGTCTTCCCTCCAGTAATATTATTGAAGGTAGATTCCCCAGCTGCCGAGTGTAACAGAAAAGAGGCAATTTAGTAATTTGACTGTAGTCTTTTGAGGGCGTATCAGACATATCTATATATCCCAAGGGACGCTGTGTCTACAAGCATCTTACCTCCTATTATTCGGGAGTCCCGGGGCGGCGTGTTCCGATTCTCTTTGCGGCGCGTACTTCCGTATTGTGGAAGTCATCGTCCGATGACCCGGAAGTGTGTTTTATACTTCCGGTTGTTTTTGGGTTATCGTATCTGATTCCGTATGAAGGAATCATCTTTGGCAGCCATACTATAGAGGGTTACTTAGTACTACTATTCCCTAATATTTGGCAATAGAAATTAAAGCGTGCTCTTATTTCTACTTTAGATCGAGTGCGATTTAATAGGAGTAAATATCGATACTGACGGTACTCTGCAGTGGCAGTGGTAAAAATTATTCCGGTGCTCGTTACCATGTGAAATATAATTCGGAACTGTGAGGACAAGAGCATGTATATAATATCAGAACTGTTCATGATCAATCTGTAAGAAAACGCATATTACATAGGCAAAATAGATACATTTCTTACAGAGCAATTGTGTGTTATGTACATTCATTGTCAACATGGTAATATATCTACAACTCGGTTGCGAGGGTACAGTTACATATACAGCAATATATTGGTGATTACTGGTACAGTTACATCATCACATAACAGTGTTATTAAAGTTAACAGAGTTAATGTTCCACTATTATGAGTCAGTCACCCAGGTAGTAATGCAGTTCCTGGTCTAAGTTCATACCATACTCTACTGCACGCATAGTAAGAATCCATGATGCCTCCCTACGTCTAAGGGCTAATTCTCTATTGCCCCCTCTGGGATCATGCTTCACCTGATCAATTGCACAAAAACTGATTATTTTGTTCTTGTCTTGTGAGGGACATTGGTTGATATGAGTGGCAGTGGTATATCTCATATCCTGATGTTTGATGGCTCTCACATGTTCAAAAATTCTATCTTTAAGAGATCTCTTAGTGCTACCTATATAAAAACTGCCACATTTGCAGTTGATCATGTATACTACAAAACAGCTATTACAGTTGAGTAGTTGTTTGATCTTGAATTCTCTCCCATTGTAATTGCGGAATGTTTTGGTCTTGTTCATGGCCATAGGACACAGTTTGCATGTTCCGCATTTGTGGAAACCTATACTTTTTTGTGTAAGCCAATCAGGGACTATTTTGGATTTTGTAGGATAGGTGGGACTTATCCAAGATTTTATGCTCCTCCCCTTTCTATATGTGATGAGGGGGTTGCTTGTGATATATTGGTTTAGAGATTTATCATTCTTTAGAATCCACCAGTGTTTTCTCATACTATTCCTTAAGGTGATTGCTGCATCATCATAGTTAGTGATTAGTCTTATTTTGGTCGTTTTGTTAACCTCTCTTTGTTTATCGCATAAAGTTGCCTCTCTCGTGGTTCTGTCAATTCTCTGTTCTGCCTTTGTGATCATGTCCATTTTGTACCCTCTAGTCTTGAATCTACTTTTCATGTTATTCTTACAACTTGAAAAGTCATCGTCTCTACTGCAATTCCTTCTTGCTCTGGTAAGTTCTCCAAAGGGAATGGATTGGATCTGATGTCTTGGATGTGAGCTCCCGGCATGTAAAAGAGCATTACACGATGTCGGTTTCCTGTATAGTCTACTTTGTATTTTATTGTCTTCAATAAACAGTAATAGATCTAAGAATTCCAGTTGGGTAGTACTTATGGAGTGAGTTAAGTGTATACCCATCAAGTTTGAATTTAAGTATTCACAGAATTGCAAAAGACTATCCATATCCCCAGACCAAATTAGAAGACAGTCGTCTATATAGCGACCCCAGTAAATGATATGTTCATTCCACTTTGCGCCATGTGGCCCCCAGATCCACTCCTCCTCGTACCTGCCCATGAACAGGTTCGCATAGGAAGGAGAGAACCTGGAGCCCATGGCTACTCCCTGTCTTTGGCGATACCAGGTTGTTTCAAATAGAAAAACATTATTTCGTAATATTAGATCCATCATGTCCATAAGCATCTCAGTGTGAGCCCACTGCGATGCTGGTCTTCTTTCAAGAAATTTCCTGGCTGCCAGGAGACCCAGATCTGTTCTAATGTTGGTATATAATGAAGTGACGTCTAGGCTTGCCATAATCATGCCATCCTCCCAAGTTAAATCCGACAAAATACTTAGTATGTGTTTAGTATCCCTAATATATGCTGGCAAGTTACATACTAGTGGCTGTAAAAAGTTATCTACATATTGAGATAGTCTCTCAGTGGGGCCCCCTACACTGGAGATGATAGGTCTCCCTGGTGGAAATTGGGCGTTTTTGTGTATCTTGGGTAAGGTGTATATGCAGGGGAATCTGGGTTTGTCAACTTTCAGATATGTCAGTTCCTCCCTGCTGATGAGACCCTCCTGCCACCATTTGTCTAGATGGGTGTTAATGTCCACTTTCAATTGTCCCATAGGGTTTAATGTTAATTTCTCATAGTAGGTTGTGTCATTCAATTGTGTGAGTATCTCAGTATTATAGTCTGTGGTGTTCATTATCACGATGTTACCCCCCTTGTCCGCCTCCTTGATGGTAACATCGGGTAGTTTACATAGTTCCACTAGTGCTTGACGTTCGTGTTTATTTAAATTGTCGGAGAAATTTCTGTGTCTTCTATTGTGTTTTAAATGGTTGTACAAGTCTTCAGTGACTAGCTTGTGAAACATGTCGACACTATTACCACTAGGTAAGGTCGGGGTCCACCGTGATTTAATACGTAAGCCACTCGAAATAGTGTTGTCTGGTTCTATCTCATGGTCAAATAACAATTCATCAATAGACATATGGTCTCTGTCATCATCCACTATAGGTAACAAAATTTTACAGTCTCTGATATCTTGTATGGTAGGTATCACACGAGTCACATTAGGGGGTTCTTTTTCTATGCTTTTATTCACAATATGAGTACAGTCAAAATGTTTCTTCAATTTTAATTTTCTCGTGAATTTGAATAAGTCAATCATAGAATTGTGAATATCCCCTTGTTCCTTTGGGCAGAAACTCATACCACGTTCAAGTACAGAAATCATGTCAGGTGTTAGTAATTTGTCACTGAGATTCACCACTTGTACACCGATACATTCATTTCCATTGTCTATTATTTCCTCCAAGATCTCAGTCTCATTCCCTGTCTTCCTGCGTTTGGATCCTCCCCTTTTTCCCCTCCTTGTCCTTGAGATGTATTTGCCTTTTGTCTTGATTGATCCCTGTCTCCCCGTTTCTTCCTTTTTACCTCCCTTAAAAAAGCACTACATTGTGCAGTATCATCAGATGAGATACCTTCATTTTCACTCGGAAGGGTCTCCAAGGATGTTGAGACTGAACTAGCTGGGGTCATATTTTGCGCTTGTGCCGTCATTCCCTTGGGGCCCTTATCTACTAGATGGTCATATTTACGGGCATAGGTGAAAACCCTACCTTGATTATAATCAATCTCATCTCGCTTGATTTTGCGAGCTTTACGTTGTTTGATATCTATTTGATGTTTCTCTAGTATCCCTTTCAGAATTTCATAGTTTTTTTCAGTAGCTTCCGGGAGGTTAAGTTCCTTAATTTCCAGTTCCAATTGTGCAATTTCCCCTTGCAATTTCTTAACTTTACGGGAAGCATTCTCAATTAGAATGTTCATCAGATTATTGGAATTGGAAATTAATTCCTTTTCCCAGGCTAACAGAAGATCCTCATCAAGATCGTCATAAGTTGGTAGTATCTGTGAGCGGAGTCCCCTAGGTATTCGTTTAAGACGTACATATTGTTCTAGGGTAGCTCCATCCCACCATTTTGAGTTCTCCGCTATTTTTAGTCTCTCCAATCTAGCAAATTTTAGTCTCAATCCCTCGTTTTTCTTGCTTGCATTCCCACTTGCCAGGGAGGTGGTTACTGTTTCACCCCTTGCTAAACTATCAAAAAGTTCCGCGGCTTCTTTACCTCTATCCATTGTATCAAAAATGATAAATCAATATTTATTCTAGCCTCTGTAGCTGCCCCACCAATATGCCAAGATTATGAAGATGAGGAGGATGACTAATCTCGGTGGTTATGGCGCTTCACAAGTATATAGGCAGATTATGTCCACTATGTTAGTAGTATTATGTGTTGTTGGGTGCCTAGGCATGGGTCGTCATCCTATACCCACCAGTGATCAACAGATTCTAATATGTATAAACAAGACCTATCACACCAACAGAAACCAATCAACAATAAAGTTTTGTACAATCAATCATTTCACAAAAATCATGGAGGTCCGGTGTAAATTGTAATTCATTTAATTTTTGAGGCTTTCCCCAAGTCCAGCCAACACGTGTTTCGTCGATTGGGCAGGAACCCACGACTTCATCAGGGCTGGGGAAAAATACAATACAAAGGATATTGGAGTTATGAGATAAGCTCTCTCATCATCATTATGCATGCATCAAGTCATTGTATTTACATGCCAGCAAGTGAGAGAAGACATTTTACATGTCTATCCCTGAATATTTAATTTGTCCGTACATAACGACAGGGAAAAGAAGGGACGCGGGAGATTATCAGTACTCCCATAGGTAAAAGAGTGAATATCTCTCAGAGAGAGAATTAGTAAGATGACCCACAGTTCGTGATGACGATCAATATATAATGATATAAAGTGAAACTTTCATGATTTTGTGCTCACCCCTGCGGTCACTAACCCGTAATGTGCTTAATTCAGTGAATCTCAGTGCCGGGTTTTATTAGCTCTTCAGAAAAGTGTTTTGGAGTGAGTGATCTGTTTAATTTAAATAGATGCTGAGTACATATACTCAGGCTTACCTGATATTCAGTGATTATCTATTCTTATGCCTGAAATAATCAAGTTAAGATGTGTTTTAGGGATGATTATTGGGTCGGCACATCTATTCATTAGGGACAACATTGTCATTATTGGATGCCATATACCAAGTAGCCACGTACCTTCTGGCTGGTTATACTTCCGACCCAGCCTTATGTGGCATGGGTGAAGAACTCCTATCAGGTCTTGGTCTTAGTGTCTTTTGGCGCCTCTAAAATTTGCATAAGAGGATACAATTTGTAGTATTCTATCATTTAAGGAAAACATGTATATAGTTCAGGTAATCGCCTTTCATAGTAACGAGCTTACCTTCAAATAGGTAAATATTCGAGTCCCCGTGGATTGAATTAAAGTATTATCCAGATATGAATTTCAAAGGTGATCGTTTAGTCTTCCCTCCAGTAATATTATTGAAGGTAGATTCCCCAGCTGCCGAGTGTAACAGAAAAGAGGTAATTTAGTAATTTGACTGTAGTCTTTTGAGGGCGTATCAGACATATCTATATATCCCAAGGGACGCTGTGTCTACAAGCATCTTACCTCCTATTATTCGGGAGTCCCGGGGCGGCGTGTTCCGATTCTCTTTGCGGCGCGTACTTCCGTATTGTGGAAGTCAGCGTCCGATGACCCGGAAGTGTGTTTTATACTTCCGGTTGTTTTTGGGTTATCGTATCTGATTCCGTATGAAGGAATCATCTTTGGCAGCCATACTATAGAGGGTTACTTAGTACTACTATTCCCTAATATTTGGCAATAGAAATTAAAGCGTGCTCTTATTTCTACTTTAGATCGAGTGCGATTTAATAGGAGTAAATATCGATACTGACGGGACTCTGCAGTGGCAGTGGTAAAAATTATTCCGGTGCTCGTTACCATGTGAAATATAATTCGGAACTGTGAGGACAAGAGCATGTATATAATATCAGAACTGTTCATGATCAATCTGTAAGAAAACGCATATTACATAGGCAAAATAGATACATTTCTTACAGAGCAATTGTGTGTTATGTACATTCATTGTCAACATGGTAATATATCTACAACTCGGTTGCGAGGGTACAGTTACATATACAGCAATATATTGGTGATTACTGGTACAGTTACATCATCACATAACAGTGTTATTAAAGTTAACAGAGTTAATGTTCCACTATTATGAGTCAGTCACCCAGGTAGTAATGCAGTTCCTGGTCTAAGTTCATACCATACTCTACTGCACGCATAGTAAGAATCCATGATGCCTCCCTACGTCTAAGGGCTAATTCTCTATTGCCCCCTCTGGGATCATGCTTCACCTGATCAATTGCACAAAAACTGATTATTTTGTTCTTGTCTTGTGAGGGACATTGGTTGATATGAGTGGCAGTGGTATATCTCATATCCTGATGTTTGATGGCTCTCACATGTTCAAAAACTCTATCTTTAAGAGATCTCTTAGTGCTACCTATATAAAAACTGCCACATTTGCAGTTGATCATGTATACTACAAAACAGCTATTACAGTTGAGTAGTTGTTTGATCTTGAATTCTCTCCCATTGTAATTGCGGAATGTTTTGGTCTTGTTCATGGCCATAGGACACAGTTTGCATGTTCCGCATTTGTGGAAACCTATACTTTTTTGTGTAAGCCACAGATACTACCAACTTATGACGATCTTGATGAGGATCTTCTGTTAGCCTGGGAAAAGGAATTAATTTCCAATTCCAATAATCTGATGAACATTCTAATTGAGAATGCTTCCCGTAAAGTTAAGAAATTGCAAGGGGAAATTGCACAATTGGAACTGGAAATTAAGGAACTTAACCTCCCGGAAGCTACTGAAAAAAACTATGAAATTCTGAAAGGGATACTAGAGAAACATCAAATAGATATCAAACAACGTAAAGCTCGCAAAATCAAGCGAGATGAGATTGATTATAATCAAGGTAGGGTTTTCACCTATGCCCGTAAATATGACCATCTAGTAGATAAGGGCCCCAAGGGAATGACGGCACAAGCGCAAAATATGACCCCAGCTAGTTCAGTCTCAACATCCTTGGAGACCCTTCCGAGTGAAAATGAAGGTATCTCATCTGATGATACTGCACAATGTAGTGCTTTTTTAAGGGAGGTAAAAAGGAAGAAACGGGGAGACAGGGATCAATCAAGACAAAAGGCAAATACATCTCAAGGACAAGGAGGGGAAAAAGGGGAGGATCCAAACGCAGGAAGACAGGGAATGAGACTGAGATCTTGGAGGAAATAATAGACAATGGAAATGAATGTATCGGTGTACAAGTGGTGAATCTCAGTGACAAATTACTAACACCTGACATGATTTCTGTACTTGAACGTGGTATGAGTTTCTGCCCAAAGGAACAAGGGGATATTCACAATTCTATGATTGACTTATTCAAATTCACGAGAAAATTAAAATTGAAGAAACATTTTGACTGTACTCATATTGTGAATAAAAGCATAGAAAAAGAACCCCCTAATGTGACTCGTGTGATACCTACCATACAAGATATCAGAGACTGTGAAATTTTGTTATCTATAGTGGATGATGACAGAGACCATATGTCTATTGATGAATTGTTATTTGACCATGAGATAGAACCAGACAACACTATTTCGAGTGGCTTACGTATTAAATCACGGTGGACCCCGACCTTACCTAGTGGTAATAGTGTCGACATGTTTCACAAGCTAGTCACTGGAGACTTGTACAACCATTTAAAACACAATAGAAGACACAGAAATTTCTCCGACAATTTAAATAAACACGAACGTCAAGCACTAGTGGAACTATGTAAACTACCCGATGTTACCATCAAGGAGGCGGACAAGGGGGGTAACATCGTGATAATGAACACCACAGACTATAATACTGAGATACTCACACAATTGAATGACACAACCTACTATGAGAAATTAACATTAAACCCTATGGGACAATTGAAAGTGGACATTAACACCCATCTAGACAAATGGTGGCAGGAGGGTCTCATCAGCAGGGAGGAACTGACATATCTGAAAGTTGACAAACCCAGATTCCCCTGCATATACACCTTACCCAAGATACACAAAAACGCCCAATTTCCACCAGGGAGACCTATCATCTCCAGTGTAGGGGGCCCCACTGAGAGACTATCTCAATATGTAGATAACTTTTTACAGCCACTAGTATGTAACTTGCCAGCATATATTAGGGATACTAAACACATACTAAGTATTTTGTCGGATTTAACTTGGGAGGATGGCATGATTATGGCAAGCCTAGACGTCACTTCATTATATACCAACATTAGAACAGATCTGGGTCTCCTGGCAGCCAGGAAATTTCTTGAAAGAAGACCAGCATCGCAGTGGGCTCACACTGAGATGCTTATGGACATGATGGATCTAATATTACGAAATAATGTTTTTCTATTTGAAACAACCTGGTATCGCCAAAGACAGGGAGTAGCCATGGGCTCCAGGTTCTCTCCTTCCTGCAAACCTGTTCATGGGCAGGTACAAGGAGGAGTGGATCTGGGGGCCACATGGCGCAAAGTGGAATGAACATATCATTTACTGGGGTCGCTATATAGACGACTGTCTTCTAATTTGGTCTGGGGATATGGATAGTCTTTTGCAATTCTGTGAATACTTAAATTCAAACTTGATGGGTATACACTTAACTCACTCCATAAGTACTACCCAACTGGAATTCTTAGATCTATTACTGTTTATTGAAGACAATAAAATACAAAGTAGACTATACAGGAAACCGACATCGTGTAAGGCTCTTTTACATGCCGGGAGCTCACATCCAAGACATCAGATCCAATCCATTCCCTTTGGAGAACTTACCAGAGCAAGAAGGAATTGCAGTAGAGACGATGACTTTTCAAGTTGTAAGAATAACATGAAAAGTAGATTCAAGACTAGAGGGTACAAAATGGACATGATCACAAAGGCAGAACAGAGAATTGACAGAACCACGAGAGAGGCAACTTTACGCGATAAACAAAGAGAGGTTAACAAAACGACCAAAATAAGACTAATCACTAACTATGATGATGCAGCAATCACCTTAAGGAATAGTATGAGAAAACACTGGTGGATTCTAAAGAATGATAAATCTCTAAACCAATATATCACAAGCAACCCCCTCATCACATATAGAAAGGGGAGGAGCATAAAATCTTGGATAAGTCCCACCTATCCTACAAAATCCAAAATAGTCCCTGATTGGCTTACACAAAAAAGTATAGGTTTCCACAAATGCGGAACATGCAAACTGTGTTCCATGGCCATGAACAAGACCAAAACATTCCGCAATTACAATGGGAGAGAATTCAAGATCAAACAACTACTCAACTGTAATAGCTGTTTTGTAGTATACATGATCAACTGCAAATGTGGCAGTTTTTATATAGGTAGCACTAAGAGATCTCTTAAAGATAGAATTTTTGAACATGTGAGAGCCATCAAACATCAGGATATGAGATATACCACTGCCACTCATATCAACCAATGTCCCTCACAAGACAAGAACAAAATAATCAGTTTTTGTGCAATTGATCAGGTGAAGCATGATCCCAGAGGGGGCAATAGAGAATTAGCCCTTAGACGTAGGGAGGCATCATGGATTCTTACTATGCGTGCAGTAGAGTATGGTATGAACTTAGACCAGGAACTGCATTACTACCTGGGTGACTGACTCATAATAGTGGAACATTAACTCTGTTAACTTTAATAACACTGTTATGTGATGATGTAACTGTACCAGTAATCACCAATATATTGCTGTATATGTAACTGTACCCTCGCAACCGAGTTGTAGATATATTACCATGTTGACAATGAATGTACATAACACACAATTGCTCTGTAAGAAATGTATCTATTTTGCCTATGTAATATGCGTTTTCTTACAGATTGATCATGAACAGTTCTGATATTGTATACATGCTCTTGTCCTCACAGTTCCGAATTATATTTCACATGGTAACGAGCACCGGAATAATTTTTACCACTGCCACTGCAGAGTCCCGTCAGTATCGATATTTACTCCTATTAAATCGCACTCGATCTAAAGTAGAAATAAGAGCACGCTTTAATTTCTATTGCCAAATATTAGGGAATAGTAGTACTAAGTAACCCTCTATAGTATGGCTGCCAAAGATGATTCCTTCATACGGAATCAGATACGATAACCCAAAAACAACCGGAAGTATAAAACACACTTCCGGGTCATCGGACGCTGACTTCCACAATACGGAAGTACGCGCCGCAAAGAGAATCGGAACACGCCGCCCTGGGACTCCCGAATAATAGGAGGTAAGATGCTTGTAGACACAGCGTCCCTTGGGATATATAGATATGTCTGATACGCCCTCAAAAGACTACAGTCAAATTACTAAATTACCTCTTTTCTGTTACACTCGGCAGCTGGGGAATCTACCTTCAATAATATTACTGGAGGGAAGACTAAACGATCACCTTTGAAATTCATATCTGGATAATACTTTAATTCAATCCACGGGGACTCGAATATTTACCTATTTGAAGGTAAGCTCGTTACTATGAAAGGCGATTACCTGAACTATATACATGTTTTCCTTAAATGATAGAATACTACAAATTGTATCCTCTTATGCAAATTTTAGAGGCGCCAAAAGACACTAAGACCAAGACCTGATAGGAGTTCTTCACCCATGCCACATAAGGCTGGGTCGGAAGTATAACCAGCCAGAAGGGACGTAGCTACTTGGTATATGGCATCCAATAATGACAATGTTGTCCCTAATGAATAGATGTGCCGACCCAATAATCATCCCTAAAACACATCTTAACTTGATTATTTCAGGCATAAGAATAGATAATCACTGAATATCAGGTAAGCCTGAGTATATGTACTCAGCATCTATTTAAATTAAACAGATCACTCACTCCAAAACACTTTTCTGAAGAGCTAATAAAACCCGGCACTGAGATTCACTGAATTAAGCACATTACGGGTTAGTGACCGCAGGGGTGAGCACAAAATCATGAAAGTTTCACTTTATATCATTATATATTGATCGTCATCACGAACTGTGGGGCATCTTACTAATTCTCTCTCTGAGAGATATTCACTCTTTTACCTATGGGAGTACTGATAATCTCCCGCGTCCCTTCTTTTCCCTGTCGTTATGTACGGACAAATTAAATATTCAGGGATAGACATGTAAAATGTCTTCTCTCACTTGCTGGCATGTAAATACAATGACTTGATGCATGCATAATGATGATGAGAGAGCTTATCTCATAACTCCAATATCCTTTGTATTGTATTTTTCCCCAGCCCTGATGAAGTCGTGGGTTCCTGCCCAATCGACGAAACACGTGTTGGCTGGACTTGGGGAAAGCCTCAAAAATTAAATGAATTACAATTTACACCGGACCTCCATGATTTTTGTGAAATGATTGATTGTACAAAACTTTATTGTTGATTGGTTTCTGTTGGTGTGATAGGTCTTGTTTATAAACATCAAGACAATTGCCCACAACAGCAATAACAATGCACTGGTGCAGAGGGACAAACACAAACAAGCAACCGCACACTGCACACCTCACACAACATGTGTATGTGTGTGTCTCAGTATCTCTAGGCAACTACACAACACATGAGAGCGGATGAACCACAATGACACAGATGTGGACACAGTGCCATACTAAAGTAAGCCAAACTGAGTTCAAACTGAGAAACTCAGACATGTGTCCTGTGCCACTAATGTACATCACACCTAAACAAACACAAATGACTCAGCATGGCCCGTCAACCAGGGGCAAAAGGGAGGTAGGGGCCCAGCCTTGAAAACATTTACATCTGTCCACCTTCAAACACCACACACCCTGCAGTGCACCAATGTGCATCAGTGAAGCCCAAATGGACTGGTAACATTGCACAGGCACCCATGATGTACACAGTGATGTTGGGAGGATCCAAGGTGCACAGACTCATCACACAAGGACATTGTACAACCACGGTGAGTGACAGACATACTGCACAGTATGTGGTACATGGCCATGACGTCAAATCTCAAGTAACCTTTGGAATCCCTGCCACAGTGCCAGGACACTGCAGAAATCAAGGAGAAACACAAGGCGCACATGCTGAAACTTGCTAGCATTGCACGTTTGAACCTGACGATTGGGAGCAGTCACACACACATACATATGTCTCAATCACTGAAAGGTACCACCTATGGATGAATGCATGACATTTTGATAAAAAAAATGCCCTGGGTAGCCATGACTGTGTACCATCTGCGTCTGACCACATCATCACCACTCAGAACTGACAAGTCCTAATGATGACACACACATGAACAGTAGTGTGTCATGCACCCACATATCTGTAAGCCCTGGACAAAGATGTGTGATGAACACAGGACAACTCAGCAAGCATCACCAACCCAAACATATCAAGGGAACACAGCCTGTGTAGAACAAGGGATAGCAACACACACAGACATGCCCACACAACACACACCATGGGCCCAGGCAGTGTCACGCAACAACACACTAACTTGAGGGGACTCAACTCCTGTGGAAGCACAGCTGTGCAAAACACAGTTCCAGCAGGTCACAGTCAAGTCAGCACAACACTTGTTCAGTCAACCATCATATACCACCCAATGTAGGCACTAGTCACATCAGGCTGGGTACTGTAGTGATCTTTAAGCCATCTGCACATACTCAATACATATGTCTAGCTAGTTGCACAGAGGACACAGTTGACTCCTACACCAATGAAGCCCACACCTGCATGTCCCGTGGAGATGGGCCCACAGTCAGGGAAATATATAAATTGGACAATGTGAAGCACACCATATGTGCATGGGTGCAAGCCACAGATGTGATCATGCAAATGAAATGTTAACATCACTGTGCAAAATTACTTGATTATGACACACCCAGTTATCTGCAAAGGATGACATGGATATCAAAGAGAACAGGATACATATCTCATGGACCACATGGAGTACATCACATCAACACCTCAGTATTAAACATTGAAAATCCAGCATCATAACAGCAAAGTCAAGGCAAACATCATCAACATAATGTTCAGCAAAATCAAATTCACAAGGATAACAAAAAAAGGCTTTATTCAGCAAATTGAAAACTCAAACTGAAAGTCCATAATGAAACAAAGGCCAATGTCCAGTCCATAAACAGAGTCCAAATTGGGTGTGAGTGACACCTGTCACCCGTTGCTTGCCTGCACTGTGAACGACAGGGGACATCAACTCTGAGGGGCATACATGGGAGCATGCCAGGCACCGCAGGGACAGGATCAGGGCTAAGCAGAAGGAGGCAGTGAAGGGTGGTGGGTGCAGGAGAGTCACTGGCAACTACAGTGGAGGTGTCTGTCTTGGTGTGTGCCGTCACAACTGTGGGGCACAAGTTTGATGGGGTGGGTGCCGGAACAACTGCAGTGGGCAGGTCAGATGTAGTGGATAGCGTCCCCACTGCAGTGCCCAAGTCAGACTGGGTGGACGTGGACTCCACTGCAGTGCCTAACTCCATGGGAGTGGAATGGGGTTCAGGTGAGGTCGGCAGGACAGAGGGAGGGCACAGTCCCCACAGCAGTTGCACAAACAAGCTGCTTGGGGGTGGTGGAAGAGCAAGTGGTAGGGGGGAGGGCCTGAGCATTTTGGGGAAGATGTATCTGTGGGTGGGGGAACCTGGGGCAGGGTGTGACAGGGGAACCTGTGTAGTGCTGACCTGGGGGATGGAGGAAGGAGACTGTGCAGTGGAGCTGCGGGGTGGGGGTGGGGTCTTTCTCTTCCGAATACAGTGGACCTGCGGGTGGGGGTCTCAGTCTGCCTGCGCCTGGGTGAGGGTGTCTGGGTGTGAGGGGCACTCCCCTCTGTGTATGGGGACTTCCCTTTCCCCCTGTAGTCTGGATCTCCTGGATCGGTGGGGAAGTGGCTATGGTCACACAGGAAGAGCTTCTTGGGAGATGGCGTTGCAGGTGAGACATGGGAAGGGCTCTTGGAGGGAGAGGGATCAGAGGACTGCGGAGTGGTTGTGGATGCCTGTGTGTGTGTTTGCAAACCATCCCCTGTGAGTGTGGTATCAGGCCCCTGACTTTGCTTGTGGGCACTTTTGACTTTGGTTTGGGTGTTTGTGTGCTGCCGTGTCTGTGTGTTTAGGTGACTGCACTGGTGTGTGTGTGCTTGGGACAGGTGCTAGGAATTGTGGATGGGGCAGAGGCAGGAGGGGTGAGGGACTGTTGGAGGGACTGTTGGAGGAGGGACACTGCTGACATCAGGGAGGAGGCCATGGACTGATTGGTCCTCTGTAGGGCAGACATGCCCGGTGAGATGCCCTCCGTGAACGACACCAGTTGTGTCAACAGACTGGTGTTTGCATGGAGGACACTCAGCATTGATGGCTGCCCTACATAGATCTGTTTAAGCAAGTACATAGACTCCACACTTAGGGCAGCAGCGGCGACAGGGGCATGGGGTTCAGTGCCTGGCATGAAGGAGACATGCTCCCGAACACAGGAGCTGCCACGGACCTCTGGGATGGGAGCCGATGGGAGGGTGGTGGTGGCGAGAACAGCCTCACTTGCTGGGGTTTGCTGGCTGCTGACACCCACCCCCACAAAGGAATCATCCTCTGAGCTGCTGTTGTCCTCAGCTGAGGTGGATGGTGCTGAGGACTCCTCAGTGTGGCTCCCCTCGCCCTCTGTGCCACTGGGTCCCTCCAACTCCTCGGTAGCTGGCCCAGTCTGGCTCTGCGGCTCATCCTGTTCCGTGGCGCTGTCCCCTCCTGTGCCAGTGGATGTATCTGGATAGAATTAGGAAAACAAGACCCACATTAGTCACAGGAACTGACTGCACACAACACAGTGATTATAGCACATCACAGGGCAAGCCCTGGCATCATCAGCTGAATATTTCTCAAACTGCCCAAACTGGCTTTCATAAGGCAATTGCCAGTCTGACCATCAACAATAGCACCCATATACCTCCTGGACTTGCACCCATTTGTCTGTTGCATGTTGGCTGCTAATACCTCAATGTGCACACATGCACCACCTACACAGTTGTTGGACATGCAAGTGAACATGTTGAAGTTTGTTACTATACACACACATCACATCTCATGCCACTCACTCAGTACAGGTGTCAGGATGAAGGGATGCCCAGAGTCTCAGTTCACATGCTTGTGATGCCTAGCAGCACCACACACAATGATGTCCTCACGTCCTGATAGTCTATGCCACAATGGGGTGCATGGAGCACCTTTGACTCCAATGCAGGATCCCTCTTAGCAACTTCAATGCCCTGACACAGGCATGCATGGTAAGTCAGTTATCACTACCCTATGTCATAGGGGCAAGACATCCGGAAAACAACAGTGTGCACTGTGTTACAATCATAGGTCATGGCCAAAGCAAGCTCTGCAGCTGACAAGTGCACTTGACCATCCCATGGCAAAAACATATTCTGGCTTATGATGACCCCACATCACAAAAAATCCGACATATGAGTGACTGCAAACACAACTCACTGAACATGAGCACCTCACAGTCTGCTGCGAATGAAACACAGCTGCCTGAAATTCACTGTTTGCATACAGCATTGTACACACCTATATGTCACATGATACACATGTATCATCTCCTAGAGTCACATCGCAGATGTCCTGCTCACCCTAAAACTTATGGACACATCAGTTATCCCAAAAAGGAAGCCACACCACAATGACATAAAGTCAGACACCTGAGGGCATATTTCCCTAAGCACACCCAGTAGGTCGATACATGTGAGTGTGAGTACAGTCTACCAATGCCCTGGAGTGGGCATGACAGCCCCAGTCAACTTGAACCAGTGTACCAGCCTGGACAGTAGGCAGGTGTCAGGGCAAGTGTGACACCCTTGGTATACATACTCCTGAGGCTACTAAATGGACACACCTGCTGCATGGATATGTTTTTAATACCCCAGACACAGGTGGCAAGTCAGACCAGCAATTGGAACACATATCAAAGGCACACACAGATCAAATGTCAGAGATCAGCCATTGTGCAAACAATGGACCCACCCACGAAGCACACATCAGAGTCACAGTAACATATGCTGTCCAGAACCTTAAGCATAGCTGACTGCAGGGACACAGTGCCCAAGTGAAAAAAGTCACATACTGTAGGGGCAACACCTGTGGATCAGATGAGGAGTGTGCATTACACAATTGAGGGACATTAGTCCAGGACTACATACCAACGTGATGTGGAAGTATGACCAGGCCAAAAGACTGCAAATGGCATGTCAGACATAGTTCACAGATTGGGCATGGACTTACCCCCTCCTTGCTGCTGTCTGGCCTTCAGTTGCCCATCCAGGTCTGGGAAGACCACTGCCAGAATCCGGAGCATGTGGGGGGTCATGGTCCGGTGTCTGCTCCTCCGGCAAGGAGGCGACAGCTTCAGCTGGACCCTTGTGATCCTCCGGGTCCAGCCCGAAGGTCCTGCCACCTCTTCTGGCAGTTGAGGGTCCGGCGCTTGTAGACCCCCACTGATCTTACTGCCCAGGCGATGGTCAGCCAGATCTTCTGTTCTGATGGGCATCAACCTGTGAGGATGACAAAGTGAAAATGACATTCCCACACATGCCACATATTTGTGCTGCACACAATTGAAAATACATGTAGTCATCACAAAGCTAAAAGAGGTACACAGGTAGTGCATCCATAGAAATGGACAATTGTCCTGCGGGTCTGACATGGTAACATTGCCTGGTAAGTAAAAGCTAGCACTAATGCACTATTGCAGCAGGACACCTGTTCATCACATGTACCTACACACTTTGGTTGTTAAAAGTACTCAGTGCATAAGCTTGCCACTGCTGTGCACACTTCTATTACTGCTAGTCAGACTACTTGCACAATTAGGTAGGCAGTGGATTGCACGCTCACCTGCTCCCCTGGTTTCCCATTCAGCTTGCAGTACTGTGAGAGGACCCCGTCCAGCAGGGCCTGGTTCTCCTCCTCTGTGAAGGCTTGGGCCCCCTCCAGAGTACGTGGCATTTCAGTAGCCAGAGAATGCAGAGACAGCAGCAGTGGTAGCAGAGATCTGGTCCTGTAGCATGTAGTGCTGGCAAGTGAGCTTTCTGGGGGCTAGTCAACCTTATATCAATGCTGCAGAGGCAGATTCTGTGCCATGTCTCCTTAGTGATAGGTCCAACATGGTTGCATTCTATGAATCTGGCCAATCCATGGAATTGTACACGCCTTCCGCATCGTTCAAATATTCACCTTCATGACACCCTAGGATTGCAACATTGTTGTAGGCATCCAACTGAATTTCCAGTGCACGACTCGTACAAGTTTTATATTTGCGTCCGTCTCCATGACAGTGCGCACAACTCGTTCAACTGACTGTACGACAAGTATTTTGAAAAGCCACACGCACCCCTCTCCATACGATTCAATGGGCTATGCGTGCACACTTCTCGGTCCATGCCTTTACGACGTGTATGCGTTCAAATATTCACCTTCATGACACCCTAGGATTGCAACATTGTTGTAGGCATCCAACTGAATTTCCAGTGCACGACTCGTACAAGTTTTATATTTGCGTCCGTCTCCATGACAGTGCGCACAACTCGTTCAACTGACTGTACGACAAGTATTTTGAAAAGCCACACGCACCCCTCTCCATACGATTCAATGGGCTATGCGTGCACACTTCTCGGTCCATGCCTTTACGACGTGTATGCATTTGAGTCACCCGCGTCGGTTCACATTGCAGTCAATGGCCAAGCTGTACGCACGGCACGGTCCAGAACTGCACGACGCGTCTCTATAGAAGTCACCTCGTCAATTCACATTGCACAAGCGTCGTGCAGTTCTGGACTGAGCCAAGCGCACACCTTGGCCATTGACTGCAATGTGAACGACCCCTCTTCTTCTTCTGGGGGGATCCTCAAGTGCAGGCGCATGTGGTGCATCCGACTGTCCACCAGAGTCATCCTCCCTCCCTGTGGCATTTGTAGATCTTGCAGCAACAGATATTGTGGGAACACAGGGAGCTGTGGACATGTTGGTGCTGATCTGGCGGAGACATTTCAATATGTCCCTAAGCAACGCAGTAAGTCTGTCTCACTTGGCCTCCATGCTTGCATGATGGGCAGCCTGCTCCTGTTGAATGTCCTCCGGTGCTATCCTGGTACGCATCTATGATGTGTAGCAGTTGGGGGTCATCATGCAGTCCAGACCCCTCTGCAGGCCGTAACCTCTGCCTACCACCCCTCCTACCACCCCTAGCCACACTGGCAGGACCTGCGGTGGCACGCACAGGTGACCCTGGGCCCCCTTGGGTGTTTCTGCTGGTGGTGTTGTCTGTAGCTTCCTGGGTGGCCGGTGTCTCTGTGATGTTGGAATTCTGTGTCCTTGGTCTGTCTGTGTTGACGGGGGTGCTCAGTTTGTTGCCAGATGTTGTAGGCGTGGGTTCAGGGGGTGCAAATGTTTGTGCTGCTGGGGCTGCATGATGACTCACACCAGGGGTGCCAGGTTGTTCTTCGTCATCCGAAGAGGACAGAGACCAATCCACACCAGAGAGTTCAGCCTCCACCAGAGTCTGAGACAGGGACTCCTCTTCATTTGCTGCTGTGTCCCCAGCACCACCTGTGTTTGGAAGACACACACATTTTCAGTTATGTTAGTACAGGCATCAATGGTTCACATATGTCTTTAGCAACTGGGAGGGAGGAAGAAGTACTGATCCATTCAGCTTAAAATTTTTGAAAGAAGGATGCTTTATAAACATAAAGCCAAGCATTCCTATAAAACAAGATCTACCAAACAGAATGAAAAGGAACCAAAACGGTCTATATTTTTACAACCTCTCTAATTATAGAACTCCTTATTGATTTTATTTATACAACGTAGATTTTTTGGGCTGGTGTCTTCTTATAAGTGTCGATGCGTTTCAGCCCATTGACTACAGGCCTCATCAGGACAAGGGCTAATAGAAATCCGTCTATGGAATCAAAAAATCATATATAACTATATACATGTTAAAACACCTCAGAGACAAAGGCTATACTATATATGTACAATATATACACGTATATACATATTTTCCTCGGAGTGGTAAGACACTTGCCCATAAAGAATTTATCTTGAAAAAGTCACCCTTGTGTGTTGTCACGACAAAATTAAGTAAAACATCAAAGAACCAAGTTTGTGCAATGGTTTGCAATACCCGATGTGTGTCTTTCAAAAGGGAAGAAAACATAGGCCAGAAAAACTTAAAGCGTGCCAAAGAATAAACCTCTGCCTACAGTTCTACAAAAAAAAGGCATGCGTGGTCAATTACCTTAGTCTGTGCACTCCAACTGACTATCAATAAATTATTTCAAAGGTGTCTTCTTATTCTGATTTTTAAGCAGCTATAAATGCCAGAAGAAAGAATTAAGGTATTTTTACCTCTAATAATAGGGATATATGTCTAAGCTGAACTAATCTCCAACTGAGGCTTACCTAAATAGCTCTGTGGCTCTTGAGTTAAAGTTTCCTCGTAATTACCACCGTGCTTCAAGAAATCTGTAATGGGCCGCTCTCCTTGTCGGGAATGCAATTATACTACATAGGTATTCGTTCTCCAGTGATTACAAAACATGAGCAGCTATCTCTAAAGCGGGCTTTCTTACCATGTAGAAGAAGACCACTCTGCACCGCGTTGAAATCACGGGACAAATGTAAATGTGGCGCTTCTTCTCAGGAGTATCTAAAGAATAATAAGAGCGTAATGCAACGGCAATTATGGACTCCCAGTCCTACAATTGACTAACCACAATCACCTGGTCACCTACTTACTTTTTATTCAATGCTATGTCGCTCCGTATAACTATTGAACACCGCTATGTCGGTCCGTTGTGCGCCATACTGGATCTTCGGCTTTTGGACCCGGTCACGGGAAGCGGAAGTTAAGTCCCACGGACCGCAAAACAAACAAGGGACTACACTGCCAAGAACGATGTGTCTAAATACGAACATGGGACTGCATGCCTCAATGTGTCTTCTCACTAGCTAAAGTGTCAGCCTGTTAAGACGGTTGACCGATATCGCCTAAACTGTTAAGTCTAAATACCAGAAAGGAGTAAAATCAAAGTAATAAATCTTGGAGTCTTGAATCCAAACGGAAAAAATGAAAAAAAATTAGAAATTTTAGATAGAAAAAGAAGAAAAAGATACCAGTGCCAGCCACTCCTCACATTATATAATCCATAAACAAACTCGAAATTATTACATACAGAGCTCAATATAACAATTGCAGTTAATCTCAGTCACAGAAAATGTCAGATACAGCAAGATTTCATTCTATCAGTGCCCAAATTTCGTCTCTATCATTTAAGGCTGTGATCGCAGTCCGGTATTTTTCTATTAATCTCGCTTCCAGCCTGTCCAATTTAGATTCAACTTCCTCTTGATTTGTCTTACCTAGCTGACATACAAATGTGTCCAAGTAATATCATTTTCAGTGTGGTGACAGGTTTCGAAGTGATGGACAAGTGGTGCTCCCTGGACTTTACATTTTACCCTTGATTTGTGTTGAAAAATGCGTTTCTTCACTATTTGGGTAGTTTGTCCAATATAGGCCTTATTACATGGACATTTAATACAGTAACCTGTATTCTTTGTGTTGCAGTTAGAAAAACTTTTTTAATGATGTACTACCCCATTTATTTCAACCTCCTTCGTGTCAGCCGTTAGGCTGCATGCCGCACAATTTTGACATCTATAGTGTCCTATTAGCGGTGACAAGTTTAGGAGCCCTCTTAAATCTTTGGGTAAAGGATCTTATTTTCCCATTGCTCTTTCAGGAGATTGCCTTATGTTTATGCCTTTTTTAAAAGCAAAAAGAGTCTTTTGGATGCACAGGTGCTCGATAAGTTTCCAATGTTTTTGGATACTTTTTTTTACTTTGTTGGCTTTCGGATCATACGAGAGTACGCACGTCAAAGATGTATCTTTTTCTTTGATTTTAGGTACTAATAGGACTTCTCTTGGTGAAACTAAGCCCTTTTCAAAGTGGTCTTAACTAACCTTTTGGGATATCCCCTGGCTACCAAATTGTCCTTCAAGATCTCTGCACTTTTGAAATATTCTTCTTTCTTACTACAATTTCTCCTCACACGGAGAAATTGCCCATAAGGCAAATTCTCCTTTAGTGTTCGAGGATGGCAACTCGAGACATGTAATAACGTATTACGGTCTATAGATTTAGTATACAGACTCACTTCTAGATGACCATTATCTTCTTGGATGTAAACATCCAATAAGTGAAGTTTTTTTTGATGACTGGACATCGTAAAGTTCAACTCCATGATTCTGGAATTTAGCCAGTTATGAAAATCTTGCAGTAGTGTATCATTTCCGTGCCACACCATGAAGATATCATCAATATAGCGACACCAAAAATGTACCTGGTTCTTAAAAGGATTGGTGTCGCTATATATCCACTTTTTCCAAATTCTGCCATCACCAAGTTGGCTATTTCTGGGGAAAAGCTTCAACCCATGGCCACTCCAGAGATTTGCAGATATAATTGGCCTTTAAAGTTGAACAAATTATTTTTTAGACAGATGGTAGCTAAAGATGTTAAAAACTCCGTGGGTACTAGGTGTGGACGCTTTCTTAAATCTAAGACACATCTCATAACTGCTATGGCCTCATCTTGAGGAATATTAGTATAAAGTGATTTGATGTCGAATGACACTAATAATTGGTTTTCCATGTTAAAGGGTAGCTCTTCTATTTTTGTTATAAAATCCATTGTGTCCTTTATATATGATTGACTTTCTTTTACCAATGGAATGAGAAAAAAATCTATATATTTGGCCAAGGGTTCTAACATTGAGCCACAGGCCGATACTCTGGGCCTGCCCGGCGGACCGAATGTTGACTTATGTACTTTGGGCAATACGTAGATATTCGGTATTTTATTCTGTTCAGAGTTAAGGAAATCAAATTCAATCTGGCATAACCACCCTTGATCAAGGCCTTCTTTGGTTATGTTCAAGATTGTTTCTTTCAAACTCACTGTGGGATTATTTTCTAATCTTCTATAGTGTGTTATATTTGATAGTTGTCTAATCACTTCTTGATCGTATTTGTCTATGTCCCAAAGGACTATTCCCCTGCCCTTATCCGCCGGCTTAATTATTAATGACGGATAATCCGATAAGTTCTTGAGGGCAGTCTTTTCGATCTAGTCACAGTTTGAGTTGAAAAAGATTTTTTAAAGATTGAACTTCATCCAATTCTCTAAGAACCACGTCTTCAAAGACTAGAATTTCCGGTGGTAACAAAATGCTTTTGGGGATGAATTTAGATTTATTCCTCAGACCACTAATATTTTTTGATTCTTGTGATTCTCGTTCTAAAAAGAAGGCCTTTAGTCTAACTTTTCTGAGATATGTGAGGATTTCTTTTTTGGTCTCTATCGGGTTTTGTAAAGCTGTTGGCACAAATGAAAGTCCCTTAGATAGAATGGAAATTTCAGCCTCTGTTGGTGTGTAGTTTGACAAATTATAAATGGGTATGGTGTTAAATGCATTACCACCCCCTGTCGTGTTTAGCATCTGTATGTTTTTTGCGTGTTCTGAAAGGTTCGGATTCTTGGTTTTGATATTGATCGGCTTGTTGAAATTGGCCTTGGGGTGGAAACACTCCCATCTGTTGGTTGTACCCTCTCCATCTGGGTCCTCCTCCCTTCGGTTGATACCTGTCTCTGCCTAAAAAAGGTGGAAAGGATCTGGGGTATTGGGGATATGGGTAATGACCACTAGATGGCCCTTGGTCTGAGTCTGAAGAACTTTCTGAGAACGTGATGAATTTGTTTCTCGATCTACCTCTGTATTGAAGGTTCAGAGCACTTGGATTATTATTCACAAAGAAATCCTCTTTTAGATATGGATATACTTCATCTAATTTCAAATTGGTGTTATGTACTGTAAAATCAGCAATAGTTTTATCCACTGATTCTAACAGTTGTTTGGAGTCTTTAATTGTAGTATCTCCAAGTATTTCTTGTTCTAAAGCCTCAATCTCTTTTAGCTCTTCTTCATTCAATCTTAGAGCAGTTTCTACGGACAAGACCATCCAATCAATAGAACATTTCGCTCCAACCCCTCCAAATCTGTTTTAATAGGTGTTGTCTGTGACAAAAATTACTGGGATGCTTTTGACCTGAAGTCCTGCCGGGATGGTTTTATTTTTAAGATGTTCAGACAACACTTTAGCATGCAATTGTGTTCTAATATTTTTCTTGTTCAGTTGTTTCAACTTTTCTATTTTATCCAAATTAGTGGTTTGCGTAATTAATTGATTGCCACTTAGAAGAGATGGAGTCTATTGTAGAATGGCATAGATTTCCTCTTTACTGTAGCTCACAGTTACCGGTTCTGATATAGCCTGAAAATATTGAGTCTGTATTATGAATAAATTATAGATATATCACACTGTCTCCGAACCTGTCCATAAACATAAATATATATATATATATACACTCTCCTAATAACATACGTGCTATGTAATCGGTTTGGGAAAGGAGGAGGACAAATGACCAGAGAAAACTTTCTCTAGTCCGAAAATTCCAAAAGGACTCAACCAGTTTTTCTCATCTGAAAAACCTCACACTTAACTAAGTGTTATACAATAATATCTATACAAAAAAAGGGGGAACCCGGTAGGCGTAGGGCGGTATATCTTGGTTCTCCGCCTCAGTGTTCTGTAGCAGCATTATCATTGGGTCTTCAAAATATGCTGTGCCTCCACCTGGAGGTAGACCGGCTGGTTTCCCAGTAATGTCCAGAGATGAAAATTAAGAGTGTATTTCTGTGCTCAAGTGCTGAGAGTTGAAATCCCTTACATCCCCCAAAGGCTATTGTTAAATGGTAAACATTGTGATGTATGAAGTT
The DNA here is from genome assembly GCF_964263255.1 of Lissotriton vulgaris. Lineage (NCBI taxonomy): Eukaryota > Metazoa > Chordata > Amphibia > Caudata > Salamandridae > Lissotriton > Lissotriton vulgaris. Next base: position 824,224,506 of record NC_141685.1, on the reverse strand, counting down.
ACAAACAAAGGTGTTGCGTGCGTGAATCCAGCTACTAATCCACCGCACTAGGGTTGTTCACTGTTGGTCAACATGTTTCAGCCTCATGTGATGCTAGAGGCTTTTTCTTCTCTGGACACTACTGGGAAACCAGCCGGTCTACCTCCAGGTGGAGGCGCAGCATATTTACAACAATCAAGACCAAATGAAAATGCTGCTACAGTACACTGAGGCTGAGAACCGAGATATACCACCCTACGCCTATGTACGTATATGAGGTTTTCAATTAAGGCAACACAATACATAATGACCGTGGTTGCACAGGACGAGTGAAACATTCCCCCTCCTTGATATTTGTATCAGTGGTTCATATACATGACATTTGGAATGTTACGTCAGGATGCGTGCCTGTACGCTGCATTGTCTTAAGTCGTCACAGACAGAGATTGATATTGTTGTTGCACATTGTCCAGTCAACATGAAGCATTTCAATGTGCATGTTAAAGTGTTTGCATGACCAGCTCTTGTATGGATTTCACTGTACAAGGCCATTGGTACTCAAGGGCCATAACGTGGCTGACACAGGAGTGTCATCCCTGTTCACATTTGACTCTGCTTCCCTGTGAGGGAGTGTGCCTGTGCTGACAAGATGGGTGACAGTGCAGTCCTGTTATTTGCTGGAGGCCAGTTCCCAGCAGGGCCTTGTGCTCCACACAACAGAGCCCATGGTCAGACATCTTGTCAGCTCATTTCCACTCCCTGTGAGGTGAGCATGTTTCAGTGTGAGCTTGCTGGGCCATGGAGGTGGGTGAAGATTGTCAGTGACTGTAACTCCCACTATGCTCTTGGCTACACCCCCTTCCCAACATGCCCTCACTTCCCTCCTTTTGACTCTGCGTCCCTGTGAGGGAGTGTGCCTGTGCTGACAAGATGGCTGACAGTACAGTCCTGTTGTTTGTTGGTGCCCAGTTCCCAGCAGAGCCTTTTGCTCCCCACAATAGAGCCTCGGGTCAGACATCTTGTCAGCTCATTTCCACTCCCTGTGAGGTGTGCATGGTTCAGTGTGGGCTTGCTGGGCCATGTAGGTGGGTGAGGATTGTCAGTGACCGCAACTCTCACCATGCTCTTGGCTACACCCCCTGCCCAGCATGCCCTCACTTTCCTCCTTTTGACTCTGCTTTCTTATGAGTGGGTGTGCCTGTGCTAACAAGATGGCTGAAAGTACAGTCCTGTAGTTTGTTGGTGGCCAGTTCCCAGCAAGGCCTTGTGCTCCCCACAACAGAGGCCAGGGTCAGACATCTTATCAGCTCATTTCCACTCCCTGTGAGGTGTGCATGGTTCAGTGTGATATTGCTGGGCCATGTAGGTGGGTGAGGATTGTCAGTGACTGCAACTCCCACCATGCTCTTGGCTACACCCCCTTTCCCAGCATGCCCTCACTTCCCTCCTTTTGACTCTGCTTCCCTCTGAGGGGGTGTGCCTATGCTGGCCAGATGGCTGACAGTGCAGTCCTGCTGTTTGTTGGTCCCAGTTCCCAGCAGGGCCTTGTGCTCCCCACAACAGAGCCCAGGCTCAGACATCTTGTCAGCCCATTTCCACTCCCTGTGAGGTGAACATGGTTCAGAGAGGTCTTGATGGTCCGATTGGGAGGGGGAGCATGATCTGTGACAACAACCCACCATGCTTTTGGATACACTCACTTCACCAGCATACCCACTATACCTTACTGTCAGTCAGCTTCACTGTGAGGTAGTGTTTGTGGTGGCATAAATGTCTAACAGTGTTTATTGAGATTAGTGCCACTGCCTTGCTCTATTTGTTGGTAGGGTTGTACATGTCATGACACAGTTACAAATCACTATGATGTGGCCAGTATTATGTTTGCCTGACTAGCATACACATCTTGGGCTGATTAGCGATTGTTTACTGTGGCTTTGCAATCAGTGCATGGTTTCACTGTCCCCTTAATGGTGATGTGTGTGTATTGTGACACAATATTGAGACTATTGGTTGTGTACTCACCAGACTCGGGTATGTCTGCTAGGCCATGGAAGCTCTCTGGTGGTAGGATGTCCCGCACCTTCTCCTCCCAGGACCTGAAGTATACTGGCTTGGCAGGAGGGCCACTGCCAGTGCGCTGACTCAAAGCGTGTTCCTTCTCGAGGAGCTTCTTGACCCTCCTGCACACATCATATCACCTGTTCTGGATGTCGTCCTTTGTGCACAACATTGGTGCTTGTGCGTTCACCTTGTCCACAATCCTCACCCACATCTTTGTTTTCTGTGACATGGGGGTACTTTGTACCAATGTACCAAACAAATGTGGCTCCACTCTGAGGATTTCATCTACCAATACTTCTAACTCACTATCTATGAACTTTGGATTCTTCTTAGGGGGCATGGTAATGGGCGGTGGTGGGGAGTGATGTTTGTGTGTGTGGGTGCAAGTGAGGGTGGGTGGGTGTCAGTTTTGCTAGGTGTATGTTAGAGTGCTTTTGGAGAGGTGCTAATGGTGTTAAGGTTGTGTGATGGGTGAGTTGTGAGTGTGTTTGTGGTTGCTGTCTGAAGGTGTTCTGTGCTGGCTGGTCTGTTGTATTTGCAAAGGATCATGGTAGTGATTTTAGGCATTTATATAGGTAGAGTTGTGGGTGTGTCTTTGTTACACTTTTTTTGTATTTATTGAGTTTGACATTGCTTGTTTGGTCCTTTTTTGTGTTTTTTCCTTTGTGTTTTGTGGGCATGTGGGAGATGTTCTTCTGAACGAGTCGGACGCTCGTGTTGGCACGTGCGGGCTTCTCTGAGTCTTTCACCCTTTCTTCTGTGTTGCATACGAGTTAGTCGCGAAGGTCTCTCTCGCTTCAGGTACGTTTTTTCTGTATGTGTCGGTTATGCGGCTTGGGCTTCGTTCGAGTCGGTCTGGTTTCACATGCATTGCATCGTAGTGTGCGTGTCGGATGTCGCGGGTACGTGTCGGTCAGGTTCATTCCTGGTTCGTGTCGGTCGGTGCGACTCGTGTCCCATTTCCGGCTGAATTACTGATTTCTATACAGCTCGGTCGTATGGCTTGTATTCCGTACGGGTCGGTTGTAGGTAACGGGCGTTGCATCGTACTGTACGGATCTTACGGTGCCTGTACGTGTCGGTCGGACTCCGTTCCCTGTCCGTGTCAGTTGGTCCGATTTCCGAACGGAATCGGAATCGGCGCCAAAGTATAAAAGTAAACTTACACTCGTATATTTACTCATATGTAAGATTACCCATGTGAATAGCACTCTACCATTCATGTTTATGACCGACAATAATAAATAGTGTTTTGTACTCAAATGAACACATTGTGAAAATGAAGCTGATATTAAAAGTAATGACATCCACTGCTGAGATAACACCATCTACATATTTGTGGGACATAACAAAAAAACATATTTTTCTAACTTATGCCATGTTGCAGCATGCAATGTAAATGTACTTTTTTTTTACCTTCATCAATGTGCATAGTTTATTTAATCCATTTCAAATATTTTGCTAATTGATTTTTTTTTTAGAAAATTGACACCTCAGCAAAGCATTATTGTGGATATATTGTTATTGTCAAGTTTCCCTGCTACTTATTTTTGTTTAACTAACATTTAGTAATCCAAGACCACCTTCAATAAATAATTCCCTTGCATGCGAACTGACACAAACCATGCAAAAAGTTTTGCACTGACAGGAAACAACTAGTGCCTTCACCCAGTGCTTGGTGACAAGTGGTGGTTCTTTTACATGTGGTAGCTATTTTTCTTTGGGGGTAGTGTTAGGAGTTGTGTCAATTTGTGGATTTCTAGGTGTTGATGCATTAAGGAGTGTTTTTCAGTGTTTCATTGCCTCAAATTGCTCCTCCCCGTCCTGGTCCCTATGTTAACCTAATATTTTCTTTTTAATTAAAACACATTTTTCTCATAACACTGTTTCTGTTCCAGTTTCTACATTTCTACATTTTTCTAAACCCACGTTTTTGTTTGAAACTCATTCTTGAGCGATCATGTCAGATTAAGAAGGTGATGGTAGGGGCTGGGATCCAGTCGCGTCTGGTATGACTCGAGGGTGGGTGGGCGGCGGTTGTGGGGTTTGCGGGCAGAGTTTGTGGGGGTTCGCGTGGGGTGCTAAATAAAATAAACAAAGAAACTTACCTTCCCAGGTCCCACAATCACAGATCCGGTGCTGAGGACTGTATCCTGACTAGCGGGCGGTCTGTGTACTCCGAATTGTGGTCTGTGGCACTGTCTCCTTTACTGTCGGTACTCTGCTCCTGTTGCAGAATCAGTCCTGGCAGCGAAGGTGCTCACTCCCTGCAGTCTCGGCACTTCTGAGCTCAGCTTCTGCCTGATCCCGGGGGCTGCTCCTGGCGCACACTGAAATCAGCCAAGGGAGCCCAAGTGTACGGAGAAGGGAGGTGGTTTACTCCCTGTGGTGTATGACCTCGGTCTGTTCCACAGGATCCCACTCCCAAGCTCGGCTAGTCTTGTTTTCCAGCTCTCCTGCTGAACAGGAAGCAGGCAGCCTCCTTTCCCTCCCATAAGACCATCACAATGCTGCAATGGCAGTGTTGTGATGGATGGGGACGTTGCCCAGTTGAGCGCCTATGAGGAGGCCAGTTTCTCTATGTAGGCTGCATGCAGCCTACATAGAGAAAAGTCAGAATGCTCATGACTGGTTTGGTCAGCCCCAGTGGGCCGACCAAACAGTCAGGGCCCACAGCATTTGGCAAGCCACTCCTCCTGAACCAGCCCATCCGCCCCCATCCAGGCATACCCTTTTGCTTTCTCGCAGTGCAAGACGCAGAAACATAAAATGGTATTTATAATACCATTTTATGTTTCTGCTTCTCGTACTGCGAGAAACCCGTGGGTCCACACTCCTCCACCCTAATGGAGCAGCCGCCCCTGATGACATAACTGAGCGATCTACAACAGGGAGATGCTCTTGATTTCTGTGATATGATACCTGCTGAAAAGTGTTGGGTGCCGGAGGCCCTATGGGGGCAGAGCTACCCTCTGCAATAGGCTAGGATCCCAAGCAAAATACTCCCATTTAATTGTACTGGTTGGTCAGTACCTTGGGTATTTCATCGATGGGCACTGCCAGGGTTGAACTGGGACAACAAATAGGCCCAGTCACCGAAATAAAAGTGGCCCTCATTAGCAAACCAGATAGCTAAAACAGTGGTCCACATTTTCAAATCAGGCTAGTTTTTAACTTGTAAAGACATGCTGTATGGGTATTTTGCAAGGTAATGGAGATTGCTTGCTCTTGTGTTTTCCACATTTGGAAATCCTTGTTATAAAATTGGGAAATTCAACAGTAAAAATTGGTTCAACTGACCGTAAAACAGGATCACAAACTTCTACAAACCGCCACATACACATCTTGTATATGAGTATCTGTCTGTTAAGGGTCTTTTAGCACGAGAATAACTTTAGTTACGATTTGAACTGAATTTCTGTCCTAGACTCAAAATGGAAGAGGATTGAGAGAGATTGGCGGCAGAGATGTTTAAGATGAGTAAGGGGGCAGCCCTCACATCAAAAAAAGACATACATGCGAATAGCTTGAGGGACAAGTTTCTTAAACTTGAGAGGCTTAAGAAAGCCGAACTTTCAAAATGGTGAGACGGGGTCACCCTACAGAATTATTTAGATTTGAGAAGAATACCCAGAGGTGTACGAATATTAATATTCCCGACTTTTGATGACCTTGACACTGATTTATTAAAAGATTGGGAAGAAAATTTGTATAGCTCGTCATTCACTATGATCAATATCCTGATCAAGAATGCAAATAGAAAAGTGGATAAGTTGAAGCAACAAATCTTGGATTTAGAAACAGAAATCAAGGCTATGAATCTCCCAGAACTCACAGAGAAAAACTACTTAATTTTGAAAGATGTAATTAATAAGTTTCAATTGCAGATTAAAGATAAAAAAATGAATAAAATCAGACGAGATGAAAGAGATTATGCCCAGGGCAGAATATTTACCTTTGCCAGAGGATACGATGAGGTAGTTAAACCAAAGGGTCCTGCTAACGTTGTAGGACAAAGTGATCTCAGCTCTGTTAACTATAGTAGCTCCAGTGTTTCGTCCGTAGAGGACTTGCCTGGGGGAGGAGCGATGGCTGCCGTCCCTCCTACTAACTTGTCTTTTTTGGACAATATCACACATATCAAAAAAGGAAGAAGAAAAGACCCAGCGGGCACAGGAGGGGCAGGAAACATAGGAGGTACCAGGATGGGCACAAGGAGTTAGGATGCGCAAAGGAAATAGAAGGAGCGACACTTGAGGTTGTATCAGGAGATTTACAGGTGATTCATTTATCTGACAGGTGTCTTAACAATGATGAATTGACAGTATTGAAGAAAGGCCTATAGTTTTGCCCAATGTATAAGTGTGATTATACTGACTTGGAGATAGACCTATACCATTTTGCTAGAAAACACAAATTGAGGACCTTTTTTTCTGAACATGAGAAACCATCTGTTGTGAGCTCAAAGTTGAATAAAGACTGTGCAATGTCTATAAATGATTTACGAAACACTTGTTTATTATTGTCAATCACTGTGGGGGAGGACCTTGGGGAAGAGGATGTGGCAAGAATGTTGAATGTAAAAACAGATTATAGTTGTTCTAGTGGACAGAAACCCAAATCGAAGTGTATTCCTCAAGTGGGACAATATTATGCTATTGATTTGTACATCAGTAAGACTTTAGAGGAATTGCACAGAATACAGGATCATAATTCTAGGAGAAGAAGGAAGTTCAAGGATAATTTAACATCTGGTGAGAGGATAGCGCTAAGAAATTTGAGAATAGATAAGAATATTGTAATACAACCATCAGACAAAGGGGGAAATATAGTTATTATGAATAGATTGGATTACAGCAATGAGATCAAGCGCCAATTGGGAGACCCCACTTGCTATCTTAAGCTGTCTTGTAACCCCATTCCTGAAGCATCCTCACATATTAATGACAGACTATACAATTGGAAGGAAGTAGGGATGTTAGATGAAGCAGAGTTTAAATATCTCAGTATAACTAAACCTACTTATTCCTTCATCTACGTCCTACCGAAGGTACACAAATCCATCAAAACCCTCCAAGTAGACTCATAGTAGCAGGCATGGGAAGTATCACAAAACACATGTCAGAATTTGTGGACATGTTCTTGAAACCTCTGGTATTGAACCTTCCTGCGTATATTAGGGATACCATGGACGTCCTAAATAAATTAGAGGGCGTGATGTGGGAAGATGGGTACACCCTGGTTACTATGGATGTGGTAGGTTTATACACCTGCATACACACAGATATAGGCCTAATGGCATTGAAACATTTTTTGGGCAGTAGGAATGTTAGCTTGAGAGAACATTCTGACATGTTAGTAGAAATGGCTGGATTGATCTTGGAGAATAATTATTTGTTATTTGAGGACATCTGGTACCATCAAATTAGGGGCTATGGGCTCCAGGTTTACTCCCTCTTACGCCAATCTGTTCATGGGATGGTTTGAGAGGGAGCATGCCTGGGGCCGAGGTGCTAGTCAATGGAATGACAATATATTGTTTTGGACGCGTTTTATCGATGATATTCTGATGATTTGGAGAGGGTCGATGATTGCTTTACAGGAATACTTTGCCTACTTGAATGATAACAACTTCAATGTGGCATTAACACTTGAACACAGCCAATCTCACATAGTATTCTTAGATGGAGAGCTGTTTATTGAAAACAATAAAATTCTGAGTAAATTATACAGGAAACCTACTGCCACTAACTCTATTCTTAGATTTGATAGTCACCATGCTAGATCAGTAATCAGAGACATCCCTTACGGTGAGATGGTTAGGATCCGAAGCAATTGTAGTAAGGATAGTGACGTTCATGTAGAACTTAATTCCTTACAAAATAGACTAATTCAGAGAGGATACAATGAGTCGGACCTTATGAATGCCAAAAAGAGAGTTTATAAGTTGGACAGGAAATCCACGCTTACTCAGAAAGAGAGAAAGAGAGATTCGAACGGACCGTTAGCCTTTGTCACTAAGTTCTGTATACAGAAGGGTGATATCTATAAAGCATTGAATAAGTATTGGGATATTCTGAAAGGTGTCCCAATTTTGTCTGGATCATTAGGGGAACGTCCAGAAGTTATTTTCAGGAGAAGTCCTACAGTGAAGGAATTGATCAGCAGAAATTATCTTGAGCCCTTGATTGTCAGACATATAGATTGGTTACCCAAAACTCCATTAAGTTTTTACCCTTGTGGCACATGTAATGTGTGTGAGTTTGGACTGAACAAGATGAAGGAATTTTGTTACAATACTGATCAGACGTATACAATTAGGGAGTTTATTAACTGCAATAGCGAAGGCATAGTTTACGCTATTAAGTGTAATTGCGACAGAGTATATATAGGTAGCACTAAAAGGAAGAATAAAATAAGGATTCAGGAGCATGTGAGATCCATACAAAACCTAGATGAAAGGTCACCTATATTTTAACACATCAGGGCCTGCCATCCCCTAGAAACAGAGATAAGGTTCCATGGGGTAGAGAAGGTTGCACCATGGAAAAGGGGAGGGGACTGGTTACTCCGTTTAAGACGGATAGAATCACGATGGATCAACCGCTGTAGGTCTGTGAAATTAGGTTTGAACACAGAAAATGAGTTACATTACTTTTTGGGATAAGGAAGGGATGCATCGTGTATGGTTTTTGGGTCTCTTATAAGGAGACCTATTGTTACATAATATGAAAGTATGAGAGAGCTGACAGGTGTAGTTAGATGTCATAATCTCTTTCGAGTGATCTGAAAAGCATGTGATAGATTGCATTTTAAGGGGAGGACTCCTGTCTGGAGCCAGGCTGGTGAGATATCATTATTTGAGCAAAGAAGGAGAGATAGTTTTTATAAATGTTTACCTCATGGTCTCAGGAGGTCAATGTTATTATATATACACTCTTCTTTTTAGATATACTATCCGTTGTTTGTCTTTTATTTTTGTCATGTGGTCATAATTAGATAATGGGTGGATTGTAGGAAGTGATACACGTTCGTTATTAATGTATTGTTGCTATGGCAGGTATGATGGGTTTCGGTGCTAAGTACGAATTTGGTTGCGGTTTAAATAAGATATTTTTTCTATTCATGTGTTTGACAGGTGGTAGAGTCATTATCAAATTGATTCTTTATAGGTTACGTCCAGTAAGTTTTCGCCGCTTTTATTAGATTTAGGCTGTTGAGCCTCCAGGATCACATACACTTTTTTAGTTATGGTGCTACACAAGGGATAAGAAGTGAACTGATGCCTAATGATTGGGTATGGTATTACACGGGGCGTGGTTTACTGTAGTAAATAGCGGAGTCTTGATTTGTAGATACCGGCTCTTCATGGATCCCGAACTACCAGGGAACTAGTTTATGGGGAGTGTTTTATGAAGAAAATAGCGGAGGGTGATGTGTTGTTACACTGCTCTCCGATTGGGTCTGTACAACTAACAGGAAACTAACCAAAGCAGAAGGAATACAAACTCTGATGTGTGCTTTCCGCACACGGAAGAGAATGGCGAAGGGGAGACGGGTTGAACAGTTTGCAGACCTGATCGGAAACTTTATTACTGGAATTAGGCACGAATGAAAGCTGCGTTCGGACCGCGGTGTGGACCTGATAGGGACTGTATTTCATTGATTTGGCGCGACTGATAGCGGTATTTTGATTGGCTAGCAGGGGGTTTAAATTTGGACGGCAGGAGAGAGTCTAATGCACACTGGTTTGGAAGGACGCCAGATGTCGCCTGCTGAGACTCCCCGCCTATAATTTCTGCAAATCAAGATAATAAAGTGAGAAATGAGGAGTAGAGATAGTTTCTTGGTATTGGAGTTTTAGGTTTGATTTTAGTTTGTTAAATTGGCAGGTATGGTGCTAAGTATTATTCTATAATGCAATAGACAGATCATTATAGTAAATTGTTCTTTTTTTAAAATAAAGTGTTTTATATTTCTGTATACCTATAGTAATATAGATAATTAATCTATATCTTTTTTGATTTGTTTGGTTTAACAGCCCTGATGATGTCCATATCTGGACGAAAAGCGTTGGCTGTTTGACATGTGTACTGATTAATGAACAGTGAAGATGTACTACTGGTCGCCACTATCTCTGTTGAAATAATGTCAATAAGGAACAACTTGGGGAATCCACATCAGTGAATCATTGAAATTTTTGTTGTAAATTAAGTCGCTTCCCCAACTCATAGCAACCCATACACTGATCTGTCAGACCAGTCCATTGGACACTGCCTGATTGACCTGTAGGCCAGTCCAACCCTGGAGACCTCAGAAAGGGATCTTCTCAACCACATCGGGATAGAGATCAATGGACCATTCAGTTACTAGTCACATTACTGTAAAAAACTTTTTGTCATGCGTTTTTTAAATTGTAATTTTTTTAACTCAAATTTGGTAATATTAAAATTTTAAGGATGAATTATGGTGAATTGTGAGCCATCACAGTGGGTTATTGGGTTTGTTGCATGTTAAACACCATTGAGATAGCATGGTTGAATGTTTGCTGTAAATGGTGCTTGCTTATGTGTATGTGTGTGTTTTGTGTAATTGTCGCTGCAGTTGCATTGCCGTAGTATAATTGTCCACACACCACTACAAATTACCAAAGCACATCTTTGGACGAGAGGGAATATTATTCCATTGGGTAATGTTTCTTTTTAAGGATGTGTAACCATGTGTGGAGCATTGTGATGACATGTATGAGTAACTGGAGAAGGGCTTTTTTTCAACTTGTACAGCTGTGCTTAGCAGTGTGAAAGAAGAAGGGGTATGAGAGAGTGACCCACAAAATAAAACTTAGGTTAACTGCCAGTTGTGATCTACTATGCATAACCTGGTCCTGATTTACTAAAGTTTTGCGCTGGTGATCGTGTGGAGCAAGACTTCCCAAATTCTCACGAAATGGTTCAAATACCAATAATGGGTCAACTTTCACACAAAAAGCCCTATTATTGTATGTGAGTGGGTGTTAGACTTGGCCGTCTCTAGTTGGCAGAGGTATACACTTCTGACAAATAGGGACTCACCTCCTCTAGTCAGGGCAAGGGGATCACACACTTAGATAACCCCTGCTCACCCCCTTGGTAGCTTGGCAAAGCAGACAGGCTTATCTCAGAGGCAGTGCGTTGAGCATTTATGACCACATACAGTAATAAAGTGAATACACTACAAATTGGCACAACACAGTAGTATTATAAAAATAAAGATTTTTATATAAGGCTTAGCACAAGACCAAATAACGACAAAAATATACCACAATCTTAATAACTACTCTTGGAAGGAAAAATAATAGTTCAAGTGTAGTTTCTTCTTAGCACAAAAGTCTGTAGTAACAAAAGCAACTCTTCTTCTTTAAATCACAGTTCTTGGCAACAGTGTAACCCACACGGGAGTCACACGACATTGAGGCAAAGTTAATCCAAAGGTTCGGCGTCGACCGCGAGGAGCGCTACTTCGAGCCCGGAGTCGCACAGACCCCCACAACACAGTACCTTGGAAAAGCGAAGCACACGATGATCAGCGGCGTCGAGATGTCCGGCATCGCGTCTTCGGCGTCGATCGAGCCTCGGAGTCTGGGCGACCTGCAGCGGCGTCGACAGATGTCAGGCAGGAGCAGCGCTCATGAGGTGAAGCAGGATACGGTGTCGTCGTCGATGTCGATAATGATGTTGCAAGAGTGAGCAGTGCTCACTGCGTCGAGAGGGCTCGGAGTCGATGCGATCAGCGGCGGCGTCGACACGGGGTCACTTGGAGCTGGAGCAGAACTCACTACTCACTGGCGTCACTACTGGCGTCGATCGGGCCCGGCGGCCGTCGTCGAGGAAGCGGGACACTGGAGCCGTTACACACGATGTCGAGCTGGATTCGGCGGCGTCCGTCGGCGTCGAGATTGCTGGATTCTTCAGAGGTGCTGGATTTTCAGGTTCCAGCAACAAGCACATTTAGCAAATAAATGAAGTCCTTTGACCCTGTGACTTCAACAGGAGGCTGGCACTCTTCCAACCCTTGGAGATTTTCTTTAGCAAAGCTTGAGAGTACAAACACAGTTCCTCTCTCCTGGTTCCTTGGCAAAAATCAAGAAGTGACTGCAGGATTCCCCCCAGCAAACAGCACACTGGCAGAAGGGGTAGGCAAGTCCTTGGATCAGCAGGCTTCTTGTCCTTGGTTCAGGTTTCCTTGTCAGAAGTGATCTAAAGTCTTGGTTCAGGGGTCCTTCTCTTATACCCCTTTTTGCCTTTGATCCCTTTGTCCATGCAGGGGAATTCCCCTCATCCTGGGTTTGTTGTGGGTGTAGCCAGGCAGAGGCACCTGGCCTATTCACTGTGCAGGGCTGGGTCCTCAGACGCCCAGCAGGAGTTGGAGCCATTATTGTCACTGGCAGGAGCAGGGCTATCAGTCGCCCGGCAGGAGGTGGAGCCAGCATTGTATCAGGCAGGGCAGGCTATCAGGAACTACTCTCCCCCCTACTCTCAAAGCAAATGCACCACTCACCCCACACTGACTCATTCAGAACTCTGTCGCCACCCAGCCCCTGTCACACACACACCAAACCAGCAGAAACCAGAAATAGTTAGACAAGAAAATAGCCACTTTCTAAAAGTGCTATTTTCGAACCCAGAGTCCAAAAACCATCCACATCAACGGATGCATTATTAAACCCCGAGTTCAGGGATACCAAACTCGACATTGCACCATGCTCCCCGAGCCAGCTAGGATTATAGCATTAATAACCCCGGCAGCCCATTCTAACTTATGGAGAGCAGGTAACCTTACAATAGTGAAAAACGAATATGGCTGTAATTCACTATTAGGACATGCCAACCTAGTCAGGCTTGTCCTACCTTATGCTTACAATGCACCCTGCCCGTGGGCCTACCATAGGGGTGACTAACATGAAGTTAAGGGAAAGTTTAGGGACTGGCAAGTAGGTGTACTTGCGCAGTCTGCGTAACAGTACCAAACTGCACGTAGGTCTCGCAATGGCAGACCTTTAGACATACTTTTACGAGGCCGCTCTTGTGGGTGGCACAACATGTGCTGCAATCCCATGAGCAGCATTTCTATTTACAAGCCCTGGCACTCCTGGTGCCCTAGACTAGGGACTGACAGTAAACCAAATAAGCCAAACATGGAATTCAATCAATACAGTAATTTAACATAGGGAGCACTTGCACTGTGGCACTGATCAGCAGTGGCACAGTGCCCAAAGCAATATACCAGCAAAAACATTGTAAACAGAGGAGGCAAACAGAAAAAAATGGAGGTAGGTCTCCCAGTTCAGCAACTTGTTCCCCTGTGGGCTCCAGGGCATCTCCCTCAGGGTCTGCCTCCTCCTGGACCACGGGAACTATGGGGGACGGTTTGCCGTGCCCCCTGCCTCTTCTCTTTACAGCTGGGTCCTAGGCCATACTTTCAGGCTCAGGGACCCCATCAACACTCTTACTTGCTGTCATCGATCGAGTGGTTGCACACACCCACTCTGGCACACACAACATTTTCAAATGTGTCTCTCGCTCCACCTTAGCCCAAGGGGAGTCTTCCAAATCATTGCCCAGGAGACAATCAATTGGCATGGCGGGCCTCACAGCAACTTGAAGAGTAGCTGAAACTCCCCCCCATTCAAAGGGAACCAGAGCTACCTCACACTCTTTCTGGGAGTTGTCAGCAGCTATCACAGGGTAAAATGCGTGGGGAACCACCTGCTCTCTGGACACCAAGTGACACTTGACAGCTATCACACTTGCTCCGGTGTCTCTGAGAGCTTCCACTCTATGGCCATTAATGGTCACCCACTGCCTATATTTATTAGTGTTACTAGGCAGAGGGGGTGGAGGGACCATTTCCATGTCTCCTAAAGAGACCAGGGACATCTCTGCGGGACCCCTCCCACCAGGGGCAACCATCTCCTCCCCTCCCAGGGCTACACTCGCCAACTGACGGGGGGTGCAGATGGTGGTGCATTCTAGTCCCTCATGGGACACTTGGGATCATAAAAATGATGTCCAACCTGCTTACAAACATTGCAGGTCATTGGGCCCCTATGTACAGGTTTACCTGTCGGGCCCCTGGCTTCTTCACAGGGGGAGGCTAGGAACCCTTCCCTTGGTTCCCTTGGGGATTACTTTGGGGCCCTTTCTGGAACTCCCTCTGTTTACCCTTGTCCCCCCCACTCTTCTGCTGGGGACCCTGCTCACCTTTGGCTGAGACTCCCACTGGACCCTTGTGGACCCTGGTACTGACCCAGCGGTCCGCCTCCTCAGCAAGTTTTCTAGAGTTAGATATCTTGCTATCAATGAGGTGCTGGCGCAGCTCTGGAAAACAGTTATTAGACAAGTGCTCCCAAGCAAACAAATCATAAAGAGCTTCATAACTTTCCACTTTGCTGCCCTTTACCCAACCATCCATGGCTCTGCAAAAAAATGACACATATTCAAGCCGGTAGTACGTAGTACCAGGCAATTTCTTACATTCTCTAAAGGTTTGTCTGTACTTTCTGGGGTTAGGCCATACCTTAACATTAAAGCATCTTCCATATGAGCATAATACATCCTATCCTCAACAGGCATGTCCAACAGGGTATCTCTCCCCTCATTCACAAAGCGACCCCACAACGCCGCTCCCCAATTCTTCTCAGGGACCTGGTGGGCCAACAATGCTAACTCATATGCTTTAAACCATTGACCAATATCCTCATTCTTCTGAAAATCTTTGATCACATCTTTGGGAAAATAAAACCTACTTTCTGCAGGCACAGATGGGATGCTGCCACCAGAGGGATTCAATTCTAAACTTTTAGCTTGGAGTTCTATCTCCCTCAACCTTGTGTCATGCTCCAAAGCTAACTTTTCTCTTTCAAATTCCAACCTTTTGATCTCCATATCAGCTTCTCTCCTACCTCTTGCATTTTCTATCTCCAACTGCCCATTTATCTTAAGTTTTGCCATTTCCATGTTGTATACTCGCTCCTTCTCCCTTTCTTCTCTTTCTTCAGGGGAAAGACCTTTAGAGGAAACACTGCTACCGGAAGGAGACACGGGCCCATTCACTGGCACCTCCTCCACCCCTTCCCCTAGCGGTACCACCACCGCATCAGAGGGATCTCTGGCCTCTAACCAGGCCTCCAAGGCTTTCAGATATTCTTCCTTTCTTGAGAAGCCTGTGGTAGGAACTTTAAACTGCTTGCAAAAGTGTTGCAGCTGCTTCTTCCGTATTTCTTTATCTTCTCCCTATCAAACTCCTCCACAACAACAACAGGGGTAGTGACTCCGGCATCACTCATGGTCAAAACTGGCAGTGTTCAAACAAGCTTCAGAAAAGCGGAGAACAAAAATAGAATATCCTACCAAAAATAGATTGTGGCTGCGCTATGGTCTGCTTTCACTATGTAGCGCACACTAATCACTGCACATGGGTAATAAATGCAAAGTTCAAATCCTCACCGCTGACCCACCAATGTTAGACTTGGCTGTCTCTAGTTGGCAGAGGTATACACTTCTGACAAATAGGGACTCACCTCCTCTAGTCAGGGCACGGGGATCACACACTTAGATAACCCCTGCTCACCCCCTTGGTAGCTTGGCAAAGCAGACAGGCTTATCTCAGAGGCAGTGCGTTAAGCATTTATGACCACATACAGTAATAAAGTGAATACTCTACAAATGGACACGACACAGTAGTATTATAAAAATAAGGATTTTTATATAAGGCTTAGCACAAGACCAAATAACGACAAAAATATACCACAATCTTAATAACTATTCTTGGAAGGAAAAATAATAGTTCAAGTGTAGTTTCTTCTTAGCACAACAGTCTTTAGTAACAAAATCAACTCTTCTTCTTTAAATCACAGTTCTTGGCAACAATGTAACCCACACGGGAGTCACACGATCTCGAGGCAAAGTTAATCCAAAGGTTCGGCGTCGACCGGGAGGAGCGCTACGTCGAGCCCGGAGTCGCACAGACCCCCACAACACAGTACCTTGGAAAAGTGAAGCACACGATGATCAGCGGCGTCGAGATGTCCGGCGTCTCGTCTTCGGCGTCGATCGAGCCTCGGAGTCTGGGCGACCTGCAGCGGCGTCGACAGATGTCAGGCAGGAGCAGCGCTCACGAGGTGAAGCAGGATACGGTGTCGTCGTCGATGTTGCAAGAGTGAGCAGCGCTCACGGCGTCGAGAGGGCTCGGAGTCGATGCGATCAGCGGCGTGTCGACACGGGGTCACTTAGAGCTAGAGCCGAACTCACTACTCACTGGCGTCGCTACTGGCGTCGATCGGGCCCGGCGGCCGGCATCGAGGAAGCCGGACACCGGAGCCATTACTCACGATATCGAGCTGGATTCGGCGGTGGCCGTCGGCGTCGATATTGCTGGATTCTTCAGAGGTGCTGGATTTTCAGGTCCAGCAACATGCACATTTAGCAAATAAATGAAGTCCTTTGACCCTGTGACTTCAACAGGAGGCTGGCACTCTTCCAACCCTTGGAGATTTTCTTTAGCAAAGCTTGAGAGTACACACACAGTTCCTCTCTCCTGGTTCCTTGGCAAAAATCAAGAAGTGACTGCAGGATTCCCCCCAGCAAACAGCACACTGGCAGAAGGGGTAGGCAAGTCCTTGGATCAGCAGGCTTCTTGTCCTTGGTTCAGGTTTCCTTGTCAGAAGTGATCTAAAGTCTTGGTTCAGGGGTCCTTCTCTTATACCCCTTTTTGGTTCTGATCCCTTTGCCCATGCAGGGGAATTCCCCTCATCCTGTTTTTTTTGTGGGTTTAGCCAGGCAGAGGCACCTGGCCTATTCACTGTGCAGGGCTGGGTCCTCAGGCGCCCAGCAGGAGGTGGAGCCTGCATTGTCACTGGCAGGAGCAGGGCTATTAGTCGCCCGGAAGGAGGTGGAGCCAGCATTGTATCAGGCAGGGCAGGCTATCAGGAACTACTCTCCCCCTACTCTCAATGCAAATGCACCACTCACCCCACACTGACTCATTCAGAACTCTGGAGCCACCCAGCCCCTGTCACACACACACCAAACCAGCAGAAACCAGTAATAGTTAGACAAGAAAATAGCCACATTCTAAAAGTGCTATTTTCAAACCCAGAGTTCAAAAACCATCCACATCAACGGATGCGTTATTAAACCCCGAGTTCAGGGATACCAAGCTCGACATTGCACCATGTTCCCCGAG
This sequence comes from Lissotriton vulgaris, assembly GCF_964263255.1. Lineage (NCBI taxonomy): Eukaryota > Metazoa > Chordata > Amphibia > Caudata > Salamandridae > Lissotriton > Lissotriton vulgaris. The sequence goes on along the minus strand of NC_141685.1, from coordinate 824,207,244 downwards.
CCAGCTAGGATTATAGCATTAATACCCCGGCAGCCCATTCTAACTTATGGAGAGCAGGTAATTTTACAATAGTGAAAAACGAATATGGCTGTAATTCACTATTAGGACATGCCAACCTAGTCAGGCTTGTCCTACCTTATGCTTACAACGCACCCTGCCCGTGGGCCTACCATAGGGGTGACTAACATGAAGTTAAGGGAAGGTTTAGGGACTGGCAAGTAGGTGTACTTGCGCAGTCTGCGTGACAGTACCAAACTGCACGTAGGTCTCGCAATGGCAGACCTTTAGACATACTTTTACGAGGCCGCTCTTGTGGGTGGCACAACATGTGCTGCAAGCCAACGAGCAGCATTTGCATTTACAAGCCCTGGCACCCCTGGTGCACTAGACTAGGGACTGACAGTAAACCAAATAAGCCAAACATGGAATTCAATCAATAGTTCAAGTTCAAGTTCAGTAATTTGTATAGCGCCCTACTCACCCAGAGGGTCTCAATGCGATTGAGTGAGGGTTGGTGCATTATTTATCAAATAGCCAGGTTTTTAGCTGCTTTCTGAAGGAGAGGTGGTTCTGTGTGAGGCGGAGGTGAGTGGGGAGAGAATTCCAGGTTTTGGCCGCTAAGTAGGAGAAAGATCTTCCTCCCATGGTGGATCTATTGATGCGCAGGATTGTGGCGAGGGCTTGATTGGATGAACGTAATTGGCGGGTGGGTGTGTAGAAGGATAGTTCTTTGTTGAGGTATTCGGGTCCTAGGTCGTAGAGGGCCTTGTGTGCGTGGGTGAGGAGACGGAACGTTATTCTCTTGTTGACGGGAAGCCAGTGGAGATCTTTCAGATGGCCGGAAATGTGAGCTTGACGGGGGATGTCCAGTATGAGTCTGGCTGAGGCGTTTTGGATGCGTTGATTCCGGTCTGGGAAAGACATGGCTTGGTAGTTCGGACTGGACTGTTCCCATGAGGCACAGGGTCAGAGCTGATTTGCATATAGCCAGTGTCTAACCCAGGGTGGTGTGGAGTGCAAAAAAACGATGGATTTAGGCCCAGATCCTTGTACTGGGGTGAATGTATGACATTGTTCTACATTCTGTCCATCAACTGTGTTTTTTGCAATTTTCACCCGAGTGTGCTGGGTATACTCAGACCTGAGTCCCAGGCTCTCCACACCACTGGAGTCAAGCTATCCAGGCTGATGAAGGCTGATAGCCAGAAACCGGTCCTCGGATGCTTGATTCCGGTCTGGGAAAGACATTGCTTGAAAGTTCGGACTGGACTGTTCCCATGAGGCACAGGGTCAGAGCTGATTTGCATATAGCCAGTGTCTAACCCAGGGTGGTGTGGAGTGCAAAAAACAATGGATTTAGGCCCAGATCCTTGTACTGGGGTGAATGTATGACATTGTTCTACATTCTGTCCATCAACTGTGTTTTTTGCAGGTCTATCAGTGGGGCATAACAACTTTGGGTTTTGAAAGAAACCTAGATCTACTAGGTGTGAAATGAAGTTTCTCCAAATACAAACACTGAGTAAAAGCAGGTTCATGCATGGGTCACACAGAGCATCCCACATTCCCACAGCGCAAACGTATCACCCCCAAGGGTATCCAGGCACTGGGGGGCTGTCGGGGAGATCAGGAGAGCTATTACCCAGAGTCACATGATGCTGAGCTGCCACTGGGGATCAAACCATGAGCCCGGCGCTTAAGAGTAAGCCACTCTGGCCGCAGCACCACACACTTTCCAACCCTGATTTGGAGGCTACTTTTACTAAAGCTGGTGATGTACTATTTTTTGTGCTTTGTGTTAGATGTCATTTTCCCACAGTGATGTTATGTTTATGACTTTCTTCTTGCTTTAAATCCATTCTCAATGATGGCTGCAGCAGTCAGCCTAAAAAGCCGGACATAGCACTCCCGAGGTGGTATTACAGGCAGGGTGAGGAGGCTACAGAAGAGTTACAGTGGGAGATGTGCTGCGTACATCACAGTCACCTATAAAACAAATTGTTGTTGAACACAAAATTACTATGATGATGTCATTACTATGAGCGTAGACATGTTGAGGGACGAGAACTCAACCAGCAGAAATGACAATTATGAAGGTCTGTTTAGATTCCAGTGATCATTTGCATAAGTATGCATACATGCATTGGTTGGAATTCTGCATTCCTGCAGTTTGTTTTCTTTTTTATGGATTGGTGGAAGACGACCTTTTGTATAGGTGTATTCTATGTGGTTTATCTGATAAGTTGGCCTTGTACAAGTTTCATAGAGATCTTAACCTTCATTAGGTAACCAAACTCTGGTCTGTTGTGGTCAGAAGCATCTGGGACAAGAGTGGAGTTGAGTCCATGTCTATGGACAGCACCCACGACAGAAAATACCTTTACACAAAGCGCCTCAAATTTTATTGATGGGGGATTCATATTGTGACTAGTGCTTCATACACTGACTGATGTCTCAAAGACAATTGCTGCATACATATTTCTGTAGGAGGGCTTGAAATGCTCAAAGCTGACGAGTTTGATAACCCTCCTGTCGATAGTGGTAAGTGATAAGAATCTTATGAACAATGGCATAAGGGGTTTTGTGTAATGGGCATTACAGGTTTGCACTAATGTCCCTCCATGCAACCATCAGCCTTGTTGACATTGTGTGCTTGCAGGGCTCGAGTCGGGGTACCACGGGGGTGGACGGCGTCCCCCCACTTATTTTACTAGGGGGGACGCCATCCCCCTGCCAAACAGCTGGACTTCACTCTTTGGCCTCTCTGGGAGGAGGACCTCAGCACCTTTCGTGATGTCACTTCCTGTTGTGATGCCACTTCCGGTGACAGCATCCCCCCACTTCTTTTTTTACGACTTGTCCCCTGTGTGCATGCAAAGACACGAAGTATCAAACAAGTTCTCGCTGCTGTACACGGTTTGGTCGCATTTCAGGCTGGGTGCAGTAAGTTGGTCCTTAGATCCTTGTAACATAAGAGGGCATTTATGTTTAAAAAGAACATGTCTTAGGTTGTCTTAAAAGCAATGAACACATGAAAACTCATATTATGCTGTAAATGTTCCGGTCACGTGAAGCCATGTAAATTTGCTGAATGGATGGGATTTTTAAATATGTCCACATGACAACTACTTAAGGGACTGATTTGTCCATTGTAATGTCAACTGCTAGCACTAAAAACAAGAAATTGAGTTTCCACAATTTTTTTAATCTTACATCATTGATGGTACTGTGACGATGATGGTGATGGTTGTGATTATACTATGTGGAGAACTATCAGGACAACAATGATTGGATGACATAAGTAGCAGCTAATTTAGGAGACTTCAAGGATGCCACATTCACATCAGTGCACTGTAAGTTATCTACAAAGAGGCACGTTCCTTGTCTGATAACCTGGCAGTTCTCCTGTCCTATTAGGAAGCTAGGAAGTGCTTTGTTTCTGCTGGCTCTGCAATAGTAAATGACCTACCGGTGGTACATCTGCTATAGGACCACCTGCCTAGGGCAAGGTTTCTGGTGCTGGTTTTGTCTGACAAGGTCCAGTAGAAAATGTGCAATTTTCCTGAAGGGGAAAAGTGACTACGCATTACGCACTTTTTTGTGTATATTTTTTAGGATCCTCTGCTATGGGGCAGTTGGTTTGAAAGCCCATCTGCAAAACTATAAATACACAATGTCTCTAGCTCTGTTAATGTTTAGCTTTTGTTAAAATTTACAAATATAGTAATTAACCACATTTCATAAATTTTCTGTAGCCTCAAGTTGTTATAAAACACGTACAATGTGCTTCTTCTGCAGTAAACGGAAGTATTATTAGACGTCCTGTGATGGCATAGGGGGTCAAAAGGCATTTGATGTCACTTCCTGTGATGCTATCTACGAGGCCGAAGCGCATGTGATGCCACTTCCACTACACCGAGTGTGGTGATAAGACACCACTTGTGTCTCCAATGGACCCCTCCTACTTTAGATCTCGGAGTCTTTAAAGCCTGTGAATTAACTCATAGTAAACTCTTATTTGATTGTAATATTAACATGAAGGAGAACAATAGGCATATTGAATTAGTTGCGCATTGATTCTTCAGACATTTAATTAATCGTGAGACAATTAAATATTTAAATGGGTTTAAATCAAAATAAAGCCACTCTCCTTGGGGCTCCAGCAATCTGTTTGCTGAAAAAATCCTTCATTAAACCTACTTCTGCTACTAATCTATTGCTGGTGCAAGTTAAACATTAGCAAATCAAATATTCTATTGATGCTAACAGGCAAAGGTTAGTAGCGTTTCTGCTACTCCTCATTCTGTCCTGCACAATAGGAACATTTTTCAAATTAATACCGAAAATGCTGCCCTAATCAAGGTGAGGCACTACAAGACATTCCAAAAAGTAGCTTGGCAGCAACGTTGTTAAACCAGGGCTGTTATTTAGAGGTAGCTGAGGTTTCGCCTCCTAATTTACTATCAATGACCCCTGTGAACGTTTTAGCGACCCCTATAGTTGACCCATTCTGACTAAAGATCTTTATTATATATTTGGTTTTGCCTGTATCAATTACTTTTTATACGTGTGTTGTTGCGTTAAGATTTTAATAAAGGTTATTGAAAGACAGATACAATAGCCGTTTGCCCTGAGAAACCTCCTGTGAGGCTTCCACTTGTCATATTATTGGGGGCGGGGAGGAGGCCCACGGCATGTGACGTCACCTTCGATACCGCTATGCGTCAGGCGACATTACACCCCTTCTATTGTCCTGGTGATGGTCCAGGACAAATGCAGGGAACGAGGAAAGTCTCATCGAGTCAAATGGGGCTTTGCGGGGGTGGCCGACCGGCGGGAGGCTCTCCCCCCGGGGAAGTTTGAGGCCCCGGGAGGTAGGGAGGGGGGAAGACTTTGACTGGGGGACAGGAAGCAGGTTTGGGCTGGTTGGGCTCTTTGGGCTGGTTGGGCTCCTTTTGGGCTGGGAGGGTATATGTACGGCCATTTTGGGTCACTGGGCACCATTTTGGTGACAGTGACCCAGCAGCCGAGCAGCTAGAAAGTTGTTGTGGTTTTCTTGTGGTTTATTGTCGGTAGAGGAGTAGGGTAGGCCTTCGGCGGTTCAGCGACGGAGTGTGGCGTGTTTTGGCAGGCTACGGAGCGCTGAGGGGCTGAGCGGCAGTGCGGCAGTGGTTTGCTTGAGCCTTTTGTGACGCGGGAGCGGCGGTACCTGCAGGGCATGGCGGAGTCGGCGATCGCGGACCCCCGGGTGCGGGAGGCGTTGCGTCTCTTAGGAGAGGCGAGTAGAATGGACCTGCTCAGAGGAGACGTGCGGGTAAGGCCCCCGCGGCGCACTGGTGATGGTGCTGCGGCGGCAGTGGTGGCCTGCGAGCCGCCGAGAACGAGAGCGCGAAGGGAGGAGGGAGCGGGGAGGGGAGGGGGCGTGACACGCGGTGGCGGTCGGTGGGCGGCTGGTGCGCCGGGAAAGGGAAAAGAACCGGGGAAGAAGCGTGGGGGCCCGAAGAAGGCACTGCTTGCGTTTGTGGAGGGGGCGGGGGGGGACAGTTAAGACACAAGAGGGAGGCACAGGGGGGTCCAGAGGGGTGGGCAATGCTGAGAGGAGTGGGGGGGTGCTCATGAGAAGCAGAGGAGTGCCAGGCTGGAGGTCTTGGCGGGGGGCGAGGGGGGCAGGAGCCCCGGGTGCAGGATGAGGGGGTGCAGGGAGGAGGTATCGGGGGGTTGAGGAACGGGCACAGTGGGATGAGTGGGGGGGCCGATGGGGGTTGCCTGGTTAGGGGGAGAGGGGGCGATGCTGGGTGCGCGTGGGGGAGAGGGGCCCAGGGGCCAGGGGTCAGTTGGAAGCGGGTTGGGGCTCTCTGCTGCTGATTGAGGAGTCAGAGGGGGAGGGGGGCGAGGAGAAGAGGGAGGGAGAGCGACTTGGACTGGGGTCATCGTCGGAGGGGGAGGGAGACATGGTTGGGCCCAGCAGGACGGCGTCGCCCCAGGGGGGCGGGTGGACGGAGGGCAGAGGGGGGGGGTGGGGCGAGGGTGGGCGGGGAGCAGGGGAGAGGTGAGGCAGGCCCGCGGGGCGGTTGGGGGGTGGGGGAGGGGGGAAGGGAGGAAGGGGGGGTGTGGTGAGGGGAGTTGAGAGGGCGGGGGTTGGGGTAGCCGGGGTGGGTCGTGGGGGTGCGGGACATGCTGTGGGTTGGGGGCGCGGGGTGGGGTTGGGGGGCATCCGGCAAGACGGGGAGGGCATTCGGCGGCTTGGGGGAGGGGCGCGCCAGGGAGTTGGGGGGGGTAAGTTTTCCTCGGCATGCTGGACTTCCCCAAATTTTTCTTGGCAGGAGCAGTTGGCAGGGGTCTCGGGTGAGCTGCATGCGGATCCAACCTGCCGAGAGGATGGGCCGGCTTTGCCTTGTACGTGTGGTCGCGCTCCAACGAGGGACCATGCACGTGAGGACAATGGATGGCAGGGCCATAGGTCTCCGCCGCCCCCCTCCCGATGGGTCGAGACGGCCGCCGAGGGACAGGGTTGGAGCGAAAATGTATGTGGCTACCCTGATTACCAAGCAGAGAGGGGGAGAAGGGAGAGTGTGGATTTGGGGGAGTTGATGACAGCGTGCAGGGATAAGGCTGGTTTGAGCAGGGTGTGCACTAGTCGGGCAAAGCAGTGGGGGGATGGTGAAGGAGGTGGGGAGATGGAGTCGGAGGAGGAAGGGGAGTTGCGGGAGGGGGAGGGGGAAACGAGTAATGCTGTTGGAAGTATCTTACAGGTATGCCCCCGACAGTCGGTGCCGCGAGTGACGGCCCCCCCAGCGGAACTGGTTAGGCGGCGGGATCCGGTGCGGATTAAGCATGGGCGAATTTTGCGAATCTCGCGTTCGCGAATTTTGCGGATTTGCGAACTCGCAATCCGCAAAATCCGCGAATTCTCGCGAATTTGCGGATTTTTTTTTTTGTGTGTTTGCGCGGGTTTCTGCCAGTTCGCGAGGGTTTTGTACAATGTCGCAAATTGCGAACTTACCTGTCGGGTCGCAAGTTTCGCGAACTTGTTGTTTCTACGTGTCCAGCCTGTTTGGGACACTCTTCTTCATCACTGCCACTCTCTGTCACCACTGCCACTCTCTGACTACTCATGCCACCCTCTGGCCCACCCATGCCACCCTCTGTTTCATCACAGCACCCTCTGGTTGTCCAGTCAGTGTACATTATTGTGGCAACGCAAGCACACCTTCCCTGCCTCAAGTGACCTGAATTAATTTGGGGCTGATTAATGTGTCACAGAATATTTTTTTAGCTGGCACCTGCTTCCTTAGTGCTTCCTGGTTAGTGAACTTTTGCACTTGCTAAGTGCTTTCATTGTTGCAAAATTAGTTACAACACCTGCCCTGCCCCAACTGACAATAATGAATTAGGGGCTGATTAATGGATTTGAACTGCCAGCCTGGCTCCTGCTTGTCTCCCTTAGCTGTAATTCAGGACCTTTGTGGCATATGTGTAACTATTCTGAGGTTCAGAGCAGGGTCACATAATAGTTGCAACTGGCAACTGAACTCTGGAGGGGCCCCTCAGCAAGCACTACAGGAAATGGCTACTAATGATGAGCCTGAACTTTTGAACCTGGTAAGTAGTTACTTTCAGTTTGCTAAAATCGTATTTCTGCAATTTTGCACTTATTCGCGGGGCGCGAACTCACGCGAACTCACGCGAACAGTGCGAGCAGTGCGAGCAAAATCCGCTGCGGATTTTGCGGGAGATTCGCGAATCTCGCGGATTGCGAATTTCCCGAAAATCCGCAAAATCCGCGAGCGAAACGGATTTTCCGCCCATGCTTAGTGCGGATGCCAGCCTTGACGCCAGGTAAGGCCGGTGCATGCTTGGGGAGTGGCTTGGGCGGGCCTCATGGAGGCCGGGTTGTCGGAGAGGCGGATGGTGGAGGCACGCCACGGGGTGGCCAGGTGTCTGTGGGTACGGATGCAGAGGGAGAGGATTTGGTGCGATTGGTGAAGGGCAGCGTATGTGATGGATGCGGAGGTGTGTACGGGGACGGAGGGGGCAGCGGGCGAAGCTGCGACGGCAGGCGTGGGGACGGGAGACGCGGTGAAGTCCGTGGGGTCGACCACGTCTGGCGTCGGGGCGAAGGAGAGTTGCGATGTGCCGGTCAAGAGGATGCCGTACATGGGGGTGGCGAAACCTTTGGGGGCGCACTTGTCACTGGCGACTAAAGAAAAGATTTGGAAGGGGGAGTATGTGGAGATTTTGAAGTTGCTGCACAGGGAGTTGATGGCTAAGGAGGGTTCGAAAGAGGAGGAGCATGAGTTGGCTAGGCGCCCCAAAGTGCCTGTAACCATTGAGAACTGGTCAGCGGCTTTCTTGATATACGCCAGTGTGTACTGCGAGAAGTATCCAGACAAGTCAGTTGCGTTGTTCAAATATATGGATGTGGTGCGGCGGGCGCAGGTGACGTACGGCGGTTACGCGTGGTGGCATTACGATGAGGAGTTCCGAGCGCGTATGGCGTCGGACCCCGAGGCAAAGTGGGGAGAATTGGATGCGGACCTGTATCAGCAGACGATGAGTGGCGCAAAGTTTGGCTGCACCATCTACACGGCCAGTGGGCTTCCGTTGGCGGTGCCACCCTTTACGGCCCGCCCCACCCGTGGGGGGGTGGGATCGGGGGATACAGGAAGTGCGAATAGCGTTGGGGCCTGCTGGGACTTCAATAAGGGGTCATGTCTCAGGCAAGCGTGCCATTTCCGGCACGAATGCTCCAAGTGCGGGAGGAGACACCCAGTGGTGCGCTGCTGGGGGCTCGAGGGAGGGCCCGCACAGGGGCAGCAGCCGGCCGCGGACTTCGTTGGGGGTAGGGGGGGCGGAAGGGGGGAGCAGTGCCTTGGGGAAAGGCTCATACGCTGGTTAGGCTGGACAGGCTCGAACCTCTGTTGGCGGCGTATCCGCGGGCGGATGATGCGGCCGTGCTGCGTTGGGGTTTCAGGGAGGGTTTTCGGTTGGGGTACGAGGGTCCTCGGATTACTCGGTGGGCGGAGAATCTGAAGTCCGTGAACACGCACAAATGTATCATTTGAGAGAAGCTTTTCAAGGAAGTGAAGGAGGGGAGGATGGTGGGCCCCTTTCAGGAGCCGCCCCTGCCGGACTTGATCATTTCACCGATTGGGGTGGTCCCGAAGAAGGAGCCGGGCCAGTTTCGGCTGATTCAGCATTTGTCCTGGCCAGAAGGCACGTCGGTGAATGACTACATTTCAGAGGAGTTGACTTCGGTGTCTTACTCGTCCGTGAATGTTGCGAGGAGGCTGGTGACGGCGGCGGGGCGGGGTGCGCTCTTTGCAAAATGTGACATGAAATCTGCGTTTAGGTTGTTGCCGGTACATCCAGCGGATCATCAGCTGCTGGGGATACAGTTTGATGGCCTCATTTTCGTGGATAGAGCGCTTCCCATGGGGTGCTCCACATCGTGTGCATTGTTTGAGAGGTTCAGCTCCTTCTTGCAGTGGGCTTTTTCCTGGCGCACCGGCTCTGAGGCGGTGATGCACTATCTGGCCGACTTTTTCCTGGTGGGTCGGCCCGGTTCGATGGACTGCCAGCGGCGCCTGGACAGTTATACGGACTTGATGGGTTACCTGGGGGTGCCCCTGGCGCCGGAGAAGACTCAGGGTCCCAGGACAGTGATGTCCTTACTCGGGATAGAGCTCGACTCAGCGGCCATGGAAGCAAGCCTACCGGAGGATAAGCGGGTGGTGATGATGGACTTGGTGAGGAGCATGTTGGTCAGGAGGAAGGTGAAGGTGCGGGAGGTGTAGGTGTTGCTGGGGCATTTGAACTTTGCGTTCCGGGTCGTGCAGGCAGGGCGGACCTTTTGCCGTCGGCTGGGGATGGCTTTGGGGGATGGGTCTGACGTTACCGCACCATCACGTGCACCTGTCAGCGGGGTTGAGAGAGGATTTGAGCATGTGGCTGGCTTTTATGGAGCGTTTCAATGGAGTGCCCATGGCGCCGCCGGAGGATTGGCAGTGGGACGTCACTATGTCGTCAGATGCGGCGGGAGTCGGAGGTTTCGGGCTTTACTGGGCAGGGAGATGGTGCACGGAGCAGTGGCCGGCACAGTGGCAGGCGGGAGGAAGGATTTTTGCGTTCCTGGAGCTTTTTCCGTTGGTGGTGGCGGTGATGGTGTGGGCGCAGGATCTGGCGCACAAGCGAGTTTTGTTCAAGGTGGACAACATGTCGGTGGTGCAGGTGGTGAACCGGAAGTCCGCGAGGGAGGCCCAAGTGCTGAAGTTGATGCGCGTTTTTGTGTTGAAGTGTTTGGAGCATGACATACTGTTTCAGGCCCAGCATGTACCGGGGGTGGACAATGACATTGCGGATGCTTTGTCTCGTTCACAGTGGCAGAGGTTCCATGGGCTAGCCACGGAGGCGGATGCAGTCAAGACAGAGGTGTCGGAGGAGCTTTGGACGGTGGGAGAGCGCGGGTCGTTCAGCTGGTGAAGGCGTCGGTGGCGGCGTCCACATGGAGGGCTTATGAGCAGGCTTGGTTGGAGTTTCAACGTTCGGGTGCGGTAAGGCGGCGTGGCGAGTGGCGTCAGGAGGAGCAGGTGGTGCGGTTCATGCTCGGTCTGATGGACAAAGGGCAGGCGAGGGTGACGATTCCGGGAAAGTTGGCTGGGGTGGCGTTCATGGGACAGCTCTGGTGGGGTTATGCACCTTCGGCGGGAGAGTTGGGGGGTCGGCTGTTGGAGGGTTGGGAGAGAGAGAAGGGGGCAATTGTGCGGCGGCGTTGGGCAATTACAGAAGTGATGTTGGAAGGCTTAGTGCGCCTCCTACCAGGGGTGTTCAGGGATCAGGCGGAGACGGTTCTGTTTTCAACACTGATGTTGTGGATGTTTTTTGGTGCCTTCCGGGTGTCGGAGCAGGTGGGGTTGTGCGGGGGGCCGGGGGTGAGTTGGGAAGAGGTGGAGTTGCGGGGCCGGGAAGTGGCGGTGCGTTTGAGGCGGTCTAAGACTGATCAGCACGGAGAAGGCACTTGGGTGGTGCTGGGTCCTGGGAGGTCGGAGGCGGTGTGTCCGGCGGAATGGGGGAGACGGTTGGCGGAGGGGCGGGAACAGGGCGGGGTGGAGGTTTTTGGCCAGCGGGGGGCCGGGCGAGTGACGGCTGTGGGTCCTGTGGCGCGCCCTACGGTCTATGGGTAAGGACCCGAAGGAATTCGGGACGCATTCCGACGGAGGCGGCACAAAGGGGTTGGGGTAAGGAGGAGATAAAACGGCTGAGATGATGGAAATCGGACTGTTATAGGACGTACGTCAGGCTGCGGGGTGGAGGGGTAGAGTGAGGTTGACATGTTTGGCCCATTACTTACATATGTATCTTTGCAGGTGCGGTGGCGGGGCCGACTGCGGCAGCAATGAGCATTTACTTGGTGGGCCATTCCTTTGTTAAGAGAGCGGAGTGGGCCGAATGGGAAAAACACAGGAACCTCAATTTGGAGTTGGATGAACAGTTGTTTAGGTGTCATTGGAGGGGGAAAGGGGGTATGCGTTGGCACGAGTTGGTGCCGGTTTTAAACAATGTGGTGCGGGGCGGGTCTGTCCAGATGTGGTAGTCATCCACTTAGGAGAAAACGATTTGGTGCAGAGTAAGGGACTGGCATTGGTGAAGCAAATGAAAAGGGACTTGATGGAAATTAGGAGGGAGTGGGCGGGGTGTTACGTCATTTGGTCGGAATTCATTCCTAGGCGGTGCTGAAGAGGGGCAGAGAGGCCTGCGGCTATGTACAGGACACGGATGAAAATTAACAGGGAGATGAGGGTTTTTTGTGAGAAAGAAGGCGTAGGTAGGATGGAGCACCCGGAGCTGAGGTATGGGGCAGTGTATTTTTTCAGGGAGGATTGCGTGCACATGTCACGATACAGGATGGAGCTATATATTGTGCAGCTGAAGGAGGCAGTGGATCGGGCGGTTGGGGTGCGCAGGTATCCGAGGGTGCAAGGGCCCTGGGGGGGTCGAAAGCTTGATGGGGTTTTCGAGTGGCGCTTTTCCTAGTTATGGGGGGGGTAGGATAGGAGGAATGAGGTTTCATGGACAGAGGGGGAGGGAGTGTACAGTTGGCAGGAGTTTAAAACAGTTGAGGCAGGTGTTTGGGTAATTGGTAACTATGTATATGGTGTTGCGGGGGAACTTTTTAGGGGTGGGGGTGGGGGGTTTGAGCAGGTACGTGTTTATTTAGTTAGGACTAGTTTTGTACGGCAAAGGCCAAGGATGTGGTTTTGTTAAGATGCACCTGTTCCCAATAAAGCGGCCTTTATCACACCTTAAAATGTCTCCGGTCGGTCTTTCCCCTACCCGTCTCCCGATGGGCCCCAAAGCTGTTCTTTACCTTTGGGTGTGATTCGTACAGCAAAGGATTCTGTGAAAATGCTTTCATGCTGAAATCTGTTGTGATAGGTCGATGGTAAAAAAATGTTGAGAAACTCCTGGCTCCAAATCTCTCTTTAAGGAAGCAGGAAGTAATTAGCATGATGCAATCAGGATTCTGGAACCAGACCTATTAATCCATGGGGTTCTTGGGTTAGCCCGCCTGGGGTATGAGTGTAGGAATCGTTAATGGTTAATGGAGCCGGAAGTCAGTGCATATCACAGGAAGGTTTGTGTTTCCTGGTCTTACTCTCAATATGGCTCTTGCTACAGTTCTTCAATCATTCCTTATGGGAGGGGTGGACATTGTGAACTGTCACAGGTTCAGTAAAATATTATTAAGACTGAGGAGATGGTAGTATTGTGTGTCAAGAAAGGGCTGTCAGGCTCATCACTAAACCTTGGTGCACTAAGTAAATTATTTACTTTCTTCATGACACCACTAATATGTGTTTACTTAGGCAGGATTAGTTGAATATTTTGGATGGTTTTAATTAGGAAGAAGGGAACAAAGAGAAGCAAGTATCTTAGATCTTGATGTTGTTATCACTGAGAAAGGTCCAGCTGGTGGCACTTAAGAACTGTGGATAGGGGGTGACAGAGTGGAACACAGAAGGACCTCGAAGAAGAATGTGAGTTTCTGTCATCTTGTTGCCTCCATCTGTGCAAGCTGATGGTGGTTGGTGAGGTGGGGGTGAACCAATGCAGGGCTGTGTTTAGGGTAATAACTGGAACAAGATGACAGATTCTGTTAAAAGCAGCTGAGAGATACAGCAAAGATAGAAGGCAGGGGTGCTTTCTGTCAATGATGAGGAGGCTGTTGTTTAAATGTGAAGAAAAACTGTTTTCGTGTTGCCCTGCGGTCTTACTCTGGACTGGAAGCCATGTAGAAGATTGTTCTTCTTGAGCTGCTCTGGTAGCTGGGACGAGACTGCTTTTTTTGATAATTGTTCATGTGAATAACAGGCCAGAAGTAGGATTGTCTGCGTTAATTGTAGGTTTATTTAGCAGCAGAAAGATCTGTCGTGTCTTGAGGGACTTCAGGAAGATTTGTATGCAGGGTGAGGCACTGACAATGTTTAGAAGTGATTGAAAGCATCTTCTTGAAGATATTTAAAGATGTTTAAAGTAAGAATATTGTCTTTGTAGAAGGTGGCTTTGAAAGAGTTCAGAATTGTGGTAAGTGCTGTGACTGGTTCGGTGATTGATAGGAGATTAAAGGCTAATGTGGATGTTTGTTTCATGTGGCTAAAATATCTCCGATGTTCTTTTTTGTGGTGAAGATATTATTGATTACGTTGCATTTTTCGCATTGTGACTAATGGGGAGATTGGAGCATCTCAAAGAGATCCAATGCAGAGCTTGACAACTTTAGAGTGTGCTTCTATTGGCTGCTTCTTTGATGGCTATCTTGTAAAAGGTTATTTTCCTTGTGGTGAGGATGGATCTCCATACAGTGCAGAGTGCTATGTGGTGTGCGAGGTCATATGGGAGATTGTTCTGTTTCCATTTCTTTTCCTGCCTCAAAATGCTGCTTTTGGTATCTGAAAGATTTCTAATAATCCTGTTTCCTGACGTTTTGGGGTAGGAGGAATGTGTTTTCTGATGAACATTGAGCTCTGCATGGTTTTGTAGAGCTGTATTGTAGATGTTGATGAGTTTGTTGACATTTGACATGGACTAAAAGGAGTTTGGCAGGTTGGTGAATTTGTACTAGGAGATTCCAGGTCAAAGTGTTTGAAGGATAAGAATGTCTGTTTTACCCATTAGGTAGGCCATAATGCAGGAGAGTGGTATAAAGGATAATGAAGAGGATGGCAATGTGGGCCAGCCAGTTTTCAGATCAGGGGTGAGGGAGCTTTCAGTGAATTGACGATGGGGATGGCAAGATGAGGTCAAGTGTTTCGACTTTATACATGGTTGGTTAGGTTATGTACTGCTTGATGTTGGCAGTATTGTGGGGTAGGTAAAGGGTTTCCCTCATTGTCTTTGTAGTAGTGTCTCTGGGTTGAATGAAGTCTTCACGGAATGTTGGGTGGGTGTGCTGAATGATAGTTTAGTCACTCTTCATTAAAGATCAAGTCAATGCCACAAGTGGCATTTGTTTTGATACAATAAGGCTTCTTAAAAAAACCTTTTCCCTGGCTTCTGGATACCTCTAGAAAAACCCTTCTTCAAGCACTCATAACCAGTCGCCTGGATTATGGTAATGCTTTACTGGTAGGAGTAAACAACACCCAGGTAACTAAGTTGCAAACGGTGCAGAATACAGCTACACAGCTGATTTGAAACCTTCCTGTACATTCCTCTTATATCCCTAGACAAAGGAAATTACACTGGCAGCCCATCAGAAAGAGGGTTGTTTTTAAACTCTGCTGTCTGACAAATAAGGCTCTTCACAAGGCCCATACAGCCTACCTGTCGTCACGTCTTAACCATTATTTGCAACCTAGGTGACTAAGATCCTCAAATCAAAAAATGTTTCTGACACTGTCGGAAATGCTCCTCTCCCGCAGCGAGTTGCAGTGGATTTGGAGTCGCGCTGGTACAAAACAACCCAACAACATGGAATTAGCGCTTCGCATTCTAATTCCGCGAGCACCTCCTTCGGTTCTGGGTTGAGCCTACCTCTTCCAGGATATCACGGCTTCCTTGTAGACTTTCCTCGCGCCAGGTGGTGGTTGTCGGTTGCGGCGTCCTTCAGAACTCACCTGGACACACCGGAACCCCTCCCCAGGGCTTCCTTGCTGGTGCCTCGCTTTTGGTCATTTCTGTGTCTGTTCGTTCTGTGGAAAAAGAAAACAGATTCACTAAAGGATCAAAGACTCTCCTGTTGGTGGTAACGTGCATGCGCTGCAGCATATATCTGAATGCTTTAAAATTAAGGCACAAAACTTATCTGACTTTAGTCCCCTTGGCTTTTTTTGAAGGGCATCTGTATTCTTTCATTGCACTTTGATAAGGCTGAGCTGAGCAGGCTGTAGATAGTTTCCTGCAGTTAAGGAAACATAATATTAGCCTGCATATTTTTGCATCTTTATTACGCTCATCTGAAAATGCATGTATCATTCTTGTCATTTGATTATATGTATCAAGAGAGTTATTTTTGGGCCATATTTTTTATTTTCCTTTTTATACATTAAGGGCCTGAGTCCAATGTTGGACGGACCTGAGTCCGTCCAACATCGGTCAGGAACCGTGACCGACCGACCTACTGTTGTCGGTTACAGCCCTGCAACTCCGATGCGACCAAACCCTGTTCGGTCGCAATCGCATGTTACACAATGGGAGTAAGCATTCCACCCGGAATGCATGCCCACAATGTGAAATGGAGGGGTGCAGTTCATCCCTGCACCCTGTGGCCGGCACCCCAAGGTGCCTGCCACCAGGTGCAGGGATCAACAGAGGGGCACCTTAGGTGCCCCCAAGCCACCATTCGGTCGCCTTGCACCCATGGGGGCCCTAATGCAGGCCCCCACAGACAGTTTCTGACTGCCTTTTCATGATGTAAACACCGGCACGAAAAGGCAGTGAAAAACTGCCATCATACTCCCTCGGTCGTAAAGGGGCGGCTGAGGGAGTACTAAAAGATGCCCGGATGGCGGACGGGCTCTCTAAACCCGTCGTAAGCCAACCTTAAATCCAAGTCGTATTCCTTTCTGACCGCTCCCATCGGAATGGCTCGGTCAGAAAGGAATCCGTCTGGCACATTCCGATGCAGCCGGAAGGGCTCCAAACGTCGTTCTGAGCCCTTGCGCCCAAAATCGTAATCGGCCTCTAAGCGTAAGAAAGTTTCCATGCACTCTTAATTGCATAAGGGATATATATATATACTGGCTTATCTCTGTTTTTGTATTTCGTCTTTTTATTACCGACCTATCTTGACTCTTGAGGGAATTCTTTTGGATCATAGTGGAAGAGGGGAGTAAATCAGGTAGTGAAGATAGTTACATACCTCGTTGTTGCATACACCCTGCTTTACTCTTCCTCTTACAAGGTCTTACTCTTGTTCTCTATATCGAGGTCACACACATCTTCCATTGGCGACTTCCTGCTGCACTGGTCACACTGAGGGACCCCTTTCATTTCTCATTCCCTTGTTTCCCCTCTTCCCCTTGTACACTGGTCTTGTTTTGACTACGTAAGGCATACTTGGTGATAAAGGGAAGGGGGGACCTGCTCTTCAGCTTCTTGAGGTGAACAGACAGAATATTGAGTTTTTTTATTTCGAAGTACTATAATATCGAGTTGTAAATATCGAGGTACAAGAATATCAACAGCAAGAATATCGTGGACCAGAATATTGACAGTAAGGTGAAATATTGTTTTTTAAAATATCGAAGACAGTAATATAGTTTGTAAAAATATCATTGTTATTAATATCAATGTTTATATTAGTGTTATATATTTTAAATCTATGTGTTCTATATTTTTGTTTAAGTATTGTATGTATTTTTAAATACATGTATTACATTTTTAGAAGTTATTCCATTTTTTAAAATTACATTTTGCGGTTTAGTTTCGTAGCGGGTTGTGGGTTTATAGGGGAATAGGGTGAGAAGTAATTGAATTATAATAAATGTAATAATAATTTTTAGAAGTTATTAATTATTTTTAATTACATTTTGGGATCGATTCCGATTCGGGAAACAATTCCGTATGATGATTTGAATTCGTAGCCGTTTCGTACGAATCATACAAATCTGTCCGAATCTCGTAGTACGATCCATAGTAAAAAAATAAGTCTGAATCGTTGTGAACCGTACGAAAAGCAAGGGAAAATCTGTATGATACGGACCCTGAAAGTGAACAGTACGAATCGTAAACATGTCGTACGACCCGACAAGTAGGATCCGGGCCGGGGAATAAGTACGTGATTCATAAGGTAAACATCGTGTATGAGCATTTCATACGGAGAGCCACACAATCACATAGGGTACGGTTCGTACACCCCATGATCATAGGGGTACGGTTCGTACACCCCATGATCTTAGGGGTACGGTTCGAACACCTAGGATTGTAGGGGTACGGTTCGTACACCCCATGATCTTAGGGGTACGGTTCATACACCTACAATCATGGGGTATAATTCGTACACCCCATGATCGTAGGGGTACGGTTCGTACACCCCATGATCGTAGGTGTACAGACTGGGGTGTATGAATCATACCCCTATGATCATGGGGTGTACGAACCGTACCCCTACGATCATGGGGTGTACTAACCCTACCCCTACAATCATGGGGTGTACAACCCGTACCGGGGGTCCGTTTTGCACTCATTTCGAGTCGAATTCTGCTTATCCATACGTTTTGAGCTCTCGTAAAAAAAGAGTCGTAGGGAGTGTTGACTGGACAAATCGTACTTGCTGGGTCGGAAAAGGATGCTTCGATCCGTAAGGACATCGCGTACTGCGCGTTCCGAATGTGATTCGTACGGATGTTTGAGTCGTACGGGCTTTGGTACGATTCGGACGGAGAACTGATTTGGGTGCGCATCGTAATACATCGGGGACGTTCGAGGATACGATTCGTACGGGAAAAATGCTCCATCCGGCTATTCGTACGGGATTTTACCAAATCGGAATCAGCCCCTTTGTGTTTTTATTCCATAGCGGGTTGTGGTTTTATGGGGGAATAGGGTGAGAGGTAATTTAATTATAATTAATTAATTAATATTATTTATGGATTAATATTTATATATTTAATATGTTATATTGTTACTTGTGGTAATTATTCTTTTCAACAATTAGTTATTAATTGGTTGTTAATTATTATTAATTATTTGTTAAATAAATTAATCATGTAATTTTTTTTAGGAGAGGGTTGTGGGTTTATAGGTAAATAGGGAGGGAAGTAATTTAATTATATTGAATTAATTAATATTATTTATTAAATAATATTTATATTTTTTATATTTTATTTTGTTAATTGTGGTAATTTTTTTATCAATTAGTTATTAATTGGTTGTTAATTATTATTATAAATTTGTTCAATAAATTCATTATCTTGTTTTTTAGGAGTGGGCCATGACTTTAGAGGGGAACAGGATGGAAAGTAATTTCATTATAATAATTAATTAAGAATTTTTATTAATTAATAATTAAGTATTTATGTTTTTATATTGCTAATTGTGGTAAACAAGTTACTATTAATTAGTAAATAGATGTTAGTTAATTATTAATAATTAATTGGTAAATGTATAAACTGTTATTTTTTTTAGGAGTGGGTTGTGGGTTTATAGGGGAGTAGGGTGAGAAGTAATGTAATCATTATTAAAATATTCATATTTTTTGTTATTTAATATTTATGTATTTTAATTTTTATATTGAACATTGTGGTAAATATTATTGTGTTAATTATGTATTAATGCGATATTAATAATTCTTAATTATTAACTAATTATGCTATTTGTGTCACTTGTTTAGAGTGTGTTGTGTGTTGATAGGTGAGTAAGCTGGGAAATAATTTAATTTCAATATTGTTTTTCATTTTTTTATTATAAAATTTATTTTAAGTTGTTTAGTATTGTTAATTGTGTGAATTAAATTATTATTTATTGCTTTTTAATTTTAAAGAATTAATTAGTTCATTATTAATTAAGTATGTTAATAGTTTTCTGTTGTGGAACATTGGCGGTGTAATTTATAGGGGAATATGGTGGGAGCCAAAAATGTTTTCATTTAATTGTTTGTTTATTTATTTTAATTATTTTGCTTGAGTGGGAATAGAAAATTATTCCTCTATGCAATCCAACACATTCCCTACTGTTGCACTCACTGGAGTGGGAATAGTAATTTTTAGCCCTACTCTATCCAACACTTTCCCTACTGTTACACTCACTGGAGTACGAATAGTAAATTATTCCCCGCCGCTATCCAACACTTTCCCTACTGTTGCCCTTGCTGGAGTGGGAATAGTAATTGTTACCCCGCCGCTATCCAACACTTTCCCTACGGTTGCACTCGCTGGAGTGGGATTAGTAATTGTTACCCCTCCGCTATCCAACACTTTCTCTACTGTTGCACTCGCTGGAGTGGGAATATTAAATTATTCACCTCCACTATCCGACACTTCTCCTACTGTTGCACTCACTGGAGTGGTAAAAGTAATTGTTCCCCTCCTCTATCTAACACTTTCCCTACTGTTGCACTTGCTGAAGTGGGAATAGTAATTTTTACCCCTACGCTATCCAACACTTTTCTACTGTTGCACTCACTGGAGTGGGAATAGTAAATTATTCCCCTCTGCTATCCAACACTTTCCCTACTGTTGAATTTGCTGGAGTGGGAATAGTAAATTATTCCCCTCTGCTATCCAACTCTTTCCCTACTGTTGTACTTGCTGGAGTGGGAATAGTAAATTATTCCCCTCCGCTATCCAAAACTTTTCCTACTGTTACACTCGCTGGAGTGGGAATAGTAATTATTACCTGTCCACTATCCAACACTTTCCCTACTGTTGCTGTTAATGTAGTGTGAAATATAATTGATAAAAAATAAAAATATTGAAATATTTTAATTTATTATATATATATATATTTTATTTTTATTTTACTGGTATATATATATATATATATATATATATATATATATATATATATATATATATATATATATATATATATATATATATATATATATATATATATATATATATATATATATATATATATAATTGTTAATGTTTCTAACAATTTATTATAGTATTGTTTTTATTAATATCATTAAGTAAATATATATTATATTTTATATATATATATGTTTAATTTTTTTACATTATATTTATTATTTCAATTTTAAAACATTTTATATTAATTATAACTATCTTTTTTTAAATTATATGTATTTACTGTATTTTATATTCTTTTTTACTCATTTATAACACCGATATTTTTACAACGATATTTCTTTTCTCAATATTTTTGTTCTTACCCTGATGTAGATCGGATGGCGATATTCTTGACTTCGATATTTAGGTGTCGTTATTTTGGGACCTCGATATTGTGGTCTCCATATCTCTGGAACAAACTCCTGCTCATCTTCATAGCTGCCCCGATTTTTGTAATTCTTATGTAAAACATTTTAGTGCTGTTCATTTCTTGCTGGCTTTGGAGACATCAACATGTAAAGAACAGAGACTGTATTTATATACAGGTGTCAAGGAAAAAATATTGCCCATTGTAAAAATACTTCCAGGTAGTAAAATCATCTTTACCGGGATGACAGTAAAGGTAGAACTAGAGATGATGTTGACAACATTTGCATTATCACATTCAAACTCCATTCCATAAAGAAATGCCATCCGAAAATGGCTGTAATAAGACTGCCGCTGAAATTGGCCTAAAAAGTACCAAAAATAGAACAACATATTCGACCTGAACACTCATCTAATGAAACAGGAGTATTTTTACAGCGTCACTGCCTTAGCAGTTCACCTTCTTTTCTGGACTGCCCTAATGTTTACTGCCAACAGTAAATCTGTAAGCCTAGTAATATTTCTTTAGCTGCTGAAAATGGCGCTCGTACAATGAAATGGTCTGTTTCACTGAACGTTTTTGAACAGTAGTGATGTTACCTCCTCCTCTGCTTCAGGACGTAATGCCTTGCAACCAAAGGTAAATATGCAACTGTTGACAATGCTATCTGACGAACGTTGTTCACAGCAAATTGGAATTTTATCACCAGCATTCTCACTTACGAAATAAATGCACTTTGTTCCTCAAGAAGGAATTGTGGTGCAGATTTATATATATTTTTTTTAAAGGGCAACACAGCACAGCAACCAAAGTGACTGTGCTGCAATATGATAGGACAGAGCAGCACAGCGCAGTGCCATATTTACTAAATATTATCTGCTGCTGCTCTCTTCCCATGCGCTGGTGCGCAAGCAGGGTGCCTAACGCCGCACACACATTTGCTCCACATTGCAGCAAAGGAGTGTGTGATCTGTCTTTCATCAATTTCAAATACACTTCAAAGGTATCCCATAAACCTTGATGCTTGAATACTCAAACTGCAGCAAAGCATATGGGGCCTCATATATGAAAAGTGACGCATCGCTGCGTGAAAACAGCGATACGTCACTTTTCACTGCGCTCTCCTTGCGACACCAATGATGCGTCATATTTAATGTATGACGCATCATGTCGCAAGGACTTACAGATACGTCAGTATTTCTGACGCATCTGTAAGCGCAAAAGTGACGCATTGCTGGAGTGTGTCACAAAAGTGACGCAACTCCAGCAATGCGTCCTTTCACATGGGGAAAGCCCCATGTGAAAGGGCTTGCGTCAGTCTTACGCCTGCTGTGAGGCAGGCGCAAGATTTTGACGCAACAGCATCCTAAAAGTGACGCAGTGAAATCTCATAGATTTCACTGCGTCACTATTACAAGGCTTTTTGCGGGGGAACGCCCCCTCTGCATACATTATACCTGACGCAGGTATAATGTGGCGCAGGGGTTTAAAAAGTGACGCATCTACCTAGATGCATCACTTTTTAAATATGGCGCAACAAGGTGCATTTTGTACGCCGCTGGTGCGTCACAAAAAGTGACGCACCGGCGGCGCAAAACTGACGCAAGGCCTCATAAATAAGGGCCATGGTAGTTAACCCTTTTGGACAAAAAAAATCAATTTTTTGTTTAAAAACCCTCACCCACTCTAGTAGTGGCATGCTTCATCATCTGGTCACACCCTGGTCCCTAATAACCAGGATGGCTCAACAATATTCCGTGCCTCTATTCCCAGGAAGTTTTTAGTCCCATATCAATTCTTTTACTCTGTGAGGTGAAAGGACACACCGAGTACTATCTGTTATGTTCCTGAAGGTCCGCCCCCGATGTCCCGAGGGCTGGACGTGTTGGTCATGTGACCGCCCTATAATAAAAAGAGGTCGAGCACGTGCGAGGGCGTTCAGAGAGATACGCGCCGACCGAGCAAGCAAACTTATTCCCAGTGTCTGGCTGAGTTTATTCTAGGGCCACGTGTAAGGCCTAGTCAGGATTAGATGCCCCTGAGTGTAGGTCCCAGCAAGATCTCCCTAGGGCCATCCTGTCCCCATCACCCGACACAACAATTGGCGACGAGGGTGGTTGTCGATCCCTCGCTCAGGGCGTGGGTGTGTGTCCCTCTTGGGGTGAGGCGGCTGCGGGCGCTCACACGTGCCTGCGGTGCTCGTGCCTTGCCACCACACACCCCCCCCGCTCTGCTCGCCTGGAGGAACGACTCTGATCCCTGGCTCTCGACAGGTGAGCGGCGCTGGCTTGCACCTTCCTGCGGCGCACAGGAGCCTGATTGGTCGCGCGAGGTGCTCCCCCTGCGGACCCTCCACGCCTGAGCGTCCACGGTGATGGCTAATATTCCGCCCATTGAACCGTTTGTGGTGGAGGGTGCGCCTTCCACTCTCGCACCGAAGTGGAAGGAATGGGTGGACAGGCTCTTCATATTCTTCGAGGCCACCAAGGTCCATAAGGAACAGAAGCGTGCCATGATTCTCCATCTTGGTGGCAAGGATATCCACTCCATTGCCCGCACCCTCACGGAGGCAACTCCTAAAACCCATCACACACTAATCAATGCACTCAATGCGCATTTCGAACCAATGGCCAACCAAGACTATGAACGATTCATTTTTCGACAAGCGCGACAACTGCCAGAGGAATCGCTGGACGCCTACCACTCCCGGCTAAAGAAACTAGCACTAACGTGTGGATTTCAGGACGTCACGGAAGAGATCAGAGGCCAGATAATACAAGGATGCGCCTCTGCTAAACTACGCGAGAGAATACTGGAGGAGTCGGGGAAGCCTCTCCCAGACATTCTCACGCTGGGCCGCACAAAGGAGCTGTCCAAGGCCAGGGCAGCCCACATGGAAGCAGCTCTACAAGCCAACGTGAAAATGGAGCCGGTTAATAGACTACAAGTCCGCCCACAGCCCAAATGGGCAAAGCGAACAACAACTCCGCAGGGCGGAGCTTCGGCGCAGTCATGTGGTTACTGTGGAGGCCCAAGACATCCGGCGCCAGAATGCCCAGCACGGGGCAAGATATGCTCCGGTTGTGGAAAAATGAATCACTTTGAAAAGGTGTGCCGGTCCAGAAAGTTCAGCAAGCCCCGCCAGACAATACATACAGTGGCGGAGCCCGAAGGCGCGGAAGGAGGACCCAGCAACAGTGATATGGACGACGACGAGGAGGAGCGATCCGTACACAAGGTGCACATGATCGGCACGGCCACCAGACGCACCAGGACACTACCACAGTGCGCCATACAAGTGGCTGATCAGGACATTATGGCGACCGTGGACACGGGCGCCTCGATAAATCTCATGAGTGCATCCCTCTACGGAGACATGGCTACTCCTCCCAGCCTCCGCTCCACTCCGATCACCATCTTTGCCTACGGTCAGGACGTTCCCCTCCGCATCCGGGGAAAGTTTAAAGCAGCGGTCCGACACGGAGACAAAATCACGCGAGCCAACATCTTCGTGTCGGAAGAAGGTCAAGGCATGCTCCTGAGTTGCCGGATGGCAGAGGACTTGGGGGTGGTCTCATTTGCGTTTGGGGTGCATGAGGAATCGGTGCAGCAACTGATTGCAGACTTTTCTGACCTATTTGAAGGGATTGGCTGTTTCAAGGGTCGGGAAATACACCTGCACGTGGACCCCACTGTTCAACCGGTGGCCCTGCGACACCGTCGTGTTGCGTTCCATTTGAGACCACTGGTCGAGGAAGAACTACAGAAGCTGGAAGCAGCGGGGATAATTGAGAAGGTGTCCGGCCCCACCCCCTGGGTATCACCCATCGTGGTCACAAGGAAGCCAAAGCAGCCTGGAGCGGTCCGGATTTGCGTGGACATGCGCCTACCCAATGCGGCCATCAAAAGGGAACGACATATCACCCCCACGATCGACGACCTAATCGGAGAGATGGCCGGGGCCAGATGGTTCTCCAAGTTGGATCTCCGGGCGGGGTACCATCAACTTGTACTGGACAAAGAGTCCCGGAACATCACAACGTTCTCCACCCACATCGGACTGCGCAGGTACACCAGGTTGAGTTTTGGGATATCCAGCGCTGCCGAGGTTTTCCAGAATGTTATCCAGGAACTAATTGCTGGCATACCGGGGGTGATCAATGTCAGTGATGACATCATGGTGCACGCAAGAACAATCCCTGAACACAACCAACGCCTGGCGCAGGTGTTCCGCAGGCTCCGCAGTGCTGGACTCACTCTGCACCGAGACAAATGCGAATTTCGTCAGACCAAATTAGGGTTCTTCGGGTATGTGTTCTCAGCCGATGGCGTCAACCCTGATCCCGACAAGGTTAAAGACATCAAGGACGCACCCCCGCCTGCCACTGTCACGGAGGTCCGAAGCTTTCTCTGGATGGTAAATTACTGTGGCCGCTTCATAAGGGACTTAGCTAACCTGACCCTCCCTCTGCGCGAACTAACCAAAGACTCCACCCCATGGAACTGGGGACCCGAGCAGGAAAGGGCATTTCAAGACATTAAGAGCGCACTTTCCAGCAACACCACATTGGCATTCTTTGACCCAAGACACTCCACTCTCATTGCAGTAGATGCCGGACCGGCGGGACTGGGGGCCGTTCTGATGCAGAGAGCTCGAGATGAGATAGACTGGGCCCCTGTTGCTTTTGCCAGCCGGTCCCTTACGGACACAGAACAAAGATATTCCCAAATCGAGAAGGAGGCCATCGCAATTCATTGGGGATGTCGGCACTTCCACTTGTACGTATATGGCAAGCCTTTCACAGTAGTGACGGACCACAAGCCGCTGCTGGCTCTGTTTTCAGGCACCTCCTCCAAGCCACCCCCTAGAATCGAAAAGTGGATCTTGCAACTGCAAGAATATAACTGCGCCATTGAGTACCAGCCAGGGGCAAGGAATCCTGCAGACTACCTATCGCGACACCCTAGGCCGGCAACCCCGGAGGAGATGGATGAGGCAGAAGAGACGGAGGCCTATGTACAGTGGGTCGTGGCCAGATCATGCCCGCGCCCCATATCCTTGGAAGAGGTCGCGAGCATCACGGCTCAGGATGCCTGCATACAGCGGGCCAAGGATCTGCTCCGAACGGCCAACTGGCAGAAAGCCAAGGAGAGCTGGAAAGCACTCACACCAGAGGCCCAGAAGATCATGGACAGTCTGTACCACGTGAGGGCTGAACTAAATGAAGACGCGGCGGGGTGCCTTCTGCGAGGGCATCGCCTGGTAATCCCGACGGCCTTGACAGGACGAGTGGTCCAACTGGCACACGTGGGGCACCAGGGGATGGTCAAGACGAAGGCCCGGCTGCGGACAAAGGTATGGTTCCCGCTCATGGATGACATGGTGGAGAGTGTGGTGCGAACGTGCACGGCCTGTCAAGTCACGGGCGACAGCCCCCGTGAGGCCCCCATCATTGTGGAACCCAGGCCACGAGGTCCCTGGGAGAGAGTCAGTATGGATTTTGGTAGCCTTCCGGATGGCAGACACACGCTGGTAATGATAGACGACCACTCCAAATATCCTGAGGTCGAAATTGTCACCAGTACCAGTGCAGACTGTGTTATCCCCAAAATAGAAAAAATCATTGCCACTCATGGAGCCATGAGGGAACTCAGAACAGACAATGGACCGCCATTCCAGGGTCAAGACTTTGCTGAATACCTCTCGTCTCTAGGAACGCGTCACAGGCGCATCACACCGAGGTGGCCTCAAGCCAACTGGGAGGCCGAGAGATTCATGAGGACTTTGAACAAGGTCATCCGCATTGCGCATGACAAGGGGCAGTCAGTGGAAATGGCCATTTTCACGTTCCTCCGAAGTTACCGCCAGACCCCGCACTCCACAACTGGGGTAGCTCCCGCGCATCTCCTCCTAGGAAGGGTAATAACTGACTCCATCCCCCATCACCCTCAGTGGGCACCTGAAATGATAGATGAACACGCAGTGGAGAAGAAAAGAAATTCTGCATGTGACAAGATCAGTAAGAAACGCCGGGCTGTGGCCCCCCACTTCAAAAGAGGCGACCTAGTGCTTATCAGGAATCGTGCAACTAGTGGCAAGTTCAAACTCAATTACGAGAAACGACCATGGCGAGTCATTGGGGTAAAAGGCACCCGCATCACAGCCACTCGAGGACGAGACAGGGTGACTCGCAATGTGTCTCATTTCAAACTGTATCATCCTTCAAGCAGCGAGCCAAGGTGCCAGCAAGGCGGCGAACAAACCGAAACTGCAACTATATTGCCGACTGGTGAATCAACATCTCGGCACGAGGTCAGGCCGAGCAACGAGCATCAGGTTTCTAGCGAAGAAGTGGGAGGTGACGCGGAGGCCCTGGATGAGGCCCCAGATCCGGAGGGGGTCGACAGAGAGGCGCCAAGACACGAAGTGGAGGTTGGAACGGAACTGATGACTCATCGGGGGTCCCAACGCCAGCTACGTGACAATCCCACCCCCTCAGGCTGGCTGAGAGATTACTTTACGTAAGACTGTTCCCATTTACATATATGCACGTGATGTTTGAACTGAATGCACTGGCATTTAAAGGACGCTGAAGGTCTCGGTCCTAATGTTCCCGAGTGATAAAAGTTATGGTTGAGTTATGTTTTAATGCTTGCAGTCGTTTTGGTTTTTTCCTTATTTTAGGAGGAATGTTATGTTCCTGAAGGTCCGCCCCCGATGTCCAGAGGGCTGGACGTGTTGGTCATGTGACCGCCCTATAATAAAAAGAGGTCGAGCACGTGCGAGGGCGTTCAGAGAGATACGCGCCGACCGAGCAAGCAAACTTATTCCCAGTGTCTGGCTGAGTTTATTCTAGGGCCACGTGTAAGGCCTAGTCAGGATTAGATGCCCCTGAGTGTAGGTCCCAGCAAGATCTCCCTAGGGCCATCCTGTCCCCATCACCCGACACAACACTATCCACAGGGTTAATGGCATGTGATATTCAGAAGATTCCCTACCCACCTCGAACCTCTCCTATGGTGAAACACTATGGGTATATTTACAAAAAATGGCGCTCTTCTGTTATGCCGCAGCAGAGTAAACACTTTTTTACTGCTGCAGTACAACAGTTTCTAACACCATATTTAGGAAGAGGCCAGTGTCGGAAAAACTGATGCTGATGTCTGCACCGAGTCAGTAAATAAATGCACATTAACGTAAAATAACTGATGCTCGGCAAATTAGCGGCCAGAAACACAGACGCTAGCCGTCTTAGAATCAGTTGTGTGTGCCGAGTAGGAAAAAAAATACAAAAACGTCTCTAAGTGAAAACAAAATGTTACACTTACCTGAAAGCAGCAATGGAGCTGCCTGGAGTGAGCACAGGCCAGGACAACAACCCCGTCAATGGGGTAACGCAGTATCCCACAGAACCTGGGAATTAACAAGAAAAACTAGAAGTAGTTCTGTCGGAGAAAAAAACAATTGCTTAGTACATATAAGGAATAAATCAGCAAAGTTGAAATCTACTACATTTTTTAAGACTTGTTAGAATGGAAAACACAAGGAAGGGTTATTTCAATGCGTAGTATTTACTATTTCATTTAATGGCTGTCATTTTAAATTAATCCAATTTCCAAAGTGACATATAAATAAGGTGAATCAAGTGAACATGGTGATGTGAGTGACACTGTGATAAATTGCATAAAGTGTACATATAATATACAATATTAGGGACTACAAAATGTGAGATCGCCCCCTAAATCATGTTATTTCTTCAATTTTCTCAATCCTTTTACTTCATGCTTTTCTTGGGGATGAGTGAATTGTGGTGCATGAGCAGGAATAACTGTCAACGTTTCGACCCTGTGGTTTGCGCAGGGCAGTTGCATCACGGCTGGTCTTCCTCAGGACAAAAGAGCAGTACACAGCCTGATAGGGAAAGGATTTCAAGTGTCAAACTCGTGTATTCCATGGGGTATGCATACGATATACTTTAGTGTTCACAAAATTGCAGGACTCGCCAAGACTCAATATTCCTAAGAAATCACCCTCATGTGAATTAAAAGGATGGGGGATCGCATGTATTCAGAAACTGTAGGGCTAAAGTAAACGTGGATAAGAATAATTTTGACCGATACAACAAATTTGCTAGATGGCAATCTGTCTCGTGCGATGACTGCTCTCAAGCCTCAGGTTAAGTTTTGGACCTCACCGCCCCTATCAGTGGCAGGACGGGTCACCAAAACTAAAATGGTACTATTGCCAAGACCAGGGCTGGACTGACTACCGGGCAGTTTGGAATGCTGCCGAGCTGGGGGCTGATTTCGTTCATGGAGACCTGCGTGTGCTTCGAAATAATGAAAGGAAAACAAATTTGTTTAGTACAAGCAGGTCCCCATCAACGAAATCAGCAGCATTCCAAACTGCCCGGTAGCCAGTCTAGCCCTGGCCAAGAATGCTTTATTATTTCACCGATCTACCTATACTTGTACTGATGGGGATTTTAAAAATACGAAACTCTTTAATGTCAGAGCTAATCTGGGGCACAGGACGCAGACGAATTGGCTTACCGAAGCTACAATTGAGAACTAGGCAGGGAGGACTGAGGGTACCGGGTTTGAAGGCGTACTGCTACGCTAGCCAACTGCAGTGCTATGTTATGTTATGTTAAAAACACTTGTTAAGCGCGCGTACACCAACGGTTTCTTGGCGCTCATGTGAGGATAGGGACCATGGCGAGAGAGAAGCTCAATCAGAGTATGCTTGGGCAAACAGCCAGGTCTTTAGCTGCCTCCTAAATTGGACAAGGGAGGACAAAGACCTAAGCTCAACAGGAAGAGAGTTCCAAAGTTGCGGTGCAAGTACAGAGAATCGGAGTCCGCCATACTTCTTCCGTTCGGCTAGAGGAATTTCCAGCAGGTTGAAATGAGAGGATCTAAGGTTACGAGAGGGAGTGTAACAGTGGAGACACGCCAAAATGAAGGCCGGACCATTGCCATGTAGTGCCTTAAAAATAGTACAGCCCATCTTAAAAATGCACCGCTTACTCACTGGGAGCCAATGTAAGCTTTTCATTAGTGGGCTGACATGATGCCATTTAGGCTGATGAAAAATCAGCCTGGCCGCCTGGTTCTGAACTAGCTGAAGGCGCCGAAGCTGGTAGGCTGGAATGCCCACGTACTGCAGTGACTGGCGTATTGGTTGGCAGAACGTAACTTACAGGAATTAGATGTGTCACATCGGGAATGGGACAGAGGAGATATCCACAGACTCCTATTACCCAGTGCCCAGATTCCAACAATGGCACCCCACCTATTACGAATATAAATAACATACTGGAGACACGCATTGAGATACACAAAGCGGACGCCCCCATATGCCCCTACTTTCCCACTGCTAGGCATTCCCATACAGTCAGGGGTAGTTACTAATCGTACTTTGCGGGTGTGGTCCTACACGGGAATTACTACAGTAGGAGCGTACTTCTCAGAGGGTGTCTTAATGTCACAAGAAGCCTTCGTATGTGAGCATGGAACCTCAGATCGGCTGTTCCTATTACACGCAAGTATTTCTAGATTTATCACATGGACTCAAGAGGGTAACGAACCGGCTACAAACACGCTACTCACTATGCAATATCTAATGGGACTATCCTGACCAAATGGTAGTCTCAGGGTATCCGCACCGTAGAGGCAATCTTATTACAGCCACTCTGGGAAAAGTGGGTAAGAGACATGGGCCGTGCATTTACAGACAAAGAATGGGACACCATAATATGCTATCCCAAGAAGGTGTCTGCAACCACGAATTTAAATTCATCCAAATGATGCTGCTGCACAGAGCCTATTTGACCCCATGTAGACTATGCCCCATGTTTCTGGGAACGGGGGATACCTGCCCCAGTTGTCACGCACCCAACACGGGACTCATACGCATGGTGTGGGACTGTACAAGATCAAGGCACTACTGGACATCAGTATGTCAGATACTGAAGGCCATCGCCCAGGGCGCAACAATGACTCAATGGAATACTGTATACTGGGACCCTGTGGGAAGAAGGGTAATCCAACTCATAAATTCGCTAACCTTGCGCTTCGCCTATCAAAAAGAAACATCACAATACGTTTGAAAGCCACCTGGGTGCCATCCTTGCAGTAGTGGCATGCAGAAGCAGGCAGAGGGGGCTGAGCTTAGGAGAAAAGAACACAGGGACTTACGAAGAACACCAATATCTATGGCTTGGAATGCAATGATGGAGGAATAAACCGCGATTGATATACTTTTGTACTGAGAACACACAGTTGCACTTAACCGATACCCAGAACATACGAGGTGATTGCAATGTTCTTTCATCACATAAGTGAGCAGGGTGTAACACCGTGAGGACTACGGAGAAAATGTGTACACAGGGACAGGAAATGGGTATTTGAATATAATATTAACGGGAAGAGCTGGCTAGGTTGCGGGGGGAGGGAGGGATGGGGAAGTTTGTTATTGTAGGTTAGATATAAAATGAGAAGAATTGACTTTGTAAACTTAAAATGATATACAATGGCTGTTTTCTGTTAATGGCAAGCAAGTCATGGGAACTCACATTGTTCTAAAGCCATGGACCTAATCTATTGTACCCAAGAAGTGACGCAATGTTAATTACGAATTGTATAAGTTCCTCTGGGATGTTGTTTTGACCAGCTGCACAAATGATGTAAACGCAAACGACATATGCCGCACAAATATAATGTTGGAATATTGCCTTTATCATTATATGGATACTTGGGGGTCCATTAAGATGGCGGGCAGACTTTGTCCGCCCGCCATCCCCAGTGGAATGGAACCACCCACCATAGGTGTGGGGGTCCTGTTACACATATTAGGATGCGCCCGCTACACTGGCGGGCGCATCCTGCATTCCTGACATTGGGGCGGGCGGTGCACTCAGCACCACCCGCCACAGTACCAGGAAGGCATGTTATGCACTTCCATGCACAACGTGGCAGGCGCCGCGTGGTGCCTGCCATGTTGTGCATGGAACTGCAGGGGGGTTCCATAGGAACCCCCCATGACCATCCACCCCGCTGGAGTCTCTGAGGGCCCTCAACGGGCCCCCGCAAAATACTCCACATGTCTTTGCAGCCACGGAAAGGCATGTCCCAGTCCACATCCTAATATGGCTGGCGGTGTCTAACAGACACCGCCACCATATTGAACCCTTCCCTGCTCGGTCGACTTGTCGAGCGGACAGAAAAGTGGCAGACGGTCTTTCCGTCCGCTACGGACCCCCCTGCCATTGTAATATGGCGGGGGGTCTTTGATGCAAGGATGGCGGCGGATCACCCCTGCCGGGCTGGCAGTGTCTACCGCCGGCCTGGCGGGGGCAATCCGCCCACCATCCTAATGGACTCCTAGATGTGCAAAATCAATAAAAATATGTGAAAAAAAGAATCATTTTGGCCTACTTTGCCAAAAACAGGGGAGGGGGGTTTAAAATGGCATAAGCAAGTATGATGCACTTACCAGCCATCAGGTGTGGGGGGCCTGTGGTGGTTGAATTAATCGAGGTATCCATGCAAAATAGAGAAAAGTGGAGGTGAACAATCAGCCACACTCTCACGGGTTATGTGAAGAGAATATATACAAAAATAGTATGCCCTTCTAAAATTAAAGAGAGCAGGGCACGAACAACAACCCCAGCAACCCCACTACCAGCCAAGATGTCCAGCCAGAGTCCCAGGGGAAGAGAATAGGAAGGTGAAGTTCAGTGAGCAAAATAGGATCTTGATCACAGAGTTGACGGAGCACCAACACCAGCTCTTCATCAGCTCCAAAGGGACATTGCGAAGGAAAAAGACCAAATGGCAGTCCATTGTGAACAAGGTGAACAGTGTTGCTGAAGTCAAGAAGACAGTGACTGACTGTAAGCGTAAGACAAAGACGAAACTGGCACCCATTTTCAAGGCAACATTGCAGACAGGAGATGGTAGTCCAGCATCCCAGGAAGAGCAAATCCCTTGGAGGAGCAGGGGCCCACTGTCATCTAGGAGGAGACGGGGATTGGAGTTGCGGGACAGGACAGTGCTGCCAATGACAAACTATGACAGCAACAAGGTAAGTTGCAATAAAGGGAAATATGGGGAACTACGTAATGTTATGCAGTGCATGCAGCTAGCCTCTGCAGCACTGTCTGCATGCCAAAGGGTAGGCTCCTGGACCATTTATGGTAAAACATGACATCAAGGGAAGGCTCATGGATATTTTGATAATCTGTTTGCATAGGGCCGGCAACAAGCTTTCTAGCTGTGCTACCCTATGTCAAAAGGAAGGGGCAGGAATGTGCCATATCCACAAGATACACTGCATTCCTGTCCATTCTGCCAGTGCCATTGCACAAGCAGCAGACGTCTGCCAAACCAGGCACCTTTGCACTTTGGTGCAAGGGTACCAACATTGGTGCCAGCCAGCTGAATGCGCACCAGCATAGCGGAAAACAGGGATGCATTGTATCTTTGTCACCACAGCCCAACCCTGCCCTTTCCCAATCATACAGCTTGGTGCAGTAAGGTAGGTTGTGGTTCTGTGCTACTGCACATGTCTATAAAATATACCCTTCTGTCTCAGCTGGGCCTATGCACTTTAACTAACTTGCAAATCCATAGCACAGAATTGGTATCTCAGTGGAGAACAAACACATCTAAGGAGTGGGAGATATGTGGGCCATGGGTAGTACCTTCACATGGGTACATCTCAAGATTCATGTCCACAGTTGCCTAGATCAAACTACGTTGTACGCAGCTGTCCTGGCATGTAGACTCAGAGCACACAGGTGTCTGCTGAAGTGGTAGGGACCACCTGAACTCCTCTCATCTACTAAATATTACTGGGGTCGGGTGAATGAAAGTGATATACACTAGAGGATATGAGCCATATTTACATTGAACTTCCACACGATGTTGATGCAAACTAATCAGCTACGTTGAGCAGCATCATTGCAAAAATGCTGGAATGGGCTGTATTTACTGGGATAGGTGCCACTCCTTTGCACACCCCTGCGCAGGTGCAATAGAACAGCCATTTGCCAATGTGGGCATGGCCATGGCCCATGAGTGTCTGTGTTAGCATTTGCCTGTTTTTTACAGTGCCAGCGCAAGGGAAAACAGAAATGTGCGCCCTAATATTGTAAATGCACCACATCACTGGGTTATTGAAATGACGCAGGGTGGCACTGCCAAATTTGCTGCCACACTGTACCATTTCCTTGTGTATATGCCCCTGAAAGTGAAAAGTATTGCACCTCAATTATCAACTGGATTACTCATGTAAACATCTAAGGAAGATGAGCAATAGAAATGCTCCATCTCATTGCAAAGGATGAACCCTCATCTCCTGGCTAGCAATCTGCCACAGACTTCAGCAATGTTGGGTATGAAGAAAACTTCCATACCATCATCCAGGACACCCTCCAAGAACCTGTATACTCCATCAGGACACTATCTCCAGGCATGGGGAGGATCAATAGCATTGTGGGGTCTCCACATCCCCTGCCTGCCAACCAACAGGGACCACCTGCCACTCCACCTAGATCACAGGACTCTGAGGACCCACAGACTACCTTCCAAAGCACTGCAGTAGGAGTCCAGCATATGTTGGCAGAGCAGGTGCGATTGGGGATGGAGACTGTGGTGGCCACCCTAGAGGGAGTCCAAGGGTGCCTCACTACCACTAGAGGTACCTACTCTCAACTCCATGGTCTCCAGCAGTCCCTGGCTGATATCGCTGGTGTCATGAGGCAGAGCCATGAACAAATACCCTGCCAAAGTGGCACCATCGATATGGCAAACCAGCTAGGGGCTATAAGGACCATTTTGGAGTCCATGAAGGAGAGGCAAGACTACTTTGCTGCCATGGCTGCCTAACACTGTGATGCTGCTACTGTGTTGCAAAACCAGCAGATCCTTCTTGCTGCTGAGCTGCCTCATTTGTTGCCACAGATGAATGCTGCTTCAGGCCTGGGATCCACATTTTCCACTCCTGATGTGCGTGTGTGTGCCTCCCAGGGGTGCCACACCCACGTCACCACCCTGACGGGAGACACCACACACATCAATCAATCAATCAATCAATCACAGCATTTGTAAAGCGCGCTACTCACCCAGGAAGGTCTCAAGGCGCTGGGGGAGAGGGGTATGTTACTGCTCGAACAGCCAGGTCTTGAGCTGCTTCCTGAAGGAGAGATGGTCTTGCGTTCGCCGAAAGTGGGTGGGGAGGGAGTTCCAAGTCTTGGCTGCCAGGTAGGAGAAGGATCTTACTCCGGCGGTGGCTCTGCGGATGCGTGGAACGGTGGCGAGGGCGTGGCTGGTCGATCGTAGCTAGCGGGTGGGCGTGTAGAAGGTCATGCGGTCGTTGAGGTACTTGAGGCCCAGGTCATGGAGAGCCTTGTGTGCGTGGGTGAGGAGTCTGAACGTGATTCTCTTGCTGACGGGGAGCCAGTGCAGGTCTCTCAGGTGTCCGGTGATGTGGTTGTGTCGGGGGATGTCCAGGATGAGTCGTGCTGAGGCGTTCTGGATGCGTTGGAGTCTTTTTTGAAGTTTGGCTGTGGTTCCGGCATAGAGGGTGTTCCCGTAGTCCAGTCGGCTGGTGACGAGTGCTTGGGTGACGGTCTTCCTGGTTTCAGTGGGGATCCATCTGAATATCTTGCGGAGCATGCGCAGGGTGTTGAAGCACGAATATGAGATGGCGTTGACTTGTCTGGTCATCGACAGGGAGGAGTCCAGGATGAAGCCCAGGTTGCGTGCGTGTTCCGTTGGTTTGGGAGTGGTGCCCAGGGCCGGGGGCCACCAGGAGTCGTCCCAGGCAGAGGGTGATGATTCCAGGATGAGGACTTCCGTCTTGTCTGAGTTCAGTTTAAGGCGGCTGTTCCTCATCCAGTCGGCGACGTCTTCGTGTAGGTTGGCTCTGGCGGTGGTTGGGTCGTTAGTGAGGGAGATGATCAGCTGGGTGTCGTCAGCGTAGGAGATGATGTTGAGGTTGTGTTGGTGTGCGATGGCTGCAAGGGGGCTCATGTAGACTGAGTGAAGATCCTTGTGGTACGCCGCAGATGACTTCGGTGGCCTCAGATCTGAACGGGGGGAGGCGGACTCTCTGGGTTCTTCCGGCGAGGAACGAGATGATTCACTCCAGTGCTTTCTCTCGGATTCCGATGTTGCTGAGGCGCTTCACTAGGGTGCGGTGGCAGACAGTGTTGAATGCCACAGAGAGGTCCAGGAGGATGAGGGCTGCTGTTTCCTCATTGTCGATCAGGGTTCTGATGTCGTCGGTGGCTGCGATTAGGGCGGTCTCGGTGCTGTGGTTGGCCCGAAACCCGGACTGCGAGGGGTCGAGGGATCCGTTCGTCTCGAGAAAGGCGGCAAGCTGTCTGTTGATGGTCTTCTCGATGACTTTGGCCGTAAAAGGAAGGAACGAGATGGGATGGTAGTTCTTGAGGTCGGTGGGGTCCGCCATTGGTTTCTTCAGGAGGGCGGTCAGCTCGGCGTGCTTCCAGCTCTCCGGGAAGGTGGCGGTGTGGAAGGAGGAGTTGATGATGTCCCGGAGTTGGGGTGCGATGATGGCGTCGGCTTTGTTGAAGACGTGGTGTGGGCAGGGGTCGGTTGGAGATCCGGAGTGGATGGAGTTCATCGTGCGGGTGGTGTCTTCGGTGCTGATCAGGGTCCAGTTACAGAGGGTGGTGGTGGCGGGCGTTGGTTTGGTGGTAGGGTACGTTGTCTGTGCGTCGAAGCTGTTGTGTATGTCGGCGATCTTGCGGTGGAGGAGGAAGCTGCGGATGGCACCTCTTTCCAAAGAAAAAGTGTCCGTTAGCAGTCATCTGTGCCACATTCCCAATATCGCCTTTGCCCTGTGCTTATAAACATGTCAGGAAACATCTGCTGTCACTATCCGAATTTTGACCTCACAATGTTTACCTTGGCCATTTGTTGACTATCAATCTTGTCTATCTTCCCTAATGACATTCAGGTCATCCTCCGGACTGAAGCCCTCATCCCCTCCCTGTGGGGAACATGTTCCTTGACATGTTCCCCACATTGACTCTGTCTGGACATCCACTGGCTCTAAGCATACTTTGGGGATGTTGTCCAATGAACCTTACATGTGAGTCACGGACCATGCCAGGCAGTGAGAGTATAACATATTTTGTAATCACTATTTGTGTGATGACTAGCAAGTGCCTACTCAAGCTTGCAAGCATGAAGTTCTATTGATGTCATGCAATGTCAATGAGGAATTAAGTCACCCCACAAGCGCCGGGTCCACCCAAGGTAACTAGCAATCATACAACATTGGGCTGACAAGTAAATACTGCAAGTGGGAGTGGGTACGGGGCAGCAATCAGTGTGTGAACCCAAATAACTACTAATTGACCAAATGCTTTTCACCACAACATTCCTCCAAGGCATGTTGCATTATGCATGCACACAGAGATATTGCATGTCAACACATTTTTTGCACTAATTACAATTTCCATCATGATGCCCATGTCCACTGCTCAACCATGTCTAATAGTTAGATAATATAAAGCCATGGCTAACCTGACAGATCCCTGTCCATAGGTAAGACACCTACTTACACATTTTGACAAACACTGTTAGCAAAGAGATAAGCATGTACTTAACATTACCTGAGCACACATGCTAACTTACTCGCAGTATATCACAATGTAATCTGCATGTAGATTACAATGACATTTAATGTCAGTAGCAACTACGAAATATTTTTTAAACTAGTTACTATATGCTAATTAAGTATTCTAACCTAACCTACACTATCTTATACTGCATACTATTTAAAACTATCTTAACTTAATCTATGTTACTCCACATGTTTGGTACGACATGATGAACATCAACAACCCACATTCTTAAGACATGTCTTTACACAAGGAAAACAGAAACGACACCTAAACATCAACTACCTACACATAGAATCCTAAACAATCATATACTTTTTGCATATTTTAGGACATTTTATAATGTTCTTTATCTAACCACTAAAACTCTAACCCACTCCTACATTACCACTAATAGCACTATCCCTACACTATCACTATGACTGCACTAACCCAAACTAAGAGGCCTATTAGGATGGCGGACGGACCTGCGTCCATCCGCCACACCGAGGTGGAGGGAGCGCCCACAGGGGCAGCGGCGGTCTCTCCATATCAATTAGGATGTGACCGCCACCCTGGCGGTCACATCCCGCATCTTTAACCTTGTGGCGGGTGCTGCTTTAAGCAGCAACCACCGCAAGGTTAAAAATGCATGCTTTGCATTTACATGCACAAAGAGGCAGACACCGCGCGGTGCCTGCCGCTTTGTGCATGTAAATGCAGGGGAGTACCATAGGTACCCCCCATGTGCACCCCACACCCCGACACCCTGGGGGCCCGCAACGGGCCCCCAAACTCAAAAGACCACATGCTTTTCCATGGCAGAAAAGCCGCAGTTGAAAAGCATGTTTCAGCCTGCATCATAATATGGCTGGTGGTGTCTTGCAGACACCGCCACTATATTTGCCTGCATACATCGCTGATCCCACCACCATCCTAATGTGGCGGTGGGTGTTTCCAATGTCCGCGGCGGTGAATCCGCATCCTCCAGGCCGGCGGTGGCTTCCGCCGGCCCGGAGGATGCGGATTCACCGCCATCCTAATCAGCCCCTCAGCTATGAAAACATTATGTGCAAATTAAAATGGTATAAATGGGCGAAGGGCAGAAAGGGTCCCTGTGGCTATGGTCTCTTGGGTCTGGCCAATGCCTGCTTTTTCTCCTGGAGCATGCTCAATGCCTGGTCTATCTTATTCTCAAACACTGCCACATGTAGCATTAGGTCAGAGATGTCCTTTTTAATGTCTGTTTCAAATGAGCTAGGCCCTCCTACGGCCTAAAGTATGAGTCCAGGTGGTAGCAATGGCGTGCTGATGGAGGTACTTGGTACATGTGGCTGGGAGGTACCTGTACCAGATTGTCCTTTCCTGGCAGAGCTCCCATTGTCGATGGTTGGGGGCCCCAGCAGGATGCTTCGCCATTGCCCCGATCCTTCTCCACCTTCTCCATCCTTCTCCACCTCGTACCTTCTCTTCATGGCCCTGTTTGCATTGGCAACATGTTGGACGTTGTGGTAGCACTCCTTGCCCTTGTTGTGTTACCTCAGGTCCTCTGGGTTCATGTTGTATATTGAAGCAATGAGGATAACTGTCAGTCAAAGGGTGATTAGGAACAGATATCAACATCATGAAACAACATTATTTACATACCATCTAAGGTAGCAACCCCTACAGGCTAAATTCATCTTGTAGCTTAGAGTGAGCATACACACACCTAGTATCTACCATATCAGCCCTAATTACAAAGGTAGGCCAATTGTTGCATAATGCAATTGCAACACCATTGGCACAAGTAGGAATGATCATGTCAGTGCTGAGTATGCTTGACAACAATGCTCTTTGGTACCCATGGAATGGTACACATGTCACCTTCACAGTATATTAATGTGCTTTCTGCATACTGCAATGGCCTATATGCCATAGGCATTTGCCACAGTAAGATGTGCAGTGTCTTTAAA
This sequence comes from Lissotriton vulgaris, assembly GCF_964263255.1. Classification (NCBI taxonomy): domain Eukaryota; kingdom Metazoa; phylum Chordata; class Amphibia; order Caudata; family Salamandridae; genus Lissotriton; species Lissotriton vulgaris. Next base: position 824,168,270 of record NC_141685.1, on the reverse strand, counting down.
GTACATGTATTGTCTCACAACGTAGTGTAACTGATATGGCAGGATCCATATCAGGACACAATGCTACCTGAACAGAAAACTTGGCAGATATGACATGTAACAATGGAGGCAGGATAAGCCTGCAAAGCTCTCCACGACGAAGGACCAGCATACCTGAACCACTACCTTGTATTCCGCATACCCACCAGACAACCCGTTCCACCCAACTCGCCCTAGCCTCTGTCCCCAGGATCCACAAGACCAGATTCAGAGGAAGATCCTTCTCCTACCTGCCGCCAAGACTTGTAACCCCCTGCCCTTCCACCTCAGGCAATCCGAGTGGCTGACCCAGTTCAAGAAGGACCTGAAGACCTGGCTCTTCAAATGATCCTACACCCAGAAGGACCATCAGCCCCCATCCTCCTAGTGCCTTGAGACCCTCATGGGTGAGTAGCGGCACTATCCAAGCCCCTGACTAATTGACTTATTGATTTATTGATTGATTGATAAGTACCTCATATCCTAAAGAGGCATGTGAAAACTCTCATATTTGATCTGTTGTAAGTCCATGGTGGGCCATGCCACCGCTCATTACTTGCTCCCAAAATCATAGCATGTGCAGCTGATATGCATTCTGTATTCTTCACAACCACATCCATTTTCAGATGTGTATCCACTTTCACATATATTTGCATAGTATGCCATTGGGATCACGGCTCCCATGTCAAGCCACTATCATGTGCTCCTTCTCGATTGGAAAAGTGCTCTCCTTGACAGTAAACAGAGGCTGATAGACCTGCAACACATAACCTCAACTTTTCATGACCTATTTATCTCCTTCCAAAGTTCAGTTGTGATAGGGATGCACATTGAATCTGGCAATTCACCCAGCCTCTGACATCACACTCAATCCTTGCAATTAGCAACGCTGAAGCTACTCATAGATGAAGTTTGGGTCCTAGAAGTTCTACACCTCACCACAGAGTATGATGGGGGTTCAGATGCAAGGTATAATATATAAATCACATTAGTAAACTTAGAAAACATATGTTAAATGCAACAGAAGCACAGTACATATGCATGGCTATTGGCTATGTAACCCTTCAGGTTGTAAGTGTTCAAATGACAAAGTTGACATGCCTGAATGATACATATTGGTGAACATACATATGAAGAACAAAAACATACATATGTTGGCCAATTTGCAGAGCTAGGTCATGAACCTCATCACTACCAAATATCATTATGGCAGCTGACTTTGATGATGCTCTACACCTACATAATTCACATACCATGCTCAGTAAGATGTTGTAATATGGGGGCCCTTTAAATGCCGACACAGGAAACAATTATGCCACGCACATCTCACGTCATACATACTTCTTCCCTCAGTTAGGTGGGAACTCTACCTGTCAGTGTGGATGAGTGCATGATATTGTTCACATATGTTCCATGCATTCCTAAGTTCAAAATGACATCATTGAACTATAACGAGTATGGTATGAGTTGAGATGTGTCTCATTCAGGCTAACATACCATTGGATACAGTACCATGTGCTCCCATCTGACATACATTGGGCCTCTCATACTAAAGGCATGTACCATATGAATCTCATATGTTAGGACAGATCCAGTGGCTCTGGCCTCAAAACATCTACACAAGGCCATGCAAAGACAGCATGTGGGGTTTGCTATGCAGTCAGAGGTAAGTAGTTGTAGAGCCAGTGCTAAGCACAGTGTAGCCATAGTGGACATTAAGAACTATCGGCCACATGCATCATCCCGGGTGTTTGCGAATTCTAAATTGCGAAAAATAGCGATTCGCAATTTAGAATTTGCAAAACGGGATGCATGAATATTTTTGGTAAATTTATGCGATTCGGTAAAAATCGCAATTTTTACCGAATCGCATAAATTACCGAAATACAATTTGCGAATTCGCTATTCCTATTGGTTCCTATGGGTCAAAAGGCCCATAGGAAGCAATGGGAAGGCATTAGCAAATTGCGATTTTCACTTTGAAAATCGCAATTTGTTAATGCATTTCATGGGTGCAGGGGGGGGTCCAAAGGACCCCCCCATGCACCCCTGAAATGTATTTTTCGCATCATGTTTCACACACACACATGTCCTAAGGACATGTGTGTCCGTAACATGAATGTTGAAAAAAATGCATTTTCAGCGTTTTAAACACTTTTTGCAAATTTACCGAGTGGTTCAACCACTCGGTAAATTTGACCCCCTAATTGCGATTTCGCAATTTTAAAAGTAATCATGCATTGCTTTTAAGAAATCGCAAATTTGCGATTTCTTAAAAGCAATCGCAATTTTAGAAATCGCAAAAATGTTGCGATTTCTAAAATTGCTTCATGCATCCCAAAAATCACTTTTGGAATCGCAAACGGCCGATTTTAAGGAATCGCACCGTTTGCGACTCCAAAAATGCTTGATGCATGTGGGGGCTAACCTATTACATAAGAAATCCTATTCAGGATCAGTGTGATGTGTATTGCCACATTTAGAGGTTAGCTAAGGAGAGTAAGACTTGGCAGGCCTCATTAATACTTGACCACTCAGGGTAGGTATGCCAAGGATGATCATCGGCACAACACCATGGAGTTTTACAAGGCCTTTGAAGCAGCCAGTGCATGACTTTTGACATTGTAAGAAGTGACATGTCAGCAGTGGAAGCGCCTTGTAAATAAGCCCCATTATGTGTAACACAAGTTGTGTAATGGCCAATCACAACTGTACCTGACAAATGCCAGCTGTGAAATTAGCAGTTCTGGAGCAGAGCTGCACTACCTGATCTGCCATCATATGAATAGTCGGGATAGGCTCTGTGCATGTACATTAGCCAATTTCTTCCCTGGTACTACTTTGTATTGCCTACAGGGACATGAATACTTGGGTGGCCCGCTCAGTGTAACAGATAGCACTGGTGCACAGATTGTGCCAGCAATATTGCCAAGGCATTTCTGCCTTTTGCAGGAGGGCATGGCAAAATTCAGCCAAAAGTCATGTGAGCCATACTTAATGTTACCACAAAGCATCAAGGGGTACATGAGCCACATAGAATGATGGGTACCTACCAGTTGCTCCACCAACCTCTATGCCCACCTAATCCTGGTGGTCCTACTCCCTGCCGACCACAATGGCCCAGTGATGTTTAAATTGGTGGATGTCGCGTTCCCCTCCGTACATCTTCAGCATCTGTTGGTGTATGGACTCCCATTGTTGTTTTCTGGGACAACAACTCTTAGCCGGCATGATCCCACCCAAAATATTTACACCCAAACACAACAACAAAAAAATGCTCCTACTTACCCTATAACAAATATACCCCAAAAGACAAACACCCAGCAGCACATAGAACAATACACAAAAATCTACAACAAATACACTCAAAAAGGATTTGAGGGACATGAAACGGAAACCAGATATGATGTACCAGCTCCAACAAATCAACACCACTCTCCAGCACAAGCAATTCACCCCCACTTCTGAGCTCAGACTGTAAAACTGTGACTGAAAGTGAAAACGAAAGTAACCTCAGAGTTCCTGGTTTGTAGCATGCAGGATCCACTACATCACTTCCTTTTATTCTTTACTTCACTTCCTGGGCAGATGCGTCATGTTTTCAACTGATGTGTTGTTTTTTTACGCTACCAGTCAATGCATCGATTTCACAAAAAGCCGACAAGGGACAATGGACAATGCGGTTTTTAGCACACATAAGCTGAGAAGTTTCATTTTTTGGCTGGCCCGCCATAATGGTGTTGTGTCTTTTTTTTTACACAATAGGTCAAAAGTGGTTTTTTTTGCATATTGGAGTGTGCAATGCATGTAATAATTTACAGGGGTTGCAGTGTTGGCTGTGAATAGTCAAGCTGATCTGTTTACAGTCTGCATTTGTTCAATGTGTGTATTTTTCAGTGAACATATGTGTGGGCTCATCTTGTTCAAGGATCATACTATGCATAGTACTCAAGCACTGTGGTAGCAAAATGGGGCGCCTTATCAGAGGTGCCCTGTGTGCTAAGTTATTCATAGCACCCATTGACATTGTTGCAGCTTTCCCCAGGGATGCACGAGACACCAATTGCCATGAGGTCAGTGCACCCACATCTACGACTGCTCAGCCGACTCCCAAACAGTGCCGTATCCCACAGTGGCAGCATCAGGGTGTGCTGAAATTTGGAAGTGTGCAGCAATAGCGACTGGCAACCTATAGTATGTAGCATCTGTCTGTGTGATATAAGATCTTCTAATAGATTTGAGATGTGGACACAGTTGTTGATTTAGCTTATGTAGACTGTAGTTTAGGGACACTGATCCCATGCACATACTATGTGGAACACTTCAAACTACTCCTACTATGAGTGGCCTCTACTATCATCACAAGTATGTGGCCATACACATGGTTAACATCAGGAGAGACACACAAAATCATTGCACACTATCTACATTACCACACCATGGTAACTATGGCTGGCAATGGATGACTATCTGCTACAAGAAGTTGGCATGCACATCATTTTATTTGTACCACATGTTGTTCTATGCTGTTTGTTACACTTAAAGGCTGACTATGAGCCAAGGAGTTGGGAAAAAACTCAGTGGAACTCCGCTCCACTCTACTGCCCACCTCCACCCCCGAATAAAAATATAAATAAAAAAATAAAAGAAGAAAAAAACACTTACCTCTATTGTGGCATCTCTGGTCCGCCCTCCTCCCTCTCGCCATCCCCTCATCCACATCTTGCGAGAACTGCGCATGCGCACAAATGAGCATGTGCAGTGCTACCATGACGTACGTCCGACATAGGGGTTTGAGTCGGTGGACGAGGAGAAGAGGGCAAAAGAGACCACAGCGAGGAGGAGGAGGGCAGCCCAGAGATGCCACATCAGAGGAAAGTGTTTTTTCTTCTTTAATTTGCAGGGGGAGGGCTGGCCAATTCTGCGGAGTCTGAGTTTTGCCTCTAACCCGAGTTCTCAACAGATGGCTGAGTAGGCAAACCTCCACAAACTCTGCTGGCGTAGCGGTGTTCTCTGCCCGGGCTTGCTAGTAATACCACAAATATCAAGTACACAAATATCATTGTTAAAAATATCGATTTTCAACTATATTGAAAAAAAATATTGGATGCAAAAATATTGTTAGCTTTAAATAAAATATATGGCAAAAATATCGACTCACGCAAAATCTATTACATTATTATCACCAAAATAATTCAATAGTAATTACTAAAAATACAAATTAACGCAAAACAAATACTTGTCAAGTCAAGTCAAGTCAAAAAGGCTTTATTTCGACATATAAAATATCTTAAAAAGCATACATACAAGTAAAATTAATTTCAAGGCATTTAAAGATAGAAACAAGTTTTTTAAAAAAAACCCTTGCATGAACTAGGACTGCAATTTTTACTGTTATTATTTAGGGGAAGAATAATTAAATTACCTAAAATAGGCATGGTTTTGAAACAGACCATAAAAATAAAAGGATAATTAAACAATTTGTCTGAGTCTTTTTGACCGAATCCGCCATGCCCACCCAAGATACTTCGAGGTGGCGCATGCATAAAAAGTACGAGTGTCTGAGAGAAGAATCCTTAGTGCCACATTACAGTGTCTAGTTCCCAGTGTGCGGCACATGGGTTTTAGCCATTTTGACCGTGGAACTTTATAGGCAGGACACTCGAATAAAAAGTGAGGGACAGATTCATGGCGCTGTGGGCAGAAAGGGCACCACGGAGCAGTCTGGTAGGGAATTTTCCAATGACTAGTAAATTCCATTACGGGGAGAAGACCAATTCTGAATTTGAAATACAGAGATCTTTCCCAAGGGGCTGAGATAATGTCCAAATACAGTTCTCTAATGGGGACATCTTTGGACTCCATAAAATTTCTGGTCGACTTACAAATCGAGGTAGAAGAATTCCTTCTATTTGCCACCCAGTTCCAATAAAGCTGTTTTATCGTTGATTTGGGCGGGGCTGTCTGTTGGTACCATGCTTCTTCCAGCCCCAGATTGGTGAGTAATGCTTTGATATCCGTTAGCCACTTTATTTTCGCCCAACCTGTTGATCTTAATATCTCCCGCAGTCCATCCGCATAACTTGAGAGCTCAGGGACTCTCCAGATGCGGGCCCACAGAAGCAAAGGGCGTAGCTTTGCTAGATCTTCAATCGCCCGACAGCCCATGTCCAGTTGCAGAGGCAAGATGGGGACAGAAGGGCCGAGGGACATCAAGCTTCTCAAGAAGGTGTTCTCAGCTCGAGTAAGATCTTTCAAGTTCGACATTCCCCACAGTTCCGCCCCGTACAAAGCGGCGCTTACTCCTCTGGCCGAGTAAATGTCCAAAACTGCAGCTATAGGTTTGGTTGAGGCAGCTCTCTGCTCTTTCAGCAGGGTCCCGGTTACTCTTTTCAAATTTAGCAACATTTTGGTCAGATGCTGGTCCCATTTCATGGAATCCACCAGCCGGATACCCAGATAGTCGAAGGTCTTGGTCCTGTCCAGTGCAACGGAGCCCAATGTTGGTGGAGGGCCAAGTTTTTGCGGAGGATTCAAGATGAGATACTTTGTTTTGTCCGTGTTTATACAGAGTCCTCTTTGTTTACAAAAATCGTCAAAGCCAGAGAGAAGCTGTTGTAGGCCCATTGGCGATTTTGACAGGAGCAAAGTATCGTCCGCAAAAAGCAGGGTGGGAATTAAACGACCTGCCAGGCGAGGGGCATCTGCTGTTATCCTTGACAAGTGGTCCACCACCCCATTAACATAGAGCGAAAAGAGTGTTGGGGCGAGAACGCACCCTTGCCGCACTCCTCTATTCACATCTATTCTTCGGGTTTTTTGACCATTCGGACCCCAGCGAATTTGGGCATAGTTGTTTTCGTGGAACTTCATGATCAAATGAAGCAGATAAGGTGGCAGGCCAAGATCACTAAGAACCTTCCATAAGTTGTTTCTGGGGACCAAATCGAAGGCCGTCCGGAGGTCGATAAATGCAAGATATAAAGTGCCCTTCCCAATCGTGACGACCTTCCAGTGAATCATAAGTAGCCTTAACGATTGTTCAATTGTTCCTGTACCAGTTCGGAACCCTGCCTGGAGATCCGAGAGTATCCTGTTTTCGTCTGCCCACTGCTGTATTCTGGTTAGGAGGACCTTGCCTGCTACTTTTTGCGAACAGTCTATCAGGCTAATCGGCCTGTAGTTCGCTGGGTCTTCTCTTGAGCCTTTTTTGTGCAGAGGGACCACTTCGGCGGCCATCCAGGAGGCGGGCAGAGGAGCACCCGCTATGGCAGCGTTCAATACAGATGAAATTAACGTACTCCAATCGCCTAGGTCTGCACGGAGCAGGTCACCCGGGAGTCCATCGGGGCCAGCCGCTTTGCGCGGAACAAGAGATTTTATTGCACCTTCCGCTTCTTTCTTGGTAAACAGACTTTCCTCGGGTCTCTCCTCAACTCGATAGAACTGTGGTAATGCGAAATCCATCGCTTCAGCTGCAGTTGCTGTATACAATTTCGAAAAATGTGAGTACCACAGATTCTCAGTTATGTTGCAGGTGATGACTGTGTCAAGGGGTCTGTTTTTCTTGCGTAATAAGTCCCAGAAACCTTTTGCGTTTTTTCCAACACTGGCGATTCGAAGTTCCTGCCAAAATTCGTCTTCCCAGTCTCTCCTTGCTGTTTTAAGCTCCGCTTTGTAGCTCTTTCGTTTGGTGGCTATTAAGGTTGCATCTCCACTTTTTACAGCCGATATCAGTGCTCTCTTTCTAGCACGACACTCCTTCGAGTACCATCCGGGTTTGTCCTGCCGCTTAACGCGGTTAGTGTTTCCCTTTTTTACTTTAGCCTTGAATAGGTCCCCAATTGACAGCGAAACCTCGCAGAACAACGCTGTAATCCGATTTGGGCTAACAGGCTCGTTTTCTAAAATGGCGCAGGCTGTAGAAGTAACAGCTCTGATACATAACAGTTTCTCTTCATCTATTGCCACTTTGTCCCATTTCAAGCGTCTTAAGCAGTTTGATGGAACCACCCCTCCCAATGGCCCTGTCGCTAGTGTATCCTGGTTTCCACAAGCTGGGTGAATCTCCCTCCACCAGTATGACAGAGTCAAGGAGAGAGCGTTATGGTCACTGTCCAGGGAAGGTAGGACTATCATATCCTTCATGTGAGCCCACAAAGAAAAGTTTAAAAGGATATAATCAATCCGGGATGTATGACCAACCCTATTATATGTGTGTGCCCCCGCTAAGTCTGAGGGTGTCCTCCCGTTGGCTGCTCTCAGGCCGTGCTCTAATGTGAGGGAATTTAGCTGGATGATTCTGGGGGTCCAACTGTTTATGATTGGAAGATCAAGTGACGGGACACCTCTCCTTGAATCTTCGTCATATAAGTCCAGGGATTCATCGGGCAAAAAGGGCTCGAATGTACAATTAAAGTCCCCCATGACCATAATTAATGAATCGCTACTACACTCACCCAAAACTACCTCCAGGTCCGAGAGCGTTGGTGACAAGGCTCTCCCAGAGGCCCCTCGTGTGTAGATGTTAATAATCTCCAGTTTTTCAGCTGTCCTCGGGCATGTTACAGTGAGGCGCATCAAGTCTGGAGATTTTTGGGGATGATGGTGTACCCTCCATCCCAAAGAAAATATCTACCCAAACTAAGAGACCTCCATAGGGGCGACCTCTTGCCGATGATGGAATATCTGCCGGGACAAAGAAGGAGGCATGGCCCACTCGGTGCCTTGGTTCTACGCACCACGTCTCTTGGAATGCACAGACTGAGTGGGGTTCAATGAGCGCCACCCAGTCCGGGACATCTAGCTTGTTGTTTAAGCCTGCCACATTCCAACTAATGGCTTTCAGGGATGCATGATGCAGGGGCTCATCGCATCCGGCATTCCCACCCTGTGGACCGTGGGTTTGAGCTCCATCCACTAACTCAATATTCTCTGACCCGTCGCCTGAGAGAGAGGGCATAATTGAGTTAGGCGGGGATTGGGGCACAACATTATTGGACAAGGGTACCTCCCCAACTATGCGTATTGTATTGACCCTAGGAGGGGAGGCATTGGTTGCCGCTAAATTATCAAGTCACCAACCCCAACCCTGTGGAGGGGCTACTTGAGTAGGTGTCCATGCCCTTGCTCTGGGGTCCAAAGTTGGATAATGAGGGAACCATGCTCCTCTGCACCCATCTTGAAGGGATTTTTTAGGCCCCATTAGAGGAGGAGGGTGATAAAAGTACCCCAAATCCCTAGTTTGTATGTCGCAGAAATTGTAATGCGACTGCTGACTACAGATCATACCTGCTGCTCTGGGGTCGTTGAAATTGATCAACACACAGTCCCCGGTAATATCCTTACGTCTGTTGCCAATCCAACCCACGCGTCGGACGAAAGCTATTCTACCATCGATGTGCCCAGGGAGGGGTCTATTAGCTTTGAGCCAGGAGAGCGTCTTGTGTTTAAGGTCAGAGTATGACTCACAAGAACCCTCTTCAAGCTCAGGGACCCCCGTTAAAATTACCACATAAGGCTTACAGCCAGGGGGAAGGCTAGCATTTGGCGTGTGCCTTCTTACCCTGTCTTTAGCCGGAGATTTTAACGTGGTTTTTGCTGGAGGTTTGGACACGGCCTGTTTGGCAGGAGTTGGAGGGGATGGGGTTGTATCACCCTTCGTTGAGATCACTGTTTTTCCAGGTACCTTGGTGTTAGGCACTAAAGGCTTGTAATATACCCAAAACATTGCATAAACATACTTAAATAAAATCTTTAATAATCAACTAAACAAAATATAACAAACCAACCGCAAAACATATTAAGCATAAACTAGATACATTTTAACTACAACCTAATCATTAATAAACATATATTACCTACTAGTGGTCGCCAGTAGGTAGTTATAGTTAGGACTTTGTTTCTATTCAAAAAGCATTTTTCTTTTCCCAATATCTTTGGCGCAGATTGACAAATCTTCGTGAAATTTTCAAAACTAGTGAGGCGCTCCGGTCAGCTTCTATCTTGAAAGTTATAGGGTGATTTGGCAAGCGTGGGCAGAGAAAAAAGGGGGGTCCCAAAACGTCTTTTCTCCATGTTAATTTCCATAGGAAACTTTAGACACAGCTGCAGCCCAAACTGCGGAAGGGAATTACACCAAAGTTGGCACAAAGGTAGCCCTTGGTTCAGAAAGAGACCTTTTTTTAAACTGTGTAAATCCGTTCAGTAGTTGCTGAGAAAATGAAAAAATAAAAGTTTTGATGTTTAGAAGCACGGAGGATCCGCGCACCCTCCCGACCGCAAGCTTTATGCTAATTGGCTTTCAACACTCCAAACCAGGAAGTGTTGGCAGCCAACAGAAAAACTAACGTGCAAAGTAAGAAAAGGGAGCAGGGTAGAAAAACCCTGACCCCCTAGGCCGCTCAGGGGGTCCCACAAGGACCCCAAAGGCCAAAAAAAGCATTGCAAAAAAACTGAATCGGACGAATTTGAGCTGTGTGAGCCAATCCGGCTGAGAAAAAAAAAAGCTCCGGGCTTCGTTTAATTGAAGCCCGAGGTGGGCCAGGTCCCGGGGCAGTGAAAAAAAAGTGTGGGGGGGGGCCCAATCCCACCCACAGTGCCCTAGGGACCGCCACCACCCCGGGGCAAGATAATTGAGTTGCAGGGGGCATGCAGCCCCCCCGGGGCTTCTTTTTAAATCTGTGGGGGGCACATGCCCCCCCGCAGCCCCGGGGATCACCACCCCGGGCCTTGTTTAATTTTAAAAAAAACCTGTGGGGGGGACTGGAGCCCCCCAGAAGCCCCTGGGAGGGGTACTAAGTATGTTAATTTGGGGGAAGATAATTGAGTTGCGGGGACCACCACCTCCCCAGGGCTTAACACATGTTGGGAGGGGGTCGCACAGCCCCCCTCCTTGAGCCGTTCATGGCCCTGGGGACTGCCACCTCTCAGAGCCAGCTCCTGCAGTGTCCTGGGGTGACCACCTCGGGTCACTGCTGTTTGCAATGACAGTATCAAACAACAATGTCTCAAGGGTATCAATTACACGGGGTAATTATGTATACATGTGTGATGACACAATTATTTATTATGGATCGCTACGTGAAAGAGAAGCCAGGGAAACTATTTTTTATATAAATGCAAACTGTATTTCATTTAGTGGACATATTGGACATACTAACTTCATATGTTCAAGCACATTGGTCAGTAGCACTGCATTACATTTAATGGTATGTAACCAACAAAATACTGTGCACAGTTGCTCGTGAAGTGTAGTGACTGCGCTAGTGACAAATGACGTGGTATAAACAATGGGATAAATGGGTGCAACAGTAAGTGAGAGAAAACCAAGATTTACATGTTTAGGATACCATAAGAATGATTTACAAAAGGAATTGAATTAGATATATAGGGTATCAGTGGATGTGGATGTCAAGGGATACACTGTAGGAGTCGATGGCGTTTCGGCCTGCAAAAGTCTTAGGCCATCTTCAGGACCAGGTTACAATAGTTCAATGGCAGTGCTAGGGAAAAAAGGAGGGGGTTGTTTTGGTTTGTCACGGATATAGGGAGCGTTTTCAATTAAACAGTGGATCCAGAATATTAGGTGAGTGATTACGAGGAGAAAGCGAGAGGGGTAGAGGTGGAGCCATGATAGAGTCAAGGGTTAAAAAGACCGCTCCTGCAAAAACGCTTGTCTAGGCTTCTGGGAATGGAAAAATAGGGTGGAAAAAGGGGGGTGCGTGGGAGGTAGGAGAGACTCACTGATAGTAGCCCGGAGTCAGTGATCCAGGTATGGTAACAGTCCTTGCAGAGCTTGGGACGCGGATGTTGCGATTAAAGAGCTTCAACTTGGAGAAGTGTCTGTTATTGAAGAGCTTCAACTTGGAGAAGTGTCTGCAGTAAGGAAAAGGACACACAGGTAGGTAGGTAGGTAGGTATGTGCATGTGTGGGGGCGGTGGTGGTGGGGGGCTTGGGGGCATCTGCCATGCTGGCATCTAGGCTGCAGTTGGGCAGTTAATCAAGCAGCTAAGGTCTTGACTGAGAAACTCATCACACGTGGCTACCCCAAGAAACTGGTAATGAGAGCTAGAAAATGCACATGGTAAAATCATCGCAAAAACCTACTCACACCCAAGGAGAAATGAACTAACTCCCGCATTCCATTTGTTTCCACTTTCTCGCCCTCTAGCAATAAACTTTCCAAGGCCATCAGAGCGAACTTGAACATACTGATCCCCCCCCCTAACATAATCAACAAACCTCCATTGTTTTCATACAGGAGAGGAAAAAACATTTCTGATCATCTGGGACATGCCATTACATGTACCAAACCCACAACTGTCAGAGGACTATGGGATCTACCACCGCTGTTTGGACATAACAAATGCCATAGGTGTTCAGTATGTCCTCTAACATTGAACACGAAATGCTTTGAACAAAACGGACAAAAGTTTTATCACAAATTATTTTCCAACTGTAGATCACAGAATGTCATATACTCAATCCGCTGTCCATGTGATTTCTTATATATTGGACAGACCACCCAGATGGTAAAAGACCGAGTTCTAAAACACCACAGCCGCATCCAATGCGGGGTTATCAGGGCACCATTGGTTACACACTACCAGGAACACAACCATAACGAGAATGACATTGTCCGGATGGTGATTGATCAACCATCCATCCCCAGAAGAGGGGCGACATACAGAGACTCCTGAACAGATGCGAATGTCATTGGATAGCTCACCTTACCACAATTGAATGGGGTCTGAACACGCTAGATGAATTGAATAGCACACTCTCCTAGCCTCGCCCTTACTACCCTCACCGCCACCTGAGACAATACAGAAGAGTTACACCAATTGTCATATTGTCAACGGTACTGGCTTGACCCTGTACACTACAAGCAGTTTGTGTAATATGACCAATAGCCTTGTGCCTATAGTTATTGCCCTCATCACTTTTACATTTGGCTTACACCTGTGGCTGTTCCTTATGCCACTGGAACCCATGTGTGGGGTCCTACACATCCGCCAGACCCTTTAAAGCATGCACGACATTAATAGATGTATTCATGTACTTATAATTCACATGCTTAGAAATGATTGCACATCGCCTGCAGCAACTGTTTAGAATGATCATTTTCTTGCTTATCCCCAACTGTCCTTCGAAAGAATTGTGAAAATTGTTTAATCTCCCATCCTTTATAGTGATTGTGTGTTTTCTTTCTATTCAGTCCTCATGACTACATACTTGTTATGTACGTTGTTGTAATTCCCGGTGAAATCATCATGCTCCTACCTATTGAAATGTATATCTAACTATCCACCTAGTCTTTCTTCATCTGTCCGGTTATTTTGCCACTGCGCGCTCCAGCGTTCCAGCCTGCCCCCTTCACATAGTAAGCACCAAGCACCTATCATGCCCCTGCGATACTGCGGAGCACACAGAGCCTGACTTTTGCCGGCACTTTGAGATTCGATCCAGACAGCTAGACAGACCCCAAGGCTGTCCGCTGCCCTTCCCTTCCTAGTACCTATTAAGTTTTGCACCTACCAGGTTTATGCCACACCTACCTCCACTACTGTGATGGCTCGCAAAACGCATTCCCCCACTGCTTCCCAACACTGCGCAGTCCGTTTACCCAGCATTTGCGCTCTTCTTTATTTACTAGGAGCCATGAGCAGCGATCAGTGCGTTCGTTTTCACCAAGATGGTGATACAACACACTCCCCCGTACTTTGACACCTCACACACACCACAAGGTGTTAGCTTCACCAGCTGTCTTACACTTCATACAGCCCAATTCACCTGAGCGCTCCTTGCCAGGAATCACTTTACTGGCTTGCCCACACCCCTTCAACTTTACCCACATTTCCCTCCTTCACACTCCCCAACCACACGCGGTTGTACCGTTACCCATCTCCCCTTCAACGCCCGGCTTAATTTCAAGAGAGCACCCTCTGCCACCTTTGGCCCTGTCCCTCTTTTCATGTCCTCCGCCGCTTCACACTCAGGACGTCATCTTTGTTCCCTGCATCAAACTACACGCTTGCCACTGGCATACTGCATGACAGCAGCTCGATTAATCGCCCAACCACAGCCTAGATGCCAGCAGGGCAGATGACCCCGCCCCCCAAGCCCCCTTACCACCGCCGCCCCCACATGCACACATACATACCTACCTACCTGTGCGTCCTTTTCCTTCCTGCAGACACTTCTCCAAGTTGAAGCTCTTCAATAACAGACACTTCTCGAAGTTGAAGTTCTTCAATAGCAACTTCTGCGTCCCAAGCTCTGCAAGGACCGTTACCATACCCATATCACTGACTCCCGGCTACTATCAGTGAGTCTCTCCTACCTCCCACACGCCCCCCTTTTTCTACCCTATTTTTCCATTCTCAGGAGCCTAGACAAGCGTTTTTGCAGGAGCGGTCTTTTTAACCCTTGACTCTATCATGGCTTTACCTCAACGCCTCTCGCTTTTTCCTCGTAATCACTCACCTAATATTCTGGATCCACTGTTTAATTGAAACACTCCCTATATTCTTGACAAACCAAAACAACCCCACCTTTTTTGCCTAGCACTGCCATTGAACTATAGTAACCTGGTCCTGAAGATGGCCTAAGACTTTTATAGGCCGAAACGCTGTGGACTTCCACAGTGTATCCCTTGGCGCCAACACCCACGGATACCCTATATATCTAATTCAATTGCTTTTGCAAATCATTATTATGGTATCCTAAACATGTAAATAGTGGTTTTATCTCACTTACTGTTGTACCCGTTTCTCTCACTGTTTATACCACATCATGTGTCACTTGCGCCGTCACTACACTTCATGAGCACGTGTACACAGTATTTTGTTGGTTACATGCCATTAAATGTAACACAGTGCTACTGACACATGTGCTTGAACATATGAAGTTAATATGTCCAACCTGTCTACTAAATGAAATACAGTTTGTATATATATTAAAAAAATCCCTGGCCTTGCTTCCATGTAGTGATCCAATCATCTTTAAATAATTGTGTCATCAAACATGTATACATAATTGCCCCTTGTAAACGATGCCCTTGAGACATTGTAGTTTGATACAGATCTTTGCCCTAGTCTCTTTAGGGTTTATGGGCTACCTCCTGTAGTCTGTTACTGTTTGCAATGATAGGGCGGGAGCTGTGTGGCTCCCGCCCTGTCATTGCAAACTCTGCTTTGCTTCATTGAAGCGAGAGCAGGGAAACTGCTCTCGCTTCAATGCAGCAAAGCAGGATTGCTTTTCCATAACGGGGGCTGCATGTCAGCAGCTCCCCTTATGGAAAAGCAATGCCTACTCCCGCAGGAGGCGGGGAGCCGGTGGGACCGTGGGGGCATTGGGGCTCCCCGACGGTCACCAACGATAAGGTTAGGCCCCGGGAGATGGCGTCCCCGGGGCAATGCGGCCCCCCTCTGGCCCCCCTCTGAAAAAAAAGAAACAAGCAATGGCAAGGATGGGGTCCCCGGGGCCAGAAGTGGAGAGTGGTATAAAAAGCGGGCGTGGCCTTGGACCACCACTCTTCAACGCAGCTCCCTGGTGCTTACTGGAGGTACTTGGTGGACTAGTTGGCCTCCAAGGACCCTTAGGATTGAAGGGGACTTAATCCTCAACTGAAAATGCAGCACAGGGCGCGTTTGCACACTTGTCAAATCAGGCCACCCCCCCTCTCTGCAACACTGTGCAAACGCACCCCCTGGTGCGCTGTAAATTGGTGGATTAAATAGCCTTTAGTCCTGAGGGTCCCTGGCGTCCAACTAGCCCACCAGGTACCTCCACTAAGTGCCACAGAGCTGCGTTGCAGAGAGGTGTAAAAAGGGGCATGGCCTCGGACCACCTCTCTGCAAGGCAGCCCTGTAGTTCATACTGGAGTTATCTGGTGGGCTAGTTGGCACCCAGGGACCCCCAGTATTGAAGGAGAACTAATTCCCCAACTTAAATCATGCCATAGGACTCGTTTGCAGAGTGTTGCTGGGAGGGGACAGGGCCTACGGCACAATGCTGGTCTTTAAAAAACAATGTTTAGAAGAGGGGCTATGTGGCCCCTCTTCTTTTCCTATTTTTGGGCCCTGTGGACCCCATCCCCCAGAGTCTGACCCCTTTTTTAAAAAAATCTGAACGGGAAGGGGGCAGCATGGGTTTCTCTCCCATGGAAAATTCTGGCCCTGGGGATCCCATCTCCTGGGGCATGGCCACATATATTTAATTTTTTACCAAGGGGGGCTATGTGGCTCCCTCCTGAGGCCTCTATTGGTCCCGGGGACCCCACCCCGAGGCCGGCCTTTTTTTTTTATTTTATTTTGTGGGGAGGGGGGGCCACGTGGCCCCCCTCCCGTACCACTTCTAGCCCCAGGGACCCGATCCCCTGGGGCTGGCCCTATACATTGGGGACCAATGCCCCCACGGTCCCACCGGCTCCCCGCGTCCTGCGGGAGCCGGCATTGATTTTCCGCATGGGTGGCTGCTGACATGCAGCTCCCATGTGGAAAAGCAATCTGCTTTGGATTTTGGAAGAGAGAACAGGTTTCCCTGCTCTCGCTTCCAAAATCCAAAGCAGTGTTTGCTATGACAGGGCGGGAGCCTCAGGGCTCCCACCCTGCTATAGCAAACAGCAGTGTTCTGGGGTGGGCACACCGGGACACTGCAGGAGCTGGCCATGGTAGGTGGCATGCCCAGGGCCATCGAGGGTTCCTGGAGGGGGCGCGCAGCTCCCTCCCTTTGTGAAAATAGCCCCGGGGAGGTGGCGGTCCGCAGGGCTCGGGGGTCCATAACAGATCTCCATTTTTCATTTTTAGTGCCCCGGAGAGGTGGCGGTCTCCAGGGTGTGTGGAATGGCTTGATACTCCCACACAGGTTTAATAATTTTTTTAAATAGAAGCAAAGGGGCGTGGTGGTTCCCAAGGCTGTGGGGAGGCCTTTGTGCCCCCCAGTGAATATTTCAGAAAAGCCCCGGGGGTGGTGGTCCCCAGAGCTTGGGGGGCCTTGGAGTCCCCCCACAAATTAAACAGGCCCCGGGGTTGGCGGTCTCTGGGGCTGCTGGAGGGCTGCGTGCCCTCCCACATATTACACACCTAGCCCCAGGGAGGTGGCGGTCCCCGTGGCTGCAAGGGTCCACGCGGCCACACTAATATTTTTTACAATTCGACCTGGACCTGGCCCACCCAGGGGCCTCAAATAAATGAAGGGCGGGAGCCCGCGTGTCATTTAAAAAAAGAAATAGGGCGGGATTTGCGACCCCAGCGTGAATTGCACAAAAATGTAAAAACAGAAATGCTTTTTTTGGCCCTAGGGGTCCTTGTGGGACCCCCTGAGCAGGCCTTGGGGGTCAGGGTGTTTCTACCCTGCCCCCTTTTCTTTTTTTTCACCTTTGTTTTACTGTTTTCTAGTGACTCGGTTCTACCAAGTCACAAGATGGCTGCCAACACTTCCTGGTTTGAAGTGTTGGCAGCCAATCACAGTGAAGCTCGTGCTCGGGAGGGGTCGCGACTCCACTGCAGTTGGGCTGTAGCTGTGTTTAAAGTTTCCTATGGAAAATTACAGGGGAAAGACACATTTTGGGACTCCCCTTTTTCTCAGCCCCCACTTGTTGGATCACCCCAAAACTTTTAAGATTGCAGCTGACCGGAGCGGGCCACTAGTTTTGAAAATTTTGTGAAGATTCGTCAACCGGCGCCAAAGATATTGAGAAAACAAAAAACGATTTTCCTATGGAAACTAGGTCCTAACTATAACTACTTACTGGCGACCGCCAGTAGGATATATATATATATATATATATATATATATATATATATATATATATATATATATATATATATATATTCCAAACTCCTGCAAATCCGCTCTGGATCCCGACCCAAAAAAGCAGGTACAGACCACACGACAGCGCTAAAGATGCTTTCAGAGGTGGTTTATTGCCCCCTTGTCGCCAGCATGACGCGCTTCGGCTATGTCACAGTAGCCTTGATCACACTGTCACTGGCCATGCCATGAATGATGTAATATGTGACATCATCAGCAGTGGATTGAGGGTGCGCGAAATATAGTTAGTACAACTAACTATATAGGAGCAATTTCAATGGTTTTTTAAATGCTAATTCCAAACTATATAAGGCCTGAAACCTACGTTTTTTTCAGTGAATTTCAAAGGTTTTTTGTATGCTAATTCTATTAGCGGATAACGTATAAATATGTTAATATCCTTGTGGGACCACCTGAGCAGCCCTAGGGGGTCAGGGTGTTTCTACCCTGCCCCCTTTTTGCATTCTACACGTTTGTTTTTCTGCTTCTTTTGTGCCTCGGTCTACCTAGCACAAGATGAATGGCAACACTTCCTGGTTAGAAGTGTTGACAGCCAATGTGCATGCTGCTTTCCCTCAACGCACTCAACACCGGCCGAACCCCCGCCTGCTACCGAGCCACCCTGAAACGCACCCACGGACCCTTCACCTGCCAAGCCTGCAAATTCACCTGCCTCCGGACCTGCACCACACTCGCCAAGCCAAGCACCAGCAGCGACCAACTCAAGTGCATCCTGCTCAACACCCGCTCCGTCCACAGACATGCCGTCAAACTCTGGAACCTGCTCGACACAACATCACCAGACGTCGTCTTCCTGACGAAAACCTGGATGAATGCCTCCTCAGCACCCGACATCGCCATCGCCATCCCGAACAGATACAAGATCACCGGGAGGGACCGCGTCAACCAGACGGGAGGAGGCATCGCCATCGTACACAAGAACACCATCATCATCACAACCAGCGCCGACGACACCTTCACCTCCGCCGAACACCTCCACTTCCGGATACACACCGACCCCAAGACCACCCTCAGAGGCACTCTCATCTACAGATCCCCGGGACCACACACACAATTCAGCGAAGACATCACAGACTTCATCAGCCCGCACGCCCTTCCCTCCGCTGACTACATCCTCCTAGGGGACCTCAACTTCCACCTGGAGAACAACAAGGACAGCAACACCACCACCCTGCTGGACAACCTCGCCAACCTCTGACTCAAGCAACTGGTGAACACCCCCACCCACTATGCCGGCCACACACTTGACCCAGTCTTCTCCTCCAGCAAGTACATCGCCTTCAGCCACTCCACCGGACTTCATTGGATGGATCACAGCTGCGTCCATTTCAGCTTCAGAAAAACCATGACCCACCACCACCCACAACAGGCTCCTCGCAGGAGCTGGAACAAGATCCCTGCCGATCAGCTCACCACCTCCCTCAGCCAGAACCCTCCCGCCAGCACAATGGACCCCAAGAAAGCAGCCAGCAACCTCACACAGTGGATCACCAACTGCGCAGACGACCTCGCACCACTGAAGACCCCTCCCAGCAGACACGGCAGCAAGAAAGCCTCTTGGTTCACCGACGAACTTAAGAACTCCAAGAGGAACTGCTGCACCCTCAAGAAAGCCTGGCGCAACGACCAGACCACAGACAACATGACTGCCCTCAAGCAAGCCACCCGCAAACACCACCAGCTGATCCGCACCACCAAGAAGACAGCATTCAAAGAATGACTGGACAACAACGCCCACAATAGCAATGAACTCTTCAGCATCGTCAAAGGGCTCTCCAACCCCAGCTCCAGAAACAACGACATCACTCCCTCGCAAGACCTCGGCGACTCACTCGCCTCGTTCTTCCACTGCAAGATCGCCGAAATACACAACAGCTTCGGCGCACCAACCTCGCACCCAACCACCAACCAACGCCCCCCACCACCACCCTCTGCACCTGGACCATGGTCAGCACCGAAGACGCCACCCGCACGATGAACACCATCCACTCCGGATCCCCAACTGACCCCTGCCCCCACCACGTCTTCAACAAAGCCGACTCCATCATCGCACCCCAACTCCGGGACATCATCAACGCCTCCTTCAACACCGCCACCTTCCCGGAAAGCTGGAAGCACGCCGAGCTCAGCGCCCTCCTGAAGAAACCAACAGTGGACCCCACTGACCTCAAGAACTTCCGCCCCATCTCGCTCCTCCCTTTTCCTGCCAAAGTCATTGAGAAGACCGTCAACAGACAGCTTGCCGCCTTCCTCGAGACGAACGGATCGCTCGACCACTCGCAGTCCGGTTTCCGAGCCAACCACAGCACCGAGACCGCCCTCATCGCAGCCACCCACGACATCAGATCCCTGCTCGACAACGGGGAGACAGTGGCCCTCATCCTCCTGGACCTCTCTGCAGCGTTCGACACTGTCTGCCACTGCACCCTAGTGCAGCGCCTCAGCAACATTGGAATCCAAGAGAAGGCACTGGAGTGGATCATCTCGTTCCT
Source organism: Lissotriton vulgaris (assembly GCF_964263255.1). NCBI lineage: Eukaryota > Metazoa > Chordata > Amphibia > Caudata > Salamandridae > Lissotriton > Lissotriton vulgaris. The sequence goes on along the minus strand of NC_141685.1, from coordinate 824,147,921 downwards.
CGCCGGAAGAACCCAGAGAGTCCACCTCCCCCGTTCAGATCCGAGGCCACCAAAGTCATTTGCGCCGTACCACAGGGATCATCGCTCAGCCCAACCCTCTTCAACCTCTACATGAGCCCCCTGGCAGCCATCGCACGCCAACACAACCTCAACATCATCTCCTACGCCGACGACACCCAGCTGATCCTCTCCCTCACCAACGACCCCGCCGCCAGAACCAGCCTACACGAAGGAATGAAAGACGTCGCCGAGTGCATGAAGAACAGCCGCCTGAAAATGAACTCAGACAAGACGGAAGCCCTCATCCTGGGGTCATCGCCCTCTGCCTGGGACGACTCCTGGTTGCCCCCTGCCCTGGGCACCACTCCCAAGCCAACGGACCACGCACGCAACCTGGGCTTCATCCTGGACTCCTCCCTCTCGATGACCAGACAAGTCATCGCCGTCTCATCATCGTGCTTCAACACCCTGTGCATGCTCCGAAAGATCTTTCGATGGATCCCCACCGAAACCAGGAAGACGGTCACCCAGGCACTCGTCACCAGCTGACTGGACTACGGAAACACCCTCTACGCCAGAACCACAGCCAAACTTCAAAAAAGACTCCAACGCATCCAGAAAGCCTCCGCACGACTCGTCCTGGACATCCCCCAACACAGCCACATATCCGGCCACCTGAGAGACCTGCACTGGCTCCCCGTCAGCAAGAGGATCACGTTCAGACTCCTCACCCACACACACAAGGCCCTCCACGACCTGGGCCCCAAGTACCTCAACAACCGCCTGACCTTCTACACGCCCACCTGCCAGCTACGATCGACCAGCCTCGCCCTCGCCGCCGTTCCACGCATCCGCAGAGCCACCGCCGGAGGAAGATCCTTCTCCTACCTGGCAGCCAAGACATGGAACTCCCTCCCCATCCACCTTCGGCTAACCCAGGACCATCTCTCCTTCAGGAAGCAACTCAAGACCTGGCTTTTCGAGCAGTAACTGACCCCCCTCCCCCAGCGCCTTGAGACCCTTCCGGGTGAGTAGCGCGCTAAACAAGTGTCATGATTGATTGATTGATTGATTAATTGATTGATTGATTGATTGATTGATTGATTGATTGAAAGGCATGCTGATTGGCTGCCACTGTCTGTCAACACTCCAAACCAGGAAGTGTTGGCTGTCATCTTGTGCCTCAGTAGAACCAAGGCACAGGAAAGCAGTGAAACAAAGGTGCACAACATGCAAAGGGGGCAGGGTAGAAGTACCCCGACCCCCTAGGCCTGCTCAGGGGGTCCCACAAGGCCCCCCCAGGCCCCCCCAATTATTTTTTTTTTTTCGGGAAATCGCAGGGGCACGTGCAGCCTACGCGTACCGTACAGAGTACAGTAAGCTTACACTAAGCTTACTGTACTCTGTACGGTGCGCGTACCCCGCGATTTTCAGATTTTTTTTTTTTTGGGCCTGGGGGGCCTTGTGGGACCCCTGAGCAGGCCTAGGGGGTCAGGGCGCTTCTACCCTGCCCCCTTTTTGAGTTCTACATGTTTGTTTTTCTGCTTTCCTGTGCCTCAGTCTACCGAGGCACAAGATGGCTGCCAACAATTTCTGTTTTGGAGTGTTGACTGACAGTGGCAGCCAATCAGCATGCAGCTCATACTCGGAAAGGTACAGAGTACAGTAAGCTTACAATGCACTCACGGTGTCCCACCCATACATATATAATTTGGGAAAATTCAATTTTCTCAACAACTATTGGAGCGATTTTCACCAAATATAAAAAAGGAACTACTGCATACCAGTCGCTACCATTTTGCCAAGTTTGGTGTAATTCCATTCAACCGTTCGGGCTGTAGCCGTGTCTAAAGGCCCTATGGAAAATTGCATTGGGCTACATTTCACATTCAATTTTTTCAAAAACTGCTGGAGGGATTTACACCAAACATACAAAAGGCACTGCTGCATACCAGTCCCTACCATTTTGCCAAATCTGGTGTAATTCCGTTCAGCCGTTCGAGCTGTAGCCTTGTCAGAATGTCCCTATGGAAATTAACATGGGGAAAACACGTTTTGGGACCCCCCTTTTTTCTCGGCCCCCACTTGACGAATCCCCCCGAAACTTTCAGGGAAGGAGCGGAGCGCAGCAAGGCAAATTTAAGGACAATTAAAGGCAGATCCCTCATTCGGCGCCAAAGTTATTCCCAATAGAATGTTCGGAATTTCCTATGGTAACTAGGTCCTAACTATATATACCTACTGGCGACCGCCAATAGGTAATATATATATATACATTTTTAATTATTTTTTTTTTTTTCAATGAAAAAAGCATAGGTTTCACACACGTAATAGTTAGGAATTAGCATTTAAAAAACCTTAGAAATTCACTGAAAAAAACATAGGTTTCACACATGTTATAGTTAGCTGGACATTTCACTCCTACAAAACCATTGAAATTCCCCCGTTATAGTTAGTTCAGCTAACTATAACTTGCACACCTGCAATGCACTGCTGATGACGTCACATATTACATCACTCATGACATGGTCAGTTACATCGCTCATGACATCACTCATGACATCTCAAATGACATCACTGATGACATCATCCTTGTGAAAGAGTGGCAGACCTCCTCTCACTCTAATATAACATTTGATGCAAACATTCAAAAATAGAAACTAAAATTTTCAAAAAAATGTATAGGTGGTGTTCTGGCGCCGGAACACCTCCTAAAAGTGGTAAAGAGTAAAATCTACAAGATTCCACTTTGTCACTTTTGGGCTCATGCTGTGTCAAAACCCTGCACCTGCTTGAGGCAGGCGTAAAGATTGACACAGCATTCTGAGCATAGGGCCCCCAGAGCATTGCAGGAGATGCATTGCAGTTGCAACGCAATTCAAGCAATACGCCACCTCTACAGTAGAAATGCATTACATATCTGTACCGTTTTTGCCCCATGGTGCACTGCATTGTAAATACGGCGTATCCATGGTGGTGGTGTCATTGTGCTCAATAACTGGCATATCCCTGGGCATGTGCCAGTTATTGTATATCTGCCCCTTAGTGTTTTAATGCAGTCAATGGATTACTACACACTGATGAATGACTCACTACATATTGAAACAGCAGTGACAGAGTGATTGGTGGAAGTGTAAGAATACAGACTGGGGAATTGAAGGTATAAAAGACAAGTTTGGAGGTGGATAGAAGACTGCATGCATAGTGTATAGTGCATACATAAGCACATACTGTTCAATGGCTCACTACATATTGAAACAGCAATGTTAGAGTGTTTGGTAGACTTGTAAGGATACAGCTTGGGGAATTGAAGGTATAAAAGACAAATTTGCAGATCCATAGAAGACTGCATGAATAGTCTATAAGGGTTTGAAGCAGTCCTTGGTCTAAGGCCTACTTTACTCTATAAGTATTTGTATACTGGCTCTTCTGCAAGGAGAGTGCCTAACTGGGATTATAAGAGCTTCAGTTTTAGCACAGTGCTTACATAAGGACATACTGCTGAATGGCTCAGTACAATACTGAATCAGCAGTGACAGAATGTTTCCTGGAAGTGTAAGGATACAGATTGGGCAATTGAAGGTATAAAAGACAAGTTTGCAGGTGCATAGAAGACAGCATGCATACTCTAAAGGGGATTGAAGCAGTCCATGGCCTAAGGCCTATTTTACTGCATGAGTACTTAGGTGCTGAGTGAATGATTACAGTTCTGCAAGGAAAGTGCCTGGCTGCATTTATAACTGCTTCAGTTTTACCACAGTACATAGATAAGCACATTCTGCTGAATGGCTCACTACAAAACTGAAACAGCAGTGTCAGAGTATTTGGTGGAAGTGTAAGGATACAGGCTGGGGAATTGAAGGTATTAAACACAAATTTGCAGGTGCATACAACACTGCATGCATAGTCTATAGGAGTTTGAAGTAGACCATGGCCTAAGGCCTACCTTAATGCATGAGTACTTAGGTACTAAGTGGGTGATTACAGTTCTGCAAGGAAAGTACCTGACTAAATTTAAAACAGCTTCAGTTTTAGCCAGGTGCATAGATAAACACGTACTGCAGAATAGCTTACTACAATACAGAAACAGCTGTGTAAGAGTGTGTGGTGGAAGTGTAAGGATACAAACAGGGGAATTGAAGGTATAAAACACAAGTTTGCTGGTGCATACAACACTGCATGCATAGTCAATAGGAGTTTGAAGCAGTCCATGGCGTACGGCCTACTTTGCTCCATGACTACTTGGGTACTCACTGGATGATTACAGTTCTACAAGGAGAGTGCCTCACTAAATTTATAAGAGCTTCAGTTTTATCACAATGTATAGATAAGCACATATTGCTTAAAGGCTCACTACAATACTGAAACAGTAGTGTCAGAGTGTTTGGTGGGCGTGTAAGGGTACAGACTGGGTAATTGAAAGTATAAAAGACAAGTTTGCAGGTGCATAGAAGACTGCATGCATAATCTATAGGGGTTTGAAAGAGTCCATGCCGTAAGGCCTACTTTGCTGCTTGAGTACTTGGTTACTGACTGAATGATTACAGTTCTGCAAGGAGACTGCCTAACTGAATTTATAAGACCTTCAGTTTTAGCACAGTGCATAGATAAGCACATACTGTTCAATGGCTCACTACAATATTAAAACAGCAAAATGAGCGTTTGATAGAAGTGTAAGGATACAAATTGGGGAATCAAGGTATAAAAGACAAATTTGAAGATCCAAAGAAGAATGCATGAATAGTCTATAATGCTTTGAAGCAGTCCTTGGCCTAAGGCCTACTTTACTCTATAAGTACTTGTGTACTGACTGGAAGATTAGAGTTCTGCAATGAGAGTGCCTCACTGAATTTATAAGAGGTTCAGTTTAGCCTGGTGTATGCATGAGGACATACTGCTGAATGGCTCAGTAGAATACTGTATCAGCAGTGACAGAGTGTTTAGTGGAAGTGTAAGGATACAGACTGGGAATTGAAGGTATAAAAGACAAGTTTGCAGGTGCATAGAAGACTGCATGCAAAGTGTAAAGGAGTTTGAAGAAGTCCATGTTGTAAGGCCTACTTTGCTGCATGACTACTTAGGTACTGAGTAGATGATTACAGTTCTACAAGGAGAGTGCCTGAGTGAATTTATAACAGCTTCAGTTTTAGCAGAGTGCATAGATAAGCACATACTGCTGAATGGCTTACTACAATACTGAAACAGCAGTGACAGAGTGTTTAGTGGAAGTGTAAGGATACAGACTGGGGAATTGAAGGTATAAAAGACAAGCGTGAGGGAAGATACAAGACTTCATGCATAGTGCATAGGGATTTCAAGAAGTCCATGCCCAGAGACCTACTTTGCATACTTTAAACTAATAGAATATTGTAAATATTGTGTACATGAATCTATAAGTGCTTGACTTTTTGTAAAGTGAATGCATTAGTACATAGTGCTCAATACTTTATTATTATTAAACACTAAATGTATTCTTCTGACATCTCATATTGTAACAGAACTTCTAAAAGCAATTCATCAGCTATTTCTTCAATATCATATTGCTGGTTAGCAATCTCAAAATGTATGCCTTCAGAAATTCGACATTGTCCAGTGCTTCTACAAAATCAGCATCAAAGCTTTCATCTTCGAAATCACAACTGATATCTGCAGTACTGAGGTTTAGTACTTCAGTTTCACTGCCTGCTAGAGGTATGTTTATTTCTTCAATTAAACTGTTCTTGATTTCCAATGTGTCTTTGTTATTATTCTGCTCTCTTTCCATAACTAATTTATTATGTTGTAGGTCCTTGCACAAAAACATAAACATTTCCATTTATCAGTTGTCTTAATACATAATACAAAACTAGCTTTATCAACTATTTTGGCCTCAAAAAATATTATATAAATACCATTGTCTAATAACATTCCAACAGTACAGTTTTATTACTTTATAAGGTTATATAAATATAATTACTTATAAAGATATACTGTTCTTAAGTTTTCATAAAATTTAAAAACAGTCACTTCTTATAACTATAGAAAAAGACTCAAACTGTTATAGTAAAATGCAGTACTAAAAATGTAGAATATGTCTATTCACCTTACTCATTCCAAACTAGTAAATGTGTTTTAGTAAAATGCAAGGGCTACTGTTGGTTGTCCAGAAACCTAATCCAGTACTCACCTTTTAACATAATTAGAAATAAGTCTTTGCTTATATAAGCCAAAAATACTCACAGCAACAGGTATAGAACGCCGCTTCAACAGTAAGTATTGTGTATGATGAGGACATGTTTACATAAAGAAGAAAAGCTACACACAGTAACTTATCCTGTTCTTTTAATCATAAAAGATATAGATGCACCAACAGTAGGTAACAGGTCTCTACCGGCCCTATTATACGCTGATGACTGTGTTTTAATGTCGAGGACTGGGGTGGGATTACAAAGGCTTTTAACTAGTTTTAATGATTTTATGAGTGACCTTGGCCTAAAAATCAATGTTGCAAAATCACATGTAATGGTAATAGGTAAATCTAGGGCGTGGCTTAGGCGCCGATGGAGCAGGCGGCGTAAGCCGATAGCTCCGCGCCCGATCCCCCGATTAATCCTGATAATCGAGGTCAAAGTTGGCCTGGGACCGTGGAACCTGTGTCGGAAACCCGGCAGCACAGTTAGAATCTGGTATCCTGGCTGGAGGAGTACCGGCGTTGGAGATTTCCTTGCTGCGCTGGAGCCGGGCAGCCCGAGACAGAGCACCTAAAATGGCGGCGATCCCTTCCTGATAGCCTTGCAGGGAGCGGACCTATCCTGGGATCTGAAGCCCACCTAGCGGAGGCGAGGCCGGAGAGTGACGGCGGCTGCCCAGTGCCGAGATCTGCACTCCCCGGGGAGCCGCTGCGGAGGACAGCCGATGCCACCCAATGGCTAGCGAGACAGGGCCTGGCTTCAAGATGGCGGACGCCGGGCTGGCACTCAGAGAGCAGTGATGACCCCTGGATGAGGGTCGGGGTCCTGCAGAGGCGGAGTAAGACCTGGTTGGAAGTGACCATTGTTAGCGGACCGGCCAGAGCCCACCTGCACCGGCCGCAACTGCGGCGTAGAGCGGACTACAAATGACCACCATGGGCCGGAGGTGAGCACGAAAACTCGAAGGAGACCGGGGGGCCGCGTTGGCCCGCAGCGACCCCCCTTGTGATCCTATGCAGCGCCCGGCTGGGCTGAGGAGAGCCGCCGAGCGAGAGGGGTGCCTCCGGTGCAACCGCGACTCGACCGGAGCCCACCCGAGTCGGACGGGACCGCACCTGGACGGTTGAGCAAACCTGGCGGAGCCCACCCGCGTTGGCAGAGACGGCGAGACCTGGGGAGGCAGTGAGGAACCACGCGGTGCCCCCCCGCGTGGCTGAAGAGTCCAGCCAGCCGGAAGGTAGGCCAGCAAACGGGACAGCCCGGACGGGGGCTCGCCCGACCGCTGCTGACCCAGAGGAGGGGCCGGGAAGCGGAGTGCAGGCGGGGACCCACCTCGCCGCGTGGAGCCACAGAAGGGCGCCAGGGCATGTGGAGCACGCTGGGCCACTGACTAACTGAACGGAGCCCACCTCCGAGCACACGTGGTGACCCAATCTTCCTCCACCGCACGGAGTGCATGGACGGTTGCTGCGTGGCCCACCATTGGGACGGCCCCTGGGGCTGGTGGTCTACGGAGCGGAGCACTGAGCGGCCTCAGACACGGGCGGACCTGCCCAAGGAACTCCGGGAATACTGGGTCGTGGAAAGGACCGCGGGGCCACGGAAGGTGAGGCGACACCAGTGGGGTGACCGGCCCAATCGGGGGGATCCCAGGCGGGGAGCCACCAGCTGGTGGTGGAGAGGACTAGTGGAGGGCCTAAGGGTGCGGGTCCTGGACTGGTTAAAGTGGAGGGGGCCTCTTTCTGGAGCCTCGATCCTCGGCTGAAGTGGTGTGGGGAGGATCTAGAGACTGGCCAGTGCAGGTGCTTGGGGATCTGAGGCGGACTGGCAGACTAGGAGCCGAGTGCGTGCCGGATGCTTGTAACCGGTCTGGAGCCCTAGCGTCTGCCTGGCTCTCGGGGGCCTGTGACCACAGTGGAGCCGCGGAGGCTGCTTGGCTTGTACTGGGCAAAGGGGAGGTGAATGTGGAGGATCCAACTGCGCAGCTGCTGGCGAGCACAGCCGAGACATAGCGGAGCCCTACGGGCATCGGAAGTGGAGAATCACACCGGAGGACGCTGTTCCACGGAACGGTGTGTGGTGAGGCCGGCGCGATGAAGCCTGGAACTGCAGATGGAAGTGAGGTACCGCAGACTGTCGCCCCAACGGGTGAGGAGGCGATGGGGGGCTCAGAGGCGGAAACGAGACTGGGCAAGCGTCTGGACCAGATCCTGGAGGCCATTACGGCAACCAAAGAATCCCTCCATAATGACATAGCGCAGGTTGCGACGGGGCTGGGCCTCCTGAAGGCGGATCATTCGAAGCTGGTGGACCGGGTGAAGGACACTGAATCGGCGGTGCAAGAACCGAAACCGGCGGTAGTAACTGTGGAACGGAAGTTGGAGGGCGCACTGCAACGGCTGTCAGCCCTAGAGAAAAGGGCAGAGGATGCCGAAAGTAGAAACAGGCACAACAATGTGCGAGTGGTTGGCCTGCCAGAAAAAATTGAAGGGGCGGACATGATCGCATATCTGGAGAACTGGTTCAAGACACAAGTGGCCCCGGAGGGCCTCTCCCCCTTCTTCACACTGGAAAGGGCACACAGAGTCCCGGCCAGGCAGCCAACGCTGGGGGGCCCTCCTAGGCCGGTGGTGGCCCGTCTACTCCACTACAAAGACAGGGATCTGCTGATTCAGAATGCGCGGACGCTGGTCCCCTTCAAAGTGGAGAACAGTTTGGTGACCATCTTCCCGATTATACCCAGGAAATCCAGAGAGCTAGGGCTTCTTTTCTTGCGATCAAGAAGGAGCTCAGAACCGAAGGGATCCAATATTCGTTACTGTTCCCGGCTAAACTACGGATTATCCTGGATGGCACGACTCAGTTTTTTACAACGCCTGACGAGGCCTGGACCTGGCTAGAGACCTACAGAGCGGGTACTGATCGCAGGCATAAAGCTGAGAGTGACCGGCCTAAGCCGGCGAGGGTACGCCAATCACAGCGTCTCCGGAAACGACATAGGACTCAGCAGGACCTGCTGCTTGCACAGTTGGCGGCGGACAGACAAGGGGCCCTGGAGGCGACGGCAACCATCACGGGGTCGCGGAAGGAGGTGCTCACAGAAGGTTCTGCATCTGAGGACGACAAGAGACATTCTGGGACTGAGATTTCGGATGTAGATAGTAATATGGGGCCGGAGGTGACTCCCCGTTCGGCGGACAATTTGTGACTTGCTCGACCCCCGGAGTGCAGTGCGGGGTGCGGCCACCTATGGTAGAAGATGGACATTATGGTATCCTTCTAGAGCACGGTAACGGAACCGGGCCATTGAGGAGGGGATCATGGGGTGGAGGGAGGGGGCTCCTACTGCCCCTAAGGCAGCCTGCAGTGGCTACTGCAGGGTAGATTTGTTCGTTTGATGTGTGAGGTTTGGATGGGGGCTATGGCGCTGTTGCTGGTTCCTGTCCTGGGGGACTGGGTGTTGGGGGTTCTGGGGGGGTTTGGGGGGTGGGTACTTTTGTTGCTGGTGTGTGCTGGAGAGCTGCGGTTGAGTCACTAAGACTGAGGGATAGCAATGGGGACGATACCTGAGCTGAAGTGCGTCACATGGAATGTGCGGGGACTACACACCATGTCCCGACGCCACAAAGTGCATGCATACCTGGTGCGCCGGGGGGTTCAGATTGCGATGCTCCAAGAGACTCATCTTACTAAACTGGAATGTGCGGTGCTCCAGAGGCGATGGAGAGGGCAAGTGTTTGGCACAGCATATACTGCGTTTGCAAGGGGGGTATTGATTTGGGTGCGGGCGGGGATTCCCTTCCAGGTGACAAGCCAGATGATTGACCCAGAAGGTAGATATGTAGGGGTAGCAGGAAGACTCTATGGTAGAGAAGTGGCGCTCCGCTGTATTTACTCCCCGAACTCTGACCAACCCCGCTTTTTTGACTCCATTTTGGGTCTCCTGGCTCAGTATCTGGCGGGGCAGGTCATACAGGGAGGCGATTTTAACTCTATCACTGATGTCACCCTGGACAGATCCCACCCCCCACTGATTACGTCCCCGGTGCGCAGAGTGGCGAAGCATAGGAGCGATTGGCAGGCTGAATGGGGGCTGATTGATGTGTTGCGGGGACACCACCCTGGGGACAGGGACTACTCCTTCTTCTCGGCTCTGCACGAGCTGCATGTCAGGATTGATTCGATCCTTTGCGAGCCCACCACTGCCTCTTTAGCAAAGCACACCTAGCTAGGACTATCTCTGACCACAACCCCCAGCTGCTCTCCCTCCAGTGGCAGCGAGTGAGGACAGTGATTCTTAATTGGAGTCTGAACCCGGACACCTTAGAAGATCAGGTCTTCCAATCTGTGGTCCGCGAGGGGGCGGAGTCATACTTTGCGATTAACAAGGGAACGGCCTCTACTAGGGGATTGGAATGGGACGCATTCAAGGTGGTCATGAGAGGCCTATGTATTGGGAAACATACTGGAGAAAGGAAGGTGGTACTGGAGGAGGTCAGGAAGGCGGAGGATACCTTAAGGGAGGTGGAGAGGCAGAAGCCGGAGCGGGGGGACTGCAGACACGGCTCCTGGAGGCTAAAGAATTAGTGGCATCGGTGACGGAGAGGCTGAGATGCTATGACTCCAAGCAATACATAGCGAGGGTCCACGCCGAGGGCGACAAAGTGGGCACACTGTTGGCGTGGCTGGCAAACCCAGAACCGCGGGGATGTGCGATACTGAGTGTGAGGTTGGAGTCAGGGGATACTGTTTATTCACAGGGGGCGATCCTCTCTCACTTTACTAGGTATTATGAGACCCTGTACCAGAGCCGCTTGGAGATGGAAGGTGATGACCTCTCCGATTACCTGGAGGAGGTCACCTTTCCACAGCTAGATGATGAGGAGGCTAAGACCCTGGGCGATGTGATCACATTGGCGGAGGTTAGGGGGGCTATCAAGCACATGGCACGGAGGAAAACGCCGGGGGTAGATGGCCTTCCAGTCGAATTTTATGCCCAATTTGTGGACGTCTTGGCACCCCAGTTGTTGGAAGTCTATAATGAGGCGTTGAAACTGGGACGGTTACCCGGCTCGATGAGAGAAGCGCTGGTTGTGCCCCTGCTGAAACCGGGAAAGGATAGTACGGATGTGACCTCTTATAGGCCGCTGTCTATGTTGACGGTGGATTATAAAATCTTAAGCCGTATCCTGGCCACCAGATAGCAGCCGCACATGACATCATTGGTGCACGGAGACCAGGCTGGCTTTTTCCCCACTCGGAACACCTCAGCTAATATCCGCCGACTAGTGCGAGTACTGGGTGGTGAGCTGGACCCGGGCGATTGGCCTGCGGTACTATCCATTGACATAGAAAAAGCGTTTGATAGTCTGGAATGGGGCTACTTGGATGCGGTGTTGCAGAGGTTTGGCCTCGGGTCTGGGTTCCGGCGCTGGACGAGGGTATTGTACTCCTCGGCTACTGCCAGGGTGAGACTGGGCTTGGTGATCTCCTCTGCGTACCCGGTCCAGAGAGGTACGCGACAGGGGTGCTCATTGTGGCCCCTACTGTTTGCCTTAGCGATAGAACCCCTGGCAATTCGAGCTCGGTCGGGGCTGATACACGAAGGGGTCGTATGTCGAGGCGAGCGACATCATATATCGCTTTACGCGGATGACCTTTTGCTGTTCTTGGAGGACGCGGAAGGGGCACTGAGGAGAGCAGTGAATTTGCCTTTTCCCATTGAGGGCGGGGACGCCACAACCATCGTTACCGGCAGACGTGATCTGGGAAGACTCCTGTTTCACCTATCTGGGAGTCAGGATTTATCACACGCCCGAAGGGCTGCTGGAAGGGAACTTGGGTCGATGCATGAGAGCCCTGCGGGGCTCGATGGCGTTCTGGGCCACGCTCCCGCTGGCGGCGGTAGGGAGAGTAGCACTGCTCAAAATGGTGGCATTGCCGCGCCTCCTGTATTATTTTAGGACCCTGCCTATTTGGGTCCCGTCTCGGTTCTTCAGGGACCTGCGGACCCTCACCACTGGATTCATCTGGGGGACCGGGAGAAGACGGGTGGCACTGGACACGTTGCATAGACCGAAACTCGATGGCGGGATGGCGGTCCCTGATTTCGAACTATATTACTTGGCGGCGCAGCTACAGATCCTTACGCAACAAGTGGCGAGGGAATTTCGGGGACCTGACCAACATAGAGGGAAGGGGGTCCCGAGACATGTCCTTTCTTATATTATAATGAACCAGCGGCTGGATGTTCGAGATCTGACACTCGAGGAAAAAAACGTTGCGGTTATGCTGGAACAGAAGCCTTAAGCGCGCGGGAGTGATGCATCCATATGCCCCGGAGATACCCCTGGGCATGCTGACGGCACTGCCGCATGGAGGGGATTGGACCCCCCTCTCGGAATGGGAAGAGTTAGGACTCCAAGTGATAGGCGACTTGTACGCCGAGGGAGAATTGCTGCCCTTCCAAGCGGTGCAAGACCAGTTTGGGGTACCGGCAGGGGATTTCCTCTTGCACATGGCTGTTATGGCAGCGATTAGGAGGCACTGGGGTGAAGGGCAGGAAGAACCGGCGACCACATTGGCGTGCCAGTATGTCGTGATGGCTGCAGGGACGGTCAAAGCGATTACATGTCTCCAATCGCGCATGCTCTGTGAAGGACTGTTAAGAGGTGGCACGAGCGTGGGAATGTGTGGTGCAAGCGTTGGAGGACTACAGATCGCAGGAGGAGAGCGGGGAAGAGTGAAGTGAATGATGCATTCCGGGATGGCGCACGGTTGCCTGAGTGTTGTTCCCTTAGCCCCTAAATCACGATTTAATATTCTGGCAGTCGGCACACACCAGCGTTTTTACAGGGAATGGGTGGGTATGGGGGGGGCTCCTAGGGAGATTAGAGGACGATCACAGTGCGCGAAGGCCACGAGTTGCTGCAGTTAAGCGGGCTCACTCTGCCCTGTTTCCTTGGGGGGAGGGAAGGTGCTGATCCGAATCGTTATACCTTGGAGCTTCCTCAGAGGGGAGTGTTATTGGTTTGGGGTTGGGGGGAGGGGGGATTAGGTATTGAAAAAGCAGCGACATTTGATGGACCTGCCATGATGGATGTCGAATTGTTGATCACATAGTTGTTTTATCGCTTAGCGCCATCCCAGGTCGAAGACTCTTGCCGCCCTGCCTCCGGGATGTAGGCTGAACGGCCGTGTAATACAGGCGGGACTATCGGGGGGTGGGCGAAGTGGGGCTCTGGTGCTCTGTTTTCAGGGAGGCAAGGATAAGCAGAGGTTGCAGGGATAAGAGTAGGAGTTTACAGAGTATGGAGCGACCGGCGGGAGTCGGGAGCTTGAGCACAATTATGCCAGAGGGTCCTCACCTGTCCCAACCCCCGCCTGCCCTGACATTGTCCCCCGGAGCTTTTTTGTTGTAACTCCCCGTCCCCCGCGTGCCCCGACCCCCACCTGCCCCGACCCCCGCCTGCCCCGACATTGTCCCCCGGAGCCTTACCTCAGCCGCCGCTCCTCAGTTCAGTGCTCCTCGCCTCTCCGCCGGTCCGCTGACGCTCACCGCCTGTGTGCCGCTCGTCAGTGCACCTCCCCCGCGCCATGTCCGCCGCTCAGCCGTTGCTCCTCAGTTAGGTGCTCCTCACCGCTCCGCCGGTCAGGTGCTGCTCACCGTCTGTGTGCAGCGCCGCTCCTCGCATTCCTGGACGCCGCTCCTCCTCGGGCTCCTGGACGACGCCAGCACGCAGGTCGCGGCCGGCGCTACTTCGAAGGGACTACTTTTTTTTAAATGTAAATTTTTTAAATATAACATATTTTTTAAATTTATATAGCCTATGTCCATCTGCACACCCTGAGGATTCCAACGATGTATCGGGTGTGTGGATTGGCGCTGTGGTTCCCGAGTTTACCCGCCTCAAAGCCTCAAAGTTCTTCCTTTATAATAGTAGTATAGATTTCCTCTGCAGCTTGGCTTCATAACATTGTAAAACAAGCATTAGAAATGCAATCGTCCTCGGATTCATTTGAGTTTGAGCTAATGGCATTGTAAATGCCAATGTATTGTTGCTATGTGTTATGGAGTGTGTTCATGTGGTGTGTACTGCCAGTGATCTCCTTGTGAGTGTGAGAATATTGCACCGTTACTGCCTGTGATGTCCTTCTTGTGAGTGTGAGAAGCTTGCACCTCTGCTGCCTGTGGTCTCCTTTTGAGCGTAAGAAGCTTGCACTGCTGCTGCCTGTGATGTCGTTCTTGTGAGTGGGAGAAGATTGCACCTCAGCTGCCTGTGGTCTCCTTGTGAGTGTAAGAAGCTTGCACAGCTGCTGCCTGTGATGTCCTATTCATTACTCTACTCTACTCACTACTCTACTCACTACTCTGCACTCACTACTCACTACTCTACTCACTACTCTACTCACTACTCTGCACTCACTACTCACTACTCTACTCACTACTCTACTCACTACTCTGCACTCACTACTCTGCACTCACTGCTCTGCACTCACTACTCACTACTCTACTCACTACTCTACTCACTACTCACTACTCTGCACTCACTACTCACTACTCACTACTCTACTCACTACTCTACTCACTACTCACTACTCTACTCACTACTCACTACTCTACTCACTACTCACTACTCTGCACTCACTACTCTACTCACTACTCACTACTCTCCACTCACTACTCTACTCACTACTCACTACTCTACTTTCTACTCACTACTCTACTCACTGCTCACTACTCACTACTCTACACTCACTACTCACTACTCTGCACTCACTACTCACTACTCTGCACTCACTACTCTACTCACTACTCACTACTCTCCACTCACTACTCTACTCACTACTCACTACTCTACTTTCTACTCACTACTCTACTCTCTACTCACTACTCTACTCACTACTCACTACTCACTTCTCTACTCACTACTCTGCACTCACTAATTTACTCACTACTCTACTCTACTCACCTCACTACTCACTACTCTACTCACTACTCATTACTCTGCACTCACTACTCACTACTCTACTCACTACTCTACTCACTACTCTACTCACTACTCACTACTCTACTCATTACTCACTACTCTACTCACTACTCTACTCACTACTCTACTCACTACTCACTACACTACTCACTACTCTACTCACTACTCTACTCACTACTCTACTCACTACTCACTACTCTGCACTCACTACTCACTACTCTGCTCACTACTCACTACTCTACTCACTACTCTACTCACTACTCACTACTCTAGTCACTAATTTCTACTCACTACTCTACTCACTACTCACTACTCTACTCACTACTCACTACTCTACTCACTACTCACTTCTCTACTCACTACTCTGCACTCACTACTTTACTCACTACTCTACTCACCTCACTACTCTACTCACTACTCACTACTCTACTCACTACTCTACTCACTACTCACTACTCTGCACTCACTACTCACTACTCTACTCACTACTCTACTCACTACTCACTACTCACTACTCACTACTCGCTTCTCTACTCACTACTCTCCACTCACTACTTTACTCACTACTCTACTCACCTCACTTCTCTACTCACTTCTCTACTCACTACTCACTACTCTACTCACTACTCACTACTCTGCACTCACTACTCACTACTCTACTCACTACTCACTACTCGCCACTTACTACTCACTACTCTACTCCTCACTACTCACTACTCACTACTCACTACTCACTTCTCCACTCTGCACTCACCGCCACTCTGCACTCACCGCCACTCTGCAGTCACCGCCACTCTGCAGTCACCGCCACTCTGCACTCACCGCCACTCTGCACTCACCGCCACTCTGCACTCACCACCACTCTGCGCTCACCGCCACTCTGCAGTCACCGCCACTCTGCACTCACCGCCACTCTGCACTCACCGCCACTCTCCGCCACTCTGCACTCACCGCCACTCTGCGCTCACCGCCACTCTGCGCTTACCGCCACTCTGCAGTCACCGCCACTCTGCAGTCACCGCCACTCTGCACTCACCGCCACTCTGCACTCACCACCACTCTGCACTCACCGCCACTCTGCAGTCACCGCCACTCTGCAGTCACCGCCACACTGCAGTCACCGCCACTCTGCAGTCACCGCCACTCTCCGCCACTCTGCACTCACCACCACTCTGCGCTCACCGCCACTCTGCGCTTACCGCCACTCTGCAGTCACCGCCACTCTGCAGTCACCGCCACTCTGCACTCACCGCCACTCTGCACTCACCACCACTCTGCACTCACCGCCACTCTGCAGTCACCGCCACTCTGCAGTCACCGCCACACTGCAGTCACCGCCACTCTGCAGTCACCGCCATCCTGCACTCACCACCACTCTGCACTCACCGCCACTCTGCACTCACCGCCACTCTGCACTCACCGCCACTCTGCAGTCACCGCCACTCTGCAGTCACCGCCACTCTGCACTCACCGCCACTCTGCACTCACCGCCACTCTGCACTCACCGCCACTGAGTTGCAGAAGGTATTATTGCTACTAGGGCTCATTGTCTTGTAGTATATGCTGTGTTGTGTGTTGAAAGTATGTTCACAAGCTGTAGTTGTTTGAAAAATGAAAATTATGTGCAGGTAGAATGTTAAATTGTCTATGAAATGTTATTTTTCATATTATTGTCTGTCAGTCACCTAAAGGCATAGCAATAGCATGAATGCAGGGAGCAGATGTTCCATAGTGGGTGTATTTAAATACTTTGGATAATGGTAACGTGAGTTAATGTTTGATATTTGTTAGCAGACTCAAAACTTGTGTGTTTTCTTGGTCAAATTGTTAAAAATTTCTGTACATGAAATAATTAAAATAAAGATATAATTAGTGATTCATCTCTGCTTGTATAGTGCTTAAAATGTATTTTTAATAGTTGTTTTAATGTATTAAATCAGAATGAAATTGTAAGTGCTTCATCTTCCCTTAATCGGAGGCAAGAACTCATATGCTCACAACATAAAATACTTCATTTCGGGCCACAACAACCCACTGAAAATAATACACATAGACGCCATGGGAGGCTACAAAACTACACTGCAGCTAGGTATACAAGACTCCATCTGAGGCTAAAACACTATGCTCACTATGTGCACAAGACTCTGAGAGTACCATTCCTGGTAGGCTTTTCTAAAAAATTGGGCTGGAAACCCCCTGGGGAGTTGATACAAACCTGTAAAGAGAAGTGTATCTCCTCCGCAAATACCATGCAGCTGCAACAAGTGGATCATTCTTTTTAAAGATTTATATTATCTGTCCCCCCCCCCGAGTACATCATCTTTTGTTTGCCATGAAGCATTGGGCCTCCTCTTTATATCTGATTTAATTAAAATAGAACCAATACTATTGTGGCATAGTATTTGGATCAAGGAGCAGACACAGTTAAATCAGATCCTAGGGAGGAGATGTGCAGATCCTTGAAGTGCAGATCCTAGTGAGGAGAAGTGCAGATCTTAGGGAGGAGAAGTGCAGATCCGATGCTGCGGAAGTGCAGAGCATAGGGTACAGTAGTTCTGAACCTTGCCATAATATCCTTCTACGTTTTATGAGGTATGCTGCGTTTGCGCGTGCATGCGTTTCTGTGTCACTTGTTTAATTGTGTTTGTTTGCACACGTATACGTGTGTGTCTACGTCCACGTGGGTGTTATTGGCAATTGGCGCTTGTGTAGCGCACAGTCTCATAGACCAGGAGTGTTCTGTGCCCCCTGATACCTTGCTCTAAGTGCCGTTCTGTCGATGCTCTGGGATTACAATTCACTTACTTCTGTGGCTGGGGTGATAGTGAGGGGGAGGGGGAGGGGGGCGGGAGGGGGAGATAGGCCGTGCAATATTTTAGGAGCTACTTTTCGTGCTGTTTCCTAGTAAGACAGGTGAAGGCTGGAGAAGGGTACTCTCACAATCCGAGCCAGCGCACCCTTCTGTGCCCTCGCTGCTTCCCTTAGAGCGGACAGCGGTCTCGGTGTGTGATCTTGGTACTTAATCAGAATGTATTCTTAAACTGAAACCTGGTGTCTTTTCATCACAAGGCTTTTGTTCCTGCTAACCCCGAGCGCATGAACTCGAAGGTGCCCCGTCCAGCGCCAGTCCTGGCCCAGTGGCACCACAGTGCTTCGGGTTCTGGGACTTGCTGTTTGACCTGCCCCCATTAGAAATTCCCAGAATGCATTGTGGCTGGCTAAAGCAGCACTAATTATCAAAGCAGAGATTAAAAACCACCGCTGGCGAAGCATCCACGTTGTAACTTCGAATCAGATGAGTTTCTTAAGTCTTAGCCCCGAGATGGAGGAGGGGGTCCTGTGACACGGGGTACTTGTTTAGTCACTGAACTCTGGCGGCACATGGGGTCCTTAAGGAGGGGGCTTCAGTTCCTTGCTAATGAGGGGCTTTAGATGCACGTAGGTGGGGGTCGGTAGAGGGGTACCAGACTTGTGGAAGACAAGAGAAAGGTAAACACTTGTGTTTGCGCGTGACAACAAGAGCACTCCGTGGGTCGGTGCACTGCATTCATCGGGAATGCCCTAAGTGCCTGGTCCGGGGTGCAGCACAGCCTCACCCCTCCCCCCGGGAATGGGGGGTCTTGGGCTGCCGTGTTCAAGTGGTTTGTCCACCCATTAGCCGCTTCTTTGATTGCACTCGAGGGTTTAATGAGGGAGGGACACGCAGCAGCGGATCTGCCACTGTTTGAAGTGCCGGACACAATTAGCACATGAGCGCACAGTGCCTGCTCTCCGTGCCGTCCGGTCCCGGGGTGCACTAATGAGGCGTCGCCTGAGCAACGAGACAGGCCGCGGAATCCTAAGAGGCGCACAGCTGCCCTGCGCACATATAGGTTTTCACTTCAGTGAGTGGGGGGGGCCGGGGGTCGTCTTTCACACAGGAAACTTCTTTCCATTATCTCCGCCGTGAACGCGGCACCCTGACAGCTCCTAATTAAAATGAATGGACTGCCGTGCGCGAAAGGTAAATGTTAAACGCGCGCATGATAAAGGCAATGCAATGGTGAACGCGCTCGCACCATCTGGATTGCATTACACGGGCACTCTGACAGCTCCTAATTAAGATTAATCACTCTGCCGTGCTCGTTCGCGCACAGAATATGCCATGAAACTAACATCAATGACGGACGAAAAGTAAATATAGCCTATCACGTCAAGGCTACTAAATAGACAGCACAGCGAAGACGAATCACTAGGCACATGCCATAAAACACTAAGGAATGTGTCTGACCAGAGCCCTAGAGATACTTTTTTTTTCTTTACCATTAGGAGCTCGAAGCTCCGCCCCACTTCGTGTTGCGTAGGCCGAGCCCTAAAAATTATTTCAGTGTTTTGATTTTTTCAAAGATGAATTTTATTATGTATAATCATGTAATTTGAATGTTTTTATTGCTCTTTTGTGGCTAAATTAGCTGAATAAACATCTTTGACTGACTGACTAAACATAAAAAAGTATTTCAAAACACTCTCTCTGACATATTTTATGTTAAACAATTTGGTCTCTTTTAATCCAGAAACCTCCGGGTCTCTACTAGCCAAGCATGTCTTTCTATTTAATACCATAATGGTACGTTGCATAAAGCTGTTATGAAGCCATGTCCCATTTTATACATCTCTGTAATAAAACTCTGTGGCACTTTTTAAATATATTTTGAAAGATAGTTGGTCCCCTGGGACACTCAGTATGTATATTAACATTTGCATATATCTTTAAAAGATACAAACCATCTTTGCACGGTACTCCATCCATCTCTTGTTTCTTCAGGTGTGTAGATCCACAACACATTTCCCGTTTTTTAAAGTTACTTACCTTAAAAATAATAAATAATAAAAAATATATATATTATAAAATGATCATCTGTGGAAGACAAGAAAAAATACAGTTACAATATATATTTTACAACACAGAATAATTTCTAAAGCATTTCTTTTGCCTTTTTTGCTGTTCTCAGAATATATTGAATTTCACTAGAAACAGTGAGTTCAAAGTACTCAACACATAACAGCGGGCAAAAAAAAGACAATCAATAAGATTATCTTAAAAAACCCATTCAAAATTCTCAATAACAATCTAAAACATAGAAATAAAACATGTTAAATGTTTTTTTCTAGGAGCAAATTCTTATGTAAATATGAGACATCTCAAACAATCATAAAATAACAAAATATTATTATTAATTTTCATACACTGTAAATAATGTTGGTTAGAAATATATGCTAACATAATATACAACAAAGGAGGGGATGAAGGCTGTCACCGATTGCATAAGGAGCAGCACTCTAAACCTGAACTGGGAGAAGATGGAGATACTCATCTTTGGACCCACCCCCTCAGCCTAGGACGACTTTTGGTGGCCGACTACACTGGGAACAGTACCAACAACCACCGACCATGCACACAACCTAGTATTCATCTTCAACTCCTCCCTCTCCATGTCTAAGCAAGTCAACGCCGTCTCCTCCTCCTGCTACAACACACTCCGCATGCTCCACAGGATCTACAAGTGGATCCCAACCGAAAGAAGAACAGTGACACAGGCCCTCGTCAGTAGCAGACTGGACTATAGCAAAATACTCTACGCCAAACACCTACAACGACTACAACAAATCCAAAACGCCTCCGCCCAACTGATCGTCAATGTCCCAGCTCCAGTGACATCACCCCCCACCTGAGAGACCTACATTAGCTCCACGTCGACAAAAGGATCACCTTCAAGCTCCTTACCCACGCTCACAAAGCACTCCACAACACCAGACTAGCCTATCTTAACAGAAGTAATCCTGAAAGGCCAAATTTTGTTCCTAAAACTTTGGCTTTAAAAATATTAGGTGAGAATTTGGTAATTCTTTAGGCAAACATTGCTTAAAAATCAATTGACTATCATTGCAATGTATCCAACCTTTAGCACATTTTAAATAAGCAGTGTAATGTCCGGATGTTGTAGAAGGACCATTATGAAAAATAATTTCTACAGCTACAAAAGTTCTTCCTGATATTGATACTTGAGTAGCAACAAAATTCTTAATTACAGTTTCCAATTTTTTTCCATCAGCTGTACAACGTTGCATCATTAAAATTACATAGTGTCAATATCTTTCTATACATAATCTTGATGGAATTTTTGATTTGCATTGCCTACACTCCATGTTTGGACTTGCTCCCCTAACTAGGTTGTTAAAAGACACTGATTCACAGTCTGGTAAAGTCAAATATATAAATCTTTCACTGTCTAGTTAGTGCTACATGTAAACAAACAATTTTTTCACAATCATGTTGCCATTTATAAGAAAGGCCAAACAGATTTTCAATATCTATACCTTCATCTTTCAATACAACATGAATATACATTAGAAATTCCTGACAATCCTGCTGAATATTCTGTGTAAATTGAGTGCAACCTACAACCAGAACATATGTCCAATACATTTAAAATATGAGAAACACTTTGTATTTTAGTTTTATCACTACTACATTTCTCATAAACAGAATACAACAACAAACAACATTTTTTTCCCGATTTTCAACAATTTGCTTTCAAGAAAAAAACGACATTAACAACTACATTAGCATAGCAGTTGACACCAGAACTATTTTCAAACTGATAACCAACAACCTCTTCTATAGTGTACTTTTTCTTTTTGCTTGCAATCACATCTTCATCTTGTTTTTTTTTCTTTCTCTACAACTTCACTACAGATATTCTCATATCTTCTTTTTTGACCTACCACACAATTTTCAAATACAGGATATTGACCTAAATTGGGAGCATATTCTCTTCTTAAGCGCTATTATACTCTTTCACACAATTTGCATCTGCACTAATCTTTGTCTCATCAAAATCAATCGAGTACAATCCAGATAAAATTCTGATTCGAGAAAAAGCAACATATGCCATACCCTCTTTAAACACGGTACTTCCAATATTCACCAAAGCACTATCTACACTTAAACCTTGCGATTTATGAATGGTCACCACATATGCCAAAGAAACAGGAAACTGTTTTCTGCGGACATACAAACCTATTACAAGCCCAAGCTGAACAACGACTAAATTGTTGTTCTTCTTCAATTTGATCAAGTTTGATTTTCAAAAATTCAACACCATTTCTATTTAGGTAATTAACTAAACCAAAAAATATACCCATTGCTCCATTTACTAAACCTTTTTCCACATCCAAATTATGTTGTAAAATTACCCGACAGTTTACACCTACATATAGATTCTTTTCTAAACCAGCAGTTTTAGATATCGATTTCTCTGAAGAATCCAATTTATTCTTCAACTTTTCTGTCAAAATAATAGTGATTCTTCATGCTCTATTTTATCAATAGCTTCCAATTTTATAATTTCTTCATTTTCCAACTTTAAAATTTCTTCATTGAATAAAGAACAAAAAACATTCACGCAGTGTTGGCATTAAGCAGATTACAGATTTGTTTTCTGCAATTCTCTTATATATTTTCTCAGGAGCGATATTGTCATTTGGAAACAAATTGGAAACTAATCCTCTCTGTAAAGCTTCTTTACCATGTTCAGTCACTTTTCCAATTCTTATATATTGTAGAATAGTTCCATAATCAGCATAATTTGATTGTCACATATTTGTAATAAGTTCCTTATATTCAAAATATGACCAAATCTTAACATTTCCAATGCTACCCAGAGACTTTCTGGTTTCTTCATGCGCAAGTGTTTTAAATACTGGTTGTCCTTTTACAGGAGTAAGTTGTAGTAGATCTCCAAAAAGGAAGATATGTTTTCCTCCAAATAACACGTCATACTCTGTTTTAAGAATTTGCTGCATTCTTAAATGCACAAAGGCAAGCATTAAGTTTGATACCATGCTTACCTCATCAATAATCAGAAGTTTCAATTTCTTTAACACTCTTGAAACTTCACAACAAGCTTCTCCAGATAGCTTGTGGTATTCCAATTTGTTTTCATGCTCTACTGGTAGCATTAGTAAACGATGTAAAGTAATTCCTTTAATATTGTGTGCTGCCAACCCAGTTGGAGCAGTGACAACACAAGACAAATGCGACTCAGTTGTTTTCTGTAGATAAGTTGTAATTACTTTTATTAAAAAACTTTTTCCTGTTCCAGCTTGTCCCCTTATGTACATTCGGATAGGTTGAAATGACGAAGATGAGCACTCTTTCTTTTCATGAAGTAATCCATGGTTAATCTGTTCTCTCACTTGGTCATATATTTGTCTTTGCTCAACATTTAGTTGTTCTTCCAAGTTTCCTACGTTTGTTACATCTTGTTGAGCTTGATACATTGCTGTTTCCACCTCATCCATGGCAGTTGCTGCTTCATTTTGAACAATTGGTTCTCCTAGTGGATCCTGACTCAACGGAGCAGAAGTTTGACTGTCTTGAGAACTGTCTCTAGCAATCTCAGCTGCAATTGTAGCTTCTTGCTCAATTTCGTCGTTCAACATTTTCACATAATTAGCAAAAACAGGACATTCTATAGTATCTTCAGTTGCGTTAAACAAATCTTCATAGCTCTGAAAATCTCCAAGTAATTCCAATTCTGAATGCCACGGCTTGTGGAGTTGCAAAAGAGCTAAATAGTCAAATTCCCTTTTGTCAGGAGTTTCACAACTCAGTTTACGGTGATTAATCAAATGTCCTTTTCTTTCTTTCACCAAACATCCTTCAGAACCAATCACAGCATATATACCATTATTGATGTTTTCTGCAATATTCCATTAAAAAATATAGTTTTGCAGCACTTCATAGAGACAAATGTTCTCAAGATGATGACTTCTACTTGGATAATATGTATCCAACATATTCGTTTTCACAATATCTGTACTTTCTGACTCTTTTTCAGCTAAATATTCAATTTCTTGTACAGATTTAAGTACTTGATTTTGTGTTGCAGCAAGACCTAGACTCACCCAAATGATTCTTCTAGATTTGGAGTATAGACTTGCAGATGATAAGTGATCCGAGCATTCATACGCTCCAATTTCTCGATGAGATAACATCTTCAAACTGTAACTATAATTTCTCACTTAGACTCTTCTCGTGGGAAATCTCTTCCCACATTTCCTTCAATTCCATCTTTTCTGATTTTGTTATGTAGGATGTTACATATGGAGCAACAGCAATGGAATGGTCCGCAACTCATTGAATATCCAAGTTAGTATTAAGCATGGGCGGAAAATCCGTTACGCTCGCGGATTTTGCGGATTTTCGGTAAATTCGCAATCCGCGAACACTCGCGAATTTACAGAAAATCCGCAAATTCGCACGCAGCGGATGTTTTTTTCTTGGTGATACAATTTTGCGGCGTGCGGTGTAAGTTCGCAATTGCGAACATGTAGGTGCGGCGGGCAGCAACAATCTCGCACTCGAGAAATTACAAAAATTGCAATTCTGCACAAGAATCTACTAGCAAGCAGCATAGACCTTCTGAAAATGATGATTTTTATCAGAATAACTCCTCAGGCTGACATTTGCCTGCACTTTTTTGGATTTGAGGCCTTTTGATTTTCTTTGGATAACTTTTGGATTAGAAATCAACTTTCTCATATAAGCTTGGTGGGGCATTACAGTTGCTGTAATGCTGTTCTGCAGAAAAACGAGTTTTGCAAAAGTGAAAGCAGGTTCAAAAGTTCAAACTCATCATTGGTAACCGTACCCTGTAGTGCTTCCTGACAAGGGCCCCTCCAGAGTTCAGTTGCTAGTTGCAACAATTGTATGACCCTGCTCTGACCCTCACAGCAGGCTCATAGAATAGCTACAAGTAGGCCACAAAGGTCCTGGAAAAAAAATTGCACTGCAACAGAAAGCAAATTACAGATAAGGAAGCAGGTGCCAGACTGGAATTTTAAAACAGTGACACATTAATAAATCAACCCCAAATTAATTCATGTCAGTTGAAGCAGGCAGGTGTGCTTGCTTTCCCCCCCCATAATCTACAGTGATGATGAACCAGAGGGTAGCATTGATGTACCAGAGGGTGGCATGGGTGAAACAGAGGGTGGCAGGGGTGAAACAGAGGGTGCTGGGAACCTGTGATGATGAACCAGACGTAGAAACAACATAATTGTGACCGTTGCGAGCCGACATGTAAGTTCGCAATTGCGAACTGGTACAAAACCCTCGCGAACTGTCAGAAATTCTTGCAAACTGGCAGAAATCCTTGCGAACACAAAAAAAAATCCGCAAATTTGCGAGAATTCGCGGATTTTGCGGATTGCGAGTTCGCAAATTCGCAAAATTCGCGGACGCCAGATTTGCAAAAT
Source organism: Lissotriton vulgaris (assembly GCF_964263255.1). Classification (NCBI taxonomy): domain Eukaryota; kingdom Metazoa; phylum Chordata; class Amphibia; order Caudata; family Salamandridae; genus Lissotriton; species Lissotriton vulgaris. The sequence continues at coordinate 824,122,459 of NC_141685.1, read as the reverse complement.
TCGCCTATGCTTAGTTAGTATTCCACATGGACAAAATAACTGGGTTGTAGTCATTTAAATATTTTGACTTTTCATTTCTTCTTAGTTTGTAGGTATTTTTTTTAGACTTTCTTGTGATAATATGTCGCAAAGATGACATAAAACTGTTCATTCTTCCTTTTGATATTACAGGACGTGGAAATCCAAAACGACATTTGGTGTAGAATTTGTCCTTAGATTTGAACTTTCGATGGCTTTGGAATCATAAGACTTGTTGTCTTAAATCCTTTTCTTCTGTGCTTTTGGGTATATCACATGTAGCATATTCTTCAATAAAAGACAACACAGTATCATCCGAATAGTTCCGAATTTGGCTGCATCTTTGATTCATATTAGCATATGTATATGAGGAGCACCTCTTGCTTGATACTTCTTTCTCCAAAAGAAATTCACAACTTCTCCAAGAGGAGGATTTTTTTTATTGGTGATAAAAGACATAATAGCTTTAAATCTATGATTGAAATATCTGCATACATTAACTGGATCCAAAGAGCATAATTTTCCAGGTGTCTTGTATTCAATATTTACTATATTTGGATTTGCCTCTCGAAGAAATTGAAGTAAATCATCCCAAGCATATTCAGCACAGCTTGGAGTAAGGAACCATGTAGGAGTTCCTAGGTTCCTTAGCATACATTTAGGTTCTCCATGACGACACTACCAGTACTCATTAGTACCACGTTGACATGCCATGAGATTAATCAGCTGAGATTCCAAAACATTATCTTTCTGCTGTACATAATCCATAAATTCCTTTGCTGAAACATTGTGCAGATGTACACCTGTTTTCAATATATGGTTGATTGCATAAGAAAGTCCAGACAAGTCACTCTCAAACAAAAGATGAAACAAATATAAAATACATTGTCTAAACCTTGAATCTTCTGCATACAATCTTGATGTCCGGTATTCAGATGCAGGAATCTACATAGGTCGTTCATCATATCGTCCTCCTTTTCCGGTTGAAAACAACGAGCTTCCAAACTTTCTTCCCATACACTAATTGGACTTCCCTTTGCTTCTTTCATTTGGAATAACTCAATAGTATTCCCCATCACTTCTTTGGAATGAAGTGAATGAACACTTTAATGTTTGTAGATTTCTTCAGTTATGGACACATCCTCTTTTTCAATTTGTCCAATTGACGAGTCACTATCTTCTTCTACAGTTTTTTCTTCTTCTCCCACATACACATTTTTATAGAACTGATTATTTTTTACCAGATACAAGGTTGCCTTTTTCACTTTCCTAACACCCACTAATTCTTGCCATATTTTTTTACTCTTAGTAGGAATGCTATTAACCAGAATAACTAGAGGTTCATCTTCTACATTTTCTACACCAATTGTTTCAATATTTTTCTTTAAATCTAGAGGCAAATATACAACTCTTCCCTTTAATCCTCTCTGTAAATCTGAAGGAGGCAATTTCCCGGTCTTAGGCTCCATATGAACAATAGCCTGAAATGGAAGCACACATTGAATAAGAATAGACTCATATGTATTTAAATCCATCAGTTCAGATGGAATATTTACCAACTCAAGATTATTATGCACAGCTCTAGCAGGCATTTTGTTCTCGTCTAATTTGTTATAACAATATGTACAAATACGTTGATCAGAACCCAAATCAAAACAATTCTCTACCAACAAATAAGTTGCAAATTCTTTCCCCTCATTAGTATTTTCTTTTTCACTTTTTAAATACAGATCAACAGTCCTGGTCTGATTTTTATAATGAGTTCGTAGACAACAAATACAAGAATAATTTGGCCTTTCACCTGAAATCACCTTAAACTTCGTAATTTCTTGCTCAAACTTTTCTGTACTACAATGTTGTACATTCTCATCCACATTTCCTTCTAATAATGTATCAGTTTCTGCACTGTCTTCCTCCGGACTAAAGTAACGAACCTCAATTTCATCACAAACGTTCATTACATCTGATTCAGATCCATACAAAAGAGCACTGTTCAAATTTTTTAACATTAGTGCTGGACTTTTTGCATAATACAATGTTCTGACTAATTTCCTCATTTGTGTATGATGTACTGCTAACATCCTGAAATGGTGAAAAACACTTTGACATACTCTTTTAGAAAGACAAGCCAGAGAATGACCTTGTAAACCGGTATTTTCTCTCACTCTGCAAGGGTCTAGTCCTTGCAACATCTTAATCTTTTGTTTAACACTTTTCTTAGTATACTTACGTAAGAAATTGCATAAAAAATCAATAGATTGCTGCAGTACACTACAAAGACTACTGCAATTCTAAGTGTACACTGGTACACTGGAGCTTTAGGACGTCTCCCTAAAACTTCATCAGCTAACACCTCTTCTACATTTCTGGGAACAATTTTCTCTTTCTCAATAGGACTACCATTTTTAACCTCATAAGCTTGACCACTGGTGTCAACTGCATGCAACAAATCATTACTCTGAAAATAACTCTCTTCATTATAAAAAGGCTCAGAACTTGAACTATGTTTCCATTCACCCCAAAAAAATCAGAAAAATCAGTTCTATTAATGAGTCTTCTCCACTTACTTTTCACCTTCATCAAATTAATTGGTTTATCTAGCGATCAAATTCTATTGATTATTAAAATAAATAATTTGTATTTTCATTGAAAAGCCTTCTCAACAATATTTTCAATATATTTCTTTTTCTTATAAAATGCTGATTTTCTTTTCCATTTCTTCATTCCTTTTATCAAATTTAAAACAACTCGATTGTTCCTCCTTTTACTATACAGTGTTGGTTTACAACATGATTTCCCATAATTTTAGTTTTTTCACTTGTTTTTCTTTTTTGTTGCAGATACTGTGGTTTTACTTTTCACATTGTCCACACTATTACTACTGTTTGAAAACTTCTTCAAAAAATCCTTTGTTGTCTTACCAGGAGTTTTTTTCTTTTTGTTCACACGTTGTTCAGGTAAATCTTGTGGATGACTTTTTTTGAAAAAATAATCTTTTTTATATTGTTTTTTCTTTTGACCTTTTGATGACATGATGAATATCTTTTAGTGTTGATAAAAAGAATCTGTTAAAAAATATATATATAATATAAAAAAGAAATCTATAAAAATATAAAATTCTATTACTAAACGAATATATTCACTAAGTATAAAAAACAAGTATGTAATTAATAACAAAAATGTATACATCCTGCAAAAGAGTTTGAAAAACTACACCTGCAAGAAGAGTATCTGAATGAATTTATCATACGTTGAATTTTGGAGCAATGAATGCATTACTACATGGTGCTGAATACATCACAAGAGCAGTATAAGGGGAGACACAAACTATTTTCTGCAACATCATGGATACTAACTGGGGAGTTGAAGTTGTGAAACACAAGTGTACATTTATAAATTAATTTAGGCACTCTCCTTGTAAAACTGTAATTATTCAGTCAGTACCCAAATACTCATGCGGCAAAGTAGGCCTTAGGGTATGGACTGCTTCAAACCCCTACTCAGTACGCATGCACTCTTGTATCTACCTCCACAATGTTTTTCACACCTTTAATTTCACAGTTTCTATCCTTACACTTTCACCAACCACTCTATCACTGCTATTCCATTGTTGTAGTGACCCATTCAACATAATGTACTAATTCATTCACTGTGCTAAAGCTAAAGGACTTACAAATGCCCTAAGACCTACTTTGCTGCATGAGTACTTGGGTACTGACTAAATAATTACAGTTCAGTAAGGCGAGTGCCAGGCTGAATTTTTAAGTACTTGAGTGTTAGTGCAGTTAAAGGATTATCACAGACTGGTAAATGTGTCACTACAGTAGTGCAAGAACAGACACAGAGCCTTTCATAGAAGTATAAGGATACAGAATGGAAAATTGAAGATATGAAACACAAGTGTGCAGGTGGATAGAAGAATGCATATATACTAGATAGGATTTTCAAGCAGTTCATGTCTTAAGGCCTACTTCGCTACATCAGTACTTGAGTACTGACTAAATAATTACAGTTCTGTAAGGAGAGTGTGTAACTGAATTTATAAGTGCTTCAGCGTTAGTGCAGTGAATGGATTGCCACTCACTACAGTACTGCAAGAACAGTCACAGAGTTTTTGGTAGAAGTATAAGGATACAGAGTGAAGAATTGAAGATGTGAAACACAAGTGTGCAGGTGGATAGAAGAATGCATATATACTGGATAGGGGTTTGAAGCAGTACATGTGCTAAGGCCTACTTCACTGCATCAGTATTTGAGCACTGACTAAAAGATTACAGTTCTGTAAGGAGAGAGTCTGACTGAATATATACGTGCTTGAGTGTTAGTGCAGTGAAAGGATTATCACAGACTGCTAAATGGGTCACTACAGTAGTGCAAGAACAGTCACAGAGTGTTTGGTGGAAGAATAAGGATACAGAATAGAGAATTGAAGATGTGAAACACAAGTATGCAGGTGGAAAGAAGAATGCATATATACTGGATACGGGATTGAAGCAGTCCAAGTCCTAAGGCCTACTTCGCTGCATCAGTACTTGGGTACTGACTAAATAATTACAGTTCTGTTAGGAGAGTGCCTGGCTGAATTTATAAGTGCTTGAGTGTTAGTGCAGTGAAAGGATTATCAAAGACTGCTAAATGGGTCACTACAGAACTGCAGGAACACTCACACAGTGTTTGCTGGAAGTATAAGGATACAGAGTGAAGATTTGAAGATGTGCGACTCAAGTGTGCAGGTGGAAAGAAGAATGCATATAAACTGGATAGGGGTCTGAAGCAGTTCATGTTCTAAGGCCTACTGCACTGCATCAGTACATGGGTACTAACTAAATGATTACAATTCTGTAAGGAGAGTGTGTGAAAGAATGTATAAGTGCTTGAGTATTAGTGCAGTGAAAGGATTATCAAAGACTGCTAAATGGGTCACTACAGAACTGCAGGAACACTCACACAGTGTTTGCTGGAAGTATAAGGATACAGAGTGAAGATTTGAAGATGTGAGACTCAAGTGTGCAGGTGGAAAGAAGAATGCATATAAACTGGATAGGGGTCTGAAGCAGTTCATGTTCTAAGGCCTACTGCACTGCATCAGTACTTGGGTACTAACTAAATTATTACAATTCTGTAAGGAGAGTGTGTGAAAGAATTTATAAGTGCTTGAGTATTAGTGCAGTGAAAGGATTATCACAGACTGATAAATGGGTCACTACAGTACTGCAAGAACAGTCACAGAGTGTTTGGTGGAAAGATAAGGATACAGAATGGTGAATTGAAGATGTGAAACAAAAGTGTGCAGGTACATAGAAGAATGCATATATACTAGATAGGGGTTTGAAGCAGTTCATGTGCTAAGGCCTACTTCACTGCGTCAGTACTTGGGTACTGACTAAATGATTACACTTTTGTAAGGAGAGTGCCTGACTGAATTCATAAGTGCTTCAGTGTTAGTGCAGTGAAAGAATGATCACAGACTGCTAAATGGGTCACTACATTACTGCAAGAACAGTCACAGAGTGTTTGGTGGAAGTATAAGGATACAGAATGCAGAATTGAAGATGTGCACCATAAGTGTATAAATAGATAGAATAATGCATATAGACTGGATAGGGATTTGAAGCACTTTATGTGCTATGACCTACTTCACTGCATCAGTACTTAGATACTGACTAAATGATTACAGTTCTGTAAGGAGAGTGTTGTACTGAATTTATAAGTGCTTGAGTGTTACAGCAGTAAAAGGATTATCACAGACTACTAAATGTATTACTACAGTGCTGCAAGAACAGTCACAGAATGTTTGGTGGAAGTATAAGGATACAAAATGGAGAAATGAAGATGTGAAACACAAGTGTGCAGGTGGATAGAATAATGCATATATACTGGGTAGGGGTTTAAAGCAGTTCATGTGGTAAGGGCTACTTCACTGCATAAGTACTTGGGTACTGACTAAAGGATTACAGTTCTGAAACAAGAGTGCCTGACTGAATTTATAAGTGCTTGAGTGTTAGTGCAGTGAAAGGATTATCACAGACTCCTAAATGGGTCACTATCGGACTGCAAGAACAGTCACAGAGTGTTTGGTGGAAAAGTAAAGATACAGAGTGCAAAAATTGAAGATATGAAACACAAGTGTGCAAGTGGATAGAAGAATGCATATATACTGGATAGGGTTCTGAAGCAGTTCAAGTGCTAAGGCCTACTTTACTGCATCAGTACTTGAGGACTGACTACATGATTACAGTTCTTTAAGGAGAGTGCCTGAGTGAATTTATAAGTGCTTGAGTGTATGAGGAGAGAGAAGGAGAATGAGGCGAGAGGTGGGAATATGAGCAGAGGGGGGAGTATGAGGAGAGAGAGGAGAATATACCGAGAGAGAGATGTGTATGAGGAGAGAGGTGGAGTATAAGGAGAGGGGTATGTATGAAGAAAGAGGGGGGTGTATGAGAAGAGAGGGGGACAATGTGGAGAGAGGGGGGAGTATAAGGAGAGAGGGGTGTATGATAAGAAAGGGGATAGTATGAGAAAAGAGGGAAGAGTATGAGGAGATGGGGGAGTATGAGGAGAGAGGGGGGTTATGAGAAGACAGAGGGGAAGTATGAGGAGAGAGGAGGTATGAGAGAGGGGGCTTTTGAGGAGATAATTTGGGAGTATCAGGAGAGAGAGGGGGAAAATGAGTAGAGAGGAGGGAGTATGAGGAGAGAGGGTGAACTATGAGGAAAAGGGGGTATGAGGTGAGAGGGGGGAGTAAGAGGACAGGGGGGGCAGTATGAGGTGAGGGTGAGGTATACAGAGAGAGGAAGAAGTACGAGGGCAGAGGGGGTAAAATGACGAGAGGGGGGAATATGGGGAGAGAGGGTGGAGTATAGGAGAGAGAGGGGGGTGTGAGAAGAGAGGGGGGTATGAGGAGAGAGGGGGAGTATAAAGAGAGGGGGGGAGTATATGGAAAGAGGAGCGAGTGTGAAGACAGAGGGGGAGTATAAGGAGAGAGGGGGAGTATGAGGAGAGAGGGGGGAGTATGAGGAGAGAGGGGGAGAATGTGGAGAAAAGGGGAGTATAAGGGGAGAGGGGTTTTATGAGGAGAGAGGGGTAGTATGAGGAGACAGGAAGGAGTATGAGGAGATGGGGGAGTATGAGGACTGAGGGGGGTATGAGGAGAGAGGGGGAGTATGAGGAGAGGAGGGAATAATAGGAGAGGGGGAGTATGAGGAGAGAGGGGTATGAGGGGAGACAGGAAGTATGAAGAGAGGGGAGTATGAGGAGAAAAGGGGGATTATAAGGAGAGAGGGAGGAGTATGAAGAGATGGGGAGTATGAGGAGTGAGGGGGTATGAGGAGAGAGGGGGGAGTTTGAGGAGAGGAGGGAATATAAGAACAAGGGGGAGTATGAGGAGAGGCAGGAGTAAGAGGGGAGAGGGGAAGTATGAGGAGAGGGTACAGAATGAGGAAAGAGGGGGAAGTATGAGGAGAGAGGTGGGACTATGAGGAGAGAAGGGGGAGTATGTGGAGAGAGGGGCGAATATGAGGAGAGAGAGGGAATATAAGGAGAGAGGAGTGTGTATGAGGAGAGAGGAGGTAAGAGGAGAGGGGGAGAATGTAGAGAGAGGGGGGAGTATAAGGAGAGAGGGGGTGTATAAGGAGAGAGGGGGGAGAATGAGGAGACAGGGAAGAGTATGAGGAGATGGAGAAGTATGAGGAGTGAGGGGGTATGAGGAGAGAGAGGGGAATATGAGGAGAGGGATGAATATGAGGAAAAGGGGGAGTATGAGGAGAGGGGGAGTATGGAGGAGAGGAGGAGTATGAGGAGAGAACGGACTATGAGGACAGAGGAGGCAGTATGAGGAAAGACGTGGGAGTATGAGGAGAGAAAAGGGAGTATGTTGAGGGAAGGGCGAGTATGAGGAGAGAGGGGGAGTATAAGGCTCTTACTCTTACCAAAAACAAAATGCACCACATACATTCCCTTACTAGTTATCAACTCACCTTTCAAATTGATTTGTAGATTAAGAAGCATGCCAGTCACACAGCAGATATTCTTATACAGAATCTCTCTACTTCAGTGTTCTTAGCAAAACCAGACAATGGCACACTTCCCCTCTCAATTTACACATATATACATGTTAATAACAAATCAAATTGCTTCACACATTAATTCAAAACCAAACACACATTTCTATTGGTTTAACATTTGAACCCTTTCCAACTGACATAACTTTGAACCCTACCCCCAACAAATCATGCAAAAGTCAACTATCCACAGAGGTCAAAAGTTCAGCACACTGTAAAACACTCCTCCTCAACAAGTTTAGACTCTGCAAAAGATACTTACTTATAAGCATCAATAAAGAGAAAAGCTCTTGTTAGAACCAATCAACATCTAAACACATAAACTTGATAGAAATCTGTGATCATATTTTTTTAATTATTTTTTTCTTGCTTCGGTATGCGTACAGGACGACTTAGGAACCTCGCACCATACGTCGTACAGCCGCACTTGGTACTCGTATTAAAATGTTACCGTAAAAAAATAGCCCCATCACTTATTTTTATTATCCCCGGGGACCCCATCCCCCGGGGCTCAAATAAAACATTGGGGACTGAGGGGAGAGTTCCAATGCGCCCACGGTCCCAGCCGGCTTCCCACCTCCTTTGGGAGCCTGCATTCCTGTTCATCAGAGAGAGCAGCTTACATGCTGCTTCCTATAACAAAAACCAATATGCTTTCCTATTTGGAAGAGAGAGCACGTTAACCTGCTCTCTTTTCCAATTAGGAAAGCAGTTTGCTATGGTAGGGCGGGAACTGCGAGGCTCCCGCCTTACCATAACAAACTACATTGTCCCAGGGGTAGGCAACCCGGGACACTGCAGGAGCCGGTCCTGGGGGGTGGCAGTCCCCACGGCCACCACAAGGCTCCAGGAGGGAGGCCTTGTGGCCCCCTCCCAACATTTAAAAGCTCCGGGGGTGCTGGTCCCCAGGGCTGAGGGTCCATCACGGACACCCCTATTTTGAATTATAGAACTCCGGGGAGGTGGCGGTCCCCGGGCGTGTGGAGGAGCATGAGCCCCTCACACAGGTATTTTTTATTTTCTTAAAAAAACAAGCCCCGGGGATGGCAGTCCTCTGGGCATCGGGGGGCCATGAGCCCTCCCCGACATATGTAACATTTAAGATCTGGGGGTGGCGGTCCCCGGGGGCCCCTCTGGGCCCCCCATTATAAATAAATAGATTGTCCCCGGGATTTGGCCCCCCGGGGTCTAATTAATAATAAAGTGTGCTTTGTGTATTTTTTTTCTTTAAAAAATAAATGTAGGTCTTACACCTCTTTGTAGGACCCCAAGAGCAGGCCTAGGGGGTCAGAAATTCCTATGGCAAATAGCAAACTTTTCCTGACAATCTACACACTCAATCTACACACACATACATATAATTAACAAATCACATTACTTTCCATATTAACTCAAAAGCAAACACATATTTCTATTGCTTGAACATTTGAACCCTTTCCAAATGACATATCTTTCTACCCTACCCTCATTCTGTCTTCTGCCTGTTACCATAGAAACACTTCATGAAATACCTGAGAACACAGGTCAAAAGTTCATCATAGATTGTTGCAAATCAAAACAGCAAGTGTGTTTGGCTTGCCAATATACCAGCTAATCTTATGTAACGTTCTTTTCTATCAGTTTTTGTTAACCAATAAAAATCAGGCTTCCAAAAAACAGAAACATACACCCTAGTTTTCAGTGTGGAATGTTCTCAAACAACCAATCATTTCTTTTCTTTTTTCAAAACTGCATGTTATCCACCATTTTAGAAAAAATTACTTTTCAAACTGCCACTTCATTTAAGGACACCATTTGAGTGCATCCCAACCTCCCTTCAAGATGTTTAGAGTGTGAATTGTGGGACACAGCTAGATTTTCTTGAGCCAAAGGTATGCAGAACAGAAAGGAAATCACAAAGACCTAGGTTTGCCAAATGTAGACATTAAATGGATTGGACAGAGAGGGTTAAAATGGCACCAATTGATGCCATTGGTGAAATCCTTTTTACATCTCCAACACCCTGACCTCATAATTGTGCACTGTGGTGGCAATGACCTAGGCACTTTGACTGGGGTAGGTCTGGGAATGTTTATTTTTGAACTGATGTCACTTTTCCCCCAAATTACCTTTTGTCTAATCTAATATATGCCAAAGGCAGAAATGGAACTGGTCCAATCAATTTTGTCCGCAGATTAAGAACGCTAGGAAACATGTGAATAAATCAGTTTCTGCTTTTCTCCGAGACTATAGAGTGGGGTCCATTTACAACAACAATCTGCGTTACAATATGCATGGCATCTATAGGAGAGATGGTGTACATTTTACGGATGAGGGAAACAGAGTCTTCCTCTTGAACTTTAGACTCTGCATCGGAACTTACTTGTAGGTACTAAAATCTCCCAATAAACACGGGCTCTTTTTAGAGCCACCCAACATCTAAACACATAAACTTGATAAATATCTGAAAAATATTTTTATTTTTCTTTCTTAGGTACACATACAGACTTAGAAACCTCGCACCATATGTCGTACTATAATTTTACCGTAAAAAAAAAGCCCCTTTCACTAATTTGTATTATCCCGGGGACACCATCCCCGGAGCTCAAATAAAATGTTGGGGACCGTGGTGGGAGCCCCAATGCCCAAACAGTCCCAGCTGGCTCCCCGCATCCTGCGGAAGCCGGCATTACTTTTCGTCAGGGAGAGAAGCTTACATGCTGCTTCCCCTGAGAAAAAGCAATCTGCTTTCCAATTTTCCAAATAGGAAAGCAGTTTGCTATGGGAGGGCGGGAGCAGCGAGGTTCCCGCCCTACCATAGCAAACTACAGTGTCCCGGGGGTAGACACCCCAGGACACTGTAGGAGCTGGCCCCGGGGGTGGCGGTCTTCAGGGCTACCACAAGGCTCCAGGAGGGGGCAGAGCGGCCCCCTCACAACATTTAAAAGCCCCGGGGGTGGTGGTCCCCGGGGCTGGGGGTCTTTCACGCACCCCCCTATTTTCAATATTAGAGCCCCAGGGAGGTGGCGGTCCCCGGGGCGTGTTGGGGGGCTTGAGGCCCCCCCATTATAAATAAATAAGACAATGCCCCCGGAATTTGGCCCCCCGGGGGCTAATTAACAATAAAGCAGGCTTAGATTTTTATTTTTTTTCACACGGTACGAGCACCCTACGAGTATCCTGCCATTTAAAAAAAAATATTAATAATTTTGGGGAGATTTAGGGGTCCATGTGGGACCCCTGAGCAGGCCTAGGGGTCAGGGTGCTTCTACCCTGCCCCCTTTTCGCCTTTTGCTCACTTTTTTTTCAATTTACTTGTGCCTCGGTTCTAACGAGGCACAAGATGGCTGCCAACACTTCCTGGTTTGGAGTGTTGACAGACAGTTTACAACCAATTAGCATGCAGCTCGTGTTCGTAATGGTACGTGTAAAGGCCTCGAACAGTACGCGTACGGTACAACTTTGGATATATATCTATGATTTTACTTTTGATTTTTGCAGGAACTACTGAACTGATTTACACCATTTAACAAAAAGCACAATCTACGGACCAAACTCTACCTTTTTGTCAAATTTGGTGGAATTCCGTTCAGCAGTTTGGGCTGTAGCCGTATCTAATGGTCCCTATAGAAAATTACATGGTCCCTGCTTCACGAATCTTCCTCAGTGGAACTGAGCAGGCCATCTTCTTGGAGAATTTTACGAAGATTCATCATCAAAAACAAACTATCCATATTTAAAAAATAGACAGATCTCGGATGATATTAAAACAAGTTAAAAATAAATACATAAAATACCAAATTGATGTTAAAGTGCCTTCAGATACTAGAAGCAGTATCATTACATCTAACAGCTGTAAGAGGGAGCAGGAGCATAAATGTAGTGGCCAGTTGGGTGGGCTGTTGTTTCAGTAGGGGCCTAGTGATCACTGATTTTTTTGCATTATATCTTTATTCTATTGTGAAGTTAAAATGTTTCATAGTTTACTATATTTTCTCCATGTTTTTTAATACATTTGAAATATTGATTGAATTCACTATGTGGCCTAGTCTGCCAATTGGCTTTCCAGCCAGCAGGCCCAGTATTAGTCATGGGTGCATGAAACAACTATGTCTGTAGTGTTTACAGCATTTAGGCCATGGATGAATTTGGACTGAAATACAAAATGTGCTTTTTTATGGAATTTCATGTTTTTTTTCATGCAAACAGTATATAGGACTAGTTGGGGTAATGCATGCCTTTGAAGGATGTATGTTGTTGCAAACCTTGTTTTTTTTAGCCCAATAATTTTTGTTTATGGGATTGCTGAATTAGTGATATTTTCAATCTTTTGCCATGCCTCCTTTCCTCCATTTGCCTTTGTTCCAGATGCCATGTGGCCACTGGACAGGGGCCATTTTGTCTAGTCAGTGGCATGTCCCTAGGCCTTCATGTGCTGTTTGGTTAACAGGTCTCCTGCCTCTTGTTGTTGTGACTTATGAGTGACTATGTGGCTGATGGCCATTTTGTGTAGGTAGCTGGTGTGCTTTTGCCATAGGCCTGCTTGCTTTCTTTGTCCCAGAACTCTAGCGTCTTGTTATTGTAACCATGTGGCTAGCAGCCATTTTGTGTAGGCAGTTAATGTACTGCTTTTGCCATAGGCCTGCATGCGTTCATTGTTTTCTCGGCCTTCTGCTGCTTGTTGTGAGTGTGTGACCATGCGGCTGGCGGCCATTATGAGTATGCATCCAGTGTGCTTATGACATAGGCCTGCATGTCTTCTTTATTGTGGCCATGCCTTCTTGCTGGTTATTGTGAGTGACGTCACATGCTGCACATAAAGCAAACAGATTTATCTGTATGTTGTTGTTTTTGTTCTCTCTTATTCTTCCTGAGTGGTCAGTCAGTCACCGTGAAAGTATATATTGGTATGTTTTCCGTTTTTCTAATAATTAGATACACACTGTATTTAATACATTTGAAATATTGATTGGATTCACTATGTGGCCTAGTCTGCCAATTGGCTTTCCAGCCAGCAAGTCCAGTGCTAGTCATGGGTGCATGAAACAACTGTGTCTGTACTGTTTACAGCATTTAGGCCATGGATGGATTTGGATTGAAATACAAAATTTGATTTTTTATGGTATTTCATTTTTTTTCATGCAAACAGTGTATAGGACTAGGTGGGGTAATGTGTGCCTTTGAAGGATGTGTGTTGTAAACATTTTTTTCTTTTAGCCGAATAATTTTTGTTTATGGCATTGCTGAATTAATGAGGTTTTCTCTTTTTTACCGTGCCTCCTCTGTCTGGCCAGTGTGTGTGTGTCTGTGTTTGCCATAGGCCACCATTTACCTTTGTTCCAGATGCCATGTGGCCACTGACCAGGGGCCCTTTTATATAGTCAGTGGACTGACCCTAGGCCTGCATGTGCTGTTTGGTTTACAGGCCTTCTGCCTCTTGTTGTTGTGACTTGTGAGTGACCATGTGGCTGGTGGCCATTTTGTGTAGGCAGCCAGTGTGCTTTGCCATAGGCCAGCATGCATTCTTTGTCTGAGACCCTCCAGCTTTTTGTTGTTGTGACCATGTGTCTGGTGGCCATTTTGTGTAGGTAGTCACTGTACTGCTTTTGCCTTAAGCGTGCATGTGTTCTTTGTTTTCTCAGCCTTCTGCATCCTGTTGTGAGTGTGTGACAATGTGGCTGATGGCCATTATGTGTATGCATCCAGTGTGATGTTGACATAGGCCTGCGTGTCTTCTTTGTTTTGGCCATGCTTTCTTGCTGGTTGTTAGTGTGAGTGACGTCAAATGCTGCACAATAAGCAAACAGTTTCATCTGTATGTTGTTGTTTTTGCTCTCTCTTATTCTTCCCCAGTGGTCAGTCAGTCACCATGAAAGTATTTGTTGGTATGTTTTTCCATTTTACAAATAATTAGATACACACTGTATTGTTAATTACGGGAGTAACAACAGTGACCAGTGACCACACTAAATTATATTGTTTTTGATTCTACTATAATTTAACAGCAACAATGCCACGTTTCACTGATGTCCTTCTTGCTTCTTTTCTTTTAGGTGTACAAAAAGACAACAAGAGACAACAAAAAGTCACCCACAGTACTGCCAGAAAGAAGGCCTCTGCACAGTGTGACGCTTGAGTGACACAAACATCAGACATCTCTTCAATTTGTGAAGGTAAGTGCTACTGCTAACTGACAGCTTCAAAATGGCCCCAAGGAAAGGTGCTAAAACTGCTACCAAGAAAGTGGTCAGTGAGAAGAAGAAGGAGCTTACCACCACCACTGGTATGTCACCTCAGATGTTTTTGGGAAAACATAAAACTGTGCCTGCCGCACCGGCCTCTAGGGACCAAGCTGGGAGCAGCACCCCCAACTCAGTGTATCCACCCCAATCTAGGCCCAAGCCTGTCTGTCACAGTGGTAGCCAGTTTAATCTTGGCAACGCCGACAAGCAGTGATGTTGACATTGACTTATCTCTATTTCGAAGTAGTACTCTATCGTTGCAGGAAACTCAGAGAAATGGATAACAAAAAGAATAACAGCCCAACTGCCAATAGTAATTCCTCCCGAAGTAAGAGCAGTTCAAGAGATTGAGCTTCATGTTGAAGAAATAGAGCAATCTGATTCAGAAGATCCATTGTCTTCAAGATCTCCAGCTAGAAAAAGGAGGGCTAGTGGTGCATCATCTTCTTCTTCAAGTCCCCCTTCTGATGATCTAGACACCACTTGGATCCCGCCTCAGTATGAGAGACACACCACGAGATGACTCAGATGAGGCTAGAGAAAAGGAAGGTTCCAGGAAGCCTCAGAGTTATGGAGGCAGATGTAGAAGAGGAGGATGACAGCGATCCAGTCATCATGGATGTGGAGACTGACGTTAACCCATCTCAACTTCGCGGGGGAGATATGGCAGTAGCACCACAGATCAAACCATCATCAGCTGCCATATTTGCAAAGTCCCGGCAGCGACCTACATCCACAACCACCTCAGAAGAAGTAGGCACTGCAGAGAGTCATACATCAAAATGCCCACCTACCGCCAGTGCATCTGACATTGGCAGTGACACAGTCAGAAAAAGGAGCTCTCCAGTTTAGGACTCCTTTTTGGTTAGCCAGAAGGAGGCGAACATTGCCATATGCTCCCTTTACGGAGCAAGTGGTAGTCGGGGTTAGCTTGGTACAAACTATAGTACTGGGGCTGAATAACACATTTGAAAAAGCACCATACGATCCTTTGAGAGGTGCACCTTAGTGCCCAAAAAGCTGCAAGTATTGTTGGTGAAGAGGGCGAAAGCTGGCTGAGTAGGGAATCTGAATCTGACGCGATCATGTGGAAGTTGAAAAAGAGGAAGACATCTTCATTATGCAAAGCAGCCCTCTCCCCAGCAGTGCAATAGTATCACCCACATCAGCAATATCGCAATGGCACAAGACCCAGGTCGAGACACCAGAGGACAATGACTGCCCTGCTGAAAAGCACATAGAGCCTACCATCGCCTGCTATCAAGAAGTCACCTACATCAGTGGCATCAGGGAAGAAAAACATTCAGGCTACTATTCCTGCCATATTTAGGTCAGAGGAGCAGTATGTTAGTACAACTTCATGTTGTACTAACAGCACGTTAGTACAACATGAAGTTGGCTAAAATGTTAGCCCTGGACTTCCTTCCTTTTTTTTTGTTAAATGTTCGGTTTACTTGGATTTTTGGCAGCCAGTCCTATTTTGCCAGAGTTCCAGTTCCAGCGCTACATCATGATGTGCTTGAATTGCTTGGACATGCTTTGCAGCAGAGTGTTGTTCTCAGTGCTGTCCACACTAACCACCTGACAACAGACATATGGACCAGTTGCCAAGTGACTGATTACATGTGCATCACTGCACAATGGATCTCTTTTGTGGAGGCTAGAGCTATACCGTTGTTGCACATGCAGGAGGAACAGCTAAAGGACATGTCTGTAATGTACATGGGGTGTGGAGGAAAAAAAGGATGTGTATGACTTGGAGGGGAGCTTAATCCTTCGCTTGTCAGCTAATACAAGGGTGCAAAGAGACATTGTGTCCACCAAGCATTACATCTGTGCCACAATCCTTGATCCATGCTAGAAACAATTACTGTATACTTTCATTCCATTTTCGACATGGATAGCTGAGCAAGGCAGTGAGCGAGGAAAAGAACGGCAGGGGATTAGAGGCCCACTGCTCCAGGGCACAAGTCCAATGGGGCAGCCTTCAAGTTCAGAGCTTGAGGGCAGTGCTGTTGGCTCACAGTAGCCGAAACCAACAACAAGAACACCAACAACAATGACAAGACTGGAGCATCAGCCCCTAAATCTGCAACTGAGTGGTTTCTACTGGCAGGGCTTAAGTCCAGTGCAGAGGCGAAGGCAAAAGAAGTCAAGCAAAGTGGAGCACCAGCAATGAACATTGAGCGAATGGCCTGTGCTCACCAGTCTGGCAGTAAACTATCTGGCTTGCCCTGTAGCCACTGTCTCGGCTCAGCGAGTTTTCAGTGCTGCTGGTGTTGTCACAGTGAAAAGGATCAGTCTCTTGCCCCAAAATGTAGGGAGATTAACCATGTTCAAAATGAATCAGCACTTTATACCACCGGATTACACCATACCTGAGGTACCACTGGAGGAAGATGATGGAGACTCAGGTCATGGAAGTAGTGTGTTAGATGACCTACATCTGGGCGAACCACCAAAGTTTGATGTGGAGCTCTACTTCCCTGACTATTAGGCTTTCTTTGACGCCCCAAAAAAAAGATATAGCTAGGCAACATTATTTTCTTTATTATGTTTGTTTTTTTGGTTGACCAATTAATCACCACCGTCTTACTCTTAGGCACAATTTACTGCCAGATGAGAGTTGTAACTGTGTGTAGTGAAGAAGTCCCGACCGACTCACCCGCAAAAGCCATTTCCCTACAGCCAGACATTGGACGGAGAATACAAATGTGTGCCTGCCTTCAACCCTGAGCCGAGGCCCATGACTATTCTTTCTTAACGTAGAGGGACTGGCCCTCATGTGACATCATTATAATTTGATTTACACTGGTAATTCTCTGCTTCATGAACAAATGGAGGATCTACATTCTACAATGTACGACCAATCGATCACAGTGAGCACACCGAAAGAACAGGTAAATGCTGGCATGCATCGCATGCTGAGTGATTGTTGTTTGATGTGAACTTGTTGTGATATGTCAGCATCATGTGTGTGGTGATTGAGAAGAGATGATTCATGTGGAGGCAGGCAGGGTGAGACTGGCTGTTTGTTTGGTATGCATAATGTGTTAGTGATGATTGAGATTTGAAATTCACAATGTAGGTGGCCTAAGTACCAATGGCTGATCAATAATTTTCAGCTGAAGATGATTTTTTTTCTTCCCCTTTGAGAGATATGATAACGAGATTCATTCACCGGGTCCACTTCACACAGTCCACACTGCTTTGTTTTTATTGATTTATGCTTTATTCTCCCAAAAGACTCAGACCTGAACAGTCCCTTAGATAATGCAAAGTTTGCACACACGAATTCATCTACACAAAAGTGACTCAATCTTTCCCTTCTTCTTGTTCAACATCAACATTGTACTACTGCAGACCGATCTATTGCATTTTGAGTCGGGACTCTGGACACTGTTTGTACAGAGTTAGACATCATACTGGGGTCAGACTCAGGAGAATCAGAGATGACAGAATGACTCAGGGCGTGGGCGTGAGTGTGACTACTTCGAGAACTGCCACCAGAAGAAGATGGAAGTTTTAAAATTCACTTAAACCAACCGATTTTGACGATGATGATGACTTTGAAGTGGCCTGAAGTTAAACAACACCACACCTACACAAGTCTGTATTGTGGTGGTGGTGAGTGGTATGACTGACAGCGGTGTATTGATTTTTTACTTGATTGGGAAAATGCTATGTTGCTGGGTGTATGTGGGCTCAGTGCTATCTGGCTCAAATTCAAAGCTAAGTGGTGGTTGTGTGGGAGGCCTGTTGGTGAGGTAACTGCCGGAAACAGACATTTAGCCATGCTTCAACTATCTTCTTGTTGTACTCCTTATGCAGTTTAACTTTTCTCCTTAATTCGTCAATATCATTTTTACTTTTCAATCTGCAGGCCCTTTACCCTGCGCCGTATTTGAAAATCAATGTAACATACTCACACTTAACTTACTGAACCAAATCCGCCAGGCACCCAAGATTGACAGACAGTCCTAGAGGAATGCAGACACAACTCCCAATTAGGCATTACAATATCATTTTTTCTCTTTAATCATTAGAACTGTGTGTGTTGTTTATGTTTGTTTACTTGACTCTTACGGATATTTTAACTTGAATTTCTCTGGATGGAGATGAACAATTTAATTTGGTTTACCTGTACTGGTACTCATCATCATGCATGCTTTTCCTTTTCCTCCCATAACAGATTTATGATGGTTGGCTGCCAAGATGAATGATTGTCCTTGTGTACTGTTTGTCTTTGTCAAACCTTTTCCTCAGATCCCCCTTCCCATCCATTCATCGAACCCTAACCCTTTTCCCCCCGGCTGTGTAAGTTATTGAGGTGTGACTAAATTAAATTTACACCATTAATTAATCACATACTTTGTGGCGCAGATGTGGTGAAAGCAACATCAACTCAAGGTAGGGGGAGAATTTTCTTCTGCTCCAAGTATAGCCTGCACTGGCAATATTATATATATTAGATTTCCCACTCATTCACAGTGTTCAACATTATCATTTTTTTCAGAGGAATATAATTCATGATTGCCAGCATCATCATCCTTCCAGCACTAAAGGTTACGCTAGTATACTTCATAGCTCGAGTCGACTTCAGTTTGTAACTTTTACTAGCTCACCATTCTAATTATTTTTTTTTTTACTTTAGCATTGCTTATCATGTTTTCTCATTTGGCAGTCTTCTTCCTGTGTACTACTAGTCATACTCTAATCTATATATTATGGAAATTCACCCCCCCCACTCCCTCCGAGTCCTTAGGGATTAATATAGTTGTAGACTGCAGAAACTAGGAGGAGAGAGTAGTAGGACAAGTGAGGGTACCGCATAACTATCTGTTGGTGTGTTACACTATCAGCAGATTTTAAAACCTGGCTGTGGGCCTATGGCAAAGGAAATAGTACAAAGTAAAAGAGTAACTATAAACTAGAAAACCCACAACACCTGCCCCCCCTCGCTGATCCTAACCAATGTCCAGAGTAAAGAAAGTCCAAATAATTGTACAAATGTCCATGAATAAAAATCAAGATTTCTCCATCTCGCACATTCCCACCCTCTCCCAAAAAATCCCACCCACCAAGCAAAAGACTAAAACGTTGCAAACAAGAGAGGCCTAGCGGTAGGCTAAGAGCTTCCT
This sequence comes from Lissotriton vulgaris, assembly GCF_964263255.1. Lineage (NCBI taxonomy): Eukaryota > Metazoa > Chordata > Amphibia > Caudata > Salamandridae > Lissotriton > Lissotriton vulgaris. The sequence goes on along the minus strand of NC_141685.1, from coordinate 824,103,019 downwards.
CTCCAGCCTGTCGAAACGCTCCTTCATCCTGGCTTCCAGGTGTGCCATCCTCTGGAACATGCAGCACTGAAAGGCACTACAGAGTCTATAGGGGGGAGCAGTAGTGGTTAAATGGCAGCGGGCCTGACCACTGTGCCATACTACCGGAGACCCTGGAGCCTGGTAGGGGCCTGGAGCATTGGAGGCTGCAGCTGCTGCTGCCTCCTCCTCCTCCTGATGGCCTCCAGCTTCCTATGCCAGGTCTTGGCTGCTACCGCCTGCCTGTTGGGTTGTGATGGTGGATTGGCAGGAGTACCTATATCAAGAAAGAAAAAAGATACATTGTAACCAATACTCTTAGCAAAACAGTAACATATACAATTATAAAGTGGCACAGACAGTAGCCCTAGCAGTATATAACATTTGCTTGTAATCTCGATTCCTCTGTCGATTCGATTTTGATGTGATTAGAGTTTCAGGCATTAAGCTCTATGGAGTATACAAGTATTCTTCTTCTCTCTCTTGTTTGGATAAATTTATGTAGGCATGCCAGCTCAGCTTGTGCCCTAGACAGATATACTTGTGTCACGTTACTTTGCTGCTGTCTGCAAGTGGGGCTGCTGTACTACATAATTATCTCTTTTCCTATCATGGCTATGCTCTATTAAATCAAATGCTCAATGTCACTTTCACCCTGGCTGCAAAGCAGATGAATAGTTACTAATATATGAATGATATATGGCATGACGTGAGGTACTACTATTGTAACCATGCAGCTGATAGGCCACCCATGGCTGACAATTTTGAAATACCATGGGTATGGAGTGGGCCTCGGAGGGAGGCAATTGATGATGATGGGTGGGTAGGGGTACTTAATAAATGTTGTGCTTAAGAACTACTGTGAAGCAAGGGAGTAGTCTGAAATACAACCTCACTCAAACCTTTTAATCAAAAACCTTGTTAAAAAAACATTCCTTATTTACTCTTCTACCCGGGGATTTTTCCATTAATCATTGCATTTTTCTTCTAGCATTATTTTTATTCTTAAATGTGGCTTTGCTACCCAGTCACCATTTAAGTTTTACATTCTCTTCATCCAGTCTTCATCTATGAATAGTACCATCTATCCATCCAAACATGGCTATCATTCTCACCAAACCTTTTACCAACATAGATTTGTCATTTTAACCACCCATCATCCTTGCTTTGACCCATCAAACTGCCTAGAGGATTACTTTTACCCATACACTTTCATCCACCTAGGCAGTCATCATTTCTTTCACTTTTCTCCCATCCTTCACCTACCCATGCATGCATTTTATCATCCACCTATATGTATCCTTTCACTAACCCTGGTGCAGTACAATGCTACGCTTGTGGAGTGTGCGTAGTTTGCGGTACTACGCACTACACAAATTGCACGTAGCACCGTGCAAAAATGCGTAGCGGGCATTTATTGCTTGCTCGCAAAATCAACATCCCGGCGAGACTTTTTCCTCGTTCGCGATCAGCAACAGCAAGCGTGGAAAATAAACCTCCGAGCGAGGTTCTCAATACGTGGAGGTCAGGTTTCTTATTGCGAGTGGTCGCGCATGCTTGCGACCGCTCGCGATGAGAAACTACCAGTCGGTGTTGAGAAGCTGCCGCTCGAGTACAAATCTACTAGAGCGGCAGAAAACGACCGCTTGCACTGTGCAAGATGCCGTTTGCAATGATTGCACAGTGCGGACAAGCAACCGGCACTCTGCAATCAGTACAAACAGCATATCCCTACCACACTACGCAGTTGGAGTAGCTACGCATAGCGTGCATAGTGCGAAATGCACTTTGCGTAGCTACGCAGAGCACTACTATGCAAACTACGCCCAGTGTTACCTTTCACCCACACATCCTTCTCTGGTAGTCATATTACATTTCACCCATCCTTCCTCCTTCCATCCTTCTTCCCCATTTCCATCATCCCATCAAGGTCTGGCTCTTCTTCATGAAAATTCTCTGCTGACGTGAAGATAAAAGAGACCATTAGTTACTCAACTCCTGCTGTATATGCTAATGCTAAGTAAAGATGGGTGTGTTCAACTGTTCACAACTTAGTCTCATTCTCAACAGAACAATGTACATCCATGCAGAAAGTATATAAATTGTCACTAAGGAAGCAATATGACTTACTACCACCCGCCACTACCTCTGCTCACCCCCTGCAGCTGCCGCATACGCTCCCTGGATGGCGCCGCCGTCCCTGCTCTCCCCGGTGGTCCACTGGTGGTCGGTGTGGCTAGAAAAAAACATTACACATTTTTTAGAGGCCATAAGTACTTCCCCCCATTTATTTTTTACAGTAGCAAAATTGAAAATACATACACCACACACAACACTAGCGATTCGGGTAAAGACCGTATGTCCTATTGAAAATAATAGAATATCTGGTTGGGCATTTTGTTAGTGACAATTTTTGAAAAACCTCTCAAGAAGACAACCTGTAAAGTACTGAACTGAGTGGCTAGAGATAATGATGAATCTGAGTTTTTGAAAGATATAGGAGTGGCCAACAATTGGACACACGGTCTTCTTGGTTGGCAAATGTATGGTGCCGCCCTTCACCTCCTCATACTTCCTTCCAGCCATGGTGCACGGTCATCAGTTCACCATTAACTTCTGCTATTAATTCTAGGCCGAAATAAGAAGATATAACTTTGGGGTGTCCAACATGACCATGACCACTCTCTCGTTTTACTGTTTGAGCATGATAAATTAAAATAAAGTTTTCTCATTTCAACAAACATGCGTAGAATACCTTACTTGGGCATGCAATCTGCACAGCAGAGTAGTAGTACTAGTAGAGTAGAAAGGGCCAATGGGTTCCCTGAGTCTTACAGTACCACCACTAGACAGTCCACAAAATATATATGGGGAGAGAATAAGCAGACTGAAAAACCAGAAGAATGGAAGCTACAGACAAACATACAGTGGCAGTTTGAGGTAAAATACAGACACTAGAAATATAAAATAACTTAGTAAATAGGATAATGCAGGGCTAACAAGATTATGAATATTAACAACAGGAGGAGTTAGTGGGCCAGCAGAGCTATCAGCCGAGGAGCGTTCTTCCTGGGAGGCACCTCCAGCTCCCTTGACCGCCTGCGATGACCTCTTGCTCTTGCTCCTTAATTGGTGGTAAATAAATAATCTCTCCAAAAAGATATTTGGACAGGAAACGGCAATTGCAATAACATTTATCTTCCCTAAATCATATTGACTAGTAAAAGACTAGTATCGCACACCATCCTATCTATTTCACATTTCCTAAACCTACCTCGCCCTCCTATTTCAAAGATTTTGGAACAAATTGCAATGAATGATATTTGCTTCTAAGTTCCGATCTCATTTGCAATCATTCTCAACCCCCTCTCATGGGCCAATTCACCAAGTCTGCATTTTGCCTTTAAATGCACAGATGGACACATGCATACACCAAATTGGTTGGTTGTTTATCACTGTACGAGCTACAAAAAGGTTCTAAGAACTGAAGTGAGAGGATACGGGTGGCTAAATTACTAATACTAACTCACTTCCACTATCTTAGTGACAGGACAAAGGAAAGAAATCTCTCTCTGGTCTGCATTACTTATGTTTTTATATAATCTGCTCACGCAAGGGCAAAGTTGCAAACAAGTATGATTAGGTAGTGACAAGCACATGTCTAGAAGAATAACGATCACATAATATAAGATTTGTGTGGGGGTTCTCTGATCAAAGCGCCAGGATGCCCTCTGGGTGACAGGTCTGCGCTCTATAAGTATGCTAAATAAATAAATAAATAAATTTGTAAATGGAACTACCTGCATATGAGCAGCATGCGTACTATGTTGGAAAAATATATTAGCAATTACATAGAACACACAAGTGATAATAATGTTAATAATTAGCTACTCACTAAGCCCCATGACCTCAACCGCTAGCAGGTACAGCAGGTCCTGCTCTCGGTACAGGATGTCGGCCAACGGTGCATCAGCTATTTGTGGGTGTGCAAGACCTCAGTGTAGCGATACACTGCCTGGCACACCCTCGACCAACACTGCCGGACACAGGCCTGCTGCCAGAGTGGAAGGGAGGAAGCGCTGCACAAAGAAAGCAGCGCTGCCACCTCCACCTCTGAAAACAAGGCCCGGGCTGCACCCCTTCTGGACTCCACCTTCTGCAAGGAAGGCAGCTCTTCTTTGCCGCCTTTTTAGTGGCACAGGTCTCTGCCATGATGCTGGGGTGGGTCGAATATTTAAATGTAAAAATTATACAAAAATTGAGGGAGACGAAGGAAGGAAGTAAAAGAAATTAGGAAGGAAGTAGAGAGAAAAACAGTACAAAACTCACTTAAAAAGGCACAAAAAGTAGTAAAAAAATCCAAAATATACACTAAAGAAGACAGAGGGAAAGACAATAAATAAAAAAGATCAGCAAAAAGTTTTGGTAAAGAAGGATTGAAAGATTTAGGGAGGATTCAAAAAGTAGGCCCAGCACCATAACAGAGAGGAAAATAAAATGGCTGTACCCATTCCCGACCCCGTGGTGCAGCTCACGTGATATTTCACCCCGATCACGCAACCACCATTGCCGTACAGCAAAACATCACACAAACGGGTGGGACAAGCTACTCGCCCTCTTGCGGAACTCCGCGTAGCGCGGCAGAGTTTTTTTACTTTGATATTGATTCCTAGGAGCCAACTCTCTTGGAATAGTATTAGTTCAACTTTGTTTTCTAGATCACACAAGATGTACATGGGTACGTCCCCCTTTGGGGGTCCAAATTTGTGATCCCAAACCGCCGGCTTCCAGTATTTGATTAAATTGATTATGGGAAGGCTTTGAGTGGGCCATGTTTCTTGAAAGCTCAAGAGGTCATGGCCTATTAGAAAAGCAAATAGATCAGAAGAATGATTTTTCGGTTAGAGACAATTGATGTTCCAGGAGCACAGAACAGGGAAGGACTACATCAGGCATTTGGTAGAAGATTGGATGTTTGATTGAGTACTGCTAATGTCCTGTTTACACAGAACTGGAAAGGGCATTGCCAAGTGTCTGGGGATTGGATTATCGTTTCAGGTTAAGTGATTTAAGGACAGAGCTGCAGGAAGTCAATTCCAGTTGGACACTGAGAATATAGTGATCCGAGGTCTACCATTGGTGACCGTGCAGCCTTGAACACTCTTTAAAATTGAACATAGCTCTAATATGAATTGAGATTTAGCCAACACTGTAGGGTAACCAGTCTCTAAGCGCAGGCGGATTTTGATGCCTATGCATTAAAAATGTCTGAACTGGATTGAAGAATTTGAAACCAGGTGGGAGAGTTGAACGTTACCAAAGTGACTTCTGAGGGTTGTGGACCTCTGGGGTGGGGGGAATTTAATGGACTTTATGTCGCGTGATTCCAGAGCACCAAACCAAGGAGTTGGTTTTAATAGTCTTAAAACTCTGGTGTAGAATGTCATGACGGCCTTGCAAGTGATACTCCGGGAGGAACAATAAGTTGACGTTTGCAGAATTAGGGAGTCCTTCCTGCAGCTGATTGTATGCCCTGGATGAGTCCTCGCCTGCCAGAAGTGGCCTTGATATGATTCCTGGGCTGTGCATATTTAGCCTCTGGACAGGTGGGGGTCTGTAACGACCGGATTTTCGGACCAGATAGAATCAGACTAGAACACCACTAACCCACCCGAAACGTAACCACCTCCCTCCTCAGGACCTACTTACAAAAGGCACCTGTGTACCTACCTAAGGATGGGGAATTAGCAATATACAAGCTTAGATCTTCTACAACACCACACTCATACCTTATAGTCTCGCGGCCACAGGGGCCCAGACTAGACTACCCTGAGGCAGTTCCGATTATCTACCATTACACACTGATAACCATCAGTGCTCACGCAAGCCACAATCGGTTGTATTGCGACTTATATAGCGCAGTATCACCCAAAGGCATCAAGGAGCTTGCCTTGGGAACCCGTCCTGGCTTTTTCCCTGTGAGATAACCTATCAATCAATCAAAGACATTTGTAGAGCGCACTACTTACCCGGAGGGTCTCAAGGCGCTTGGGGGGGGGTGCTGCTACTGCTCGAACAGCCAGGTCTTGAGCTTCTTCCTGAAGGAGAGGTGGTCTTGGGTCAGGCGCAGGTCGGGAGGGAGGGAGTTCCAGGTCTTGGCGGCCAGGTAGGAGAAGGACCTTCCTCCTGTTGTCGCTCTTCGGATGCGGGGGACGACGGCGAGGGCGTGGTTGGTCGATCGGAGGTGGCGTTTGGGAGCGTAGAAGTTGAGGCGGTTGTTGAGGTAGCTCGGGCCTTGGTCGTGTAGGGCTTTGTGTGCGTGGGTGAGGAGACGGAAGGTGATTCTCTTGTTGACGGGGAGCCAGTGCAGGTCTCTCAGATGTCCGGAGATGTGGCTGCGTCGGGGGATGTCGAGGATGAGTCTGGCTGAGGCGTTCTGTATCCGCTGGAGTCTCTTCTGGAGCTTGGCGGTGGTTCCGGCGTAGAGGGCGTTGCCGTAGTCCAGACGGCTGGTGACGAGGGCCTGGGTGACCGTCTTCCTGGTCTCGGTGGGGATCCACCGGAAGACCTTCCGTAGCATGCGCAGGATGTTAAAACAGGACGCGGAGACGGCGTTGACTTGTCTGGTCATGGAGAGGGAGGAGTCCAGGATGAAGCCCAGGTTGCGTGCGTGGTCTGTCGGTTTGGGTGCGGTGCCCAGGGCGGGGGGCCACCAGGAGTCGTCCCAGGTGGAGGGCAAAGAGCCCAGGATGAGGACTTCCGTCTTGTCTGAGTTCAGTTTCAGGCGGCTGGTCGTCATCCACTCGGCTACGTCTTTCATCCCTTCGTGAAGGTTGGCTCTGGCGACGGCGGGGTCGTTGGTCAGGGAGAGGATCAGCTGGGTGTCGTCAGCGTAGGAGATGATGTTGAGGTTGTGTTGGCGTGCGATGGGAGCGAGGGGGCTCATGTAGACGTTGAAGAGGGTGGGGCTCAGCGAGGATCCTTGAGGGACGCCGCAGATGACTTCGGTGGCCTCTGACTTGTACGGTGGTAGACGGACTCTCTGTGTTCTTCCGTCGAGGAAGGAGATGATCCATTCCAGTGCCTTCTCCTGTATTCCGACGTTGCTGAGGCGCTGCACTAGGGTACGGTGGCAGACAGTGTCGAATGCCGCGGAGAGGTCTAGGAGGATGAGGGCTGCTGTTTCTCCGTTGTCCATCAGGCTTGGATGTCATCGGTGGCAGCGATGAGGGCGGTCTCGGTGCTGTGGTTGGCTCGGAAGCCAGACTGTGAGGGGTCGAGGGATCCATTCGTCTCGAGGAGGGCGGCCAGCTGTTTGTTGACGGTCTTCTCGATGACTTTGGCTGGAAACGGGAGGAGCGAGATGGGGCAGTAATTCTTGAGTTCGATGGGGTCCGCTGTAGGTTTCTTGAGTAGGGCGCTGAGTTCGGCGTGTTTCCAGCTCTCCGGGAAGGTGGCGGTGTCGAAGGATGTGTTGATGATGTCCCGCAGGTAGGGTGCGATGACAGCGTCGGCTTTGTTGAAGACGTGGTGAGGGCAGGGGTCGGTTGGATATCCGGAGTGGATGGAGTTCATCATGCGGACGGTGTCTTCGGTGCTGATCGGAGTCCAGACGCAGAGGGTGGTGGTGGGGGGCGGTGGTTCGGTCGTGGCGTGCGTCGGTTGAGTGCTGAAGCTGTTGTGTATGTCCGCGATCTTGTTGTGGAAGTAGGAGGCGAGGGAGTTGCAGAGGTCTTGCGATGGGGTGATGTCGTTGTTTCAGGCGTTGGGGTTGGAGAGCTCTTTCACGATGTTGAAGAGTTCCTTGCAGTTGTGTGCGTTGTTGTCCAGCCGGTCCTTGAATGCAGTTTTCTTGGTGGCGCAGATCAGTTGGTGGTGCTTCCGGGTGGCAAGCTTGAGGGCGGTCATGTTGTCCGGTGTTGGTTCCCTTCTCCAGGCTTTCTCGAGGGCTCGGCAGTTCTTCTTGGAGCTCTTGAGTTCGTCGGTGAACCATGGGGCCTTCTTGCTGCCGGGTCTGCTGGGCGGGGTCCTGAGTGGGGCGAGTTCGTCCGCGCAGTTGCTGATCCACTTCGTGAGGTTGTCAGCGGCCTGGCTGGGGTTCGCTGAGCTGGCGGGAGGGTGCTGGCTCAGGGAAGCGGCGAGCTGGTCGGCTGTGATCTTGTTCCAGCTTCTTCGAGCAACCTGTTGCTGGTGGTGGTGGATCGTCGTTCTTTTGAAGGTGAAGTGGACGCAGCTGTGGTCCGTCCAGTGGAGTCTGGTGGCATGGCTGAAGGCGATGTCTTTGCTGGATGAGAAGACGGCGTCGAGTGTGTGTCCGGCCCGGTGGGTGGGGGTGGACACCAGCTGCTTGAGACCGAGGTTGGCGAGGTTGTCGAGCAGGGTGATGGTGTTGCGGTCGTTGTTGTTCTCCAGGTGGAAGTTGATGTCTCCCAGGAGGATGTAGTCAGCGGAGGGGAGGGCATGCGGGCTGATGAAGTTGGCGATGTCCTCGCTGAATTGAGTGCGTGGTCCCGGGGGTCGGTAGATCAGGGTGCCTCTGAGGGTGGTTTTGGGGTCCGTGTGGATCTGAAAGTGCAGGTGTTCGGCGGTTGTCAGGGTGTCGTCGGTGTTGGTCGTGATGCGGATGGTGTCCCTGTAGATGATGGCGATGCCTCCTCCTGTGTTGTTGATGCGGTCCCTTCGGGTCCCTTCGGGTGATCTTGTAGCCGTTCACTCAAGAAAAGGGTCAAAAAACCGGTCAGAACAGGGTCTGATTGTTTTTCTCCAGTTGGCCCTATTACATTGCTGATTTTTACTCTTAATGGGTCGTAACCAGCCTGTGAGATATTGCTGGAACCCGTGAGGGGGCTGTAGTTGCTCCCCTGGGATTATTTGGACTGCCTGAGGCTTATGTGGGCTTGCGGTGCAGTTGGAGATCCTGGTTTCTTCTACTTTCAGTCCATGTCCATGTCCGGGTAACTAGACAGGTGTATCTGCACGGTTTCTGGGGAAGTTTGTGGCTTCATTAAAACAGCCCTCGACCCTCCGACCACAGGACACAGGAAGGTGTTCCTGCCCCTGGGGAAGAACGCTCTCTTCATGTTGTGGACCTGGTGCTTCTGTGTCTGTTGTAAAATTAGATGTTGCGAGGCACTCTGCTCTGTACTGCTGTGCCCCAATTCTGTGTTTTTGTTGTAAACAGTAAAAACTGTTTGCGAGAAGAGAAGATAGCTTTGCAACAGGATTTGTTTTGTTGCTTTTGGAGTCTTTTCTTTTCCCACTTACTGATGATTGTAAGTTGGTAGTAGAGGTTTATTAAACAGCTGAGGGAAGACTAAGATCCAGGATCTTGTAGCTTGGCTGGTCGGTAGGAATCCTATAGTAAGGGACTCGTTGCGGGGCGACTGGACCGTGGCCTTTAGGTAGCAAAACTGGACTTTTAGAGACAGTGGTGGGGACCACGTAGTTGGTTGCCACAGGACTAACTACCTGCCACTGAACCAAGGATCCCGGCCTGACATCTGAGGGACCATTGATGTTTTTATTGTCCGGTGCCAATGGGATATGACTGGAGGGTGCCTGAATAAATTGCTTGGTTTTGCCTAAAGCTCCAGACAGGCCCTTAACTTCGTCCAGGACAGTGTTGAGAAATATCGGGAGAGAAAACAGGCTGTTTATAATTGGGGAGCAACAGCAAACAGACTGTACCTAGTAGGAGGCTGATTGCGCTCCAAAAATGAGCTTGTTTAGATTGTCCGGCTTACTGTCACTTTTTGCTGTAAATACTGCTAAAGATTTCAAAAGGTCCACTTGTATTTCCAGTTTGTCTGAGTAATAATTTAGAGCTTAGGTGGTGGACTGGAGTGTTTGCAGCAATTGTGGCCACATTACTGACCGGGAGATCTAAGCTATTTTGGAGCTGGATTCAGCTTCCTAAATTGAGGGGCCATACAGGACCTTTGAGAAAGAAGGATATCTCCAAGAAAGACTGATCATTAGGTTTCGTGCCTCTGGCTTGTTGTATGGGGTCATCTATACCTTGCGTAATAAGGGGCTTTGTGGGTGAGAGTGCTATTATATTCCCCTTGGGGACCTGGCCCATTGGCAGCTGGCGAACTAATCATGTCAAAAGCACTGGGGAGGTTGGTAATGCTGCAAGCACACGTTTCCTTTGTTGGAACAGACTATGATGTTTTGGCTGGATCCAGTGGGCCCTGGTTTGCAAGCCTTGTGGGGTCTATTTTCAAAATTGTGTAATTTGATGCAGTGTTTCTGTAAAGGCAAATTCTGAGCCTGCAGTTAGGGCTTGTATTGAGGACGGGTGGTTACCAGAGAGTGCCCCAGAGAGAGGCTGCTGAGCTGCTGTTAGGATTGGCACTAAGACTGTTGTCTTATGTTGGTCCAATTGGACGTTTGTTTCCGCCACCACCACACTATCACTGAGCTCATCCTGGGTTGAAAGAAAAATGGTTTGTTTTCGGAGGTGGATGTACTGTTGTGTCATCTTTAAGCAATTGTGGTCTCTTCTCTGGCTGTTCCAACCTGTCGAAGGGTGGGAGGCTACCCACGGCACCAGGTGTTTTTTATTTTAAAGTTCAAAAGAGTAGAGGAACACGGCAAATAGTGCCTACTGGACTGCTGGTATTCTTTGGCGTAGTCAAGGGATTGTCCCAAGTTGTGATTACAGTGGGACAGTCAAAGGTCATCGAAGGGTCTGAGCCCAGTGCCAGAGACTTGGCAGAATTTGGTTAGGGTGAGCGCTATAAGATGCAGTCTTGGGGTGATTTAGGGGGCTTCACTGAGTTATCTGTAGTACCCACTGTGCCCGACTTGGGCCGAGGGATCTCTCATTGTTGTGCCTGATCACATTGCTCTTATTTTAGGCGAAGGATCACCAAAAATGCGCCACACCTGCCTTCTGCCGGTGAATCCCACTTGGTCGCCCAGGGGAGGGGCATAAGCCCGCTAATCGTTGCACCCTTGGGTGTGCTTCACTACTACATGTGGATATTCTGGGGGTGTTCATTGTTGCCCTGATGTCACCTATCTGCATTCACCGAGGGTGTTTTAAGACACAGGTAGCGTTTGCATAAATCCCGAGCCCACCAAGGACCCACTGTTCTGTGCTGTACTCCGTGCGCACACCGTTGGCGTCAACTTGTGCCCAGATCCAACCCAGGCTCTGAAGCTGAGGTTCCTGTGGATGAACAAGGCTGACTGTTGCAGGTGACTGGGGGGGAGACATGTAGGAGAAACAGCAGAAACAGCAGTGCAGATAGAAGCCAGTTGTTGATGTTGCTGTTAGTGTTATACTGTTGGAACCTCGAAGGGGTGGCAAGTAGACTTCCTGGTTCTCCAGTAAGAAGAGGACAGGACAAGAGCATGGGGAGCGGCTCGGCGGTGGGGCAAGCCATTTCCACCTGTACTGGAGAGACTGCAGCCCTAGCCTTACCTGCCTTGCCCACCTCTGATGCCCGGCTCCAACTCCTACCACCTGCACTCAGCAACCGTCCCGCAGAGAGGAAAAAATAAAATGCCGATGCCTGGTAGGAGGATGGTGGCAGGAATGGAGTCCAAGAAAACACCTGCCAACCAACGCTATCTGACCACCACACTGCACCTCCCCAACGATGGACCAGGGTCATGTCTGATGTCTTGCCCAGCAGCTCCCCTGCTACTGATCGCCGAGGACCAAGGGCAACTTGCTGGCGACTCTTACTCCACACCAGGAGCTAGGGGACACCCCTCGCCAAAGCTTTGGCATGTGATGTCACTGCTGCGCTAGTCTCGGCCACCGGGTGAGAAATGGGAAAGCATATACATAACAGTTAAACATCAAAACATGACTAACATAACTTAATATACCATAATATAGCAAAACATTAATTAAATAGTGTACAAAAGTGCAAACCTACAAATGACTAAAGAGCAATAACAGTAATACATTTAAATATACAAACAACCTACAAACAACACTATAACTTCCTTTTAGACCTCCCCCCTAAACCCCTGCTACCCTCAAAACCCTTAAAAAATCCTTTAAAAAGGACTTACCTGTTCAGACAAACAGCAGCACCTTATTACGACCTGGTTCCAGAAAAATAGACTAAAAGCTACACAGACAGTTACAAAATAGAAGATAGCGTTAAAAATATGGCCTCTAAATGGAATTTAAAAAAAGACTATCTCTGCATAGAAATGAATTGGGAAATATTTTTAAAATGTACAATAAATGTATAAAAATTTACAAAAATACTAAACACAAACATTTCAAAATATGTCACAATAATTAAATTATAGTATAAACGATTTGCAAGTATTTAATATATACTTATAAAACGTAAGATAAAATAATACTGAAATTATGTATATTTAAAAAGTTAACAAATGTTAATAACATGTTAAATAATGTTAATTAAAAGTTGAAAATGTACAACACACAATACTATGTGTATATAGATTTCATGTTTTTTATCAATAAAAATAAAAATAAATGTGTTTTTTACTTAACTTTCTAGAAATGTTTGTTCTTGACATGAAATATATATAATTAAACATGTCAAAATATACAATTAATAACGTTTGGGGAAATAAATATAAGATAACAATGTGTGACATGTCTCTAATACATAAAACAATGTAATAATAATAATAATATTGTATACAAACATACAGCAATTTTTTAATTATATTTCTATTCATCAACAAAAACAATAAAATAACACAAACTATTTCTACTATATACGAATAAAACTATTAAACTGTTATTTATATACATTAAAACAACTACATTTACAAATTTCAACAATTTAATAACTAAAACAAAATCTTACTAAAAACACCAATATAAAACAGATACAGTAAAACACAGTACAATAATTGCATACTAATTAACACAAGTCATACTACTTACAATAATATTTGCTACATCGATATTTTTTACAACAATATTGAAAACTACACTAAAAACAATATGTTTACCTTCTACATTTCTGTCGTCTGTATTGTTCATGTCTGGGTATTCTTGACACAATATTTTTGTATCACAATTAGGAATCCTGGTTTTATGGTATTTATATTTTTGTCATTTCTGTCTGTATTCATCCATATTTATTTTTTGCAAATTGTACCTGTATTTCTCCATATTTATTTTAGGTTTTGTGAAAAAATTAAGCTGAAATGTGTATATTTCTGCATTTATTTAACTAGTTAATGTTCACTTGTGCCTGAATGCCTGACAGGTTTTAATGATATATACACACTCAGATGGTGAAATATGACTTGTAAGAAAATATGTAAAGTTTAGTATCAACGTTGTGCAAATCAACTGCTGTTTAGGGCTCCTTACTAAAACCCCTATAGTTTTGTAATCCCCTTGCATGTCAATCCGCACAGCCATTGGCTTGGCAGTCATTATTGACAGCATTTAGAATCACTCAAAAACAACCCAATTTCCATTTTTATCCACATTCAAAATAAATACAGACAGGAAAATAAATGGTTTTCTGTCAGTATTCATCTGGAAAATCAGTAGAAACGGAAAACAGGGAGCCTTAATCACAATATCTTTTTTCTGATATTCTGTCCAAGTAAGATCAGTGAGAAATTCTGGAAGGAAATTATGCCTCATATTAAAGATATAACAGGGCTCAGTTAAAATAAACCCTTTGTTACTAATGTTAGGTGATGCTAGGGAACTGGCTGAAAACACTATTACCGTATTAATGGCCCAACTTCTATCCCATAAGATACTAGAAGTTAGGCTTACATTAGCCCACACCTTGAAATTACTGGCCTCCCTCTTAAAGCAATGTGATTGGCCAACCTCTGGTCCATATGCAATGGAGAAACTCACAGGATTGCTAAGTGATAATGTGAATAAATTTGAGGAACTCAGGTCACCATTTCATACATATATTAAACAACATGCGGCCTATATGGGGTCAGGGGCAGATCTCAGTGGTGTTAAACAAATCAGGAACTTCCAGGTATTGCCAAGAAGATGCTATGGGGTTGAGAGGGATGTATGACGTTACATTCAGGAGGTCTTTAAAAACTCACCTGTTTGGAAGAGCTTGTTAACCACCCTAGCCTACCGCCCTGGAATTCAGTTAAGCGCTGCGAGGCCTCTGGGTAGTCTATGCGCTATATAAATATAATTTTTCATTTCATTTCATTTTTTACAACGCATACTTTTACAAGGCGTTTTTTTACAATGTAACTTACATTATAATGCATGCTATTACAATGTAAACCATCACACCATAAATTACTATTCTAACACCGCTGGGTGCTTACCTCAGGGAAGGTGCTGGTCGGTGAGGCATACGTGTTGTAATGGCATGCATTGTAATAGCATGCGTTGTAGGGGAACTTGCGTTGTATTGGCTGCATTGTAAAGGCATAGCGTTGTAATGCCTGCATTGTAATGGATGTTTCCTGGTTAAGGGTGTTGTGGTTTAACTTCCACTTCCCATAGGGTTATTGGTGAATTTACCTCACTAAATTCACGCCACTATTGCTCCCAGACAAACTCCCCCCCTCGCGTTCGATTCTTCTAGCCCCCTTAAACTATATATGACGCCAGCTTTCTCAAATAGCATGTTTCAGCTAACCTAGCCAGCAACTGCCTCTACTGTGCAGTGTTATATGAGAAACAGAGCATCCACCTTGCATTCCGAATGCTAAATATTGTCCTCGGTTCCCTAGGGAACAGCACACGAGAGGTCAGCACAGTGTGGCAGACACGGTTCCTTATGGCCCGAATGCTTACATTTTTTAAATGGAAGCAGAGGCAGTTGATAGAAAGCAGAGTCTGCTGTCTGGAAAGCCTGCATCTGCTTGAAGGGCTGTAAATAGGTTTTTCTTCGAGATTCTCTTGATGTCTCCCCCGGTATAGATTCCATATGCTCCCCGGGTAGCTGGTCCCTGACCTCTCGATAAATCCAGCGCTGTTTGCGGCCCGGCTGCACAGTGGTTCTTCCTCCTTCTCTGATGGACATTTCCAGGAGGTCACGGCTTTTTCTGCTGCTCAATTGCGCCATAAAAATAGAATTTTATGACATACCGATGACTGCAGATCATCGGGGAGAATCAGTTTAATGGTTTCATTCTTTCACTGGGTATTTTTTTTAACTTACAGCCTATTTCATCCTGACACAAAACAATCATGTTTTCTCTAAATAAAAAAAAAGGGGGTGGGCAGCTGATGCTTGCGCTAGGACGGACCAGACGTGCACATAAATGATAATCATGCGTATATACCGGCCAGTGTGTTTAAGTAAACGCCAGGTAAATAATGCCAAGGGCTGAATTACATAGAGCCCCGCCTCATCGGTGCAAATTTGCACCGAAGTTTATGGTTTAGTAGATTGTCCTGGTGCCGAGTAGTTTTGAACTGTCATTTTGCAAAAATGTGATAGACCGGTAAATGAATGGCATTTTTTGCATTGGTCATTAAGTGAAACAACATTGTTTTTCTTTTTATCGTTTGGTGCAGATGTAGGTGCAAAATTCCGATTTAGCAGGTGCAATCAATGCAGTACGGAAATGTTGGTGCAAAACTGCAACGCTGCAGTCGAATCTACATAGTCTGATGACAAGATTAGTGGTGAAGGAATTGGAATTAATCATATTCAGTTACAGCTGCAGCAGAAGTTTAGTGAATTTATGCTGCAAAGGAAGCTCAGTGAACTAAACACTTGGGGGCTTATTTAGAAGCCCTTTGTGCTGCACGAACGTCACATTTTTTTACTTTCCCATGGCGCAGTGTGCAGACTGCAGAGTCTTATTTAGGAAACCACAAAAAGCCACCCTGCATGGCTTTTCATGGCCTCTTAGATACGATGTAAGACAAAGCAGCACAAGTCACTGCGTTGCCTCACATTGCGTCGGGGAGGCATGCCTTGGGCATTGGGGTGGGTGTTCCCACTCAAAAACCCATGGCATTTGACACATTCCCAGATTTCCAACACATCTTGAATCTGGGAATTCGTCAAACCCATGCCCCTCCGTGCACAAAACGGATGTATGACGTTACAACGCATGCCTTTACCACACATGCCTTTACAATGTGGTTTTTACAACGCATGCCTTTACAACGCAAAGTGCTTTGGGGCGCTGGATAGTGAATAGTTTAATTTACTATTCCAACTCCAGTCCCCGTGGATAGTAGGGAAGGTGTTGGATAGTACATTAAACCTATTCCCTATCCTAGAGGGCCCCCCAGCGCAATGCGATGTAATGGTTTGCGTTGTAAAAGTTGCGTCGTAAAGGCACTGCGTGGTAAAAGTTGCGTTGTAAAGGATGTTCCCACAATTTATGCGCTGGGGCAGGCAGAAAGGACATCAAAGCGCCATTTTTCATTAATATTCAAAACAGCTGGAAGCTGTTTGGTTTTACTGAAGACCCAGTTAATCAATACACTGGACCTATGTGTTCATATCACCATGCATTAACCATGGTCAATACATTTAATAAAAACAAAATGTAATGATTAATGTGGTTTGTGTTAAAGAAGTGTGGTGTGCCTTTTCGGTGACTTGTTAAATGTATTGACCACAGTTAATGTATGGTGATATAAACACATAGGTCCAGTGTATTGATTAACTGAGTCATCAGTAAAAAGTTTTGAAGTAAAACCAATCACTTTTTTCCAGTTGTTTTGACTTTCAATAGAGGCCTATGGTGGCTGATGTTAAGGGTAACACCCTCTTAGTATTTTATTAATATGGTACATTCCTGTCCATTTTGATTTGGCATACGGATTTGGCATACTTATGCCAAATCTTTGTAAATGAGGGCTTTTGCTGACATACGTTTTGTTCTGCTGGTCACAAGTTAAAATCACAGCAAGCCGACGCAGCCTTCTATCCTTCTGTGAGTATTAAACTGACTACCATTAAATAGAGTAAAAATAATATCTGCTATTTACCGCACACATAAAGAGGGGCTGTAAGAAACACTGGGCCTCAATTTACAAAGATTTGGCGTACTACCTAGGATCCTTCCTCCAGCGGCATGTTCTTCCCTCTGGCCCTTCCTCACTCCATCAACTCTTTCCCTTCCTGTGCCTATTGAAACGTCTCCTTTGATGGCATCCAATAAGGATTCCCTCGTAAAGAGTGGCAGGTTAAGGGCATCTTCCTGGAGTATCTTCCCCATTTGGGTCTCTTTGACCCAGTTATTACCCAGATTATATCCCCTGTAATTTTACCCACTCCTGTCCCTTCCCCACACCTCTCAATCTTCAGTGAATACCACACATTATTCCTTTGGCAGTTCACCAGTGCCTCCAATGTATTTAAACTCTATTGCTCCTGGAAAGACTCCACAGAATGCTCCTTAGAGGTTTAACAGTACCTCCAAGGGGTTACTTTATTCTTGCTCTTCTTGTACTCTTTGATAGGCTCTGTATAATACTCCTTGTTAGTTTAAGAGTGCCTTCAATGGTTTGTACCCCTATTTCTCGTCTGTTTACTCCTGGGTGGGCATATATTACATCTTGATGGATCAACAGTGCCTCCAAGGGGTTGTTCCTCTGTTGCTTCTCCCACTCCTGGGTAGACTCTTTATAATTCTTCTTGGGTGATAATAGTGCTTTCAATATGTGGTTACTCTTGATCTGGGGTAGTCTTCCTATAACACTTTATTGTGCTTTAACAGTGCCTCCAATGGGTTGCTTCTCTATCACTACTGAGAATCTTCTTTGTAGCTCCTTGTGGCTTCTTATTAAACTCTCGAGTTATACTCTTTGGTGGTTTAGCAGTGCTTCCAAAGGATTGCTCCAAGATAACTCTTGAGTAGACCCCATATAATATTCCTTGGTGGTTTTAAATCGAGTCCTCTGTCTCTCCCATTTAAACGTAATATAGCACACTGTGGTTGTTTTAAGAAAGTCATCAATGGATCATTGATCTGCTGCTCTTGCATAGCTGTGATATAATACTCCTTTGTGGTTTAGCAGTGCTTCCAGTGGATTTCTCCTGTGTTGCTCCTGCCACTCCTGTCACTCCCGGTAATCTCCAAATAATGGTCTGTGGTGGTTTAACAGTGCCTCCAATATATGTTTATTTCACTCTTCTCTGTTGCCTCCTGGATAGGCTCTATAAAATGCTCTTTGGTCACTCAACTGTGGCTTACCTCCTCTGATGCCACTGGGTGGGATCCATATACCACAACCAATCTCACCGAGGCACACAAAAGGTGGGTTCTATGTACGATGCTGCCCATCCAAAAGGATTTTAAGTACCTGCATGAGATGCTGCCACTATTCTCAGGCTCTCTGCCACACCCATGCACTTGCGCTATGACACTCTGCACACTGTGCACCCACTATGTTATCAACGTTCATGCACCGCATCAACATGGGCTGCTTGGGTCAACCATTAAAAACCCTTTCAACTATGCACACCCAAGAGCCCTCTCAAACAAGTAAAACTTAAAGTCCTTGATGAACTCTGCAAGGTTATAAAATGCCATATAAATAATGCAGGCAGACTACCTATGAAGGCCCTTTAAGACTCGCCAGGGCTATTGTAAACCCAATATAAAACCGGCACAAAACAGGCATTACCTCATCACTATTTCTTCAGAGTCCACTTGCCTAGGTGTGTTCCTCTGTTCCTTGTTTTATGAACTAAGTGAAAAGCAGTTAGTGAGCAGAAATCATACACTTTCTATGATAAATGCTATGGCATTCAAAGTGTTCAAACTGAACACCGTATATTCAGATAAACATCCATGAATTATTCGTGAAGAAACATCATTTTCATATTGCTTCTATGGACTAGTCAATCAACACAGATCATACAAGTAGCTATTCAATCAAAAATCATACACTTTATCTGATAAACATCATGACATATTAGGGTGTTATGGATGAACAAAATGAAGGCAGACAAGTATTTAAGAGATGTTAATCAGAGAACTTTATATAAATGGATCATCAAGATAAGCATGCAAGGGCGTGCCATTCAGTATCTGAGTTTAATCCCCGATAGACAGTATCAGCAGAACAGATTAGTTTACCCTCTCGTAAGGATGAAATTCTATTGACATTATTCTGTCTTTTACCGGGTTTGATGACCTCAAGTACCCACCAGAGCATGTCAGTCTCTTTGTGGCCTAAATGGTGAAAGTGGTCTACTATTGGGGCATTCTCCTTTTTGCACCTAATATGCGACTGATGTTGCAGAATGCGTTTTTTAATTGGTTGAATTGTTTTACCAATATAATGGAGTTTGCAGGGACACTGTACACAATATACCACGTTGGTGGTGTTACAATTAGAAAATGATTTATTTGTAAAGTTGACATCATTAATTTTGCAAGCTTTAACAGTTGTGGTGGTCGCACAGGCAGTGCACATATTACATTTATGATGACCAATCAGTGGCACTAATTGTCTCATATTATTCACTGTGTCTTTAGATGTCGTGTCTTCATAGGCGTGTATGTCTTGAAGATTAGTTCCTCTCTTAAATGCAAATATGGCTTTTGCACAAGTTCCGGGATAGATTTCAAAAGATTCCAATGTCTTGAGATGATTTTTTTGATGGCATTGGAATGTGTGCCAAATGTAGATACACAGACAGTGTTTGATCTATCTTGGCGTTCTTTAACTGTTAATAAGGCTTCGCGGTGGTTATACCCTTTTTTGAGTAGTTTAGACGGGTAACCTCCGGCATGTAACTTGTCTTTGAGCTTTCTTGCCTCACAGAAATAGTCTTCTTTAAATGTACAATTCCTGCGTAGATGCAAGAATTGGCCGAACTGTAGCCCGTCTTTCAAGGCGATGATGACTATCATAGCTTAAAAGGGTGTTTCTGGCCGTGGGTTTCGTGAATAAGGTCGTATATAGATGATTGTCAACATCTATTTTGATAATTATGTCCAAAAAAGGCATCCCATTAGTGTCATGTTCAATGGTGAACTGTAAGTTTGAATTCAACCATGTATGAAAATCCAATAGTTGTTGGGTGGTACCATGCCACACCATAAAGACATCGTCTATATATCTAAGCATATATTATTCGAAAATGGATTAGATACATGCCACACATGGTCATTTTCAAAACATGAAACATAAATATTGGCTATGTCCGGAGCAAAAATTGCACCCATAGCAACTCCCTTAAGTTGCAAGCTCCAAACCCGGGGCCCGCAAACTTGCACCCTCCACATCATGCAGCCCGCTTCATGGGCCACTAGGTCTCACACTTGATTCTGGGTCTTGATTTCGCTATGGCAGAGGACATACCAGTGCACACAGCATCATCGCAGGCTGCACACCCACTCAGCCCTTGATGTGCCACTAACTCTGTGACCCAAGAGGCAACGCCACGTGGTGGTAGGCACGCACTGCCCACTGGCTCAGGCCTACACTGCGGTCTAGCAGGGCTCACAATGATCGTCACCAGTCCGGACCGCCAGGACAAGGCATCATCGCAGGCTGCACACCCGCTCAACACTTAAGGTGCCCCTACCTCAGTGCACCGAAAGTCACTGTCCCGTGGCAGTGTGCCTGTGCCGCCCGCAGTGTACCTGATGCCACCAAGTCTGTGCCCCGCAAGTCATGGACCCTCTATGATTGAGTATTGTGGTGCGGACAACATCATGTCACCTCTAGCCCTGAGAATGTGATGTTGCAGAGCCCTAGGCCCTCTTGCCTGCATAACACCACACAGATAGAGAGTGGAAATGGCGTTGAGCATGTGTGCCCGGCCCTTTTTATTGGCAGCGTCACATGTCCTGTGGCACATGTGCTGGATGGATGTGGTGTGGGTGTTAACCAGCCATGAGGGAGTGGCTGTGGCATGCTGACACCTAGACCTGTGATCTGCAGATCACTACAGGGAAGACCAGGCACATGAAGAAGTTGTCACCCCCCCCTGTGAGCGTGAGCAGAGTGGGCTGGCCTACCAGTCCAGCGTAAGGGTTTAAAAAATGATTCTGGGGCTCTGGGCGTGGTTCCGTACTGGGCTGGACAAGGAAGTAACTAATGAGTGTGTCCCTGTTGTTGTGTTGGTGCCACCCGGACCGCATTCAGCAATGTGTCACCCTGTGTCCCAAGTCCAACGACATGAGCAACATGGACATAAGTGGGAATCACTGAGCCTACATTCATCCATATTTCCACACTAGAAAGATCATAGACATGACACATCTGTGTGACTATGAATGTTTAATGCACATTCAGTGGAGCAGTTCAGGGTCATGCAAACCCCACTTTACAATGTTGGCCCGTGGAGGGCCATCCAGAATCCATCAGGGAATGACATGTCCAAAGGAAGAGGAAGAGTTCAATCCATAGTCTGATTGCAGTGTCATTAGCGATCAAACAGAATATGGCAGTCCATGTTGAGGTCCAAGGTGAGTGTTGCAGAGTGTATCGGGAGACAGGGGAAGGTGATGATGCGGAGGGCAGTACCAAGCAGTAACAGGCCATATGGCAGTGATGAATGCTACAGTTTTCTTCTTACCAGTAAGGCGGTTTCATCCGCATTCGCATCCTCTTCTGTTTCATGTGCCTCACGTGTGGGTGGTGGTGTTCTGTCTCCAGCACGTTGTGGCAGTGATACCTCAGGGGCCTAAGGTGGAATGTCTTGCACACTGTGTGGCACTGACACTTCAGGGGCGGAGATGTGGATGTAGTGGGAGCAGCAGCATGCATCGGCACCAGGCCTTGAGACAGCAATGCCATGATGATGGTCCTGTGGTCATTGAAAAACCCAGCTACCTCTCGCTGGTGTGCAGCAGTGGCAGACGCTCTTTCCACCTGCGTCCACTCCATGGTCTTCGTTAACCTCCCATGTGTCCCAATTCCGGGGTGACATTGCTAGAGCCACTCTGTCTGAACAACTGTACTAGTCTCTGAGTCAGGGCTCCAGCGATGTCAGCCATGGTCCATTGGAGAGCATGTAGCAGACTATGGGTGTCCATTATGGACCATGAGTTGTCCCTGATGGGACTTAGACACCCACGTATGGTATCTAGTTTGGCTGCCATGCGGTCGAAGCCCACCCGCACCTGTTCAGCTAGATTCTCTTGGCACCCCAACACACCCGTTGGAAGGCCATGTGTTCTTTGTGGGGGTCCAGGGAGGCAGCCGTGGTGGTGGGTTCTGCCTGCTGTGTGGTCTGTGCAGGGGGTGGAGTTTCCTCTAAGCAGCTGGGCTGCCCTGCTCCTGGAGGTGGGTTGCGGAGGCTTTCCGTCAGCTAGTTAAGAGGGTCAAAGTCGAAGCTGTGGTGGTCCTCTTCATCTTCAGAGAAGAGAGGTTCAGGCTGCTCTGCAGGAGGTGTTGATTCTCCTTCTGCAATGTGAAGGGGAGATGCAGTTTAGCTATGTGTTCGCTTGTATGTTGTCGCATTGTACCTGTTTTCATACAGACTGCATAACTGTGCATATTGTGGCTGTTTGGGATGAGCTGCCTATTTGACGGGGAACAGTGGACATTTCGACAACATAAAGGATGTGTGTTTGTACTTGTACATTATCAACTCACATTTCCCTGCAATGCCAAATGTGATTGGCCAGTTTCTACACACAAGTGGCACCAGTTGTGTCCTGTGTTCTGTTGTGGGCGTGTTGTGGTTTGTACCACATTGTTGTCAATGTTGATGTGCTCTGCATGTTATGTGTGTGTGTGCTGCATTTCGGGGGAGTCGCCCCTGCAGCTCTGGTTTTCCTGCCCATTATGCCCTTCATGCAGTGTGCCTTTGACTTCTGTGCGCATACAGTGCTGAGATGTTTCACACTTGGGTACATTGGTCTCTTGGTGGGAGTTGCAGGCTGGAGATGTGCTCTACCTAATTGTACACGTGTGCCATTGTGAACATCCCCCCGCCCCTCAGTCCCTGGTCGTTACTCACCCTGGTGCTGTTGTGTCCGGTCATGTTGAGCAGTGTCCGGTCCCCCAACTCCTGCACCATCTCCCCACTGATAACTGTGGACACCATTTCCTCCATCTCGTCCAGGTACTCCTGTGACACAGGACTCCCACCTCCAGTCTGCATTGCTGCCTTCCGGTTGTTGGCGAGTTCAGCTTGGTTTTGCTCTTGACATCATTCCAGCCCCTTCCATTGTCTTCTTCAGCACTCCGATTGCATTCACCTTGTCCAAGATAGACTGCCATAGTCCATTTTTTGTTGCCAATGACACAGTGGATGTGACAAACAGTTGTTGGTGGTGTTCTACCACCTCAGTTATCAGGATCCTGTTTTCCTGCGGACTGAACCGCTTCTTCCTATTCTTCCTTCCTATTATTCTTCTTTTCCTGGCCCTTCCCAGACCCCGAGGTCCCAGGCTGGTCCTCCGGGGGACTTGTGGGGTTCTGGATGTCCTCTGTACTTGCTCCGGCAACATCCATTGTGCTTCGCCCTTGTTTGGCATTTGTTTGTCTGGTTTTTTTTCTACTTTTATAGTGATTTTTCTCACCTGACATGTGTGAATTTCAGGCCTGTCGCTGGTTTTCGCTGACTTTTGTATCGCGATTTGCCTCATCACAACTTTTTTTGCGTTCGTGTTTCGAATTTTTGCGCTGTTGCATTGAGTTTATTCCAGACATTTGGTGTGTTATCGTGGGCCTATTACATTGTTTCGCCGTGTTGTGAATGCTACGTTAACATAGCTTTATTTTCCTGCAATAGAATGCGATAAGAAGAGTTGCGTTAAGCTAATTTTGCCGTAATTATCACATGTTCTTGTGAATATCCCCCAAAGTGCACCATCCTTCTTATTTTCTACCTCATACACCCCTTTCAGTACCACCACATTTTACTTGTCCTTTTTTGGGTTTTTGGAAATTGGGTTTCTGGATAGCAGAGGTATACACCCTGTCCAAGCAGAAACTACAATTCTAGTCAGAGTAAGTCAGAAACGCACTTTAAATTAACTTGTGCTCACCCTCTGGTAGCTTGGCACAAAGCAGCCAACTTTAACTGAAGAGGCAATATATAAAGTATTTGTGCAACATTTCAAACAGTAACACAGTGAAACACAACAAAAAGATTCTAGACCATTTTTAGAAAAATAGTTTACGATTTTATAAATAAAACACAACCAAAATGACAAATATCCAATAAGTAGAAGTGTAGATATGAATTTAAATACATAATAAAAGTGTAAATAGCTCTTTGAACCAATAACTTCCTATGGGGGTTATCTGGTTGCATTGGGCCAGGGTAAAGTCAAGAGTTCAGGCCAACCAAAATGGAGCACGGGCCCTATATAGGAGTCCCACAAGGCCAGCTGAACAAAGTACCTTGATTCTGGTTGCTTCAGTTAGATGCGAGATGCAGCCGGGCGATGGTGTGCATCCCACAGCCTAGGAGATGTGTCGATATTCTCCACACAACAATGGTGATGTGCTGGTTCCGTAGATGAAGCCCTGTAGCTGAGATGTGTTGGTTCCAAGCTACTGTGTTGATCATCTCTCACTGCAGTGGCTGCAATATGACAGTCCTGATGCATCATTTCAAGGGACCATGCACTGGTTGCAATGCTCCAGTTCTGTTCCCACAACAGCTGCAATGCTGTGATTCTGCTTCACACAGCAGAAGATGTGTCAGTTCCACTGGAGCAAGGACCTGGATCCAATTCTAATGGACCAGGCATCAGAGCAGGAGGTGAGACTTTGATATTGCTGAGTCTCAAAACAGAAAGCAAGCCAGCATGCCCTTGGAGATCACTCTGGATTCAAGGAATAGTCGAGTTCTTCCTAAGCAACGGCATAGGGTATCAGGAAGCAGGACAGAATAGCAGAAAAGCAGTTCTTCCAGAGCAGAAGTCTAATCAGATCTGGAACTAATTTTGTACTCCTAGGGGACTTCAATGTCCACAGCGAACTATCTGATAACGCTGAAACTCGCAACTTGTTGACTGACCTATCTGCCCTAGGCTTCAAACAGTGCAACCGGGGTCCGACTCATCAGGCCGGTCATACCCTCGACTTAATCCTATCGAACTCTCATTCCCTGACCTGTCACCCCCCTTCACAGGTGGAATGGACCGACCACTTTATAATCAACTTCCTCCTCCCCACTCTCTCGGAGGAACGCCCCAACCCTGTCCCCCTGCCGCTATGGCGCAGGCAGTGGCACAAGGTGTCCGTTGATTCCTTTAGAACTGCCTTTATTCCTCCTGATTTTCTTCCCTCAGACTCCCCCAACTTGGCCTTGTCCAAATTCAATAATGCTTTGAGTACAGCGGTCAACATGATCGCCCCCCTAAGACGCTGTAATCAGCGGTCGGACCGTAAACAAGAACTATGGTACTCAGAACTACTGCGCGCGGAGAAAAGAGCTTGCAGAAAGCTGGAGAAATCTTGGAGACTCTCGCGCAGCACTGTCGATAGAGATAGGTATAGCTCAGCAATGAGACTCTATCATAAAAACATCAGAGCTGCCCGTAAGTCCCATATTATCTCCCAACTCTCTGGGGCCGGTAACAACCCCAAAATGTTGTACCAGGTGCTCTGCACATCTACCAAGCCTGTCGCTTGCGACAGTGCAGAAGTGCTAACCCAAAAACTGTGTGATGACACGGCCGGTTTTTTCTCGGATAAAATTGATGCCATTTACCAAAAAATCTCCCAATCAAGCACATCCGTGGATGATAATGTCCCCTCTTCCAGTTTTCAGCCTGGAACAGCCTGTGCTGCCCCAGCCTCACTATCATTCATCCCTGAGATCACCTTAGATCAGGTCAACTCTCTGATTGGGACCATTAAGTCAGGCAGCCCAGTAGACCTCGTACCTGCCCGGGTCATGCACCTCATTGGGAGTGTCCTCAGCCCCTGCATTCGGACGGTGATCAACCGCTCCCTATCTGAGGGACTGGTCCCCCGGGTGTGGAAGGAGGCCATAGTCAAGCCTATCAGGAAGAACACCGCCATCCCTTGGTCAGACATGACCAACCTGAGGCCAATCTCCCTTCTGCCATTCATTGGCAAATTGACGGAGAAGCATGTCAATCACCATCTCTCCACCTTCATTGAGCAGACTGGCAGCTTAGACCATTCTCAGTCCGGGTTCAGGCCTAGGCATGGTACTGAGACCGCCCTCCTCTCCGTTACGGATGCCATACGCATGTCCCTGGACAGAGGGCTGTCTGTGGTGTTGGTGCTGCTGGACTTGTCCGCAGCATTCGACACCATATCCCACGCCATTCTCCTTACCAGATTAAAGGAGACAGGCATTGACAAATCTGCCCTGGCATGGTTTACCAGCTTTCTTTCAGAGCGGACTCAGAAGGTGAACATGGGCTCCTTTAGTTCCACCTCGGCTAACATCATCAGAGGAGTCCCGCAGGGCTCATGTCTTAGCCCTACGTTGTTTAACGTATATGTCTCCTCTCTGGCCAACATGACAAGGTCCTTTGGGTTCATGCCTATCTCCTACGCTGACGACACGCAGCTGCTGTTTACTTTTAAGACCTTTACTCCAGAGATTAGACAAACTTTCTCCAACGGCATGACTGCAATCGCCAGCTGGAAGGCCAAAAACTTTCTACAGTGCAATGTGGGAAAGTCTGAGGTCATGTTATTCGGAGAGGCGAGAATCCTCTGGACCCCAGACTGGTGGCCTCCAAGCTTGGGACAGGCCCCGCTCCCCAAACAGGTAGTAAAGAACCTGG
Organism: Lissotriton vulgaris; assembly: GCF_964263255.1. Taxonomy (NCBI): domain Eukaryota; kingdom Metazoa; phylum Chordata; class Amphibia; order Caudata; family Salamandridae; genus Lissotriton; species Lissotriton vulgaris. The sequence continues at coordinate 824,076,388 of NC_141685.1, read as the reverse complement.
GGGTGCGTCTAGACCAGGACCTCACCCTTTTTCACCATGCCAGCACCACTGCAGGGTCCTGCTTCCACATTATCGGCCTCCTTCGGAAGGTGTTCCCCCTTCTACCCGACGATACCCGGAAGACCCTGGTCCAGGCCCTCGTTTTGAGCCGCCTGGACTATTGGAATGGCTTACTCCTAGCTGCCAATGAGGGAGTGCTCAATAAACTACAGGTGGTGCAGAACACCGCAGCACGGCTGGTGACCAACACCCCCCCCCAGAACACCGTCCCTCCCCCTCCTTAAGGCCCTTCATTGGCTTCCTATCCGGAAACGGGTAGAATTCAAGATCAGCTGTGTGATACACAAAAGTTTACACAATCTGGGACCACATTACTTGACAGACAAATTTGTTTACCACCGCCCATCCCGCATCCTCAGGTCCTCCAACCAACAGCTGCTTCAGGTTCCTAGACATTATAAGACCAGACAGGGAGGCCGTGCCCTCTCCATCATGGGTCCTCGTCTATGGAACAACCTCCCCCTCTCCCTCAGAGAATGCCAGAGTCACTCAGCTTTCAGGAAACGCCTAAAGACTGTACTATTCTAGGAGGAGCTCTTCGACCTGTTCACCTCACAGCACCGCGCGGAGATACACCTTCGGGTGTGATGCCGGCGCGTAACAAGCCTATAAATAAATAAATAAATAAACAGTGTGGCAGCCCTTGTAGCAGCACAGCAGTCCTTCTTACTGGCAGAGTTTCTTTACAGGTCCAGAAGCGTCTGATTTGGTGGGGTCAGAGTCCCAGTACCTATACACACTTGTGCCGTTGAAGTGGAGGTGACATTAAAGAGGGGCTTTAAAGAGGTCAGAGGTCCTCCCTTCGCAGCTCTGGCTCCAAACTCACTACCAGGGGGTGTGCAATGCTTTGTGTGGGGACAGACCACTGCCCATTCAGTGTTAGGTATCAGCTCCTCTCTCCCATCCTGCTCAGGATTACCCATTAGGATGCAGATGGGCACTCAGTCACACCTAACCTTCCTTTGTGTGTGGTTGTCTAGAGGGAATGCACAAAGTCAAGCTGTCACCCACCCCATGTGTGCATTGGAGACAGGCTGTAGGTACACTGAACTTTAGGAGCAGAGAAGTGCCATATTTCTAAAAATTGCATTTCTAAAATAGTAATGTTAAATCTAGCTTTGCCAGCAAAGAGGATTTATCATTACCATTCCAATCATGTTAAGCACGACAGAGTCACTCCTTCTAAATCAGGAATTACAGTTTTAAAGTGTAATAAGGAATTTTCAATGTTAACCTATGAGAGGGGTAGGCCTCACAGTAGTGAAAAATGAATATAAGTGTCTTTCACTACCAGGACATGTAATACCAAAAGTACATAACCTACTTTTTACTTAAACAGCACCCAGGAATATGGGCTACCTAGGGCTTATCCTAGGGGTGATTTATATGAAATAAAAGGGGACTTTAAGGATTTGCAAGGGGGTTTAAATGCCAAATCGACATGGCAGTGTAAACTGCACACCGGCTCATATTTGAAGGGCATGTTTAAAGGGGTATTTGTCTGGATAGCACAATCAGTGCTGCAGGCCCACTAGTAGAATTTAATTTACAGACACTGGGCACAAGTAGTGCACTCTGCTGGGGACTTACATATAAATTATGTACACTAATTGTGGATAAGTCAATAATACTATGTTTAGCAGAGAAGTACATGCACTATAGCACTGGTTAGCAGTGGTAAAGGGCTCAGAGTCATAAGAACACCAAAAAGAATACAGCAAAAAGTGGAGGTAAGCAGGCAAAATGTTTGGGGAAGACCACCTTAAGGCTTTCAGGTCAAACAGTGATGTCTCCTTGTGCTGGGTAAATAAAAACATGGGACCCGCCCGAGAAATTGCCCCCTAACGCCAGATTCTACTACTCTCCTTAGGACTCCTTTCAATATTGCCAATTGCCTTTACCCTTTTTGAGCTCCCCCTGGGCTGCAATAATCAACAATGGGGGACACAGTTCTCAACATGCCTGCTTCCTTAAGTACCTAAACAACTGTTTTCAATACAATTATTCCAAGAGACCTTTTAACATGTCCAGCAGGGAGAGTTATTAAATCAAGGTGTGGTCCTGCCCCCTTAAGAGTCACACCACATGCCCCTTTCTGTACAAAAAAGGAGAAGGCCTGTGTGATGCCCATTTGTGGTTGGGAATAGAAACCGTTGAGCCAGTTACCCCACCTGCCCCAATTGGGGTACCCCCCTATAGAAGGGGGTGATAAAAACTATGGGTAAACCCCCGGAAAAGCCAGAGGCATCAGTCTGTGCCCTCTTTCAGCCCTTTAAGTACTGCTCCCCCAAAGTTGAGAGCTCCCACAGACTGGGGAATTGGGGAAGGCAGTAATGCTTAGGATTGCCCATTAAAAATGCCATACTATGAATCACCCCATCTGTATGCTGGGGTGTTCACTGTTTCATTGCCACCGGTTGACTTCTGGAGTGGGCCCTGGCTCCACTCCACTCCACTCCTCTTTTGCCGCTTATTATCTACTTATGATTGTACAGTGCTCCATCCCAAATTGGGTTCTGAAGCAGGAAACCTAAAGTTGAGCCCTGCATAGTACATAACCAAGCACTGGTATGTTTCAGCTTGTAGTCTCTTGCTTTTACCCCTTTACACTGGCTCAGCTACTCACAAGGAGGAGTGGGTCATTGAGGCTCCTCACTCCCCACCCTGTGACGAGATGGGAGTGGGTGAATTGACAGTCTGATTCACTACAGGGAGTAAACCTAAGGCACTCAGGGCAAGCTGTAACGGTGACTCTGCCACTAGTCACTAATGGGGTGGCACCTGAGTGTCAGACCCCTGAGGATAGGATGTTTGATAATTGATTCAGTTGCCTGTATGTACTTTCTCTAGCCATCAGACAGATTCATGCCTGAGCTGTTGCTGGTCTGTGCTAATAGCGAAAGGGTTAACAATAAGAACAAAGAAGGCTTGCGTCCTATCACTATCTGGCCTGGACCACTATAATTTGAAAAACAGGAAAGTGACTAGATAGGGTGCTCAACCAAAATTTAGCACCACCTAGCCAACAAATCCTAAGTGTGCACAGTTTATTTTGTATTATTTTTAAATTTCAAAATATTGTGTATCATAACAATCCGTCATGTCCTCAAAAGCGACACAGATATAACACATTTATCACCAACAATACATGTAAATCAAAAACACATAATACAAAATACTCAATGAACACCTATACAAAACATGAACACCATGTGAAATGTCAATTGCCTCCGAACATCTTTAGAGGAGACCAGTCCTTGTGTAATAGATATACAAACAGACGAACAAAACCTTATTCTAGAAGTTGTGCCAGTTTACTGCGCTGAAGGCTACTCTATGTAAAGGGGTCATTACACCGAAGAGGGATACATTTCATTTACAGTTCCCTGGAGTGCCCCACTACTGTTCTGACTTAAGCTCAGAGTCAACGCGTTTCAAACCCTGAGTTATTCTAGGGTTCTCTTCAGGACGTGGACTGGAAATGGCCTTGACTGTGAAACATAAAAACAAAAGGGGATTGGTGTCAGTGGTTGTGAGACCCTTGTATTCAAACTATAATCTATCTACCTCCACTTGAATCACCTAATTGTACCTGCAGTTGATTGATGCTGCAAAATACTGTGGAATTTTCAAGATAAAAACCATTGGAAATCTGTGAATAAATAAACACATAATGGGAAGGAATAAGCAAGGGCATATGCTATAGTGACATTACTCAGCGGATGTCTGATGTAATGAAGATTATTGCATTCATACCTCACGAGGAAAATGTAATACTCCCTGGGACCACTGCCTGCTCCTAAAAAATATTTGTGCATCCATTCTGAGAAGGGTTGAAAACTTTGAGTGTTTTGCGACCTCAATTGTGGTTGCAAACAGTCATACATTGGGTAAGGACTCGCTATTTGGAAGGGAAGCCCTTGGCATGCCCCTTCTTAGGGCGAGTCACTAACCCTATTTAGTGAGTCGCTAATAGGTTAACGACTCGTAAAATAGGGTTAGTATATTGGGCTGACCTATTTTGCAGTCACAAAGGTGTCAAAATCCCCTCTGCGACAGCAAATGACGTCGTACATCTGGCCCTTGGTGTCCTGTTCACAACTGCACTGTGGCAGTGGTCACCTACTCTGGCCCTCCAGCCCCCTGATATAGAAGTGGGAGAATGAATACTAGGGCAGTAGTCAACTGTTCTGTCACTCACATTTATGAGTGGGGCACCATGACACCTATCAATTTCCATGCTCCTCCTTCTCTCACAACCATAAGCAGGAGATGGTGGTCCGGGTGGTTAACTGCTGCTCTGGATTGTGATGGGTGAATGAGAAGGGGGATCATGTTAACTCTGAAGCTCATGTCACAGGCTGGAATAGAGGGCAATGGTGTGTCCCTAGGTGCCAATGAGGGCAAGGGAAACATCAATTTGCCTCCTCATCCTTAGTGCAAAATGACGTGGAAGTTTTTTAAACCTTCACCAATCCCTTGGATAAAAAGGAGGAGAAAAGGATAATTTGTCCCTTTTACATCTTAGGTGTTTGTCAGGCTTCCTTTCGGGTTGAGAGGGCTGATTTATGTCCCCAACCCACAGTTCCACATACAAGGGGATGCAAATATTTTATTCCATTACCCAATTTGCAAACCTCATTTGAGGCTTGTTAATCCAAGTTAGCCATCAGGAGAAATATGTTAAGTGGCAATCTGACTAGTAATCATATTGTTGACTTATATTCAAAATTTCTGAATTCAGTCTGAGAATCTGCAGGGAACCGAAATGGCAATAGAGATATATGCAGATATATTGAGATTTTATTTGAAAGTCTTTTGGGAGTTAGTTCTTTCAAACCAGTGGGCAGATTTACACCAAACTAAAATCAGGCCCACAAGACCCTTTCTATGTCTCCTGTCCACATTAGTTATTGATCAAACCAAAAGAGTTTTCTGGCTGAAAAACCTTATCTTGGTGACCATTATGACTCTCTTTTACATTACAGTCTAACCTACATCATTACCTGAATTTAAGTAAATGGTTCCTATGGAAACAGTTCGCCACTTTAAAAAAAATGCAGAGATCCAACAGTTACGGTTAGCTAAATTACGGGTTATGACTCTTGATATGACATTCCAGAAACAGAATGAAACAAGGCAGAAGGGCAGGGGCTAGCCTGTCCTTCTGCAATATACTCTAAAGCCCCAAGTAAAAAAGTCATACTTTTATAAAGTAAAAATTCTCCAAAAAATTCATCACATTTCCTCATACCTTTTTGTTATATAAGGCTGCTCCCCTGTTTAATTGTTTTCTGAATTTTCCCTGTTTGTTTGAGTGTTAATAAATGCAGATGGCGGTTAAGAATATTAATCATTAATAACCTTTGGATCCTTATCTGGCTATCCAGTACTCTCAAATCACGTGTGATAGAACCTTACACTTTGAAACATTCTGAATTTCACTTCGGCCCTTGGAACCTTGTCTATGTTATCAAGTCCATAATAAAAAAATCCACATGTTTCTCTTTGCCCCAGTAACTAAAACCTGAAATCACGGGTTGCTAATTGAAGTAAAGTAGGATCTGCTCTCATGGATACCCCCACTTTTTGCTGGTGTCAGTATGTTTTTATTTTACTAGTCTGACTGCTAATCAGGACCCCAACCACAGGGCTTCCTCTCTAAATTTGACATGGTAAGTACTTTGGTACCACCACAATTGGCTACTGGTGTACCCTTGTAAGTCCCTACTTTATGGTACTAAGGTACCTAGGGCAAAGGTACCCCATGGATCTCCCATGGGCTGCAACAAGTATTATGCCACCCATGAGGGACCACTCAAGCTATGACTACATGCTTGCCATTGCAGTCTGTGTGAGCTGGTGTTAGCACCACTTACGACAGATATAAGTTTCCTACACTTGAAACCTTTAAGTCACCCTCTAAGGCACGCTTTTCATTCCTGAAGAAAGGTTGGTTGGTTATATGTGTGAGGGTGCCCTGCATGAGCAGGACATCCCTACAAACTCAGTAGTCGATTCTCCAGGCTTTGTAAGTGCAGTCAGCCATTTTCAACCATATAATGGACATCAGTCATTATGAGATCTCTAACAATAATGTTACAGCACCGAACCTGTCATGTTTGGTATCAAACATGTTGAAATGATACCCAACACCAATTCCAGTGTTGGAAGTATGATCCTGTGTACTGTGGGGCTCCCTTGGGTTACCCCCCTGTACACCCAGTTACAGCCTTTCAGGGTCTGACAGCAAGCTAATGCTGCTGCCAATTACAGACACGATTCTGCCCTCCTGCTGCTAAGCCAATCTTTAGCAGGATGAGGTAGAACAATAGGTTTCCTGTCGCAGGGAGGTGTGACCACCTACCCAGACAGGACTTAGTGTATTGGGCTGAGGTGGGGGCACTTACCAGCGCCACCAGACTGCTTTGAAGGGCAAATGTAGTGCCCTTCTTGCATATTCCAGTTGGAACCAGTTCAGGGAGCCCTTGGCTCCCACTCTGGGTCAAAACTAGACTAAGGACATGGGAGCATTTTCCCTGTCATTCCAACCCTTTCTCTATGGTGCGTAAGGGCTTACCTGTAGGTGGTTCCTCAGATTCAATGTGGGACAAGACTCAAGCCTGAAACCACATCACTCTTCGACCGTCTGGACACTTGGACTTCCCTGGACTTTGCCTGGAACCGAGACTGCATCAAGGAAGGCTCCTGCTGCTCCTGGTCTCGCTATTCTGCAAGTCTTCTTTGTTGTCTGTATTTGTGCTTCTTCAAGGATCTTCAACAGACATGTGGGCATCAAGGACACCCAAAGTAATCTCCCTAGAAGTTAAGGAGTCCTGACACCCCACGGACATTGAAAGGCTCAGCAACACATGTGGTGGTTCTGCAACTCCCTCAAGGACTGACCTGTCCTCTCTGCAATTCTGAGGCCAGTGTTCCTCATCAGATCCGCTGGGACTGAACCCCTGTGCACCGTTTTGACTTGCTATTGCAAAGGACTGTTGGCTCTGCACTCCAGAGATTTTAGGGCTACAAGAAGCTCCAGTCTCCAGCATCTCTTCTTGCCAATATCTTCATCCTCACCACATCCTCTGCACCATGGGCCATCATCGTTTGGTGAGCTGCTCGATGTCCTCTTGTGACTACTATGCCTTTGGCCTGTGGGCCTTCTTGATGGTCTTCTCTTGCTTCAATGGGCTCCTCTGCTTGCACAGGCCTGGTCTGACTCTCCTGCACTTGGTGAGTCCCTTTGACCCTGCTGGTCCCAATGTTGCTCCTTCATCGTTTTCCATGCCTTTTGTTGCTGCCAAGGCTTATTGGTGCTCCTGCCAAATACAGACCCCCCCTGGTTCTCAACTTCCAATGTAGGACAGCTTGTGTACAGCTCCTGGTCTTCCTCAGCATCGGTTGGTCCTCACAGCTGCAACAACAAGGTCACCGTCATCACTTCTGCATCCTCCGACATTGGTGGTATTGCTCTTCCGTCCCTGCTGGTCACCTCAGAGTGATACCGGAGGGGATGATGGACGTAGCGTCGGAGCAAATAAAACACTCACCCGCAGTCAACTGATCCGGGTTTAATCCATCATCATTCTTTAGCTCACTTCACCACCCCAGTTCAGACATGGCCATATTCAAATCAGTCTGACCCTGTGCCTCATGGGAACAGTCCAGCCTGAACTCCCAAGCTATGTCTTCCCTTAACCAGAATCAAGCATCCTCGGACCGGTTTTGGGTTCATAACCCTCATCAGCAAGGCTCTCTTGAATCCAGTGGCAGAGTGAGCAAGGGACCCACGTCTCGGCATATCCTGCCAACTTAGTGAGAACAAAGGGATATCAGAGGGGATGATGGACGGAGCGCCGGAGCAAATCAAACACTCACCCCCAGTCAACTGATCTGGGTATAATCCATCATCATTCTTTAGCTCACTCCACCACCCCAGTTCAGCAATAGCCATATGCAATTCAGTCTAACCCTGTGCCTCCTGGGAGCAGTCCAGCCCGAACTGCCAAACCATGTCTTCCCAGGACCGGAAACAAGCATCCTGGAACCGGTTTCAGGTTCATAACCTTCATCAGCCAGGCTATCTTGAATCCAGTGGTAGAGTGAGCAAGGGACCCACTTCTGGGCATACCCTGCCAACTTAGGGCGAACAAAGTGATACCAGAGGGGATGATGGATGGAGTGTCAGAGCAAATCAAACACTCACCCCCTGTCCACTGATCTGGGTTTAATCCATCATCACTCTTTAGCTCACTGCCCCACCACCCCAGTTTAGACATGGCCATATGCAAATCAGTCTGACCCTGTGCCTCATGGGAACATGACCCACGCACAATGGTGGCCACACGTTAGACCTTGTTCTCTCCAACTGTTCCAAGGTCATTTGTCTTCCAGCTAGAGAGATTTTATGGACAGACCACTTCCTTCTAGAAATTATACTCTCAACTCCCAAAAGACCGGTAAATAAAGGACCCTCCCTTCCTACTTGGCGCCGTCAATGGCACAAAATTTCCCTAAGCAATTTACAGGAAATTTGGGTACAACCCACCATATTAGCAGAAGATACAGTAGATGTAGCACTGGCAAAGTTCACAGGCTCAATCAAGCTAGCCATTGACACTTTGGCCCCCCTGAAACTATACAAAGAGTATCCCGCCTCCAAACAAGAAAGTTGGTATACTCAGGAGTTAAGGGAGGAAAAACAAAAATGTAGGCAAGCCGAAAAAAAATGGAGGAAGCATAAGACCGAGGAAACAAGAGTGGTCTTCCATCATGCTCAATCTCAATACTATAAAAACATCAGACAGGCTAGGAAAAATCGTCTTCTGCAACAACTAGAAGAAGCCACTAACTGTCCTAAGGAGCTTTTTAAAATCCTCCAAAACTTTGTAAAACCCGCCGCATGTGAAAGCTCGGAGGAGTTCTCACAGACCTTATGCGACGAGATATCGTCCTTCTTCGAGAGTAAAATTAATACTATATACGAAAAAATAGTGGCTGCCAATAATAGTACGAATGGCACTAACAGGATTACACCTCTAAACCCGCCTAAAGACAAAAACAGTGCAAGTCCCATATCACACTTCCCCCTCATTGAAAGTGCAGATCTCCCTCATCTCATTACTCACATCAAATCAGGGTCTCCAAACGACCTCCTCCCTGCTAAGATGGTTCCCCCCCTGATCCCTCTCCTGGGCCCCTTCATACAGAATGTAATTAACACATCTCTTACAAAAGGACAAGTCCCAGCAGACTGGAAGAGGGCGGTGGTAAACCCAATACGCAAGAAAGCTGCTTCCCCATGGACCGACCTTTCCAACCTGCATCCTATTTCACTCTTACCATACATCAGTAAGATAGCCAAGAAGCATGTGAACACCTACCTATCACAACATCTAGAAGCGACGGAGGGCCTGGACTACTCCCAATCTGGTTTCAGGCCAAACCACAGCACCGAATCTTCCCTCCAAACAGTGACCAATAACATCAGAATGGCACTGGATGGGGGCAATTCTATGATTCTGGTGCTGCTGGATCTCTCCGCCGCTTTCGATACGGTGTCTCACAAAGTGCTTCTTGAGCGACTAAAAGACGTAGGTCTGGAGGGTACGGCACTGGCATGGATGGAAAGCTTTCTGTCAGGACGCTCTCAAGAGGTTAGGCTGGGCTCCCACAAATCCATTCACAGGGAGCTCAATAAGGGAGTGCCACAGGGCTCTTGCTTAAGCCCTACACTTTTCAACGTGTATGTGGCTCCCCTAGCCAACCTAGCAAGATCATTTGGGTTTACACCAGTGTCGTACGCTGACGACACCCAACTCCTCTTTCCCTTTAAAGAACTGACTCCTGCGATAAAAAAATCTTTCGCAGAGGGAATGAGAGCAATATCTGCTTGGATGTCAGCAAACTGTCTCCAATGCAATATAGGAAAAACGGAGGTCATGCTGTTTGGACAAGCAGTAACACATTGGACACCGGACTGGTGGCCCCTGGAATTAGGTCCTGTTCCTAGTCCCAAAAACACAGTGAGAAACCTAGGAGTGTTAATAGACCAAACACTTACTTACAAGGACCGCGTAAACCAGGTGGCGAGTACCTGCTTCCGAGCCATCGGAATGCTAAGGAGAGTGTTTCCCTACCTGCCAGACTGCCATAGAAAAACACTAGTGCAGGCCCTAGTTATCAGCAGAGTGGATTACTGCAATGGCCTTCTTTTGGGAGCAAATGAAGGGCAGCTCAAAAAACTGCAGGTAATCCAAAACACGGCAGCAAGGATAGTCCTCAACGCCCCCCCCAGGACTCCCTCCCTCCCACTGCTGACTAAACTCCATTGGTTACCAGTGAGGAAGCGAGTGCATTTTAAGACCTTATGCACAATCCACAAAAGTGTGATAGGCAAAGGCCCTAAATATCTGACCAACATCTTCCTGCCTTACGCCCCTGGGCGAACCTTGCGCTCTGGTACCCAGCAGCTTCTGCAGGTGCCTAGAATAAAAAAGGCCAGACAAGGAGGGCGAGCCCTGGCCCATCTTGGACCAAAGCTTTGGAACTCCCTACCTCTTGAGATGAGAACACTGACCAACCATCTGACCTTTCGTAAGGTCCTAAAAACACATTTATTCCCCAGTAACTGATCCCCCTCTCTCAAAATGCACCATTCACCTCTTCATTACCATCTGAGGCTAATCTCACTGGCAAAGCACGGAGATACCCCTCCGGGGGTCTATTCATGCGCTATAGAAGAATATAAAATAAATAAAATAATAAAATAACAGTCCAGCCCGAACTGCCAAGGAATGTCTTCCCTGGACCGGAAACAAGCATCCAGGGACCGGTTTCGGTTTCATAACCCTCATCAGCCAGGCTATCTTGAATCCAGTGGCAGAGTGAGCAAGGGACCCAGGTCTGGGCATACCCTGCCAACTTAGGGCGCACAAAGCGATACCAGAGTGAATGATGGACGGAGCGTCAGAGCAAATCAAACACTAACCCCCAGTTAACTGAGCTGGGTTTAATCCATCATCATTCTTTAGCTCACTCCACCACCCCAGTTCAGACATGGGCATAGGCAAATCAGTCTGACCCTGTGCCTCATGGGAACAGTCCAGCCCGAACTTTCAAGCCATGTCTTCCCTAGACCGGAAACAAGCATCCTGGGACCGGTTTCGGGTTCATAACCCTCATCAGCCAGGCTATCTTGAATCCACCTCAGAGTGGCATAGACTCTGTGCCCTCTGCTTGTAGATTCATCACTTCAAGAATCCACCCTTGGATTCCACTGCACTTTTGCATAGTCTTCGCCAGCAGCATCTGCACTGAAGTCCTCCATTGTGGTCTACGGCGGTTTCCGACATCACTTCGCATCTATACACCCGGCTTCCCTGGTGTAGGTATCCTGGGTTCTGGGGTATCCACGGGTGGGTAGACTCTCCAACCTTCTGTGTTCCACATGGTTTCATCAGGGTCCACTGGGAAGGGTCCTTCTTCAAAACTGTAACCGTGATTTTCCCATTGACTTCTATTGAGTACGCAGCTGTGTTTCCACTCTGCATACAGCCTCTGTGGGGTTTCGGGGTACTTAACCAAGGTGGTTCCTTGTGTTCCCAAGTCTTCTGAGTCTCCTGGTCCAAGTCCCACCTTTGGTCGCAGTTTGCATTCCACTTTCTTAGTATATGGTTTTGTCTCCCCCAGGAGAACATTGTGTATTGTGCTTACTTACCTCTTGCAATTGAAGTATTCTTGAGTATTTGTGTTGATATATCCGGGTAGGAGACACACCAATGTGTTAGTGAATGTTGTGTAATAAATAGACATTTTCATAACTACACTGTATAATTCTTTTTCATTTAACCAACACTAAATGAATAGATCTGGTAAAACCAGCTACTTAACACTCCTTCTGGAATGAGCCTGAAGGCTGCCCTCCACAGCTACCACTTAGAGAGCTCTATCGTTGTCACCATAAGGGTTGTCTGGATAAGTGCAAGGTGCTTCACTTAAATAAGTGTGTACCATACCCTAAGCCAGCCTCCTACACTAATCAAATTGTGGCCTTATGTGTAGAGCAATAGTTGGTTTGATGATATTCGGAGGAGTTTCATTCCAAATCACTGCATAGGATCTGTCCTATTATCTGTGTGGTATAATCTTTGTAGTTTTGCAGTTGCTGGTGGTCAACACCCTAATCCTATTAAATTCTTCAGTAGATTGGTATTGTCTGTATAATCATCATCATCAAACCTTTTATTTTGGCTAAAAGCCATAAAAAGTTACATTAAAAAAATATATAATTCTATTCAATTTCGATAAAAACATCATACAAACTTCCTTTTTACATTAGGTTAAAATCAGCAACATTTAAAAGTAATGAATATTAAATAAAACAATGTTACTATTCCAAATACCAACAAAATTGGCCTATTGTACAGATATTCTTCATTGGGATATGTATTCATATGTAGGTAAAACAATTTAATAAACAGACCATAAAATAACAGTATCCCTGATGTCGACATTAGGAAAATACACCATGGAGGATGATAGGACGCTAGATAAGCCGTTGGTGCCTTTTACTGCGGACTGGCTATCGTAGGAGGTGAGTTATCTATGGCCTTCTTTCTCTGATTTCAAGCACAGAGCAAATAGCGCGAGACAGCCCATGCTAGTAGTTCCCTAGTGTCGCACTTAAGGAGTGGCTCATACTCATGGATTTTAGTACCTCTATCAGCCATTTCTTATGCAGATTTCTGTATTGAGGGCAGAAGAACATGAAGTGTTCTAGAGATTCCGCAATGTTAGGGCAATTTGGGTGGAACTTGGAAATTGAAGGTGTCCTGTCCCATTTCATAGTGTGGGTTCCCAGGGGAAGTATGCCGCACCTGAATTGGACATATAGACATTTAGAATGGCATGGGTACATTCGATCCATGTAAAGCTCTAGGCTGGGTGTACATTTGTGGGTGAGGAACTGACCAGTTATGGTTTTTCCTGGTATACTTTCCAGGTTTGCAGTACGATTTCCTCCCATACCGAGTTATTGCTTCTTGGGCATCACTTTTGATAATCAGCTCCAGGGTGTTCCATAGGTTAACTATGCCTATTCTATGTGATATGACTTTTATCGCCTTCAGCCAGGATGTACTTAAGTCCCTATCAAGGGACGCTAGCTCTTTCACACAGTCCCTATACGTTACTAATTCCCTGGTGGACCAAAGTGTAATCCAATATAGCAAGGGTTTGAGTAAAGCCACTAGGTGTATTGGATTAAGGGCTAGATCAAATCACAATGGGGTGATAGGGGAACTTGGGGGAAGATTAAAGAGGCCCCTTACGAACTTGTTTTCAACCCTTGTCAACACCTCTGCTGGGGCATAACCTCAGATCTCAGCTCCATAGGTCGCTGATGCTACAGCTGTTGCTCTGTACACGGTAATACCCAGAGACAGGGCACCTCCCGAGGCAGCCCTACACTTTCTCCATATGGCTGAGGTTTTCATTTGGAGGATGTCTTTGCTTTTCTCTAGTTGGGGACCCCATGTCTTGGCTATCACTTAACGGAACTCCTAGGTAATCAAAATACAGGACTTTCTCAAGGGGGACCCCGTCTATATGCACATTTCCTCTATATGTTCTGTGAGGATTATTGGTCATTACTTTAGACTTTGATTAGTTTAGTTCTATACATCTTCCCTCACAGAAGGAGACAAAGGCATTTAATTCTGCTTGTAGCCCCATTGGAGGGCATGAAATTAGCAGGGTGTGATCCACAATCATCAGAATAGGTGTGGACACACCTGCTAATTTAGTAGCATCATGTTTGCAGCCCATCAGTCTGCCTACTGCTCCATTAATGTATAAACTAAGGAGGGTGAGGGTAAGAACACATTCTTGTCTTACCCCTTGGTTGATCTCAATCTTATCTGTCAAGTCCCCTGCATTGTTCCACCTGACCTTTGCCGAGGTGCTTGTGTGTAAGACTTTCAGTAGCTTTAGTAGATCTGGGGGAATACTATATCCATCCAATACCTCCCGCAGTGTTTCCCTTGGGACCTGGTCGAATGCTGCATTCAAGTCTATGAAGGCGACATATAGATGGTCATGCTTCAAGGTGACATATTTCCAAGTTATCACCTTGAAGGTGAGGACCTGGTCCAGTGTGCTAATCTTGGATTTAAACCCAGCTTGCGCCTCTTCTAAGATATTCTTCTCCTCTATCCAGTCATTGAGTTTCAGCAACGCATGCCTGCTGAAGATTTTCTGGGTGTTATCCAGCAGACTGAAGGGTCTATAGTTGGTGGGGTTCAATCTTTCTCCCTTTTTGTAGATGGGTAGGATAATCGCTCCGTGCCATGTAGGCAGAATAGAGTTGCCTTTTAGGATGCTATTACACACGGCGTTCCGGTATGGTACCCAAATGTCTGGTTGGGACAAAAAGACATCACCTGGTATACCGTCAATCCCAGGCGTCTTTTCTTTTTTCATGTGCTTTACAGCTACATGGTGTGGTACTGCAATTCTGGACCCCTCCGTTTCACCAGCCTCGGGGTCCAACACTCGTGTTATAAAATACTGTCGTATCATGACGAATTTGGTATCTACGAACCGGTAATGATTAGGACATCATCCCCATGCATTTGCATCATGATTAAGCGATGCTAACACCCTCAAATCTTGATTTGCGTCTCGAACCCGCAGACTCCATTTTGTAAACGGCATCCATCTTATGGCTTGCCCTCATATAAGTCAATTGATTAAAGCCGAGCTTGATCTAAAAGGACACGTCCTTTGTAGCTGACTCCCCATGACCTGGCCGAGCTGACTCCACTGCCTCCAGCCAAGCCTGTTTGGGCAGCTTCTCGCCCAGTGGCCGAGCCCGATATCATCAAGGCACAACATGTCATAAACCCCTCACTGCATACAAACCCTGTTTTCCATACACACACACCTGTCCATGATTCTTGTTTATGACCCGTTTTATGATGGGAGGGGGCTCGACCTTATTGGCATTTCATCGATATCTGATGGGAGTTCTGGATCTGGCGGGGTAATCCATCACAAACTGGACATCTAGAATATGTGCTGACCAGCATGACTTCGCTCTTTGTATTATTGTGGAAATATTTGTATTGCCATATCGTAAACTTAAGAATTCTTGCCTGCAGCTGTTATTTATGTATATAAGGAGAAGTCTGGTTCTGTAAAAACGAACAGTCTCCTGAGAACTTACGGCACATGTTGTCGTACTTCTAGGACGCATGTTACTTGGTTGCAGCCAATAATCTCGATCTTTGACATCATCTAGAAGACTCTGTGTTTCTGTAAGTCCAGAACAGGGAGAACCTAGAGGTCTTCGGGTGTGGTCCCCTGGCACCACCGGGTCTCTAAAAACCCGGCACCTCAGTTGGCGCCCAACTCGAGGCGATATCAAGCGGTGACGGTCCAAGCCAGATGTTCGTGAGGAGCTTCGTGTGAAAATTCCGGAGGACGGCCAGCCACTTCAGCGACCCCTGCATGTCGACGTGGTTCCGAAGGTCTTTGCTGCGAGGTTCCCCGCGTCCCGACGGCTACGAAGGACTGCTGCCCTGACTATCGCCCTGTTTTGGACCCAGTGATCCTTGGTAGAGCGAAACGATAGACGAGTCTTCTAGTGACGTCACCGATCTTCAATATTCAGTTAAGTATAAGTGGAGCGTCTCCCAGTTCTTAGTTTGGTTCTTAGTCTTGGTATCCCAGAGATACGGTTTGTATTATTGGTACTTGCAAGCACCAAAACCGAGGGGTTCGTGTATTCACGACAATATCATAATTAGATAATCCCTTGAAGTTTGAAGCTAGACTAGTGAGCAAAGATGCCTGGTCTCAGCAGACTTGGAAAATTGTTTTGTCTTGGTTGTAGTAAGGACTCCCGATTAGAGGATTCGTGTCCGGTTCCTCCGATTGGAACTCCAACATATGAGTTATATATAAAGCATGGAGTAGGTCCTATTACGTATAACGAGGTATGGATAAAATACACCCGCAAGGATGGTGTTTTAAAATGGCCCCAATATGGTAGTTTTGACTCAGAAATATTAGACAACCTCGAGGTCAAATTGTTCAAGAAGAAAGCCCGGCCGGCGATGTTTGACTCTTTTCGCTTATGGCGCAAAGAAGCCAAACAGAAAGAAATAAGATTAGCAAAGAAAAATAGAAGAGGTATGTCAATGGTGCAAGCCGCCATTGCATACAGAGATAATGAGGAAGAGCAGGAAAGTGAACAAATGCTCAGAAGCAAGAAACTGGCAATAGATAAATGCTACCCGATGTTGCCACATGAAGGACAAAGTTCAAAAGGGAAATCAGAGAACGATCCTTTAAAGTCGCACTTATTGAATTCACCACCCCCATATGCGCTAGATGCTACTGCACCCCCGAAGCGCTTTGTTATACCGCGCCCAGGTGCACGAAATGCAGCTCTTGCACAACCACCAGCTCCTCTTCAGCTGGTTCCTACTTCTCAAGGGCCGCCGCCTTTGCTACATACTCCTTCTACTTCTACAACTTTGCCTACTGCTCCAACTATTCACTACGATACTACACCTGCTACTGCCTCAACTTCCTCTGCTGTCGCTTCGACTTCCTCTTTACATCAGCCTGTCTTCTCTGGCGCATCTGTTTCGCCGCAAGCTTCTCCTTCTGTCAGGCAGAGAGTGGCAAGAACTGTCACTGGTCTATTTTCGCCCTTCTTTGGGTCGCCTAAAACGACCCCTAAAGCAGAACCTAGACAGTTGCGCAGTCAACTACCAGACTACGAGGAAAGAGGAGTACTAAATGAGTTAGCACGCAAATTGGTTACTGACACGGCTAAATATGATGTTCAGTCTGTTATGGAAGTTTTCAGTCAATGGGATGCGCCCACTCAAAGATACGTCTTTGAGGAGATGTGTGTATATCTACGTAATGATTTGGAGACCAACGATCCCACACGCAAGATGAATGAGTTATTTCGTATGCGTGCTAGGTTTTATAAGGGAATGATTGTAGGTTCCGATGTTGAAAAAGCCATAGAGGTATTGTTATCTTACAGGAGTAAGGGAAATGTTTCGAGATCGTTGTATGAGGATGATGTGTCAGATAGGAAAAAGGCGCGACAGTACCCCATGAGAGAGGTTCCTCCAGTATGGAGGGAAGGTGATGCGAACGCGCAACCGCCTGTTCCACCGCATTTCCAGCGTGTATGGGTACATGTCCCCTGGAAAAGATCCGAAGTTTTAGCACTCAAACAGACACTACCTGATCCACGTAAAAATCCAGCAGGGTATTACAAGGAATTATCACAGACTGCCAGCTCATGTATAATGAATTTAGCAGATATAGACATGTTGTTTGGGAACGTGGTTCCGCATCCCTTATGGAGTAAAATTCGTCACGCAGATCACGATCAGGAACTAGGTGACTCATGGGCTAATATCACTGCTACTGATGCTAGACAAATTGGTGGTTCTAAACCCGAGCCTTTAATAGCAGATCTTCCAGGTAGGATTATTGCGTACATGAAAACGTTGATGCCTGAATTGTGCGTAAATTGGGACAAGCTATCCGTGTGCAAGCAAAAGAAAGAGGAGAATGTGTCCGACTTTTTCACGAGATTTGAGGAGACTTTCACTGATCATAGTGGTCAGGATATGGCTACCGAGGGTGGCCAAAGATTGTTTGTAGACAAATTTGTACATAATTTGCTTCCCGAATTATGCAATAAATTGAAAGATTCAGAGAGTGCTTGGGCTGTTTCCACGTCAGCACAGATTTTAGCCACAGCCCAGTACTATGAAAATAGGCGCAAAGACGAGCTAGATAAGACAGAGAAGAAGACTAAGGAGCTAAAGACTAAAGTTCTTCTCCAGCAAGCGTACCCGCCTCGCACCCCTAGTCAGCCCAATTATCAGCACCCACAGCAGTATTCGAGAAACGCGCAAGGAAACGAGTTTTCCCACCAGCGTTCTCCATATGGCCCAAATCAATGTGCATATTGCAAAGAAGAGGGTCATTACAAAAGTAATTGCCAAGCTCTTGCACGACGTTTGAGTGGTGTTTCCGGCACAAGAGGTAGAGGTGTTCAACAGGTTCCTAGAGGTAGGGGCCGTGGAAATTTCTCCCAGAACACCACTTCCTTTCCGCCTCAGAATTCTATGAATAGCTTTGACCAACAGAATAATACATCTTCTAGGTCAGCTCAGTACTATGCAGATGACTATTACGCAGAAACTGAGAATGAGGGTAATAATTGCTAGGACAGCCATGGACAAAGAGAGGGAGTTGTTTCAGTTCCAGTAGATCAGAATGGACCTTATGTAGAAGTAATTACATCAGGAGTGTCGGAGCCATTTCTGCTGGATACTGGTGCTACAAAAAGTTCGATTATGCACTCAAAACTTCCTGGCGCACCTTTGTCTGGCGAAATGAATGTTTCAGTAGGTTTTTCTGGTGCCCCTGTAAGAAACCCGATCTCCAGTCCCATGCCCCTTTCTGTTGGCCCATGCGAATTAGAAGCACCCCTCATTCTTACCACAGGTTGTGGCGAAAATTTGTTAGGTTTGGATTTACTGAAGAGACTATATGCGACCTTGTACTGTTCTCCTTCAGGAGTACAGCTTACGCTTGGTAAAAGAGTGATTTCCCCGATGTATGTGTCAAAAGAAAGAATTCCGACTGAGTTATCATCTCTTCCAGATGTGCTTTGGGCGAATGGTTCTAATGATGTGGGTCGTTTAGAGATAGCACCGTATGTCATAACATTGAAAACTGACGTCAGGTTGCCACGTATTCCCCAATATAAAATGTCGAAAGAATGTGAAAGGGCTTTGCTAGAAATAATATACGATCTGATTGAGAAAGACGTCATTGAAGAAACTACAGGCAACATTTGCAACAGTCCTGTTTTGCCTGTCTTAAAGCGTACCGATCCTTCACAGCCCCCTGTGTACCGATTCGTGATCGATCTAAGGGAAGTGAATAAGATCGTTGTACCGCAGTTTCCAGTCGTCCCCGACATTACTGCCTTATTGACAATGGTTCCAGCCTCAGCCAATTGGTTTTCGGTGATTGACCTGAAGAATGCTTTCTTCAGCATCCCGATTGCCGAGGAGAGCAGAGATATCTTCGGCTTCAATTTAGGAGGACGAAGCTTCCGCTTCAGACGCGCTCCTCAGGGCTACTGCGAGTGTCCATCAATATTCAGTCAGGCTCTGAAAACGCAACTCGATACGATTGTTCTACCTGGTGGCGCGACTCTGATACAGTATGTCGACGACTTACTGATCGATGCAGATACTGAAGAGATTTGCAAACAAGCCACGTTGTCATTGTTGCGTCATTTATGTGACATGAAGCACAAAGTCTCGCTTTCCAAACTACAATTTTGCCGACAAGAAGTAACCTACTTAGGTCACATCTTATCGAAGGAGGGAAGGAGACTGACCCCAGAAAGAATACAGGCGATTGCAGAACTGAGTGTCCCAAGGACACAAAGAGAAGTGCGTGCCTTCTTGGGCATTACATCATACTGTAGACAATGGATACCGAATTTCTCACTGCTGGCTAAACCCTTGCTGGCATTAATGCGTAAAGACACACCCAATCCTTTGCCTTGGTCTGAATATTGTCAGGCGAGTTTCCATGAGTTGCGTGAAGCATTATGTTCGGCTCCTGTGTTAGGCAATCCCGACTACAGCAAGCCGTTTACATTATACGTCCATGAGAAGGAAGGTTGCGCATTATCAGTCCTGACACAGCACTTTGGGGACAAACAACGCCCATGTGCATACTTCTCCGCGACTCTAGATCCCGTAGCTAAGGCATTACCAAGTTGCTTGAGGGCCACTGCCGCAGCGGCTGTCTGTATTCGACAGTCGGCTGGGTTAGTCATGAATAATACTCTGACCTTTATGGTCCCACATGCAGTAGATATCCTACTAAACAGGACAAAAACACAGCACCTAACTAGTGCTCGACTGTCCAGCTACGAATTGACCCTATTAGCAAGTCACATTCACATAAAAAGGTGTGATACACTCAACCCCGCTACGTTACTACCCATTCCACCTGTAGAGACGGATAAGGTCGACAAACATGATTGCTGCTTTAGGACAGAGGAAGAGACCAAAGGGAGAGTAGACTTAAAGGACACTCCCTTCCCTGAATTTAATGATAATTTATGGGTTGATGGTTCATGTTTCAAGTTGCCAAATGGTGATACGATTGCAGCATATGCCGTGACAACATTACACACGATTGTAGAGACAGCTCGCATCCCCCACAATTCTGCACAAGCAGCAGAATTAGTCGCACTCACAAGAGCGTGCGTGTTGGCGAAAGGAAAACGAGTGAATGTGCACACTGATAGTCAGTACGCCTTTGGCGTCGCCCACAGTTTTGGAAGATTGTGGCGTGAACGTGGGTTCCTGACGTCGCATGGTGCAAAGATACAACATGGCCAGCTAGTACACGACCTTCTCGAGTCACTGACCTTGCCCCTACAGATTGCGATTGTGAAGTGTAGCGCACATAGAAAGATCCGAGATGATGTTGGTCGAGGGAATGCATTTGCCGATGAGGTCGCGAAAGAGACTGCAAGGAACACAATGAGTCGGATGTATGTTGTAGGTCCTGCTAGATGGACCCCTGATGTGGGTATGTGTGAGGACACCATCGAAAGCGTGAAAACTATACAATCTGACGCGACTGAGAAAGAGGTGAATGAATGGAGAGAAAGCAAGGGTAGGTTAGACGCGAATGGTTGTTGGGTCGAACTGTCAGAACATCAGCGATGGTTGTTACCTAACGCCTATGTGCTCGCAGTGGTGACGATGGCCCATGGAATGGCACACATCAGTGTGAAAGGAATATGTAAGCTGTTGGCCCCAGTATGGCAGAATAGTGGTATCCCAAAATGTGCAGAGAATCTGGTCAGAAACTGTATGGTGTGTTTGAAGCACAATCCCGGTAGGGGAACCCCAACCCCAGCTGGTCATTTCGCACCTCCAACGTATCCGTTCGAGGTCTTGCAACTCGATTTCATTCACATGGAGAGCTGAAATAACCTGAAATACGTCCTTGTCGTCGTTTGCGCTTTCTCCAGGTGGATAGAAGCATACCCCCTTAAGGACAACACTGCATTGTCAACTGCCAAAGCCCTTGTCAAGGAATTTTTCCCTAGATTCGGCATGCCTAGGATTGTCTGGAGTGATAACGGAAGTGAATTTGTGGGACGAGTGATGAAGAGAGTGTGTGAGTGTCTAGGCATCCGCCAGAAGTTCCACGCTGCAAACCACCCCCAATCGGCAGGATTAGTAGAGTGCTATAATGGCACGTTAAAATTGAAACTGGCCAAGATCCAAGCCAGCACAGGCCTCAAGTGGCCCGACGCCCTGCCTTTAGCACTCCTGTCTACCAGGATGATTGTCCATTCTAGATTAGGACTTAGCCCCTACGAGATAGTGTTTGGCCGCCCAGCTAACATCTGGGGTGTGCCAAGGCCTAAGAGGATAAGTGAGATCGAGCACCCTGTACTGTTTGACTATTTGCATGAATTGACAACTAAACTGCATGCTTTACATCAACAGGTCCACAGCTCCTCTCCACCTGCGTCTGATGATCCAGGCCACACTATCGAACCCGGCTCCTGGATCCTGATTCGGAATTTCAGACGTACCAAGAACAAGGAGCCTCGCTGGACCGGACCTTTCCAGGTTTTACTATCGACCCGCTCTACAGTACGTGTCCACGGAAAGAGACATTGGGTGCACGGCGCCCATTGAAAAAGGGTCCCGTTGCCCCTTCCATACGACCGATGGGTCCAGCAAGGAGTCGCTGACTCCGAGACCGAATCTGTACCACGTTTTGTCCCCTTCAGCGATGCACGATTAAAAGGAACTAATACTGACAAAGAGAGTGATCGCATTCTGCAAGGATCTGTGCCACCGTCGCTGCAGTTGGACACTACAAAACCTGAAACACTGTTTGAAGATCACACCGTGCCTGGAAAGGAACGATATAATCTGAGGTCAAGACCAAAGAACTGACATACTCGAACTAGTGCGATCTTCCCTTTTTCCACGAACTATTTTTGATTCCACAGCTCTCTCTCCCAGGGAACTAGCTCATTTTTGTTTTTCGAACCGCCATCCGGTTCTGCTGCTAAGGCCGCGGTTGAAGTCTGAGGAGTGCAGCCGGAGACGCCTAGGTCAACGGTTCTGGTCAGTCTGAGGGAATCACCCCGGACTGGACGGAGCGCACATCTTGGCAGAAGCAACCACCCACCGTGGGCAGCAACCAGAGGATGGAGTTTCCAGGGGTTGAGAGACCTGCTAGACACATGACTTTTGAAAAGAAAATATGTACTATAATGGCAAAGAGACGTTCTCTAGTGTTAAGCATCCTAATTTTGTGTAGTATAATAATGTTTTTGACTAGCTTTGCTCTGTCCATTTTTCGAGTTCCATTCATACACAACACACAACTCGCACCTTCTCCCACTGATCCGACACACTCTTTCCATCCCCTACCTGAACACGAGTCTGCCAGAAGACTCGAATTTGTAAATAATTCATTTGTCTTACTCCTACACCAGCACCAATCTGTTATGAACAACACGAACTGTTGGATATGTGGACTCATGCCGCACACAACCGATAAGGGTATCCCTTACTTCGTCCTGCCCTTCAGTTATTACGGTTCTTTGTGGGCTTTCCAGACCATGTTCCTGTTCTCCCTCGAACCATACGTTCGGGGAGAGAACTCAAACAACAAGGCGTTAATAGCAGGAATCAAGAACATGAGTAGAGATATTGACACGATCAGAGCCACTCCCAAAGATGAGTTTACCCCATACAGTAGGTGGAACATCACCAAGTATGGGATTTCATTAAGTGAGAGCCAGAAATCAAAGAAATCATCCTCAGTCTGGGTAGTACCCCACCGTGGTCACTTGTGTTTGCAAGGCATTGGCAGGGATCCCGAAGCACAATTGGGGAAGAGCATATGCACAGAAACATACGTGTTTGCCTCCCGAACTTCCCCTCCATTCTTGGCGGCTAAGGGTACATACTTCATCTGCCACGACAAGGCATACACTTGGTTGCCTGCCGACTTCTCGGGCACCTGCTTCATCTCGTTTCTGCTGCGACCCACCTACACGGCAGATTACCATCGGACAAGGACAGTTAGGGGTGTCGTGAGTCAAGACGACACTGCAGGTCAAGAATTTGGAGACTTCGCAAAGGGTTTTCTGCCATTTTGGGGGCCTATGGTGAACAGCAGGAACATTCGACAATTAACGAGGATAGTTGAGTCCGCCGTGACTGAAACGGCCGGTGCCCTTAGCAACCTGACAGCTGAGCTTCAGTTGGATCGACTTATGACCCTTCAAAATCGGGTTGCCGTAGATGTCATACTTGCAGACCGTGGTGGTGTATGTAGAGTGATCCAATCTAGTTGCTGCATTTTCATCCCCGATAATGCTCCGACAGTGTACCAGGCCATCTCCCAGTTACACAAAATCTCTGATTCCCTTCACACAGAGAAAGGGGATTGGTCTCTGCTAGGGTGGTTCTGGGAACTGATCTCTGCCTGGGGATGGAAAACTCTGATCTTCATTGGGATGATCTTAGCCGTTCTGTTTATGTTCTGCCTGTTTGTACAGTGCGCTCCTGCAATATGTGGCCTCTGCGCCACTTCATGTGTAAGGAAGCCTGTGTCAAGGGACGAACTGAGCAACAGAATGATGCTACAGCAGCATCTCCATGAATTCATCAATACCGATTTGGACTCTGACTAGCGTGAGTTATTGCCTTATATAAGGGCAAAAGGAGGGTCTGTGGTACTGCAATTCTGGACCCCTCCGTTTCACCAGCCTCGGGGTCCAACACTCGTGTTATAAAATACTGTTGTATCATGACGAATTTGGTATCTACGAACCGGTAATGATTAGGACATCATCCCCATGCATTTGCGTCATGATTAAGCGATGCTAACACCCTCAAATCTTGATTTGCGTCTCGAACCCGCAGACTCCATTTTGTAAATGGCATCCATCTTATGGCTTGCCCTCATATAAGTCAATTGATTAAAGCCGAGCTTGATCTAAAAGGACACGTCCTTTGTAGCTGACTCCCCCATGACCTGGCCGAGCTGACTCCACTGCCTCCAGCCAAGCCTGTTTGGGCAGCTCCTCGCCCAGTGGCCGAGCCCGATATCATCAAGGCACAACATGTCATAAACCCCTCACTGCATACAAACCCTGTTTTCCATACACACACACCTGTCCATGATTCTTGTTTATGACCCGTTTTATGATGGGAGGGGGCTCGACCTTATTGGCATTTCATCGATATCTGATGGGAGTTCTGGATCTGGCGGGGTAATCCATCACAAACTGGACATCTAGAATATGTGCTGACCAGCATGACTTCGCTCTTTGTATTATTGTGGAAATATTTGTATTGCCATATCGTAAACTTAAGAATTCTTGCCTGCAGCTGTTATTTATGTATATAAGGAGAAGTCTGGTTCTGTAAAAACGAACAGTCTCCTGAGAACTTACGGCACGTGTTGTCGTACTTCTAGGACGCATGTTACTTGGTTGCAGCCAATAAACTCGATCTTTGACTTCATCTAGAAGACTCTGTGTTTCTGTAAGTCCAGAACAGGGAGAACCTAGAGGTCTTCGGGTGTGGTCCCCTGGCACCACCGGGTCTCTAAAAACCCGACACCTCAATGGGTTTCGGCTTTAGTAAAGCAGAGATTGACTTCTGGTGCAGCGGATCTACTAGACTCAACGTGGATTGCGTTTCCTACATTGGTACCCTTTGCCCCTATGGGGAGGCTTGTTAGAATAATTTGGTTCTGCTTGCCCTTATACAGGCCACTAAAGTGGGAAACCCATATGCCAAATTTTATAGTTAATTCTAGATGGTTGGCACTAGTGGGATTGACAGAGATTAATTTCCAAAAAGTTTTTTGGTCACCCTTCTCTAGGGCTTTGGCCATTAAAAACCAATGTTCCTCCTGCCACTCTCTTTTGTCCTTTCTAAACGTGATTTAGTACTTATTTATGGCCTCTGCGATTTCGGCTCTTTGTCCCTTTTTGATCGCACTTAGTAAGAGGGATTTGTCTAGATGGCAGGATTTTGAATACCAGGAGGAGGTTTTCTTTTGGTAAACCCCTCCTTTTTGCTTCTTCATGAAGCATGATCTTAATGTGCCCATAAGTTCAGATTGAATAGAGGCAAAGTTGATACTACCTATATCTGTAAAGTCTACCTGAGAAAGTTTCTGTATGAAAAGATTATATAAATGTGTCATTCTCTTTATGTCCATCTCCATGACTGCCCATTTAATATTTTTTAAATTAGTTGTAGGGACTATGGGCGACATGGTCACTGCTAGATCTAGTTTTGTGCCAGAAAACACAATCATAGAGAGTGATTTCTACTGTCCGGTCTAGTGACCATCTTCATATCGTGTAGGTCTGAGCATAGCTCACTATCCACTAGGATGTTATCTATTTGTGAGGTACTGAAACCGCTTTTAAAGGTTGGACAAGGACTTAGTGTTATCATTAGCCACTCCTAGGCCACGGTCTAATATTAAGTCTACGATTTGGGCACTCACTGTGGTAATTATTGTTCTTTTCTTGAAATCAGTCAGGTGTGCCATAGAAGTACTTTTGTCCATCCCGCTATTCATTTTCAAAGGATTCTGCTCAACATTTGATGATATTTGAGTGTTAATATCGCCTGCTACAATCAATAGGGCTTTACGGTTAAACTGTCCCATCAGGGCATCTAGTTCCTCCACTATTAATGATTGATTGGTAAGGGGAATGGTCCTAATATAAATATTAACCAAGGCTATGTATCTAGGGCCTGTTTTAATCGAGAGGCGGATTTCTTTTTTTTTTTTTAAATATATATTTATTGATTTTCTTTACAGGATACAGATATAACATTTAGAGCATTTCGCTGATACACTGTGCATGCACGTATTACAAAAAAAGTGTTCGGTGGTTTGTTCTTGGTCTTCATTTGAATTGTCCAACGCGATACAGTCGTGAGGTTGGTTGTAACATATATAACGGAAACATATAAAATATAGGCGATCAGCTGGTGGTTGTGGGTCGACCGTCATGCACTGCGGGTAGTTGTCGGTGTTTGCTTTCTCGCTACTGTCTACGGTGGCTTGTGTGGGTCTAGGAAGCTATCTAAGGATGTCCACATCCCTCTGTTACTTTTCCTCCAGGGTGTGTGTCTTAGTGCAGTTGTGTCTGCCCCTCTTAGGTACGTCACACAGTTCAGCCATTGTTTAAAGGTGGTAAAAATAGAAGATGGGAGCACACTGCTAGCCTCTCCGCTGTATCGCCCCTCTGCATTATGGTATATGCAGTGCAAGTGTTTCAAAGAATGAGTCCAAAGTTCAAAAGTGTTTCACCACAATCAGTGCAAGTAAGTACTTGAAGTGTAGTTATCTCTAGACACGAGACATGGCTCGTGTTTCGGGATTGTTTCCCTCATCAGTAGAGACAGATCTGGGGTAGCAGAGCAGGCCGCCAAACATCCGTCAAAGGCCTCGTTGCCCCTCCGGCACGCAGGTGCGTCTCCAAAAGCTCGTCAGCTTGGATGGCTCATGGGAGCCACTGTAGTAGAAATAGAAGATTGGAGCACACTGCTAGCCTCTCCGCCGTATCGCCCCTCTGCATTATGGTATATGCAGTGCAAGTGTGTCAAAGAAGGAGTTTAAATTTCTAAAGTGTTTCACCACAATCGGTGCAAGTAAGTACTTGAAGTGTAGTTATCTCTAGACACGAGACATGGCTCGTGTTTCGGGATTGTTTCCCTCATCAGTAGAGACGGATCTGTGGTAGCAGAGCAGGCCGCCACACATCTGTCAAAGGCCTTGTTGCCCCTCCGGCACGCAGGTGCATCTCCAAAAGCTCGTCAACTTGGATGGCTCACGGGAGCCACTGTAGTAGAAATAGAAGATGGGAGTACACTGTAAGCCTCCCCGCCGTATCGCCCCCTCTGCATTATGGCATATGCAATGCAAGTGTTTCAAAGAATGAGTCCAAAGTTCAAAAGTGTTTCCCCACAATCAGTGCAAGTAAGTACTTGAAGTGTAGTTATCTCTAGACGCGAGACATGGCTCGTGTTTCGGGATTGTTTCCCTCATCAGTAGAGACAGATCTGGGGTAGCAGAGCAGGCCGCCAAACATCCGTCAAAGGCCTCGTTGCCCCTCCGGCACGCAGGTGCGTCTCCAAAAGCTCGTCAGCTTGGATGGCTCACGGGAGCAACTGTAGTACAAATAGAAGATGGGAGCACACTGCTAGCCTCTCCGCCGTATCACCCCTCTGCATTATGGTATATGCAGTGCAAGTGTTTCAAAGAATGAGTCCAAAGTTCAAAAGTGTTTCACCACAATCGGTGCAAGTAAGTACTTGAAGTGTAGTTATCTCTAGACACGAGACATGGCTCTTGTTTCGGGATTGTTTCCCTCATCAGTAGAGACAGATCTGGGGTAGCTGAGCAGACGGCCAAACATCCGTCAAAGGCCTCGTTGCCCCTCCGGCGCGCAGGTGCGTCTCCAAAAGCTCGTCAGCTTGGATGGCTCACGGGAGCCACTGTAGTAGAAATTGAAGATGGGAGCACACTGCTAGCCTCTCCACCGTATCGCCCCTCTGCATTATGGTATATGCAGTGCAAGTGTTTCAAAGAATGAGTCCAAAGTTCAAAAGTGTTTCACCACAATCGGTGCAAGTAAGTACTTGAAGTGTAGTTATCTCTAGACACGAGACATGGCTCGTGTTTCGGGATTGTTTCCCTCATCAGTAGAGACAGATCTGGGGTAGCAGAGCAGGCCGCCAAACATCCGTCAAAGGCCTCGTTGCCCCTCTGGAGCGCAGGTGCGTCTCCAAAAGCTCGTCAGCTTGGATGGCTCACGGGAGCCACTGTAGTAGAAATAGAAGATGGGAGCACACTGCTAGCCTCTCCGCCGTATCGCCCCTCTGCATTATGGTATATGCAGTGCAAGTGTTTCAAAGAATGAGTCCAAAGTTCAAAAGTGTTTCACCACAATCGGTGCAAGTAAGTACTTGAAGTGTAGTTATCTCTAGACACAAGACATGGCTCTTGTTTCGGGGTTGTTTCCCTCATCAGTAGAGACAGATCTGGGGTAGCAGAGCAGGCCGCCAAACATCCGTCAAAGGCCTCGTTGCCCCTCCGGCGCGCAGGTGCGTCTCCAAAAGCTCGTCAGCTTGGATGGCTCACGGGAGCCACTGTAGTAGAAATAGAAGATGGGAGCACGCTGCTAGCCTCTCCGCCGTATCGCCCCTCTGCATTATGGTATATGCAGTGCAAGTGTTTCAAAGAATGAGTCCAAAGTTCAAAAGTGTTTCACCACAATCGGTGCAAGTAAGTTCTTGAAGTGTAGTTATCTCTAGACACGAGACATGGCTCGTGTTTCGGGATTGTTTTTCTCATCAGTAGAGACAGATCTGTGGTAGCAGAGCAGGCCGCCAAACATCCGTCAAATGCCTCGTTGCCCCTCCGGCGCGCAGGTGTGTCTCCAAAAGCTCGTCAGCTTGGATGGCTCACGGGAGCCACTGTAGTAGAAATAGAGGATGGGAGCACACTGCTAGCCTCTCCGCAGTATCGCCCCTCTGCATTATGGTATATGCAGTGCAAGTGTTTCAAAAAATGAGTCCAAAGTTCAAAAGTGTTTCACCACAATCGGTGCAAGTAAGTACTTGAAGTGTAGTTATCTCTAGACATGAGACATGGCTCGTGTTTCGGGATTGTTTCCCTCATCAGTAGAGACAGATCTGGGGTAGCAGAGCAGGCCGCCAAACATACGTGAAAGGCCTTGTTGCCCCTCCGGCGCGCAGGTGCGTCTCCAAAAGCTCGTCAGCTTTGATGGCTCATGGGAGCCACTGTAGTAGAAATAGAAGATGGGAGCACACTGCTAGCCTCTCCGCCGTATCGCCCCTCTGCATTATGGTATATGCAGTGCAAGTGTTTCAAAGAATGAATCCAAAGTTCAAAAGTGTTTCACCACAATCAGTGCAAGTAAGTACTTGAAGTGTAGTTATCTCTAGACACGAGACATGGCTCGTATTTCGGGATTGTTTTCCTCATCAGTAGAAACAGATCTGGGGTAGCAGAGCAGGCCGCCAAACATCCGTCAAAGGCCTCGTTGCCCCTCCGGCGCGCAGGTGCGTCTCCAAAAACTCGTCAGCTTGGATGGCTCACGGGAGCCACTGTAGTAGAAATAGAAGATGGGAGCACACTGCTAGCCTCTCCGCCGTATCGCCCCTCTGCATTATGGTATATGCAGTGCAAGTGTTTCAAAGAATGAATCCAAAGTTCAAAAGTGTTTCACCACAATCAGTGCAAGTAAGTACTTGAAGTGTAGTTATCTCTAGACACGAGACATGGCTCGTATTTCGGGATTGTTTCCCTCATCAGTAGAGACAGATCTGGGGTAGCAGAGCAGGCTGCCAAACATCCGTTAAAGGCCTCGTTGCCCCTCCGGCGCGCAGGTGCGTCTCCAAAAGCTCGTCAGCTTGGATGGCTCACGGGAGCCACTGTGTGTAAAGGTGGCTTTTGAGGTGTCCTTCCATTTGGCTAGTACTGTTTTTGTTGCGCTAGTGAGAAGGAAGTCAAGAAGGTCTCTGTCTTGTTGTGAGTGAACGTCTGTGCAGATGTGTGCTCTGGTTAAAGTGCCAAATTCTTGCTTTAGGGTACAGCCTAGGACCTTATTGATATAGTCAAAAACCTTCCTCCAAAATTTGCTGACCTTGCTGCAGTGGAAGATATGGTGGGCTAGGTCTCCTGTTTCTTTGTCGCAGTTCCAGCATCGGTTGTTGTCTTATAGGCCTCGCTTTGCTAATTTAGATGGTGTCCAAAATGCTTGGTGAAGTAGCCAGAATTTTGTTTGTGCAAGTACTGGTGATATTATGTTGCCTGTAGGGGCCCTCCATATGGTCTTTAATTCTTGTTCTGTCAGTTTTGAGCCTATCTGTGTTTCCCAGTATTCTGTGTTTTTGGCATTGAGTTTTGTGGATGTTGGGCGGAGGAGTTTGTACAGCTATGATACCTGGAGGCCAATTTTGTGTATGTTTTCCATGTATTGGAATATTGATGGGGTCCGCCTATCCAGATTTGCTTTGGTGATGGCTGCTTTAATCGCCAGGAAGTTGTATAGCTCTCGGTCTGGGAAAGCATTATTTTCCTTCATGTTGTTGAACATGAGGACATTCCCTTCTCCTCCATCTGAGCTGGGTTCGAGAGCCCTGTTTCTTTCCATGTTGTTATGTCGAGGGGTCTGCCTCTGTGTTTGATTTTGGGATTTATCCAGAGTGCTACCCATAGTGAGTTTCTGATGCTTATCTCAAGTTTTTGGTCTACCTTGAGTAGAGCTTGTTTTGTTAGTTTTAAAATCGGGTTCCCTTGTAGGGCTTTTTTGTTGGTGGTTAGGAGACTGAGTGGATTGGTGTTGCCGAGGATGGCTTTTTCTAATAGTAGCCAATTTGGGGTATATTGTTGATTGTTGAGCACCCAGTGCATTCCCTGCCTGGCTACCGCGGCCAACTGGAAGGTTCTTGGGGCCTCATTAATGAAAAGTGACGCTTCGCTGCGTGCAAAGAGCGATGCGTCACTTTTCACTTCCCACTCCTTGCGACACCAATGATGCGTCATATTTAATGTATGACGCATCATGTCGCAAGGACTTACAGATACGTCAGTATTTCTGACGTATCTGTAAGCGCAAAAGTGACGCATTGCTGGAGTGTGTCACAAAAGTGACGCAACTCCAGCAATGCGTCCTTTCACATGGGGAAAGCCCCATGTGAAAGGGCTTGCGTCAGTCTTACGCCTGCTGTGAGGCAGGCGCAAGATTTTGATGCAACAGCATCCTAAAAGTGACGCAGTGAAATCTCATAGATTTCACTTCGTCACTATTACGAGGCTTTTTGCAGGGGAACGCCCCCTCTGCATACATTATACCTGACGCAGGTATAATGTGGCGCAGGGGTTTAAAAAGTGACGCATCTACCTAGATGCGTCACTTTTTAAATATGGCGCAACAAGGCGCATATTTTACGCCGCTGGTGCGTCACAAAAAGTGACGCACCGGCGGCGCAAAACTGACGCAAGGCCTCATAAATAAGGGCCCAGGTTCTGCACTGTAAGGCCCCCTTGCTCTTTCTTTAGCCTCAGTTTTGCAAAGCTTATTCTCTGTTTTTTATCTTTCTCTGTTTTTTATCTCTTCAGATGAATTTGTTAAGAGTTTGGTCTATTTTCTTGTGGAAGTCATTGGTTAGTTCTAGTGGATGCATGCTGACTAGGTAGACAATTGGGGTGATCATCATTTTGACGTTTCTATTCTTCCTCACCAGGTGATGTATTTGGGCGACCATTTTTCGAGCAGTCCCTTTATCTTGTCTAGGGTGTTTTTCTGGTTCTGTTCTAGGGTGCTTTTTAGGTTCCTCCCGAAGCTTATGCCTAGGTATTTGATAGATCTAGCTTGCCATGCTAGCCCTGAGTTACCTAGTACCTCTTTCGTTGTGTGTATGTTTAGGGGCATATACTCTGACTTTTCTCTGTTTAGTTTGTAACCCGAGTGAGATGCGTAGGTGTCTATGGTGTGCATGAGGGCGGGTATTGACTTGGCTGGGTCTCCTGTTGTGATTAGTAAGTCATCTGCTTAAGCAGCTAATTTGGCTGTGGTTTTGTTTATTGTTATGCCCGCTATGTTCTTGTTCGTGATGATGTCTCTGATCAGTGGTTCTAATGCTAATAGGAACAGCAGTGGGGATAGTGGGCAGCCTTGCCTGGTCCCTCTCTGTAGGTCAAAAGGGGTTGAGGTCGTGCCTTTGATAGCGATCTGTGCTTTGGGGTTTTTGTAAAGGGCCATGACCTTCTTTATAAAGTTGTCTCCCAGATTGTTTGCCTTCATGCATTGTTCTAAGAAGTGCCAGGAGACTCTGTCGACGGCCTTTTCTGCATCGAGCGTTATTGCGACTGCCGAGTTGTGTGAATTTGAGCAGTGCTCAGTGATTTGACAGAGGAGTCTTGCGTTATCGCTTGACATTAGTGTTTACATGTATGCTACCTGTGTGTTTCCTATTAGCTGTGGGAGCAATCTATTGAGTCTTGTAGCTAGTATTTTGGTGTATATTTTGCAGTCTAGGTTAATGAGTGAAATTGGCCGGTAGTTTTTTGGCCATTGTGCGTCTTTGCCCTCTTTGGGGATGACTATGATGTTGGCCTGAGACATAGTCTCAGTGACTTCCCCTTTCTTTCCGCAGTGGTTGAAGACTTTCGTTAATATTGGTGTTAGTTGGTCTTAGAAGGATTTATAGACTGGTGCAGTGTACCCATCTGGTCCCGGTGCTTTGTTGTCTTTAAGGCTCTTAATGGCTGTCGTGACTTCTAGAGTTTTGATGTCTTGGCCTATCCCTAGTGCTTCTTCGTTTGTTATCTTGGGTAAGTTTAGATTTTCAAGGTAGGTCTTTGTTCCTTCATTGTCTATGTTCTCATATTTGTTGTACAGCCCTTTGTAAAATTCTGTGAATGTGTGTATGATGTCTTTGTGGCGGGTGTGGGTCTTGTTGTTGGTGTCCGTGATTGTTCTGATATAGTGTTGTCGCTGCTTGTGCTTGAGGTATGATGCTAGTGTTTTGCAAGCCTTGTTTGCCGAACACAGGTTTATCTCCTTGTACTTCCTTATCCATAGCCCAGCTCTTTCGCTTAGAATTCTGTTGTATTCGTATTTCTTCTTTGTAAGTTCCGTCAGTGTGTTTTGGTTAGCGGTGTCTTCTATCTGTCGTGCCTCTAGCCTCTTGATTTCATTTTCCAGCTGGGACAGTTGGGCCTTCGCCTCCCTGCAATTGCTAATAAATCCCAGAGCTAGTTGGGAACTGATCTAACAACGGGGAACAAGTCTAGGCATAGCCAGATTACCAGCCCACCTGATGGACGTACGGCCAGGGAAGGGATTGCATTTTCACTAATACATAGGAAACCTGGTCGAGAAATTGGGTCGATTGCCCATGTTTCTTGGAGGAGTATGACATGGTGCGAGTCAACAAATGTATTCTACTCTGGATCTTGGAGTTTGGATTTGATCCGCGCAATATCCGAAGAGAGCAAGTTTAAATTATGTGGGTTACTTGTTATTGGGGTCCTCGGGATAGTACCAGTGTGTTCACCCTGCTGTGTAAGATGATTAACTCTACTTTTGGGGGTCCCTTGTCACAGAGTTTTTGCTGAAAGGTACAATAGAAAGATTGCCTACAGCAATTGCTGGATACTGTGCTTCTAGATCTGCAGGGCGGTCAGGGCTATTGTTTCTGAGTCAATCGTTATCAGAAGTGCTCCTGAGACTACCAATTACCCTATGCTTAGGATGCCCCTCATTTATGGGTGAATTTTGATAATCTCCCATTGACTGTTCTTGGGTAATATCTGGAGAATTGAGTTTTAGTCTTATGTACGTGTCATTGGAAGGATTGAAATGTAGTTCCAGTGCTAGTATACCATCCACTAAGGCCTTGTCATTAAAAGCTACTCCAATATGGTCCCACTGTTACATATGTCCTCCGTAATGATGGATCTGCAGCCCCTTTTAAACCGAACCCAATGGATCACCTTGTTTACCAATGACTCATAACTTTCCTGGTAAGGGCTTTGGTTTTTGGGGGTTATTAATCAAAAAAAGGTCAAAAGGCTTTCCACGTCTGGTCTCCGGGTGTACCTTGTTAAATGCCTTTTCTTCAGTTGTTGCACAGGGTCTGTATCTCCCATCTACCAAGCTATGGTTTACATTCAGCTGCTAGCACCAGGGGATGTAATTTGGACTAGGGGGAAAGGGAGCCACCCGCCTTCCCTCCGAGATATGCCTCTTGGAATGGTTGTAGTTATAATGTCCCACATTAAGTTTATGAGGTCCCATTATTATCGGGTATGGCCCAGAGCTCCTGTCACTCTAGCTGTACTACGTTTCTGTTCTCGCACCAGGGAATGAACAGATGCTGAGGAAGAATGAGCCAGCAAGCTTTCCTTCATGATGGAATTACAGGAATTGAGAATCACAGGATTGGACTGCTCTCCATTTTGTTTCTCAGTCTTGCTCTTTGTCCTGTGGGGAGGACAGTACATGGGCTCAAAAGGTTGTTTCTGTGACCCTTTGACTAGGGCAGTAAGGGTGTCCAGCTTAGTTGTTAATAGCCTGACCATCTTTTCCATGGTCTCCCTTAGCTAGTTGATTTAATTCCTTAATACAGATAATTGGTCATTTATGCCCACATGGTCTTTGGTCACACAGGCCCTCACAGTGTCACGCACCCCAGGCAAATTGTGGGGGATTGTTGTCCAATGACTCGAGATTTTCTACCACCATACAATGATTTAAGCATTCCAAATTGGCAATTATGCACTCCTCCTTCCAGTTTATTTGTGCTGCTGTTTGCATGGGAGAGAGCAGGAGCTGGTGGCAGGCCCCAGGCACTTGGGCTTGTTGTTAGGGTAGTAACTGGAATCGGTTCTGGTAGTTGGTCAAAGTAGGTGACAATACTTGTTTGATGCTTTGAGGTTTCCCCTTTCCCTTCCAGTTTAAGACCGTCCTTTGCTAGTTTTTCCTTTCAGCCTTCGGTTTAGGAGCTGGCAGGTCCTCCACTTCCTCGACTGTCAATTTCGTCGAGAGTGCAATTATTGGCAGCATGTCGTGGGATTTCGTTTGCACTACATACTCCCTGGTTTTTGTCAGATGCCTTTCTTTTGTCCATGACTTATTCGTTTGTGGGCACTTTGGATAAGGCCAAGCCCAGCCCAGTGCAGTAATCGTTTGGGCAAACTTTAATAAACAATTTAGGGCCCACCACACCAAGTTAGAGCATACTGTACTTACAGTATGGGACCAAGAGGGGTGACCCTGCTCTGCATCTTCCTGGCGCTGACGGGCGCAGGAGGGGACCGCCTTGCCCATGCGTGTTCTGCACAGCGGATGTGCGATGGCGATTAAGAGCACGAGAGTAGCCATCCCCTCCTGCGAGTGATGGTTTCTGGGGCTTGGAGTACCCCAAACAGTCCGCCAGCGATGGCAGCAGCGTCCCGCGGGTGTGCAATGATGCTTAAGAGCATGAGAGTAGCCCCTCTCTCCTGGGAGCAATGGATTCTGGGGCTTGGAGTACCTCAAATAGGGGAAACAACCTTTACAACACAACCATTACATCGCAACATCCTTTACCACGCATGACACTACAACGCATCCAATACATTGTATGTCACTACAACGCATGACACTACATCGCATGTCACTACAACGCAGGCATTACATCGCATGTCATTACAACGCATACCATTACAATGCATAGTACCCATACACTATTCAACACTTACCCTACTGTTGCACCCCCTGGAGTTAGAATAGTAATTTCTAGCCCTACACTATCCAACACTTACCCTACTGTTGCACCCCCTGGAGTTAGAATAGTAATTTCTACCTCTACACTATCCAACACTTAGCCTACTGTTGCACCCCCTGGAGTTAGAATAGTAAATTTTCCCCGTACAGTATCCAACAATTACCCTACTGTTGCACCCCCTGGAGTTAGAATAGTAATATGTACCCCTACACTATCCAAGACTTACCTTAAATGCAATGTAACTGTATGCGTTGTAATGGTATGTGTTATAAAGGTATAATGTGATGTAATGGAATGCGTTGTAAGTGTAATTAAAAAAAACTGTTGTAGCGGTATGCGATGTAGTGGTATGCGATGTAAATGTATGCATTGTAAAGGATGTTGCGTTGTAATTTCCTTACATTCCCCAAACAGTCCAGCAGCAGCGGCAGAAGCGTCCTGCGCTGCAGGTGTGCGTTGGCGCTTAAGAATGCGATAATAGCCCCTCCCTCCTGGGAGCGATGGTTTCTGGGGCTTGGAGTCCCCCAAACAGTCCAGCAGCGGCGGTAGCAGCGTCTGTATAATCCTTTTACATCATTTCTAAAAGGCTATAGTTGGTGTCACCAATCTCTCGTAGTTTTAGTCAACCTCCGCCAAATGGCTATTAGAAGTGTCCATTCCTCCCTGTGTCTCTAAAGGTTGTACCTTAGGCGGTGGAGTGCTATGGGTGTCATGCTTGTTGCGCAACCTTTTTAATAATTATCAGGAGCCTCAGGCAGTTTTTGTCTAGCCCCCGTGGCTTACACTATTTTATGATAGCTGTATGAGTCTATGGGATCAAAGTGTGATTGGATTGGACAGAATTGTAGGTCTATTTGAGGTCAATAGAGGAATCACTGTAGCAGAGCTTAAAAGGTGCGATAACCTGGACAGCACGAGACTGAGTCACAAAAGCCTTTATGAATACGAAAGTTAATACTACAGAAGTACTCTTTCCCAAACTCTTTCTTGCCTTTTTATGAATTCTGTCAAGAAATGACCAACTTGCTATTAATAAAGATGCAAGGAGGGCTCTGTCCTTTCTGTTTGTACTTGATTGTATATAACACTTCTATGAATATTACCATTTCATTCACATTTCAGATGTTTGAGGCTAATTCACAAATTCATGTAAGTTCAAGTTCAAGTTCAAGTTTGGCATTTATATAGCGCCCTATATACCCAGAGGGTCTCAAGGCGCTTGGGGAAGGGGAAGTTTATTTGTCGAATATCCAAGTTTTTAGTTCTTTTCTGAAGGTGAGGTGGTTCTGGGTAAGGCGGAGATGGGTGGGGAGAGAGTTCCAGGTTTTGGCCGCTAAGTAGGAGAAGGATCTTCCACCCATGGTGGATTTATGGATGCGTGGAATTGCGGCGAGGGCTTGTGTGAATGATCGTAGTTGGCGGGGGGGGTGTAAAAGGACAGGCGTGTGTTGAGGCAGTCGGGTCCTAGGTCGTAGAGAGCTTTGTGTGCGTGGGTAAGGAAGCGGAACGTTATTCTCTTGTTGATGGGAAGCCAGTGGAGGTCTTTTAGGTGCTCGGAGATGTGAGTTCGGCGGGGGAGGTCCAGTATAAGTCTGGCTGAGGCGTTTTGGATGCGTTGGAGTTTTTTCTGGAGTTTGGCGGTGGTTTCGGCGTAGTGTGTGTTTCCGTAGTCCAGTCGGCTGGTCACCAGTGCGTGGGTGACCGTTTTTCTTGTTTCAGTGGGGATCCAGCAGAAGATTTTTTTAAGCATGCGTAGGATGTTGAAGCAAGATGAGGTGACGGCGTTGACTTGTCTGGTCATTGAGAGGGAGGAGTCTAGGATGAAGCCTAGGTTGCGTGCGTGGTCAGCAGGTGTAGGTGCATTTCCCAGGGCCGGTGGCCACCAAGAATCGTCCCAGGCGGAGGGGGATGAGCCTAAGATGAGGACTTCAGTTTTGTCCGAGTTTAGTTTTAGGCGGCTGTCTTTCATCCATTCGGCTACTTCTTTCATTCCTTCGTGTAGGTTGGTTTTGGCGGAGCTGGGATCGTTGGTGAGGGAGAGGATGAGCTGTGTGTGATCTGCGTAGGAGATGATGTTGAGGTTGTGTTTGCGTGCGATGGATGCGAGGGGACTCATGTATACGTTGAAGAGGGTGGGGCTGAGTGAGGATCCTTGTGGTATGCCACAGATGACTTCGGTGGCCTCTGATCTGAAAGGGGGAAGGCGGACTCTCTGAGTTCTTCTGGCGAGGAACGAGATTATCCAGTCTAGTGCTTTACCTTGTATCCCGACGTTGCTAAGGCGTTTGATAAGGGTGGTATGGCAGACTGTGTCGAATGCTGTGGAGAGGTCAAGTAGGATGAGTACGGTTGTTTCTCCATTGTCCAGTAGTGTTCGAATGTCGTCCGTTGCTGCAATGAGGGCGGTCTCCGTGCTGTGTTTGGCTCGGAAGCCGGATTGTGAAGGGTCGAGGGATTTATTGGATTCAAGGAAGGCGGCGAGCTGATTATTGATGGCTTTCTCGATGACTTTGGCAGGGAAAGGAAGGAGTGAGATGGGTCGGTAATTCTTGAGTTCGGTGGGGTCTGCTGTGGGTTTCTTCAGGAGGGCGCTGAGTTCGGCGTGTTTCCAGCTTTCTGGGAAGGTGGCAGCGTTTAGGGAGCAGTTGATGACATCTCGGAGATGGGGTGCGATAACTGAGTCTGCTTTGTTGAAGATGTGGTGGGGACATGGGTCGGTTGGTGATCCTGAGTGGATGGAATTCATCAGACGGATGGTTTCTTCAGTGGTGATTGGGTTCCAGGCGCAGAGGTTGTTAGAGGGGTGTTTAGGTTCAGGTGAGGGTGGTGGGGCTTGGATTCCGGTCTCATTTGCGAAGCTGTTATGTATGTCTGCGATTTTGTTGTGGAAGAATGAGGCTAAGGAGTCGCAGAGGTCTTGGGAGGGGGTGATGTCGTTCGTGCCGGCGGGGGGGTTGGTGAATTCTTTGACAATGTTGAATAGTTCCTT
Organism: Lissotriton vulgaris; assembly: GCF_964263255.1. Taxonomy (NCBI): domain Eukaryota; kingdom Metazoa; phylum Chordata; class Amphibia; order Caudata; family Salamandridae; genus Lissotriton; species Lissotriton vulgaris. The sequence continues at coordinate 824,037,877 of NC_141685.1, read as the reverse complement.
GCTGTTTTGGGCGTTGTTGTCGAGTCGGTCTTTGAGTGCTGATTTCTTGGTGGATCGGATCAGTTGGTGGTGTTTGCTGATGGCGTTCTTGAAGGCTGCTTGGTTGTCTGAGGTTCGGTCTTTTTTCCAGGCTTTCTCGAGGGTGCGGCAGGTCTTCTTTGAGTTTTTGAGGTTCTCATTAAACCAAGGGGCTTTATTGTTGATTTGTTTGGATTGCTGTTTTTTCAAGGGTGCTAATTCATCCGCGCTATGGGTGATCCATTGATTGAGGTTGGTTGCTGCAAGGTTTGGGTCCGATGATTTTGCAGGGAGGTTTTGTTGCAGTGATGTGAAGAGTTGGTCAGTTGTAATTTTGTTCCAGTTTCTGCGCAGAATTGGTTGAGGGAGGTTGTGGGTTGTAGTCTTTTTGTAGCTAAAGTGTACGCAGCAATGGTCCGTCCATTGGTGGGCTGTGGTGTGGTCGAAGGAGATATGCTTGCTGGAGGTGAAGATTGGGTCGAGCGTGTGCCCTGCGTTGTGAGTGGGGGTGTTGACAAGTTGTTTGAGTCCGAGATTGGCGAGGTTGTCCAGTAGGGTGGTGGTGTTGCTGTCATTGTTCTTTTCTAGGTGGAAGTTGATGTCTCCTAGAAGTAGAAGAATGTAGAAGTGCCGTATAGAGTAGTGAAGGAGTACTACTTTAAGTATTCCAAAATGCCTTATGTGATTGAGCCCCACTGAGCCTGCCGTATGAGTGTGACGCTGCTGCTCAGTGCATACATGAAAAGAAACAGACACATGTTTTTTATTACGTCATATTGTTGCTTTCAGTCCATCTGTGTGGTGCTGCCAATGAAAATCCTTTGATGGAAAATGTTTCTTCATATAGGAGTATAGATTTACGTTTGACAATGAAATTGCTGTCTCTTTCCAATGCCTACAGTAATCCAGAAATCTGGCACAAGCCCTTTTTGATTCCAGTCTCACATTCTGTGTTGGAATTAAAGTGCACATGGACCTGGGGTTTTTCTTTCCCAACTCTTCAAGTATTACAGAGAGGAATTTGTACAGAAACAAAAGCAGGAGGGAGAAAAAAAATGCATCTGACCACTCAATAAAACCCAAACCCCTCATTTCGACCTGTGAAACATTGTAGTAAGTCGGCGGGAGGTAGCACTGTCACCAGGTCCATCAATATATCCGGTCTCTTCTCAATAAGGGACCAGTTGAGTGGAATCCCATTTCTGCTGCTAGTGATGTCTCATGCGAAGTTGAAATAAATAGGAATTTCCACATCATATATTAGAATCAGACTACAACAGACTCTACTACAGACTATGCACTTCAGCATATGGGAGAGACATTCACTACAGTTCTTCAGTACCTCTCTAAATTCCCCATAAAACCCCCTTGAGAGTAAAATACACAACATGCACTTCAGCATATGGGAGAGACATTCACTACAGTTCTTCAGTACCTCTCTAAATTCCCCATAAAACCCCCTTGAGAGTGAAATACACAACACTCGAGTGCTTTAATACAACTGTGATTCTGTCCAAATATATATAGTGAGCGATTTCATGGTCCCAATAATGATGCTTGCTGCATTTGAAATGAACTAAAGCACAAAAACCGTCCAGCCCTATATTTTACTTTAAGGTTCTCATTCTTTTATGTGTGTCATTTACCAGTCGTCTTTCTGAGTTGCTTTCCCTATAGACTCACAGTCAGTCCCTGGGGCAAGTGAGGCTTTCAGATACAGTAGTTTCTGTATTGTTATTTCATTGTATGCATCCTAGTGAAATACTATGATTCTCCAAGCAGCCTGAAAACCATTTTTTAAAAATAATGTTATATTAATCCATCATGCTTTTAATTCTGGTAAAGAAATGTGTCCCTATACACGTGCCTGGAAATATGCAGATCGGTGCAAATCGAATGTAATTGCTTAATTCACAGATCTTGGATGCAATTACCAAGAACCGTTTTGGGTGGTTGATTAAGGTCCCCTCACACAGCTCAGCTTCAGAGGTACTGAGGTAAAGTGTGGGCTGAAAAATCTTTTGCACCCTCACTAACAAGGGAACCCTGCATCACAATAGACTGAGAGAGATGCATTCGGCACTATGATATTATGGACAAAGAAATGTGCTAAGCACTGAACACTGGTGATTACAACTAATACAGAGTCCATTTTAAAAAGTGGAATGCAGGCATTGGTGTGATAAAGTGCACGCTGTTCAATAATGTAACAAGAATGGGCCAGAGGAAGAAAACTTCAGCTGCTGTGTTTTCTTCTGAGGAAATGTTGTCGAAGGATAGCAATGGTTTTATCAACCGTACTTGTGAAAATCAAAAGATGAAAAAATAACTTTTTTAATAAAAAGAAGTAGTAAGTGCGTTTAAACTTACGAAGCAGAAGAAGGATGTAGTAGTTTAACTCTGTAGTTTCCACATAAACACATCCCAAAAAGTCAACACATCTATTGTATTTACAAACGCCATCATCCTGCTGGCAACCGAGCAATAGAGGGCCAGTTCAGCGAGACCAGAAGGGAGGGATGGCAGGTACATTAGACCGGGGCTTGAAACAGGAGAAATAACACATACTATAATGATGGGATTCTCCATGCTGCTGGCAACTAGTGTATATTAAACATCTGACACACATTGAAACTAAAACGAGTTGGCTTACGGCTAGGGCGCTTGACCCCGAATCTGGGGAACCGGGTTCAAGTTTCGGCAACGGCGCTGAACATCCTCGGGCAGATTTACAAACCCCTTGTGCCATTTTTGCGTCATTTTTAACATGGGAAAAGTGATGCAAGGGAGGTGCACTGGGCTTGTGAATAAGCCCCAATGTGATTCAGGGCAAATCACTTAGGGGCAGATTTACAAGCCCCGTACGCCACATTTGCGCCGCCGTTGCGTCTCTTTTGTGATGCAGCGGCGGCGCAAATCCAGCGCCATGCTGCCGGGTATTTACAACATGATGCATCTAGGGAAATGCGTCACGTTGGAAAGCCCTGCGCCACATGTGGGCATTCCGGCACGGGGGGGGGCATTCCGGCGCAGGAACGCCTCCTAAAAGTGGCTGAGTGAAATCTACAGTCACTTTTACGGCCATGCTGTGCCAAAACCCTGTGCTTGCTTGAATCAGGCGTTAGGATTGACGCAGCATAATAGGCATAGGGGCACCCTGAGGCTTGCTGGAGCTGCGTCGCACTTGCAATGCAGCTCTAGCAATTCGTCATCTTTACGGCATCAGATGCATCACGCATGTGTCTATTCTTGTCCCATGGTGCGCCTCATTGTAAAAGCGGCGCATCCATGGTGGCGCAAGAGGTGTCTGCCGTGACGCACAATAATTGGGGCATCCCTGCTGATATGCAGGGATGCGCCAGTTATTGTACCCAGAATCTACCGGTGCCTAGAAAAAAAAATGAACGTGTCCTCATGTAACGCAACTTGTGTAATGTAAAGCGCTCTGATATCCGATACATTCGGGTCAAGTTCGCGCTATATAAAACTCTGTTCAATAAAGAGGCAAATGTTTCCAAATGTGGGGCCTAACCGTTACATATTGGACCTCAAACTACAGTGAGGCAGATTGTTTGTGTCTATATATATTTACATGCCAGACACATCTGAGATACACGTTTCAAAGAGATGAGTTCATTAATTTTTAATTCCATACGTCCCTTGGGTAATTATATTGTTGTGTTCCGTGCCACACTCGGCTGAGCACTTTCTAATTCCATGAATTGCTGAGCGAATGTCTTCATTCACACCAGACAACGATATCTCTGCTCTGTTTCGCCAGTCTCAAACAGTTCCCCTGCCTTCCATTTCCGAGTCCTCAAAGGTTAGACGTTTTAGGCTTCTAACTTGCGAAAGTTGCCTGTGCAGTTTTGTTAGATTAAAAGCACAAACAAGTAAACATATAGGAAACGTATCATAAAGAAACACAGATCAAATCAGTACCTTTAGTGATATTCTTTTACCCATAAAAAAATAAAGTTATTATAGCAGCCTCACGTATTAGCTTCTTGAACGAAATGGTGATCTTGGCTCAGCCAATCAGAATCCTTACAATGCTACCACTAACTACAGTGGTTTGCATGCATTGAAGGTTCAGTGGAGTGGACTTGAGCATACAAAGACTGCAAGCATCTTCATCTGCCTGTTTTGGGTGATATTAGGGAGATGAGTTCTAGTAGCCACATTGCTCACATTTTGTTGGGCATTTACAACTGTAAATTTCCCTTTTCCTCATTATGAGCTCTCACCCCAGGCGCATATTTGTTGAGCAGTACTTAATGCATGGAGAGCATGAACTAGTGTTAACACCCTGAGCTGTGAGCAATAACGCTTAATTAATACCTCCAACACTTTTTTATATGCATGACAGGAGGACTGCAAAGATAGTGTATAAATCTAATACTAAAGCTCATTTTAGGCATGCAGATGGCCAATCTGCATTTCTTTCCTTTATGAAAGCATACAAAAAATGTGATGGAGGGAATGCTTGAAATAATCTCAGCCACTGGTAATTACTCAGGCCGCACCCTAATCCATCTTTATTTTGCTCACCATACCACCTCATTTTGGAGCCAGCTATATGCGAATCAGTCTTCACCCTTCTCAAATGGTAATAGTTTAGCCTAAACTGCCAAGCCAGGTCCTCACTGAACTGAACACAGGCAACCCAGGCCTGGTTTCGCCCTAGTGACGCATCTTTGACACAGGCCTTGGAATCGCAAAGCCCCTCCTCTACAGCATCCATGACAATGCAGGACTATGCAGGCTATCCCCGCAGCTTCTTCTTGGGCTGCTTGGGTTCCAGTTCCGGGAGGACCTGGTCTGGTAGCTTGGGATGGACTGGTTCTATTGGAGCAGGGTCAAGACTGAACATATGGCTGGCATCAAACTGAGGTGGCCGTGGTGTAGGTAAACCTTTGACCGCCCTGTGCATTGAAGAGCAGAGGGGGCTGCTTGTGATTCCTTGGATTGCCGCCCAAAATGGCACAGCAAGTAAGAGCTTGACAGACAGAGGAGCGACTAAACCTTCCTTCAGGTGCCAGACTCGAGCGATTGAAACCGGACTAACTGGCCTTAACTCATCTAATCAAGCTGCCTCGCATGGCACTGTGGATTTTGGCCTGAATCCCACAAAAACAGCCTTAATCGTTGTGTTCCTCAGCGGCCCACGATGCCAACACAGGAGCCTTAAGATGGTGGCATGCCACTATTCAAGACTCGCCTGAGCCCGATGCTAATTCTGAACCCGCTGACCTGCTTCACTCAAAGAAGTGCTGTCCCTCTTTCTGCTCCAACATCACAGAAGGTGGGTGCCTTGGCGATCACCGGGAAAAGTAATTTAACCGCTCCTCCAACCTCCGCACATTGCCTTACCTTAAAATGGCAGCCTCGGCGGACATCTCACTCAGCGCCAGGCTGTGCTAATGCTACTATGTACAGAATGCCCTTCTTGAAGACCAACACCTAACTGCGTCCACATTGACTAATAAGAGGGAAACATCACTCAATACTCCCTGGGCATACTCATTTGGCCAGATGCATCCATGCCAAACATCGTACCCGGAGCTCTCAAAATGGCGCTGGAATACTGACTGAGGCTCTCCCATCCGCGGCTCTTAGCGTCTCAACCCCTCTTCTCCTGCCTACAAACACCCACAAGGATCATTCCCTCTGCTCCTCTCACACTAAAATGAATGGGGTCTTCAGAACAATAAGGGAAACTCACCGGAGCTGATAAGGTTACCTTACAATTGCCACCATCGTATCAACGTTCCTAAAATGGCGGCGTGACCTGGTTTGTCTCTTCTAACCCGGTGCACAACATCAGGGTCATTATCGCCGTGTGAGACAACTTATTTCCAACACTGAACAATACGCCGACATGGAGGAAAGGTGCAAATCGACGCTCACCCTTACGGTACCTGTTCTCAATTAATTGCTGCAGCAGGTCATCAATGTGATTACTAGCCCAACAGCTCATCAGTTTGCTTAACTGCGACCTGTGCCTAAACATCCTGTAACGGGTGTTACTCTCTTTTACATACTGCTTGACTTTTTTCCACGCTAATGGCAGTTTAACAAATGCACTGTCTGCTCTGAACTGATCTTGCCTTAACCCCGCCGACATTTGCTTAACACATCCCCTACCAGTCAGCCATTAAATTACTCAAGTCATGCTGCTTGCTAGTTCGTAACTCCGCTGCCTTCATTAGTTTGGTCCCACCGTCGAAGTAAGCGAATCATAGAGAACCCCCTCGCAGCCTATATATATCGCGTGTTGACTTATCCGACACTCCAAAATCTGGACGTTGCATGGATACATCATTATAACAATATTACGATTGGTTAAGAGCTCCATCATCAGTAGCGGCCACCACACCTAGCCTTCCACAAACCATTAACCTGACCAACAAGGGCGGAGAGAGAAGGCAGAAACAACACTAAAAAGGTGCTTCCGGAGCCATCACCTTCAGAATCTCCCATCAAAGCCAAAGCGGACATATCAGCCACCATGGAAAAGATCCTCAAAAAACTGGCTGTAGTTCATGACCTTGCCAAATCCACCAAGTGCAACACGGACACCATGCAGCTTGAACTTACGGTGATCAGGGCGGATATGAACAACATGAATAAAAGCCTCAGCGAAGCAGAGCAACGCTTAAGCGAGGCGGAGGACAAGACCTCACAATCGTCAAAGATAATAAAGCGTCTCCAGAGCACCACTGACGACCTTAGAATACAAAACGCCGAGCTGGAAGAGCGCAACAGGAGAGGGGACATCTGCATCCTTGGTGTTCCAGAGAACTCTGAAAAGGACGCAGGATTATGTGTGGCATTCCTAGAGGCATGGATTCCAATGATTACAGGGATCACATTCCAGCATGGCTTTGAGCTAGACAGAGCGCATAGAATTCCTACCTTCAATGACCAGGGGAGGAAAGGCCCTCGTCTCCTGATCTGCAAGCCTCTCAGATACCAATACGTCGAGACCATACTGCAGTTCGCAAGGAACAATCACCATGTTTCCTGGGAAGGCCAGCAAATAATATTCACCCAGGATTTCTCCAAAGAAACTGTTGAAGCGCAGAAAGGGTTCCTCCGCCTGAGAGACAAACTGAAAGCGAAAAATATCATATTTTCCTTTGCTGGCCCATCTAAGTTCAAAATTATTGAAAATGGCAGACCACTTTTCTACTCAGATCCTCGTGATCTGGCACGACACTCAGAGGACTGCCCTACACAGAACATGGATCTGTCAAGTGGCTCACCCAACAAGAGGAAAACGGATTCCCAGGACTCCCCCAATGCCTGAAACTCCTGATTATCGTCCATCAATGATACTGCCGTAGGTCTGGCTACCGCCTTTAACCACAGTGTTGTGTCTGTTTCTTATTACTGGCGATAGACTGTTACGACTACTACGATGATAGTATAGATTCACTGAGCATTCTCCTTCCCATTAGGGCTCTTGCTAGCATCTTTGAGTAATTATTGTTCTGCAATTCAATGTTGCTGAAGGTTTTTAGGGTTGAGTTTGTTCGCACTCACAAACCCTGTATGACCCACATTGTATAGATATAGAAGTTACGCTGTTCTATAACTTACTCTTTAACTTGTTATCATCTAGGCTCCTGGTTAATTGTTTTAGGGTCTAATGTGGTATAGGCCTCCAATCTTGTTTTGCCTGAAGAACTAATGTCTCATTTATTCCCTCTGTTCTGTTCACAGACGGTACTGCCGTCGCACATCCTAAGTTCGTACATTTGGGGAGGGAGGGAGGGGAGGGATGTGGGGGGCAAGGGTGAGAAGGGGGGAGGGGGTGGGGAGAGATAGAAAATGGGGTTGTATACTACACTGGTTGTTTCCTTTTGCTTTGTTTTCTGTTTCTATTCTGTTAAGAAAGATAATGCTTTTATAGTATCACACAGGTCGTGCGCTTACCAATGCCCACGTACTAGAGATAAATCACGAAACCTCCCAATAGTAGTCTCATACCACGCAACAACTGGTATGCAGTGGGCGGCTCTCTCAGCTACCACAACTCTTTAGATGGTTAAAACCAATTCCCTAGCAGAAAATCTCAATGCAGTCACATTGAATGTCAAGGGTCTCAACCACCCAGTGAAAAGACGGAAGGTTTTTGAATACCTATCAAAATCAAAAGGGGATGTCATCCTACTCCAAGAGACTAAGCTCTCAGAGGAGGACATACTCTTTATTAACCTCAACTAGATCTCCCACACACTCTGCTCCTCGGCAAACCACAAGAAGGGAGGAGTGATCACCTTAATCTAAAAAAAAATCTAATCTATCTGTTACCTCACACATACACACGACACAGATGGTAGGCTATTAATTACCCACCTGTTGAGGGATGATGATCCCATTCACGTAGTAAAGATATACAGTCTTAACTCTGATACCCCAGACTTTTGGGAATCATTCTTCCTAGCCATAGGAAACATCCCACATGACGAACTCCTAATTGTAGGCGGCAATTTCAATCTCCGAATGGACCCTTTATTAGACCGACAATCAAAATGCAAGTTCCAACCTTCTCGCTCCCACGAGTCACTCACACGCCTATGTACCAAATTCCTGCTAAAAGATTCCTGGCGTCTCCAACATCCTGACGGGAGGGACTATACCTTTTACTCAGCCCCACACAATTCATACTCCGGAATTGACTGTATCCTAATTTCTAGCCCTTTCACTTGTAGTGTAGTTCCTATATTCCCAATAGGCTCTGCGCATTGGAATAACATAAACGATAGTGTAGACGAAGGACTGAAGTCGTCTATGTCTCTATTGAATATGTTAGACCTAATTGTGAATGCCAGCTAGCTCAGAGGTCACTAGAAAAGTTCTCGAATACACAAGAAGGGATTTGTTTCTGACAACCATATCACATAACAACTTTGTTCCACAAGAATAAGAAATATATCATCAGAGTCGCGGAAACAATAGATGGCTATTTCACGCAGTCAATCGTGCATGCTTCGTTTCACCAGAAGTGCAGAGAAATAGAGAGACGGGCATTTTCAATAAAAAGGTTATTTATTGAGCAGTCTTCTTTCTCATGCAAGAGAAGTGAATTGCTACAATCGTAGTACTTGCTATGAAGAAAAGTGCGTACAGTAAAAAGAGTATTATGAAATAATACTGTCAAAGCATTTATATGGTTTCTAAGCCATAAGATACATAAAATAGATAAAATACATACAATGATAAATAATGACTAAAAATACTCAACTGGTGCATCTAAAATACGCCTACCCCGGTGTACCTAACCTAAGTCTAGTACGAGGGAAGTAGTAAGTGAGGTGTAGCTTAAGTTAACTAGTTTCTGCCAAGAATCTATCCAAGAATTCTCTAAGGGACTAATCAGCTCTGTACCTTGGTTATAGAATGAAGGAGGTCTTGTATCTCTTTCTCAGGACTCGATCTCCCAGTAACCCGCAAGGGTAGCAGGGAAACACTGGAGCTGGATTTCTTGGCAGGAAAAAAGACAGCGTCTCTCTCAGTGCGTCAGCAGGGAGGGCCGGCTTCCTTCGGCACTTGCATACAGCAGGGCGTCGGGCAAGTAGTTAATCGATCTTCTCCAAAACCACTGTGTGTTTGCTAGAGCAGATGCTGGTATATTTATACCTGGAAGGTGCCGAGTTTGACATAAGGGTGGACATAATAACGTCACTAAGAACTCGAAGTCCTTTACACGCTCCAGAAGTTCTGGGACAAATCAATACTAAAGCAGTGGGAATTCCTGTACTGCTGAAGGCTGGTTGTCTTCAAGAACTCGTTGTACTCTAGGAGCGTAGTGGAAGTAGCCATGCCGTATTTGGACTTCATTGGCTGTGCCTAAATATGGTTATGATTCTTATGCCTATATAAGGATATGATAAGATATACCTATATAAGGGCATGAATCGGGAAAATTACACTAGAGCCCTAGATACGTTGCAACACACTCACCTCATCGAGGAAACAGACATTGCTCCAAAGCTGATCTCTGACCGCTCTTGCATTAGCACCAAACTTGCAAGCTCCCACTCGATTTTACCCCCAAAATTTTAATGAGGAAATTCTATCAGACCCTGTAAGCAAACAACAAATAGAAAACGCCATAAAGGAATAGATCTCTCTGAATGATTCCCCTGATATAAACACCTCCACAGTCTGGGACTCCCTAAAAGCCACAATTAGAGGGATAATTATTGGCCTTAGAGCAAGGACCAATAAAAACTTAATCCAGATCTTGACAGGCTTGAAATAGACATCAAGATCCTAGAAAACACCCACTCGACTGACCTTGATAAGAAACTGGTTTTAGAGCAACTGATCAAAAAGAAATATGAATATAACACTATTGCAAGCAGACGCGCCGGTGTTTGGGTAATAAGTTCAAAGCCCTGAAAATATGCGAAGGGAATAGAGCTGGAAAACTTCTTGCATCCTATCTCAAACACAGACAAAAATTGCTCACTATATCATCAATTAAAGACTCCGCCAACAAGACACACACCAAACAAGGAAAAATTGTAGACACATTTAAAACCTTTTATGAAGACCTCTACAAGAACAACATGTCATTTGACCCGGTCACTTGCACTAAGTACCTAGATGCCTTGAACCTCCCCAAACTCTCTGACAAGGATAGTTCTACAATAGGGTCCCCCATCAAAGACATGGAAATCCTGGCCTCTATTAAATCACTTAAAAGCAACAAAGCCCCAGGTCCAGATGGGTTTTCTGCAAACTTCTACAAAGGATTTGATAAGTCACTAGCTCCATGCTCTTAAAACTTTTAACATCGATTGCCACCTCTGGCAGAGTTTCGGAATCAATGGGCAAAGCCACTATAATTGTTATCCCGAAGGAGGGTAAAGACCCCCTTCTAACTAACAATTATCATCCCATTTCGCTTATAAATTTGGACTGCAAAATTTATGTGAAAATTCTAGCGAGCAAACTCAATGCTATTTTCACCAATTTAATCAGTAACTCCCAGATGGGATTTTTAAAACAACGTATGTCCAACGACAACACAAGACTATTATGCCATATCCTGGAGAAAGCCAAAATAACACCCACCCCAATGGTGGCCAAAACCCTTGACGCTGAGAAAGCGTTCGATAGAGTATCTTGGTCCTTTTTACATCACTGCATGAAAGCCTTTAATCTAGGGAACTCCTACAACAATATGGTAATGGCCCTCTATTCTTCACCATCTGCTAGAATCGCCATCAATGGCACCCTTTCAGACTCATTCCATTTAAAACAGGGCACCTGGCAAGGCTGCCCCCTCTCTCCAGCCCTGTTTCCTCTAGCCCTTGAACCTCTTCTATCAGACATAAAACAAAATAAAGATATAGCGGGAGTGAGCTTCGGGGACACACAGGTGAATTTAGCTGTATAAAATGACGACATTCTAGTAGCGACAGAGAATCTAGAGACCTCCATCGAAGCTCTCATGACTACCATTGAAAGATACTCGCTATACTCCGGTTACAAATTAAACTGCAACAAGTCAGAAGTTAAGCCCCTAAACGTTTATGCTACCAGAGATATGCTTGGTGCCTCAGGCCTCACATTGCAAACTGGCTTATTATATACCTGGGAATCCAATTCAGCAGCTCCCTTCTTGAAACACTACATCACAATGAATCCATCACTCTAGACAAAATTAAGTCACAACTGGATGGCTGGTCCCCCCGTTTTATAACTTGGTGGGGAAGGGCCAAAACCATTACAATGATGATCTCCCCTTTAGTTAATTATCTCATTACAATGCTCCCTCTCATCTTGTCCCAGGATTTCCATTACAAATTAGATATCCTACTTTCTAAATTCCTGTGGAAAGGGAAAAAGGCTAGAATTAGCCTAGAAAAACTATGCCTCGACAAATCCCTGAGTGGGGTCAATCTAGCGGATTTCAAACTTTACCAGATTGCCTTCCTTGCCAAACAAGGCTCTTACTTGTTGGCACCACCAGCTGAATATGTTCCTGTATGGCTTAATGTTGAGAAAGCCCTTTTTAAAAATCTTGCTCCAGCGTCCATTTTAACTGCTAAAACGAATACGGCCAGTTGCTCAATATCCATTTTCAAAAATGCAAGACTTGCCCTTCAAAAAATCAATAAGCTCTTAACTAACCATATAAGGCGCTCTGAATGGGAGTCGCTATGGCACAATTATTTAATAAGGTACAAAGGGAAACCACTACACAATTAGATTTGGATCAATAATGGTATATTCTTCGAAACACCAACTGTTCAGTAATTCTTACCCACTCTCTTTTAAAGAACTCCAAACCAAATATGATCTAGAAGTAATAGAATTTTACAACTTCTTGAATATTAAAACAGCAATCTCCAAAGCAAAACTGTCCAAAAAGCTGCCATCCCTTCCAAGCTACTTAGCTGCCCTCAATAGGTTGGGCCACCAGGTCTCCATGCTTTACAAAATACTATGGCCACAGCATTCCAATCTCAATAAAGATCTTCAGCAGTTCTGGGAAACATACTCTTCGGTACCAATTTCAGAAGTGGAGTGGTCCAAAACCTGGGAATCAACCATGAGACACAAAATAAGCCTGACACTCTCCCAGACGAAGTTTTGGCTTCTCCACAAAGCTTTCTGGACACCGGCGCGTCTCTTTTCACATAATATTGGAGACAACGCCACATGCTGGAACTGCAACTAGAAAGACGGTGACCTAACACATCTTTTACTAAGCTGTGTATGTGTTACAGCCTTCTGGGACAAAGTCTTTGCATTCATTGAAAACGTTTTCTCCTTCTCCCCCATCAGAGAGTTATCTACCTTTGTACTGGGCTTTCCTAGAGCTGTTTCACTCTCGGAGGATGACAGGGCCTTAATTGACCTTCTACTCACTGCTGCTGTGAAAATAATCCTGAACAACTGGAAAGACATCCGTAAAGCCTCCTTTAAATGTTGGCCAAACTGGATCACCAACCTGAGAGGTGCTGACAATATCTCACTCCAAAATACCCCATGGCGCCCTCCTCATAGACAAATGTGGATTTCCCTTGACAATTACTTCAGCGTACATAAACCCCCGTGATTTTCACCACACTTCTCAACCTTGATGCCCATATGACCGCATACACTTACTACCGAGCCTACTCCGTTACTTACTTGTCTGCTCCAGGTAATCTTTCCCAGGAAAAGTTGAAGTCTGTATACCAGTGTCCACCACTCTTGTGTAGATACTATTTATGATGTTTATGACTGATACTATGCTGTTTCCACTTATTGCGTTATTTTTGTCCTAGTCTAAATTTACTTTGATTCTATGTGATTGTCACTCCCAATACAGATATTTTTCGATTTATTTAACTTACTGTACTCACTACCAAACTACTCGTAACCATCATTGTCGCTTATGTTTTCTTACTGTATGTTTATGCTTTGTTTTGGAAAATACCAATAAAAATTTGTGAAATAAAAAAAAACTAGTGCCGCACAGGGCTGACCGCCCCCCCCACCTCACCCACCCCCCTTGCTACACCACTGTGAGGTTGTATGGTGGGTAAAAGAAGGATGGATTGGAATGCTACCCGAGTGATGCCAATGGTTGGATATATTGCATCACCTTTTGTGTGTTTAAACTTTTCTTGTTACCTTAAGGAATGCTATTTCATCGTGAGAATACAAGAGTACAAGGAAAAAGTGGTGGCAGGGAGATTTGAAGTGGGCAAACATAGAAGATTAAAAATAACCTTTGAAAATACCCATGGAGTTTGCTTTTTTTAAATCAGCAGTACGAAAGCCAATAGGTCTAGCTTGAAAGTGCAAATTGTAGCTTGTCCTATTGGGTTTGGTAATGCCCAGTCATTTTGCACACATACTCTTACTAATGTTCATGTTCATGCTGTTAAAGGCGTGAAAATTAAATAAACAGAAAACACTAAAAAACCCTGCAGCCAAATATGCCATTTGCGTACCCTGGGACCTTCGAAAAGAGTTATTCTGCACTTTCATATTAGCAGCTGCAGTACCTTCAGCCATTACTAGAGGTCCATCAAGTCAGATACAAGTCCGCTTTGTAGCAGCCGGTCGTTACTAAAAATCCCACAGGTGTTCACCACTGCCCCTTAATCTCAGGCCAGCAGAGCGCCACGGACAGAACAGACCATCTTTAATATCTCTTTGTGTTGATAGTGGATAGAAATAGCGGCACGAAGCTCCACTGTGGTTTTGTTTGGAACATGCAAGATCATACGTAGATTGAGTGTGGCATCAAGATGTACATTTTCATATTCACTTTTGAAAGACCAATGATTGTCCTTGTTTTCTTGCACTACATAAATACACAAATGCGGGTAATGATGGTAGTAATCATTATCAAGACTCTGAGTACAGCTCTTGCATGTCTTAGAAGAAGTCACCCTACATTTGGTTGGGATGTCCACTCACTTGTACGTGAATGCGACCATTGTCTACATATAGAACTGTCCGATTAGCCCTTTTTCAGGGTGTTTGTGCATATTACTGTGACTAATGAGTAAATCAACAACCGGTGCAAAGGTTTACAAAATCAGGGATTTAATACTGATGTCGGAGAGCAAGACAGTAAAGTGAGAACACCATAGCCATGTTGAGAGTAAATATGGAAAAGGAGTGAGGTAGGTGGGGATGACATTATGAGAAGCAGCGGGGATAAGAAATGGAAGAGCAATAGGTTTATTTACCAAAACATTTTTGAGTATGTAAAATAGGGATGTACGTTGTTACAATGCATGCTTTTACCACGCATGCCTTTACAACGCAGGTTTTTCAACGCAAGTCGTTACAACGACTTGCGTTGGGGGGTGCTGGATAGTGAATAGTTTAATTTACTATTCCAACTCCAGTCCCCGTGGATAGTAGGGAAGGTGTTGGATAGTAAATTAAACTATTACCTATCTTAGAGCCCCCCCAGCGCAAGTCGTTGTAATGACTTGCGTTGAAAAACCTGCGTTTTAAAGGTACTGCGTGGTAAAAGTTGCGTTGTAAAGGATGTTTCCTGGAAAATAGTAGTCCAGTAGTACCACAGGGCCAGTATATGCTGTAGGTATCATCCCAACCCCATTTGCAGGTTTGGGACCAGTACCTGTGTGAGGTAGCCTGAATAAACACATTGTCTGGGCATGGAGCCTTATATCCTCTCCCCTCGATACCAGGAAATCTTCCCAGTGAAACATCACCAGGTCCTTAAGACAATTTTCTAGATTCTCCATGACATGTGTCTCACTATTCATTAACCTTGGTGAGTAGGTATGTTGCAAAAGACCACCTCACTCTTCAAATTTTCCCCAGCGCATAGGATTCCTGTTGAAAAAGCGATCCTTCCATAGGTCAGGAATTTCCCATGCCAAATGGGTGTCCATCTTCTATAGGGTGTACATCGGGTATGCTGTGGTAGGGAGCTTGCTGAATGAGGAGAAGTTATTCTCACATGGGGTTCGTTGTGTCTCAGTAGATGGAGAGAATACTGAAGATGCACTTATATTGACGAATTGAGCAGAAGACAAAACTATAGTTTGAACGATGATCCTGTGTTACCCTGTCAAAGTAGGGACCCTTTATCCTAGTCAGGATAAGGGAGTTACACTGAAATAACCCCTGTTCACCCCCTTGGTAGCTTGTCACGAGCAGTCAGGCTTATCTCAGAGGCAGTATGTAAAGCATCTGCACATAACATACAGTAATACAGTGAAAACACTACAAAAGGACACCACACCAGTTTTAGAAAAATATCTCATATTTATCTGAGTGAAGCAAGACCAAAACGATAAAAATCCATCATACAGTTGTGCAAAAATACTCATAAAGTAAAGTAGAGTTTAAAAACTGTTTCTTAAAGTGGATAGCTCCATCCGGGGCTACCATGGCGGTGTGGATAAAGAAATCCCACGGTTCCAGCCGACCGCGGCGGTGCGGCCTGGATGTGGTATCGAATAAGCATGGGTGAATTTTGCGAATCTGGCGTTCGCGAATTTGCGTATTCGCGAATTCGCAATCCGCAAAATCCGCGAACTCTCGCAAATTTTTTTGGCTGTTCGCAAGGGTTTCTGCCAGTTCGCGGGGGTTTTGTACCAATTCGCAATTGCGAACTTACTTGTCGGCTCGCAACGGTCGCGACTATGTTGTTTCTACGTCTGGTTTATCATCACAGGTTCACAGCACCCTCTGTTTCACCACTGCCACCCTCTGGTTCACCCATGCCACCCTCTGGTACATCACTGCCACCCTCTGGTTCATCACTGTAGATTATGGGGGGGAAAGCAAGCACACCTGCCCTGCTTCAACTGACATGAATTAATTTGGGGTTGATTTATTAATGTGTCACTGAATTTAAACTTCCAGTCTGGCACCTGCTTCCTTATCTGTAATTTGCTTTCTGTTGCAGTGCAATTTTTTTTCCCAGGACCTTTGTGGCCTACTTGTAGCTATTCTATGAGCCTGCTGTGAGGGTCAGAGCAGGGTCAAAGAATAGTTGCAAGTAGGCAACTGAACTCTGGAGGGGCCCCTCAGGAAGCACTACAGGGAATGGTTACTAATGATGAGTTTGAACTTTTGCACCTGGTGAGTGCTTTCAGTTTTGCAAAACTCGTTTTTCTGCAATTTCGCGGGATTCGTGGAGCCCGAATTTGCGCAAGATCGAATTCGGAAGCCGCGAATTCGTGCGAATATGCGATTTGTTTCTTTGCTGCGTGTTAGTTCGCAAGCTTTTGTGCGTTTTAGTGAGCCGCTTGTAGGGCAACGGCGCGAAGTTACCCTCACGGTCGTTCACGGGCGCGGCCATCTTGTTTGCATGACGAATTTCCATTTCCGGGCGCGATGTGTAATCTCGCAAAGTGTGCGGCTCGCTAGTACAATTTCGCGAGTGATCGCAAGGAAAATCTCGCACGAACTTACCCACGCGGTCGTGAAGGGGCGCGGCCATCTTGTTTCTCATTCATTGCTATGGTTCTGGGCATGCTTTCTGTATCCTCTCTGAATCTCTGCCATCCTTTGCTTGTTTGAAGTTTGTTTTAATCTATTTTACTTATTATCTATCCCTCTATTATTCTAGCTCTATATTTTTGAGTTTTCTGCTACTTTTGGTTAATTTTAAACTACTTTTTTAAACTCCTTTCTTTTCTTCTTCCCTATTCTATTCCTTCTTTATTATTTAGCTTCCTTTCTGCCCAGACCATGGTAAAGGGAGCCGGGAAGCATCCTGAGAAGGGGAAGGGTCCTGCACCTCGTGCCCGGCTCCCGTGCGGGTGTTTGAGGGGGGAGCAGGTCACAGCCCAGGAGATCTTCAGCGCGGAGGAGGTGGCCGCACTAGTTTTTTATGTTCAGCGCCGCCACCCCAGGACCATCATGGCAGGCGGCAGGATCGCTAGCGGGTACGGGATCCAAGAGCGCCAGAAGCGGTGGGAGAAGGTGTGCCGGGCCATGTACCAACAATCTCGGGTCCGGCGCACCTACAACCAGGCCACCCACCGTTGGACGGATCTCCTGGACCGGGAATGCGATCTGCTCGACCTGCTCGGGCTTGGTGAGTAGTAGTAGCTATTTCTTTACTACTCTGTTTTCTCCTGCTCTGTGTGTTATTATATTGCAATTTTTTGTTTTTTACCAAGAGCAATAATGCTGCTGATTACATTGTAGGTAAATTATATTTCAAAATCTTCTGTGCATTTCAGGTGCACTGCTCTCCTTCTCAGTAGCATTGCTACTATGCTTATTTGTTTTCGATTTTATGTTCATTTCATTGGCCTGTGAAATTATGTATGAGTGTAGTTTAAAGAACTGCGTAATGCTAGACACTAAGGGTCAGATTTTTCATTACCGGCACATCCCTGCAAAGTAGCAGGGATGCGCCAGTAATTGTGCGCCACACCACCACCACCGATGGTGCGCCGTATTTACAAAGCGGCGCACCATGGGCCCAAAACGTCACCGAAGCGTTACGCATCTGTGCCGTAAAGGCGGCGCATTGCTGGAGTTGTGTCGCAACGATGGCACAGCTCCACCAATGCTCTGGGGTGCCCTATCTCCCCAATGCTGCGTCAAGCCGTACGTCTGCTTCAAGCAGGCGCAGGGTTTGAGTCACGCATCATTGTCCTCAAAGTGACTGATTGAAATCTTGTAGATTTCCCTCAGCCACTTTTAGGATGCGTTCCTGCACAGGAACGCCCTCCCTTGCGCCGGAACGCCCCCTGATGGCGCAGGGCTTTACAACGTGATGCATCTCCCATAAGCGTCACGTTGTTAATATACGCCGCACCATGGCGCCTCTTTTGTTCTGCCGCTGCGTCACAAAAGTCACGCAAAAATGGAGCAAAAGAGCCGCAAGGGGCTTCTAAATCAGCCCCCTCAGACTCAAGTTTAGTCCTTCCTTTGTACACCTGGCAATAAGAAGAAATAGTGGTGGTGGATTGATAGTTTGAGTATTTTAATGACCGGTTAATGTAGTAGGAAACTTTTTAGTGTTGTTGCTGATCTGCAATCACGATGGACTTTGTCTGTCACTTCGCGTGCTGCGGACTGCTGCCTGCCTGCCAGTCCTAGGTGAACCTTTTTAGTAGTTTGTTTAGTGAGTTACATAACTTTCCAAGTCGACGGTCCGCCAATCAAGCAATACTAATTTCGTAGTAGACCACATGAGATAGGTCAATATATCCCGTGGAATACTTGTCTATTTGCTATTTCGCCAAAATATTTTGATATTGTTCTTTTGAAATGTTTGATTTGGTTGACAAATATCATCCATGTTTTCGGGTCTTTTTTTCTTTCATGTTGTACATCAGCTCCCCCCAGGGGCAAGAGGGCATTGGAGGAGGCTGCTGCTGCTGCTGAACAAGGCCATGCTCGGTCAGGCGAGGGCTCCTTTGCTGGCCCCGGTAAGTTTTAATTTGAATATAGAGTACCTAGCGTTCCTCATTCGATTTTTTCTAAATCGTCTTTGATCTTCTTGTAGACTGTATCTAAATTCTTATCCTGCCTTGACTATGACTCCCTGTGGTATTACTAGATTATTCTTATTAGTCTGTCTGTGTAGCTAACTAAGATTGCACATTTGGCAAAAGGTGTAAAACGAAACTCCCATTCTAGTCAGCAATAACTCTATGCACTGAGTGCAGTCCTCTGGGATTGTCCATAATGTCTTTTCAAGTCTTCTAAATGTTTATGCTTTGACAATTACCAACAACATAAAGGTGAATGACCACCAAGAAAGAATAAGATACTACTTTACTTTTGGTTTGGATAGGAGGACAATCACTTCTACTACTGTTGCAGGGACAAATCTGCACAAACAGAACTATGGACACTAAATAGTGCATTGTTTATCAATTATATTAGGCACAGGTAGACCTTCCACATACCTCAGTGATATCAGACTTTGAAGAACCTCCAATCTCCTTACTGACTAGATAGTGTGGCAGAGTCATTTAGCTCCCGAATTCATCGATGATTCATCCCCAATGATGATTATCCAACGCAGGACAAGAGTACGGAGTCAGAGTCCAGAAGTGTCAGAGGCACGGACTCATGCTTGCAAATTGCAAAACCTTTTGCTCATTCACTCATGACCAAAAACTACAGAGTCTATTTAAGTTTTAAAGCTTTATCAAAAGAAAAAATATTTCTTAAAATCAAGCTAGTCATAAAACATAAACGGTTGATTAAATATGGAAAAGTGCTTATAGTCATTTTTTATTTCACACATTTATTGTGGGCGAGCCGAGCCCTCACCTGGTTTGAACTTTCATTTTTTTTTTGGGTGGTGAATCATTGGTCCTTCCGTTCGTCCTAAAGATTTGTTCTTAGAAGTGAAGCTTCTGTCTGTTATGAGGAAAATGGTGCGTATTAAAAAGCAAGCATTCATCAGTTGTGCCAAAGAGTGTAGCAAGACAACATCCTTCCCTAGAAAAAGGGAAATTTTTACTTTAGAGTAGACAGTCACAAATTATTAGATTGGTGTCTGTATTCACATTTCTTCATTCCTAGACAAAATACTAGTGAGTGGTATATGTCTATGACATCTAACATTCTTAAATGTACTTTGTAGGTGGAACATCTGGTGCTGGGCCCAGCGCGGAGGTGGAGGGAAGCTCTGGGGAGGAGGCGGAGCAAGTGCCAGACCAAACTGCTGTGCGGGTTGCCACGGTAGTGGCAGGCAGTGGTAAGCTCTTATATTCCTTACTTATTGAGACTGCAGACTGCATAGTGTGCTGCTCCCCATGAGAAAACGTAAGGTTTGTCCAGATGAGAGACATGAAGAAGAATGATTGACATTTAGGGTCCTATTATGATGGTGGACGGACCTGAGTCAGTCCGCCACCATAGAGTAGGAGGGACCGTCCGCAGGGGCAGCGGCGGTCCCTCCGTGGTAATTAGGATGTGACCCCCACCCTGGCGGTCACATCCTGTATTTTTATCATTGCAGCGGGTGCTGCCTGAAGCAGCACCCACCGCAATGATAAAAATGTAAGTTGTGCATTTGCATGCCCAAAGCGGCAGGCCCTGCGCGGTGCCTGCCGCTTTGTGCAGGCAAAGGCAGGGGGGTACCATAGGTACCCCTCATGTGCACCCCCACCCCCCTTCATCCCTGCGGGCCCGCAACAGGCCCCCAAACAAAAATCTGTATGCCTTTGCATGGCGGAAATGCCGCCGTGTAAAGGCATGTTCCTCCAGACATCCTAATATGGCTGGCGGTGTCTGATAGACACCGCCAGCCATGTTAGTGCTTTTCCGCCGCGGACGGGAGGCGACCGCGGCAGAAAAGCTGCGGACTGAAAAACGATCCCCCAGCCATCCTAATCTGGCGGGGGGTCTTTTTCAGTCCGCTGCGGTTTACCCGCATCCTCCCGGCCGGTGGTGGATTCCGCTGGCCCGGAGGATGCGGGAAATCCGCAATCCTAATCTGCCCCATAGTTTGAATGGATGGATGCCTGGATCATGGTACTATCTGACTCTTAGATAGCATATGTGTATCTAGAGAGAGTAGACGGTCACTGGATGAACTAAGTGTTACTTTGAAGAGCATGTAACACCGCACCCGCACGTCCGTCCCAATGTAGGAAAGGCAAGGAAAAGAAGTTATAATTTTGTCCCAATACTACCATGAATAGTAGCAGTAGTTTGTATTGCAAGCACAGCATATATCCGGCTATTACGATGGCCACTCACTACTACCTCTGTTAATAAGTTTAGTAGAACTCGTCATTCATGTGTGGATGCATCACTGTTCACTCAATAAAAAGCAAAGCACCTAAAGTCAGCCCATATGTAAGCAAATACATACCATGTGCAGTGATAGATAATCAGATTATTTATCTTCTTCATTTTCCTTTTCTAGTATTTATTGGCACTGTAGGGTGAAAGCAGCGGCTCGGTGGCGGCAGCAGATGTCGTCATCGGTGAGACCAGAGTTGCGGTGAGAAGTTCAGTCTAGTCCTTTCTTTGCCCAAGACAAAAGCAGCTACTAGCTAACAAAGCAAAGTGAGCAGCAACGTGGTAGTCTCTTCTCACAGCTTCTCCAGATCTTCTTCTTGGCAGGTTCCTTGATCCAAAATAGTTCTAAAGTTCTGGGGTCAGTCCCCAATATTTATACCGCATTTCCCTATGAAGTTGGTACCAACAAAGTTCCACAGGCATACATAAACCAATTACGCCTGGCCCGGGACAGGTTCACTCCAGGAGGTGCAGATAGCTTTGTAAGAGGCAGCCACAATCCATTTAGGTGCAAGCAACAACTCCTCTCACTATCCTAAATGCAGCCAGGTCTATTTAGCCTCGCTATGAGTCACACGGGAAGGTAAGACACAACTCAACTCGCCCTTTGATCTGTTTCGTGTGAATGCACAAACCAGCCCCAGTCAGTCTAAAGCACAGACAGCTATAATGCAAAACAAGCAGAGGCACATGGATGGTTAGGTAAGGAAATACCCATGTTCTTAAAGTGGTATTTCCAAACACACAATATAAAAAACAACTTTACTAAAAGATGTATTTTTAAATCCTGAGTTCGGCATAATAATCTCCACTTTTCTATCAGCACCCCTTGGCCAGCTACATTTGTAGAAGTATTGCAAAGCAGCTCCCATGTTAACCTACAGGAGAGATAGCCTTTCAACAGTGAAAACAAAATGCACCATAGTTCACTATCAAGACATGTACAACACACTAGTACATCTGTACCTTGGGCCTACCTGCGGGGTGTCTTACATGTAAGAAAACGGAAGATTAGGGATTGGCAAGAGGGTGCACTTGCCAGGTCGACATGGCAGTAAAAACTATGCACAGACACAGTGGCAGGTCTGAGAACCCTCTGAAAGGCTGCATGTACGGATGGCACAGGCCCACTAGCAGCATTTGTTTTACTGGCCCTGGGCACCCATGGTTCGATGTACTAGGGACTTAGTAGTAAATCAAAATACACCAATCATGGAAACACAAATCATGACACAATTTACAGTAGAAGCGCTTGCAGATTAACACTGAACAGCAGTGAGAAAGTGCGCAGAGACACTAAACCAGCAAAACAAAGTTCAGCATATCACCAAAACCAGGAGGTCAGAAAGCAAAAAGACAGGGGAAACACGCCAAAAGAAGCCATGTCTAACAGTATGGTAACGTGTGGCCAGCCAATTTATAGTATGTTATGGCTTGCTTTGGTATGGTATAGTATGGTGTGGTATGTAATGGCATGGTATGAAGTGGCATGGCATGGCGTGGCATGGTATGGTATGTTATGGTGTGGTATAGTATAGCCAGTCACTGTAAAGTATGATATCATATGACATTTCGTTGTATAGTATGTTATGGTCTGTCATTAAATTGTATGGTATGCTGTGACATGGTATGTCCTGTCATTGTATAGTTTAATATGGAATGGTATGGCCTCTCATGGTATGGTATTGTGTGGTGTGGCGTGGTGTGGTTTGTTGTGATATGGTTTGGGATGGCCTGTCATTTTATGGTTCAGCCGGCATTGTATGGTATGGTAAGCTATGGGTAAGGTATGGTATGGCCAGTCACCATATAGTATATCAAATAGAATGTTATTGTATAGTATGTTATGGTACAGCCTATCATTAAATTGTTTGATATGGTGTGACATGGTATGCCCTGCCAATGTATAGTTTGATATGGAATGGTATGGCCTCTTATGGTATGTTATGGCATTCCATTGCATTGCTTGATATAGTATAGTATGGCATGTTATGGTATGCTATGGTATAGTATGATATGGCACGGCATGATAATGTTTTGGTATGGTCTGCCATTGTATGGTATGGTATTGTAGGAAAGTGTCTCTTTTGACATGGTTAGCCCCCACTTTTTGTCTGGTGCAAAATGTGATTTCGAATGAAAGTGCACTGGGGCCCTGCTAACCCGGTTACCCAGTGCCAGATCTATTTCCTAAAACTGTGCCACAATTGGTGCAACTTCAGCAGCTCCTTTAAGTCCCTAATAAATGGTACCCCTGGTACCTAGGGCTTTTGTACTGAAGAGGATCCACTAGGGCTGCAGCACAAATTGTGCCACCCTAGGGAGCCCCCACCAAGACCATACAAACTGCCACTGTAGACTGTGTGTCTTGGTGCAGAGAAAACTGAAGTGTTGACATGGCACACAGCCCTGTATGCCATGCCACAGACACTGCATGAGGTACAGGTAGATCACCCCTACTGCGGGCCTTACAGCCCTGAGGCAGGGTGCACTATATCTTATGTGTGGACATAACTGCATGAGCAGATATAACCCTACAATAGCCAAGTTCATTCTTGGACATTGTAAGTTCCCAAGGAAGTCATGGAGATTACATGGGCTGGATACCTGTCATCACAAGTTTCCTAGCTCCACAATGGCTTCACTGTACCCTAACATATTTGGTACCAAACATTTCCTCTTAATAAATCCTCACTGGTGCTGGTGTTAGATTTATTAATAAATGCACACAGGGGACACCTTAGAGGGTGCTTCAAAAACCACTGGTGTGGTCTCTGACTAGTCTTAGCTAGCCAGTTACCACCAGACCTGTTTCTGAGCTCATGGGGTGTGAGCCAGTGCTGTCAGAGGCCAGGAAGAAAGCCTGCTCTGGGCAAAGGTGGTTCACACCTCCCCCAAGCCAGAATGGCATTCCACGGCGAAAAGCTTCGAAGGTAATGCCACTTTTGAAATGCAATCCAGGCATCACAAGATAGTAGAGGATTTCAACCCCCTTCCTGTCCCACATTTGGAAGGAGCACAGGCGGAAAAATGAGTTAGATTTGGAACTGTGCCCACATTCAACTAGCACCACATTTAAGGTGGGGCAGGTGATGTGGACACTAATTTTGCAATTTCTTCATCTTGAAATTGCCGGAATTAACCTATCAGACATAGGGTAGTGCCTCTTTCCACAGGAGGTGGTCACTTAGAGGGTGTGGACAACCAAAAGGTAGTTAGCCCATTGGCTACTACCTGTCTCTCCCTTTTAACATCCCTACATTTAGATTTAGGTGGCATTATAGACCCTGAACTTAGATTCGGCAGATATAAAGAAGACACGGACAAAGAAGAGCCACTGACCCGAGAACTGAAGATCTGCTGCAGAATTTTGTTGCAAAACCCTCCCTGCTGCTCCCAGGACTCAACCATTTTAGTGTGCTGTCTCACCCTGCAACTGTGAGGTCGCCAAGAACACTGCAGCACCTCCAATTCTTTGCAATCACCAGAGAACCCCCTTTGGGTAGAGGAACTACTCACTGCAGGCCACAGGCACTGAACCCGCAGAGTCAGGTTAACCAGCTTACTCATCCCCGGCACCTCCGATGCAGCATCCAAGCAAGAAGAGATACATCAACACTGCAGCAGATGTCGTCATCGGTGAGACCAGAGTTGCGGTGAGAAGTTCAGTCTAGTCCTTTCTTTGCCCAAGACAAAAGCAGCTACTAGCTAACAAAGCAAAGTGAGCAGCAACGTGGTAGTCTCTTCTCACAGCTTCTCCAGATCTTCTTCTTGGCAGGTTCCTTGATCCAAAAGAGTTCTAAAGTTCTGGGGTCAGTCCCCAATATTTATACCGCATTTCCCTATGAAGTTGGTACCAACAAAGTTCCACAGGCATACATAAACCAATTACGCCTGGCCCGGGACAGGTTCACTCCAGGAGGTGCAGATAGCTTTGTAAGAGGCAGCCACAATCCATTTAGGTGCAAGCAACAACTCCTCTCACTATCCTAAATGCAGCCAGGTCTATTTAGCCTGGCTATGAGTCACACGGGAAGGTAAGACACAACTCAACTCGCCCTTTGA
Organism: Lissotriton vulgaris; assembly: GCF_964263255.1. Taxonomy (NCBI): domain Eukaryota; kingdom Metazoa; phylum Chordata; class Amphibia; order Caudata; family Salamandridae; genus Lissotriton; species Lissotriton vulgaris. Next base: position 824,012,560 of record NC_141685.1, on the reverse strand, counting down.
TCTGTTTCGTGTGAATGCACAAACCAGCCCCAGTCAGTCTAAAGCACAGACAGCTATAATGCAAAACAAGCAGAGGCACATGGATGGTTAGGTAAGGAAATACCCATGTTCTTAAAGTGGTATTTCCAAACACACAATATAAAAAACAACTTTACTAAAAGATGTATTTTTAAATCCTGAGTTCGGCATAATAATCTCCACTTTTCTATCAGCACCCCTTGGCCAGCTACATTTGTAGAAGTATTGCAAAGCAGCTCCCATGTTAACCTACAGGAGAGATAGCCTTTCAACAGTGAAAACAAAATGCACCATAGTTCACTATCAAGACATGTACAACACACTAGTACATCTGTACCTTGGGCCTACCTGCGGGGTGTCTTACATGTAAGAAAACGGAAGATTAGGGATTGGCAAGAGGGTGCACTTGCCAGGTCGACATGGCAGTAAAAACTATGCACAGACACAGTGGCAGGTCTGAGAACCCTCTGAAAGGCTGCATGTACGGATGGCACAGGCCCACTAGCAGCATGTGTTTTACTGGCCCTGGGCACCCATGGTTCGATGTACTAGGGACTTAGTAGTAAATCAAAATACACCAATCATGGAAACACAAATCATGACACAATTTACAGTAGAAGCGCTTGCAGATTAACACTGAACAGCAGTGAGAAAGTGCGCAGAGACACTAAACCAGCAAAACAAAGTTCAGCATATCACCAAAACCAGGAGGTCAGAAAGCAAAAAGACAGGGGAAACACGCCAAAAGAAGCCATGTCTAACAGTATGGTAACGTGTGGCCAGCCAATTTATAGTATGTTATGGCTTGCTTTGGTATGGTATAGTATGGTGTGGTATGTAATGGCATGGTATGAAGTGGCATGGCATGGCGTGGCATGGTATGGTATGTTATGGTGTGGTATAGTATAGCCAGTCACTGTAAAGTATGATATCATATGACATTTCGTTGTATAGTATGTTATGGTCTGTCATTAAATTGTATGGTATGCTGTGACATGGTATGTCCTGTCATTGTATAGTTTAATATGGAATGGTATGGCCTCTCATGGTATGGTATTGTGTGGTGTGGCGTGGTGTGGTTTGTTGTGATATGGTTTGGGATGGCCTGTCATTTTATGGTTCAGCCGGCATTGTATGGTATGGTAAGCTATGGGTAAGGTATGGTATGGCCAGTCACCATATAGTATATCAAATAGAATGTTATTGTATAGTATGTTATGGTACAGCCTATCATTAAATTGTTTGATATGGTGTGACATGGTATGCCCTGCCAATGTATAGTTTGATATGGAATGGTATGGCCTCTTATGGTATGTTATGGCATTCCATGGCATTGCTTGATATAGTATAGTATGGCATGTTATGGTATGCTATGGTATAGTATGATATGGCACGGCATGATAATGTTTTGGTATGGTCTGCCATTGTATGGTATGGTATTGTAGGAAAGTGTCTCTTTTGACATGGTTAGCCCCCACTTTTTATCTGGTGCAAAATGTGATTTCGAATGAAAGTGCACTGGGGCCCTGCTAACCCGGTTACCCAGTGCCAGATCTATTTCCTAAAACTGTGCCACAATTGGCGCAACTTCAGCAGCTCCTTTAAGTCCCTAATAAATGGTACCCCTGGTACCTAGGGCTTTTGTACTGAAGAGGATCCACTAGGGCTGCAGCACAAATTGTGCCACCCTAGGGAGCCCCCACCAAGACCATACAAACTGCCACTGTAGACTGTGTGTCTTGGTGCAGAGAAAACTGAAGTGTTGACATGGCACACAGCCCTGTATGCCATGCCACAGACACTGCATGAGGTACAGGTAGATCACCCCTACTGCGGGCCTTACAGCCCTGAGGCAGGGTGCACTATATCTTATGTGTGGACATAACTGCATGAGCAGATATAACCCTACAATAGCCAAGTTCATTCTTGGACATTGTAAGTTCCCAAGGAAGTCATGGAGATTACATGGGCTGGATACCTGTCATCACAAGTTTCCTAGCTCCACAATGGCTTCACTGTACCCTAACATATTTGGTACCAAACATTTCCTCTTAATAAATCCTCACTGGTGCTGGTGTTAGATTTATTAATAAATGCACACAGGGGACACCTTAGAGGGTGCTTCAAAAACCACTGGTGTGGTCTCTGACTAGTCTTAGCTAGCCAGTTACCACCAGACCTGTTTCTGAGCTCATGGGGTGTGAGCCAGTGCTGTCAGAGGCCAGGAAGAAAGCCTGCTCTGGGCAAAGGTGGTTCACACCTCCCCCAAGCCAGAATGGCATTCCACGGCGAAAAGCTTCGAAGGTAATGCCACTTTTGAAATGCAATCCAGGCATCACAAGATAGTAGAGGATTTCAACCCCCTTCCTGTCCCACATTTGGAGGGAGCACAGGCGGAAAAATGAGTTAGATTTGGAACTGTGCCCACATTCAACTAGCACCACATTTAAGGTGGGGCAGGTGATGTGGACACTAATTTTGCAATTTCTTCATCTTGAAATTGCCGGAATTAACCTATCAGACATAGGGTAGTGCCTCTTTCCACAGGAGGTGGTCACTTAGAGGGTGTGGACAACCAAAAGGTAGTTAGCCCATTGGCTACTACCTGTCTCTCCCTTTTAACATCCCTACATTTAGATTTAGGTGGCATTATAGACCCTGAACTTAGATTCGGCAGATATAAAGAAGACACGGACAAAGAAGAGCCACTGACCCGAGAACTGAAGATCTGCTGCAGAATTTTGTTGCAAAACCCTCCCTGCTGCTCCCAGGACTCAACCATTTTAGTGTGCTGTCTCACCCTGCAACTGTGAGGTCGCCAAGAACACTGCAGCACCTCCAATTCTTTGCAATCACCAGAGAACCCCCTTTGGGTAGAGGAACTACTCACTGCAGGCCACAGGCACTGAACCCGCAGAGTCAGGTTAACCAGCTTACTCATCCCCGGCACCTCCGATGCAGCATCCAAGCAAGAAGAGATACATCAACACTGAAGGGTCAGATCTGTCTCCCCACTGAGTGTTAAGACACAAGAACCAACTGGAGCCATGCCATGCCAATACCCGGTGTACCGTATCCCTTGCAACCTACACTGAGACGAAGAGTCCAATCCAGACTCCAACTGCCCAAGAAGAAAATGCCCATCGAAAGACATCGAGACCTCAGAGACTCACTTCATGAGTGGCCCAGCTGTCTCGGAATCGTTCCTGCAACCTGCCTGGCCGTGACCAGGAAGACATCTTGACACATGCCGACCGACTGACGTGTCTGATCTGCACCCAGCCAGTATGGCCTGGGTACCAGCAAACCAGCTGTGCTCCTATGTTCGTGAGTCCCTTTCAGCCTGCTCCCTGGAGTGGGACTCCAGGGAGCCGCCCGACTGACGTGTCTGATCTGCACCCAGCCAGTATGACCTGGGTGCCAACAAACCAGCTGTGCTCCTATGTTCGTGAGTCCCTTTCAGCCTGCTCCCTGGAGTGGGACACCTCAAACTTACCTTTACGTCCTCTCTTGCAGTGTGTTTTCTGGTGGCCCCCTTCTCTGTAGATCCCCTGCTACCAACAACCTCAGTACCCTTCTTCTGCTCGAATCCAGGACCTTCCAGACAATCTGCTGATGGAACATTGGACCTGGTCTTGATACATACCAAAATCCAGACTGTGAACCTCGAGATTCAAATGTATGATTTTATATATTTTTTCCTAATTTCTCCCATATAGACTTTGATGGTGCATAATTGCACACAAGAGTGTATTATTTTGCGAAGTTTGAAAATTTACCTTAAAATGAAGTTCTGGGTCTGAAAATTTTTATAAAATCAATGGTATTTTTACAAATCATCTCAGATTTATTCTCGAGTGTGTATAACATTTATCTACTCTTTCAGTACAACACATGCTTAGTACTACTCTCTGATTAGCCAAAATGCTTGGGCATACTACCACAAAAAGAGAGTTAGTATTATTTTCTTTTGCCTCTGTATACCAAGCTGGGATCCATTGGACTCTCTGCACAGTGTACTTTGTTTTAGTGCACTATATAGAGAGGCACCTTTTTACAGGTATCACCTGGTATGGTATGCTTTGTCATTGTATGGTGTGGAGTGGTATGATGTTGCATATCATGGCGTGGTATGGTATGGTATGGCCTGAATTACATAGTATGGGATGGTATGGCCTGTTATTTTGCATATGTATAGTATGGTATGCCATTTCATTATATGGTATGGCCTTTTATTGTATGGTCTAGCCTGTCATTTGGTGGAATGGCCTATTATTGTATGGCTATGGGCCCGATGTAGGAGCCTTAATACCGGTCGGAAACGGCCGATTTCGGCCGTTTCCGACCGGTATTAGGGTTTTCTAATGTAGGAGCATGCTTTACAGAAGCGGTATTTTACCGAATCTGTATTTACAGATTCAGTAAAATTACCGAATCGGTAAATACAGACTCGGTAAAAATACCGATTCTGTAAAAGCACATGTAGGTAGCACATCTTTGAGTGCTGCAGGCCTTTCAGATTCGGTATTTTACCACCCAATCCAATTGGGTGCATGCACACCTGTGCAATGTGACACACAGACATGCCCTTAGGGCATGTCTGTGTGTCACATGGCACACAAGTCCGGAATTGGGGTGCCAGAGGGTGTCAAAGTGACACCCCCTGCACCTTTGCAAAAATCGGAATTTACCGAATCGGTACGATTCGGTATTCACCATTGATTCCTATGGGCTTCAAGGCCCATAGGAATCAACGGGGGATACCGATTCTGTATTTACCGATTCTGAAATACCTACATGTGCCCTATTCTATTTTATCACTTCTTAAATACAGAATCGGTAAAATTCGGTATTTTAGAAGTGGTAAAATTACCTACATCTAGCCCCATGGTGTGGTGTGGTGTGATATAGCATGGTATGGTATGGTATGTCTGAATTCCATAGTATAAATCAGTGCATTTCTCTCCTGCAAAACATTAACGTTGCGGCCAAAGGGGAAATGGACTAGTGACAATCGGTCACTTGTAGGTCTAGTTAAGTGGAACCACTGGGGGTGAAGGTGAGGCAGGTCCTAGGACCAGGCTCAGACAGTCAGTTGATTTTTGCCTGGTTCGCAGGACTTGGGTGCAGAGTAGTCCTGGCTGTCCCTGGTGCTGTAGTGGGAGCTGCGGGTGCTGACTTTGTCGCTTAGACAGTGCTGGTGAGGTTGGGAATGCAAACTAATGACAGCTGTGCAATGGAGGTATCGGGTTGAAGATGCTGCAGGGTTCCATTATGGCACAGCATCGAATAAGGGTGGTAGTAGCCTGGCTGGCTACCAACAAGCCTTAGTAACTGACAAGCTCAGTGTTTGCTCACTTTAATGTCCTAGAGTCCGGGGCAAAATGGTAGCCATCTGAAACTTACTCGAGGTCAGACATATGTTTCCCACAATGCGCTAGATAATTCATGTTTGAGTGATTCCCTTGGCAGGCCTGATGGCAAGTGGTTCTTTGGGTCTGGGAGTGTGGTTCTTGCCTTCAGGCTGCAGGAGACTAGTACCTCTAGTCCAATGGAGTTCTGGAGTTGCCTTTGGCTTGCAGCGGGGTTAATCATTCCTTTGGAACCAGTCTCTGGTCCAGGATGAGTCTCAATTGTTTGGTTGCAGGGTGGCTGCCACAGTTGCAGTCTTTGGTGGCTTGTTTTGTGCAGGTCCTGAAGTTGGAGACTTGGGTTTCTTCTTTGTCCATTATTGGATAGATGACCAGGTCTGAAGTTCTAGTGCCAAAGGGAGGCCATTAACGCCTAGAGTTAGGGGCATTAGTGGCATGGAGCTAGTAGCCAATGGACTATTTGCTCCAGTGGATTATCCACCCCAGAGGTGACTACTTCTTGGAGAGTGTGGCACCTTTTCTACCCAGAAGACTCTATTCTGCCACTTTTAAAAATGGCAGAACCCTTATTCAGCTGTACAGGCCACGTAGCCCACCTTAGGGGTGGAGCAAGCCTTCTGGGTTGCACACCTCCTAACTATCTATGTTTTTCCCTCCTGCCCAGGTTGCAAATGTGCCTGGGGCAAGGGCCTGGCTTTTTCCTTCTCTGGGGTGAAGCCTAGTTGCATTTCAGTAGTGGTGAGAGCTTTGAAGCTCACCGCTGTGATATTCCACTAGTCATCCTGTCAGAGAGGAACATGGCAGGAGGTTGGATTCCTGTCTTGAAGGCAGCAGCAGCTGGATGTCAGCCAGGGTATAGGAAAGACTGAGGAAATCAGTTGTGAAATCTCTACGGCAGCCACCTAGGTGGATGGAACATTTAATCCAACTTTATGAAAAAGTCGGGTTTGAAGGGAAAAGTTGTTTGATACCAAAAATGTCACTTTTCAATTTGACCATTATGGAGCTGGAAACCTGAGAAAGCATAGGTGCCGGCCCATGTTATCCTATGCCCTGTACACTTATAGTAGCCTCTAATGAAAGGAGTCCACTATAGGGACATATAAGCTTGCATTTATATGTTTACACCATTAATATAATGTATCCTGCCTCCTGGGCTCAGAAGGCCTACCATAGGGGTGACTGGCATATATTAAAAATAGTGCTGTGACCTTGCCACTTAAGGTGAAGACAAAGTCGAGTTCAAGCAGTTTTCACTGCTTGAACAAGCAAGAACGAGTGACCACGAACGTAAAAACAGTTTTATTTACACCCCTACTCTCTGAACCCAGCCAGATGACAGGCTTAAGGAAGGAATGTGCGGTTGTTCAGGGGAGGGAGTCTATGGAGATAAGGCATCCTGGTGGTTGGTGTAGCCTGTGCTTGCCTCTCTGCTGAGACCACAGCCATATTGAATTTTAGAGAAATAGTTCTTTCTGGTAGACGATTGTGCCAAACATTGGAGGAAATGGTCATGCACTGGGGTGTTGCCCTGCACCTCATTGGCCCCTCCTGTGTGACCCCAGAGAACACTGATTAAGTATCTGAGAGGGGCAGTGCCTCTCAGCTCTGCTGCCTGAAACTGAGAGAAGGATTTCCAAGCTGGAAACTTGATGTGCGCCACCAAGCCCTGAATTCTGACTGATTGCGCCTCATAGATTATCTGGAACTACAGCACTTTGGATGCACCTTGTTTCAAGAGGAATAAAGAGTGGGCTCCCTTCGAGCTACAGGTTAGCAAAAGTCACCTGCATCAACTCCACCAAGAGTTCCCCTGCCTGGAGTGCATCCAATAGACTTTTAAGGGTTTTGGCCAGGTGCATTGTGGGAATTGTGGTCCCAAACTTTCAAGGACCATCTTGGAGCTCCCAGACACTTGGATTGTGTTTTGTTCCCTTTGGACCCTCAACAGGAATTTCAGGAAGAAGTCCCAGAAGTTTGGGGCAACTTTTGGGAAAACCTCAATACAGTGCCTACATGCTAGAAAGTATTTATTCTTTAAAAAATCATATCTCAGGTTCACTGCATTGGATTTTTTCGTTTTCATGTCATTTTGAAGATAAAGCTATTGTTTATTTTTATAAATTGGCATTGGAGTTTTATTGTGTGTTCTGTCTTTATTATTTAATGGTTTGGGGTTTTAAAATTCTTTACATACCTGTCTCTGTAGTTAAGCCTGCCTGCCTGCTCGCAGCCAAGCTACCAAGGGTTGAGAATGGGACTGATATTCTGAGACGTAGATTGTGTTGATGGCCTTATTGACAGTGGTAGATGTCTATTTGCCACTACTAATATTCCACTTTCCAACACCATACATTGGTATACAATGACAGACCATCCATATTATACAATGATGGGCCATACCACAGCATGCCACACCACACAATTACAGGCCACACCATACCTCTGTGAACCTGTAGCTTGCAGGGAGTCAACTCTTTAGTCACTTTGAAGCAAGTTAGTCCACTGGGCTGTAGTTCCAGATTGTGCAGTAGGCGCAGTCTTCAGAGTGCAAGACCTGGTTGGTGCAAATCAAACTTCTCAGCATGGACCCTTCTTTTTCTTCTTTTTTCAAGCAGCAGATCTGAGAGGCTCTTCAACCCTCAAATACTTATTCTGTATTCTCTGGGTCAAGCAGGAGGGCACTCCGGTCCAATGAGGTGCAGGACGACACTCAAGAGCATGACCATTTCCTCCAAAGTATGATACAATGGTCTGCCGGAAGGCACTATTTATTCAAAATGCAATATGGATGAAGTCCTATCAGAGATGTAAGAGCTAAATAAACCCACTCACAGGATGGCTCATATCCATATTCTCCCTCCCCTGGCATCTGCAGATTCCTTCCTTAAGCCTGCAATCTGAATGAGTTCAAAGAGTAGGTGTGTAAATGAAACTGTTTTCTCCTGCCTGTCTCCTCCTTCTATTGAAGATTATTGTTTACAACCCCTCCCATGGTTCTAGCACTCCTATGTAGCAGAAACCTCTCCCTTCAAAATGTCTCCTTCACCCCAGGGCTACTTATCACCTCATCAAAGCAGCCTGGCTAATCCACTTAACTCTGACCAATCAGTACAGAGCACCGGAAGGCTGAATTTTGACTTACAGACAAGAAAGTCTTATAACTTCTTGTCTGTACATTTTAGGATAAATTCACCAACAACATATTGTTGGATTTATCAATGCCATTCTAAGTCATTCAATTATATTTGTATGATTCTGCTGGCGGGAATTATTAGTTAATAACTTCTTGCCATGTTAGCCTATGTGGCTGGGGATTTGCAATGGGGAAAATGAACTTGGCAATTTTCCTAATATAGTGCTTATAAAACATCTTTTATTAGGACCCTGCCAATCTCTACAGGACCCCTGACCCCTATAACACCTAGGGGAGACTTTAGGGGTTCAGAATATGTGCAAATATTATAGATCTTCACTCCACAGTGCTCCTAGCACAAAATTCAGTTTTTGGGAAGCACTGTACTACAATGTGGGGAGTCAACTGTGCAATTTCACTAATCCCTATCTTATAAGGGTCCTCTTTATTAGTACCTGAACCTGACCCTGGGGGTACCTAAAATGCCAATATATTGTAGTTTATTAATTTTTAAGTGCCCGAAACACCAAAGTTTAGGCACAATATGCATTTTAAAGGTAGCCCTCCCACACAGAGCTGCTTTTAAACTGACCTCAGGCTTCAGCAATGCACACTTGCAAGTGCTGATAGGCTGTTGGCCTCTAAAATGCCATGCCCCATTGTATACTAGGGACTTATTGGTAGTTTCAATCCGCCTTCCCTATTACGTACTAGGGCCTTAGAGGGGAGGCCATGTCAATCACAGGGGCACCCTAACCCATAGTGTATCCTAGTGTATGTGGGTGTTTTCACTGTATTCTATGTGTCTTTTCAGAATAGCACTGGCCCTGGGCCTGGTATGGTAGAGCCCAGGGTCATTCAGAGTAAGTTACCACCAGTCAGCAAAAAATAGGTGTGCAAAGGGCCCAGGATGAGTTTGCAACAAATGGTATGGTATGATGTGGTGTAGTGTGCTGTGGTATGGTATGGTATGTTTGGAATGGTATGGTGTTGTGTTGTGGTGTGGTATGGTCTGTTATTGTATAGTATCTATGGTATTGTATACTATATTATGGTATTATATGGCACGTAATAGCCTGTCATTGTACAATATGGTATTATACATACAGTATGGTATTGTATGGTATGGTACGGTATGCTACGATATGGTATGGCCTGTTATTCTATTGTATGGTATGGTATTGTATGGTATGGAATGCTATTTATGGTAAGGGGTAGGTATGATTTGGTACAGCTTTTCAATTAAGTATGGTGTGGGTTATCATGACATGGTGTGGTATGCTATAGTACGTTATGGTATGGTATGGTATGTTACGGCCTTGCATTGCATAGTATGGTATGCACTATTATTGCATAATAGTGTGTAGCATAGTATGCCAATTCATTATATGGTATAGCCTGTCATGGTATGGTATGACCTGTCAATGTGTGGTATTGTATGGTATGATATGGTATTGTTAGACCAGGCACCATTGGTGTGGGTCTCCCTTCCATTTTTTGTTTGCTGTTGCCTCATATATTTTTGCTGGTTATAGATGATTTGGGCACTATGCCACTGCTATCCAGTGCCACAGTGCAAGTGCTTCCTATGATAAATTGATGTATGGATTAGTGACTCCATGATTGGCTGGTTTTGTTTACTTGTCAGACCCTAGTACAGTGCACTGCGTGTGCCCAGGGCTTGTAAATTAAATGCTGCTGGTGGGCTGGCAGCACTGATTGTGCCACCCACAAAGCAGCCTGTAAAGTGTGTCTCAGGCCTGCCATTGCAGAACCTGTGTGCTGTCTTGTACTGCCATGTTGACTGGCAAGTGCACCCACCTGCCAGCCCCTAAACCTTCCCTTTTCTGCATATTAGTCACCCCTATGGTAGGCCCAAAGGCACGGTGCATTGTAGGTAAAAGGAAGGCCGTGCCCTGATGCGTGTGGCATGTCCTAATATTGAATTACAGCTATTTTCGTTTTTCACTATTGCAAGGCTACCTGTTCCCCATAGGACAGAATTGGCAGTTTGATTATAAACCCTTATAATCCTAACTGACTCAGGGAACTAGGTAGAAATTCGAGTTTAGTATGCCTGAACTCAGAATGATAAAATACATATTTTAGTGAAGTTGGTTTTAACATTCTGTGTTTGAAAATACCACTTTTAGACAGTAGGTATTTTCTTGCCTAACTATCCAAGCCTGCCTCTGCTAGGTTGTTTATTCCTTGTCTGGCGTTTGAGTGACAGGGACTAGGGGGATTCCAGAAGACATGGTGAGTCAGCACAGGGCTTAATAGACCCATCTGCATGTAGGGGGAGGGAAGGGGAGCACCTGGGACCTGAATAGGGCTGTGCATGCCTTCCACAATGCTGGCTCCACCTAGGGTGGTGCGTCTGATGTCCCTGGACCACACTGTCAAAGGAAAGAAGGAATCTTGTCAACAAAGTGCTCCAGGACTGACAGAACTATTTTGGACTAGGTATTTTGGACTCTGCCTTCAGAGAACAAAGAGAATAGTAATATAAATATGGGGACCCAGACCCCAGAACTTAAGATAACTTTTTGGGAAACAAGAAGAACCTTTGCTGAAGAGAGGAACCAGAGATAAACTAAAGGAGGATACCATCCCTAAGCTGAGTGCTGTTTGGGGGATTGGCCTGCAGTGGTTGCCTGACTGCCAAAGAAAGGAGAAAGGAACTTTGTGCTACTTTCATCAACTTGTGAAGGGTCTCCACTCCAGGGGCTTGGAAATTGAGCTTGCCTCCTGCTGAAGTCTCAGGGATAACAGACTTCACCAACCAGCTCCCCTGAGTTATTTTGAAGTGCCTGCTGTTGTGCTGGGCCTTCTGAGGGACTGCATGTCGCAAGGAGCTGGAATCGCGACTCACGAAGAAGAAGCGTGATGTGGCTGCAGCCGCTGTCATCGCCTCACTGAAGAAGGGTGTCGCCACTGCCTCTGTCGCATCGCATTGCAGAAGAGTGTCGCCGTCGCAGCAGATGCCATTGCATCACTTAAGAAGTATGTCGCTGCAGCAGCCGCTGTCGTCGCATCACTGAAGAAGGGTGTCACCGCAGCCTTTGTTGCATCGCATCACCGAAGCGCCTCGCATTACTGGAGAAGACGGTCGCCATCGCAGCAGACTTCGTCGCATCACCGGAGAAGTGTGTCGCAGGTCCTATCGCAGCTCAGAAGAATCGTTGAGTCGCCGCAAGGCCGTCCGGCATGCACACATCGTTGTTGCATCAAGAAGAAGACACAATTTTGTTTCATCGCACCGGATCTTCATCGCATCACAGCGTTGTGGGTCGCATCGCCATCGGAAGCGCAGTGAGAAACCGACGCATCACCTCCCCATGCAGAGAAGAACCGACACATCACAGTCGTCTAAACAGCAGTAGCGAACCTACGCATCACCGTTCTTACGTGTACGGAACCGGCGCATCACCTTCCCTGCAACACTTTCATTGTATAGCGTTACGCATCCAAAGGTACATTGAGCTTAAAGTGTCGCATTTACCATCTAAAGAAAACTAAGCTAATTCTACCATGTTTAAAGTACAGTAAAGTGGATTTTTGTCGTTTGTGATCTTGTGTTAAGTCTGTACAAAAATACTTATTTTTATACTACAACTTGTGTGGTGTCCATCAGTCGTGTTGTCACTGGGTTACTGTATGTGTTCACAAATGCTTTACACACTGCCTCTGAGATTAGCCTGTGTGATTGTGCCAAGCTACCAAGGGGGTGAGAAGGGGTTATTTTAGGAGTGTACCCCCTTACCCTGACTAGATGCAAGGGACCCTATTTGGTCAAAGGTACCTACCTCTGCCAACTAGAGACCCCCAAATCTAACAGGTATGCTATGCTATGCTATGGTATAGCATGGTATGGTATGGTGTGATATTGTGTGGTCTGACGTTTCATAGTATTGTATGGATGGTATTGTGTGCCGTGCTGTGGTGTTTTGTGGAATGGCCCATCATTATATAGTATGGTATAGTTTGTCATTTTATAGCATGGTATTATATGGTTTGGTAAGTACTGTCATTGTATGATATCTATGGTACAATATGGTACGTGATTTTACTCTGTGATACGGAATAGTATGGTATGGTTTGGTATGGTCTGCATATTATGGGATGGGTTGGTATACTATTCTATGGTGTGGCCTGCGGTTGTATAGTATGGTAAGGTATGGAATGGTGTGGTCTGGACTGTTATTGCATAGGATTGTGTAGTAATGGTATGGCTTTTCATGATATGGTGTGGCCTGTTGTTTTGTGTTATGCCTTTCATTCTATAGCATTGCAGGGTATGTTATGGTCTGTCATTGTGTAGTATAGTATGGTATGGTGTGGTGTGGTGTGGTGAGCTATGGTCAGTCATTGTATAGTATGGTGTGGCCTATTTTGCATAGCATTTCATGACATGGTATAGTTTGTCCTGCCATTGTATGGTATGCTATGGTATAGCATTGCATGGCATGGTATGGTATAGTATGCTATGGTATAGTATGGTATGCTATGGTATGGTATTTTATGGTATAGCCTGTCATTCCTTAGTATAGTAAGGTACAGCATAGTATGGTATGGTGTGCTGTGGCGTGGCCTTGTCAGTCATTATAAAGTAGGGTATGGCCTGTTTCATACAGTATGTTATGACACAGCATAGTATGGCCTGCCATTGCCTGGTATTGTATGGTTCGGCATGGCACGTATGGTATGATATTGTATGGTATGGTATGGTATGCTGTGGCCTACATTGTATTTTACAACGGTGTTGGATTAAGCCCTGATCTCTTGACTGGGTGAGAGTATTCTGCTTAATTCAGAAACTCTGTCCATCACCCCCCCCTGTTGTTTAATTATTTTGTCCACCATAAGCGTGGAAGGGTATACTCAGACGTGAGTCCCTTGCTTATTGCACCATCAGGATTCAAGCAAGCCGGGCCGAAGACGGCTGAAATGCCAGAAACCGGTCCCCGGTAGCTTGTTACCTTCCCAGTAAAAGAATTGGCTTGGTAGTTTGGTTTGCCCTGTTCCCATGATGCACTGGGCCAGGGACAGACTAATTTGCATATAGCCAGGTTCTGAACTGGGATGGTGCAGTGAGCTAAAAAACGGTGTTGGATTAAGCCCTGATCTCTTGACTGGGTGAGAGTATTCTGCTTGATTCAGAAACTCTGTCCATCACAACCCCCTGTTGTTTAATTATTTTGTCCACCATAAGCGTGGAAGGGTATACTCAGACGTGAGTCCCTTGCTTATTGCACCATCAGGATTCAAGCAAGCCGGGCCGAAGACGGCTGAAATGCCAGAAACCGGTCCCCGGTAGCTTGTTACCTTCCCAGTAAAAGAATTGGCTTGGTAGTTTGGTTTGCCCTGTTCCCATGATGCACTGGGCCAGGGACAGACTAATTTGCATATAGCCAGGTTCTGAACTGGGATGGTGCAGTGAGCTAAAAAACGGTGTTGGATTAAGCCCTGATCTCTTGACTGGGTGAGAGTATTCTGCTTAATTCAGAAACTCTGTCCATCACCACCCCCTGTTGTTTAACTACATTGTATTTTATGGCATGGGTGGATATGGAAAATACCATACCATACCAACTGATACCATAATATGGTGTGATGCGATATGGTATGGTATGGCACAGTACAAGATGGTATGGTATGCCATGTTATTGGATGGTATGATATAGTACGGTATGGTATGGTGTGGAATGATATGTTATGATATTCAATGGTACACTGTAAAGTATGAAATGATATGCTACGGGTACAGTATGGAATGGTGCAGCCCGTTAATTATATGACATGGTATGATATGGTACAGTATGGTATGGTATGTTATGGAAAAATATGGTATGGTATTTGCTATCATTTTATATTATGGTATTGTATGGTGTGGTGAGGTGTGGTATGATGTGTGTGGTGTGGCCATGCAATGTATACTATGGTATTATATGGGTTGTCACTGTATCTTATGGCATGGTGTGGTAAGCAATGACCTACCATTGTATGTTATGGTATGGCCTACCATTGTATGGTATGGTATGGTATGGTGTGGTGCAGTATGGTATGGTACGATATCGTATGGTATGGTATGGCATGGCATGGTATGGTATGGTTGGGTACGGCATGGCAGAGCATGGTATATTTGTCCGGATTTGCTTCACGGAATCCGATTGATGCTCATAAGGGTCCACCTCCAAATGTCACAACACCTCTGATATAAATACACAGAGGGCTTGAGCCATTAGGCAAGGGACAAAACAACCAGGAAGGGAAAGGGAAGGGCCAGCAGGGAAGGGAAATCCTGTAACGACAAAAACATACACTCTGTAAATGCAATGATATCAACAAGCTACTCTCAAATGGTCTTGCTAAGGAACAGGACATATACCTTGTGGTCTGAATAAAGAACGATGTTGGACAAGCGTCTCCTCTATTGCCTTCTGCCACTTCAAGCAGCCTAAAGACACAAACACAGGTTAGCCAAAAGTCACACTCAACAGAAGACCTCTACAGCTGTGTATGCAAGCCCCTATATTTGGCATACCATGAGGTTAGGCAAGAGACACTATAACTGGATTCTGTTGTAGGCACATTTCCATACTGAGTCAGTATTCAAACACGGAAGACCACAAGGATAGGAATATTTCAAGTGTCCTTATTAACAGACACGGTGGTGCGTGGGAAGCAAGAACCACAGCACTCCGCTCTGTGAGGCATAAGGAATAAACATTAGTTGTAGTCCCTTCCTGTTAAGTCAATAAGTAAAACACAGTCTTGAATAAACACAACAAGCAGTGAATCTCACCGCTTCGTTCCTGCTGGCAGACAAGGAAATAATAAACACGGTGGCGCGTAGTTGCGACCACCACTAAGCCCCGCGAATAAGACACACGCTGGGCCCAAATCAAAAGAGAAATGCAATAGTCCTTTTCCGGAATACTTTACTCCGGTGACAAGAGAAAGAACGGTAACGCGTGGCAGCCCACCACCGCTCTCCGCTCTGTACGGCAAAACCCAGAGATGGCGGTTACAGGCTCTTCGCCCGTCGAGGAGGCTTCCTGACTGAAGCCGACCCTACCTGGTCCCACGTCTGGAGCAAGGAAACGAACAGCGGCAGAAGACCGCTCACCGACCAGCGACCTCCTCCCCTCCTGAGCGGGCACCGGAACAACAACGAATAACACGCGAGCGGATGCGTGTCTACAGTCTACAAATACCTTCCTCCTCCGGGGCTGATGGGAGTTGTAGTTTCACTCCCTAAAACATCGGTGACGGGCTTCCTTGTACACAACCCGCCGATGACAGTGCAGGCGCAATCATCCGCAACCTGACAATATTCTGTCACAGGATAGCATTGCATGGTATGGTATGGTATAGTCTGTCATTACGTAGTATAGTAAGGTACAGTATGGTATGGTATGGTATGGTATGGTGTGCTGTGGCGTGGTGTGGCATGGTCAGTCATTGTAAAGTTGGGTATGGCCTGTTTTATACAGTATGTTATGACACAGCATAGTATGGCTTGGCCTGCCATTGCATGGTATTCTATGGTATAGCATGGCATGGCACGTATGGTATGGTGTGGTATGGTGTGGTATGGTATGGTAGGCTGTGGCCTGCATTGTATTTTATAGCATGGGTTGATATGGTAAATGCCATACCATACCAACTAATACCATAATATGGTGTGGTGTGATATGGTATGGTATGGTACAGTACAGGATTGTATGGTATGCCATGTTATTGGATGGTATGATATAGTACGGTATGGTATGGTGTGGAATGATATGTTGTGATATTCAATGATACACTGTAAAGTATGGAATGATATGTTACGGGGTACAGTATGAAATGGTGTGGCCCGTTATTGTATGATATGGTATGGTATGATATGGTACAGTATGGTATGGTATGGTATGGTATGGAAAAGTATGGTATGGTATTTGCTATCATTTTATAGTATGTTATTGCATGGTGTAGTGAGGTGTGGTGTGGCCATGCATTGTATGGTATGGTAATATACGGGCTGTATCTTATGGTATGGTGTGGTAGGCTGTGGCCTACCATTGTATGTTATGGGGTGGGCTACCATGGTATGGTATGGTGTGGTGTAGTATGGTATGGTATGAAATTGTATGGTATGGTATGGTATGGTTGGGTATGGCATGGCATAGTATGGTATATTCTGTCACAGCATGGCATTGCATGCTATGGTATGGTATGGTATGGTATGATATGGTCTGGTATTGTATGACATTTTATGGCATGGTAAAGCAGGGTATGGTGTGGCCGATTATTGTATGATATGGTGTGGTATGGTACAGTATGGGATTGCACTGACTATCAATGCATAGTATGGTATAGTATGGTATGATGTGGTGTGGTGGGGTGTGATGTGATGTGGCCAAACATTGTACAGTATGGTATAGCACGGCTTGTCACTGTATCTTATGCTATGGTGTGGTATGGGTTAACCTGATATTGCAAGGTATGTTATCGTATGGCCTTATATTGCATAGCATAGTATGGACTAATATTGCTTAGTATTGTAGAGTATGGCATGGCCTTTCATTGCATGGCACAGCTTCTCATGGTATGGTGTGGCCTGTCATTGTGTGGTGTGGTATGGCCTGTTATTGTGTGGTATGGTATGGTATGGTATAGTATAGTATAGTATAGTATAGTATAGTATAGTATAGTATAGTATAGTATAGTATAGTATAGTATTGTATAGTATAGTATAGTCATTGTATATGATGGTATGTATGTGATGATATGGTATCATTTATTTGGTATGGTATGCTATATTATGGCATAGGATGGTATGATGTGTTACAGTGTGATGGGCTGTGGTGTGGTATGGTGTGGTATGGTATGGTAAGGTCTGTTATAGTATGGTACAGTATGGTGTAATGTGGTGTGGTATCGTCTGTGATTATATAGTACGGTATGGTGTTTTATAGTATGTTATTGTATTGCATGGCATGGTGTTGCCTGTCATTGTACAATATGGTACAGTACATACAGTATGGAACAGTATGGTACAGTATGGTTTGGTATTGTTTGTCATGACATGCCATGCTATGGTATGGCATGGCCTGTTATTAAATGTTATGGTATGGAATATTATTGTGTGGGATTGTATGGTTTGGTTTTGTATGGTATGCCTGTAAATGAAATGGTATGGCATGGTGCGGGCTGTCATTGTTTTGCCTCTCATTGTATGGTATGGTATGGGATGGTATGTTATGGCCTTTTATTGTATAGTATGATATGGACTGTTATTGCATAATATTGTGTAGAATAGTATGGCATTTCATTGTATAGTAAGGCCTATCATGGTATGGTATGGCATGTCATTGTGTAGTATGGTATGGTATTGTATGGGCTATCATTCTATAGTATGGTATAGTATGTTATGGTATGGCATACTATAGTATGGTATGGTATTGTATGGTATGGAGAGGTGAGGTGTGGTGTGGTGTTTTGTGATGTGTTGTGGCCAATCATTGTATAGTATGGTATAGTATGGCCTTTCACTGTATTTTATGGTAAGGTATGGTATGGCATGGTATGATATGGTATGGAACGGTATGGTATGGTGTGGCTTGCTATCATATGGTGCGGTATGGCCTTCCATTGTATGAAATGGCATGGTATGGTCTGGTATGGCATAGTATGTTATATAATGGTCTGGTATGATATTGTGTAGTATGGTATGGTGTGGTCTGTCATTGCATAGTGTGGTATTGTATTGTATAGTATGTTATAGTATAATAAAGCATGATATAGCCTCTCATTGTACAATATGATATGTACCATGCGGTAAAAATATGATATGGTATGGTACAGTATGGTATTGCATGGCATGTTATGGCCAGTTATTGTATGATATGGAATGTTATGGTATGGTATTGCATGATATGGTTCGGTTTAGTATGGTATGGTATGGCATGGTATGGTATGGTTTGGTAGGGTATGGTACGGTATTGTGTGGTGTGGCAGGGTATGGTATGGTATAGCATGATACGGTACAGTATGACATCAAATGGTATGGTATGGTATGGCCTTTCATTGCATAGGATAGTATTGACTAATATTGATTATTATTGTGCAGTATGATATGGCTTTCAGTTTATGGTATGGCCTGCCTTGGTAAGGTGTGGCCTGTCATTGTGTGGTGTGGTATGGTCTGTTATTTTATAGTATAATATGGTATGGTGTGGACTGTATTGTATAGTATATCATTGTACAGTAAATAATGATGTGGAACGTTGTGGTGTGGTGTAGTTTGGTATGATATGGCTAGACATTGCATAGAATCATATGGTGTGTCCTGTCAGTGTAAAGCAATGTATGATATGGTATGGAATGGCATGCCAATGTATGGTATGGTATGGTATGCTGTGGGCTGGGGTGGTATTGTTTGGTATTGTTGTGTTGTAATGTGATGTGGTGGTGTTGTGTGATGTGCTATGGTATGGTATGGTTGGGTATGGAATGCCATGCTCTGTAATTGTATGGAATGCTCTGCGATGGCATGGCATTTCATGGACTGGATTGGCATTGTCTGTAATGGTATGGTACGGTATGGTGTGGTATGGTATGGTACGGTGCTGTACAGTACAATATGCTATGGCATGGTATGGTCTTGTGTGACTTGTTATTGAAAGATATGACATGGTATGGTACAGTATTGGTTATCATTTTATAGTATGGCATAGTATTGTATAGTATGGTGTGGTGTAGTGTAGTATAGTGTGGTGTGGTGTGGTGTGGCAAAGCATTGTGTAGTATGATATAGTACGGTCTGTCACTGTACCTTATGGTATGGTGCGATATAGTAAGAGGCGCAATTGAATGATGGTACGGTATGGTATGATAGGGTTGGGTTTGGCATGCTCTGTCATTGTATGGTATGCTTCTTCATGGCCTGGCAGGGCATGATATGATATGGTATGGTATTGTTTTGTATGGTGTTGGATTTGGCCCTTTTGGCAGGTTCACCCCGAAACTTTTTTTGCATTTGCCTAGCCTGTTTCTGTAACCTGGTATTGGTGATTTTAGGCCTCTGCACACTTTTTCACTGTGGTCCAGTGTAAAGTGTGTGCGGTCTCTGTGTAGATGTGGTGAAAGTGGCCTGCCCTCCCATAGGAATGCATGGGGAATATGTGTGCACATGGTAGTACCTGATGTGTGGGGAGTGCAGGGTCGAGTCTGGTATGTGCGAACTTGTGAGATTAAATGCTGTGCGATGATGTGCGTGGATTTATTGCGTCTAGTGTGAAAGTGCCACTTCTAGAAGTTGGCATATCTGTGCAGTGAATGTGAATTGATTGTCTGGCTTGTGATTGGCTGGATCTGGCTGGTGTGCCTGGCTCCAGGAGTCAGGATGGGTCGGCCCCGGTGGTAAATGGAGAGATATGAATGTTGATGGGAGGGAGGAGTGCACCTGGGACCTGAATAGGGCTGGGCCTTCCCTCCACAATGCTGGCTACACCCCCTGTGGTGTGTCTGATGTCCCTGAACCACCCTGCAAAATAGGCAGAGGGGCTGAGCAAAACAAAGTGCTCAAGAACCAGTTGCATCTGGTTCGCCCCTTGCCTGCACCTTTGGAAACGAAGGATTTAGGTGTATAAAAGAGGGGCTGTGACCCCATGAAAATGTTCTTGTTTCCTGACTTGAATCTACCAGGGGTGTGCTGCTGCTGTGGCACAGGTGAAGGCTTGCCTCCCTGGGCCCTGCCCAGCCCCTGAATGCCCTGGATGCTGGAGGACTTTTGGACCCTTCTGCTGTGCTGGAGTATTTCTAGGACCCTGAAGAGACTCTGGGGCTGCCCCAGCACCTTGGGTGTGATGGCTTTACCTTTCCATGCCCCTAGCTCTCCTTGCGCTTTGTCACCCTCTGGGAGTGCTTTATTTTAGTTTAGCAGCGCTGAGCTGCTCTCTGTCCTGAGGGAATCCCCGGTGTAGGGATTCCCCCAAATTTGCCGCAAGCGTTGGTGCCCACCCCGCTGATTTTTAATGTTTAATAGAGCAGGTGCCTACCCTGCATTATGCCAGTGGTGGTTTTTTGTTAATTGCACGGGTGCCCACCCCGTTTTAACGAGCCCCAAAGCGGGTGCCCACCCTGCGTTATATTTTGAGTTATAGAGGGAGCCTACCCCACGTTTTACCACGGAGAAAATCACCGCCGCGGCCCACTCGCAAAACTAGAAGCCAGGCCTGTGCCGCCTGACTGTGGGCGGGGCCTGGAGTGAGCCATTTCCGCTCCCCCCCTGCCGGGGGAAGCTGAGCCAGCTGCGTTGGGCCCATAGGGGAAGAAGCCGGCCAAGTGAAGGCCTCAGGCTGCCCGAGGCTCCCGTAAGCGGCAGAGAGCCCCGGGGCCGCCAACAAGAAGAAAAGCGCGGTGCTAGGCCGGCGGGGCTCCCGAGGTGAAGGGAAAGCCCCACAGGCGATGCGCTGGAGAGGTGCAGAGGCCTTCCTCAGCGCGAGTGAAGAGGAGAACCCCTAGCAGCCCGGTGAGTGAGAGGCTGCAGGGAGGGGAGCTCCGGGAGTGTGGTGAATTGCCTGAGTGAGGCACAGTGTCCAGCCGTGCTAGGAGCGTGCCGTCTGTGCAGTGGGCCGCACCCCGAAGGCACCACCGTGACTTCAAGAGCCCCGAGTGGCTCCACCATGAGGGCCTGTTTTGTTTTGTGTGCCACAGTGTTTAGAGTGTCCAGCGGGGCCAGGTCCTTTGCCACAGCATTTCGGGGGCGCGAAGATTATTTTCAGAGCCAGGTGGCTCTGTGGGGGACATCTGTCTTCACAGAGCTCCGTGTGGCTCCAGTGTCAGGCCATACTGGTTTACTTGGGCCCAGAGGGGCCCATGCTTGTTACTTGAGTAGCCAGTGTGCTCCAGGGCACCTGATTACTGTTACAGCCCCGTGGCTCCCACATCTGGGGCAATCCCCGGGGTCAAAGTTATTTGCAGAGCCTGCGGGCTCCAACGATGGGCTAGCCAGAGGGAAAGGGCCCCAGTGGGGGTCATCCAGGCACAGTGGTGCCACATCGTTATGGGCATGTTTATCCTCAGAGCCTAGAGGTCTCCACCCTGTGGAGCAGTTGTTCCTGAGGGCCAGTGAGAGCCCTTGCCACAGTTTACAGATCCCAACTGCCCAGCAAGTAGTGGGCAGCTGCACCGTTTAGGCGCAATTTTTTGAGGACATGGTCTTTTGAATCTAGGAGTGATTCACACTCCTTCGCCCTTCTTTGGCCCCCACAGCTGCACAGCACTTCGTGCCAGCTGCAGCGTTTAGGCCCTGTTCTTGTTCTCAGCTGCCCAGCAAGTAGTGGGCAGCTGCAACGTTTAGGTTTGCGCAGATGGCGCACCCCTGAATGGCGCTGTGCTGGCAGCGCGCTCTGACATTCTGGACACAGGGCATTTGAGCCCCGTCTTTATGGCCAGTTGGCCAGGGGGACTGGTAGAGGTATAGGGCGCAAGGCCCTAATGTGATTGATATGTGCTTTAAATGTGGTGCTAGGAAATGTAATGCATCTAGTGTGTTTTACGCACCCTGTGTTGATAACTCTAGAGATGGTTTTTCCTATGGAGGTTTGTGTTAGTGAGATTGTCTAATGTTTTTAGACTAGTTGCCTACTGTATTTATACTGGTTATGCCTAATGTAATTTATGTGTAATGTGCAATGCCTTTATGCCTGTGATACCTCTAAATGTGTTTTCATCCTTAGGAGGTTGTTTTGCCTAGTATAATTTATACTAGTGAGTTCATGTGTCCCTGCGTGATCTATGGTGATTAGTATTGTGTAGTGTGTACCTACCTTTTACCAGTGGTTACTGGTTGTGTTCTACCATTGTTATTTTGTGCTACAATTATTCTTTGTTCTAGAAGTGCTATTTCTACTAAGTGTTGATCCTGACAGTGACCCACGTGGACCTGTCCTGTGCAAATAATCCCATATGAATATTGCCGGTGCCAGTTGGCACAATGTATATTGTGTAATTACTATCTGATGTGTTTTGAGAAAACAAAAGTAATTTTTATATAGCCTTGTGTGGAGTTCCTTTTGTAGTGTGCGTCGGATGTTGTTGCTGTGTACGTGCGCAAATGCTTTACACATTGCCTCTGGGATAAGCCTGACTGCTCGTGCCAAGCTACCAAGGGGGTGAGCAGGGGTTATCTTTGGCGTGTAACTCCCTTGCCCTGACTAGAGCAGTGGTTTCTGCCTGGCTTTGGTGCAAGCCTTAGCCAAACAGGAATCCCAGTTTTAACATATGTATGAAATGGTATGGTACATTATGGTATGGTGTGACATGGTATGGTATGTATGGTGTGTCCCGTTATTGTATGATATGGTATGGTATGGTATGGTACGTACAGTATGAAATGGTATTATTTGGTATTGGCTATCATTGTATAGTTTGGAATTGTATGGTGTGGTGTGTTGTGGTGTGGCCAAGCCTTTTATATTATATTATAGTATAGTATAACCTGTCACTGTATATTATGTATGGTGTGGTATGGTAGGCCATTATGGGATGGAATAGGATGGTGTGGCCTGTCAGTGTATAGTATGGTGTGCTATTGTATAGTGTGGTTTACTACTAATTGATTTATTTAATGCAGTTTAATATAGCGCAAACCTTACCCAAAGGTGTGAGAGCGCTTAACAAAAGAACCGGGTAAATTACAAAAGCTAACTAGGTAGACTAAACATGCTAACATTACATATGTAGGTACATAAGATAGGCTGAACACGATAAAAAGTTGCATATCTACAGTTACAAAGCTGGTTAGAAATTACCTTAGAGCCCTGGTCCATAGAAAAGCATTGTAGGGTTCCAGAACCTTCCGGTCCACTCTAGTGACTTCGGGCTAGTCTATATAAGGGAGGGCTCTGGGTGGCCATTTTGTCCACTCTGAGGAACCGGCTGGAGTGCAGACTGCTGCGTGAGGGGTTGGTCCAACTGACCAGATTGATGGTTCTTAGGGGCTGCCGCCTGGTGAGATAAAATCTGCCCTCTTACCTGCTGATCTGGTCCTGCTGTGGGGAAGAGTGACCAACCTTTATCCCCCCCTACCTGCAGAACTTAAGACTGCCAGGCTGCTGAGGGACCACCCACTTTGCCAGAGGGAAGGGTTGTGAGTGAACTCCTGTGAGAGCCTGCGCTCCTGTGGTCCCCTTTCCTAAAGTCAAGCCGGATGAAGATTGCCCAGGATCACCACTGTCTTCTAATTCCCCTTTCTAAGTGGTGTTTATGGTAGCCCCGCAATGGAAAGAATAATTGGGACCTGCCCCCCCACCCCTGAGGTGTTTCCGCTGCGAAAGGAGAAGCACATTATTGTATCAAGGAATCCCCGTCTGAGGACTGGTTCCTTCCCTCCTTCAAGCGCTTGGGTACTTACTGCGCGAGGTTGGAGAAAGACTAGCTGCTGGGCTGCCCCCAAAACTGTCCTCGCTGGGCCTTCTGATCGCCGGACATCTCTGGGAGGGTCGGCTGAGCTGTAGTGTCAGCCCGGACCTCAGAGATACTGTCGGGAGCTGAAGGGCGGACCTGTGTTGTCAGAGCTCCTCCTCAGGGAGTTCCCGCAAGTTTGGTCAGAGGAGGCGCGGAAAAGCTGCCGGAAGTGTTGCTGCCACCGCGCTAACCTGTGAAGCCTGGGGGAGGCGCGGCTTCAGCTGGTGGAGCCTGGAGGGGGTTTGGAGACGCTAACGCCACTTCTTCCGGCCCAGGAGCAGTCCAGAGAGACCGGGTGGGAGGTGGAAGGAGCGCCGGCACCGTGCAAAGTCAGCAGTCCGGTAAGAGAGAGTGGGAGTGCTGAAGAGGGCACCCGTGTGGCAGGAGTGCCTTCCCTTTTAGCCTCACCTGTCAAGGGCCGGTTGTGGGATTCTTGCACAGGGAGGTGTGGGCCAGCCAGGGCTACCAAAGCGGGAAAGGAATTTTAAGTGTAGAACTGTGACTTCAAGATTCAGCCGTGTGTGGGCCCATGTCCTCAGGTCTGCTCTACTTTGCCACACAAGTCCAAAATAGCAAAGCCTGAACGGGGAAAATTGTGACAGGAATGAAAATAGAACGCCGCTCTATTTATAGAAGCCAACTGTCATTGGAACTGAACTTATTACATTTGCCTGCTATATTTCATGTCTTTAAATATTTACTGGAAGTAATATGATTACCTGCCTGCCTTTCTTCTAATGTACTTTTACAGCTAATGGTGAATTGAAATAAGTACCCACTTACTCCTCTTCGAATGTAAACTCTGCTAGATTCAATTATACTGTGAAATACCTACTCAATTTTAGGTACTGTGTAGAAATTATCTGATTCCTAATCTCAGCTGGAGACTGATTCCAGACAGTATGAATGGTCATGTTTTCATTGATGCAGGTAATTGAATGCAGGAATGCTAAGTATAAGTTATTATTATGAACTGTTAGAATTTTGGAACCTAATCTAAAGCAAACGATAAAGCATTCCTAATATTTTTCATAAGACGGTGTGGTGTCATTTTTAGTTGGGGTGCATTGGGAAAGTTGTGGTGTGTGTGACGCAGGTACAACACATGTGCCCTGAAGTTAGGCCTTACCACCCTGTGCCATGCTACCCCAAGTGGGCCTGGTATCCTGGGTCCAACAGTACACAAGACAGATTAAACACAGTAACAAATTACATATACAGTTACAGGTACACAAGATAGGGTGATCACGCTAACAAGCTACATATATGTAGTTACAACGCTAACAGGTTGCATATTATATTGTAGAAATATGAAACTTGACAGCGTTAGGTTGAAACAGGAGTAAAATACATATTTACACAGTTGTCCTTATGTAAGTGCTAGAGTATCTTAGGGGTCAAGAAATAGGTTGGGTTATTCCAGAAAGTGTCTTTGGAGGGGGAGAGTCTTAAGATCTATTTTGAAGGTATGGAAAGAGGTGGTGGTTCGGAGGGATGGAGAAAGTGAATTCCAGAATCTGGTTGCATTACCAGAGAAGGATTGAGCCATAAATCTTTCCCTTTTGAAGGAAGGAGGTTTGAGCAGTAAGTTTTCCGCATTGCTTGAAGGTCTAGAGCCTCCTGAGATTTTGAGTTTATTAGCCAGGTAGCGTGGGGTGGAGGTGTGCAGGGATTTGTGGGTGATACAGGCCATTTTGTAAATTGACCTTATTTCAATAGGAGCCAGCTAAGAGACAGCATGGGTGAGATGTGATCATTTCTTTTAGCCCCATATATGAAGCAAGCTGCTGAGTGGAGGATGGATTTTAGAGGAGAAAGGTGGGATTTGGGGAGATCAGCAAGGAGAGAGTTGCAGTAGTCAAATCTGGAAAGAACCAATGACTGGCCCAAGGTTTTTAGGTCTTGTTCAGGAAAGAAGCGCCCAACCCCCCAGAGAAGGCGCAGTTGGTAACGTGCATTCTTGGCGATATAATTGATAATGGACTGTAAGTTGAGCCTTTTATCTAGAATAAACGGGTAAAGGTGCCTACAAGGGATTTGTTTACAGTACTTAGGTATATTATTTCACGTTATCATTCAACACAAGAGTTTTCAATCTGCTAGTTACTTAATACCTTTCCTCTTGTTACATTGTGTTTTTGAACCTGAAGTACCCTTTATGTACTTTTGAAGGATAAAAGTCCTTTTTACATACACCCGTGTCTGTATATCCTTTGTTTATATGCATTACGATTTAGTCTTGGTTCAGATTGCCTATAGAACTGAATATCATAGAGCTATATGTTGCACTAAATTTTTATAGGAAAAAAATGAATTAACAAGCAGATTGAAAACTCTTGTGTTGAATGATAATGTGAAATAATATAACTAAGTACTGTAAAGAAAACCCTGTAGGCACCTTTACTCATTTATCTGACTGTACCCAAGCCCTCAAGGGTAGATTGGGTTTCCCATTACTCTCGATTTTATCTAGGATGATGCCTAGTGATTTGGCACTGACAACATTGAAAGGCTTGTTGTTGAGAATGTTAACATTGTTCATCCAAGATTGGATATTATGGTATGGTATGGTGTGGTGTGGTGTGGTCTGGACTGCTATTGCATAGAATTGTTTAGTAATGGTATGGCTTGTCATGATATGGTATAGCCTGTCATTGTGTGATATGGCATGGCCTTTCATTCAATGGCATTGCATGGTATGGCATGGCATGGTATGGTATGGTATGTTGTGGCCTACATTGTATTTTATGGCATGGGTTGTGTGGTTAATACCATACCAACAGATAACCTACTAAGGTATGGTATAGTATGTTATGATATGGTATGGTATTGTATGGTACGGTATGGTATGCCCGGTTATTTGATGGTATGATATAGTACCGTATGGTACACCATGATATGGATTGTTATGTTATGGTATGGCATGGTACACTGTTTGGTATGGTATGGTGTGGTATGGTATGGAATGGTATGGTATGAATGGTATGACATGGTATGGTGTGGTATTGTATTGTATGGAAAGGTAAAGTGTGGTGTTGTGTGTGTGGTGTGGCCAAGCATTGTATACTATTACCTGGTGCTGTATCCTATGGTACTGTGTGGCAAGGTATGGCCTGCCATTGCATGGTATGGAATAGCCTGCCATAGTATGGTATGGTATGGTGTGGTGCAGTATGGTATGGCATGGTATGACATGATATGGTATGGTATGGAATAGTTTGGTATGGTTGGGTACGGCATGGCATGGCAAGGTGTGGTATGCTCTGTCATGGCATGGCATTGCATAGTATGGTATGGTCTGGTATGGTACGGTATTGTATTCTATGGTATGGTCTGGTATGGTACAGTATTGTATTCTATGGTATGGAACGGTACAAGATGGTATGGTGTGGCCCATTATTGTATGATACGGTTTGGCATGGTACCATATGGTATTGTATTGGCTATCATTTTATAGTATGGTATGGTATAGTAGGGTACGGTACGGTGCAGTTTGGTGTGGCCAAACATTGCATAGTATGGTATAGCATGGCCTGTTACTGTATCTTATGCTATGGTGTGGTATGGGATGTCCTGTCATTGTATGGTATGGTATGGTTTGGTAGGGCATGGCTTTTAATTGCATAGCATAGTATGGAGTAATATTGCTTCGTATTGTATGGTATGGTATGGTATGGTCAAGGTATGGAGTGGTGTGGCCATTCATTGCACACCATAGTATGGACTGATATTGTTTAGTATTGCATAGTATACTATGTCCTTAAATTGCATGGCATGGTCTGACATGGTATGGTGTGGCGTGTCATTGTGTGGCTTGGTGTGCTTTGGTGTGGTGTAGTGTGGTGTGGTATGGTATAGAATAGTATGGTATGGAATGGTGTGGTATGGTATGGTATGATATGGTATGTTATGGTATAGTATAGTATAATATAGTATAGTATAGTATAGTATAGTATAGTATAGTATAGTATAGTATAGTATAGTATAGTATAGTATAGTATAGCATAGCATAGTATATTATGGTCTCTCATTTTATAGTTTTATATGGTATGATGTAGCATGTTGTGGTGTGGTATGTCTCATTATTCTATAGTATACTATAGTCTGTCATTGTATATGGAAGTATGAATATTATGGTATATACAATTTTGTTTGGTATAGTTTAGTATATTATGGTTTGGCATAGAACGGCATACTATGGTAAGATGTGGTGTGGTGTAGTGTGATATGCTGTGGTGTGGTATGTTATGGTAATGTCTGGTATGGTATGGTGTGATATGGTATGGTCTGTCATTGTATAGTATTGTATGGTATTGTATAATATGTTATGGTATTGTATGGCATGGTATGCCCTGTCATTGTACAATATGGTATGGTACACATGGTATGGTACGGCATGGTATTGTATTATATAGCATGACATGGCATGCTATGGTATGGTATGGCCTGTTATTTTATGGTATGTATGATATGGAATGTTATGGTTTGGTATTGTATGGTATGGTATATGTTGGTTTGGTGTGGTATGGTATGCCTGTCAATGAAATGGTATGGTTTGGTGTGGGCTGTCATTGTTTTGCCTCTTATTGTGTGGTATGGTATGGTACAGTATGGTTTGGTAAGGTGTGACTTTTCATTGCATAGTATGATATCGGCCGTTATTGCATGATAATGTGACACATAGTATGGTCTATCATTATATGGTATGGCTTATCATGGTATGGTATGGATTCTCATTGTGTGGTATGGTATGGTATGGTATGGTATGGTATGGTATGGTATGGTATGGTATGAAATGCTATGCTATGGCATGGTATGCCATAGTATGGTGTGGTGTTTTTTTGTTTTTTGTTTTTTTGGTTTCCTCATATACCATTATGGAATTCTTGAAGGGAACTTAGGCAGCTCAAACAGAAAGAGGCCAAAACCTGTCCGGCCCTGATATTAAGTGACCAAATTCAGAAGAAGCAATGCCCGATCCCTCAAGTTCCCACTGCTTCCCCAATCCACTCCTGTTCACACCGTAACTGGCACCCTGCGTAACATAGGAGATATAAGAACCAGCAGGGCCCAGGATGAATCATAGCAAACCAAATTACCGTTTACCTGTCTTGCCATGCCACCAGGGGCTTCCAGATCTTATCAATGCTTGTGGGATCGCATGCCATATCCGATTTACTGTTGAGAATAGCGTGTTTAAGGCAATTAGAAAAAGAAGGAGATATTGGATCCTTCCAGGCTCTGCATATTTTGCACCTTGCAAGAAGTATAACATAAATAATAAACCTTGTATTAAGATCGTTTATGTTATAGGCAGCTCCCAAACCCAAAAAAATAGTACTAGTAGTTATTACTATCGATATTTGGAGAACATCTTCCAGAAAACCCTGAACCAGATTCCAATAGTTTCTTATTTCTGGGCAAACAGCCAGCATATGCACATCATCAGCGGCCAAAAATCTACATCTCGGGCAATATTATTCTAGATTGGAGAATTTCATGAGTTTTTTTGGAGATATATATGTCCTATACATAGTGTATAAATGGTTCCGTTTTAGAGTGGCCGGCTTTACCACAGCCTGCAAGATAGTGAATGAATCAGTCCATAAACCCATAGAGATTTCATTATCTAGTGTTGGTGTATTGTTCCAGAGTTTTTGTATCTCAGGTTCGGAGATGTTCTCAGCTTCCAGCATAGCTGTATACCAGTACGAAATTTGATTTTTCCACCTATCTCTTCTGAATATTAAATCAAATTTAGGGTTGGGTTTATTAAGATTCCAGGGTTTAGTTAACCACCATCTGGACAGCTGATGATATTTAAACCTCATGAGGGTTCCCCCAGTCAGACTATATAGTGCCTCCCAACTGAGAAGCTGTGAATCTTCCTGGAGATCCCCCCAACACTCCAGCCCAGCTGCCCTAAGAGGGCGAGATAATTGGTCTTGAAGGCAAGCTGGAGTTCCAGGTGATTCCCAGATCGAAGCCTGCTCTACGTAATAAGGAATATCAAGTTTCTGCCTCACAAAGACCCAATTTCTTATAGCTGTCCCCAGAATCTTAAGTCTTATTTTTTTTTTTTATTTCGGGTCCCCGTACTTGAAAAGGAAGTGTGATTGGCCCTGTGGTACCTCTTGCAATAGCGCTAAAAATAACAAGCCTAAAGGCGTTGCCTCTATCTTACCTGCCAGAAATCTAAAGTTTTTCAAATGAAACGCGTGACAGTACACAAGTAAATCGGGGAAGGCCAGACCTCCTGTTTTTAAAGTCCTCCTGAGCTTTTTCCAGGATACCCTTGGCGCTTTTGAATTCCAGATAAGGGAACCTAGTTTCCCTTGCAGTTTTTTAATCGATAAAGCATGAAAAGATAAGGGGATAGAATTAAATTAGAAAGTGAGTTTAGGAAGGATGGTCATCTTAATAAGATTAACCCTCCCAAAGATGTTTAAAGGGAGGGATGACCATCTTTGCAGAAGGGCACAAACATCCTTGGATACCTTATCCAGGTTGATTTTAGTAATATCTTCAATTTTATGGGCCAGCAAAACCCCCAAGTACCTCATTTTTAACTTAGCTCTCCCTGTGCTCACCTCTTGGTTCCACTCCATAATCTCGGTTTTATCTTTGTTCATGGAGTAACCGGAAACCTCACCATATTCTTCAGCTAAAGATACCATTCTAGGCAGGGCGACCCCCGGGTTTGAGGTGTACATAAGAAGATCATCCGCATATAATGCGAATTTCGATTCTAAATCAAAAATCTTAAAGGGTTTAAATGCCAAATCAGATCTAAGTAAACAAATAAAAGGCTCTATATACAAATCAAACAACAAAGGAGACAATGGACAGCCCTGCCTAGTCCCGCAAGTAATTGGTACCCACTCTGTTAAGAGGCCATTGATTATTATCTTTGCCCGAGGGGAGCAATAGAGAGATCTCATAGTGGTTATGAAGTTACTTGGAAAACCGAAAGCAGACAAAACCCTCCATAAATATAGCCAGTCTACCTGATCAAAAGCCTTGGCGGCATCTACTGCCTCCAAGGTTAAATGGGAGCTTCTTACTGACGGCAAGGTCTATCGCTGCGATTACCTGAAATGTCAGCTCATTTAGTTGTCTATCTGGAATGAAGCCCCTTTGATTTTGATGGATAATTGTTTTTGCTATTTTGGCCAATCTCGCTGCCAGCACCCCGGCAAATACCTTATAATCGGTATTTAACAGCGAGATTGGCCTATAGGATTCAATTCTTGAAGGGTCCTTATTTGGTTTTGGGATTAAGGTTACAGTGGCCTCTGCCCAGGAATCTGGGGCACTCTCCCCTGTTTTAAAGATTTTATTACATAAAATTGTAAGGGCAGGGACTATTTGATCCATTGTTATCCTGTAGATCTCTACAGGGAGTCCGTCAGGACCAGCTGCCTTTCCTTTGACCATTCTCATCAGCTGGGTTCTAACCTCGCCTTCTTTTATATCTGAAGAAAGGTAGATCTTGTTCTCCTCGGACAGACAGGGAAGCTGTATTGTGCTCAACCAGTTCTCTAACAGCTGGGGAGATTGATTTATTTTAGCGGTGTATAGCGTTTGGAAGAAAGATTCAGCCTCCTTCCTAATTTGCCCATCATCGCTTGAGATTATACCAGAAGTTCCCAGATGTAAACTGCTAATCTGATTCTTATTCCTATCCATTCGAGTCTTCCATGCAAGGAGGCGACCACATTTCTCCCCATATGGTAAGGTCTGGTATGGTATGGTGTGATATGATATGGTCTGTCATTGTATAGTATTGTATGGTATTGTATAATATGTTATGGTATTGTATGGCATGGTGTGCCCTGCCATTGTACAATATGGTATGGTACGGTATGGTATTGTATTATATAGCATGACATGGCATGCTATGGTATGGTATGGCTGTTATTTTATGGTATGTATGATATGGAATGTTATGATATGGTATTGTATGGTACGGTATATGTTGGTTTGGTATGGTATGGTATGCCTGTCAATGAAATGGTATGGTATGGTGTGGGCTGTCATTGTTTTGCCTCTCATTGTATGGCATGGTATGGTACAGTATGGTATGGTATGGTGTGGCTTTTCATGGCATAGTATGATATCAACTGTTATTGCATGGTAATGTGATGCATAGTATGGTCTATCATTATATGGTATGCCTTATCATGGTATGGTATGGATTCTCATTGTGTGGTATGGTATGGTATGAAATGCTATGCTATGGTATGGTATGCCATAGTATGGTGTGGTGTTTTGTGATGTGGTGTGGCCAATCATTGTATACTATAGTATAGTATGGCCTTTCACTGTATTCTATGGTTTGATGTGGTAGGGATGGCCTGCTATTGTATGGTATGGCATGGTATGGTATGGTATGGTATGGTCTGCCATTGGATGGCATGGCGTTGTATGGTATGTTAAATGTTATGATATGGAATACCATAGTATGGAATGTATCGCATGGTGCAGTATGGTATGGCCTATCATTGCAAAGTATTCCACGGTATGGATAATTACTGCATAGGTTTGTGTAGTAATGGTATGGCCTTTCATGATATGGTATGGTCTGTCATTGTGTGGTGTTTCCTTTCATTTGAATGGCATGGCAAAGCATGACATGGCATGGTATGGTATGGCATGCTATGGTACGTATGGTATGTTAAGGTATGCCCTATTATTGGATGGTATGATATAGTACGGTATGGTATGGTACCGTTTGGCATTGTATTCTATTTAGTATGGTATGGCATAGTATGATATCGTATGGTATAGTATAGTATGGCATGGTATGGCATGTATGGTACGTTACAGTATTGTATGTTATGATGTGGCTTGTTACTGTATGATATGGTATGGTGTGATTTGGTATGGTATGGTATTTGATTTGCTATCATTGTATAGTATAGTATGGTGTGGTTCGGCCAAGCATTGTATGGTATGGTATAGTATGGCCTCTCACTGTATCTTTGGTATGGCCCATCACTATATAATAATGTGTGGTGTGTCACTGTATACCATGGTATGTATGTTATGGTGTGGTATAATTTTATTTGGTATGGTATACATTTGAATTGGTATGGCATGGTATGATATGATGTGCTATGGTGTAGTTTGCTGTTCTGTGCTGTGGTGTGGTTTAGTCTGGTATGCTTTGGTATTTTATGATATGGTATGGTGTGGTGTGGAAAGGTCTGTCATTGTATTGTATGGTAGTGTATTGTACAGTATATTAGGGTATTATATATAATGGTATGGCCTGTCATTGTGCAATATGGAATGGTACGTACAGTACGGTATGGTATGTATGGTATTGTATGGCATGCTATGGTATGGTCTGTTATTGTATGGAATGTTATTGTATGGTATGGTATGGAATGCTATGGAATGGTATGCTATGGTACAGCCTCTCATTGAAAGTGTATGTTATGGTGTGGGTTGTCATTGTTTTGCCTCTCATTGTATGGTACAGTATGGTACAAGATGGTATGGTATGGTATGGCCTTTCATTGCATAGTATGATATAGACTGTTATTGCATAATATTGTGTAGTATAGTTGGCCTATCAATGTATGGTATGGTATGGTATGGCATGGTATTGTATGGGCTGTCATTGCATAGTACGTATGATATGGTATGGTATGGTGTGGTGAGGTGTGGCCAATCATTGTATAGTATGGTATAGTGTGGCCTTAACTGTATCCTATGGTATGATGTGTAATGGGATGGCCTGCTATTGTATATATGGTTTGGCCTGCCATTGTATGGCATGGCATGGTATGGTATGGCATGTTATGGTACGGTTGGAATAGCATGGAATGGAAAATATCACATGGTGAATTATTTTATGGCCTGCCATTGCAAAGTATTCTGCAGTACGGATAGTTACTGTATAGGATTATATGGTATGGCATTCTATGATATGGAATAGTCTGTCGTTGTTTGGTAGGGCCTTTCATTCTATGGCATGGCAAAGCATAGCACGGCATGGCATGGTATGATATGCTATGGTATGGTACTGTATGGTATGCCCATGGATGGTATGATAAAGTAAGGTATGGGATGGTACAGTATGGAATGGTATGTTATGGTATGGTATTGTATATTGTATACTATGGTGTGGTATGGCATGGTATGTTATGGTATGGTGTGGCCTCTTATTGTATGATATGGTATGGTATGATTTTGTATGGTATGATAAGGTATTGTATTTGCTTTCATTGTATAATATGGTATAGTATGGTATGGATGGTGTCTTGTCATGTTGTGTGGTGTGGCCAAGCATTATATAGCATGGTAGAGTATGGTCTGTCACTATATCTTTTGGTATAGTGTTTTATGGTATGGCCTGCCATTTTATGGTATGGTATGGTGTAGCATGGTATGGTAATTTATGGTATGGTGTGGTCTGGTATGGTATTCTATGGTATGGTATAGTATGGTGCAGCCCGTTATTCATTGAAATGGTATGGTATAGTATGGTGTGGTATGGTATTGTATTGGCTATCATTGTATAATATGATATGCTATGTCACTGTCTCTTATGCTATGGTGTTGTTATGGTATGACCTGCCATTTTATGGTATGGTCTGGTCTGGTATTGTATGGTATGGTATGGAAATGGATGGAATGGTATGGCTTTTCATTGCATAACATATTATAGACTAATATTGCATAGTACTATGTAGTATGGGATGGCCTTTCATTGTATGTTATGATCTGTCATGGCATGATGTGACCTGTTATTTTGTGGTGTGGTGTGGTATGGTATGGTCTGTCATTTTATAATATATAATATGGTATTATGTGTTGTGGGGTGGTATGGCCCATCATTATATAATATGTTGTGGTGTGTCATTGTATACCATGGTAAGTATGTTATGGTGTGGTATAATTTAATTTGGTATGGTATGGTATATTATGGTTTGGTATGGTATGACGTGGTGTGGTGTAGTCTACTGTGCTGTGGTGTGGTATAGTATGGTATGGTTTATATGGCATTGTCTTGTATGGTATGCTATGGTATTTTATGGGATGGTGTGGTGTGTTGTGGAATGGGTCATTGTATAGTGTGGTATTGTAAAGTATATTAGGGTATTGTATGTCATGGTATGGCCTATCATTGTGCAACATGGAATGGTAATTTGATACAGTATAGTATGGTATTGTATGGCCTGTTATTGTATAGAATGTTATGGTATGGTGTGGTATGGAGTGCTACGGAATGGTATGCTATGGTACAAACTCTCAATAAAATGGTATGGTATGGTGTGGGTTGTCATTGTTTGGCCTCTCATTGTATGGTATTCTATGGAATGGTATGGTATGGTTTGGTATGGTATGGCCTTTTATTGCATAGTAGGGTATGGACTGTTATTGCATAATATTGTATAGTAAAGTATGGCCTATCATTGTATGGTATGGCCTGTCACAGTATGTTATGGCTTCTCATTGTGTGGTATGCTATGGTATTGTATAGTATGGTATAGTCTGTCATTTTAAAGTATAGTATTGTAAGGAGTGCTGTGCTGTGGTGAAAAATGGCCCATTATTGTATCGTATGGTATGGTCTGTCATTTTATAGCATGGTATGATATGGTATGACCTGCATGGCATCTATGGTATAGTATGTCACATTACATAATGCTACTGTACAGAAAAGTATGGTATGGTATGGTAAGGCACATTATAGGATGGGTTGGGATTGGATGGGATATGATGGGGTAATAAGATGATGGCATTGTATGGTATGGTATGGCCTTTCATTGCATGGCATAGTATGGACTATGGTATTGTATGGCATGGTTCGGTATGGTATGATATGGTATGATATGGTATGGCATTTTATAGCATAATATGGTATGGTGTGGCCTGTATTGTATAGTATGTCATTGTACAGTAAAATATGACATGGAATATTATGGTGTGGTGTAGTTTGGTCTGTTATGGATCATATGGTATAGCAGTGTATGATATTGTATGTATGGCCCGCCATTGTATGATGTGGTGTGGTATTTTATGGTAAGGTACAGTATGCTATGGTGCGGTATTTTATGGTAAGGTACAGTATGCTATGGTGTGGTGTGGGGTGGTAAGGTGTGGTATGGTGTGCTGTCTCCTTCTGCAACTGTGAGGTCACCAAGAACACTGCAGCACCACCAATTCGTTGCAACCACCAGAGAACCCCCTTTGGGTAGAGGAACTACTCACTGCAGGCCACAGGCACTGAACCCGCAAAGTCAGGTTAACCAACTTGCTCCTCCCTGGCACCTCCGATGCAGCATCCAAGAATGAAGAGGTACATCAGCTCTGAATGGTCAGATCTGTCTCCCCACTAAGTGTGAAAACACAAGAACCAAATGGAGCCATGCCATGCCAATACCCGGTGTACTGTATCCCTTGCAATCGAGACCTCTGAGACTCACTTCATGAGTGGCCCAGCTGTCTCGGAATCGGCAACCTGCCTGGCCGTGACCAGGAAGACATCTTGACACATGCCGCCCGACTGACGTGTCTGTTCTGCACCAAGCCGTATGGCGTGGGTGCCAACAAACCAGCTGTGCTCCTATATTTGTGAGTCCCTTTCAGCCTGCTCCCTCGAGTGGGACACCTCGAACTTACCTTTAGGTCCTCTTGTGCAGTGTGTTTTCTGGTGGCCCCCTTCTCTGTAGAGCCCCTGCTACCAACAAACTCAGTACCCTGCTTCTGGCCGAATCCAGGACGCTCCAGACAATCTGTTGGTGGAACATTGGACCTGGCCTTGATACATACCAAAATCCAGACTATAAACCATGAGATTCAAATGTATGATTTTATATGCATTTTCCTATTTTCTCCCTTATGGACTTTTATGGTGCATAATTGCACACAAGAGTGTATTATTTTGCGAAGTTTGAAAATTCATATCTTAAAAAGAACTTACCTCAAAATTAAGTTCTGGGTCAGAAAAATGTTATAAAATCAATGGTATTTTTACAAATTGGTCTCAGATTTATTCTCGAGTGTGTATATCATTTATCTACTCTTTCAGTACAACACATGCTTAGTACTACTCTCTGATAAGCCAAAATGCTTGCCCACACTACCACAAATAGAGCGTTAGTATTATATACTTTTGCTTCTGTATACCAAGCTGGGATCCATTGGACTCTCTGCACAGTGTACTTTTTTTAGTGCACTATATAGAGAGGCACCTTTTTACAGGTATCAACTGGTATGGTATGTTTTGTCATTGTATGGTGTGGTGTGGTATGGTGTGGCATATCATGGCCTGGTATGGTATGGCCTGAATTACATAGTATGTGATGGTATGGCCTGTTATTTTGCATATGTATAGTATGGTATGGCATTTCATTATATGGTATGGCTTTTTATTGTATGGTCTGGCCTGTCATTTGGTGGAATGGCCTATTACTGCATGGTGGGGTATGGTGTGGTGTGATATAGCATCCATCGTGTGGTATGGTATGTCTGAATTCCATAGTATAAATCAGTGCATTTCTCTCCTGCAAAAACATTAACGTTGCGGCCAAAGGGGAAATGGACTAGTGACAATTGGCCACTTGTAGGTCGAGTTCAGTGGAAACCACTGGGGGTGAAGGTGAGGCAGGTCCTAGGACCAGGCTCAGACAGTCAGTTGATTTTCACCTGGTTCGTAGAGCTTGGGTGCAGAGTAGTCCTGGCTGTCCCTGGTGCTGTAGCGGGAGCTGCGGGTGTTGACTTTATGCTTAGACAGTGCTGTTGAGATTGGGAATGCAAACGCATGACAACTGTGTCATGGAGGTATCGGGTTGAAGATGCTGCAGGGTTCCCTTAAGGCACAGCATCAAATAAGGGTGGTAGTAGCCTGGCTGGCTACCAACAAGCCTTAGTAACTGACAAGCTCAGTGTTTGCTCACTTTAATGTCCTAGAGTCCGGGGCAAAATGGTAGCCATCTGAAACTTACTTGAGGTCAGACATATGTTTCCCACAATGCTCTAGATCATTCATGTTTGAGTGATTCCCTTGGCAGGCCTGATGGCAAGTGGTTCTTTGGGTCTGGGAGTGTGGTTCTTGCCTTCAGGCTGCAGTAGACTAGTAACTCTAGTCCAATGGAGTTCTGGAGTTGCCTTTGGCTTGCAGCGGGGTTAATCTTTCCTTTGGAACCAGTCTCTGGTCCAGGATGAGTCTCAATTGTTTGGTTGCAGGGTGGCTGCCACAGTTGCAGTCTTTGGTGGCTTGTTTTATGCAGGTCCTGAAGTTGGAGACTTGGGTTTCTTCTTTGTCCATTATTGGAAGTTGACCAGGTCTGAGATTCTAGTGCCAAAGGGAGGCCATTAACGCCTAGAGTTAGGGGCATTAGTGGCGTGGAGCTAGTAGCCAATGGGCTATTTGCTTCAGTGGCTTATCCACCCCCGAGGTGACTACTTCTTGGGGAGTGTGGCACCTTTTCTACCCAGAAGATTCTATTCTGCCACTTTTAAAAATGGCAGAACCCTTCTGCAGCTGTACAGACCAGTTAACCCACCTTAGGGGTGGGGCAAGCCTTCTGGGTTGTACACCTCCTAACTATCTATGTTTTTTCCTCCTACCCAGGTTGCAAATGTGCCTGGGGCAAGGGGCTGGCTTTTTCCTTCTCTGGGGCGAAGCCTAGCTGCATTTCAGTAGCGGTGAGAGCTTTGCAGCTCACCGCTGTGATATGCCACTAGTCATCCTGTCAGGGAGGAACATGGCAGGAGGTTGGATTCCTGTCTTGGAGGTAGCAGCAGCTGGATGTCAGCCAGGGTACAGGAAAGACTGAGGAAATCAGTTGTGTAATCTCTACGGCAGCCACCTAGGTGGATGGAACATTTAATCCAACTTTATAAAAAAGTCGGGTGTGAAGGGAAAAGTTGTTTGATACCAAAAATGACACTTTTCATTGGGACCATTATGGAGCTGACAACCTTGGAATGCATAGGTGCCGGCCCATGTTATCCTATGCCCCCGTACACTTATAGTAGCCTCTAATGAAAGGAGTCTACTATAGGGACATATAAGCTTACATTTATATGTTTACACCGTTAATATAATGTACCCTGCCTCCTGGGCTCAAAAGGCCTACCATAGGGGTGACTGGCATATATTAAAAATGGTGCTGTGACCTTGCCACTGATGGTAAAGACAAACTTGAGTTCAAGCAGTTTTCACTGCTTGAACAAGCAAGAACGAGGGAACACGAACGTAAAAACAGTTTTATTTACACCCCTACTCTCTGAACCCAGCCAGATGACAGGCTTAAGGAAGGAATGTGCAGTTGTTCAGGGGAGGGAGTCTATGGAGATGAGCCATCCTGGTGGTTGGTGTAGCCTGCGCTTGCCTCTCTGCTGAGTCCTCAGCCATATTGGATTTTAGAGAAATAGTTCTTTCTGGAAGACGATTGTGCCAAACTTTGCAGGAAATGGTCATGCAATGGGGTGTTGCCCTGCACCTCATTGGCCCCTCCTGTGTGACCCCAGAGAACACCGAATAAGTATCTGAGAGGGACAGTGCCTCTCAGCTCTGCTGCCTGAAACTGAGAGAAGGATTTCCAAGCTGGAAACTTGATGTGCACCATCAGGCCCTGAATTCTGACTGATTGCGCCTCATAGATTGTCTGGAACTACAGCCCTTTGGATGTACCTTGTTTCAAGAGGAATAAAGAGTGGGCTCCCTG
This sequence comes from Lissotriton vulgaris, assembly GCF_964263255.1. NCBI lineage: Eukaryota > Metazoa > Chordata > Amphibia > Caudata > Salamandridae > Lissotriton > Lissotriton vulgaris. Next base: position 823,972,883 of record NC_141685.1, on the reverse strand, counting down.
CAAGCTACAGGTTAGCAAAAATCACCTGCATCAACTCCACCAAGAGTTCCCCTGCCTGGAGTGCATCCAATAGACTTTTAAGGGGTTTGGCCAGGTGCATTGTGGGAATTGTGGTCCCAAACTTTCAAGGACCATCTTGGAGCTTCCAGACACTTGGATTGTGTTTTGTTCCCCTAGGACCCTCAACAGGAACTTCAGGAAGAAGTCCCAGAAGTTTAGAGCAACTTTGGGGAAAACCTCAATACGGTGCCTAAATGCTAGAAAGTGTTTGGGGCATATTATCAAGGGGGTTTATCTCCGCTTTTTTGGCTTTAAAAGCCAAGAAAGCGGAGATAAAATTATCTCCCTATTACCAAGCTGTCGCTAACACCAGTTAGTGACAGCTAATAGGAGATAGCGACCATCTTGGGCCCCGCTTTGCATGTCAGTGATATTTATCACTAATGACATGCAAAGTGGGCGTGCCAAGATGTTAGCGACTGGAAACAGTCCCTAACATCGCTATCTCCTATTACCAACTTTTGGAGATATTCGCGCTAAGCGCGAATATCTCCAAAAGCTAACACCTGCCCTGAGCAGTTCTTAGCCATGTTATCCAATGGGAGGTGGATAACATGGCTAAGGGCATTTGCTCGATAATGCATGAATATCGCTGACTTTTCAGCGATATTCATGCATTGCGGCCGTTTTTTTATCGCATTTGTAATAAACCTTGCTAATAGCAAGGTTTATCTGCGATAAAAATCGCCGATGTGCTGCGATAATTTTTGTCTCTAAACAAGTTAGAGACAAAAAGTATCGCTAGTTGTTGGTAATATGCCCCTTTATTCTTTATAAAATCATATCTCAGGTTCACCACATTGGATTTTTTCGTTTTTATGTCATTTTGAAGGTAATTTTTTTTTTTTCTAATTTGGTATTGAAGTTTTATTGTGTGTTGTCTTAATTATTTAATTATTTGGGGTTTTAAAATGCTTTACATACCTGTCTCTGTAGTTAAGCTTGCCTACTCGCAGCCAAGCTACCAAGGGTTGTGCATGGGAATACTTTTCTGAGACGAAGATTGTGTTGATGGCCTTATTGACAGTGGTAGATGTCTATTTGCCACTACTAATAATCCACTTTCCAACACCATACCTTGGTATACAATGACAGACCATCCATATTATACAATGATGGGCCATACCACACCACAGCATGCCACACCACACAATTACAGGACACACCATACCTCTGTGAACCTGTAGCTGGCAGGAAGTTATCTCTGTAGACCCTTTGAAGCAAGTTAGTCCACAGGGCTGCAGTTCCAGATTGTGCAGTAGGCGCAGTCTTCAGATTGCAGGACCTGGTTGGTGCTAATCAAACTTCTCAGCATGGACCCTTCTTTGTCTTCTTTTTTTAAGCAGCAGATCTGAGAGGCTCTGCCACCCTCAAATACTTATTCAGTATTCTCTGGGTCAAGCAGGAGGGTACTCCAATGAGGTGCAGGACGACACCCAAGAGCATGACTATTTCCTCCACAGTGTGATACAATGGTCTCCCGGAAAGCACTATTTATTCAGAATGCAATATGGATGAAGTCCTATCAGAGATGTAAGAGCTAAATAAACCCACCCACAGGATGGCTCATATCTATATTCTCCCTCCCCTGGCATCTGCAGATTCCTTCCTTAAGCCTGCCATCTGAGTGAGTTCAAAGAGTAGGTGTGTGAATGAAACGGTTTTCTCCTGCCCGTCTCCTCCTTCTATTGAAGATTATTGTTTACAACCCCTCCCATGGTTCTAGCACTCCTATGTAGCAGAAACCTCTCCCTTAAAAATGGATCCTTCACCCCAGGGCTACTTATCACCTCATCAAAGCAGCCTGGTTAATCCACTTAACTCTGACCAATCAGTACAGAGCACCTGAAGGCTGGGTTTTGGCTTACTGACAAGAAAGTCTTATAACTTCTTGTCTGTACAGTTTAGGATGAATTCAACAATAACATATTGTTGAATTTATCAATGCCATTCTAAGTCATTGAATTATATTTTTATGATTCAGCCGGCGGGAATTATTAGTTAATAACTTCTTGCCATGTCAGCCTATGTGGCTGGGGATCTGCAATGGGGAAAATGAACTTAACAATTTTTCCAAAACTAGGGCTTATAAAACATCTTTTATTAGGACCCTGCCTATCTCTACAGGACCCCTGACCCCTATAACACCTAGGGGAGACTTTAGGGGTTCAGAATATGTGCAAATAGATCTTCACTCCACAGTGCTTCTAGCACAAAATTCAGTTTTTGGAAAGCACTTTACTACAATGTGGGGAGTCAACTGTGCATTTTCACTAATCCCTATCTTATCAGGGTCCTCTTTATTAGTACCTGAACCCAAACACCTGGGACACCTAGAGGAGACCCTGGGGGTACCTAAAATGCCAAAATATTGTAGTTTATTAATTTTTAAGTGCCCCAAACACCAAAGTTTAGGTACAGTATGCATTTTAAAGGTAGCCCTGCCACACAAAGCTGCTTTTAAACTGACCTCAGGCTTCAGCAGTGCACACTTTCAATCGCCGATAGGCTGTTGGCCTCTAAAATGCTATGCCCCATTATATACTACGGACTTATTGTTAGTTTCAATCCGCCTGCCCTATTACGTACTAGGGCCTTAGAGGGGAGGCCACGTCAATCATAAGGGTACCCTAACCCATAGTGTATCCTAGTGTATGTGGGTGCTTTCACTGTATTCTATGTGTCTTTTTAGCATAGCACTGGTCCTAGGCTTGGTATGGTAGAGCCCAGGGTCAGTCAGAGTAACTTACCACCATTCAGCAAAAAATGGGGGTGCAAAGGGCCCAGGATGAGTTTGCAACACATGGTATGGTATGATGTGGTGTAGTGTGCTGTGGTATGGTATGGTATGGTATGTTTGGTATGGTATGGGGTTGTGTTATGGTGTGGTATGGTCTGTTATTGTATAGTATGGTATGGTTTTGTATACTATATTATGGTATTGTATGGCACGTAATAGCCTCTCATTGTACAATATGGTATTGTACATACAGTATGGTATTGTATGGTATGGTATTGTATTGCATGACATGGCATGCTATGATATGGTATGGCCTGTTATTTCATGGTATAGTATGGTGTGGTATGGAATGCTATTTATGGTAAGGGGTAGGTATGGTTTGGTACAGCCTTCCAATTAAGTATGGTGTGGGTTATCATTGTTTGACCTGGCTTGGCATGGCATGGTATGGTATGGTACGGTATAGTATGGTATGGTATGTTACGGCCTTTCATTGCATAGTATGATATGGACTATTATTGCATAATATTGTGTAGTATAGTATGCCCATTCATTGTATGGTATGGCTACCATGGTATGGTATGACCTCTCAATGTGTGGTATTGTATGGCATGATATGGTATTGTTAGACCTGGCACCATTGGCGTGGGTCTCCCTTCCATTTTTTGCTGTTGCCTCATATGTTGTTGCAGGTTATAGATGCTATGGGCACTCCAAGTCACTGCTATTCAGTGCCACGGTGCAAGTGCTCCCTATGATAAATTGATGTATGGATTAGTGACTCCATGATTGGCTGGTTTGGTTTTCTTGTCAGACCCTAGTACAGTGCACTGCGTGTGCCCAGGGCTTGTAAATCAAATGCTGCTGGTGGGCTGGCAGCACTGATTGTGCCACCCAAAGAAGCAGCCTGTAAAGTGTGTCTCAGGCCTGCCATTGCAGAGCCTGTGTGCAGTCTGGTACTGCCATGTTGACTTGCAAGTGCACCCCCTTGCCAGCCCCTAAACCTTCCCTTTTCTGCATATTAGTCACCCCTATGGTAGTCCCAAAGGCACGGTGCATTGTAGGTAAAAGGAAGGCCATGCCCTGATGTGTGTGGCATGTCCTAATATTGAATTACAGCCATTTTCGTTTTTCACTATTGCCAGGCTACCTGTTCCCCATAGACCAGAATTGGCATTTGATTATAACACCTTATAATCCTAACTGACTCAGGGACCTAGGTAGAAATTTGAGTTTAGTATGCATGAACTCAGAATGATAAAATAAATCTTTTAGTGAAGTTGATTTTAACATTCTGTGTTCGAAAATACCACTTTTAGAAATTAGGTATTTTCTTGCCTAACTATCCAAGCCTGGCTCTGCGAGGTTGTATATTCCTTGTCTGGCGTTTGAGTGACAGGGCTGGGGGGATTCCAGAAGACAGGGTGAGTCAGCACAGGGCTGAATAGACCCACCTGGGACTTGAATAGGGCTGTGCATGCCTTCCACAATGCTGGCTCCACCGACTGTGGAGCGTCTGATGTCCCTGGCCCACACTGTCAAAGGAAAGAAGGAATCTTGTCCACAAAGTGCTCCAGGACTGACCAGAACTGGTTTGGACTAGGTACAGACACTCTCTGCCTTCAGAGAACAAAGAGAATAGTAATATAAATATGGGGACCCAGACCCCAGAACATAAGATCACTTTTTTGGATACAAGAAGAACCTTTGCAAAGGAGAGGAACCAGAGAGAAACTAAAGGAGGAGACCATCCCTAAGCTGAGTGCTGTTTGGGGGATTGGCCTGCAGTGGTTCCCTGACTGCCAAAGAAAGGAGAAAGGAACTTTGTGCTACTTTCATCAACTTGTAAAGGATCTCCAAGGGCTTGGAAATTGAGCTTGCCTCCTGCTGAAGTCTCAGGGATAACAGACTTCACCAACCAGCTCCCCTGAGTTCTTTTGAAGTGCCTGCTGTTGTGCTGGGCCTTCTAGGAGCTGGAAGTGCGACTCACGAAGAAGAATCGTGATGCCGCTGCAGCCGCTGTTGTCGCATCACTGAAGAAGGGTGTCGCCACTGCCTCTGTCGCATCCCATTGCAGTTGTGTCGCCGTCGCAGCAGACGCCATTGCATCACATAAGAAGCGTGTCGCTGCAGCAGCCGCTGTCTTCGCATCACTGAAGATGGGTGTCACTGCAGCCGCTGTTGCATCGCATCACCGAAGACGGTTGCATCACCGAAGAAGACGGTCGCAGTGTCAGCAGACTTCGTCGCATCACCGGAGAAGCGTGTCGCAGGTCCTATCGTGGCTCAGAAGAATGGTTGAGTCGCCGCAAGGCCGTCGGGTGTGCCTGCATCGTTGCTGCATCAAGAAGAAGACAAAATTTTGTTTCATCGCACCGGATCTCCATCGCAACACAGCGTTGCGGGTCGCATCACCATCAGAAGAGCAGTGAGAAACCGACACATCACCTCCCCATGCAGAGAAGAGCCGACGCATCACAGTCGTCTAAAAAGCAGTAGCGAACCGACGCATCACCTTTCCCTCAATACTTTCATTGTATAGCGTTACACATCCAAAGGTACATTGAACTTAAAGTGTCGCATTTACCATTTAAAGAGAACTAAGCTAATTCTTCCATGTTTAAGTACAGTAAAGTGGATTTTTGGCGTTTGTGATCTTGTGTTAAGTCTATATAAAAATACTTATTTTTATACTACAACTTGTGTGGTGTCCATCTGTAGTTTTGTCACTGGGTTACTCTATGTGTTCACAAATGCTTTACACACTGCCTCTGAGATAAGCCTGTCTGCTCGTGCCAAGCTACCAAGGGGGTGAGCAGGGGTTATTTTAGGAGTGTGCCCCGTTACCCTGGCTATATGCAAGGGTCCCTATTTGGTCAAAGGGACCTACCTCTGCCAACTAGAGACCCCCAAATCTAACAGGTATGCTATGCTATGCTATGTTATGGTATGGCATGGCATGGTATGGTATGGTGTGATATAGTGTGGTCTGACGTTTCATAGTATTGTATGGTATTGTGTGCGGTGCTGTGGTGTTTTGTAGAATGGCCCATCATTGTATAGTATGGCATAGTTTGTCATTTTATAGCATGGTATGATATGGTATGGTAAGTACTGTCATTGTATGATATCTATGGTATAGTATGGTATGTTATTTTACTCTGTGATACAGAATAGTATGGTATGGAATGGTATGGTATTGTATGGTATGGTATGGTATGGTCAGCATAATATGGGATGGTTGGTATACTATTCTATGGTGTGGCCTGCGATTGTATAGTATGGTATGGTATGGAATGGTGTGGTCTGGACTGTTATTGCATACGATTGTGTAGTAATGGTATGGCTTTTCATGATATGGTATGGCCTGTCGTTTTTTCTTATGGCCTTTCATTCTATGGCATTGCAGGGTATGCTATGGTATGGAATGGTAACTCTGTCATTGTGTAGTATATCATGGTATGGTGTGGTTTGGTGCGGTATGGTCAGTCATTGTATAGTATGGTATGGCCTGTTTTGCACAGCATTTCATGACATGGTGTAGTTTGTCCTGCCATTGTATGGTATGCTATGGGATAGCATTGCATGGCATGGTATGGTATGCTATGGTATAGTATGGTATGCTATGGTATGGTATGTTATTGTATAGTCTGTTATTGCATAGTATAGTAAGGTACTGTATAGTATGGTATGGTGTGCTGTGGCGTGGTGTGGTGTGGCATTGCCAGTCATTGTAAAGTAGGGTATGGCCTGTTTTATACAGTATTTTATGACACAGCATAGTATGGCCTGTCATTGCCTGGTATTGTATGGTATGGCATGGCACGTATGGTATGGTATGCTGTGGCCTACATTGTATTTTATGGGTTGATATGGTAAATACCATACCATATCAACTGATACCATAATATGGTGTGGTGTGATATGGTATGGTATGGTACAGTACAGGATGGTATGGTATGCCATGTTATTGAATGGTATGATATAGTACGGTATGGTATGGTGTGGAGTGCGCATTGCAACAGCAACCGATTCCCTTAAGTGGTGTTTTAGAGCAAGATGTGATGACCTTAGAGGGATGGTTACAACAACAAGCCTCTGAGTTAGCCCCTCCCTCGGAAAAACAGGTTAAAACTACCAGAGTCTCAGCTCCTTGGTTTTCTGAGGCCTTAAGGGATAGTAAAAGGCATTGCAACCATCTCGAAAGAGAATGGCCTAGGAGCTACCATCTTTCAGACAAACTGACTTATAAATTGGCCTTTAAAACTCACTATAAGAAAGTCCGGGAGGAAAAGAAAGCTTTCCTGTTAACAAAAATTGACTTGGCGGCCAATAAAAGTAAAACTTTGTTTAATGTTGTAAAAAATGTATCCTCTCCGACGGCGATGAGCCAACCTTTTAAACCTACAAAGGACTGGACGGAGCGAATGGCCCTTTTTTTCTATGAAAAAATCAAACTGATTTAGGTCCCTGAGGGCGACCACCAAGCGGTGGGCCCCAGTTTGAGTGCCTCCCTTACGGAGTTTCCAGAGTTGACTCTCAAACAATCTTCGGTGTTCATGAAAACTCTGAAATCAGGGTCACCTACTGACCCTTGTCCGGCAAAGGTCTTATCCGCCTTGGCGGGTGTGATTAATCCCCACGTGGACCCCATCCTGAATGCCGCTCTGTGTGAAGGGATGATGCCACAACTGTGGAAATATGCTAAAATCCTTCCTCTACTCAAGAAACCACTGGTGGATCCTGAGGTAGCCTATAATTATAGGCCTATATCCCTTCTGCTTTTCTTCTCGAAAATTTTAGAAAAAATTGTAAATCAGGTTTTAACAAATTATGTGGAGACTGAGGCTCTGTTACACCGAGTCAGTTGGGTTTCAGAGCCAATTTTAGCACCGAAACGGCTCTACTGGAGGTGGCAGAATCCATTAAAGCTATACTGGATAGAGGTGGCAATGCTGTTTTGGTGTTGTTGGACCTCTCCGCAGCCTTCGACACCGTGCCTCATTCAAGATTACTGCAAAGACTTAAAAACAGCGGTATTGGAGGCACGGTGTTGAGTTGGTTTATGTCCTTCCCTGCTAATCGCTCCCAAACCATCTGGACCCCTCCTTTCTCGGCGGAGATTCCTTCTCTGAACGTGGGGGTGCCTCAGGGTTCGATCTTGAGCCCCACATTATTTAACCTGTATATGGCCCCATTGGCCACTCTCGCAGAGAAATTTGGTGCCAAGATAGTGTCGTATGCTGCTTCCTGTACGGAAAAGAATCCAGTTCAAAGCCCTGGTCCTGATTTTTAAAGCCTTTCATAAGATTGGAGCACCCAACCTTAGGGATAGATTGCAGCCCTATATCCCGAAGCGCAACCCGAGATCCTTATCACAGCTATTGATTGTCACTCCTAGGGGGAGATTGTCCCGGACGGGTGGGAGATCTTTTCATGTGATTGCCTCACAGCTGTGGAACAGCCTCCCCCGCCCCATTAGACAGAGTTCAGACCTTCTGACTTTCAGGAAAAGTCTTAAAACATAGGTTTTTCAGCAATACGCCCGTTCGAGCGTGGTCGGTGTGCTCCATGTTAGGTGACGTATGACCAGCTCTCAGCGCCGGGAAGCTCCAGGGAGTAGCCGTGCACTTTATAAATATGCACTAACATAACATATGTTATGATATTTAATGGTACACTGTAAGGTATGGAATGATATGTTACTGGTACAGTATTGAATGGTGCGACCCATTAATTATATGATATGGTATAATATGGTACGTTATGGTATGGTATGGTATGTTATGGTATGGAAAAGTATGGTATGGTATTTGCTATCATTTTATAGTATGGTATTGTATGGTGTAATGAGGTGTGGTGTGATGTGTGTGTGTGGCCATGCATTGTATAGTATGGTATTATATGGGTTGTCACTGTATCTTATGGTATGGTGTGGTAAGCTATGACCTACCATTGTATGTTATGGTATGGCCTACCATTGTATAGTATGGTATGGTATGACATGGTGTGATGTAGTATGGTATGGTACGAAATGGTATGGTATGGTATGGATGGCATGGTATGGTATGGTTGGGTACGCTTGGCAGAGTATGGTATATTCTGTCACAGGATGGCATTGCATGGTATTGTATGGTATAGTCTATCACTGCATAGTATAGTAAGGTACAGTATGGTATGGTATGGTGTGCTATGGCGTGGTGTGGCATGGTCAGTCATTGTAAAGTAGGGTATGGCCTGTTTTATACAGTATGTTATGACACAGTATAGTATGGCCTGCCATTGCATGGTAATCTATGGTATGGGATGGTATGGCATGGTACGTATGGTATGGTGTGGTATGGTATGGTAGGCTGTGGCCTGCATTGTATTTTATGGCATGGGTTGATATGGTAAATACCATACCAACTGATACCATAATATGGTGTGGTGTGGTGTGATATGGTATGGTATGGTACAGTACATCATTGTATGTTATGCCATGTTATTGGATGGTATGATATAGTACGGTATGGTATGGTATGGTGTGGAATGATATGTTGTGATATTCAATGATACACTGTAAAGTATGGAATTATATGTTACGGGGTACAGTATGGAATGGTGTGGCCCGTTATTGTATGATATGGTACGGTATGATATGGTACAGTATGGTATGTTATGGTATGGAAAAGTATGGTATGGTATTTGCTATCATTTTATACTATGGTATTGCATGGTGTAGTGAGGTGTGGTGTGGCCATGCATTGTATGGTATGGTAGTATATGGGCTGTCACTGCATCTTATGGTATGGTGTGGTAAGCTGTGGCCTACCATTGATGTTATGGTATGGCCAACTATGGTATTGTATGGTGTGGTGTAGTATGGTATGGTATGAAATGGTATGTTATGGCATGGTATGGTATGATTGGGTACGGCATGGCATAGTATGGTATATTCTGTCACAGCATGGCATTGCATGGTATGGTATGCTATGGTATGGTATGGTATGGTATGGTATGGTATGGTATGAAGTTTTATGGCATGGTAAAGCAGGGTATGGTGTGGCCCAATATTGTATGATACAGTGTGGTATGGTACAGCATGGGATTGCATTGGCTATCATTGCATAGTATGGTATAGTATGGTATGATGTGGTGCGGTGTGGTGTGATGTGGCCAAACATTGTACTGTATGGTATAGCACGGCTTATCACTGTATCTTATGCTATGGTGTGGTATGGGTTAACCTGACATTGCAAGGTATGGTATGGGTTGGCCTTATATAGCATAGCATAGTATGGACCAATATTGCTTAATATTGCAGAGTATGGCATGGCCTTTCATTGCATGGCACGGCTTGTCATGGTATGGTGTGGCCTGTCATTGTGTGGTGTGGCCTGTCATTGTCTGGTATGGTATGGTATAGTATTATATAGTATACCACCTATATGGAGCCAGCCTTGAAAGGTCCCAGAGGCAGACCATCGGGGGGACTGTGTATTTGGGTACGTGCTCATCTTGGGTTTACCGTGAAAAGAATTGACACCAATAGCCCGACCTGACCTGTATTTTACTGTCACACATTAAAACACCTAAACTGGCACTTAATATTTACTCGAGGCCAGCAGGACCGGGAGGCACCTCCCAGACCTTAGACTCCCTCTCCATTCTTCTTCACTCCCTTCCGGGAGATGTTGCGTTGATGATCAGTGGTGACTTCAATTGCCATTATGAACCACTTATTGGAGTCCCCCAGATCTCAACAGAAGAGGACAAAATATGGTCAATCCCTTACCCAAACATGTATCCAGCCAAACAATGGTCAGCCCTGGTACTCCAGTTAACTTCTATAACTTATTCTTATTCCATTAGAGCATGTAATGGACGATTCAAGGGGGATAGCCCAGGGCATTCAACCTATAGTGAAATGGGGCGCACTTCTGTAATTGATTATTTTATGATTAGCACGCCCCTTTGGTCTAAGATTCTCAACTTCCACATTCTTAGTCGCACGGAAGGCGACCATAACCCCCTGTCATTGTCATTGTCATTTCAATCTTTATTTCGGCATGAATACCATAAAAGAACAAATACATTAATACAATAAAATATTTCTTTTTAAAATGCACAACATGCTATATAAATACATTCGATTTTCATGTCGATTCTAAAGTTGAGAGTCAGGATATTTAAAACATTCATAATACTTGGTGAGAACAATTATGGGCAGCAGGAATAGAATTTCAATAATTATCCCTCAATTAATACTAAACGGCAATTCAACATTTTACAATTTGTAACCCAACTTTCTTCTTTGGAAAAAGATACTGTGCAAGAATCTGCTTACACTAAATACAATAGGTTGGCTAGTGTTAGACAGAAGAATCCTTAAAGCCTGGGAACATGATCTTACACCTAATGTTAAACATATTGGTTTAATCCATCTTTTTCTAGCCTGGGCATATGCTGGGCAGAAGAAGAGGATATGTAATTCATTTTCTTTTTGAATACATCCACATATGGTACATAGTTCATCTTCTACATGATTCTCCGAGTTTACACCACCAGACCAACGAGCCAGTGTTGAACCGATTTGAAGATTTCCATATCTGAATTTCAGAAATAAGGTCTTTGCTAAGGGTGGTTCTATTTCATCAAGAAAGGTCTCGAAGAATGGATCATCTTTAAAGGTAAGAAACCTTGTTACAAGTGACCCACTAGAAGAAGCGGTTTTGATCATGTCATCATGTCCGTAATATACGACCAAAAGCACTTTTTTACCATAGTTTTCGAATGAGATGTAAGTAAATCAGGATGTTCCCAGTAATGCGACAGACCTAGTAGGGTAAGCCAAAATTTAATATGTTTAAACCAGGATATCACCTTGAAGCTGTCAAGCTCCATGATTTCTATTAACCCATCCTTGTATACTTGCAGCTCAGGTACACGCCACAGCCTGATCCATAACAGTAAAGGACGTAGAATGATATGGTGGTCCGTTCTACGGAAGTTTAGATCGAGCTGAAGTGGGACCAACGGGGTACTTCTAGGGACTCTGACCAGACTTCGCAAGAAGTTGTTGTCCAAGACCCTAAAGGTATCTTTAGACCCTGGGCCCCAGATTTCTGAGCCGTATAGCACTGCAGGTTGAACCTTAAATTTAAAAAGTTCAACTGCAGGAGACACGGCCTTACTTGTACTTTGACCTTGCTCTCTAAGAATGGGTTTTGTGTTCTGGCTAAACATCATCTTGCATTTTCCAGTTGGGCTTTCCAGGTAAAATTGGAGTCCAGGGTTACCCCTAGATAGCCAAAGTGTGGAACTGATTCCAATTTTAATCCATTTAAAGTTAGACAGCCCTTGTCAGTCTTAGTTGGATTTAGGACCATACATTTTGTCTTTTTCCCATTTATCTCCAATCCTTTCTTAATGCAGTAATCATTAAAGGAGTTTAAAAGAGCTTGGAGACCTTTTTTTGTCTGGGAGATCAAAATAGTATCGTCCGCAAACAATAGGGAAGTAACTTTTTCGCCATTCAACTTAGGAGAGTCGTTTTTACATCCCTCCAAGTATGAAGGGATGTCATTCACAAATAGCGAAAACAGTGTGGGGGCCAATACACACCCCTGGCGCTTTTGGGGGTTAATTCACCTTTAGGGCCCCATCGTACTCTGGCAAAATTGCCTCTGTGGAGTTCTTTTATTTGCGCTATCAGGGTGGGTGGCATCCCTACTAAACTTAATGTTTCCCACAATAAATTACGTGGGACTAAATCGAACGCCGCCCTTAAGTCGACGAACGCGATATATAGTTGGCCCTTTTTAATCTTGATATACTTCCAATAAAGGCAACAAAAGCGGAAAATTTGATCAATGGTACTAACTTTGGATCTGAATCCCGCTTGGTATCTAGACAAAATTGCCTTTTCGTCCAGCCAATCATTAACACGAAATAGGATATGTCTTGCATAGATTTTTTGTAATATATCCATAAGGCTTATTGGGCGATAATTTGAGGGGTCCATCCTGTCACCTTTCTTATATATTAAAACAATTTCTGCCCCCTTCCAGCTCTCTGGGAAGTCTAGACTCCGGGATAGCTCGTTACACAGATGGTTAATATAGGGAGCCCAAATTTTTAATTCGTGCTTGTACAAGTCTCCCGGAATCTTGTCTAGCCCAGGGGCTTTACCAGACTTAATCTGGATTATTGCCAATTCTGTCTCACCTAGAGTAAAATCCAGGGTATCCCCCGGAATGGCGTTACTTGGGGTCCTATCTAAAATGGGTGCCTCATATTCCTTGTAGAGGTTAGAAAAATGGTTTACCCATGTCTGTTCGTCTAAGTAGACGTCCTTGACCACTCTGCCTTGATGGTTCCCATTCGCTATCAGCCTCCAGAAGGCTATGTTATCTCGTGTTTTTGCTGCATGCAGCAGATCTGCCCATTTTGCATCCTCCCATGCCATTTTACAAGTCCTTTGGACCAATTTATAATTATTCCTGGCTGACATAATGTCTGGTTGAGCCTTCGATTTTATCGCAGTTAAAAGTGCCCTCTTGGACTCCCTGCAGTCCTTGTTATACCAGGGTTTACTATGGGGCAAATTTTGTGTTTTCTGCTGCCCTTTCTTCGGCATCTTGGTAACTAGGGGCTTTAAGGCATCAAAACATTTTTGGTGTTATTTCATAAAATGACCACCACTCCCCTCCTTTGGGGTGTCATTTGAATATCCTCCAAAGATGCTAGCAAAGAGCTTATAGATTTCTACTATAATTTCGCCATTGTCCAGTATTAGTGGCCATTTGAGGGAACGTCTATTATTACTAATATGTATCTCATTTTGGTCACCGTTGGTTACTTCTCCAGTCAAAGGGGAAACTGCTTCTCCTAATAGGGAGTCCTCGATCTGAAGGGCTAGAGGGAAATGATCACTTTCTAATCTTTCTATTACCTCCATGTCAAGAAGGAATTCCCATGATGACACTGAGGCAATAATGAAATCTATGTTACTTTTGTAGTTCCCTCTATAGAAAGTAGGCTTTTTCTTAATATCTGAAGGTAACCGTCCATTACACGCTCTAGTGCAATATTCGGCACATAGTCTATTCATTTGGAGGGCCAGGGGGCAACATTTAACTGTTTTAATGTTATCTAAAACAGGGATCCCATTTGCCTCATCTTCTTCTAAGAAGATGTCACTGAACCCCACAACGGGCTCAAAATTGCAATTAAAACCCCCTGCCATGATCACATAATTCTCTCTAGTATCCAGATTACCCAGTAGGAGATCAAGATGGATTAGTAAGGAAGATTCTCTTGCAATGGGTGTTGGTCTGTTGTAAACGTTCACCAAATAAAGTTTTTTCCCTTTACAAACATTGATTTTCAGAATCAGTATGTCAGGGGAGTTGGTATCCACCACTTCTATATTCACTTTTAGGTTAACTTTTACCCAGATCAACAACCCTCCTGAGGGTCTTCCACTCCTGGAGGGAATCGCACTGGTACCATAAGATTTGTAACCCTGTCAACTGAGATGAATTTCGATTTGATAACCAAGGGTAATGAAACTTATGAAAACAGTGACCTCAGAATAATTCAAGGTGGGAGGAGAATCCGATGGGCAAATATGAAGATGTCCACTGAAGATATGGGCAAATTGTATTTGAGTTTAATTCCTCTCCTAGAAAGGGCAAACTCTATTATGGCTCTCCCATCTGGTAACAGTGCGCAAAGGATCCTGTCAGGATTACATGAGGAACTTACCGCACTATTGGCGAACTACTTTTATAAAATAGCCCCTATTAAACCTAAGACCCACGTTTCCAAACACCCCTGGTTCAATAAGGGCTGTAGAGAACTGAAGCATGGGTTGCTCAAGGCACTGAAACAAGGCACGCCGGTTGCGGTGACGGAAGCCAGGCGTGCTTACAAATAATGATTTTTAACACAAAAAAAGAGTGGGAAGAAGAACGATGGCACGCCATCAGATCTGCACTCGAGGCCAAAGATTCACGGACCTTCTAGAATCTAGTTCATACGGGGAAACCAGAAGGCAGGACCTCGATTGATCCAAACATTCCCGAAGAATCTTGGTCTCTTCACTTTAAAGAGCTCTATTCAATTCCCCCAATCTTAAAAAGTTCAGCCCCCACTACCCTGACGGTCATCGATTCTAATTGGCCCACACCGCTCTTTACCTTGGATGAGGTCCATATTGCAGTGCATAGCCTGCAATCAAACAAAGCGCCTGGGTTAGATAGGATTCCAGGCGACCTCTTCAAAGAGGAACCGGTAGTTTGGGCCCCTTATCTTTTACTACTTTATAATGCAATTTTGCAGGGTCTACCTCTCCCAAGCACATGGTTGGGGGCGGAGATAATACCCATTTACAAGAAGGGTTCTCCGCTCGAACCATCAAATTATAGGCCAATTAGCCTTATCGATGTAAGTCAGAAAATCTATGCAAGGCTACTCTTACAACGCTTATTGGACTGGGTCAATGATAACAATATTCTGACCCCCTTCAGGCAGGATTTAGGGCCAAAACGTCCACAATCGATCAATTGTTTCGGCTCCAGGTCCTTTACTGGAAGCACGTCGTCCTGGACCAGGGAAGTTTATATCTAACGTTCGTGGACCTAAAGTCAGCATTCGATATAGTGGACCGAAATCAACTTTGGGCTATTTTACTATCAATGGGGGTACCACCATACCTATGCTACCAATTTAAACATCTCCACGACGGTACTTTTGCCAGAGTACGCTTTGGAAAGTACAGTCAATTAACTGGGCCCTTTTCTCAATGGGCTTATAGAAGATTTCCTATCCACTAAAGATATTGACTCCCCGAAACTAGCTCCGCAGAGATTTCCCGCACTAATGTTTGCAGACGATACCCTGCTGCTCTCAAAATCCCCCATGGGCATGCAGAGGGTCCTAAACCAGTTCACCAAATTTTGTAACCATTGAAACCTGGTAGTCACCATTGATAAGACTAAGTATATGGTATTTAATGCCAATACCACTAACTATCCCCATCCCATGATGGAAGGTAGACCACTAGAAAGAGTCCCAACATTTGACTACTTAGGTTTGACCCTAAATGACAGAATGGGGTGGGGTGCACAAATGGCCAAGGCCAACTTAAAACTAATACAGACAACTGGGGAAATTTAAAAGTCAAAAAAAACTGTGCCTACAAAATTGTTAGTGCCCCACTGGAAATCTTTAAAGTTCAAGCAAGATCATTTTCCCTTTACGTGGCAGAACTTGGGGGGCACGTTCCTTCTACCGACTTAACCACTACAGAAAATAACTTTATTAGGCAAATTTTAACCCTGCCCAGAAATACTCCACTAGTCCCACTTAGGCTAGATTTGAATATTAGCCCCATCGCTGATGCCATCGCCTCACGTCCTCTCCTCTATTGGAGGAGGCTGTGGAGCACCCCCGAACTGGAAAGCTACAAAAAGGAATTAAAGGTGTTGCTAGCCTCCCCAGGAGCAGGTAGAATTCCATGGCTACGTTTTGTTAGACAGTCCCTTGTTTAAATTGGATACGAAAATTTATGGACAAATCCTGAGGCAACATCCTCAGCTATTTCTAAGAAAACATTGTCCAATACTGTGAAGGACTTTAACCTCAGGAAGACATTTTGTTCAGTTTCACCAATGAGCCTGACTGGTGCCTTCCTGAATCATAAGTCTATTTACAGCTTTGAACAAGAAATAGACGTAATCCAACCCACTTTAGCGAAGAAGCTGTACTTACAGTTTAGATTTGGAACATTGCCCCTTTACTCTATGACTGATAGGTGGACAGGGGGTCCTGAACATTTATGTCCTGGCTGTAGAACTGAAAATGAAACTATTCTCCATGTTACTCTTTTCTGTCCAGCCTACTCACTCATACGGAGAAAGTGGATAATACAGCTATGCAATAATCTGGGCATTAGGAACTATCTAGCTTTTTTCAGGATTTTGAAGTCTGACACAAATCCAGTGATAGTGTCCGCCATAACTGAGTTTTTGCTTTCCATGTGGTTTACCAGAAGGAAATTGCTTATCTAAGGATGGCACTTATGTATTCATTTGTAGAGACTCGAGAATTAATTGGATCAACAATTGCTATCTTAATTTTTTTAACTTTTAAAACTATTTACATTTTTATAGTCTTAACATATTGTCTTCTCCCTTCTGAATTTTAGACGATGTATTTTAGTAATCATAATCACCAATGAATTGTTGAAAATTGAAAATGTATTTTATGTGCTTTGATGGTTAAAACTAACCGAAATAAAGTTTCTTGAATGAATGTATATAGTATAGTATAGTATAGTATAGTATAGTCATTGTATATGATAGTATGTATGTGATGTTATGGTATCATTAATTTGGCATGGTATGCTATATTTTGGCATAGTATGGTATGATGTGGTGCAGTGTGATGTGCTGTGGTGTTGTATGGCGTGGTATGGTATGGTAAGGTCTGTTATAGTATGGTACACTGTGGTGTAGTAAGGTGTGGTATGGTCTGTCATTATATAGTATGGTATGGTATTTTATAGTATGTTATTGTATTGCATGGCATGGTGTGGCCTGTTATTGTACAATATGGTACAGTTCATACGATATGGAAAAGTATGGTACGGTATGGTTTGGTATTGTTTGTCATGACATGCCATGCTATGGTATGGCATGGCCTGTTATTAAATGTTATGGTATGGAATATTATTGTATGGTAATGTATGGTTTTGTTAGGTATGGTATGGTATGCCTGTAAATGAAATGGTATGGCATGGTGTGGGCTGTCATTGTTTTGCCTCTCATTGTATCGTACGGTATGAGATGGTATGGTATTGCCTTTTATTGCATTGTATGATATGGACTGTTATTGCATAATATTGTGTAGAATAGTATGGCATATCATTGTATGGTATGGCCTATCATGGTATGATATGGCATGTCATTGTGTAGTATGGTATGGAATGGTATGGGCTATCATTCTATAGTATGGTATAGTATGTTATGGTATGGTATACTATAGTATGGTATGGTATTGTATGGTATGGAGTGGTGTGGTGTGGTGTTTTCTGATGTGTTGTGGCCATTCATTGTATAGCATGGTATAGTATGGCCTTTCACTGTAATTTATGGTATGGTATGGTATGGTATGGTATGGTATGGTATGGTATGGTATGGTATGGTATGGTATGGTACGGTACGGTATGTTATGGTATGGTGTGGCCTGCTATCGTATGGCGCGGTATGGCCTTCCATTGTATGAAATGGCATGGTATGGTCTGGTATGGCATAGTATGGTATATAATGGTTTGGTATGGTATGGTATGGTATAGTATGGTATGGGGTGGTCTGTCGTTGCATAGTGTGGTATTATATTGTATAGTATGTTATAGTATAGTAAAGCATGATATGGCCTGTCATTGTACAATATGATAAGTACCATACAGTAAAAAATACGATATGGTATGGTACGGTATGGTATTGCATGGCATGATATGGCATGCTATGGTATGTTATGGTCAGTTATTGTATGGTATGTAATGTTATGGTATGGTATTGCATGTTATGGTTTGGTTTGGTATGGTATGGCATGGTATGGTATGGTGTGGTATGGTAGGGTATGGTAGGGTATTGTGAGGTATGGCATGGTATGGTATGGTATAGTATCACATGATACGGTATAGTATGACGTCAAATGGTATGGTATGGTATGGTATGGCCTTTCATTGCATAGGATAGTATTGACTAATATTGCATATTATTGTGTAGTATGATATGGCTTTCCGTTTATGGTATTGCCTGACTTGGTAAGGTGTGGCCTGTCATTGTGTGGTGTGGTATTGTCTGTTATTTTATAGTATAATATGGTATGGTGTGGACTGTATTTATAGTTTATCATTGTGCAGTAAATAATGATGTGGAATGTTGTGGTGTGGTGTAGTTTGGTATGATATGGCTAGACATTGCAGAGAATCGTATGGTGTGTCCTGTCAGTGTAAAGCAATGTATGATATGGTATGGAATGGCCTGGCAATGTATGGTATGATATGGTATGCTCTGGGGTGGGGTGGTATGGTATGTATTGTTGTGATGTATTGTGATGTGGTGTGGTGTGATGTGCTATGGTATGGTATGGTTGGGTATGGAATGCCATGCTCTGTAATTGTATGGAATGCTCTGCCATGGCATGGCATTTCATGGAATGGCATGGCATTGTATGGAATGGTATGGTATGGTACGGTATGGTGTGGTATGGTATGGTATGGTGCTGTACTCTACAATATGCTATGACATGGTATGGTCTTGTGTGACTTGTTATTGAAAGATATGGCATGGTATGGTACGGAATTGGTTCTCATTTTATATCATGGCATAGTATTGTATAGTATGGTGTGGTGTAGTGTAGTGTAGTGTGGTGCGGTGTGGCGAAGCATTGTGTAGTATGATATAGTACGGTCTGTCACTGTATCTTATGGTATGGTGCGATATAGTAAGAGCTGCAATTGAATGATGGTACGGTATGGTATGATAGGGTTGGGTATGGCATGCTCTGTCATTGTATGGTATGCTTCTTCATGGCATGGCATGGCATGATATGATATGGTATGGTATTGTCTTGTATGGTATATAGTATAGAATGGAATGGAATGGTATGGTACATTATGGTACGGTGTGGCATGGTACGGTATGTATGGTGTGGCCCGTTATTGTATGATATGGTATGGTATGGTACGGTACAGTATGAAATGGTATTATTTGGTATTGGCTATCATTGTATAGTAAGGAATTGTATGGTGTGGTGTGGCCAAGCCTTTTATATTATATTATAGTATAGTATAACCTGTCACTGTATTTTATGCTATGGTGTGGTATGGTGGGGCATGGCATGGCATGGTACAGTCGGCACCTTATGGGATGGGATTGGATGGTGTGGCTTTTCAGTGTATAGTATGGTGTGCTATTGTATGGTGTGGTCTGTGGACGTTTGGTATTTATTGATTTTTTTAATGCAGTTTTATATAGTTCAAGCTTTACGCAAAGGTGTCAGAGCGCTTAACAAAAGAACCAGGTAAGTTACAAAAGGTACACAAGATAGACTAAACATGCTAACATGTACATATATACAGTTGTAGATACATAAGATAGGCAGAATACGCTAAAAAGTTGCATATCTACAGTTACAAAGCTAACAAGTTGTATATTTATACTGCAAAAAATATAAAAAGTGTCAGCATTCGGTTAGAACAGAAGTTAAATACATATTTACAAAGTTGACCTCAAATGAGTGGCAGGTAAATTACAAAAGGTACACAAGACAGATTAAACATGGTAACAAATTACATATATACAGTTACACAAGATAGGCTGATCACGCTAACAAGTTACATATATGTAGTTACAACAATAACAAGTTGCATATCATATTGTAGAAATATGAAACATGAAAGTGTTGGTTGAAACAGGAGTAAAATACATATTTGCACAGTTGTCCTCATGTAAGTGCTAGAGGGCCTTAGGGGTCAAGAAATAGATTGGGTTATTCCAGGAAGTGTCTTTGAGCTATTTTGAAGGTATGGAAAGAGGTGGTGGTTCGGAGGGATGGAGAAAGTGAATTCCAGTATCTGGTCGCATTACCAGAGAAGGATTGAGCCATAAATCTTTCCTTTTTGAAGGAAGGAGGTTTGAGCAGTAAGTTTTCCGCATTGCATGAAGGTCTAGAGCCTCCTGAGGTTATGAGTTTATTAGCCAGGTAACGTGGGGTGGAGGTGTGCAGGGATTGTGGGTGATACAAGCCATTTTGTAAATTGACCTTGCTTCGATAGGAGCCAGCAAAGAGACAGCATGGGTGAGATGTGATCATTTCTTTTAGCCCCATATACGAAGCAAGCTAATGAGTGGAGGATGGATTTTAGAGGGGAAAGGTGGGATTTGGGGAGTACAGCAAGGAGACAGTAGCAGTAGTTCAATCTGGAAAGAACCAATGACTGGCCCAAGGTTTTTAGGTCTTGTTCAGGAAAGAAGCGCCCAACCCCCCAGAGAAGGCGCAGTTGGTAACGGCATTCTTGGTGATGGAATTGATAATGGACTGTAAGTTGAGCCTTATATCTAGGATAAACGGGTAAAGGTGCCTACAAGGGGTTTGTTTACAGTACTTAGCTATATTATTTCACGTTATCATTCACTACAAGAGTTTTCAATCTGCTTGCTAATTAATACCTTTCTTATAAAAAATTTGTGTAGCATATAGCTCTATGATATTCCGTTCTATAGGCAATCAGAACCACAAGTAAATCGTAATGCATAAAACCAAAGGGTATACAGATGGGTGTACATAAAAAGGACTTTTATCTTTCAATAGTTAATAAAGGGTACTTCAGGTTCAAACACACAATGTAACAAGAGGATATCATAAACATTTGGATGGTCCTACAATGTCTCAGTTGTATACACTTTTCCTTTTAAGGATTATTTTCAGAAAAAAAGTGTAAAAAGTCGACGTTTCAGTCTCTCACACAATCGTCCGTGAGACCATCTTCAGGGATGTTTATGATATCCTCTTGTTACATTGTATGTTTGAACCTGAGGTACCCTTTATGAACTTTTGAAAGATAAAAGTCCTTTTTATATACACCTGTGTCTGTATATCCTTTGGTTATATGCATTACGATTTAGTCGTGGTTCTGATTGCCTATAGAACTGAATATCATAGAGCTATATGTTGCACAACATTTTTATAAGAAAGGAAATAATTAAAAAGCAGATTGAAAACTCTTGTGTTGAATGATAACGTGAAATAATATAACTAAGTACTGTAAACAAACCCCCTGGGGGCACCTTTACCCATTTACCTGACTGTACCCAAGCCCTCAAGGGTAGATTGGGTTTCCCATTACTCTCGATTTCATCTAGGATGAAGCCTAGTAATTTGGCACTGACAACATTGATAGGCTTGTTGTTGAGAATGTTCAGATTGTTCATCCAAGATTGTATATTATGGTATGGTATGGTGTGGTGTGGTGTGGTCTGGACTGCTATTGCATAGGATTGTTTAGAAATGGTATGGCTTGTCATGATATGGTATCGCCTGTCATTGTGTGATATGGTATGGCCTTTCATTCAATGGCTTTGCATGGTATGGCATGGCATTGTATTGTTTGGTATGGTATGTTGTGGCCTACATTGTTTTTAATGGCAAGGGTTGATGTGGTTAATACCATACCAACAGATAACCTAATATGGTATGGTATAGTATGTTATGATATGGTATGGTATTGTATGGTACGGTATGGTATGCCCTGTTATTTGATGGTATGATATAGTACGGTATGGTACACCATGATATGGATTGTTATGTTATGTTATAATATGGCATGGTACACTGTATTGTATGGTATGGTGTGGTATGGTATGGTATGGTATGGTATGGTATGGTATGGAATGGTATGGTATGACATGGTATGGTGTGGTATTGTATTGTATGGAAAGGTATGGTATGGTGTGGTGTTGTGTGTGTGGTGTGGCCAAGCATTGTATACTATTACCTGGCGCTGTATCCTATGGTATGGTGTGGTAAGGTATGGCCTGCCATTGTATGGTATGGAATAGCCTGCCATAGTATGGTAAGGTGTGGTGCAGTATGGTATGGTATGGTATGACATGGTATGGTATGGTATAGCATAGTATGGGATGGTTGGGTTCGGCATGTCATGGCAAGGTATGGTATGCTCTGGCATGGCATGGCATTGCATAGTATGGTATGTTCTGGTATGGTATGGTATTGTATTCTATGGTATGGAACGGTACAATATGGTATGGTTTAGCCCATTATTGTATGATACGGTGTGGCATGGTACGGCATGGTATTGTATTGGCTATCATTTTATAGTATGGTATGGTATGGTAGGGTACGGTACGGTGCAGTGTGGTGTGGCCAAACATTGCATAGTATGGTATAGCATGGCATGTCACTGTATCTTATGCTATGGTGTGGTATGGGATGTCCTGTCATTGTATGGTATGGTATGGTTTGGTATGGCATGGTCTTTAATTGCATAGCATAGTATGGAATAATATTGCTTAGTATTGTATGGTATGGTATGGTCAAGGTATGGAGTGGTGTGGCCATTCATTGCACACCATAGTGTGGACTAATATGGTTTAATATTGCATAGTATAATATGTCCTTTAATTGTATGGCTTGGTCTGGCATTTATGGTGTGGTGTTTCATTGTGTGGCTTGGTGTGCTTTGGTGTGGTGTAGTGTGGTGTGGTATGGAATTGAATGGTATGGTATGGAATGGTGTGGTATGGTATGGTATGGTATGATATGGTATGTTATGGAATAGTATAGTATAGTATAGTATAGTATAGTATAGTATAGTATACTATAGTATACTATAGTATAGTATAGTATAGTATGGTCTCTCATTTTATAGTTTTATATGGGATGTTGTGGTGTGGTATGTCCCATTATTTTATAGTATACTATAGTCTGTCATTGTATATGGAAGCATGTATATTATGGTATATATAATTTTGTTTTGTATGGTTTAATATATTATGGTTTGGCATAGTACAGAATACTATGGTATGATATGGTGTTGGGTAGTGTGATATGCTGTGTTGTGGTATGTTATGGTAAGGTCTGGTATGGTATGGTGTGATATGATATGGTCTGTCAATGTATAGTATTGTATGGTATTGTATAATATGTTATGGTATTGTATGGCATGGTGTGCCCTGTCATTTTGCAATATGGTATGGTACACATGGTATGGTACGGTATGGTATTGTATTATATAGCATGACATGGCAAGCTATGGTATGGTATGGCCTGTTATTTTATGGTATGTATGATATGGAATGTTATGGTATGGTATTGTATGGTATGGTATATGTTGGTTTGGTATGGTATGGTATGCCTGTCAATGAAATGGTATGGTATGGTGTGGGCTATCATTGTTTTGCCTCTCATTGTATGGTATGGTATGGTACAGTATGGTATGGTATGGTGTGGCTTTTCATGGCATAGTATGATATCGACTGTTATTGCATAATAATGTGATGCATAGTATGATCTATCATTATATGATATGGCTTATCATGGTATGGTATGGATTCTCATTGTGTGGTATGGTATGGTAAGAAATGCTATGCTATGGTATGGTATGCCATAGTATGATGTGGTGTTTTGTGATGTGGTGTGGCCAATCATTGTATACTATAGTAGAGTATGGCCTTTCACTGTATCTTATGGTTTGATGTGGTAGGGATGGCCTGCTATTGTATGGTATGGTATGGTATGGTCTGCCATTGAATGGCATGGCATTGTATGGTATGTTAATGTTATGATATGGAATAGCATAGTATGGAATGTATCGCATGGTGCAGTATGGTATGGCCTATCATTGCAAAGTATTCTATGGTATAGATAGTTACTGCATAGGTTTGTGTAGTAATGGTATGGACTTTCATGATATGGTATGGTCTGGCATTGTGTGGTGTTTCCTTTCATTTGAATGGCATGGCAAAGCATGACATGGCATGGTATGGTATGCTATGGTACGTATGGTATGTTAAGGTATGCCCTGTTATTGGATAGTATGATATAGTATGGTAAGGTATGGTACCGTATGGCATGGTATGCTATTTAGTATGGTATGGCATAGTATGATATTGTATGGTATAGTATAGTATGGCATGGTATGGCATGTTTGGGATGTTACAGTGTGGTATGTTATGGTGTGGCTTGTTACTGTATGATATGGTATGGTGTGATTTGGTATGGTATGGTATTCAATTTGCTATCATTGTATAGTATGGTATGGTGTGGTGTGGTGTGGTTCGTATAGTATGGCCTCTCACTGTATCTTTGGTATGGCCCATCACTATATAATAATGTGTAGTGTGTCACTGTACACCATGGTATGTATTTTATGGTGTGGTATCATTTTATTTGGTATGGTATACATTGAATTGGTATGGCATGGTATGATATGATGTGCTATGGTGTAGTTTGCTGTTCTGTGCTGTGGTGTGGTTTAGTCTGGTATGCTAGGGTATTTTATGATATGTTATTGTGTGGTGTGGAAAGGTCTATCATTGTGTTGTATGGTAGTGTATTGTACAGTATATTAGGGTATTATATGTAATGGTATGGCCTGTCATTGTACAATATGGAATGGTACGTACAGTATGGTATGGTATAGTATGGTATGGCATGATATGGCATGCTATGGTATGGTATGGTCTGTTATTGTATGGGATGTTTTGGTATGGTATGGTATGGAATGCTACGGAATGGTATGCTACGGTACAGCCTCTCATTGAAATGGTAGGTTATGGTGTGGGTTGTCATTTTTTTGCCTCTCATTGTATGGTACGGTATGGTACAGGATGGTATGGTATGGCCTTTCATTGCATAGAATGATATAGACTATTATTGCATAATATTGTATAGTATAGTATGGCCGATCATTGTATGGTATGGATTGTCATGGTATGAAATGGCATGTCATTGTGTGGTATGGTATGGCATGGTATTGTATGGGCTGTCATTGCATAGTATGGTATGATATGGTATGGTATGGTGTGGTGTGGTGTGGCCAATCATTGTATAGTATGGTATATTATGGCCTATAACTGTATCCTATGGTATGATGTGAATTGGAATGGCCTGCTATTGTATGGTATGGTATGGCCTGCCATTGTGTGGCATGGCAAAGTATGGTATGGCATGTTATGGTACGGTTGGAATAGCATGGAATGGAAAGTATCACATGGTGCATTATGTTATGGCCTGCCATTGCAAAGTATTCTACGGTATGGATAGTTACTGTATAGGATTATGTGGTATGGCATTCTATGATATAGAATGGTCTGTCGTTGTTGATAGGGCCTTTCATTCTATGGCATGGCATTGCATGCCATATGATATGCTATGGCATGGTATGATATGCTATGGTATGGTACTGTATGGTATGCCCATGGATGGTATGATATAGTAAGGTATGGTATGGTACGGTATGGAATGGTATGTTATTGTATGGTATGGTATGGTATATTGTATACTATGGTGTGGTATGGCATGGTATATTATGGTATGGTGTGGCCTCTTATTGTATGATATGGTATGGTATGATTTCGTGTAGTATGATAAGGTATTGTATTTGGTTTCATTGTATAATATGGTATAGTATGGTATGGTGTGGTGTCTTGTCATGTGGTGTGGTGTGGCCAAGCATTAAATAGCATGGTAGTGTATGATCTGTCACTGTATGTTTTGGTATAATGTTTTATGGTATGGCCTGCCATTTTATGGTATGGTATGGTGTAGCATGGTATGGTAATTTATGGTATTGTATGGTCTGGTATGGTATTCTATGGTATAGTATAATATGGTGCAGCCCGTTATTCATTGAAATGGTATGGTATAGTATGGAGTGGTATGGTATTGTGTTTGTTTTTGTTTTTTTTTTGGATAAATGTTATTGTCACAAACATAACAGAAAAAAACCAACCAAGTGAATATAGCACAAGTAAGAATGGAAATAACCAATACATCTCAAAATACTTAATCAAAAATATTCACATATCTCGAATATAGCATTTAAATAGATAATAGTCTGAATCATGGCCAGTTAGGATATTAAGGGAAGAAATCATACAAATTACTTAAAATAATGCATGAGACCATTCATAAATTAACACCCCCAAAGTCTAGGAAATATTACAAAAGATTTAGAGCGAGCAGCAACAGTTAATCCCATTGCAGACTAGACCACACCATGCCCAAATTTAACCCTTGAACGTAGGCCCCGTGCTTTTGTTAACGCCAGTTCCATTTCAAAAACTCCCCTAAGTAACGACCAGAAGTCACTGATTTGAGGACTAGCTGTCTCAATCCAGGCCCTGGCAATGCAGAGCCGAGCCGCAATAGTAATAATTGAAACCAACGTTTTAGATAACCTACCTGACTCGCTAACCAAGCCCAAAATTATTTCTCTTTCCGTTATATGAATTAGTGTACCTGATAACCTACTCAGCACCGAGTCAATCTCAAACCAGAATGTGTTTAGACATGGGCATAAAATAAACATATGTCTAAGATCAGCAGAGTACAACTTGCACTTCGGACAGAATGTTTTTGGAGAACCCTTGGAATTTGCCCATTTTGAAATTAACTGCGGAGTATATTACAGCATAAACATAATACGATGCTGATGAAGCTTCAGATTGATTGAAGAGACAACAGAATTGATTGTAGCCAGGGAGTCATGAAATTCTTCCATTTTAATTCCAGTTCCGAACATATGGTTAATCTTGGCTACCCTTATCAAGCCATCATCCAGTGTTTCTTGCATTAAACACTGATAGACTTTACGGATCTGACGCCGACCAGGGGTGAGAAAAATAGCCCGAAGTACGGCAGAGGAATGGGGAAGGACAAACAATCCCTTCCCTTGTAGGAAATAATTTCTGATTTGCAAATATTTAAAAAATGAATTCTGTGATATCCCAAACTCATTATTTAAAGAAGCAAATGACCTAAAACCCCCTTCATCGTAGATCTGCCCCAGTCGTATTATTCCAGCCTGTTGCCATTTTCTACAGACAGCATCTGAGAATATTCCCGGAAACCTCGGATCAGCCCATAAATAAGTATATTCATGTAGGTCAGGCAGGGAGTAAGTTTTACAAATATCTTGCCATATGTTATGAACATGCCTGACTACCTTGAAACGCACTCTCTTAAAGTAATGTGGGTCCGAGATGTAGTAAAGAAGGAACCCACTGTTAGGACCAAATGTAAGCTGATACGCTAGCCGAATTTTACCCACCGTAGGTCCAAAAAGTACACTCTGGGAGCGGTTGAGGAAGGCAGCCCAAAAATAAGTTTTAAAATCAGGGAGCTGAAAACCACCTTGCTCATAAGTCAACTTAATATATCTAAGTGCTCTCCTAGCTTTACGATAACCCCATATAAAATTACCAATCACAGAGTCAAGTCGCTTAAAAAAAGAACTTGGAACCCGGCAAGGAATAGAGCGAAACAAATAAAGAAATTTAGGCAAAACATTAATTTTTACTATATTGCATCTACCAATAATAGTCAAAGGCAACCTATGCCATCTACGCAAATCTATGGTAATTTGTTTTAGTAGACGTTTATAGTTCAATGACATATAATCATTTATACATCCACTAAGACAAATACCAAGGTAAGTGGCTGTAGTAGTAACACCAAGCTGTGATACAGGAGATGCAGGAACAGAGGTAAGAATAGTTTGTGTTTTGTCGAGATTGAGCTTATATCTAGAGAGGGAACCAAAAAATTGCACCTCTTGTGTAATTTTGATGATCGCAGCTTCAGATCCAGAGGTAAATACTGCAATATCGTCTGCATAAGCCGCAATTTTTAAAGTTATACCATTATAACAGACAGGAGAGATAGAGTCATTATAAAGGAGGTGCCTAATATAAGGCTCAAAATAAAGGGCAAATAATAATGGGGAGAGTGGGCAACCCTGACGGGTGCCCCGCTGAATGTTAACCACCCCAGATGTACATTCATTCAACTTTATAACTGCGTTAAAGTCGCTGGACTGCCGAGATAAACTTCCGACCAAGGCCTAGTGATTGCTACTCCATAAAAAACCCCAAGCGACTTGGTCGAAGGCCTTCTCGGCGTCCAGCATTACCATCCCAATCCACTCCCCTTGTTGACCTGCCACGTCAAAAGCAGCATTGACTGTATTTATATGCGCCACCATATCCCTGCCTGGGTCGAAGCCATGTTGCTCTTCTGAGACCAACAGGTACATACTTGGAGCTAGACGCGAAGCGAGCAGTTTCGAAAATATTTTTGCAGCAGCATTAATAAGTGAAATAGGTCTGTATGACCCTAACTCCCCCACCGGTTTACCCTTTTTGGGAAAAACCACAATGTTAGTTTTGCTCCAGGAGGGGCGAACATCTCCTCCCTCCAATATGACGTTAAACAGTACAAGGAGAATCGGTGACAACACTACCTTAAAGATTTTATAAAACTCTAGTGGTATGGTGTCCTCTCCAACCACCTTACCTCTAGGAAGAGCCCTTAAAGCCATATTCAGTTCTTCCAGTTCATCCGCGGTCTCTGCGATTGGGATATATCCAAAGTAGGAAGAGCACTGTCTTGTAAATATCGCCCTACAGCTTGTTGGTTATATAGTCTAGTTTCCTGGTATAAAGTACCATAGAATTTCCTAAATTCCTTGGCTATATCTTCTGATTTTGTGTAGATATTAGAATCCCCTCCCTTAATAGACTTAATAGACTTAATATGAGAATTTGCCCGCTGGTCTGCAAGTTGGTACGCCAATACTCATCCCACCCTCTCTCCATATTCGTATTGTTTTATTCTATATTTAAGGAAGTTATTAGCCACTTTATCTTTTAGTCTTCTCTGCAGTTTAGCTTTGATCTTAATGATCTGGGCATAAATCTCTTGTTCACCACTGTCTTTAGCTGATAATGCAGAGGCATGCTGTTGCTCTAGTTGGATATATTGCTTATGTTCATGAGCCAGTTGGGTATTTTTTGTCTATTCTGTTTTCCTATATATTGAAGAGTTGGCCCTTTAACACCAGATTTTAAACAGTCCCATACCATAGCCATAGATGAAGTATGTAAATTAATCAAAATGAATTCCTCTAAGACCTTATTCATATGGGCAACATAATCCGGGTTACTTAACAAATGTCTTGGAAATGAAAACTCCTTCGCTTGTTGTGATCTAGACCCTACAAGAGGTATATCAATCATAATAGGATTGTGGTCAGAGGTTATCTTTGGACAAACGATCATTTTTGTATCGACCAACAACCCATAACTCATGAAGATCATATCAATCCTGGAATATTGTTTATGGGGATGGGAATAGAATGTAAACCCCGGTATCAAAGGATATAATGTTCGCCAGGCATCGTCTAATTGATGAATATGCATTAAATCAAGTATACTGGCCTTTACATAGACCATTCTGGCCCCTGCGCGTGAATTAGTAGTGTCAATTTTTCTATCCGTAATAAAGTTAAAGTCGCCCATTACAACAAGGTCACCCTCCCAATCTAAAAGTTCGGAATTCAAATGAGCAATAACCTCAGAGCAATCGACATTAGGCCCATAAAGCATACAAACTGCAATCTTTTCCCCCCAGATCAAGAACTGCGCAATTGCCCATCTCCCCCAATTATCTGCAAGTGTTCTAAGTACAGACATTTTTGAATATTTACTCTTAAAAAGCTCAACACCCCTTAGAGATACTGTCTGTGAAGTACAAATTACCAAATCATAACCTAATTGTTTATATAACTTCCTATCCTTATATGCAAGGTGGGTTTCAGCCAATCCCATTATGTGCGGCTTAAATCCTTTAAGTTCTTCCGCCACCAATCGCCTTTTGCCGGGTGTATTAAGCCCACATGCATTCCAAATCATAATCTTGACCCTAGCCATTATAAAGAATCATTTTGACCATATAGTAATCTGATAAAACCCAATTATACATTTACCTGCATGACAAACATGTATTTTTATTTCCAAGTTTTACCTGTGGTATTTTATGCAAATTGTGTCTGTTTAACCCCCCTTGCACCCAACCCCTCCAAACCCACCCCACGACCCCCCACCCCGTTTCTTGGAAAAGAAATCACCCCCCTTCCTGCTGTCCTGGATGAAAGCAAATGAAAGACAGCACGACCACTCCTCCCCAAGAGCCCCTAGACATACCCACACATCATCCCCCCGTCCGCCACCCAGCAGCTAAGATACATTTATCATCTACCAGCTATAATTAAAAACTAGCAAGATAAACCTTTAACTGATTAGCAAATTATAGCCTTATACCAGTGCTTCCCAAACCAATGACTTCAGATCCCCCCAGGAAAAATAACCAAAAAGTTAGCCAGGACCTTAATTTACACCCTAGCCACGAGAGGTTTGCCAATTTGCCAAAGCCTTTTTTGCCTCTTGCTCATAAAAAAAAAATAGGAACGACCATCCTTAACAACTTTAAGCCGGGCAGGCTCCTGCAAAAAAACCTGAGAACAAACAGACTTAAATGAATCCATAAGTTGACGTAGTTGCCATCTCTTGTCCATTGAAGACTTACAAAGATCTTAGACCTGACCAAAATCGACATACATCTACTTTAACAGGAGCTGTTGGCCTAGCCTTAAAAAAAAAACCTGGCAGAGCAAAAAGTTACCAAAGAAAACCAAGATGGGACGTGAATAGTTTTTTTTAGCTTGCATATTAGGTGACAAGCAAAGTGGGAGCCGGTGTGCCCTTTGGACCTGCGTATCCATGTCCCAATCCTCCAAATCTGGGAAAGCCTTCTGTAAAAG
Organism: Lissotriton vulgaris; assembly: GCF_964263255.1. NCBI lineage: Eukaryota > Metazoa > Chordata > Amphibia > Caudata > Salamandridae > Lissotriton > Lissotriton vulgaris. The sequence continues at coordinate 823,941,684 of NC_141685.1, read as the reverse complement.
ATCCACAACATAGGCCCGAGCGTCGGCACCTTCCTTCCCCTCAGGAATCCCAAAAATCCTTAGATTGTGGCGCCGCTGGCGATTCTCCAGGTCAGCAATTTTAAGTTGCATTGAAGCAAGTTGTGACTCTTGTGCAGTGACCACCTTGACCGTGTGGGAGTTGATCTGCTCAGCACCTGCCACTCGCTCCTGCAGGTCAGAGACCTCCACCATCAAATGCTGGACCTTGCTAGTAACCTCAGACAGCACTCTTTTGATTTCACTAGAGTCCAGCGCTGCCTGCTGGTAATATGCTTGTGCTTCTGCTCTATGAGCAGCGAGAGCATGCATGATACTAGAGAGTGAGGCTTCACCCCCCCCCCTTCACCCCCTCTGCTCAAGTGGTTTGGTGTGTTATTAGATCTTATTTCCACTGTGTTAGAATCTGAGATGTAGGAGGGGAGGAAGAGGACCCAAACACTGTTGATGAGCTGTTATGTCCGAGACTTAGAACCTCCTTTGACTGAGAGAGCATCCCACCAACTTCTTTTTGGCCATGACAATACGTAGCATCTATTACTGAAGGCCATGGTAGTTCCGCATTTTTGGGGCTGATATCAATAGGAGACAGGTTACAAATATCTATCTGTGCAATAGCGCCTGCACTAACCGCACTAACATTTGAATCAACACCCCCCTTCGAGGGGGTAGGAGCAGCTCCATCCCCCTGAGAACCAGCGGACGAGAACCTAGAAATAATGGATCGCACTTCTCCCTTTGATGAGACCCATTTGCACAGAGTGCTGATTCCTGACATAGTTTTAGAAGTGCTAGCTGCAACTTTTAATCTACCAAGTGCTTTGTTGATCTGTGCAATATTACCAATCCCTCCACGCCCATCTTTCATAATCCGCATGATCTAGGGGCCCTTTTCTTTTCCTTTCAGAGTTTTTGGGTTTTTCTCCCCCTCAGGGACATTGTCTCCCCGACTACAAATGGAAGAACCCAGATTTCCAGATATGTGGGTTTTTGGGACATCCAAACTGATAGTGGTCTCTACCCCTGCCGAATCATTTGTCTGTTCCTCAATTTCTATACCTCCGTCTCCGAGGCACTGTGAAAGGCAAATGTCATTCTTACTTGGGCAGCTGCCCTGTGCTATTATGTTCAGCTGGAGCCGGGGGCTTTTGATATTTGAGCTTTTGGCTTGTTGACTTGCCTAATCAGAAGAAATATAAGTATGGTGCAGCCCGTTATTCATTGAAATGGAAAGCTATAGTATGGTGTGGTATGGTATTGTATTGGCTATCATTGTATAATATGATATGCTATGTCACTGTCTCTTATGCTATGGTGTTGTTATGGTATGACCTGCCATTTTATGGTATGGTCTGGTATTGTATGGTATGGGATGGAATGGTATGGCCTTTCATTGCATAACATAGTATAGACTAATATTGCATAGTATTATGTAGTATGGGATGGCCTTTCATTGTATGTTATGATCTGTCATCGCATGATGTGGCCTGTCATTTTGTGGTGTGGTGTAGTATGGTATGGTCTGTCATTTTATAATATATAATATGGTATGGTGTGTTGTTGGGTGGTATGGCCCATCATTATATAATATGTTATGGTGTGTCATTATATACCATGGTAATTATGTTATGGTTTGGTATAATTTAATTTGGTATGTTTTGGTATATTATGGTTTGGTATGGTATGACATTGTGTGGTGTAGTCTCCTGTGCTGTGGTGTGGTATAGTATGGTATGGTTTGATATGGAATTGTCTGGTATGGTATGCCATGGTATTTTATGGGATGGTGTGGTGTGTTGTGGAATGGGTCATTGTATAGTATGGTATTGTAAAGTATGTTAGGGTATTGTATGTCATGGTATGGCCTATCTTTGTGCAATATGGAATGGTACTTATGATACAGTATGGCATGATATAGCATGCTATGGTATGGTATAGCCTGTTATTGTATGGAATGTTATGGTATGGTGTGATATGGAGTGCTATGGAATGGTATGCTATGGTACAAACTCTCAATGAAATGGTATGGTATGGTGTGCGTTGTCATTGTTTGGCCTCTCATTGTATGGTATTCTATGGAAGGGTATGGTATGGTATGGTTTGGAATGGTATGTTATGGTATGGCCTTTTATTGCATAGTATGGTATGGACTGTTATTGCATAATATTGTATAGTAAAGTATGCCCTATCATTGTATGGTATGGCCTGTCATGGTATGTTATGGCCTGTCATTGTGTGGTATGCTATGGTATTGTATGGTATGGTATAGTCTGTCATTTTAAAGTATAGTATTGTAAGGAGTGCTGTGCTGTGGTGTTGGAGGGCCCATTATTGTATCGTATGGTATGGTCTGTCATTCTATAGCATGGTATGATATGGTATGACCTGCATGGTATCTATGGTATAGTATGTCACATTACATAATGCTACTGTACAGAAAAGTATGGTATGGTATGGTACGGGGCACATTATGGGATGGGTTGGAATTGGATGGGATATGATGGGGTATTATATGGTAGGTCCTTCCATTGCATAGCATATTATGGACTATGGTATTGTACGGCATGGTTTGGTATGGTATGATATGGTATGGTATGGTATGGCATTTTATAGCATAATATCATATGGTGTGGCCTGTATTGTATAGTATGTCATTGTACAGTAAAATATGATATGGAATATTGTGATATGGTGTAGTTTGGTCTGTTATGGACTGACATTGTATAGGATCATATGGTATAGCAGTGTATGATATTGTATGTATGGCCGCCATTGTATGGTGTGGTGCGGTATTTTATGGTAAGGTACAGTATGCTCTGGTGTGGCATTTTATGGTAAGGTACAGTATGCTATGCTGTGGTGTGGTAAGGTGTGGTATGGTATGGTATGCTATGATATGCTATGGTATGGTATGGTATGGTATAGTATGGAATGGTATAGTATGGTATGGTATTGAATCCTATGGTATGTTACATATGATATGGTATGGCATGCTATGATATGGTATGGCATGGTATGGTATGTATGGTATGGTATGGTATGGTATGGTATGGTATGGTATGGTACGGTATGCTATGGTATGATATGATATGGTGTTGCCTGTTATTGTATGATATGGTAAGGTATGGTATTGGCTATCATTGTATAGTGTGGCACAGTATGGTATGGTATGGTATGGTATGGTATGGTATGGTATGGTGTGGTCTGGTGTAGTGTGGTGTGGTGAGGCCAGGCATTGTATAGTATGGTATAGTATGGTTTGCCACTGTATCGTATATTATGGTGTGGAATGGAATGGTATGGTATGGTATGGTTTGAGCTGCAATTGTATGGTATGGTATGTTGTGGTATGGTATGGAATGGTATGGTATTCGGTAAGGTGCGGTGCAGTACGGTATGGTACAGTACTGTATGATATAGTATGGCATGCTCTGTCATTGTATGGTATGCTCTGTCATGGCATGGCCTGGAATGGGAAGCAATCTCATGGCATGGGACAGTATGGTATGTAATGGTCTGGTATGGTGTGGTCTGTCATTACATAGTATGATATGGTACTGTATAGTATGTTATGGTAATGTATAGAATGATATGTTCTGTCATTGTACAATATGGTATGGTACGTATGGTACAGTACGATACAATCCGGTATTTTATGGGATCTTATGGTATGGTATTATATGACATGATATGCATGCTATGGTATGTTAAGGCATGCAATTGTATGGTATGGAATGTTATGGTATGGTATTGTATTGTACGGCATGGTATGGTATGATGTGTTATGGTATGGTATGGCATGCTATGGAATGGCATCTTATGGTATGGCATGGCCTTTCATTGCATAATATTCTTTAGTGTGGTATGGCCTTTCGGGTATGGTATGGCCTGTCATGGTGTGGTGTGGCTGTGTATTTGTGGTGTAGTGTGGTAAGGTCTCATCATTTTATATTGTAATATCGTATGGTGTAACCAGCATTGTATGGTATGCCATTGTTCAGTAAATAATGATATGAATGTTCTGGTGTGGTGTAGTTTGGTATGTTATGGCTAGACATTTTACAGAATCATATGGTATGGCCTGTTTGTGTAAAGCAATGTATGATATGGTTTGGAATGGCCCGCCATTGTGTGCATGGTATGTTGTGGTGTGGTATGGTACGGTATGGTATGGTATGGTATGGCATGGTTGCGTATGGTATGGCATGCTCTGTCATTGTATGGACTGCTCTGCCGTGGCATTTCATGGCATGGCATTGTCTGGAATAGTATGGTATGGTATGGCATGGTGTGGTATGGTATGATATGGTACTGTATGCTATGGTACAGCATGGTCTTGTGTGACCCATTAGTGTATGATATGGTACTGATTATCATTTTATAGTATGGTATAGTATGTTATGGTATGTTATGGTATGGTGTTGTGCAGTGTAGTGTAGTGTGGTGTGGTGTGGCCAAGCATTGTATAGTATGGTATATTATGGCTTGTCACTGAATCTTATGGTATGGTGTGGTATAGTAAATGCTGCAATTATATGATAGGGTATGATATGGTATTTACGGTAAATTGGGTATGGTATGGTAGGGTGCGCTACAATGCGGTGCTGTATGGTACAGTATGTTATGGTAAGTTATTGTTGGGTATGATATGGCTCTGTCATGGTTTGCAAGCGCATGGCATGGCATGATATGATATGGTATGGTATGGTACGGTACATTACAGTATGGTCTGGTATGGTCAGTGTGGTCTGGTAATAATGGTCTGGTCTGGTAATAATGCTTTTCTCACACAAGATTGCATGGATGAGGATGAAAATTGCGACTGGACCCAATAGGGAGGCCCAAAAGAGAGACAGGAGCGCGTGCCACTACCTGTAGACCAGTCTGGTCCATATGCCAAAAAGACAGTTGATGGTGAAGAGCATACGTTTCTAATAGATGCAGGTGCTACTAATACCCCGATTTCCCACCGCTTGCTTCCTCACGCAACCCTCTCTGGAAAAATAGATAAGTCAGTGGGATTCTTGTTAGACTTGGCTTTTTCAGCCTGGTTTACCCCCAGACTTTTTTCCTTTCTTAACCTTCTGTTTTCTACTTATTTTTCATTGGTTTTAGGACTCTGGGCACTTTGCCACTGCTATTCAGTGTTAAAATGCATATGATCTCCATATAAATTGTGTTATGATTGACTTTCCATGACAGGGTTATTTGATTGACTAGTAAGTCCTGAGTCCAGTGCACTGTGTATGCCCAGAGCCAGTAAATCAAATGCTACTAGTGGGCTTGGAGCACTGGTTGTGCCACCCACACAAGCAGCCTTTCAAAGGTGTCTCAGACCTGCCACTGCAGTATCTGCACTCAATTGTTTCTTCCATGTAGACCTGGCAAGTGCACCCACTTGCCAGGCCCAAACCTACTTTTTTCTTACATGTAAGGCACCCCTCAGTTAGGCCCAAGGAACGCCCATGGGCAGGGTGCAGTGCATGTGAAAGGTAGGGCATGTACTGATGTGTTTACATGTCTTAATAGTGAAAGACTGTGTATTTTGTTTTTCACTATTGAAAGGCTATGTGCCCAATAGGTTAACATAGGAGCTGCCTTGTAACATCTTAAAAGCGTAACTTTCCATTGGGACAAGATGGAGGAATTGAGTTTAGGCTTCCTGAACTCAGAATTTAAAAATACATCTTTTAGTGAAGATGATTTTTATATTGTGTGTTTGAAAATGCCACTTTTAGAAAGCTATTCAGAAAAGGGGGGTGGTGATGGACAGAGTATCTGAATGAAACAGAACACTCCTACCCAGTCAACAGATCAGGGCTTGATCCATCACCGTTTTTTAGCTCACTGCACCATCCCAGCTCAGAACCTGGCTACATGCAAATTAGTCTGTCCCTGGCCCAGTGCATCATGGGAACAGGGCAGACCAAACTACCAAGCTAATTCTTTAACTGGAAAGGAAGCACGCTTCCGGGGACCGGTTTCTGGCATTACAGCCGTCTTCGGCCCGGCTTGTTAAAGAAATTTAAAAAAATGTACAAACAGTATTTGATAAATTAAAAAAAATATATATATAAAAATATTTAAACAAATTGAAAAAATTAACGCATGAAAATTGAAAAAGAAAAAAAAAGAAATAATTATAAATAAGTAAAAAATACAAATTACCCTCAAGCGTCTAATTATTAATTTACTAAGCTGCTTATCTCATTTATCAATCATCCATGCAAGCATATGGCAAAGAGGCCCACTGGCTGAATGCACAAAATGGCTGCCAGCCACATGGCCAGGCCACAACGAGAAGCAATGATAATAAGCCAAGGGGATCAAAGGGAAGACATGCAGGCCTATGGCTAAAGCACACTGACTGCCTTCACAAAATGGCCGCCAGTCACATGGCCAGTCCACCACAACAAGAAGCAATAATCCAAGAGGAAGAAAGGGAAGACATGCAGGCCTATGGCAAAAGCACACTGACTGCCTTCACAAAATGGCAGCCAGACACATGGTCACATCACAACAACAACATGCAGGAGTACTGGAAAACAATGAACACAAGCATGCCTAAAGAGAACACAGATTTTACCAAATGGTCACATCACAACAACAACAAGCAGGAGGACTGGAAAACAATGAATACAAGCATGCCTAAAGAGGACACAGACTTTACCAAATGGCCCCAGCCACATGGCCCTGAGGAACCAAGGCAATTGCATTGCTTGTCTACTTGCAAACACACTCGACAAAGGAGGCATGCTTGCTAAACAACACATCTTTAATGCAAAAATGTCAAAAACAAAAATCCACAGGGCTAAAAAGGTTTGCAAGTTACAACCACACACATCCAACAAAGGCATTTCATTAATTTAACACATGAAAAAAATTGAAATACCACCAAAAACATATTTTGTATTTGAATCCAATGCCATCTATGGCCAAAATGATGTTCAAATTAAATAGACACAACAGAAGCAGTTGTTTCATGCACCCATGAGTAGCTCTGCGTCTATTGGCTTGAAACTCCATTGGCAGACTGGGCCAAATAGTGAATCAATTCAAATCAATATTGCAAATTTATTAAAAACATGGAGAAAATGTAGTGAAATGTGCTACATTTTTTTCTGAAGAAAAGAAGAAAAAATTGCATGCAAAACAACAACCAGCAAGAAACCATATCCACCACCACCACCACAAAGAAGGCATGCAGGCCTATGACAGAAGCACACTGGCTGCCTTCACAAAATGGCCACCAACCACATGGCCAGGCTACAACAAGAAGCAATAATAAGCCTACAAAGGGAAGACAATGAAGGCCTATGGCAAAAGCATACTGGGTGCCTTCACAAAATGGCCACCAGCCACATGGCCAGGCCTTCACAACAAGAAGCAATAAGCCAAGAGGAACAAAAGTAAGAAATGCAGGCCTATGGCAAAAAAGCACACTGACTGTCTCCACAAAATGGCCACCAGCCACATGGTCACATCAACAAGAAGGAGGCTGGAAAACAATGAACACAAGCAGGCCTATGGACATGGACTTTCATCATCATCATCATCATCATCAAAAACTTTATTTCGGCTTTTACAGCCATAAAAGCACATTTAAATGTACAGCACAATAAAATATAATCCATGATAGAAGGAGAAAGTGCAATGTTGTTGGGAACACTAGTATATACATGTGTAGGGATGCGCAAGCCACAATAATTTTGGAGGTGCAAAATCATCATTGGTGGAAAAATCATGAGATTAAAACTTACATTAAAAATATAAATTACGGGGAGGAGCTTCGCGGGCAACCAAGATGGCCGCGTAAGCTCGGAGCTCCGCGGACCTTCCGATCCTCCGCAACTATCCTGCCTGAAATCCTGATCCACGAGGGTGGATTTTTGTTGCTGATGGTCCACTGAGGCGAGAACCGTTTTCAGATCACGAATCGGTGTTCCCTACGCTGAGCTACGTCGAGTGGGACTCCGTGCCAGCGCAGTGCCATTGTCTCTCCGGACTCCGTCACTACGCACGACCGACCTGCGGAATGCCTGCCTGTCGTCTTCACCGGTGGGGTGTTATTTCTCGCAGTGCGTTCCTGCGACGGCCTCCTACTGTCCGGCCCGGACAAGATCTCCGGCTCACTGGGCTCGGGCTTGCCTGGCATAACCCTTTGTCCCCATCGGACCTAAAATGGCGGGCAGAGGGGACCCCGACAAGACATCGGGCAAAGGCGTCCGCGGCAAAACGCAGCAGCAGCAGAACAGGATTGAGCGCTATACCCAGCCAAAGACGCCACCTGTTACCGGACCCTCTGCCAAGAACCTCCCGCCCTCGGGCTCGCCGGACGGCTCGGAGCCTACCCTGAGCGACATCATGGGGGCCATCACTAGTTTCCGGGCGGACATGCAGCAACAGCATGAAGTCCTTACACATAAAGTGGACACTATGGCCGTCGACCTGACTCTCATTAGAGCCGATTTGGGTAAAACTAACGATCGGGTCAAGAATCTGGACATTAAGACATCCAGCCTGACGACCGACGTCTCAGACCTGCAAACTGAGGTCCGGAACCTGCAGAGGACCGCGGAACAATTCTCAAGGCGGCTGGAGGACTTTGAGAGCCGTGCCAGGCGGCAGAACGTCCGCATTGTCGGGGTACCGGAGGGTTCAGAAGAGGCGGCGACGGACCTCCTCGTAGAAGACCTGATCAAGACCCATCTGGCACCGCCTGGCCTTAGCAACTTTTTCTCGGTGGAGCGAGCTCACCGAGTGCCGGGTGGCCCGCCGAGGTCGGGCGTGGCGCCCAGACCCATCGTGGCCCGGTTGCTCAATTTCCGAGACAGAGACGCGGTCCTGCAGGCTTCCAGACGGCATGGACCGCTTAAATTTCAGAACGCCGACGTCCATTTCTATCCGGACTTTACCAGGACGGTACAGCGGCAGCGCCAGAGCTACGCCGGGGTGAAGCGACGACTACGGGACTTGGGGTTCAAATATTCCATGATGTTCCCTGCCAAGCTCCGGATCGAACATGAGGGCCGTGCCCTCTTCTTTGACTTTGCTGAAAATGTAAGTGACTGGCTGGACACTTTATCGCCGCGACGAGACGCTCAGGATGAACATGAAGGTGGTGCTGCTGGTGGCCCGGACCTATGAGACTTGGCTCTATAGTGGGTGATTCATCGTTTGTTAGTTCTGCCTCATATGACTATCGGATATTGCCTTATTTTACCCTGTTGACTTTCCTGTCTGTACATGGAGGGTGGCGGGGGGTGTTCGCGGAGATTCCTTACTCCTCTGGGTCTCTTCTTGTAGAGTAGTTATGGGGCGACAGGCACACTGCTGGTTGGGGGGGCTTTTCAGTCATATGCAGGGGTGCAGGGTGGGGGGTGCAACTATGCAAGTTTATTTGTTCGTTTGTTCTTTCTCTTTCCCTTTCTTGAGGCAATGAATTATGTTTTTTATTGTTTACTTGAGGATGGAGTTGGTTGGGGTCGGATGGGGCGGGCTGTTGGACGATGGGGGGTAGGAATTTAAAAGTGCTTAGCTGGAATGTTAATGGGTTGGGTGACCGAGTTAAGAGAGGGGTGGTAATCCAATTAATAAAGAGACACATGCCCGATGTTGTGCTTCTGCAAGAGACGCATTTGGTAGGAAACTCTTGCAAGGCCCTAAACCGTAAAGGCTACAAAATGGTTGCCCACTCTGGGTTCTCCTCAGGTTCCCGGGGGGCGGGCATCCTTGTGCGTGCGTCCCTTCCCCTTGAAATAGACGTCACTGTGCTTGATGATAGGGGACGCTACGCCGCTGTGGCGGGAAGATGGGAGGGGCGTTCCTTGGCGCTGCTCTCGGTTTATGTTCCCCCAGGCCTCCAATCCAGCACCTTTCAAGACCTTGGTGGCGCCATCTTGTCCCTGCCTGCGGGCTTATTGATCCTGGGGGGTGATCTCAACTCAGTCTGCTCTGGCACCCTTGATCGCCAACCGCCGAGGGACCTCCGGAGTTCCCAAATGTGGCTGCCGGCCTTCCTCGACTCCATGGGTTTGGTGGATAGCTGGCGACTGCTGCATCCCGCGCTCCGCCACTTTTCCTTCCTCTCCAGCGCCCACGGGAGTCTGTCCCGTATAGATTATGTCCTTACCCTGGCGGCACATTCGCCTGCCGTGTCTGAGGCCTGTTTTCTGGCACGGGGCGTTTCTGATCACTCTCCGTTGTGGGTCTCGTTCGACTTTGGCATCGTCCTGTCCAGCCGTCCGGTGGCGGTGAACCCTTGGTATTTCCGCAACCACAAGATGCGCGCACTCCTAGCCAAGGCCATCGACTTGTATTTCTCCGAAAATGCTGGCTCGGTTGGTTCGGCGGTCACCCTGTGGGAGGCATTCAAGACTGTCTTGCGGGGTGAGGCCCTAGCTCTCATCGCGGAGGCTAAGCGAGCTCGTGATGCCGACCTTGTGCATATTGAAGAAGAAGTCCTGGATCTCGAGTCCCGTTTGGGGCCTGAGCCAGACCCTTCTCTTTTGCACGACCTCTCCCTGAAACAGTCGGAGTACCATGACCTCGCTACGAATGCCGCCCTAGTTTTGGCCAAGGAACAGCAGGGCCGCATTTATGACGTTGGGGATAAGGCCGGTAAGTTGCTGGCCTGGTTGGACAGGCGCGAGATGGCAAGCCGGGTGGTTCCGGAGATCCTGGGCGAGGACGGATTGGTGGTCACGGACCCGAGCGCTATCGCCGAGTCTTTTGCAGACTACTTCCGGGGTGTCTATACTTCTGGTTCAGACCGCTCCGAGGCTGATTCAGCCGAGTTTCTCTCGACGATTGACCTCCCCTGTCTTTCCGACGAGGAACGTGCTGATATGGATCGAGATATAACCGCGGACGAGATTGCCTTGGCGATCCGCGCCCTGCGGTCGGGTAAAGCTACCGGCCCCAATGGCATACCGGCCGAGTTATATAAGATTAGGCCGGACGTGGTCTCTCCTCATCTGAGAGCTATGTTCCTGCGGGCCCGGGAGGAGGGTGTCCTCCCCTTGGATCAACGACTGGCCACCATAGTGGTCATTCACAAGAAAGGCAAGCCGAGGGACGTCTGTAGATCCTACCGTCCTATTTCTCTCCTCAACGCGGAACCCAAGATCCTAGCTAAACTGCTTGCAAATCGGCTGGTTGGAGTCATCAGCGACTTGGTACACCCGGACCAATCAGGTTTTATTCCCCACCGCAACACTGCCCTCAACTTGCGACGGCTGCATGGTGTCATGGCCAGGGCTCACGGCCTGGAGGAACCGGCGGTACTTGCTTCCCTTGATGCCACAATGGCCTTTGACTCCCTGGAGTGGAGCTACCTTTGGGCGGTGTTAGCAAAGCTTGGGTTTGGACCGGGCTTCCTGGGCTGGGTGCAACTTCTTTATGCGTGCCCACTGGCTGCTGTCACAGTTAACGGTCGCATGTCGGCTTCCTTTGCGCTTCATCGTGGCACTAGACAGGGCTGCCCCCTGTCACCACTCCTGTTTGCGCTGGCACTGGAACCACTTGCGGCCATGTTGCGCTCGCACCCTGACCTGCATGGAATCACCTGGGCCCCGGGTTTTGAGGACAGGGTCTCCCTATATGCGGACGACATCCTGCTTTACCTTACTTCTCCCTGTAAGTCGCTTATTGTGGCGTGCGACGTACTCCGGCTGTTTGGGCGCTATTCGGGCCTGATCATCAACTGGGCCAAGTCCTCCCTTTACATTCTCAAAGGAGACACGCCGCGCCTCCCTAGGGGCAGCAATATACAACTGGCCGGGCAAGGTTTTAAGTACCTGGGAATCTACATATCGGGTAGTCCTAAGGCGCGTTATGACTACAACCTACTCCCTCCTCTTCAACGACTGCGGAGGGATGTTGATAGTTGGCGCAAGCTTCCGCTTTCTCTCCTGGGCCGGGCGGCATTGTTCAAAATGATGTCCCTGCCCAGGTTTCTGTATGCCTTGCAAAATACCCAGGACCTTGTTCCGGCTCGCTACTTTAGAGAGGTTGAGAGCCTGCAACGTGCCCTGCTCTGGGGGGGTCAGCCTCGCGTCGCCATCCAGAAGCTTACATTGCCGTGGTACGACGGGGGCATCGCTCTACCAGACGTGCGGCGGTACTACTGGTCCTCTCAGCTCACTGCCATCAACCATGGCCTTTATGGCCCCGCGGACAGTCCGGGTTACGCTATGGACAGGTGGCTTTTGCGTGGAGGCAACTACTACCGCACCCTGTATTCCAGGTCCTTTGATCGGCGCCTTACGGGCCCGACCAAGGCAGCGGTTCACACGTGGCGGACGATTACCAAGATACAGGGCTGGCAGGGCGGACTGACGAGATTCACCCCCCTGTATGATTCCGATATCCTAGGCAAGCTCTGGCACACCAAGGGTTTTGATAAGTGGGACCTTATAGGTATATCAAGGGTGGAAGACATGGTAGCTAAAGGAGAGGTTAAGACTTTTCCCCAACTACAGGCTGAATACCACTTGGGTGGGTCGGAGTTTTTCCGTTACGCCCAACTGAAGCACGCGCTAAATGCTGCTAGGCCAGAGGAGGGCGAAATCCCTGAAAGCTCCCCCTTGGAGGACAGAATTCTGGACGGCCATATGCCTGATGGTGCCATTTCTTTGTCCTACAAGAAGCTGATCAATGTTAGATTTGACCTCCTCCAGCGCCTGCGAGAACAGTGGGTAGCCGACGGCCTGGAACTGGACGACGAGGACTGGCAGAGTGCTGTGTCTTCCCCTAAGGAGGTCGCCATTTCCTCGCGTCTGCGACTAGTGCAGTTCAAGATCCTTCACCGGGTGTATGTTACCGGCCCCCGGCTTGTGCATATGGGCTTCTCGCCTGATGGCTTTTGTCGTCGTGGCTGTGGCGCCCTTGCTACCTTCATCCATATTTTGTGGGAATGCCCTGTCATTGCCCCCTACTGGGAGAGAGTACACCGAGTAATGAGGGAAGTGACTGGAGTTGAGTTGGCAGCAGAGGCGCGGAGGTGCCTCCTCAACATTTGGAAGCCGAATGACTACAACACGGCGCAGACTCGTTGGGCTACCCTGGGCAACATGATTGCTAAGCGAGATATAGCGCAGAAATGGGGTTCTAACACGGCCCCCCTGGTGGTGCAATGGAAGGCCAATATGGATTGGTGTATGCTACGAGAGAAGACAGTGTACGCTGCCAGGGGGAGGCCTCAGACATGGAACAAGGTGTGGGGGGCGTGGAATGCTTACAGGGGTGACCTGTGCTTACCACCGGAGCCTATTCCTCGCGAAGAACACCTGTCACCGTAACCGATGACACCAGCTATTTTACACTTACTGTAATTCTCCTGCTTTCCTTCCCCCCCCCCTTTCTACATCCTACTTTCCGTTCTTTTCTAGATTCTTACCTGACCTCAGATGCCTCCAACTGACTCATACGCATTTCCTTTTCCTCCATTGCCTTTTTCAGGCGCCCTTTGGCGCTTCTCTCTTGGTTTCTGTTATTATATAAAATAAAAAACAACCTGCAATGTCCTGATGTGATTCGTTTTGCACTTTACCCCTCCTGATTCCATGCTGCCTTGCCTCCGGGATGTTAGGCTGAATAGCTGTGTGCTTTGATACAATAAAGGTTTTAAAAATTAAAAAAATATATATATATATATATAAATTACAATAAAAGCATATAAGAAAAGTATTAAACACGTCCAATATCTTTTAAAACGTCCATTGTCAGTGGACCAGCCTGCAGGAGGGAACTCTATCTCTCATTTAGAGTTAACTCCTGATGCCTTCCTGCAGGGTTAATTATAACAGAGTGGAAAATCACAGTTAATAAAAAAGCAAAACTAAGTGCCAGTCTTTAACAAATACCTTTGTTTAGACCACGTAGCAAGGAGGAATTTCAAAATTACAGCAACAAAAAATTGGGTCAATGTCAGATTTTAGGATCCTAAAGAATTCACTGTGGTTCCTAATGCCTAGGTTTCTGCACAATTGTATAACCCATTTAGACCTGGCCTATTTGTATACCGAGCAGAATAACAATACATGAATCACTGTTTCCTCCTCCACTAGGCATCCAGGACAGAGGCAATGGGTTGCGCCCGCCCACTTATTAGTTATTGCATAGAGGGGGAGCGTCTCATATCTCAATTGCTTAAACAACTTCCTTGCTAATGGGGGCTGTTTTGAATCTACCACCTGCTCAAGTTGATAGTGTGACTTAAAATCCAAGAACCCATGCGTTAAACTCATAGATTTGACTGCCCGTATTAGGCTAGTCAATTTAAAGTATTTCACTGCTTTAGCTAAAGTTTTTTTAGGGATAGCTAGACAAGATTCTTCGGGAGTGATCCATGAATCCTCCCTACCCATAGCATGAAAAGAATCCCTAACAAAGGACAACCAGGGTATACTACCCACAGCCCCTAGTGATGACATTACCGCTTTTAGTTCCTCATTATAGTCTCTCAACTCTGGTGTACTCCACAGCCGTCACCAATAAAGCAACAGTCAGGACGAGATTAAATCCGCCATTGGGAAGATACCCAAATCCATCCTTAGTGGTACTATGGGTGTGTTTGTTGGCAGAGCCAGGATTTGTCTAATGAACTTATTTTCAGTGAGGGTCAGGGCATTAGAGGAACTGTGCTCCCACAATTCTGCCCCATATAGAGAAGCCGATCGGGCTTCTACTCTGTATATTTCTAGCGGTGGGCTTATGACCTTTAAGGCACAACTCTTCTGGACTTTTAGGATACCCCCATTTGCCTGGGTTAGCTTCAGATTAGCCTTGTTGATTTGGGGACCCCATACAATTTTATCATTTAGGGAAAGGCCTAAATAATCAAAGATATGGACCCGCTTGAGAGGCCTGTCATCCATCATTGGGTGTGGGCAGTTAGTGGAATTGACATTGAAGACCATATATTTTGTTTTATTGATATTTACTACAAGGTTCCTCTTTTAGCAAAACTGGCTAAATTCCTTTTAACACTCGCTGCATCCCCATCGGTGATTTTGAGGGGAGCAGGGTGTCATCCGCAAACATTACTGCAGCAAATTTGCGGAATGATATTTTAGGGGAGTCCAAATCCTTGGCGGCAAGTAGATCTTCAATTAGACCGTTTAGGATGAGGGAAAAGAGGGTCGGCGCAAGCACGCATCCATGCCTCACCCACTTACTGACAGGGAAAGGGGCTGTTAGTTGCCCATTCTTGCAGTATCTTACTCTAGCGTATGTGCCCTCATGGAGGCGTTTAAGTTGGAAACAAAGATATGGTGGAACTCCCATGTCCAGGAGGATGCTCCACAGATGGTCACGGTCCACCATATCAAACGCTGATTTCAAATCCACGAAGGTAAGATACAGGCTCCCACCTTCCAGAACCACATGCTTCCAATAGATCAACTGAAGCCTAAACAGCTGATCTACAGTTGAAGTTTTAGCTCTAAAGCCTGCTTGCAACGGAGTTAGAACATCACAGTCTTCCATCCAATCCTGTAATCTTCCTAAGAACACCCTTGCAAAAATGTTTTGGGTAACATCAATGAGGCTAATTGGCCTATAATTTGCAGGTTCAATGGGGGACCCTTTTTTATAGATCAGAATTATCTCAGCACCAGCCCACGTGGACGGTGCTGGGAGGCCATGACGAATTGCATTAAAAAGTAATAATAGATATGGAGCCCACACTGCCTGTTTATTTTTGTACAAGTCCCCAGGGATTCTATCCAATCCTGGTGCTTTATTGGGTTGTAACTTTGCTAGAGCAGACAATACCTCAGTCATAGTACATGGGGGTATATCCCATGAGGGTTCAGGATTAAAGTAACACACCAAAGTCTCACTAGCACTTGATTCAATAGACAGGCTTGAATATAGTTCCTTAAAATATAGAAGCCAGGTTTCCTCATCAATATTTGGATCGATAGTGGTCCTACCCTCAATTTTTCCTGAGTGGGCCAGGTTCCAAAAACCTCTACTATCTTTTGAATCCAAAGCCTTCTTAATGGCCTGCCATCTATCAGCATCCCAATCAGATTTTGCTTTTGCAATTATTTTCTGAAAAACAGCCCTAGCTTCCCGAATACGGACATTGTCACCCCCTTGAGCGATAACAGCAGGGCTCCCTTTGCTTCCCTACAATTCCTGCTATACCAGTTTTTTTTATCACTGCCAGATTTATTATTAACAGGCCCACAATTAAAAAATTCCGCCAGAATCTGACCCATTTCTTGATGAATTTACCTTAGGTCACTATCGGGTCCTAAATTCATTGAATTGTCTGATAAAAGGCTTGCTTTCTCTAATAAGGGTATAATACTCATATACATTTTTGACATAATTTCCGGCGATTGATTTATTGTGGCCCATCGAATTCGTCTCCCTCCTTCAACAACAACCAGGTTGTTTTGATGTGGGTTGTCGGGACCTCGACCTATTCCCCCCATCTGGAAATCTAGCAGTGCGACCAGAGGATTGTGATCACTTTCAATGCGCGCTTCGACTCTAAAATCCACCACATTATGCCAGATCTCTACACTGAGCAGAAAGTAGTCAATTACTGAAGCCTGGCCGAGTCTCTCAAAGGTAGGACGCCCCAGGTTATCACCCGGAAACCATCCATTGCAGGCCCTTAGGGAGAAGGTCAGGGTTAAAGAGGTTAACTGAAGGACTAAAGGTGTCTACCCCCTGATCGGATAGATGTTGGGCGCCGGAATTGACCAGATGGCGTCCTCATCGCTAGTGATAGGTTTCGTGAGACCATTAAGGGGTTCAAAGTGGCAATTAAAGTCCCCACCGATTAGAAAATACATGTTCCCCCAAGTGAATTGAGGAGATTTACCAGAAAATCTAGCGTCGGAGAGATCCCACCACGTTGGAATGGCCGGTAATAAACATTAATAATAGCTAGTTTCAGTAGATTGTTATGTGACAGTAGGATACATGTAATATCTGGGGAGTGTGTTTCTACTCGCTTTACTTTGCATCCTAGGTGGGATCCCACTCATATACATAAACCCCCCGATGGTAAAACCCTAGGTGACTTGACTGCCGGCTCACAGTATGCCACAAACCCTACTCTATAATGAGGTTCTAAGGCCCAAGTTTCCTAGAATAAGCAGATCTCGTGGGAGTCAATATAATCCCCCCAATCAGGCAGATGTAGTTTAGCCGCGAGGCCTGCCATATTCCAAGACATAGTTGTTGGGCCACCGACAGGCAGTTTCTTGCCACTCCTAGCATTTACCTCCAGTTCAAATCTATCTGACATTTTATGAGTATTGGTGCCAATGGTGGATGGAACTGGTTCTTTGGAGTGGTGTTCAGCATCGCAAGTACCATGATTTGTTGTATTTGGAACAATAGTGTTCCCCACCTCCTCCAGTGCGTTAACTATACATGATTTACCACCATTGATATCCCCCATTTCATTATTGGTCCATAGATGTTGATTTATAACCCCACCCCCGACTCCATTGTATTGACACTCAATTGTTTGGGCACTATGGAAAATCAGGTAGCAGTAGGTGTCAGTCAATCCACCAGATCCAGTACCCTGAATCTGTTACTAAGTTGTAAGGCTGATAATGGCTCACTACTCTCCCAGCCTGCTCTATAAGTCTGCATAGCAAACTGGCTATTCCTACCCCTGACCAATCCATAGTGGCCAGAGTTAAACATATGATCTGGGGGAGTGTAGAAATAACTTAGATCCTGGATCTGGATAATAGATCCCACATTTTTGGGAGACCCACACAAACATATTCCACCACCCTACAACCATTAAAATTAATCACAATACAGTCCCCTACAGTATTTTTGGGTCTGCATCCTACCCACCTCAATCTTCGCACAAATAAAATCTGACATTGTACATCTCGCGGAAGAGGTCTGTTATTGTTCAGCCAATGGATCGTTTTGTTTTTTAGTTTGGCACAGGATTCAGCTTTACCATTTTCCAAATCTGGGACGCCAGTCAAGACAGCAACATAGGGTGAAAAATCAGGGGGTAGATCTAAGTAGGAAAGTGAGTTCTTTACATCTTTACCAGTATGGTTCCCCTTGGAGGCTAAATTGGCTTTTTGAGGCTGTCCCTCTCCCAACAATTGTTGATCTTCTCTTTCCCCATAGTTGCAGATCCTATAACGCCGTACCTCCGGACCGACTATTTTACTCATACTCATTGCTTCACCCCTTAACATTGTGAGGTCCATTGGTTGCACAACTGAGCCTAGGGTCGATAGAATGTTAGAAATAGCGGAAGCCACAGAACCCCTTAATCCATCCCTCGCAGATTTGTGGGTTTGGCAACAGTTCACCATTTTATTTTTGATACCTCCCAAGGTGGTCACTGTCAGCTCTTAAATGTTTTCAAGCCTATACTCAATTAATAAAAGTCTTTCTAATAAAGGCTGTAAGGACGATGTTATGAGACCACCTACTTTTTGCCAGTAAACATACTCAGGCTGGGACAATCCGACAACAGTGTCAGTCGCATTCATACTATCAGCAACGGGGGATCTCTCCTGGGGGGCTTCAAATGTAATCGACTCTGTATTGCCAGGTCACTAGGCTTGTTGGGTTTCGAGATCTTAGGCTTTTTCCCCTCTGGGGGGCACCCCCTCGCTTCCTCTTGAGGGCCGCCCCCTGCGTATGCTCCGTGGGGTCTTTGGGGGCTTCCGTAGTACGTGGAAGTGAGCCACTAATAGGTTTTGACAATACATTATGTGACGTTAACATAGAGTGGGAGGGCTCTCCATATAAATGTGAGAACCCTGTATTTTGTAATAGTTGACGGGTACTCCGGCTCGCTGACCCAGAACAAGGGCAGTTTGTGGGTGTTTTTCCAGTGTGCATGCATTCGTCAGGCCCCCCCAAGGACGATCGTTTAGGAAACATAGGATCCAGAGAAAGACAACGCTCTGTGATGGCTATCTCATGTGCCAAAACGGATGTAGCCCTCGTTATGAATTGGCCAAGAGTCCCGGCTACATAACCACCCCTACAGCTTTCTTCCCCTTTCCATCACACCCGGACATTTTTTCAGTCAATAAAATAAAAATAAAGTCCAATAGTGGATAATGCAACACTTACTAGAAAGGCGACCAAATTGTTGGTGGAGGAGACGTCAGAGGGGGGCCCAGCCCGGCCTTCCCCAGTCTCCAATGGGCTCAAACGGGCCCGCCCTTGGCCCGGGCTTTGCCCGGTGCGGCCTGCGCGTGTCCCGCTCTGTAAGCCTTTTAAGCGCCTCCTCGCGATTACTGGACGTGTTGGCGGTGTGCGCGCCGCATGTGCTGCCGGGTATTGTGGTCCCTGGTAACGGCGGCAATGGCGGCAGGGTGCCGAAGGGCTCAGTTGAGGGGCGGTGAAATTCCTAGCAGGTAAATGTCCCCGGTATTAAGGCAGTGCTCCCGCTCCACCGGAGCCCTGTAAGCCTTTTAAGAGCCTCCTGGCGCTTACTGGATGCGGTGTGCGTGCCGCATGTGCTGCCGGGTATTGTGGTCCCTGGTAATGGCGGCAATGGCGGCAGGGTGCCGAAGGACTCAGTGGCGGTGGCAGTGAAATTCCTAGCAGGTAAATGTCCCCGGTATTAAAGACGGACTTTATAAAATGGCCCCTGGCCACATGGGAAGCCAAGCCAAATGCTGGGGCCTACTATTACTAACAAACTCACACACTGCCAGACAAAGCTAAACAACACATCTCATGAAAAAAAGTGAAATACCACAAAAAAAGAAGTTTTGTATTTCAATCCAATGCCATCCATGCCCTCCATGCCCTAAATGATGTTTTAAATTCAACAGACATCACAGAAACAGTTGTTGTTTCATTAACCCATGAATAGCTGTGGGCCTACTGGATGAGAAAGGCCGAAAGTATTGACAGGCTACAGGGCTACATAGTGAATTAAATAAATATTACAAATTGATTTCAAAACATGAAGAAAATGTAGTGAACCATGCAACATGTTTCCTTTATAAAAGAAGAAAAAATACTTACAAAGAAACAATTAGGCCCCTACTGAAACTACAGGCCACCCAGCACATTAAATTTAAAAAAATCGATGAAAAGTACAAATAAATATAGGTGCATGGCCCCAATCAAACAACCAACACCAGGCTTCCAACTTACTTGTGAAATAAATCTCAAATTCAAAGTCCTCAAATCCAATGATAAATGCAGCAGACACAAAGAGTGATCCTTCCAGCTCCAAATCCAAATGATAAGTGACCATGAGATGGACAAAGCACTGGGAGGAGCCTGCTGGACAGAAACAGGAAGTTGGAGGCTCTGGGGCACTTCCTTCCTCTTGATAGAAAAAAGTAGAAAAATTGACTCCTTGCACAAAAAAGTATAGCCAAATGTCAATTTGAGGAGTTTTTTTTACTCCAAATCGTAATTTTGAGTAGTATTTGATGCTGCTCGGAGAGAGAACCTTCGCCCGATTGTAGTTGCAGTAGATTCTGCGTGTTTGGGATTGCATTTTTCACAAAACCCCAGCCGGAAGTCTGCTGGCACACTCAAATGAGTTGTTGGTGAGCGCAAACTCTCGAGGGACCATATGGCTGCCTAGGGGCTTGATGTAGAGCTTGCTTCCTGTTGGAAGTCTTGGGGAAATAAAAAACTTCAACATCTTCTGGGTACCAGCTTCTGGAACTGGAGGTTTAAGCTGCCACAGAGGAGAGAGGTAACCTAACGCAGTCAATGACGCAGTCTCTGTGACTTGAAGGCAACGCAGAGAGCACCGCCGCACATCGCACTACAACCCTGGTCTCACCGACGATGACGTCCAATGCCGCCACCGAGCCTCTGCTTCCACCGTGACATGTGGGCACCATACTAAGCAACACCTCACCTCAGACTGTTGCCCTGGTGTCCCCGACAATGATGCGATGCCGCTGCCTGCATAATGACTAGTGGACACCATTTGTGGAGAACACAGAGCTCTGTCCCGCTTCGCACCGCAGCCCTGGTCTCATAGACACCGCTGCTCCAAGCTGACATCAACACCACTGCCTGCACTGTGGTTTGGGGGCATCGCTCATATGTAACATGACGCCCCGCCCGCCCCACACCGCATCCTTGGCCCACCAACTCCAGTGTAATTGACTCCAGTTCGTAAACCGACACCGTGACCACATTGCCCCATCTCGCACAGCAGCTTTGGGTCTACCGACAACAGCGCTTCAGCAATGATGACAACGTTGCCTGCACCATGAACAGTCAGCACAGCAATGAGCACCGCCCCACTTTGCAGCGCAGCCCTGGACTTAATAATGCCACTGGGCGATCGTCACTGCGCTGCTGCTTGCAATGCGACCTGAGGGCACTGCACTTTGCACCGATTCCCCTTCACACCTCAGCCCCAACGCCTGGCAATGCCAGCACTCCTGACTTCAAGCTCATGGAGTTCAGCCTGCAACATGTGTGACTTCAAGGGCCCGATGACTCCTTCACAGACTTCTGGAACCAAAGTCTGCTGACGCCTCTCCTCGAGCTCACCTCAAGGTCAGACACCCAGTATCTCCACAGGTACTGTGTTACATGTCTCTGCAACACTGTAGCTGGCCCGCGATGCCCCGACTGGCCTGAACTGTTCAATTTGTTGCTCACAACGCTGTGATAGCCCCAGACAGAGCTATGGACTTCAGGGAACTGTATATAGAGCCTATTTTTGCATTATTCATATTTTGATAACTGTATGTTGGATTTTTACTATTTCGGTCTTTTTTTACAGAAATAAATATTGGATATGTTGCTGAAGCTTGTTTGGTGTCCTTTGTAGTTTTTCACTGTATTACTGTTTGCTATATGCAAATGTTTTAAACATTGCCTCTTAGATAAGTATGACTGCTTGTGCCAAGCTAACAGGGGGTGAGCTGGGGTTATTTTAGCCGTGTAATCCCCTTATCCTGACTAGAGGGGTGGATTCTACCTGACTTAGATGCATACCCTAGGCATCCAGAAAACCCATTTCTAACAATTCTCTGATGCTGTACTGACTAGCCCCATATCAAAACTGCTTGATTTTACTATTGGTCCTTTGACTGGAAAAATGCCATTCATATAACTCCCTTAATGCTACCTAAATTTGCTGGGCTCGAAAGCATAAAAAATGATGTATGCCACCATATATTGTTCACCAGATGGTGTATACCTGACATGTAAAAAAAGATGCACTAACTAAGAACTATGGGGCTCATTTATGAGCCCTTGAGTCACTTTTGCACCACTGGTGCGTTACTTTTTGTGACGCATCAGCAGTGTAAAAAAATGTGCGTTGTTGCGCCATACTTACAAAGTGACGCATCTAGGTAGATGCGTCACTTTGTAAACCCCTGCGCTACATTATACCTGCGCCAGGTATAATGTATGCAGGAGGGGTGTTCCCACGCAAGAAAGGGTCGTAGAAGTGACGCAGTGAAATCTACCAGATTTCACTGCGCCACTTCTAGGACTCAAATGCGTCAAAATCTTAAGCCTGCCTCACAGCAGGAGTTAGACTGACGCAGGTCCTTTCACATGGGGCTTGCCCCATGTGAAAGGACGCATTGCTGGAGTTGCCTCACTTTTGTGACACACTCCAGCAATGCGTCACTTTTGCGCTTACAGATACGTCAGAAATACTGACATACCTGTAACTCCTTGCGACATGATGCGTCATACATTAAATATGACGCATCAGGTATGTCGCAAGGAGTGCGCACTGAGAAGTGACGCATCGCTGCTTTCACGCAGCGATGAGTCATTTCTCATAAATGAGGCCCTATATGTTAACACAGAGAAATAGTTTGCCCCAAGAACTACTGTCCGTAGATCCCAAATTATGGGCCCAAGGGCCAAATGACATTGGTTATATGCAAATAGACCCAGTCCATATACAAGTGACCAATAATACGGTGCTGCCTCGTATACCTCATTGCAAGATATCAAAGGAAGTTGAACAGGGACTAAAATAAGTTATGTTGGATTTATTGGATAAGTGAATAATTCGAGGTGTATCTGGAAATGTATGTAACAGCCCTATTTTACCTGTGGTCAAACAAGATTATGGTACGGGAAAAATTAAATATCGCAAGGTAGTTGATTTGCGGGCAATTAACAAAATAATTCATACCCAGTGGTTCCAGATATTACCGCAATGTTTTCTTCTATCCCAGCTAATGCAAAATGGTTTACAGTAATAGATCTCAAAACGCGTTTTTCAGCATTGCCATTCATGAAGATAACCAATATTTGTTTGGCTTCACTTTTCAAAGGTAAATCTTCTGTCTTCTGTTTGGCACCACAAGGAAAGTCCAATTATTTTTAGTCAGCACTTAAGCAGCAGCTAGATAAAAATATACTGCCATAAGGAACAACGTTATGACAGTATTTAGATGATATATTAATAACAGCAGACTGCGAAGAGGATTGCAAGAATGCTTCACATAAGGTACTGTCCTTTATGGCTTCAAACAGGCATAAGGTGTCACTATCAAAATTGCAATATTGTCAAGAGGAGGTCAACTACTTAGGTCATCTCCTGTCGAAAGGGGGGAGAAGAATGTCACCTGATCGCATTAGGGTAATTCAAAACATATCTCAACCTACAACTCAAAAAGATGAATAAGCCTTTCTAAGCATGGTCTCATTCTATAGACAATGGGAACCAAATTTTCTTTGATGGTGAAGCCTTTACTGTCCTTGACACAATAAGACATATCTGACCCAGTTCCATGGCATGCTGAACATCAACACAGCTTTATCAGCCTGAAAGAAGCTCTTCATAAACAGATCTCAAATAATGTATAATGTATAATGTATATATAGTAGGACTGTGGCCAGCTAATGGGATTTGGGTCTCTGCAGGGAGTGGGCTCACTGTGAACAGTTCTATAAAAGGCAAAAGGTGTGCATCATAGGGACTTGAACACTTAATGGGGCTTGGACGTCTAGAGGGAGTGGACTCTCTGTGAAGACTTCTAAACAAGGTATACTGCATGCAGTACGGGCATGGCTACCTAACTGGGGTTGTGTATCTGCCGAGACTGGCATCTCCATAAACAGCTGTGCACAGGATGAAGACTATGGGGCATATTCACAAGGAGTTACCTCCGATTTATCACCACCTTAACTCATCAAAAGTGGAGATAGAACTAAGCTGGTGCAAACAGCAGACAACACCAGTATTCCCACGATAACATCCACAAACCCTAACACCACGGCCCACACGACCAACTAATGCGAATGAGATGCAGAGTAGGAGTTCCCGTGCAGAAACACACGAAAAAACAGCAACACCACTTTCACAATGAACTGACAGATCTGTGAAGCGAGCCTAAAACACGCAAACAGCCGTGTTAGGTGCAGGTATTTAACACCTGCCACAAGCAGGTGTAAAGCTGGACGACTACCTGCAGTAGGCAACAGAGGCCCGCACACAGTCACACCCGAAGAACGAACAATGCCATGGAGCTACTCATCATGCAGCTCGGAGCCCCAACAGGGCCACAACACCCACCGCCACCGCCCGCAGAACTGCCACTAACCCCTGCACCCGGACCCGCACCCCAGAACCACCACAGAGGCAGCACAGAGTAAGACAGTAGACCTACCTAAAGCGTACCACTCTCAAAGACCTAATGCCTTAGGAAGTTATTGCCCACTACAGGCTCAAAAGGACAACCATTCACTGCATCCTGACCTACATCGCCCACAGGCTGACGACGATATAATAGCTGTGGTTTCAAGGCTTACCCCGGGCTGCCACTAGGGTGGGAGGATCCTGATATTTGGCTCTGACTCTTCCTAACATTCAGGTCATTCCCTCTGACTTTGAGTTTGCTAAATTACAACATTCTCTTGGTTGTCACAAAAGGTATAGCTAAAATATATTCTCAATAGATCAATCAGATATTGCTGGACAGCAGGCCTATGACTTTGGATTAGGAATACTACCCATACTTGGGATAGCAATGAATTCCCATTGTATTAGGAGATTGGGACGGTTATTGGAGGCTACAATAAACTAAGTATGGGTGAAATTTGCGAATCCGCGGTCCGCGAATTCGCGCAAAATCGAATTCGCGATCCGCAGAATCGGCGAATTTGTGTGAATTTGCAGATTTGTTTTTTGAGTGTTCGCGGGGTTTTTTGCGTATTTGCGGGCCGCTTGCAGCGCCCCGACCGCGAAGTTACCCATGCAGTGGTACATGGGCGCAGCCATATTGTGCGCGTTGCGTATTTCCGTTTCTGGGCGCAATTGGCAAGCTTGTGTTGTGTGCGGCACGCTATTACGCGTTCGCATGTGTTTTTGCGTGCTCGTGGGGGAAATATTGCGCGAACCTACCCACGCGGTCCTCAATGGGCACGGCCATCTTGTTTTTCATTCATTGGTATGGTTCTGGGCATTCTTTTCCTATCCTCCCCTAATCTCTGCAATCCTTTGTTTCTTTGAACTTTTATAAAATCTTTTTTACTCATTATCTATCCCTCTATTTTTCTACATCTATATTTTGTGTTTTTTTCAACTTTTCGTTACTTTTAAAGCTACTTTTTTAAACTCTTTTTTTTTCTTTACTTTTTCCCTATTCTTTTATATATATTTTTTTTTCAGCTGTCCAGGACCATGCCAAAGGGAGCCGGGAACAGTAAGGGGAAGGGTCCCGCACCCCGCAACTGGCTCCCATGCGGGCGTTTGAGGGGGGTGCAAGTGGTGGCCAGGGAGATTTTCACCACGGTGGAGGTGGCCGCCCATATATTTTTTGTTCTGCGCCACCTTCCTAAGACCGTGGCAGCAAGTGGCAGGCCCGGTCAAGGTTATGGCCTCTGGGAGCATCGCCAGCGGTGGGATAAAGCGTGCCGGGCCATGTGGAGGGAGTCGGGGGTCCGGCGCACCTACGACCAGGCGACGCACCGGTGGGCCGACGTCCTCGACCGGGAGCAGGACCTGTTCCACCTGCTAGGCATGGAGATCCCTGGCCTTGGTGAGTAGCTATTTAATAACTACTTTGTATTCTTCTGCTCTGTGTTATATTGCTAATATATGTTTTTCCCGAAGAGCAAGAATAGGCCTATTCGATTACATTGCAGGTAAAATAGTGTTTAAATAGCTTCTGTGATTGCAGGTGCTGGCCTCCTCAGTGGCGTTGCTACTATGCTTACTTGTTTGCAACTTTGTACTCATTTGGCCTGAATATGTATGAGTGTAGTACTTTACAGAACTGCGTAATGCTAGAGAGACTAAAGACTCAAGTCTAGTCCTTCCTTTGTACTCCTGCTGCCAATAAGAAGAAGAGATAGTGATGGATTGATAGGTTGAGTATATTATGACTTGTTATTAGTAGTAGGACATTTTTTAGTGCTCTGCAATCATGATGACGGACTGTGTCTGTTACGTCGCGTGCTGCTGAGTGCTGGCAGTCGTAGTAGAATCTTTTTGTTGTTGGTTTAGTTAGTGATTTACATAACGTTCCAAGTAGACTGTCTGTCTAGTTGACCAGATCAGATAGGTCAATACATGTAGTGCAATTGTTGCTAATTTGTTTCCCGAGATAATTTTAGATTGTGGTGAAAGAAATCCAATATTTCCAAAAAATAATCATCCATGTTTGTGTTTATTTCATGAACATCAGCACCTCCCAGGGGCAAGGCAGCAACATCCCAGACTCCGACGGAACAGAGTGGGCAGGAACGGTCCTCTGCAGGCTCTTCTGCTGGCCCCAGTAAGTTGTTCTGTTGTTAATATAATTATACTTCCCTAACTTTTACAGCTCCTATTCATTCCAAACTGTTTCGTAATTCTATTTTTTACAAAATAGTCTTTGATCTTCTTGTAGACTGTTTCTACTTTCTTATCCTGCCTCTCTACCGTCACTCTCTGTGCTACTACTATTTACTATTATTTATGAGTCGGTCTGTGTAGGTAGCTAAGCTTGCCCAGTCGGCAAACAGTGTTAAACAAAACTCTGATCCAGCAATAGCTCTAGAGGCACTCAGTGCAGTCCTCTGGGTTGCCCTTGCTGTCTATTCCAGTCTTCTTAATGTTAGTGCTTTGACAATTTCCAACAACAAAATGTCAATGTCCACCAAGAATAAGCTAGTAGTTGGCTTTTTGATTTGATAGTAGCACATACCGTACCGCTGGTGTTTCAGGGACTATTCTGCACGTACAGAAGTGTGGACAAGAGAAATAGGACATTGTTGATGATAGGTGCAGTTCGACTTTCCACATACCTCAGTCAGAAGTAACTGTGCGGGACTCGGGAGCCCTCACCTTGTTGGAACTTCAAGTCCTCCTGGCGGTGATGAGGAGTAGTTGGTTCTGTCTGTAATTATAAAAATGGTGCACGTTAAAGAGCAAGCATTCATCAGTTGTGCCAAAAAGAGTTGCATGTTATGGCTAAGCATAAAAGTTAACACCCACCCCAAAACTGTGACTTCTTTTCAGTCCCAATAATTAAATATTGTTTAACATTTTCTCTTCCATTACGAGACAAAGTAGGGGGTGGTGTATGGCATCTAAAAATATGACATGTTTTTTCTAGGCGTCACAACAACGGATGCAGCATTTGCCACCACCAGTGCCGGGGCCAGCAGTGTGGAGGGGTCCACTCAAGCGGTGGATGCGGCGGCGCCTCCAGGAGGAGCTGAAGGGTATGGCTCAGCAGCGGCGGACGGTGGTAAGTTATTATTATACTCCTTACTTATTGACATTTTAGAGTATGCTCGCAAAGGAGTGTATGATGTACTGTACAGTAGAGAGCACACTACTACAAGTACACTGTACCCTTAAGAACAGTTACTGATTTAGAACTACATTTTTTTAGCCAATCATGGAGAAGACAGTCACCCTTGACTTAGCAATAGCATTAGCAGTGGTAGTTCACGAGTAAGCAATGGCCCCCTCTATTTGACTTCATATCAGCTGGGAAACTTTTATCGTGAAGCCAAGTCATATCAGATGAACTTGAGGGATGTGATGAATGAAAAGGGAGAGAACTTAGGGTCAATGGAAGGTCGAGCGAGTCGTAACATTTATGACTAAAGAATGATACGTGTTTTGAACGCAGGCAGAGGTGGCTGATAGGAAGGAATCAGATGCATGGCTGCTTGAAGCAAGGATGGTTGGAGGAGAAAGAAAAAATGACTGCCTGTGTGGGTCAATCAGAAAATTCATGCGTGGTGTGCATTGCAATATATCATTTTGGTGAAACTCAAATGCAAGTCAAGACGGTGGTTTACCAAATAAAATGAAATGGGTGTTAATTGGTTGTTGAGAAAAAGTAAAGTTGTTACAGTTGAGACATTAAGAAGAATGATAGACATTTAGGATGGTATCTTCTTCCTCATACATAGCAGAGGTGTCTGTAGAGCAGACGCACAGTGCATGAAGAGTGTTACTTTGTTCGAAACAGCATGTCTGTGCCAGAGTAGCAAAGAAGAGGAAATCCAAATACTACAAGTTGTGATTGTTCAGAAACTCTCCCTTGCCCAAAGTAACAATACAGTAGTTTACAGCATATATTGTGTATGTATTGTACAGTTGACAATTATATCAAGTTAAGTAAGTCCCTTCGGCAATTATGGTTACCACACTCACTCCCTATGTTCATAATTTTCTTTTTGCTGTGTTAATCATGGGTGGACTATTGCTGTGGTTCACTCCATCTATCATAACAAAGCACCTAAAGTCCTCCATCATATAAGCATATAACCAAAGAGATCATGTGATCGGCTACATACATGATCAGAAATTAATAATCTTCATTTTCCTTTTGTAGTACTGAAGGCCCGGGGGGGGGGCAGTGCGAAATATAAATTACATTGAGCAGTAACCCTTGATGTAACCGAGTATGGCCAGTTCCACCCCTATACAAAAGTAAGAGCTTCCCTATCCCCACCTGCATGTACTGCTTAAAGTAATGCATGTAAGTCTGAGTCATCATGGCTTGTGTCTCTTTTTCTTGGGTGCAAGCTGACTGAGCTGGCATTATGCCGGCTACCACAAGTTCATGTACAAGTAATTTCTTTCTCAAAACTAGAGAAAAAAAGAAGAATACTGGTGTACTCTCTGACTCTCTGACTATGTATTGAGTCCATAGTGCTGCCTGGTAGTAGAATTCCTGAAACTCCCACTGTTACAGGCCTACTAAGACGGCAGAAAGATACATGCCAAAATGGTATACTGTGCTTGCAAATTGCTAGTGTTACTGTGAGACAACTTTTTGTTGAATTATTTTGTCTTATTGTTAAAGAGTATTGGTTACATTATTTTTCTTTCTTTCTTCATATAGATGCACCCCAAAAAGCTCACCAGAAGGGAGATGGCTGTCCGGGCCAGGGCCCAGAAGATGGAGGCCATTCGGGTGGAATGTTCCCGGCTGTGGGCTCGGGAACAGGAGGAGGGGGCATCAACAACCTCCTCCAGCACTGCCCCATGTCCACCAGCCAGCAGCCTCCATCACGGCGCCATGCTCAGACAACCCCCTGCCGCCGCTCAGCTGCAAGAACACCAGCAGCTGGCATCCCCAGAGCCTGGAAGGCACGCATGCGCCGCCTAAGCCTAAGAGTGGACTACCTGGAGCGCAAGGTGGATGACCTTGAAAAACAGCTCCGGGACCTCCGCCTGTCCAGACACCGCCGGAAGTGACTGTGTCCCTTGCCCCTTTTTTAAAGACTGTTGGAGGGTGGGAATCGAGAGTTGGGGATTATTTGGGACTACTGGACTATTTGAAATGGACAATTGTTTGGGGTAGGGAGGGGTGGGACTAGTTTATTTTTGTTAGGGGAAATATATCATTTTACATACTTCAACATAGTGTACTCGTTGATCTTACTTTGTGGGGTGGTGGGCGGGGGTTACGGCACGTTTGGTTTCCTCAAACTTACCAGTATAAATTATCTAAAACATCCAAAAATGTTCAAAAGTGCCACTAACAGAGTTAGTGAATTCAATTGGCCTACTAGTACTTTACTAGTACTACTGTCAGTCTCTCCTCCGAGTCCTAGCCCATTATACTACCTCCCCAAAATGCTTATCTTACCTGTGATTCGTGTTTTGAGAATAGAGCTAGGCACAGCGCTGGCTGCATGGCAAATGGTGATTACGCCATCCCGGACCGAAATTCCATTGTTGTGGTTAGTAGGAGTGGTACCACACTAGCAGTAGCAGCATATGAAAAACAAAGTAAAAAAATGAGACATTGAGTGGCCTGATAGTAGTATTAGAAGGAACAGTAGCCCAAGCAATGCTGAAGATAAGTATGGGGAAAAAAGAATTGCATGGATGGTTATGGCTACAACAAGAACAGTGAAACAGCAGCGTAACAACAAGTCTTCTTGACATGTAGGAGGATGATGTTGACGATGGAGCGATAGTCGGCATGATATTCAGAATTTATTTCAAAATACTCATTGTTGTTTTTTCCACCTGAATTACAATATCCTAGGATTCATCTAGCTGTCTTAAAATTGATTTGAGGAGGTTGCTTGCACCTTATCCTCCCCAGCAATAGTGTGGAATTATTGTTGTAATTTACTCACACCTCAATGAAAATCACAGAGCCCTGGGGAAGAGGGTTAAGGTTTGAAACTTGGATGGGAATGGGGTTTGTGGGGAATGTTTTGTGAAGAGAGGAAAAAAAAACACAGCATGGACAAACAACAAATGAAGATAAACAAATTTTGGATACAAAGCTATCCATAAATCTTTTAAGGGACATAAAGGAAGTGCATGCGCTACTGCATGCATGAAGTTCTTTGCTCAATGAGTAGGATACTGAAAAGTAAGTAGTACTTTCTACAATGTACTAACTATGAAGAAACAATGTGACAGTACAGGGCTGCAGTAATTACGCAATTTCACTTGCCTATCTGCCCTCAGAGAGAAGAACCACTTAGTTTAAAAAATAGCAAAGACAAAAGTATACAATGGCTGGAGGAATGAATTGAATCAGAGAGCAAACCAATGCACAGAGTCACACTCATAGAAGTTCAGAGCAATAACATTACTTAAAAGATAAGTAGAAATGAATATAAATACTCTAACTGTATGTTGTAGTTGTCCTGTTGAATTTGGGAAGTTGCATGCATCCAGCCATTCCTCTTTTTCGCGGTACTCCTCCATTCCATGTGACGCTCTGTCGATCAATGTTGGGGACCAGAAGACACGTTGTCCACTGCCTGCGTGGCGGATGCTGAATTGTGGGTCGCTAATTGTAAGCCTGAGTTCATCCTTTTTGCCATTGCACAGGGTAAAAGCTGGCCTGTAATTGTTGATGGAAAAACAGGAAGTGATATTAAAACACCACGGAGAAAAAAATATAAGGTACGCTGTGTAGTGCAAAAATAAAACTTTCAGTTTCAGAGTCGACAGTATTACAATACATACAAGCATCATTTCGAAAGTGCGTATTCTGAGTCTCCTTTTCAAGGATAAATAAGTGTGGGCGAAAATTGCAGATCTTTCCCCTCAAGCTAGGTGTAAAGTGTAAACTGTGACTTTAGAACAAAATTAGACCTTCCTAGCAGTGCTCCCAGACCCCTCAACCCACCCCAAACATCTAGAACCCCCCCCAAAAAACATGCGATACTACTAGGCCTAACTTTCAACCGTGCCAAAACGCTCTCTGCAACTAGGGCTAGGCCCAAACCCCCCTTTTCCACCATGGATTTTCTTCAAACCACTTGCATCCGATATTAGACCTTCCCAGCAGTGCCCCCAGACCCCTCAACCCATCCCCAAACATCTAGAACCCCCCCCAAGCAGCCCCCCGAAAACATGCGATACTACTACTAGGCCTAACTTTCAACCGTGTCAAAACGCTCTCTGCAACTAGGGCTAGGCCCATACCCCCTTTTTTACCATGGATTTTCTCCAAACCACTTTCATCCGATATTAGACCTTCCCAGCATTGCCCCCAGACCCCTCAAATCACCCGCAAAAAAGTAGAACACCCCCAAACAGGCCAAAAGCAAAAATGAAAAATGTGACACTTGGAAAATTTGAGACCTACCTCAAAAATCACTCCAAAGGTGCTCTGCAGCTAGGTCCTAACTCCCCTTTTTCACAATGGATTTCCTTCAAACCACTTGCAATCAAAATTAGTCTTTCCCAGCAGTGCTCCCCGACCCCCAAACCCACCCCGAAAAACCTAGAACCCCCCCAAACAGCCCCCCAAAAACACGCAATACTGCTAGGCCTCAGTTTAAATCGTGCCAAAACGCTGTCTGCAACTAGGCCCAAACCCCCCTTTTCCACAATGGATTTTCTTGAAACCACTTGCAATCAAAATGACACCTTCCCAGCAGTGCTCCAAGACCCCCCGACCCACCCCCACAAATCTAGAACACCCCCAAACAGACCCCCAAAAACATGCAATACTGGTATATCCAAAACATGGCAAATTGAGCTGTTCACAAAAAATTGCTGTTTTCAGCACTTCCACTACTTCGATCCTCTTGAAACTTACCTGGACACTTGTTCCAGCGATTCCCAAGAATCTCAGCAAGGCAGAACAAAATCGAACCACTGCGCTCTTTGAAGAAGAAGAAGAAGAAGAAGGTCTACGACTAGTTTTCATTTTTCACCCAAACACACGCACCCGCAAAACACCAGAAAAGGCCAAAATTCTGCCAATTCTGGACCTAAGAACGACAAACCCCCCTAAAACTTTGCCAACATCTTTATGAACGAGCCTGCATCGGGCCCTGAGCCCTAGACTCAGCGGGAACCCTACCAACTAAGACCAAGGGGAACCTACATCGTCCCCCGGCCCCCTGGTTTACTGACTCTCTTAAGGAAGAAAAAACTAAATGCAAGGCACTTGAGAGAGTTTGGCGCAGAGATTTCGATCCTGATAAAAAAACCAGGTATCATATAGCTAGAAATCTCTACCATACTGCTTGTAGAAAAGCTCGCACTACTTATGTAGCCACGACCATAATGGAAGCTGCGAATAAATCAAAAACGCTGTTTAATACAGTTAAAGACCTCGCAGAGGCTCAAACTACTGCTCCAACGCGACCCCTAAACATGAAGCAATGCCAGGATTTAGCTCAATTTTTCTCTGATAAAATTGACAATTTGATTGTCGAGATAGATAAAAACACTTCGACAACCGCCCCTAAGTAAGACTGGGAATACACTCCGACCATAAATCAGACCCTTCAAAAATGGCCCCCTATTACAACTGATGCTCTCATCTCAATTATAAAGACGATAAAATCTGGTTCTCCACAGGATCCCATTCCTATCAAGATAATAAAATTACTTGACACGCCTGCCCTTAAAATCATTGCGGACACCCTAAATTCATCTTTAGAGCTTTCCACAGTGCCAAAGATATGGAAACATGCCATAGTGACACCCCTGTTGAAAAAACCTACAGCCAATCCGGATACATTGGCCAATTATAGGCCTATTTCACTCCTTCCCGCTTTTTCCAAATGCTTGGAAAGACATGTGCATTCAGCACTGACGCTTTTTTCAGAGGAAAATGCCTTACTTCACTCCACCCAGTCAGGTTTCCGAGCGGGTTTTTCTACAGAAACTGCCCTACTGGGTGTTTCTGAAACCATGAGGAAACTCCTCGATGATGGTCAAACGGTTGCGCTTATTTTACTTGACTTAAGCGCAGCCTTTGACACCGTATCGCATAAAAGGCTTATCGCTCTACTGGGAAAAAATGGAATAGGCGGAAACGCACTCAAATGGATTAGATCATTCCTGAGTCATCGGACCTTTCAAATATCGTCGTCAGCGGCATGTTCGGAAACTTTCAATTCCCCTCATGGAGTACAGCAGGGCTCCATCCTTAGCCCGCTCTTTTTCAATTTATATCTTAGACCCCTAGCGGATCTAGTGGAAAAAGCGGGTCTAACCTTCATGTCGTATGCCGACGATTCTCAGATTGTGTTCTCACTATCTGAACCCCAAACTTCTTCTCCATCTCTCCTTATAGCTGGCCTGCTATCCATTTTCAACTGGATGTCAACTAACCAGTTGAAATTAAATGGAGATAAGACGGAGATTCTCCTTCTGGGCAGGCAACCAGAGCTTTGGAACTCATTACATTGGCCTGCCCAGATGGGAAATCTCCCGACACCAGTGCCGCAGGCTAGAAATCTGGGGATAATCCTGGACAACTCTCTGTCCATGAAACAGCAAGTCAACAAAGTAGTGAGCATCTGCTTTACCATCTTGAGATGGCTCAGGAAGATCCTGTGGATGCTGCCTAGCCCTATGCAGAAAACGGTGGTCAACGCCTTAATTACATCTCGGCTTGGGAACATCCTGTATCTAGGTGCAAATAAAGCAGTCACAAAAAGACTGGAGCTTGTACAAAATGCGGCTGCTCGTCTTCTTTGTGGCATACCTAAAAACAGCAGTGTGTCCCCTTACCTGCGTGAACTGCACTGGTTGAGGGTGGAGAATCGCATTAGGTTTAAAGCATTAAACTACATGTTTAAAATCAAAGCAGGTACCGCTCCTAAATATTTGCAGGCACTCGCTTCTCCCTACATCCCTAATAGGAATTTACGATCAAAAGCAGCTGAAAAATTCTGTGTCCCCAGATTTAAGCTGGCCAGGATGGGAGGCAAATCCTTTGCCTACCTGGGTCCTGTCATTTGGAATACACTCCCAATTCAAATACGCAAAGAGCAAAACCCTCTCAGGTTTCGAAAGGAGATAAAAACCTGGCTGTTTAACCAGTTATATGATCACTTATGCTGGCTACACTTTCTACGAGGCTGTGTGTTAGGCGCCGGGAAACCCTTTTTGGGTAGCTGTTGCGCCATATAAGTTGATAAAATAAATAAAATAAATAAAAATAAATAAACTTAAACCCAAATTCCCTAGTACATCGCACTGAACCCTAGATATGCTTTGTCTGTCTGTGTCAAAGAGCCTAGGTATGCTACATCAGGATGCTTCACTCAGTGGTGCCTGCCTTGACCGTCTGCATGGCCCTGCCACAAGCATGGGCCAAAAATCTGTTCTGCTCAAGAATTTGCGAATTTTCGGTAATTTTGCGAGATTCGTGAAAAACCGAAAAACAGCAAATTTCGCAAACATAACAGATGTTTGGCCCAAGCTTGAGGCAGGGCCATGCAGACATGTAGTTCTGCTG
The DNA here is from genome assembly GCF_964263255.1 of Lissotriton vulgaris. Classification (NCBI taxonomy): domain Eukaryota; kingdom Metazoa; phylum Chordata; class Amphibia; order Caudata; family Salamandridae; genus Lissotriton; species Lissotriton vulgaris. The sequence goes on along the minus strand of NC_141685.1, from coordinate 823,906,549 downwards.
TAGTAGTTGTTGTAGACTGGTTTACCTGTTTGCCACTCACGAATTGGTGATAGTTCTTCCGTAAACCAACGCTGATGATCCATCCATCCCAGTGAGTGACTGCAAAGAAAAAAGATATATTATTTAATCAATCATCATGGTATATTGGTAAGTGAGTCCACTCCAAGGACATTTTGCATATTGGAAAATGCAACATAGTGGCCCCTGAACTTGAAGTACAATATGAATTAAACCAGGTAAAAAAAAACAGAGTAGTAGACATGAGTTACAATTACTGTGTAAAAGATTAAATAATAACTAAGACAAGACATATGATTCATTTCATGCACAAAAAACAAACAGCAATTGGTTTCATCAGAGCCAGACAGCCATTGCTGTCCACTGCATGCCATCTTCTCATTATTCATTACCTGTTTTACTTTTTGTCCGCATCTTCTTCGGAAAATTAGGGCCCACAGGGCAGCCTCTCCTGTCAATTTCAGAAGTAACTCTGTCAGCAATCAGCAAGCATAGTCAGTCAGTAATTTTAGTCCCACTTGAGGGGACTCGTCTTCAAAGACAAAGTTTCTTTATTCTTCATAATCCATCCATCTGCCTTGTGGGAAATGGATAGGGGGAGTTTCGAGGAGGAGGATAGAGGAGCATGATTGAGTTGTGAAATTGTGAACCTCAGGAATGCACACTGCCGCACCTTCAAATCAATAAGGAAAATAAGATGAAGACAGTGCTGCTGATGGACTTGTTGGGATTAGGTGATTAGAGTTTTGTTGTGGTAAAAGTTGCAAAACAAAGAAAGACACACAGGAATAAAAGTGAATAAGGACCAAAAGAAAGGAAGTCATTTTCAGGCCTTGGTGTCAGGGAAGTAGAGCTTGTCCTCAAACTCTATGAATTGAGATGGGAGTAGGTCAGCTAACAGAGAAGAACTTCCGTCACCTAAGTCGGTGTCCTCTTCTTCCTGCGTGCATTCACGTATTTTGTAATCTAGTGGTATGAAGTGCTGATTCATCTTGATCAGTGTTAACCTCTCCACATTTTTGGGTGAGAGGCGGGTCCTTTTTGAAGTCACAATGGCACCAGCAGCACTGAAAACACGTTCAGAAAACACGCTTGCGAGTGGGCAAGACAAATAATTTAGAGCCAGGTTGGTGATCAGTTGTCAGAGCCATTTTCCTATACCAATACAGCAAGGGGTTCTGATTAACAAAAACCTCTGTTGGGTCATCCAGATAGGCCTGCACCATCGACTCAAGGTTCTCCACGGTTGCTCCACTTTGCGTACCATCTGTGGCCTTTGCAGCACTGGAACTAGCAAACCCTTGATGAGTTAGCCAATCCGCTTCCAACAATATTATGGCTGGGCCAGGTGCAGGTGTGGATGATGATACGAATGCTAGTGTCGTTAACGGCTGTGAGGGAAAGTGACTCCCTTCGGCCACAGATTTAGAAGTGGAACTTGATGCCGGATGGCCTGCTGATTCAGTTGTACTTCTGCAGGCTCCTTGAATTTTCTGCCGCTCTTTTTTGAACCAAGTGGCTAACACAGCTAGCCAATGTTTGTACTTTGAAACATCTGCTTCATCAAAAGGAATGAATGCTTTGCTGGCCATTGCCTTTTTGTACCGTGGATCCAGAATAGTGGCACAAATGTAATGTTGTTCTGTATATATGTTGTTAAGCCTTTCATTGGCAACTAGGCGGCTTAATAACCTCTCCGCCAACTGATATGCATCTTGCTTTTCAGAATCATCTCGGAAAGTTGAAGACACCGCCTTCAGTTGGAGCTCTAGCATGCGCAACAATGGGATAGCTTTGCCCAAAGAACAGTCCTCCCTGCTGACTTCACGTGTGAAGACCTCAAAAGGACGAAGCATGTCTGTCAGGCTTGCAACTAGCTTCCATTCCTTCAACTCTAGCCTCATGTCTTTCATAGTAGAACCCAGTTTGTAGATATATTCATTTATTACTCCCACTGCTCAGACAGACGCTCAAGCAGTAAAAGGTTGAGTTCCAACGTGTTGCCACCTCTTGGATGAGTCCTTTGACTGGCAGTCTACTTTCATGTTGAATGCTCCTCAGCTCCTTCCGGGCCTTAAAAGAATGGCTGAAATGTGTGCAGATTCTTCGGCAGGTGGTCAGTAACTTGCTGACTGTGTGTTCTTTTTTTCAAGAAATCTTGCACCACAATGTTAATACTGTGCGCCAAACACGGCACTCTGAAATAGTCACCTTGCTGCATGGCCTTAACTATATTACTGCCATTATCCGTGGAAACATAACCAACTATGCGATTTCTAGGATACAGCCATTCATAGACCTTCCAATTAAACTCCTCCAAAAGGTTAGGTGCAGTATGAGTTGTCTCCATGGCAAACATGGCTACTGTTGCATGTTTCCGAGTAGCTTGAATAACTGTGTCTGTGTCAACCCCTACTTTTAACTTTTCTTTAACACCTGCAAAAGAGACCCAGTGTGCAGTGATGCAAATGTAATCAAGGGCTTGGCAACTGGTCCACATGCCTGTTGTTAGGTGGATAGTGTGAACAGCACTCTTCTGCAAAGCTGCCCCAATCACCTCCAGCACATCTTGATGTAGTGCTGGAACCGCAACTCTGGCAAAATAGGGCCGGCTAGGAACCTTCCATTTAGGGCAGACTGTTGCCACAAATTCTAGAAAACCCGCCCCTTCCATGAAAGAAAAAGGGAGAAGGTCCAGCGCTAACATTTTAGCCAGCTTTGCGTTATACAGACGTGCCATTGGGTGGTTGCGTTCAAATAGTACACAGACAAAATATCGAGTTTTAAATATCGATATACCAAAATATCGAAGTTTAAATATCGATATACGAAAATATCGAAGGTAAGTAATATCGACAGTCTAAATATCGATATTGGTATGATATCAGTAATATCGAAGTTGTAAATATCGATGTTAACAATATCGAAATTAATAACTTTGATGTTACTAATATCAATTTTTAAATAAATTTAGTGTATATTATATTATATTTATTATGTTTTATTATTTATTTTTAATGTAATTTAATTAAATATTGTCTTTTACTACTGTAGCGGGTTGTGGGTTTATAGGGGAATAGGGTGGGAAGTAATTTAATTATGTTAAATTAATTAATAATTAGTAGGAATTATTAATTAATTAATTGAGAATTATTTTTTTATTATTTTTAATTAATTGATTAATTGATAAATATGTTCTCTAGCGGGTTATGGGTTTATAGGGGAATAGGGTGGGAAGTAATTTAATAATAATTAATTAATTGATATATGTTTGTACATATTTTAATTAATAATTAATTGGTAATTAATTTCTATTAATTAGTTAATTAATTATTATAATTTTTTACATATTTTTAATTATTAATTAGTTGGTAATTAATTATTATTAATTATGTTATTACATTAATTATAGTAATTTTTTATATATAATTTATTGTTATTCTTAATTAATTAATTGGGCAAAATAATATTAATTATTAAATTAAATTAATTACAGCAAATGTGCTAATATATTTACTTTATTGTTATTGTTAATTAATAATTAATTGGTAATTAAATAATATTAATTAATTTTGGGTACAGGGGTATTTTTAGGGTTCAGGGTCAGTTTTCAGTTCATGGGTAAAGGGGTATTTTTAGGGTTCAGGGTCAGTTTTCAGTTTTTGGGTAAAGGGGTATTTTTAGGGTTCAGGGTCAGTTTTCAGTTTTTGGGTAAAGGGGTATTTTTAGGGTTCAGGGTCAGTTTTCAGTTTTTGGGTAAAGGGGTATTTTTAGGGTTCTGGGTCAGTTTTCAGTTCATGGGTAAAGGGGTATTTTTAGGGTTCAGGGTCAGTTTTCAATTTTTGGGTAAAGGGGTATTTTTAGGGTTTAGTGTCAGTTTTCAGTTTTTGCGTAAAGGGGTATTTTTAGGGTTCAGGGTCAGTTTTCAGTTTTTGGGTAAAGGGGTATTGTTAGGGTTTAGGGTCAGTTTTCAGTTTTTGGGTAAAGGGGTATTTTTAGGGTTCAGGGTCAGTTTTCAGTTTTTGGGTAAAGGGGTATTTTTAGGGTTTAGGGCCAGTTTTGGGTTTTTGGGGTACAGGGATATTTTTAGGGTTCAGGGTCAGTTTTGGGTTTTTGGGGTACAGGCGTACAGGGTAAAAACAAAAAAATATTACATTACATCAAATAAATTAGATGAAAAAAATTAAAATTACTTTAAATTTTTAAGTGTTTTATTTATTTTAAATGTATATGTATTAGTTTTAATTTTGTTTTAATATTTTTATTTAATACTTGTAAAATTATATGTATTTAAATATTATTTTTACATTATTATTAATACATTTAAAAAAACGATATTTTTGATTCCGATATTTTTGTACTTCGATATTATTTTTTCGATATTTTTGTACTTACCTTAATGAAGATAGGATTCCGATATTTTTGCTGTCGATATTTTTGCTCCGATATTTTTGTATCTTGATATTTGTGTATTCGATAGTTTGTCAGACATTCGTTCAAATGGTGCCTCCGACCAAAACATTCTGCTAATGGTGGGCTGGACCGTTTTACGTGATGATGATGATAACTTCTTCAAATCAGTTAGGCCCAGTGATGTACTTTTTTTGCATTGGTGTCTCTCCCAGACTCTTAGTGTGCCTCATACATGTTGCAGGGGTAGAGGGTGTGGGAGCTACCACTGCAGTGCTGCTGCCAGGGGTACTGGGTGTTCCAGAAAAAATGTCTGTTGCTTCTTCACTTCCCCCCTGCATGATCAGCCCCTCGTCATCATCAGATGCAATATCAATGGATACATTTGGATTTGTTTTTCTTTTGGTTCCTGGATCTTACTTAGGTGCGCCTCCCACTCAATAGTGTGGTGTTTTTTGAGATGACCTTTCTGGCCTCCGGTAACATAGTTGGTACCAAGCTTACCCCGACTAACTAGTGTTTTACAAATCGAACATACGACCATGTTTTACGCCTTTTGGCTAACAGTAAAGAAGTCCCAAACTGGGGACTGGAGATGTCTGCTGGTGGTGGAGGTGCTACTTTGAGTTTCAATGCCAGATGAAGTGGAGGATGGGAGTGGCTGAATTTGTTTCTGTTGTTCACTTACAGCACCACTACTTGAGGTAATGGAGGTCGAGCTGGATGGAGGTCCCTGCCGGCCCTTCTACCTAAAAAATATGGAAGCTGTAGATCGTGTTGGTGTTGTGGTTAACAGCATTGGTGGTGGTACCAGTGCCACACCGCCCACATCCCGCTCAGCAGCCATTCGGGATAGGGTGAAAATGTCTGTCTGCTGCATGCCCGCTGGGGCTTGAGTGACGACTGTGATGACTAGGTAGTTGTCAGACTGTTCGTCAGCAGCAGAAGACACCACTTCTTGTTCGTCGTCATCACCCATAAGTGGAAGCCTTGCTGGAACCTTCCTTTTAGGCTTAGCTACCTTTGTCGGCTCATGGCGTGCCACGCTCTCAGAGTGCATTGGTAGGTTCCAATCAAGATTAAGGTCATCAGAATGAAGGGGGCTTGAAGAAGAACTTGTAGTAGTAGTAGTAGTAGCCCTCTTTAACCTTTTTCTGGCTGTGAAGCTGGAAGACAATGGATCATCATCAGGAGGAGTGGCTTCCTCGGATGATACCTCTGCTTGAAAATCAATTTCCTGATGTGCCCCTACTTCTGGAGGAACAAGCGTTGTAGGCAGTTGTGCCACTCCATGAACCTCTAGTTGCACCTCTCCATGCACCTCTCCATGCGCCTCTACTTGCGCCTCTACTTGCGCCTCTCCTTGCGCCTCTCCTTGCGCCTCTCCTTGCCCATGTACTTGTGCTTGTACTAGTTGCACCTGTGGTTGTCGTTGCGGCTGTGGTTGTTGATCACTCGTCAGCTGAGTTACAACCGGCGTTGATTGGATGGTACTTTCTTGTGATGCGCCAACATCACTGGTCGATGGTGATTGAGAAACTAAAGTTGCTGAGTCAGCAGCACTTATGGTCTTGGACCTAACTTGGCGTGATGGCACTGAGCCCAATGAAGTGGAGGTGCTGCTTCCAGCTTGGTCCCCAGCGAACACTGCTGCTGCTGAAGGCCTAGTTTTTTTTTTTACCAAAAAAGGTGTTGGTGGGCCCACCAGTCTCCTTGGTAGGTGGTGCCACTTGCTTCTTCTGCTCCTTCTTACTGGCAGTGGCACTGGCGACTTTTTTCACTGAGGCGCTACGGCCAACTTTCTTTGGGGCCATCTTCTTGAGATGTCAGAACAGCAGGCCGCAGTTGCACGAGTTGCAGAGTTGTCTTGTCTGTGGCCACACGTGACGCCACGTGACGTTGTGCTGCACACACTGCTGCAGGACTTCTTCCTGGCACTGGTGGTTCTCTTGTGCACCTAAAACCAATGGAAGCCAGAGGAACATCAGTTAAACACCCCAAAAAGTCGAAAAACACACAAAAATCACCACAATCCAATGCCATCCATGCCCTCAATGATGTTTAAATTCAAGACACCCCACAGAAAGACTTGGTCCATGCACCACTCACTACCCCTGGGCCTAATGGAAGAACGCAAGGCAAACTGGGTGCAGGCTGAGCACACTGCCTGGCTTCAAAATGGCCCCTTGACCCCCAACCACATGGCCAGGCCCTGCCTGGACCAGGCCTCAAAAGGGCCCCCACCCACATGGCCAGGCCCGAACAACACCCCAAAAAGTCGAAAAACACACAAGAATCACTACAATCCAATGCCATCCATGCCCTCAATGATGTTTAAATTCAAGACACCCCACAGAAAGACTTGATCCATGCACCACTCACTACCCCTGGGCCTAATGGAAGAAAGCAAGGCAAACTGGGTGCAGGCTGAGCACACTGCCTGGCTTCAAAATGGCCCCTTGACCCCCAACCACATGGCCAGGCCCTGCCTGGACCAGGCCTCAAAAGGGCCCCCACCCACATGGCCAGGCCCCAACAACTCCCCAAAAAGTTGAAAAACACACAATAATCACCACAATCCAATGCCATCCATGCCCTCAATGATATTTAAATTCAAGACACCTCGCAGAAAGACTTGGTCCGTGCACCACTCACTACCCCTGGGCCTAATGAAAGAAAGCAAGGCAAACTGGGTGCAGGCCTGAGCACACTGCCTGGCTTCAAAATGGCCCCTTGACACCCAGCCACATGGCCAAGCCCTGCCTGGACCAGGCCTCAAAATGGCCCCCACCCACATGGCCAGGCCCCAACAACACCCCAAAAAGTCGAAAAACACACAAAAATCCCCACAATCCAATGCCATCCATGCCCTCAATGATGTTTAAATTCAAGACACCCCACAGAAGACTTGGTCCATGCACCACTCACTACCCCTGGGGCTAATGGAAGAAAGCAAGACAAACTGGGTGCAGGCCTGAACACACTGCCTGGCTTCATAATGGCCCCTTGACCCCCAGCCACATGGCCAGGCCCTGCCTCGACCAGGCCTCAAAATGGCCCCCACCCACATGGCCAGGCCCCAACAACACCCCAAAAAGTCAAAAAACAGACAAAAATCACCACAATCCAATGCCATCCATGCCCTCAATGATGTCTAAATTAAAGACACCCCACAGAAAGACTTGGTCCATGCACCACTCACTACCCCTGGGCCTACTGGCTAGTGAGGCTTTACAGGCACCCCAAAATAAAAATAAAACAACAACATATAACAGTGAACTAAAATTCCATGACATAAATGAGAATTAAGTTTAAAAAAAGTCACGGAAACAGTTGTATTATGCACCTATGACTAGCCCTGGGCCTACTGGATACTGTGGCTACCCACAATATATATTTTTTTTAAGTTGTGAAAAAAGTTTTAAAACTCTAGTTGCAGCAACTGCAATGCCCCAAACAAACAACACCAACTTCCTTGTAACATCTCAAGTCCAAAAGTGATCCAAACTCCAAAGTCAAAAAAGTCCTCAAATACAAATATCCAGCAGCAGCCACAAAAAGAAATCCTTCCAGCTCCAGATCCAAATCAAAAGGGGCCAGGACATGGACAAAGCACTGGTAGGAGCCTGCTGGACAGCAACAGGAAGTTTGAAACTCTGGGGCACTTCCTTCCTCCCACCCACCCCCCCCCCCCCAAAATGGACCCCTTGCACCAAAAAGTGCAGCCAAATGTCAATCTGAGGAGTTATTCTGATCAAAATCATCATTTTCAGAAGGTTTATGCTGCCTGCGGTGGATTTCATGCAGAATTGCAATTTTTGCAATTTCGGGAAAGTGAGCTGTTCAAATCTCCCACCGGAAGTCAGCTGTGCGCCGCATCTACGTGTTCGGCATTGTTTACTCCCGCGATGCGTGATCGCGGGCCCTTATGACGTACTCGCGTTGTCAAACTCTCGCTGTGCAGGATGGTGGGCCCCGATGACATATTCGCGGTCAAAAAACTCTCGCGCGATCACTCAGCAAGTCCCAAAATGGCGCAGCACACGCAAACTGGGAGAAAAACAACTCTGCGGACTCAGAATCACAGTAAGTCAATGCAGCGCGCGCGAAATTGTATTTTTCAAGTGCGACCAAGCAAAAAAATCTGGAGTTTTCGAATTTGCCGATTTTTGGGCAAATTCGCGCGATTTGCGGACCGCGAATTTGCCAAAAATCTGCAAATTTCGCGATCGAAACAGATTTTACGCCCACGCTTACATTAAACGAAACTATATTGGTCATAGATAATATAACAGTAAAAATGACTGCTATGCGTTCTGTGGTTATTCAAAACCACATGGTCCTTGATATGCTACTTGCAGAATGTGTATGTAAAGTTTTGCATACCATATGTTGCATTTTCATACTGGACAATTCTAAAAACATCAGGCTATTGAGAACATGCATAGCATAGCCCAACAGGTACACATGTTTACCAATGAAGATATTTCCTCCCTTAGTGATCGTGTTACCTCATTCTTCACTAGCTGGGGTTGGAAGTTATTGATGATAGTGGTTGTACTAGAGAGTATAGTGTTACGATGTTGTCTATGCGTACAATGCCTGCCAATGTACTGAGGTATACTGGCAACAATTTGCTACCCTTCTCCAACACTAAAGCATCAGACAAATGCAGCAATGGCTCATCAGGAGGAAGTCTTATTATTCTTCAGTGGAAAATACTGAACAAAACTTTTGGGCTGAATGATACTGATATATTCAGAAGTAATATTCTAAGGGTCGATTAATCTATTAATATGAACATCAGGTCTTCCATTTTGTATTATCCCGAGATGTTGAATTGCAAACTTTGGTACCTTTTTAACATCAGGCCATCACAAACAGGCTTGTTTTCTCGCGTCTTTACACACCTGGTGTTGACATACCTGCTCTTTGCCCGTTTGAGGTAATCCATAATCCACTTGCAATGTTTATACATGATTGTACGATTGTCTGCCATTGTATGAGAAGAAACAAGCAATGCCCACTTGAAATGTTTATGCACTTTTGTCTGATTAACTGTCAGGAACAAGCCATATCCTTATTACCTGATCTGGATTGCTCCTCGTGTGAATATTTTGCACATCCCCAGCTCTTTCCATATCTGTAAATAACCTTGCAGATCTCTTTACGATATCTACTCTTGTCTTCGCCATCCTAGCATTGTGATTATGTGTAGGGATGGCTGAAGAATTCCGCTTCGCCGGCAGAGTTCGCTTAGTTTTCCCCAATTAACGAGGAGTGCAGTGTTTCGAAAAACTCAGTGAAGTAATGTGGAACTGAGTTTACTCTCTCGAGCCGCTCACCATCGGTAAGTTGGCGAGTGCTTGCGAGAAAAAATCACGCTCTAGACCTCCTTCCGGCGACATTTCTCATCATGGACGGTCTCAGCAGATCGCAACCGTTTGCATTGAGAAATCAGCCATTCACGTTGAGGAAGCTTCAGTCGAGTAGAATGTCTACTCAAGCTGGCAGAAATCTGGAACGTCCTTTGGCTCGAAACGTAGCGCTGTTCGCGCTGATTTTGAGGCGTGGGAAAAAACTCCTGGTGCTAAAAATCAATGCGAGCAGACCAACTTAAAAGACCCTGCCACTGGCGGTACTCCACAGAGCGTTGCAGGGTTTTTTTCTGGCACTTTGCGGAGTTCCATATTATGGTATGGGTTGGTATGGTATGGTATGATATGGTATTGTATTGGCTATCATTGAATAGTTTGTTATAGTATGGCATGGTGTGGTGTAGCCAAATATTGTATAGTATGGGATAGTATTGTCTGTCACTGTATCTTATGGTATGATGTGGTATGGTATGGCCTGCCATTTTATGGTATGATATGGCCTGCCATTGTATGCTGTTTTATGGAATGGTATGGTATGGTATTGCCTTTCATTGCATAGCATAGTATAGACTAATATTGCATAGTGTAGTGTAGTAAGGTATGACCTTTCCTTGTATGGTGTGGCCAGTCATGGAATTTTATGGCCTGTCATTGTGTCATATGGTATGGTATGGTGGGGTATGGTATGATATGGTATGGCATGGTATTGTCTGTCATTTTATTGTATACTATGGTATGGTGTGGCCTGCTCTTGTGTGGCATGGCCAATCATTGTACAGTATTGTATTATCTGTCATCATATACAATGATATGCATGTTATGGTATGATATAATTTGGTATGGTATGGTATGTTATCATTTTTATGGTATGGCATTGATGTGGTGTGGTGTGGTATGGTTCAGTGTGGCGTGGGAAAAAACTCCTGGTGCTAAAAATCAGTGCGAGCAGACCAACTTAAAAGACCCTGCCACTGGCGGTACTCCACAGAGCGTTGCAGAGTTTTTTTCTGTCACTTTGTGGAGTTCCATATTATGGTTTGGGTTGGTATGGTTTGGTATGATATGGTATTGTATTGGCTATCATTGAATAGTATGTTATAGTATGGCATGGTGCGGTGCGGTGTAGCCAAATATTTTATAGTATGGGATAGTATGGTCTGTCACTGTATCTTATGGTATGATGTGGTATGGTATGGCCTGCCATTTTATGGTATGATATGGCCTGCCATTGAATGCTATGTTGTGGAATGGTATGGTATGGTATGGTATTGCCATTCATTGCATAGCATAGTATAGACTAATATTGCATAGTGTTGTGTAGTAAGGTATGACCTTTCATTGTATGGTGTGGCCAGTCATGGGATTTTATGGTCTGCCATTGTGTCATATGGTATGGTATGGTGGAGTATAGTATGATATGGTATGGCATGGTATTGTCTGGTCTGTCATTTTATTGTATAATGTGGTATGGTGTTGCATGCTCTTGTGTGGTATGGCCAATCATTGTATAGTATTGTATTATCTGTCATCATATACAATGATATGCATGTTATGGTATGATATAATTTGTATGGTATGGTATGTTATGGTTTTTTATGGTATGGCATTGATGTGGTGTGGTGTGATATGGTTCAGTGTGGTGTGGTATTGTATGGTCTGTCATTGCACAATATGGTATGATATGCATGGAAGGTATGGTATGATATTGTATGGCATGACATGGCATGCTATGATATGTAATGGCCTGGTATTATATGGTATGGAATGTTATGGTATGGTATTGTACAGCATGGTATGGTATGTAATTGTATGGTATGGTACAGCATGGTAAGGCCTCTTAATGAAATGGTATGGGATGGGTTGTCATTGTTTGGCCTCTCAATGTATGGTATGGTGTGATATGGTATGGTATGGTGTGGGATGATATGGCCTTTTATTGCATAGTATGGTTTGGACTGTTATTGTGTAATATTTTGCAGTATACTAGGGCCTATCATTGTATGGTATGGCCTGCTATGGAATGGAATGGCCTGTCATTGTGTGGCATAGTTTGGTATGCTATGGTATGGTACGGTATGGGCTGTCATTGTATAGTATGGAATAAAATGATATGCTATGGTATGGGATTGTTTGGGATTGTGTGTTATGGTATGATATGGTATGGTATGACATGGTATGGTATGGTATGGTATTGTATGGTATGGTATGGAATGGTATAGTATTGTATTGTAAGAGACGGTATGGTATGGCATGGTATGTATGCTATGGTGTGGTGAGGTGTGGTTTGAAGTGGTGTGGCTAACCATTGTATAATATGGTAAAGTATGACCTGTCACTGTATCTTATGGTATTTTGTGGTATGGTACGGCCTGCCATTGGAAGGTATGTTATGGCCTGCCATTGTATTGTATGATATGGTATAGTATGATATGGTATGGTATGGTCTTTCATTGCATAGTATGGTTTGGACTGCTATTTTATATTATTGAGTGGTATTGTAGGGTCTATCATTGTATGGTATGGCCTGCCATGGTATAGTATGTCTTTTCATTGTGTGGTATAGTTTGGTATGCTATACTATGCTACGTTATGGAATGGTATGGTACAGGCAGTCATTGTATGGTATGGTATTGTTTGAGATTGTGTGGTATTGTATGGTATAGTATTTTATGGGATGGTATGGCATGGTATGGTGTGGTATTGTATGGTATGGTATGGTATTGTTTTGTATGGGATGGTATGGCATGGCATGGTTTGATGTGGTGTGGCCAATCATTGTATATTATGGTAAAGTATGGCCTGTCACTATATCTTATGGTATGGTGTGGTATGGCCTGCCATTGTATGGTATGACATGCTATGGTATGGTACAGTTTGGTTTGGTGTGGTATGGTATGGTACAGTGTGTTATGATAAGGTAGAGTATGGCCTTTCATTGCATAGCATAGTAAGGACTATTTTTGCACAGCATACTGTAGTATGGTATGGACTTTCATTGTATGCTATGATCTGTCATGGTATGGTGTGGCCTGTCATTGTGTGGTGTGGTATGGTATGTTATGATATTGTATGGTATGGTCTCTGTTTTTATAGTATATATGCTATGGTGTGGCGTGCTGTGGTGCGGTGTGGCCCATCATTTTATAATGTGGTATGGTCTGTTATTGTATGCCTTGATATGTATGTCATGGTATGGTATAATTTTATTTGATATGGTATGGTATACTATGGTTTGGTATGGTATGGCATGATATGGTATGATTTTCTGTGTTGCAGTGTGCTGTGCTGTGGTATGCTATGGTATGGTATGGTATGGTATGGTATGGTATGGTATGGTATGGTATGGTAGGTGTGGTGTGGTGTGGTGTGGTCTTGCTTTGTATAGAATGGTACGGTATTGTAAAGTATATGATGGTATTGTATATTGATATGGCCTGTCATTGTACAGTATGGTATGGTATGTGTGGCACAGTACGGTAGGGTACAGTATGTCTGATATTGTATTGTATGGCATGGCACACTATAGCATGCTATGGTATAGTATGGAATGTTATTGTATGGTATGGTATGGTACAGCCTTTCAATGAAATGATATGGTATTGTGTCGGCTGTCATTGTTTGCCCTCTCATTCTATGGTATGGTATGGTATGGCATGGCATAACATGACATGGTATGGTATTCCCTGATCTTGTATTGTATGATATAATATGGTATGATAAGTTATGGTAAGGAATAGTATGTTATTTTATGGAATGTACACTGTATAGCATAGATTGGTATGGCATGGTACGGTTTGGTCTGCTGTGGTATGGTACAGTACAGTACGGTATGGTACAGCATGCTATGGTATGGTATGTATGTATATGTATTCATTTTATATGGTATGGTATGGTCTGGTGTGGTGTGGGTGGTATAGTGAGCTGTGGTGTGGCATGGTAACGTATGGTATAGTATGGTATGGAATGTATCATATGGTGCAGTATGGACTATCATTGCATAGTATGGTATGGAATGGACTGTTATTACATTGGATTCTTTAGCAATGGTATGACCTGTCATTGTGTGGTATGGCTTTTTTTCTCTGGCATGGCTTGGCATTGCATGGCATAGCATGGTATGGTATGGTATGGTATGATATGGTATGGTATGGTATGGTATGGTACGGTATGGTATGGTATAGTCTGTCATTGTATATTATGGTATGGTATGGTGTGGTGCAGTATGGTATCTTATGTTATAGTAGGGCATGGTCTGGCCTCTTAATGAAATAGTATAGTATGGTATGGGTTGTCATTGCTTGGCCTCTTATTGTATGGTATGGTATGGTATGGTGTGGTATGATATGGCCTTTTATTGCATAGGATGGTTTGAACTGTTATTGTATAATATTGTGTAGTATAGTAGAGCCTATCATTGTACGGTATTGCCTGACCTGTCATTGTGTGGTATAGTTTGGTATGTTATGGTATGGTATGGGTTGTCATTGTAAAGTATGGCATAAAATGGAATGGTATGGTATGGTATGGTATGGTATGGTATGGTATGGCATGACATGGTATGGTAGGCCCTGATATTGGATTGTATGATATAGTATGGCATGATAAGTTATGGTATGGAATGGTATATTATGGTATGTACACTGTATAGGATGGTATGGTGTGACATGGTATAGTATGGTCTGGTATGGTATGGTACAGTACAGTATGGTATGGTATGGTATGGTGCAGTTAGGCCCATTATTGTATGTTATATTATGGTATGGTTTGGTATTGACTATCATTGTATGGTATGGTATAGTATAGAATGTAATGATGTGGTGTGGTGTTGCCAAGCATTGTATAGTATGGTATAGTATGGCCTGTCAATGTATCCTATGGTATGGTGTGGTATGGTATGGCCTGCCATTTTATGGAATGGAATGGCCTGTATGGTATGGTATGTTGTGGTGTGGCATGTGATGCCATTGTATGGTATGGTATGGTATGGTATGGTATGGCCTGCCATTGTATGGAATGGTATGGTATGGTATAGTATGGTATGGTATGGCATGATATGGTATGGTCTGTCATTTTATACTATAATAGTGTGTGATGTGTTGTGGGGTGGTGTGGTCCTTCATTGTGTAGCATGGTATGGCTAGTCATTGTATAAAATATGTATGGCAAAGCATTATATAGTATGGTATAGTATGGCCTGTTACTTTATCTTATCATATGGTGTGGTATGGCGTGGCTATTCATTGTATGGTATGGTATGGCAGTCCATACCATACCATACAATGGCATGGTATGGACTGCTATTGCATAATATTGTGTAGAATAGTATGGCCTTTAATTGAATGGTATGGCCTGTCATGGTGTCATTGTCTGGTATGTTATGTTATTGTACGTTATGGTATGGTATGGTATAGTATGTTATGCTACACTATGGTATGGTATGGTTGGGTATTCTATGGCATGCTCTGTCATTGTATGGTATGCAATGTCATGGCATGGCATGGTATGGTATATTACGGTATGGTATGGTGTGGCTCATTATTATTTAAAATGGTATGGTATGGTATTGTATTGCATAGTATGGTATAGTATGATATGGCGTGGTGTGGCCAAAGATTCTATAGTATTGTATAACATGGCCTGCCACTGTATCTTATGCTATAGTGTGGTATGGTATGACCAGCTATTGTATGATATGGTACGGTATGGCCTGCCATGGCATGGCATGGCCTGGTACGGCATGGTATGGTATGATATGGCATGATATAGTATGGGATAGCATGGCCTGTCACAGTATCTTGTGCTATGGTGAGGTATGGAATGACATGGGATGGTATGGCTGACCTTTCATTGCATAGAATATTATAGACTTGTATTGCAAAATATTGTGTAGCAAGGTATGGCCTTTCATTGTATGGTATGTTGTGGTATGTTATGCATGGAATGGTATTTTATGGTATGGTCTGTCATTTTATGGTATGCTATAGAATGGTATGACAGCCTGTGGTGTTGTGTGGCCCATCATTGAATAGTATGGTATGATCCGTTATTGTATACGATGTTATGTATGTTATGGAGTGGTATAATTTTATTTGTTGTGATATGGTTTATATGGTTTAGTATTGTATGGCATTGTATGGTATGATGTGGTATAATGTAGTGTTCTGTGGTGTGGTATTATGTGGTATGGTATGGTATGTATGGTGTGGCATGGTATGGTATGGGATAGTATGGTATGGTGTGGTCTGGTATGGTCTGTCATTGTATAGTATGGTATGGTATTGTATTGTATTTCATGATACTGTATGTCATAGTATGGCCTGCAATTGTACAACATGGTATGGAACGTATGGTGCGGTATGGTATGGATTGGTAGTGTATAAAATGATATGGTGTGGTATGGTCTGTCATTTTATAGTACAACATGGTATGGTAAGGTACAGCCTTTCAATGAAATGATATGGTATGTTATTTTGTAGTGTAATATGGTATGGTGTGGCGTCCTGTAGTGTGGCCATGGTATGGCCTGTCATTGTATACAATGGTATGTTATGGTGTGGTATCATTTTATTTGTTATGATATGGTTTATATTGGTTTAGTATAGTATGACATTGTATGGTATGATGTAGTGTAATGTAGTATTATGTGGTGTGGTACGTTATGGTATGGTATGGTATTTTATAGCACGATATGTTGTGGTATGGCATAAAATGGTATGGTATTGTATGCTCTTGTGTGGTATGGCCCATCATTGTATAGTATGGTATTATCTGTCAACGTATACAATGAAATGTATGTTATGGTATGGTATCATTTTATTTGGTATTTTATTGTTTATTATGGTTTGGTATGGTATGACATTATATGGTATACTGTGATGTGAGGTAGCGTGCTGTGATGTTGTATGGTATGGTACGTTATGGTATTGTATGGCATGGGATGGCCTGTCATTGTACAATTTGGTATTGTACGTATGGAACGGAATGGTACAGTATGGTTCGATATGGTATGTTATTGTATGGCATACTATACTATGGTATGGTATGGCCTGGTATTGTATAGTATGGAATGTCATGTTATGGTATGCTATTGTGCAGTATAGTATGGTATGGTATAGTATTGTATGGTATGGTAAGGAATGTCCTTTCATTGAACAGTATGACTTGGATTGTTATTGCATACTCTTATGTAGTTTGGCCTATCTTTGTATGGTATGGCCTGTCATTGTGAAGTATGGTATGGTTGGGTATGGTATGGTGTGGTATGGAATGGGCTGTCATATAGTACGGTATGATATGGTGTGGTGTGGCCAATCAATGTATAGTATTTATTTATTTAATTATAGAGCACATCATTCATCCCATGGGATATCATGACGCTGAATAGCGAAAGGTCGTGGCTGGGCTGCTGGTGGGTGGGAAAATCAGGTGGGTGTTAGTCCTTAGGGAACTGATACGTTTTAAGTTTTTTTCGGAACGCTAGGTAGTTGGTCGTGAGGCTTAGGTCTAAGGGGAGTTAGTTCCATTTCCTAGCCGCCAGGTAGGAAAAAGAGCGCCCTCCTGTCCTCACTTTCTTGATACGCTTTGTCCTGGCCAGTGCGTGGTGGAGTGACCGTAGGCTCCTTGTGGGGACATAGAATTCTATTTTTTCCTGCAGTATTCTGGGGCCACTTTGGTGCACCGCTTTATCTGCATGGCTGAGTAGTTTAAATACTATTCTGTGTCGCATAGGTAACCAGTGAAGAGTTTTCATGCACATTGATGCTGAGCTCAGTCTGCTTTTATTGCACACCAGTTTGACTGCGGCATTATGAAGCACTTGTAGCTGTTTAAAGAGAAGCTCAGTCATGCCTACAAATAAGGCGTTTTCGTAATGGAGCTGACTTATAAGCAGGGCCTCTGTAAAAGTCTACTGCAGTCCAGTGGGATCCAGGGGAAGAGTCTGGTTAGCAATGTCAGAGTTGCAAAGCCCTTTCCACAGAGGGCCCGGACATGGTCCTTCATACAAAGGGTGGTGTCAATGAAGATGCCCAGGTTTCTTGCACATTGCTTGGGTGCTGGGGCTTCTCCCAGGGTTTGGGGCCAACATGTGGCATCCCAGATTAGGTTGGCACCTCCAAAGAGCAGGATTTCTGATTTCCCTGCATTCAGTTTCAAACAATGCTCAGACATCCATTTTGTCATCTCTGAGAGGCAGTTGTGCAGTTTAATTTTGGTAACCTCAGGTCTTTCCTCAAGAGCTACCATCATAGTATGGTATAGTATGACCTGTCACCGTTTCTTATAGTATGGTGTGGTATGGTATGGCCTGCCATTGTATGGTTTGGTAAGGTCTGCCATTGTATGGTATGATATGGTGTGGTAGGGTATGGTTGTATGGTACTGTACGGTATCATTTGGTAAGCTATGGGCTTTCATTGCATAGCATAGTATGGACTCATTTTATTGAAAATTACAGATATTCTTCCAGCATTACAGTAGACAGCAATTTTACACTTTTGAGGTTCCCATTGGTACTATCCAAGTATATACATATGTTGATTACTTCACAATAGTGATGGTCTACAATTCTATTGTCATGTGGTTAATATATACATAGTTTAATGTTATAAAAAAATTTCATAATATTGCAGTACGTGTCAAATTTCTTTATTTCCGAAAAACCCCTCTCCCCCAAAAAAAACATACCTTAAATAATGCTATCAACATTAAACAAAAAACACAAACTGTTGCCCCTGTGTAATTTGCACCGTATTAGGCACATAGTAATATGCGATAGTCACATCCGATGAAAAAGGGAAGGACAGGGAGCCAAGGAAGTGAAGGAGGAGGAGCGAGGAAGGGGAGGGGGAAAGACCGGGGACACCCCCACTGCTCAGGGGATCTGTATCTGTAGAAATCAACTAGCTACATTACAATCTTCTTGTGCACTCTGAGAATGTTCGGACATCTCTTTTGCTCCTGCCATAAACAATTCTATTAGCTGTGCCCATTCCAGGGATATTGGACATTTCCTCAAATGTGATTGTGCAGCTTCTATGTCGTTTGTGAATTGTTCCCAGCCCTCGAACATTACAAGATATGATAGGTAGCATAGGATTTGGCAATTAACCTCATTTAATTATAATGAGGAAATCCCTCCGATCCCAACCCAACTCGAGCCCCCAGTTCCCTCCCGATACATCGGACTATGCCGCAAACAGATTAATATTTCAAATTCATCCCAATACTGGGTCCAACAATCCAACTTCGCTCGACCAAACTGTGCAGTTCTACCTGGTGCTATCACCTGTGGGGGAGGTTGCAATCAGCACTACTACGTAAGAACGCTGAGCAGTACGTGGAAATGCCCAGAACAGGCAGGGCCGGGAAACATACTGGGGCATATTACCAAGCAATAGCGATAATTATCGCTATTGCTTGGTTAGAGACAAAAATTTACCGCTGAGCTGCGGCGATTTTTACCGCAAATAAACCTTGGTATTACCAAGGTTTATCGCAAATGCGATAAAAATCGCCGCAATGCATGAATATCGCTGAAAAGTCAGCGATATTCATGCATTACCGAGCTAATGCTCTTAGCCATGTTATCCACCTCCCATTGGATAACATGGCTAAGAACTGCTCAGGGCAGGTGTTAGCTTTTGGAGATATTCGCTCCTTAGGTAATAGGAGATAGCGATGTTAGCGACTGTTTTCAGTCGCTAACATGTTGGCACGCCCACTTTGCATGTCATTAGTGATAAATATCACTGACATGCAAAGTGGGGCCCAAGATGGTCGCTATCTCCTACTAGCTGTGCCTAACTGGTGTTAGCGACAGCTAGGTAATAGGGAGATAATTTTATCTCCGCTTTCTTGGCTTTTAAAGCCAAAAAAGCGGAGATAAACCCCCGTGATAATATGCCCCACTATTCTGTCCCTTTCGTGGCATTCGAATATTACATCTCTAAATTACATAATGCTGTATATTCTTGTAATACAAGACTTTGGGGCAATGTTATAGGCTGCATACCATGTATGCAGGGCGCAAACTTACTGGGCAGAGTTAATGTTCCAAATTACATATCAACAGTTCACCCCAGAGGGTCATTCCTTAGCTGTGTGGATTCCGATGGGAACAGAGCCACACTTCTGTCCGAGTCCGAATTGGCCTCAACTGAAGGACTTGTACTTATAGGTGGACGAGTGGGGCAGAAGGCTGTGGCAGATCTCAGTGCTTCCTGTTGTCCCTCCTTCACCTGCGGCCGGAGTCCACAGGACTACTGATGTGTCATACAAACCATGTGATAGTCCGCTGGTCATGGTCCGGTCACCATTCCCCAACCAGCTCAGTCCTCAATCTGGTCGGGTCAAGCCCTATTAAATGGGCACTAGTGTCCACTCAAGTATAGCAGGAAGGCACGCATATGATGTAATGTCAGGGGGATAATATCACCAACGCTGTACAAGTCCAGGTGGATAGAGTCTGCGATGGGGTCTCAATCTAGGTGGGGAGGAGGGGAGCCCACCTGAGGTGTCCGGTGAGAGACGGTTCAGTGGTCACAGCTGGGGTTAAGCACCTCTGGGAGACAAAGGATCACACCCCACTGAGTGTTCTTGAATTGATCGCAATTAGTGTCTAGCTGCTGGGATTGGAGGCCCAATCCGGCGGGCCGGTTGGGTGGTGAAGAGCAACCCCAGGCACCTCCACAGCATCGTAGAAGATTGCAGTATACGGCTCTGCCCACTATGAGGTTCCGCAACAAGGGCGCAGGTTTGGGCAAGTGTCACACTGAACGTGGTACCTCTGGGGCTCCCTACGGGTGTAGGTCACACACGGCAGCCATCCGGGAGCCTCAGATATCATAGGGGAGGAGAGGGAGGTGGGCATCACAAGTACATATACACCAGCCCAGTCCGCCAGTATGAGAACCGCTCCGTTCGTTGGGGATATAATCCTAGCCGCTCAGCCCAAGGAGAGAGGACGGAGTCAAGGTGACGGCAAACTGGCCGGCATGCCTGTAACAGTACCCTACTTACACGCAGCCACGGCAAAGGTGTTCCAGCCCAGCATAGGCCACACGGCTTGCAGGTTGTCCCAGGAGGTCGGTCTGGGCGGCGTGTGGGGGCATCAGATGTAAGGCCGGAATCCGGGGGCTCAGGTTACAGCGGCCGCCGATCCCAGGATAATGCAGTCCGGCATAGCTACAGGCAAGCCCGCTGCAGTGTAGGCCTCTTCACCAAGGCCAGCCCTGCGTCGCTCCAGAGTTTTTCACTTTCCAAAACTCAGGTCCGCAATCAACCTGGACACCCGGAATTGTCAGCGTAGGGATTGTATTGCATTAAGACAGCACCATGTTCACAGCAGTCCGACTTGTTAGGGAGTACTGGATTTGATTGGATCAAGTGCCCCGGCAAGGAGCACGTCACTTAAGCGACCACTATCTTGGGCTGCAGACCATCTCCTCCCATGATCTGACATGGAATGGTGTTGCATGTCATTGTGTGGTATAGTATGGTATGGTATGGAATGGTATTATATGGTCTATGGTGTTACTGAAAAATATGGTACAGTGTGGCATGCTGTGGTGTGGTATGGCCCATAATTTTATAGTATGGTATGTTCTGCTATTGTATACCATGGTATGTATGTTATGGTATGGAATAATTGTATTTGATATAGTATGGTATACTGTGGTTTGGTATAGTATGGAATTGTATGATTTGCTGTGGTGTAGTGTGCTGTGCTGTGGTATGGTATTGTATGGTACAGTATGGTATGGTATGGTATGCATGGTGTGGTGTAGTGTGGTATGGTCTGTCATTGTATAGTATGGTATGGTATGTTCGGTACGATATGGTATGGCACAGTATGGTATGGTATTGCATGGCATGCTATGGTATGGTATGACCTGTTATTGTATAGTATGTTATGGAATTTTATGGTATGGTACAGTACCTTTTGGTATGGTATGGTTGGTTTGGCCTTTCAATGCAATGATATGGTATGGTGTGGGTTGTCATTGTTTGACCTCTCATTTTATGGTATGGAATGCTATGGTATGGCATGTTATGTTGTTGTATGGCATGGTTTGCCCTATTATTGTATGGTATGATACAGTACGGTATGGTAAGTTATGGTATGTTATTTTATGGCATGTACACTGTATGGTATGGTATGGTGCAGTACGGTGTGGTATTGTATGGTATGGTATGGTATGGTTTGGTATGGTATGGTGTGGCCCGTTATTGTATGATATGTTATGTTATGGAATGGTTTGGTATTAGCTATCATTGGTTAGTATAGTATTTTATGGTGTGGTGTGGTCAAGCATTGTATAGTATGGTATAGTATGACCTGTAAATCTATATTATGGAATGGTGTGGCCTTCCATTGTATGGTATGTTATGTTATAAAATGGTATTGTATGGCATGGTATGATGCCATTGTATGGTATGATATGGCCTTCTATTGTATGGTATGGTATGGTATGGTATGGTATGATGTGGTATGTATGCAATACTCTGGTATGGCATGGAATTCTATGGTATGCTATGCTATCCTGTGATATGTTATGGCTGGGTATGGTATGGCATGCTCTGCCATTGTAAGGTATGCTCTGTCATGGTATGGCATGGTCTGGTATAGTTTGGTATGGTATGGTATGGAACGGTGCGGTGCGGTATGGTACAGTATGGTATGGTGTGGCCCGTTATTGTATGATATGTTATGTTGTGGTATGATTTGGTATTTGCTATCATTGTATAGCATTTTATGGTGTGGTGTGGCCAAGCATTGCATAGTATAGTAAGATATTGTTTGGCCTGTCACTGTATATTCTGGTATGGTGTGGCCTGCCATTTCTCGGTATGACATGGCCTTCCAATATATGGTATGGTATGGTACGTTATGGTATGGTATGGGATGGCATGTATGATATGGTATGATATGGTATGATATTGTATGATATGGTATGGTATGGGACTTTATGGTATGTATGGATTGGTATGATATGATATTGTATGCAATGGTATGGTGTGATATTGTATTTGCAATCATTGTATTGTATGGTGTATTATGGTATGGTATGGTGTGGTGTGTTGGGGTGTTGTGTGGTATGGTTAAATATTGTATAGTGAGGGATAGTATGCCCTGTCACTGTATTTTATTCTATGTTGTGGTATGGTATGACCTGACATTGTATGGTATGGCGTGCTATTATATGGTATGTTATGGTATGTATTGTATGGTATGGTCTGTGATTTTATACTATAATATTGTACGGTGTGGAGAGCTGTGGTGTGGAATGGCCAATGGTTGTATAGTATGGTATGGTCTGTCATTGTATACAATGATATGTATGTTATGGTATCATATCATTTTATTTGGTGTAGTATGGTATATTATGGTTTGGTATGGTATGTCATTGTATTGTATGATGTAGTGTGCTGTGGGATGGTATGGTATGGTGAGGTATGGTATGTTATTGTATATTGCATTGTATGTATGGTATGGTATAGTATGGTATGATATAGTATGGAATGGTAAGGAACGGTACAGTGCAGTGTGGTGTGGTGTGGAATTATCTGTCATAGTATAGTGTAGTATAATATTGTATAGTATGTTATGGTAATATATGGCAGGTACAATATGGTGTGATACATATGGAATGGAATGGTACAGTACAGTGTGGTATGAAATAGTATTGTATGACATGACATGGCATACTATGGTATGGTATGGTATGGTATGGAATGTTACATTAGGGCATTGTACAGTATGATTTGATATGGTATGGAATGGTATTGTATGGTATGGAATGGTATGGTATAGTATGGCCTCTCAATGAAAAGGTATGGTGTGGGTTGTCATTGATTGTCCTCTCATTGTATGGTGTGTAATGGTATGGTAAGGTATCGCATTGTATGGCCTTTCATTGCATAGTATGGTTTGGGCTTTTATTGTATAATATTTTGTTGTATAGTATGGCCTATCATTGTATTGTTTGGCCTGCCATGGTTTGGTATGGCCTGACATTGTGTGGTATGGTTTGCGATGGTATGGTATGGACTGTCATTGTATAGTGTGGTATAGTAAGATATGGTATGTCATTGTTTGGCACTGTATGACATTGTATGGTAAGGTATGGTATGGTATTGTATGGTAAGGTACAGTACAGGATGGTATGATTTGGTATGGTATAGCCTTTCTTTGCATAGCATATTATGGACTAATAGTGCATTGTATTTTGTAGTGTGGTATGGAATTTCATTGTATGGTATGATTTGTCATGTTATGATGTGGCCTGTCATTGTATGGTAGTATAGTATAATATGGTATGGTACAGTACGATATGGTATGTTGGCCAATAATTGTACAGCATGATATAGTATGGCCTGTCACTGTATCTTATGGTATGTGATGGTATGCTCTGGCCTGCCCCTGTATGGTATGGTATGGTAAGGTATGGTATTTAGAGGTATGGGATGGTCTGGTACAGTACAGTAAAGTACAGTACGGTATGGTATGATGTGTAATGGCATGGTATGGGCTTTCACTGCATAGTATAGTATGGACTAATATTGCATGGTAATGTGTAGTATGGTATTGCCTTTCATTTTATGGAATGGCCTCTCATGATATGGTCTGGCCTGTCATGGTGTGGTGTGGTCATTTTATAGTATAATCTGGTTTGGTGTCTTGTTCTGTTGTGTGGTATAGCCCATCGTTGTATAATATGGTATGGTCTGCTGTTGTGTACCATGATATGTATGTTTTTTTTTTTTGATCTTTAAACTCTCAAGTTTATTATCATAAAGAAAAATATTATTCAAGAGGAATAACAATATGTTCATATAGTTTGATTCAATAACAAATGATTGTATGCATATGTATCACTTTACATTGTGTTTCCTATCTAGATACAACGTGTGATCATATTCCTATACATATAGCTATGCGTACAATGTAAAATCATTTCATATCTCAATAACAGAACTTGCGAAGAAGCGTCGCCCAATGCATTTTGGGAAGCCCTGTTCCCTTCTTCAGGGGCGAGTACCTGTAACCTGCTTCCTCCACATTAATAGTGAAAGTCCTCGTAAGTTCATAAACAAACGTGAATTCTAATGACCCTGTACTGAAAACTGTGCGTGCGCGATGTTCGTGAAGGTCCGTTCTGCGGTCAGTTCTCGTAACTCTGCACTAAAATTGAACGTGCGTGATGTTCATCAACATCCGATTTGAAGTCAATTCTATTAACACGGCCCTTTAATTGAACGTGAGAGGTTGACGTCTATTATCAGTACAGCAGCGAATTCTATGAACTTGCCACTGTTACTGAGTGAGCACGATGATCGAGAATGACCATACAGTGGAAATTCTATTAAATCGGCACTGGAACTGAAGTGTGCACGGTGTTCCACTATTACAAATCCGCAGTTGGGTAGGTATATCTTAATACTTGCTGAACTAAGCAAAGATTGCTGTATTAATATGACGCTGCCCAAGCCTTGCTGGCGGCCAATATCGGCTTCTTTTTTTTACTTTTTTTTTTTATTTGGTGATTTACAATTGCAGATACATAAAGAAAGAAAAAAAAAATACAAAAATGTTATAACGAGGGTTCAGTAAATATCATACACATTTCAAAGAAAGAAAGATATTAAGGATAAAACATAGAGAAGAAACAACAGATGATTAAGGCAGTATAGTCCTGGTTACATACGTTTAGCCACAATCTCTATTGTCATTGCTCCAATCTTCAATTGGTTTCCAAATCTCGAAACCACGTGCTCTAGGCTTTATCCCTTTACAGGCAAAAATCGCCTTTTCTTGATTGTACATACCTAAGAGCCTAGACAGCCAAATCTGAAAGTTAGGGGGATCAACATCCTTCCATCGGGCTGTTAATATAATTCTATATACAGCTGTGCTCAAGAAGAGTGATACTTCTTCCGCCTTAGTATGATTCAGAGTGTTATCGTAGCCCAAAATATAGAGGGTGGGAGATTCGGCTACTGAATGCCCAAACATCTCCTGCCAGAACCCAGCAATCATTGTTCGCAGTGCTAGTAATTTAACAATCATAGAGCATATGTAGTAGATTTGCCGCTGCTTTGCCGCACCTTGGACACTCTGAAGTAGGCCTTATCCCCCAAGCGTAGAGTTTAGCGGGAGTAAAATACAAATCAAAAATAGTTCTATATAGTTGGGCTTTCAAATTGGAGGACATAAACAGCTGTGACGATAGTTTAAGAGACATGTCGATGTCTACATTGGGATTATTTAGTTTCCTTGACCAGCCCACTTCGGTAGATTCTAAGTCATCTTGTTGGTTTTCAATTAATGTGTCGTAGATGGTACCTATCCTAGTTGAGGGTTTAGACAGACGATCAATTAGAGGGATATTATCCAGACAAATATTAGCAAGTTTTGAATTTATGATTGTGTTGATTTGTATAAATTTGAATACACTGTTATTTGTGATAGCAAATTTAGATTGAAGTTGTTGAAATCTACTACCATTATTGGGGAGCATAAAATCTCCTATTGTTTATACTCCTAAAGTTTCCCAACGTCTGGAAATACCGTCATATATTTGAGGTGGTAGTATTAAGGAGTGCCATAATGAGATATATCTATTGTATTTGGGAATTTTCATATATCTCGAAATTTTCTTCCACGCTGCCCAAGCGTTTGTTATAACCTTAAATTTAATTTTCTTATAATATGAGGGTTCAATCTGTTTCAGTAGCAGGCCATTAGCAATATCACCGATAGACAACTCATAGATTGAAGGTATATGATTAGCCCCCACCTCATATCCCAGTGGTTTAACATGAAATAGTAACATCATCTGTTGCAGAAAAGCAGCCCATGAATAAAGTCCCAGGTCAGGTATAGCCAAACCTCCTCTAGTGATGGGTAGGGAGAGCTTCCGGATAGATCTCCTAACCTTACCATAACCCCACACAAATTTACTCATTTGAGATTCCAATCCCCTTAGAATGTTGTCTTCCACAAGAAGAGGAATCGCTCGAAACAGATATAGAACCCGGGGTAGAATATTCATTTTGAGAAAATTGCCTCTTCCGATGATTGAGAGATGTAGTCCATCTATCCTTTTGAGTTCTTTCTTTATTTTTTGGAGCAGTGGTTCGTAGTTAATTTTTACAATCTCATCTATTTTGGCAGATATTCGAACTCCCAGATACACAGCGGATTCTACCCTTCTAGGATCAGTAAAGTGGACATTATTTGTGCAAATTACCATTGTTTTATGCCTGTTTAAGTAATATCCTGATAATTGACCAAAGGCTTGAGTAATTTGTTCTATTTCTAATATAGCCTCCGTGGGCTGTGGTGTTATTACAGCCACATCGTCGGCATAAGCTAATATTTTGGTTTGGTAGGGGCCCAGTATAGCTGGTTTAATTGCCTCAGCCTGTAAAAGTTTTAGAATAAGAGGATTTATGTAGAGGGCAAAAAGAATCGGAGAACAAGGACATCCCTGCCTAGTCCCCCGAGATATGTTGAAAAATCCAGATTCCTGGCCCATTACCAATACCCTAGCCTTCGGTGAGAGATACATTGCTTTAATTGATCTCATAAGGCAAGGTCCAACATTATTCTGATCTAGTATTGCCCATAGGAATGCCCATGAAACCCTGTCGAAAGCCTTCTCTGCATCCAGGAGGACCATCGACATCTGGCCCCCCGTAGCATTTGCGGCATCAAATAGTGCAATAGCGCGTCGGGTATGGTCCGTAGTATCCTTGCCTGGAATAAAACCATGTTGCCAGGGGGAGACCAGATGTTCGATGATCCCCCTGAGACGATTAGCCAAGATCTTTGAGTACAGTTTTGAGTCAGAATTTATTAGAGAGATAGGTCGATAAGATGAGGGCCGCTGAGGAGGTTTATCTTTCTTTTGAAAAATTACAATATTAGTTTCCTGCCAAGACCTGGGAGGGATGCCACTAGATTGGATTCCAACAAATAAATCGTGAAGTAGAGGCGTTACTATATTACCCAAAATTTTATAAAACTCGAGTGGCATTTTATCAGGCCCTGCGGCTTTTCCCGCGGCTAACTCTGCAAGAGCAGTTTCCACTTCTATTTGAGTTATTTCTCTTTCTAGATCTAGCCTAGTAGCATTATCCAATCCTACACCATCTTCGTGCTCGCTTGCCCATTTTGATAGTGTTTCTTCGATTACGTTTGAGTTTAAAGAGTCCTCATTTTTGTACAATTTCCCATAATAATTTTGAAACACTTCTAAGATAGTTTCAGGTGTTGTAAATACTTGGCCTTCTGATTCAATGCGCGTAATTGAGTTAAGAGATTGACTTTGACGAGTTCGAAGTGCTAATTGCTTACCCACCCTATCTCCCATTTCGTAGATCTTATTTCGGTGGGATTGGTATAGTTCAGCCGTATTTTGGGTAATTTTACTGTTTATCTCTGCTTTTAGTATCACCATATCTCTTAAAATTGAACCACCATCCACATTTTGTGCTATTAGCCAAGTATGCTTCTCTTCTAGTTCAGCTAGTTTTTGTAGTTGTAAATCGTTAAGCCTTGTCACCTCTTTCCTCTGTCTGGCTACGTAACTGATTGTCTCCCCACGGACTGCAGCTTTAAAGCAATCCCATACCATATTTCTGGATGTGCTATATCGGTTAGAGTCAAAAAAATCCTGTGACAATTTTTTCATATGTTCTACGTATTCATTATTTACAAGCAGTCTTTTGTCGAAAGACCAACTAGAGCGAGGTCTGGCCATGTCACTTAAGTAAAAAGTGAGAGATAGAGGATTATGGTCCGAAATAATTGTTGGTAGTTTACTTATTTGAGCCAAACTTGCCCGGTTGTTCGACATTAAAATATAATCGATACGGACATATTTATTGTGAGGGTGCGAAAAATATGTATAGCCAGGGTCATGACCCTGTTTTAGATCCCATAGATCAACCAGACCTAAACTTTCTTTTAATTGGGAGACAGCATTAAAAACATTTGGCTTGCGACCAGCATATTTAAATCGCACTTGTTTCTGTGGTGCACTAGCTCTGGGTAGAGAAATGTTCAAGTCCCCACATAGGATCATTACCTGAGGCCAGGATGCTAATTCTATCTACAGGTCGTTAAAGATTGCGGGGTCATCTTGATTAGGGGCGTAGATGGAACATATTGTAATTCCGCACTTGAGCTCCACAATCACCCACCTGCCTAGTGAATCAGCTAGTTTACGTGTTGCCTCCCCCAAAAAGGATCTTGCTACTATAGCGACCCCCCTTGTCCTCGTAGTTTGACTAGTACAGACCAGTAAATTAAACCCTGAGATCTTCAATACATCCCGCTCTGCCCATGGAATGTGGGTCTCCTGGAGACATATTATATCGAATGCATTTGCCCTTATTAGTCCCCACATTCTTTCCCTTTTGCTCCTATCATTGAGTCCTGCCACATTCCAGGAGCACATTTTTATCTTAGCCATATCAGTGTGTTATTATATTTTGCTCCACATCTGTTATGCATAAAGAAGAGTAGAAACAAATCAATCAACTCCTTAACATCATTGACACATCTGTTATACGGAAAAAAGAAAAGAAGTAAATCAAACAAATCCTTAACATCATTGACATTTGTGTCATCATTTATGTTCCTCATAATGCATCTGGAACTGTAATCACCATATTTCTGAATTTTCTTCCCCCTCCCTCCCTCTTGACCCCAACCCCTAACCTCCCCCCCCTTACCACCCTTCGAGTCAACCTGGGTTTTGGCTCACCCAGTTGTTGATGGCAGTGTGGTCCGAACGCCTAAGCTTGAACCTAGCCTGTTATTTTACAATCCTAGAAAAAGTCAACCATATAGCAAATGAAAATAACTTGTCAGTACTATCATATTCTTTATATTCAATTGCCAAATATTCAAGTCATATTTGATCTATAAAGCGTTCATATGATTTTACTAGGTAGTTTGTATCATACCCAATCCATTCTAATCTTCTTCTTTCGTTTATTTGCCATTATTTTGTTTCGCTTTCTCTGCGACATCCTTGAGGTAGGCCTCTGCCTGGATTTCGCTTGTAAAGCTCTTTGTTGCACCTTTGTAAATTACTTTTAATCGTGCCGGATTTTGCAGAAAGACCGTCGCTCCTAGTTTTTCAAAGGGAGCGAACAGTTGTTTCATTCTCCATCGTCGTTCTACAGTAGCGTGCGCAAAATCCGGTCTTGCAAAGAATTTAAATCCCTCTCATTCTCTTTGAGCTGTGGGTCTAGCCAGGTCATATATAGTGTCGCGTACTAGATAATTTCCGAAATTCACTAGAAATGCTCTGGGGTATTGTGGTGATTTGTCCGAACGTTTAGGTAATGACAGCGGGAAGCGGTGTGCATGACACACTTCCTTGTCCATATCCCAAGATTTGAGTTCCGGGAAAGATGATTTTAAGAGATTGGACATGAAGCTTCTTGGATCGCTTCCTTCTGAACCCTCGGGAATTCCAAGAAATCGAAGATTATTTCTTCTTGCTCGATTCTCTTGATCTTCGACCTTTGTCATTAGGTCCTTGATTAATCCTTCATGGTCTTTTGCCTGCGTTTGTAAATTACTAACGTCTGATTCCAGATTTTCCGCCCTGACTTCCATAGAACTCATTCTGTCTGAGATCTCCAAACATGTACTGCCTACTTTATTGATAGCACCTTCCAATTTTTGGATAGCGGCATGATTCCTTTCACTATCTTTTTTCACATCTTGGTGGAAAGTTCTAATTGAATTGAGAACTGGAGACCTTCACTCAGTAAGGGCTCCCTGTGCCTCAAATTCTCATCTTCACCCGGAGTGTCAGTAATATTCTTGTTCCTTTCGGATTCCAAGGTTGCTTTTCGGTGGGGACTTTTGCGTGAAAGTTTAACTCTCCCTATGATATACTCTGGGTTGCTTCCAGGGTCAGTAGTTTCGTCGTTAAATATTTTTGGGTGTCTCTTATGTCTACTTCTTTTTTTCCCCTGTTTTTTGAATGATGTGGAGTCATGTATCAGAGCTTTTTTAGTTCCAATGTCTGGTGAATACGGTGCCTTTATGGGGTTTTCCTCCACTCTCGGCTCCTCACTCGGAACACTTTCTTCACTTGATTCGCTGGATTCACTGGAGATTGACACTCCAGTCTTGTAAATCTCGGACTCAGAACCATCCGAGATTTCTGCTGGGAGATACCCCTCCGTCGCTGGGTTTGTATTAGAGACAGAGACCATTTTAGAAACCGATTTAACTTCTTCCCTTATATCGGTCTGCTCTTGGTCTACTGTTGACGATACTGTTGAGAGTGCTGCTTGACTTGATCGGGCTGCATTAGCATCCGCATCTTTTTGGGCACCTTGTTGATCCATCATGGTTGTAGCTATTTCATTAGGAGAGTAGGGCTGTAGTCTATCTTTAATTGCTGGACTGAATATATTTGAGATTCTTGGTTGTGAATCCATCGAGTGACCAGTATTTTTAGCTGCAGCTTTTAAATTCTTAATTGTTTGTAATCTTTTTGCCTTTTTTTCCAAGAGATCTAGGTTCTCCCTGCATACTGGTTCTTTTTCTGCCATTTTTATTATCTCTTTTTCCTTTGTTTTCTTTTTCGATTTTTCGGTTTACTTATGGAGCTTCTGTTCGTTATTAACGACTCTATCTCTCCCATCTGGTTTGCTAGTTCTCATGTTGCCTTCGTTATTTTCATCGTAGCTTTCCATTGCCTTGTAACCCCTGGTTTCAGGTCGTCGCTGTGTCTCTTTTACTTTCTGAAGTCCTTGTGGGTTATCTTTAAGATTTCCTCTAGCATTCGAGCTCTCTTGACTTTCAAATTTCTCTTGATCTCCCTGAGCCAGGGCTTTTGTTTCTTGGGTTTGAATTTGAATTTGCGCTTGCTTTGCTATAATTTGTGATCCTGTGGAGTCTAATGTATTTAGAGTAACTTCACCCATGTTGATATTCAATTCGCCTGGCTCATCGGGCACCCCAGATGCTCCATTTCCGACAGCTATTGGGCCGTTATCATTGCTGTTAGAGCTTGTGGCTCCTGTCTTTGATTTATTACCAGCCATATTTGTTGTCGATATGAGGACTGCAAATACTGGAAGTAGCAATAGCTTTAAGGGTCGGGTCTGTTTTACTGGTAGTAGTTGAGTGGGCTGCACTGTGGGCTGCACTGCTCGAACCTTGTATCCTTTAGGTCTTAGGTTCGCTCCAGCTATGGTTAACACCCGTGTAGAAGCTCTTTGTAATGTCCAGGCATCTGTTTTAGTTTTGTATACTCCAGCTCCGCCGGTTCCTTTTAGAGCAGTGAGTGAACACAAAACCCCAATATTTTCTCCTTTTCTCCCAAAGATCTTGGCACTTTTACGTATTTCTAACTGTACCACAGAAGCCATATACCATGATATGTATGTTATGGTGTGTTATAATTTTATTTACTATGGTATTGCATGGTATATTATGGTTTGGTATGGCATGGTATGGTATGGTGCGGTGCGGTGCGGTATGGTACAGTATGGTATGGTTTGGCCCGTTATTGTATGATATGTTATGTTATGGTATGATTTGGTATTTGCTATCATTGTAACAAATAGTTTTTATGGTGTGGTGTGGCCAAGCATTGCATAGTATAGTATGTATAGTGTGGCCTGTCACTGTAAATTATGGTATGGTGTGGCCTGCTATTTCATGGTATGACATGGCCTTCCAATATATGGTATGATACATTATGGTATGGTATGGAATGGCATGGTATGGTATGATATGGTATGGTATGGCATGGTATGGAATGTTACATTAGGGAATTGTACCAAAATGATTTGATATGGTATGGTATGGTATGGTACGGTATTGTATGCTATGCTATGGTATAGTATGGCCTCTCAATGAAAAGGTATGGTGTGGGTTGTCATTGATTTTCTTCTCATTGTATGGTATGTAATGGTATGGTAAGGTATGGCATTGTATGTCCTTTCAATGCATAGTATGGTTTGGGTTTTCAATGTATAATATTTTGTTGTATAGTATGGCCTTTCATTGTATTGTTTGGCCTCCCATGGTATGGTATAGACTGACATTGTGTGGTATGGTTTGTGATGGTATGGTATGGTATGGACTGTCATTGTATAGTATGGTATAGTAAGATATGGTATGTCATTGTTTGGCACTGTATGATATTGTATGGTAAGGTATGGTATTGTATGGTAAGGTAGAGTAGAGGACGGTATGATTTGGTATGGTATGGCCTTTCTTTGTATAGCATATTATGGACTAATATTACATTGTATTCTGTAGTGTGGTATGGACTTTCATTGTATGGTATGATTTGTCAAGTTATGATGTGGCCTGTCATTGTATGGTACAGTATGGTCTATGGTTTTATAGTATAATATGGTATGGTACAGTACGGTATGGTATGGTGGCCAATAATTGTATAGCATGATAGAGTATGGCCTGTCACTGCTCTTATGGTATGTGGTGGTATGCTCTGGCCTGCCCCTGTATGGTATGGTATGGTAAGGTATGGTATGGAAAGGTATGGTCTGGTACGGTACAGTACAGTAAGGTACAGTACGGTATGGTATGATATGTTATGGCATGGTATGGGCTTTCATTGCAAAGTATAGTATGGACTAAAATTGCATAGTAATGTGTAGTATGGTATTGCCTTTCATTTTATGGAATGACCTCTCATGATTTGGTCTGGCCTGTCATGGTGTGGTGTGGTATGGTGTGATCTGTCATTTTAAAGTATAATCTGTTTTGGTGTTGTGTTCTGTTGTGTGGTTTAGCCCATTGTTGTATAATATGGTATGGTCTGCTGTTGTGTACCATGATATGTATGTTATAATATGTTATAATTGTATTTGCTATGGTATTGCATGGTATATTATGGTTTGGTATGGTATGGTATGGTACGGTGTGGTGCGGTATGGTACAGTATGGTATGGTGTGGCCCGTTATTGTATGATATGTTATGCTATGGTATGATTTGGTATTTGCTATCATTGTATAGTATAGTCTTTTATGGAGTGGTGTGGCCAAGCATTGCATAGTATAGTATGGTATAGTGTGGCCTGTCACTGTATATTATGGTATGGTGTGGACTACCATTTCAGGTTATGACATGGCCTTCCAATATATGGTATGGTACGTTATGGTATGGTATGGAATGGCATGGTATGTTATGGTATGGTATGGTATTGTATGGTATGGAATGTTACATTAGGGCATTGTACCGAAATGATTTGATATGGTATGGAATGGTATGGTATGGCATGCTATGGTATGGTATAGTATGGCCACTCAATGAAAAGGCATTGTGTGGGTTGTCATTGATTGTCCTCTCATTGTATGGTATGTAATGGTATGGTAAGGTATGGCATTTTATGGCCTTTCATTGCATAGTATGGATTGGGCTTTCATTGTATAATATTTTGTTGTATAGTATAGACTGTCATTGTATTGTTTGGCCAGCCATGGTATGGTATGGCCTGACATTGTGTGGTATTGTTTGCGATGGTATGGTATGGTTTGGTATGGTATGGTGTGGCCCGTTATTGTATGATATATTATGTTATGGTATGATTTGGTATTTGCTATCATTGTACAGTATAGTTTTTATGGTGTGGTGTGGACAAGCATTGCATAGTATAGTATGGTATAGTGTGGCCTGTCACTGTATATTATGGTATGGTGTGGACTGCCATTTCATGGTATGACATGGCCTTCCAATATATGGTATGGTACGTTATGGTATGGTATGATATGGTATGGAATGGCATGGTATGGTATGGTATAGTATGGGATTGTATGGTATGGAATGTTACATTGGTGCATTGTACCGAAATAATTTGATATCGTATGGAATGGTATGGTATGGCATGCTATGCTATGGTTTAGTGTGGCCTCTCAATGAAAAGGCATGGTGTTGGTTGTCATTGATTGTCCTCTCATTGTATGGTATGTAATGGTATGGTAAGGTATGGCATTGTATGGCCTTTCATTGCATAGTATGGTTTGGGCTTTCATTGTATAATATTTTGTTGTATAGTATGGCCTATCATTGTATTGTTTGGCCTGCCATTGTATGGTATGGCCTGACATTGTGTGGTATGGTTTGCGATGGTATGGTATGGACTGTCATTGTATAGTGTGGTATAGTAAGATATGGTATGTCACTGTTTGGCACTGTATGATATTGTATGGTATGGTATGGTATGGTATGGTATTGTATGATAAGGTAGAGTACAGGATTGTATGATTTGGTATGGTATGGCCTTTCTTTGCATAGCATATTATGGACTAATATTGCATTGTATTCTGTAGTGTCGTATTGACTTTCATTGTATGGTGTGATTTTTCATGTTATGATGATGTGGCCTGTCATTGTACCGAAATGATTTGATATGGTATGGAATGGTATGGTATGGTATTGTATGCTATGCTATGGTATAGTATGGCTTCTCAATGAAAAGGTATGGTGTGGGTTGTCATTGATTGTCCTCTCATTGTATGGTATGTAATGGTATGGTAAGGTATGGCATTGTATGTCCTTTCATTGCATAGTATGGTTTGGGCTTTCAAAGTATAACATTTTGTTGTATAGTATGGTCTATCATTGTATTGTTTGGCCTGCCATGGTATGCTATGGCCTGACATTGTGTGGTATGGTTTGCGATGGTATAGTATGGACTATCATTGTATAGTATGGTATAGTTTGATATGGTATGTCATTGTTTGGCACTGTATGATATTGTATGGTAAGGCATGGTATTGTATGGTAAGGTAGAGTAGAGGACGGTATGATTTGGCATGGTATGGCCTTTCTTTGCATAGCATATTATGGACTAATATTGCATTGTATTCTGTAGTGTGGTATGAACTTTCATTGTATGGTATGATTTGTCATGTTATGATGTGACCTGTCATTGTATGGTACAGTATGGTCTATGGTTTTATAGTATAATATGGAATGGTACAGTACGGTATAGTATGGTGGCCAATAATTGTATAGCATGATAGAGTATGGCCTGTCACTGTATCTTATGGTCTGTGGTGGTATGCTCTGGCCTGCCCCTGTATGGTATGGTAAGGTATGGTATGAAAGGTATGGTGTGGTCTGGTACAGTACAGTAAGGTACAGTACTGTATGGTATGATATGGTATGGCATGGTATGGGCTTTCATTGCATTGTATATTATGGACAAATATTGCATAGTAATGTGTAGTATGGTATTGCCTTTCATTTTATGGCATGGCCTCTCATGATATGGTCTGGCCTGTCATGATATGATGTGGTATGGTGTGATCTGTCATTTTATAGTATAATCTGGTTTGGTGTTGTGTTCAGTTGTGTGGTATAGCCTATTGTTGTATAATATGGTATGGTCTGCTGTTGTGTACCATGGTTTGTATGTTATGGTATGTTATAATTGTATTTGCTATGGAATTGCATGGTATATTATGGTTTGGTATGGTATGGTACGGTGCGGTGACGTATGGTACAGTATGGTATGGTGTGGCCTGTTATTGTATGATATGTTATGGTATGATTTGGTATTTGCTATCATTGTATAATATAGTATTGTATGGTGTGGTTTGGCCAAATATTGCATAGTATAGTATGGTATAGTGTGGCCAGTTACTGTATATTATGTTATGGTGTGGCCTGCCATTTCATGGTATGACATGGCCTTCCAATATCAGGTATGGTACGTTATGGTATGGTATGGAATGGCATAGCATGGTATGTTATGGTATGGTATGGTATTATATGGTATGGAATGTTATTTTAGGGCATTGTACAGTATGATTTGATATGGTATGGAATGGTATGGTATGGTATGGTATGGTATGGTATGGTATAGTATGGCCTCTTAATGAAAAGGTATGGTGTGGGTTGTCATTGATTGTCCTCTCATTGTATGGTGTGTAATGGTATGGTAAGGTATGGCATTGTATGGCCTTACATTGCATAGTATGGTTTGGGCTTTCATTGTATAATATTTTGTTGTATAGTATGGCCTATCATTGTATTGCTTGGCCCGCCATGGTATAGTATGGCCTGACATTGTGTGGTATGGTTTGCGATGGTATGGTATGGACTGTCATTGTATAGTATGGTATAGTAAGATATGGTATGTCATTGTTTGGCACTGTATGACATTGTATGGTAAGGTATGGTATGGTATTGTATGGTAAGGTACAGTACAGGATAGTATGATTTGGTATGGCTTTTCTTTGCATAGCATATTATGGACTAATAGTGTATTGTATTCTGTAGTGTGGTATGGACTTTCATTGTATGGAATGATTTGTCATGTTATGATGTGGCCTGTCATTGTATGGTTCAGTATGGTCTATGGTTGTATAGTGTAATACGGTATGGTACAGTACGGTATGGTATGGTGGCCAATACTTGTATAGCATGATATAGTATGGCCTGTCACTGTATCTTATGGTATGTGGTGGTATGCTCTGACCTGCCCCTGTATGGTATGGAATGGTAAGGTATGGTATGGAAAGGTATGGTATGGTCCGGTATAGTACATTAAGGTACAGTACGGTATGGTATGATATGTTATGGCATGGTATGGGCTTTCATTGCATAGTATAGAATGGGCTAATATTGCATAGTAATTTGTAGTATGTTATTGCCTTTCATTTTGTGGCATGGCCTCTTTATGATATGGTCTGGCCTGTCATGGTGTGGTGTGGTATGATGTGGTATGGTGTGATCTGTCATTTCATAGTATAATCTGGTTTGGTGTTGTGTTCTGTTGTGTGGTATAGCCTATCGTTGTATCGTAAGGTATGGTCTGTTGTTGTGTACCATGATATGTATGTTATGTTATGTTATAATTTTATTTGCTATGGTATTGCATGGTATATTATGGTTTGGTATGGTATGGTATGGTGCAGTGCGGTATGGTACAGTATGGTATGGTGTGGCCCGTTATTGTATGATATGTTATGTTATGGTATGATTTGGTATTTGCTATCATTGTATAGTATAGTATTTTATAGTGTGGTGTGGCCATGCATTGCATAGTATAGTATGGTATAGTGTGGCCTGTCACTGTATATTATGGTATGGTGTGGCCTGCCATTTCATGGTATGACATGGCCTTCCAATATATGGTATGGTATGTTATGGTACGGTATGGAATGGCATGGTATGGTATGGTATGGTATGGCATGGTATGGTGTGGTATGGTATGGAATGTTACATTAGGGAACTGTACAGTATGATTTGATATGGTATGTAATGGTATTGTATGGTATGGTATGGTATGGTATGGTATGGTATAGTATGGCCTCTCAATAGAAAGGTATGGTTTGTGGTGTCATTGATTCTCCTCTCATTGTATGGTATGTAATGGTATGGCATTGTATGGCCTTTCATTGCATAGTATGGTTTGGGCTTTCATTGTATAATATTTTGTTGTATAGTATGGACTGTCTTTGTATTGTTTGGCCCGCCATGGTATAGTATGGCCTGACATTGTGTGGTATGGTTTGCGATGGTATGGTATGGACTGTCATTGTATAGTATGGTATAGTAAGATATGGTATATCATTGTTTGGCACTGTATGATATTGTATGGTAAGGTATGGTATGGTATTGTATGGTAAGGTACAGTACAGGATGGTATGATTTGGTATGGTATGGCTTTTCTTTGCATAGCATATTATGGACTAATAGTGCATTGTATTCTGTAGTGTAGTTCTGACTTTCATTGTATGGTATGATTTGTCATGTTATGATGTGGCCTGTCATTGTATGGTACAGTATGGTCTATGGTTGTATAGTGTAATATGGTATGGTACAGTAGGGTATGGTATGGTGGCCAATAATTGTATAGCATGATATAGTATGGCCTTTCACTGTATCTTATGGTATGTGGTGGTATGTTCTGGCCTGCCCCTGTATGGTATGGTATGGTATGGTAAGGTATGGTATGGAGAGGTATGGTATGGTCTGGTACAGTACAGTAAAGTACAGTATGGTTTGGTATGATATGTTATGGCATGGTATGGGCTTTCATTGCATAGTATTGTATGGACTAATACTGCATAGTAATGTGTAGTATGGTATTGCCTTTCATTTTATGGAATGGCCTCTCATGATATGGTCTGGCCTGTCATGGTGTGGAGTGGTATGGTTTGATCTGTCATTTTATAGTATAATCTGGTTTGGTGTTGTGTTCTGTTGTGTAGTATAGCCCATCGTTGTATAATATGGTATGGTCTGCTGTTGTGTACCAAGATATGTATGTTCTGGTATGTTATAATTTTATTTACTATGGTATTGCATGGTATATTATGGTTTGGTATGGTACGGTGCGGTGTGGTATGGTACAGTATTGTATGGTGTGGCCCGTTATTGTATGATATGTTATGGTATGATTTGGTATTTGCTATCATTGTAAAGTATAGTATTTTATGGTGTGGTGTGGCCAAGCATTGCGTAGTATAGTATGGTATAGTGTGCCCTGTCACTGTATATTATGGTATGGTGTGGCCTGCGATTTCATGGTATGACATGGCCTTCCAATATATGGTATGGTACATTATGGTATTGTAAGGAATGGCATGGTATGGTATGGTATGGTATAGCATGGTATGGTATGGTATGGTATGGTATGGTATGGTGTGGTATGGTATGGTATGGAATGTTACATTAGGGAATTGTACCGAAATTTTTGATATGGTATGGAATGGTATGGTATGGTATTGTATGCTATGCTATGGTATAGTATGGCCTCTCAATGAAAAGGTATGGTGTGGGTTGTCATTGATTGTCCTCTTATTGTATGGTATGTAATGGTATGGTAAGGTATGGCATTGTATGTCCTTTCATTGCATAGTATGGTTTGGACTTTCAATGTATAACATTTTGTTGTATAGTATGGTCTTTCATTGTATTGTTTGGCCTGCCATGGTACGGTATGGCCTGACATTGTGTGGTTTGGTTTGCGATGGTATGGTATGGACTGTCATTGTATAGTATGGTATAGTAAGATATGGTATGTCATTGTTTGGCACTGTATGATATTGTATGGTAAGGTATGGTATTTTATGGTAAGGTAGAGTAGAGGACGGTATGATTTGGTATGGTATGGCCTTTCTTTGCATAGCATATTATGGACTAATATTGCATTGTATTCTGTAGTGTGGTATGAACTTTCACTGTATGGTATGATTTGTCATGTTATGATGTGGCCTGTCATTGTATGATACAGTATGGTCTATAGTTTTATAGTATAATATGGTATGGTAGAATACGGTATAGTATGGTGGCCAATAATTGTATAGCATGATAGAGTATGGCCTGTCACTGTATCTTATGGTCTGTGGTGGTATGCTCTGGCCTGCCCCTTTATGGTATGGTATGGTAAGGTATGGTATGAAAGGTATGGTATGGTCTGGTACAGTACAGTAAGGTACAGTACGGTATGGTATGATATGTTATTGCATGGTATGGGCTTTCATTGCATTATATATTATGGACTAATATTGCATAGTAATGTGTAGTATGGTATTGCATTTCATTTTATGGCATGGCCTCTCATGATATGGTCTGACCTGTCATGATGTGGTGTGGTAGGGTGTGGTATGGTGTGATCTGTCATTTTATAGTATAATCTGGTTTGGTGTTGTGTTCTGTTGTGTGGTATAGCCCATCGTTGTATAATATGGTATGGTCTGCTGTTGTGTACCATGATATGTATGTTATGGTATGTTATAATTTTATTTGCAATGGTATTGCATGGTATATTATGGTTTGGTATGGTATGGTATGGTACGGGGTGGTGCGGTATGGTACAGTATGGTATGGTGTAGCCTGTTATTGTATGGTACAGTATGGTCTATGGTTGTATAGTATTTTATGGTATGGTACAGTACGGTATGGTATGGTGGCCAATAATTGTATAGCCTGATAGAGTATGGCCTGTCACTTTATATTATGGTATGGTGTGGCCTGCCATTTAATGGTATGACATGGCTTTCCAATATATGGTATGGTATGGTACGTTATGGTATGGTATGGAATGGCATTGTACTGTATGGTATGGTATGGTATTGTATGGTATGGAATGTTACATTAGGGCATTGTACAGTATGATTTGATACGGTATGGAATGGTATGGTATGGTATGGTCTGGTATAGTATGGTATGGTATAGTATGGCCTCTTAATGAAAAGGTATGGTGTGGGTTGTCATTGATTGTCCTCTCATTGTCTGTGCTGCCCCTGCCCCCAGGAACTTTGGGTGAGATACGGAGCCCGATCGGAGCCTGCGTGCTACCCGGAGTGACGTGCCAAGCAGAGCGAGGAAACAAAGATCCCCGACCATCGCATCTACGCTGAATCTATGCTACGAGCCGAGGTGAGGGACGGGAGCTGAGGCGGGGCTGGGCGGCGCTGGACATGAGGCTTGATAAAAAGAAATGGAAGGACCTTGCGCTCCCTAGCGCAAGCTGTGTTTAAATAAAAGAGAGAGAAACGAG
The DNA here is from genome assembly GCF_964263255.1 of Lissotriton vulgaris. Classification (NCBI taxonomy): domain Eukaryota; kingdom Metazoa; phylum Chordata; class Amphibia; order Caudata; family Salamandridae; genus Lissotriton; species Lissotriton vulgaris. The sequence goes on along the minus strand of NC_141685.1, from coordinate 823,865,213 downwards.
TATTAAAATCCAGAAAGTAAAATGAAGGGGAAACTACGAAGCGACGCACCTGACCTTAAAATGGCGGCCGCATAGGACAATTCAATCTGCAAAAGGGAAAGTAGCTCTTGCTGCCTAATATAACCAACTGTGCATAACATACTGTAGAAATAGTACTCCAAAATGGCGGCATGATAGAAGAGCAACTGAAAGAGGACTGATAAATCAATAGACATTGAGAAAGTAGCCAACTCTAGGACTTAAACAGTCTATGGCAAGGGAAAGAGGACAAATATAAATGGTAGAAAGAGAGAAAGACATCAGTGCTAAGAAAGATAACGAAAACGGCGGACATCTTGGAAAGTCTACTCAAATATCATACGAACATAGTAATTATTATATAATCACTTGTATTGGAGAGGGTATTTATCAGAGGAATCCTGAAGAAACTACCTACCAGGAGGAGGAATCAAAAACAAAATCAGAATCTATTATTTAATTACTTATACTAAAGAGAATATTATTATGATACTACCAGGTATAATTATAATTATTATTTAGTAATTTATGCAAAAAGAATACTCATACCACCAGGAAGAAGGCAACTAATTTTAGTACGCTGACACACATCACAAAATGGAAGACAACTACCTGGAATGAATAGGTAGGATTGCATGCATCATAAAATACCCTACCTATCCTTCTAAAAATGCAGCCAAAAAATTTAAGCATAACCTCATGAGGAAAAACCCTGACACATTGATCTTTGACACTTCCTTTTGGATGGATAAAGGAATCATCATGAAAGATATGATATTCTTCACCAGGAGAAGGGCGAAATGGCGCAATGACTTTACAAACATGCTATATATTAAATCCACAACCAACATCCCGCATGGAACAAAATTTATGACCAGAGCATCATCTAACCTCAGAGCGGACATTTGCATAACTATCTTCAAGAATGGAATAGTGTTGATCCAAGCCTCTAACGACGAACTGGAAAAATTCGACAACATCTTCTCATCCTTAAAAAGAAATGTGGAGAACAGGAACACTCTACTACACCAGATTCATATAGAAGACAACTCTGTCTTACCCAACAACCCCACTAGAAGTAGCACAACAACTAGAGACCACCAGGAACCGGATCAAATTACGCAATTAAGAGACACTAGGCCTTTACAACTCCAGAATCTGTCAACAGACAACCTAGTCTTATCCGACACTAACCCTATAAGTATAAGTATTACCCCGACCAGAGACCGACAGGAACCTGATCGAGTTACGCAAATAAGAGATACTAGGCTTTTACAACTCCAGAATACGCCAACAGACAACCTAGTCTCATCAGACACCTACCCTATAAGTATTACCCCAACCAGAGACCGACAGGAACCTGAACAAAACAACACTCCATCTAGAAACCCACAGGAACTAATCAGTCAACCAGGAGCCATATGCGGAACAGAAAATACGTTAATCGGGAATGAATCAGAGAGAACGCGAAATACAAATATTAACAACAACAGCCGTGGTTCACCAAACCTTGATAGAACGGCTAACGCCGCAATCAATGACAGAGGAGAAAATCGACCAAAGGAAAGTATCAAGAAGTCAATGATACATTGCTCAGAATGGAAATTCGGGAACAAAAAATGTGAAGATCGAAACATACAGAGGAGTACTCACACTACGGCACCCAAGGTCATGAGGAAAATCTTCGAGATCCAAACACAAATTAGCAACCTATCACAGGAAATACAAAACACTCTGAAAGGGATAGAAAAACTATGTGATATCACAGAAAATACTCACAATGAAGTAGAAGTCATCAGAGAGCTAGTAAACACAACCTTCGATATCAACAACAAGAGAGCGATGCCAGTCTCAAACAGACAAAACAGACCAAATAGGAATCAAAATTATTTAACTGAAGAAGACATACTATCTCTACTCCGGGAATATGAGTCATCAGACCCCATGAAGGCACAGGAAATCAAAAGAGTACCGATAAACGCCAACAGAACATCTACGAGGAATGAGAGGAATCTAAATCTCAACAACTTACAACAAATCCAACTAACCACTGATCCTTTAAACATGATCACAACCAGAACGGAGAAATCTTTAAAATGTCTACTGCTCAACTGTCGATCTGCAGCGAAGCATGCTTCTGACATAGCTGACATCATCATCAATCAGAAAATAGACATAACAATACTTACCAAAACCTGGTTATCTGAATCCTCGTCCCCAGTCTTGGACCTTCTGGTGCCACCGCACTATAACATATTGAGACTGGACAGACAGAAAAAGACAGGGGGCGGTATTGCCTGTATCCACAGATCGAACTTAGAAGTCGGCCAATTTCAATCCGACCCCCTCGAATCATGCGAATACCTAGGGCTCAATGTAAGATCGGCAAACAAACAGATTTGCAACTTACATGCCCTATATCACCCACCAGGAAACAATTTGAACTTCATTGATCAACTGATGGAGATCATCACTGCTAACGCCAACAGCAACATTAATATTATATTTTTAGGTAATTTCATTCTACGCTGGAACGACAAAAACGACAAACAGGTAAACGCCTGTAAAGACTTTTTAATTGTACTAAAACTATCCCAAGCTTGTCTTCAACCAACACACTCGAAAGGAGCAACATTGGACTGGATTATCTCTAAGAATAATGACATCTCAATCCTCTCCATAGAACCTTGCCACTGGTCAGATCACCACGCCATAACCTTCCTAATACCATCGCGGGAGAAGATAAAAACCTTTCAAACTAACAAAATGAAAAGATGGATCCGGGATACTAGAGACTCAAATATGGATCTTCTAATTGAAAGCTGCAAGAGAGACTTAAACCCACCTGACAACATGAAAAATGTGAACGATCTAACGAACCATTACACTACCTCAGTAACGGAAATAGTCAATGCCACCGTACCACTCAAATTGGAAAGAGTTACGGAAAAGATTAAAAACCCATGGTTTAATGGAATATTGAATGAAGAAAGGCGTAATTTGAGACGCGCAGAAAGAAAATGGAGACAACACCCATCTTCCCCTGAACTGAAATCACTCAGAAAAATCAGAAATGAATATAACAAGAAAATCATCAACTCAAAAAAGGAATTTATCAGAAAAGAATTGGATAACGCCAAAAACAGACCACGGAAATTGTTTGAAATCATAAAACAGCAATCAAACAAGATGGCAAAATCTGTCCAAGAGGTCACTAAAACGCAACTAAGTTGTGAAGAATTCTCTACCTTTTTCACCAACAAAGCCAATAAGCTGGAAGAAGAACTTAGGATCGCTGCAGATAATATTGACGACAATACACCACCATCACAATCTGCTCCGAATTATGCGGACAAGACGACTAAAAACAAAGCATATTGGGACACTTTCAAATTATTGGACCAGAATGAGATTGCGAAAACGCTAGCGATCACGAAACACAACAACCACTATAACGACCCACTACCATTGAAATGCCTAAAAGAAATCAGCCATACTATGATTCCAATATGGATAGAAATTATAAATGCCTCACTCTCCCAAGGGGTCCTCCCAGAAAGCCTGAAGGCAGGACAAGTAGTCCTGATCATCAAAAAACCCACAGTGGACCCAACAGATACAAATAACTATCGCCCAGTGACCAACATCCCTTTTCTTGCCAAATTGATAGAGAAATGTGTACAGAATCAGCTGAGCAGACATATCGACAACATCTCATTGCTAGATGACTGTCAAACGGGATTCAGAGCAGATCATAACACGGAAACAGCTATCTTACACATTGTCGATGATGCACTTCAAGCACTAGAACACAATCAATCTTGTCTACTCATCCTCCTAGACTTGTCATCAGCATTTGACACAGTTAACCACGAAAAATTACTGATCAGACTTCACGACAGGATGGGAATATCTGGCACTGTACTGAAAGGGTTCAAAATATTTTTACAGAACAGAACTCAGAGATTCCTAGTAAACCAATCACTTTCTCCTTCATGCCCAAACACAATCGGAGTACCTCAAGGATCCACTTTATCTCCATCATTGTTTAACTCATACATCGAACCTCTTACAGAAATTCTGCAGAAATCAAAAATATCGTGCCACATGTATGCGGACGACACGCAACTTTACATCAAGATTGAGAGCCTGGAAGACATAAACACAATGAATGAGGCCCTCAAAATATCGCTAAAATGGCTAACTAACAATCATCTCAAGCTAAACGCAAATAAAACAGAATTCTTACTTATCACACCTCAAAAGAATCAATCAGTAGTGAAGGAATGGTCCAAAATGATCACAGCGTTAAATTGCATCCCTACTCTAGTTGATTGGGTGAAATCACTCGGAATCACACTGGATGAGAACCTTGATATGAAATCCCACATTAAAATAATGGCAAAAAACGTCTGTTTCCATTTGAACTATTTTAGAAAAATGAAATCTTTTCTAACGGAGACCGACTTAAAACTAGCTGTGCAATCACGGGTTATCTCGAGGATTGAATATGGGTGTAGAATGCTAGCAGGACTACCAAAAATTTTGACAGCACCCCTAAAAGCTTGCCTCAATGCAGCCGCAAGGCCTATTACAGGTTCGAGGAAATTTGACCATATCTCCCCTCACCTCAAAGATTTAAACTGGTCAGCTTACGAAGCTAGGGTACAGCTGAAAATGGCATGTATCACCCATAAAGCGATTCATCACAACACACCTAGATATCTCGCCCACAAAATAGAAATTTCAGGAAGAAAAAGACCACCCAGGAGTGCCAATTATCTGCTCCTGAGACCACCTATGTTCAAGAAGAAAATAACATATGAGAGGACGTTCTCAGGCGTGGCTCCCAGAATTTGGAACTTCTTTCCCGCAAACATCAGAAAAATTACAATCTCTGTAACATTTAAGAGGGAAACTAAGATCTTTCTTATGAATAAGTTCCTCCCATAGGTACGACAAATCGTCACCTAGGACTTATCACGGAAGTGGTCACTTGATGCTACTTATAGACTAGGTCGAAAGTAATACTAATTAAGTTTTTTGTTTTTAAGATCTTATTGCTTTCTATACATTGTTGTTTTAACCCATGCCATTTGATGTTAAGCGCTCTGATACCCATGGGTCATGTTCGCACTATAGAAAACTCTTAATAAATAAATAAATATATAAATGGTATGTAATGGTATGGTAAGGTATGGCATTGTATGGCCTTTAATTGCATAGTATGGTTTGGGCTTTCATTGTATAATATTTTGTTGTATAGTATGGACTGTCATTGTATTGTTTGGCCTGCCATGGTATGGTATGGCCTGACATTGTGTGGTATGGTTTGCGATGGTATGGTATGGACTGTCATTGTATAGTATAGAATAGTAAGATATGTTATGTCATTGTTTGGCACTGTATGATATTGTATGGTAAGGTATGGTATGGTATTGTATGGTAAGGTGCAGTACGGGACGGTATGATTTGGTATGGTATGGCCTTTCTTTGCATAGTATATTATGGACTAATAGTGCATTGTATTATGTAGTGTGGTATGGACTTTCATTGTATGGTGTAATTTGTCATGTTATGATGTGGCCTGTCATTGTATGGTACAGTATGGTCTATGGTTTTATAGTATAATATGGTATGGTACAGTACGGTATGGTATGGTGGCCAATAATTGTATAGCATGATATAGTATGGCCTGTCACTTATCTTATGGTATGTGGTGGTATGCTCTGGCCTGCCCCTGTATGGTATGGTATGGTTAGGTATGGTATGGAAAGGTATGGTATGGTCTGGTACAGTACAGTAAGCTACAGTATGGTATGGTATGATATGTTATGGCATGGCATGGGCTTTCATTGCATAGTATAGTATGGACTAATATTGCATAGTAATGTGTAGTATGGTATTGCCTTTCATTTTATGGAATGGTGTCTCATGATATGGTCTGGCCTGTCATGGTGTGGTGTGGTATGGTGTGCTATGGTGTGATCTGTCATTTTATAGTATAATCTGGTTTCGTGTTGTGTTCTGTTGTGTGGTATAGCCCATCGTTGTATAATATGGTATGGTCTGCTGTTGTGTACCATGATATGTATGTTATGGTATGTTATAATTTTATTTGCTGTGGTATTGCATGGTATATTATGGTTTGGTATGGTATGGTATGGTATGGTACGGTGCAGGGCGGTATGGCACAGTAAGGTACGGTGTGGCCCGTTATTGTATGATATGTTATATTATGGAATGATTTGGTATTTGCTATCATTGTATAGTATATTATTTTATGGTGTGGTGTGGCCAACCATTGCATAGTATAGTATGATTTAGTGTGGCCTGTCACTTTATATTATGGTATGGTGTGGCCTGCCATTTCATGGTATGACATGGCCTTCCAATATATGGTATGGTACGTTATAGTAAGGTATGGAATGGCATGGTATGGTATGGTATGGTATGGTATTGTATGGTATGGAATGTTACATTAGGGCATTGTACCAAAATTATTTGATATGGTATGGAATGGTATGGTATGGTATGCTATGCTATGGTATAGTATGGCCTCTCAATGAAAAGGTATGGTGTGGGTTGTCATTGATTGTCCTCTCATTGTATGGTATGTAATGGTATGGTAAGGTATGGCATTGTATGGTCTTTCATTGCATAGTATGGTTTGGGCTTTCATTGTATAATATTTTGTTGTATAGTACTGCCTATCATTGTATTGTTTGGCCTGCCATGGTATGGTATGGCCTGACATTGTGTGGTATCGGTTGCCATGGTATGGTATGGACTGTCATTGTATAGTATGGTATAGTAAGATATGGTATGTCATTGTTTGGCACTGTATGATATTGTATGGTATTGTATGGTATTGTATGGTAAGGTAGAGTACAGGACGGTATGATTTAGTATGGTATGGCCTTTCTTTGCATAGCATATTATGGACTAATATTGCATTGTATTTTGTAGTGTGGTATGGACTTTCATTGTATGGTATGATATGTCATGTTATGATGTGGCCTGTCATTGTATGGTACAGTATGGTCTATGGTTTTAAAGTATAATATGGTATGGTACAGTACGGTATGGTATGGTGGCCAATAATTGTATAGCATGATAGAGTATGGCCTGTCACTGTATCTTATGGTCTGTGGTGGTATGCTCTGGCCTGCCCCTGTATGGTATGGTATGGTAAGGTATGGTATGAAAGGTATGGTATGGTCTGGTACAGTACAGTAAGGTACAGTACGGTATGGTATGATATGTTATGGCATGGTATGGGCTTTCATTGCATAGTACAGTATGGACTAATATTGCATAGTAATGTGTAGTATGGTATTGCCTTTCATTTTATGGCATGGCCTCTCATGATGTGGTCTGGCCTGTCCTGTCATGGTGTGGTGTGGTATGGTGTGATCTGTCATTTTGTAGTATAATCTGGTTTGGTGTTGTGTTCTGTTGTGTGGTAAAGCCCATCATTGTATATTATGGTATGGTGCGCCTGCCATTTCATGATATGACATGGCCTTCCAATATAAGGTATGGTACGGTATGGAATGGCATGGTATGGTATGGTATGGTATTGTATGGTATGGAATGTTACATTAGGGCATTGTACCGAAATGATTTGATATGGTATGGAATGGTATGCTATGGTATGGTATAGTATGGCCTCTCAATGAAAAGGTATGGTGTGGGTTGTCATTGATTGTACTCTCATTGTATGGTATGTAATGGTATGGTAAGGTATGGCATTGTATGGCCTTTCATTGCATAGTATGGTTTGGGCTTTCATTGTATAATATTTTGTTATATAGCATGGCCTATCAATGTATTGTTTGGCCTGCCATGGTATGGTATGGCCTGACATGGTGTGGTATGGTTTGCGATGGTATGGTATGGACTGCCATTGTATAGTATGGTATAGTAAGATATGGTATGTCATTGTTTGGCACTGTATGATAGTGTATGGTAAGGTATGGTATTGGATGGTAAGGCAGAGTACAGGACGGTATGATTTGGTATAGTAATGGCCTTTCTTTGCATAGCATATTATGGACTAATATTGCATTGTATTCTGTAGTGTGGTATGGACTTTCATTGTATGGTATGATTTGTCATGTTATGATGTGGCCTGTCATTGTATGGCAATGTATGGTCTATAGTTTTATAGTATAATATGGTATGGTACAGTACGGTATGGTATGGTGGCCAATAATTGTATAGCATGATAAAGTATGGCCTGTCACTGTATCTTATGGTCTGTGGTGCTATGCTCTGGCCTGGCCCTGTATGGTATGGTATGGTAAGGTATGGTATGAAAGGTTTGGTATGGTCTGGTAAAGTACAGTAAGGTACAGTACGGTATGGTATGATATGTTATGGCATGGTATGGGCTTTCATTGCATAGTACAGTATGGACTAATATTGCATAGTAATGTGTAGTATGGTATTGCCTTTCATTTTATGGCATGGCCTCTCATGATGTGGTCTGGCCTGTCATGGTGTGGTGTGGTTTGGTGTGATCTGTCATTTTATAGTATATTCTGGTTTGGTGTTGTGTTCTGTTGTGTGGTATAGCCTATCGTTGTATAGTATGGTATGGTCTGCTGTTGTGTACCATGATATGTATGTTATGGTAAGTTATAATTTTATTTGCTATGGTATTGCATGATATATTATGGTTTAGTATGGTATTGTATGGTGCAGTGCGGTATGGTACAGTATGGTATGGTGTGGCCCGTTATTGTATGATATGTTATGTTATGGCATGATTTGGTATTTGCTATCATTGTATAGTATAGTATTTTATGGTGTGATGTGGCCAAGCATTGCATAGTATAGTATGGTATAGTGTGGCCTGTCACTGTATATTATGGTATGGTGTGGCCTGCCATTTCATGGTATGACATGGCCTTCCAATATATGGCATGTTATGGTACATTATGGTATGGTATGGCATGGCATGGTATGGTATGGGATGGTATGGTATGGTATGGTATGGTATGGAATGTTGTATTAGGGCATTGTACAGTATGATTTGATATGGTATGGAATGGTATGGTATGGTATGGTCTGGTATGGTATGGTATGGTATGGTATGGTATAGTATGGCCTCTTAATGAAAAGGTATGGTGTGGGTTGTCATTGATTGTCCTCTCATTGTATGGTATATAATGGTATGGTAAGGTATGGCATTGTATGGCCTTTCATTGCATAGTATGGTTTGGGCTTTCATTGTATAATATTTTGTTGTATAGTATGGACTGTCATTGTATTGTTTGGCCTGCCATGGTATGGTATGGCCTGACATTGTGTGGTATGGTTTGCGATGGTATGGTATGGACTGTCATTGTATAGTATGGTATAGTAAGATATGGTATGTCATTGTTTGGCACTGTATGATATTGTATGGTAAGGTATGGTATGGAATTGTATGGTAAGGTACAGTATGGGACGGTATGATTTGGTATGATATGGCCTTTCTTTGCATAGTATTTTATGGATTATAGTGCATTGTATTATGTAGTGTGGTATGGACTTTCATTGTATGGTGTGATTTGTCATGTTATGATGTGGCCTGTCATTGTATGGTACAGTATGGTCTAGGGTTTTATAGTATCATTTGGTATGGTACAGTACAGTATGCTATGGTGGCCAATAATTGTATGGCATGATATAGTATGTCCTGTCACTGATCTTATGGTATGTGGTGGTATGCTCTGGCCTGCCGTTGTATGGTATGGTATGGTGAGGTATGGTATGAAAAGTATGGTATGGTCTGGTACAGTACAGTAAGGTACAGTACGGTATCGTATGATATGTTATGGCATGGTATGGGCTTTCATTGCATAGTATAGTATGGACTAATATTGCCTAGTAATGTGTAGTATGGTATTGCCTTTCATTTTATGGAATGGCCTCTCATGATATAGTCTGGCTTGTCATGGTGTGGTGTGGTATGGTGTGGTATGGTGTGATCTGTCATTTTATAGTATAATCAGGTTTGGTGTTGCGTTCTGTTGTGTGATATAGTCCATCGTTTTATAATATGGTATGGTCTGCTGTTGTGTACCATGATATGTATGTTATGGTATGCTATAACCTTATTTGCTATGGTATTGCATGGTATATTATGCTTTGGTACGGTATGGTATGGTACAGTGCGGTGTGGTATGGTACAGTATGGTATGGTGTGGCCTGTTAGTTTATGTTATGTTATGGTAGGATTTAGTATTTGCTATCATTGTATAGTATAGTATTTTATGGTGTGGTGTGGACAACCATTGCATAGTATAGTATGGTATAGTGTGGCCTGTCACTGTATATTATGGTATGGTGTGGCCTGCCATTTCATGGTATGACATGGCCTTCCAATATATGGTATGGTATATGGTACGTTATGGTATGGTATGGAATGGGATGGTATGGTATGGTATGGTATGGTATTGTATGGTATGGAATGTTACATTAGGGCATTGTACCGAAATGATTTGATATGGTATGGAATGGTATGGTATGGTATGCTATGCTACGGTATGGTATGGCCTCTCAATAAAAAGGTATGGTGTGGGTTGTCATTGATTGTCCTCTCGTTGTATGGTATGTAATGGTATTGTATGGTAAGGTAGAGTAAAGGACGGTATGATTTGGTATGGTATGGCCTTTCTTTGCATAGCATATTATGGACTAATATTGCATTGTATTCTGTAGTGTGGTATGGACTTTCATTGTATGGTATGATTTGTCATGTTATGATGTGGCCTGCCATTGTATGGTACAGTATGGTCTATGGTTTTATAGTATAATATGGTATGGTACAGTACGGTATGGTATGGTGGCCAATAATTGTATAGCATGATAAGAGTATGACCTGTCACTGTATCTTATGGTATGTGGTGGTATGCTCTAGCCTGCCCCTGTATGGTATGGTATGGTAAGGTATGGTATGAAAGGTATGGTATGGTCTGGTACAGTACAGTAAGGTACAGTACGGTATGGTATGATATGTTATTGCATGGTATGGGCTTTCATTGCATAGTATAATATGGACTAATATCGCATAGTAATGTGTAGTATGGTAATGCCTTTCATTTTATGGAATGGCCTCTCATGATATGGTCTGGCCTGTCATGGTGTGGTGTGGTGTGGTATGGTGTGGCATGGTGTGATCTGTCATTTTATTATATAATCAGGTTTTGTGTTGTGTTCTGTTGTGTGGTATAGCTCATTGTTGTATAATATGGTATGGTCTGCTGTTGTGTACCATGATATGTATGTTATTTTGGAGAACCGCAGCCTTAAGGCCCGGCGGCGCAGGGTACACCTGAAATCCCCAGGATTCACCTGCCTTGTCAGAAACAGAGACACAGGCTCTTCGTCTGGCGTAGAAGATGGTATTTATTAGCTGCAGCTAGTACAGTGGTCTTAGAAGTCGTTGGTATAACGAGGTTCAAAAGAGACTGCCACTTAACTCCGTGGCGCACAGGTTTATATACAATACAATACAATGCAAAATGCAATCACACAAAAGCATGAGCTATAGGCAAACGTTATAAACAATGTTTTAAGTCCGAAGCAACTCAAGTTCCCGGTTATGTTTGTCACTCGACCACTTAAGCAAATTACAAATGAATCCACACAATTCGATATACGAGTAGAGAAAACACAGCTGCATGTTTTAGAAGGACAGTCATGAAACAGGAGAATGCATGAGACATGTAGCGAAGGACAGCAGATATGACAACTTAGAGGAAAGAATGGTGTGAACCAACAAATAGTCCGGACGGGGATTAATCAGCTCAGACAGGAATTAGTGTACTCGGCCAGACCCTGACACTCGTTAGTAAACATAGGCAAAGAAGCCACCTGACACGTAAATGCAGAAACGACAAAAACATTGCATTCGCCGCGCTGCCTGAGTGAGGGCAACACAAAATGGCGGTGACTACAAAATGGAGGCTAAGCACGAACGAATTCGTAATTTACAGAACTTCAGCCCCTCCTTTTGCCATTACTCAGGCAAAAACAAACCAACTCATGCTAATCCGAGTCGGAATCAGCATCAATGCTCATAAAATCCTCAAGCTGTTGCTGCACCATCATCCTAATATTCTCTGTCCTCTGAGTTGCAGGTTGCGGAACACATAAAGTAGCCAGTAGGCCACAAACTGCAGGACCACATTGAACACACAGACAACAAGAGAATATGATGGCCAAAATTGCTACAAGGAACGTTAAGATCTTCCATCCCCAAGTTGACAATATTGCCCAAAACCATCCCATAAAAGACCAATCCCCTTCGTCCTGATGAATCAACTTGGAGATGGTATGCAATTTGGAAATAGCTTGGTATACTGCCGGAGCATCATCTGTAATATAAATGCAGCAGCTAGATCCGATCAATCTACAGACACCTCCTCGGTTTGCTAAGATCACATCTAGCGCAATCCGATTTTGCAACATCATAAGACGGTCAGCCTGAAGCTCTGCTGTAATGTTACCTATCGCACCTGCAGTAACATTAATAGTGGTCTCAACCACACAAACCAATTGCCAGATGTTTCTGCTGTTGACCATCGGGCCCGAAAAGGGAAGGAATCCTTTAAGGAAGTCTCCTCCCTCTTGTTCTACCGTGTCCTTGGCATCAAATATACCTCGGCTATATCTAACTCTGTGGTGGTCTGGGGAAGAAGAAAAGCTATATAACAGGTTCCAGAAAAGTTGGAAGGGAGCCATGTATAAGCTCGGTCGTTACACACAAAATATGTTCCTTGAGACGGAACGAAGGAAAATCTGGGGACGAGAAAATGTAGGTGTACAAACAACTCTGCTTGATGTCAGCTTTCTTACTATTGACTTGGAGACAAAAATTACCTTGATGGGGTACAGTCCATACTGGAGAAGACTCACCCTTTCTAGTTTTGTCACCAAGGCTAGAAACATAGTGGGTAACATTCCATCCTTCATAAGCTCTTTTCTTGTCTAACGGAACCTTGGTCTTCTCTACAATCTTAGCCATTACCACTATACCTTTAATCAAGGAGCTGTGGCTGAAATCCAATCCATTCCCAGAAGTCTTTACAGGGCTTCTAAGTCTGTTGTGGTATGCGGCCGAAAACATAGTCAAATAGGCCCAAGTTGCACCTTCATATGAAGGAAGAACCAAATATAGCATTCCCTTTCGTGTAATGTGTGGCATAAGTCCGCACACCCAACAGTCAGTCATATTAATAGCCAACTGATGTTGGTGTAACAACTGGATAAACATATTATTCATATATTCGGCTCTCCTTATCTGTTCATGAGGAGGTAGAGCATGCATTTTATGTGAAGAGACAGAAAGACGGGAAGGCAAAGAAGTTGTAGAATTAACAACATTTCTCTGTTGCAGAGCATGTACGATCCAACCTGTGCAGGCTAATAAAATACACAAAAACATAAAAACACACAAAAATTACGCCAAATCGACTACGTAATAATTTACAATACTTCGATCTCATTTCCTGCTTCCTATTTTCCCTACCTATGGTTGTTGTACCATCCATCTTTATCTAAAAAAAATGTCGCTCACGGCAATCTTCCTCAATCACTCAGCTACTTACTTCTGTATATGCTGAGGCACTAGCCACTTACTAAAAGAACAAAAGCCAGGTTACAGTCTGAGTCTCCTACCGTGACCCTGCGACGGAGACAGATGGCACATCTAATACTAATTATCACACAAAAAAACAAAAAGACAAAAAGACCCCCCAAAAAAATGTCTTTGAGTAATAAGGAAAAAAGTGTTCAAAGTGTTCAGTTCCTTTGGTCAGCTGTCGGCCTCAGGTTGTAGCGTGTTTTGCTCGGCACAGTATGGTCCTTAAATAAAGTTTCTGGATTGGTAGTGTCTATTCGAAGATGCGCAGGCACAGCAGCTTGAAGAATGTCATCATCCACTTTCTCAGACTGAGTTTCATAAATTTGAGCATCACTGAAAAGGCACAAAACAAGGAATCTCTGCAGAATCAGATTCCCTTACGCCACTGCGGATCCACTGGTCAAATGGTAATGGCAATGGCACCTTTTTACAGTGCACGCCATGCACCCAATTCCTCTTTCCGACCACTTTCACAGCTGTGCGGGTGACGAGCAAAACCTGCGTAGGCGCAGACCCACGAGGCTCCAAGTTCTTAGTCCGTTGAAAATTTTGGATGCAGACTCAGTCACCGGGCAATGTGACCTGGGTCTGTGGAGGCCTCCGGCAAAGCACTTTGTACCTGTTGACGAATAATACTTAATTTAGTAGTCAAGTCATGCAAGTAGTCAGTTAACAGAGGATATGGTATGTCTGAGTATTTCTTGGGACGAGGGACACCCCAAACATTTGCTGGGCATCCGAAAACCACTTCATACGGGCTAAGTCCCATACGAGAGTGCACAGTAGTTCTGGTTGACAAAAGATCTAGGGGCAAGGCATCAGGCCAAGCAAGGCCCGTACTGGCTTGAATCTTGGCTAGTTTAAGCTTGAGTGCACCATTATAACACTCAGCCAAACCCGCTGACTGTGGATTGTTTGCCGCATGGAACTTCTGTCTAATACCAAGACCAGAACACACTTTCTGCATAATTTGACCCACAAATTCACTTCCATTGTCACTCCAGACAATTCACGGCAAACCAAACCTTTAAGCAACACTTTAGCAGTTGACAGAGCAGTGTTATCTTTCAAGGGGTATGCCTCTATCCAGTGGGAAAAGGCACATACTACCACCAGAACATACTTAAGGTTGTTGCATCGATCCATATGAATGTAATCGATCTGCAACACTTCAAAAGGATATGACGGGGGAGCAAAATGACCTGCCGGAGTTGGGGTACCCTTTCCTGGGTTATGCATTAAACAAACAATACAATGCTTAACCACATTCTCTGCACATTTCGGGATTCCTTCATTCTGCCACACAGGAGCCAAGAGCTTACATATGCCTTTCGCACTAATGTGGGCTGGACCATGAGCCATAGTCACAACCGGCAACACATAGGCGTCCGGTAATAACCATCGCTGATGTTCCGACAACTCCGTCCAACAACCCATCAAGTCTAACATTCCCGTATTTTCTGTCCACGTACTCAATACCTTCTCAGTAGCCTCTCCCTGAATAGTTTTCACACTCTCAATCGTGTCTTCACACATTCCAATTTCCCTAACCCAGTTTGCAGGACCTGCCACATACATTCGGCTAGCAGTGTCTCTCACTGTAGTTTTTGCTACCTCGTCTGCAAACGCATTTCCACGACCCACATCATCTGTGACTTTCCTATGTGCGCTGCACTTTATGATCGCTATCTGTGCAGGTAAGGTAAGTGACTCAAGAAGATCAGTCACTAACTGACCATGCTGGATCTTTGTCCCGTGAGAGGTAAAGAATCCTCTCTCCCTCCATAATTTACCAAAGCTATGCGCAACGCCATAAGCATACTGACTATCTGTGTACACATTTCTCTCTTTCCCTTCGACAACACACACGCTCTAGTCAAGGCTATCAATTCAGCTGCTTGGGCTGAATTTTGTCCAATACGTGCTGTCTCAACAATTGTATATAAGGTAGTGACAGCATAGGCAGAAGTAGTCTCCCCATTTGGAAGCTTGAAACAAGAACCGTCCACCCATAGGATCCCATCCGGGTCCTTGAGCGGAGTGTCCTTTAAATCAATCCTACCCTTCGTTTCTTCTTCCGTTCGAAGAAAACAATCATGTTTTTCCTGAGCGTCTTTCTCATCTGGGAGTGGCAGCAGTGTAGCTGGATTTAACGTGTTACATCTTTTGATATGTACATGACTCGCTAGAAGTGTCAGCTCGTATTCAGACAAACGAGCACTCGTAAGATGCTGTGTTCTTGCTCTATTCAACAAGGTATCCACTGCATGTGAAACCCTAACAATGAGTGTGTTATCCAACACTAATCCGGCAGACTGTCTAATAGAAATTGCCGCAGCTGCCGTAGCTCTGAGACAACTGGGCAAAGCTTTAGCTACTGGGTCTAGTGTAGCGGAGAAATAGGCACATGGCCTCTGCTTATCTCCAAATTGCTGTGTCAAAACTGACAATGCGCAACCCTCTCTCTCGTGAACGTACAGTGTAAAGGACTTGCTATAATCCGGGGTACCCAACACTGGAGCAGAACACAGAGCAGTACGTAGGTCAACAAAGCTTTTCTGACATTCATCTGTCCAAGGGAGCGGATGGGGCGTATCTTTCAACGTTAGTGCCAACAATGGTTTAGCCAAAAGTGAAAAATTGGGAATCCATTGTCTACAGTAGGAAGTGATACCCAGAAAGGCACGCACTTCTCTCTGTGTGGTTGGTACAGACATCTGTGAAATAGCGTGAATACGTTCTGGGGTCAATCGCCTTTCCTCCTTCGACAAGCGATGATCTACATAGGTAACCTCTTGGCAGGCATATTGCAGCTTAGAGGGTGACACCTTATGATGTAGAGCAGACAAATGATGCAACAACACAACAGTCACACTCTTACACACATCTTCGGTATCAGTAGCCACCAGCAAATCGTCCACATACTGAATAAGTGTAGCACCTGGAGGCAAAGAGAAAGCATCAAGTTGTGACTTAAGAGCCTTGCTATAGATGGAGGGACTTTCACAATAACCTTGAGGTGCTATTTTAAATCGAAAACTTCAGCCACCTAGAGAGAAACCAAAGATATCCCTACTTTCTTCAGCAATAGGAATACTACAGAAAGCGTTCTTGAGATCTATGACTGAAAACCAAGCTGCCGAAGCGGGACTCATCGTCAACAAAGCTGTAATGTCCGGAACAACAGGAAACTGTGGCACAACAATTTTATTGACTTTTCTAAGGTCAATAACAAATCGA
Organism: Lissotriton vulgaris; assembly: GCF_964263255.1. Lineage (NCBI taxonomy): Eukaryota > Metazoa > Chordata > Amphibia > Caudata > Salamandridae > Lissotriton > Lissotriton vulgaris. Next base: position 823,848,316 of record NC_141685.1, on the reverse strand, counting down.
TAAACAGGAGGCTGTGAAGGATCAGTTCCCTTAAGAATCGGAAGAACAGGACTGTTACAAACATTGCCTCTCGTTTCTTCAACCACACCCTTCTGAATAAAATCATCAACAATAGCCAAAAGTGTTCTCTCTCCATCACTAGAGATACGGTATTGGGGAATGCGTGGCATTCTAACATTCTCTTTAACTGTGACAACATACGGTGGGATTGCAAGACGACCCACGTCATTTGGGCCTGTAGCCCAAAGACTTTCAGGAAGAGAAAGCAACTCAGGTGGAAACTGGTCTCGGGACAAATATATGGAAGACGTCAATTTCTTCCCCAACGTAAGATGTATGCCAGAAGGGGAACAATACAATGTTGCATGTAGTCTTTTCAACAAATCCAGACCCAGCAGGTTCTCTGCACAACCAGTTGTCAGAATAAGTGAAGCATCCAAATTATAAGGACCAATCGAAACGGGCAAGGGACAAGAAACCGGATTGCGGACTGGGGCGCCAGAATATCCTACAGAAGTATTCATTAAGCCAGACAAAGGTGCCCCAGGGAGTTTAGAATGAATGATAGAACTTCTCATCGCACCAGTATCCAAAAGAAACGGTTCTGAAACACCCATAGTATTGACAGTGACATACGGCCCATTTTGATCTACTTGAATCAACACAACTCCCTTACTTTGTCCATGGCTGTCCTATTCGATATGAAAATCGTCAGCCCTATCTTCAACACAATAATCATCATTATAATACTGCGCAGACTGAACTCTCTGCTGATCAAAGTCATTTGTAGTAGATGGAGGAAAAGAACGCTGCTCCTGAGAGGACACACCTTGTCCTCTACCTCTAGATCCTGTCCGGAAATTACCACGACCTCGTGGAGCAGACATCCCATTATTACTCTGTAATAAAAATGGACAACTATTCTTGAAATGTCCCTCTTCCCTACAATACGCACATTGATTAGGACCTAACAAAGGTCGTGGTACAAAAACCTCAGGCTTCTGGAACACTTTCTGAAACTGTGGGGGTTGAGAAAACTGAGGCTGTGCAGAACGCGGAGGATAAGCCTGCAGTAAAAGAACCTTCGTTTTCAAATCTTTATTTTTCTTCTCTTGTTTCTCCTTCTCCTCCTTATTTCTATTCTCATAATACTGTGCAGTAGCCAATATTTTAGCAGGGGAAGAGACAGCCCATGCACTTTCAGGACTCTTTAATTTATTTGACAATTCGAGAAGCAAGTTATATACAAACATCCACAAACAACCGCTGGCCACCCTCTATACTCAAATCCTGACCACTATGATCAATGAACGTGTCTTCAAAACGAGTGAAGGAATCCGAGACGCTTTCATCTTTCTTTTGCTTGCATGCAGCCCGCTTATCCCAATTTACTCGCACCGCAGGCATCATTGTCTTCATCAATTCAATTATTCTGCCTGGTAAGGCCGTAATCAGATCATCGGGTTTCGCACCACCCACTTGATTTGCATCGGCAGCCCTAGTAGCAGCCCAATCACCACCTAATTCGCCAACATGATTCTCCCTACGAATCCGTGTCCATAATGCTTGCGGAACAACATTTCCAAATAACATATCAATATCTGCCAAATTCATAATACAGGCTTCAACTGTTTGAGACAATTCCTTGTAATATCCAGCAGGATTTTTAGGGGGGTCCGGAAGAGTTTGTTTAAGCGCCAATACTTCAGACCTTTTCCAGGGTTCGTGGACCCATATACGCTGGAAATGAGCAGGGACAGGAGGTGGACCATTCACTGCTTCTCTCCATATGGGAGGAACTTCACGCATCGGATAATTCTTAATGCCTTGATTATTAGAAGGATCAGCCTCAGAAAAAGACAGGGACAAAAACATGGCTCGAAACGCAACGAGTCTATTCACCTCTTCTTCAACTCGTGGTCCTACAATAAAACCTTTATCAAAATCAGCTTGTAACTTCAGTAGCTCCGAAGGGACTGTATCTAACTCCATATCTTCCCAACCTTTAATAAGAGTTTTACACATGACATTAAAAACATATCTTTGCGTGGGCTCTACCCATTGATGGAAGGAACTCATGTCTTCTGCACTATAGTCTAGTCCATTCTCAATCCATTTATGAGCGAGGGAACCCAAAACTACTTTCTCGTCCGTAAGAGGAAGTTGACAACAAGATTGTCGTCTAGAGAAAGCTGGAGACAGATTCAAAGACCCAAGAAGAGGAGAAAAGAAATTTGAAACATCATCTGCTATTCTTCCTATGTGAGGTAGGAGAATCCCTTAAGAGAATAAAAGGCATTACAGATGTAAAGGTAACGGAGACTGAAACGTAGCCGACTGAGGAACAAGAGCGGGGGATTGTAGAGGAGGTGGGGGCTGAATTACAGGATGTAAAGACGGAGCAGAGGTAGGTAAAGGAGCATTAGTTGGCTGAGCCGGTTGCTGAACAATCGGCAATTGAGCAACCACTGGTTGAGCAATAGGAGGGGGTAATGGAGGTGCATTAGGATTTTGGGCATAGGGCGGAGGTGAATTCAATAAACAAGACATTAGGGAATCTTCTTCCAATTCCTTACTTTTATCTGGAGAGGAAGTAGGCAGCATCGGATAGCATCTATCTATCGCCATGCGATGTTGTCTCTCCAGTATCTCATTTGCACCGTCTACTTCGTTATTTTTAAACTGCTGAGCAGCCTGTATAATTGACATGTTTTGTGTTTTCTTATCCATTTTTGCTTGTTTAATTTCTTTCTGTTTGGCTTCCTTACGCCAAAGGCAAAAAGAGTCAAACATTGCCGGCCGGGCTTTTCTTCTAAACAGAATCGTTTCCAAATTATCTAGTATGGTGGGGTCAAAACTACCATTCTAGGGTCATCTCAAAACTCCACTATTCTTCGTGTATCGGACCCATGTCTCGTTAAAGGTAATGGGAACAATACCATGTTTCGAATAGAGCTCATAAGTGGGAGTTCGAACTGGAGGGATCGGACATGATTCCTCCAACTGGGAATCCCTCGTACAACCTAAGCAACAAATTATTTTGAACTTACTCAGTCCAGGCATCGTTACTTCTCCAGACTGCTCACAAACAACAAGGGGTGTAAATCAATGAAACAGTACAAATGTACTTACCCCTTCGGCTATTGCAATACCCGAATAAAAACCCAAAAACAAAACAAAACAAAGTTTTGTGGGAGCGACACACCAAATACTTAACTAAGGATCGTCCTACACCAGCGAAGGTCCGGCTATCGTCTCGCTTTACCAAACATCATCAGAAGGGTCCAAGGCAGGGCGACAGTCAGGGCAGCAGTCGTCAGCAGCTGTCAGAGAGGAGTAGCCACGCTGTAAAAGACCTTTGATCCACTTCCGACATACAGGGGTCGATCACGTGGTGCGCCTCTTCTGGAATTTTCTTGCGAGGCTCCTCACGACCCTCGGGCTCAACCGCTACCGCTGAAGTCGCCCGACGTTGGGCGCCAGTTGGAGAACCGCAGCCTTAAGACCCGGCGGCCCATGGTACGCTTGAAATCTCCGGGATTCACCTGCCTTGTCAGAAACAGAGACACAGACTCTTCGTCTGGTGTAGAAGATGGTATTTATTAGCTGCAGCTAGTACAGTGGTCTTAGAAGTCGTTGGTATAACGAGGTTCAAAAGAGACTGCCACTTAACTCCGTGGCGCACAGGTTTTTATACGATACAATACAATGTAATGTAATGTAATGTAATAATATAATGTAATGTAATGTAATGTAATATGCTGTTTTGTAGCGCGCTCAAATACTACCGGAGTATCCTGGCGCGGAAGACCGCTGGGGAACCCGTCCTGGCTTTCCCTGTGAGATGGTCCCTTTCTGGGTATCTCCAAGGTGAAACCAGGCATCCCCGGCGTCTGTGGGGGGCCGTTGTAGAGATGAGGCAAGCTTAATGCCCAGAGTTGCCGAGTGTGATCCCTGGTTAGAGTAGGCACCGAGGCGAGAATGATCGAGTACGTTGACCCTGGTCCACGACCCTGCCGCGTCGGGAATTGAACCCTGGTCCCGGGCCGTTCTCTGCTTCCGGGTCTGCTGCCTCTAACCAGTGAGCCACACCACTCCACAGTGAGCCACACCACTCCACTCCACAATGCAAAATGCAATCACACAGGAGCATGAGCTATAGGCAAACGTTATAAACAATGTTTTAAGTCCAAAGCAACTCAAGTTCCCGGTTATGTTTGTCACTCGACCCCTTAAGCAAATTACAAATGAATCCACACAATTCGATTTACGAGTAGAGAAAACACAGCTGCATGTTTTAGAAGGACAGTCGTGAAACAGGCGAATGCATGAGACATGTAGCAAAGGACAGCAGATAAGATAACTTAGAGGAAAGAATGGTGTGAACCAACTAATAGTCCGGACGGGGATTAATCAGCTCAGACAGGAATTAGTGTACTCGGCCAGACCTTGACACTCGTTAGTAAACATAGGCAAAGAAGCCACCTGACACGTAAAAGCAGAAACGACAAAAACATCGTGTTCGCCGCGCTGCCTGAGTGACGGCAACACAAAATGGCGGCGACTACAAAATGGAGGCTGAGCTCGAACGAATTTGTAATTTACAGAACCTCAATGGTATGTTATAATTTTTTTAGTTCAAAATGATTTTATTGAATTTTAGCAGAGGAAAAACACAGAGATACATACAAAAAACTTACAAGTTAAATCATTAAATTACATAGAAGCGAATAAGAACAATCATAAATAAGCAATCATAAATAAATTACAGCGCATAGTACAATCGTCAATCAAAGGATAACTAAAAACAGGAGGGGAAGGAAGGAAGGAGAGGGAGGAAGGGAAAGGGGAAATATACATTTCATAGCTTAATAAATTAGATAAAAAGAGTTACCAATAAAAAGCTAAAAAACAGTATGATAATCAATGAAATTAAATAACTTTGCCCATTAGTTTATGTTATATTATGGTATGATTTGGTATTTGCTATCATTGTATAGTATAGTATTTTATGGTGTGGTGTGGCCAACCATTGCATAGTATAGTATGGTATAGTGTGGCATGTCACTGTATATTATGGTATGGTGTGGCCTGCCATTTCATGGTATGACATGGCCTTCCAATATATGGTATGGTACCTTATGGAATGGTATGGAATGGCATGGTATGGTATTGTATGGTATGGTATGGTATGGTATGGTATGGTATGGTATGGTATGGTATTGTATGGTATGGAATGTTACATTAGGGAATTGTACCAAAATGATTTGATGTGGAATGGAATGGTATGGTATGGTATGCTATGCTATGGTATAGTATGGCCTCTCAATGAAAAGTTTTGGTGTGGGTTGTCATTGATTGTCCTCTCATTGTATGGTATGTAATGGTATAGTAAGGTATGGGATTGTATGGCCTTTCATTGCATAGTATGGTTTGGGCTTTCATTGTATAATATTTTGATATATAGTATGGACTGTCATTGTATTGTTTGGCCGGCCGTGGTATGGTATGGCCTGACATTGTGTGGTGTGGTTTGCGATGGTATGGTATGGACTGTCATTGTATAGTATGGTATAGTGAGATATGGTATGTCATTGTTTGGCACTGTATGATAGTGTATGGTAAGGTATGGTATGGTATGGTATGGTATGGTATGGTATGGTATGGTATGGTATGGTATTGTATGGTAAGGTAGGGTACAGGACGGTATGATTTTGTATGGTATGGCCTTTCTTTGCATAGCATATTATGGACTAATATTGCATTGTATTCTGTGTTGTGGTATGGACTTTCATTGTATGGTATGATTTGTCATGTTATGATGTGGCCTGCCATTGTATGGTACAGTATGGTCTATGGTTTTATAGTACATTATGGTATGGTACAGTACGGTATGGTATGGTGGCCAATAATTGTATAGCATGATAGAGTATGGCCTGTCACTGTATCTTATGGTCTGTGGTGGTATGCTCTGGCCTGCCCCTGTATGGTATGGTATGGTAAGGTATGGTATGACAGGTATGGTATGGACTGGTACAGTACAGTAAGGTACAGTACGGTATGGTATGATATGTTATGGCATGGTATGGGCTTTCATTGCATTGTATAGTATGGACTAATATTGCATAGTAATGTGTAGTATGGTATTGCCTTTCATTTTATGGAATGGCCTCTCATGATATGGTCTAGCCTATCATGGTGTGGTGTGACATGGCGTGGTATGGTGTGATCTGTCATTTTATAGTATAATCTGGTTTGGTGTTGTGTTCTGTTGTGTGGTGTAGCCTATCGTTGTATAATATATGGTATGATCTGCTGTTGTGTTCCATTATACGTGTTTTATGGCATGTTATAATTTTATTTGCTATTGTATTGCATGGTATATTATGGTTTGGTATGGTATGGTATGGAACGGTGCGGTGCGGTATGGTACAGTATGGTATGGTGTGGCCCGTTATTGTATGATATGTTATGTTATGGTATGATTTGGTATTCGCTATCATTGTATAGTATAGTATTTTATGGTGTGGTGTGGCCAACCATTGCATAGTATAGTATGGTATAGTGTGGCCTGTCACTGTATATTATGTAATGGTGTGGCCTGCTTTTTCATGGTATGACATGGTCTTCCAATATATGGTATGGTACGTTATGGTAGGGTGAGGAATGGCATGGTATGGTATGGTATGGTATTGTATGGTATGGAATGTTACATTAGGGCATAGTACCAAAATGATTTGATATGGTATGGAATGGTATGGTATGCTATGCTATGCTATGGTATAGTATGGCCTCAATGAAAAGGTATGGTGTGGGTTGTCATTGATTGTCCTCTCATTGTATGGTATGTAATGGTATGGTAAGGTATGGCATTGTATGGTCTTTCATTGCATAGTATGGTTTGGGCTTTCATTGTATAATATTTTGTTGTATAGTACTGCCTATCATTGTATAGTTTGGCCTGCCATGGTATGGTATGGTATGGCCTGACATTGTATGGTATGGTTTGCGATTGTATGGTATGGACTGTCATTGTGTAGTATGGTATAGTAACATATGGTTTGTCATTGTTTGGCACTGTATGATTATTGTATGGTAAGGTATGGTATGGTATTGTATGGTTAGGTAGAGTACAGGACGGTATGATTTGGTATGGTATGGCCTTTCTTTGCATAGCATATTATGGACTAGCATTGCATTGTATTCTGTTGTGTGGTAAGGACTTTAATTGTATGGTATGATTTGTCATGTTTTGATGTGGCCTGTCATTGTATGGTACAGTATGGTCTATAGTTTTATAGTATAATATGGTATGGTAAAGTACGGTATGGTATGGTGGCCAATAATTGTATAGCATGATAGAGTATGGCCTCTCACTGTATCTTATGGTCTGTGGTGGTATGCTCTGGCCTGCCCCTGTATGGTATGGTATGGTGAGGTATGGTATGAAAAGTATGGTATGGTCTGGTACAGTACAGTAACGTACAGTAGGGTATGGTATGATATGTTATGGCATGGAATGGGCTTTCATTGCATAGTATAGTATGGACTAATATTGCATAGTAATGTGTAGTATGTTATTGCCTTTCATTTTCTGGAATGGCCTCTCATGATATAGTCTGGCCTGTCATGGTGTGGTGTGGTATGGTATGATCTGACATTTTATAGTATAATCTTTTTTGATGTTGTGTTCTGTTGTGTGGTATAGCCTATTGTTGTATAGTATGGTATGGTCTACTGTTGTGTACCATGATATGTATGTTATGGTATGTTATAATTGTATTTGCTATGGTATTGCATGGTATATTATGGTTTGGTATGGAATGGTACGGTGCGGTGCGGTATGGTACAGTATGGTAGGGTGTGGCCCGTTATTGTATGATATGTTATGTTATGGTGTGATTTGGTATTTGCTATCATTGTATAGTACAGTATTTTATGGTGTGGTGTGGCCAAGCATTGCATAGTATAGTATGGTATAGTGTGGTCTGTCACTGTATATTATGGTATGGTGTGGCCTGCCATTTAATGGTATGACATGGCCTTAAAATATATGGTATGGTATGGTACGTTATGGTATGGTATGGAATGGCATGGTATGGTATGGTATGGTATGGTATGTTATGGTATGGTATGATACAGTATTGTATGGTATGGAATGTTACATTAGGGCATTGTACAGTATGATTTGATATGGTATGGTATGGAATGGTATGGTATGGTATGGTATGGTATGGTATGGTATGGTATAGTATGGCCTCTTAATGAAAAGGTATGGTGTGGGTTGTCATTGATTGTCCTCTCATTGTATGGTATGTAATGGTATGGGAAGGTATGGCATTGTATGGCCTTTCATTGCATAGTATGGTTTGGGCTTTCATTGTATAATATTTTGTTGTATAGTATGGACTGTCATTGTATTGTTTGGCCTGCCATGGTATGGTATGGCCTGACATTGTGTGGTATGGTTTGCGATGGTATGGTATTGTATGTTAAGGCACAGTATTGGACGGTATGATTTGGAATGGTATGGCCTTTCTTTGCATATTATATTATGGATTATAGTGCATTGTATTATGTAGTGTGGTATGGACTTTCATTGTATGGTGTGATTTGTCATGTTATGATGTGGCCTGCCATTGTATGGAACAGTATGGTCTATGGTTTTATAGTATGATATGGTATGGTACAGTATCGTATGGTATGGTGGCCAATAATTGTATAGCATGATATAATATGGCCTGTCACTGATCTTATGGTATATGGTGGTATGCTCTGGCCTCCCCCTGCATGGTATGGTATGGTAAGGTATGGTATGGAAAGGTATGGTATGGTCTGGTACAGTACAGTAAGGTACAGTACGGTATGGTATGATATGTTATGGCATGGTATGGGCTTTAATTGCATAGTATAGTATGGACTAATTTTGCATAGTAATGTGTATTATGGTATTGTCTTTCATTTTATGGAATGGCCTCTCATGATATGGTCTGGCCTGTCATGGTGTGGTGTTGTATGGTGTGATCTGTCATTTTATAGTATAATCAGGTTTGGTGTTGGGTTCTGTTGTGTGGTATAGCCCATCGTTGTATAATATGGTATGGTCTGCTGTTGTGTACCATGATATGTATGTTATGGTATGTTATAATTTAATTTACTATGGTATTGCATGGTATATTATGGTTTGGTATGGTATGGTATGGTACAGTGCGGTATGGTACAGTATGGTATGGTGTTTCCCGTTATTGTATGATATGTTATGGTATGGTATGATTTGGTATTTGCTATCATTGTATAGTATGGTATTTTATGGTGTGGTGTGGCCAACCATTGCATAGTATAGTATGGTATAGTGTGGCCTCTCACTGTATATTATGGTGTGGTGTGGCCTGCCATTTCATGGTATGACATGGCCTTCCAATAAATGGAATGGTACGTTATGGTATGGTATGGAATGGCATGGTATGGTATGGTATGGTATTGAATGTTACATTAGGGCATTGCACCGAAATGATTTGATATGGTATGAAATGGTATGGTATGGTATGGTATGCTATGCTATGGTATAGTATGGCCTCTAAATGAAAAGGTATGGTGTGGGTTGTCATTGATTGTCCTCTCATTGTATGGTATGTAATGGTATTGTAAGGTATGGCATTGTATGGACTTTCATTGCATAGTATGGTTTGGGCTTTCATTGTATAATATTTTGTTGTATAGTATGGCCTATCATTGTATTGTTTGGCCTTCCATGGTATGGTATGGTATGGCCTGACATTGTGTGGTATGGTTTGCGATGGTAGGGTATGGAATGTCATTATATAGTATGGTATAGTAAGATATGGTATGTCATTGTTTGGCATTGTATGATATTGTATGGTTAGGTATGGTATTGTATGGTAAGGTAGAGTACAGGACGGTATGATTTGGTATGGTATGGCCTTTCTTTGCATAGCATATTATGGACTAATATTGCATTGTATTGTGTAGTGTGGTATGGACTTTCATTGTATGGTATGATTTGTCATGTTATGATGTGGCCTGTCATTGTATGGTACAGTATGGTCTATGGTTTTATAGTATAATATGGTATGGTACAATACGGTATGGTATGGTATGGTGGCCAATAATTGTATAGCATGATAGAGTATGGCCTGTCACTGTATCTTATGGTCTGTGGTGGTATGCTCTGGCCTGCCCCTGTATAGTATGGTATCGTAAGGTATGGTATGAAAGGTATGGTATGGTCTGGTACATACAGTAAGGTACAGTACGGTATGGTATGATATGTTATGGCATGGTATGGGCTTTCATTGCATAGTATAGTATGGACTAATATTGCATTGTAATGTGTAGTATGGTATTGCCTTTCGCTTTATGGAATGGCCTCTCATGATGTTGTCCGGCTTGTCATGGTGTGGTGTGATATGGTGTGGTATGGTGTGATCTGTCATTTTATAGTATAATCTGGTTTGGTGTTGTGTTCTGTTGTGTGGTATAGCCTATCGTTGTATAATATGGTATGCTGTTGTGTACCATGATATGTATGTTATGGAATTTTATAATTTTATTTGCTATGGTATTGCATGGTATATTATGGTTTGGTATGGTATGGTACGGTGCGGTGCGGTGCGGTATGGTACAGTTTGGTATGGTGTGGCCCGTTATTGTATGATATGTTATGTTATGGTATGATTTGGTATTTGCTATCAATGTATAATATAGTATTTTATGGTGGGGGTTTCCCAAGCATGCATAGTATAGTATGGTATAGCGTGGCCTGTCACTATATATTATGGTATGGTGTGGCCTACCATTTCATGGTATGACATGCCCTTCCAATATATGGTATGGTATGGTATGTTATGGTATGGTATGGAATGTGGTATGGTATGGTATGGTATGGAATACTACATTAGGGCATTGTACAGTATGATTTGATATGGTATGGAATGGTATGGTATGGTCTGGTATGGTATGGTATGGTATAGTATGGCCTCTCAATGAAAAGGTATGGTGTGGGTTGTCATTGATTGTCCTCTCCTTGCTTGGTATGTAATGGTATGGTAAGGTATGGCATTGTATGGCCTTTCATTGCATAGTATGGTTTGGGCTTTCATTGTATAATATTTTGTTGTATAGTATGGATTGTCATTGTATTGTTTGGCCTGCTATGGTATGGCCTGACATTGTGTGGTATGGTTTGCGATGGTATGGTATGGACTGTCATTTTATAATATGGTATAGTAAGATATGGTATGTCATTGTTTGGCACTGTATGATATTGTATGGTAAGGTATGTTATGGTATTGTAAGGTAAGGTACAGTACGGGATGGGATGGTATGATTTGGTATGGTATGTCCTTTCTTTGCATAGTGTATTATGGACTAATAGTGCATTGTATTCTGTAGTGTAGTATGGACTTTCATTGTGTGGTGTGATTTGGGCTTTCATTGTATAATATTTTGTTGTATAGTATGGACTGTCATTGTATTGTTTGGCCTGCCATGGTATGGTGTGCCCTGACATTGTGTGGTATGGTTTGCGATGGTATGGTATGGACTGTCATTGTATAGTATGGTATAGTAAGATATGGTATGTCATTGTTCGGCACTGTATGATATTGCATGGTAAGGTATTGTATGGTATTTTATGGTGATGTACAGTACGGGACGTTATGATTTGGTATGGTATGGCCCTTCTTTGCATAGCATATTATGGACTAATAGTGCATTGTATTCTGTAGTGTGGTATGCACTTTCATTGTATGGTAGCCGCTCGCTAGAGGTCTTTGAATCGCCTGACCTGCCCTTCACTACAGGAGTAGTGCATCAAGTTTCAGCTTCCTGCTTGTTAATCTTCACGGAGAGTATAACACCCTTGTGGCCGCAGAGGAGGTGAGAGGCGCGGTGCCCGGGACTGCGAGGACCAGCATTCCTGTCATCATCAACAGCTGGTTCCTCTTCCCGGCCGAGCCGCGCCCCCTCCCAGTGCCACGCCTCCTGCTGAGAGTTCTTAACCTCTCGCGGCCCCCGCTTCGCGGGAGCCGCTCGCTAGAGGTCTTTGAATCGCCTGACCTGCCCTTCACTACAGGAGTAGTGCATCAAGTTTCCAGCTTCCTGCTTGTTAATCTTCACGGAGAGTATAACACCCTTGTGGCCGCAGAGGAGGTGAGAGGCGCGGCGCCCGGGACTGCGAGGACCAGCATTCCTGTCATCATCAACAGCTGGTTCCTCTTCCCGGCCGAGCCGCGCCCCCTCCCAGTGCCACGCCTCCTTTCTAAATATAAGCAATTCCTATAACGCGCAACGCGGGACGCGCGCGGGTCGAAGGCCGGGGCTAAGCCCGGGCAAAGGGCGGGCCCTCTGTGGCCCTCAGGGGCCCGAGGTGGCCGGGTCGGGCCAACCCCCAAGATCGCCCGTCAGGAGCTCTAAGCTAAGTCACCATAAAGAACATACGGAGTGCGGACAATCAAATACTACATAAGGATGACCAAAACACAGAAAACTCCGATGGCAACAAGATCTACCACCAGATTGAAAACCGTGAGTACACCACTACCCACCATAACTGCCATAGACATTATGTTGCAAAAAACTATCAGCGTCGTGGCGGATGCCATTCAGGACACAGAGAGGAGGCTCTCCTTGACACCAGACCTATGCTTTCCAAACTTGTCCTCGCACACCACAAACAATACTCAAAACATGGATGATACTGCCACATCACAGGAATCTTTACTGATGCAATCATTTTCAGACCTACCAAGGTCGCATGTTAAGGAGAATACACCTAAATCTTTGTTTACCGACTCAACAGTGAATAACTTGGACAGTAGTCTTTTGATTCTAACTAACCGTGTAAACAACAAACATCACGAACATGCCACGTCTTCAGACCCGGATGTCCATTTAGTGGAGAGCCACTCATCGGTTACCCACTTAACAGAAACTCAAATTTCTAAACAACCCAGTCTTCCCAAGTGTACCCGGAAAAAACGCTAAATAAAACATCCTATGAGAAAAACCCATGGCCTATTAGGCAAACCTAAACGTTCTATTAAAGATATGTGGCAGAAAACAATCCTGGGGAAACCCACGGAACCCACCTGTGCGGGGCTCTCACAGACATCTCCTCAGGCTCAAGACGCACATCGAAACAACAAGAACAATGTAAAGAGGACTCTGGTCAACGAGCAGACAGGCCACATAGATAAGATACTCACCGCGAATACACCATGTATGAGCGAGATTGAAACCCTGATTAAATTACTCTTACAACCTATTAGCCAACAGATTGCTAACATCGAAAAGGCTCTGAGTAAATTCGAGAGGGCACAAAATGATATATCATCTAGCATTCTTAAACTACTAAAAATGCCCAATACACTCCCTACCTTTGTCCCAGCCACTACAACCCTCAATGTTAAAAATCCAAAAACTGTAAAAAAATCAAGTGATCCACTAATGAACACAGGTAAACAGAAAAAGCCACAGCCACAGGGTCCTTCCATAATTGATTTGTCGTCAAATCCACAAACAACACATCCTCCAGAAAAGTCTGCAGTTACACTCACAAATAACACGCAAAATATTCAGACACGTGAGGACGACGATGACAGTGAGTGGGCAGCAGAGGGTTACCCTTCCAACACAAATACAGTTACCGCTGAGACTTCAAGACACCTAGCTCCACTAAATGTAAACATACCTACAAAAGTAACCAGAGTACTCAACATCGAGACTATAATCATTATAACTTACAACATAATAACTTTGGGATTCCAATATCAAATAGATATGATGTTCTATACACCTATGATCAACTGGATGAGGTGGATTGACTGCCATCCAATTTGCCTCCCGTTCCCTCCCCTGACTGGGTGGACACCCATGGCCACTCTAACGCGGTATGTAAGATTAGTCCTTCAGTAACCTCCAACCTCCCAGATGTTAATTTAGCTAACAATGTAACAATGACAAGAACCCTTTACTCAGATAGCCCCTCCTCAGATCACGCCTCTACCCCTTCCTTACTTGAAGCACGAAGCTCCTCTACCTCTATAGCTTCTCACTCCTCACTTATTACTAGAAATCAAGTGATAAACTCAGCAAATAACGTTAACCCACAACTGCACTGTTCACCCAACACGACCCCAGCATCATCAATAGACCACAATGATTCCAACCCTATCAAAATCCTGTCATGGAACGTCGCAGGTCTGGCTGCCAAAACAAACGACCCGATGTGGGTATCTTTTGTTAAAAATTACACTATATTGTGTTTCCAGGAAACCTGGCTAGTAGATAATTATGTTTTTATTGAGGGATACCAAAGCTTCTTTGTCCACACATCCCCTTCCCCCAGTGGCAGGGCAAAGGGGGGCTTAGCAACATTTATTAGCCTGTCCCTCAAATCCAAGATAAATAACATACAGCTGGACATCAGGAATATCCAGATACTGGATCTTAGAAAGGGAAAGAAAGGATTAACCCTGGTCAATTTCTACAACTCTGTCACACCACCAGGTGAATGCAACATCGTCACACTTCAAAATCATCTATGTGAAAACTTGACAAAATTGTCCCAGGATAAAATAATTGTTGGCGATTTTAACACGCACATTTGTGGAAACCCATCCACGACACCCTTGGGTTCTTTGGGATGTGGAAACAGATCAGGTCCTCATTTTGCTCATTGCCACCGTGGAACAAGTATGAACACCTTAATAGACGCCCTGAACTTGAGAATGGCATTATCTCTGAAAGTTGACTCTTTCACCTTTAAAACTCCAACTTATAAAGGATCAGAATCAGGCTCTTTTATAGATCACATACTTCTCTCAGCTGGTGTGGCAAGTCAGGTTTTAAACTTTGATATACTTGAAAGCACTTATAGTGACCACAACCCACTTTATCTTGAGCTACAACGTGGCCCTTTTGTACTTCGGAAAAACATCAAGGACCCGGGAGTGCTAAAACCGGTCAATAACAATCGCCGTCTGAAATGGACCTCGATAAATAGCGACACTTTGCACGAGTCTGTTATAAAGCACTGTGAATTTGAACTCAACCTTTGTGGCTCGAACTCCACCCCCCCGGAATCCATCTTATCCGCCTTTGTAGTGGTGACAAAAAGGATCGATCAATTGCTCTCTGTATCTACAAAAGGAACAACCGCCCAACAACCACGATGGTTCGATCACATTTGTTCTTCAGCTAATCGAAAATTAAAAACCGCTCTCAAGAACAAACCATTCAATCAATTAGTGACACTTGTAGAGCGCGCTACATACCCGTAGGGTCTCAAGGCGCTGGGGGGGGGTGGGGGAACCGCTACTGCTCGAACAGCCAGGTCTTCAGCTTCTTCCTGAAGGAGAGGTGGTCTTGGGTCAGGCGCAGGTCGGTCGGGAGGGAGTTCCAGGTCTTGGCGGCCAGGTAGGAGAAGGACCTTCCTCCTGTAGTCGCTCTTCGGATGCGGGGGACGGCGGCGAGGGCGTGGTTGGCTGATCGGAGGTGGCGTTTGGGTGCGTAGAAGTTGATCCGGCTGTTGAGGTAGCTCGGGCCTTGGTCGTGTAGGGCTTTGTGTGCGTGGGTGAGGAGGCGGAAGGTGATTCTTTTGTTGACGGGGAGCCAGTGAAGGTCTCTCAGATGTCCGGTGATGTGGCTGGTTCGTGGGATGTCGAGGATGAGTCTGGCTGAGGCGTTCTGGATCCGCTGGAGTCTCTTCTGGAGCTTGGCGGTGGTACCGGCGTAGAGGGCGTTGCCGTAGTCCAGTCGGCTGGTGACAAGGGCCTGGGTGACGGTCTTCCTGGTCTCGGTGGGGATCCACCGGAAAATCTTCCGTAGCATGCGTAGGATGTTGAAGCACGCCGAGGAGACGTTGTTGACTTGTCTGGTCATGGAGAGGGAGGAGTCCAGGATGAAGCCCAGGTTGCGTGCATGGTCTGTCGGTTTGGGTGCGGTGCCCAGGGCGGGAGGCCACCAGGAGTCGTCCCAGGCGGAGGGGGAAGAGCCCAGGATGAGGACCTCCGTCTTGTCCGAGTTCAGTTTCAGACTTCGCACTCATCAAGGTCCTACGTGCAGAATATAAAATTGCTCTGGCATCTCGCAAAAAGACTATAAAAACTAAAATTTGGGAGTCTCTGCTTGATCCCTCAACTTTGGGCAACAGCTCGAAGTTCTGGAGCATAATCAACAAGCCACTTTTTGACGACCCGAATGCTGTCAGCCTCGGAACTGTTATACCCGAGAACGATTGGATCTCCCACTTCAGTTCAATTTTTATGAGTGCCGCCCCACAGACAATGCAAACTTTTAAACTCGCTGAAAGCACACCTTTGCACTTTACTACTAAAGAAGTTGAAATAGGGATCCATGGTCTAACTAGTAACAAAGCCCCGGGCCCAGATGGTCTTCCCCCGGACTTATTTAAATCAAATATTCCTTTTTGGGCCCCAATTCTTACAGCAGTTATCAATGCTGGGTCCGAAATCGGGGCTCCAAAGTCCTGGGGAGCTTCTACCATCGTCCCTGTATATAAGAAGGGTGACAGAACAAACGCAGCTTGTTACAGACCAATTTCCCTTATAAATTCAGTTGCAAAGGTAGTGGGAGGGATCCTCTTAAATCGGCTGACTACGTGGGCCAAACAAAACAACATAATGGCTCCTGTTCAATACGGCTTTAGACCGGGGCATTCAACAACAACCCAATGCCTGAACTTATACTTAATCAGTGGCAAGTATACCCAGGCCAGAAAAGGAACATTATATATGGCCTTTATGGACCTTTCATCGGCCTTTGATTGTGTTGACAGAAGTAAACTCTGGGAAGTCTTGCAGCATATGGGTGTTGAAAATAACCTGATCAATTTTCTGGCTGATCTCCATAATGATACACGCGCCAATGTCCGTTACACTAAAGATCTGAAAGTAACGAGAGACTTCAAAATCAACCGGGGGGTTTGGCAGGGCTGTATTTTAGCACCTTTTCTTTTTAACCTATATATAAATGGTCTCGAGGAGCATCTTTTAAAAACTGACACGGACTACCCTGGCATTGGAAAAAAGGGCGTCCCTGTTCTGCTCTACGCAGATGACGCCGTCCTTATATCAGAAATGCACTTGGACTCCAAAAACTATTAGATTCCTTTCTTCAATTTATGACCTTACGTGGCCTGAGTATCAACAACTCCAAATCATTTGTTATGAAGATAGGCTCAGGAACAAAAAAGCATTACCCCTTTTCAGTTAATGGGGAAAAAATACCATCAACAAAAACCTTCTCATACCTTGGAGTATTGTTTGATCATAAACTCTCATGGGGCCCTGCTATAAACAAAAAGAAAGGTGAAATAATAAGGACTAACGCTGGAATAATGGACTTTGCACGCAAAATGGGCAATACACCAGTGATCGCCGTGATGAAATTATATCAAGCGAAAAGCGTCGCGGTTGCCTGTTATGGAAGTGAACTTTGGGGCTTTGCCTCAGTGGATGCCCTCACAACTCTTGAAACTAATTTCCTGAAACAGGTCCTGTGTCTACCAAAAAGTATTGCTAACTTCTCCACTCATGAGGAACTCGGCACACCATATTTAGGAGATAAAATTGCTGTAAACCCTCTGCTCTGTTGGTTAAACTGCTGGTTGAATGACACAATACCACTAACCCATAATATCCTTCTTGAAGCCCTCACCTGGGAAGGGCAATTCAAGATACCCTGGCTGAAATATATCAGACACTGTCTCCAAGACCTGGGCAGGTTGGATCTCTATCTAACACCTCAGCATGTATCCAAGCAAGATGTAAATTACGTAAAGGATACTTTCCTACTAAATCGACAGCTCGCTAGGGAAGAAATTGAATTGAAGAAGGGTAGTGTAATGAGTCATATTCTAACCAAAACTTGTATACGATCTGAACCATACCTATCCTGGCCCATCTCAAGATATGAGCGCTTCTTGCTGAGCAGATTTCGTCTTGGTTTATATCACCTGCTGCTAGCCGTACCGAGTGGAGCCCATAGAGGGCAAGTGTTGCCACCTTGCGGCTGCGACAATAAGTCTCCGCAAGATCTGGCTCACTTTGTATTTTTATGCTCATTTTATTCGAGACCACGGAACATATTTTTAAAACCTTTGCTTAAGAAACTGAACTTTGTGCAAATCAAGCCAGCACTACTATATCTTCAAATGCTGCACTGTGATAGCACTTTCTTTACTTGCAACTTTTTAAAAACAGCCCTGAAATTCAGAAAAAGCATGGAAGGTTAACCCCCAGCTGAACTGTATTACCCCAGTAATCATGTCCCTAATAAGTATACTCACATTTGACTGTGTTATCATTTACTTTCTCTGTGATTATCCGTTTTTACTGCTCTCTTTACTTTTTGAATATGAATTGTATATATATGTATTTCTCTGTACTTTTATGACTGTATTTCAGACAGTCGAATAAAGAACTCTGAATTTGATTTGTATGGTATGAATTGTCATGTTATGATGTGGCCTGTCATTGTATAGTACAGTATGGTCTATGGTATGGTAAGGTATGGTATTGAAAGGTATGGTATGGTCTGGTACAGTACAGTAAGGTACAGTACAGTATGGTATGATATGTTATGGCATGGTATGGGCTTTCATTGCATAGTATAGTATGGACTAATATTGCACAGTAATGTGTAGTATGGTATTGACTTTCATTGTATGGAATGGCCTCTCATGATATGGTCTGGCCTGTCATGGTGTGGTGTGGTATGGTGTGGTATGGTGTGATCTGTCATTTTATAGTATAATCTGGTTCGGTGTTGCGTGCTGTGGAGTGGTATAGCCCATCGTTGTATAATATGTTATGGTTTGCTGTTGTGTACCATGATGTGTAATTTTATTTGCTATGGTATTGCATGGTATATTATGGTTTGGTATGGTATGATGTGGTGTAGTGTGCTGTGATGTGGTGTGGTATGGTATGGAATATTCTGGTTTGGTATGTTATGATGTGGTGTAGTGAGCCATGATGTGATGTGGTATGGTATGGTATATTATGGTTTGGTGTAGTGAGCTGTGATGTGATATGGTGTGGTGTGGTGTGGTATGATGTGGTGTGATATGGTATGGTGTGGTTTGGTGTGGTGTGGTCTTTCATTGTATAGTAGGGCATTGTATTGTAATGTATAAGGTATTGTATGCCATGGTATGGCCTGTCACTGTATAATATGGTGTAGCATGTATGGTATGGTATGGTACATCATGGTATGGTATGGTATTGTATGGCATGACATGGCATTCTATGGTCTGTTATTGATTGTATAGTGTATTGTGTAGTATAGTATGGACTATCAATTTTATTGTATGATATGGTATCATCTGTCATTTTATTGTATAGTTTGGTATGGTATGGTTGGGCGTGATGTGGTAAGACCCATCATTGTATAGTATGCTGTGGTCTGTCATCGTATTGCATGGTATTATTATTATTATGTTTCTTATATAGCGCCAGAATCGACCCCCGAAGGGGTATCTCCGCGCTTGCCTTGGGAACCCGTCCTGGCTTTTCCCTGTGAGATAGCCCCTACAGGGCATCCCCAAGGTGAAAGCCAGGCATCCCGCCGCGGGGGGCCGTTGTGGAGATTAAGCAAGCTTAATGCCCAGAGTTGCAGAGTGTGAACCCATGATTAGGTCAGGCACCGAAGCGAGAATTATCGAGTCCATGGACATTTAAGCTCAAGACCCTGCCGCGTCGGGAATTGAACCCTGGTCCCGGGTCTGACCTCTGCTTCAGGGTCTGCCTGCTCTAACCAGTGAGCCACACTTCTCCACTGGTTGACCGCGCCTTTTCCCCAGCGCGTCTTAGTATTGGATCGTGCTCCTGAGGCGGAAGCCGGGAGCTGGTGTTTTAATCTGTTTTAAAAATTACCTGTGTAATAATCTGTGTGTTTTAAAAAACCTTTACCTGGCCATCCTTTGGGACACTTGAACCGCGCAGCCGACTAAGGCGCTGCCCCGGTGATTGCCACCATTTCCAGGGAAGCCCTCGCTTTGGGACAAGCCCACTGACGCTCGGCCATGCCCCCCACCCACACTTCCTTGAATGATGTGTCTCCCCCGGCCGCGCAGCGGGCGCGCTGAAGGTGCGCTAAAGGCAAGCCCGTCGGCACCCGTCCGCGGACGGCCGGGGACAGGGGCCACATCCCCTGATCCCCCTCAAACATCGAGGACGTATTATAGCTCAGGATCCCTCCACAACCTAAGACCCCCTTTAAAAACCAGCTGTGGTCACTCCTACCATCCCCTAGACCTTCCCTCTCTCTGCTCAAACTGTAACATCAGGCTTAACACCTCTCAGCAGAAAAATGATC
Organism: Lissotriton vulgaris; assembly: GCF_964263255.1. NCBI lineage: Eukaryota > Metazoa > Chordata > Amphibia > Caudata > Salamandridae > Lissotriton > Lissotriton vulgaris. The sequence continues at coordinate 823,827,955 of NC_141685.1, read as the reverse complement.
CACAGAATTACACTATGCTTCTTCTAAACTGTAGATCCCTCCCAAAGCATAGCACGGAAATTTCTTTAATGATAAATGAACTAACACCAGACGCAGTCTTTTTAACCGAAACCTGGCTTAATCCTGATTCTGATCCGGACCTGATACAAGCACTCCCCCCTGGTTATCAAATTTCACGCAGGGTTCGCACACAGGGGAAAGGCGGAGGTCTGGCAATCATTTACAAATCCCTATATCAGTGCCACTGCATCTCTGACCCCATCCCAGACTCTGAAAGCATGTCCTTCTCCCTCAAGCTCACTCCTAATGACAGCTTCACAGGAACACTTGTCTATCACCCCCCAGGCCCACTGAATCAATTTCATACTACTTTACCCTCCCTAGTAGCAGAACTAGCTATGTCTTCCTCCAACTTTACCTTGCTGGGCGACCTTAACATCCATTTCGACAATAGCTCAGACAACACAGCAAATTATCTAACTGCGAGCCTGGCTGCAGTACAACTGGAGCAACTAGTCCGAGCCCCCACGCATAACAAAGGACATCTGCTGGACCCTGTATTAAATACTGCATCAATCTTAGGGTAGGCCCCATCACCCCTCTCCCATGGTCCGATCACTTTCTAATCCCTCTTACCTGGTCCACATACAAATCTGTATCCTGCACTCCCTTCCCACGAAAAATGAGAAACTGGTCTAGGCTCCCACTAGAACAGTGGACTAGGTCCCTAGCAAACTCAAGACCCTCACTCTCCCAGAATCCCTCATCAGACAGCAGGGAATTCGACAATTGGATCCGGAAGTCCATTGACTCCATACTCCCCACTCGCAAAATCACCTTAAAGAGACCTCGGGAAACAGCCCCTTGGTACTCAGATGAACTCAGAGTGAAAAAACAAATCTGCAGGAAACTTGAGAGGAAGTGGCATCTGGGGTATGCCACCGCAGACAAAACCACATACAGGAAAGCCATTATAGCCTACAAAACTGAAATAAAAATGGCACAATTCTCCTATTTTAGTGGAAAAATTATGAAGGCCAGATCTAAACCGAGATAGATTTATCAAATAGTAAAAACCCCCACCAAGCTGCCCCCTCCCGTAGTCCCAAATGATAACCCCATCGCGCGCTGCAATTACCTAGCGGAATTTTTTCAAACAGAAAATAAACAAAATTTATGTAACATTTGCAGCCCCAACCTTGGAAGCCCCCATGGTTGAACTTCAGCTCCCTGCTAAGGCGGAGTACCACCCGCGAATAGCTCTGGATCACTTCCCCTTAGTAAACCTAGAGTCACTGGAAACCTTGACATTACAGGTAAAGTCAGGCTACCCAAATGACCCAGCTCCACCCAGCACTATGAACGCCGCCAGTAAAGTTATTCTTCCTACTCTCATGGAGCTGCTTAACAACTCCCTGATAAAAGGAAGTGTGTCTCCAACATGGAAGCAGGCTATGGTGAGGGCACTCCTGAAAAAACCCAACCTGGACCCCAAAAACCATAACAACTACCGCCCCATCTCTCTTCTGCCTTGGGTGAGCAAGATCCTGGAGAGACACATCAATCTCCATCTCACAAGGTTTCTCGAGTCTAACCATCTACTCGATGCCTCACAGACAGGGTTCCGCCCCAAACATGGGACGGAAACAGCTTTGCTGGCCGTGACAGGAGAAACCAGGCGGATCCTGGATCGAGGGGGATCAGTGGCAGTCATCCTCCTCGATGTGAGCGCCGCGTTCGACACGGTATGCCATAAAACCTTGCTGTGTCGACTTCTCGATCTAGGAGTGTCGGTAGACGCTCTGGCCTGGCTAAGATCCTACCTGAGCGAAAGGACTTTTCAAGTCTTTTACGGAGATGCTATCTCCGAAAGTAAACTGTTGGACTGTGTGGTACCGCAAGGCTCTTCACTAAGCCCCACGCTGTTCAACGTGTACATGAGGCCGCTGGCTGAGATCATCCGTCCATATGGCATTAAGATCATCACATATGCGGATGACACTCAGCTAATGGTCTCCCTCGCACAGAAGAACAGTGAGCCAGCACAGGTCAACCTAACAACCTGTATGGAAGAGGTCAGGAGATGGATGACGGCATCTTCTCTTAAACTTAACAGCGATAAAACCGAGCTCATGTTGCTTGGCCCCCCAGCTCTGTCCACCATCGACCACCAATGGCCCATCAACTTGGGCACTCCCCCAATTCCGAAAGACAATATCAAAAGTTTAGGGGTCTGGCTGGACAAATCCCTAATGCTCAACACCCAAGCCACAAAAACATCTGCAACCTGTTTCTGGTTCATCAGGATGCTGAAAGAAATCCTGCCACTCCTGCCCTTTGAAGCCAAGCAAATTGTCATACAAGGCCTAATCCAATCCCGACTTGATTTCAACAATGCCCTTTACTTAGGGGCACCGGAATACGTGCTGCAAAAACTCCAGCGGACCCAGAACGGCGCTGCACGCACGCTGCTGCAGATTCCACGCAGAGTATCAGTGGTACCCGGGCTGAGGACCCTACACTGGCTTCCTGTCAGGGAGAGAATAAAATTTAAAGCCATGTGCATATCCCACCAAGCATTCTGGAGAACCGGCCCCAAAATCAACCACTCCCTGCTCTCCCCCTACTGTCCCGGCAAACAACTCCGATCCACTCACGCATTCCTAGCGGTAGCCCCCTGGATCAAGAGGTCAAGAGCAGGAGGAAGGTTCTTCACTCTCAACGCCGCCAAGCTGTTGAACTCCCTCCCCCTACACCTTAGATCGAACCCCAATCTGTTATCCTTTCGCAAGGAGCTTAAAACACTCATTTTCAGCAACGAACTAACCTCCAGCTACTCTCCTAAAGGCACTTTCCTTTCTATTAGCGCTTGGACGCCTAAGGGCAGCAGTCGCGCTCAGCAAAACCCCTTCATTTCATTTCATGATATGGCATTGTCTGGCCTGCCATTGTATGGTATGTATGGTTTAGTATGGTAAGTTACGTTACGCTATGGTACAGAATAGTATGGTATGGAATGGTATTGGCTATCATTGTATATTATAGTATTTTATGGTGTGGTGTGGTCAAGCATTGTATAGTATGGTATAGTATGACCTGTCACTTTATCTTATCTTATGGTGTGGTATGGCAGGTCGTGTCATTGTATGGTATGGTATGGCTTTGCATTGTATGGTATGGTATAGTATGGTGTTTTGTGGTATTGCATGCCATGCCAATGTATGGTATGATATGGCCTACCATGGTATGGTCTGGTATGGTATGGTACGGTATGATATGATGTGGTGTGGTGTGGAATGGTATGGTGTGATATTGTATGGCATGCCATGGCATGCTATGGTATGGTATGGCCTATTATATGGCATGCTACGGTATGGTATGGCCTATTATTGTATGGTATGGTATGGTATGGAATGGTATGATACAGCCTCACAGTGAATAATATTGTATGGTCCGATATGGTATGGTATGGTATAGTATGGTATGGTATGGCCTTTCATTGCATAGTATGATATGGAATGCTATTGCATAATATTGTGTAGTATAGTAAGGCCTTTCATTGAATAGCATGGCCAGTCATGGTATGGTATGGCCTGTCATTGTGTGGTATGGTATGGTATGTTATGATATGGTAGTAAGAGTTACTTACCTTCTGTAATGTAATATCTGGTAGAGACACAGTCTAGCCGCAGATTCATTAACTTTTGAATTCTCCCCAAGTGCAAGTCTGGATCTGGAAATTTTCAGCAGTACCTCTGCACACCGGGGGATGGCGTCGTATGGCTCAGTGATGACGTCAACTCCAGTCATGACATCAGTGGAGCCATATAAGTCCCCACCAGCGGGCCGATGTCAGTTTCTTACGTGAAACCTTCCCGCCAGAACGCGGAGCCACTATAGAAACTGGTTGTGGAAAATAGTCTCAAAGAAGAAACATCAGAGTATATAAGCACTAGACACGGATTCAAAGGAGAACTTCAAAAGTATAAATGAAGCAAGGGCTACGTGAAACCCTACACCCTGGTGAATAACCATCAAGTAAGGGGAGAAAACCATACACTCTATAGACCATTCATCAATGGTAATAAATGCCAAGGAAATAGCAAAATAAAACATATAAAAATAACACCAAGCTGTATGTTGAATTACACCATTACATGTCATAATGATAGTCCCAATACAAGGTATGATGATACCAAACAAATACTTTTCAAAGAAAGAACAAATAAATCAATACTGTCCACTGGTGTCTAATCCAGTGTGAAAGAGAAAACATCCACATCCTACCGACCACATACCTGTGGAAATGGGTGATATTGCACATCTAAGCAAATCCTATGTGGCCAGGCCAAGTGGTCTGTTGAGTCCCAAGAGGAGTTGAGATAGTGATCACCAGTATGTAAAGCCAGTACTGAAAAAGGCTATAACTCTTACCTCATAGGTCATTCGGAGAGGGGGGAGGATGGGCAGGGAGGTAATGAATCTGGTTGCTAGACTGTGTCTCTACCAGATATTACGTTGATGAAGGTAAGTAACTTTTATATTTGATAGAGACATTTAGCCGCAGTTTCCTTAACTTTTTAATTAAATGCCATAGCTATAGCACCTTGGAGGAGGGTCTGCAAACTAATCCTACAACGTTCTCAAAGACAACCAGCCGATCATGACTAATAACTGACCAAATGTACATAGGAATAGCAGAAGAAGAGCTTAGCTCTTAATAGAATACATGGTCACTTTCACAGAACATATAAATATTAAACAACCCCTACAGACCCAAGAGAATTGGCCTTAAATGAAAAAGGAGAAACCCCCTAAAGAACTACCTGTCAGTTAACAGACTTTGGGGCACATGCATCAAGGGATTTTGAGATCGCAAGCAGTGCGATTTGCAAAAATCACCCATTTGCGATCTCAAAATGGCTTTTTGCGATGCATGAAAGGTTTTGGGATGCGCAATTTCAGTAATCGAATTTTTTTGCACTTTCCCAAATTGCAATTGCATTTAACGAATCACAATTTGGTATTCATTAAATGCAATGCTAGAAGCACTTTGAAGTAGCGATTTCGCTATTTGGAGCCGCAAATTACCGAAAAATTTAACTGGTCGGTAATTTGCAAAAACTTTGAGAAATGCACTCAAGTGCATTTTTCAAAGTTTCATGTTACACACACACATGCCCTTAGGGCATGTGTGTGTGCAACATGAGTGCACAGTACAATTTCAGTTGTGCAAGAGGGTGTAGTTTTGGCACCCTTGAAATTGCATGCGCAATTTGCGAGTACCTATTTGGTACTCGCAAATTGCGCATGCAATTCCCTTTCATTCTTATGGGCCTGTAGGCCCATAGGAATGAATGGGAAGCCATTCCATAATTGCGACTCAGTATTTGCGAGTTGCAATTAAGGAATGTTTAGGAATCGCAATTTATTTAGCGATTCCTACATGCATAGGCTTTTGTGATTTCTAAATTGCGATTCTTTAATAATCGCAATTCAGGAATCGCAAAAGCCTACCTTCATGCATGTGCCCCATTAACCTCTATCCCCAAACGGGAAAGAGAACTCGTTGACCAACAGGGCCGAATGCAAGACAAAAGTAATGTGATCCGCATTCTTTGTAACAATAAAGAATTATCAGAGAAATAACTGTCCTGATGAAATCCAAAAGTAGGACTCTTAGAACTCATTCTATTATACCAAGGTGAATGAACACCAAAAGAAATATGAACAATAATACCTCCATGGTATAGAGAATTTTGTTAGAACAAAATGACCACACGAAGATTTCATAATGCACTGTAAAGAGACTTAAACAACACTAATAAGTTTGAATTTAATATTGACATTCATCAATTATGCCCATTGTAAAAAACAGAATTGCCACAAAGGTGTATTACCTGGACATATGCATAATATATATAAAATTGTGTCATAATATACTCTGAGTGGTTTGACAATCTGTAGAGCATCACCGGCCCACATTCACTGCAGGACCACAGGTATCTACAAAGCCTGCACCTGTATTGCCTTTATTGTCATGGTCCGAAAGTCTGAACATGACTCCGAGCCGTGGGCATGGTCAAAATACCAAGGCAAGCAAAAGAAGAAAAAGGAACACACCTATTAGTGCAGTATCAAAATATTAAATAAGGAAAAAAACAAAACATTAAAAGAAAATAATATATTAACTGAATCCTTGCTAGCAACAAGCACATGCAACAACACTTGTGATACAAAACACAATTTGATCATAAGACCGCCTCCAGATGCAACAGCCATGATTTCACAAGGACTTGCAAAACACAGAGAAAATAGATACATACCCAGAAAGACCGGTAATATATATGCTCCGGACAGATGCAAAAAGCATTGTGGAAGAATAAAAAGAAGAGCTTCCTATAAAGCCTAAAAACTCCAAACATAAATTGTATGACCGGAAACAGGTTAAGAAAACTGCAGCTAGAAGTCTCCATCAGATTGTTTCAGATACTACCTATCACATAGCATAAGATACAGAGTTCACCCCATTATTTTCTAGGACTGAACAAATAAATTACCTATCCCTACTTACGCGGATAAGGCAACTAATTTGTGTCTTTAATAGAATACACCATAAACTCTCAGTTTACTCTCACAATTTTCCAAAAAGTGAAGTACAAATAATAAAAATTTAGATATGCAGACCGCTCCGAAGGAGAAAACAACCTGCACCATAAAACACAAAGTCTGAGAGGACTTAAATGCAGGATGAAGCACAAGAACATGCATTCAAAAGAATGCAAAATGTAGGCCCTGAAACCATCAGGGCATTAATAAATATGCATACTACAAGAGTAGTGAAGACATACTATGCTGATTTCTCCAACGAGTAAAGACCAGTATGTACATATATACCAGACCTACCAACATGTCCCTATGAGAGACAACAAAAGGTTGCAACCATGCACATTTTAGCATACTGAACTGCTTCAAAGAAACTTGTGTCAGAAAATCTTCAATACAAGAAGACACATCTCTTGACAATAACCTCTTGAGCGCAAATGTCATCCTCAGAGGCCAAGTGACAAAGGTAAACCTCCCTGGGTCATCTAAACCAATTATAAACAAGGAAAGAAATGGTACTGAGAATAAAACATCTGCTCTCGCAGGACACCAAGTGGTCAAACCAACTACAGACATGTAAAATTCCCTAACAAAGCTTACTCGCTTATAAAAAAGAACAATAGCTGCATCTCAAATATAAAGACAAGATTTCCAGTAACAAACAACAAAAAGCTATAATTCTGAAGACCTCTGTCTGTCATAGAAGCATCTCAATGCTGCATCAGCTTGACTTCCAAAAAGATGCGCACCATCAAATGGCATGTCAACCAAAGTCAACTGGACAGCCTTCAAGAAACACGAAGTTGCCAAACAAGCCCGACGCCTCAATGCCACTGCCAATCTCGCAACCCACAGAGTTCATACCACACCCTTATGGTAAATCTAGCAGCTTGCTGACCATCTTTAATTAAATCACCAATCCCCAAACTGAGGTTATCCGGAAGAGATAGTAACACACTCTGTAGCCCTTCCCATAAAGCATGGGAATATCACCCCAGCACACAAGTTGTATTTATGGATCTCATGGCTGAGCTTGCCGAAGCAAAGACGTGTTTACCACATGCATCACAACTCCTAGACTCCTTACCCAATGGAGTTTTAGGAACATAATCTACATCCTGTGAAGAAGTCGCAACCTGAGTCACTAATTTACAGGTGGAAGGGTGTCTATGAAGAGAAACTGCAACCCCAGGTACAGGCAGGTGGGTACGTGCAATATCCAAGTCCACTGAGGTCCCCGACTCAGGCATGGCCAAATATCTAATAAAATATCAAAAAGGGCCTCCCCAAATGGAAGAACCGGTTCTTCCCAGTCTGCCACTGAAAAAGGACCTGAGTCAAAAGGTCTGTGGATCTTTGCACAGAGGGAAGTGAAAACTGGTAGATACTTTACTTAGCATGTCTGCAAAGGAGCAACTTGCCCCCATAGCAAGACCAGGGGAAGAAAGCAAACCTGAAGCTGGTGGTGAATCCAGGCCACTGGCCTCTCTCAAAGCAGACAACCAGTTCTCCTCCATCTGAGGCATATCAATGTCGGAAATGGGCTAAAAAGGGCCCTGACTCAATCGAGACAGGCTGTCTTTCCACAACCTCTTCCTGGGAAGGAATTAAAAACACCATATTCCCCTCAGTCTGAATAGTCGCCTCCACATCCGACGTCGTACGATGTCTACACGGAGGAGGAAGAGCGACTTTGACCGTCGCCACTAACGTCAGTGTCAGAGTAGGCTGATTGAAGTCTGGAGTGGTAGGTCGAATTCCTGAAGGACTGTGGACCTGTGCCATAGCAGTGCCAGCTGATCTCGACAGGAGCTGCCTCGACTCCAACGGTTCAACCACCATCGAGGGCAAATCCTCAAAGGGCACCCCACTCACCTCCCTGGTACCTAATGTCACTCCAGAAGGAGATGGGGTACCAAAGATGAGGTTCAAGGAATTATAATATTCCTTCATCTGAGCCCTCGAAGCCCCAGCTCGCCGAAGCATAGGGAGATGCGGTATGAAGTTGCGTATGGCCTCCTCAACTGTCGAACGTGAGAAACCACGGGAGACGGAGACTCCACGCTGTGAAGTCCGAGAATGAAGCAACTTCACCTGCTTACCTTTTGACTTCCTTGGAGAATAACGTCCTCCAGAACGGTTCGGCTCCTAAATCGACCCCATAAATGGTCTTCCTGAGATGATGAAGACTGAGGCTGGGAAGTCTCTGAGGATCGCTACACAAGCACTGCCACCAATTTCAAACGCTGCTCCTTTAACAACTTTGGTTTAAGTTTCTGGCAGGATCCTTGGCATCGTGGTGCATGCCTAAACACCACATACAAATTATGTGCGGGTCTGTCACCGACTTCTGTCGGTTAAAAGACCCACAAGGTTTGAAACCTGTAGACATTAGACAAAGGCACTCTGTTCCAACAGCGCAAAGTGTTGAAGCTGGTCAAAAGATCAACTGGAGGAACCACTTCTCTGGATCCCCGTTACTGTCCAGAAAGGAAGAAACTGACCTCTAAGGCGGGAGGGGAGTTATATGGCAGCACTGACGTTATGACTGGAGTCGACGTCATCAAGGAGCTGTGCGACGCCATCCCCCAGCGTGAATAAGTACTGCTGAAAAAGTTCTGGATCCAGATTGGTACCTGGGGAGAATTCAAAAGTTAAAGAATCTGCAGCTAGATGTCTTTATCAGATTTGTATTGTATGGTATAGCATGGTATGGTATGGTCTATCAATTTATAGTATAGTATTGTATGGTGTGGCGTGCTGTGGTGAAGTGTGGTATGGCTCATCATTGTATAGTTTGGTATGGTCTGTCATTGTATAGCAAGGTATGATATGGTATGGTATGGCCTGCCATTGTATGGTATCTATTATATTCCATGTGCATGACACCTGCAGGGTAACAAACACCCACCTTGATGACCCCCCAACTAGCGTACCTAGGCACCCTCATGTCGTGGTGAGCCTCAGCTAGACCTACCAGTGCTAGGGGTTCACCCTTCTCTGCACAAGTCCCCAGACCAATAGAATATAAGTTGGCACAGAAACTGGAATATAAAACAAAGTATTTATTAAACCTCATGAGGTGGAACTACATTCACACAACACCCTTCGGTAGTGTATGAAGTAGCACACTGAACAGAAGGAACATGGTCCTTTTATATGCACACAGGGGCTCAGGAGAAGGCGGTACAAGTACAGAAGAGAACGTTTACGTACATAAAAGGTCTTACAGAAATGCACAGTCAACAGCAGGGCGGGGCCTATCACTTTGCTAATTTCTGTAAAAATACCCTGACAGTTACAGACTAAGACATATGTGAACAGTTGCAGTGTCTTCTGCGCAAGTGCAGAGTAGCAGAACCTAAATATAGTCTGTCCATAAGCAGAGTACAAGAGTAAACGACAGCAAGGAAGGACAGAGCATATGGTGAGAACATGGCAGACAAGATGGCTGCCGAAAACAAGATGGATTCAGCTAAATGCTAACCCCGATTACTGCCAAATTACAACACTCATACCACCCCCCTAAGCGCTCACAACTCAGTTCAACCTAACCCCATCTATCACGCCACCTACGCCTACCAACAGACCCGCTCCCAGACCTTTGGTCTCCTCCCCACCAGCTCCTCCGCTGACATTGAGACTGAAACTCTTCCTTTGTCCTACGACACAAGTCGTCCCAGCCTCTCTACCCTACTCCCAATGCATGCCAATAGAACTGCTACCAAACCACTGCCTCCCTGCCCTCTAGCGACTCCCTTCTATAATGATATTGAATCTCTGCACCGCAGAGCAGCCAAAATAACGTAGAGCATCCATATTTCCATTCTGTATCTAAATAACCTCCTTCACCTCACTGAACTTTCCTTCTCCAAGTTCATTCCACCATGGAACACCACCCCCCTCCCTATCACAGAGCCCCCCAAACACCTTCCCTCGCAAGCAACCATGCCACCTCTCGGAGGAGGAAATCCTAACTCTCCTCTTCTCCAACAACTCTACTCTTGTCACCCCATACCTGCTAAACCTTACTGAAGAGGAAAATCTATCCATCCTCCCTTCCTATAACTCCGCCCCAGTAACCCCCAATCCACTAGACGTGAATGTCGAACATGCCATCCACACGGTCGCAATCAACCCCAACAGATCAGCCACCCTCTGCAACAAAAGTATGGGTGACAACAACCTAGTGACAGTACCCCTGTCTGTCCCTTCGCATGACACCCTCTCCGACCACCCTCTATCTGGTCTCCTAATCAACTGCCGCTCAGTAGTTAAGCAAGCCGCCAATATCGCTGATCTCATACTGAGCAAAAACGTTGACTTAGCAATCCAAACCACATCGTGGTTCAGCAAATCCTCATCTCCATGCCTGGGCCTCCTAGTCCCTCCCAACTGCAACATTGCAAGGCTGAACAGACAATCTAGCAAAAAAGGGGGAGGCATCGCCTGCATTAACCGCTCTAACCTCCTTGTTTCGGAACCCCTGGCAGATACCACAGACTTCTGTGAATACCTCGCAATTTCCATATGCATCAACAGCACCAATTGTGCAATCAGCACATCTTTTACCACCCCCCAGGTATGAATGATGCCTTCACTAACCACCTCATGGAAATCCTCACAGCCAAGGTTTCCTCCAACTCTAAAGACAAGTTCCTTGGTGACTTTAACCTGCATTGGAATGACCCCAAAGATCCTCATGTCAATGCCATCAAAGACTTCCATGCCGACCAAGCCCTAACGCAAGCCTGCTCACTCCCTACACACTCAAAAGGCGCCACTCTAGACTGGATCTTCGCTAAGGAATCAGCAGTTGAGCTTATCTCCACAGACCCTTGTGACTGGTCGGACCACCACGCTATCACTTTCTTATTACCTGGCACCCACAAGACTAGGGCACCACAACAGGCGATCCCTAAACGCTGGGTTAGAGACACCAAGAGCCTTGATCCCAGGGAACTGGCAGCCCGTTGCAAATCTGCCCTCCCCCCTCCATATCACAACGGTCAGTGACCTCAATGATCATTACTCTGCGACTATAACGAACATTCTTGATGACCTTGCCTCGCTAAAACAAAAGAGAACCCAAATCAAAGACAGAAACCCCTGGTTCAATGGGTCCCTCAACAGCGAGAGGAAGTCCCTTTGGCAGTCAGAAAGAATCTGGAGAGCACACCCCTCAGCTGTGCATTTCAAACTTCTCCGCCAGGCCAGAAATGCCTACAACAGGAACATCCTCAACTCAAAAAAAGAATTCTTCAGGTCTGATTTGGGGAACGCCAAGAACAGAGCCTGCAAGCTCTTGGAACTGGTCAAACGATAATCCAACAAACTGGCCAAAACTTTGAAAGAAACCCCCAAGTCACTAATATCATCTAAGGAATTCTCCTTTTTCTCTGACAAAACCACAGCTTTAGGCAATGAACTCAGATCCGCTAACTACTCTCAACCCCTTCCAGATCGGCCTCCTCTCTCTGAGCCGCCTCCTCAGGCCTCTCAGAAAAACCAAGCGCACTGAACCGACTTAAAAATCTGCAACAAACACGCCATTGCGAAAATCCTACTCAAGTTAAACCCAACCACTTTAATGACCCACTCCCCTCCAACTGTCTAGCTGACACCACCCAATCCATCATCCCTAGCTGGTCTGCAATAATTAACACCTCCCTGCTTCAAGGATGGATACCCAACTCTCTGAAAGCCGGCCAAGTCCTACCAATCTTTAAAAAAACGGCGCTTGACCCTGCCTCCCCTGACAATTTTAGACCTGTTTCTAATATCCCACTCTTAGCCAAAGTTCTGGAGAAGGGTGTGCAACAGCAGCTGAGCCGACACATCACCAACTTCAACCTTCTAGATGACTTCCAATCCAGTTTCAGACCTGGGCACAGAACGGAAACCACCATTCTCCACATCGTCAATGATGCCCCTCAAGCCCCTGACCTAGGCACAACCTGTCTCCTAATCCTCCTAGATCTATCCTCGGCCTTCGACACGGTCAACCATGAAAAACTACTCGGACGCCTCAATCTCTGGATGGGATTGGATGGCTCTGTTCTGGATTGGTTTAGGTCCTTCCCCCATAACCGATCTCAGAGATTCCTAATTAACGGTAACCTGTCTGCTCCTTCTCCGGTCACGGTTGAAGTCCCCCAGGGATCAACCCTGTCCCCTACCCTCTGCACCCTTTTCCTCGAACCGCTTGCCGACATATTGCAAACTGCAAATGTCTCCTACCAAATGTACGCTGACGACACCCAGATCTACATCAAAAGCTCCTCCCTCGAGGAGATTCTTTCCCTGAATGAAGCCTTGAAACTATCTATCCAATGGCTCTCCTCCAATCAACTCAAACTCAATGCAAAGAAAACAGAATTTCTTCTAATTTCCCCACCCAATATAAACCCTGAGCCTCAGGTTTGGATTAAGGCCATCACAGTCTTAAACTGCCCTCCAACCATTGTGAACTCGGCCAAATCACTTGGAGTAACCCTGGACTGCAACTTGAGCATGCGGGAACACATCAATTCGATGGCCAAATCAGTCAGATTCCACCTGACCTACCTAAGAAGAATGAAACCCTTCCTTCATACTCCCGACCTAAAAATGGCAGTCCAGTCTCTAGTCATCTCTAGACTTGAATATGGCTGCTCTACCCTCTCGTATCTACCCAAGATCTCCCTGGCACCTTTAAAAGCCTGCCTCAACGCGGCCGCCAAACTACTAACTGGCTCAGGGAAATTTGACCATATTTCTCCTCACCTGAAAGCCCTGATTTGGCTTTCTCTATAGGCCAGAATCCAACTCAAGTTGGCATGTATCACGCACAAGGCATTATACTCAAACGCCCCTGCATATTTGGCTCAGAAACTCGTGATATCCGGAGGAACCAGAAACACACGATCCTAGAGAAACCTCTTGCTCCAACCTGCACGTTTTCAGAAAAAGAAAACTTACAATCAGGTCTTTCAGGGCCGCACCGAGAATATGAAACTCATCCCAGCCTGCCATTAGAAGAATCTCTTCTCTGGCTCGCTTCAAAAAGGATGCCAAAACCTTCCTAATGGGCAAATTATTCACCTAAACGTTGCCTCCTACTCATCCCGAGACCTTGCCCTACTTCCGTCAAAGGCATCACCCTGGAGTACCCTGACACTATATACCCCGAACTACCGAGCATCCCTCCATGTACCCAGGGACCTACATTGTCTCATAAAATGCAAATGTAAATGTAATTGTTTGTCCTTTATCCCTTGTGTACCCAGCCCCCCCCCCCCCCCTCAAGTATGTTGTATATTATTACTGATTCCTGAAAAGCGCCCTGATACCCTAACGGGTCAAATTTGAGCTCTATAAAAACTTCAAATAAATAAATAAATATGTTATGTTATGCTACGGTACGGAATAGTATGGTATGGTATGGTATGCTATGCTATGGCTGGGTATGGTATGGCTTGCTCTGTCATTGTATGGTATGCTCTGTCATGGCATGGCATGGCATGACATGGCATGGTATAATATGGAAAGGAATGGAACAGTACGGTATGGTATGGTATGGTGTAGCCTGTTATTGTTTGCTACGGTATGCTACGCTATGTTTGGGTATGGTATTGCATGCTCTGTCATTGTATGGTATGCTCTGTCTTGGAATGTTGTGGCATGGCATGGCTCGTTATTGTTTGATATCAAAGGTATGGTATGATATGGTATGGTATGGTATGGTACGTTATGGCACGGTGTGGTATGATGTGGGTCGTTATTGTTTAATATGGTATGGTTTGGTATTGTCGCTGTGTGGTATGGTATGTTTGGTATGGCATGGTATGATGTGGCATGGTATGGTATGGTACCATTACGGTATGGTATGGTATGTTGTGGGCCTTTATTGTTTGATTATGGTATGGTATGGCATGGTGTGGTATGGTATTGTATTGTATGGTGTGGTATGGTATCGTATGGTATGGTATTGTATTGGCTATCATTGTATCGTATGGTATAGTACTGTATGGTGTGGTGTGGTGTGCTGTGACCAAACAATGTATAGTATAAAATAGTATGGCCTGTCACTGTATCCCATGCTATGGTGTGGTATGGACCTTCCAGTGTATGGTATGGTATTGCATAGCATGGTATTGTATGGTATGGTATAGCCTTTCATTGTATAGCATATTATAGACAAATATTGCATAGCATTGTGTAGTATGGTATGGCCTTTCATTGTATGGTATGGCCAATCATGGTACTGTGTGGCTTGTCATTGTGTGGTATGGTAGGGGCTGTCATATTATAGTAGATTATGTTATGGTATGGCATGCTGTGGTGTGGTATAGCCCATCATTGTATAGTATGGTATGGTCTGTCATTGTATATGATGGTATATGTGTCATGGTGTGGTAGAATCTTATTTGGGATGGTGTGGTCTGTCATGGTATAGTATTGTATAGTATATTATGGCATTTTATGGCATCGTATGGTCTGTCATATGCATTATGGTATGGCACCTGAAATACGGTATGGTATAGTACGGTATGGTATTGTATGGCATGACATGGGATGCTATTGTATGGTAGGGCCTGTTATTATATGGTATGATATGGAATGGTATTTTATGGCCTCTCAGTGAATGGTACGGTATGGCTCGGTATGGCACGGTCTTTCATTGCATAATATGGTATGGACTGTTATTGCATAACATTGTTTATTATAATATAGCGTTTCTTTGTATGGTATGGCATGTCATGGTATGGTATGGTATGCTTTGGTATGGTATGTTATGGTATGGTATTGTTTGTCATTTTATAGTATGGTATGGTATGGTATGGTGTGGTGTGCTGTGGTGTGCTATGGCTCATGATTGTATAGTATGGTGTGGTCTATTTTAGTATAGCATGGTATGATATGGTAGGGCCTGCCATTGTATGGTATCTATGGTATAGTATGGTACATTGTGCTACCGTACGGAATAGCATAGTATGGTATGGTATGTTATGTTATGGTATTGTATGGTACGGCACATGATGGGATAGGATGGGATGGTGTGGTCTGTCATTGTATGGTATAGTATGCTAGTGTATGGTGTGACTTGTGATTGTATAGTATGGTATGTTATGATAGGGTATGTATGTTATGGTAGGGTATGATTTCGTATTGTATGGTATGGTATGGTATGGTGTGGGTGGGGTGGGGTAGTTTAGTGAGCTGTGGTATTGTTTGGCATGGTATGGATATGGAATATATCATATGCTGTTGTATGATATGGCCTGCCATTGCATAGGATGGCTTTATATGGACTGTTATTGCATAGAATTGTGTAGTAATGGTATGGCCAGTCATTATATGCTTTGGCCTGTCATTGTGTGGTATGGCCTTTCATTCTCTGGAATGGCATGGCATCTCATAGTACGGTTTGATATGGTATAGTATGGTATGGTCTGTCATTGTGTCATGCAGTATGGTATAGTATGGTGTGATGTGATGTGTGGTGGTATGGTCAGTCGTTGTATAGTATGATGTGATGTGTTTTGCACAGCATGTTATGACATGGTATAGTATGGTCTGGCATGGCATGGCATGGTATTTCATTGCATGGTATTGCATGGTATGGTATGGTATGGTATGGTATGGTATGATATGGTATGGTAGGATACAATACGGTATGATACAGTATGGTATGGTACAGTACGACGCAGTACGGTCTGGTTTGGTTTGTTATCGCATGGTGTGGTATTGCACAGTGTTGTGTATTAAGGTATGGCCTTTCATTGTATGTTATGGACTGTCATGATATGGCGTGCTGTCATTGTGTGGTGTGGTATGGTATGGTATTGTATTGTATTATATTGTATGGTATGGTGGCGTATGGTATGGTCTGCCATTCTTATAGTATAAGGTGGTAGGGTGTGGCTTGCTGTGGTGTGGTATGGCCCATTATTGTATAATATGGTATGGTCTGTTATTGTATGCCATTGTATGTATGTTATGGTATGTTCTAATTGTATTTTGTATTGTATGGTATATTATGGTTTGATATGGTATGGTATGATGTGCGGTGGTGTGGTGTGGTATGGTATAGCATGGAATACTATGGATAGTATGGTATGGTATTGTGTAGTATATTATGATAATCTATGATATGGTATGGCCTGCCATTGTGCAATATGGTATGGAATGTACGATACAGTACGGTATGGTATGGTACTGTATGGTATGGCATTGTATGGCATGACATGCATGGTATGATATGGTATGGTATGGTATGGTATGGCATGCAATACCATATGCAATATGATATGGCATGTATGATGCGGTACAGTATATTACAGTATGGTATGATATGGTATTGTATGGCATGACATGGCATGACATGGCATGGTATGGTATGGTATGGTATGATATGGTATGGCCTTTCATTTCATAGTATGGTATGGACTGTTTTTGCATAATATTGTGTAGCATAGTATGGCCTTTCATTGTATGACATGGCATGTCATGGAATGCTATGCTATGTCATCCTGTGCTATGCTATGGTATTGTTTGTCAATTTAAAGTATAGTATGGTATGGTATGGTGTGGCGAGCTGTGGTGCTGTGTGGCCCATGATTTTATAGTATGGTATCTATCATTATATAGAATGCGATGGCATGGTATGGTATCTAAGGTATAGTATGGTACATTACGTTACAGTTAGGAATCCCATGGAATGGTATGGTACGGCACACTATGGGATTGGATGGGATGGGATTGTGTGTTCTATCATTGTATATTGTGGTTTGCTTGTGTATGGTGTGACCTGTGATTGTATAGTATGGTAGGTTATGGTACGGTATGTATGTTATGATATTAAATGTTTACAAAATTGTAAACCCAGCATTTGTAAAGCACAAACAGCTACCCGAAGGCCTCCCGGCACTAGGGGCCGTCGGGAAGATTAAGCAAGCTATTGCCCAGAGTCACATGGTGCTGGGCTGACCAGCTGCCGGTGATCGAACCGTGAACCACAGATTCCATTGTCAGTCGCCCTGGCCGTGGCTCCACACCCTTTCTCTAATGTATGACTCTGTATTGTATGGTACGGTGAGGCGTGGGGTGGGGTGGTTTAATGATCTGTGGTGTAGTATGGTGTGGTATTTTATGATATGGTATGGTATTGTATGGTACATCACATTATGGGATAGGATGGTGTGGCCTGTCATTGTATAGTATGGTATGCTAGTGTATTGTGTGACCTGTGATTGTATAGTAGGGCATGTCATGGTATGGTATGATTTTGTATTGTATGGTATGGTGTGGGGTGGGGTCGTTTAATGAGCTGTGGTGTGGTATGGTATGGATATGGTAAATATAATTTGCTGCGGTCTGCTATGGCCTGTCACTGCATAGTATGGTGTTATGTTGACTGTTATTGCATAGGATTGTGTAGAAATGGTATGGCCAGTCATGATATTGCCTTTCATTCTATGACATGGCATGACATTGCATTGCATGCCATGGCATGGCATGGCATGGAATTATATGGCATGGTATGGTATGGTTTTGTAAGGGATGGTCTGCCATTGTGTTGTGTGGTATGGGTATGGTAAAATATGGTGTGATATGGTGTGAGGTGGTATGGTCAGTCATTGTATGGTATGATGTGGCCTGTTTTGCACAGTATGTTATGACATGGTATAGTATGGTCAGGTATGGTATGATATAGTATGGTACGGTGTGGTACGGTATGGTGCCGTATGTAATGGCATTGTGTGGAATGGTATGGCCTTTCACAGCATAGCATAGTATGGACTAATATGGCATAGTATTGTGTAGTATGGTATTGCCTTTCATTGTATTGTGTGGACTGTCTTGGTATGGTGAGGCCTGTAATTTTGTGGGTTGGTGCGGTATGGTGTGGTATAGTTTTGCATCGTATGGTGATGTGTGGTATGATCTGACATGTTATAGTTTAATATAAGCATGGGTGTAAAATCTGTTACGTTCGCGGAATTTGCGGAATTTCTGCAATTTTGCGGTCCGCGAATCTCGCGAAATTGCAGAAAAGTCCGCGAAATTGCGTGCGGGACGGATTTTCAAAAATTGAAGTACATAAAGCACTTACAGGGTAACACCAGGTGCCCAAGTTGAAGCTAATTTCTTTGGAACAATTTACAAAATGGTTACAAAGAAATTACCTTCAACTTGAGCACCTACCTTAACCCTGTAAGTGCTTCCTGAGCGGCGCCTCCAGAGTTGTTGCCTACTAGCAACTATTCTCTGACCCTGCTCTGACCCTCGAAGCAGGGTCAGAGAATAGTTACAAGTATGGCACAATGCTCCAGGCTGTCACAAAAAATACACCAAAACGGGAAGCACTTACAGATAAGGAAGCAGGTGCCGGACTTGAAGCTCAAATTCAGTAACACATTAACCAGCCCCCGGTTGAGGCTGGGCAGGTGTGCTTTCTCCCCATAATCTACAGTAGTGAACCAGAGGGTGCTGTGATGAACCAGAAGGTGCAGTTGTGAACCAGAGGGTGCTGTGATGAACCAGAGGGTGGCAGTGGTGAACCAGAGGGTGGCAGTGGTGAACCAGAGGGTGACAGTGATGAACCAGAGGGTGGCAGTGGTGAACCAGAGGGTGGCAGTGATGAACCAGAGGGTGGCAGTGATGAACCAGAGGGTGGCAGTGGTGAACCAGAGGGTGACAGTGATGAACCAGAGGGTGGCAGTGATGAACTAGAGGGTAGCAGTGATGAACCAAAGGGTGGCAGTGCTGAAACAGAGGGAGCTGTGATGAACCAGAGGGTGGCAGTGATGAACCAGTGGGTGGCAGGGGTGAAGCAGAGGGTGCTGTGATGAACGAGAGAGTGGCAGTGATGAACCAGAGGGTGGCAGTGGTGAACCAGAGGGTGGCAGTGATGAACCAGAGGGTGACAATGATGATCCAGAGAGTGGCAGTGATGAACCAGCGGGTGGCAGTGATGAACCAGAGGGTGGCAGTGGTGAACCAGAGGGTGAAAGTGATGAACCAGAGGGTGGCAGTGGTGAACCAGAGGGTGACAGTGATGAACCAGAGGATGGCAGTGATGAACCAGAGGGTGGCAGTGGTGAACCAGAGGGTGACAGTGATGAACCAGAGGGTGGCAGTGGTGAACCAGAGGGTGACAGTGATGAACCAGAGGGTGGCAGTGGTGAACCAGAGGGTGAAAGTGATGAACCAGAGGGTGGCAGTGGTGAACCAGAGGGTGGCAGTGATGAACCAGAGGGTGGCAGTGATGAACCAGATGGTGGCAGCGGTAAACCAGAGGGTGGCAGTGGTGAACCAGAGGGTGCTGTGGTGAACCAGAGGGTGGCAGTGGTGATCCAGAGGGTGGGAGTGGTGAACCAGAGGGTGGCAGTTATGAACCAGAGGGTGACAGTGGTGAACCAGAGGGTGACAGTGGTGAACCAGAGGGTGGCAGTGGTGAACCAGAGGGTGGCAGTGGTGAACCAGAGGGTGGCAGTGATTAACCAAAGGGTGGCAGTGATGAACCAGTGGGTGGCAGGGGTGAAGCAGAGGGTGCTGTGATGAACCAGAGAGTGGCAGTGATGAACCAGAGGGTGGCAGTGGTGAACCAGAGGGTGGCAGTGATGAACCAGAGGGTGACAGTGATGATCCAGAGGGTGGCAGTGGTGAACCAGAGGGTGGCACTGATGAACTAGAGGGTAGCAGTGATGAACCAGAGGGTGGCAGTGGTGACCCAGAGGGTGCTGTGATGAACCAGAGGGTGGCAGAGATGAACCAGAGGGTAGCAGTGTTGAGCCAGAGGGAGCTGTGATGAATCAGAGGGTGGCAGTGGTGATCCAGAGGGTGGCAGTGGTGAACCAGAGAGTGGCAGTGATGAACCAGAGGGTGGCAAGGGTGAAACAGAGGGTGGCAGTGGTGAACCAGAGGGTGGCAGTGATGAACCAGAGGGTGGCAGTGATGAACGAGAGGGTGACAGTGGTGAACCAGAGGGTGACAGTGATGATCCTGAGGGTGGCAGTGGTGAACCAGAGGGTGACAGTGATGAACTAGAGGGTAGCAGTGGTGAACCAGAGGGTGCTGTGATGAAACAGAGGGTGGCAGTGTTGAACCAGTGGGTGGCAGGGGTGAAGCAGAGGGTGATGTGATGAACCAGAGGGTGGCAGTGATGAACCAAAGGGTGAAAGTGATGAACCAGAGGGTGACAGTGGTGAACCAGGGGGTGCTGTGATGAACCAGAGGGTGACAGTGGTGTACCAGAGGGTGGCAGTGGTGTACCAGAGGGTGGCAATGGTGAACCAGAGGGTGGCAGTGATGAACCAGAGGGTGGCAGTGATAAACCAGAGTGTTGCAGGGGTGAACCAGAGGGTGCTGTGATGAGCCAGAGGGTGGCAGTGGTGAACCAGAGGGTGGCAGTGATGATCCAGAGGGTGGCAGTGGTGAACCAGAGGGTGGCAGTGATGAACTAGAGGGTAGCAGTGATGAACCAGAGGGTGGCAGTGGTGAACCAGAGGGTGCTGTGATGAACCAGAGGGTGGCAGAGATGAACAAGAGGGTAGCAGTGGTGAACCAGAGGGAGATGTGATGAACCAGAGGGTGGCAGTGATGAACCAGAGGGTGGCAGTGGTGAACCAGAGGGTGTTGTGATGAACCAAAGGATGGCAGTGATCAACCATGGGGTTGGCAGTGGTGAACCAGAGGGTGGCAGTGATGAACCAGAGGGTGACAGTGGTGAACCAGAAGGTGGCAGTGATGAACCAGAGGCTGGCAGTGATGAACCAGCGGGTGGCAGTGATGAACCAGACGGTGGCAGTGGTGAACCAGAGGGTGCTGTGATGAACCAGAAGGTGGCAGTGATGAACCAGAGGGTGACAGTGGTGAACCAGAGGGTGGCAGTGGTGAACCAGAGGGTGCTGTGATGAACCAGAGGGTGGCAGTGATGAACCAAAGGGTGAAAGTGATGAACCAGAGGGTGACAGTGGTGAACCAGGGGGTGCTGTGATGAACCAGAGGGTGACAGTGGTGTACCAGAGGGTGGCAGTGGTGTACCAGAGGGTGGCAATGGTGAACCAGAGGGTGGCAGTGATGAACCAGAGGGTGGCAGTGATAAACCAGAGTGTTGCAGGGGTGAACCAGAGGGTGCTGTGATGAGCCAGAGGGTGGCAGTGGTGAACCAGAGGGTGGCAGTGATGATCCAGAGGGTGGCAGTGGTGAACCAGAGGGTGGCAGTGATGAACTAGAGGGTAGCAGTGATGAACCAGAGGGTGGCAGTGGTGAACCAGAGGGTGCTGTGATGAACCAGAGGGTGGCAGAGATGAACAAGAGGGTAGCAGTGGTGAACCAGAGGGAGATGTGATGAACCAGAGGGTGGCAGTGATGAACCAGAGGGTGGCAGTGGTGAACCAGAGGGTGTTGTGATGAACCAAAGGATGGCAGTGATCAACCATGGGGTTGGCAGTGGTGAACCAGAGGGTGGCAGTGATGAACCAGAGGGTGACAGTGGTGAACCAGAAGGTGGCAGTGATGAACCAGAGGCTGGCAGTGATGAACCAGCGGGTGGCAGTGATGAACCAGACGGTGGCAGTGGTGAACCAGAGGGTGCTGTGATGAACCAGAAGGTGGCAGTGATGAACCAGAGGGTGACAGTGGTGAACCAGAGGGTGGCAGTGGTGAACCAGAGGGTGCTGTGATGAACCAGAGGGTGGCAGTGATGAACCAAAGGGTGAAAGTGATGAACCAGAGGGTGACAGTGGTGAACCAGGGGGTGCTGTGATGAACCAGAGGGTGACAGTGGTGTACCAGAGGGTGGCAGTGGTGTACCAGAGGGTGGCAGTGGTGAACCAGAGGGTGGCAGTGATGAACCAGAGGGTGGCAGTGATAAACCAGAGTGTTGCAGGGGTGAACCAGAGGGTGCTGTGATGAGCCAGAGGGTGGCAGTGGTGAACCAGAGGGTGGCAGTGATGATCCAGAGGGTGGCAGTGGTGAACCAGAGGGTGGCAGTGATGAACTAGAGGGTAGCAGTGATGAACCAGAGGGTGGCAGTGGTGAACCAGAGGGTGCTGTGATGAACCAGAGGGTGGCAGAGATGAACAAGAGGGTAGCAGTGGTGAACCAGAGGGAGCTGTGATGAACCAGAGGGTGGCAGTGATGAACCAGAGGGTGGCAGTGGTGAACCAGAGGGTGTTGTGATGAACCAAAGGATGGCAGTGATCAACCATGGGGTTGGCAGTGGTGAACCAGAGGGTGGCAGTGATGAACCAGAGGGTGACAGTGGTGAACCAGAAGGTGGCAGTGATGAACCAGAGGCTGGCAGTGATGAACCAGCGGGTGGCAGTGATGAACCAGACGGTGGCAGTGGTGAACCAGAGGGTGCTGTGATGAACCAGAAGGTGGCAGTGATGAACCAGAGGGTGACAGTGATGAACCAGAGGGTGGCAGTGGTGAACCAGAGGGTGCTGTGATGAACCAGAGGGTGGCAGTGATGAACCAAAGGGTGAAAGTGATGAACCAGAGGGTGACAGTGGTGAACCAGGGGGTGCTGTGATGAACCAGAGGGTGACAGTGGTGTACCAGAGGGTGGCAGTGGTGTACCAGAGGGTGGCAGTGGTGAACCAGAGGGTGGCAGTGATGAACCAGAGGGTGGCAGTGATAAACCAGAGTGTTGCAGGGGTGAACCAGAGGGTGCTGTGATGAGCCAGAGGGTGGCAGTGGTGAACCAGAGGGTGGCAGTGATGAACCAGAGGGTGACAGTGATGATCTAGAGGGTGGTTGTGGTGAACCAAAGGGTGGCAGTGATGAACTAGAGGGTGGCAGTGATGAACCAGAGGGTGGCAGTGGTGAACCAAAGGGTGCTGTGATGAACCAGAGGGAGCTGTGATGAACCAGAGGGTGGCAGTGATGAACCAGGGGGTGGCAGCGGTGAACCAGGAGGTGCTGTGATGAACCAGAGGGTGGCAGTGATTAACCAGAGGGTGGCAGTGGTGAAACAGAGGGTGGCAGTGGTGTACCAGTGGATGGCAGTGATGAACCAGAGGGTGGCAGTGATGAACCAGAGGGTGGAGCTGCTAAACTGCCCAGGAGCCCTGTGGGTGTGAGCCCCCACGCTGCTGAGGTGCCCAGGAGTTGTGAGTAAGCATGGGCTGAAAATTCGTTCCGCTCGCGGAATTTGCGGATTTTCCACGATTTCACGATCCGCGAATCTCGCGAATCAGCGGGACGAATTTTCAGCCAAGCACTTACAGGGTTACAGCAGCAGGTGCAAACGTTGAAGCTAACTTTTTTGTAACCTTTTACAAAAGGGTTACAAAGAAATTAACTTCAACTTGTGCATCTGCTGCTGTAAGCCTGTAAGTTCTTCCTGGCGCCTCATTGCCTACTTGCAACTATTCTCTGACCCTGCTCTGACCCTTGAAGCAGGGTCAGAGAATAGTTACAAGTAGGCAATGAGGTGCCTGTCACGAAAATTAAACCTCAACAGGAAGCACTGACAGATATAAAAACAAGCATTTGCAATGCAATAGGTCTCGCATTAGGAAAGTTTGAGCTATTGGTCTTGTAAATGACAATTTTTTTTATTTATGTGTTGGTTTTGAAAATAACTAAATTAATAGCTTTGTAATTTACAATGCCAATAGTTATAACTTTCGCAAATGTGACACCTATAGCATTTGTAATGCAACATGTTTTGTATTTACGTGACTTAGATGTATTGATATTACAAATTACAATGGCTTTTATTTTTTTAAATAATTAATACTTAAATAAAAGTGATTTTAATTTATAATGGCAATAGCTTAAAATTTTGTAAATACCTTTTGTAAAGATTATGTTCAGTGTATTTTATTGTGACAAAAATCCAAGAACAGAAGTGAAATATTAACATCTTTTTGTGACATTTGTAATAAAGCTTGAAACATTGAGAGAACATATTTGAACCAGTTGTTGTTGAATGGTTGCGCAGATTGATGCTTGGGTGGTGCTGAGTGGTGCTGTGGTGGTGCTGAGTGGTGCTGTGGTGATGCTGAGTGGTGCTGTGGTGGTGCTGAGTGATACTGGGGTGGTGCTGAGTGATGCTGCGGTGGTGCTGAGTGGTGCTGAGTGATTTTGTGGTGGTGCTGAGTGATGCTGTGGTGGTGCTGAGTGGTGCTGTGGTGGTGCTGAGTGATAATGTGGTGGTGCTGAGTGATGCTGTGGTGGTGCTGAGTGATGCTGTGGTGGAGCTGAGTGGTGCTGTGGTGGTGGTGAGTGATGCTGTGGTGGCGCTGAGTGATGCTGTGGTGGCACTGAGTGGTGCTGTGGTGGTGCTGAGTGGTGCTGTGGTGGTGCTGAGTGATACTGTGGTGGTGCTGAGTGGTGCTGTGGTGGTGCTGAGTGATGCTGTGGTGGTGCTGAGTGATGCTGTGGTGGTGCTGAATGGTGCTGTGGTGGTGCTGAGTGTTGCTGTGGTAGTGCTGAGTGGTGCTGTGGTGGTGCTGAGTGATAATGTGGTGGTGCAGAGTGATAATGTGGTGGTTCTGAGTGATGTTGGGGTAGCGCTGAGTGATGATGTGGTGATGCAGAGGGCAGAAAGGCACAAAAAGCAGTCTAACAGAGGACAGAAGGGCAGAAAAACAAGGGAAAAACGAGTCTAACAGAGGGCAGAAGGCAAAAAAAATGAGTCTAACAGGGGGCAGAAGGGCAGAAATACAAGGAAAAAACGAGTCTAACAGAGGGCAGAAGGGCAGAAAAACAAGGGAAAACCGAGTCTAACAGCGGGCAGAAGGGCACAAAAAACGAGTCTAACAGGGGGCAGAATGAATCCCGCCCTGCGTGTTTGTCCACGAAGATGCCACCATTTTGTGCAATACCTCTACTCAACTGAAGTACTTTCTACTGTCTAATCAGTGAGTGCTCCCTTGTTGGCTAAATTTATAGGGGCAGATTTACAATAACTGGCGCATCACCAGAGATGCGCCAGTTATTGTGCGCCGCAGCTCCGCCACCCATGTGGCAAAAACGGCAAAGATGCATCACGCATCTGTGCCGTAAAAGCAGCTCCAGCAATGCTCTGGGGGGCCCTATCTCCCCAATGCTGCGTCAAGCCTTGCGCCTGCTTCAAGCAGGCGCATGGTTTTGACGCAGCATTGGCCTAAAAGTGACTGAGTGAAATCTTTTAGATTTCACTCAGCCACTTTTAGGAGGCGTTCCTGCGAAGGAACGCCCTCCCCTGTGCCAGAACGCCTCCTGATGGCGCAGGGCTTTACAACGTGACGTATCTCTCAGATGCCTCACATTGTTAATACCCAACACGATGGCGCATCTTTTGTACTGCTGCTGCGTCACAAAAGTGATGCAACTGCGGCGCAAAAGAGGCGCAAGCGGCTTGTAAATCTACCCCATAGTGCTTTTACTACACTGTAGCTGCATAAAGGGCCAGAAGATGTGTCTCCAGTGACAATGTGTGCCTGTGCCTTTGTTACAGGCACACATGGTCACTGGTGACACATCTTCTGGCCCTTTACGCAGCTGCAGTGTAGTAAAAGCACTATACATTTACCCAATGAGGGAGCACTTACTGGATTAGCCAGTAGAAAGAACTCCAGGGCAAATCGCAAAAAAAACTGCGATTTCGCTGGAAAATGCGCAAATTTGTGGATTTTTTTGCAATTTCGCGGGGAAATCCGCGAATTCGCGGAACGCGAATTAGCAAATTTTGCCCATGCTTAATGATGATGACTGGCTCGTCATCATACTCCTCTTCTATATTTACCTCCATTTTTTTTTTGAAAATATTTTTATTGCTGCATCATTTCGTTGACAATTACACTTATAAGTCATTATAACCGTATCACATCGCATGTCACATATATATTCATCCATTCAGTATACATATCATTGCAGTTACTTTTTCTGTAATTCCCTCTATTTCGAAACCCCCCTCCCACAACTTCCCTGGCACTTTGATAGTCTCTTTTAGATTTGCACTGTACCGTTAATGCATTATGTAGAGCAGGGGTTCCCAAACTTTTGACTCCTGAGGACCCCCATTGACTCAGCGCTGGAAGCCGGGGACCCCAGAAATTTGTATGATTTAAATTTCAAACATTAAAAGAGTAACTCAAAACAAACACTGAAATTATTAAGGATTTTAGCATTTTATATTGAAAGAGTTTGCAAAAAGCAGAAACATTTAATGGGAAGGTTGGTGCTGCATCTCCGTAATTAACTTTTAAATGGTTAGTTTTATTTCGCAGTGCAACGCTCCTGATCCTGCCAAGGCCAGAGTGGAAACCCAAAGCAGACCTGGCAAATGTTTTCAGACCAGCCCCCATACAGTGCACACCAAGTGCAGTGAGTGAGCCTGACCACCACAAAGGGGGCTTTGGGAGGCTCTCCCCTCAAGAAAATGTAGGATACAATGGTGCATTCTATAACACATTTATCATTATGTATTGAGTTGCATTAGCTTTTAAAGAATAGTAAATAATGACCTTACTATGCACCAGGATACACCAATCTTTGTTGGGGTTCTTCAATGATTCCCGTATTATCACCCTTCAACAGTGACTCTCATTTCTCCATAGCCCCTCTGTCACATGTATTTCATTTGTTTTATAGCATCTCTTATACCATTGTAGGATGTCAGCACTTTACATCACACACATATAGAGACAATGAATCATACATGTAAATCAGTGTACAGAAAATGTTACATAAGGCAAAGGGGACTACAAGGTGTAGGGTTTGCATGTAATTTATACTGGTAGGCTTTTTAGGGAGTGCTTGGTTGGGAAACACACAAACTCAGGATTCACAACATAACACAGTGGTTAGCATTGACTAACAATAAAAATCTATTTCCACCCAAATAAACCCCTTTAGCAGGATCAGGATAATGAAAGACTGGGAAAAAAACATAAGTTACATGCAGTGTGTAAGCAGCTCTTTGATGCCAGTTTATAGACCACTGTGCTAGATTATGATTGTCTCTTATGAGCTGCAGAGTAACACAAGAATAGCTGTGACAAAAGCAGCAACCCATGGACCTATGCAAATAAATACTGTTTATTAAAATGCATGTTACGCATTCTTTGCAGCAGGCATATTAACCCTCTGTGCTACATTAGATAAGTCAAACCTGCCACTAAACAAAACTCTCATCTCTATCCAGCAGGTACATTAATCACTGGTGTTATCTTGGCACTTTTAATGTTGCTCAAAAACTGCTAATTCTACAAGGAACTTTGAGGTGCTTTTAAAACTGATATCTGAGGACCCCCTGGGAATGTGACACTGACCCCTGGGGGTCCACGGACCCCAGTTTGGGAAACACTGATGTAGAGTAATACCATTCATTGTACTTTCTTGCCACTGCCACTCCCATCCCATTATTGGCTACCTCTCTGTCATCTTCTTCTGCACCTGTTCATGTGCTCCCAGCAGTTGCAACCCATATAGGCGAGACAGTTATGTGGGATAATATCATGTGTGGGGGGTAGGGGAGGGCTGGGGGAAAGAAGAGTAAGGGGGAGAGGGAAAAAGAAGGGGCAACATGGGGGGGTTTGTATACTTGATTCCTCTTTTGGCGCGCCATATCCCTAGTTTCAACAGTAATCCTTTAATCCAGCTCAGTGTCAGCACAGGCTTCAAATTTCAAAAGCATTGCATTCCATTCTATTGATATAGGAGTTTTGTGGAGGCCTCTGCGTTCCTCCCTCTGCAGTTCCATGCCCTTTGCCTTCCCCCATCGTAGTACCTCCCTATGACAGTCATCAGGGGCCGGTGGTCTAGCTGATTTCCACCTCGTCGTGAGTGTTCTCTTAGCCAATAGTAGGGCCATATCAGTAAAGCGTGTAGTGACACTTTTTTTCTTTTCGGCAGGGCCCAAGCCCAATATGCTATATGTCAGAGAGGTGTAGCGCCTGGCGGGTGCTACCACTGCTAATATCTTGTGTACTGTTTCGCAGTAGTATCCTATCTTAGGGCAGTCCCATAAAATGTGTATTAGTCCGGCGTCGTCAGCCCTGCATCGGGGGCACGTGTCTGCTGTTGCGGGGAACATGGCATGTAGTCGGTGTGGGGTGAGGTACGCTCTATGCACGACCATTAACTGGATAAATTTAAATTTAGGGTTCCGCGAGACCTTTTTGGGGAACCTCAGGATCCTCTCCCATTCCTTGTCCCTAAGTGCCCGGCCTATATCTCTTTCTCATCGCTCACGGGTGGGTTGGAGTGAGATCGCCTTTCCAGCTCTAATTCCATTTGTTATCCATTTCGTCAAGTGGCTGCCCGTCCCCATTAAATACTGCATAGTAAGTAGCGGGTTCGTGGGTGGTTCTGCGCCTGTTGGTGTCCAGGTCGTAGTGATGTAGTGCTTGACCCGTGCGTATAATAAAAATAACGCCCCAGGAGTCTGATCTTGTAAAGGCCGCATGTGGCATGATAGTGCCATCTACAAAAAGTGTGTGACCTGCAGGATGCCTGCGTCGTGCCAGGAATTGAGCTTGTGTTCTGTCAGCGTACCTGTTCCTAGGGTAAGCCCTAATAAGGGTATAGTGGGCACATAGGAGGTCGTCACGTCCGTGTATTTTACCGCTTTTTTCCAGCAACTAATTGCAAGTCTATGTAAGTGTGGCGCTGAGCTGGGAACCTTACTCTTCGGTAGTAGTAGTCTGTGTATGGTGCCATTCTCCTTATCAGTCTCAGTCATGTCCAACTCGTGGAGGTTTCGGCCTGCTAGCCAGTAGGCTAGCCACTGGAGTTGGCAAGCGTACCCATATGCAGTCATATCAGGGACCCCCATGCCGCCCTCGGCAGTCGGCAGCTGCAGTTTGGCGAGGCTAATGCGTCGTCTACCCGAACCCCAGATCAGTTCCGTCAGTAATGTGTTCAATGTTCAAAAGATGCGTGTTGGGACCAAGAGAGGCAGGTTCGTAAAGAAGTATATTAAACGGGCAGCACTACCATCTTTGAGATTACTACCCTCCCTGCCAGAGACAATGGTAATGTATTCCAGAACTTCACTTGTGTCCTGAGGGCATGAATCGCCTTCCCCAAGTTACCGTCTAATATGTCCTGGACATCTCTGTAGATTTGAATCCCTGGGTGTTTAAAGGTCGTAGGTGCCACCTGGAACCTGTGCGGGGGAAACTGTATCTGCGCTTCCCCCGTAGTGGCAGTGAAACAATAGCCATATGATTTAGTTTCATTTATCGCTAGGCCCGATATTACCCGAAATCGTCAAATATCTCCGGCACAGGATCGAGGCAGCCCTGCATGTCCTTAATGTATAGTATTGTCATCCCCGTTGTTAGGAATCGGGTCCAGTCCTCTTTCAGTGACGTTGAACTGTTATCACATGACCTGCCAGTTACAGGATATAAGCCAGTCCTCCCTTACTGTCATTGCTTGTTATTGCCAATGTGTGGGTTCCTGGAAGCTGGTTCCTGTGTGACTTGGATTTACTTCGTTTGTTCTCACGGGCTCGTGAGAACCGTTCCATCCCCTTTCATCTTCTGAGTGCGAGACTTTTTGCCTTTCCCCTCCCTTTGCTTTCCCTGTTTAGTGAGTTAGTGTGATAGGGTCCCTTTTCCCCGTTTTTGTCTAGATCCCAGTGCTTTTTCCTATTTCCCGTTTTTTGTTGGGCTGGGGGGTTCCAGGGGCTCCTGTTTTTCCCTCCCTTATATTTTTTGTGAGTATCGTTGAGTGGAGGAGACGCGACGGTTGTATCAACACTTACCTATGGGTTGCGCGTCTCCGGTATCCACCGCTCCACATCGTTACTCGCGGAAGTGACGGTTTTTGGCATTCCGCTATTGGGATTCCTAAGGCCCTAACCTAAGGGTCGGGGGTTTCACGCGTATTGTTTTTAGCGTGAAGGTTTTTTTGTTCATGTCAAGAAAGTGACATGTTTTTCCCCTGATATCAAAACATTAAGAGGGACACCCTTTTTTATCACAGTCAGCTACTTGAAGTTCCAAGAGAATCTATCTTGGGGGTGTATCTTTTGCTGACTGAAATCTCCACTATACCAAGCCTGCACTTTCAACTGGTAAGCAACGTGATTGTTTTAGCAGGACATGGTCACTGTTGTTGAGATCTCTGGGAAAGGTACGTGATATTGAAGTATATTTCTCTCGTTTATTCAGGTGCGAAAGCGTGGAGCAGGGAGCAGTGCACTCTTCGATCTACAGGGGTGGAAGACTTGGTGTCTCCTCATATTCCACCCCCTTTCCTGGGTCATTGGTTCACTCATAGTTTCCATCTCGTGAGTGGCTAGTGAGTCGGGGAAGTGGATTGGAACATACCTCGTTCCTGCAGTGTGTGGGCCGGGCGGAACCCAACACGCGTAAGCTGATACCACGTGTGTTACTGTGTTTCTCATTATCCCTCTCTGCACGGCGAGAGTCCGGAGCTTATGTAGTAGAGGTTCTAATGCTAATATAAACAGTAGGGGCGACAGTGGGCAACCCTGGCGAGTACCTTTAGCTATCCTTAATGATCCGGAAATACATTTATTAGTGCGTATGTGGGCTGTTGGGTGTAGGTATAATAGAGTTACCCATGCTATGAATTTGTGCGGTCTTCCAAATTTACTGAGCGTTGCAAACATATAATCCCATCTCAGGGAGTCAAAGGCCTGCTTTAGGTCTAAAGAGATGCATCCCTCTGCACTGTTCTTTGCTTCCTCGAGTAGCATTATCTGACTTAACCTCCTTAGGTTCATCGCTGTACTCCGACTGGGCACGAAGCCACATTGGTCTGGGTGTATCAGTTTTGGGATATATTGGGCCAGCCGTGTCGCCAAGATCTTACTAAGGATTTTGTAGTCCGTGTTCAGAAGCGATAACGGTCTGTAATTTGCTAATTGTAGTCCATCCCTACCCGGTTTTAGGAGGGAAACTATCAGCACCTGCAGGGTCGTAGGTGGCAGTGCGTGTGACTCCAGCGATTCCCGGTATAATATATGTAATTGTAGAGCGAGTATGTCGATATAAGACACATAGTCCCGGGGGTTTTGTTCCGTGGCAAAGCTCTAATTGCGTGTCTGATTTCTGCGATCGTTATTGGCTGTGCTAAATCGTCTCTCTGTACTGTCGTGAGCTGTGGGATAGGTAGCTCAGCCATAAAGGACTCATATTTCGGGCCCGATAGTGATGGGTGTGACCCGTATAGTGCCGTGTAGTAGTTCTCGAATGTGGCGTTTATGTCTAGTTGTGTCCTAACCGGCATCCCATGTTGATCATTCACCTCTATTATTGAGGTGTACATAGGTGTGTTTCGTACCAAACGTGCTAGCAAAGGTCCCGACCTATCAGCTTGAGTGTGTTGCCTGCATGTGTATTCTCTATAGTCGATTACCCTTAGGTCCTCGAGCAGTTCTGCGTGCTGGATGTGGGCCTCCTGAAGTTGTGTGAGATGGTCGTTCGTACCCACTGCCTCACTCTCCAACATTGCCAATCTCCCCTCCACTTCCTTTAGTTGTCCCACCACTGATTGTCGAATTCCCACCTTGGCACTCATCGCTACCCCTCGTATGGTCACCTTAAAGGCGTCCCATTCTATTTGCCTGGAGCTAACTGTGCATGTGTTTTCAGTAAAAAACCTTGTGATGGCATCTGACAGTGTGTACCTGAATACCGAATCCTCCAGTAACTCCGGAGGTAGTCGCCATGTCGGTATCGGAGTCGGAATCCTTCCCCAGTGCATCATTAGTTCTACCGGGTTGTGGTCGGAAAATGTTTTCCCCTTGTGGATGGCAGATTCAATTGACCCCAGTAAAGCATTAGAGCAGAAGATGCAATCTATCCTGGTGTGTAATTTGTGAGGTGGGGAATAAAAGGTGTATTCCTTGTGGGTCGTGTGCTTGCTTCTCCATGCATCCGTTATGTCCCAGCTGGTCGCCCATTGTGCTAGCGCTTCAGCCTGTTTCCTACTTTCCGTTGCGTGTAGTTGGGGATGGGACCTGTCAAGAGATAGATCTAGGACCGCATTAGAATCCCCTTTTATTATCCAGACATACTCCGACCAGTCAGATAGAACCTTGCTAAGAGTGGCGAGGAACTTCATCTGGTCTGTATTAGGTACATATATACTGCCTAGCACTACAAATGAACCATCCAAAATCCCATGCACAAACACACACCTCCCCTCTTTGTCCACTCGATGCTCTATCATTTTGAAGGGGACAGAATCTTTAAGCCAGATAGCCGTCCCCCGGGAAAACGCAGAGTAAGTGGTAGCAAACAATTGTCCCCTCCACTTCCTATGCAGCTTAGCGCCCTCCGTCTCGTTGAGGTGGGTCTCCTGTAAGAACGCTATAGTTATCTGTCTCCTGTTGAGTTGCGCTAAAATTCTGTGTCGTTTGTGTACAGATCTCATACCCCGCACATTCCAGGTGCATATCTTATATGTGTTAGGAGTCGCCATGGCAATGCGTATTTGCCACATGTGTCAAACCCAGTACAACCAGTGCGCTATACATGGCAATGTGTGTTACAAGTGCCTGAACTTTACTAAACTCCCCAACTTTAAGGTCCCCATCCAGAAAGAGCTGAAGACCAAACATCAGAACCCAAAGTGGGTAACAAGTAAACTTAAGCGTGCCTGCGACATGGGGGGTGTGGTCGGCGACACGCACTCACAAGTTATCTGCCAAAAATCTCAGCATTCTACCCTGTTCTTAGTCTGAACCCTGTTCCCTTCATGTCCACCTCTGCATTTGTAATCATACATTCATACATTACCAATCGGTGTCTTCAACATTAACAGTCAAAATCGTTCGCCATTTGTGCAGTAATTTTTGGGAACAATTGCAAACTAGTGTCCGAGTCCGACACTTCCGTGCGCGATTCAGAGTGACTGTCCATGCCCGACTTATCTCGGGCATCATGCGCTGCCAGTGCATCCGTCGTCAACAAAGCCGCTTCTGTAATCGACCCTGTTCTGCTCTTCATCCGCTCCCCGCTTGCGCCAGACGTCCCATCAATGATGTCTCTTGGGACTGGCTGCAGTTCTGTTTGGCGAGAGGGTCTGTCCTCCAGGTCGTCTGTCATGGGCTCTTGCATGTTGGGTGGCGTAAGTGTCACTTCCATCCATTCTGAAGCTTCCTCAGGAGTGTCGAAAAAGTATGTTATGTATTCATATATGACTTTTCGGCGTGCTGGGAAGAGGAGTGCATATTTCAGGTTGCGATCCTGTAGCGTGCGTTTCACTCCCAGGAAAGTCAATCTAGCTTTCTGGACTGCCGAGGTGAAGTCTGGGTATATAGATATTGTCCTATTTTCATACTTCAAAGGAGCATTCTCTCTAGCTGCCTTTAGTACAGAGTCTCTATCCTTATAGTGTAGTAGACGCGCAATCAGAGGGCGCGGTGGTGCTCCCGGTCCTGGCGGTCTTGGAGGCACTCTGTGCGCACGCGCCACACTGTATAGCGGGGTGAGGTCCACTGGTGCAACCACTGTCTTCAACCAGTCTTCCACAAACTGTGTGGGGTTTCTCCCCTTGCTGCGTTCCGGAACGCCCAGGATGCGGACATTATTTCGGCGCGAGCGTCCTTCCGCATCGTCCACCCTATCTCGCAGACTCCTGAGCTGACGTTCCAATTCCTCAAGTCGCGTGGAGTGTTGTGTCTGTTGTGGTATCAGATCGTCTAGTGCAAGCTTGTGTTCCGTGACTTTCTCCCCCAGTTTGCTGTGGTCAGCTTTAAGGATGGACAATCCAGTTGACATCACATCCGTTCGTGATTCCAGCGCTTCTCTAGAGGCCCTGATTTCTGTTAAGATGAGGTCCAATTTGGCCTCCTGGGAGTCCTTGCCCGTCGACGGTATTATTTCATTGTTAGAAGAAGCCAGAGGGTCCTCAGAACCAGTAGAGTGTAGTTCAGTGTTCGCCACTGGGTCCGGCTGTTTGAGCCTGTTGCGTCCCATTTTACGTTCTCGTTTTGTGCACCAGTCTTTCCTGAATAGCGCCCAGCTCACCTCTCTGGGGACACCAGCACTCTTCGTTCCCCGTCTCCAGACACCGGAGGGTCTCTGACCCGGACTCAATACGAGCGCCCCACTTGGTGGCGATTGGTGTTGCTGCAGTGTGTCCCCGTTCACCTCTTAGTGTATTCCTCGTGACACGCTTATAGCCCGGACACCGTTCGTGCTGTTACTTCGTCTGGGAGGGGGTGAGATTGTCCTGTGGGTAGCCCCCAGCGTCACAGGGATCTTGTCTCCTCTACC
Source organism: Lissotriton vulgaris (assembly GCF_964263255.1). Classification (NCBI taxonomy): domain Eukaryota; kingdom Metazoa; phylum Chordata; class Amphibia; order Caudata; family Salamandridae; genus Lissotriton; species Lissotriton vulgaris. The sequence continues at coordinate 823,793,162 of NC_141685.1, read as the reverse complement.
TGTTGGTGCACTTGCAGGCAGGATTATGATCGAGTTTCCTCCACCTGTCCAATATGTAGCCCAATATGTAGCCTCTCCACGTGGCGTGGCAGGCGACGCTCCCCCAGACTCACAGGACGGTTTCCGTCAGTGAATTAAGACCGTGTTGTTCTCCTCCAAGCTCACGGCAGTGGTTCGAGGTCCACGGGTCAACCTCCACTATTACAACCCGTGTTGACGTGCAGCGGTAGTGCACTCCACTAGTGAATGATTGGTATCCCACAGTATGGGGCCCAGCGATACCTCAGGCAGCCTTCTTCATCTGCAAAGTTAGTTTCCTTTCTGCATCACACGCTTCCATTTTACACCATCGGAATCGTTCGAGATGGCGCCCGTAGTTACTCACGGTGATCTCATCAGTGTTAGGTCCGACGGAGGCTCCCACTCGGTAGGCGGCCGTGTCCGTTCACTATACGGTTCTCCCTCCGTTCACCAGCGTTCTCCAGTGTCTTCTCCCCGTACAGAGCACTTGTCCAATGCCGCTTCTTCTCCACTGTTCATTGGGGTGACATCCTTCTCTTCCACGCTCTGGCTCCGGACTCCCTGTCAAAAGCGTTCTTTCGTCCCCTCTCTACGCCCGCTCTGGGCTTAGTTAATCGTTGCGGAGGGTCCAGGCATAAGCGGCATCGCTCGCTCTGGAGTACCTCCTGTTCACCTCCGGGCGCCATCTGGATGTCACGTCGCCTCGGCAGCACGCTGACCGGCTCCTCCTCTCACTTCAGACCGCGGAGTCTTTCCCGTAGTAAGGCCGTTCCGCACCAACTGGTCGGCTACGCTTTTCAGGGGCTTCGACTGCCGTTAAAATTATTCCTGCTCCGCGTAGACCCTTCTTGCTTCAGTTGAGCCGAGGTGGGAGTCCGATAGGGACAGGGATCACAGGATTTTCAGCTTATTTACAGGGCATGGGACGGAGCTAACTCAGTTCACGTCCGCCATGCTCGGCCGGTAGCCACGCCCCCCTTCTATATTTACCTCCATAACTGTAAGGCTTTCTGGAACCTTCCTTTTCTCTAGCCTTGTCTTGAGGTGTATCTCACTCTCAGAGTGAGTTGGTGGGAGCCAAGTGGCATCTAGATCATCAGAAGGGGGTCCTGCAGATTTCAACATCACTGCTCCTCAGCCTTGTCGTGATTAGATTGGCTGCCTCTACGACAGATATGGGCTTGGGCCTAGGTTGGTGGGGTGGGTCCACTTATGCGGGGTTTGCTGCTCCCAGCTTGTTCCCTGGACACCGCTGCTGCAGGCACAATTTTTTGTTTGCAATATACACAAAAGAACAGACCAGGTCTAAAACGGTGTGTGGCTTCACCAGTAACCGTGGACTAATGTAGTGTTTGTGTGAATGCATGTCATTGTAAACAGAAGTCATTGGAAACAAATTGACAACAAGTAGAAGACACAGGCTAGAACAAATCCCATCAGACCACCCTTATGGTGGAGTATACATCATGTGGGAATTTGCTGATCATACCTTCCGACCATATAGTGTTGGTGCAGGTAAGGATAACTGTTATGTAATCATAATGTGCATTCTAAAATAATATTTGATGAAAAAGTGCAGTGCTAAAGTGGTGGTAAGGAAAAAGTACATGTGCCAAGAGTTAAAAACACGCCAAGTAGTACGACTACCCAGTGGCGCAGTGCAGAACGGTCGACATGTTTCAGCCAAGGGGGCAGATTACCCCGGCTTTCTTCAGGACCTATAAACATAGAACGGCTACTGCAACTATATTGAAGTGAAAAAGTACTGGAATGTACTACACAAAAGTTAATTATCTGTCAGGAACTTAGATACTTAAGTGTCCACTGGAGGGAGAGCAAACATCTTCTTCCTATCAGAAAACAAGAAAACAGAAAAACAAACATTGTCAAGCGGCACTGGCTTGCACACAAACACAAACACACACACAAACACCCACACGTGTACACAGGGATTTTTTGTTTTCCAAAAAAGATCTTGGGCGGCACACCTCTCTTGGTGGTTGGCAGTTACTTCTTGTCACTGGCAACTTTCTTGGCACTGGAGGACCTGGTACCTTTCTTTGGGGCCATCTTCTTCAGATATCAGCAGCACGCAGTGGCACAAGTTGAAGAGATGCCTGTGGTCACATGTCATGTGACATTGTGTGCAGCAGGACTTCTGTCTGGCAGTACAATGGGTGATGATGACTCCTCCTCTTTTGTGCACCTAAAAGCAAAGCGGTAACAAGAGCATCAGTGAGACATGGTATTCATTGTTGTGGTTCAATTACTACTAGTACAAATAAACAAATATAATATATTACTTTGTGTGTGGTCACACTTATTAATATTATTACATTTATTACCTCAGTTATTAAAAAAACATAATACAGTGTAGACATTTGAGAGACTTTGACAAAAACATGGGTTGTCATGGTTGGTGTTCTAGTGCACAGTACACTCAGTTAGGATAGGAAAGAAGAACAACAACAACAAAAATACAAATGTAACAGACCCTGTTTGGCATTGTGCATCACGTGGGATTCAGCATTCAGGAAGCTGCAGCTGAAAATGGATAGAAGCAATAATCTGAGAGCAGAAAAGAAGACATGCAGGCCTATGGCAAAAGCAAGCACACTAACTACCACCACCACCACAAAATGGCTACCTACCACATAGTCACTCACAAGCTAAAACAACAAGCAAGAGACCTGGAAAACAATGAACTCAAGCAGGCCTATTATGGACACAGACTTTATAAAATGGCCTCTGGTCACACGGAAAGGCTCAGCCAAGGCAAATGCTGGCCCATTATTACAAACAAACACACTCACACACTGGCCAAAGGAGGCACGCTAAACAATGCAGCTTTAATACACCAATGCCAAAAATGAAAATCCACAGGGCTACAAAGGTTTTGCAAGTTGCACAACAACCACACACATCCAACAAAGGCATTTATTTAACACACATAAAAAAGTGGGTAAAAATCAAAAAGTGTTTTCATTTTAATCCAATGCCATCCAAGCCCTAAATGATGTTTAATTTCAACAGATGCCACAGAAACAGTTGTTTCATGCACCCATGAGTAGCTCTGGGCCTTTTGGTTAAAAAAACAGATTTGCAGACTAGGCCACATAGTGAATCAATTCAAATCAATATTATTGCAAATGTATTAGAAAATTATGTGAACTGTCAAAAATGTTTGCTGGATAAAAGAAGAAAAAATTGCAAGCAAAACAACAACCAGCAAAAAGGCATGGCCACCACAAAGAAGGCTTGCAGAACTAATGCAGAAGCACACTAGCTGCCTCTTCCCATAATGTCCGCCAGCTACATGGCCAGGCCACAACAACAAGAAAGGGAATACCGACAATGCAGTCCTATGGCAAAAGCACACTGGTTGCCTTCACAAAATGTCCACCAGCCACATGGTCAGGCAGGCCGCAACAACAAGAAAGGGAAGACAGACAATACAGACCTATGGCAAAAGCATACTGGCTGCTTTAACAAAATGGCCACCAGCTACATGGCCAGGCAGGCCACAACAACAAGAAAGTGAAGACAGACAATGCAGGCCTATGGCAAAAGCACACTGGCTGCCTTCACAAAATGGCCACCAGCCACATAGCCATGTAGGCCACAACAAGAAGCAATAAGCCAAGAGAAACAAAGGAAAGAAGACATGCAGGTCTATGGCAAAATCACTACCACCACCACAAAATGGGCACAAGCCACATGGTCAATTACAACAATAACAAGCAGGAGGCCTGGAAAATAATGAACTCAAGCAGGCCTATATGGACACAGACTTTACAAAATGGCCACTGGCAACATGGGGAGGCTCAGCCAAGGCAAATGCTGGCCCACTATTACAAACACACTCACACACTGGCCAGACAAAGGAGGCTTGCTAAACAACACAGCTTTAATGCAACAATGCCAAAAATGAAAATCCAAAGGGCTAAAAAAGGTTTGCAAATTACAACCACACACATACAACAAAAGCATTTATTTAACACACATAAAAGAAGTGAAATACCACAAATACTACATTTTGCATTTCAATCCAATGCAATCCATGCCCCCCCTAAATGATGTTTAAATTCAACAGACACCACAGAAACAGTTGTTCCATGCACCCATGAATAGCTCTGGGTCTACTGAGTGAAAGGCCTATTGGCAGACTACTGGGCTAGAGAATTAAATAAATATTGCAAATTGATTTCAAAAGTTGGATAAAATGTAGTGAACTTCGCAACATGTTTCCTTTATAAAAGAAAACTAGAATAAAATTACATACAAAGAAACAACTAGGCCCCCACCACAATACATTAAAAAAAAACAATGAAAAGTGCAAAAAAAGTAAATGCAATACCCCAATCAAACAAACAACACCAATTTTCCAACTTACTTGTGAAATGTCATTTCCAAAAGTCCTCAAATCCAATGATATATGATGCAGCAGACACAAAGAGTGATCATTCCAGCTCCAAATCCAAATGAAAAGCGAACAGGAGATGGACAAAGCACTGGGAGGAGCCTCCTGGACAGGAACAGGATGTTGGAGAGTCTGGGGCACTTCGTTCCTCTTAAAAAAAGTTAAAGAAAAGAAAAAGGACTCCTTGAACAAAAAAGTACAGCCAAATGTCAATCTGAGGAGTTTTGTTTATCAAAATCATCATTTCGGGAAGGTTTGGATGCTGCTCAAGAGAGATTATTCTCCAGATGGCAAATGCTGCATGTTCGGGATCGCGATCTTCACAAAAAATCTGCCGGAAGTTCGATGGCGTGCCTGAATGACGTGTTATTGATCGCACATTCTTGCCGGACCGTGCGGCCGGCTACCAAATCTCGTGGTGCTCGCGAATTGATGGAAAATCTCATCGGCGATCGCAGGCATCCTGGTAAGTCGCTCATGCGAGCGCAAAAACACATTTTGAGTGCCCAAACTAAAAAAAACTCCGTTGCGGAATGCAGAGTTTTTGGTAACTCTGCGTTCAACGCGGAACACGGAGTTGCCAAAAATCTGCAAACTCAGCGAACGGAGCGGAGTTTTAAGCTCAGGCTTAGTAATTTGCTATATTAAGTTGTCATCCAGGAGACAACCATGTGGGTCTGATTTTCATCATCACATGTTATGAATCTCTTGCGTGTATGGTGGATTTCCCTTGGTTCTGTCCGGAGATATTTTTTGGGGTAGCATACACATGACTGGAGTTGAGGTACTGTTTGGCAACACTTTCCATACATGTTTTCTGGCCTTCTTCTACTGACTGAAAGGCCTATTGGCAGACTACTGGGCTAGAGAATTAAATAAATATTGCAAATTGATTTCAAAAGTTGGATAAAATGTAGTGAACTTCGCAACATGTTTCCTTTATAAAAGAAAACTAGAATAAAATTACATACAAAGAAACAACTAGGCCCCCACCACAATACATTAAAAAAAAACAATGAAAAGTGCAAAAAAAGTAAATGCAATACCCCAATCAAACAAACAACACCAATTTTCCAACTTACTTGTGAAATGTCATATCCAAAAGTCCTCAAATCCAATGATATATGATGCAGCAGACACAAAGAGTGATCATTCCAGCTCCAAATCCAAATGAAAAGCGAACAGGAGATGGACAAAGCACTGGGAGGAGCCTCCTGGACAGGAACAGGATGTTGGAGAGTCTGGGGCACTTCGTTCCTCTTAAAAAAAGTTAAAGAAAAGAAAAAGGACTCCTTGAACAAAAAAGTACAGCCAAATGTCAATTTGAGGAGTTTTGTTTATCAAAATCATCATTTCGGGAAGGTTTGGATGCTGCTCAAGAGAGATTATTCTCCAGATGGCAAATGCTGCATGTTCAGGATCGCGATCTTCACAAAAAATCTGCCGGAAGTTCGATGGCGTGCCTGAATGACGTATTATTGATCGCACATTCTTGCCGGACCGTGCGGCCGGCTACCAAATCTCGTGGTGCTCGCGAATTGATGGAAAATCTCATCGGCGATCGCAGGCATCCTGGTAAGTCGCTCATGCGAGCGCAAAAACGCATTTTGAGTGCCCAAACTAAAAAAAAACTCCGTTGCGGAATGTAGAGTTTTTGGTAACTCTGCGTTCAACGCGGAACACGGAGTTGCCAAAAATCTGCAAACTCAGCGAACGGAGCGGAGTTTTAAGCTCAGGCTTAGTAATTTGCTATATTAAGTTGTCATCCAGGAGACAACCATGTGGGTCTGATTTTCATCATCACATGTTATGAATCTCTTGCGTGTATGGTGGATTTCCCTTGGTTCTGTCCGGAGATATGTTTTGGGGTAGCATACACATGACTGGAGTAGAGGTACTGTTTGGCAACACATTCCATACATGTTTTCTGGCCTTCTTGCACAACATTCTATTCTACAAAGTATGTTATACATTCCTTGAGAGATACAACAAAATGTGACATTGCAACATTTTTTAAGTTGCATGTTTGTCTATGTGTTCAACTGTGCCTGCAAGTGTGTGTGTATGTATATTTGGGTAGTTATGATAAATTACTAAATAACACACATCATGCACTTGACATTAGTAGACTTGTAGTGACCATCCCCAGACATTTTTGACAATGTCATGGTGCTACTATTTCTTGTGATGTCCGTCTCACCCAATACATTGTCCATTCATGATGGAATTATTAGTATGTTGCTGGCATATTTTGGCTGTACTTATTGTTTTTCCTTGTTGCACTTCACTCATGTATATGTATGTTCTCTGTTTTGGGTGTGTGAACACACAGATAGAGTTAATGGATGAGGATGTAGCCCCTTCATTGCCATGTGGCAATCATGTTGTGGTGCATGTGACATAGACAGTTCATTGGCTTTGCCTTGGCAGGTACATGGTACTACATACACGTTGTTGTGTGCTTTTGTCTTGCCATTTGTCCCATGTCTGGCATATGTGTCATTGTCTGTGCTTATGTAATATCGCCTTGACAGATCGTTGCTGTGTTGTAGAATGATACATGCACAGTGAATCATGAATGTCATGTGACTATTGTTCATTACAATGGCACATGTGTCAGGTTTTGAGTTATTCACAATTTCAGATGTTGTTTCACTGTGTGTGCTTGTTGATTGAGGCATTCACAGAACTGTATAGACACACCAGTTATTGTATCTGTACTATTCTCTCCTCCACACCCAGAAATGGATGCAGTACAGATCGGCAATGTATATTTGTAACTGTTGTCACTTACCTTTATTCCTGTACCATTGAGCTCACAGATATGTTTGATTGCACCTATTATGATGGTTTCTAGCTATGCGGGCACAGCTACAATTACGCATCAGACATACGGTGTATGTTGTACTACACTCTTGTATGTCATCAGACATGTACCTGCTCCTGGGATTACACAACACACACATATTGATTCTCACTGAGAGACCATACACATTACTTCGCTCATATGCCCAATATGTTGTTCCATCCCCACTCTTCTTTTGATTGATGTTCTGCCCACTGCTATATGTGAGAGCTGTGTGGCACAGTTTTTTAGTTACCTTTCAAATAATAGATATATGAACTTCTGAAGATATAACCAAGCATACAAGACTTTTGTGTTTTAATATTTTATTTAACAAAGTAACGTTTGTTGATTTTTCAAAAGAAAAATCCATGTGATGGGATCTTTGTTTATTGTGATTATGTGAAAACAAATTGTGATGATTTGATTCCTTCTTGCTGTTCCAGCAGCAGAAGCTGTGGTGTGTCTAGCATCTGCCTCTTCGTCCTGGCCATCCTCTGGATTGTCCTGCTCCTCCTGGTCTTCCTCCAATGGCGTGTTTTTGCATACACATATATTGTACAGAATGCAACATGCCATTATGATCTTGCAAACAAGTTCAGTACTGTACAGGAGTCTGCCCCCGATATGTCTAGGCACCGGATCATTGATTTAAGGACTCCCGAGGTCCGATGGCCCTTTTGCGTCCCAGTGCAATTTTGCAGTCTCTCTGGGCCTGTATGTGGGTCACTTTGATAGCCGTCATCAGCCATAGTGAGAGTGCATATCCTTTATCACCTGAAACAGATCAGGGAGAGATGTGTCCATTGGAATTTGTGCCTGCTATGTTTGCAGAGTGCCATTTTTGATTGTGTGGGCATTTTGCAACTTTGTACTTTCTGGTTTGTCATTTGGAGCTTCAGACAATTAACCCGCATCAGTAAAATTAATTTGCCTATATATTTGAAAGCCTACACATCAGCATTTTCTCATTGTCCAGGTCTTGTGTATTACCTCCATGTTGTGCTGTCAGGATGTATGGGTCAAGAAAAAACATTAGAGTTTCTTTACAGGCCCATTGCACAAACTATACGTCTCCTTTGTACATATTTTATTGTGTGCACCATAGGCACATGTGACTGCTGAAGCATCCACCTTGACTTTTGGAAGATTACTATAATGGAACATCATCTAGATACCTCATTGGGAGTGATTATGCTGAGGGTAGCTGAAAGCAAATATCCTTATCTGCTATATGTAGAACTAATTGTGAGCTCTTTACATCCAGCTTGCCCCCAAGGTGGGTCAGTGTTTAAGTGACAGTGGCGCTGATACCTAGTGTATTTGACTTACTGGGACATGTGAAGACAGCGTACATATGCCTAGATGTCCTTGAGCATGTGTTGACTTTAACTCTGCATGTATACATGTTGGGGTAATACCCTTCAATATTGCCATTTGAGTGTCTGTTCCCAATCAACGCACATTAAAATTTCTGATTTTGTGCTTCAGATTGCTACATGTCACCAGGGGAGCCTTATGGGTGCACAACATGTAGTGAGATCGTGATTTGGTTTGTTTGTATGCTCTTCCTAGGCATGCTCCCTTCTGCAACAACACAGACTGATATTTAATCAGCTTTGGTGATTATTTGTGTGCAGTTGGTGCTCCCTTCATGTAGCACTACTTGCAAAACCATGATGCAGGAACACCCGCTGCATGGTGCATGGCTGACTATGTTCTGGCATGCCAGCAAATTGTGCGCCATCACATATGAGAGCAGGGTGACCTGTCATCTTGTTATACATAGGGCACCTTTGTTTATTTCAAGATGATTGTTGCACAGCAGAAGCTGTCATGTGCTGCATTGATTATTTAAAATTTCTGTTTGATTAGGTTCTGCAAAATATATGCTTCAAGGGTGCCATAGAGGTTGGTGTGACATTTTCTAGGCTACTCCCTTGTTGTGCTCTCTTATATATGTCTTGATTATTTTGCACTGGGTGCTTGTCTATATTGTGTGGACCTGTTCCAAGGTATGCCGTATTACATTTGCTACATGTGCATTCTCACATATTTGAGCTATGTGCTTGTGTACTTGAGGTGTGTGGTGTGTTTAGTTTGTACTTATCAACAAGCAGTCCATTTCCATATGTGGCATTCTCAAAGCGCTGGTTGATGAAAGATTGCGAAAAATGTATGAGTCATGCACCCTCCCAGGAAATTTTGCAACAACATTGATGAACAGGCTCAGGTGGTCCAAAACTGCCTGCACATTCATTGAGTGAGTGTGCTTCCTGTTCATGTATATATGTACAGTGCCCAGAGGAGGCACAAGTAGAACATGGGTGCAGTCAATTGCCCCCAACACATGCGGAAACCCAGCAATGTCATAGAAGCCTTGCTTGTTGTCAAGATGTTACTGTGCAGTGTTGAGGAAGCATAGGTGCTGCAGCGTCAGGCTGATAATGGCATCCAAAACAGTTGGGAGGAACCTCGAGAAGGCTGACAGTGAGAATCCACCCACTCTGGGAGTGGTTGGTTGGAAGGTACCAGAAGCCGATATATGTAGCACTGCAAGTAGCTTTGTCTGCGGAGAGATGTTGGCGCAAAGCTGTGATGGTGCCTGAAGCCTTGCCGCTATCTGGATGAGTATGCATTGGATGGAGGTTCTTTTTAGCCTGTAGTGGTCTATCACATCCTCTGGTCAGCGGTCTATCAGGGTGATGCGTTCGCGGTAGACCCTCTCTCTTCTGTGGCACTGTCTCTGTGGTGGTGCTGGTCGCAGGGACAGTGGTGGTGGTGTTTGTGGTCTTCTTGGAGCACCTAGCTGCAAGAGTAGTACCTCCATAGCATCATTTGGTGAGCAAATGAGGGTCTGGATTAGTCTCCCTTATGTACATTTTTTAGATCAGCTTTTTTCTGGTCTTAAAATCCAGCCACTAACTGACCTTAGCGGCATTTTGTTTACATTATCTCCAGACCAAAAATGTCGCAAAGTGTGGTTAGTGACATGTTTTTCATGGGAACGCCCACCTTGCATCTATTTTTTGTTAAGTCCAGCTAGCAGAAGTGGCGATCCTAAAAATGCAGGAAAACAGCCTCTAACTGCAGTTAGCGGCAACTTGTAAATAAGGTTGTAAACAAAAGTCACAGTAACGTCAAAAAATTGACGCTACGGCGGAATTAACTCCTTGTACATATACCCCTGTGTGTGCAAAAAATGCCTAACACTCCCCTTCGATAAGCCTGAACTGATCAACCACACTTTCACAAAAAGAGCCTTTGGGATTTTTAACCAAAGCCCCTGCAAACTAATAAGGGTTGTCTGGACAAATTGCATAGGGCACCCCTTAGGTGCACTACATAAATAGTCAAATTCCAATAGTCAGGCTACCACTACCTTTATTCGACGATGTGCCTTGAGGGAACCCTGCAGCTTCTTCAACCCGACACCCTAGTGCCCCGTTGCCAAGATTTTGCACCCCTTTCCTCACCAGCACCATCCAAGCAGCAAACTATTATCTGTGGCTCTCTCATTCAGCACCAGGTACAGCAGGACAACTCTGTACCCAGGCAATACGAGCCTGGTAATATTCACCTCACTGTCGGTCCCTGGTCGTGGGACCTGCATCACCTTTCCACCCAACTACTTACTACTGAACTAGACCTGCAAATGGTAGAGTGTCACTAGTGTAATTTCCCATTGACCACAACGTGATCCTTTTGCAAAAGTGAAATGTACAGATTTATTTTTCCTTTGAAAATCCATAACTCCGAATATACTCATCTGATTGTCTTCGTTTTGGTGTAAACAAATATCTAAAATCTGTTTTAAAAAATTGGTGTCATGTTTCTTTCATGTCATGTCAGTTACTAATCGTCCATGTTGGTACTCTGAAATACTTAACACATGTACCTCTAGTACAACCATACTGCTCTGTGCCACACTACCAGGACTGGGCTAGGGATATATTACTGTGAATCCAAAGGACCTATTTGGGGTAATGTGAGATAATTATATTGAGAAATCTAGCCAGCCTCAATGCATAATAATCCCACTTTCCTACACCCACTCATGTCCATTTTGAACTTGATGGCACATTTTGGACTAGAGAATAGATCTAAATGCGACAAGAGCACAAATAGCAGCACTAGCAGCCTCTCACACTAACTAAATGTGCTCTTGCAGCTGGATTTTTCACTAACTTAGTTCCAGCTTTTGGTGCGATTTTCTCAGCACAAAATGCACCCTCGCATCCATAAGGGACTCAAGGATGAATTTTGTGCTAAGAAAATAGTGCTTAATGTAAAACAACTAGAACAGCAGTGCGACCAGCCTCTTGTGCTCTCTACATTTTGGGGGTTTGCCCTCAAATTACTGTTAACCATGCGAGCAGGCTTAATTGCGTTATTATCAATAATTTTGCATCAAAGAGTAACATGGTATTAGCTAAAATTACTCCAACTACCCCATCATAATTCAAATTTCGCCTAGGCCTACAAACAAACTGTCCAGTACATAGAATGAACATAGGCCACAAGAGGGCAGATGGTCCTTCCTGCTCAGAAACAAATTTTATAGAACTGCTAGTAACATTTAATGTGGGCTAAATACAGTGCTTCAGACTTTACTTCTATCAATTCAACACTGTGACTACAACTACGTAAAGTTGTCAAGGCCTGCACATCTGATTTCCTGGCTGGCTAATTCACAGACCATTTCTCATTCAAAAACATCCGTATGGAACACACTTAAACTATTAGCCCCCAATAAATAGTCATAAAACATCGCAAGCACAATAAGATAATGGACAGAGTACTGAAACTTTTCAACCACTCACCCCCAGTCGAAATATCTGGATTTAATCCATCATTCTTTTGCTCACAATGCCACTCCAGTTTGGACCCAGCCATATGCAAATCAATCTTGCCCCTGTCTCTCATGGGAACAGTCCAGCCTGAACTGCCAGGCCAGCTCCTCCCTGGACGGGAAACATGCATCCTCATCTGCCATCTTTTTGTCCAATGCCACACATCCTCCCAACTGAAATGAGGCCCTTCGGTGCCATATAGGCAGATCAGAGGTATGTTTCAAACAGAGTTCTGAGGATGAATCCTAAATCCACAGGAACCTGTAAACCTTTTTTACCTGGAAATGACTGGGAGAAGTATGATGAATGAGTGAACTAAGTAGTTGACTGAGTAGACCATAACTTGGCAAAGCACTGTTATGAAATAATAATAGGTCCAAGTAACATCTTAATCATGCAAGCAAGCATAATATCACAAAAATACCAATTAATGGGTTTCACTTGTTTCACATAATTTTAGATTTCTTCTACTTATTCGCTGTCATGTCGTTTACTCTAAATGCACTAATGTTAAATTGTTTGTGCTATTGGTGCCCCAGCCTTTTATTCCAGGGATGAGAACAATCCCTGACAGTTTAACCAGTGAGATGCAAAGAAATCGTAGAACTAAAATCATAAATCGCACCGATAAAGAAAAATACAAAGTGGTGTCAAAGTTGTGTAGTAAGAGTTGGGACTCGAAGAACCTCCTAAGGTACCACCCTACTGTTGCAGTGTAAGTCCTTAGATTTTCTCTTCTACCCCTTATGGTTTAAGGTCAATTCACTATGAGTGATTTAAGAAATCCTTGCTACCTTCTACAGATGTTTTATGGAGCATGTGATAATACAATACTTTGAAGGCAGCCAAGATATAAAATAAAGGGCCTCATGTTTTAAGAGATTTTGTGTTCACAAACCACTGGTTCCGTAAAGCACGGGGTTGGTGAAAAGCTTTTCTGAATCTATAAATGGGTTTAGGAAATCATTATTAATCGATATTTGTAACAGGCATGTTAAATACGGCACTTCCAATTTATCAGTTCCTTAAGATAAGTATTAATGTTCTGTGACCGAAATCCAGTGGCACAATATTAGTATTGTGCCACCACCTCAAAAGAGGTGGTACCTAATCGCAAACAGGAAGAAGTGATGAATGTTAACAAAAGCAAAACAAAACAAGTTTGTTAAAATTTTCTTTTTTTTAAATGTACCCTAGTTTTCCATTTAGAAAACAGACTGCATTAAAAAAAATGCTTTATTTAAAAGCAATTACAGACTTGGTGGTTTGCTGACCCTAGCAGGCCACCATACCAGTGTTTGTAGCCAATGTAGTGGTTCGCAATTTGTTACCTACCTCATGCATATTAATAAGGGAGGTCGAATTGCGACCCACTATGACCCGACCCATTAGTGCATAGGACGGGTCGCAAAACACAAATGCATTTGGTAAAAGTCAGTGTGGAAATTGTAACCCCCTTTACCATATCCATTTTAATGCATTCCAAATACGAAATCTAAAAGTACAAATGGTTTTTAGTCACAATTTATGATTTCTTATTTGAAATATTTGTCCTTGAGGCCCAATGTTTAGACAGGAAAATTATCCTGATTCTGTCCCCAGAGAAAAAGTTTTAAATTGTCAAAATCCAACCATGGTACCATAGTGATAATGTTTTGATGGCGCCTAGTATCAATAACAGCAACAGGTGTCCATGGTGGGTTAAATCCAGGCACATGTAATATGTAATAATGCAAGCAAGCATAATGTTACATGAATACCAAATTAATGGGCTTCATGTGTTTCACATAATTTTAGTTGTCTTTTACTTATTTTCTGTCATATAATTATTTAACACAAATAATGATTCGAGCAGAAAATGTGAGGTGAGAACTATGAAACTGGGGCCCAGATTTACCCAAGCCTTTGCTTTGTCCTTGGGTGACGCAAAGACAACGCAAAGGCTTCAGTAATATTTACAAAGCCATGCAAGGCCTGATTTGCATGATCTTGTGTGGCTTTGTAAAGAAATGTAACGCAGGGCAGCTGCTTGTGATGTATTACGTTACATTACAACCTGGGAGGCTTTCCAAGGGTGAAGCATGGGCGTTCTCATGCATCCACGGATGGATTGTGGCACATACGCACACACTTGCAAACCTGGGAATGCATCAAAATGGTGCGCCTATCAGGCGCAATCCTGCTCATAATGCAGGCACCCTAGCAACATGGTGCATGGGTACCCATGTTGGTGCTAGGCTGCACAGAGGGCACCAGCGCTACGAGGGAACAGAAGTGTGCTATATCTTCGAAGATATAATGCATTTCTGCTCTCTCTGGGGCATATTTACAAAGGCATTGTGCCACCGGAACATCACTTTTTCTGACAATCCGGTGGCACAATGTCCTGCTCCATATTTACAAAAGCGGCATTAAGCCACTTTGAGAGGCTTAACACCACTTTGTAAATATTGTCCCCTTTCACGCAGGTATCTGCGTGAAAGGGGCATGCTGTGGGTGTTTCTGTGGGCGTTCCACTGCAATACCAATTGCTTTGTGATGCTGCTCCAGATTTATAAGATCTGTAAATCTGAGGCAGCGCCGAAAACGAATGCCACTGAATAGCAGGCGTTAGTGTGGCGCAATGAGGAGGAATACTTTATATTTCTCCTCGTTTTTGCTCTATGTGTGCTGAATTCTGCAGCACACAAAGAAAGAGCAAATCACCTTTAAAGATTTTTAATGTGCAGGAAGGTGTCCCTTCCTACACATAAACAATCATACCTGCAACACAGATACCCTTTCCACGATGGTACAAGAATGCCTGCAATGCAGGGAATCACCCCTGCAATGCTGGCAACCTTGAACTATGGCGCAAGGGAATCTGTATTGGGGCTAGGCAGCTTTTTTTAGGGAAAGGGAAACCACAGGGGTGTGTCGTATTCTTATAAATACGGCGCATCCATGAGTTTTTTAAATGATGCAGCATGACACTGCTAAATTGCTCGCAGCGGCGCACTGCGCCGGTTCCTAGTCAATATACCCCTCTATTTCACGTGATGAAGCACAGTTCAGCAACTTTGCTGCCTGCCCTTCTTTGCGTGAAATATTAGTAAATCTGCCTCTTGTGCGCAACATGCCAGCTTGTGCTGTGGAACATTCCCCTTGTTACTCGGGAAAATGTAAGGAAAATACACCGGGCAGATATTCCACATGAACTTTTGCACGCAAATACACATCTGGCACACATTTTTCATGGTGATGGCAGCCCAAGTGAATTTTGTGTAACACGCATACTTTTCACAAAATCTATCGTATTTCACATGAAAAAGAATCACATTTTCGCCCTAGCCTTTTCAATGCCAGTTCCCTATGAAAGTGTTCTGTCACTCATTCGTTAGACAGGGTGTTGTTAGATGAGGTTATTATTACAGAGGTCTGTTCCTAAACGTGTATAAGTGAGAAAGTGTAAGAGTATGTGTTCAATTTTACACTTTCAGTTGTTCTTTAATCCTATATTTTCATCCTTGCTTTTTATGCAAGATAAAACTGAAAGAGTCAAGATGGGAGAGTCAAGATGGCGACTGGATTCACGCGTGCACTACATATGGCTGTGGGAGCTATACGTACAATTCCATTCTGTAGATGCTTTTATAAATGTACCTACTTGAGATCTCTGCTTGAAAGAAGATATTACAAAAGAAAATAAACAAAAGTCAGTAGCAGATGTGATTTGCCTCCTGATGGTCATTTTTGCATGGTAGCTAATACAGTATTTTGCATTAGGTTTATTGTCACTGTGTTAAGCTGTTTAATCTTGCACGACACAACGCAACAGGTTTTCACAACTATTTCTTAACGTACTTCTATTTTTGATCTTTTAAACATCGTGTAGAATTTGATAGCAACTCATATTCCAAATTGTAATAGTTTGTGAGGCTAAAAGGTCAAACCCGTAAACCTTGATAGCGCATTTCAGATACCAAGCATACCGGAAGTGATGTTCTGTGCCCTTACCCATATTTCCTGGCAGGCCGTATTGTAGCTTCAAGACTTGCGCTGCACCCCTCTGTTAGCAGAATGCTCGGTGGTTCTTACTCCTGTGAAGGTCTCATAAATCAGTGAACAACAGCATTTCTTACCCCCGCAGCCGCTCTTCAGCCCTCTCAACCGTTGTTCTCGACAGAGCTTTCTGCCTCTGCTCTGGTCCCCATTAGCAAATGCTGTAGCCTTGACGACGCATCAATTAATTCCACGAGTCTTTGTGACGTCACAGTTATCCTCTTCTGCTGGCAAACAGTCTACTACACATTTCCTTCTTCTTAAATGTGTTATAGTGGCTGCTCCCAATAAGGAAATGATGTTGGTCAAGTTTGTGTGATCTAGAACATTTTATAAAGGTTTTATTTTTTTCCTTGTTACTTTTTCTTCTAATCCTTTCAGTCATCTCAGATTCGTGGACAAGATTTCATCTCCTCTGCCAGTGCTGGAGCAGGTCTTTCCTGCTGCTGCGAACACTGCCAGAAATTCTAGGAGGCCCTGGTTATAAATTGTTTCAGTTGCTCAGATTGCCGATTTGAAAACTCAACTTAAAAATAAGTGTTATGGCTGCCCCTTTTGTAGTTATTTGTTCCAGCTCCTTCCTAGATGGTTAATCGGATCGAAGTGGTCACTGTGGGCACCACTTCAATCTTCTTGATCCCAGAGGCAGCTCTCCTGTCTGTCAGAAGGAGGGACATGTCTCCAGAACTACTGGGCAACACCTTTCCAAACTAGTTCAGACTCGGGCAGCACAAAGCACAGTTTTTTTAAGTTGCTTTTTTTGCTACACTTATCAAAAATAGACATTCAGCATTGAATAAGACAGTTAACAAAAAGTGAAAAATACCTTTCGTT
The DNA here is from genome assembly GCF_964263255.1 of Lissotriton vulgaris. NCBI lineage: Eukaryota > Metazoa > Chordata > Amphibia > Caudata > Salamandridae > Lissotriton > Lissotriton vulgaris. The sequence goes on along the minus strand of NC_141685.1, from coordinate 823,776,148 downwards.
GAAATTTCAATTACTTTACTAAGGGGGCACCCATGTCCGTTTTGACATACTCATGTGGTAAAGTTCCAATTGTACCAAGACTTGGCAATTGATTTTTACAAAAATTATATAGTCTCTAATTGATTTCATGCTTTTAGTAAAAAAAAATCCAACATTAGCACAAATTAAAAATATGTTTCGAGACATTAAAAACTATTCTACTCTTCTTAGCTCCAACTGATTGCAGAAGACATGCATATATTTGTCCTCCTGCTATGCAATGTATTTGCCTTGTTTTTTTTGTTTTCGTTTTTTTGTCTTTTTTTGTTGTTGTTGCTCCCAGCACAAAGATGTTGTGGTGAATAATTCATATTTTGATGATTTTATTGGAATACCCTTCTTAGGCTAACAAAGAATGAGTGGCAAATTACTTCTTGTATCTGTTTGGATTTATTGTCCACGTCTTATTTTTGTCCGTTGCAATCATAATGCAAACATTAAATTTTATAATGACATATATCTAAATAAAACACATGTTATAAAGAATGTCCACGAGGGTCTGGGCAGTGCCCCGGTGCAAGTTTTGGGTCTACCTAGATTTATTGTAGAAGTCCCCCATGTGTGTACTCGGAGGGTTTGAACAAAATTTCACATTTGGTGGTGACTGTAAATCCGATTAGATATTACCCGAATTCAATCATATACCACTACACATTCTTCAGGGCAAACTTACTGGTCTGTTTTTCAATGTTTGGTAGGGCATTTGTTGATTTACACCATTAGATTTGTTTCTGGTCTCTATCCAGCCAATGCCACTTTTGGGGGTTTTAGTTTGATGCCCCCAAGTAATTGAATGCTTTACTTGTGTCTTGACTTCTACCTTGATTTTATTAATTTCTCTGGAGAAAAAACGCCTTGTTTTCCTTTTTGTATAGTTTTTTACTGTAAATACTTCTAAATAATATCTATGTTATGTTGAGCACTTCAGTAGAGAGCTGGATAAGTAAAAATAGAAGGCAATGAAAAATTCTTAAAATGTATCAAGATTTATGAAGTTATATCAGCGTCTGATATTGAATTTGGAATGTATTTGCTTTGATGTAAACTTTGATATTCTTGTTCAAGATGGCAGACCAAAACCTTCAGTTTTGTTTGACGAGCTCGCTTCTTGAAGGGACTTTAGTGGGTTGTAGTCCATCAGCCGACCCTTCTCCAGAGACCATGTGGAATAACTTTAATGTGACTTTTTAAGGGCACTTCTTTGGTTTAACTACTTTAGCCAGTGAGCTCAGTGGATTGAGCACATGTTATAAAAAGTTTGTGTTTGCCCTTCAAGTCATGGTCACACATTTTATCAGGGACAAATCTGCCTTTGGATTTTTGCACCTGCCGAAAGGGCTAGCACTGAGCTGGAGAATAGCATCATCTAGTGTTTATGCAATTTGTAATGTGCTCTAAAACTACAACTTTCTAGATGAAATGTCATGACAAATTTGTGTAAATATCTAAAAGGCACAGAGAAGCAAATACATACTAAGGAAGAAAATTATGTATCCATTGATGACTGCGTCTGGTGCTTTAGAGGACTAATGCGTCCACTGTAGGGGCCTTTGTTTGGCCTCATTGTCAGGTTCAAAACATGGCAGATTGACTTCGCCATTCATCCTTCTGAGGTCAATAAAATGAGTACGGTGGGTAATAATAATCATCTGTTACCTAGCGCCTAGAGGCCCTTCTGTGTGAACGTGAGCTTTACATATTAGATTTCAAGTCAGGGATGTCTGTATCCCCATTTGGGATATCGCCTAGACTCGTTCTGAGTCCACCAGTAACAGACTCGTACCTGGTTTCTCCCCATTTTTTCCGCACAGAAATTCCCTTGCTGAAACCTGAAAACCGGAGGAAATTCTGTGTGGATACAGACCCCGGAATTGGTACTACAGTTTAGTGAATAGCCCAATAATGCTAGACCGAGCAGATTAACCCTCATCCCAGGCCCAAAACATTACAATTGCATGGTGTAAGGAGGGGGTTACAAGACCAAATCAGTGATCATAGTCCCTGTAATGTCAAGACCCCTGAAACATTGGACTTGCAATCAGGAATAATTCTCTCCTGGTTGGTTTAGAATGACTTTCCTGTTTAGCCTTTAAGGTGCTCTTACTCAATCAGATGTTTTATTTAAGCAAACCTTTCAGTGCAACTAAAAGTGGGGGAACGCACTCGCCTCTCTTTCAAACCATCCTAATGACATGCTATCTTATGGACATAAGCGGCAAACACAAAGTGGCACTGGTGACCCCATCAAAGAAAGGAGAGGCTTGAGGACTGGTAGAGGTGCAGAGTGAATGCAATGGAGTCATTTTTCAATCTGAGGGTCTGCATGGGCTCTACCCTTCACTTAGTGCCAAGCCAGGGTGTTCATTCATGGTCTGGAGTACTATGATAATCAGTGTCTGGTCAAAGTTCATTAACATGGTGACACCAACGTTGATTATGAAGAATCCCAGGATAACTATTGTTTGTCCAGGTTCAATTCAATGTTATTGCATGTGACTGCTTTAGAGTAACCGCTGACCAATACCGGGCCAGGTAACTAGAGGTTGAGGCAATGAGGCAGAACTGAGTCAAGCCCATATGGCAGAATGAATAAATGTCTATTCAGATGTTTTTGAATCTCTTTAATTGTCTCCTCAAGGTGAGGAGGTAGTGGTAAGGATTTGCAAAGGGATGTGCCTTGGGAACACAGGGATCATAAGAGATAGGTAGCCAAAATGTATCTGCCATACATCACTCAGACAGAATTATTTTAATCACTTGTTTTTGAACATTTTATTTTGATATTTGCATGCTGGTTAGCAGTGCAGTTACAGATGAGGATGGTCCACATCAGGCCTAGATCCAGTGATAAATCCAATGGCTAATGAGATAAATAACCCCTACCTCACATGCTAAGGAAATTGCAGGTCTCAGATGATTTGCATAACCATAAGGAGGAACCCTTTATGAGCTCAAACAACTCTAACTTTAGTTTTGCCAAGGTGACTTTGTTTTCTTCCTAAATGGTCACTCACGTCACCTCAATCCATGTAATAATGTTTAGATCTCATGATCCTTTTATGAAAGACATTCTCTGGTTGAGGTAGAATAAATATGGAATCTGTACTGGGGCAATAGACAAGCAATATAAATAAGCACTGAGTTGAGCAGTCATATGTCAAGTAGGGTTTCCACCTTAATATTGACTGCAAAATATTGTGGTATCAGAGTATTATGCTGAGAACTTCCATCGAGCTGGTGAGTTTATGTTAATGAATGAATGAATGAAGGAGGATTTCTAAAGCGCGAACTAAGCCTAAGGGCATCAAGGTGCTATAGTACAGACGGGCCAATAGGCACAGACAGCGTACATACTAGGATTTACTTCACAGAGAACATCCAAGTCTTTAGGGACTTACGAAAACAGGAGTGAGTTTGCTGGCCCGAGAGGGTGATGGAAAAAGCTTTCAACACGCCCTGGACGCCAGAAGAGAAAAAGGCTCTTCCCCCCCATTTAGTCCTTTTGAAACTAGGGACCACCAACAAGTTTTTATTGGCAGACCTAAGATTTCTAGCGGGGACGTACCTGTGGAGGATCTTCTTTATACCTGTCGGGTCCTGTCCATAAAAAGCATTATGGGTAAGGCAAAGGGTCTTAAACATAACTCTACTATCCACTGGAAGCCAATGCAGTGAACTGAGAGCGGAAGAAGCCGAAGAGTGAAGATTTACTTTACTTAGTTAGCTCCACATATATGTAGCCTATCGACATATATATATTCAAGGTACATAAATGTAGAGTTAGGAATAGTAAGTCTATACTTTCTCTATATGAACTTAACGTCTGTTCGATATTTTTGTCCACAATATTCTGGTACCTCAGTATTTTTGCTGTTTGACATACAACCGTCAAGTAGTTTAATAAAAAAACTTTAATAACTGGCAGTGGGTTAGAATGTTTGCCTACACAAGGATGGATTCCTGCTTTCTTATTACAAACTCTGGTTTTGTAATAAATAAACATACTGACACAAATGAATTGGATCAGCTAATAAACATGAATTTGCAGTGGAGACAGAAGAAGCTAGGTACCCTTGTATTTGTCTAAGCATAGGTAATACTAACGCTCACAGACATGCTATTCACCATGCTGATGGCAGGTGCGGCCGGCACAGGTAAGAGCGGTGAGGTAATGGGGCAGGGTGGGAGGGATTCGACAGCTGACGGGATAGGTCAAATAAAAAAAGAAAAGGAATAAAACCACTTACCTTGCTCTCGCTGCATCACTGACGCGGTGAGCACAAGGTAAGTGGTTTTATTTATTTAATTTTACCTATCCCGTCATCTGTCGATTTCCCCCACCCCACCCCACCGCTCTTGCCTGTGTCGGCCGCGCCTGGCAGATGATGACCTCTGGCAGAGGTGTTGTAGCCTCACAACAAACTGTAATAAATGATTACAGTACTGTTATTTTCATAGTACAGTAGCGTAGTGACGTCACAGCTAGACTAGAATAATGACATTTGTTATAGGCTTTTAAGCTGTTATTATAGACATCCATTTTATTAGTAGTCTTCAATCATATTTGAAGCTTGAACAGTGTAATGAATATCCGACTCTTCCTTTTCCACCGTCCCCTGTAATAATTCAGAAATTGATCAAACTTAATTCCAAAATGCTTCCTACTGGGACCATTAGACCTCATCCACGGTGTCCCAATCAATCAGAGAAAAAGGTACAAAGAAGATTCTAAATATGATAGAGCTTTTTCTGTCAAACGCCAGACATATTGTCAGCAAAATGTTTTGGCTCTGTCTTTTATTTCTGAATATTTGACAATTGCGAAGGAAAGCACGCCGGATCATTACTAATGGAACATTACACTTTTCATTTGTGATTTCTGCATGAATAAAAGAGGGTCATTATCCCGCCGCATCACTTTTATTTCTAACGACATTTCCTCACTGGGTGGAAGTCATCAGTCAATGCTGAGATGTTCGCAGCTCTTGCTAATTCTGCCCTAAAGTCTGCAGCAAGTCAATGAGTTGAAAAATAAAAGTCAGTATCATTCATAGGTGTCTGATAAATGAGCTTGTGTGCAGAGGCCTATTGTCTACCAGACTCATTTCGCAAGGCGGGGTAGGAATAAGCCGCCATTTGCAAATTTTTCAGCCCGGAAACAAATACAGGCCCCTGATATAGAGATTTTCCAATTCAGTTTGTGGTTTGTGAAAATACTTACGAACTAGGGGAGAAAAAGTATTGTGAACCCGTATGCAAACGTTGTTTTAGGTGAGCCATACTGATGGCAATAAAGTAATCCTATTCCCCGAATAACCAATTACATTATTCATAAAATGAGAAAGCAAAATGATTTTGGACTATATTTTGCTATTTCATGAAAAAAATACGATTTTGCCTCAAATAAATACCAGTATTTCACATGTTTAAAAGTTGTTTAGCAAGTCTTTATGATTTAAACTGGGATTTCAGTTTTGCACTATTGAAAATAATATATACTGCATACAGCTGCACAGAAGCAAGCAAAAAGGTTCAAATGTACTGGACTGCAATTTTAACTTAGATGTGCATTTCTGTGATGTGGTTTCTGGTAACTATTCATGGAAACAGGTCGACGGTGCAAGTGTGTCTGGCTGATGAGGGCTGAAATCGGTCCTGGGATGCTTGTTTCCAGTCCAGAAAGGACCTGGTTTGGCAGTTCGGGCTCGACTGTTCCCATGGGGCACAGGGTCAAGACTGATCTGCATATGGCTTGGTTCAAACTGGAATGGCATGGTGAGCAAAAAACAATGGAGTTAGACCCAGATCTCTGTACTGGGGTGAATGTATGACATTTTTCTGCATTCTGTCCATCAACTTTTGTTTTTCATTTGTCCCCCGAGTAGGACGGGTATTCCCAGACGTGATTCCAGTGCTCTCTATGCCACTGGAATCAAGCTATCCTGGCTGATGAGGGCTGAAATCTCGACACCGGTCCTAGGTTGCTTGTTTCCAGTCCAGAGAGGACCTGGCTTGGCATTACGGGTTGTACTGTTCCAATGGGGCACAGGGTCAAGACTGATTTGCATATGGCTGAGTCTAAAGTGGAATGGCATGGTGAGCAAAAAAACAATGGATCTAGGCCCAGATCTCTGTACTGGGGTGAATGTATGACATTGTTCTGCATTCTGTCCATCAACTGTTTTTGCATTTGTCACCCCGAGTGGGATGGGTATGCTCAGACGTGAGTCCTGTGCTCTCCATGCCACTAGAATCAAGGTATCCTGACTGAAAGCCCGAAACTGGTCCTAGGATGCTTGTTTCCAGTCCAGGGAGGACCTGGCTTGGCTATTTGGGCTGGACTGTTCACATGGGGCACAGGGTCAAGACTGATTTGCATATGACTGGGTTCAAACTGGTATGGCATGGTGAGCAAAAAAACGATGGATGCAGGCCTAGATCTCTCTACTGTGGTGGATGTATGACATTGTTCTGCAATCTGTCCATAAACTGTTGTTTTTGCATTTGTCACCCCGAGTGAGACGGGTGTGCTCAGACATGAGTCCTGTGCTGTCCAAGCCACTGAAATTAAGCTATCCTGGCTGAGGAGGGCTGAAAGCTGGTAACCAGTCCTAGGATGCTTGTTTCCAGTACAGGGAGGACCTGGCTTGGCAGTTTGGGATGGACTGTTGCCATGGGGCACAGGGTCAAGACTGATTTGCATATGACTGGGTTCAAACTGGAATGGCATGGTGAGCAAAAAAATGATGGATTTAGTCCCAGACCTCTGTACTGGGGTGAATGTATGACATTATTCTGCATTCTGTCCATCAACTGTTTTTGCATTTGTCACCCGAGTGGGACAGGTTTGCTCAGATGTGAGTCCTGTGCTCTCCATGCTACTGGTATCAAGTTATCCTGGCTGAAAGCCCGAAACCAGTCCTAGGATGCTTGTTTCCAGTCCAGGGAGGACCTGCTTGGCTATTTGGGCTGGACTGTTCCGATGGGGCACAGGGTCAAGACTGATTTGCATATGGCTGGGTTCAAACTGGAATGGCATGGTGAGCAAAAAACATGATGGATGTAGGCCCGGATCTCTCTACTGTGGTGAATGTATGACGTTGTTCTGCATTCTGTCCATCAACTGTTGTTTTTGCATTCGTCACCCCGAGTGAGACGGGTGTGCTCAGACGTGAGTCCTGTGCTCTTCATGCCACTGGAACCAAGCTATCCTGGCTGATGAGGGCTGAAAGTACGAAACCGATCCTAGGATGCGGGTTTCTAGTCCAGGGAGGACTTGGCTTGGCAGTTTGGGCTGGACTGTTGCCATGGGGCACAGAGTCAAACTGATTTGCATATGGCTGGGTTCAAACTGGAATGGCATGGTGAGCAAAAAAACGATGGATTTAGGCCAAGATCTCTGTACTGGGGTGAATGTATGACATTGTTCTAAATTCTGTTCATCAACTGTTGTTTTTGCATTTGTCACCCCGAGTGGGACGGGTATGCTCAGACGTGAGTCCCGTGCTCTCCATGCCACTGGAATCAAGCTATCCTGGCTGATGAGGGCTGAAAGCCCGAAACCGATACTAGGATGCTTGTTTCCAGTCCAGGGAAGACCTTGCTTGGCAGTTCGGGCTGGACTGTTCCCATGGGACACAGGGTCAAGACTGATTTGCATAAGGCTGGGTTCAAATTGGAATGGCATGGTGAGCAACAAAACAATGGATTTTGGCCCATATCTCTGTACTGGGGTGAATGTATGACATTGTTCTGCATTCTGTCCATCAACTGTTGTTTTGTTATTTGTCACCCCGAGTGGGACGGGTATGCTCAGACGTGAGTACCGTACTCTCCATGCCACTGGAATCAAGCTATCCTGGCTGATGAGGCCTGAAAGCCCGAAACCGATCCTAGGATGCTTGTTATCAGTCCAGGGAGGTCCTGGCTTGGCAGTTCGGGCTGGACTGTTCCCATGGGGCACAGGGTCAAGACTGATTTGCATATGGCTGGATTCAAACTGGAATGGCATCGTGAGCAAAAAAACGATGGTTTTAAGCCCAGATCTCTGTACTGGGGTGAATATATGACATTGTTCTGCATTCTGTCCATCAACAGTTGTTTTTGCATTTCTCCCCCCGAGTGGGACGTTTATGCTCAGACGTGAGTCCCGTGCTCTCCATGCCACTGGAATCAAGCTATCCTGCTGGAAGCCCAAAACTGGTGCTAGGATGCTTGTTTCCAGTCCAGGGAGGACCTGGCTTGGCAGTTCGGCCTGGACTGTTCCCATGGGATACAGTGTTAAGACTGATTTGCATATGGCTGGGCTCAAACTAGAATGGCATGGTGAGCAAAAAAACGATGGATTTAGGCCCAGATCTCTGTACTGGGGTGAATGTATGACATTGTTCTGCATTCTGTTTGTTAGACCTGTCAGCTTTTAGGTGGTCTCCCCCTATTTTTTTTCTCTCTTTCTGCCTCACATTTATTTTTCCACCAATTCTTTTTTGTGTGGCCTTAGGTAACTGGGCGCCTCACCACTGACAATCAGTGCTGAGGCGCAGGTGCGCCTTCCTAAAATGGTGGGATGGGAGAGCTTCATAAAATGGACGCCTGCTAGAAATGACCTCAGAGCTCTGGCCCGTAGGATAGCATTAAGTGGTTCCAGAACCTTCCGGTCCACTCTAGGGACCTGGGCCTACGCTATATAAGGGAGGACAGTTGGCGGCCATTTTGTCACTGCTGGGCTGGCTGGAGTACTTACTACAGCGTCAGGGGGAATGTGTCTCAGGCTAATTTGACTGCTCCAAGGGTCTGCAAGTTGGTCTGAGGGTGCTGCCCTCCTTCCTGTTGATCTGGCCCTGTCTGAGAGAAGATCTGAGAGCACAACGCCCCAGTGTGTCCATACATCAAGAAGATTAATTCATTTGGACAGTTGGTGAGAGTGACATTGCCCAGCCCCGGAAACCTTGGAGGGTCGGCGCTGTATGCTAAAAGGGCAATGCTGAGCAAGGGACCTTTACTACGACTCCTGACGTTAGGCTGGGTCTTAACCTTTGCCCTTTCCTCCTGTTTGCAATCGTTGGAAGCGTGCTGTCCTTGCCTGTGAGTCTGCCGCCTTATTCTGCCAGTGCTGTATCGTTCAGAGCCCCCTCTCCGAAGCGCTTTGGTGCTGAGGTTGCCAAAAGTTTCACCGCCGCTGGCCTGGGTCCTGTGATGGGCCAAGTGTGAGGAAAAGGGGAGCGACACGCGGCTCTGAGAGAGACGCTGGGCGGGGTCGCTTAGCAACCGGACTCCCGCCTAGCGCGTCTCCTCTCTGCCCGAGCTAGAACTCCTCTAAGGAGTGGAAGCTGCCGCGGCCCTTCAGAAGGCTGAATCAATCGTCAGCTTGACTCTCCAGAGAGACAGGAGAGTACGCGAGAGGAGGCCCACACGGTTTGGGGCCTCTGAGGTGTCCGCGTCGCGGATCGGCTGCGGCCCCTGCCCCGCCTTAGGCAAAGTGCCATAAGACCTGAGCGGGAGGTCGGGGGAAGATCGACCCGCAGACTCGTTCCGCGGAAAGTGTGACAGAGGCACCAGATGGGCGCAGAGGTATTCCAGGACAACTCAATGGAGGGTGGTGCTGAAGGAAAGATGCCATTCAGGGAGGGGAGACTGTAATGACCGAGGAGATGCCAAGAACTAAGCCCCTATGTTGTTCCTCTCTCTGGTAACAACGTGACTGGCTTACATTAACAGAATGGGTTCCAGACCTCTCTTCCCCCTCTGAAGTAAAGCCTTCATAAGTACTTTCTTGCGCAGGAGCTAGGAAGAGACATCACACTCAGGATATGAAACCACTGTTGTTCTAATCTCAGTGTATTTGCCAGCTTGATTCAAATTAATGCAAAGACCTGCTAAATCAAAACTTAATGTATTTACATGCTTGCTCTACATGGATACATATATCTACCAAAACAGTATTTAATGTACTTACCTGACTTATTTAAACTGCGACATGTTCCTATTGATTTATGGATGATTTACTTACCTGCTGATTGCCTAGTGGAGTGTATTTAAATACCTGGTGCTTTGACTACTGTGAGGAAATGCAATGTACTGTTTAAGTAATACAGTTAAACCAAAAATGGAATGCCCAAAGTCCAAATTTTATTAACTAATGGAAAATTCACCCTTTTTTTTTATTTTAATGCAAGAAAAAGATAAAGCCTCTCTATTTTCTATTTAACCAAGACGGTGTGGTGTCATTTTTGGTGGGTTTGCGCTGGGGTGTTGTAAAGTATGCTGCGCAAGTACGTCACAATTTCCTTCTAGACTTAGCCTTCCCACTCTGCGCCATGCTACCCTAAGAGGGCTGGTGGTCCCGGTTCCAACATTTTGTGCTCAGCAGTGGGATTGGATTTGTGCTTGCGTACACCCTACAGCAACTTAGTGTGCACCACGCACCTTACACCTAATTTTTGTTCTTTCTCTGACTGGCAATTTTGTCTAATCAATTGGCATTTTTGGTTTTTCCAAAATTCTCCCTGAGGTGGTGATTGTAGGTAGCTCCTATTTAAAGCCTTTGTATCAAGTGTCCCATCAATTCCATGCAAATGTCTGAGGGCCTATCTGGCAAGATGGAGTTTGAGCTAGCTGAGATGGAAACTTACTCAGTGACGCAGCTTAGAGAATTTTTCGAGGAAAAAGGGATGTTCTTTAAGTGTGGCGCAAAGCAGGTGGAACTTCAAACCAGCTTGAGAGCATGGGTAGCAGCCCACCCAGATGGGGAAAGGGACGAGGGAGGATTGGAGCCTAACACCACCGAAGAATTAGAACCACTGTTCCAAACTGAAGGCAGCAACCTGCTAGCAGGGCCTGTGACACCTTCTAGGGCGGGCAGTAGTGTTTCTGGGAGGAGTCTGCCCTCAGTAGAGTTAGCAGACAGGAGGGAGAAAAGTAAGTATGGGCGCAAAATCCGCTCCGCTCGCGAAATTTGCGAATTTTCAGCAATTTCGCGATCTGCGAGTTCGCAAGCGGGCGGAACTTTTATTTTGGCCCACAGGAAGCGCAGTTAAGGCAGGTGCTCGAGTTGAAGCTAACTTTGTAACCATTTTAGAATGGCGCCGGCAAGCTGCCAGAGTGCTTGCTGGCGCCATTCTGAAATGGTTACAAAGTTAGCTTCAACTCGGGCACCTGCCTAAACTCTGTAATTGCTTCCTGTGGGCCAAAAATTAAACCTCAACAGGAAGCACTTACAGATATAAATAAAGCAGGTGCCAGAGTTGAAGCTCACATTAAGTAACGTTTTAATCAGCCCAAAACATTAGGGAGCACGGTCGAGGCTGGGCATGTGTGCTTAACCCCATATCTGCCGTCGAAAATTATCTGAAATACCCGAGGGAAGTCTTTGCATCCCTGAGTTTCTCGAGCGCAATCCCCGTTCCTGTGACCAGGAGGCTGCTTTCTCCTCACCTGCTGCCCTGCTCGCTCTCTGACCCTTTATACACAAGAGGCATATTAACACGCATAGAAGCCCAGCACCACACACTAGCGGTATGAAACGTCTTCCCGCCCTTTCCCAACTATGATGGACAGCTCACTCAAGGGACCTCGGCGCCTTTTGGCGCTGTGGCAAAGTTACAGGCACACATGGTCAGTGGAGGCAAATCTTCTGGCCCTACACAGCTGCAGTGTAGGAAAAGCACTATCATTTACCCAACAAGGTAGCACTTACTGAATTAGCCAGTAGAAAGTACTCAAGTTGAGTAGAGGTATTGCACAAAACGGTGGCATCTTCGTGGATAACTATGCAGGGCAGGATTTATTCTGGCAAGAGGCTCCTGTCACAAAAATTAAACCTCAACAGGAAGCACTTACAGATACAAATAAAGCAGGTGCCCGAGTTGAAGCTCAAATTCAGTAACGTTTTAATCAGCCCAAAACATTAGTGAGCATGGTCGAGGCTGGGCAAGTGTGCTTTAACCCCATATCTGCAGTCGAAAATTATCTGTAATACCCGAGGGAAGTCTTTGCATCCCTGAGTTTCTCGAGCGCAATCCCCGGTCCTGTGACCAGGAGGCTGTTTTTTCCTCACCTGCTGCCCTGCTCGCTCTCTGACCCTTTATACACGAGGCAGCTTGACACGCATAGAGGCCCCGCACCACATACTAGCGGTATCAAACGTCTTCCCGCCCTTTCCCAACTATGATGGAGAGCTCACTCAAGGGACTTCTGCGCCTTTTGGCGCTGTGGCAAAGTTACATGCACACATGGTCAGTGGAGACAAATATTCTGGCCCTACGCAGCTGCAGTGTAGGAAAAGCACTATCATTTACCGAACGAGGTAGCACTTACTGGATTAGCCAGTAGAAAGTACACCAGTTGACTAGAGGTATTGCACAAAAATGGTGGCATCTTCGTGGATAACTATGCAGGGCAGGATTCATTCTGGCACGAGGCTCCTGTCACAAAAATTAAACCTCAACAGGAAGCACTTACAGATATAAATAAAGCAGGTGCCTGAGTTGAAGCTCAAATTCAGTAACGTTTTAATCAGCCCAAAACATTAGTGAGCACGGTCGAGGCTGGGCAAGTGTGCTTTAACCCCATATCTGCCGTCGAAAATTAGCTGTAATACCCGAGGGAGGTCTTTGCATCCCTGAGTTTCTCGAGCGCAATCATCGTTCCTGTGACCAGGAGGCTGCTTTCTCCTCAGGGGCTGCCTTGCTCGCTCTCTGACCCTTAATACACAAGAGGCATGGGAACACACATAGAAGCCCCGCATCACACACTAGCGGTATTAAACGTCTTCCCGCCCTTTCGCAACTATGATGGGCAGCTCACTCAAGGGACCTCGGCGCCTTTTGGCGCTGTGGCAAAGTTACCGGCACACATGGTCAGTGGAGACAAATATTCTGGCCCTACGTAGCTGCAGTGTAGGAAAAGCACTATACCCAATGAGGTAGCACTTACTGGATTATATAGTAGAAAGTATTCTAGTTGAGTAGAGGTATTGCACAAAAAGGTGGCATCTTTGTGGATAACTATGCAGGGCAGGATTCATTCTGGCACGAGGCTCCTGTCACAAAAATTAAACCTCAACAGAATGCACTTACAGATATAAATAAAGCAGGAGTCCGAGTTGAAAATAAAATTCAGTAACGTTCTCTGACCCTTTATACACAAGACGATTCAGAAAAGGGGGTGGTGATGGACAGAGTATCTGAATTAAGCAGAACTCTCCTACCCAGTCAACAGATCAGGGCTTGATCCATCACCGTTTTTTTTAGCTCACTGCACCATACCAGCTCAGAACCTGGCTACATGCAAATTAGTCTGTCCCTGGCCCAGTGCATCATGGGAACAGGGCAGACCAAACTACCAAGACAATTCTTTTACTGGAAAGGAAACAAGCTTCCGGGGACCGGTTTCTGGCATTACAGCCGTCTTCGGCTCGGCTTGCTTGAATCCTGATGGTGCAGTGAGCAAGGGACTCACATCTGAGCATACCCTTCCACGCTTATGGTGGACAAAACGATTCAGAAAAGGGGGTGGTGATGGACAGAGTATCTGAATTAAGCAGAACACTCCTACCCAGTCAACATATCAGGGCTTGATCCATCACCGTTTTTTAGCTCACTGCACCATCCCAGCTCAGAACCTGGCTACATGCAAATTAGTCTGTCCCTGGCCCAGTGCATCATGGGAACAGGGTAGATCAAACTACCAAGCCAATTCTTTTACTGGAAAGGAAACAAGCTTCCGGGGACCGGTTTCTGGCATTACAGCCGTCTTCGGCTCTGCTTGCTTGAATCCTAATGGTGCAGTGAGCAAGGGACTCACATCTGAGCATACCCTTCCACGCTTATGGAGGACAAAACGATTCAGAAAAGGGGATGGTGATGGACAGAGTATCTGAATTAAGCAGAACACTCCTACCCAGTCAACAGATCAGGGCTTGATCCATCACCGTTTTTTAGCTCACTGCACCATCCCAGCTCAGAACCTGGCTACATGCAAATTAGTCTGTCCCTGGCCCAGTGCATCATAGGAACAGGGCAGACCAAACTACCAAGCCAATTCTTTTACTGGAAAGGAAACAAGCTTCCGGGGACCGGTTTCTGGTATTACAGCCATCTTCGGCTCGGCTTGCTTGAATCCTGATGGTGCAGTGAGCAAGGGACTCACATCTGAGCATACCCTTCCACGCTTATGGTGGACAAAACGATTCAGAAAAGGGGGTGGTGATGGACAGAGTATCTGAATTAAGCAGAACACTTCTACCCAGTCAACATATCAGGGCTTGATCCATCACCGTTTTTTAGCTCACTGCACCATCCCAGCTCAGAACCTGGCTACATGCAAATTAGTCTGTCCCTGGCCCAGTGCATCATGGGAACAGGGTAGATCAAACTACCAAGCCAATTCTTTTACTGGAAAGGAAACAAGCTTCCGGGGACCGGTTTCTGGCATTACAGCCGTCTTCGGCTCGGCTTGCTTGAATCCTAATGGTGCAGTGAGCAAGGGACTCACATCTGAGCATACCCTTCCATGCTTATGGTGGACAAAACGATTCAGAAAAGGGGGTGGTGATGGACAGAGTATCTGAATTAAGCAGAACACTCCTACCCAGTCAACAGATCAGGGCTTGATCCATCACCGTTTTTTAGCTCACTGCACCATCCCAGCTCAGAACCTGGCTACATGCAAATTAGTCTGTCCCTGGCCCAGTGCATCATAGGAACAGGGCAGACCAAACTACCAAGCCAATTCTTTTACTGGAAAGAAAACAAGCTTCCGGGGACCGGTTTCTGGTATTACAGCCGTCTTCGGCTCGGCTTGCTTGAATCCTGATGGTGTAGTGAGCAAGGGACTCACATCTGAGCATACCCTTCCACGCTTATGGTGGACAAAATGATTCAGAAAAGGGGGTGGTGATGGACAGAGTATCTGAATTAAGCAGTACACTCCTACCCAGTCAACAGATCAGGGCTTGATCCATCAGCGTTTTTTAGCTCACTGCACCATCCCAGCTCAGAACCTGGCTACATGCAAATTAGTCTGTCCCTGGCCCAGTGCATAATGGGAACAGGGCAGACCAAACTACCAAGTCAATTCTTTTACTGGAAAGGAAACAAGCTTCCGGGGACCGGTTTCTGGCATTACAGCCGTCTTCGGCTCGGCTTGCTTGAATCCTGATGGTGCAGTGAGCAAGGGACTCACATCTGAGCATACCCTTCCACGCTTATGGTGGACAAAACGATTCAGAAAAGGGGGTGGTGATGGACAGAGTATCTGAATTAAGCAGTACACTCCTACCCAGGCAAGAGATCAGGGCTTGATCCATCACCGTTTTTTAGCTCACTGCACCATCCCAGCTCAGAACCTGGCTACATGCAAATTAGTCTGTCACTGGCCCAGTGCATCATGGGAACAGGGCAGACCAAACTACCAAGCCAATTCTTTTACTGGAAAGGAAACAAGCTTCCAGGGACTGGTTTCTGGCATTACAGCCGTCTTCGGCTCGGCTTGCTTGAATCCTGATGGTGCAGTGAGCAAGGGACTCACATCTGAGCATACCCTTCCACGCTTATGGTGGACAAAACGATTCAGAAAAGGGGGTGGTGATGGACAGAGTATCTGAATTAAGCAGAACACTCCTACCCAGTCAACAGATCAGGGCGTGATCCATCACCGTTTTTTAGCTCACTGCACCATCCCAGCTCAGAACCTGGCTACATGCAAATTAGTCTGTCCCTGGCCCAGTGCATCATGGGAACAGGGCAGACCAAACAACCAAGCCTTTATACACAAGAGGCATGTGAACACGCATAGAAGCCCCGCACCACACTCTAGCGGTATCAAACGTCTTCCCGCCCTTTCTCAACTATGATGGACAGCTCAGTCAAGGGACCTTGGCGCCTTTTGGTGCGGTGGCAAAGTTACAGGCACACATGGTCAGTGGAGACAAATCGTCTGGCCCTTTACGCAGCTGCAGTGTAGGAAAAGCACTATACATTTACCCAACGAGGTAGCACTTACTGATTAGCCAGTAGAAAGTACTCCAGTTGAGTAGAAGGAAATCGCAAAAAAATCCGCGATTTTCACTGACTTTTTTGCGATTTCGCGCTAATTCGTGGACCGCAAAGCCACAAAATTCGCCCATACTTAGAGAAGAGACAACTAAAATTGGAGCTAGCACGGTTGGAGAAAGAGCGGGAGGAGAGGAGGTTTATCCATGAGCTTACTTTAAGGGAGCTGGATCTAAAAGCCCTGCAGATAGGGACCCCCAGCAATCCCACTGGCGGCAGCATACCTAAGGAAGTTACCAGGGAGCCCAGACTCTACCTGCCCAAAGATGTAGTAGCCAGTTTTAGCCTGAAGGACGACATTGGCAAGTGGTTGGCTGCCTATGAGGTCTCTTTGAGAGCTCATGGGGTCCCTGAAAGTAATTGTGGGGGGGGTGGCCTGTATAAGTACATGCCCCCGGTGGGGGGGGGAACGCCCTTCTGGCTCTAGAACTGGAGGAGCAGACCAATTACCCCATAATGAAGATTGCCTTAGTCGGAAAGTTTGGTCTGACCCCTGAAAAATACCGGCAGAAATTCCAGAACAGCCACAAGCTTCCGACGCAAAACTGGGTGGATTTCTTGGACTACGCTGGTAAAGCATTAGAGGGCAGTGTGCGGGGCAGTGAGTTACGAGTGGCTGTACAATCTGTTCCTACGTGAGAACCTCCTCAAGAAATGTTTTCCGGAGCTGCGCCAACACCTAGTGGACAGCAAGCTGACTAGCCCTAGGAAGCTTGCAGAGGAGGCGGACACCTTGGCTAGTACTAGCGTGTCTTCTAAGGGATCTGGGGGAGACTCCCAGAAGACTGGACAGGGTTCTTCCCAGAAGAAAGAGGGGGGAGATAAAAAGAAGGAGTTCTACAAGGCCCCCCAAAATAGCTTGCATGGGAAGGAATCAGGTTCCCCATCCAAATCTGGCCACCAAAAACCCACCTATCCTGACCGTAGTCAGCAGCCCAGAATTGTTTGGTGCTATGAGTGCGGCAAAGTTGGACACTATAAAGGAGATCCCAAGTGTCCAAAGAGAGCTCACCCTCCCACTGGAGGAAAAATCCCTGGGGTGGCGAGTGTAGTGCTTAGGGAGGAGTTGCCCCTATATAAGGGGGGTGAGTGGGCAGGGCTGACCCTAGTGTCCCTTGGAGACAGCGAGATGGTTCCTAAGACCCATGTGCCCCCTAATAACACCAAGTATAGGCAGTGGATCACCATCAACGGTCAGAGGGGGGAGGCTCTGAGGGACACAGGTGCCAGTATGACTATGGTAAGGAGACAGCTGGTGTCGCCAGAGCAGGTGATTCTCCACGTACTCCACCCAGTTGTGATGGCTGACGGCAGAGTCGGTCACTATCCTGTGGCTGAGGTTCCCTTTGAGTGGGAAGGGGACGCAGGCCTTCTACGAGTTGTGGTGAGCCCTGCCGTGCCAGTCGACTGTCTGTTGGGAAACGACCTTTAGCACAATGCCTGGAAAGAGGTAGAGTTAAAGACACATACGGAAATGCTGGGATCACCTGATTGGAATTGTGCGAACATGCGGTCCATGACTTCCCAGTGGGGGAGTTTACAAGGGCTGGAGCCTGAAACAAAGGCCCAGCCAGCTGCCAACAAGGGGAAGATCCGGAGACGGGGTAAACCTGCCCCGCTATCCACATCCTGTGAGATGGATGGGGCACCTGAGGTGGTGGTCCCGGAGCCCACGGAGTGGGATGTTGTCTCCCTGGAGGGCTTACCTACCCCTGCGGAGTGGCGGGTGGAGGGAGGACCTACCAGGGAGGAGTTTGTTGGGTACAGAAGGGGTGCCCTACCCTTGAGGGCCTGAGGCGAGAGGCCGAATCCCAGGCAGCAGGTAATGCTTCAGGGAACTTTCATATCTACTGGGAGGAGGGCTTCCTCTACAGTGAGCCCAAGGCTCCGGTGCACAGTTCGTCTCGGGCCTTGGTAGTTCCCCAGCGTTACCGAGCCTTCATTTTGGAGTTGGCTCACAAAATCCCATTGGCAGAACACCTGGGCCAGGACAAGACCTTTGCCCGGCTTGTTCCACACTTTTATTGGCCTCAGATGAGGGTCGCGTCCGATACTTTTTGTAGGAAGTGTGTGTCCTGTCAAGCCAGTGGGAAAACAAGGGTTAAGCTGAAGGCTCGCCTGGAACCACTACCCATCATTAGCACCCCCTTTGAAATGGTGGGCATCAACATTGTTGGGCCATTGGATCCACCAACTTCTGCCGGTCACAGGTTTATCCTGGTTCTGGTGGATCATGCCACCCGGTACCCAGAGGCTATTCCTCTGAGGACCATCACTGCACCTGCGGTGGCCTGGGCCCTGATGGGGATTTTTACCCCAGTGGGTTTTCCCAAAGAAGTTGTGTCCGACACAGGCGCCAACTTCATGCCGGCATACATGCAGGCTATGTGGAAGGAGTGTGGAGTTACTTGCAGGTTCTCCACCCCTTACCACCTCTAAACCAATGACCTGGTGGAAAGGTTTAACAAAACCCTGAAGGGCGTGATCAAAAGCCTGCCTAAGAGCCTGCAGAGGAAATGGGACATTCGCCTACCCTGCTTGTTGTTTTCCTACAGAGAAGTGCCGCAGAAGGGGGTGTGCTTCAGCCCCTTCGAGCTTCTGTATGTGCACCCTGTTAGAGGTCCTCTCAGCTTGGTGAAAGACGGATGGGAAAAGACTCCCAGAAGGCTTCCCCAGGATGTGGTGAGCTACATGCTGGCCTTCTGTAGCCAAATGGCTAAGTTGAGGAAGCAAGCTTCTGACAACCTCGAAGCCTGCCAGACAGTCATGAAAGAGTGGTATGACCACAATGTTCACCCCGTGGAGCTGTAACCTGGACAGAAGGTGTGGGTCATGGAGCCCGGAGAGCTTAGTGCCCTTCAGGATGGCCTCCCCGGCTACTACCGCCGCTTTGTCAAGGGATATGGTACCATTGTCGCTCCCTTAACTGAGCTTACATCCAAGAAACACCCTCGACAGGTAGTCTGGACCGAGGCATGCCAACGAGCCTTTGACACCTTAAAGCAAGCCATGTGCACGGCTCCTGTGCTCAGGGCCCCAGACTTTTCCAAAGAATTCATCGTCCAAACAGACGCGTCTGAACATGGCATGGGGGTGGTGCTATCGCAACTCAACGAAGAGGGTCTGGACCAACCCGTGGTTTTCCTTTCCAGGAGGCTACTTTCCCAGGAACAGAAGTGGAGTGCAATAGAGCGGGAAGCCTTTGCAGTGGTTTGGGCCCTGAAGAAGTTGCGGCCATACCTATTTGGTTCGCACTTCCTTGTTCAGACCGACCACCGGCCCCCTCCGGTGGCTCATGCAAATGAGGGGCGAGAATCCCAAATTGCTAAGGTGGTCCATCTCCCTACAGGGAATGAACTTTAGGGTGGAACACCGGCCTGGAGTGGACCACGCCAATGCTGACGGTCTCTCGAGGTTTTTCCTTCTTAGTGACGAGAACTCCCAAAGGATTGGGTAGCTCTCCCCACTTTCAGCTGGGGGGACGCGTGTTAGACCTGTTAGCTTTTGGGTGGTCTCCCCCAATTTTTTTTCTCTCTTTCTGCCTCACATTTATTTTTCCACCAATGCTTTTTTGTGTGGCCTTAGGTCTCCGGGCGCCTCACCACTGCCAATCAGTGTTGAGGCACAGGTGCGCCTTCCTAAAATGGTGGGATGGGAGAGCTTAATAAAATGGACGACTGCTAGAAATTACCTCAGAGCTCTGGCCCATAGGATAGCATTAGGGGGTTCCAGAACCTTCTGGTCCACTCTAGTGACCTGGGCCCAGGCTATATAGGGGGGACACTGGGCGGCCATTTTGTCACTGCTGGGCTGGCTGGAGTGCAGACTACAGCATCAGGGGGATTGTGTCTCAGGCTAATTTGACTGCTCCTAGGGGCTGAGAGTTGGTCTGAGGGTGCTGCCATCGTTCCTGTTGATCTAGCCCTGTCTGAGAGAAGATCTGAGAGCACAACGCCCCAGTGAGTCCAAACATCAAGAAGATTAATTCATTTGGACAGTTGGTGAGAGTGACCTTGCCCAGCCCCGGGAACCTTGGAGGGTGGGCGTTGTATGCTAAAAGGGCAACGCTGAGCAAGGGACCTTTACTACGACTCCTGAAGTGAGACTGGATCTTAACATTTGCCCTTGCCTCCTGTTTGGCACTTGTTAGAAGAGTGCTAACCTTGCCTGCGAGTCTGCCGCCTAATTCTGCCAGTGCTGCATCGTTCAGAGCCCCCCCCCTTTGCCCACTCCGAAGCGCTGTGGTGCCGAGGTTGCCAAAAGTTTCACCGACGCTGGCCTGGGTGCTGAGATGGGCCGAGCGTGAGAAAAAGGGGAGCGACGCGAGGCTCTGAGAGAGACACTGGGCGGGGTCGCCTAGCAACCAGACTCCCGCCTAGCGCGTCTCCTCGCTGCCCGGACCGGAACTCCTCTGAGGAGTGGAAGCTGCCGCGGCCATTCGGAAGGCCGAATCAACTGTCAGCTTGACTCTCCAGAGAGACAGGAGTGAACGCGCGAGGAGGCCCACATGCTTTGTGGCCTCTGAGGTGTCCGCAAGGCGGCTCGGCTACGGCCCCTGCCATGCCTCAGGCGAAGTGCCATAAGACTTGAACGGGGGGTCGGGGGAAGATAGGCCCGCAGACTCGTTCCGCGGAAAGTGTGACAGAGGCGCCGGACGGGCGCAGAAGTATCGGGGGACAACTCAATGGAGGGTGGTGCTGAAGTAAAGATGCCATTCAGGGAGGGGGGACTGTAATGACCGAGGGAGTGCCAAGAACTAAGCCCCTAAGTTGATCCTCTCTCTGGTAAAAAACCTGATAGGCTTATAGAAAGAGAGTGGGTTCCAGACCTCTCTTCCCCCTCTGAAGTAAGGCCTCCATAAATACTTTCTTACGCAGGAGCTAGGAAGAGACTGCGCACTCTGGATATGAAACCACTGTTGTTCTAATCTCAATGTATTTGCCAGCTTGATTCAAATTGATGCAAAAACCTACTAAATCAAAACTTAATGTATTTACATGCTTGCTCTAAATGGATACATATATCTACCAAATCAGTATTTAATGTACTTACCTGACTAATTTAAACTGCGACATGTTCCTATTGATTTATGGGTGATTTACTTACCTGCTCATTGCCTAGTGGAATGTATTTAAATACCTGGTGCTTTGACTACTGTGAGGAAATGCAATGTGCTGTTTATTTAATACAGTTAATCCAAAAATGGAATGCCCAAAGTCCTAATTCTATTAACTAATGGAAACTTCACCCTTTTTAAAAAAAAATGTTAATGCAAGAAAAAGATAAAGCCCCTCTATTTTCTATTTAACCAAGACGGTGTGGTGTCATTTTTGGTGAGTTTGCGCTAGGGTGTTGTAGAGCGTGCTGCGCAAGTGCGTCACAAATTTGCCTTCTAGACTTAGCCTTCCCACTCAGTGCCATGCTACCCTAAGTGGGCCGGTGGTTTCGGTTCCAATACTGCCCATCAACTATTGTTTTTGCATTTGTCCCCCGAGTGGGACGGGTATGCTCTGACGTGAGTCCTGTGCTCTCGTTGCCACTGGAATCAAGCTATCCTGGCTGAGGAGGGCTGAAAGCCTGAAACTGGTCCTAGGATGCTTGTTTTGAGTCCAGGGAGGACCTGGCTTGGCAGTACAGCTGAAATGTTCCCATGGGGCACAGGATCACAACTGATTTGCATATGGCTGAGTTCAAACTGAAATGGCATGGTGAGCAAAAAAACGATGGATTTAGGCCCAGATCTCTATACTGGGGTGAATGTATGACATTGTTCTGCATTCTGTCCATCAACTGTTGTTTTTGCATTTGTCACCCCGAGTGGGACGGGTATGCTCAGACATGAGTCCTGTGCTCTCCATGCCACTGGAATCAATCTATCCTGGCTGATGAGGGCTGAAAGCCCGAAACCGGTCCTAGGATGCTTGTTTCCAGTCCAAGGAGTACCTGGCTTAGCAGTTCGGGCTGGACTTTTCCCATGGGGCACATGGTCAAGACTGATTTGCATATGGCTGAGTTCAAACTGGAATGTCATGGTGAGAAAAAAAACGATGGATTTAGGCCCAGATCTCTGTACTGGGGTGAATGTATGACATTGTTCTGCATTCTGTCCATCAACTGTTGTTTTTGCATTTGTCACTCCGAGTGGGACGGGTATGCTCAGACCTGAGTCCCGTACTCTCCATGCCACTGGAATCAAGCTACCCTAGCTGATGACGACTGAAAGCCCGAAACCAATCCCAGGATGCTTGTTTTCATTACAGGGAGGACCTGGCTTGGCAGTTCGGGCTGGACTGTTCCCATGGGGCACAGAGTCAAGACTGATTTGCATATGGCTGGGTTCAAACTGGAATGGCATGGTGAGCAAAACAAACATGGATTTAGGCCCAGATCCCTGTACTGGGGTAAATGAATGACATTGTTCGGCATTCTATCCATCAACTGTTGTTTTTGCATTCGTCACCCGAGTGGGATGGGGCATGCTCAGAGGGGCATGCTCAGATGTGAGTAAAGTGCTCTCCATGCCACTGGAATCAACCTTTCCAGGCTGAAAGCCCAAAACCAGTCTTAGGATACTTGTGTCCATTCCAGGGAGGACCTGGCTTGGCAGTTCAGGCTGGACTGTTCACACAGGGCACAGGGTCAAGACTGTTTTGCATATGGCTGGGTTCAAACTGGAATGGCATTGTGAGCACAAAAACGTAGGATTTAGGCCCAGATCTCTGTACTGGGGTGAATGTATGACATTGTTCTGCATTCAGTCCGTCAACTGTTGTTTTAGCATTTTTCACCCCGAGTGGGACGAGTATGCTCAGACATGAGTCCTGTGCTCTCCATGCCACTGAAATCAAGCTATCCTGGCGGATGAGGGCTGAAAGCACGAAACTGGTCCTAGGAAACTGGTTTCCAGTCCAGGGAGGACCTGGTTTGGCAGTTAGGGCTGGACTGTTCCCATTGAGCACAGGGCCAAGACTGATTTGCATATGGCTGGGTTCAAATTGGAATGGCATGGTGAGCAAAAAAATGATGAATTTAGGCCCAGATCTCTGTACTGGGGTGAATATATGACATTGTTCTGCATTCTGTCCATCAACTGTTGTTTTTGCAAGTGTGCAACGCTGCACACCCAGAGCTAACCTAGATCATGGTCCTGAATAAAAAATAAATGAGTTCTGTCCAAGTCCCTATCTGTACAGGAGCTTGCAGCAAAGAAAGACCAAGTGGCTGTTCCGAATGGCAATTCTCTCACCAGCAGGCGACCAGACTGCATCTGGATGTGCAGCAGGCAGGCACTCCCCTACCACAAATCTGCATGCAGGTGTTCACTGTACCACAATGTGAAGGGCTCATGGAGGTCCCTCCCAAAAGGGACCCTCAGGTGCAAACTGTATGCTACTTTCAAGGTAGTGCCCAGTTATTGTGGCACAAGAATGCCTTTTTTGCCACTGAACCCACACTGCTAACATGACACAGAAGCATGGGTAAAGCTCTCCCTCATTTGTCTGGTGCCACACCTATATATAAATGAGGAAATACCCATTCACATTGTGAAAGCATTAAAAGGTAATTACAGACAGCAGAATAAAAAAAGCCCCTGTAGGCTCAATATTACAAGTGTGTCCACCATTAAGGTTTTCCCATTCAAACTAATGCTTGTGCTTTTTTCATGGGATGCTATTGATTACAGAAGGGAATGCAAAATATTGTGGGTGATTCTTGATTCCCTCTCCCCGAGATTAATGAATAAAATCCTGGACATTGTGGTGCTCTAAATTTAGCTGGTGCTAATAATAATGTCAATAATAAAGGACTAGGAGACCAGCCTCCGTTAACTCCAACCTCTTGCGCATGCTCACTGCCATCACGTTGGAGGATTCTGCAAAACCTGTGAAAGCACCCAAATCTGGCTTTCCTGATGATTTGTAGCTACCCGAAAACATAAAGCCTTGCATGTGGATTGAGAAAGTCATGAATAAACATTTGATGGAAATATGGAGTAAAATGGAATAAAACGGATGATCAAAATTCTAAATGGAGTCTGTTGAGTATTGAAGGATATCGCTGTGCGATTGGGAATGGGGCGCAATTTCTCTCCACTTTTCTTGGATTTTCTAATAATCCCCCACATATAATGGCTGTCAATGTTGAGGCCATCAATCCTATTTTAAATTTTTATTTAAATGACTATTTGCATCAGTCAACTGATCCCAGCTGTTGGTCGAAGCTAATTCCACTTCTAAAAACAGCTATGGCAGACAAATCTATCTTAGCCAAATATAGGCCTATTTTGTTGTTTCCAGCTTTCTCGAAAATTCTCCAGGAATTCATTAATGCCCAACTGAATCGTGACCTGGACTCAAATCCGTCACAATAAGGCTTTCGCCCAGGACATAGCAATGAATCTACTCTAGAAGAGGTCTCATTTGTTATCGAACTGGCCGTGGCCCATGAGAAGCAAGTTGTCCTATCATTGGATTTATCCGCTGCATTCGATATGGTTACCCATCCTATCCTGCTGCAACACTTGTGGAATATTTGGATAGATGGGGTCACCTTGGCTTAATTGAATTCCTTTTTATCAAGCAGATGCCAATCAGTTTGGAATGCGCCATTTGCCTCTGACTCCAAAACATTAATATCTGGTTTTCCCCATTACTCTGCATTAAGTCCAACATTGTTTAATGTTTGTATTTCATTGTTGGCCGTCCTTGGGGATACGTTTGGAGTTCAGTTTGCTTCATACGCTGATGATACACAGATTCTTTTAACCTGGGATTTTAACATCTCTACTGCCCAGAACCGATTTGAATCATGTCTGTCAGCTATATTCCAGTGGATGAGCTTGAGTACTCCCCAGTGCAACACTAGCAAAACAGAAATCCTGGTTTTTGGTTCCCTCATCTCTAGATGTGGTGGTGAAGTTTGGCCTATATATGCTCCATCTCCACTGACTCCCGCCACTGTAGTTCAGAATCTTGGGGTGAAGTTAGACAATAAATTGTCCTTCAATTCACAGGTGGACAGCATAGTAGGTACCTGTTTCACACTTCTTATATCTCTGGGAAGGTTTCTGTTTCTGCTACCGACCAGCACCAGAATTTGGTAGT
Source organism: Lissotriton vulgaris (assembly GCF_964263255.1). Classification (NCBI taxonomy): domain Eukaryota; kingdom Metazoa; phylum Chordata; class Amphibia; order Caudata; family Salamandridae; genus Lissotriton; species Lissotriton vulgaris. Next base: position 823,750,953 of record NC_141685.1, on the reverse strand, counting down.
GCATATGCTCATAACGTCGCAGCTGGACTATGCCTGTGATCTTTTCTGGGGTTTCCTATTAAACCAACTTAAGAGAGTCCAATTGGTACAGAACGCCGCAGCTCGGCTTCATTTATACATTCCAAAGAAATGTTCAATCCACTCACATCTCAGGGAATAGCATTGGCTGCCAATTTGGGAGAGAGTGAAGTTTAAGAGATTGGTGTTGGCCCACCAAGCTTTCTATAGATCTGGTCCTGTTTATTTGGCCAAAAGACTTATCCATTGCAGTAGGGCTAGACCTCTGTGCTTCTCGGATGCGTTGCTGGCAGTGATACATAAAATTAAAAAGAAGGTGCGCCTTCCTAAAATGGTGGGATTGGAGAGCCTAATAGAAATTACCTCAGAGCTCTGGCCCATAGGATAGCATTAGGGGGTTCCAGAACCTTCTGGTCCACTCTAGTGACCTGGGCCCAGGCTATATAGGGGGGGACACTGGACGGCCATTTTGTCACTGCTGGGCTGGCTGGAGTGCAGACTACAGCATCAGGGGGATTGTGTCTCAGGCTAATTTGACTGCTCCTGGGGGCTGTGAGTTGGTCTGAGGGTGCTGCCCTCCTTCCTGTTTATCTGGCCCTGTCTGAGAGAAGATCTGAGAGCACAACTCCCCAGTGTGTCCAAACATCAAGGTCCCCGGTAGCTTGTTTCCTTCCCAGTATAAGAATTGGCTTGGTAGTTTGGTCTGCCCTGTTCCCATGATGCACTGGGCCAGGGTCAGACTAATTTGCACATAGCCAAGTTCTGAGCTGGGATGGTGCAGTGAGCTAAAAAACGGTGATGGATCAAGCCCTTATCTTTGGACTGGGTAAGAGTGGTCTGCTTAATTCAGACACTCTGTTCATCACCACCCCCTTTTCTGAATCATTTTTGTCCACCATAAGCGTGGAAGGGTATACTCAGATGTGAGTCCCTAGCTCATTGCACCATCAGGATTCAAGCAAGCCGGGCCGAAGACGGCTGAAATGCCAGAAACCGGTCCCCGGTAGCTTGTTTCCTTCCCAGTATAAGAATTGGCTTGGTAGTTTGGTCTGCCCTGTTCCCATGATGCACTGGGCCAGGGTCAGACTAATTTGCATATAGCCAAGTTCTGAGCTGGGATGGTGCAGTGAGCTAAAAAACGGTGATGGATCAAGCCCTGATCTTTGGACTGGGTAGGAGTGGTCTGCCTAATTCAGACACTCTGTTCATCACCACCCCCTTTTCTGAATCATTTTTGTCCACCATAAGCGTGGAAGGGTATACTCAGATGTGAGTCCCTAGCTCATTGCACCATCAGGATTCAAGCAAGCCGGGCTGAAGACGGCTGAAATGCCAGAAACCGGTCCCCGGTAGCTTGTTTCCTTCCCAGTATAAGAATTGGCTTGGTAGTTTGGTCTGCCCTGTTCCCATGATGCACTGGGCCAGGGTCAGACTAATTTGCATATAGCCAAGTTCTGAGCTGGGATGGTGCAATGAGCTAAAAAACGGTGATGGATCAAGCCCTGATCTTTGGACTGGGTAAGAGTGGTCTGCTTAATTCAGACACTCTGTTCATCACCACCCCCTTTTCTGAATCATTTTTGTCCACCATAAGCGTGGAAGGGTATACTCAGATGTGAGTCCCTAGCTCATTGCACCATCAGGATTCAAGCAAGCCGGGCCGAAGACGGCTGAAATGCCAGAAACCGGTCCCCGGTAGCTTGTTTCCTTCCCAGTATAAGAATTGGCTTGGTAGTTTGGTCTGCCCTGTTCCCATGATGCACTGGGCCAGGGTCAGACTAATTTGCATATAACCAAGTTCTGAGCTGGGATAGGGCAGTGAGCTAAAAAACGGTGATGGATCAAGCCCTGATCTTTGGACTGGGTAAGAGTGGTCTGCTTAATTCAGACACTCTGTTCATCACCACCCCCTTTTCTGAATCGGTTTCTGGCTATCAGCCTTCTTAGGTCTGGATAGCTTGACTCCAGTGATGTGGTGAGCCTGAGACTCACGTCTGAGCATACCCAGCCCACTCGGAGTGAAAATTGCAAAAAACACAGTTGATGGACAGATGCAGAACAATGTCTTACATTCACCCCAGTACAAAGATCTGGGCCTAAATCCATCGTTTTTTTGCACTCCACACCAACCTAGGTCAGACAATGGCTATATGCAAATCAGCCTAGACCCTGTGCCTCATGGGAACAGTCCAGCCCGAACTACCAAGCCATGTCTTTCCAAGACCGGAATCAAGCATCCAAGGACTGGTTTCTGGCTATCAGCCTTCTTCAGCCTGGATAGCTTGACTCCAGTGATGTGGAGAGCCTGGGACTCACTTCTGAGCAAACCCAGCCCACTCGGGGTGAAAATTGCAAAAAACACAGTTGATGGACAAAATGCAGAACAATGTCTTATATTCACCCAGTACAAAGATCTGGGCCTAAATCCATTGTTCTTTTGCACTCCACACCACCCTAGGTCAGACAATGGCTATATGCAAATCAGCCCTGACCCTGTGCCTCATGGGAGCAGTCCAGCCCTAACTACCAAGCCATGTCTTTCCTAGACCGGAATCAAGCATCCAAGGACCGGTTTCTGGCTATCAGCCTTCTTCAGCCTGGATAGCTTGACTCCAGTGATGTGGAGAGCCTGGGACTCACGTCTGAGCATACCCAGCCCACTCAGGGTGAAAATTGCAAAAAACACAGTTGATGGACAGAATGCAGAACAATGTCTTACATTCACCCCAGTCCTAGGATGCTTGTTTACAGTCCAGGGAGGACCTGGCTTGGCAGTTCAGGCTGGACTGTTCCCATGGGGCACAGGGTCAAGACTGTTTTGCATAGGGCTGGGTTCAAAGTGGAATGGCATTGTGAGCAAAAAAAACGATGGATTTAGGCCCAGATCTCTGTACTGGGGTGAATGTATGACATTGTTCTGCATTCTGTCCATCAACTGTTGTTTTAGCATTTGTCACCCCAAGTGGGACGAGTATGCTCAGACATGAGTCCTGTGCTCTCCATGCCACTGGAATCAAGCTATCCTGGCTGATGAGGGCTGAAAGCCCGAAACTGGTCCTAGGAAACTGGTTTCCAGTCCAGGGAGGACCTAGTTTGGCAGTTAGGGCTGGACTGTTCCCATGGAGCACAGGGTCAAGACTGATTTGCATATGGCTGGGTTGAAATTGGAATGGCACGGTGAGCAAAAAAATGATGAATTTAGGCCCAGATCTCTGTACTGGGGCATTCTGTCCATCAACTGTTGTTTTTGCAACTGTGCAACGTGCACACCCAGAGCTAACCTAGTTCCTGGTCCTGAATAAAAAATAAATGAGTTCTGTGCAGTGCAGGAGAAACTCTCCAAGTCCCTAGCTATACTGGAGCTTGCAGCAGAGAAAGACCAAGTGGCTGTTCCTAATGGCAATTCTCTAACCAGCAGGCGACCAGACTGTATCTGGATGTGCAGCAGGCAGGCACTCCCCTACCACAAATCTGCATGCAGGTGTTCCCTGTACCACAATGTGTAGGGCTCATGGAGGTCCCCCCCAAGGGCTCATGGAGGTCCCTCCCAAAAGGGACCCTCAGGTGCAAACTGTATGCTACAAATGAGGAAATGCCCATTCACATTGTGAAAGCATTAAAAGGTCATTACAGACAGCAGGAAAAAAAGCCCCTGTAGCCCCAATATTACAAGTGTGTCCACCATTAAGGTGTTCCCATTCAAACTAATGCTTGTGCTTTTTTCATGGGATGCTATTGATTACAGAAGGGAATGCAAAATATTGTGGGTGATTCTTGATTCCCACTCCATGAGATTAATGAATAAAATCATGGACATTGTGGGTGCTCTAAATTTAGCTGGTGCTAATAATAATGTCAATAATAAAGGACTAGGAGACCAGCCTCCGTTAACTCCAACCTTATGCCCATGCTCACTGTCATCACGTTGGAGGATTCTGCAAAACCTGTTAAAGCACCCAAATCTGGATTTCCTGATGATTTGTAGCTACCCGAAAACATAAAGCCTTGCATGTGGATTAAGAAAGTCATGAACAAACATTTGATGGAAATATGGAGTAAAATGGAATAAAATGGATGATCAAAATTCTAAATGGAGTCAGTTGAGTATTGAAGGATATCGCTGTGTGATTGGGAATTGGGGGCATTTTCTCTCCACTTTTCTTGGATTTTCTGATAATCTCCCACATATAATGGCTGTCAATGTTGAGGCCATCAATCCTATTTTGAATTCTTATTTAAATGACTATTTGCATCAGTCAACTGACCCCAGCTTTTGGTCTAAGCTAATTCCACTGCTAAAAACAGCTATGGCAGACAAATCTATCTTAGCCAAATATAGGCCTATTTTGTTGTTTCCAGCTTTCTCAAAAATTCTACGGAAATTCATTAATGCCCAACTGAATCGTGACCTGGACTCAAATCCGTTGCTATTTCCATCTGCCAGGTCTTTTGTGGTTGCTCCTCAGGATTGGATTGATGCTATAAAGGGGGCCCTCCTCTAGATCATCCCAAGTCTGGCTATCAAGTTCGCAGACTATTAAGGAGATCAAGCGGTGGAAAAAGATAGGTCCGGAGGGGAACAGCTGGGCGACTGGAACTGGAAACCTGTAAATATATAAAGCATGGAATGAGTGGAACTGTAACCCTCAACTGATAACTTATCTACACAATAAGCTACGCTTTTCCTCACCTGAAATATCCTACAGGTATGCTGAAGCAAAGAGTAATAGAATGGGCGTCTTCTAAATCCCCTAGTTTTCCTACTTAAAGACACAACACAGGAAAACATAAATAAGCCACTGTCTTTTCCCCTTCTGGTGACAGTAGTCAAATGAAAAGAGAATATGTAGGTACACCTACCCAAAATGGGAATGAAGAAGACCAGAAAGCCCCAGGAAAAATAATAAGTAACTATCACTCTTTTCCAGTAACTTCAATACAGTTTCTGTAAAGATTTCCCCTCCGAGGTATTTATATATGAAAAGCAAAGTCAAGGGTCAGCGCAGGAAGCGTAAGAGTCAAACCCCTACACCTTTCATATATACCTAAACGGAGTTCACCAAGTATGTTCCTGGTAATCAACCAGTAAAGAAAAATATGCCCAGCACAAAACAAAAACGCAGTAAACACAGCGTCTATGCAGATACTTCTCTGCAAGCACAAACAGGGACGGAACTTCCTTATAGCAACATGCGGCACCTAAGCCTAGGTGTCCGGCAGGGATAGGAGGTTCCCACTCCTAATAGTTTGTTAAGAGCAGGAGATAGTAAGCAGTTTTCACCAGGAATCCACGCAATACAAGCACCCCCCAGACCAGAGGAAAACCTGAAACAACGTTCTCCACTCTCGATGCGGGCGCTTCCTAAGCCCCTCCAAGGTAATCCACAGGTCCGGTGAAACACCGGTGATGATGACACGGACTCTCCACTCTCGATACGGGCGCTTCCTAAGCCCCTCCAAAGTAATCCACAGGTCCGGGGAACTAATGATGTGAGCTTACCTCAGCCCACCGCGACAAACGCCGACTGGAAACAGGAAACACGAGCAATCACTCTTGCTCGCCAGAAGGAATATTCGGCAGCGTTTCTCTCCGAGAATGCCAGGATATTCCCTTCCGGTCGCATAGCGTCATTCCAGCGCGCCACGCTAAGGATCATGTGTATTGTAGTTTTCGAGCCCTTACAGAACTCGGACTGCAGGCAGTGATCTACCAGCGGCCGGGGAATCCTGACAGGACACCCCCTCTTGTAAAATTCACTGACTGCCACCAGGTTTGCCAGGATGAGACAGGTGGAACGTCCGCACCAGTCTAGGGGCATGGACAGCACCCACAGGCTCCCAGGAGTCCTCCTCTGGTCCATATCCCTTCCATGACACCAAGTACTGGAGCTTGCCCCGCACTCTACGTGCATCCAAGATGCACCGTACTTCGTACTCCACATCCTGTTGTACTCTCACAGGCGCAGGGATGTTAGTACGGGGACACTTCGCCGGTTTGAGCAGCGATACATGGAACACCGGATGTATTCTGAAATGTGCTGGAAGTCTCAGTTTCACAGCCACAGGGTTGACGTGGCGAATCACTTGGTAAGGGCCAATAAGCCTAGGGTTGAAGACACTGTACTTGCGGAAACGGATATTTCGAGTGGACAACCATACCCAATCCCCTTTGCTATACTCAGGGCAAAACCTGCGGTGTTTATCAGCCTGTGCCTTATATTTCTGTTTTGCTTTCTCAAGATTTTTTCTCGCTAGCAGTACGTTTTTTCTTAACTGCACCAATCGAGACTGCAACTGAGGAATCTGAGCTTCAACGGATGGAACACTCAATGGGGCAAATCTAGGGTGAAACCCGTAGGTACAGAAAAACGGGGTGTAAGAAGTAGAGGAATGGGCAGCATCGTTATATGCTACCTCAGCCGTCCATAACCAGTCAACCCATGCCTCAGTAGTGGTATCTACAAAACATCTCAGGTATTGTTTGAGGGTCTGATTTAGCCTTTCCGTTTGCCCGTCCGTTTGAGGATGAAAGCTGGTGGATAAGGAAGAAGCAATGCCTAACCTGTCACACCAGACCTTACAAAACTTAGCGGTGAACTGGGCTCCTCTGTCTGAAACTATGACCCTGGGAAGTCCATGCAACCTGATTATATGAAGGAGCAGTAAATGGGCAAGCTGGCTAGCTGTGGGAACCCCTTTACAGGCAATGAAGTGACCTATCTTAGTTAAGTAGTCCACTACTACTACAATAGCTGTCATACCGTGATCTTTAGGGAGACCCACTACAAAATCCACAGAAAAGCTCTCCCAATGACTCACAGGAGTGGGCATGGTTTGCAAAAGCCCTTGTGCAGGGCGACGATCGCTCTGGGCCTGCGAACAAATGGCACACCGTTGTACCCAAGCAAACATATCAGGGCGGATGGTGGGCCACCAGTAGGTGCGTAGCATTTTCTCCAGGGTTTTCTTCCCTCCAGTGTGTCCAGCACACAGCAGATCGTGACACCATTTGAAAGCCTGTTGTCTCAGGGCCAACGTGGGAAGGAGCAACTGTGGGCCTTTTCTTGGCAACCCTTGACGGATTCTCCACTCCGGATGTAGACGGATCCATGTTTTCCAGGCAAAGGTTTGTACACCCCTCTTGACCTTGTGGAGAAACTCCTCGGTGTGTATCACTCCCACCACCTTCTTGGGTTCAATGATGCTCGTCTCTGGTGATGCCGTTACCACGGGGTTGTTTTCCTGACGCGTGAGAGCATCAGCCTTCCGGTTGTCACATCCCGGACGAAATGTAACCACGAAATGAAATTCAGAAAAAAAAAGCATCCATCGAAGTTGTCTGGGGGTGAGATGGCGTGCTGCTCGCATGAACTGCAGGTTACGGTGGTCAGTGTACACCGTGATTTGCTGAGCGGCGCCCATCAACCAATGCCTCCATTCAGTGAAGGCGTCCTTAATTGCTAACAGTTCTTTTTCCGCAATGGTGTAGTTGCGTTCAGCATTGTTCAATTTGCGAGACATGAAGGCAATGGGGTATAAATGACCTGTACTCTCATTCCTTTGTGAGAGGACTGCCCCGACTGCTAGCTCTGAAGCATCAGCTTCCACCACAAAGGGGAGTTTCGGATCAGCATGGGTTAGTACCGGTGCAGAAGTGAACGCGGTTTTCAATCGGTCAAAGGCGGTTTGTTCAGCGATGCCCCACACAAAGGGAGTGTTCTTCCTGGTCAACTTAGTGAGTGGGGTTACCATGTCAGAAAAGTGTGAGATGAACCTCCTATAGAAGTTTGCGAATCCAAGGAGTTTTTGAATGTCTTTGACGTAGTTGGGTCTAGGCCACTCCACAATGGCACGTACTTTTCTTTCTGCCATCACTTGACCTGATGGTGTGAGCATGACTCCTAAGAATTCGACAGTGGTAACATGGAATTCGCACTTTGTTAATTTGCAGTACAGTTGATTTTGTTGTAAGGCCTGAAGCACTTGACACACATGTCTTTGGTGTTCTGGTTCATCGTTGGAATAGATCAAGATGTCATCTATGTAGACTACTACGAAGATGTCTAGGAAGTCTCTTAAAACCTCATTCAGGAAGAATTGGAAAGAGGCAGGGGCGTTACAGAGCCCAAAGGGCATCACCAGGTACTCATAGAGCCCATACCTCGTCTTGAAGGTGGTCTTCCATTCGTCGCCGCTTCGCATGCGCACTAAATGGTAGGCCCCTCTAAGGTCCAATTTCGTATAGATATTGGCTGATCGCACTTGCTCCAATAATACTGGTATCAAGGGGAGTGGGTATTGGTTCTTTATAGTTATGGCATTCAACGCCCTGTAGTCAATGCAACAGCGTAATTCCCCATTAGCTTTTGGGATGAAGAAAAGTGTTGAAGCCGCTGGAGACCTGGAAGGTCTGATGAATCCCAATTTAAGGAGGTTATCCAAGTATTCCCGGAGATGTTCCGTTTCGGGTTGCGATAAAGAATATATCCGCCACATGGAATGACAGACCCAGGCGTTAACTCGATACGGAAGTCATATTCTCTATGAGGAGGGAGCACTTCTGCTTTCACCTTACTGAAAACCTCCCCATATTCCTGGTAACAACTAGGTAATTCTACCTCCTTTTCTGCTGCGGTAGAAACGAGGTGGGTAATGGCCAGAGCCATGGAAGGTCGAGGATTCTCTCTGAGGCATTGTTCTTGACAATAAGGGGAGATGAAATCCAAAGACTGATCCGTCCACCTAATGGTGGGTTCATGTTTCTTCAACCATGGGAGTCCCAAAATCACTCCGTAATTAGGGGCATGAATGAGATTGAACGAAAGGCGTTCCATGTGGTAACCCCCATACCACAACTCGTATTCAGGTGCATGTTGGTTGATCGGGCCGGATTCTAGTTCATGACCGTCTACCGCAAAAACAGCTTCAGGGACAGATTTTGTGACAGGAGTCACCCCCAGTCTACGAGCTTCCGCCAGATCCATAAAACAACCTGTCGCTCCTGAGTCTACCATGGCTCTGATGGACTTGGGTGATTGGTCTATCCACAGTTCCATATCCAGAAAAAATAGATGGTTTCCCACAAAGTCCTCTTCTGTTACTGAAGGGATGAAGTGCGTGCTCGAGTTCCTCCCTTCCTCTAAACTCAAGCGTTGGAGTTTTCCGACCCCTTGTCAACTGTGGACACCGCTCCTTGTCCTGTACGATAGCGACCTCCCTTAGGCTTTACTGGGCATTCTCGTAGGAAGTGTCCTTTTTTCCCACAATAAAGACAGAGCCCAAATTTGCGGCGATGATCTCTTTCGCTCGAGGTTAGGGACGCTCGTACCACTCCGATTTCCATTGGTTCTGTCTTTCCCTCATGCTTTTCCCCACTGGTCGGTTTGTCACCCAAGAGTAGTGGTCTGTCTTTTCTTCCTTGCTCTCCTTTTCTTTCACGTAACCTGTGATCCAAACGCAAGGCCAAATCAATAAAAGCAGCACACGTCGTAGGTTGGGGTTCAACCTGGGCTATGACATCTTTTAGATTTTCTGTGAGTCCCTGGTAGAACAGGACCATTTGCTTTGCCTCAGGCCAATCGGTTTCCGCTATCAACCTTCTAAAGTGGTTCAAATATGTGACTAAATCGGAAGTACCTTGTTTGAGGACAAGCAATTCCTTATCAGCGGAAAAGGTTTCCGCTCTCAGGTCAAAGGTCTTTTCAAATTTGGTACGAAACAAATCCCAATCATAAAGGATTGCGTCGTTACTCTTGACTATAGGGACCGCCCACTGAGCTGCCTCTCCACCCAGGTATGAAATCAAAAAAGAAACCCTGGCTTGGTTAGTTAAGAAACATTTGGGTTTACAGGTGAAATGTAACATCACCTGGGTCATGAATACCTGCACCTTTTTTCTATCTCCCAGAAATCTTTCAGGGGGAGCCAACGGAACAGGGGAAGGCATTTATACCACTACTGAGGCAGGTTGAGGGGCAGGGGCCCCTGCATCGAAAGGGTTCCGCTGTAAGGCGTCCATCCGTGCCTGCAACGCGGCTGTTTCCTGACGGGAGGTGGCTAATTCTACCTGCACTAAGCCTAGTGCTGCCAGCACGTCATCTAAGGAGGCCATCCCTTGGATCAATCCAACCAGGAGGATCAGAACTCTTGGGCCAATTATTCTGTCAGGTCTTTCGTGGTTGCTCCTCAGGATTGGATTGATGCTATAAAGGGGGCCCTCCTCTAGATCATCCCAAGTCTGGCTATCAAGTTCGCAGACTATTAGGGAGATCAAGCGGGGGAAAAAGATAGGTCCGGAGGGGAACAGCTGGGCGACTGGAACTGGAAACCTGTAAATATATAAAGCATGGAATGAGTGGAACTGTAACCCTCAACTGATAACTTATCTACACAATAAGCTACGCTTTTCCTCACCTGAAATATCCTACAGGTATGCTGAAGCAAAGAGTAATAGAATGGGCGTCTTCTAAATCCCCTGGTTTTCCTACTTAAAGACACAACAAAGGAAAACATAAATAAGCCACTGTCTTTTCCCCTTCTGGTGACAGTAGTCAAATGAAAAGAGAATATGTAGGTACACCTACCCAAAATGGGAATGAAGAAGACCAGAAAGCCCCACGAAAAATAATAAGTAACTATCACTCTTTTCCAGTAACTTCAATACAGTTTCTGTAAAGATTTCCCCTCCAAGGTATTTATATATGAAAAGCAAAGTCAAGGGTCAGCGCAGGAAGCGTAAGAGTCAAACCCCTACACCTTTCATATATACCTAAACGGAGTTCACCAAGTATGTTCCTGGTAATCAACCAGTAAAGAAAAAGATGCCCAGCACAAAACAAAAACGCAGTAAACACAGCGTCTATGCAGATACTTCTCTGCAAGCACAAACAGGGACGGAACTTCCTTATAGCAACATGCGGCACCTAAGCCTAGGTGTCCGGCTGGGATAGGAGGTTCCCACTCCTAATAGTTTGTTAAGAGCAGGAGATAGTAAGCAGTTTTCACCAGGAATCCACGCAATACAAGCACCCCCCAGACCAGAGGAAAACCTGAAACAACGTTCTCCACTCTCGATTTCTAAGCCCCTCCAAGGTAATCCACAGGTCCGGTGAAACACCGGTGATGATGACACGGACTCTCCACTCTCGATACGGGCGCTTCCTAAGCCCCTCCAAAGTAATCCACAGGTCCGGGGAACTAATGATGTGAGCTTACCTCAGCCCACCGTGACAAACGCCGACTGGAAACAGGAAACACGAGCAATCACTCTTGCTCGCCAGGAGGAATAATCGGCAGCGTTTCTCTCCGAGAATGCCAGGATATTCCCTTCCGGTCGCATAGCGTCATTCCAGTGCGCCACGCTAAGGATCATGGGTATTGTAGTTTTCGAGCCCTTACAGAACTCGGACTGCAGGCAGTGATCTACCAGCGGCCGGGGAATCCTGACACCATCACAATCAGGCTTTCGCCCAGGACATAGCAATGAATCTACTCTAGAAGAGGTCTCATTTGTTATCAAACTGGCCGTGGCCCATGAGAAGCAAGTCGTCCTATCATTGGATTTATCCGCTGCATTTGATATGGTTACCCATCCTATCATGCTACAACGCTTGTGGAATATTTGGATAGATGGGGCCGCCTTGGCTTAATTGAATTCTTTTTTATCAAGCAGATGCCAATCAGTTTGGATGCCACCATTTGCCTCTGACTCCAAAACAATAATATCTGGTTTTCCCCATTACTCTCCATTCAGTTCAACATTGTTTAATGTTTGTATGTCATTGTTGGCAGTCCTTGGGGATACGTTTGGAATTCAGTTTGCTTCATACGCTGATGACACACAGATTCTTTTAACCTGGAATTTTAACATCTCTACTGCCCAGAACCAATTTGAATCATGTCTGTCAGCTATATTCCAGTGGATGAGCTTGAGTACTCCCCAGTGCAATACTAGCAAAACAGAAATCCTGGTTTTTGGTTCCCTCATCCCTGTATGTGGTGGTGAAGTTTGGCCTATATATGCTCCATCTCCACTGACTCCCGCCACTGTAGTTCAGAATCTTGGGGTGAAGTTAGACAATAAATTGTCCTTCAATTCACAGGTGGACAGCATAGTTGGTACCTGTTTCACACTTCTTATATCTCTGGGAAGGTTTCTGTTTCTGCTACCGACCAGCACCAGAACTTGGTAGTGCATACCCTCATAACGTTGCAGCTGGACTATGCCTGTGCTCTTTTCTGGGGTTTCCTATTAAACAAACTTAAGAGAGTCCAATTGGTACAGAACGCCACAGCTCAGCTTCATTTATACATTCCAAAGAAATGTTCAATCCATTCACATCTCAGGGAATAGCATTGGCTGCCAATTTGGGAGAGAGTGAAGTTTAAGAGATTGGTGTTGGCCCACCAAGCTTTCTATAGATCTGGTCCTGTTTATTTGGCCAAAAGACTTATCCATTGCAGTCCGGGTAGACTTCACGGATGCGTTGCTGGCAGTGATACCTAAAATTAAAAAGAAGAAATTAGGTGGTGCCTCTTTCTCTGTGCTGTGTGACTCTGGCTGGAATGCCCTTCCTCTCTGCCTACATGCTACTAAGGATGAAGGTTCATTTAAGAGGAGCCTAAAACCTGGCTGTTTAAGACTGCCTTCTAATGAAGTTATTGGGTCAATACGTGACAAGCTTTCAGGGCCAGGGCACTTTGAAGAGCAGCTGGGCGCTTTATAGATTCTATTTAATAGTTGATTTTTGAAGATTTACTATATATCCACCTATAAAAATAGTACCCTACAGGTGTGGGTGTGCCTATAGTCCTTGAAGGAAAGATCAAAGAAGGCAACTTTGGAAAGCAGAGGAAAAAAGCTTGGACTCAGGCTGAGGTTTGAGATATGGGTTGCTGTGAATTCTGGGCTCAGGGCCAGCCATCATCCATGGAATCCTACCAATCCTAAACATTTCAGAAAATTAGGCACCAGAGGAGTCCTGCGTTGTGTGCCTTGCATTAATGCCACAAGTGTTCCTTACACAGAATGCCCTGCAAATGACTGCCCACTTTAATTCAAGAAACAGATTTTCCTTATAGTTCTGTTGGAAAGTTGCAGAATTTGTAAGGAACAGCAACATTTACAATAACCAGTGTTTTCACAACTATACTTATAAAAATAGTACCTTAAATGTATGGGTGAGCCTATCATAAGTGGCAGGAACATGTCAAAACTCTGACTGTGTGAAGTCAAATTAAGGTCAATCTATTGTTCACATGGTCAATCTTTTGGCCAAATCTTGTTGTGTGGAATGGGCCGACCCACACGTGAGGTACATTTTTATCAGAAACATGGAGAAATTGGATGGTAGGACTTTTTCCATTTGTTTGATGGTATGGAGTATTTGTGATAGAAAAATTAAGAAATTATAATAGTTTTATCCATTCTGTGACATTTGCTCTTGAGACAAAATTTCTTAAAATCTGACAGATGCCATATTCACTCAGGAGAGCCAGATGAACACAGGTGGGGCTCAAGCCTAGGCAGGGCTATGTCCCTATATGAGGAGACTGGAGGGAATTAACATGTTTCTGAAAAGAATATTAATAATCTAACAAAGGTCAAGTTCTTCACATTCTAAGGCCAAGGAGATCTGGCTCCCAGCGATAGCAGCATTTGGATGCATAGAAGTTACAAATATAATTGCTTTGGTAGATTTCCATACAGCTCAAACATGATACCTGTGATCAAAACACAGGTCCCTCAATTGGCATTTCATTTTCCAAATTTCCTAAATGCACTGCACCCAGTTTATCCCCTTTGGTCACCAGAAGTCCCTAGAAAACCCACACGTCTCCTGCACTATGTTGAAGAGACATGGAGGGACACAGATGAGCATTAAGCTTTAGCAGGTATACATTCTTGTGTGAGGGAGCTAGGAGAGAATTACGATGTTTTGGAAAACAATTAATAAAAATCATACTAAGGTTATGATCAGCAGAGTTTTCCAGCTAGTTACACAGGGAAATGAGGTGTGTCTTGTACCTCTAGATTCCTTTGAAAATATATAGTTTTTGTACATTCTGTACCGTCCTAAGAGTAATATCTGTCATCTAATGAACAGTATATAATAAACACTGATTCTACCACAATTCAGTGATCTGTGCTAATACTACTTAATTGACTAGGGGCCCAATGTACCAACAAATACATCTTAAAAAGTGGTTGCAAATTGTGCTTTCTGTGACCTTTTTCTGATTTTGCGATGCAACCCTTGTATTAACAGATCCCAATGAAAAATCTCCAGTCAGAAGGGTAGCAGAACAATCTGCTGAATGAAGGTCAATGAGTCTGGGAACTATTTGTCAACCCATGTGACTGGCAACAAACACAGGGATGGTGGCCTGAAAGGAAAAGCACCCACCATCCCTGTATGTGTATTCTCAGATGAGAAACTTTTTTTTTATTGCAGCCCATGTTCCTTAAAGAAATCGCTAATGCTTTGTAAAAAAAAAACTTCTTTCATTTGAGACAACAAAGGGTGGGCATGGGAAGTTGGTTCATGAGGATGGGCAGTCGAGTTATTTTCCCACCATAGCATCTGTATCTCAGACTGAAAAAGAAGGTGCAATGGCTATATGGAGGGATCGTTAGGTCCTGTTCAAGGAACCACAGGGCAAGTAGGGGACACTTCTTGGCATCAGCATTTGGGGCTGGGGTTATTTTGACCTAAAGTCCCAGGGCCCATACTACTATAGCTCTGCAGACTGTGCAAGTACATCCCCTTCAGCCCTTGACTCTCAATGGGAACGATGGCAAACAGGCAAAGATTTTTCAGCACTTAACTAACACCCAACAGCGTAATAACTTGATTGTCTAGCCCAGAGCTTATCTTTATCAAAGTACTTATAAAGAAAACACTTCACACTACAAAAAGCTCAGGCACTCAGGGTCTGAGTCACAAATGTAAACTTACACCTTTGTATAGTTTATGATTGTTTGGTATTCATTAAGGGATTCATGAGTACTATTGTATATATTTGCAGGGTCTCTGCACATAAAAAGATAGGTATTTTTATGTGTGGAGAGCAAGCACTCGTAAAGATACTACTCATAAATCTCTTTGTGAATACCAAACAATCTTAAATGTATACAAAAGTGTATGTTTACCATTGTGAATCAGTCCCTCAGAGTCACTGACTTAGTCCCCTGTTCAACAGCACTCCCCCTTACCTCGAATTAAGACAATTCTGGTGGGGCTCTCAGGCACAGGTGCAATGGTTGCCCCTTCAAATGAGTCGGGAACTCAATCGCAAAATCTTGTGCCTCTCACTTAATGTGAGTCTTTGATGCAGGCCTCGTCCAGACCTCCATGTACTTCAGTCTGTGTCCTCATCCCTGTATCCCTGTGCAAGAAGTGAAGCAGTGCTATAAGCCTAGAGGTCAAGAAGAAAGGAGGAGTTAGGCCCAAGGGGCAAGGCACAAGCAGGGCCGTAATATAAATTGAGAAAAGAGAGTGAGCCTGCGCTTTGCATTCTTTGTAAACTAAATAATTTCACTAAATAGTCAAACACATTGATTTCAGTTTGACTTGATATTTTCATTTACACTTTTTTATTCTCACTAAGTTTTTGTTCTTCGCTACTTTTTTCAGTGTGAAAAAGACAAGTGTTTAGTCATATCAAAACTATTCATAACCTTGTTCACAAAACATTACTAATAGGCATAAATAAAATAAAGCATAAATGTGCCGTACAACATATATCACAATCACAATTTACATAAATATAGTGTGAAACTCTAAAAAAACATCAAATACAAATATCGCAATTGATAGTACACTCTTAGTTATGATCCTACAGACTCTTTTCGTGTCTATATTCGGTATCCAACATGATACAGGGAAAATCGTTATTTTGTGAAAAATGGAGATGTTCTCTCTATTCACAGATTTAAGTTATTCAGCAATCCTCTGAAATGATTATTCAGGCAGTTGTAAAGCAGATATTTGCTTTATACAGGAAACCCATATTGATGACAAAATCTTAGATTATATGAAAAAAAGTGGGTTGATAATATTGTCTCTTCTTGCAAAAAAATTACATTGCCAAATTTTGAGTACATTTTCAGATACTGACGGGAGATATGTCATAGTTAAAATTAAAGTTCATGATTCAGTTATATTTTTACTAAATGTTTATGGTCCAACTGCGTATGATCCTGCTTTTTGATCTAATCTTACAACTGAAGTTCTAAAGTTGGGTAAAGTTCCTCTAATTGTTGGAGGTGATTTTAATTTTATATCTGATCCTTTATTAGATAGAATATATGTTACTAAATTTCGTCCTCCTAAGATTTCTTATGCTTTCAAATCATTTATTCAAACCACAAAGTTAGTTGATATTTGGTGATTACACTTCCCTACAGAAAAAAGTTGTACATTCATTTCTAACCCACACAAATCTCACTCTAGGCTTGATTATTTATTAGTCTCCATACAATTAATTAACTCTGTGATTAATACTATGATTGGTAACATTGATATTTCAGATCATGCTCTGATTTCTTTTGTTTTGAATTTAAATTCAACTTTTACAAAGCAATCTAGATGGTGAATGAATACTGGTATTGTTCTAAATGATCTTAATAAACCTAAGCTTTTAAATGCCATTCAGGAGTATTTCCTTCTTAACCCTGAAGGTTCTACTTCTGTGGTTAATAGCTGGGACGCTTTTATTGCTTTTGTTAGAGGTGTAACTATTTCTCTTATGGCCCACAAAAATAAAACCTTTAATGCAAATATTAAAAATTTAGAAAAGCAAATTGCAAAATTTTAGAGACTTTTTATTACGTCTAATGATCCTCAATATAGAGTCAAATTACAAAAACTTCGATATGAGTTTAACTCAATCCTCAGCAAAAGAGCTGGCATTCAAATTTCTAATTCTAAAGCCAAATTTTGTTTTAATGCCAACAGATCTGGAAGACTTTTAGCTAATTATTTGCGTATAAAAAAATATAAAACTCAAATAAATTCAATTCATGGCCCTAATGGTAAAATTGCTTTATCCCACAATGATATCGTTAATTAATTTTTGGATTTTTACTCTACTCTATATAACAAACCCAATTTTGGTGATGTCTCCTTAATAGATTTTTTTTTTTAACTAAATGTGGTTTACCGAAGATTTCACAATCAGATCAAATTGGGCTTGAATCACCCATTACTCAAGAAGAAATTCTATCAGCCATAAAATCTCTTTAAAAAAATAAGTCTCCTGGTCCTGATGGTATTCCTGCTGAGTTTTACAGAGAACTTCAATTACAGCTTATTTTTTTTTATTTCAACTTTTTACCTTTTATAGTTCTACAGGAATTACATCTGGTTCTTTTACTAAGCCTTTAATTATTGTACTTCCCAAACCTGATAAGGATCCCACACTTGTGTCAAATTACCGTCCTATCTCTTCAATTAATCAATTTTGTAAATTATATGCTAAAATACTTGCTTCTATATTATCCCCTGTGTTAGATTCTATTATTCATCCAGATCAATCTGGTTTTATGAAGATAGATATTCTGCTAACAATACAAGAACTTTCCTACATATTATTTAACAAGGTTCCACTTTAACTCTACCATTAGGAATTCCTGCATTAGATGCTGAGAAAGCTTTTGATAAAATTCACTGGCAATTCTTATACCATACATTATTATCATTTAATTTTGGTGACACATTTATCCGCATGATTTCTGGTTTGTATTCTGCTCCTACTGCTCGTTTATTTATCAATGGCCAAGTTTCAAACCAATTCTCCCTTTTTAGAGGTACAAGACAAGGTTTCCCCCTTTCCACGCTTTTGTTTCTTATAGGTATTGAACTTTTTTTTTTTTTTTTTTTTTTTTGGTGTAAGAACTTTATTGCACTTTTTTATCACACACAAGACAAATCGATAATCACCCATGTTGCTTTCGCCTACAACCACAACGGGCCGGCACCTTGCAACCATGGTTATGAGCAACTGTTCCAGAACTACACAGCCCATCAGCCGACATCCAGCGGACCGGCGGCGCATTACTAGATAGGAATCCGTCGCGCGTCAGTGCTATGGTCGCTGCCTTATACATCAATAATCTTACGTTTTCTCAGTTTTTTTGTTCATTGAACTGAAACTTAACTTAACTTTACAGTCCCCAACTTGTAGTTCTACCTCTGCAACCATCCCTCTGCATCACAGCATCCTCCCTCCTAAGAGCCCGCACAGTACAAGTGTTTGTCCTATGTTGACATCATCATGCGTTCATTCATACAACTTCCGCTTCTGAATCTGCCGTGCCGTGCACAAGTAAGTAGTCACGCAAGTATCCCCAGTAATCTTTGGGCCTAGAGCCGATTGGCAGTTCCTCCTCATACGTATTGAGCGTGTCTCGGCAGTACACCATGTCTTCAATCCAGCGTTTCACCTCTGGTGTTCTTTTACTATTCCAGTGGATTGACACCCTTCTTTTAGCTAACAGGAGTGCGACCGCACAGAATTTACGCTTCAATGCTCTCAGGTGCGGAGTGATACCCAATAGGCAGATCTTTGCATCACAGGACATGTTAACCCCCAACATTTCGTTCAAAACCTGCACGACTTGTTCCCAATAGCCCGCCACCTTTCTACAGTGCCACGCTAGGTGCATGAAGTCGGCCCCTGCCTGTTTACACCTGCAGCAGTTGAGGTCTTCCCGTAAGCCGTGTTTGTGTAGTCTTTGTGGGGTGTGGTAGACCTGATGCAAATACTTGTAATGTATTATTTTCAAGTTCCCGTTAGGGGTAAGCATACCCGTAAGCATGCATGCGGAGTCCCATTCTACCTCCGTCAGAGGCTCCGCCAGCCCAGCGCTCCACCTGTCCCTGGCCTTGAGTGTGGTGCTTCCCACCGCTCCTTGCGTACTTGCATAAAGTTTGGATACCATGTGAGACGCCTTGGGTGTGGTCAAGAGTAGTTGTAAGGGTGCAAGGGTAGGCGGCTCTTCTGGATATGACGGGTAGTGGTCACGTATTGCTCTATTTAGCCTGTAGAAGTTGAAAGTAAACAGTTGAGACGGGTTCGTGATGTACTGTAGTTTATCGAGTGTCTGAAATTCCCCATCCCTGTATAGGTCCCCCAATGTGTCTATTCCGGCCCGCCGGAACAGATCCATTCCCACCTTTTTCTGTGTCACCGAGAGGACTGGGTGGTGCGCCAGTGGGAGAGTGGGTGCGTATAGCGGTAGACAGTTTGCCTCTTTGCCCATTAGTCTCCATGCCTCAATGGTCGCGTCGACTGTGTTAATGTCCCGTTCATGTAGTCTGGTGCGTTTGTGCGTGAGTATATTAGCCAGAGGGATTGGGTCAGTGTCACCCGCCTCTACCGCCACGTGTGTCAGAAAGGGCACTTCATGATACCAGAAGTGTGCGTATTGTGCCTGCGCGCATAAGTAATAGAGGTAGAAGTCTGGTACTTTGAACCCTCCCCTAGCGTAAGGTAATGTCATGGTGCGCAGGTCCATCCTCGCCTGCTTACCCGCCCATAGCAAATTGAGCACAAGTGTCCTGATATTTCGGAAGACAGCAGCGGGAGGTTTTATAGGGATGTTGTTGAATAGATAAAGAAATTTCGGTAAGAGCACCATTTTCACTATCGCTGCCCTGTCTGCCAATGAGAGAGGAAGTCTGTTCCATTTTTTAATTTTATCCTCCAGGGTTGCAATCGTCCGCCCATAATTGGTCCTGACGACTACTTCAGGGTCTCTGTGAAACCATATACCCAGATATTTTGTGGGTTCCTCCTGCCATTCCAAAGGATAGTCTAGGGGAGTTGGTTGCGTGCTGTCTGTTAGCGCCAGCACCAGGGATTTATCCCAGTTTATTTGTAAGCCGGCTTGGTGACCAAACTTCATATATTCCCTCAGGAGAGGATTTAGGTGTTGTTCCGGGTTTTTGACATACAGCACCATGTCGTCCACGTACAGTGAGATGTGTATGGGACGGGAGGGCATTTGAATCGCTGAGTGATGATAGTGCTGACGGATTTTGCAGGCCAGGAGCTCCAGCACCAGAGCAAAAAGCATTGGAGAAAGCGGGCATCCCTGTCTAGTGCCTCTGCGGATAGGTATGGGTTCCGATATGTATCTGTTTACTCTGATGCGTGCCGTCAAGTTTGTGTAGAGCATCGCTATCCATCCCTGAAATATCCATGGGAATCCCATGCGCACCAGCACCGCGCGGATAAATGGCCAGCCAGTGGTGTCGAACGCTTTAGCAGCGTCTAACAGTACTGCCACTGCCTTCGTTTCCGGTGCCAGATAGTGTGCTAACGCGAACAGTGTGCGGGTGTTGTGTGTGGTGGCCCTGTCTGGGATGAATCCCGACTGATCCGGTCGGATTAACATTGGCATGAGAGGTTTTAACCTGTCTGCCAGCAGACTAGCTATGATTTTGGTGTCCACATTTAACAAGGACAGTGGACGGTAGGAGTCACATTTATCTGCGTCCTTGCCGGGCTTCAGCAATGTGATGAGCAGGGCTTCCCTTAGTGACGCCGGCAGAGTCTGGGCTTCATGCGCCGCCCCATACATCTGTGTGTCAGCGTACGCCTTATAAAATTCCGCCACAAAGCCGTCTGGCCCAGGTGCTTTGTTGTTAGGTAGGCGTCTAATGGTGTCGGTGACTTCCTCTACAGTGATGGGGCGCTCTAGGTACTTTCTATGTCCATCCGCTAACCATGCCATCTCGATGTCCTTCATATATTTCAGTAATTCCGCCTGCGACGGCGAGGGGTGTGCCTCATAGAGCGTGCCATATGTGTTCATAAATTCTCTCAGTATGCCTTTAGTGTCAGTGATCACCTCCCCGGTGCTGGTGGTTATGGTTGTGACATTTTGCGGTGTTCTGCCTGCGCATATCTTAGCGGCCAGCTCCCTGCCCGGTCTACCCCCTTCTCCATACCTCCTTGCAGTAGCTCGTTTAGTCACATATTTCAGTTCGTCTGTCGCAAAGTTAGCATGTTCCGTTAATAGCAATTGGATATCCCCCAAAAGTTTAGTGTCTCCCGTTTGTGTGTATGCTTGCTCTAGGGTTTGAATGGCTTGCTCACGCGTGTGTATTTGATGCCTGATATCTTTGAGGATGCCAGATGCTGTACTGAGGCAGACTCCCCGGATGGTAGCCTTGAAGGCTTCCCATAGCAAGCCTGGGTCCTCTGTTGTTGGGCTGTTAAGATCGAAGTATTCCTTTATTGCCTTATGTATGGTGTCGACGTACACTGGGTCTCTCAATGCAGTCGCTTGAAAACGCCAGGTGAAGGGAGGTGGGTCGTAGTGAGGGATGTCTACTTCTAATAGTACCGGACTGTGGTCTGATAGTGTGCGTGGCAAGTGCGTAACATTCGACACCCATGAGAGTACATCTTGAGTGCCCAGCCAGTAATCGATCCTGGACCAACTATTGTTCGCCGCGTTTATGTGTGTCGCCGCTGTCGCCCCGGGGTTACGAACCCTCCAGAAGTCCACCAAATTTAAGTCCTCCATAGCGTCCCTCACCATTGTCCTAGCATTCCCATGCTGTTCTAATGTGTGTGCTGCTCTATCTAGTGAGTCCTGCATCGTGACATTGAAATTCCCTCCCCACAGTATATGGGGTGTTGTCATGTTTGCGATGTTGTGCCATACTTTGCTGAAAAACCCTGGGTCATCCACATTGGGGCCATAAGTGTTCACCAGTAGGATCTGTTGGCGCCTAAGTCTGCCAGCCAGCAGCACGCACCGCCCAGCAGTGTCTCTTTGTATGTCGGTGACTTCAAAGCCCGTACCCTTCCTGATTAATATGCTCACGCCTCTGGAATATGTAGAGTAGCTAGAGTGAACCACTGTTTCAGCCCAACGTGCCCCCAGTGTTGAGGTGCCATCCCGCTCTAAGTGCGTTTCCTGTAAAAAAACAATGTTAATGTGCAGTCTATCAAAATAAGCAAATAGCCGCCTGATCTTCTTCGGGTTGCCTAGACCCCTCACATTCCAAGTGACCAACTTTAGCGTGTTCCTACGTGACATGGATACGTGTTAGGTGATAATTTAACCACAGCAGATACCCAGTCTGCTTGTTGTATCGCGTGCATGTGTTGCCGTACCTTATAGCATTTAGAATAGACAATATCATTCGTTTAAAATGAACAGTATTCACATGACTGTGTGTCCCCAAGGAGTTCGCCATGCTTCTCAGACACAGAGGTTTCAGTCGGTTAGGTTCTGGTTGTCTCATTCTCCCCCCACCCACTTTAGCGCCCAAACTTTGCCAAAGCCATCCCTGATTTAACTTCAACTTTAACAGTAACTTCTTCATCCAACATAGTTCGGGGTACACCCTCCTGGGGGTGTCACCAGGTTCACACATCTCCATCCACATAGTGGATGTGGACGGTCGCATACGCGCTTTACTAGTGAATAACTTGCGTGCGATTTCTTCCAACCCCGTTCCCCCATCCAGCACAGCTGGCATCTCTTAAATGTCAGTTCTCCATTACTCTGTCCTCCCCTTTGTCTCTAGTCCCAGCTCAAACTTGGGGTGACGCTAAGCAAAGCACGCAGTGTCTCTCGCTCAGCCAGTAGTCAATTAATAAGGCCGGTCAGGGTCACGGCCACCCAGCCACTGCCACTCGGTCCAGTAGCCGGCCCACCCCGCCTGCAACCGCACTGCGTATACTCACATCTGGATCAGCACCTCCGCGGCATCACATACTCGGAGACAGTACTCACGGCAAGTTTGTAAGTGCATTTCCGGTCCAGTCGCTGCCACCCATGCTGCCATCATGGTCCATGTGATTGTCTGTAAGTAACAGCGCACAAAAAAAGCCATGTCGTGTTTTCGTAGTACAAACATTTCGCCGGCTTGATATCGGTTCAATACACTCATTCCACATCACTTGTCGGTTCATTTCGGTCTTGCTGTTTTCTCCGCTTCCCTTGTTGCTTGATGAAGTCTTGTGCTGCCTGTACCGTTGGTAGTATGACAGGTTTCCTGCCAGTGAGGACTTTGAGCTTTGCCGGATACAGCATGGCGTACTCCATGCCCAGTTCTCTTAGCTTTTTTTTGACGGGAGCGAATTCTTTCCGAGCCTGTTGTACCGCCATGGTGTGGTCCGGGTAGAACTCTAGAGTGTTCCCCTGATGTGTAATTTTCCCCAGCTCTCTCGCCAGCCGCAGGACCGTGTCTCTGTCCCTGTAATTAAGCATACGCGCGATGATCATTCGCGGGGTGGCTCCGGGTTTTGGCACAGGGGCCAGTGACCGGTGTGCACGCTCCACCAGGAACACTGGAGATAGATTTTCAGCTCCAAATAGTTCTTTCAGTAGGGTTTCTATGTAGGTCTCCATTTTCCCTGTGTTTGTGGATTCTGGCAGGCCCGAAATCCGAACGTTGTTCCGCCTGGACCTAGCTTCCTGGTCCTCCACCCTGGCTCGCAGGACTTCCACTGTTTTCTCCAGTGCTCCGCATGTCTTGGCTGTGGTGTTCTGTTCATCTTCGAGCCTCGAAATTCGCTGTTCCGTTTCCGTGAGGCGCCCTTCGTGCTGTTCAATTTTCGCCGCCATGTTGTCGACCCTCTGCACCACGTTATCGAGCTTGCCGTTCATCTCTTGCAAACTCTGCTGTATCGCCCTCAGCACTGACTCCATGCCCGTGCCCTCTGGTGTTTCCCGGCCCCCTTCCATCTCCGTTTCTGCCGTATTATTTCTGCCTTGGTTCCGCTTCTCGAATTGGAGCTTGGTTTGGTTCCGGTCAGGCTTCCCCATTTCAAAGTGCCGTTTCGACTGGTGTTGTTCCGCTGTGTGAGGGCTGCCGCCCGATGGTGTGCTTGTTGTGGAACCGGCACGAGTCGCTGGTGCCGCAGCTCCCCCTCTCCCAGTGCGTGTGGTCATCAGCGGGCTCGCTCAATTGCAGTCAGGCCCCGATCGAGGCCTCAGTTGTTGGGTGCGGCAGGTGTCTCTTTTCGTTGGTCTTAGTTGGGGCACTGTGAGGGCAGGGATCCACACCCACACTCCCCACTGCTTGGGGGGTCGCCCTCGCGCAGTCGGTGTGGTCGGCGCTATGGGAAAGATAGCGCGCGTAAATGTTTGGTGCCTCCGTTCGTTGTGGATCTCGCCTGCATACCTGCAGCTGCGGCACGCTCGTTTCTCACTCCGTTTCCTCGTGTGGGGGCCCCGCTGGTCAAGCGCCCCGTATGCGTCTATGTTATTGACGAACAGACCGGGTCAGGATCCACACGCCTCCGTCTCACCCCATGCGCGAGTGTCACAGCCGGTCTATGAGTGGGTCCCACCGGCGGGAACGTCCGTTGCAGCCGCCAGAGTTGTGCGTTCCACGGGCGCCGCCATCTTGCCCTCAGTGTAACGCACGCCGATTTGAAGTGGCGCTGAGTTCTGGGGACCTGCGGGGGCCCTGCCGAGTCCTCGATGATGGCAGACAGTCATTCACCTGGCCGCGCCGAGTGGCAACAGAAGTCCTGACGCGCTAGGCGCCGATGAAAGCTCCGGGTCTCCGAGCCTCCGGAGCGGCCATTTTGTGTGGCTTCCGCGAGGGCTCCGGTTTTGCGGCTGGATCTTCTGTTCCCCGCACAGCAGGTCGTGGCTTCTTGTCAGGAGAGGTCGGCCTTACATTCCGATGCTCATTTTCGTGATTGGCGCTGATGTTGGTGGGGTTTTAAGGGGTCAAAAGTCATTAGGTGCGCGACCGCCCGGCGGAGCTGACTCGCTAGCCAGCCATACCGCAGTGCGCCCTCTAGCGCCCCCCATAGGTATTGAACTTTAACTTACTTCTATAAGAAAATGTGATAATATTAAAGGAATCAATATTAAGGACGTCAGTATTAAAACCTTAGCTTATGCTGATGATGTACTTTTATTTATTAGTGATCCTTTATCCTCATTCCTTTCCCTATTAGAGATTATTTCGAAGTATTCCACAGTTTATGGATATAAATTAAATACTAATAAAACAGAATTCTCTCCTTTAAATATTTATTGTACTCCTGATATGATACCTTGAAAGAAATTATTTGGCAAAAGGATAAATTGAAGTATCTTGGTATTCTGTTCTCTTCATCCATAAAATCAACAAGATCATTGAACTGTGACGTTATCTTAAATTATATTAAAGATAAAACATCCAAATGATCTTCACTTCATCTTTCATGATGGGGAAGAATAGATTCTATTAAAATGACTATTGCTCCTAAAATCTTCTACACCCTTGCCATGATTCCTACACAATTTTCATTAAAATCTTACAAGGATGCTGACAAACTTCTCTCCAAATTTCTTTGGAATAACAAGTCACCTCGTATTACTAATAAAAAATTAAAAATGCCCACATGTAATGCAGGTTTTGGTTTACCTGACTTGGTTCATTACCATAAAGCTTTTATTTTAAAACACAGTTCCACATGGTTTAACCATTCCTTTTGAAATAATCCACCTATTTAGCTTCTTCTTGAGAAATCATTAGTTAAACCATTTATACTGCCCACTTTGTTAACCAGGTCTAATAAATAACCTATTTTCATAAATCTGTTATACTTAAATCCACTAAAATGATTTTTAATGATTTAGATTCAATGTTTCAATCTCTCATGTTTAATACAGAAGACATGTCATTATGGCATAGCAAAGTCATTAAATTAAATAGAAATATAAGTTTCTGAAATGCATAGATTAATGCTGGTATTTTTTTCATAACGATGTCTATTACAACAATGTTTTCATATCATTTGAAGCTTTACAAACAAAATTTAATTTACCTCAGTCTGACTGTACCAAATATAAATATTTGTTTTTTTTGGTTTTTTTTTTTGTTTTTGTCCTCATCTCCACCATGGTTGTAATCTGTCGAGCTTCTGAACAGGAAAAAAAGACATATAGTGGTACTGACATGCTGACTCAGTCGAAAACTAGTAAGGGTGCAGCTGGATCGTGGAATTGCCAAAACCCTAAAGCTATGTCACTCGCCCTGTCGATCTTACCCCGAGTAGCTATTTAAACAGATGCTAACCATAAGCCAGTTACCATTATTGCTTATATCAACCTATACACCAAACAAGGAAGGCGAGATTGTAAAGCAGAGAAAGTATATCATGGCTTCGTAATCATCGGACGTGGGGGAAAAAAGAAAAAAAAAAAACACACAACTAGTGAGACCAATCGAGTAAGTGCCAAAAAGCTCTTTTTTCTGGTTTCCCCGCCCTGGCGAGATCTAATTTTGATACTTGTAGCATTGAAGTGCACCAATCATGTAAAGAAGGATGAAATGCCTCTTTCCACCGCTTACAAATTTCTCTGTGGGCCACCAAGATGGAATAAAACAAGAGGTTTTTGGCAGCACTTCGCTTTTGGTCTACAACACCGAAGATTACTTTCGGAAGATCGATAACCACAGTACAACCGGTGGAAGATGTAAGTTTGTTGCTAATTAGATCCCAAAAAGACCTCAGTAGGGGGCAGTCACAAAACATGTGTGCATCAGAGGCTGCGACTAGGCCACATCGAGCACATGCCACCAAGACCCCTGTTGAAAATTTGGACAACCTCTGAGGAGAACAGTAAGCCCTATGTAGGGTGAAAAGGTGGTTCCTACGGAGCCAGGCTGGTTTAACCAGGTCCCACAAGTCTTTAGAAGACATTAGCCATAGATCATTCAAGTTCAGGGATGGCATCAAGGAACCCCATAGTATTTCTGGGAGGTAGAATTCCCCATCGATCTCCTCCAAGATTAAATTATACCATAGGGAAACTTCTTTAGGTACTGTTGGTTTGTCGAGCAGGAAGGATTCCAATTGACTGCCTCCTCCTAAAGGCCTGTTGTGAAGGCGGAGGGGTCTAGCTGGCTGCGCTTGGGCCCAACTTGAGATTTGCAGATACTTCAATCTAGAAAGGTTTGGGCCCACTTTGTTCGCTAGATGTTCCCAGGAAAGCATGGTCCCTTCCACAAACAAGTCACCCCATGTTGAGATTCCGGCGTCTTTTAGTGGAATTACCAATACATCGGTTGTCCAGCCAGGAGCAGCAGGAAGATCCCATATTGAAGATATGTTTGAGTAATATCCTGGTTTGGTTGCAGCTCTGAGATTGCACCAAGTTCTTTATATGCCCTGCAGCACATTAAATTTGATCTTCTTGAAAAATGTAGGGTCACCAAACTTAAAAAGAAAACCCGACTGCCCAACTCCTTCACTCTGTAACAATGCCATAAACATCAACCCTATGCCTTGGTTTGATGGGATTTTTAGCAACATTCAGGCGTGTGTCATCTGAAAGGCCCACACATATATCTGAAGATCAGGACCGGCCAAGCCACCGTTCTCCCTGCGCCGCCTTATTTTCTTCCAAGCTATTTTTACACTTTTATATTTCCAAATAAATGAAGAAATGTCGCTTTGCATCTTCGCCACGAGTGATGTGTCAAAGAATAATGGTATAGTATTAAAAATAAAAGTCAACTTAGGTAAAATAGACATTTTCACCAAATTTGCACGACCCAGAACTGTCAAGGGGAGATGCTTCCAAGACGCCATTAATTTCCGGCAATCTTTGGCAACTATTGCAAAGTTGGTGGATGCAATCAGATTGATATCTTTAACGATTCTTAGACCGAGATATCTCAAGTTACTACTTAGTTGCACATTGAAACCTGTTAGATCGCTGTTCCGTGCCATAATTTCGGTTTTAGAAGCATTTACCTCATTCCCTGAGATTTTCCCGAATTCCCGTGCTAGATTTATAGCTGCCGGAAACGCGATACTAATCTCTGACGTCATGGTCATAACATCGTCTGCATATAGTGACACCCTTTTTTCCCAATCTCTGTACTTAAAAGGCTTGATATTATTAGCCTGGCGAATGTTTTGAGCAAAAGGCTCAATGTAAAGATCGAAAAGCAGAGGGGATAAAGGGCACCCTTGCCGTGTGCCCCTTGTGATGGTAAATGGCTCGGAGGGACCTCCGTTAACCAAGACCGATGCAGTTGGATTGTGGTATAGGAGTTCCACCGCTCTGCGGGAAGGCCGACCCACGCCGAATTTTTCCAAGGCCCCCGACAGGTATAACCAATTGACCCTGTCGAAGGCCTTGGTAGCGTCCAACGTGAGGATTGCTAGAGGCATAGAAGAGCTTGTCGCCATGTCGATTGCTCCTATGAGGTCATATATCAGCTCATAGAGCTGGCGACCCTTCACGAAGCCCTTTCTGGTTGGGATGTAGGACTGCGGGAGCAACTCGGCCCAGCCTCTTAGCCAAGAGGGACGCAAAGATTTTGTAGTCCGCATTAAGTATTGAAATGGGGCAGTATGAACCGCAGTCCGTAGCGACCTTACCTGGTTTCAGAATAAGTGTGATGGAAGCATTATTCCAGGAGGTAGGAGGTAGAACTTCTTCCTGCAAAATTTGGTTAAATATTACAGCAAGGAAGGGAGCGATTTCGGCTGTCAGGTGTTTATATACCTCGGCCGGCAAGCCGTCAGGCCCCGCCGCCTTACCCCCCTTGCGTGCGCGGTTGGAGGAACATGGCGGCAGCAGGATAGCTGCCGCGGTACTCCGCTCTGAGCTCTAGCGGAGCGGTGCATACTCTCTAATCTTCACGAAAAATGAGGGTTTTTTTCGGTGCAGGAATCTTGAGTAACCTCCGCTGCTACTCTTGAGTCTCTTTTGAGGAAACGCCGAATTTATTAAAACCTTCGGAATAACGAAGATTGTTCCTGCAGGACTGTTTTTTTACGGTAGCGGCAGTCTTTCTTCCCTATCTATGTGTCGGGAGAGTGGCACCCTTCTGCCTGGTTCGGCGTCCTTCCGAAGCCAGTTTTTGCAGCAGTCACCGCCGTCGGGATTCTGGCCGTGGCATCAGGCCGCCCTGGAGCTCCGCCGCGGGAGACACTTGCGGTCTCTCCGTAGAGACCTCTGCCCTTGTGAGCGTGTGGAGGAAGCGGTTAAGCTCGAGGAGATTGCCCTAATAGGCAAAACAACAGCAGCTGCCCCAGCGCCTTCAGCAACCACAGTAGCGGACTCTTCTCTACAAGCAACTTCGATAAAGGAGGTGAAGGGGAAGCCAGGAGCGGGGGGTCAGCTGTTGGCAAACTGTCCCAGGGATCAATTGGTTTAGGTTTGGGTTCCAAAGTGGAACGGGGGAATCCCAGTGTTTTACCTTCGCCTCGAGTATCCTCACTGAGAAGCTACTGCCTTAACTCATCTATAACCCCCTCTAACACACAGCTCGAGATATCCAGCAAGGGGCACAGAGGTAAAAGAGCCTCTAAACACCAAAACAGAGGGGGGAGATCGAATAATAGGAAGGGGGGCAGAAGTTCGTTCCCCGTTTTTGGAGCACAGACGCAAGTTAGTTTCGAGTCTGGGGGCACGATCTCGAGAATCGCTGAAGCGACTTATGAGTTGTTTAAGATAGCAAGTAACACTAAAACCCCTTCTAAAATCTCCTGATACCTTTCTAATGATGTGAAAGCTAAGCGAGCAAAAAAACCTAAGATAGCTAAAACAGTCCTGGACTCTAGCTCTAAGATAACGCCATCTCTCCACTCCTACTTCAAGGCTATTCCTCAAGTACTAGACCTGGCACAGAATAACCCCCTCTCAGCGAGTGCCTCCCCAGACCTATCCATGGTTACGGTTCAATCCGGTTGTTTGGTTTTGGCTGATTTTGTACTCGACAATATTGAGATGTCCTGTACTGGAGCTCAATCTGGGCTGGGAAGCACCTCTACTAGTCTTCTTTTGACAAATGCTAATTCCACCTCTAGCACCCCTCCAGCCACTAAGCTATCGGCAGAGTCAAATGCCGGAAGCAATATCAGTCCTGGTGGCTCCCCAGCGGAATCTCCTTTGTTACCAGTAATTCTTGCCGCATCAAGTAGTGTTTTTGAGGCAGAGGTTCAAACACAAAATCAGAGTCAGAGTCTAGGGGGGACTCCAATCTAGATTTAAATCTGAATATTCCGCTGCAGTCAGTTTCTAATCCCTCTTCCACCTATGATATATCATCTAGCCCCTCTGTTTCCATCACTAACATCCCCCCAGATCTCACTGTCTCTTTATTATTGCCTATGTTCTCTAACTTGTCAGCTGACATAAAACGGGGGTTTGAAGAGTCGACAAAAATCCAGAAAGAGATCAAATCTTACTGTGAGTCTTTAGACAGTAATATAGATGGTCTATTTTCGAGAACTGGTGTGCTCGAAGAAACAGTTGCTGGGATCTCTCTTGAGTTGGATAATGCTAAAGAGGAAATAATTAAGCTAAAAAGAGAGGACACGGCTTTGGCAGACAGATTGGAGATTTTGGAAAACAACTCGAGGCGTTGTAATATTCGTATTTTGAATGTGCCAGAAGGCAGCGAAGGCTCAAATATTAAGGCATACATCATCCAACTCTTAAAGAAATCTCTTAACCTAGACCATACAGAAGAGGAGCTTGCTGTAGACATTCAGCGAATACATAGGGACCCCTTTAGACTGAGCTCACAGAGGACTAAACCACGAAAGGTATTAGTAAACTTTCACACTTATTCACTAAAGGATCAGGTCCTCAATCTAGCTCTTAAACAAAAATCCTTACCAGGAGATGGCTTTACTTTCCAAATAAGATCTGACCTATCAAGGGCCATCCTAAATAGGCAATAGGAACTTGGCAGGAGGATGGAGGCCTTTAGAAATCTAGGTGCAATGGTACAGTTGAGATTTCCAGCAGCTCTGAAGATTATGATGAATAACAAAATGGTTAACATTCACTCGGTTCAGGCTGCAGATGACCTACTGATGACCCTTGGAGGTGCAAGGGGGGCGGAAGGCGGCTCGGGATGAGAATTATGAGAGCCAGATTATTTCTTTACTGTCTTTTTCCTTGATCTTTCTTGATCTTCCTAAGCTATTGTGCTGCCTGTTTTCTTCTTGCC
Organism: Lissotriton vulgaris; assembly: GCF_964263255.1. Lineage (NCBI taxonomy): Eukaryota > Metazoa > Chordata > Amphibia > Caudata > Salamandridae > Lissotriton > Lissotriton vulgaris. The sequence continues at coordinate 823,719,985 of NC_141685.1, read as the reverse complement.
CCCTTCCCTTTTTCTTATAGGCTGACATGTTAAATAAAAAAATAATTTAAAAAAATGTAGAAAAAACGTACACATAAAAGTAAAAGATAAACTTCTAGTAGAGGACATCATAATAGACTTGTAAGAGAGAAGTTGTTTCTCCCAAAAAAGGAAATAAAAGGGGGGGAGGGTGAATATGAGTCTATGAAAATACTGAGAAAAGGAAAAAAAAAAAAGAGAGAAAAATGAAGAGGGGGGAAGTAAAATAAGGAAAGGAAAAAACAAAAAAAAGTTAAGAGAGAGAGAAAAAAATATATCAAAAGAACAAAAAATATTAAAAAAAAAAAAATGCGGTGGAAAATACAACCGAAGCTACCTTGCACCTTGAGGGACTGACTTAAATCTTAGGGGGTACTATAGCAAATAAGCCTCAATGACAGCATCACTCAGCCCTCAACATTTCAAGATAAAACGCTTTGCAGGGGCTCAGAAAAGGGTTAGGGGTACCAAAAACCGGACATGTTCCGGTTAGATAGAACAAGGGTTCCTCAAGGGTGGGTGGGTGGGTTTCACTTGGGTGTGGAGGGTTTGGGAAAAAAGCATAAGATGTTCCTCATTTCCGATTTGGTTGTTGACTATCTTATTTCTACTTTTTTAGTATGGACAGGCATCATATTTCAGTTGGTGGTTAAAGACTGTATGTCTAGCCGAATTAGCCTTACCTGCCATGAGCATGCTTAGGATTCTCTCCTGAAATATCAATGGCCTGCGCACCAAACCTAGATCAAATAGGATTTTACAATACTTACGGGATTCTGATGCGCAGGTCATTATACTCCAGGAGACACACCTGGTTGAAGCTGAGCTGCTTGACTTGATAATAAAGAACAGATGGATAGATCTGTCTGTTTCTACTTTGCAAACAACTACCACTAGAGGGGTCACTATTCTTTTAAAAAAATCTATCAATGCAAAACGTGTAATGCAGAAAGTAGACTCCGCAGGCAGGTTGGTTATCACCATAGTGGTTATAGATGGCTTACATTTCACTATAGTAGGATATTATGGGCCTAATCGGGATGACCCGTCAGTCTTAGAATCATTATTCTCCGAACTTTTGCACTTCCCAGAACCAGTCATAAAGGGCAGGAGATTTAAACATTGTACTTGACCCCCTGCTAGCCAAGACCCCGTCTAGTCGACAACAAACATTGTCTAAATCCAGAGCTTTTCTACTGAAGTACATGAGTCAATACGGAATCATAGATATCTGGAGAATAAGAGCAGGCCAGAAATCCGGTTTCTCCTTTCATAACTTCAAATATCATCATCAATCCAGGATTGTTCTTTTTTTAATAAGTAGAGCTTTGCTCGACTCGGTAAAAAATATCACTTACTTACCATTGCACCTGTCGGACCACTCCGCAGTTTCTTTAGAGCTTGTTGGTTTGACTAGATCTCCGGTCAGGACATGGTCTTTTGATCGTTCCCTTCTTTCATCTCCAGATGATCTCGCATGCATTAAAGTTGAAGCTCAAGAATTCTTTCGAATTAACATTGGCCCTGCGAGTTCTAGTACTGTATGGGACGCTTTTAAGGAGGCAAATCACCCAAGAAGTTGTATCTATAGAAACCAACCTGTCACTGATCCAAACCGAAATAGAGGCCTGCAGTAATGTTTCTAACCCAACTGCATTGGCTAAGCAGGAGAAGCTGCTGGAACTCAAAGGTCAACTTAGCCCATTTTGAATTTGGGGAAGGGGCAGGTAAATTACTAGCCTGGAAGTCCAGAACCGATCGGAGTCGGAACAATGTAGATTCCATAACAACTAGGGCTGGGACCGTATCTTCGGACTCAGAGATAAGATCTGCCTTCAAAGATTTTTTGCAGAATATCTATCAGGAGGACATGATTATTTCCCCTGCCAATATAAAGGAGTGGCTGGATGGTATCTCATTACCTTCACTATCCCCAGAACAAAGTTCATCTTTAGACAAGACGATTACGGAAGAAGAGGTGATGAATGCAATACAAATATAAATATTTGTGTAACTCGATTTTAGATTAATTTCCTCATGGTATTCCATCTAATGTTAAAGCTGATTTATCAATTTATATACAAACTGCTTCCACATCATCTCATGATGTTTATTTTATATAAAAAAAATGTCTAATTCTCTAGGAACCAACATTAATATGATTTCAGTATTTTGGAATAATGAACTTTCAATCTTCTTATCTATGGATGCATGGAAAGATATTTGGCTTAGCAATATTTCTTGTGGGTTACCTGTCTCGCTCTATCAAAGTAACTCTCATATTTCATTCAACTGTTTATGGACTCCAGTACATTTATTTCAATCTAAACCTCTTCATTCTTCCACTTGTTAGTACTGTAAATTACATCCATTAGTTTTTAAATTTTGGACTGAAGTTTGTGATATTATAAAAAAAGACATTAAATATTCATGATGATGTTTCATTCAGAATGTTAATATGCAAATCTGCTGTTCTTTCGCAAAACTTAAATGACTTAGAAGGTAAACTTTTTAATTTTCTAAAATCAGATGCTTTAAAATCCATTACATTCTGTTGGAAAGATGTTTTGTTATTATCAGTTCATGCTTGGTGGTCATGGGTGATATTTACAAGAAGAGGAGCTCAGTTATCCTTGTCTAGTATTAATCATAATTCTAATTCTTACCACTCTTTTTGGAACACCTGTTGATATATATTTATCTTCTTAATTATATATTTATAACTAGTTTTTTATTGCAATTATAATAGACAAATATCCATGCTATAGTAGCTCTATTTTATAATCAATGCAATAGTTTTATAGCTGTTTCCTTTCCCTCCCCTTTTATTTTTCAATTAATATTTGAACAGTTGTTACCTATTGTAATTCATTTGATGTTCTTATATCTCTATATTGTGATTAGATATTTTCGCTCGATAATATTTTTACTGTATTGTCTTTGTTTATAGTTTAGTATGAAAACTCAAAAAAATATTTTGAACAAAAAAAAAACCTGAATACCAGATACTTGCAGCTGGGTACACAAGGCAGGGTGCACAACTGTACACCGTGAAAGGGGCATTCCTATTCCGACATGGCTTTTTAAGGCAAACAGGATTAGTGGGCTTGGGGGATTGCTAATGGAAGGAAACATTTTGTAAAGTAAATTACTTTATTGTAGCCTTCACAACTGTCCAAGCACAGAACACTCTTCATTTCTGAAAAGAGGTGAAGAAACCCCTCAAATCGATCTGTGTCTTACTACTCTATGTAGCCTGCAGATTACAGACCACAGATCACTGAGATAGTTCAGGATGTTTGGTGTCTGCTATAATCAGCTATGCGAAACCTGCATGTCACTAACTAAAGTACCATCGAGATTGGTCCGTGGGCTAATACACCTGCTGAATATGTCAGTAAATGTGTATAACTAAAGTCCCTTTTATTTTTTGTTAAACGTTTGATGTGGCACAGTGCTAACTCAAAGGACAAGTAGACTTTTATAAAGATAACATTTTTATTCCAGAAAGAACGTCTCACACTAAAGATGCTGCATTGCAACAGAATTATGCGGTTGATGCCCACTGGAAACTAGATTAAAAACACAGAATGTGAAGAGGAAGTAGTAGATGACGGCCTCTGACATTGGCATTACTCAACAGTAGACTTCACAGTTTACACATACCTTTTGTGTGTGCTTTTTTATTATGTTCAGGACAGTTTCAAGCACAATAAAAACTATACTGCAGTACTAACGTTGCAATGGCGATTCTTTAACATGCTTATGTGAATTCCTTCCCCATATACCCTTTTAGCTCACTAATTCCATTTCCACCTCCCCACTCTACAGCGGGACGTTCATGAACAGTCTTTCTGATCTTTTCCAAGTTACCCCTAGAGGCGGTGGTGCTCCAGTTTGTCTTCCAGCTTGTCCCACATTCTCCCGCTGTTCCTTGGGTAGGGTCAGACAGGCAACACAAACGGGCACTGGAGATAACCAGGTACCCTGAGGGTATGAGAGGTAACCGCAGTATGCCCTCCCAGAAAAGTACAACACAAAAAAAATACTCCAGTGGACCACAGGTAGGTCAATTGAGTGAAGTGTAGAAAACTTTGCCCGCGGTCTATAAGGAAGAGAAGAAGGAGCTATTCGGGTGGTATAACTATATGGTTGTATCTAATGCAACCAAGTTTATTTGGGGAAATACACTAATCTTGTTTATATTACCCTCACACACCCTAGTGGTGTCATGCTTCATCATCGGGTCACCCCGACCCCTACAAGTCGGGGTGGGCTCAACCACAGTGATGGGAAGCTCTTCTGATATATTTGAGGTGGGGGCTTTTACATAAGATAAATAAAATCACCTAGATAGATCCCCGGTTTCCCTTTATTATGGGGTCTATCTGGGAGGATAAAATACTGTATACATTTTATTTATACAAATGGGTCTTATCAGCATGTTATGGTCCTATGACCCTAGTGCCAACATGTTTCAGTCCTCTGTGGCCGTGAAGGTCCGGGACTTTCTTCAGGGCAGGGGAGCCCCCTGAGTGAGGTAAGGATGGGATTCCCTATCCTAACAAAATGGGGAGGGCAGAGTAGCTGCTCCTCAAGTGTGCTATTGTCATCCCCTCTCCATATGACCAGGATATCGTCGATGTAGTGGTACCACTTACATATGTTGTTAGTGTAAGGGTTTTGAGATCATATGTATTGGTCCTCAAAGTGGCTCATATAGAGGCAGGCTATGCTTGGAGCAAAAGTACTGCCCATGGAAGTTCCATGGACTTGCACATAGAGTTGGTCCTCGAATCTGAAGAAATTTTCAGTAACTGCTATTCGCATGACTAATGGGTGTTGAGGTGAATGATATCGGAATAATCGAGAACTGTGTTTTTTAATAAAATCGAGAGGATGTGATTGAGACTTGCTCCTGAGGTGCATGTACTATGTTGAGATGTGTATATACACGAGTCGCTAATGAATGTAATCCATCGGAATGCGATCACTCTGCCACTGAGACATTGTTTTCCGACACATAATCCATGATATGTCACGGAGGCATGTTCTGAATGGCACAAATAGGGGCTATACCTTTAAGATAAGCATACACTTGAAAGCTAGTGCATGCTCACGACACTGGCATGCGTTGCTGACCATCTAAGCCACTGCAGACAACAGTGTACTGTACATAAGTTTGTGATGTTGTTGTTTTTTCCCTAGACGCAGCCTGGCAGTACGCAGAGACAGTACACTTCACACTTGACGAGCAGCTACTCTGCCCTCCCCATTTTGTTAGGATAGGGAATCCCATCCTTACCTTACTCAGGGGGCTCCCCTGCCCTGAAGAAAGTCCCGGACCTTCACGGCAACAAAGGACTGAAACATGTTGGCACTAGGGTCATAGGACCATAACATCCTGGTAAGACCCATTTGTATAAATAAAATTTATACAGTATTTTATCCTCCCAGATAGACCCCATAATAAAGAGAAACCAAGGATCTATCTAGGTGATTTTATTTATCTTATGTAAAAGCCCCCACCTCAAACATATCAGAAGAGCTTCCCAACACTGTGGTTGAGCCCACCCCGACTTGTAGGGGTCTGGGTGACCCGATGATGAAGCATGACACCACTAGGGTGTGTGAGGGTAATATAAACAAGATTAGTGTATTTCCTCAAATAAACTTGGTTGCATTAGATACAACCATATAGTTATACCACCCGAATAGCTCCTTCTTCTCTTCCTTATAGACCGCGGGCAAAGTTTTCTACACTTCACTCAATTGACCTACCTGTGGTCCACTGGAATATTTTTGCCGTGTTGTAGGGTCAGACAGGCCTGCATGGCACTCAGTCAATGCCTGATGGGCTGGTCTGACGGGTCAGAGTGTGGGCCAGTTTTGTGGGTGTTGGTGGGCCTTTTTATGGCCTGTTGCAACGGATTTTACCGGTGATTTCCTTCATATTAAAACAAGCTCTGCCTGCAGCAAGCTCAAATCCATGCAATCTTCCATAACTTGTCAAACACTTGCACAGCTTGTTTTTACACATTCAAAGCTCCCAATTTGCCAACATGGTCCAGGTTTTTAGATTTCTAATTCACTAATGAGGACCACTTTTATTTTGGTGCACTGGACTATTTTTGTCTCAGTCCGACCCTATCCTGGGGTTTCCCCATCCCCCCACAATACCATTCTATCTCTCCATGATCCTCAAACATTTATAGATTTGCGGGGGGCATCTTCTCTCTTCATATACATCTTGTTAAGTCTCCATGCATTGATCCATCCCAGGGCAGTACTTTGTTTTCTTTGTGCAGGTAGTATTTCCCAAATCTTGTGTAATGTCCTCTTGGGCACCATCATGCACAGCAACCATTGGGTTTGTCTGTGTCTGGTCAGGTCTACATCACTCACTACCCCAAATATCACATTCTGGGGTGTCATGGGCACCTCAACCCCTGGAATGCTGGAGAGTTCCTCTCCAATAGTGAACCCCTGTATCACTCCAACTGATGGAGCTCAAGGTACTTGCAGTCTCCATTGGATATCAAATCCCATCATATATAGCCTGCTCCTGGGGTGATTACACGATTTTGCATTAAACATATTTACAAATTGAATTACAGGGAACCACAACAATTTCCGCACAATCACTTAGTTTGTGGAAACATGGCAAGATCAACAGTGGCACCCCAGTCTCCAGGTCTCTATAGTCTGGTATTTTTCCTGATATCTGAAAAACTGGGGTGGTGAAACTGTTACTGTAAGAAAGCAAATCTAAATGCTTACAGTATCAATAACTTCATATCTATTTCATTATTACCATAATGATTTAGGTCATTGGAAAAGTTTGATTTTAACAACATCCAAATGTATATGGAGGATTGTGCCATTCGGAATTAATTTCAGGAATGATTCAGGGCAGGAAGAAATTCAGAAGTAGTGATAGTTTCAGTGTGTGAGCCCCTTTGTAGAATAGTGGATTGAGGCATGATGTGGGAACTCATCATTTTGGATCTCCAAGCAACCTTTAATACGATCGATCACGAAACCCGGTTCACCACAATTAGGATGGTCTGTATTTCTGGCTCCGTACTGACCTGGCTCACATCTTATCTGACTGGCCGTCAACAGCTAGTTATGCCCCCACCCCTTTAGTTCCAAGCCCAGACCATTCAATGGTGTATTCTTCAGGGTTCTATCTTATCCCTTTTATTAATAACTATCTATTTACTTCCCATAGCCTCCTTCAGAAGAAACTGGAGACAAGGTGATGCTTAAAGGCTGATGACACTCAACTCATTTTTGTTTTTTCTCCTCAAAAGAACTAACTAATACATCCTCACTGGCCCTCAACCTTTTTAGGATATGTTGGTGTATGTCATCGTGTTACCTGAAAGGGAACTCTTTAAAAACTGAGCTACTAGTCACTCCTGCAGGTAGCATCATATTCAAAATCATTACAGTGGCAAGAAATTATGAGGCCTGCCAGCACACTCTCATATGTTTGTGATATGGGTATCTGGATCAATGACTATCTATCATTCGAGAGACAGTTTTCCAAGGTTGCCAGTAACTTCTTTCTCCAAATGAAGACATTGCACCATATCATCTGTTATATGGACAAGACTTTACGTCTCTAATGTCAATGCACTTGTCCAGTCTGAACTGGGTTAAGGAAATTTGAACGATCTATATACCTCTCAGTTACTTGCCTTCAGCATATCCAAAATGCAGCTGCCCTGCTCATCACAAATGTGCCATGGTAACAAACTTTCCCCAAGTATTAAACACCTCAATTAACTTTTGTTCAGACATAAATAAATCTTCAAGTATATGGTCATAGTACCTAATGCTATGTACAAAGGCATTCATGAATGTATTGCTGTCGAGTTCAGGTGGCATAATCCTGTTAGGAATCTTTGGTCTTGCCCACTGAATCTTTTAGAGATCCTCAGAATTAAAACAGCTTGTTCTGGTGAACATGCCATCTCTGTTACAGTAGCTAAGACATGCAATTCTCTTCCTTTACTTCTCCAAGAGGACCCCACCCATAATCAGATTAGACAGTTACTGAAAACTATTTTGTTTAACAAAGAACATATTTGGCCTTGGCATCTTCTGTTAGCTTTTGGTTTTTGAGCCTAGTGGAACTTCCTTGTACATGCCCTATAAAAATAAGTCTTAGTACATTGTAACATAACTGGTTCCACCACCAAATTGAATTTATTTAAATATGGCAATATTAAAAGATTTTTTCTCAAATTAGGTGGTGGAAGGAAGAGCCTCTTTGCATTTAACAAGCTATGTGCTCAACTATCCATCCTATAGGATTGGGAGAATTCAGACATCTTCATTGTGTTGCAGTATCACTTGCATAGTGTGTCATACTTATCACAAGGCCCAGAAGAATTCTAATGTGAGATGATACTATGATACATGTCATCACTGTGCTAGTTTGGTATAGAGTGGCAAACATTTTGGCGTTAAGCGTGAGTACTGCAGATGTTCTCCTATTATGCCATGGTAAACATATAGCCATGCTTAAGCATGAAGTGAAGGGTGGTCAGGGATAAATTAGGATATGCTGATATCAACCATCTCCATGTGGGTAACTGATTCTCCATCCTTGAAGGTAATCAGAGACTGGCAAATGTTTTCAGATGCTGATGAAGGTACTTTTGGTAAATTGATTCATTTGAGGTTTAGAGTAAGTTCCAAGTTCCTCCTAGATTTTTCACTTTGACCAGAATACTAGATCCAGATGTTGGTAAAGTAGTAGTTCATCAGGTTTCCACACGTCAACCCAACTAGCGATTACCTGAAAAGTAATGGTCTAGACCAGAAGAGTCCAGAAATGTTAGATTTTGAGCTTGAGGATGATATGGGTGCCATTGACATAGATGTAATAAGGTGGATTGAAAGACTTGATGAAGTCCGAAAGTGGGCTGAAGTATGCATTGAATAGAAATGGAGAGATGAAGAAACTTTATCCCCACTTTGCTTATATCATAACCCTTTTTAATATACTGTGCATACATTTGAGGCCTTCCGGCGTACTGTGCAGGTGACTGCTTTGCCTGCACATATTGTACAGGGTTAATTAATTATTTCTCTAGACTGTCCCAATGATAGACACACTGCTGCTTTTATACATAGAGAGCCTTTGAAGTGGACCAGCTTGTCCTAAACCATACTTTGGCAGATACATTATATTTAGATATTTTGGAAACCTCAAGGGTGAGGTTTTGAGTGCAAAAAAAGGAGATCTTTTTTTTCGGTGGGGAATAATTTGCGTTAGAAAGTAAAAAATAAATATGTATGTCAGGATTCTGATATGGAAAGTAAAAAAAAGAGGTGCATGAAAATCCTTGGATACATCCGAAGCACAGGTCATTACTCTGCACTCATTCCTTCCCTCTGCACGCAAGTAATGGGCCCACGTCTGTGCATACCTACCACATAAGCAATACACAGCAAATGAGTCATGGATGTAAAACCTTGAGATAATCTAAACCATGGAATTAAGTCAGGGTGCATTACATGCCGTTGTATTTCAGCTCACTTGTACAAATACCTAAGAGGACCAACCACATGAAAAACAACCTGTCTGGTCAGGCCATATTATTCAGACGAAGTCTAATTTTCATATTAATGGTCTCTACATTAAGTGGTATAGGGATGGACTGGAATGCTATATCAAAGAGGACACTGTTCCGTGGTAATGGGCGCATGTATGTCACCCACATAAGCAAGAAAGTGGAGAAGTAGGATGAAGGTTTAGGAGAAATAGTGGTCGAAGGAGAGAGTAGAGGTAGAGGGAAGGAGAAGGAGAAGGAGAGGAAGGGAGAGAGAGAGAGAAAAGAGGCAGTTGTTTATCCCCAGTTTCCCGAAGGGGAAGACCAAGTCTTGCCTCATCTTCGCCCTCACACACCCAGAAGGATGTCATGCTTCATCATCGGGCTTTTGGTGCTCCTCGTCAGACCTGCGCTGCAATGTCTGACGGGCCCACAAAGGGTCTCTTTACCGGAGATCTTTAAAAGAGAATACGCCGTATGCGTGTAGGTGTGGGGCGGGACAGGTAACGGGAAGGTTAAAAATACCTAAGGGCATCCAGTCTTTGGTTATTTATTCTCATGGTGTCCTTGGTAAGCTAAAAAACCAACAGGTTAGTGAGTTGAAGGCAGCCACTGGAAGGGGTAGGTGCGAAGGCCCGAGCACCACGCTACAACCTATTCCTGGATGCTTGCACAACCAGCGCCGCTTGCCTCAGGAGCCTGAACACAAATACAGGGCACACGTGGTATGATCTACCTACAGAGATCGCCTGATTACTCTAGGAACTACGGACTAGGGTACCCCACGTGCTTGAAAGGGTTATCATTCTGAAACCCTTTGTCTTTTTCTTTTCTAGTTTGACGTGCTCTTCTCACACCCATTATATCTAGGTCCTGAAGAAACGCTACTGATCGTTTAGACACTACAAGCGTGAAACATGTCGACCTCATGACTAGTTACACCGGCACATTGAAGCCCCACGTAACTCACTAACCTGTTGGTTTTTTAGCTTACCAAGGACACCATGAGAATAAATAACCAAAGACTGAATGCCCTTAGGTATTTTTAACTTCACTTGAACGCACCCAATTACTGTTCGATGCATTTCGCTTTTACTTGTCTGCAGACAAACTTTATTAAAATAACTACATATGTTTGGTATTCTGTTTACCATTCTGGTTAACCTGCTTTAAACTTTTAGCACACATTTCATTAATTTTCCAGAAACCATGACGTACAGCCTCTATATTTTTTTGTAATTATTTTGCCAATATGCATTACACAAATATCTCAATATATTTCCCCAGCATGCATATCACAAATTACCTACTGTATCTCAACCCTACCAGCCCTTCCGAAAACACTGTTTCTCTTGAAACACCTCACTCTTTGTAGTTGCTTCATAAATAAAACGCGTTCAGGCGGCACAAAGACTTACAAACATTCACTACTCTCACAGAAGTACAAACATGGGGGTAGCCCTCCCACCAGACATCCTCTCTCCTGCCGCATGTCAGCATTAGGATATATTTAATAATACAGCTTTGCTAAAATAATAGTTTGAAAAGTCGGGACCCTAAGTTATCTGGCAAGTGTTCATTTGTATTTCATGAAATACAACAAACCGCCTCATGTAATATATTATTTCAAATGATTTATTTTAGTTAATTTATTCCATTAATAAGACCTCAAATACTTTCTGGATGGGCCCATATGCTGCCATTCTCTTCTACATGGTTACTTAACTATGGGGGATATTCACAAAGTGGCGGTGAGAGGCGTTAGCCTCCTTGAAATAACGATTCTCACCCCCACTTCGGAAACGCCAGACTGCACCCTATTCACAAGAATGTGGTGCAGCCTGGCGTTTCACCTATCGACAGAACTAAATATAACGACTTAACGTCAGAACATGCACCCTTGCACCAGAGAGCAAGGGTGTCTGCGAGCAGGGAGGTTTGTTAATGCACAGGAAGGTGTCCCTTCCTGTACATTAACACCTTGTGTGCTCATGACGAGCTCAGCTCGTCATGAGACACGGTGGCACTGTGCTCATGACGAGCTGACCTCGTCATGACCACCGCGGCGCTCACACGCGGGGCTAATTCCCCTGCTGTGCTGAGCGTCAAACGGAAACGGAGGTGGTCATGACAAACTCAGCGCGTCATGAGCACAGCGCCACCGTGCAGCGTGACGAGCCCGTGGCACTGCACGCGCCCACCCTCCCTCCAGCGCCACAGAGGAATTAACCCCGTAGCGAAGGGGTTACCAAACCGAAAATGCAAGTTTGCTTTTTCCATGTGTGCTGCTACATGCAGCACACATGTTTTCTCCTCGTTTAGCCACATTAAGACCTCATTTTTCTAGGTCTTAAGTTTGGCGCTGCCACATATCATCGCCGCCCTTGATAATAGGCGGCAGAGTCAAACTCAATGGGTATTGCGGTGGTACGTCCACAACAACACCCACTACACGCCCCCTTTCATGCTACGTTTAGCGTTAAAAGAACCCTATTCTCAAGGCAGCGTTAAGCCATTTAACGCAGGTTTAAGCCACGTTAAGTGCATTAACTCTGCCTTGAGAATAGGGCTCTGGCCCTATTCGCTATGGGAACGTCAAAAAAATTAACGTTCCTGTGGCAATAGGAGCTTGACAATATGCCCCCATGTGTTTAGTATTGTTGCTGTTATAGGGAAAAATTTAATATCACCTATAAATGTAAAAGTTATGTTTCATTCAGCAACTAAAAGATGACCAGTCAACTTCTCTGAAGCACCTTCAGTGGGAACACGCAGTGACATTTCTAGTAACTTTCAATAATTTATTTTGATAAAATCTGCAGATGATGGGTTATGTGCAAATGTGGTATATTGATCATTATGTGGAAAAATGCCGCACCCCAGAATATCTTAATTCCAGGGCCTTAGATATGCATTGTTTTTCCACCTTGTACAGGGGTGTAACACAAGCCCCTACAGGCCACGCGGTGCAGGGGGGGACCGCGATCCAGGGGCCACCTCCACGGCCGCGCAGCGAAACAACCACTTAAAAACTCCACACATCTGATCCTTCTCGGATGCTGGAAGTTACGTACGTTACGCTCACGTTGTTTGAAGCGCAGGTGCCTCATGATAAATTAAACGGTGCGCGTGCACGGCCGCCTTTGCGCGGCTGCTCCTTCTCATGCACATACCACTTTGCGCTATTTAAAGTGCGCGTGAGGTGAGGCAGCTAAGAGTGACCGTGTGGCCCAGGACGGACTGGCGCGGCCTTAATTTCATTATTTGGAGAATGACATGCTCAAGCCTCAACCTGGTGGACCCCATGGACCGAAGCCTTCTTCACTCGCAGCCCATCGTGAGCATCTGAGTCTGGGAGTTGGCAGGGACATCGGCAGGTGAGTGGCTGACACGTGTGTTCTTGAGCACAGATCGGGATGCCCTTCAGTGATTGTTGTATGCCCTTGCATCTCACATGGATGTTAAGCACAAAAATGGTCACAGTTATTGTATTAGTTTGGTCAATAAGTTTGTTCTTTCTTGTATACGTTTGAGATGTTACTATGAGTATTTCATGAGTTGTGTGTTATCGTGTTTACATTGCTGGCTTTCTAGAAGCTAGTCCAATGTGCCTGTTGACCAGTCGATACATTGCTGATCCCCAAAGTCTTGCTGTGTAATGTGAACTGTCAATGTAGAGCGATGTATTGCTTTTTGTAGTCCGGGGAAAGCTGAACTGGGTGTTAATTTACCTGTGCTTTGTTATGCCCAACAAAGTATCACATGTTTAACCCAATAGTGTGACCAGTGTGATCGCTCTGTAAATAACTGTTCTTTATATGGAAAATGTCAAAATGTATGCTGCAGTGTAAAATACATGTGTTTTAACCTTCTGTAGTTTTAGGGAGGTGGGAGGAGGTGCAGGCCAGTAGTTCAATACCACCCTGCACATCAGAGAACCCTGGGTTGCAAGCCCAGCTTACCCACTTTGCCACGTTGTGATCCTGAATAGAATGCCTTTACCTATTGTTCGTTTTCCATGGCTTTCAAACGTAAACATTCTTTAACAGGCCGCATACCGAAGCGTAGGGAAAATAACTTGACCAAACAGGAGCATGTTTTTAAAAGTATCATGGCAAAAGGAATACTTGTCTTTGTGTTTCTGCTCAATGGAATTTCAGGATTGGACCCAATAGTAATGTTAGTAGGGGTTTTCGGGTGAGGAGAAGTGGTCGCTGTAGAGGTATTTGAATGTTATTCTAGGAAGGATTTGTCGTAACCCCAGCTTTCCCATGCTAACACTTTGAATTATGTCCTCTCCGTTTGCTTAACTGCCTATATCTGTTTAAATTGGGAGCACTTCTCAATGACCAAATCCTAGAGCAGTGTGTCATTTTGTGGCCTGTCTCAGTCGGAGGCTTGGGGAAAAGCAGGAAGCATGGCTGGGGCTACATTAATGCGACTGCAATCAGCCATTAAATCGCTACCACAGAAACCAGAGTGCACCAAATGGTCTCAAAAAAGGAAGAGGAGCCCCCAAATAATATTCTTGTCTCAGGAGACGGGGATGGGCAAAGGTTAATTATGTGTTTGAAGGGATCAAATCATATCATATCATTCATGGGGAGTGAGGGTGTTGTCTTGTTTACTCTTTGCATCCCACAGCAACCAGGGCAGTCCAAAAAAATCAACTGCCCTCACAGAGAGCATCATTCACTCCAAGGCCCCCACCCCTACAGATTCTCAGACTCTATGCGTCCCGCACTCAGGGCACCCACACTGAACTGCTCTTCAGTCATCCCGCCCGTGGTATCCCACACTATCCACCCGCACTCTCTACTCCCCAACACCCATGGAAATCATTTCCACCCCCCCCCCCCCCTAGATCCACCTTGCAGGGATCATACACTCACTTTGTAATCCACTCACCAGTTCCTCCCCCACACTCCAGTGGCCCCCACTCCACTGATTGCTCCTCAACCCTGGGGGTCCCAAATACCACTGCTCATCCTCCAGGCTCTGTTATGTGACCCAATGTCACAAGAATACCTCTTTTCCAGCCTGAGCTTTCCCTTAAAAACTCACTATCTTTATGACTGCAATTCCCAGAATCCACTAATGGAGTAAATGAATGCTTAGGACTGAAGACAAGTTATCCATGAGTATAGCGTCCCATTGAATCCTATATGCTTTGCAGCCTTTGAATGGAGATCTAGCATTCTATGCACCACTGGCCACAGGGATTTTGCCCCAATGGCACCCAGTGCTCAACGGTACCATCTGTCCCACCAGGCTCCTTAAATGTACTGCCCCTTCAGTGAGCCCAGACTCCACAGAACGCCCATGCTTCTATGGTTTCACACTCTTCTGGCCCATCATGCAGCTATCACAACATTCACGGTCTCCCTCACGACAGGGACCCCACACTTCCATATTCTTGAGGGCCACGCATTGCACTGCCCTATTATGCCCCAGGTCCTGCATTTTTGCAGGGCGACACTCTCCTGATTCTACATCAATTTATAGATTAATAAAGCAAGCCTGATATTTCTTTTAATATTAATGATGAGGCAGCTTACATCAAATTGGCAATAGATAGCATCAGATCATGTATAATAGCCAGCAATACCTGTTCTATTTCCGTTGAGCACCTTTTTTTCAATGCTTTGAATCTGATTCCTGTGCCACCTGGCATAAATGAAGGAAAGACGGCCCTATATCTAGTTTTTTTTTTTTTACCGGCGTCCCACAATATCTTTTGACAAGCCTGGGATCCTACGGCTTTGCAGCATCCAAGTGATTCCACACTTCACTCCCTGTGCACCCAGGGGTTCCCTTCACCACTCTCAGTTCCTTTGCCTCTTACTCCTCTCTTTCATGCTATTGGTTCTATTAATTGTGTATTTTCTGTCCCTGATTGCTAGTCCACTTGGGAAGTCTCAAATGTCATACATAGGACCAAAGTGAATATCTGTGGACTAAAACATTTGGGAAAAAACCCAGCACTTTTAAACACTAAAAACAGCTTTTTACTGGTATGAAGACCTGTCCTTGAAGCCCACTGATATATTGTCAACTCACGCACACAATCCAGCACTGTGAGGACCAAAGTCAAAGCGTTGTACATTTGCAGTGACACTTGCACTCTGGGGATGGCCCCCATGCTCAGCATCTAGTTGGCTACTCTCCCAGCATGTGTCTGGCCTGTAGGACAGACACCTTCTGCAACTCCAGTACAGAGATCCACTCAGAGTTGCATATGTGCCCAATCATTTCTGATCTGCAGCTGGCACTTCAAGCCCAGTACTGGGGCATCTCACTCACTGATGCACCTGTACCCAAAAGTGCAGTGGCATAGAGTTGAGTAGAGTGGCGTAGAGTTTGGGTCATCAGCGCAGTAGTTGTAGTGTGCAGCTGCAGCATAGGTACACCAGTTGCCTCATATCAGTACTGCGGCCAGGCGGCCTGCCTCATAAATTAAATTATGCAATTCTGACCCTCTCAGTAGTTTTATGTTTACCAGCCCAGCATCATTGTCTTTGTTGTAGCACATTCTGATGACCAAGTTATAGATAGAGCTACACGAATGTAGGGGCAGCAATTCCATGGTATGTTACTGTTATTTGTGTTTATATACTGCATTCTATGGAAACATATGTCCCACGGCCCAAATGCCATATCTGCTTAGTTATATGTAAGCAAAATTTCTATTTAATGTGTTGTGTTGGAAGTTTGTGTGTGTTCCATGCTATTGAAAAGTGCCCTTCGGGCCACATTGCAACCAGCAGTATAGTATATCTGCGCTATATGAGGTGTGTTAGAACTGGCTTTTTCTGGTTGGCTAAGGCTGACGCCAAAGCTAGGCAGAAACCACCATTCTAGTCAGGGCAAGGGAGTCACACGCCAAGATAACCCCTGCTCACCCCCTGGTAGCTTGGCACGAGCAGTAAGGCTAAACTCGGAGGCAATGTGTAAAGCATTTGTGCCAGCACACAACAGCAACAACATCCTAGGCACAGCACAAAAGGAACTCCACACAAGGTTATTATAAAATAACTTTTGTGTTGTAAAAACACATCAGATAGTATCACACAATATACATGGTGCCAACTGGCACGGGCAATATTCACAAGGGATTATGTATACCAGGACAGGGCCACATGGGCGCCTGTCAGAATCAGCACTTAGTAGAAATTAGAATAAGTATCACCTGTACTGGAAAGAACAACCACCTAAGAATAAAATAAATTTTTGGGGGTATAAGCAGGAACACAGAACACATGATGCATAAAAACATTCAGAGGTGTAATAACAAGGCACATGATGCATCAAACACACATTCAGAGGTGCAGGGAAGGAAGAACACATGATGCATAAACCAACACATTCAGAGGTGTAAAATCCAGGAAGACACATGATGCATAAAAACATTCAGAGGTGCCAGAACATAACTCAATAGCGCAAAAAAAACATGATGCCTAAAAACATTCAGAGGTGTAAGACAAGGTGCGTAATCATATTAAATACATTACATTTCCTAGCACCACATCACATTGCGCACAACTCACATTAGGCAATTACCATCAAATAGATAATCACATTGCGCCTAAATAAAATCACATACCAGCCCCAATCTAAAAAAGGGACTAGAGCCCTGTGCACAGAATGTCAGGGCGCGCTGCCTTGCAGCGCTAGTCAGGGGTGCGCCACTGGCGCAAAACCTAAACGTTGCAGGTGCCCACTACTTGCTGGGCACCTGGGAACAATCACTAGGGCCTAAACGTTGCAGCTGGCACTAAGTGCTGCGCCGCTGTAGCAAGCCTGGCACCATTGTGCCACCTCTGTCCCACACAGGGACTCTGTCTCTCTTGTGCCTAAACGGTGCAGCTGCCCACTAATTGCTGGGCAGCTGAGACATCAACAAAACTGCGCCAGGACCTTCACTGGCCCTGGACATCTGCGCCAAAATGTTGGAGCCCACACAGGCTCTGGGCAACCCACTGCACCCCAGGAGCCCACTGGCCCCTTACACAATCATAGGTGCCCCCAAACATTGGAGCTCTCAGGCTCTGGCCACAAAAATGCGGCTTGGGCTCTCACTGGCCCTCTGTAAACAAATGCCCCCAACGAGGGCGCCACACGGGGCCCTAGAAATAGATTTGCCCCTCTGGGCACAGAAAAATGAATATGGCCCGATGTTCAAGCCACGGGACTCAGGAAATGCCCAGCATAGCGTGGGGGCGGCCCACTACCATCCGGGGCCGCCCTACATGATCCCCGCTACTGTGCACATCGTTGGAGCAGCCCGCTCAGCTCACGGGGCCGCTCAGACTCAGCTACTGCCTTCACCAAGGCCTGGGCCTCTCTGGGCCCGGGGGTACCACACCCGCCCGGGAACATGCGGCACACAGCGGAGCCTTCCACCTCCCACCCACGGGGGACTCCCATCTAGGCTGCTTCCCCAGCGGCCTATTCATCGGACCTCGGGCAGCGCTTCTGGCGAGCAGCGCGGAGGGGGAGGCACCGGCATTGTACCTCCCGCCCCCTCCGCAAGACACAGGCCGCACGTCTTCTCCCGGGGCTCCCATCCACTCACGGGAGCCCCGCACCGGCACTCGAGGAGGCGGGGTGGGCTCCTGTCCTCCTCTGGATGCCGATCAGCTTCGCCTCTCTGCCGCACTTCCTCTTCCGTCCGCGGCTCCGCCCACAACCAGGCAGGATGCGGCGGCCATTTATCAAAAACGGCTCGGGCTGCGGCGGCGATTCAATGGAGGCAATAACGAGGGGTGGGCTTCCTCGAAGTTAAAAATAAACATAGAAACGAGGTGGGCACTCGCTAAATAATTAAATAAATGCGGGCAAAGTCGCAGGGTAGGCACCTGCCAAACCTCACGCAAAATGCGTGACGGCGACACGCTCGGATTTCAGCCAAAATCGCTCTCAAGGCGCTGGGGGGCCCAGGCAGCACCTAAAGTCCCCAGAGATGACCCCTACACCAAGAAGGGTCCAAAGAAGTCTTGGACCTCAAAAATAAAGGCCCTGGGGGCAAAGTCAAGCAAAGGGGATCCCAAGAAAGAAAAGATCCTCCAGCATCCATCAGGAATCCAGGGGCAGGGCAGGGCTCAGGGAGGTAAGCCTTCCCCTGAGCCCAAGCAGCAGCACGCCCCGGTAGGATTCAAGTCAGAAACAAGAACATTTTTAGAATGTCACAGCACCCTTTTTATACCCCAAATCCTTTGTCTAAAGGGTGCAGGCAGTGTGAGAACCAGCTAGAACTGGTTATAGGGAATTCCTTTCACTGGCCAGGCTAGGGACATCAGATGCACCCCAGGGGGTGGAGCCAGCATTTTGTGGGGAAAACCCAGCTTCACTCAGGACCCTCAAACCAGACGGTCAATCTGCAAGCAGGCCCAGGCTCACTCCTCCCCTCACATTAGCATGCTAAACACTCCATTCACCACCGGGGCAGACCCTCCCAGACTCTTGGAGCCAGGCTCGCCAGCCAGCCTCAGCCAATCACAGGCCAGACACAAATTACACAAATATGCCAACTTCTAAAAGTAGCACTTCTCCACTAGACACAATCATGCCGCATATACCATTGCACAGCATTCAATCTCACGAGTTCGCACATACCAAACTCGCCCCTGCACTCCCCACACATCAGGAACTACCATGGACATACATATTCCCCATTCATTCCTATGGGAGGGCAGGTCACTCACCACACATACACAGAGAGCTCATGCACTTTACACTGTACCACAGGGAAAAAGTGCGCATAGGCCTAAAATCACCACCACCAGATTCCAGAAACAGGCTAGGAAAAAGCAAAAAGTGTCGGGGCGAACCTGCCAAAAACAACCCCCTTCCAGACCAATCACTCCACTGATGGGCTTCCTTGCTTTGGACGACAAAACACGGACACGGACCAGCACGGCAGGGACACCCTCCGGTTTTTCGCCACTCTGAACCCACATGGTTACCTCTAAACCAGAACTCTCTGACCCAACTAGGATATCCCACTGGTACTCTCTAGTGGTCCACCGCCAGGACCAGGCCCTAGGCCATCCAAATATCACAGGTCCTGACCAATCCACAGAGTGGGGGGCAGTAACCCCTGGCACACAATAGCCATTCTCCACTCTTCCTCTCATTGTAGCTACAACTACCACTGATCCTTCAACCTAGGGACCATACCCTCAGGCTGACCAGAGGTCACGGGCAAGAATGCCCCACCCTACCTCTACTTCTGGGGTTCCGCACCCTCACAGGGAAGCACTCACCAGAACACAATTCTCCTACCAGATCAGGACCTCACTCCATCACTGGTCTACCACCTGGAAACTATTTCACTTCTGAGGTACAAAGCACACAGCACAGTGCCTCTTCAAGCAGGTGGGGGACACAGCACACAGCAAAGTCCCCTTTCCTCTACCTTAGTGGAAACAACAAACTGCAGGTGAGCCTCAGATCACACAGCAAGGGCGGCCCCCTCAGTCTCTTCAGCTGATCCACTTTGGTAGAGATTCCTCTTGACCTAGAAGCTTCCTAATCTCCCAACCTAGGATCTAAACCCTCAGGTTGCACCTGGGTCAGAAGTACACCGTCCCTCTGCACTCCCTTCAAGAGGTCTGTACCCTCCACTTAGGAGCGGTACCCCTCAACACCAGGACCGCCGGAGTTCTGGTTACAGACACTCCCCGTCCTCTAGACACAGGAAGATCCTCCTCAAATGACCTGTAAGTACAGCCTAGGCCCCTGACCTAGCGCTCCCTTAGGGAACCCTCCAGGCCCTGAGATAGGGTTTCGGGCCAACATGGGACACACCGTCCCACACTCACTCCACCTCCACTGAGACAGGACATGAGCCCCTAAACCCTACCATCCTACTGGGACCTAGCTGGGCTACATATAAACCTCTTCCCCTACACAGGATCATCAGATACACAAGCCACTACTCTTAGATTCACTCCCTAATGCCTCTGCAAGACATCTAGCACACCGCCAGACGTCCACCTTCTTATCCAGTGCCTCTGCAGGACCTCCTGCACACCACCAGAGGTGAACCTCCCGTGCAAGCTCCTTAAAAAAAACTCACACCAACTCCTCCAGTTCAAGACACCACTCATCCACACACTCCCCCTCCAGACTGGTGAGACAGTTCCTCACTGCCTCTGACTCTCAACCTGTACCCCTCTTACTGCACACCAGGCACCATACTCTGGGAACTAGGAATGGGACTTCTTGCACTGGACACATTTAAGCTGCCCCCACTGGATACTACCATACTGGGGAAACCACACACACACACTACACTCAGGGGATAACCACCCTCCCGAGCTAGCCATTTCTCCTCCACACTCCCTCTCTTCCATCTACCCACACAGGGACAGGAACAGGGATTGGGCACTGGACCCAGCAAGGGATTCCTAATCTTTGGCAACCTCCCCCTCTACTGGCGTCCCGCCCTGTCATTCTCTCTCATCTGCCACTAAACATAAAGCGCAGGAACACCATCTGAAAATGACACTCTTGAGGAAAATATAAAATCACAAACAATAATCCCAAACTTGTGACTATCTAGAATGCAGAATTTTGTAATGTAGCCAGTTGTCACTGTGGCACTGCGCAATCACAAGTCCTAATCCACACCGCTGACCACCAATGTTAGAACTGGCTATTTCTGGTTGGCTAAGGCTGACGCCAAAGCTAGGCAGAAACCACCATTCTAGTCAGGGCAAGGGAGTCACACGCCAAGATAACCCCTGCTAACCCCCTGGTAGCTTGGCACGAGCAGTAAGGCTAAACTCAGAGGCAATGTGTAAAGCATTTGCACCAGCACACAATAGCAACAACATCCTAGGCACACCACAAAAGGAACTCCACACAAGGTTATTATTAATTAACGTTTGTATTGTAAAAACACATCAGATAGTATCACACAATATACATGGTGCCAACTGGCACGGGCAATATTCACAAGGGATTATGTACACCAGGACAGGGCCACATGGGCGCCTGTCAGAATCAGCACTTAGTAGAAATTAGAATAAGTATAGCACAAAATATCAGTTATAAATCACATCCAGTAACTACTGGGAACAGGTAAGTACCACCTGTACTGGAAAGAACAACCACCAAAGAATAAAATAAATTTTAGGGGTATAAGCAAGAACACAGAACACATGATGCATAAACACATTCAGAGGTGTAATAACAAGGCACATGATGCATCAAAAACACATTCAGAGATGCACGGAAGGAAGAACACATGATGCATAAACCAACACATTCAGAGGTGTAAAATCCAGGAAGACACATGATGCATAAAAACATTCAGAGGTGCAGAACATAACTCAATAGCGCAAAAACACATGATGCCTAAAAACATTCAGAGGTGTAAGACAAGGTGCGTAATCATATTAAATACATTACATTTCCTAGCACCACCTCACATTGCGCACAACTCACATTAGGCAATTACCATCAAATAGATATTCACATTGCGCCTAAATAAAATCACATACCAGCCCCAATCTAATAAAGGGACTAGAGCCCTGTGTCTAGAATGTCAGGGCACGCTGCCTTGCAGCGCTAGTCAGGGGTGCGCCACTGGCGCAAAACCTAAATGTTGCAGGTGCCCACTACTTGCTGGGCACCTGGGAACAATCACTAGAACCTAAACGTTGCAGCTGGCACTAAGTGCTGCGAAGCTGTAACAGGCCTGGCACCGTTGTGCCACCTCTGTCCCACACAGGGACTCTGTCTCTCTTGCGACTAAACGGTGCAGCTGCCCACTAATTGCAGGGCAGCTGAGACATCAACAAAACTGCGCCAGGACCTTCACTGGCCCTGGACATCTGCGCCACAATGTTGGCTGGCGCCCACACAGGCTCTGGGCAACCCACTGCACCCAAGGAGCCCACTGGCCCCTTACACAATCATAGGTGCCCCCAAACTTTGGAGCTCTCATGCTCTGGCCACCAAAATGCGGCTTGGGATCTCACTGGCCCTCTGTAAACAAATGCCCCCAACGTGGGAGCCACACGGGGCCCTAGAAATAGACTTGCCCCCTCTGGGCACAGAAAAAAGAATATGGCCTGACGTTCGAGCCACGGGACTCAGAAAATGCCCAGCATGGCGTGGGGGCGGCCCACTACCATCCGGGGCCGCCCTACATGATCCCCGCTACTGTGCACATCGTTGGAGCTGCCCGCTCAGACTCAGGTACTGCCTTCACCAAGACTCAGGTACTGCCTTCACCAAGGCCTGGGCCTCTCTGGACCCGGGGGTACCACACCCACCCGGGAAAATGCGGCACACAGCGGAGCCTTCCACCTACCCCTCCACGGGGGACTCCCATCTAGGCTGCTTCCCCAGCGGCCTACTCACCGGACCTCGGGCGACACTTCTGGCGAGTAGCGCGGGGGGCAGGCACCGGCATTGTACCTCCCGCCCCCTCCGCAAGACACAGGCCTCACGTCTTCTCCCGGGGCTCCCATCCACTCACCGGAGCCCCGCACCGGCACTCGAGGAGGCAGGGTTGGCTCCTGTCCTCCTGTGGTTGCCAATCAGCTTCGCCGCTCTGCCGCACTTCCTCTTCCGCCCGCGGCCCCGCCCACAACCAGGCAGGCCGTGGCGGCCATTTATCAAAAACAGCTCGGGCTGCGGCGGCGATTCAACGGAGGCAATAACGAGGGGTGGGCTCCCTCGAAGTTAAAAATAAACATAGAAGCGAGGTGGGCACTCGCTAAATAATTAAATAAATGCAGGCAAAGTCGCAGGGTAGGCACCTGCCAAACCTCACGCAAAATGCGTGACGGCGACATGCTCGGATTTCAGCCAAAAGCGCTCTCAAGGCGCTGGGGGGCCCAGGCAGCACCTAAAGTCCCCAGAGATGACCCCTACACCAAGAAGGGTCCAAAGAAGTCTTGGACCTCAAAAATAAAGGCCCTGGGGGCAAAGTCAAGCAAAGGGGATCCCAAGAAAGAAAAGATCCTCCAGCATCCATCAGGAATCCAGGGACTGGGTAGGGCTCAGGGAGGCAAGGCTTCCCCTGAGCCCAAGCAGCAGCACGCCCCCGGTAGGATTCAAGTCAGAAACAAGAACATTTTTAGAATGTCACAGCACCCTTTTTATACCCAAAATCCTTTGTCTAAAGGGTGCAGGCAGTGTGAGAACCAGCTAGAACTGGTTATAGGGAATTCCTTTCACTGGCCAGGCTAGGGACATCAGACGCACCCCAGGGGGTGGAGCCAGCATTTTGTGGGGAAAACCCAGCCTCACTCAGGACCCTCAAACCAGATGGTCAATCCGCAAGCAGGCCCAGGCTCACTCCTCCCCTCACATTAGCATGCTAAACACTCCATTCACCACCGGGGCAGACCCTCCCAGACTCTTGGAGCCAGGCTCGCCAGCCAGCCTCAGCCAATCACAGGCCAGACACAAATTACACAAATATGCCAACTTCTAAAAGTAGCACTTCTCCACTAGACACAATCATGCCGCATATACCATTGCACAGCATTCAATCTCACGAGTTCGCACATACCAAACTCGCCCCTGCACTCCCCACACATCAGGAACTACCATGGACATACATATTCCCCATTCATTCCTATGGGAGGGCAGGTCACTCACCACACATACACAGAGAGCTCATGCACTTTACACTGTACCACAGGGAAAAAGTGCGCATAGGCCTAAAATCACCACCACCAGATTCCAGAAACAGGCTAGGAAAAAGCAAAAAGTGTCGGGGCGAACCTGCCAAAAACAACCCCCTTCCAGACCAATCACTCCACTGATGGGCTTCCTTGCTTTGGACGACAAAACACGGACACGGACCAGCACGGCAGGGACACCCTCCGGTTTTTCGCCACTCTGAACCCACATGGTTACCTCTAAACCAGAACTCTCTGACCCAACTAGGATATCCCACTGGTACTCTCTAGTGGTCCACCGCCAGGACCAGGCCCTAGGCCATCCAAATATCACAGGTCCTGACCAATCCACAGAGTGGGGGGCAGTAACCCCTGGCACACAATAGCCATTCTCCACTCTTCCTCTCATTGTAGCTACAACTACCACTGATCCTTCAACCTAGGGACCATACCCTCAGGCTGACCAGAGGTCACGGGCAAGAATGCCCCACCCTACCTCTACTTCTGGGGTTCCGCACCCTCACAGGGAAGCACTCACCAGAACACAATTCTCCTACCAGATCAGGACCTCACTCCATCACTGGTCTACCACCTGGAAACTATTTCACTTCTGAGGTACAAAGCACACAGCACAGTGCCTCTTCAAGCAGGTGGGGGACACAGCACACAGCAAAGTCCCCTTTCCTCTACCTTAGTGGAAACAACAAACTGCAGGTGAGCCTCAGATCACACAGCAAGGGCGGCCCCCTCAGTCTCTTCAGCTGATCCACTTTGGTAGAGATTCCTCTTGACCTAGAAGCTTCCTAATCTCCCAACCTAGGATCTAAACCCTCAGGTTGCACCTGGGTCAGAAGTACACCGTCCCTCTGCACTCCCTTCAAGAGGTCTGTACCCTCCACTTAGGAGCGGTACCCCTCAACACCAGGACCGCCGGAGTTCTGGTTACAGACACTCCCCGTCCTCTAGACACAGGAAGATCCTCCTCAAATGACCTGTAAGTACAGCCTAGGCCCCTGACCTAGCGCTCCCTTAGGGAACCCTCCAGGCCCTGAGATAGGGTTTCGGGCCAACATGGGACACACCGTCCCACACTCACTCCACCTCCACTGAGACAGGACATGAGCCCCTAAACCCTACCATCCTACTGGGACCTAGCTGGGCTACATATAAACCTCTTCCCCTACACAGGATCATCAGATACACAAGCCACTACTCTTAGATTCACTCCCTAATGCCTCTGCAAAACATCTAGCACACCGCCAGACGTCCACCTTCTTATCCAGTGCCTCTGCAGGACCTCCTGCACACCACCAGAGGTGAACCTCCCGTGCAAGCTCCTTAAAAAAAACTCACACCAACTCCTCCAGTTCAAGACACCACTCATCCACACACTCCCCCTCCAGACTGGTGAGACAGTTCCTCACTGCCTCTGACTCTCAACCTGTACCCCTCTTACTGCACACCAGGCACCATACTCTGGGAACTAGGAATGGGACTTCTTGCACTGGACACATTTAAGCTGCCACCACTGGATACTACCATACTGGGGAAACCACACACACACACTACACTCAGGGGATAACCACCCTCCCGAGCTAGCCATTTCTCCTCCACACTCCCTCTCTTCCATCTACCCACACAGGGACAGGAACAGGGATTGGGCACTGGACCCAGCAAGGGATTCCTAATCTTTGGCAACCTCCCCCTCTACTGGCGTCCCGCCCTGTCATTCTCTCTCATCTGCCACTAAACATAAAGCGCAGGAACACCATCTGAAAATGACACTCTTGAGGAAAATATAAAATCACAAACAATAATCCCAAACTTGTGACTATCTAGAATGCAGAATTTTGTAATGTAGCCAGTTGTCACTGTGGCACTGCGCAATCACAAGTCCTAATCCACACCGCTGACCACCAATGTTAGAACTGGCTATTTCTGGTTGGCTAAGGCTGACGCCAAAGCTAGGCAGAAACCACCATTCTAGTCAGGGCAAGGGAGTCACACGCCAAGATAACCCCTGCTAACCCCCTGGTAGCTTGGCACGAGCAGTAAGGCTAAACTCAGAGGCAATGTGTAAAGCATTTGCACCAGCACACAATAGCAACAACATCCTAGGCACACCACAAAAGGAACTCCACACAAGGTTATTATTAATTAACTTTTGTATTGTAAAAACACATCAGATAGTATCACACAATATACATGGTGCCAACTGGCACGGGCAATATTCACAAGGGATTATGTACACCAGGACAGGGCCACATGGGCGCCTGTCAGAATCAGCACTTAGTAGAAATTAGAATAAGTATAGCACAAAATATCAGTTATAAATCACATCCAGTAACTACTGGGAACAGGTAAGTACCACCTGTACTGGAAAGAACAACCACCAAAGAATAAAATAAATTTTAGGGGTATAAGCAAGAACACAGAACACATGATGCATAAACACATTCAGAGGTGTAATAACAAGGCACATGATGCATCAAAAACACATTCAGAGATGCACGGAAGGAAGAACACATGATGCATAAACCAACACATTCAGAGGTGTAAAATCCAGGAAGACACATGATGCATAAAAACATTCAGAGGTGCAGAACATAACTCAATAGCGCAAAAACACATGATGCCTAAAAACATTCAGAGGTGTAAGACAAGGTGCGTAATCATATTAAATACATTACATTTCCTAGCACCACCTCACATTGCGCACAACTCACATTAGGCAATTACCATCAAATAGATATTCACATTGCGCCTAAATAAAATCACATACCAGCCCCAATCTAATAAAGGGACTAGAGCCCGGTGTCTAGAATGTCAGGGCACGCTGCCTTGCAGCGCTAGTCAGGGGTGCGCCACTGGCGCAAAACCTAAATGTTGCAGGTGCCCACTACTTGCTGGGCACCTGGGAACAATCACTAGAACCTAAAGGTTGCAGCTGGCACTAAGTGCTGCGAAGCTGTAACAGGCCTGGCACCGTTGTGCCACCTCTGTCCCACACAGGGACTCTGTCTCTCTTGCGACTAAACGGTGCAGCTGCCCACTAATTGCAGGGCAGCTGAGACATCAACAAAACTGCGCCAGGACCTTCACTGGCCCTGGACATCTGCGCCACAATGTTGGCTGGCGCCCACACAGGCTCTGGGCAACCCACTGCACCCCAGGAGCCCACTGGCCCCTTACACAATCATAGGTGCCCCCAAACTTTGGAGCTCTCATGCTCTGGCCACCAAAATGCGGCTTGGGATCTCACTGGCCCTCTGTAAACAAATGCCCCCAACGTGGGAGCCACACGGGGCCCTAGAAATAGACTTGCCCCCTCTGGGCACAGAAAAAAGAATATGGCCTGACGTTCGAGCCACGGGACTCAGAAAATGCCCAGCATGGCGTGGGGGCGGCCCACTACCATCCGGGGCCGCCCTACATGATCCCCGCTACTGTGCACATCGTTGGAGCCGCCCGCTCAGACTCAGGTACTGCCTTCACCAAGACTCAGGTACTGCCTTCACCAAGGCCTGGGCCTCTCTGGACCCGGGGGTACCACACCCACCCGGGAAAATGCGGCACACAGCGGAGCCTTCCACCTACCCCTCCACGGGGGACTCCCATCTAGGCTGCTTCCCCAGCGGCCTACTCACCGGACCTCGGGCGACACTTCTGGCGAGTAGCGCGGGGGGCAGGCACCGGCATTGTACCTCCCGCCCCCTCCGCAAGACACAGGCCTCACGTCTTCTCCCGGGGCTCCCATCCACTCACCGGAGCCCCGCACCGGCACTCGAGGAGGCAGGGTTGGCTCCTGTCCTCCTGTGGTTGCCAATCAGCTTCGCCGCTCTGCCGCACTTCCTCTTCCGTCCGCGGCCCCGCCCACAACCAGGCAGGCCGTGGCGGCCATTTATCAAAAACAGCTCGGGCTGCGGCGGCGATTCAACGGAGGCAATAACGAGGGGTGGGCTCCCTCGAAGTTAAAAATAAACATAGAAGCGAGGTGGGCACTCGCTAAATAATTAAATAAATGCAGGCAAAGTCGCAGGGTAGGCACCTGCCAAACCTCACGCAAAATGCGTGACGGCGACATGCTCGGATTTCAGCCAAAAGCGCTCTCAAGGCGCTGGGGGGCCCAGGCAGCACCTAAAGTCCCCAGAGATGACCCCTACACCAAGAAGGGTCCAAAGAAGTCTTGGACCTCAAAAATAAAGGCCCTGGGGGCAAAGTCAAGCAAAGGGGATCCCAAGAAAGAAAAGATCCTCCAACATCCATCAGGAATCCAGGGACTGGGTAGGGCTCAGGGAGGCAAGGCTTCCCCTGAGCCCAAGCAGCAGCACGCCCCCGGTAGGATTCAAGTCAGAAACAAGAACATTTTTAGAATGTCACAGCACCCTTTTTATACCCAAAATCCTTTGTCTAAAGGGTGCAGGCAGTGTGAGAACCAGCTAGAACTGGTTATAGGGAATTCCTTTCACTGGCCAGGCTAGGGACATCAGACGCACCCCAGGGGGTGGAGCCAGCATTTTGTGGGGAAAACCCAGCCTCACTCAGGACCCTCAAACCAGACGGTCAATCCGCAAGCAGGCCCAGGCTCACTCCTCCCCTCACATTAGCATGCTAAACACTCCATTCACCACCGGGGCAGACCCTCCCAGACTCTTGGAGCCAGGCTCGCCAGCCAGCCTCAGCCAATCACAGGCCAGACACAAATTACACAAATATGCCAACTTCTAAAAGTAGCACTTCTCCACTAGACACAATCATGCCGCATATACCATTGCACAGCATTCAATCTCACGAGTTCGCACATACCAAACTCGCCCCGGCACTCACCACACATCAGGAACTACCATGGACATACATATTCCCCATTCATTCCTATGGGAGGGCAGGTCACTCACCACACATACACAGAGAGCTCATGCACTTTACACTGTACCACAGGGAAAAAGTGCGCAGAGGCCTAAAATCACCACCACCAGATTCCAGAAACAGGCTAGGAAAAAGCAAAAAGTCTCGGGGCGAACCTGCCAAAACAACCCCCTTCCAGACCAATCACTCCACTGATGGGCTTCCTTGCTTTGGACGACACAACACGGACACGGACCAGCACGGCAGGGACACCCTCCGGTTTTTCGCCACTCTGAACCCACATGGTTACCTCTAAACCAGAACTCTCTGACCCAACTAGGATACCCCACTGGTACTCTCTAGTGGTCCACCGCCAGGACCAGGCCCTAGGCCATCCAAATATCACAGGTCCTGACTAATCCACAGAGTGGGGGGCAGTAACCCCTGGCACACAATAGCCAATCTCCACTCTTCCTCTCATTGTAGCTACAACTACCACTGATCCTTCAACCTAGGGACCATACCCTCAGGCTGACCAGAGGTCACGGGCAAGAATGCCCTCCCTACCTCTACTTCTGGGGTTCCGCACCCTCACAGGGAAGCACTCACCAGAACACAATTCTCCTACCAGATCAGGACCTCACTCCATCACTGGTCTACCACCTGGAAACTATTTCACTTCTGAGGTACAAAGCACACAGCACAGTTCCTCTTCAAGCAGGTGGGGGACACAGCACACAGCAAAGTCCCCTTTCCTCTACCTTAGTGGAAACAACAAACTGCAGGTGAGCCCCAGATCACACAGCAAGGGCAGCCCCCTCAGTCTCTTCAGCTGATCCACTTTGGTAGAGATTCCTCTTGACCTAGAAGCTTCCTAATCTCCCAACCTAGGATCTAAACCCTCAGGTTGCACCTGGGTCAGAAGTACACCGTCCCTCTGCACCCCCTTCCAGAGTTCTGTACCCTCCACTTAGGAGCGGTACCCCTCAACACCAGGACCGCCGGAGTTCTGGTTACAGACACTCCCCGTCCTCTAGACACAGGAACATCCTCCTCAAATGACCTGTAAGTACAACCTAGGCCCCTGACCTAGCGCTCCCTTAACTAACCCTCCAGGACATGAGATAGGGTTTCGGGCCAACGTGGGACACACCGTCCCACACTCACTCCAACTCCACTGAGACAGGACATGAGCCCCTAAACCCCTACCATCCTATGGTGACCTAGCTGGGCTACATATAAACCTCTTCCCCTACACAGGATCATCAGATACACAAGCCACTACTCTTAGATTCACTCCCTAATGCCTCTGCAAGACATCTAGCACACCGCCAGACTTCCACCTTCTTGTCCAGTGCCTCTGCAGGACCTCCTGCACACCACCAGAGGTGAACCTCCCGTGCAAGCTCCTTAAAAAAAAACTCACACCAACTCCTCCAGTTCAAGACACCACTCATCCACACACTCCCCCTCCAGACTGGTGAGACAGTTCCTCACTGCCTCTGACTCTCAACCTGTACCCCTCTTACTGCACACCAGGCACCATACTCTGGGAACTGGGAATGGGACTTCACGCACTGGACACATTTAAGCTGCCACCACTGGATACTACCATACTGGGGAAACCACACACACACACACTACACTCAGGGGATAACCACCCTCCTGAGCTAGCCATTTCTCCGCAATTAGAATAAGTACACAACAGCAACAAAATCCTAGGCACACCACAAAAGGAACTCCACACAAGGTTATTATTAATTAACTTTTGTATTGTAAAAACACATCAGATTGTATCACACAATAGACATGGTGCCAACTGGCACGGGCAATATTCACAAGGGATTATGTACACCAGGACAGGGCCACATGGGCGCCTGTCAGAATCAGCACTTAGTAGAAATTAGAATAAGTATAGCACAAAATAACAGTTATAAATCACATCCAGTAACTACTGGGAACAGGTAAGTACCACCTGTACTGGAAAGAACAACCACCTAGGAATAAAGTATATTTTAGGGGTATAAGCAAGAACACAGAACACATGATGCATAAAAGCATTCAGAGGTGTAATAACAAGGCACATGATGCATCAGAAACACATTCAGAGGTGCACGGAAGGAAGAACACATGATTCATAAACCAACACATTCAGAGGTGTAAAATCCAGGAAGACACATGATGCATAAAAACATTCAGAGGTGCCAGAACATAACTCAATAGCGCAAAAAAAACATGATGCCTAAAAACATTCAGAGGTGTAAGACAAGGTGCGTAATCATATTAAATACATTACATTTCCTAGCACCACATCAAATTGCGCACAACTCACGTTAGGCAATTACCATCAAATAGATAATCACATTGCGCCTAAATAAAATCACATACCAGCCCCCATCTAATAAAGGATTAGAGCCCTGTGTCCAGAATGTCAGGGCGCGCTGCCTTGCAGCGCTAGTCAGGGGTGCGCCACTGGCGCAAAACCTAAACGTTGCAGGTGCCCACTACTTGCTGGGCACCTGGGAACAATCACTAGGGCCTAAACGTTGCAGCTGGCACTAAGTGCTGCGCAGCTGTAGTAGGCCTGGCACCATTGTGCCACCTCTGTCCCACACAGGGACTCTGTCTCTCTTGCGCCTAAACGGTGCAGCTGCCCACTAATTTCTGGGCAGCTGAGACATCAACAAAACTGCGCCAGGACCTTCACTGGCCCTGGACATCTGCGCTAAAATGTTGGAGCCCTGACAGGCTCTGGGCAACCCACTGCACCCCAGGAGCCCACTGGCCCCTTACACAATCATAGGTGCCCCCACACTTTGGAGCTCTCAGGCTCTGGCCACCAAAATGCGGCTTGGGCTCTCACTGGCCCTCTGTAAACAAATGCCCCCAACGTGGGAGGCACACGGGGCCCTAGAAATAGACTTGCCCCTCTGGGCACAGAAAAACGAATATTACCCGACGTTCGAGCCACGGGACTCAGAAAATGCCCAGCATAGCGTGGGGACGGCCCACTACCATCCGGGGCCGCCCTACATGACCCCCGCTAATGTGC
The DNA here is from genome assembly GCF_964263255.1 of Lissotriton vulgaris. Lineage (NCBI taxonomy): Eukaryota > Metazoa > Chordata > Amphibia > Caudata > Salamandridae > Lissotriton > Lissotriton vulgaris. The sequence goes on along the minus strand of NC_141685.1, from coordinate 823,687,856 downwards.
ACATCGTTGGAGCGGCCCGCTCAGCTCACGGGGCCGCTCAGACTCAGGTACTGCCTTCACCAAGGCCTGGGCCTCTCTGGGCCTGGGGTACCACACCCGCCCGGGAACATGCGGCACACAGTGGTGTCTTCCACCCCCCCCCACGGGAGACTCCCATCTAGGCTGCTTCCCCAGCGGCCTACTCACCGGACCTCGGGCGACACTTCTGGCGAGCAGCGCGGCGGGGCAGGCACCGGCATTGTACCCCCCCCCTCCGCAAGACACATGCCGCACGTCTTCTCCAGGGGCTTCCATCCACTCACGGGAGCCCCGCAACGGCACTCGAGGAGGCGGGGTGGGCTCCTGTCCTCCTCTGGATGCCAATCAGCTTCGCCTCTCTGCCGCACTTCCTCTTCCATCTGCGGCCCGCCCACAACCAGGCAGGCCGCGGCGGCCATTTATCAAAAACGGCTCGGGCTGCGGCAGAGATCCGACGGAGGCAATAACGAGGGGTGGGCACCCTCGAAGTTAAAAACAAACATAGAAGCGAGGTGGGCACTCGCTAAATAATTAAATAAATGCGGGCAAAGTCGCAGGGAAAGCACCTGCCAAACCTCACGCAAAATGCGTGATGGCAACACGCTCGGATTTCAGCGAAAAGCGCTCTCAAGGCGCTGGGGGGCCCAGGCAGCACCTAAAGTGCCCAGAGATGACCCCTACACCAAGAAGGGTCCAAAGAAGTCCTGGACCTCAAAAATAAAGGCCCTGTGGGCAAAGTCAAGCAAAGGGGATCCCAAGAAAGAAAAGATCCTCCAGCATCCATCAGGAATCCAGGGGCTGGGCAGGGCTCAGGGAGGCCAGCCTTCCCCTGAGCCCAAGCAGCAGCACGCCCCCGGTAGGATTCAAGTCCGAAACAAGAAGATTTTTAGAATGTCACAGCACCCTTTTTATACCCAAAATCCTTTGTCTAAAGGGTGCAGGCAGTGTGAGAACCAGCTAGATCTGGTTATAGGGAATTCCTTTCACTGGCCAGGCTAGGAACATCAGACGCACCCCAGGGGGTGGAGCCAGCATTGTGTGGGGAAAACCCAGCCTCACTCAGGACCCTCAAACCAGACGGTCAATCCGCAAGCAGGCCCAGGCTCACTCCTCCCCTCACATCAGCATGCTAAACACTCCATTCACCACCGGGGCAGACCCTCCCAGACTCTTGGAGCCAGGCTCGCCAGCCAGCCTCAGCCAATCACAGGCCAGACACAAATTACACAAATATGCCAACTTCTAAAAGTAGCACTTTTCCACTAGACACAATCATGCCGCATATACCATTGCGCAGCATTCAATCTCACAAGTTCGCACATACCAAACTCGCCCCTGCACTCCCCACACATGAGGAACTACCATGGGCATACATATTCCCCATTCATTCCTATGGGAGGGCAGGTCACTCACCACACATACACAGAGAGCTCACGTACTTTACACTGTACCACAGGGAAAAAGTGTGCAGAGGCCTAAAATCACCACCACCAGGTTCCAGAAACAGGCTAGGAAAAAGCAAAAAAGTCTCGGGGTGAACGTGCCAAAAGGGCCGGGTCCAACACAACCCCCTTCCAGACCAATCACTCCACTGATGGTCTTCCTTGCTTTGGACAACAAAACACGGACACGGACCCGCAAGGCAGGGACACCCTCCGGTTTTTCGCCACTCTGAACCCACATGGTTACCTCCAAACCAGAACTCTCTGACCCAACTAGAATGCCCCACTGGTACTCTCTAGCGGTCCACCGCCAGGACCAGGCCCTAGGCCATCCAAATATCACAGGTCCTGACCAATCCAGAAGAGTGGGGGGCAGTAACCCCTGGCACACAATAGCCATTCTCCACTCTTCCTCTCAGTGTAGCTACACTTACCACTGATCCTTCAACCTAGGGTCCATACCCTCAGGCTGACCAGAGGTCACGGGCAAGAATGCCCCACCCTACCTCTACTTCTGGGGTTCCGCACCCTCACAGGGAAGCACCCACCAGAACACAATTCTCCTACCAGATCAGGACCTCACTCCATCACTGGTCTACCACCTGGAAACTATTTCACTTCTGAGGTACAAAGCACACAGCACAGTTCCTCTTCAAGCAGGTGGGGGGACACAGCACACAGCAAAGTCCCCTTTCCTTTTCCTTAGTGGAAACAAAAAAACTGCAGGTGAGCCCCAGATCACACAGCAAGGGCAGCCCCCTCAGTCTCTTCAGCTGATCCACTTTGGTATAGATTCCTCTTGACCTGGAAGCTTCATAATCTCCCAACCTAGGATCTAAACCCTCAGGTTGCACCGGGGTCAGAAGTACACCATCCCTCTGCACCTCCTTCCAGAGTTCTGTACCCTCCACTTAGGAGCAGTACACCTCAACACCAGGACCGCCGGAGTTCTGGTTACAGACACTCCCCATCCTCTAGACACAGGAAGATCCTCCTCAAATGACCTGTAAGTACAGCCTAGGCCCCAGACCTGGCGCTCCCTTAGGGAACCCTCCAGGCCCTGAGATAGGGTTTCGGGCCAACGTGGGACACACCGTCCCACACTCACTCCGCCTCCACTGAGACAGGATATGAGCCCCTACACCCCTACCATCCTACTGGGACCTAGCTGGGCTACATATGAACCTCTTCCCCTACACAGGATCATCAGATACACAAGCCACTACTCTTAGATTCGCTTCCTAATGCCTCTGCAAGACATCTAGAACACCGCCAGACGTCCACCTTCTTGTCCAGTGCCTCTGCAGGACCTCCTGCACATCACCAGAGGTGCACCTCCCATGCAAGCTCCTTAAAAAAACCTCACACCAACTTCTCCAGTTCAAGACACCACTCATCCACACACTCCCCCTCCAGACTGGTGAGACAGTTCCTCACTGCCTCTGACTCTCAACCTGTACCCCTCTTACTGCACACCAGGCACCATACTCTGGGAACTGGGAATGAGACTTCACGCACTGGACACATTTAAGCTGCCACCACTGGATACTACCATACTGGGGAAACCAGACACACACACACTACACTCAGGGGATAACCACCCTCCCGAGCTAGCCATTTCTCCTCCACACTCCCTCTCTTCCATCTACCCACACAGGGACAGGAACAGGGATTGGGCACTGGACCCAGCAAGGGATTCCTAATCTTTGGCAACCTCCCCCTCTACTGGCGTCCCGCCCTGTCATTCTCTCTCATCTGCCACTAAACATAAAGCGCAGGAACACTATCTGAAAATGACACTCTTGAGGAAAATACAAAATCACAAACAATAATCCCAAACTTGTGACTATCTAGAATGCAGAGTTTTGTAATGTAGCCAGTTGTCGCTGTGGCACTGCGCAAACACAAGTCCTAATCCACACCGCTGACCAATGTTAGAACTGGCTATTTCTGGTTGGCTAAGGCTGACGCCAAAGCTAGGCAGAAACCACCATTCTAGTCAGGGCAAGGGAGTCACACGCCAAAATAACCCCTGCTAACCCCCTGGTAGCTTGGCACGAGCAGTAAGGCTAAACTCGGAGGCAATGTGTAAAGCATTTGCGCCAGCACACAACAGCAACAACATCCTAGGCACACCACAAAAGGAACTCCACACAAGGTTATTATTAATTAACTTTTGTATTGTAAAAACACATTGTATTGTATTGTATTGTATATTGGATTTATATAGCGCTTAACACCCAGGGGTCTCTAAGCGCTTGCCTTGGGAACCCGTCCTGGCTTTTCCCTGTGAGATAGCCCCTATAGGGCATCCCCAAGGTAAAAGCCAGGCATCCCGCCGCGGGGGGCCGTTGTGGAGATTAAGCAAGCTTAATGCCCAGAGTTGCAGAGTGTGAACCCATAATAAGGTCAGGCACCGAAGCGAGAATTATCGAGTCCGTGGACATTTGAGCTCAAGACCCTGCCGTGTTGGGAATTGAACCCTGGTCCCGGGTCTGATCTCTGCTTCAGGGTCTGCCTGCTCTAACCAGTGAGCCATCAGATAGCATCACACAATATACATGGTGCCAACTGGCACAGGCAATATTCACAAGGGATTATGTACACCAGGATAGGGCCACATGGGCGCCTGTCAGAATCAGCACTTAGTAGAAATTAGAATAAGTATAGCACAAAATAACAGTTATAAATCACATCCAGTAACTACTGGGAACAGGTAAGTACCACCTGTACTGGAAAGAACAACCACCTAAGAATAAAATACATTTTAGGGGTATAAGCAAGAACACAGAACACGTGATGCATAAAAACATTCAGAGGTGTAATAACAAGGCATATGATGCATCAAAAACACATTCAGAGGTGCATTGAAGGAAGAACACATGATGCATAAACCAACACATTCAGAGGTGTAAAATCCAGGAAGACACATGATGCATAAAAACATTCAGAGGTGCCAGAACGTGACTAAATAGCGCAAAAACAACTGATGCCTAAAAACATTCAGAGGTGTAAGACAAGGTGCGTCATCATATTAAATACATTACATTTCCTAGCACCACATCACATTGCGCACAACTCACATTAGGCAATTACCATCAAATAGATAATCACATTGCGCTTAAATAAAATCACATACCAGACCCCATCTAATAAAGGGACTAGAGCCCTGTGTCCAGAATGTCAGGGCGCGCTGCCTTGCAGCACTAGTCAGGGGTGTGCCACTGGCGCAAAACCTAAACTTTGCAGGTGCCCACTACTTGACTAAACGTTGCAGCTGGCACTAAGTGCTGCGCAGCTGTAGCAGGCCTGGCACCATTGTGCCACCTCTTACCCACACAGGGACTCTGTCTCTCTTGCGCCTAAACGGTGCAGCTGCCCACTAATTGCTGGTCAGCTGAGACATCAACAAAACTGCGCCAGGACCTTCACTGGCCCTGGACATATGCGCCAAAATGTTGGAGCCCACACAGGCTCTGGGCAACCCACTGCACCCCAGGAGCCCACTGGCCCCTTACACAATCATAGGTGCCCCCAAACGTTGGAGCTCTCAGGCTCTGGCCACCAAAATGCGGCTTGGGCTCTCACTGGCCCTCTTTAAACAAATGCCCCCAACGTGGAAGCCACATGGGGCCCTAGAAATAGACTTGCCCCCTCTGGGTACGGAAAAACGAATATGGCCCGACGTTCGAGCCACGGGACTCAGAAAATGCCCAGCATAGCGTAGGGGCGGCCCACTATCATCCGGGGCCGCCCTACATGACCCTCGCTACTGTGGACATCGTTGGAGCGGCCCGCTCAGCTCACGGGGCCGCTCAGAATCAGGTACTGCCTTCACCAAGGCCTGGGCCTCTCTGGGCCCGGGGGTACCACACCCGCCCGGGAACATGCGGCACACAGCGGAGCCTTCCACCTCCCCCCCCCCACGGGGGACTCCCATCTAGGCTGCTTCCCCAGCGGCCTACTCACCGGACCTCGGGCGGTGCTTCTGGCGAGCAGCGCGGCGGGGCAGGCACCGGCATCGTACCTCCCGCCCCCTCCGCAAGACACAGGCCGCACGTCTTCTCCCGGGGCTCCCATCCACGCCCCGGCACTCGAGGAGGCGGGGTGGACTCCTGTCCTCCTCTGGATGCCGATCAGATTCGCCTCTCTGCCGCACTTCCTCTTCCGTCTGCGGCCCCGCCCACAACCAGGCAGGCCGCGGCGGTCATTTATCAAAAACGGCTCGGGCTGCGGCGGCGATTCAATGGAGGCAATTACGAGGGGTGGGCACCCTCGAAGTTAAAAATAAACATAGAAGCGAGGTGGGCACTCGCTAAATAATTAAATAAATGCGGGCAAAGTCGCAGGGTAGGCACCTGCCAAACCTCACGCAAAATGCGTGACGGCGACACGCTCGGATTTCAGCAAAAAGCGCTCTCAAGGTGCTGGGGGGCCAAGCAGCACCTTAAGTCCCCAGAGATGACCCCTACACCAAGAAGGGTCCAAAGAAGTCCTGGACCTCAAAAATAAAGGCCCTGGGGGCAAAGTCAAGCAAAAGGGATCCCAAGAAAGAAAAGATCCTCCAGCATCCATCAGGAATCCAGGGGTTGGGCAGGGCTCAGGGAGGCAAGCCTTTCCCTGAGCCCAAGCAGCAGCACGCCCCCGGTAGGATTCAAGTCAGAAACAAGAACATTTTTTGAATGTCACAGCACCCTTTTTATTCCCAAAATCCTTTGTCTAAAGTGTGCAGGCAGTGTGAGAACCAGCTAGAACTGGTTATAGGGAATGCCTTTCACTGGCCAGGCTAGGGACATCAGACGCACCCCAGGGGGTGGAGCCAGCATTGTGTGGGGAAAACCCAGCCTCACTCAGGACCCTCAAACCAGACGGTCAATCCACAAGCAGGCCCAGGCTCACTCCTCCCCTCACATCAGCATGCTAAACACTCCATTCACCACCGGGGCAGACCCTCCAAGACTCTATGAGCCAGGCTCACCAGCCAGCCTCTGCCAATCACACGCCAGACACAAATTACACAAATTTGCCAACTTCTAAAAGTAGCACTTCTCCACTAGACACAATCATGCCGTATATACCATTTCACAGCTTTCAATCTCACGAGTTCGCACATACCAAACTCCCCCCTGCACTCCCCACACATGAGGAACTACCATGGGCATACATATTCCCCATTCTTTCCTATGGGAGGGCAGGTCACTCACTACACATACACAGAGAGCTCATGCACTTTACACTGTACCACAGGGAAAAAGTGTGAAGAGGCCTAAAATCACCACCACCAGGTTCCAGAAACAGGCTAGGAAAAAGCAAAAAAGTCTCGGGGTGAACCTGCCAAAAGGGCCGGGTCCAACAGGGTGTATGCCAGGTCTGTCCAGAGCGTTCTGTTCAATGCTTGCATGTGTTTTAAACTACTTACAATGCTCTTGGGAGCTGCGTGCCATCCATCTATATGGTATTTCTGAGCTATGCGCTATATAAGCTCTACCCAGTGAGCACAATTACATGTCGGCATGTGATGAAAATTACTGAAAAGTGTTGTTGGGTGCTACAGTGCACCACAACAGTCAGCTGTATGCTCTATCTGAGGTGCTCAGACAGACCTTTGTAAACTGGTTACTGAGGCTTAGTTTTTTTCTGGTTCCAGTACCCCCTGGGCCCCTACTCTGCCTATTCCTTGCACTTGAAATTTACATTTACTGCTGTAGTGTGAGAATGCATTTCATGAAAAGGAATATAACGTAGGGTTGCCATATGAAAAATGCCAGCCATGTGTTTAACCCCTTCGCTGTGGCGGCTATTCCGCCGCAGCGCTAAGGGGGTAGGGTGGCCGCGCGGCGGTCACGTGCTTCTGACGGAACGGCTCCGTCACGGCTCGCGGGTGAGCTGTGCTTGTGACGGAACGGCTCCGTCACGAACGCGCCGCGCAGGCGCGCCGAGCGGGCCGTGACGGAACCGTCACCCGTGGCTTGTGACGGAGCGGTTCCGTCACAAGCATGCAAGGGGTTAAAGAGCCTGGAAAGACCACGTCTTGGCACTAAATAGGGTTATAAATAAAAAAGTATGTATTCATTTGTAATGTGACTTTTCTGTCTTTGTTTCCTTTAATTATCAGTCATGGATTTCATCATTCAGGCAGTCCTAGTACACAACTAAAGTGCTTTCTATTTATTTTTGATGTTCGAAGTATGCAGAGATAAGTGCTGAAAATATGGCTTTAAGCGACTGCTTATTTGTGCCGGTGGGGCAAAGTTGTAGGTGGTGGGCCGGGCCGCTTGGGAGGCCCCCTTCATTGTGCTTTGCAGGGGGGGCCCCCTCGAGTTTCGTTACGCCACTGATGTTGTATCTGTAACAGCAGAAATGTGGTTTTGTTTGCTTGCGCATCTAAAACTAGGTCACCTGGAAAAACAGCAGGATACATGACACCGTTGAAGCACACAGTTTACAGCTTCCACTAGGTCACGTTGAGCACCTCCAACCATTCATAACGTTTTAGCTAACAGGAACACTTGTCATGCTGAGATTTATGTGGTTTGTGGAAAGCTAAACTACAGCTCCCAGAATGCAACCTAATGATAGCTTGAGAACCAAGACTAGCTGAAAGCCCCACAGAGAAGAGTCTCACACTGCTTGGACTGAGAACACAGGCATGACACTGCTGTGAGCAATGTTACGTTCATATTAAAAAATAAAAACTGTTTTTCAGTTTTGGTGTCACCCTGACATATGGTAATCTTGGGCAATTAACACTGTTTACAGCCTGTTTACTGTAGAGACTTTAGCAACCTCTAGAGCCAGCCACAATATAACACTATTTTCAAAAGCTTTATTTTTACTTCGATGTCCTAAACATACACAGGGCCTCCTAAACATACACAGGGCCTCATTTACGAGAAGTGGTGCATTGCTGCGTGAAAGCAGCGATGCACCACTTCTCAGTGCTCCCTCCTTGCAACATCAATGATGCGTCATATTTACAACGTATCTGTCAGTGCAAAAAGTGGCGCATTGCTGGAGTTGCGTCAGAAGCCTGATGTAACACCAGCAATGTTCCTTTCACATGGGGCAAGCCCCATGTGAAAGGGCCTGCATCACCCTTACGCCTGCCATGAGGCAGGCGTAAGGTTTTGACGCATTGGCGTCCTAGAAGAGGCGCAGCATAATCTCATAGATTGTGCTGCGCCACTCCTACGACCCTTTCTTACGGGGGTACGCCCACCCTGCATACATTATACCTGGTGCAGGTATAATGTAGCGCAGGGGTTTATGAAGTGACGCATCTACCTAGATTTGTCACTTCATAAATATGGCGCAACATGGTGCATCGGTGGCGCAAAAGTGACGCAGGGGCTCAATATTAAGCCCACAGTATTTATGAGATCTGAGGCAAATACACTTTAGGGTTATTTCCTTGTTGAACTTCTTAGGTGCCATTCACTTAACTTTCTTACCCCAAAAATAACCTGGCGCGTTTTGAGAAATATACATACTGCAATGGACATGTATACATGCATAATGTGTCTCATTTTCAGATGTCTCTGTCCTCTACCACTTTTTTTTTTTTTTGGTGCAAGACATTTATTATGCAGAAAAAGAGATAATAGTTACACTGCGTCACGCCAACAACCCGGAGGTAGGCCGCTATGAAGTTCACATTTCACGACAAGTAGTAAAGCAGTCTGGGGAACACAACCCAGCGGGCTGCGGAACCCCCAGGAAGAGCACACAATACAGTAAATTCATGTACATGAGCAGTGCAACATTAGCATGTTAAGTGGTCTTACATTTTTCAGCGCCGTAGACAATCAGATGGACCTGAAGGTTACAAGGCTGCCACGGAGCGAGCAACAGGTCACAACCTGCTGAAACAGCAGATTGAAAGGATACGTCTACCAGCACTGTTTTCACCCAACCTGCCCCAACAAACAAAAGAAAAACAAGAACAACAAACATCGGTGCAGTTACATAATACCAACCACACAGTACCCCACTTATACATAGGGCTGTGCGCTCTTGCGCTGGGCAGCTATCAAAGAATGTCAATCAGTGGTAGGGGTTGTGGCGTGGCGGGCGCCAGGTCTCCACCACGGAGATAGAGGGGGGGGGGGGAGGAGGGGTGGAGGGGGAAGCCGAAGCAGGGTGATCCACAGGGTCATGTGGCCTTAAGGGAGACGGAGGTGCCCAGGTTTAAGCAGCATTTAGGAATCCATTAGGACATCAGGACCGGGACGTACCTCAGCCCCAAGGTAAACCTGCACCGGCACGGAACACCAGATCAGCAACAACACGCCCATATTTTCAAATCTCTCATCTCATATCATCCGAAACACCTACGTCAGGTGAACCACCAGAAGCGTCCGAGCCCGCACGCTCCCTAGTCCATTGTAGGAAGGGTTCCCATATATCGTTAGGCCTGGAAGCAGTGGGCATCGTCTCCCAATAATGAGTCAGCTGTGCATGCCCATATGTCACATCCTTAACCCACTCTGTGAACGAGGGAAGAACTCTCCGGCCCCAGTGCAGTGATAATTGTCGTTTGGCATAGAGGAGGAGTAGTGCATGTAGTTTCCTATCACAAGGTTCTGTGTCCTTGACATATCCCAACAAGCCCAGAAGCGGTGATGGTGCGTCAGTCCTGTGTAGGATTTGGTTAATGGCAGTGAAGACGTCCGACCAGTACTCATCCAGCTTAGGGCAGCTCCATGCCACATGAAGAAAGGACGCATCCATCCCTCCACATTTCCAGCAAGATGCATCCGTGCGGACGCCCATGCGGTGCAGCAGCACCGGTGTGCGATAGTACCGGTGTAAAAATTTGAAGTGGATGAGCCGCAATCGATAATTCGGAGACAGCGCCGTGAGCTGCTTACAGCAGTATTCCCACATTTCGTCTGTCAAAGGGTCGACCAGGTCGGCAGCCCAAGCCTGCTTGGCCGTAGCTACAGTTATTGGGGCTTGCTCTTGCATGCAGTTGTACAGTCTTGACACTAGTTTTTTGGGGGAGGGTCTCGAAAGCAGATTTTGAAGGGCATCCAGTGTCGGCGGCTCCTCTGGGAATTGGGGCCCCAACTTCCTACAGGATTCCCTAAGGGAATGGTATAGCAGCGTGTCCGCAAAGGATTCAGGCTGGTCGTCCTCACCCGCGTTCAACTCCCCAAAAGTGCCATCGGGATATATATCAGCGAAGGTATGCAGTCTCCTCCCGCGGATCGTGAGGGTGTCACCTCTGGCACTCAAGCAAGGTAACATAGGGTTTCCCCGTAGGGGGATAGCTGGCGCATAAAGCAAGGAGAGTCCTGCTCTATTTTGCAATTCGCGCCAAGACCAGCGAATCATCTCCACAGTGTCAACCTCCTTCGAAGGGCGTGTAACTCTACCATAGAGCGCCACGCGCAGTGGCAACGGGGCAACAACGGCCAGCTCCACCACCACATGTGGTTGGTAAGGGGTGGGGAAGGCCCAGAAATGCAGAAATTGCGCCTGCGCGCATAGGGAGTATAACTTCACGTCGGGAGCTCCGAGGCCACCCTGCCATAGCGGGAGCGTGAGCAGGTCCCAGGAAACCCTCGCCTGTCCCCCGGCCCACACTAGATTCAATAGCAGAGAGCAGACACGCGCGTGAAAGTGTGCCGTCATGGGCAGCAGAGCATTTACGAACAAATACAGGAATTTGGGGAGAACCACCATTTTCGCCAATGCTATCCTCGCAACCAGGGATAGGGGCAGCTTGTTCCAGACCTCGATCTTCCTCTCCAGCCAGCCCACCGCTCTGCCAAAGTTAAGAGACCACAACTCTTGCATATCCCGACTGACCCAGATCCCCAGATATTTAACAGCATCAGTTTCCCAACGTAGGGGGTAGTCTGTGACAGCTGACTGGTCCCATCAGTAAGGGGGAACGCAACAGACTTAGACCAATTTATGGACACTCCTGCCAGGCCCTCAAACTGCACGAATTTGCAGAGCAACGGGTTCATGTTATCCTTGGGGTTGACGATATACAAGGTGACATTGTCTGCATATAACGAAATCAGTAAACTCCGGGAGCTGAACCCAATTCCCGTCGCAGTGTGGTGTTGTCGTATCCTGGCCGCAAGCGGCTCCATTGCAATAGCAAAAAGGAGAGGGGACAGTGGGCACCCCTGTCTGGTTCCTCTAGAGACAGCAAAGGGTTTGGAAACGAGGCCATTCACACTCACCCTAGCCCTAGGCACGTTATACAGTAGCCTGATTAGAGTTATGAAATTACGACTGAATCCCATCCTTTCCAAAATTCTAAACAAATAGGGCCACTCCAAAGAGTCAAACGCTTTGGTGGCGTCCAGGAACACCACCGCCGCTTGAACAGAGGGGTGTAAGTAATGTAGGATAGAGAAGATGGTCCTGAGGTTGTGCGATGTGGCCCGGCCAGGGATAAACCCGGACTGGTCAGGGAGTGCAATGATCGGCAACATCGGTTGTAGTTTGTCCGCAATGACCTTGGCATAAATCTTAGCGTCCACATTAATCAGGGAGAGGGGCCTATAGGAGTCCAGGAACAGTTCGTCTTTGTCAGGCTTCAATAGTGTAATAATTAAGGCTTCACGCATGGAGTCTGGAAGGGAGTTCAATTCAAGGGCCTCAACGAACACAGAATGCAGTTTTGGCGCAAGTTCCTCTGCATATGTTTTGTAAAAGGTCGTTGTCAGGCCGTCAGGGCCAGGAGCTTTGTTGGCCGGCATGCTCTTGATTACCTGAACAATATCTTGAACGGTTACAGGGAGGTCCATGTGGTTATCATTAAACCAAACTAGGGCAATAGAATCAAGAAAGCCCTCCAGAGAGGCTGGGACCCTGGGTTGTCTGGAAGTGTAGAGGGACGTGTAAAAGTCAGTGAAGGCGTGTAATACTGCTTCTTGGCCGATAACCAGGGACCCCTCTTAGTCGTGAATGGTGTGTATGTAATGCGACTGTGTACGAGGAGCTATCAACCTAGCTAGGGTCCTGCTGGGCCTGTCCCCCTCCCCATATCTGCGGGCCTCGGCCTGTTTCCCCAGGAATCTCACCTCGCTTTCCGCCTCCTCATTAAAGGCAAGTAGCTTGGCTTTTAGATTGCCAGCAATCTCCAAGGTCTGGTCACGGCTAAAGGCTGCATCTAGATCCCTCAGTTCCCGTTCCAACTGGGCTAGTGTTCCACGGATGGTTCGTAGCACTCCCGCCTGCCGCGCTATGCACTGGCCCCTGATCACCGCCTTAAAGGCGTCCCACTCAATGGCCTCCGATGAAACGGAACCTACATTCTCTGCAAAATATTTGAGGATATCCTCCCTGATTTCCTCAACAAATACTGGGTCCGTGAGAGCGTGTGGGGGCAGACGCCACGTGAACGCCCTGTGCACGTGAACGCCCTGTGAATAGTATCGGGCAGGCACAACTCCAACATACACGGGGCATGGTCCGATAGTGATCTAGCCTGGATGTCGACTCCCGTCACCCACGTCGCCACCTCAGGCGACACTAGCCAGAAGTCCAATCTGGACCAAGCAGACTGATGGCATGTGAAACAGGTCCCCACTTTCTCCCCAGGATGCCGAACTCTCCACACATCAGAAAGCATCCCCTCTCCCATCACATCAAGGACAGCCTGACGCGCTCTAGCATGCGTTGGTCTACTCACACCTCTCCGATCCATGTCATCATTCAGCACAACATTAAAATCGCCCCCTATAACAACTGATTGGCAATCAAGCAATGCAATTTGCGCCCAGATATTCCTAAAGAAGTCTGGATCATCAACATTTGGACCGTAAATGGCAGTCAGCACGATCGGTCGCCCCTGCAAGGAACCATGTAATATAACATATCTCCCATCCTTATCCTGCACGCAGGCGTGTTCCCGCCAATCCAGCCCTCTGCGTACAAGTATAGCCACCCCTCTCGCATAATTAGAGTAAATGGCAGAATACACAGTTGACCATCTGGAATTCTTCAATCTGGGCGAAGGGATTGTATTAATGTGCGTTTCCTGCAAAAAACAAATGTCCACATTATGCCTGGCCAGCATACCATGCATCAATCGGGCTTTCTTGTAGTCCCCAAGGCCCCTAATGTTCCAGGTCCACAGCCTAACTCCCCCCATATCGGAAGTACTGTAGAAGCAGCAAAGTCCCCAACAGGACCCACCCCCCATATTCGCCATGCCCCGCACACAGTACACACATTGACCCCTTGCGCAAAAAGGAAAATGGAAGATAGTCCACAATGCACCATTTCGTAACTAAAAAAAAACAACCCCTCAAACTCCCCCCACCTCCCACCTCCCTCACTAACCCCCCAATCAGGTTGTGACATACCCCGTAGAAAAGAATTTCAACAATGGTTCTTTCGGGTACACAAACAATTGCTTTAAGTCATATATACATCTTCAACAATTGTCAAAGCATAACTTCCTTGCTTATTATGCTATTTTGATTAGCATTAAAGTGCAAAACCAGACAGAAGAAAGGGTCAGGATGATTTTAATTAATCAGTTATTTCTCATTTTTCATCATTTTGTTTGCAACTGACACCTCAAGTATATGAAAAACTTTTTACAAAATGCAAGATACGGCGCAACAGTTCAAATGAATATAAAAAGTGACAAAGTGTGAAAATTTTGTGACAATGTGATAAACAAGTGATAGTCTATTTACATGTGAAGTAATAGAGGGGAAAGGGAATTCAAAAAAGGCCGACTCCTATTTCATTAATACTCAAACCCAGGGTGCTATGTAGACTACTTATAACTGGGTATGGTGAAATGATCCTTCCAGTGGTTCTGTCAACGTTTTGACCCTGCGGACACCTCATTTATGGGTCACTAGCGGGTCTTCTTCAGGACGGGGGTTAGGAACAGGTTTATTGTGCCAGTTCTTCGTGGAACAGCCCGATATTCTACTTTGAAGGGGTGTCCTCTGCAGTCTTGAATCTATTTTAGATATCTTGTTTCCTTAATCAGGTTCAAGGGTGGCTTTCCTCTCTAATTACCAACGTCGTTTATCTTTTCTTTCAACAATCAGTTGGCATAAACGTATTTCCATACTTTCTTTGGAATGTCATGTTGGCTGAGCCACCCAAAAATGAATATTCAAGAAGGGTACGATGTCATTACTCGATCTGGGTTTCTTGAACTGCTATCCGCTCGGCAATGCGTTATCAGGAGCGGATACCAGTTCAAGAAACCCAGATCGAGTAATGACATCGTACCCTTCTTGAATATTCATTTTTGGGTGGCTCAGCCAACATGACATTCCAAAGAAAGTATGGAAATACATTTATGCCCACTGACTGTTGAAAGAAAAGATAAACGACGTTGGTAATTAGAGAGGAAAGCCACCCTTGAACCTGATTAAGGAAACAAGATATCTAAAATAGATTCAAGACTGCAGAGGACACCCCTTCAAAGTAGAATATCGGGCTGTTCCACGAAGAACTGGCGCAATAAACCTGTTCCTAACCCCCGTCCTGAAGAAGACCAGCTAGTGACTCATAAATTAGGTGTCCGCAGGGTCGAAACGTCGACAGAACCACTGGAAGGATCAGTTCACCATACCCAGTTATAAGTAGTCTACATAGCACCCTGGGTTTGAGTATTAATGAAATAGGAGTCGGCCTTTTTTGAATTCCCTTTCCCCTCTATTACTTCACATGTAAATAGACTATCACTTGTTTATCACATTGTCACAAAATTTTCACACTTTGTCACTTTTTATATTCATTTGAACTGTTGCGCCGTATCTTGCATTTTGTAAAAAGTTTTTCATATACTTGAGGTGTCAGTTGGAAACAAAATGATGAAAAATGAGAAATAACTGATTAATTAAAATCATCCTGACCCTTTCTTCTGTCTGGTTTTGCACTTTAATGCTAATCAAAATAGCATAATAAGCAAGGAAGTTATGCTTTGACCATTGTTGAAGATGTATATATGACTTAAAGCAATTGTTTGTGTACCCGAAAGAACCATTGTTGAAATTCTTTATTATATTGCCCAGGTTCTTAGGGATACTGGGTTACCCCGTAAGATATACCCCGTAGAAAGACACGCATAGCGTGATATAAAAGCAACATCAGAAAAAATGGGAGACACCCCATGGGGGCGTGGTGCACCCAGCTTACACCCCCGTGTTAGCGGGGTGACTACATTCGGGAATAAGGCTCCTTGGTCCCAACGGCACCCCCGTCCCAGGGTCGACTAACCCCACCTCGGCAACACTCACATAGGTACCAGGGCACAAGCAACCACAGCTGGGCATCTGGAGACACAGCAGTTTCTTACCCCTCTCGCTCCCAGTTCAGGTAAAACAGCAGGTGGTGCGAGGGGCCTCCGAGCACCGATTCAAGACGTGAATGAAGCAGGCATGTAGTGTCTCAGAGCTTGCAGCGGCAGCTCACCTAGTCATTATCACTGAGTTGCTCAGCAGTATCTTCCAGTCTGGGCGATTTCCTTCTGGCCCCTGGGCCGCTGACGTGTTTAGCAAACTTGAGCACGGACTTCGCATCTGTGAAGAAGTGTGAGGCGTTGTCGTGGAGCACCTTCAGTTTTGCCGGATATAACAGGGAATATTGTACACCAGCCTGCAGCAACAGTTTCTTAGCCGGCAGAAATTCCTTACGGGCCGCTTGCACGAGGGGGGTGAAGTCCGGGTAAAAGGAGATGTTGTTTCCTTTATGCGTAATCTTACCCTTCTCCCTTGCCAGTCTCAGGATGAGGTCTCTGTCCTGGTAATTGAGCAGTTTAGCGAGGATGGGACGAGGTGGTGCACCCAACGGTGGTTTTTTCCCAAGTGACCTGTGTGCCCTCTCGACCGTGAAGACTGGCGATAGGGCCGGGTCGAAGAGTTCGTGTAATAGGTCTGTCACAAACACCTCCATCTTGCCAGTGTTTGCCGTCTCCGGAATACCCGTAAAACGAACATTAGACCTACGGGAATGCGCTTCCAAATCATCCGATTTAGCACGCAAGTTGTCCAGCTCTCTCTCCAGAGTCGTGATATGCTTCTTGGCCTGCTGTTGGAATTCACAGCATTCAGTATGCCTATTTTCTAAGCAATCCAGCCTAGTTTCATGAGCGTCCACTTTGGTCTTCACTGACTCCAGCTGTGAGGACATGGCGTCTACTTTGGTATCAATACTTTTCAAACTGGACCTTACTTCCATAATAAGCGCCCCAAAGTCTATGTACGCCGGTGCTCCCTGCGATGATGACTCTCCCCCGTCCGTCTCAGTTGCCGGGTGCTTTGAAAGCCGCTTGTTGTCAAAGCTTATTTTGGGCTGCCTAGCATCATTTTTCCCCATTTTAGTGGCGATGACGTGCCAACGAGTGTCTTGTACAATCAGCTCTAACAAGTAGGCTTTATGCGTACTATCTGGCGCGGTGCCTAAGCAGTATGGGCAATTTCCGGGGGGTGCAGAGTTACAGACTGGTCTCCCAGGCCACAGTTGCGCAGCCCCACAAGGCCCACGCCTCCAGCAATGTGCAGCCCAGAATACTCGCAAGCCTCAAAATGGTGGGAGCGTTAATCCCGGCAGTATAGCCCCACAGCGCCGGGCCCGGCTCAAGAAATCTCCGAAGCCAGGGGCAGGGGTATCAAGTTTAGGCATCCGGTCTCCTCGGGCCACGTAAGTGCAAACAGCGGTCCAACCCCGGTACAGAAGGCCAGAAGCACCACTCCGATAGAATGGTGTGTTCGTGAGGGGTTTCGGTAGTCCTCCACCCCCCCCGCAGATCTTCTCCTCACCCCACCTGATGTAGGTGTTTGCTGCACAAGGCTAGGCACAGCTCCCCGGCCGGGTCCCGGCAGTGCCGACCAGCATGCGCCAGCCCCAGGAATATGGCCGACCCGTCACCAGAGTCTCAACAAAGTTTACCGCCAAGGAGGGGGATCGTCTGCCTCCTGCGCCTTCCTGGTCGGCTGCGTCCCGGTCCCCTTCCCCGATGCAGCAGGGGCTCACCGAAGTGTGCCGAAGCAGCGGCACCGCAGATGTCAGGGTCTCGCGCTCCTGTCCGCAGGATCTCCCGAGGCCTCGAAAGCCGCGGCCCGTAGTAGCCTGCAACGCCCAGGGTCCAGCTCCGCAGCCGAGGATCGTAGCAGGCGCGCAGGTCGGCAAACCGGCAAGTGGAGTTAGCTCCGCGATCCGGTTAGCTCTGCGCACCAAACTTCGGTAGCAGGATCCACTGGGTGTCCGTTGTCGATTCCCAGAGACAACGGGGCTCCGCAAGGACCTGGAGAAGGATTAGTGCAGGATTAAAGAACGTAGCCGGCGGAGCTCACTCACTGAGCGGCCATCTCGCTGCTCGGCTAGCCACGCCCCGTCCTCTACCACTTTAATGCAAGGTAGGCCGTCACTAATCTGCTCCTAATATATTCAATGCAACCTAAAATTGCCAATTGGGAGGTTTCACACCTCTCAAAATTGCATATTTACTTCATAGTAGTAGCACAAAATT
The DNA here is from genome assembly GCF_964263255.1 of Lissotriton vulgaris. NCBI lineage: Eukaryota > Metazoa > Chordata > Amphibia > Caudata > Salamandridae > Lissotriton > Lissotriton vulgaris. The sequence goes on along the minus strand of NC_141685.1, from coordinate 823,669,928 downwards.
CATTGGAATAGTGCACTTTATTAAAGGGACCGTGCAGTCCAACTCCACTCCCTTAAGCAAGCGTCTCAGATACACTTTAAATAACCTTCTATTGTGAAGTTTACAATAGGCAAAATTAATTTACATCGTTTTATGCCACTGTGATGGCAAAGAAAAGACCACGGAGGTTATGTGAAAGAATTCATGCATACATATATTGCTTCATGCAGGTCCCTGCTTACTATCTTGTGCTTCTGTCTTTTTGGGGGGACTCTCCTTGTATTAACTCTAAAACCCACCAGTACACCTCACACCATAATGTTATTGCTGCCAACAGCGGTTGTAATGTTGGTAATTGTTCCGTGTTGAACTTCTTAGCCATTAGGAGTTTTACGCTTTACAAAATAAAAACCTATACCATGAGTTTTGAGAAATATTCGTAGTGGCTGACCACTAATTTAAGGGTTTGTTACATAAAACCTGTCTATGCCACATAGCAACAATTCCCATAAAATGCACTCCACATCATCCCACATAATTCCAATCAGCAAAGTTTCACTAAACGCCACACAGTTCCACGCAACACAGTTCCACTCCATATATTTCCATTCCACACCACATAATTTGTCAACAAATCACATAATTCCACTCAACAACACATTTACACAACACACCTCATACATCCAATCCACTCCACAGAATACTACATCATGTCACAAAATTCAGCAGCACACCACATAATTAAACTCCACAACATACTACTCCACAACACAAAATAACATTCCACATAATTGCACTCCATTATACACAATCACACACCACATAATTCCATTACACTCAAAACCACATAATTCCTATCCATATAATTCAACGGCACACCATGCCACATAAATCCACTATGCACATCACTTCCCACCGCACAATTCCACACCACACAATTCCACAACTAGCAATCCAAACCAACCCACATAATTGCACTCCAAACCACATACATCCACTCCTGCAAGAGTAGCGTAATGCAACTTTCAACATTGCAGCCTATCGCGGGAAAATACCCCTGGCCGTAGCACGCGATAGACACTAGATAGCGTGTCAAATATCCGCGTGAAATTCAACACCACACTGGAAGAAATGCAATACGCAAACGCTAAAAAACATGCGATGAGGCCAAAGGCGGTACAAAAAGTAGTGAAAACCAGCCACAGGCCTCCATGCATCTGGCGGGACAATGCACCAGAACAACCACAAAAACAACACACCAGAAACAAGCCAAAGCACCTAGCAACATAGATGCATCCTGACCCAGCGCAGAGGCCAACTCGAACCCCACACCCCCCACAGACCACCAGCAAGGAACAACGGGGTCGGGGAAGGCCAAGGAGAAGAGGGAGCTGAAGACTGGGTGCAGACCGCAGGAAAACAAGACCAGCGTCACAGAGGTGACTACCAGCAACTGACCCACAAGCAGACCACCTGGAATGCAGTCGGAGTGCCGAGGAGGCCAATCGAGGAGGCCAATAGGCGCCGGCATGTCATGACAACCTAAACCAGGCACAAACCCACTGCCAACAGGAAGGCACCAACGGCGACAGTAGGTGGCAGTCCAGCACCACAGGACGAGCTGGAGGAAACCCAGGCCACAGTCATCACTGTGGAGATGGTGCAAGGAGTAGGGAGTACGGACACAGCTCGAGAGGACCTGACACAACATCCACAGGGAGTGCAATGAACAGGGACTGGGAGGACAGGAAGAGATGAGCACAATGGCACACATGCACAACGAGGTGTAGTACACTGCACACCCACAATTACCCATGATCATGTCCCAGATGCCCTTGGCACACTGCAGCACACACACATAGCAAGAACAGCACACCCATATTGACGACAATGTGGTACAATGTGCATAGCCAACACTGCAGAACAGAGGATACAACTGGCTCGACACATGCACAGAAACATGCCTATTACATCTGACAGAGCCGGAAACTGTGAAATGGAAATGTACGCGTACGACCTAACATTCGTCATGTAGTCCAAATGTACACCCTTCCGCAGAAGAATCCGGCACCTCCCAAACAGTCACAATGTACATTGTCATACAGTCTGCCCACAAACCAGAACAATGCGCCAACATACATGTCAACACAATGTCAACAAGCATCTCCCCTTCACATTGCAGAAGGGCACACAACACCTTCAGCAGAGCACAGAATACAACACACCTGTGTTGCCGGCGAGGACCACCACACCATCGACACGGACACCCTACAACAGCACATGGAAATCCCAGGCAACACCCCACCAGGACCCGGCCAGCCAAGCTACTCAGAGGAGAATGCCAAGCCTGCAACAGACCACACAGCAGGAAGCACCTGCAAGCACAGCTGGGTCACGACACTTCACCCACCCACACATGGCACCCCAATGCCATGTGTCAGTACACCAAAAGGAGGTGGCCCAACAGGTGTGGGTGGGGGCCGAACCCATGGAATGCGAACTAGAACACATTCGTAGGTGTCCATCACCCTTCAGGGACCACCCTTACCCCACTAAGGAGACCCACACTGCCATAGAGACACATGCAGATGCACATTCACTGTACAGAACCATGCCCAGGGGCGCTCAAATGGCAGTCACTCACCCATGTTGGCTCTGCTTACAATGTCCCTGGCCACTCCCCTTATGAATTGAGTGGGTGAAGACAAAGCTACATGTCCAAGCTCCAACCAGCTGCCTGTGGTGACATGTCTGCATCCGATGTACACAGCACAATGTAATGTCGTAGGGCCCAGGGCCCTCATGCATACAACAAGACCACAGGGACACACGCATATATCATGTTCAACTGGCTAGGGATACATGCGCCCAGCCCCTTTTTCGGCTGGGCCACATGTACAGTGACGCTTGTGCTGGATGTGTGTGTGGTGAGTGTTAGCCATTCCGCACGGAATGTCTGGTGCTGGCAACCACTTGAACATTGGGCACCAGTGCAAGGGAAACAGAAAACACATGCATAACAGAGTCAACTGTTGAGCAACATGGAGTGAGCGGAGAAAGTCCAGAGGACAGCCAACATGCAAACAGAAGTGTCCGTGAGTTTTAGTGCACTGGGGTTGGGGCACTAGAGATGAGCACGCTCATGTGAAGAAAAAGTCTGGGATTGTGTCCCTTCGATATATACCTGATGCAGATGGAGTGGGGTGTGTTAGACCTGCATCATCTTCCCCATCAACGTCTCAGGGCCCCCACACTATTTGAGGTGACATACCTGCGCAACCGCTCCACAGCACAAAACTCAATCAGCAACAGACAATGGTCTGCGGTGCACTGAGTCACTGGCACATGGAGTGCTGAGCAGGGTATCAGGCTGAGGATGGCATCCATAACAGGTCTAAGCAACTCTGTAAGTCTGTCAGGACCACCGTTTCCACTCTGGCAGATGGCGGTTGGAGGTGGTCCTTGTGGTGGTGGTGTGTGCCTCCTGCGGTGATGCCATGTCTGCGACGGTCAGGACTCGCTTTGGTATGTGAGCCCTGGTGGGAAGCAGTTGAGCCCAGAGGCTGCGTAAAGCGCAAGGCCACAGAGAAATGGCGTTGATGACCCCAAGGCCAATGAGTCAGGGGCCATCCAATATCTCAGAAGAAGGGGTCCCGGACCGGACCAGCACAGAGTTAGTGGCCCCGGATGCACTGCGGCCGGCAAAGGCACAGAGCCACGGGACGGTGACTTGCGGTGTAGTCAGATGGGCCATATGACCTGAGTGGGTCCTCATAAACGAAGTGTGTGTTGCGGAGGGTTGCGGGGGACAGTGGCAGTTGTCCTCCAGGGCATGATGCGAAAGGTTTGATTTTATCCGGCAGCAGCAAATGGAGGAGTGGAAAGCGCAAGCCTCGTTTTCACTACCAATTCGGTATCAGCTACATGAGGATGAATACTAGCCCCTAGTCGATAGACTCAGACGCCACCAATGTATGATCAGTGAGTGTCCATGAATGTCAGGGAACAGACTTAGTGGCACCGGTGCTGAGACGGGATGCAGTTTGTGATGATGCCTGTACACTGATATGAACTCCGCCATCGCTAAATCAAGACTCATTGACCTACTGGACCGCAGTGTAGGCCGGAGGCAGCGTTCAGCATGGGCCATTTACCGAGTGTCGCGGGCATAGGTTGGTGGCCCCACCGGCCTGCGTAGCTCAGGTTCAGTGGCACCACGTGACCCAGCTTTTGTCCGTACTGAGCTGCATCTTCCTCTTACTCCTCTCCGTGCGACCACTGGTGTGGACTCTGCCATTTGTGATTCGCGACTAGGTGCTGGATGTGAGACCTACTGGTCCGCAGGGTAGTTCTGGTCCCTCATCCACGTGTCGCCGGCTGGTGTTGAACAGGGTTAGTGGCACCACATGTAGGCAGCTTTCATTGAACAAAGTTAGTGGCACCACGTGTCGCAAGATGCCCATATGGGACTATGCCTCACTGATCGAGGGTCTGGTGCTGTGGCCGCTGGCCCGGATTTGGGGTCACTGCCATTCAGGACCCAAGACACAGTTTCACATATGGGACCTACTGGGATGGGTGATCAGTGTGGCCTGGCTGCGCAGGGTCAGGCCTCTGGGGTTCATGGTCCAGCGGGCCGGGGTAAGGCAGGCGCACAGGATCGCAGGCAACTCTGCTCATTAGGACAGGGTCTGCATCGTCGCCGGATGAAAGGTGCCAAGCTGGCAGAGACAATGGGCTTTCTGGAAGAGGACCACTCCAGGGCTATGTGCTTTTTATTCACACCCCTACGCTGGCCTGGTGTACATTGGGCCATCCCACTCTGCTCACGCTTAATGGGGGTACGTAACAGGCAACATTTCCATCAGGACCCCCACTGGCTGGGGTGACATTGTTGCATCCACTGTCCACTACACTCCATACACCAGAGGTGTATGTCGTTGTGGATATGGATGTGTTCTGCATACTGCAGTCTATCCAGCACATCACCGCAACTCTTGGCATTGTGTACTTTCCCAATCATGGTTCTTCCGCATCCTTCACACATGCCTTGTTTCCACCTCTTTCCACATTTGGCTACTGTGTGGCTGAGGTTCCATGCTGTTGATGGCTCATGTTCATGGCTTGCCCAGGTTACCATTTGTACGTTATTCTGTCATGTCTGGTGGGTGGGCATGTTGAGTTTGATTTTGTGACTGCCAGAGTTGTGAATTGCATAGTTGTGGAGTTGAGGGGAGTAGGGTGTTAATTTGGAACTTGCCAAGGGGCTGTGCATTTCCCTTGGTGCCATCCTGGGAATGCTGGTTGCTAATGGACTGTCGGAGGATGAAGGAATCATGCAACCTGGCTGTGTATTTGGAGGTGACATTGGTGAAGGTCCCACTGTGTTATGATGTTGCCTGCACATTGATGTGTGACTTGTGCTTCCTGTTGCGGTGATTGTGTGCTGTGCCACCAGGGGGCACAGGTAGGACATGTGTACTGTGGATTGCCCCCAACACGTGCATGCATCCAGCTATGGTGTACTGTCCTTGCTTGGTCTCCAGCTGATCCTGCGCATTGTGTTGGATGTATGGGGACTGTGGTGCCAGGGTGATGGTGATGTCCAGGACAGGTGTGGGGGCCTTGGATATAGCTGGCTGTGAGACTCCTCCGACTCTGGTGGGTGTTGGTTGGGGTGTGCCAGGGGTCAACAGGTGCAGCACAGCTAGCAGCTTGGTGTAGGGTGGGATGTTGGTTGTCCGCTGTGTTGGTGCCGTAGGCCTGTTAGGCGATGATGTTCAGGATGCATAGGATGGTTGTCCCTTTCAGTCTGTAGTGGACAGTGACATTGTCAGACGTTGGGTCTGTGAGGCAGGTGCATTTCCTGGGGGGCCGCTGTCTTTGTCTGTGCTGCCTCTGTGGTGGTCGGGGGGGGTGTTCTGGGTGGGGGTTAGGGTCCCGGGGTGGTGGTGGTGGTGGGTGTTGTGGTTCTCTTGGGTGTCCGGGCTGCATGACGAGTGGCTCCATGGCATCTGTTGCTCTTCCGATGACACCCTGGGCTGGGCTCCCTTTTGTGTTGCAGGCTGCAGTCCGACTTTACACCAGGGCAGAGCAGGTGTTAATTTCCTACTGCTAACGTGCCTTTATTGCCTGTTTTGGGTCCTTATCGCGGATCTGGCTGGTTGTTGAGAATGTTGTGTTGTCGCTGCTTTTTGCTCGGGAACGCCTACACTGAATCTCATTAGCCATAGTTGCGGGAGTCCTCTGTGGCGATGTTTTTTGCGTCTGCTATCGCGGGTAAACTGGTGCTGTGGGCTGTTAACACCAGCTTGTGAATGGGAAGGTAATTTTATCACGACTTTGGCTGTGATAACGTGCCATTAATTCGGCGATAACTCCTTCTGAATATGTCCCTCAGTCATTTACAAAATCAATAGCTCTAATTCTCATAAATGTGAGACCTGCTTGTTTCCTGTGTTGTTGACGCTGTGATAAAAGTCTCTATTGACACCAAATATCATCCAACATCTGTTTCACTAGATCTTGTTTTTTGCATGTCTAATGCGGACATTTGAATTGAAGCAAAGCCATGGTGTTGGTCTTTGGCAGTGTGGAGTTGTGCAACCCTGAATTCGGGCCTAACAGGTTGGGACTATTAAAGTCTCTGGGGCCTGATGTACAAACTTTGTGATTCACAACACACATAACGTTTAACTCCAAAATGGCATTTTACTATGTACCACACCCATTTTGTGGTGAAAGAATCTGTGTCTTGAATACAGTCCGGATTACTCCTTAATATGAAATTAATGTCAGATATCAAAGATACCTACACACAACTCCCCTCCACTGTATGAAATTCTACTTTACTGCACTATACTCCACTCTACAACATTCCACTCTATGACACTCGACTCCACTCCACTTTATGGCACTCTAAGACACTCTATTACTCTCTACTACACTCCACTCAAATCCAATCTACTCCACTGTGCATCACTCGCCCCTACGCCACTTCACTCTACCACTGTACTCCACTCTATGCCACTCCACAATACCCCACTCTACGACACTCCCCTCTATGACACTTTTAATCCACTCTACCCCCTCAACTCCATGCTCTTACACTCTATGCCACTCCAAAACACTCCATGACACTCCAGTCAATGACACTGCATGAAACACCACTCCATTCTTTGCCTCTCTACTTCACTCTTCGCCACTCCACTCTACGGGAACTCCACTCTACTGGCACTGATAAGAAGCCATCAGAGACTTTAATTAAGACAACAGGGGAAAGAGGTAGGAGTGGAATGGAGCAACACAAGGTAGGGACTGGGAATGACACAAAGAAAGAGAGAGGGGTGGGTCAGAATGAACAATGAAGAGGCAAAACATAGGGGAAAGAGGAAGACATGGGAGAAGTGGACACTCGATTGGAAAGTGAATGAGGTGGAATAAGCCACGAGCAGCTAAAAGAGGAAGAGGATGGTGGCTGTAAAATAGACCCTCTGTCTTTGCAATAGAAGCATTCCAATGGTGGTATAAGATAGAATGCAATAGAGAAAAACTCCACTGGGCAGAGGCAAATAGTGATTGAGAAAGTTTCAAGCTAATGGCTGAAAGAGGCTGGCACAAAAAAAGGAGCAGTTGAAGGTGGTGAATGAAATGTACACATTATGCATAATGTAGGCAATGGTTCTGGTTGACTGCTGTTTTAGCAAAACTTAGACATATAAAGAAAGAAATGTTAGACATTTTCTATAATGTTCCTGCTGTTTCATAAAGTTCGTCCCGGTCCCTATAGCTATAACTCGGGGCCGGACTGGCCGTAGCGGGCACCAGGCAATCCCCAGGTGCGCCGCATGGGTGGGGGCCGGTTTTGGGCCCCCTGGGGCCGTTTTTGTTACAGGGACGTTTTTGCAGCTGCAAAATCGGCCCTGCAACAAAATCGTCGAAAACCGTCCCTGGAAATGAGCTCAGCGGCACCAACAACTTCGGGGGGGGGGGGGCAGGGCCAAACTGGCCGTTGCGGGCACCGGGCAATCCCCCGGTATGCAGGAAAGGTTGGGGGCCATTTTGGGGCCCCATAGAGCCATTTTTGTTACAGGACCGTTTGCAAAATCGGCCCTGTAACAAAATCAGCCGAAAACCGGCCCCGACAAAGAGCTCGTCGTACCTCTTAAAGGCCGCCCCCACTCCCCGGGAGGGAGGGGGAGGGGAAGTGGAGGGGGGAGGCGGCCGAGCACTTTGCCAGGGCCGGTTTTCGTTCCCAGTCCGGTCCTGGGGGAGCCGGCCGAGCACTTTGCCAGGGCCGGTTTTGGTGACCAGTCCGGCCCTGCTCTAACTAGTATTAAATAACTCTTCTACAGGAAACCACAGTCTGAAATGATGTGGACAATTACCTCAAAATGTGGCTGCGGTCATGAATGTGTTGACCGTATACTATGAATTCTTGTTTATCTGTTAGATGTATTTATAGTAGTAGTAGTAGAAATTTCTTTATTTAGATATAACACAAGTATCTTTAAAAGAGGATTACATAATTCACATTGTATACAGCTCATTACAAAATGAAAACAGCAAACAGTTGGTTAACCAGCCATGATAAGAATAGGGGTCTTCCGCATCCTCAGCCTCCTAGATCCGTAAAAACATTTTTTAAAATTTTTTAGAAGAAGGATAAAAACCAGAAGAAAAAGTAGTACAAAAGTTAAAATCTAATATACAGGGAACTTCTCCCCATGTTTTTACTCTCACTAACTTGGATATCAAGCATCTAAAAGACGACCCAGTTTTCCTAGTGGTACTACTCATATTATTTTCATTTCATCCCCCTATGAGTTTGGGATGTATCGTAAGAATCATTAAGTAATAAAAAGGAAAAGGGAAATAAGGGGGAGGATTTAGCAGGACCTCTTTAGCTTAAAATTGCGATATGCTTGCTGGATGAACTTTGTTAGTCTGATGTTTAAGTCAGTGTTTTCAGAGTTCAGGGCCATGATAATGGCTTGCCTGCAGGTTCGGGCGCCCAACCTGTTCCATCGGCTTTTAGTTTGCACCTGCGTTGGAGGTTGAAGGCTGGGCAGAGGCACACCACATGTAGCAATGTTTCGGCTGTTTTACCGCACCCTCTGCATGTTAGATCTTCCGCCGTGCGTCTCCAGGGAGTTAGGTCTTGCAGAAATCGCCAGTCACCCATTCTAATGGCTATAAGGCTACGTTTTAGGAACAGTGAATAAGTGCAGGAAAGGTAAGCGGCGGGAAGTAGCCGACTGTAAGAGTTTACAAGGGCCTAAGAATGGCTACGTTTTGAGAAGAGCGCTTTGTCTGTGATAAGTGATCTCATTCTTACACATTTTTTTATGGCGATTTTAAACGCTGTCTGACTGGGGTTAAGGGTCCATAGGTCACCTGCTGACATTTGTTGGATGTAGTCCTTAAAAAGGCGACCAAAGGTTCCACCTGGATTATTCTGGGAGATTTCTAGCCAGACTAGGGATTCCAATGAGCCTGGTTCAGACTGTCTCAGCTTGTGACAGAGGTTTAAGTATGCACCGATATTGAAAACCTCATAGTTTGGTAGCCCCATCTCCAGTCTTATCTGTGCAGCAGATGCAGAAGTTGGCAACTGGAGGACCTTTTTATAGATTTTGGTGGTATGTTGGTTTAGGGTCGTGTTCAGTTTACCCTTAAATGACTCTATCCCGTATGATAGGGTGGGGCCGATTTTCGCTCTCAGGACTTCCAAGAGGGGCGAAAGAGTTGGACCTGAGAGGTTTTTTGAAAGCTTGGTTAAAGATACTACCAGAGTCGTGGCTTTAACTGCAATCTCATGGCGTTGTTTTAAAAGGTTGCCCCTTGAGTCTAGGTGGACACCAAGATATTTATACGATTGACCTATCGCAAGGCTTATGTTGTTAAAGGACCACCCACCACCGACATGTCGTTTCTTCCCAAAGGGGACTACTTGAGTTTTCTTTAAATTGACTTCTAATTGATTCACTATTGTGTAATGAAGCAGTGTGTCAAGGAGCCTTTGCAGCCCGACCCTGGTGAGGCTGAAAAGAACAAGGTCATCGGCATATAACAGATTACTGAGTGCCGTGCCTCCCACCTTTGGAGGATGACTACTGGTTTCATTCAGGGTCAACGACAGATCTGCTTTAAACAGGTTAAATAGAAGGGGGACCAGCACGCATCCCTGCTTTACACCTCTCGTTGTCATAATTTTCCACGAGAGATGCGTGCCGGACCCTAACTTCACTCGTACCCAGGTGCAGGAGTGAAGTTGAATAATGGCCTCCAATAGTTTGTCAGGGATCCCCCACTTCCTTAGCTTTTCCCATAAAGCCGCCCTAGGAACCCTATCAAATGCTGCTTTGAAATTGACAAAGCAGCATAGAACTGTCCTGGATGTTAAGAGTGCTTTGTCGATGATTGTTGACACTGGTAGGAGGTTGGTCATAGTCCCTGAATTGGCAAAAAACCCCGTTTGATTCATCGGAATCCGGTTATGTTCCTTTGCCCATAGCTTCAGGTCCTCCAAGAGGAGGCCTTCATAGTGCTTAGCCTCAATGTCCAAAAGAGCAACGAGTCTGTAGTTGTTAGGGGCATCGCGGGATCCTGATTTATAAATTGGATGTATTATTGCGCCCCGCCATGAGTCTGGGATGGTTGCGGTTCTCAGGGCGTAGTTGAAAAGGTTTGTTAGAGTTCCTGACCAAAAAGCTATATCAGATTTGAAAAGGTTCTGTGGCAGGCCGTTTGGGCCCGGTGCTCCATCTAATCTTGCTTTAGTCACAACCGTCGCTACTCTGTCTTGGGACACCTGAAAATCCATATTAAGTGAGCTTGGCAGCTCATTGGATGCATTCTGCTGGATGCTGGCCCCGATCACGGTCACTCTCAACTCTCAAGATTTTCCGTATGTGTTCCCCGACACGCTGAAGGTGCGGGTTTGTGTTTCACTGAGTTTGTGTTAAGGGATATGACCTGGGGCCTGTGGTCGCTTTCAGAGCGTGGAAGGATACAGAAGCTGGTCAGACAATGAAGCAGGTCCGCATTGCAAATCGTGTAGTCCAGATAAGAGTGTTTGCTACCGTTAGTCCAGGACCAATTCGGGGGGTATCCCCCGCCGTCCTGCCATTCATTACCAGGTAGCCGGCGCTGTAGAGTTTCATCACACAGGTCTCACCCAGACCGCAATAGGCTTGGGCGATTGGTTTGGTTTGTGTCACGGCCTCAGTAATGGGGAATAAGAAGGGCCCATCGGTATCTGCTAATTCCCCCTGAAATAGGTTGGTATTAAAATCCCCCGTGACAATGCGGTCTGAGTTGGGGTGTTCCACAGCTATGTCGCTCATTATTTCCGTTAGGCGTGCCAGGTGATCTTTTTTTGTACGTGTGTTGGGGTTGATATATACATTTAAAAGGAGAAGTGGGCGCTGTTTTCGCCACAAGTTAATTTTGACCCCGAGTAGCCAGTCTTCCTCAATACTTAATCTTGAGATTGGGCCTTTTAAATTATTTGATATGTATATTGAGAGGCTACCTTTGGCATGGCCATAGCGGCTGTCCCTGAGTGCGGGTTTCCATAATTCAATATAGCCGATAACGGGAAATCCTTCTGTAGCCCAGGTTTCCTGTAGGGCTATTACGGCATGCTCGCATAGGAAAGAAAAAGTATCAGGGTGCGTAATTTTTTGATGAAGGCCGCTAATATTCCAAGAACATATAGGAAAGATGGAATCGGCTTCTGGAATAGGAGCGGTTATTGATGGAACTACTGGTGGAATTGACATTGCTTGGAATTTGTGGTTATGGGTAGGAAGCTCTACTTCAGAAGGTCAATCTGAGCTTTTAGTTGACAAAATTGCTGGGAGCCATTCCCAGCCTAGACTTGTGTCGACGTTGAGACCACCGTAGGCGGAATTTTATACAGTTCCTCGGATCCTGCCGCGTTTTTTAAGATCGAATACGGCCTGGGATAGGGCGCTGGTCTGATAGTACCAGCATTTCGAGGAGGTGTCGGCTGGGTTAGTAGGGAGATGGGGTAACCTGGAGTGGAATATGGATACACTCTAATGCCCCAGTCCCGAAAGTGGTCTTGTTGTTCAAAAAGGCTCCTGCCCAGCTGGCCGACTTGAGTGACACTAGCGTTACCTCGGACGGCTGGGTGCCTCTTGGTGGGAGAAATTCAATGGATTCTATGTCCTCCGATGCCAGGCCTACAAACCCCGGGATGCCTTCCACGAGTTTTATTATGTTGGATCTGTTGAGGATATTTTGCCGACCCCTTGATTTATATTCTGGTGCCAGTAAGATGTGGAAGAGTCAGGAATCATTTTTGTTCTCTTCTTTGGGTACGCTTGGGGCCGACTTGTTGATTTTGTTAGTAGACAGGCCTGCGTCTGATTTCTGCTCCTGTTGCATTGGGCAATTAGGAGCCTTCAGTGAAAGATGACTGGTTTTGGACACAGTTGTTTTTTGGTTGTAGATTGTTTTTGTGAGATTCATTCTTGTTTTTACGGTGTCCACGCGGGGAGGGGTTGTGGCTGACACTGGGTTAGATTTTACTAATATGACTGTGGGCCCTATTGGGCTCGGCTTGATGGTTTTGGTCATTAGATTTTCCATAGCTATGCTTGGTTCTTCAATTGCTGCTCCCATAGCTGGTTCGGTTAGATCTTGGGTGCCCCCCAAGAATGGCTGGTTGACGCTTGCTGGTAAATCCCCTTTTAGTTTGGGGGCACTGGGACTTGCTAAAGTTGGTGGGACATCCGTCTCACTTAAGGCTTTCTTATCAACTGCCTTCGCAAAGATGGGAAAAAATTCCTGGTGTGCGGCATTTGCTTTGGCTCTTGTTTTATTTCTATGTTTGCGCTGTCGTTTGCGATCTCTCTTGCTGCATGGTGGCGGGGGGGGCTGACAACGCTTCTGATTTGGAGGGTACCAGAGTCGCCGGACTAGTCATTGACCTGGTCGCAGGGTTATCCATGCGGGTTGTGTGTCCGGTGGGAACCCCGGCGTTTTCACTTGTCACTTTAGTTAGGTCAAAACCCGTTGTTGCTGGTTGGAGGTGTCCGCTTTTTGGCTGATCATTTAGCTGGTTTGTACTTGGTTCTGTTCCTCCACTTGACTTAGTGCCTTTTTCAGTAAGGGACCACGGGTTAGCAGGGTCTTGGCCCGTTACTGATGGTTTTTTAGATGTATTTATATTGATTTGTTACAAGAAAATATTTGTCAAAATAATAAAGAATTACTACTAGTACAGAAGTATGTACCTGTATTATGATATGTGGCTAACACCATAATGGTTATCTGAACCGATTCAATATTTATATTCAAGACGGGAATCGATGGTGTTTTTGCCTACAAAACAATTAAAAATTCTATGTTTACTTAAAAAAATGTCATAGTTTATTATATCTCTAGGCAAAAAACGTATAATATACATTTTCTTCAGTTAAATGTTGTGTCAATCATTAAATGTTCAAGTGGGACAAAGCCTATAAAGCAATTATCAAGTGGTTATATCAGAGCATTTCATTGCAAAACACGATTTAAAAAGCAGAATACGATACATAAAAAAACACTAAAAGTTAAACTTTGGTATAGTGCATGCCAGAAAGCACCATTGTTTGATAAAAACACACTGCTAAAATGTACTATCCATCGGCTCATAACCCACTGACTTCCAAAAAAGCATTTCAAAGTTGCATTTGTTTGTCTGAATAAGTTACTGGAATCACAATGCGACCGAGGACAGGGCAGCTCATCACCTCAGTAAGCCTGGCACGTGCGGCACCGATGTGTCAGTCGCTGTCAGTTTCCAAGCTATAAAGGAATTAAAGCCAGGGTTAAGCAGTGATACGGCAGCACAGAATATAGATGAAATGTCAGCCGTAATAATAGGTCCGTTAATAGCCAGCCATGCCACTGGATGGCTAATTATTTTACGCCATCGTTTCCACTGGGTTAAGTGACCTTCAATGAAACGTCACGAATATGTATGTTCTTTCTAGGGCTTAAAATGTATTGTTCGTGGTAGGTGACATGCAGCGCCTGAAGAATCCGAGTAGCTCAGAATTCATTTTTTTATTTGTTTATTTGTGGTTTTGTCTATGGCACTGACATGTTGCCTTCTGGTCACTGCTTAGCAGTAAACTGCAGCCGGGCTAATAAGACTGATTATGGTATTATAGGTGTTAATAAACTATAATCGTGTTGTAGACTCTTTCCATGGCTAATTGGTGTCAGTTTGGTGGCCAGGAAGTATGTTGCTCAGTCAGTATGTGAGGTGGGTTCTTTCGACAACCAGCTTTTGTGTTAGTAAATGTTTGGTTGCAGTTGTGGTCAGCAGGGATATGAGCTATGTCTTACTTTCTGCTTTTTGTGGCTCATCACTTCAGCCTATCTTTGCACCTCCAGTTGTGGGTTGGGTACAACTGTGGGTAATTTTGGCGATTATTTGGCGATCATCCCGAATTTGTGCTTTGTAGGACAAGCATGCCTTGTGGATCGCAATTAACTTTGGCCTTAGTGTACTGTGGGGTAAATTCTTGTCAAACTCTTACTATATCAACTCAGGGGCATATTATCAAGGGCTGGCGATAACATTATCGCCGCTTTAGCATCCGTTTTCAGGCGAAAAGCGGCGATAGTTTTATCGCTTTATTAACAAGGACACGCTAGTGCGCGTGTTTCCTTGCCTCATCGCCCGGTTTTATTTCTGCCTCTCATCACTAATGAGATGCAAGGTAGGCGTGCCTTGTAAAACTTTAGTATAATATATCGCTGATGGGGCTTCGCGACATTTACAACGAGGCCCCATCGGGTGTAGCGCTGATCTTTTTTACGCTAACTCGGCCTTAATGCAGGAATTTAGCATCTGTTAAATTCCTGACTAAGGCATACCTAACATGGGAGGTGGATTGTGGGGCTAAGACCACAGGGCCCTATCATCAACCATATCACTGTTTTCCACGGAACATCACTGGAAAACCAGCGTTGTTCCATGGAAAACAGCAATATCCCCGCTATCGCTGGAATTTTTATCACCTTGGTGATCTGCGTTATTAATAACGAGCTAACCGGGCGATAAATTCCAGCGTCAGACGGCGATAAATTAAAAAGCGCTAAGCCCACTTTGCAATATTTATCACCGTCTATTGATAATATGCCCCTTGGTTTTTGGTTTCTTCTGAGGCACACGTTCTGCAGGAGAATTGAGCTCTTACACTGATAGGCATACGTGTAGAGCGAGTACAAAGGATTTGGAATTTAAATCTAAACAACTAAGGGCCTTATTCACAAAGATAAACTTACTCTTTTGGTGTAAGTTTCTTTTTGCTATTCACAAATTATGAGTAAAGTTTTATGCATAGTATCTTTACGACTTTGAAGAACTATGCACATCAAAAGATAGGACACTCTTTGCAGTCATAAAATTGCCACAGACAAAATTGTACTCATAGTTTGTGAATTGTGAAAAAATTGTAAACTTACACCCAAGATTCAAGTTTACCTTTATGAGTAAAGCATCAAATTAACTAATGCAATGCTCCCTCTATTGAGAGGGAGCGCCTCTGAGCACAACAAAGGGGACAGACACCAAGTACCTCTACTGACCCTGCGGTTCATTTTTTAGAATCAGGCCAAGATCAACAAAAAAGATCCCGGGGGGGAAAAACCCGCCAAGGAATCCAAAAAAACTCCACCAGCAACAAAATCAAAGAAGACCCACAGAAGGCGATGAACGTTGAAGAAAACCTAGTCATCAATATCTCCTCGACTGTATTATCCACGGAAGAGATCAATACTCTTCAAAAGGGACAATCATTTGTACCTACTACACGTACGAATACCTTGGAGCTTGAAGTCAGTGTCTTTAAATTGGTACGTAATATCCGTCTCAGACATTACTTCCAGAATATCTGTCCGACACTCCCACAAGAAGAAGACATGCTTAGAGGACTTCGCCCACACAGTACGTTTCTGGCTCCCCAAAGCCACAAGATTATTGACTCTTTTGAGAACCTCGTCAAACAGGAGATTTTGAAGTTACCATTCCAATCGCCTATGAAACATGGGAATCTAACCAAGAAAGAGAAAAACATCCTACAAAAACTCGCTGACAATCCGACCATCACGTGTCAAAATGCGGATAAGGGCGGTGCCCTTGTGATCATGGACACTACCTACTATGAACAACAGATAGAGGCACATATCATGGATACTAATACTTATGATATACTCCCGGGTGACCCCACCATGGAGTTTTCCAAAAATCTGATTCAAATCATCAACTTGGCGTTTGACAATGGCACGATTAACGACAAGACCAGAAGATTCTTGATCCCTACCAACCCGAAACCTCCTGTGTTTTACATGTTGCCCAAGATGCACAAACACCCCACCAAACCTCCTTTCCGCCCAATCGTATCCACCAGAGGAAGCATCCATGAGAATGTGGGTAAATTTCTAGACAAATATTTTCAACCTTTTGTTGTAAAAACTCAGTCACACGTTCGTGACACCACAGATTTTCTTTTGAAGCTAGAACCTGTCCTGAATGAACTGAAAGACACAGAACTCATCATGTGTACAGTGGACGTTTGTTCACTCTATGCCTCCATTCCACATGATGGAGGAATGGAAGCTATTGAACAAGTGTTACCCTCATCTGATTTAGACCCTGATCTCAAAGTTTTTCTCATGCAACTTACCATGTTCACCTTATATCACAGTTACTTCACTGTTCTGGACAAATGGATACTTTAACTGAATGGTACTGGCATGGGAAATTCGGCAGCTCCTTGCTACGCCAACATCTATATGAAACTGTTTGAGGAGTCACACATACTATGTCAAAACAGCTGGCAACAACATGAAAAATTGTATCTCCGATACATAGATGACGTGTTCTTGTTATGGGGTGGATCGATCGACACCCTAGTTAACTTTCTCGGATCATGGAGCAATTTCAACGAAAGAATTCAATTCACCTGGGAATATAGTGACAAATGCGTCCATTATCTGGACGTGGAAATACACAGAAAACCTGAAGAATGGTTCACCACAATCTTCCGGAAACCTACCGATAGGAATTCAACATTACATTACAAAAGCTTCCATCGAGCTGGTCTTAAGAACAATCTACCTTATGCTCAACTCCTGCGAGTGAAACGCATCGTGTCTAGTGAACAAGAAAGCAAGAAGGAGATAAAAATCACTTTGGAGAGACTCAAGGCCCGTGGGTATCCCACTCCTATTCTGGACCTAGCTGTTGAGAGGACTAAAAAGAACGTCAGGTCTGAACTTCTAAAACCAAAACCTAAAAAACTCTCAGACCGCACGGTCGTGGTCTCTAAATACTTCAAGATGTCTAATCACTTTCAACACATCATTCGAAAACACTGGCCCATCTTATCTTTGGAACCTGATTTCGATGACCTATTCAGCCAGCCTCCTATGTTCGCTTTCACCAGAGGTAGAAACGTGAAAGAAATTCTTTGTCAAACAAACAAACCAGAAACTTCCATTACCTATACCGGCCTCAAACCCTGTTACAATTGTAGTAACTGCAGTAATTGTATTCCAGGTAACACGACCAACCATCCGATGAAAGGACATGTGATTAAACTACGAGTCAATGCCACCTGCAACAGTAGTAATGTTATATACATGTTGAAATGCCCCTGTGGTAAATGTTACATTGGACATACTGAGAGAAAGATCCGTGTCAGAATTCCGGAGCACAAAAGCAATATCCGGACTCAAAACTTGAAATCCAGTGTGGCAACCCATTTTCAAGAAAACAGACATAGCGTGGCTCAATTGAAATTCCAAATATTGGAGCAAGTCAAGGTCACTTCGAACAATAAGAATACTCTCCTAAAAAGAGAGAACTTTTGGATCCGTCTCATGTCCACCATGGTGCCCCATGGGCTTAATGACCGCATGGAATTTTTATGCTATCTGTAATATATTGCAATTATGTATCTGTTCTTGTTTTTTCATCACCTTATCTTACATTACATGTTTTTCCTTTTTCTATCTTTCGGTTGACGTTTTTTTCTTTATCGTTCATATTCTGTTCCAATATGGCGACACCATGCACTCTCTATTCGTCCTCTGTTTGTTTTCTACAAGGTTTGCTGTCCTTCTTCTATGTCTATTACACCCATTCGCCTTTACTTAGTCGACCTGCGACTTTTCCGACTGATCACTCTCTCCGCGGAACTCCGCGTAGTTTGAACAACATCACACGGATGTAAGTACCCGCTCTGGGACTCCGCTAGAACCTTTGAGGTTTAACTGTTGGTGGAACGGTTGGCTCCGCTGTTGTTTACTATATCCTGCACTTTCCTATTATCCGGAGTTGCACGCGTGTTTACTTTTTGCATGTAACCTTTGTCTATTCATTTTGTTTTCTTTCCGAGTATCTCACTCTACACACGGTGATTGCCCTCAGGTGTTTTACATACCGCATGACTTTTTTTGTGGATTTATCTATCACGCTTTCGTGTGGGAACTTAATTTTTGGGTTAGGGTCTATGTTGACTGCTCATTACTCTGAGTCACCTGATTTCGGTTTTTCTGGTATACTATGTTGATTTTGTTTGCTCACCTGCAGATAGACATGTGACTGAATTGTTTTATTTGGATTTTTTGTAGAGTAACCCCCTGACGAAGGGCGGGGCCCGAAATACATCGGGATGTGTGATTATTTGTTGAAAACTCTTCCAATGATGGAGATATGTTGTTGAATACTCTTCTTTCATTGAATCATGAAACAGCAACTTTAACATCAATACAATAAATATTGAAAGCTGAAATGAACAGTTTGGTGCTTTTTGCCATTAACCTTTGGCTTACCTATTTTGTTATGGAATAAGACCAGTTGGTCCCCTTTGTTGTGCTCAGAGGCGCTCCCTCTCAATAGAGGGAGCATTGCATTAGTTCCTTTGGCTTCCACACTGCCAGGCCCGACAGTGTTTTCCTCTTGCAGCACACTATACCTCTTTACAAACCGTCATCTTTTGCATAACCAGCTGTGCGAGTTCCCTTCCTTTGTTGTTAAAGCATCAAATTGTCACTGAAGGGCTTTCAGCACAAACTTTCTTGGGAGAAACTTGCGAACTTGTTATGAAGGGTTACATTTGCTGTGGAATATATGTATACCACATCTGCCTAAGACATTGTGGTGGACACAGAGACTCACTTTCTTTTACCAGCAGAGGGTGTGACTTTCCTGTTTGGCTGGTATCAGGATTGTCATTCAGTGAGTTTCATTAATTCATTCCATCCATCATGTGCTAAGTGAGATTGATCCAGCAGCTTACCAGCAACAGGTATTCTAATACCATATACTCACCTGGGCCCATAAACACACATTCACATAACCTAGTAATAAACCAAGCGGTCATTTGTTTAGGATTCTCTTACTATTTAAGATTAGTCACTTCTTATTCTCAACGTATCTTTCATGGATCAAAAAGTCCTTTCCTCTGGTCAGTGGACCATTGGTTGAACTAGTTGATGGTGAAGTGATATAAACTTATCTTCTTACATTTGATGAAATGACCACAGTCTCGGGAAGTATTTTAAATATTTATCTTAATTAATTTCATTTGAAGCACTTACAAAGTATAGTACAGTCTCTGTCACTCATAGGAAGGAAGTTTCAATGAATCAATAATCAATTATCAAAACACATACTTTTATCTCTAGCAATGACTTATGCTCAGAAAGGAGAGGATAGAGATAAAAAACATTAGCACAAACACAGAAAATATATTAACTAAGATGGTGTGAAAATCAACCCCCTGGCCAAGGAGCTAGAAAGGGTCCCCCGGGAGAGATCAGGCATCAATGCTTCAGGACAGGAATCAGGACAGGACAGAAAACCTGTCTACCACCAACGCTTGCGTAGCACCCCTTTCTGACACACTCTTCCTCCTCAAGATTCTTCTGCGATCTTCTTCTAAGCAAATTAATTTAGGATAAACGGTTCTGCATTCGATTCTTCATCAGCATTTCTCATCACTCTGACAGCATCCTGAGCTCTGCAGCATTCAGCAAATCTCCGTCTAACTAGCTAAGACTACCTCAATTATACCCTACAATATTCATGTACCTCCCATTAATGTTTCAATATCATGAAACTACTAACTCTGATTGGACAGGCAAGGGGGATGATCATCACACCATACTTATTTTCCAATTTAGTCTTTCAGTCCATTTTATTCAGAAATCTTTATTTCCCACCCGTATTCACATCATATTTGAAACAAGTGTAAAAATTCTTATGTATTTCTATTCATCCAGAGGACTTGGGTACTGGTTCCCAGGGTATGTATCTCTTGTGTCCTTGGACTGTGTTCAAGTGTCCCATCACTTCCTTCAGCGCGGTCACACTACGCATGTGCAGAGATCAGGTGTCCAACAGACTTAAGACTCATACGAAAGGCCCAAAATACACACTTATAAAAGAGTCAAAAAGACATATGTTAATTTAAAAAATAAATGGTTACACTGTATACCACCTATCTTTACTCTAATCCCATTAATATATCATTGCTTTTCCCGCATTAGCATTAGTAAAATAGCTTGTGTTAGTTTAAGCAAAGCAGGTGCTAATCGTGTGAGCTATTAAGCAGCCATTTTAATAGCGTATGGGCAGGCGCAAGAAATTCCCTCCAAGCGACACTTCGTCATACTGTGTAGATGCAGTTGACGCATATGCAATACAGTTTCCCCGTTAGCGGCCATTTTGGAATTTCACTCGAGTTACTTGTTAGTAAGGCACGTAGGCAAGCTTCACTTTCTTGTAATGTTCAATGTTGTGCATATTAATTTTCACAATACATAGGTAATACACGGTTATGGGTTAAATGGGAGGATTGCTTCCAAGCAAGTCTCTTTTCCACGAGTCCCTGCTCCATCAAGATGAGTATGCCCAGATGTGGACCCTATGCTTTCTGTGCCATAGGACTCAGACTGTATCTCACTTCAAGACCCAAGTAGGCTAAAACCAGTGTGGTGTTCTCTATGTTTCTGCTTAAAGCGGATATTGCCTGAAAGTTTGGGCTGGTCGGTTCCTTTTGGAGCAAGACTAAGGCTGATTTTCATATGGCTGATCTCTGTACAGAAGGACAGAGTGAGCAAAAACAATGGACTGAAATGTGGTCCACTCACCAGCGGCTGAAATTAGTTCAAGCATTCTTCCCATCACTTTATTGTTTGTTGAGAGCTAAGGGGAGCATAAAGACTTAGAAAAGAAACAACTCATTTTGACAGTGGCCCAACGTATATATTAGTTAACAATTGATAGACCTCTATGTCCTTGTAAAGATGTTGGGGCATATTTATTAAATAGTCAAGCAACACAATGCACCTACCCACCTTGCTGTGCAGTGCTGCATGAAAGGTAGAGGATAGGAATGCACTGCATTTAACATTATATGGCACATTCCTGCTCTCTGCCTTCACTGGTACACAAACCTTTGTCTAGTGCCAACACAGGTACCGCTGCACCATGGAAAGTGTGCCTGCGTTGTAGGCATTATTGTTTTTGTGCAGGAAGGGACACCCCCACTCTAGTCAGGGTAAGCAACACCCCTAGGATAGACTGTGATCACCCTGTTATGTTAAGGACACTTGTTGAGCGCACGTACACCAAACGGTTTCATGGCACCATCTGGTAGCTTGCAGCAAAGCAGGTGGGCTTATCATTAAAGGCAATGTGTAAAGTATTTGTGCAACACACATAAAGTAACACAAAGAACACACCACAAAAATACTCCACACAAGTTAGGAAAATTAAGAATATTTATCTGCATAAAATAAGACCAAGAAAACAAAAAATCCAAACAGTGCATCAAGAGATATACATTTTACAGAATGAAAGAAGTGCTTACATCAACTGTGCTCCTTTTAGATCCTTTATGGTAATGCTTCTTGGCAAGAACAGCACAATAGGAGTGTTTGTATTGGAGCTCAAGTGGTCTCAGGGGCATGGAAATGTGGCTAAATAACTTTCCCCCCAGCTGCCCATGATGTTGCGTGGTTAGTGATAAAGACTGCACACGGTCCGTGTACCCACAGTACCTTTGTTGATGACTGAAGCCACCGTTTGGTCAGTTGCACTGCAGCACTTCTCGTAGGCAGAAGCAGGGCTGGGACAAGCCACTAGTTGTGTCTGCGGGCCTCCGACACAGGGCCAGTATCGCGGTGCACTGTTCCTTGTCTGTGCAGTTGAATTGGAGCAGCGTGGATGTTGCGGTGCACTCCACGCCACCTAGGCAATGCATTAGGCGGGGGTTAACGGGCCCACAGCCCTTAGGCTACAGGTTTCACTCCGGGCACAAGGCATGGTTCCTCACGGGGAGGGTCACTTGTCAGGATGTTTAAAAGGTGACACAAAGTGCAGATATCCACAGCAGCGAGGTTCCAGCTTGGGCAGGGCACAGGGCTGTAGAACATGCAGATGGTGGGGGATGAAGCACCATGCTCCCTCCTCACTAGCACAGGCTGGTCATCAGCATGCTCCCATAAAATGAAACGCATGTCCTTGACTTCTGCAATATGGATGGCAATCAAAAGAAGCAGATAGTGAGGTCTTTGTTGTCTATGAGACCTCGGGGAGAACAGGGGGCAAGCTAGCAAGCCCTTGGAGTCACTATCGGACTTAGTCCTTGGTCCTCTAGCAGAGGTCAGCAGGCAGCAGGGTCGCTCAACAAAACAGGGAAGCAGGTCCTTAGAATGGTTTGGCACGGCAGAGTGGAAATCCTTCAGCACAGCCGCCTTTAGTCCAGCAGAGTTTATTCCAGGTCCCGCAGTGTATTGAATTTATAGTGCCAGAGCCCTAATACTTATTCTCCAAAGTGCCTTTGATATAGGGTGTTACTTCAATAGAGCCCTCCGAAGTGTACATGGGTCCCTTTCAGCCCAACCCAATAAGGGTAGAATATGGAACTATGCACAAATCCCCCACTCAATAATAGAACAATTCTCCCAATATAATCAAACACTTTACACCCCGTCCTGCTCACCGGATACAACTGAGCTTGATAATTACTTAAAAAGCTGTACCTTCAGATATATGAATGAAGAAGCAGCTGCCCTTCTTCATAGCGATATCAATAATGAAGAGATTTTGACAGCCTCAGCTGCCTAACCATCAGGGAAGGCCTCTAGGGATGATACCCTGCCAATTGAGTTCTATAAAACTTTAAGACACTTATCCTATCATTAATGTGGGAGGTCATACTTCAGATCAGGGTCCGAAAGGAGGTGTCTACATTTTGGAATATGACTAGCATTGTTTTTTTTTAAAAAAAGGGGACACCAGCTGACGATTGCAGGTCTTACCGCCATATATCTCTTATCAACTCAGACGCTAACATCTTTGCTAAATTATTGGAAAACCGGCTAGATCCTCTTATGCCTGGTGTAGTGTCCGACCAACAAAATGTTTTTAATAACAGGCAGAGATACCACAGTTCACGTCAATACAGCTTTTACCGCATTCGATATTTCAAAAAAGATAACACTTAATATAGGGATTATGCTATTAGACACTGAGAAAGCATTCGATCGAGTGGTATGGGACAGTTTATGGGTCACATTAATGGCTAATGGGTTGGACGGTCGATACATCAAATGGGTCCCTGCACTATATATTAACCCAGAGGCAAAACTAATATATACTAACCTGCACTCTGCCCCTTTTCAGATACATCGTGGCACTCAGCAGGAGTGTTCACTTTCCCCATTGCTATTCGCATTGTATTTTGAGCCGTTTATTAGAACACTTAATCGTAATGCCCATGTCGTTCCATTCAGCATTGGGTCACATGAATTAAAAGTTACCGCCTATGCCGATGACATAGTGGTCTTCTCTTGTGACCCGGCGCTGGCACTTGTATCAAGACAAGAGGAAGCTGGACAATTTGGCTGCTTCTCAGGCTAGAAACGGAAAGCTCACAAAACCCAAGTCCTTCTTAATTTTCAT
The DNA here is from genome assembly GCF_964263255.1 of Lissotriton vulgaris. Classification (NCBI taxonomy): domain Eukaryota; kingdom Metazoa; phylum Chordata; class Amphibia; order Caudata; family Salamandridae; genus Lissotriton; species Lissotriton vulgaris. Next base: position 823,645,945 of record NC_141685.1, on the reverse strand, counting down.
CCAACTGCATCAATAATAGGGGTTTGCACCACCACAACTTACCTGGAGGTATGTATCTCTCCTCGTGTAGAACAGATATGGAAACTTAACTATGATCCATTGCTCCAGTCTGTTATTCAAAGCCTAAAAATATTTAATACATTTCCAATAACTATAATTGGCAGATGCAACATCATTAAAATGACTATTCTGCGCAAGTTTGGATATCTATTCCATGCTATCCCTTTACGCGTTCCCAACTTTTTCTTTAAGAAACTTTTTATGGGGATATAAGCAAGCATGTCAAGCTATTCGATCACTTAAGTTCCCATTTAAATAAGGAGGGCTCCAACTTCCTGATTTTAAATTACATTATTGGGCGGCGTTTACAGGGTGCCTCCAAATTCTTCTGTCCATTAAGAAGCACTATTGTTTTTTTTTTCTTTTCCATTAGGCACTGATAGTAATATGTTTTTGTATGTGATTAATGATCTGAATTATTAAAAAAAGAGTTAGATTCAAGACAGTTAGAGACATAGTACGTATACGGTATTAAATTTGAAACTATTGCTTGCTGCCTTCCAAAGATTTATGGTGCAACTCTCAATTCCCGTTATGGGATAATCCTACCGTCCCGGAAGTATTTCATGATACCGTTGCTCGACGATGGGCAAGCTATGGGATTTAACTGCTCAGGCAGCTGTACGATCTTAACGGCTTCTGAACTTTGCATGCGTACAATCTACTCATAAAGTCCTGCAACAATGTTTCTTTAAGTACCTAAAGCTAAGAGATTATTTCTTAAGACAACAAATGATTCAAACACTGTATAATTCTGATTTATTGGCATGCCTATCACATACCAACCAGAAATCACAAATCAGCACAATGTATCTACAACTCTGCCAATACAGGAGAGATGATAGTCAATGTCTGGCTATCAAGTAGAGCTAAGCTATAGGCATAGCAACTACTCCTGTAGAAATAGCCTCTACTTTAGATACTTTAGACAAGGCTATTCACTCCACTAGCTTAAAGCTGCAGCAATTTCGCACTATCTGCATGCTGTACTACACTTCCGAAAAGTTCGCGAAATGGGCACAAACTGCACTGGGAGATGGTGGAGATAGGACGCTTTGCCTGAAATGTTGATTGGCAGCAGAAAATATTGTACATATATTTTGCACTTGTCCAATGCTTGATGCTTTCTGGGGGGAAGTTATTTATTCTATTGGCAGTCGTTTGGGGTTGGATTGTTATCCTACTCTAAAGGAGATTATGCTAGAACACAAAGAGGATACTAACCAAGGGTTAAGATATTTTTTTCCATCACTCTAGTGGCAGCTGGCCTCTGTATCGCAAGAGCATGGATCTCGCCAAATCCTTCCGTTTCTTTGGAGTGGTGGGCAATCATGAAGGATCTATATGAAAGGGAGTGAGCACTAGCTAAGGCTAGAGGTATGCACTCCTGACAAAACCGGATCATATATGGGACTGCTTTGTCTGATTTGATAAATCGAATTACGATTTAAGACTACTTCTTTTCTTTTCTTTTCTTACTCTATTCTCTTTTTCTGCTACTTTTTCTGGGATTGCAATGTATATGTATTTACTTGATGCTTTTTCTTTTTGTACCCTTTGTTAAAAAATAAAAATATCTGTAAAAAAAAGAGAGGTACAGGGGTACTACCTTACCCATCTTAAAATTAATGAAATACATTTGCAACAAACACCATCTAGATTTTCAAGAGGTATATTAGAATTCTTATCAAGCATAGAAAAAGAGACATGATACAAATCAGTGCTCAGAGGAAAAAGTGATCACACAATGTCAACATTTGACTTATGTGTTTCAAACAACAAAATCATACTATATAGTAAGTGGGTAGAAGCAGACAAATGTGCAAACCATCAAACCTATACTTGTCAATGTGTTTCCTGGTCCAAGTGTAGCTGGAATAGTCTATGGTATTTCAACACTTATGTCACAGTGGGTCATCATCAGGACATGTAGTAATTAGGACCAGGGAAAGTCTTTGGTGGTCTTGGTAAATTATTTTGAAAGTTAGGGTGAGCTAGCCAGCTTTCAAAATGGCTAGATGCAGTTCAATCGGGGCACCCATTTACTTGGGAATTAGAAGGGAATAGTGCAGATGAGACCAAACAATAATGCAGACATGGGCAAAACTGTACTTCTTGGAGAAAAAAAAGAGGAGAGGGAGGGAAGACAACCATTCTTGTCCTTCATCCTTAGCTACAATGGGAAAGATGTTTTTTTTCTTGGGGAATGAAAAACCATATTGACTTTTTGAAATTGGAAATAACACCCACTATTTCCTCAGCTAGATTTAGATCTTCTTTCTTGAGCTATTACTGTAGCATGAGCTAACCCTTTTGGATCTGGCAGGCACTCCCTAACTTTCAAATTAATTTACCAAGACCACCAAACAAATTGTTTGTGCTTCATATCTGCATGTCCTGTTCTTTTTTTTAAATATATATATATATATATATATATATATATATATATATATATATATATATATATATATATATATATATATATATATATATATATATATATATATATTTCCACCAATTCAGTCCTGTTTCGGAGGGCGCACTTTTCCTCAGCTGGTGCAAGTAGCGGGGACGGACTTTGCCCCGAAAAACTATTTTCCACCAAAGAAAGCAAATACTTGCACTCATCCAGGCTTTTAAATAAGCAGGTTTATTCACAAGATTGCCATTAAGTTAACAGCACTTTGCTCCACCTACGCGTTTCGATCAAAAAGATCTTGTTCACGGTCACAAATATTTGTCCTTCTTCTGTTTTACTAATTTATACCAGTAAACCTATTCAGCAATTTATGATGCATTATGGGTCTAGTAGTTACAAAACATTAATCATGATTTAACACCACACAGTTTCTTTGCATTTATGTGACAGTATCAGGTATATCACCATTATACACATTATTATATTTTTGTGCGAAGCACATGAATTACGCGCTACAGTTAAACATTTCATTTCATAGTTGACAACCCTCATCTATTATGGTCATCTATATTCAAATTCTCTATTGCTTCCTTAGTGGATTAGCCATAATATTTTTTACAATTTATAACCAAATGGGCATATCAATTTTTCTTTTCAACAGATTAATGGGACTTAGTGCCCTCTATTTCACCATATGTTTTATATCCTGTCATCATTGCGCTTCATGTAATTCTGTTCAATATAATGTCAGATCTTATACTTGTACTTCAACCATGCAAGGTTCATAAAATCAGTTTGTCTCAGAGATGTACATATAGTTCCTCATCTCTGTTCAGGCCCTGTGGGATCTTTGTTCTGAAACGGATGATGGGCCTCGATTCTAGGCGTCGCAGCATAACAATCGATTTCCACCCCTCTCCTTAATCGGCACCGTTGCCATTCCACTGTAGGTCACATCCTTCGATGTTTTATTCTCATGGACCAACATGTGTTTGGAATTGCATAAGATAGATCTTTATTCTCTATGGCCCGTACATGTTCGAGGATTCTTTTGCTGAGTGGACAGATGATGCTACCAATATATTTTTTGCCACAAAAGCATTCCAGTAAATACACCACATGAGTTGTCTTACACGTGATGGTGTTTTCCACAGTGAACATTTTACCATAAGGATCCTTGAATGACTTGGTTGATCGGCCTTACATTGGCCACATTTGGTAAAACCTTTTTGTCTATCTTGTAGCCAAGTAATAGAGATCTTCTTCTGGAAGTGACTTCTGACTAATTTGTCAGATAGGGATGGTGCCTTTCTATATGTCAACTGTGGATGCTGGCCCAAATCTTTCCCAATATCTGGGTCCTTCAGCAATATGTTCCAATATTTCTTTAATATGTTCCGCACTTTGTAGCTTTCTTTACTGTAAGTAAGTACCATTCTGATTGGTTCTTTCTGAGTCTTTGTTTGTTGTAAATCTTTTTTCCGTATTAAGGTGTCTGCTCGACTTTTCTCTCTTGCTCTCAATTCTCCACGTCTTACATCATTGTATTTGTATCCTCTTTGCATGAATCTTGCAGTGGTATCTTTGAATTTTTTATTCATTTCTCCTTGATTTGAACAGTTCCTTTTCATCCGAATGAACTCCCCATAGGGGATGTTTTTCTTCAGGATTTCAGGATGAAAACTCTTACCATGAAGGATACGTGGCCGTAGTTTTTCTGTGAACTGTTGTTTCTATTTGGCCATTGTTAACATAGACCTTGGTGTCTAGGAATACTATATCACAAGAGCTCATTGAATGAGTAAATTTGAGTCCCACCTCATTGTTATTCAGGACATTTAAGTATTCCAAAAATTCAGCATCTAACTCATTTCAAATACTAAATAGCTTGTCTATGAATCGTAGCCAGAGAAATCCTGAAGAAAAATATCCCCTATGGGAACCGTTTAAATGATGAACTCACTGTAGATGAGGTCTCATCTACAGACCCCCGGGACCACGCACACAATTCAGCGAAGACATCGCCAACTTCATCAGCCCGCACGCCCTCTCCTCCGCTGACTACATCCTCCTCGGGGACCTCAACTTCCACCTGGAGAACAACGACCGCAACACCACCACCCTGCTGGACAAACTCGCCAACCTCGGTCTCAAGCAGCTGGTGACCACCCCCACCCACTACGCCGGACACACACTGGACCCCGTGTTCTCATCCAGCAAGGACATCACCTTCAGCCACGCCACCGGACTCCACTGGACGGACCACAGCTGCGTCCACTTCAGCTTCAGAAGGACCACGATCCACCACCACCAGCAACAGGTTGCACGCAGAAGCTGGAACAAGATCACAGCCGACCAGCTCGCGACTTCCCTGAGCATGAACGCTCCCACCAGCGCAGCGAACCCAAGCCAGGCGGCCACCAACCTCGCGAAGTGGATCAGCAACTGCGCAGATGACCTCACCCCTCTGAAGACCCCGCCTAGCAGACCCGGCAGCAAGAAAGCCCCATGGTTCACCGACGAACTCAAGATCCAAGAAGAACTGCCGAGCCCTCGAGAAAGCCTGGCGCAGAGACCCAACACCGAACAACATGACTGCCCTCAAGCTCGCCACCCAAAAACACCCCCAACTGATCCACGCCACCAAGAAAACTGCATTCAAGGAACGACTGGACAACAACGCACACAACAGCAAGGAACTCTTCAACATCGTTAAAGAGCTCTCCAACCCCAACGCCGGAAACAACGACATCACCCCTTCACAAGACATCTGCAACTCCCTCGCCTCCTACTTCCACAACAAGATTGCGGACATACACAACAGCTTCAGCACTCAACCGACGCACGCCACGACTGAACCACCGCCCCCCACCACCACCCTCCGCACCTGGACCCCGACCAGCACCGAAGACACCGTCCGCACGATGAACTCCATCCACTCCGGATCTCCGACCGACCCCTGCCCTCACCACGTCTTCAACAAGGCCGACGCTGTCATCGCACCCCACCTGCGGGACATCATCAACACCTCCTTCGACACTGCTACCTTCCCGGAGAGCTGGAAGCATGCAGAACTCAGCGCTCTACTAAAGAAGCCATCAGTCGACCCCACCGACCTCAAGAATTACCGCCCCATATCGCTGCTCCCGTTTCCTGCTAAAGTCATTGAGAAGACCGTCAACAAGCAGCTGGCCGCCTTCCTCGAGACGAACGGATCCCTTGATCTCTCGCAATCTGGCTTCCGGGCCAACCACACCACCGAGACCGCCCTGATCGCAGCCACCGATGACATCCGAGCCCTGCTCGACAACGGAGAAACAGCGGCCCTCATCCTCCTAGACCTCTCCGCGGCCTTCGACACTGTCTGCCACCGTACCCTAGTGCAGCGCCTCAGCAACGTCGGAATCCAGGAGAAGGCACTGGAATGGATCATCTCGTTCCTCGCCTGAAGGTCACAGAGAGTCCACCTCCCCCCGTTCAGATCAGAAGCCACCAAAGTCATCTGCGGCGTCCCTCAAGGCTCCTCGCTCAGCCCAGCCCTATTCAATGTCTACATGAGCCCCCTCGCAGCCATCGCACGCCAACATAACCTCAACATCATCTCCTACGCCGACGACACCCAGCTGATCCTCTCCCTTACCAACGACCCCGCCACCGCCAGAGCCAACCTACACGAAGGGATGACAGACGTAGCGAAGTAGATGATGAACAGCCGCCTGAAACTGAACTCAGACAAGACGGAAGTCCTCATCCTGGGATCTTCACCCTCCGCCTGGGACGACTCCTGGTGGCCCCCCGCCCTGGGCAGCGCACCCAAACCAACAGACCACGCACGCAACCTGGGCTTCATTCTGGACTCCTCCCTCTCCATGACCAGACAAGTCAACGCTGTCTCCTCGTCGTGCTTCAACATCCTGCGCATGCTACGTAAGATCTTCCGGTGGATCCCCACCGAGACCAGGAAGACGGTCACCCAGGCCCTCGTCACCAGCCGTCTGGACTACGGCAACTCCCTCTACGCCGGAACCACCGCCAACCTCCAGAAGAGACTCCAGCGGATCCAGAACGCCTCAGCACGACTCATCCTGGACATCCCCCGTCGCAGCCACATCTCCGGACACCTGAGAGACCTGCACTGGCTCCCGGTCAACAAGAGAATCACCTTCAGTCTCCTCACCCACGCACACAAAGCCCTACACAACCAAGGCCCAGGATACCTCAACAGCCGCCTCAACTTCTACGCTTCCAAACGCCAGCTTCGATCGACCGGCCACGCCCTCGCCGCCGTCCCCCGCATCCGAAGAGCCACCACAGGGGGACGGTCCTTCTCCTACCTCGCCGCCAAGACATGGAACTCCCTCCCGACCCACCTCCGCCTGACCAAGGACCACCTGGCCTTCAGGAAGCAACTCAAGACCTGGCTGTTCGAGCAGTAGCAGACCCCCCTCCCCTAGTGCCTTGAGACCCTCCGGGTGAGTAGTGCACTATATAAATGCTTTGATTGATTGATTGATTGATGTATTTTTGCATGTACTTCAAGAACCAGCATGCCGCTTCACGGCCACGCCCACTGCAGCAGGTTCTTTTCAAATAGAGTGCACGCCACTCATCATTACCAACGGTCGCCATTGATAAAGGGATCACTATCCTGAAACCGGTCTGGCAGTAACTCACCTGGCGAACTTGTGTCTGCACCTCCTGTTTGCTGCTGCTCCCAAAAAGAAATGGATGCAAATATGCCGATCCTGTGGCATCTTCATGGCAGGGCTTAAACTCTGGATTGAATATATATATATATATATATATATATATATATATATATATATATATATATATATATATATATATATATATATATATATATATATATATATATATAGATATATATATAGATATATATATATATATATATATATATATAGATATATATATATATTCACTGAAAAAACCATAGGTTTCACAACAGTTATAGTTAGCTGGACATTTACTCATACATAACCATTGAAATTCCCCGTTATAGTTAGTTGTACTCACTATAACTCGCGCGCCCACAATCCACTGCTGATGATGTCACATATTACACCATTCATGACATGGTCAGTGACATCACTGATGACATCTCAAATGACATCACTGATGACATCATCCATGTGACAATCAAATACACCTCCTCACACACTAGTATAATCTTTCATCACTCACTGTAAAATAGAAAGTGCCATATTTGAAACCATTGACACACCAATAGAAATTTCTAAACACCCACTCAGTTATTCATAGAACTATACACACATCTAATCACTTACCTATAGATTCAGTGTTATATGCAGTGAATAATCAACAGAATACTATCAAATATACTTATACGCCTATTTCAACATTACACACCAGCACACATTGTATTCACTTATAAAGACATCCTTCTGACTTATGCAAACAATTGATTATACTTACATTTACTTACCTACACACTTATACAAACACCACTTCATCTATTTATATAGACAGTAACTCACACTTAGTGTGTTATAAAATCACCATTACAAGTATACAGTTATCCATATAGTGACTCATACAATCACTAAGTCTTAGGCACACTTAATTAGATATAACTGTCACATACACAGCCTTTTTTTTCAAGTTTAATGGAGATGTACCATTGAGAGAAATATTTAATCACCACCACACCCATAAACATATACACTCACTGAAATAACTGTTATAACATGTAGTCTTAAGCTCATGTACCTACTGAATGAACTATTCACACATTTTTTGGCAATCACACAACCCCCACCAAACCACATAGACATTCATTTACCCATACAAATACTCAGTTAAGAAATTAATAACAAATATAGTAACCCTGGGCCTAGTGTGCGTAATGGGGCTACGCGAAGCTACTCAAAGTGGGCGAGAAACTACGCCCACCTGCGCACTTCGTGTAGCCCCACTACGCACCGCATGCCCTCCTTCCCTTACATACCTAATTTTAGTAAATGGGCAAATAAAAATAAATAAAAGGCACTTACCTTGTCCGCGGCGTCCCGGGGCTCCCTCTGCTCGTTCACGCCGCCGTCTTGATAACCAATGCACATGCGCGGGCGGCCACGCATGCGCATTTCTCGCGGGAAATGCGCATCCGCGGGCAGCCGCGCATGCGCATTGGTTATCAAGACGGCGGCGTGAATGAGCAGAGGGAGCCCCGGGATGCCGCGGACAAGGTAAGTGCCTTTTATTTATTTTGTATGTGCCCATTTACTAAATTAGGTATGTCCGGGAGGGCGGGAGGGAGGCGGGTGGTGGGCAACTTAGCTTTGCCCAAAGAGTTGGCGTAGTGTTGCCTGCTTTGCCTATTTTACAAAGGGCGAAGTAGGAAGCACTACGTCCACTTCGTGGGCGTAGCGAAGTCCTTCGCCCAGGGCTAAAATATAGTCTTAAACATAGCAATTAAGACAAAGCAATAAAGACTTTCACACAGTTTAGTAACTACACATTATATATAGTGAGACTCTACAAATTAGTCAAGGAAACAATCAATGACACTGTTACTAAATCCACCATCCACACATTTATATTTATATATCCTCTCATTCTTCAATGCAATGTAGTGTGTTTATAATACATATTTAAATATCAAAGCAAACCACATTCACTGGATGATGTCATCAGTGATGTCATCAGTGATGTCATTTGAGATGTCATCAGTGATGTCACTGACCATGTCATGAATGATGTAATATGTGACATCATCAGCAGTGGAACTATAACATGGGAATTTCAATGGTTTTGTATGAGTAAAATGTCCAGCTAGCTATAACTGGTGTGAAACCCATGGTTTTTTTCAGTGAATTTCAAAGGTTTTTTAAATGCTAATTCCTAACTATAACGAGTGTGAAACCTATGGGGCCTTATTTAAGAGCCCCCTGCGCCTCCACAACGTCACGGTGGCGCAGAAGACTGAGTGATATTTATCAGGCAGGACTAAGCCACTTTTTGTGGCGTAATCCTGCCTGATAAATATCAGTCCCAATAATGCAGTGTCTTGCGTTAAAGGGGCGTGCAATGGATGTTGCTGGGGGCGTTCCCAGCAGCATCCATGGACTTGAGTAATTTATAGTATCCTCAAAGTCAGTCTTTCAAAAATTCCAAAGTATGGGACATGATAATCCAAATCCAAATGTTTCCACAAGAAAAGTCATAAACCATGTCTGTGGGTCATATCTGCACAAACGTCGATATTCCGATTGAAATTTGACTTTTCTTGAGAGACATTTGGATTTGGATTGTCATGTCCTATACTTTGGAATTTTTGAAAGACTGATTATATTGGTGGGTGACTTAAATGGTAAAATATCTAACGGAGCTTTAGAGTTATTTAGAAATAAAGCAAAGGAGGAAATGTTCCAGATACCTAAAGCCATATTCCCAAAGAATATTAAAACAAATAAAAGAGGGAAATTAATCCTGGAGAGCTTAATCGAGGCAGATTGTATCATAGTCAATGGAAGGTTCCCCTCTGATAGCCCTGCTCATCTAACACATAAATCAGGGAATGGTGGTTCAATTTTGGATTACGTGATAGTCGATAGCACTTTTTTTTAGCTCTTAGAAGGATTTGACAGTGTTTGTCACCGATCTTAGTGACCATAATGTTTTAATTGTAAAAATGCATGTATCATCTTCTCAAAGAGATTTATGGAATATTGGGGATGATCTATTGAACCTCAATATTAAAAAAAGGAAATGCCACTGGAATTCTGGGACTATCAAAAACCTGACCAATTTATTAGAATATACAGTAGATAACTTAACTTTATGGGAAGGCAGAGAACTAGGCTGCTTTACGTCATTTCTACAAACCTTAAAACTAAAAGCTCGAAAGCCTCTATCAGTTAAGATAACGCCCAAAATTCCTCCTGATCTTCGTAATTTAAATAAAGAAATAAACAAATTGGTCAGGGCCCAACACCTTTTCCCCACCCCAGACCGTAGACAAAGAATCTCACTTCTGAGGAGAAAAAGAAATAGGTTGAAGGTTAGATTAAAATGTGAGAAAGAAGATGCTCTTTGGAGTAAACTTTGTGAAGCAGCTAAGAGTGGCCAGTCCAAGACCTTTTGGTCATTAATCGGGGAGGGTTGTGGGGTAAGATCCAGACCTTCTCCGATATCAATAAATGAGCAGTCTTGGGCAGATTTTGTTCAGAGTCTATATAGCAGTAATTGTGAAGAGTTTGACCCCACTAAATTGCAGGAAGATTTATCCCCTTACGATCCTCCTTCCGAATTAGAAATCACTGCCGCAATTAAAGCTCTCCGCTCGTCTGGTGCATTAGGCCCAGATGAAATACCAATTTCAGTATTGAAAACTCATAGTACCCTATGGGGAAAAATTTTATACCCTGTTTTTAAAGCTTGTTATACCAATGGCATCGTCCCACACTCTTGGAAAGGGAGTTTGTTAATCCCTATCTACAAAAAGGGCGCTAGGGATTTACCCCAAAACTATAGACAAATAGCACTACTAGATGCCATAGGCAAGGTTTTCACTAAATGCTTACTGAATTCTATAAATGACTGGGTGACTATGTTCGCAATTCTCCCACTAGAGCAGACTGGTTTTAGAAAACAACACGGTACCCTAGATAATCTTACTGCTCTACAAATCTTGGTTGAAAAATATGTCACAGTCCGTAGAGGAGGTATTTATGGTGCTTTTATCGACTTCTCTACGGCCTTTGACAAGGTGGATAGAGTTTTGCTTTGGAGTAAGTTAATAAAGTTAGGGATGCCCCCGAGCTTATTGAAACTAGTTATCGCACTTCATACAGACACCTGGTGCAGAGTTCTAATGGGTGGTGAGAGAGGACTTTCCAGGATAATACCCACAAATAATGGGCTTAAACAGGGCTGCCTATTGGTGCCCCTGTTATTCTTCTTATACATTGCAGATCTTCCCAAAGCCATATTATCCATTAGCAATGGTATTGCACCTGTATTAGGGGGATCACCCATTGCATGCTTAATGTATGCTGATGATATTTTAATTCTGGACCTCACCCCAAAGGGCTTGAATCATCGTTTAAAAGCTTTGAACTCCTACTCTGAGGCTCATTTTTTTAAAATTAATATTTCAAAAAGTAAAATAATGTGCTTCTGTGGAAGGAGAAAACCTAAATACAATGAATACTACTGGTCTGTTGGGGGCGAAAGACTAGAAGTAGTTAAATCCTATCCCTTTCTTGGGAAGATAGTCACGAGCAATCTATCCGAAAAAACTCATACAGAGAACAATAGTAGGAAAGCTCTTGCTCAAGGGAAGAGTCTTATCTCCTTATATAAAGCGACAGGTCAGAGGCATTTTTCCATATTGCTCGAAGTTTATCGGGCAAAAATCCTCGCATCCCTAATCTACGGACTGGAAATAGTGGACATGGCATGCTGGAATTTTTTGGACTCTATTGAAGGAAGAATTCTTCGTAATTTAGCCTCTGTAAATACTGCAAGCTCTATGTCTTCGTTAAGACAAGAATTTGGCCTGCGCAGTGCACGGTCTCAGGCAGTTGCGAGTGTGGTGCATTGGGTTTTTAATATAGCTGAAGGAAATCCTGGCACTCTGAGGTTTCAAATAAAAAATGAGTTGTTGGGTTCCTATAATGTCTACTCCTCTATTGTAAGGAACTTCAGACAGGCAATTACTTTATTACAGATAGATGAACAAAGTCTTTTTTCATCATCAACTGCCCAACTAAAGTTATCCTTAAAGACCACGTCTTGGGAGTTGAGTTTTAGAGCAGATAGTAGGACCCGTAAAGTTAAGAGAGGAATGTTCTCTTTTGGTAACTCTTGCGAAATTAAAAAACTTCAGCCATATTTAGGTTGGAATCTTCCTCATGCAGTTAGGCGATGTATTCTTTTGTTAAGATATGATTTACTCCCATTGAATTGCCTTTTGTTTAAATGGCATGGTGGTACAGATATCTGTGATTTTTGTAAACTTTATTCCCAGGATTTATACCATGTTGTTTTTGTTTGTCCAGCCCTTATGGTACACAGGCGTAAATGGTTAAAACCTTTGTGCTTTCAGTTGGGTATTTTTACCGCTTATGATTTTATTGCAGCTATGTTTAATCCCCCAAATGAAATGTTTTGTTTCAAATTGTTTTCTTTCTTTAAATGTTTTCTAACATTGTACTGACATTTTTTATTTATTTATGTATTTATAGTTGTCCTTCTTTTTGTCTGATAAACTGCTATGTGGATCTCGACAGAGTTCCGTTATCATAAATAAATAAAACTTGAAAAAACTTGAAAGACTGACTTTGAGGATGCTATAAATTACTCATGTCAGCCCGAATTGTGTGTGTAAAATTGATACCTAGTCACTTTGAATAAGAATGTACTTACGGCACGTCTAACATTTGGAAGAAATATCTAGTTATATGACAACAGGATACCGACATAACTTGAAGGACATTAGAACGCCCTGAAGAAGTTCTGTTGTACAGACGAAACGCGCCGGCTGGCTGTGGTACATAAACTTAAGGAAAATAAAAGCATTTTAATATACACCAAGATTCAGCGCTTCAATAAGGACTCTAATTGATATGATTTGATTGGACTTGTTGTGCAAGTGGTGCTGTGCCAAGCTTTGGAATAATTTCCACTACTCTCTACTACTCCACTACTCTCTAATACTCACTCTCTACTACTCTCTCTCTACTACTCACTCTGCTACTCACTCTCTACTACTCTCTACTATTCTTTCTCTCTGCTACTCACTCTCTACTACTCTCTACTACTCACTCTATACTACTCACTCTCTACTACTCTCTACTACTCACTCTTTACTACTCTCTACTACTCACTCTCTACTGCTCTCTCTACTACTTACTCTCTACTACTCACTCTCTACTACTCACTCTACTACTCTCTACTACTCACTCTACTATTCACTCTACTACTCACTCTCTGCTACTCTCTCTACTGCTCTCTACTACTCTCTACTACTCACTCTCTAGTCTCTATTACTCACTCTCTACTCTCTACCTCTCTCTACTTCTCTCTCTACTAGTCTCTACCTCTCTACCTCTACACCTCTACCTCTACACCTCTACCTCTACAACTCTACCTCTCTCTACACGAACACATATACACATATATATATATATATATATATGCATATGCATTTATATATATATGTATGTGTAAATATATATATACATACATATATAAACATATATAATCTGCATATCTATATAAATACAAATATAAATGCATGCATACATATACATATATGCATACATGTGCATGTTATTTACATAAAAGTTTGAAAAACACAAATAAAAGCAAAGCTAAAAAGCCACTTCATTACAAACAGAATGGCTTTAACTTAAACGGGGGTGAGATCTATTGCATTTTCAATGCTTGTTTACTTTGATTCCATCAAGAAGGCATTCAGATGTGTCACATATTTGCCATAAATTCTGAATGTTAGCACTCTAGTTGCTCATTAAATCACTGTAGTAAAGCTACTGTTCACCAGGGAAGTCTGCTGCTGGTATTCAAAGTGCATGTTTCAGTCTGCATGTCAGAATTTTTCTAATGAAATAGAAGAGGATTTGATAAGTCAAAATGTGCCCTAATTTTTCTTTGTTCAGCACTAATCATAATTTCTATGGCAAAGTGAACCCCCTCATTTTGTTCCTTTGCAAATTAAATGTTTTAAGTGTTACCACTTTATTCCAATCAAGATAACTTCAGGTGTGTAATACTTTTGTCATAAGTAAGACTGTCAGCGCTCTAGTTGTTCTTTAGAACACTCTGGGACATTCTGTCAATGGGCTATACTTGGGCTACATCTGGGGGATATTTGTGCTACATTTGGGCTCTTTTGTCTCTGGTGGCCATCTTGGGAGACCTATTTGTTATGATGTTTCCTAATTTCCTCATTTACTGCAGTCTCCTCAGTAGGAAATACTTTCAGTTTTCTACTTTGATTCCATCAGGAGGGCATTCAGATGTGACACACATCTGCCATAAATTCAGAATATTAGCACGCTAGTTGCTTATTAGATCACTGTAGTAAACACCAGAGAAGTCTGCTGCTGGTATTGAAAGTGCTGTTTCAGTCTGCATGTCAGAATTTCTTTAATGAAATCAAAGAGGATTTGAGAAGTCACTCAAAATGTGCCCTAATTTTTCTTTCTGAAGCACTAATCATACTTTCTATGGCAAAATGAAACCCCTCATTTTGTTCCTTTTTAAATTAAATGTTTTCAGACTTACCTCTTCATTCCAATCAAGATGGCTTCTGGTGTGCCATACTTTTGTCATAAGTAAGACTGTTAGCGCTCTAGTTGTTCTTTAGAACACTCTGGGACATTCTGTCAATGGGCTATACTTGGGCTACATCTGGGTGATATTTGGGCTACATTTGGGCTCTTTTGTCTCTGGTGGCCATCTTGGGAGACTGCATGTCAGATTTTTTTTATGAAATAGCAGAGGATTTGAGAAGTCACTCAAAATGTGCCCTAATTTTTCTTTCTGCAGCACTAATCATACTTTCTATGGCAAAATATAGCCCCTCATTTTGTTCCTTTTTAAATTAAATGTTTTAAGAGTTACCACTTTATTCCAATCAAGATGGCTTCAGGTGTGCCATACCTTTGTAATAAGTACGACTGTAAGCGCTCTAGTTGTTCTTTAGAACACTTTGGGAAGCTGCCGTAGAACACAAAGGAATCAACTGACAATCTCTGTCCTTCTTGGATGTACATGATTTACTGAGAATGTCAGACTTCATTCTCACATGACTGAGAAAGATAATGTGAATTTACAGAAAATAAGCTTTCAGTTTAGCTTATAGATCCCCTTCCAAACCACTGTGGGAAAAGCATGAGATAATAGTTTTCTTTCAAACATGATTCATGATATCCCAGCTTTTTCACATGGTAAAATCACCTTAGAACACACCACAATTCCTATAATAAGTATGGTACCATCAACAAATGATTTATAATGTAACTAAAGTCCTAAAACCTTCTATTAACTGCAATGCTTTTTAATGAGGTGCTATCATGTATATTGGTCCCAAGATGGCTGCCAACACTTCTTGGATGAAGTGCTGACAGCCAATCAGATCTCACGATGAGATGTGTGGTTAGGCTCCGCCCAGATATACATATTTTTTTCTTTTGAGTTTCTCAGGAACTACTGGAGGGATTTACACCATTTAACCAAAAGCGTGATCTGCGTACCAGACCCTACCATTTTCCCAAATTTGGTGTAATTCCGTTCAGTGGTTCGAGATGTAGCCGTGTCTAATCGTCCTATGGAAATTAACATGGGGAAAACACGTTTTGGGACCCCCCTTTTTTCTCGGCCCCCGCTTGATGAATTTTCCGGAGACTTTCAGGGAAGGAGCGGAGCGGAGCGGGCCATCTTCTTTGAGAAATTCGCGAAGATTCAACAACCAACGCCAAAGTTATTACCAATAGAATGCTGCAGATTTCCTATGGAAACTTGGTCCTAACTATAACTACCTACTGGCGACCGCCAGTAGGTAATATATATGTGTGTGTATATATATATATATATATATATATATATATATATATATATATATATATATATATATATATATATATATATATATATATGTGTGACCAAGAGCACAAGTTGCTCGAAACGCGTAACCTGAGAGGTTTTGATTAAAATCTCCCTTACTGCAGCCTACGTGGTCCGTGTCTTCATTTTACGGCGGGAGTGTGCTGTTTGAAGAGTTTGTTTATATATATATATGTATGTATATACACACATATATATATATATATATATATGAACAAAAATGCTCTCTCCCACAAGGATAGAAAGCACAACACAGCTCCGGAGTGCAAATAACGGCTTTATTGATTTTCTTGCATATATATATATATATATATATATATATATATATATATATATATATATATATATATATATATATATATATATATATATATATTAGCTGAAAAAAACATAGGTTTCAGGGCTGTTATAGTTAGCTGGACATTTCACTTGTAAAAAAGCATTGAAATTCCTCCGTTATACTTAGTTCTGCTAACTATAAATTGCACGCCCGCAATCCACTACTGATGATGTCACATATTACCTCATTCATGACCTGGTCAGTGACATGGTCAGTGACATCATTGATGACATCACTGATGACTTCTCAAATGACATCACTGATGACATCATCCAGTGAATGTGGTTTGGTTTGTTATTTAAATATGTATTATATATATAGCAATGTGCATTGAAGAACGAGTGGATATATGAATATAAATATCTAGATGGAGGATTTAGTAGCAGTGTGATTGACTGTTTACTTGACTAATTTATAGTGTATCACTAAATATATTGGATAGTGACTAAACTGTGTGAATATCTGTATAACTTTGTCAGTTGTTGTGTAAACTGCTGCACCAGTTGGTTACTAGCTATGTGAATGTCTATATTAGTCATTGATTAGTTAACTGAGTATTTGTATGGGAGAGTGAATGTGTGTGTGGTTCGGTGGGGGGTGTGTCACTGCCCAAAGATGTGTGAATAGTTGATTCAGTAGGTATATGAGGTTAAGACTACATGTTATAACAGTTGTTTGGGTGAGTGAATATATTTATGGGTGTGGTGATGAGCAAATATTTCTCTCAATGGTACATGTCCAACAAACTAGAAAAATAAAAGGCAGCGTATGTGACAGTTGTTGTATTTAAATAAGTACACATAAGACTCAGTGATTGTATGAGTGACTGTAAGAATAACTGTATACTTGTAATAGTGATTTTATAACACACTAAGTATGTGTTACTATCTATATGAATAAAGGAAGTGGTGTTTGTATAAGTGTGTAGCTGAGTAAATGTACGTATGATCCATTGTTTGCATAAGTGAATAGGATGACTGCATAAGTGAATAGGATGTGTGCTTGTGTGTATTGTCGATATAGGTGTATAAGTATATTTGAAAGTGTTCTATTGATCATTGACAGCATGTATGAGTGAATCTATAGGTAGGTGATTAGCTGTGTGTGTAGATCTAGGAATCACTGAGTGGGTTTTTAGAAACTTGTATTGGTGTGTCAATGGATTCAAATATGATACTTTGCATTTTACAGTGAGTGATGAAAGGTTATACTACTGTATGATGAGATGTATCTGATTGTCACATGGGTGATGTCTCAGTGATGTCATCAGTGATGTCATTTGAGATGTCTTCAGTGATGTCACAGACCATGTCATGAATGATGTAATATATGACATCATCAGCAGTGGATTGCGGGCGCGCGAGTTATAGTTAGCAGAACTAACTATAACGGAGGAATTTCAATGGTTTTGTATGAGTGAAATGTCCAGCTAACCGTAACAGCCCTGAAACCTAACTAGACCATGTCTGAAACCTATGGTTTTTTCAGTGAATTTTGAAGGTTTTTTTAAATGATAATTTTTAAATTTAATATTAGTTATATGTATTTTTATACTGATTTTCTACCGTTTTTTTTAACAGTTTATTTTTTGTTTTATATATATTTTTAAATATATTTATATTATTTTCTTGTTTTTTTTTCTTTTTTCAGTTGGAATCACCAATGTTATCCTATGGAAGGAAATTCAATTTGCAGGTAAAGTATGTTCACATTACTTTTGTAATCCAGTGCTGGACTTCTAGGTTCAGCACTGGGACCTCTATCTAAAACAGCAAGTAATTACGTTTTTATCGTTGGCTAGATTTTTAGAGAATATTTGTAAGTTTAAAAAATCAACACAGAAACTTTTCCAGCAAAAAGCAGGCAATGATATCCTATGGAAGGAAATTCAAGTTACTGGTAAGTACGGTTAGAATTACTTTTCAGGATCAGTAATGTGCTCAAAGATGCAGCACTGACGTCTCTCCTAATAACAGGTGAGTAAATCGCAATTCGTAGCTCGGCTGATTTTAAAGGAATATTTGTAAGTTCCAAAACTCCACACTTAGAAGAATTTTTAAGTGAAACCAGTCAATGTTAGCCTATGGAAGGAAATTCAAGTTACTGGTAAGTATGGTTAGAATTACTTTTCAGGATCAGTACTGGGCTCAAAGATGCAGCACTGAGGTCTCTCCTGATAACAGATGAGTAAATCGGAATTCGTAGTTCAGCTGATTTTAGAAGAATATTTTAAAGTTCCAAAACTCCACACTTAGAAGAATCTTTAAGTGAAACTAGTCAATGTTAGCCTAAGGAAGGAAATTCAAGTTACTGGTAAGTATGGTTAGAATTACTTTTCAGGAACAGTACTGGGCTCAAACATTCAGCACTGAGGTCTCTCCTGATAACAGGTGAGTAAATCGGAATTCATAGTTAGTCTGATTTTAGAGGAATATTTGTAAGTTTCAAAAATCGACACTTAGAAACTTTTTCAGCAAAAAGCAGGCAATGATATCCTATGGAAGGAAATTCAAGTTACTGGTAAGTAGAGTTAAAATTACTTTTCAGGGGGGGCGTGGCTAGCAGCCGACCAAGCTGGTGGTATAGTCGAAGAGCTCCGGAGGCACAGCGGCCCTTCACATAAATCCGCATACTAATCCGGCAATCAACATAGCTCCGGGGGCTGATTCCGAGGTCCAGGACCAGGCGGCGCAGACCGGTAAAAGTCCGGAACCGCTCCGGAGCCAGGAACTGTAGTAAAAAAGGAACGACCATCTACGGCCTAAGCAACTACCAGAGACCGCGCCCTAAAGTAATTCACGGCCCGGGGCGGAAGTGAGGGAGCATCGAACTCCGGCGGATCAGCAGATCGCCACGCCTCAAACGCAATCGGGGCTACCGGGACTACTCTGCAGCAAGCAGCGTCATAAACATAACGGTAACAAGAGGCGAGGGGGGAGCAGGAACCCCCGCGAAGCGCAGCGGGAGAGGCTGAAGCAGGGTCCAACGTGCAACAATGCAAGGAATAAGGACATATCCTGCGGTGCACTGCATTCCTAATGACATGCGAGGACTGAGTACAGAAGGGGACCCCCCCTTTTTCCAAAGGTGAGCAGAGAGCAGCGTACACAGTGGGGGACCGGCGGCGGCCAACCTCGTATGCTGGGACCGGGACATAAAGTTAGCCGAGACCGGAGGAGGAGAGGCGTGGGTGAGGAAGCACAATTGCGGCAAAACGGGACATTCCTGCAGCGAGAGGGAGAAGTGCCCTGGGACCAACACACAAGCAGCAGGGCGAGCAAGATCAGGGCAGGGGGAGAACCCGGCGCCAAAGGTGACATTGGAAGCCTGAGCGACAGAGTCGCGATAGGGACAGAGGGCGACTGAACTGAACCACACATTCTGGACAGTCAGCAGTGGCTGACCTAACTGCGGCGAACTCGGTGGTAAAGCCAAATGCGAACCCACCCCCCCAACAGAGTGGGTACCAGAAAATGAGATGACCTGAGGGGCGTAGATTGAAGATCAGACCTGCATCACTCATTGACCGTGGTGTAACAAGACACACAATATTGGTGAACCAGGTCAGCACTACACCAAGGTGACCCGGCACACGCCAGAACTTGAGTCGGCGACAGTCACCTAACAAAAATCACTGCAGCATTGGGTCTGCCGTCCAGACACACCGCCGAGAGAACTATAGCGCCGGGACTCACAACTAACAGTAAGCAGGCCCCGGTGCCCAAACGTGAAAACGCAAGTGGAACAGCTTCCGGATTACTCTACCAGCGGGGTTATCATGGCTGGAAGGGGACCTAGAAATTAAACAACACAGTCAAAACTCGAATAATTTGCATACGATAAAAGTCTCCCGCCGCTGACGGAAGGACGCCCATCCACGGGGAAAACACCGGAAGGCGATGGAACAAAGAAGGGGACTTTGGAGGACATTATGAAAGCGCTATCCAGCGTACAAACAACAGTGGGGACAATCTCAACGGATGTCTCGCTGCTACGGGCAGACTTCCACAAAATGGCTGACAGGGTTAAGGAGGTGGAGGTGATAACCAAGTCCCTAGTGGAGGACACTTCGGAATTGCAAACAGCGATGGCCCGCATCCAGGCGGAAAACAAGCAACTAAGGGTGAAGCTGGACGACTAGGAAGGGTGCTCAAGAAGGAACAATATACGCATCCTTTGGATTCCCGAGACCGAAGGCACCCAAGCCATGGACCTCTACGTGGAGGAACTGATCAAGGCAAGATTGCAACCCAAGGGACTGTCAAGTTTCTTTTCTGTAGAAAGAGCACATAGGGTTCCCGGCGGAAGACCAAAGCCAGTAACTGCCCCGAGACCAGTACTGGCCAGACTGTTTAACTTTCGTGATAGGGACGTGATCCTACAGACAGGCAAGAATTTCCCCACCGATTCGAATACATAATGCAACAATCGCTTTCTTCCCCGACTAAATGGCCGAGGTCACCCGTCGCAGAAGATGTTTCATGGAAGTCGAACTACCCTACTCCATGCTGTTTCCAGCGCGGCTTCAAGTAGTAGCTGAGGGTAAAACATGGTTCTTTGAAACACCAGAAGCTGCTTATGATTGGCTAGAGGGATGGAGACAAGTAGGGGGCCCCCGCCGTGGAAACAAAGCTCACCGACGCCAGAAGGAGGACGACCACCCCAGATCTCAAGCATCAAGACGAGATGACCCAGTCTATTCACCTGGCGCAAGAGCTGAAGGACACGAACAAGGGCTGGACCTGTGATTAACTGGCTCCCGAGTGAATATCGGTTGATATGAACAGTAAGGTCGGACCGACTATGGACACTGGACGGAGGGGAGCCCTGGAGAGCAGGGAGGGCCGCAGCTCTCACGGGACCTTTTACCCCGACAAGCAAGTACTATGGTTTGGGGAAGGGAGAAGCACTCTGCTACGTTGGGGAGGCAGGCAGTTGCAAGTCCGTTTAGCAGGGAGGCAGGGAGGGGGGATGGATTGGAGGGTGAAGTTACGGGTTTTTCTTTCTTTTGGTTAGCAGCAGTTCTCGACACTGTAGACACATCACATATTCGAATAGCTGGCGGGTACACTAACGTTTCAATACAGAAGCGACTCATAAAATGTAAGCGTATCACTCATGGCGCTAGATTCGCAACTTAACCATACTAGTGCAATGACACAGAAGAATCAAGTGGCACCCCTGCGTATAGTAACATGGAATGTAAGAGGATTATGCGATAAAATAAAGAGAGGCCTAGTACTTCAGGCACTAAAATGACATGGCCCGGCACTAGTACTTTTACAAGAGACACACCTCACGGGGAAGGCATGTAAGGCTCTGGATAGATGGGGGTACAAAATGGCGACGCACTACGAATTCTCTTGGGGATCGAGGGGGACGGGTAAAGAAAACCTCTCCATTCATAATATTACGGAGCAAGATTGATGACCAGGGACGCTTCGTGGCGATACAAGGGCAGTGGGAGGGTAGACTTCTGAATATAGTATCAGTTTACATACCACCGGCGCTTCAATCAGTGGCACTGCCTGCGCTGGGAGACTTTCTACTAGCCCTACCAGAAAGTGACCTTATTATAGGAGGGGATTTCCATACAACAATAGACACTACGATAGACAAGTTCCCTGCAAGACCTCAGACATTCGGTCCTTCCCTGATCCAGGGATTCTTGGAAGCAATGGGACTGGTAGATGTATGGAGAATCATGCACCCCACAACTCACCAATACACATACCACTCTGCAGTGCATAATAGTCTATCACAAATAGACTACTTCCTGATGGTGGGCGCTAGAATGCAAAACGTCGAAGAGATAGAAATAAAACCCAGGGGCATCTCGGATCACTCCCCGGTAATACTGACTCTCTCTTGCCGAGAGAAATCTCGCAAGAGGCAGTATCCTATCTACCCTAACCTACCTTAAGATTCCCGGCATAAGGAAAGAACTTAAAAACACTACTAAACATTATTTTGAGGAAAACACGGCATCAGTAGACTCACCGTCCATTGTATGGGAAGCATATAAGACAGTACTTCGAGGTCAAGCAATAGCCTCTATCACCGGGTATAAACAGGTGCAACAGAGGGAGATAGCTGAATTGGAACTGACTCTGTAGGAAGCGAACGCGGCAAACATGGCAGACCACACACCAGAAACGGCACACTTCCTGAGCATACACCAGCAACACTACAGAGACCATCTAAGGCACCAAACTGTAGGTAACATCACAGCAACAGCACACAGAATATACGAGGTAGGGGACAAAGCAGGTAAAATGCTGGCATGGTTAGACAAAAGAAGGGAAGGATCCAGGGGAATACAACGATTGCGAACGTGGGAGGGGACACTCCAGAAACACCCTGAAGAAATAGTACACACACTGGCAGAATATTTTAGGGAGGTCTACACCTCCAGTCAAAATTTGTCAGAGGCTGAAGCAATGGCATCACTTAGACACATAGAAACGCAGACACTTACACCGGAAGCAGCCTCAGAACTGGAGGCGGACCTGACTAATGACGAAATTCAAGCAGCAATCCGTTCGATTCAATCTGGAAAAGTGCTGGGTCCTAACGGGATCCCCATAGAATGGTACAAGCTTATGACTGAGACTATAAGCACGCCCCTGTTGGCAATGTATAACAACAGTTTGTTAAACGCGGAGCTCCCACTGAATCAACGAATTGTGACAATAGTGGCAATTCCAAAGCCAGGTAACCCCCGACAGAATGCACCTCCTACCGCCCGATATCGTTATTAAATGTGAAGCCAGAATTTTAGCTAAACTATTAGCAAATAGGTTGATGTCCCACCTCCCACAGTTGATACATCCGGACCAGTCGGGCTTCATGCCAAACAGGAACACAGCCCTCAATATAAGGCGCGTGCATGGTGTACTAGCACGGGCTTCAAAACTATTGGAACCGGCGGTGATACTGTTGTTAGATGCGAAAATGGCATTTGACATGGTAGAATGGCAGTACCTCTTTGCTGTCCTGACCCACGTGGATTTTGGCCCAAAATTTAAGGCTTGGAACCGACTCTTATACTCTAATCCACTGGCCCAAGTTACGGCTAACGGCCACATATCCCACACAATACAGCTGGCGAGAGGGACGCGCCAGGGATGTCCCCTGTCGCCGTTGCTATTTGCAATGGTGTTGGAACCACTGGCAACATTAATTAGGATGACCCCGTTGTTGAAGGGAAGTAGCTGGGGGAAGGGATGGGAAGACCGTCTCTCGCTCTATGCAGATGATATGTTAGTATTTCTGATGGACCCGGAGCACAGTATACCAGAGCTCCTTCACATTTGTAATACACACGGGAAAGCGTCGGGATATATCATAAATTGGTCCAAATCGGTACTTTACACTCTACAGGGACCAGAGCCATCGCTCCCCGCGGAGTGCCCATTGGTGCTAGCAGAGGGCGCTTTCAAATACTTATGAATTCACATTACTAAGGACGCGACATAATTCTTTGCTAAAAATCTGGCTCCGCCTCTGGAATGATTGAGGCGCGATGTCGCACACTGGGCTTCTCTACCCCTGACGCTTTTCTGGGAAGAGCAGCGTTATACAAAATGATGGCATTGCTGAGATTCCATTACGCACTTGATAATACACCATACCTGGTCCCATGTACTTTAAACAAATAGCTGCGCAGGTATCGACCCTGTTGTGGGGTAACCGCCCAGCACGTATAGCACGGGTCAACCTGTACAGAGGTTGGTATGATGGCAGGATTGCGCTACCAAACTTACAACTATATTAATGGGCAGTGCAACTTAAAACCCTTAATCAGTGGATTCGCACACCTCAAGAAGAACCAGCATATAGGGCGGATAGGACGCAATTGGGCACAAACAATATGTTGGCCATGCTTTACAACAGAGGACTCGCCTCAAAACTAGAGGGACCCACAAAGCAAACGGTCACAATATGGTACACGGCACAGGCAAAACTGGGATGGAAAGGGGTTATTACTAAGCTTACCCCACTTTGGGACAGCAAGGCTCTGGGACAGCTGAGACACAGTAAGGGATTCACAAAGTGGGACAATATTGGTATCTCCACAGTGGGAGGCTTATGGGATAAAGGAACAGTAATTCCGTTTGCCTAACTTCAAAAACAATATGATCTGAACAATATGAATCGCGCATGCGCATTTCTCGCGAGAAATGCGCATGCGCGGGCTGACGCGCATGCTCATTGGTATCCAAGATGGCGGCGACGGCGGCGGGAATGAGCAGAGGGAGCCCTGGGATGCAGCGCACAAGGTAAGTGCCTTTTTATTTACTTTTATTTCAATATTTTCAAAAATTAGGTATGGAGGGGAGGGAGGCGGTGGCAGGCAACTTCGCTACGCCCATGGGGTGGGCGTAGTGTTGCCTGCTACGCCTGATTTTCAAAGGGCGAAGTAGGCAACACTACGCCCACTCCGTGGGCATAGCGAAGTCCTTCGCCCAGGATTAGTAAAGTCGCAAAGGATGCGCATTTCAACCAGCCCACTCCGCTTACGCTTATAGGGAGGGAACTACAACGCTACATGTCCCAGGTCTTCCCTGTAGTGATCTCCTGATCAAAGGTCTAGTTGTCAGCATGCCACATCCACTTCCTTACGGCTGGTTTACACCCATACCACACCCATGCAGCACAGGTGTCACAAGACATGTGACCCTGCCAATAAAAAGGGTCGGGCGCACGTGCTCGATGCCATTTCCACTCTCTATCTTGGTGTATTTGTGTGCTTATTGTGTTGGTGGCAGCCGAGGCACTTTGGCCGACAAGGGCCTCCCGCCGCGTGGCGATGACTTGAGGTGTACAGAGTTGGTGGCAGCCGAAGCACTTTGCCTGACACTGGCCTCCTGCCACGTGGCGACGACTTGAGGTGCAGAGAGTTGGTGGCAGCTGAGGCATTTTGGCTGACACGGGCCTCCCGCCACATGGCGAGGACTTGAGCTGCACGGAGTTAGTGCCACCAGAGCTACGCGGGTGTGCAGCATGCGATAATGCATTGGACTCGATACATCATCCTGCCAATAAAGACCCGATTTGATTTGTGAGCTCGGCTGGCCCCCATGTACACTAAAGGCAGCTGGCTGTACAGACATGACTCCTCGGTGGGGTGCAGCAGGATGCGCAGGGGTCCTGTGCCACAGAACCCAGTGACGGATGAGAAGGTTGCTCCGGCATGTGATGGGTCCTCTTGGAGACACGCCGATGGCGGAAGGTGAGCATTGAGGTCTGGGTGCGCATGGTCGGGCTGGGCGGAGGACTGGTCTAGGGACCATGGCTGGGATGTTTGCGAAAGATGTAGGAATCATGCACACAGCCTGAGAAGTTTGTGACAACATTAGTGTACAGGCCATAGTGGTCCAGTTTTGCCTTGCCATTGTTGAAATGCGTGTGGATTCTGTTGCAGTGATTTTGTGCAGTGTCGGCAGGGGGCACAAGTAGCACATGTGTGCAGTCAATTGCCCCCAACACATGCAGGAAGCCTGCTATTGCCTGCTCTCCAGCTGTTCCTACTTAGTGTGGGTGAAGTCAACGTGCAGGTGTTTCAAGCTGAAACGAACCGTGATGCTTACAGGTATGATAAATCCTGCATAATGAGACCGTAACAGAAGTTTGTGTGGTTGTAACGTGGCTTTTGTTTCCTACAAAGGTTACGATCACACGAACTTCTGTTACGGTCATTTTGTGCAAGATTGATAATACCTGTAAGCATTCCGGTTTGTCCAAGTGCAATACATTGTACCATATTACGTTTGTGACCATACTAACGCTTGACCATTGTCTCATTTATCTAACAGGTTTCTGAATATGGAGTTTTTGGATTCCTAGGACGATCTACAGTTATTTCGATCCACAAGCTGATGTTCTCCATTGGCAATTGCACTTGTTGTTTGATGTTTTTGTATTGTTAATTTATGTTTTTCTAATAAAGTACTGTTTTTCCACTACTGTTGACTACTAGACTTCATGACCTGATGCACCATCATTTCAGTGACTACAATCTTGGATCTGGAGCACAGAGGCGTCAAGCAATGGCTGCGGTTGGGTTTGGTTGTACAGGAATACCACGAATTGGGACAAGCAGGTGGTGCGGATACAGGGGGCCCACATTGCTTTTGCAGTGATGCAGCGCTACTCCAGAAATAATTTCGAAACCATATCACCTTTCCCTGAAATACCAAATCATACATCTACTCATCAGTGGGGCCCATAACACTGTGAGTTACTTACAAGACACTTTCATCCCACTTCATGATTCAGTGAAATTCAAAGGAGTGTTGCTGTATCATAGTGGAGCGTCTAAATCAAAAACTAAATATTTATACTATTTACACCTGCAGTTTAAATGAGTTTTACCAAGGTTTTATTTACCACAACATTTATTTACACACACCACCATTATGGTCGATGAATCTGCTAGTAAAAAATTAGGCGTAGGAAAATACAAGACCAGCTTCATTCTCCATTTATCTAATTTTTATTAAAAGCAAAGTTTAGCATGTCAAACTGTTTATTCGCTTTATTTCTTTCTTTATTCAAAGTAACTTTTTAAAGAAGAATTTTATTTCAAATAATCATTTTCATTTATTTGAAGATTCAGAAATAGGCATTATTATTAAGATTTCAGAACATAGATATTAGCAAAAGACAAATAGTTCCCAAAATTCATTTTCTTATAACTTCCCTAACTAATAACCTCATCTAAAGCTCAGTTCTCACTCAAAGAAATAAAACATTTATTCAAGAAAGTCTTACATCTCAGGAAAATCAGCATTCCGACAGCATCTCAGGAAGAAATCGAAGAGGAGTTTTTTCTTAAGTAAAATCAGCACTTTTTATACCTTTTTCATTAACTTTATCTATTTATAAAAGTAACTATCAGCATAAACTTGAGTTCTGATTGGTCAATTTGGGGGTGAATGAGCATCACGTCATCATTCTAACATTCGCTTTCTGTTGTGTCAGCTACATTTCAAAGGGTCCTTTGTTTAAGAACGTTTTTGGCCTAGTCACATCCTCAACTAGCAACTCCATGAACTTTTTCCACGTTCAGTAATTCAAACGTCCATTCTCTTTGGCAGTCATCAGGACTACCAGGGCATGTTGGCCTTGAACTGCTTTTGTTCAGGCACAGGCAGCTCGCATTCATTCTCATCTTTTAGCAGCGCATGCGTATTATCTCTCGCATCACAGTAATCGAAAGACTCCATGTTTTTGGTAGGCCTCACGAGCCAGAATGGGAACTATCATAGAAACAAACACAAAATAATGCTAATTATGGAAATATAACCATTCTGTTTACCTCCCCCCTTACTAAGGTTTCCCTGTTAGTTATTACCTAGCAAACAAGCGACATATATGTAATTTATACTCACTTATCCTTCGGTTTCGCCACAAATACATGCACAAAAAGCACATTTATGCTGCTTTTACTTATTTCAAAGCTTTTGCATTATTTTACATCATGACAACAACATTAATTAGTTTGTTATATTATCGCCATACAAGCAGAATAGTATTCCCACGTGTATTTATATGTGCATTCTATACTATGTTGGTAAATGTTTTCCACACCATGCAATTAATAAAAGTTACAGTTATGAGGAAGATATTTCACAAGGGATATACAAAATTTTGTTTTTCCACCTCGCTCCATCAGTAGACATGCATCCAAGATGTGTGAGGAAGGGCTGGCTGTGAGACGACTCCGAATCTCGCTGATAGTTGGAAGATACCAGAGGCCAACAGGTAAAGCACAGCCAGCAGCATTGCCTGCGGAAGGATGTTGATAGTCCGCTGTGTTGGTACCGTCAGCCTGTGGCCAATGTGGCAGTGTGCACCAACTTGAGAATGGGGCGATAATTCTTTCCCCACTTTTGCTGCGCTAAAGTGCAGATAACTCGGCGATAAGACCCCACTGTTGGGTTATAGGGTGACTCTAAAACAAGCCCTTGTGTTTATTAGGACTTTGTTGTAGCTACATGTGAATCACAAGAAAAAAGATGGAAAACACACAAGAAAGATGGGCAGGGTACAAACACCCTGACCCCCTAGGCCTGCTCAGTGGGTCTCTCAAAAAGCCCCAAGGCCGAAAAATGATTACTATTTGTTTTTTTTAAGCGGCTGGGTGCACAAATCTGATTGTAAAAATTTTTTAAAACGACGGGACGTATACTCAAGGACTTATCGCCGAGTTATCGCCACTGTAGCAGAGCAAAGGTGGTGAAAGAATTATCATCCCATTCTCAACCTGGTGAAAACTGCCCATATCGCCACTTGTCCAGTGAAAGCTTCTGCAAAAAACATTGCCTCGAATAACAGTGACAACTAACACTAATGATATGCAGAATAGGAGTTTCCTTGCAAAAAAACACGAAAACACCACTTCCCGATATGTTCAACGACCAGCCAAATCTCCGATGTGATCCAAAAACAGGCGATAAGCCGCGTTAGCAGTAAGAATTTAACATCTGCCTTTTACTGGTGTAAAGCAGGACGACTACCTGCAGTATGAAAGGGAGCCCAGCTCAGAGCCACATCTGAAGAACAACACATGTCATAGAGCTACTGATCATGCAGCTCCGACACCCAAGAAGGCCACATCACCCATAGCCACCACCCCCAGGACCTCTCCCCGGACCTCACCCCCTACTACCACCGAAGCAGCACAGTACAGGACTCCGGGCCTTCCGAGAACGGCATGGCCCCTCAGCCACACAATAGCTGAATGGGAGAGGTGGGAACCAAGTGTATGTGAAGGAGGCAAGTCACCCATCAATAACAATGCACGCAATGCCAAGTGTTAAGGGGGATGTGCTGGACAGACGTCATTATGCATAGTACAGACCTCTCCATGTGTACATATACTGCTGGTGCTTGTAGTGTTGTGGACAGTGGGTAAATTCTTGGTTATGTAGCTGTGTCGTCCCCCCTGTAAGCAGAAGTGGAAGTGGAGTGGGCTGGTTCAACATATGCCACTCCAGCGTATGAGTGTGAATAAATAAGCCAGGGTTCTGGGCGTGGTTCAATTCACGGGAAGGCCAACGCATCTGCCAGAGCGGCGGCACTCATCCTGCCAGGAGGCCGCAGCCGTGACCGCCGGCATCCTTGACACAGACCCCCTGCGAACCCAGCGGCACAGCACCGCAGAGTTATGTCTGTACAGACTACTGTCTTCGATCTACACTGCGGACAGCAGGGCTCACAATTCAGATCAAGTCGCAATGGCAGATGACACAGTCCAGTAGGCAACAGACATTGCTACCAGTGTGGCCCGCCCGGAGCACGCATCATCGCAGACTGCGCACACGCTGAATGCTTCTGGTGCCACTAACTGTGCAGCTCAACTAACCCCACGTGGCTGTGGGCCCTTGCTGACCATTGCTTCCGGCCTACACTGCGGACAGCAGGGCATAATTCAGATCGAGTCGCGATTGCAGATGACCCAGTCCAGTAGGCAACAGATATTGCTTCCAGTGCGGCCCACCTGGACCACGCATCATCGCTGGCTACGCACACACTGAATGCTTCTGATGCCACTAACTTAGTGCACCATAAGTCACCTTCACGTGGCCTTATTAAGGCAGAATTCATTAGACTAAAGACATAGCTCCAGGTGCGGCCCGCCCGGACCACGCATCATTGCTGGCTGCGCACACGTTGAGTGGCACTGTTGCCACTAACTCAGTGCACCACAAGTCAACACCACATGGTTGTGGGTCCTTGCTGACCACTGCCTCCGGCCTACACTGTGGTCAGCAGGTCCCACACATATTCAATCCAATCCTGTCCTGCAAGGACATGCCATCATCGCTGGCTGCGCACACTCTGAGCTCTTCAGGTGTCACTAACTCATGGACTCTTTATTCAAAGCCCCAGGAAGGTGGTGGTCTACGGGGGTCCGGGGTATTAGAAATAGCAGTGCAAGTTGATACATGAGGTGCCTGCTTAAAACTAGCTCCGACAGAGAGCTCCATGATAAAGAGCGTGATGAGGAAGAGTGACACTGCACAAAAAAATAACCAGTCTTAATGTAAAATGCTCCAATACCCTCGGGTGCTGTTGGAGCTGTATAAAACCGCACAAAAAACAGAATGAATCACTGTTTTAGGCTGGTTTAAAGAAGTGAACATACATTGCATCAGCAAACACATTAAAAGGATGACCTTTGCCATGGACACTGAGGGGCAGGCAGAACTTAATGACGTCAAGACTCAGCCTCGCTCCTTTGAAGAGAAGTCAAGTTAATCAACAATGTCACACGGAAACACTTTGGTGAATGTGGAAAGAAAGTGTCCCGTCAGAAGGAAATTTAAGAAATAGAGTCCCACCCTATGAAACAAGAAGCAACAAGGTGAGACATGAAAAGTTCAATCATTTCGCACAGGAGAAACGTGGCTGTGCAATTACAGCAGAAGACACAGGTACTTTAGAATCTCTAATATGCCCTGTGATAATGCATACCTGATTCACTACAGGTCTGATTTTCCAGCTATTGACACCATTGCCGAACGACAACTTCTGGTGTAAACACACACACCTAGTACCCACAGGTGTGGAAAATGAACAGAGACTACACGAGCGGCTGGGCACACATGCTCCAATCAGCATGTCAATTATACGCTAACAGGGCTTTAAAATGCAGAACAACACCACTCACTAGAATGAACCAGACTACAATGGGGGGTTTAATGCTGTCATGGGCTGGGAAAGGGGTTTATTTGTGGACAGGGCAAGCAATGAGAGGGGTGAGGGAGCAAGCACGGGAGGGAGGAGGTGGAAGAAATGGAAAGCTGCAACGGAGGGAAAAGCAGTG
Source organism: Lissotriton vulgaris (assembly GCF_964263255.1). Lineage (NCBI taxonomy): Eukaryota > Metazoa > Chordata > Amphibia > Caudata > Salamandridae > Lissotriton > Lissotriton vulgaris. The sequence continues at coordinate 823,614,661 of NC_141685.1, read as the reverse complement.
ATTGGGGAGGGGATGACCTGTGCATGGGGCATTCAAAGGAGCTAGTAAAAGCACAAACACTATATAGAGTGTTGGAAAAAGAAAGAAAATGTAGGTCTTAAAATGGTCGCAGAAATGGGAGCAGTGGACGTTTTCAAGTACTTGCTCTGGGGGAGGGCTAAACACAAGAAGAGGCATGACCATGCATGCCAGGGACATATGGTGACAAAGAATATGAGACAGAGGATGGTGTGAGCAAATGGGATGCCTGTGGGTGGGCTTAAGCCCTTAAGCCCACAGATTAAACACTACATGTCTCTACAAGCCAGGACATGGGCTGTCTAGCCGAGACCTAAAAAACTCCTAGAAATTCACTAAAAAACAAAAGTTACAAAGACGTTATAGTTAGGGTCACACTTTACATACACCAAACCATAGGAATTGAGCAGGTATAGTAATACTTATTTGAAGAAACTATAACTTGTCCCCTAAAGTAACTATAACTGGTGCCCTCGCCATGCACTGCTAGTTACCCAACATATTACATCAGTCCTGACAACTTCTATGACATAATTGATAATATCTCTGCAACATTGTCAATAAAAATATTGATGAGAAAACTGTGCATGTCAAGGGCATGAGGCATAGTTGTCTGATGTTTCGAGTTATAGTTTCTTCAGATAAGTATAACTATAAATGCTGAACTTCTATGGGTTTGTGTTCGTAAAATCTAAACCTAACTATAACGTCCCTTTAACATTTGGTTTAGTAGTGAATATATATATATATATATATATATATATATTATCTATTGGCGGTCGCCAGTAGCTAGTTATAGTTAGGATTTTTTTCAATGTTAAATCTCAAAATTCTATTTGGAATAACTTTGGCGCCGGTTGAGGAATCTGCCTGAAAATTTCCTCAAAATGGCCTCGTCGAGTTCCGGTCCTTCCCTGGAAGTTTGGGGGGATGCGTCAAGCGGGGGTCGAGAAAAAAGGGGGTCCCAAAACGCGTTTTACCCATGTTAATTTCCATAGGGCGTCGATTTCACTTTTAGCCCGAACGGCTGAATGGATTTCCATCAAACTTGGCAAATTGTAGGGACTGGTAGCCCGATGTGCCTTTGCTATGTCTCAAGATATGTGCTCCAGTGGATTTTGAGTAATTTAGGTTCAAAAAAATATATATATTTATAGGCGCGCCCCGGGACGCACACCGGGGAGCGCACCGGGCGCGCCACGCGACTTGCGCACGGAGAGCTGATTGGCTCACTGGTGTCTGTAAACATTCGAAACAGTCCGGAGCGGCCGCCATCTTGTGTCTCAGTAGGATCGAGACACAAGAGGTGGCAAAAATCAAAGGGGGAAATGAGCACCTAGGTTTGATGTGGGGGCAAAAAAAGGGTCCCGTAGAACAATTAAAATTTTCGATTTTCGCGGGGGGAGCGCCCAGTACGCGTACCGGGGAGCGTACCATGGAGAAAAAAGAATGAAACTTTTTGGTAAAAAAAATAGCATTTTTTATAAATTGGAGGTAGTTCTGAAAGGAACTTTTTTTTGTTTTTGTTGTTTTATATTTTTTTTATACTTTTTAAAACGATTTTATATTTTTTGGGGATTTTTTTCAGGGGAATAACAAAAACAGGGATTCAAAAACTGCTCAACAGGAGCAAAAGAATGTGAAAATGTAGGGTCTTGGAGAGCAGCGGTGTTCCTGTCTCTTTATAGCAATGAGTTCAACGCTCTGCTCCCCATAACAGAGCAGTTCGTCACAGTCCTTGCATAGAAATTTAATGCCTGCAAAGACCGGCTGTACGTTAGGGACCATTCCTTCACGTGTTGTTCCTTGAGGTGTTGCTCCACCAGTGGAGGTGCTGCCGCCATCTCTTGGTAAATTCGGTGCCAGCTCCCTGACACTCTCCCTGGAATAATTATTTGGATGTCTTCTTTTGACATGCCTAATTAAATTGGCATTTCCAAAGCTATATTTTTTTAGAGGATTGCGTCTGGATAAAATACTGCCACATATTTTGCAGGTTACTTTACCAGCATTAACTTTTTTTTGGCCTTCAGGGATGTCATAAAATTTCCAGATGAAGTGGTTCTTTTTTTTCTGGAGAGGAGGGTCTTCAGGCAAAAAAGCATCTGAATCACTGCTGGATGACTCCCTTGCAGCCATTGATGTAGAGCAGGAAAATTATGAGAAAATACACAGAACACCTCTTGCTCTCTCCAAGTGCAAATCAATAGAGAGAGAAATGGGTGGGTTTCTCAAAATTTTGAAAAATAAAACTTCTGAACCAATGAAAAGTGTTATTTTAAAGTCACATGGTTCGACGCGCTTACGCTACGCGCCCTTGGGCGCGTCCCGGGGCCCTTAGCGTAAGCGCATCGGGGCGCTTACATTGCGGGATCGTATACGCTCGGGCGCTTACGCAGTGCGTCATAAGACGCATCTCGCGGCTACGCGATACGTGTTTTATGGCGCAAGGCGTGGCGTGGTGGCTACGCGATACGTCACAATGTGGTTTTCGTTCGCGGCAATAGCGCTATCGGGACGCTCACCGGTACGCGCCCCGGTGCGCGCCGTAACATTGCGCTTACCGGTGCGTTCACCGGTACGCGCCCCGGGAGCGCCTCGGGGTCTAAAAATAAAAAAATAAAAAAATAAATAAATAACATATTTATACAATATAAAATTCGTTTAAAAATGTTACACTTTTTATACCTATAAATATTTGCAATTAAAAAACCAATGAAATTCACTGAAAAAACCATAGGTGTCACACCAGTTATAGTTACGAATTAGCATTAAACAAACCTATTAAATTCACTGAAAAAACCATAGGTTTCACACTAGTTATAGTTACCTGGAACAGTTACCTGACAGATAACTAGCCTACTTACCGCAGCCTATCTGGAAATGAATCAAGGGATGCATGCAGTGTTGAATCTTTTAGTTAAAAGTAAATTGACGGGTGTGGATAATTGGTATCAAACATTGTGTAAAAATACAGAATCTCACTTGATAGATGATTATGCTGGGCAAAATGTATCAAACAACTGGTTGTAAGATTACTGAGGGTGAATGGCATTATTATCAGAAATGGGCCATAAATCCTTGTGTGCTGTAAATGTTTAAAGAATAGCCTTTCTATCTAGGTGGTTGGCGCATACTATACCCCTCCAGGCTCATAGTATGGTAGAGACAAACCCCAATCAATGTTTTCACTGTCATTTAACTGGGGCATGGGATTGGTCTCTTACATTTTTCACATGCCAAGCTCTTCATGAGTTTTTAGGAGAAAGTATTTCAGGAGCTTACAGATTTTACCCATTTCCCGATAATAACCGTGATCATGCTAGCATTATTTGACTCATCCCATGTTAATAGAAATGCCCAAATAAATTGCACAATCTGGTGCTTATTGGCATTGAAGTATTTATCAAAACAACAAGCGGTCCTGAGCATACAAGAATAAGGGAGAGCACAAATAATGTATATAGACCACAGTGGACTTCTATATAGTTTAGAGTTCCTTGGCCAGCCGGACAAGGAATATTTAATGATTTGATAGATTATTTAATCTCAAAATGCAACACATAGCCCGAGACATTGGGGTTATAGTAGGGCACAGTCCTGTGCCATAAAAAGGGGGGAAGTGAGAAAGTAAAAGTAAGTGAAAGGAAATATCAGGCAAACAGAGTGAGCTTGCAGGTCACTGATATTAATTTACATTGACAGTGTATCCTGGAGTTACTCATACAAACAATAATGTAGTAGAGTTACATGTATGAATTACTCTAAAAGGAGTCGACGTTTCGATCCCAAGCTCGGTTATAACGGGATCATCTTCAGGACAAGAGAATAATTTTGCCTGAACAAAGTTTTTAACAACACCTGTTTTGGAAGAAAGCAAGAGGGAGGAAAACAGAGATATATATACAATCATTATTTGTATAGTCAGCACTCACATTGTAACTACGGTATTCGGAATCGCAGTGTCAGGTGTTGCCATGAGGCGTGGGTATTCTGTGCAAGGCCTCTCATACTCATGCATTGAAGTGGCCCGCAGTTTAAAAAATGGAAAACAACAGCGATTCAGTTGTTGGATCACTGGCAGACACAAAATGCTGAGGACCAAAGCATTCGAAGAAGCCTTTAATAGACGGTAAGGGTGTCTTTCGTGGTAAACAACCTTTACAACGAAACTTTTACAACGCACTACCATTACGACACAACTTTTACAAAGCAAACCATTACAACGCATTGTGCTGGGGGGCGGTCTAGGATAGGGAATAGGTTTAATTTACTATCCAACACCTTCCCTACTATCCACGGGGACTGGAGTTGGAATAGTAAATTAAACTATTCACTATCCAGCGCCCCAAATCACTATGCGTTGTAAAGGCATGCGTTGTAAAAACCGCGTTGTAAAGGCATGCGTGGTAAAAGCATGCGTTGTAACGTCATACATCCGTCTTTCGTGGTTTCAGCGGTGTGGGCAAAATTTGAGTTAAATAATCAGAACCCCTTTTGAATTAGAAGTTGGATATAGGTGTGAAGGGGGGTAAATGTTTGCCCTTTTTGTAGATGGTAGAAGACTATCTGAGTTGTTATCACGCACTGTGTACCAGACATTTTTTCCAGCCCAGCCAGTAATGTATGGATTAGGCAGACACTATCTGGCTGTTTTATTGAGCACCTTGCGCTTTGATGAATCACGTTAGGTACTAGGGGTTTATCATAATTGTATGGTCACTTTAGACTCAACTGAGAATCTGGAACTATTTTATGTGATTTGACAAGATCATCTACACTAGGCACTTTTCCTATTCACACTTTAAATTGATTTAATGAATTTGGCTGCTATATATTGTTATATATTTACAAATTTGATTTGCATTGACGGAATGTTTTTCTTCTGTGTTAGTTATGTACTGCTCAATAAAAATAAATACAAAAAAAGAATGACTGCCATGTTTGATAGCGAGTGAAACAGATTCTAATTGCAATTTAAAGTGAGGCTAAATGATTCACAGATTGGCCATACAGGAAACCCTGCAATGGTCCATATTCTTGGATTCCATAGTCTCATGAGATCTTATTTAGATTTGGGTCATCAAGTTTCTGGTTTTATTGCATTTAGCACCACTGTACCCTTGCAAGGAAATTGCATAAACAGATTAAGTGGAAAGATAGGACAAGCAGCTTTCAACCTTTCAAGTTACATCCTTTCCAAGTGCTTATCAGGAGTGATAAGAAAAATTTCAGTGAATGAATGTGAGTATGCTAGACAGGCCCAAAAAGCATTTGTAACAGCTCTCTGTGGAGCAGTACAATAAGGGTCAAGTGCAAAATGATGAGAGACACAGTTTAAAAAAAAGATATAACGTTTCTAAGCAGATATTACGTTTTATATGCATTTGATATTGAAATCCTCATTTTATCCAGTGGGTTCACCAAGATATCCTGTATTTAGGGGCAACGCAATGGATGTTGCTGGAGAGACATTTTAATTCTTGGGCTTTCTTAAAGTTCCAAAGACACAGCTAGGGGCAGTCTAGAGCTGATCTGAAAGGAGCAGACAAGTCTTATACAACTAAATCAATTCAAGAAGATTCTGACAAACGAAAGGAAATACTTTTTAATTTCAACAGATTATGTGCCTGCTAAAGGTTTACAAAAGACTAACTTTCACTGAACCCAAGATACCCCCTTTGCAGGGCACCATTAAATTAGGAAAAGTAAATTTACTTTTACATTTTTGAATAACTTTACTACTTTGAACTCCTCATCATTTATGTAAAGTTAATCAAATGTGTAGATTTACACATCTCCAAACCTTGAACTAAGGGGTTGAGTCCGTAAAAATGTGAAGTACCACGTAAAGTCAATGCTAATTGTGACTTTTCTTCAGTATGTGATGTTCCACACACTTGGTGGGGCCCTCCGATATCAGAGCAAAGATCTCTGTATAGTAACATATAAAGAAAAGTTCAAAGGTTTCTAAAACTTAAAAAAAATAGATAAAATATTTTTAAGTTAAATATTAATGTTAATGAATGTATATACTTATTTGACATATAGAATGTAATACAATCTTACAGCATTACCAACTTAGATTTAATATAAAAAATCATTTCGAATTTAGTAAATTTAAAATAAAATGAATTTTTTGAAGTTTAATTAAAACATTTCCTCCTAAAGATAATTTTCTTTAATTATGTATTTAAAAGTATTGAAAGTAAAGTATTGAATTTACATTTATTTGATATTTGTCAAAGTCTATTGATGTTAACATTGTTTTTTAATTCAAAAAGATGACTAAAACATCTTAATATAAGTTAATAGTTGTTTTATTTTTCGGAGTTTGTTAGCATAAAAAATATCTATTTTCAAACGGTTTTAATAATTTAGTTCCTATGGGGTTTTATTGAAGTCTATACCTCCATACTTTTCTACAGCAGGGTATTGCAGTATTTGTGAGTTGTCATGGATGGTGCTGGATTTACTTCAGTACTTCAGCTCTGAGCTGGAGTACATTTACAACAGTTTTGGATCATGTTTGCATGTAGTTACTATAGAAGGGCAGTTTGTGAATAGCAATTGACTTACTCCTTTGTCTGTGGTGCAGGACCCCAACCTAACCCTCGTTTAACCTCGCCTTAATCTTCTATTAATCCCTTCCCTTTAATTAGAAGTAGCATCCATCTTCCAGCAACTCCATTCTGAACCTCACACATTCACTACTAAAATGGTACTTATGTGCGCAGAGCCTCCGCAGTCAGGCTGGACCCTTTACCACCTCCTATTAAGTGGGATCAAAAACCTTACAAATAAAATTGCCAACAGGTTGGAAGATCCATTTGGCCTTCCATGTATCCAGCCAGAAACCTGTGGGTAATTTGCCTTGTCCTTAACCAGCCCCCAATGTAACAGCACTAAGGCATCCTTAAGTTGAGGGAGTGGCAATTCTAGACTCCCACGTTTGGACTGGACTCTTGCAATATCTGATTACCTGAGAAGTGAACAATGCAGCTGGTAGGTGTTGGGAACCTGCATCATTTGTGCACTCACCCCATATGGTAAGAGAGTTTAACTCCTGTTTTCCAGTGAAACCATTACTTACTTGGGGATGGGGGAATTGTTGAAGAAGAAATGTCAGGATCTGTGCAAGAGCAATTAGAATAGTGAGACAGTTACAAGTTGGATAAACGTATAGCAAACTGGTTTATGGTGGCTGAGTGTCATAGGCAGGGACAGAACTTCAGGACACAGGCAGAGTCATTGGTGCTTGGAAGCAAAGAAAGCATTAAGCACTTTTGGGGCAGTTTAGTTTGAGACATTAAGATGAGGAAATGACTTGCAATTGTCATTGGTTATGTGGTTCCCACTGCCACTAGAACTCATTCCCTATGTAATTTCCTTGCAATTTATTTTCTTCCCTTTCCTGGTTCCAGTTTTTTTGCAATTCAATGACAGTACCTGTCCTGGTTCCCTCCTCCTTCCATATCAACTGATTTCTTTTCATGGTGGTGAAATACTTTGTGTTACGTCAATGCTCCCAGGTCCCAGAGATGGATTCCTGATGTTTTCAAAGGCTTGTTAACTGCTAAAGCTGTGGAGAATAAGGTAAGATTGCTAAAAAGAGAAAGCTTAAGTATAATGAGACCCTTCACTCATCTGCACATGCTTCTTAATTAGTAACTATTGTTTATATGTGTAACAGTATACACCCTGCGAAATAACTTCATACTGTTAATGCTCACGCCTCTGAGCAAGTGACCTAAAAGGCATCATAACTGACATCCAGAGGTTTATTAAAGATAGGCCCTCTTAAGATTCCAGGGCCTTCAGGGGAATAATTTGTTATCAAGCTGGTGGTTCCCTGTGCTCCGCATCGGCACTTAATTGTTAACACTGGCACTCAATAGTCTGCCACATGGTGGCGCTGTTTGTCGAGGGCCTGTAAATTAAATACTACTAGTGGGCCTGTAGCACTGATTCTGCCACCCACTTAATTAGAATGTTGAACCTGTCTCAAGCCAGCCATTGCAGCCTTTGTATGCAGTTTTAAACTGACATGTCGACCTGGCAGCCCAATGGGCAGGGTGCAATGTATTTAAAAATTTGGACATGGACTTTTAAGTTTTACATGTCCTGGAAATGAAACACTCCTAAAGTCGTTTTTCATTACTGCAAGGGGTACCTCTCCTGTGGGATAACATTGGAGTTACGGTTTCACACTTTTATAGATGTAATTTCCAACTGGTAACCACTTCGTGTTTGGTGTCTCTTGAATTATAATGTAAAATCCTAACTTATGGAGAAGTCGGATTTTACATTATAATTTTGAAAATACCACTTTTAGAAAGTTGGCATTTTCCTGCATCATCCACTTAGTGCCTGCAGCCTGTCTCTGGATCACATGACTGGGTGTAGTTGACCCTTGTACTTTGTGTATTCCTCCTGCACAGTCACACACACTAGGAAGCTTAGGTGTGTCTAGGTGGGCCATCACTGTTAGGATGGGAGAGAGGAGCTGAGCCCAGCCCCACTTACACTTCAATAGTCTGTGCCCTGCCACTACAAAAAAGGCTGCATACCCCCTGTAGCTAGTCTGGAGCTAGGGCCAGGAAGCTGAGCAATTGTGCACTTCAAAGAAATGCTTCTAGAAGCTTTTCCCTGCTTCAAAATCTCAACTGGGTATAAATACTGGACCTCAGACACAAACTCTTCAGTACACTTCAGGAACTGTGGATACTCTGCGAGGAAGAAGGACTGCTGTGCTGCTGAAAGGAATCATCCATAAACTTGTGATAAAAACGGGATATGTAAAAGCCAAGACGTACTGATTCCTAGGAGAATTACAAATCACATTAAAGTCTGTCTGGCTAGATCTAGGTGGGGAGAAAATTTAAGATACTAAAGAACAGGTTTTCTGTGAAACCCTATGGGAGGGAGATATCCCTCAGAACAAGAACCCTCACACACCGTTAGGTGACATGCTTCATCATTTGGGTTCCCTCCTCACACAGTAGTGTGGGCTACAACTCCCCTAGGGGAGGAGCTGAGGGGTTTTCTCCAAAAATGAGCATACACAGAAGGTAACTGAGGGACAGAGTGCATAAAAGTGTAAAAAAGTGTGATATACAAATGTCTGTCTGAGTCCACTGAAAATGTATTGGGTGGTAACAGCGACATGATGAAAATGTGGGACGGGTAGGGATTCAATAGATGTACATTTGGTCAACATGTTTCTGTCAACAGGCATTTGTCAGGACCCAAACATCTAGTCACCCTGCAAAGGTAATAAAAGTAAAAAGTGAAGATATACATGCCACCACTGGAACTGTGTGGCCCGATTTTCAACGTCCTTCTTCTTTTCAGGGGGAAGTGTGAAACTAAATTGCCAAAAAGTAACGTGCACTCTCCATGCTCTTTGACCATCTCGTGGTGCCCAATTGAAGTTATTGTGGTTGTCCCTTAGGGATGGCACTCGGCTGGCCTGTTGCTCTGAAGGACTTCCCTGCTGTGCTGACCTGCTGCCTGTTGCCCTCTTGCCTGGGTGAGAAGGACTGGACCTGTATCTCTACAAGCCAGAACCCAAAGTGACTCCAAGTGTCAGTTGGCTGGCCTCCTCATATGTACCCTCAGGGATACAAAAAGGCTTCCAACAACCTTGCAATTGTACCTGGACTCAGCCATCTATAAGTCTACCCTGCCAAGTGGTGCCACTCCAGTCCTGCCCACTCCAGTCCTGGACCCGTGCAATAGTGCAATCTTTGCCAGCCTCTGTGGATCGAGTGGAACTGATGCATCTTCTCTGCTGCATGGTGCAACTCCGAGCAGAACCGATGCCTCTCCACTGCTGCATGGATTGGACCCATTGCAAAGATCCACATTACCTCCGCCGGCCAACCCGTCTTTGGAACCGCTGCAGTGTGATGCATCTTAGGTGCAGGCCCTCGCATCCCTTGTCGACAGCAGCCTTGATTTCGACACCAGACTCAGCATCACAGCCTCACCGCACCGAGGCATTGTCAAAACTGAGTGACACATCCTCTACACCAGGCTTTGCATCGCAAGCTCTGTCAACGGGATCGTCTTCGATGGCGCAGACCCTTGCATCGCAGCCTCACCACATCTTGGAACCGATGCATTGCTTCGGCTGAGCAACGCATCTACAGTGATGATCCTCGCAATGCTTCCCAAACCTATATTGAAGGAACTGTGTTCAGGGGCCTAACTGAGTCCCTGTGGCCGGCCCTGCAGCCGGCTCACTAGCTCCCTGACAACAGCCCCTCAGCCTTGGACACCACCAGCTGCTTTGCCCCATTGAACTTTATCTTCTCTGGAAGCTGAAACCGGGACCAATCCATCTCGTGTAGCCACACCAAGTTCCATTGCAGTTGGCCTTAACTTTTGACTTTTCCCCGGTCTCGCATGACCTGATACCCGCCATTGGCACTTTGATCTTTTATGCACTATTTTTCACTTAAAACATATCCAAAATCATAACTCCGGTTTTACTGATTGAATTTAACTTGTTGTGGTGTCATTTTATTTATTAACATTTTCTCTATTTGTCTAAATTGGTGTGGAATTTTTCATGTGTTGTGTTTTCACTTCATTACCAGTTGTATGCTGCATAAATACTTAACACAGTGCCTTGAAGTTAAGTCTGACTACTTTTGGGTCAAGCTACCAGAGGGTGAAGCACAGGTTAATTTTGTGACTTTTGTGGTTCTCCCTCATATGGAAAGTGGTTGTTTCTTGAGAAGGGTTTTCACCTGTCTCAATCAAAAACCCACTTCTTACACCTATGTATTGAAAGGATATAATGCCTTTTGTGTAAGGTGGCTATCAGAAGCAGTTCTACCAAACCAGAGTTCCTTCTGTCAATTTAACTGGATGGTGGGTAAACATTTAGTTAGTGGCATTGATAGAATTATATATGTTGCTAACTTTAGGCCTCGTTGCTTATAGGTATAGTATATGACTAGATTTACTGAGCTATCTAAAGAGTGTTCACCAAGCCCTTTTCGAAAGGCTACCCTCTCTCTACCTAACCACAATCTAACCATAATCCTTTCTTTGTACCTCACCTGTGCCCTTCCTCTGGACTCTGCTCCACTGTGCCCTCCTGTCTTTCCCCTTTCTTTCCTTGTTACTCCTGTCTCATTTTTTACACCTTTATTTGAACTCTCCATGAGCTACTTCATGAAGGGGCATATTTACTAACATTTCATGCAACGCAGTGAAACAATTAAAGTAGCTCTGCTACATTGTGTGAAAGAGAGAAAGCAAAACGTGCAACATTTGAAAAGATCTGCTCTCTCCTAGCGCTGGAGGACTTGTGGCTGCCTAGCGCATTTGCAGGGACCCTTTCATCAAGGTGAAAGGGTGCCTACCTTTTGCATACCTTCCTGCACAAAAACTACCGTTTGAGGCTGCTTCCTCTTTGTGTGTGTGCTGCAGATTGCAGCACACATGCAAGGAGAAAATAACAAGAAGAAACAAAGATATTCTCTTGGTTATGCCAGCCTCAGGTAGGTGCTATATTTTGGCGCAAACCTATTTTTATCTTTGTAAATAAGGGTTTCTGTTGAAGTACATGGAAGGAAGCATGGGAGCGCCCAATCACCAGCCATGTAGTGCCTATGAAGCCACGCAAAGTCACAAACATTGGGATTTGCGTGGCTTTGTAAATCTCAAAATTGGTTTTGCATCAGGGCTGTATCAAGTGATACAACCCTAAAGTAACATCTTAGTAAATCTGGGGCCTAGTCTCTTCCACCTCCAATGTACAGTGCACCAGTTCCTTGTAGTTATGCTTGCTCTTTAAATATCTAGATAAATACAGATACATATAGCTCACATTTTCCTGTATTTTGAGTTTAAAGATGTCTGCAGGTGGTGAACCCTAAGCTCTCTACAATAGAGGGGCTGATGGTCTCTGGCTGGTCACACAGACTTATGAAACTGCGCAGGTTTACATTTTCAAGAAATACTCTGGAATAGAGATACATGTGTTACATCTATGAAAAGTGATGCATTTGATGCGTGGAATGCAGCATACTCGATGCTATTTCTTCATATTTGAGGTGCAAAAGGTATGATTCATTATTGTCTGCATTCTTCAGGTCTAGCTATGTAGCCTTAACTTGTCCTTGGTCATGAGAGCGACTTTCATCTAGCCCTGATTTTTCAACCAACACAAGGCAGGTGGGGGCATGTAGCCCAATACGTATGGTGTGAAAACTAAAAATGGATGTCCCTTACGCTACATATTGTTAGCTGAAAAAACAAGGCTAGAAGAAAATCCAACTCAAGATGGAGCCGAATAGCGGTTTTATAGCTAAGCGTTGTCTAAGTTTACCTGACGGATCAGCAAAATTTGAAACACAATCTACACTGCTAGGAAGTCTCCTTCTGCAGACACATGGGCCTTTACATGGGCCCATGTGTACATCTGTACAGGTGCTTAATATATGGCTCTACAATGCTCAAAAACAACAGGAATCCAAATGTAGAGAATAAATAGATCTGGAGGGTTAAACATATACCACAGGTGTCTCCAGCTGTTAGTCAAGCAATCAGTAGTTTGAATAGCGCAACTACTCACACAAGAGGGCCTCAAGGCAAGGGGTGGCTGCTGATCCTTATGGGTGTGAAGGTTCAGTCAAAGAGCCAGGTCTTGAGGTCCTTCCTGAATTGAGTCAGCCATGGGGATTGCCTGAGTTGGAGGGTCAAGGTGTTCCATGTCTTGGCGGTGAGGTAGGAGATGGATCTTCCTCCGGTTCTGGTCTTGTGAATCCATGGGACGGTGGCCAGGGCAAGTCGGGCTGAGCAGCGTTGTCTGCGTGGAAAGCGAAGTGGTGGTTCAGATAAGCTGGTCCTGTGTCGTGTAGAGCTTTGTAGGCAGTGGATTTGTCAGAGGTGTTGTGGCTGCAGTGGGGAATTTTGAGGACCAGTCGGTTTCCGGCGTTTTGAACGTTCTGTAGTTTCCTGAGCTGTTTCTGGGTGACACCGACGTAGAGTCTAATGCTCTTGGTTTAGGCAAGAAGGCCACATCGCCATTGGTGTTGATTTGATATGTTCATCTGTTGCTTGTGAAATTCTGGAAAGTGTTAACACTGACTATTTATCTACTAAATGTCAAAAAACATTAGTTTCAAGGATCTTGAATGCCATCATGGTATATTACCCAGCTCTGTTGTACTGTGGAGGCCACTTTGGGGTTCCAGGCTTTGCCTCGTGCGTTCTCATCTAGGGCGCAGGAAGCCGAGCTATCTGACTCACAACCTGGCAGCAAAGGAAGCAGATTTTTCTTGTCCATGTTCTTTAAAAAATGTTAGAAAATGAAACAGAAAAGTAACAGAATGGTCGTCGTTCTGTCTTTGGAAATATTGGGTAGAAGTTGTTGAAAATGAGAAGAAAAAAAAAACAGAAAAACACCCGAGAAGAATACAGACAAGGCTTCACCAAACAACATTGAGGAAGTACATTTTTTGTACGGAAATTATTTTGTCTCATTTACTTCCATTTATTTTCTCATAGAATATGGTTACCGGAAAAATAGCTGTGAACGTTTATCAGCAATCATTTATTCAAGTTAAAGAAGCTGAGATAACGTGAAGGGTGAGTGGTTTTGTGGGGCCTAATTGTTGTAAATGACCATTTAAGATAATAAGACTTCCCTAATGATGCTTCGTGTTATTGATATTCGTATTCATTTTAATCACTGTAAACATGAAGATGACATCGAGTTTACGATTATTTTCTAGAAATCTTAATTTATTATGTGAAAACCAATGTGGCCTGCACATTTCTGTGATAGAGATGCAATGTTTACATTCACAGTTTAAAGGCGGAGTAAATGAAGGGTTTGTTAATACTATTATAACAAAATATGGCAGAATATAATTGTGTGGCGTCACATGGAATGCACTTAACTAACTCCTTCGAAAAGGATTCTGGGTATAGTGAGATGTGCAAGGGCAACTGATGGATGTTAAGCAGACCTAAACTTCACTGAGCGTGCGAGTGGAGCTATTTTGTTTTTATTTCACCATTTCTATCAAGGTTTTATCAAGAAATTGCTCCTTTTCTATTTTTTTGTAAGAATGCACTTCATTGGCATAGCAAGGGGGCGCAGGGGGTGATCCGCCCCGGGTGGCATGAGTTTTGGGATCCCCCCTTTTACCTGCGGCCATTCCAGGGGAATCGACAGCACATCCCCCCTCCCCCCCGCCTACTGGCCGCCATCGCATAAGAATCAGCAACACCCCCCTCTTGAATGCGGGCGACTAGAGCGGGGGCGCCACGCAGGGCCAGATGACTACCGGGCGTTTTGGAATGCTGCCGAGCTGGGGGCTGATTTCACTGCGGTGGGGGCTGATTTCGTTCATGGAGACCTGCGTGAGCTTTGAAATAATTAAAGCAAAACGAATTTCGTTTAGTACACGCTGGTCCCCATCAACGAAATCAGCCCCCAACTCAGCAGCATTCCAAAACGCCTGGTAGCCAGTCCGGCCCTGCCGCCACGGGTGGCAAAAGGCCTAGCTATACCACTGATGCACTTGTTATGTTGAAGATACTTGTTCGGTATTGCACCCTATATTGAGAGGTTAATTTACAATTATTTTACACAAAGCAGCAACAAAGGTTGCTTCGCTGCGTTGTGTGAATAGGTGACAGGATAGCTTTATATCTACATAGATGAACTATAGAGCATAGGTGTTTGTGCAAATCTAGCATAGGCTCCATAGTGGAAGGGGACTTTCCAGTACAAAAAAATACACTATGCTCAGACTAACTTTAAACCCTTTCCCACTTTGTATATTTGGTGTGCAATGCAGCACACAAGCAAAGTTTGAAATATTTGGAGGAATACAAATATTTCTCCAACTTTGCACCTGCACTGAAGAGGTATAGATAGATTTTGCAGTGCCCTTTCCATAAATATTTGTAGATCAGACTTTGTATCAAAAGCCATGCCTGGTAGCATGGGTACACTTGCAGGCCACAACCTTGACACAAAGCAGTGCAAAGTGCTACTTTGTGTATCTTTTGGACAACATCCCAGTGCAAAATTTGAAAGCAAATCCCAAATTATCACTTCGTACTGGTGTGCATTACTTTTGCTGACCTTGCACCAACGCAATGTGTTGATAAGTCCAGGCCTGACTTTCTGGAACCGATGTAGGACAGGTCAATTGATGACCTTAGTGCAAAGAGTAAAAGTGAGGTCCAAAACAAAATTAGCTTGCTAGATGTTGTTTAATAATAATATTTACCTAAACATACCTGTCTTTGGTCTCTGATTATGTTACTTTTCTACACTTTAGCAAACATTGCCCTTTTGTTAGAATGTTGATTTAAAGTGCCCATTACTGCAAATTGGATCTGTGTGCAAGGAAGAAATACCTTTATCATCTACATTGAGGACCAGCAAACGCAATGGAGCATATGACAACAGCAGTAAATTCGAAGCAGAAAAGGCTGCTGCTGAAAATTACATAATTCCAGTGTCCCTGACAATATTAATCTTATACAAAAGACGGTATTGTGGCACAGCTTGAGGTACTTAGTCTAACATAGGGAGAGGAGTACATGTATATATCCAGTGAGAGATGTATATCGCTTCATATTTAGCTTTTAGAAATTTCAAGACCCTGCCAGAGCAGGGAGAGCTGCTATACAGAGATAGTATTAAGATACATCATTCCACAGATACAGTTATGTTCAGTTGTCCAATGACAAGAACTTAAAGAATTTCATTGTTTTATGGAGAGCCACTACAACATGCAGCCCCCGATCAAAGAACCACATATACTACTGTTTCTTATATTTTAGTACATGTAGTCACTGGTGGGGTCAGTGACAAATGGAAAAGAACATCACTGACATTGGATCTAGCTGACAAGGTTAGTGCAAATGCTGACCACTATCTGATTGGACTCTAAGGGGGATATATACAAGGAAGTGGGGGAGAAAGGCGTTAGCCTTCCTGGCTTAACGCCTCTCTCCTCCACTTCTGAAACGCAAGGCTGCACCATATTTACAAGAATGTGGTGCAGCTTTGCATTTCCCCCTGCGATGGCTCTAAGTTTAGCAACTTAGCGCCAACTCAGACATCCTTGCATCAGAGTGCAAGAGTGTCTATGTGCAGGGGAGGATTCTTTATGTGTAGGAAGGTGTCCTTACTGCACATAAACAATCCTAGATATGCATTTCTGTCACTTTCATGTGTGCTGCTTCATGCAGCACACATGAAAGTGACAAAATTGCATTTTTTTTAAAAGTTTTTTTTATGTACAGGAAGGGACACCTTAATTTTGGTGCTGCTCCTATGTATGCCACCCTTGTACATATGGGGCAGCATCAAAATGAATGAGTGTTCGCGGTGGATTGCCCACCGCAACACCCACTGCCCACCCCTTTCACGCTAACCATAGCATGAAAGAGGGACGTATGTACAAGGCAGAGTTAAGCCACGGTAAGTCATATTTTGTCACCTTTGTCAGTGCTCTGGAGTAAACAAAAGGTGACACAGAGCACTAAAGATTAAGGCAATATAATCTGACTGAGAATATACTCTGACGAAGCAGAATGAAAAAAGGAAATTTTACACAGACCTCATAGTCAGGCTGTAGATAATGGGGCATCCCTCCCTTGAGCCTTCACTCATTTTGCACTGGTCGTGTATTTAAAGCCTCCCCAAGCATACTACTTCGAACTTCAATGCCACTGAACTCGAGGAACACCTTTGAGGCATTGTGTATGTGCAGCACAGTCGTTGTTAGGGCCGACTAAGCGTAATTGATGCCTCGGAGCCTCAAAAGCCTTAGTGTATAAGCTGATAGTCCAAAGTGGCATGTAATTATTCTTCCTACACATTCAAGAGCTAAAACCTGTACATCAGAAATGTAAATTTTAAGGAAACTCTTCCAAATATAGGATCCATCCAGTATCAGGTGATACAGCTTTACATAATTTGTGATGTCACAGACAACATCAGTAGTGATTGTGATCCAGACTTTTTAAAACAATGCATCCTGCCCGAGGGTGAGAAGGGAATAGGTGAAAATAACACACAACTGTTTCCTGGAGCAGGCAAACTTAGCATATGCCCTGTTTACTTCTAAAACACTTAGAACAGGATTCACAAAGGTAAACTTACACTTTTGTAGTATATTTACAAGTGCGGAGTCTTCGCACTCATAGTGGAGACTGTGTACATAAAATGATAGACAGTCCTAAAATTACTATTCGTAACATTGGTTTGTGAACTGCAAAAAGTCATTAACCCATATAAAAGTGTAAATTCACCTTTGTGAATCAGGCCCAGTTTGTATGATTTTTAAAAAGCAAAGGAGAAAATAAGGTGTGATATACAGACATGCACTGGAGTGAATACATATTATTGTTAACAAATTAACGTATTCAAAATCCATAGAGATGATTAAGATGTCATGAAAACCATGGCGTACCTCAATTAATGAGGGTGTCCTTGATAGTCTGAGAGGCAAGTTGCTGTTCCATGCAAGTTTCAATACTTGCTGAAGCAGCGAGGAGATAGGTTAAAGAACCACTAATACCGGAAAAGGAAGCTGTCCACAGCCTGCACTGCATAGCCAGATTAAGCCTATTCGCGTCACTGCAGATATTAGTGAAACTTTCTTAAAGTGAACCACTTTGACTTCTTCAGATTAGTTGCTCATAATTTGAACAGTGCCTATTTTATCAAAATAATAGACTCAGGGGCTGAAAGTTTTTCTTAGGAGCCCACCATCAGTATTGCTGAATGCAAGGATTGCCAAACACCAACACTGTTTAGTCTGATTCCATCTCGTGCCTCTTTCTTTCACCATGCTTGATATCCTGTTTCTTTAGCTCAATCTTGCAGGTTCTTGTTCATACCTGTCTGTTAGACCTGGCATCCTTGGCATGGATTCCCCTGCCTTTTTGCCTCTAACTCTGGTATTGTTGATGCTACGCTGGACTTCGTTTTTCCTGGTTTATGTACTCTGGGCACTTTACCACTGCTGATCAGTGCTAAAGTGCCAGTGCTCCCTGTGCAAATTGTAATTCTGATTGGTTATTCATGATTGGCTTAATTGATTTACTGGTAAGTACCTATTAAAAGTGCACTATGTGTGCCCAGGGCCTGTAAATCAAATGCTACTAATGGGCCTGCAGCACTGGTTGTGCCACCCACATGAGTAGCCCTGTAAACGTGTCTCAGGCCTGCCATTGCAGTGTCTTTGAGTGCAGTTTTAACAGCCATGTCGATCTGCAACCACATACCGAGCCAATACCTTCTCTTTTACCACATGTAAGTAGCCCCTAAAGTAGGCCTAAGATACCCCCATGGGTGTATGTGTAAGGTAGGACATGTACTGGTGTGTTTTACATGTCAAGGCCTACCCATAGGCTATCATTGGAGCTGCCTTGTAACATCTTACATGTTTAACTTTCAGTTGGAAACAGCTAGAGATTTGGAGTTTGGGATCTCTGAGCTCAGAATTTAACCCCTTCCATGCTGATGACGGCCCCCATCCGTCATGCATTACGGTGCTCGTGTGCTCATGACGGCTGGGGGCCGTCATAAAGCCATTGATTCTTTAAAAGCCTAGCACACGAGCAAAATCGGCCCAGCATGGAAGGGGTTAAAAACACATATTTTAGGACGGGTAAATGTTTAATTGAGTGTTTGAAAATGCCACTTTCAGAAAGTATGCAATGCTAGGACTGAGGTCATTGCATTCAAGTGCACTACATTAAAACACTCCGGTGGAGTATATCACATATTACTCTGAGTAATCAGATATCACAGGCAAGTACATGTACAATGATACTAATCAGAAACCAAAATATCTAAGGTAAATGACAGAAAGATAAAAAAAAAAATGATGAAAGCTCAAATAATTCTTCTTTTATTGAGCAAACTTCATGAGTCTCCTGTAGAGAACTCCAATGAATGATGAAAAGTGACAGTTGCAAGCTTCATGCACATTATAAAATAATCCCAATGCATTTCAGGCATAAACAACTGCCCTTCTTCAGGAGATTCTACAAAGGAATTAACATAATATATTGTTTTTTGTTTTTTGCTTAGAAAGCTTTATTGAATAAGGAAGAGAAAACGTGATCCAAAAATTAAATACTGAGAATAAAACACAAATCCTCATAGTATTATAGAACACATCTTAGAAAGAAAAAGGTGAAAAATCTAATACAGCATAAAATACTGGAGGACAACCAATATAAAAGGAAAACATAGTCGCAGAGTTATATAAAAAATAGCATTTTTGTTTATGCTTTTTTTGGGTGAGAAAGACAGAAAAGGTAAAGGAGAAGAAGAAGGAAGAATGAAAAAGAGGGAAAAATAAGAGAAAGAAAAGAAAGGAGAGAAAGAAGAGAAAATAAATGTTGGGACTTAACATTTAGATAATTGCC
This sequence comes from Lissotriton vulgaris, assembly GCF_964263255.1. Lineage (NCBI taxonomy): Eukaryota > Metazoa > Chordata > Amphibia > Caudata > Salamandridae > Lissotriton > Lissotriton vulgaris. The sequence continues at coordinate 823,595,212 of NC_141685.1, read as the reverse complement.
TAGTAGCTTACCAGCTTTGTTACGTCCTCTGTAGAATTTATAATTAATTTGGATATTTGGAGGGGTATTTATAGAGCGCGGCGTTCGCTCCGGAAGGAGCATCATGGCGCTGAAAGTCCTTGAAGCCAGGTCACAGAGTGGTAGGGGGGAGGCTAGATGGAAGCTTTGGTCCAATCGTTGGGAAGATTGAAAATCCATGTTTTGAGAAGTTTTCTAAAAGGCTTCTCAAGTGTCTGAAGTCTTAGGTGTCTGGGCATACTGTTCCAGGCTTTGATAGCCCGGGTGCTTAGGGTTTTACCGCCTTTAGACTTCAGGTTGAACCTGTTGGAGGTCATGAAATTTTCTTGGGCAGAGCGAAGGGAACGACTCGGGTTGTAGTGTGGGAAGCGTCTGGTAAGATAGATGGGACCTGTTTTGTTAAAAGCCCGAAAGGCAACGGTGAGAATCTTGAAGAGTATTCTCTTGTGCAGGGGAAGCCAATGTAAGGTCTTTAGGGCTGCGGAGATTGAGGATTTGCGAGGTAATTTTAAGACAAGGCGGGCGGCAGTGTGTAAAACACTTTGGAGTTTGGAGAGGGTGGATTTCTTGGTTCCTGCCAGGAGGCTGTTACAGTAGTCCACGCGCGAGAGAATGAGGGCTACTGTTACCGTTTTTCTAGAGTCTAGGGGGAGAAAGTCGAAGAACTTTCTCAGGGATTTGATTATGCCGAAGCATTTGCCGGCCACGGTCGTGGCATGATGGTCAAATGAAAGATCAGAGTCAAAAAGTACCCCGAGGTTTCTTGCAGTAGCGACGGTCTGGGGGGGGGGCAGCAGAATTGTCAGGCCACCAAAGGGCTGGACAGAAAGAGGCGTTCTTTCCGATGGGGAGGATCTCTGTTTTATTTGAGTTGCAACGGAGGTGGTTTGAGTCCATCCATTGGAATACAGCAGTTAGGCAGTGTTTAAGATTGAGCTCTGCCTTGTTGGAGTTGTTGTCTAGGGGGATGATCAACTGAGTATCATCGGCATATGAGGTGACAGTTATGCCGAATGATTCTATCAGGGTGAGGAGAGGGATGAGGTAAATGTTAAAAAGGAGGGGGCTTAGGATGGACCCTTGGGGGACTCCGGAAGAAACCATTTTCTCATTAGATTGAAAAGGGCCCAGGGCGACGGTTTAGGACCTATCGCTGAGAAAAGATCTGATCCATGATAGGGCTGAGTCAGAGATGCCGATGTCCATTAATCTGCTGATCAGGATGGAATGGGATATGGTGTCGAACGCTGCCGTGAGGTCAAGAAGGTTCAGAATGGCCTTCTTCCTTTGGTCTTGCAGTGTTTTGATGGTGTCGGTCAGTTCAATTAAGGCAGTTTCGGTTGAATGTTTAGGCCGGAACCCGGATTGCTGAGGATGGAGTATGTTGTGGGTTTCCAGAAAGGATTTAAGTTCTTTATGGACTAGCTGTTCTGTTATTTTTCCCAGAGCGGGGAGAAGGGTGATAGGACGGAGATTGGTCAAGTCCACTGGGGATTTATTAGCTTTTTTCATAAGTGGTTTGACAACACCCTTTTTCCATAAGCGAGGAACAGATCCAGAGCTGAGAGACAGGTTGATAATGTCATTGACAATAGGGTTAATCTCTAGTGAAGTAGTGTGGCTCACTGGTTAGAGGCGGCAGACCCGAGAGCAGAGGACGGCCCGGGACCAGGGTTCGATTCCCGGCACGGCAGGTTTCTGGACCAGGGTCAGCGGACTCGATAATTCTCTCGCCTCGGTGCCCACTCTGATCAGCGATCACACTCGGCAACTCTGGGCATTAGCTTGCCTCATCTTCACTAACGGCCCCACCAGACCGCCGGGGATACCTGGTCTCACCCTGGAGATACCCATTAAGGGACCATCTCTCAGGGAAGCCAGGAAGGGTTTCGCAGCGGTCGAAGCGCCTTGGGACCCTACGGGTAAGTAGTGCGTTATATAAATGCCAATACATTTACATTTACATTTACATTCGATGATTTGATGGAGAATCTTAGGGGGGCAGGGGTCGGAGGGGGAGCCGGATTTGCAAGAAAGAATCGCTTCTCTGGTTTGGGCCAGAGTGACCGGGGTGAAGTTTTTAAGACTGCCAGCAGTCAAGCAAGGTTGATCGGGATGGGGAAGTTTATGGGTGGTTTGGGGAGGGGGGAAGGTTTTTTGGATGGAGGTAATTTTTCGTCAAAGTATTCTGAGATCTTGTCGCATAGCTCTTGGGATGGGGGGATTTCGGGTTGGAGAGCTTTGGGATGGGTGAAGGTCTTTACTATCATAAATAAAGTTTTTTGTTTTTGGCTGGCTTCTTTGATGGCATTTACGTAGAACGCTCTCTTGGCCGATTTGATGGCGGAGAGATAGTTTTTCCTCTGAAGTATGTAGGCGCTGCGGTCGTCATTGTCGTAGGTTCGACGCCATTTACGCTCAGCTTTCCTGCAGAGTAGATGTGCGGAGGCTAAGTCAGGTGTGAACCAGGGAGCTTTGTTTTTAGTTTTCTTCTGGATTCTATCAGGATGATTAGTGGGGCTCCATTTTGTAATTTCTTGTGAGAGCCAGTTATGGAAGCGGTCGGCATCTCTTTCGATGTTTCCGGATAGAGAGGGGGAGTTGGTTTGGGAGATGGGATTAAGAATGAGATTTTTCTGGACGGTTTTCCAGTTGGCAGAGTGACCACGATGAGGATTGAGTTTATTGATGGTTGGAGGGCGGCAGCTAGAGATGTGGAATGGGATCAGGCAGTGATCGGTCCATATCTGGGGTAGGGCGGGCAGGGTGGTGAGAGAAGGGGAATTGGAGCAAACACCATCTAGGGTGTGACCTAGTGAATGGGTAGGCAACGTGACACTTTGTTGTAGATGGAAAATTTCAAGTGTCTGAAGAAAATTTCTTGTTTGAGAGTCGGCGGAGGCCTCAAGGTGCAAATTAAAGTCTCCTAGAAGGGTAAAGTGTGGGTAACGAAGTAGGAAGTGTCCCAGAGCGTCATTGAGGGAGTCGAGAAATTTAGAAGCATTACCGGGTGGGCGGTAAATCAGACCACCTGAGAGGGAATCTTGAGTAAGGAGCCAGAAGCTTCCTCAGTAGATTTTTTATTAAAGGACAGCTTAGCTTGAACTAACTTTTTTAAGTTATCCTCACTATTGAATGTAAAATATGCATGTTCCAAACGCTTAATAGAGGCTAATAGAGAAGCAGACTCCTTAGAACATTGCGTCTTTTTTGTCGCAACATAGTCGATAATAAAACCTCTAGCTGTAGCCTTAAAAGCATCCCAGATGGTGGAAAAAGGAATATCAGGAGAGGCGTTCCTTAGGAAGAACACTGGCAAGAATTATTTCTACCGCTCTAGGAATTTATTATCTTTTAAGTAAATAATTATTAAAGCGCCATCTGTGTGGCCTGGAGGATTCTGAGGGGAGATCTAGATTAATCAAAACTGGAGCGTGATCAGAAATAAGGATGGATCCGATATCAGCATGAGTCATATTGGTGAGGAGAGGGAGGCTCAAAAAATTTAATCTATTCTAGAGGAAGATTTGTGAGTAGGGGAATAAAAAGTGTATTCTAATGAGTCAGGAAGAGATATTCTCCATGCATCCACCAAACCCCTCGAGTGAATTGAATTTAAAAAGGATTTTTGCATTTTGTTTGGAATGTATCTAGCATTAGATTTCCTATCTGTGAAAGGATCCAAAACCTGATTACAATCCCCACCCACTAATAGATTAGTGTCAGGACAGGAGTGAATAGTGTGCGACATATCCTTCCAAAATTGTACATCAACACCAGTAGGGCTGTAGATATTTAGCAAGGAGTTGGAGGAACCGTTTATAAGAAGATGTAATAGGAGCCATCTACCCATTGTGTCCTTATCCTCCCTTTCCACAGCAAAGGTAAGCGATTTATTAATTAGAGTAATCACTCCACTTTTCCAATCTATGGACGGGAAGCAAAAGACATGGCAAACCCAGTGCTTTTTCAGAGAATTAATCTCATTCTCAGTAAGATTAGTCTCTTGAAGCAATGCTATTTTACAGTGCAGCTTAGACAAGTGAGTGAGAACCCTCTGCTTCTTGACAGGATTACGTGATCCCTTAACGTTCCATGAGATAATTCGAACGTTTTCAGTCATGATAACCAAAAAGAAAGAAAATCAAACAACAAAATAGCCATTGGGTACCTTGAAGAAATAACTGCAACATATGTTGAAGCTGAAAATAACAATACCTATATAGTAAACATGGAAAATGCGTAATGCAAAATACCAAGGAAAACATATGAAAGAGTAACCAGAAAAATGAATAGCAAAGTGATAATAAAGGGAACGAAAAAGGATGAAAGTAGATAAGCATATTGGACTACATGAAAAGGAAAATCTTATATCAGAGGACAACAAGAAAAGACTGGAATAAAAAATCAAAAAGAAAAAAAAGATGAGAGAGAGAAGGAAGAAGAAGAAAAAGATAGACATGTGAAAGTTGACAAAAAGCCAAAAGGCTTAAGTCAAGAATAACAAGGTAAGGATAAGAAAGTAGAAAAATTAGCACGAGGAGGCGGGAAGCCGCAAAGAAAAGAAAGATGGCCAAGCCAGCCAGAGCTACGGGAAAGGTCAGAACCAGTAAGTAGAGAAAGAAGAACGGAAACACAGATATAACAGAGAGCCTATAAGAGATAACAAACACAATAAAGAACCCAAAATCACATCTTATCGATAGACATGAAAGAAACAAGCAATGAAAACAAGGATGCGAGGGCAACCGTAAACACTAGGGATGAGATAGAAATGTAGGGAGGAAGGAGACATCTGGGAAAAGGGTTTTAACAGGAGGAAAAAACATCTGTGAAGAGAGATGAAGAAAAACAATAGTGAGAGATGAACGACCTATAAGACAAATATCCACAGTAAGCTTAAGAACAACAACAACACACCAAAACTGACAACTTATGTAACAACCAATGAGCATTGAATTACAGAGAATGAACCTCAAAAACATGAGACAAAGCAAAAATTACTGTAAATGTTCAGGCCCCTCCATAGTCCATCTCGTCCCCTTTATTGTCGTAAGTCTTCAGGGCGATCAAAGGAGTACGACTTCTCCTTATAAGTAACTTTAAAGAAACAAGGATATACCAAGCCATATCTGGCATTCATGGAACGAAGAGCTGGTCGGAGAGAAAGAAATTCCTTGTGACAGGCCGCAGTAGCTCGGGCCACATCCTGAGAGAAGAAAACCTTATGACCAGACCATAATATCCGCTTTCTTTGTTTTGCCGCCAAGTGAACCAATAACAAGTCAGTGTATTCCAAAAACAGTACAATGATCCCTCTGGGATGGTTGAACCTCCAGATTTAGGGCCAATGCGATGAGCACATTGCAAATTAAGAATAGTACCATTTTGAGGCCAACCTTTTTGGGGATGTGAATTTTCAAGAAGGCAAGCATGTCCAACAACTCCTCACCCTCAGAAACGCCATAAATACATAGATTATTGCATTGATTGCGATTTTTTAAGTCCTCCGTTTGAGAGTTCAGTAGAGCAATCTCTTTAGATAACTCCGCAACCTGGGGTAGCACATCTTGATCATCACTGACCTTCTGTTCCATCACAGACATTCTGGAGTCTAGGTTGGACCATTTTTCATCCAGTTTGTGAAGAGTGGCGTTGGTTTCAATAACAAAAGGCTAAATCATCTTTAACTCCTCCATAAGATCCTCCAATGTGATAGGTAGTGGAGATTAAGTTGGCGAATTAGGCTCTTTCTTATGATGCTTAGGAGAAGCATTGGAGTTAGAGTCCTTACGCAGAGACGACATATTGATAGTACTTTTCTGCCCAAAGGATGAAGCTGTATCCATGTGGGTGAGAGTAGTGTATGTTGAGCAAAACAACCAGTGCTGAGCAAATCTTCAGCAAAATGACCAGTGCTGAGCAAAAGTTAAGTAAAACGTCCAGTGCGCTCTGTACCCAAACGTAGGACTGAGTTAGTAACTAATATCTGGACTATAGATAACCTCCCTGTGATGGATAATGTCCACTAGTCAGAAGGAAGGCAAACGTAGCAATACAGGTGATAGAAAAGAAGACGTGTAGCAGAACTAAGGAGTCATTCACCAAAATATGATGGGCATGAGAGGCTGAACCAGAGGAAATTAAAAAACAAAAAACAATGAAGCTTCATTGGTTGAAGAAAGCTTGCAGACATGAGAAGGTTCCTCATTCAGGAGACAAAAGAAATTATTTTTTTTTTTTATAAAAAAGGTGAAGAACCCATTTGTGCATATAAAGGAAGAGGCAGGCATACATCCTTTCCAGGAATATGGAACACAGTGCCAGTAACATTCGGGCCGCTGTTCCTGCAATGCGGGACTAGCTTGAGGTAAAAGCAGCGTCCCGCCGAAGACAAAATGGCAGACACTTCCGATAGTGCTGAGGGAGACGGAGCGCGACGGGGACAGGAAAAAGAGCAGCTTAAAAAATGGAAATAAAGCCTGCTTCCTGATCCAGCGTGACCACTCCTCAGCTGCTGGTGTTTTCCTGCTCCATATAGCCAGGGATAAAGCTCCAGAATTACGAAAGGCTCTGACAGAGTCACGGAGCTTCAGCAGATCGCGGCCATCTTCGCGGGGCTCAAGCCACGCCCCCAATATCTTGGTTTTTACATGACTGAAAATACAAAAACTGTACGAACATAGAGAGAGGAGAGGTTCAATAGCAGAAAAAGCCATGATAATTGCACCCAGATGAAGAACATACACTCCAAGGTCTTGGAATGACATTCATTGAGGTAAATATAGCTAATCATAAATGAAGCAAGAGAAAGCACAAGAATAAAGTCCTCCACCTAGTCCACCGAGACATGAATGATTATATGGAAGCGGTGTGAGCTGCACAAGCTTTTCTGTGTGCGCTGGTGTTCTGTGTCTACAGAAAAGAAGGCGAGTATACAACATAGTATGAAAAAGTGCTCAGAAATACTGAGTTTTACCCCCATGTGAACCTGCTCTCGAATTTCATGTAACCTGTAATAAACACATCTCCTCAGTAACAAACATTAGCTGGAAGCTCTGTCGCAACACAACCTGACCAAGTACACGAAGGGTGTCCCTTCGACACTAAAAAGAAATGAAACCAACATCATCATCCTTGTGTGTGTTACAGTGTGAAAGATGGGTGGAAGTGCTACAAAACAGAGTCACAAGCTCACCAATAAACGAACCACGAGACTCAATGTCTCATAATAAACACTGAATAAGACAGGCTGATTGGGAAATAATCGAGTCCAAACAAGCGTAAGAAAATAACATTAAATGATACTGAGCCGACCCGGCTCTAGAAGCATGCCAACAAACTTCAAACAAACAAGTAAGTAATCATATCATGCCTTACTGACTTGTGGTCATCAACCATGCCATTGTTCAAACCGGACTTCAAGGAAACCAGACGCAAACGCTTTACCAAACTGCATCTATATTCATTACATGCACAAAGTGATTCTCGGCTTTGACACGCTACCCGGAAGTTAAGTAATCGACCTGCCTTAAAGGCACAGTGTTTCTATCATGCAATACGTGAGACGATGTATCTAAATAAAGTTACATGCAAGAAGTGGTATTGATGGAGCAAGGATTCGCACGTAAAGCGACTTGCTCTGATTCAAGAACCTCGCCTAACTTGTAATCATACTAATTCAACCTGTCCGTCATTTATTTAGCGTTTTCCCCAACACGCGGGTGTCCCCAGGAGGCTTGCCTGTGTGTCTTTTCATCCTAACAATGCTTGCACTACGGAAAAGGCTGCTTTGCAGAAATCCAGTCTGCGCATGCGTCGGTCATATTCACGTGATGTGACGCACTCGCATTTTGGAGGGACTTTATTGCTCATGCGCACTGTTGCAAACATGGCCGCTTGTCTCTCACCACGCTCTCTGCTTGCCACCACTGCTTCTGCCTATCTGTCTTTTTGCACTAAACTTTAATGCTATAGATATTATGAAATAAGGGGTGCAATAAAGTCTATAACGGTATACAGTGTGATCATTTTTACGTATGATTCTAATTTGTTTTTGCTTACTTTTCATGTACCATGTATCTGGGGGCCGGGGAAAACGGGAGATGCACCATACTTGAAGCTCTTCTGAACCCTGTCACGTGACATGGGAGAAACCCCACTGCGCAGAAGCTAAAACCAGCCAGCTGGCTCCTGAAGCTCGATGTGCCTAAGAACCCACCTCGAAGACACAGCATTTTTCCTTGACTGTGCAACAATGTATCTGTAACATGCTCTCTCTCATTGTCTTCTATATTCCTATGCCTGGGAACGTGAACCCAAAGGGGCGGGTATGCAAAATTGCATAATAATGATGGGAACACTGAATTCTAGGAGGTGACAATGACCAAATCACCTCTCCTGACCAATCATAATGTGGGAAACTGTCACTTGCAACATTTGTGGGTGGTCTAAGGGTCCCCAAACCGTATAACTGGCCTAGTGTAGCTTAGAGAAATTGTCCGACTTGTCCGAGTAGCAGACCTGTCACTGACCCTACGAACTCTATAGGTGATCACTCTTGAGTGCTGCGGAGCACTCTGTCCATACTTTCCACAAACTCCTAGGGGTGGAAATAGTCCTAAGTACTGGCGAAGCACTTTGCTGGGGAAATTCGAAAACCCAATCGGGGTTACTGGCGGATTACTTGCAGAGAGGGGTAACGCAGGCGTTGCATCCGAAGCTGTGGGTGTTGGTCGTACCTTGGTGAGCCCAGTCCTGACCCAAATCCTGAGGGGTATCCTGTCCTGACTGTCCGTGAGCTGTACCTGCTCGCATTCTGGTATTACATTCCTTGAGGGTCCTTGTCCCCGTCTTTCCAAACTGACCTGTGGCCAGGGTTAGTCCTCGTTCCTATCTAGGTAATTATTAATCTGTGGGTTTACGTCTTCCCATATCTCTCTCCTCTTCTTAATAAAGCACACTTGCCTGTGATATTGCTCTATCACCTTTGAATGCAAATTATATACAATGGTTTATTAGAAATGTTCCACTTCTCTCCCTACCTGTAGGATATTATTAAAGTGTCGTAAAATTAGTATGTTCCATTTTTCCCTTCCCTTTAGTATGATTGCAGTGAACTTAATAAGAATAGCATAAGTAGCCTAGTTTAAGTACACAATTTTAGGTCCTGTTCATGTCCCATGCCCTAGCTCAAACTTATGGTGAATAGCTCTGTTCCTACTTTTCGTACCCTGTAGTGTTCTCACTCACCTTAATGGTACTCGCGCTAATCCATAGTTACATTATGGTATTAGTTTTAATGATTGATGTGTTAATTTGTATGTGGCTTATCGTCTTGGCATATTCGTTCTGAAATTTCTTGATAAATCTTTAAAACTCATCAGGTGTCTGTGGTCATTTTACAGTATAAAGTGTGGATAAAGGTATAAAAGTGTATTTGAGTTCTGCTCCTTTTAGGAATCCTGTCACCTGTCCACTGCTAGCTCCTGAATCCATCAGGAGTAATGTGCCTGTGGTAAGTCAGGTACATGAATAGTAAGTGGTGCGAGAGTCACCCCCTGAATTACTCATAGTAGCGTGTAAGAATCACCCGGTTCACGCAAACTAAGTCATTGTATGCACGCCAGGGCACAGTGCGTGGAAAAATTGGTTAATTCGGTGACCCGGGTGACCTGCGCACTCTATCAGTAATTTTCTGGTAGCAGAGCTATGGTTAGGACTAGTTAAGATAGGTAGATAGGATAGTTGATAAACAAACCGTGAAAATAAAATGTGCTGCTGATATTGTTATGCTGTTCTATTGATTATATTGATTCAAATATTGCGCAATCGTTTAAAGGATTTATATGTATATGTAAATGATTTTTTTTGCATTGCTGCTATAAGTGTTATATGTGATATTAATCAAAATTGTTTGTAAGTGTTCAGTGTAGTCCGAATCCCCGGGGAAGTATATAGCTAACGGTGAGCAGAATCCGGTTGGCTGTCAAGGTCACTTGTTAGGAGTTATTAGTGCAGGGTTAGGAATACCTGGAAGCACTAATTAGGATCTTTTTGCATCTGAATAAATGATAGCCACGAGTCCTTTTTATAAAACTTCCGTTGCGATATCACCTAGTAAGGGTCACATACGGAAGGAGTAGTCGGGTCTCCGAGGCTTGAATGGTAAGTAAAATAGTCCGCTGGTGAAAGCCTGGCTTAGTATATATCCCAGAAAGAAGTGGATGAGTCAGGGGAATAACAGGTTCTATGTTACTCGTGTGAGAAGTTAGGCAGAGAAGTCTATCTGGAGTGAATGAAAAGTAGACAGAAGTGGTTTACTTGTAGTGAAAGAAAATTTTTCTATCTATTTAGAACACTCAGACACAGTGGCAAACGTTGTGTGTTAACTAAAATTTGCACTCACACTTTAGGAAAAGTTAAAAGTTTCCGTTACCTTGTGAAGGAGGGAGTCGGTCGAAAGACTGCTCTGACGTCACTCCGTGCCGCGCTGGTATTGGTCAAGACAGTGGGTGTGTAGTGAAGCTGAAATTGTAAGGGAGGGGTGAGTGCTGGAGCGTGAGACCTCGTCTCGCGAAAAGGCCGCGCACCCATTGGACAAGGGCTTTTTGTAATCACTGTGTTGATTGGCTGCCGCGAAATAAAAGTCGCGCTAGCATTGGAAGCACAAAGGTAAACAAAATTAATCAAGCCGAGTTAGAAGCTAGTCTGGAAAGGTGTATGTGGTATCCAGAGTTTATACCTAATCCACAGTACCTAGGATTTCATAAGGATCAGATTCTACGAGGTAGGCCGCGCATAATGTACGGAGTAAAAAGAAAATTGTCCTTTTCCGATAAAATAAAGAATTTTTTTTAAACGGACAAGCCTATTAGAACAAGGGAGGGTGTGCTCATTCCTCCACCAAATACTCCTGCCTCCTTCATGATGTTTGATAAAGGGTATCATACCTGTGTATGGTTAGAGAACTGGGCAAAGTATACTGCAGATGACGGAGTCCTAGCATTCCCTATGGATGGTACGTTTAATGGCAGAATCCTGTTTAACTTGAGGACCCGCATGAACGAATTACATCCCAGACCCAGATTGACCCAGTACGAAGCCCTAGAAGAATGGGAAATTGAGGCTCTAGAAAGAGATAGACCCCGGATGGACAAGGGAGTAAGCAAATGGTATCCGAGGGTCCATAGAGAAACCAAAGAGCAGAAAATGAAACAGTGGAGGCAGAATATGATGGTTGAAGGGTTATTCCCCATGATGGGGGTACTTGAACAAAAGAAGGGAAAATGTACAGAGAAAACCCGCCACTTAATGGCTATGGGAGACTCGGAAGATGAACATCTAGAAGACTTATTGATGAAAAACCCACCTCCCTATGTAGCTGAGTCAGAGCCTTTGAGTTCCCCAAACCCGTTTTCAAAATATCCTAAATGTAGAAGGAATAGTGAGACCGATGGAACGGGTACAGATAGTAAGACCAGTGATGGGGATGGATTTTGCAGACCCCATTCTACAGTCCCAAATTACCGTCCTTTCAGAGAAAACCCCCCTCGGTTGGTTACTCCGACAGCCCCGAATATTTACCCTACTTTGGTACCCCAAGTATTGCTTGACAATTCCGCAGACAAGGCTTTGAGAGAACGAGAGAAAGAAGCCCTGGCGAAACAGCGAGATGATTTAATTCGGACCATAGCTCAGATACATCCTCATCCAGATTCCCTGACTATCCCAGTAACTATCGGTCCAGCTATTCCTCTTTACGGGGATAGATTGGCCAGTCCTCAAACTCCTACCATAACCCCGATGGTCCCTAATGCTAGTGTCCCAACCCCGAGAAGAGAGCCACTCATAGATGATGATCAAGAAAGTGAATGTGAGTCGGTGGTTTTGATGGATCTGCCTGTAGGGGGACCTGGACCCAGTGTATCAAGGGCAAGAAGTCAGAGTAGGGCAAAAGAAGTTCTGATTGAGAGCACATCTGGGGTCAGAAGTGCCACGGTAGTAACTCCAGAAGAATTGGACAGATGGACAAAAGAATTAGAGAAAGAGACCACCCCCCAACCAAAACCTTAGATATTTATAGGCTAAGGATCGAAATTGAAGAACTATTGGCCGGAAATGTAGGATTAGACAGGTTAAACTCCTTTAATGAAGAAGAGTTACTGTTTATCAGCAAGAACCTTACCCGAAACACTAGATTACTACATGAAAGATTAATGGACACTGCTGCTGACATGGGAATCGATGCTAGTAAATCCAAAATCCTTCAGAAACCCTACAGAGCGGATTTTTCAGACAAAGACTTAGAGAGCTTGAATGTAGTGGGGAAACAAATCCAGATAAAAGAATTACTGAAACTCCTACAGAAATGGGGGGATGTAGAAAAATGGAAAACCAGATGGGCAAAGGAAAAGGAAGACAGTAGGGCAAAATCCCAAACTTCAGAATTCATGCTCAAAGAAGTAGGTCCCGCAGAAAAATTGTGTCCCATGAGAGAGGTCCCTGGGGGAAAATACGTCCATGTCCTTTGGTCCCACCAAGACATTGTGTCATTTACAAATGATTTTCCGAAATTGCGAGAGAAGCCAGTTGACTGGTACAGACAAGTCGAACGCTTCATAAAGGTTCAGAAATGTCTCCTGAAAGACCTGGATGGGTTCTTCGACATTGTAGTACCTGTAGATTTATGGACTGAATGCAAAATTGAAATTGATTGGCCCAATGATGAATATCCGAGGGATGCCAGAACCGGAGCTCCCTCACCGGAGGTAATGAGGAAGTATGATCAAGTCATACAATACCTCAAGAAAAAAGTGCCCGCAAAGGAAACAGATTGGACCCGGATAGATAGAACTACCCAAGAGCGAGATGAAACTGTCCACTCCTTTTATGAAAGGTTGCTGCAAGTGTTCAAAACTTACAGTGGAATCGATAATGTGGACATGAAGGACATGACCCATTTCAGTTACAGATTTGTGCTGGGATTAAGGCCTGAAATATCCCAATGGATTCGAGACAATAAAATCAGTTGGCAGGGAAAGCCTATAGATGACGTCCTTAAATACGCAAAGTACTGCGAGGATGAGATAGAAAACAAGAAGAAAGCCCTCAAGGAGAAAGTTATGTGGGCACAAGTGAAGTTGGCCGAACAGCAAGAAAAGCAGTTAAGTAAACTGAATTCTACTAATAATGCCCAGAATTCCAACGCTGGGGGAGGAGGGAAGCCCCGAGTAAAAATGAGTCGAGAGGAGGCTATGAAAAAGTTCCCCTGCCACGGGTGCGGTCAGATAGGGCATTGGAGAGACGAGTGTCTACACTTACAGGCCGGTAATGCCCCTGTAAATGGTTTAAATCCACAGGTGCAGAAAGAGGGGACGAAAAAGAACCAGCAACAGGTAAAGCTACCTCCAGTACCTCGCGCTCCTAGACAAAATGACAAGAATCAGGGTCTGCAGAATGAAAGGGCGGAAATATGGGAAGGAGAGAATGAGAGAAATGCAGCAATCCCACAGTACTTGTTGAACGATTCTTTCCTCTGTGATGAACAAGATTGACGGGGCCTGAGGGGGGAGGATAAGGAGTGCGTGCTTGGCGCCTCCTTACCGGTAGACCAGACTGGACCATACATTGAAGGAAAGGTTGAGGGAAAAGACGTCACCTTTCTGTTGGACACTGGTGCTACCCGGTCCACTGTGAGAACAGTGGATGTTCCTAACCTACCCCTCTCGGGAGAAGCAATCCAAGTAGTGGGTGTCTCCAATCAAATAATCAGTACTCCAGTAACTGAACCCATGGAAATCTCTATAGGGAATTTCAAAGAAATGCACAGATTTGTGGTCTGTGATTCCAGTCCTGTGAACCTGTTAGGACGCGATTTGTTGTGCAAAATGAATTGCACCATCTTTTGCACACCAAAAGGTGTCGAAATTCAGACCCCCGATGAAGATGGCTTGTACAAACTGATGTTAGTGAGACCTGACACTGATATTAAAACCTTGTCCATTGAAGACTTACCTGAAGAGCTGCAATTAAGAGTGGTACCCGAAGTATGGGATTTCACAGGAAAGGATGTAGGCTTAATGGCAAATGTAAATGTAAATGTAAATGTAAATGTAGACGTATTTGTAAAGCGCACTGATACCCCGGCAAGCAGTGTGTCCTGGCGCTGTACTCATACCGCTAGGGAACCCGTCCTGGCTTTTCCCCGTGAAATGTCCACTCCTGGGCATCCCCGGGGTGCAACCAGGCATCCCCAGCGCTGTAGGGGGCCGTTGTGGAGGCTAAGCAAGCTATTGCCCAGAGTTGCAGCGTGGGACCCATGATTAGAATAGGCACTGAGGCGAGAATATCCAGTCAGCGGAATTTATGAGCCAGAGACCCGCCGAGGCGGGAATCGAACCCTGGTCCCTGGCCAGAACTCTGCATCAGGTCTGCCGCTCTAACCATTGAGCCACACTCCTCCACACTCCAACCGGATCCAAATGTGGATCCGGTTAAAATAGCAATAAAAACAAATGCTGTATACCCCAGAACAAGACAGTACAAGATGAGTGCAGAAGTAAAAGCAGGAGTCGCAATTGAAATTAACAGGTTGCTTGAAGCAGACATTATACAGGAAGTAATGAGCAGTCCCTGCAATTCGCCCATCATTGGGATCAAAAAGCCTAGCGGAAAGTACCGGGTAGTGCAGGACCTGCGCAAGGTAAACTAGATTGTTGTACCTTGCTGCCCCATTGTGCCCAACCCTGCAGTGATACTATATCAGATTCCTTGGAATGCAGAATGGTTCACTGTCATTGACTTGTGCCATGCATTCTTTTCCATCCCATTGCATCCCGAAAGCAAGTTCCTTTTTAGTTTTGAATTTGACAGCCATATCTATGTCTGGAATCGTGTCCCTCAAGGGTACACTGAAAGTCCATCGATTTTCAACCAGATCCTAAAGAAATGCCTTGAATCTTTAGTACTGCCAAGAGAGTCCGTTTTGGTGCAGTACATAGATGACCTTATAGTGGCATCTAAAACCCAAACTGACTGTGTCACAGACACTATCGCCTTGCTAAATCACCTAGGAAAGGGAGGACATAAAGTATCACCTGACAAATTACAGTTCTGTAAAAACTCAGTAAAATATCTGGGGCACCAGATAGAGAAAGGGATCTGAAAAGTCACTGCAGAAAGGATCAAGATAATTAAAACCATGGACCTACCCCGAACTCAGAAAGAGGTAAGAATGTTCCTAGGAGTTGTGGGGTACTGCAGGCAGTGGATTGTAGGATTCGCAGCTCTAGCCAAACCTTTGATAAAAATGACCAAGAAAGGAGTAGAAGACCCAGTCAGTTGGGACAGTGAAAGCATGTCCGCTTGGGTAACATTGCGAAATTGTCTATGTACCGCTCCTGCATTAGGTATGCCCGATTATTCCAAACACTTTGAACTGTTCTGTGACACAAGAGAAAATTGTGCCCTCTCAGTCCTGACCCAGGAGCATGGGTTGGTCAGGCGTCCTGTGGCCTATTTTTCGGCCACTCTAGATCCAGTGGCTGCTGGATTACCTGGATGCCTGAAGGCAGTAGCTGCTACTTGCGTCAGTCTAGAACAGAGTGAGAATATTGTCATGGGACATCCTGTCACCGTATATGTTCCACATTCTGTTGTTATCCTACTGACAAGAACCAAGACCCAGTATCTCACACCTAGTCGGCTGACTAAGTATGAGAGAATTTTGATTGGTGCTGAGAATGTAACAAGTTCTCGGTGCAATGTCTTAAACCCTGCAACACTGTTACCGGTTCCTCTGGATGTAGACACCGAGGATGAAATGGAACATAACTGCATCGATTGAACAGAATTCAGCACTAAGCCCCGTCCTGACATCCGAGAAATAGCCTTACTTGATGGGGATCTTACAATCTTTGTGGATGGCCCGTGTTTAAGACATGAGAGTGGAGGTCTGTGTGCTGCCTATGCTGTAGTCACTTTGACAAACACCCTGGAAGCATCTTACCTATGCGAAGTGAAATCTGCGCAAGTCGCAGAACTCATCGCGTTGACTAGAGCATGTAAGAGGGGTAAAAACAAAAGAATAACTGTTTATACAGACAGCCAGTACTGTTATGGGGTTGTTCATGACTTCGGCCAATTGTGGTTACAAAGAGAATTCATGACTTCCTCAGGTACCCCTATCAGGAATGGAAAGGTGGTACAAGACTTACTGGAAGCTATTCAATTGCCCAAAGAATTGGCTGTGGTCAAGTGTGCAGCTCACAGATCCGGAAATGATGATGTGACAGCCGGAAACCGATACGCTGACCAAATCGCCCAGTTTTGTGCCCGACACCAAATGTCCCTCCAAATTGGGTTATGGGGTGGAAACAGCTGCCAACTGATATTGTTTGAAAATGTGTCAACGTGGGAAGAATTGAGAGACTTACAACAGGCAACAGACAGGGAAGAAAAAGGTAGATGGCGGGCGAACGAATGCAAAATAAGGGATGATGGTGTGGTGGTAAACTCGACTGGGGTGCCTGTACTGCCCGACAGCCTGATAGATCCCATGGTCAGGATGATACATGAACCAACACATATGGGAAGGGACGCAATGTGTCGTGTGTTTGACAAAGTGTTCTATAATTCAAAGTTCAGGAACCAAGCGGAAAGGCTTTGCCAGAGGTGCCTAGTGTGTCAGCAATTCAATGCAGGAAAGAGGACTGTAGTGGAACAAAGTACCATTGGAAAGGCAGCAGGTCCCTTTGTCAGGATGCAGGCGGACTTTATAACAATGCCCAGATGCAAGGGATATAGATATGTCCTGGTCATAGTGTGCCTGTTTTCCAGGTGGGTGGAGGCTTACCCAGCAAAGAAAAATGATGCCCTAACAGTAGCCAAACTATTGCTCAGGGAGTTGATACCTAGGTATGGAATTCCTGAGACGATTGAAACAGACCAAGGTGGGCATTTTGCCAACGATGTCCTAGACGAACTCTGTACAGCATTTAAAATGAAGCAAAGGCTGCACTGTGCATACCGTCCAGAGGCTTCTGGAATAGTTGAACAGATAAATGGCACACTGAAGTCCAGACTGGCGAAAATGTGTGATTCCACCAAAATGAACTGGATAGAAGCTTTGCCCCTTGTGCTGATGAGTTTGAGAAGTATTCCGAATCGAAAAACAGGCCTGAGCCCCCATGAGGTGCTAATGGGGAGAGTGATGCGACAGGCATGGGTACCTGGACACAAACTGCTAAGCACTTCTGATGATTTGGTGCTAGAATACTGCAAGCAGCTGGGTGACCAAGTGCGTTCTCTCTCTCACCAGATTGGAGAGACAGCTGACGACTGGCCCAAGACTCCAGCACATAAACTGCAACCAGGTGATTGGGTGGTGTTGAAGAAACACACCCGGAAGAGTTGCCTTAAACCAAAGTGGGGAAAGCCGAGGCAAGTGATCCTTGTCACCACAACTGCTGTAAAGTGTGCTGGTGTACCGAAGTGGATCCATGCCAGCCACACGAAGCGAGTAACTGGAGAAAACGCGACTGAAGCTGAAGGCAGCCCAGCTTAGGAGACTCCCGAAGAGGGTCCGGATCTCGCTGACGTCGAACTGCCGAGCACAAGTCGAGAAGTTGATTGGTTCCCTGCCGACGACCAGGTTCTTGATCCAATACGAACCAGGAAATATTCCTACCTAGACAGTGAGTGGGATAGTACAGGTGAGACAGAACTAGAGGACGAAGGTCAGGTCAGCGAGACTCACATCACACCTGATCAGGAAGTAGGCCAAGTAGGGACAGACCAAGACATCGACACTCCTCCTGAAACTCCGGAGTCTGGAAAGGGACAGATGGTGGTCAAAGCTGAAGTTCATGCGGAAGGAAATGAAAGGAACGAAGTGCATGAACAGGAGCAGATAGAAATAGATGAACGTGTTCAGGAATCAGAATCCAGATCGCCTGAAAGCAAAGAAAACATACAAAGCCAACCTGAACAAGGCCAGCATAGAAACCAGGCAGAAGAAATAGATGAAAGACCTGGGACTAGTCAGACAGGAAGGGAAATAGACACTGTCAGACAGAAAGCGCAAAAACAAAGTGAAATAAAAAGAGTGCACGAGGAAGGCCAAGTGTCCTCGACCACTGAAAGTCACAGAAGTAAGGGTGAACCCCGATACGTCAAAAGGCTGAGACTCCGAATAAAGACAGTTGAAGAAAAACTAAAAGACCGAAAAAGGGCTGAAAGTGAAAGAAAAGCTGCCCGAGGCAAGTCTCTGAGAAAGAGCGACAGAGTAAAGAAACAGAACAGGCTGTATCGGAGCCCTGAATGGACATACTTGGTGTTGGAAGAAATTGATGAGCCCAACCCCAGTGGCAAGAGTGACGAAGAGTCCGGTGCCGATCAGAGTTCTGACGAAGACCCTCCTTGAGAATAAGCCGAGTGAACCCTTGGTGTAAGAAAATAAAGAGGGGTTGCAAAAGCCACCTGTAAGCTATAATGTCTGACTCAAACGTAACTGGAAGATCCAGATTTAGGTGTTGCAAAACTTGTTGTAAAGTATGCTTGTGTAGTGTAGCTATGTTGATAGTGATGTGGATAGGACTAACAGTCTTTATACCTTTTATGATAAGTAAAGATCCTAACTTGTCCCCTACTGAACCTGAAACGTTAGACACCGACGTTGTACATACTGTAGAGACTCCACGAAGCTTAGAACGACGTGACAACCCAGTTAGTCTGAAACACACACGACAAAAATTAGAAGCATCAGATGAGGGCGGACTACATTTTCACAAGATGAGAAACCGGACACATTTAAATGTTTTCGCTAACCTTTTAGTGCATTATGTAGAGGCTATGGAAATAGAAGATTGTTATGTCTGCATGAAGCTACCCACTTCTGTAGCTGAAGGTGTGACACATCACCACTTACCCCTAACCTACGGAATTTCCTGTAGTATATTGGCAAGCTTGTTTTATAGAAGCACTTTACAGTACTACTATTCCAATGCTGACGTAATATTTTCTGAACTTCCTATTAGGGGGCACCTGAACCTTGTACATATTAGGAGTGAGGTAACCCGTTATATGGGAGAATATTTCCTGACTATAGGTGACATAGACTTGAATGAAGCAAGACAAGCTAATCTGACCTGTTCTTTGCAAGAGCAGGAAAAGATGTTTATAAAAATGGCAGACAGAAGGAGGGAAAAGTTTCAGAAAAAGGCGAATGATGAAAAGGATAAAGTCCCTAGGTGGGCAGAGCACATGGACAACACCTCGCAAAGCGAAGCTACTCCTGCTTTGTTGCTGGATTTTGAACGGAAAGGGAAACTTTGTCTACATAGAGAAAGGACAGAATATTATAACAATGTATTCATTGGTTCCAGCGAGTGTGAACATAATTACAAGGTAATTGGAGGTTGGGGTTTCAAAAATGGGTCAGAACCTGTGTTTCCCGGAATGTATTATATATGTGGGAACAAGGCTTATTTCAAATTGCCAGATCACTGGTATGGAAGCTGCTACTTTGGCATTGTCTTCCCGAAAGTATACCATGTGAATAATGCTGCTGGAAGCAATGAAGAAACTAATGGCCTAACGCGTAGAAAGCGAGAAAGTGTAGGCGAAATTATAGGTGATATCTTTAGTGCACTGATACCTGGAATGGGGGTAGATCTGAATACTCACAGAATCTGCAAGTTGTCTACAGTAGTGGATCGGTTATCAACTGACACTGCTGCTGGATTCCTGCTGGTCAATACTGAGATGGTTGCGATCAGATCAATGGTTTTACAGAATCGCCTTGCTCTTGATACCTTATTAGCAAAAGAGGGCGGAGTCTGTAGAATGCTGAAGGCGCAACATTGTTGCACCTACATACCTGACAAGAGTATCGAACTTAAGAGATACGTAAGAAACATAACTAATTTGGAAAAAGAACTCAAACCATTGGAGGTTGACAGTGCCTGGACGAGACTGTTTCAGGTCTCTCCTCTATAGGTAGTTGGTTTTCTAACTTAGGTAAAAATCTTCTGTGGAAAATACTGATGCCAATAGCTGGAATAGGTGTGGTTGCACTGATCATATTCATTTGCTGTAAATGTCAAAAATGCAAAAAGTACCATGTGAATAAGAGAGGAGTGAAGAGAAATATTGATGAGTTAGAATTAGAAGAATTGAGGAATCAAATCTACAAAAAGGTGAAGAATCACCACTCTCATAGAGAAGCTGAAAGAAAACTCAACAATAAGTTTGTTGAAATTGAAATGCATGATATGGAAGAATGAAAGTTGGCATCTGTTTCCTTTATAGTTATGATAGTAAATATCATCAAAGAGGGGATTGATGGAGCAAGGATTCGTACGTAAAGCGACTTGCTCTGATTCAAGAACCTCGCCTAACTTGTAATCATACTAATTCAACCTGTCCGTCATTTATTTAGCGTTTTCCCCAACACGCGGGTGTCCCCAGGAGGCTTGCCTGTGTGTCTTTTCATCCTAACAATGCTTGCACTACGGAAAAGGCTGCTTTGCAGAAATCCAGTCTGCGCATGCGTCGGTCATATTCACGTGATGTGACGCACTCGCATTTTGGAGGGACTTTATTGCTCATGCGCACTGTTGCAAACATGGCCGCTTGTCTCTCACCACGCTCTCTGCTTGCCACCGCTGCTTCTGCCTATCTGTCTTTTTGCACTAAACTTTAATGCTATAGATATTATGAAATAAGGGGTGCAGTAAAGTCTATAACGGTATACAGTGTGATCATTTTTACGTATGATTCTAATTTGTTTTCGCTTACTTTTCATGTATCATGTATCTGGGGGCCGGGGAAAACTGGAGATGCACCATACTTGAAGCTCTTCTGAACCCTGTCACGTGACATGGGAGAAACCCCACTGCGCAGAAGCTAAAACCAGCCAGCTGGCTCCTGAAGCTCGATGCGCCTGAGAACCCACCTCGAAGACACGGCATTTTTCCTTGACTGTGCAACAATGTATCTGTAACATGCTCTCTCTCATTGTCTTCTATATTCCTATGCCTGGGAACGTGAACCCAAAGATGCGGGTATGCAAAATTGCATAATAATGATGGGAACACTGAATTCTAGGAGGTGACAATGACCAAATCACCTCTCCTGACCAATCATAATGTGGGAAACTGTCACTTGCAACATTTGTGGGTGGTCTAAGGGTCCCCAAACTATATAACTGGCCTAGTGTAGCTTAGAGAAATTGTCCGACTTGTCCGAGTAGCAGTCCTGTCACTGACCCTACGAACTCTATAGGTGATCACTCTTGAGTGCTGCGGAGCACTCTGTCCATACTTTCCACAAACTCCTAGGGGTGGAAATAGTCCTAAGTACTGGCGAAGCACTTTGCTGGGGAAATTCGAAAACCCAATCGGGGTTACTGGCGGATTACTTGCAGAGAGGGGTAACGCAGGCGTTGCATCCGAAGCTGTGGGTGTTGGTCGTACCTTGGTGAGCCCAGTCCTGACCCAAATCCTGAGGGGTATCCTGTCCTGACTGTCCGTGAGCTGTACCTGCTCGCATTCTGGTATTCCATTCCTTGAGGGTCCTTGTCCCCGTCTTTCCAAACTGACCCGTGGCCAGGGTTAGTCCTCGTTCCTATCTAGGTAATTATTAATCTGTGGGTTTACGTCTTCCCATATCTCTCTCCTCTTCTTAATAAAGCACACTTGCCTGTGATATTGCTCTATCACCTTTGAATGCAAATTATATACAATGGTTTATTAGAAATGTTCCACTTCTCTCCCTACCTGTAGGATATTATTAAAGTGTCGTAAAATTAGTATGTTCCATTTTTCCCTTCCCTTTAGTATGATTGCAGTGAACTTAATAAGAATAGCATAAGTAGCCTAGTTTAAGTACACAATTTTAGGTCCTGTTCATGTCCCATGCCCTAGCTCAAACTTATGGTGAATAGCTCTGTTCCTACTTTTCGTACCCTGTAGTGTTCTCACTCACCTTAATGGTACTTGCCCTAATCCATAGTTACATTATGGTATTAGTTTTAATGATTGATGTGCTAATTTGTATTTGGCTTATCGTCTTGGCATATTCATTCTGAAATTTCTTGATAAATCTTTAAAACTCATCAGGTGTCTGTGGTCATTTTACAGTATAAAGTGTGGATAAAGGTATAAAAGTGTATTTGAGTTCTGCTCCTTTTAGGAATCCTGTCACCTGTCCACTGCTAATTCCTGAATCCATCAGGAGTAATGTGCCTGTGGTAAGTCAGGTACATGAATAGTAAGTGGTGCGAGAGTCACCCCCCCGAATTACTCATAGTAGCGTGTAAGAATCACCCGGTTCACGCAAACTAAGTCATTGTATGCACGCCAGGGCCCAGTGCGTGGAAAAATTGGTCAATTCGGTGACCCGGGTGACCTGCGCGCTCTATCAGTATCATGCAAGACAAATAAGCAGATAAGGTATGCGATGTAATAAAGTGAAAAGCCTAGCATTGAAAATACGAATTTAACAAAACAGTGTGCCAAAAATAGAATGATCCGCAGTTCCATACCAAAGACCAAGAAAAAGAGAGATATAATATGATCCATTGTAACTTTTCAGAAACCGAGAGTACAGATGAATGTAATTGCTTAATTTCTGCATTAAAGTCTAGCAAAAGTAAACGCTACTCGACTAGCATGTATGTTTAAACACTACATATACAATCAGTGTATATGCTGACTATAAATATAAGGTTCATGTTTAGTTGGCTAAATTTATAAAAATACAAACATGAAAGATTACAAAAATGCAACCATGTTATATATCACAAAGTTGAATCCGGTTGATCAACAAACACCAGATTGAATAGCTACATCATTAATGTCACAACAACAGATGGTAAATGGGTTATTGGCTGACAGTAGTTTGCCTCTAAAGTCTGAATGGCATCAATTAATCAAGTTCATCCTGAACTAAGAGAATACTGCATAACATCAAGTGGAGTGTACATTTCTGGTTATGTTCCTGATTGATCTTGGTGCATAGAAGACTGCAAACAACATAATTGCTGCTTGGACACAGTGAACTAATCATCACATTAAAGAACACGATCCTTTCTGCTTGATAATTCACAAATTACATATACCTTATACCTTCAAACGTTCATTAAAAAAACATTAAAAAACTGCATATCACCATTTCCAACAATGTCTTCTTCATTTGCCTTTGCCTTTAGCTTCCTAGCTTACTCTTCCTCCTTTTATTTCCCCTTGTCTACCTGTCTCTCTCTTGCTCTGGGTCAATGTCTGAAAAAAACAAGTATAGTTGCCCAAAAATGAGTTACTGTGCCAAACACCTGCAACCCTTATCACAAACTAAGGACTGCATTAACTTTAGACAAACGAAGAGACCCTAATCACGGTGGCATCCTTCAAAGATCGCTTGTTTTGAACTTTTATATTGAAATGTTTGTTGTGTTTTTTTGGTTCACACAGTATTCCTCTACTGTTTATATAAATATGACATTGAATTAGATGTTCAGACTAATGCTATTAGCAGAATACAGTGGAAAATGTAAGTGTTGCTCCTGAAATCGCCCATAAAGAAAAGTAAAATTCTTGAAAATCCAAAGAAAGACCTAAAATAATGTTAAAAGAGACGGTTGCTGTAAAGATTCCACTTTACAACTGTGCGTGGACTGACTGGTGTGACTTGCTGTTCTCCCTGGTATTGAACGTGAAGTACCGCTACAGTAGCAAGTCAGCTCAGTGATGGATTGATTGGCTGCAGGCAGAGCATCAGTTGGCCATCATGTCATTCATTTATCAATGCTGTGGATTGATACCAGGCGGCTGAGCGTGTCACTCTTGGCGTTTGATCAATCAGCCTAAGATGTCTCTGTTTCCTCTTGTCATCCTGAAAGTTCTGTCTTGGTAGATACACTCAAAAATCAGTTCATAGTGTACATTTAAGCAATAGTAGTTGTTGAAGTTCTTAATGCTCTTAGAATCTTGGTGTGCCTAATCATGCACAATGTATAAATTGCAAGGTAGCTTGTGTAGGATTCCTGGCTTTTTAAACCCACTTAGGTGACTCGATTTTAATTTTTTTAATTTTCCGTCACAGGCACAATTAGCAAGTGCGTTAGGCCAAAACGTGTGACATGATAAGAATGTTGAGCTATGTATTATACCCACGGAGCGAAAGTATGCAACAAGCATTGGCAAAACCAATAGGTCTGACCTTGACAAGCTACTGTGATGATTCCATTTGTAATGGTATTTTTATTGCATGCCTACGCCACAAAAATAAAAGCAAGAATGCATGTCATCATCTAAGCATGGTGGCCATGTGCTTGCAATAAACATTTCATTTAAAAAGTTGCCTTCACACAAATTTACAAAATGAAGGCTTCCACGATTAAAGAAATCATTTAAAAAGGTTGATGTACATCACAGGAACATATGATTATTACTGGCTCAAAGGAAAAGTAGTATTGACTTTGAATTTTTGTACACTGAAGACCTACACACAGATTTACTAATAATTGCCACAAAACAGCACAGCAACCAAAGTTGGCATCAGAACCCGTGGCTGGTCACATGGGAACACCAAGGTTTCAGTCATGGTCCGCCCTCTTAATTAAAAGTGGGGCAATTGGGAGCATGCATTACTTTGGGGAACTTTCCAATTCAAATTCTGGCTTGGGTTGGATAGGAAATCCCACCCAAACACTTTGTGCTACAAACCTAGGGAAAAACGCTAGTAAATCTGGGCCTTAGTTTAAATACACAAAGTTGACTGTAAAAAAGAATTAAAAAACTGAAAAGAAAAAAACATTAACGAAGTCAGATATTAACCAATCATCCCCGGCACAGAATTGCACTTCTTTTTAGGTCGATCTGTACATGTGACCAGGCAAAATACTGTCATTCACAGTGCAAGAGAGTCCTCTGCTGAAGCGAGCTGACCCTTTCCCCATTTTGTATTGGGCAGAAGCAAGATATAAATGATATCTGCACAGAGCAATGAATGAAGAAAGCTGGCGCAAAGCCCTCCATATTTATTTATATGATGTTGTTTTATTTATGAACTTCTTTGAATTTGTGAGGTTGGCGGGACGTCGATGGCAGGTTACATTGGATATTCATGGAGATCTTAGACCAGGGCACTACCTTGCCTGTCACTCCATCCTCTTTGCTCCATCATTTGTCCCTGCCTCCTCATTGTCCTCCATTCACAACCCCTTCATTGCTCCGTGTCTGCAAATCACTCGTTCGTTTACTTATTCTCTTTTTGTGCCATTTACCCAGCACACACGCTTTCACATTTCGTGCATTTAGCAGAGAAGTTCTTCGCTTTTAAATTTACAATATTAATATTTATGCAACAGGCTTAGCTTTTAAATATCATTTTAGACTTCATGTAGCTTTCGCAATGTAATCCTTCTATCAGATACTGAGTGGAGGGTTCAAACCCTGTGCACTCTAGCTATCGAGACATTGACAATGGAAGCTTTTGCCTTTCAGCTATTTAAGCACAAAGACAGCAGACTAATTTGTGGGTCTCAAAATGGCTTATGCTGTGATCACATTTTGACAGCAAGTGGATGCAGTGACGACCTTCTCATTGGAGCTTTCAGTTGAGCAGGGTATGGTACTGTGCATGCCAGCAGTAGGACCGGGCAGAGAGCCTACAGCAGATATTGCACGACAGCAGGTTCGGTGCTTCTATGATATGAACTTTCTCCACTGAAGCTTTGAGGTCATGAGTCAGGATTTTTGCCATGGAAAGCCTCATCAACTTGAATTGTTTTCCTAGGAGAGGCTAATTGGCGGGCAAGGTTTTTTCTTTTGTCACTGCCCTACTTTAAAGTACATTTCACATCATTGCGTGGGAACAAAAAAACAAAGTTTCCCTCCAGTTCTTTGCAATTTGTATAAATATTTGACTGATTAATGACCTCTGGGGCATATCACACGAGATGTACATCCTTTATTTTTCTCTCTGAATTTGATTGTTTTGGGTTGTAAATGTTAGGACAACATCAATACAGTTTTACACGTCAGGATACTGATCTTTCAATCTATCCAGCTTGGAGATGGCCAAACACAAGTTAAAGAAAGGGAACAGCTTACAAAAGATTCAAAATTCGAGAAAAAATATGCAACTTGACCCTGTCTCAGAGACCCCTTTTAGTATTATTGATTTATGTACCCAGAGATGCATGAAGAGACAGCTCACAATTATATCTTGCTTTTTACTTTTGGGTAAGATGTAACCCTCAGAGTCTGACAGTGACTACGGGTAATGACTACTGACTGAGATAATCTCCTGGATATGAAAGTAATCAAGCCAATAAAAAGAAGTTTCTTTTTTATGTGAATCTAGTTTAAGATTTAGTAGGAGAATGTTACCATATGTTTGCTGCATGTTTCTACACGCCCTGCTCAGCGTATGAATATCTGAAGCACCAATTGATCGGTGAGTTTCCCAGAGGTGACTCACGTTACCTTTCTTAGTGATGTGAAATCCTTGCATACGCATCAGTAGGCAGGAGTTCTGGGTAAACAAGGTTTACAATGCATCGTTTAAAATGCATGCCATTGCAATGCAAGTTGTTACAACGAGGCATTTTTACATCGCATGCCATCATTATCATTATTATTATTATTAATTCTCATTTGGTAAAGCGCATGGCTACCCTTAGGCATCCCAGCGCTAGCAGCAGCAAGTGACAGAGAACAGTCTCGAGGCAGGTTCAGAAAGAGCCATGTTTTTAGTTGCTTCCTAAATGAAAGATGATGGGTCAAAGAACGGAGATAGGTAGGGAGTGTGTTCCATTATCTCGTTGCATCGTAGGTGAACATTCGGCCTCCGGCTCGTGCTCTTTTGATTTTAGGTACTGTTGCCAAGAACAAGTTAGCTGATCGCAGGCATCTTGAGGGACAGTGAAAGGCCATAAGGGCAAAATTTATTTTAAGGCAAATCCCCCAGAGGGTTCTGTGTGCTATGCATGAAGATTTGATCATTATGCGTTCCTTTATTGGTAGCCAGTGCAATGATTTCACCACAGGCTTAGCAGACTGGGATCTTGGGATGTTGTGCAGCAGCCTGGCTGCACAGTTCTGCACAACCTGCAGTTTTCCTGTGGTGGACTTTGGGGTGCCCAGGTACAGAGAGTTTCCATAATCTATCCGGGACAACACCAATGCCTGTACCATGGTCCTTCAAGCAGTTTCAGGCAGAAGTGAGAGAAATTTTCCACATCTGTCTGATGATGTCGTAACAAGAGGCTGCTAATTGTACTGCTTGGTGGTCAAATTTAAGTGACGTATCCAGCCATACTCCCAGGCTTTTAATCCTTTTTTGGGGTTTTGGAGACGGGCCAAGACATTTGGGCCTGTTCAGTGCAGGAGTAGTGATGGAGCAGTTCCCAAGGATCGTTAACTCCGACTTGTATCCATTGAGATTGAGACACGACTGGTCCATCCAAGTGGCCACCGTTCTCAAGCACCATTTCAAGTTGGCTGGGGCATTCTTTGGGTGACTTAAAGCTACCACTAGCTATGTGTCATCGGCATAGGTCACAATCTGGATCCCATATGGCTGGACTAGTTTAGCAAGGGGCCTTAAATGAACGTTAAAAAGGGTGGTGCTCAATGAAGAGCCCTGTGGGACTCCACATGTGAGTGGTACCCTTCTTTAGGAGTGATTGCTCTCAAATGTCTTTTAAAAAGGATTTGATCCAGGAGAAGATTTTCCTGACACTCCCACCATACTGAGGCTGTCAAAAAGGATATTGTCATTGACTGTATCGAATGCGGAGCTCAGGTCAAGCAAGATAATCGCCACTGTGCCTCCCTGATCAAGGATTCTCTGTGATTCCTCCACTACTGCTAGCAAGGCAGTTTCTGAGCCGTGGTTAGGTCGGAAGCCTGTCTGGGAAGTATGTAACATCGAGTGGGATTCAAGGTTCTCTAAGATTTTGCTGGTCATGGGGAGAAGCAAGAACGGACAATAGTTGCTCCACATCTCAGGGTTAAGGTTGTTTTTTTTTAGTAGTGCTCTTACCATGGCATGTTTCCATGACCTGGGCACTTGGCCAGAGAATATGGAAGAGTTTAGTACTTCCAATAGCACAGGTAGTATGACAAACTACACCTTGCGCAACATTTGCCCAGGAGCTGCATCAAGTGGGATCCTGATTTGGTTTTGGTGAAGAGTTGGAATAGAGTAGCCACGTCTAAAGTGGGAAGGTCTTCTAGATGTGAGGAACTGCCCCACCAAAGTTTCTCCTCTGTGTCCAGGTTCTCGGGGTCAGATGCATGGGAAAACGGGTTGTAAATGTCTAAGACTTTATTATTAAATAATTCTGCTAGTTCCTTGCAATGTTGTGGCGCGGATTCTGTAGCTAATTCAGGTGAGGGGCAGTTTGTCATGTTTTTCTTTAATAGGAAGATGTCTCTAGGGGCGTTGGCTCCAGCTCTTAGAAGGTTGCCTGTTAATGTTTCGAGTTGGAGACTTCCAGTGCATCGGAATTACAAAATGGTCAGACCATGGCACTGGAGTGGGACTGTCTACTGAGAGTTGATCATCGCTCGAGAAGACCGGATCTAGGATTTTGGAATAGTAAATTATACTATTCTAAAATCCAGCGCCCCCCCCACAGCAAGTCGCTGCAATGACTTACGCTGTAATGGCATGCGATGTAACAATGCGCTGTTGTAACAACTTGTGTTATAATGGCATGTGTTGTAAATGCATGCGTTTTAACGAGTTCTATTCAAATTCTGTTTTGAGGGGCATGACACCCATAATTGAAAAATTAAGAGAAGGTGTGGTTTAGAGATAGAGGGGCTGAGAGTGGTTTCCCATGTTGTTCCGTCTCTGATAGTAGTCAGATTTCAAAACTAATATAATGAAGTGTATTGTTACATTTCTCTAGAACGTTTTTACACCTTGAAGGGGGTCCCAAAGCACTTTTGTACTTGATCGAGTCATTAACTGCTTTGTTACTTCCATATGGTTGGGTGAAGCTGTTGGTTAAGTTGTGTGTTGTGGTGTGTTTTGATATTATGCACGAGGCCTTGGATATGTGTTGTATGACTTTACAATGCATTCTTTTACAACACAGCATCCTTTACAACGCATTCCATTACAACGCATGCCATTACAACAAATTCTCTAAAAACTACCTTTTAGTTTAGTTTAGTTTAATAGTTTGTAGAGCGCTCACATCCCCCTGGGGCATCGTGGCGCTATCCAAATAGACGTGCAGCCTGTAGGAGAATATAAGAGATAGACTAGCCAAAGTTAAAACAGATACGCTTTCAACTGTTTTCTAAAAACATTATAGCTTGTAGTTTTCTGTAATTTCAGCGGGAGTTGGATCCAGTACTTTGGTGCCAAGAACGAAATGCTTTGCCTCCTGTCCGGACCAGCCGAATACGGGGAATCCGAAGAAGGTCATGAGCCTTAGATCTAAGGTTCCTGCTTGGAATGTATTTACGTAATTTATTCCGTAGATACACAGGGCCAGTATTATTAACTGCCTTGTACGTTAAGCAGCAGATCTTAAAGAATTATCTTTTTTTTACTGTCAACCAATGCAGCTCCTTCAAAAGCGGAGCTGAGGGTGAACCTGCTGGTTGGTTAAGGATCATTCTAGCTGCAGTATTCTGAACTACCTGAAGTTTGGACAGTAGAGTCTCTCCGACTTCTGCCAGTAGGGCATTGCCATAATCCAAGTGAGTGGTGACCATTGCTTGTACTAAGGTTCTCCGATAGGGTAGTATTTTCCTCACTAATGGGAGGGCATAGTAGCATGAGCTTGTCATTGAGGAGACTTGGACTTTCATATTTAGGGCTTGATCCAGCTTTAACCCCAGACTTTTTACTGATCCTTTGGGGGATGGTGCTGATCCTAACTCCTGTGGCCACCAATCCTCTAACCAGACCTCTGTTGCTTTTCCCAGCAACATCAGCTCAGTTTTGTCCGGGTTCAACTGGAGACAGTTTACTGTCATCCAGTTTGCGATGGTAAGCATACCTACGGCAAAATGAGCTTTATCAAGAGTGGGATTCAATCCGATGTTAAAGATAGGCTGTGTATCATCTGCATAAGAGACGATTGCAAAGCCCAATTGCTCCACAAGCCTGGCCAATGGGGCCATATACATATTAAAAAGGGTAGGGCTCAAACAAGAGCCCTGCGGGACGCCTCTGCCCAGATACCTTTTTTTGGATGTGTAACGACCCAACATCACTGTTTGGAAACTCCCTGACAGGAAGCCGTTAAGCCACTTAAGTGCCACCCCATTTATACCTGAGGCAACAAATCTCTCCGCCAGCCTGGAGTGTGAGATGGTATCGAAGGCCGCAGAGAGATCGAGTAAGAATAGAATTGCAGAACCCCCTGCATTGACGGTTAGTCTAAGCGAGTCTGTCACTGCCAGAATCGCTATCTCAGTACTATACCCTGGCCTGAATCCTGATTGTGAGGGATCCAGGAGCTGGTTTACAACGCATTCCATTACAACACATACTACCTTTACAACACATACCATTACATTGCATGTATGGTAAGCATTGGATAGTACAGGGGTAAAATGTACTATTCTAACTCCAAGGGGTGCAACAGTAAGGTAAGTGTTGGATAGTGTAGGGGTAAAAATGACCATTCTAACTCTGTGGGGTGCAACAGTAGGGTAAATGTTGGATAGTGTAAGGGTACTATGCGTTGTAATGGTATGCGTTTTAATGGTTGTGTTGTAATGGCATGCGATGTAAGGGATGTTGCGTTGTAATGACTGGGTTGTAATGGTAGTGCGTTGTAAAGGTTGTTTCCCTTGGATTTGTGTTGATGCAGGGGAATCCAATGCATGGGGCGGTATGCAAAAGGCAGTCTGAGGAATAGTTTTGCATGTTGCATATACACAGATATAGTCAGTAAGTTTGCTGAATTAAGATTTAGAGAGCAGTCAGGTCTCTATTGACTTTCTGAATTGCAGGCTGCTGCTGATCGCTATTATGTATGGGAGTGTGTTCCAAAACTAGTATTTTTAAACAGTGAATGAGCTACCTGTGATGGATGTTTTTCAAAAAGAATCATGAGATGAGAAGATTGTATCTGAGGTATCTCTTTGGAATGTAAAGTTCCTACCTTAGCATTGGTCTTGTTGGGCCTCAACGTTTGCCCATTGAGCAACGAAAAATGCTCTCTAGAGAAGTCTTCCTGGCACCACCCACAAATGTAGAACTTTGAGGACAGGGGTAATGTGCTCCTATCTGCTTATATTTAGGACATATCTGCCTTTTAGTTCTGGATTCAGTGTAGCTTGCCTTGTACTATTTTGACAAAGTCATTTTCAGAAGCAATTCACATAGTTAAGGCATGAGGACATTAGACCCCTTATTGCCTGAATACTGTGCATTAGGCATCTGTGTGGCATTTTCTTAATAATTATTTTGATTATGGCTTTGTTCTCCCCATATATTTGAAGGAAAACGTGTGACAAGCTATGCATTTTAAAATATATTAAGAGAAAACTGAATTTCATTTTATGACAATTTTAAAACACATTAGCACAGTAACCCTGAGCAAAATTGCATAACATTTCAAATCAACTTTTGTAGGAATTTAAAGTTTCTTCGTTAGACTTTTTTTAAGGGCTGCACCATATTGCACACAGCATATTTGAGCTGTAACATTAGATATTACTGTATAGAACGTAAATACAAATATATAGGACAATTCGGCAGGCGTGAAAGGTGGTATGCTGCAAATCAGATAGGGACTATTGCCACAGTAATAAAAATATTTGCCAATAAAGATGAATTATTGTCAATTGCACATTTACTGTGAGAATATCCTTGATAACTGTTAAAACTTTAACGTATGATATGCCTTTCTTGCATCATGTGTGACACAGTAAAATAAAATCCAGATATCAATGGCAGCCTGCCATCAACTCCATTTGGCTACTGAGAAATGACACCAGTTACGTGATATAAATGGAAACACTGGCATACGTCATATAACTTGAATTTCTGAGATAACAATCTCTTTCACTGATTTTAATCATAATTGTGAGAAAATTACTATAAATGCAGGGGAACAAATATTATAGAAACTATCTAACTAAAAAAATATATGTTACTGTTCCCACTACATCCATGATAGGAATACAGACAACACCTAACTTGATTTGGGCCCCACAGATCTAAAAGGCCTACTCGATGCTTACCCAAAAGTCAGTAAATCTGGTGAAGGTTCACCGTATAACTTCTTTCAGGTGAGTGGCCCCAGTCCTGGAGATTTGTAACGTTAAATGTATTGGGTCTATGTTGTGTGGCAGTGAAATATGGACTCCTTAAACCATGATAGACTTGCCATGGCTGAGCATAGGTTTATGAGGTCTATCCTCTCTCTCCCAATGAGTACACCTCTTGTACCCTTGTACCTAGACCTTGCCCAGGGGCAGATATTGCACAAAAAGGAGTGCTGTATGTTATTGTTTAGGTATCATCTGTGGTCAACAGTCGAACTTGAATCCTATCAGGACGGTATGAGTGATCTGATGTTCCACCCGGGTGTAGACAAAAAATAACACAGGATAAAATACTTATCTGTTGCTTCTAGAATAGTCCTACCCCAGGGTACCTCACCTAAGTGTAGTATGAGGGAAAAAGTAGGTGCTGTTCAGCTATAGTTTAGTTTAGCTATAGTTCAGTATAACTATGGTTGCCAAGAGTCCCTCTAGGTTCTAGTCTGCTCCATACCTTAGAATGAGAGACGTTGGAATCTCTTTCCCGGGTCTCAACATCTAACACCAAGCAAGGGGAGTCAGAAACACTGGAGCTGGATTCTCTGCGAGGATGATGGAAGCGTCTGGTCAGTGAGTCAGTTGGGGACTAGACTTCCTTCTGAACTTGCCGTGGGGAACAGCGTCGTGCAAGTAGGCAGTTGAACCGTGGACCGAACAGTGATTTGCCATGGCAAGTGAAGGCATATTTATACCTTGAAAGTGTTTAGGAATGCCAGTATTGATGTAAAAGTCTGACACAAGTACATCATGAATAAACCCCTAAGGAATAGATGCTCATGCATAATAAATGAGTTCTTGGAGAAATCAATATTAAAACAAGGGGAAGTCCTAAAGGCTTAAGAGTCTGGTTTTCCAAGAACTCGTTGTGACGTAGATGAACGGATGTAAGTAGCCATACCTGTATTTGGTTAGCATGAGCAATGCCTAAATAAGGGCTGGGTTTCGATGCCTAAATAAGGGCAATGTGAATTTTGCCTATATAAGGGCATGAATTGGGAAATTCATACGGAATCTAAATCAACACACAACACCCACTCCACTTTCGTATGTACAACGTTACTAAATCATAAACATGTTGAACATATCTAAAACAGCTTCACATGATTTGCTAAAACATGTCAAAAACATATTTAAAAAAAATGCAATCAAAGTGTTGCTGTACGCATTAAAGCAATGCTTTATCCTAAGCATATGTAGATGTTTTGAATGCTACATGAATGAATCCTAAACATATATACATGATGAAATGGCTCATAACTACAGAAGAAAAAGTGCCGAAACCATTTCATTTCAGAATACATAATTATGTTGGTGTGGACAAGGTCATATATTGTCTTTGGAAGTATTCAAAGAATGTGTGTTCTCTATGAATAGTTCTACTATAAGCAGATTATTTGTGTAAAAAATGAAAAAAAAAAAATTTGGAGAAAAAAAAATAAATGTTCCAAAGTTAGTCCCTTGCTTTTTTAAAATGAAGGTCAAATTCAAAGTCTCTCAGAACACTATGTGCCAAAATTAAAAGTCAGTGTTAGGGCTTGGGGAAAACATGAAATCTTCTATGTCTGTGGACAAAAAGTTGTCTACCATTGTAGGTGAAAGTTGGATCGGATGTTACCTGCGTGCCTGTTGTTTCCTCTCATACCTCAGCAGTAGCTATTTGCGTCTGTGAGATCTCAATAAATGCCGTCATCAGGCTTGGTTACCGCTGGATACAACACAGAACATGGGCCGTTACTGGGCTCAGCAAAGTATCGATATCCGTAGGCATGACTGATGGGAGTGTTAGACAGATGTCTAGCATGCATTCTTCACCGCAAAGCAGGCAGCGTAGAACAGGTAAGATGCAATCTTGACAGATTGGTCTGAATGACAGAAACCATGTGGTATTTAATTACTCGTAGACGAGGTAAACCTAGAATTTGGATGATGCGCTCACAACACTTCATCACCAATAGAGCTCTCTGATGATTTGGCTTGCCATATCGTAGCAATAGGAGCAAAAATAGGATCCCTGCAACGAGTTAAAAAAGTTGTGGCAGTCCGCCAAACACAGAGTGCACAAAGTTTGGAAAGATTCAGAGGAGTGCTTAAAAAGTTGCTAACAGTCCTGAAAACACGTTCTTAAATAGATGCACAATACCGCTCGTATCAGACATATTTATGATACGTTCCAACATTTCTGAGAAATGTATGGGGTAGATTGTATTCAAAAGGGCATGTATCTCAGCAGAAGTCCTTGCGACTTGTAGATCATAGGTTTCTTTGGGGAGGTCAGTGGCACAGTTTTTTGTAAAAGAATGGCTTTCATTCTGCTTAGAGTATCAATTTGTATAGAAGAGATGTACAGTGAAGGCCATAAAGGAGACTCCCTGACTGTCTTGGTTTGTGAAAACGATACTTGCATACAGCAAGTGACCCTGGATGAAACAGTCACTAGATATGGAATACCTGGCAACATGCCACAGCAGCTGTGATCATCCAACATTAGGTAACTCCCATTGGAAAGTAGTCCAAAAATTGTATTAATCACTGCAGCTGGCGAGCCTTGCATGTGACAGGATGAGTTTATAGTGGAACCATCGCAGGCGCCGTGTCAATTAATAACCTGACAAAGGAGAGAACCGCTTAGTGCGTTTTCACAGTTGCAACTGCTAAGAAACACTTCACGTCCCCCACTCCAACATCTGTGCGTGTATGGTAAATCCCAGGATGTCAAGATGTATTCTTTACCCAACTTTTCATATTTACCTGTTGGTATGTGTTTTAGGCAATACTGAAAATTGGAAATTGCAACAGGCAGAGTCATTTTACAATGTATGATCCACTCAGTAGCTGTTTTTTCTGGCACTGTGAATGGTAATTTTTCCAGTTTTTCAAAGCTCGGCACCGTAAAGTCTGCTCCTCTTTGTGCCAGTTTGATCTGTTTATCAGTGAGATTGAATTCTGAAAACAGTGACGTAGTGTTGATTAAATGCCAAGGCACATAGCCTGCACGCAAGTTTTGGAGCGTCCAGCCTAATAGCATGATAGAATGTAATTGAGACTGACCATGTTGCAACTAGGCCTGGGTGGTAAATTTTGTTACGCTCGCGGAATTTGCGAAATTTTGACATTTTGGCATTCCGCGGACAGCGTGAAAATGTCAAAACTTTTGCAATCTGCCATGAAATGGAAGATTTTTCTTGTTTGCGCTTTAAAAATACGTTCTTGAGCGTGCGGTAGCGACTTACCGGCTCCCTGCGTTCGCCGACGAGTTTTCCTATCCGTTCACGTGCGCCACAAGATGTTGGATTGTTGGTAACTGGTCGGGCTATCCCACGCGAGTTTGCAATCACGAACACATCATTCGACACAGAACAGGAAATAAGCATCGCAAACAAGATGGCCACGCCCATTAGCGAACGCATGGGCAAGTTAGAGGTACATTTCCTTGGGAGCACGCAAAAACACATTATTTTTTTTTCTGAGACCAACGGTCCCAGATTTTATTTAATTTCACAAATCAAAATGTAGAACAAGCCAATAGATCATACAATGTCATATAAATGACAATCATTACCCAGTCGGTAACATTTTCGACATTTCAGTCGTATATAGGTGAAAATAAACAGTAGCCAGGGAAGATGCATTAGTCCGCAATTCTCAGTCTCAGGAGAAATCTTAGGGGAGCACGCAAAAACACATCACAAAATGGCGGGAAAAGCAATCTCCGCATCTTCATCAAAGTTCTGCATGCTCGTGGAGATTTTGCACAATTTTGCAATTGTTTGCGAAAGTCAATTTTGCAAATTCCGCCCACCCCTAGTTCCAACATTATTATTATTTATTATTAATTATTATTTAAGCTTACAAAGCGCCTGGTTACACTTTACTAGTGTGTCCCGTGCTGTGGACTGCTGCGTTAAAGCCAACCAACTGCTGATACTACCCACTCGAACATACCCTAAAAGAGCCTGGCCCTACTCTTTAGGGGACAGGAATGTTTTCGGTTCTTTATGAAACTTGAGCTCTGATTTCTCCAGCCGGAGCACCAGAGGGAGTTTGTTCCATTTCTGAGCAGCCAAGCCACGAAAGGAGTGACCTCCCATTCTAACTCTCCTGAACTTAGGCGCCAGCACCATCCCTGTCCCGCTAGAACTCAGTTGATGGGTCGGGTGGTATGGCGTAAACAGGTTGTGCAGGTAAGAATGTCCTTTCCTTTGTAGGATACGGTGGCCAACACAAAGTGCTTTAAATACCACACGTTCCCTAATTGGAAGCCAGTGCAGTGTTCTCAGTGCTCTCTTGGAGAAGGCTCTCTTGGGCAGCATCAGAACCAAAAGGACCGCAGTGTTTTCACGCGCTGCAACCTCTGTAAGCATCTGGCACTGGCTCCCAAATATAGGACATTGCTGTAGTCTTGCCTAGATGTAATTAGTGCATGGACCATGGTCTTCCTCGCTGTCACTGGCAGATAATCCAATGTCTTCCTAAGGACTCTCATCATGCCAAAGCATGTGCCGGCCACTCGTTTGGTGTGGTACTCGAATTAGATTTTGTCATCGATCCACCCCCCTAGGTTTCTCACTTGATTGCTGGGATTGGGTAAAGGACCCAGTGCTGTAGGCCACCATGCCGAAGTCCACACTGACGGAGGTCTACCAACAATCAAGACCTCTGTCTTGTTTCCATTCAATTTAAGACAGTTGTTGGCCATCCACGCCGCCAGTTCCTGAAGACATGATTGGAAATTTTCAGCTGCCTGCTCCTTCGGCTGGGTCAAGGCCACCACTAGTTGCGTGTCATCTGCATATGACACGAATTCCAGCCCAAATTTTTCTATGATCTCGGCCACTGGAGTTACATATAAATTGAAGAGGGTAGGGCTTAGGCTGGACCCCTGGGGCACCCTCTGCTTCAAGCAAATGGGGTTGGATCGAAAAGTTCCCTGTGCCACCTTAAAACTACAGTCCGACAAGACAAAAAGGACTCCAGCCATTTCCATGCCCTCTCCACCACTCCTCCCCTCCTTAAGCAATGTAATAGCGTGTGATGGGCTACTGTGTCCAATGCGGCACTGAGATCCAGCAGGATCAGTGCCGCTGTGTGGCCTTCATCAGCATGTTTCCGCAAGGTTTCTTTGGCTAACAACAGTGCTGACTCGGTCGAGTGGAGTGCACGGAAACCTGATTGAGTGGGATGGAGCAGTCTGTTGGCGTCAATGTGGGCTGTCAACTGGTTATTGATAGCCTTCTCCGTGATTTTAGCGAAGTATTTCAGGAGTGAGATGGGGCGCAAATTCTCCATTTGCTCGATACTGATATTAGTTGTTTTTTTCAGGGGGATCACCACTGCCTCCTTCCAAGCTTTAGGAACCCTGCCTTCCTCAAAGGAGAGCTCTGGTAAATATCTAATATAAGGCTCAAGAGTCTCTCCACTCCCTCTCAGTGTTTTAGGTGATGCAGGGTCTTTCGGGGAGCCTGAATTGATACTGCCTGCTATGGTACAAATGACCTCCCGAGAAGGAACAGTAAAGATTTTGAGGCAGTCCGTGCTTGACACATTTGTAGAGATATCACCTCCCGGATGGGCTTCTCTGGCCATTGCCGGAAATGAGGAGTAGACCTTCTCTACCTTTTGGGAGCAGAACTCTGCTCTCCGATTGCAGTACTCCACTGACCCAGTCACAGGAGCCGTAGTACTAGAGAGATTGGAGATCTCTTTATAAACGGAGCACAGGTCCTTCGCAGAATTGTCTGTTCCCTCTATCCTGTTACAATAATAGGATTTACGTGTTTTCCTAATTAAAGCATGGTATTCTTTCAACATGCTTTTGTAGGCCACCCTTTCTCCCTCGAAGAACCCTCTCCTCCATTGCCTCTCTAGACGTTTACAATCCGCTTTCTTGCCCCGAAGTTCCATCCCGAACCATGGGTCAGACTTGGACTGCCTCCTCGGTGCATCATTCGACCGAGGCGCAGTGCTGTCCAGTGCCTCCATGATGCGTTTGTCCCGCGCCGTACAGGCTGCCTCAATTCCCCGACCTCCTGGGGGCCCACCCTGATTTAGGGCCTTATTTAATGCCTCTGTAGAGAAGTTTGCCCATTTCCTACTTCTAGACTTTGTTCCCTGCATGCTCTGGGTTGGGATTGCGGGTATTCCTGTCTTAAAAGAGATCAAAAAGTGGTCGGACCATACCACAGGTGTAGGAGGCTCAATGTGCAGCATCTCCCAGTTTGCAAATATCGGGTCCAGGAGATGGCCATGGCAGTGAGTGGGCTTCTCTGATTTCAGAGTGAGTTGGAGTGCAGCCAGTTCCTGCCGGATTTCCTGCACCTCCATGTTGGTAAGGGGAGCCAGAAACACTGGAGCTGGATTCTCAGCGAGAAGCATGGCAGCATCTCGTCAGTGTGTCATTTGGGGACTGGACATCCTTCTGAACTTGCCGTGGCAAACCGCGTCATGCAAGTAGGCAGTCAAACAGTGTACCAAACCGTGATTTGATATGGCAAGTGAAGGCATATTTATACCTTGAAGGTGTTTAGGAATGCCAGTTTTGACATAAAAGCAGGGCATAAGAACGTCATGAATGAACCCCTAAGGAATAGATGTTTATGCATAATAAATGAGTTCTTGGAGAAATCAATATCCAAGCAAGGGGAAGTCCTAAATGCTTAAGAGTCTGGTTTCCCAAGAACTCGTTGTGATGTAGATGAACGGATGTAAGTAGCCATGCCTGTATTTGGTTAGCATGAAAAATGCCTACATAAGGGCTGGATTTTTATGCCTAAATAAGGGAAATGTGAATTGTACCTATTTAAGGGCATGGATTGGGAAATTCATACACAATCTAAATTGGCACACAACAACCTTATTGGTATATGCAGGTTTTACGTTAGTTCACCTCTGCAGCGCTTCAGACGGTACAGTGTGTATTGGTTATAGAGAGGTTCCAGCAGAAATGTTGACGCCACCTCCTCATGGTGTCCTCCCTCTGCATAAGCTAGATGTTTGCTGTGCCACACCTTTAAGTGCTTCTTTATTCCAGAAGTTCTGAAGGAGTAGTTTTTGTAAATATCCCTGCTAAGTATCGTCTGACAGAGTGTTCACTTCGCTATCTTTGCAGTTGCCATCTTCCCTTAGGGAGGGGTTGAAAATAACTGCCACATATTGGCCCCTAACATGGTCCCTGTTGGCTGAGCCTGCTCCTCATCCAGCTCTTCAGGTCTCTACTCACCAGATGCCAGTTTTTTCCAATTGACATCCCCAAAAAATGTAAACCCTCCAAAAAAACAACCAGGGCTCAGCACTGAACATGGAATGACCCGATGGTGTGGAGAAACCCAAATGCATGGGTGTCAATTCACCAAATTGTCAGGAATAGAGGAAGGGACATGACATGCCATTTGACCTATAGTTTAATTCCCACACTTATGCTTACACATACACACACTGCCTCTCACATAAACACACTCTCACCCTCAAGCATGGATACAACATTCATTTGAAGGCATTTTTACTTCTCTAGCTGCTAGATGGTTTCATTTTCCGGCTAATTGTACAACATACATAGTGAATAATATTATTTACCATTTGTGTTATAAAATAATTGACAGAGAGCCAGGTAAGTGAAGCCCCAGCTGATGTCCATTAGTATGAGCTGCCCAAGTGTTCCAGGAACTGATTTTGCCACCTGTGATGTCAGGGGTCATAAAGGCAGTGCCAGGGGTCACAAGGGGCAAACTTGAGTTCACAGCTGCAAACCATGGTGACCCCTAAATGACATCCATGCACAATGGGTAATCACATATGAGGTTGAACGGTGGGAACTTCCTGTAAAGGTAGAATAGTCTTATTTCAAAATATCTTTCCTTTCTGTTATAAGTACAACAGTACCATATTCAGGTACGGCAGTATCAACACACCTACAAATGCAGTAACTTCCTAAAAAACACATGGCATTCTTAATGTCACAATTGTGCCTAGAAGAAAAGCTCTAGGCTTAGAGTTAAATTAAAAATCACACTTACATACAAAATATAAGTTTTTTTTCATGAGTCTTGGGGTACTCTTATGTGACCCACAACAGAAAGGTTAACCCCACACACTACTCCCAGTGGACTATCTCATTGACTAGATGGGATGCACAAGAGCACCATGGGACTTATGGGAGGTCAAATAAAATGTGATATCAGTAATTAAGATGAGAATTTACAAGACACTACTGAAAATTCACTGGAAAAAAGAAACATAGGAGTGATTTTATACTTAAGTATGAAAATGGGATTTTACTTACATTTTAAAAAAAACCACAAAATTCACCCAAAAAGTTAAAGATAATTTGACATTATAGTTAGGTAAGGTGATAACATCTTTATGCTAGGAAAAACACCTGAAAATCATTGAAAGAAAACCAAAGGTTAAAATGACGCTATAGTTAGGTAAAGAAAACACACCTTACCTTATGTTGAAAGAAACTTGAAATGTTCTGAAAAAAACAAAGGTTAGTCAGTCATAACATAACATATTTAAACTTGTAAAAACACTAAAACTCACCACCTATAGTGCAGCAAGCTAACTATAACTTGTGCTCCGCTTATTACCACTCATATTACATCACTAATGAAATGTTCACTGATATCATTGAGGACATAACTGATGACACCTCAATTGACAAATTTGATGCCATCACTGATGACATCATCCTACCTACTATTTTTCAAATTATTTTATAAACGGGTACAGTTTTTCAGATCACAAAATAAGTGTGAATGATGCAGAATCATATAAATTTCCTCAAAGTACATGTAGGCATGTACAAAAAGGGGATGTATGACGTTACAACGCATACTTTTACAACGCCTACCTTTACAACGCAATTTTTACACCGCAACATCCACTACAACGCATACCATTACAACGCATGCCATTACAACGAATTCTTTGAAACCACCTTTACAACGCATTCCACTACAACGCCTACTACATTTACAACGCATACCAATACAACGCATAACATTACATTGCATGTAAGGTAAGTATTGGATAGTGTAGGGGTAAAAATTACTATTCTAACTCCAGGGGGTGCAACAGTAGGGTAAGTGTTGGATAGTGTAGGGGTTACAACTACTATTCTAACCCCAGGGGGTGCAACAGTAGGGTAAGTGTTGGATAGTGTAAGGGTACTATGTGTTGTAATGCTATGCGTTGTAATGGTATGTGTTGTAATGACTGCGTTGTAATGGCATGCGTTGTAGTGGTGTGCATTATAGTGACATGCTTTGTAATAGTTGCGTTGTAAATGCATGCGTTGTAATGGATGTTGCGTTGTAAAAGTTTCGTTGTAATGGTAGTGCGGTGTAAAAGTTGCGTTGTAAAGGTTGTTTCCCACAAAAAAGAAATAGTGTTGGCATGGACAATGTTATAAACTGGGATAAAAGTTACATGATGAACATTTCAACTACTAGTTACGTTTGTAATGCAAATAATGCTTCATATAAACAAGGTAAAGACTTCACACATAATAAAAGCTGTAGAGATATGTTTCAAACAGATCGTAGCCTACATTACAGGCCTCTTCTCGAACATTTAAGAGAAAAAAAAGTTTGTTTTTTCAATACATTAGTTAACCAGACATTTCTGTGAACAAGATGGTATGATAGAGTGGTCATGCATGTAGTTCTTTAAACAATGAACTTATTACACTCCATTTTTATGAAATCCATATACTTCTGTACAGAAGATCTGTGAAAATTATGCTACACTAGAAATTGTTGACAAATATGTAATGTGTAATCAATAAATTCACTTACAAAAAAACAAGTTATACTTCCAAAATGTCTCATTTGAAATCATAATAGCTACTACCTAACAGTAATCAACTATTACATCTTTAACTCAAAAATATTGGGATATGTTGGGAGATTGTAGTATCAAGCCCTCATTGAATGGAAGGAGTATGTACACTTGAAGTGTAATCAACCTCCGATACCAATAATATATCTTGTACCTAAGTTACACAAGAATGCTCAGAATCTCTCACGGAGGCCTGTTGTTTAATCTAGAGGAAGCTTGCTTTAGAAAACATCTAGATATATACACTTATTCATAAGACCTTTCTTGGCCAATCTTCCCTCTTACATTCGAAATAAAGGAGATTTTTTTTTAAATCATTGAGGAATTCAGTTTGGAAGATGATTTTGTTCTTGTCACGTTGGATGTTACCAGCCATTTAACCTGCATCCATCATGGTTTAGCGATACCTGCATGTAGGCACTTCCAATGTGCAAGATTCTTGTCATACTTGATGCAAATGCAAATGCTACGTGACATGATTGCTTTTTCCCTGGTAATAATGTTTTCATTTTTAATAACATATATTGCAAACAGATCTAGCGAACTGCCTTGAGGATCAGCTTTGTCCCCAGCTATGGAAATGTATTCATGGGCTGGTGGATGGAGCTGGTCGTCGGCTCCTTGAATCTGTGGAACAAACATACCTCTTTTGTGATCTATACACTGAAATGCCTATGCAATAAATTGTATGAAGGGAGCACGGTCCATCCAGGTAGGAAAAGAATACTACAACACATGAGGGCTATTACAAAGAATGATAATTTGTATCCAGTAGCTAGACATTTCAATGAGATGCATGATGATATTTTTAATCTACTGCGATATTTTGCTGTTGATTCTGCTGCGATGGACAGTAGGGGTTGCGACAGAATGTTGCTTACGACCACTTTTTTTATTATTTTCTTTATTATTGTTTTCAATCTTTTTTCTGTTTATATAATAATTAATGTGTATATATATTAATAACTGCCATTTGATTGTAACTACAGTCTTTTGATGTATGTCTGAGAACCTTGTGCTGTGATCATAAATACAAAAAAATCTTCAGGGTCTATTCTATATATCAGAATTAATTTTGTTTACATTACACAATGGCTCCTATGTTCATAGATCACTTTAGGTGTATTGTAGGATTGCCTTCTATATTGTTGATTGCACCTGGAGCACTTGAAATTAATGTAATAAGCTGCACTCCCTGCCAGTGATCAAGGCGTCATGCCAAAACACATTGGGTGAGATGCTGTTATTGTGTAACTAAATAACCACAGCACTGCACAAGATTTCCTTATAGGAGTGAGTTTTGCTTGTCTGGACAGTGACCAATGTATTTGGAATAAATAAACATGGCACCTGGGGAACCCACCTATAATTAATGGGGAGTGGGGCACGTGGCCTCCCTTTCCTTAATAAATGCATAGGGCACCATGGGATTTGGTCTTCAGAGTCAAAAATGGCTTGAAGAGGGGGGCCAAAAACTCTTTGAGGAGACGGATCTCCTCCCCTTTTAAAGAAGGTTGAATATATGGCCCCAGGTGATGTGGTCCCTAGGGCCTAAAATGTAAGCATGGGCTGAAAATTCGTTCCTCTCGCGGAATTTGCAGATTTTCCGCGATTTCGCGATTTGCGAATCTCGCGAAATCGCGGTAAAATCCGCGAATCAGCGGGGACGAATTTTCAGCCAAGCACTTACAGGGTTACAGCAGCAGGTGCAAAAGTTGAAGCAAATTTTTTGTAACCTTTTACAAGCCTGTAAGTGCTTCCTGGCGCCTCGTTGCCTTCTCGCAACTATTCTCTGACCCTTGAAGCAGGGTCAGAGAATAGTTACAAGTAGGCAATGAGGCGCCTGTCACGAAAATTAAACCTCAACAGGAAGCACTGACAGATATAAAAACAAGCATTTGCAATGCAATAGGTCTCGCATTAGGAAAGTTTGAGCTATTGGTCTTGTAAATGACAATTTTATTTATGTGTTGGTTTTGAAAATAGATAAATTAATAGCTTTGTCATTTACAATGCCAATAGTTATAACTTTCGCAAATGTGA
Source organism: Lissotriton vulgaris (assembly GCF_964263255.1). Lineage (NCBI taxonomy): Eukaryota > Metazoa > Chordata > Amphibia > Caudata > Salamandridae > Lissotriton > Lissotriton vulgaris. The sequence continues at coordinate 823,551,011 of NC_141685.1, read as the reverse complement.
CACCTATAGCATTTGTAATGCAGCATGTTTTGTATTTACGGAACTTAGCTGTATTGATATTACAAATTACAATGGCTTTTAATTTTGTTAAATAATTAATACTTAAATAAAAGTGATTTTAATTTATAATGGCAATAGCTTAAACTTTTGTAAATAACTTTTGTGAAGATTATGTTCAGTGTATTTTATTGTGACGAAAATCCAAGAACAGAAGTGAAATATTAACAACTTTTTGTGACATTTGTAATAAATTTGAAACATTGAGAGAACATATTTGAACCATTTGTTGTTGAATGGTTGTGCAGATTGATGCTGAGGTGGCGCTGAGTGGTGCTGTGGAGGTGCTGAGTGGTGCTGTGGTGATGCTGAGTGGTGCTGAGTAATACTGGGATGGTGCTGAGTGATGCTGGGGTGGTGCTGAGTGGTGCTGTGGTGGTGCTGAGTGATGCATTAGTGGTGCTGAGTGATGCTGTGGTGGTGCTGAGTGATAATGTGGTGGTGCTGAGTGATGTTGTGGTGGTGCTGAGTGAAGCTGTGGTGACGCTGAGTGGTGCTGTGGTGGTGCTGATTGGTGTTGTGGTGGTGCTGAGTGATGCTGTGGTGGTGCTGAGTGGTGCTGTGGTGGTGCTGAGTGGTGCTGTGGTGGTGCTGAGTGATAATGTGGTGGTGCTGAGTGATAATGTGGTGGTGCTAAGTGATGCTGGGGTAGCGCTGAGTGATGATGTGGTGATGCAGAGGGCAGAAAGGCACAAAAATCAGTCTAACAAAGGGCAGAAGGGCAGAAAAACGAGAGAAAAACGAGTCAAACAGAGGGCAGAAGGGCACAAAAAAAAACAGTCTAACAGAGGACAGAAGTGCAGAAAACCAAGGGAAAAACGAGTCTAACAGAGGGCAGAAGGGCCCAAAAAATGAGTCTAACGGGGCAGAAAGGCACAAAAACGAGTCTAACAGAGGGCAGAAGGGCACAAAAAACGAGTCTAACAGGGGGCAGAAGGGCAGAAAAACAAGGGAAAAACAAGTCTAACAGAGGGCAGAAGGGCACAAAAAACGAGTCTAACAGGGGAAAGAATGAATCCCGCCCTGCGTGTTTGTCCACGAAGATGCCACCATTTTGTGCAATACCTCTACTCAACTGGAGTACTTTCTACTGTCTAATCAGTAAGTGCTCCCTCGTTGGCTAAATGTATAGGGGCAGATTTACAATAACTGGTGCATCCCCAGGGATGCTGGAGCTGCGTCGCGCTTGAGGGTACTGTGCCCATGCATGACCGCATGGGTAACTTCTTTATGCAAGCGGCCCGCGAACACGCAAATAACCCCGCGAACATGCAAAAAAACAAAAATCCGCAAATTCGCACGAATTCGCAGATTTTGCGGATTGCGAATTCGATTTCACGCGAATTTGCGGAACGCGAATTCGCAAATTTTGCCCACACTTACTAAAATGGCTTGCACTGCCTCTCCCTTTTTATGTGCAAATTGGTCCCTGGGTAATAGAGTCTAAAGGCATAATTAGGTTCAGGAAGGGGGACCTGGCCCCCCTCCTTTTTTAATTACCCAGCCCCAGGGGATGGAGTCCCTGGGGCCTAATAAGGCTCAGGGAGGGGGGCTGCATACTTACTCCCCTTTTTTTAATGACTTTGGCCCCAGGGGATGAGATCACATGAGACCAATAAGCCTCAGGGGGGATCATGCCCCACTCCCATTTTTTATTGTGTTTGGGCCCAGGATATGGGGTCCATGGAGCCTATTAGGGCTCGGGAGGGGAACTGCTCAGCCCTTAGAGGCCCAAGTAGCCTCTAAGCCCTTAGGGGCCCAAGAAGGCCCTGGGAGAGAGAGCTGGATTCCCTTCTCCAATTTTCTACTTCATTTGGCCCCAGGTGATGGGCTTCCGGGGGCCTATTGAGGCTCGGGAAGAGGGCCACTCTGCCCCTCCCCTTTATACTGGAACTGGCTTCAGGGGATGTGGCCCCTGAGACCAATTTAAGGCTCAGGGAGGAGGGATTTAAATAGAAAGAGAGAACACCCTGCCTCAGGATATAAAGGCATCAGCTAGAGGGTCCAACAGATATATGTAAAGGGGTGATTCGCCTAGGGGTTGACACTATACATAACACACATGCTGAGTGGTGCTGTGGTGATGCTGAGTGGTGCTGAGTAATACTGGGATGGTGCTGAGTGATGCTGGGGTGGTGCTGAGTGGTGCTGTGGTGGTGCTGAGTGATGCATTAGTGGTGCTGAGTGATGCTGTGGTGGTGCTGAGTGATAATGTGGTGGTGCTGAGTGATGTTGTGGTGGTGCTGAGTGAAGCTGTGGTGACGCTGAGTGGTGCTGTGGTGGTGCTGATTGGTGTTGTGGTGGTGCTGAGTGATGCTGTGGTGGTGCTGAGTGGTGCTGTGGTGGTGCTGAGTGGTGCTGTGGTGGTGCTGAGTGATAATGTGGTGGTGCTGAGTGATAATGTGGTGGTGCTAAGTGATGCTGGGGTAGCGCTGAGTGATGATGTGGTGATGCAGAGGGCAGAAAGGCACAAAAATCAGTCTAACAAAGGGCGGAAGGGCAGAAAAACGAGAGAAGAACGAGTCTAACAGAGGGCAGAAGGGCACAAAAAAACCAGTCTAACAGAGGACAGAAGGGCAGAAAACCAAGGGAAAAACGAGTCTAACAGAGGGCAGAAGGGCCCAAAAAATGAGTCTAACGGGGCAGAAAGGCACAAAAACGAGTCTAACAGAGGGCAGAAGGGCACAAAAAACGAGTCTAACAGGGGGCAGAAGGGCAGAAAAACAAGGGAAAAACAAGTCTAACAGAGGGCAGAAGGGCACAAAAAACGAGTCTAACAGGGGAAAGAATGAATCCCGCCCTGCGTGTTTGTCCACGAAGATGCCACCATTTTGTGCAATACCTCTACTCAACTGGAGTACTTTCTACTGTCTAATCAGTAAGTGCTCCCTCGTTGGCTAAATGTATAGGGGCAGATTTACAATAACTGGTGCATCCCCAGGGATGCTGGAGCTGCGTCGCGCTTGAGGGTACTGTGCCCATGCATGACCGCATGGGTAACTTCTTTATGCAAGCGGCCCGCGAACACGCAAATAACCCCGCGAACATGCAAAAAAACAAAAATCTGCAAATTCGCACGAATTCGCAGATTTTGCGGATTGCGAATTCGATTTCACGCGAATTTGCGGAACGCGAATTCGCAAATTTTGCCCACACTTACTAAAATGGCTTGCACTGCCTCTCCCTTTTTATGTGCAAATTGGTCCCTGGGTAATAGAGTCTAAAGGCATAATTAGGTTCAGGAAGGGGGACCTGGCCCCCCTCCTTTTTTAATTACCCAGCCCCAGGGGATGGAGTCCCTGGGGCCTAATAAGGCTCAGGGAGGGGGGCTGCATACTTACTCCCCTTTTTTTAATGACTTTGGCCCCAGGGGATGAGATCACATGAGACCAATAAGCCTCAGGGGGGATCATGCCCCACTCCCATTTTTTATTGTGTTTGGGCCCAGGATATGGGGTCCATGGAGCCTATTAGGGCTCGGGAGGGGAACTGCTCAGCCCTTAGAGGCCCAAGAAGCCTCTAAGCCCTTAGGGGCCCAAGAAGGCCCTGGGAGAGAGAGCTGGATTCCCTCCTCCAATTTTCTACTTCATTTGGCCCCAGGTGATGGGCTTCCGGGGGCCTATTGAGGCTCGGGAAGAGGGCCACTCTGCCCCTCCCCTTTACATTGGAACTGGCTTCAGGGGATGTGGCCCCTGAGACCAATTTAAGGCTCAGGGAGGAGGGATTTAAATAGAAAGAGAGAACACCCTGCCTCAGGATATAAAGGCATCAGCTAGAGGGTCCAACAGATATATGTAAAGGGGTGATTCGCCTAGGGGTTGGCACTACACATAACAATCACATGGTCAAATCAAATAGACTATACAGTTCATGTTAGAAATATATATATTTTTTATTTTTTTTATATATAAAGATAACAAGAATATAAATGTTGAGTGAAAATTTTTTTGTATCACAAGTACATATAGGTCATAAATAGGACAGACATAGATATGAGGGCAACAACAACAGGGAAGATCGTCCTACCCAGTAACGGCCACACTTAACACACACTGTTTCATTCACTTCAATCTCTACCCACTCTTTCTCATCTTGTACAATTCACCATTCATTCTACCATTCATTCTTCTGATCCTGGCGAATACAACACATAGGTGGTTAATGTGTTGTATAGATCGGGGTGTTAGTCCAGGTAGATGGTTTTAACTACGGGTCCTGATGTAGTAAGGACAATAACCGTATTCCTGGAGACACAAGCCGACGCGCGTTTCGGTGACAGGCCAGTGAGGCCGCACCTTCGTCAGGGCAAGGGGCAGTATACTGGGAGGGGCACAGGGGTAAAAATCTGAAAGATAGAGAGCAAAACAAAATTCATTTTACTTTTGTGTATATACATATGTTGCTCAAAGGACAGTTATGTGCTAACAAAATATATCCATATGATAAACATTGGAGCAATGCTCCTACAATTGACCGTTGATTGTAGGAGCATTGCTCCAATGTTTATCATATGGACAAAATGGTTTTCTCAAATCTTAGTAGTTTTATAGATATCTGAAATGTGTAATTGTACATTAATCATGATGAATATATTTTGTGTTGTATTCGCCAGGATCAGAAGAATGAATGGTAGAATGAATGGTGAATTGTACAAGATGAGAAAGAGTGGGTAGAGATTGAAGTGAATGAAACAGTGTGTGTTAAGTGTGGCCGTTACTGGGTAGGACAATCTTCCCTGTTGTTGTTGCCCTCATATCTATGTCTGTCCTATTTATGACCTATATGTACTTGTGATACAAACATTTTTTCACTCAACATTTATATCCTTGTTATCTTTATATATAAAAAAATAAAAAATATATATATTTCTAACATGAACTGTATAGTCTATTTGATTTGACCATGTGATTGTTATGTGTAGTGTCAACCCCTAGGCGAATCACCCCTTTACATATATCTGTTGGACCCTCTAGCTGGGGCCTTTATATCCTGAGGCAGGGTGTTCTCTCTTTCTATTTAAATTGGTTTCTCCCCCCTACTACCTGCCCATATCCTAAAGCTACCCACGGGGAACCCCCTTCTTTGTCTACTCAGGGAGGAGGGATCACATGCTCCCTCCACTTAATAGATATGTTAATATATTTGTTTTGGTCTTAGGGCATGGAGTCCCAGGAGTATGAATGTCAACCCTACTCTGCACACACTAAAGGCTGTGCATTGCGTGGGGTTGGCAGCCTGCTGGGGTTTTGGACACTGGCCCTGGTGGCAGGCAAAGCCCTTTGGCCAACCCCACGGTGTGCACAGCTTTTGGCTGGGGGCAGCACGGGGTTGTCAGCCTGTTTGGGATTTTGCCACAGGGCAAGGTGACAGGCCAAGCCCTGTGGCCAACCCCAAGCTGCACTCAGCCAAAGAGCATGCACAGCATGTGGCTGGTTACCTGTGGGGAGTTTATTGCAGGGCCTGACTGCAGGCCAGGCTTCCTGGCCAACCCTCAGCCGTACATGCTGGAGATCTGGTTCCAAGTATGTTCATTCCAAAAAAACATAGACATTCACTGAAAAAAACAAAGGTTAAAGTAATGTTATAGTTAGGTGTGATTAAAAGATCAGTCTTTGTCAGTGATGTTATAGCAAGGTGAAAATATCAGTAAAAACTTAACGTTTTGAACTAAAAAAAAGAAGCCCGTCTGCACCCATCCGCGCCGGGACCGGGCTTAGGGCCAAAAACTCTGCTCAAAATACCCCTGATTTAGGAGATCTAAATTACTCCAGCGAGGAATTATTAGCATTAAGACCCAGTCCTTGCTGCCAGCCTCACTCGCCCCTAGCAGAAACTAAGTATTGTCTGAATTGTGGGCTTACATTTGCCTATTCCCAAAGTAGTACTGTAACAGCAAACACCCGGTTACAGAAAACATCACAAAAATCTTTTAGGGCGGCCCTCTTGAACGCACGTTCCTTAGTCAAACACAACACCGAAACGGCAGAACTTATAGACTCACAGAAATTGTATTCAATTTTCATTACAGAAACCTGGGCGGATGAAGCCTCAGATACTGACCAATTATTAGCAATTCCAGAGGGATATGGAATTACCAGAGCAGACAGGAGAGAAAAAAGGGGGGGCTAGCTATTATCATCAGGAACGAACTAAAGGTGAAGGGATGTAGTCTGGGTAGTACCCCAGATTGTGAAACCTTATCATTTAACATTAAGTTGACTGATAACTGCACCTTCAATGGGCTCCTGTTATACAGACCACCAAAAGCTAAAACCCTGCTGACGCTGTCACTTGATCCCTTCCTAGAGGCCAGTGTGAAACACCCGGATTTCACCATTCTGGGTGATTTCAATGTCCATCTGGAGAAAAGAGATAAGGCAGATATGGCAGTATTGATAGATACCTTTATGAACCTATCCATGGAACAGATTGTGCTTACAGACCCCCATAAACAGGGGCACACACTGGATGGCATTTTCACGTCCAATAAACACATTGGAATGTTGGACTGCCTTCCTGTTACCTGGTCAGACCAAAAGGCCGTAATCTTCTCAATTACATCAGATAATGTTGAAGGGGCTGCATTATCTCATATTGCGGATACTTCTACATCTTTTGTTGACTGGTCTAGATCAGACCCACAAACAATAAAAGATCATTTGGCATTGATGATACCTAGGTTAGTGCCGGACAGCAATACGGCCACTGACCAAATGTGCAATTGGATAGCAGGGGCTATAAGAACTACTGCACTACTGAGGAAAATACCTAGTCTCAGAAAAAAACAGGAGTCACAAACTTGGTTCTCCTAGTCTCTTAGGGAGACAAAGAGAATTTGCAGGAAGCTTAAAAATGTATTTTTGCGGCTAAGAGCCAATTCTTTATAAAGAGGATAGAGGAGTCAAAAAATTGTAGTAGAGAGCTCTTCTTGATAGTAAAAAAGTTATCCAAGATAACTACTAACAACAATATACCCAGTAGTACGGATTTCTGTAATTCACTTGGTCAATTCTTTACAGACAAAATGACATCTGTATACGAGTCGCTCACTTCAAACATTTTCCAATTGGCGACTTCAGAGAATATCCCTCCTAGGAACACATCTCCTGCTGATGAATCCCCAGAATCAGGGTTCAAGTTCCACCCCCCAGGACTAGAACAGGTCTTTCAGGCAGTCCTGTCTACAAAATCGGGGGCCCTCGGGAATCCCTGTCCACCGAAAATCCTGCATCTTTTTCCTGAGCTGCTCAGTGAGCAGTTGACTAAACTCACAGAGCATATAATTACCTCCGGGGTCTACCCAACCCCATGGAAATCTACTTCGGTCCTTCCACTACTAAAAAACCCAATTTAGATCCACTAGATCCGCAAAGCCAAAGACCTATAGCCAGGTTCCTGTTTGGCGCAAAGGTTCTTGAAAAACTGCTGAATAAACAACTGGCGCAGTTTGTTAACGAGGCAGACATCCTGGACCCATCTCAGTACGGGTTCCGAGAGGGACATGGCACCGAGACCGCACTGCTGATGGCGGTGGAAGAACTCAGGAGTGTGCTGGATGCCGGAGGGAAGGCCGCCTTGATCCTGTTGGATCTTTTGGCGGCCTTCGATACGGTAAACCATGGCACACTCCTGGACCGGCTGACAGCAGTGGGGGTCCATAGAGATGCAAGAACTTTGTTGGCGTCATTTCTTAGAGACCGGTCCTTCACGGTGGAGACGGGGAACGCTAAATCCAAACCTTTCAACTCCCCGTGTGGGGTCCAGCAGGGGGTCCATCACTGAGCCCAACATTATTTAGCCGATGTGTCTCACCACTAACTGAAGTTATTAAGGAATGTGGTTTCCTTCCAGTATCATACGCTGATGACATGCAAATCGTGGTCACAATTTCCAAAGACACTTTAGGCACGGCTGATAGGTTCAGAAACTGTATGAAGCAGGTTAGCCTCTGGATGGAAAGAAACTGTCTGAAACTTAAAGGAGACAAAAGTGAAGTCATGATACTAGAGAGTAGCACTGAAATTTGGTCTCCGAATAGGTGGCCCTCCAACCTTAGTAATTGCCCCTCGCAAGTCGAGAAAGTAAAAATTCTGGGGATGTTGATAGACAATAAACGTACTTTCGAAGTCCAAGTCAATAAATTATCATCAACGTTGTGGTATACACTGAAAATGATTAGGAAACTAATACCCTATATCCCATTGGATTCAAGGAAAACAGTGGTTACCACATTAGCCTTATCGAGACTTGACTATGGGAATGCCTTGTTTGCCAGTATGCAGTCCCAGCATTTGGCGAAACTGCAACACCTGCAAAATTCAGCAGATAGGATGCTACTAAACATCCCCAGATCTGAACGCATGTCTCATCATCTGAAATCTTTACACTGGCTCCCCATAGCGAAAAGGCTCAAATTTAAATCATTGTGTCTAACATTTCAGGCGCAACAAGGCTCTGGATCTCTCTTTCTCAGAACACACCTGAGTCTTTTAGAAAACTAACAAACACCAGGCTTTTTAACTTACAATAACCATGCTTCCATTAGCACTGCACACTGCTCACGTGCCCTCTGATTAGCGCTACAACGCCCATGGGCATACACGCGCTTTATAAAACTACAAATCAAATCAAATCAAATCAATCAAAAACACAGAAATTCTTCAGTTATTGTTAGCAGAGCTAACTATAACTTGCGCCCGCCATGCAATGCTTATGACCTCACATATTACATCACTAATGTCATATTCTATGACATCATTGACACCTAAAATGACATCATTGATGAAATCACTGCTGACATTTCTGATGACATTATCCAAGCTTGTTTTGTACACATTGCTCTATAAACGGGTATGGCATAGGAGCTATGAAAGTAAGTGCAAAATAGCTCAGAATAATATAAAGCTGTCATACTGTCGTGGAGCTGAGCCTTGCATTCACACAGTGTTAGGTTGACATGAGCTCATTAGAAGTTTAAACACCATTTTTCCTTTCTGCTGCCTTTTGCACACAGCACACACTTTATTAATTGTTTATAGTTTAGCAGAGTGTTTTGCTTCACACGAGAATAACATGTTTTTCTACATTAGTAGCCTTGCTTGGTAAGCTTAGTCTGAACAGTGAGTGCCGAGGCCTACAGGGTTATTTCAACACTATGGTTATTGTTCGGACTGATCAGCGCACGTTCTAGACATAACACATATGCAGCTGCGGCCACCTCTGATTTGGGCGCATTTAATAATGCACTGCATAGGCATAATCACACACACTTGGAGAACATTTGTATGCTGAGAGCTTGTGCAGAATTTGATGTGATCCATTTCTGCTAATACCAGAGGTATGGGGCCGCGTATGTAATCCCGAGAGACCTTCTGTAGTTATAAAATAACCTACTAGCAAGGGGGGGGGAAATATAGGTATATTTTATACCTGTTTTATTTAGCATTATAACAGGCTTTCTCCCTTTGTAATTTATGGAATAGTAACTATGCTGACAATCTTGTTTCTAATAATATGTCTGCTTGTATTACCTAAGATGCTGCGCATGAGAACACAGCGTTAGAAATAAATATTTTAAACTTGCTCGTGTCTCTTTTTACTCCCTGTTTTGGACTGGTATGAGAGTATAACGAAAGAGTGTTCATGTTTTCCACATTACCTGAGGTAACCTAAGTCGCATGTTCTGGGTTGTATAATAATTGGTATTTTGGAAAAGCCAATGTGACACTGATGCTAGTCTGGTAGGGGATTTGGGGTACTAAGGTAAGTTTTGGCACACTCTAATTAACTGAAGTCCCCAGTCTCTGTGCACAGTTCTGTGTAGGAGCAGAATCCCTGCAACATGGCGCCCAACATGGGGCGCCATGTTGACTGCGTACTCAGCACACAATAATGTTCTAACTCCGACTGCTTTCAGGCTTCATTCTCCACACTGCGATCAAAGGACGGTGATACATATATATATATATATATATATATATATATATATATATATATATATATATATATATATATATATATATATATATTACCTACTGGTGGTTGCCAGTATGTAGTTATAATTAGGACCTAGTTTCTATTCAAAAAGCATTTTTCTTTAGGCAATAATATCTTTGGCACCGATTGACGAATTTTCACGAAATTTTCTAAAACAATGGTTCACTCAGGTCAGCTCCTGTTTTGAAGGTTTGAGGGTGATTCATCAAGTGGGGGTCGAGAAAAAAGGGAGGTCCCAAAATACGTTTTCTCCATGTCAATTACCATAGGAATTTTACACAAAGCTACAGCCCGAAGTGCTGGACGGAATTACACAAAATTTGGCAAAAAGGTAGGTCTTGATCAGAAAGCATGCTTTTTTTTAAAAATGATGTAAATCCATTCAGTAGTTCCTATCGATATCTGAGAGCTGAGGAGGTTTCCCACACTCTCCTGAGCACAAGCATTATTCTAATTGGCTGCTAACACTCCAAACCAGAATGTTTTAGCAGCCATTTTGTGACTCGGTTGAACCAAGTCACATCAAAACGGTACAAAAAGGTTATAAATGAAGGAAAGGGGGCAGGGTAGTTACACCCTGCCCCCTAGGGCTGGTCAGGGGGTCCCACAGGATCCTCCAAGGTCAAAAAAGCATTTATTTTTTCAGCTGAAGTCGAGCAGGGTGCATGAATCCTGCTGCAAATAAAATGACGCGTTGTCTCTCATGCTTTATTTTAATTAGCCCCCAGGTGGGCCAAGTCCCTGGGGTATTTGTTAATATTGATGCTGGGGCCCTTTGGAGGCCCCCACAATCCAGGAACTGCCTTCTCCCCGGGGCTATGTTGATTACATGGAGGTCATGCAGCCTCCCGCATCCCCGGGGACCGCCACCTCTCATGGCTTCATTAATTATGGGGGGCCTCACCTGCCCCCCAAACCCAAGCGACCACCACCTCCCCCAGACTATAACAAATAGTGAGTGTTGGGGGGCTAATCCCTCCCACCCTATCCCTGGAACCACCACCTCCCTGGGGCGCTAATTATTTAAATACATGGATCCGTTTTGGACATCCGTCCCCAGGGACCACCATCTCCCCGGGGCTATGTAAATGTTGGAAGGGTGGCCACGCAGCCACCCTCCTGGAGCTGTCTATGGCCCTGGGGACCACCACCCGCCAGGGTCAGCTACAGCAATGTCCTGGGATGCCCACCCCCGGGCCATTTGCAATGACAGGTCAGGAGCATGGCTCCAGCCCTGCCATTGCAAAATCTGCTTTGCTTCAGGAAGCTCGAGCAGGAAACCTGTTCTCACTGCCATGAAGCAGAGCATATTACTTTTGGACAAGGGGAGTTGCATGTCAGCAGCTCACCTTGTCTAAAAGCATTGCCAGCTCACGCAAGAGGAGGGGAGCTGGCAGGGACTGCAGTGGCATTGGGGCTCCCCTCACAGTTCCCAATGTGTGGCCCGGGGGGATGGGGTCCCCGGGACCAATAGTGGCCCAGAGAAGGGGGACCATGCAGCCACCTCCCGTACTATTCTTTTTTAAGAAAATAAAAAAGAGGCAATGCCATGGGGGATGGGTGTCCCCAGGGCCATTATTGGCCTCAGGAGGAGGGCCACGTGGCACCCTCCAAAATAAGAAGAAAAAACCAGGCCCCGGGGCATGGGGTCCCCTGGGCCAATAGTGACCCAGGGAAGGGGGACTACGTGGCCCCTCTCCCATATTTTTTAAAAAAAATATTTGAGTTTTATTTGTAAAAATAGAGGTAAGGCCACAGGGGATTGGGTCGCCGGGGAGAATATTGAATAATAGAAGTGGGACGTTTTTTTTTCTTTCTATTTTGGAGTTGTGACCCCAAAGTGGCTCTCAGCGAGGCCCCCATGTAACATCACGCTGGATTCACAAATTCACCACAAATAAATAATTTAGTAGTATATAATTTAGAGGGTAGTGTTGTATTCGTGAAGCTGTTTTAAAGAGGTATTGTGATTGAAGTTAATGATAAGATTAAAATTGATAGAGTTGTTAAAAATATATAAAATTAATAGCTAAACCTAAAAAGTGTATTGTGTTGTAGTACATTGAATTCAGGCTTTTGCAGACTTACGTCGGGTGCGCCAATCCACCCCAAAAAAATATGTATGTGTAAAAAAATTGTGATTCACTATTGTGGTATAGGGTGGCTCTAAAAAGAACCCTTGTTTTCATGATGAGGTTTCAGGGATTTTATAGTTAGAAATTTTCATTTAAAAAACCTTTGAAACTCACTGAAAAAAACATAGGTTTCAGGGACGTTATAGTGATAAATTGGCATTTAAAAATCCATAGAAATTCACATAAAAAAACATAGGATTTAGGGACGCTGTAGTTAGAAATTAGCAGGTTTATAGTTATAGTTATAGGCTTTTAGTTAGTTGGACATTTCACTCATACAAAACCAGAGAAATTCGGCAGTCATAGTTAGTTGAGCTAACTATAACTCACCCCCCACAATGCACTGCTGATGACACCACATATTACATCCCTCATGACATGGTCATTGACATCACTGATGGCATCTCAAGTGACATCACTGATGACATCACTGATGACATCATCTATGTGATAATCTGGTGCACATACTCACACCCTAATATAACCTTTGATACACCCACTCTAAATTACAGACTGCCATTCTCAAAGCCATAGACACATCAACATCAATAACTACAACACTTATTCTTAGGTCTACACACACATCCATTCACTCACCTATAAAGTCACTCATCAATACAGCCACTATCATATGCACGCATACACCTATACATACAGTCACACACCACCACTCACCTATAGAGTTACAAGCACAGCTACTCAGTCATGCAAATAATCAATCACACAGCCATTTACTCACCTATACAGTTATACACACACCTGCTCCCTTATTCATACAGATATTAAGACATACTTACTCTCTTATACAATCACTGACACAAGCACACACTCATCCATACAACCACTCTCACAATCACTCACTCTCACATACAGTCATGTAATAACAACTGAGTCCGTCAACTATGTCTATGAATGTCTGCATTAATACCCAAGCTAACTCGCACAATGTAACTGACACTGATGAAGGCTTGATGCTGAAACGCGTCTGTTAAACTTTGTGATTAAATACCTTATGGTGTGAGCACTGACAACTTTGGTTCCACGAGTGCGGTTCTTTGGAAAATAAGTCCTAAAGCTGAGCGTTGTGTTATTGCGGTCGCCCATTACCGCATACCGCACCCACCCACGAGTGCCTTGATTCCCAGTGGGACAGGGAGCGTTTATATATATATATATATATATATATATATATATATATATATATATATATATATATATATATATATATATAACCTACTGGCGGTCACCAGTAGGTAGTTATAGTTAAAACCTAGTTTCCATAGGAAATCCGCAACATTCTATTTGGAATAACTTTGGCGCCGGTGGACGAATCTTCGTGAATTTCTCTAAGAAAATGGCCTGCTCTGCTCCGCTCCTTCCCTGAAAGTTTGGGGGTGATTCGTGAAGCGGGGGCCCGAGAAAAAAGGGGGTCCCAAAACATGTTTTCCCCATGCAAAAATTCCATAGGACTTTTAGCCAGGGCTACAGCCGGAACGGCTGAACGGAATTACACCAAATGTAGCAAAAAGGTAGAGTTCAGTACGTAGATTACCCTTTTTGTTAAATGGTGTAAGTCCATTCAGTAGTTCCTGAGAAAATCATAAGTAAAATCATAAGTATATCTAGAGGTGCATACGGTAAGCTTACTGTAAGCTTACTGTACTCTGTACCTTCCCGAGCACGAGCTGAATGCTAATTGGCTGTCAACACTCCAAACCAGGAAGTGTTGGCAGCCATCTTGTGCCTCGGTAGAACCAAGGCACAAGAAAGCAGAGAAACAAACATGGAAAACGCAAAAAGGGGGCAGGGTAGAAACACCCTGACCCGCTAGGCCTGCTCAGGGGGTCCCACGTACGTTTGCGAACTCCGCGAAGAAAAACAAAACCCTGGGTCTGCTTTTTTTAAAATTAGCCCCCTGGAGGACCAAATCCCAGGGGCAAAATGATTTAAAAAGTGTGGAGGGGTCCCAAACCCCCTCGCGGTACCCACCCTACCACAGCAAACTGCTTTGATTTTTTAAAGAGAGAGCAGGAAACCTGCTCTCTCTTTCAAAAATCGAAGCCGATTGCTTTTCTGTATGGGGAGCAGCATGTTAGCTGCTCCCCATACAGAAAAGAAATGCCGGCTCCCGCAGGATGCGAGGAGCCGGCAGGGATGGTGGGGGGCTTGGGGACCCCCGATGGGACCCAACGAGGAAGGCCAGGCCCCAGGAGGATGGGGTCCCTGGGGGGGGGGGGGCCACGTGGCCGCCCTCCCAATTTTTATTTTTTTTAAAAAAGGCCGGCCCGGGGGATGGGGTCCCCGGGGCCCAAAAGGGGGGCATGGGAGGGGGCAGCGACCTCCACAAACATTTCAAAAATAAAGTTGGCCATGCCCTGGAGGATGGGGTCCCCAGGGCCGGAATTTTTCCACAGGAGGGGGCCATGCGGCCCCTTCCCGATTAAACAAAAAATCGGGGGCAGGCCTTGGGGGATGGGGTCCCCAGGGCCAAAAAACAAAAGAAAAAGGGGTCGGGAGAAGGCCACGCCAAACTGGAGGTACCTGATGGACTAGTTGGCTCATAGGAGACCTCAGGATTGAAGAGGAATATATTCCCCAACCTAATCCACGACACGGAGCGTGTTTGCACACATATCTCCTCAGGCCCTGCCCCCTTTCTTCACTATTAAGCGAAATATTCCTCTAAAATCAGCCAAAGGACGAATTCCGATTTACTCACCTGTTATCACGAGAGACGTCAGTGCTGAATCTTTGAGCCCAGGACCGACCCTGATAAGTAAATGTAACCATACTTACAGTAACTTGAATTTCCTTCCATAGGCAAACATTGACCTGTTTCACATGGAAATTTTTCTAAGTGTGGAGTTTTGAAAGTTTAAAAAATTCCTCTAAAATCAGCCGAACTACAAATTCCGATTTACTCACCTGTTATCAAGAGAGACCTCAGTGCTGCATCTTTCAGCCCACTACTGATCCTGAAAAAAGTTTCTAATCGTATTTACAGTAACTTGAATTTCCTTGCATAGGCTAACATTGACTGGTTTCACTTTGAAATTTTTCTATGTGTGGAGTTTTGGAACTTAAAAAAATTCCTCTAAAATCAGCTGAAGTACGAATTCTGATTTACCCATCTGTTATCAGGAGAGACCTCATTGCTGCATCTTTTAGCTCACTACTGTTCCTGAAAAGTAAATGTAACTGTACTTACCAGTAACTTGAACTATCTTCCATAGGATATCATTGCCTGCTATATAAAATATATATAAATTAAAAAAATGAAAAAATATAAAAATATTACAATTTCAATATTTTTAGAAACATTTATTTTTCAATTTATATAAAAAATATGTAATGTAATTTCAAAAATAAAATATCTAAAAATAAATAATTTAAAAAAAGGTAGTAAATCAGTATAAAAAATATATAACAATTAATACATTTAAACATTATCCTTTACAAAACCTTTGAAATTCACTGAAAAAACCATAGGTTTCAGCCACGTTATAGTTAAAAAATAGCATTTAAAAAACCTTAGAAATTCCCTGAAAAAAACATAGGTTTCACCCGCGTAATAGTTCAAAATTAGCATTTAAAAAACCTTAGAAATTTACAGAAAAAACCATAGGTTTCACACACGTTATAGTTAAAAATTAGCATTTCAAAAACCTTAGAAATTCCCCCGTTATAGTTAACTATAACTTGTGCGCCTGCAATGCACTGCTGATGACGTCACATATTACATCACTCATGACATGGTCAGTGACATCACTCATGACATCACTGATGACATCATCCTTGTGAAAGAGTGACAGACCTCCTCTCAGCATAATAGCGTAATATAACCCTTGATACACACATTCAAAAATAGAAACTAAAATAATAAAAACAAATGGAAAGAACAATTCCAGTTAAAACAACCTATTGAGTAATTCTAAAATCTACATACACACCCAGTCATTCACTAACAGTTCTATATAGGCACTCATACATGTACCCACTCATCATATGTACTCACACACCTATACATCTTATTACACACCTACACTCATCTATAAAGTTTCTCACACACAAACTCACACATGCAAACAAACTATCAAACATCTATTTACTTGCATATACAGCTATACACCCACCACTACACTCCGTCTTACAGAATCGTACACATACTTACTCTCTTAAACAATCACTTATAGAAACATACCTATTTATACAGGAACTCTTACAATCTTTCGCTCTCATATATACTTACTTATATACATCACTTACATACATCAATACTCACATATACTAGTTTAAAACATATGTAGTTACTCATAAAGATACTATTGAGACAGTGATTCACTCACTAACACACCCATACACACACTCATCCACCCATACAGTCCTGCACACATGTTGTCTTCAAAACACATACAAACAGCGAGTCGCACATTCATGCATCTATGCGGTAAGTAATACCCCACACCAAACCATACAGACACTCATACTGATACTCAAAAAACCAACTAATAACCCATATTGACACTCATGTAGCTAGTCACCAACCCATGCAGTCACTTATACACAAAGTGAAACACTGATACAGATATTTACATATTTAAACATTACTCGCTAATACATGTATTCACTAAGATACACCTAATAAGTTATACAATCATTTTTACCTCTGAGCCACTCTTTTTGCTGGTATTTCTGTGCCCTTTTGCCTTCTGTGCCACTCGTTTTTCCCCTATTTTTGTGCCCCTTTTGCCTTCTGTTCCACACATTTTTGTGCCCTTCTGTACCCTTCTGCTCTCTGTCACTCGTTTTTTGTGCCCTTCTGCCCTCTATGCCACTCGTTTTTCCCTTGTTTTTGTTCCCCTTTTGCCTACTGTTCCACTCGTTTTTGTGCTCTTTTGCCTTCTGTGCCACTTGTTTTCCCTCGATTTTGTGCCCCTTTTTCCTTCTGTTACCTTTGTTGACCCTCACCTCCCTCGCCGCTGCGTCCCCTGCGGCCCGCACCCCTGATGGCCCACTGCCCATTTTCTGCTCCCGCCTCCCAGCTGCTCCACCCTCCCACCTCCCCATATATGCAGGCTGCTGTGCTGCAGCGCCTCAGGCAAACGCCTCTGCGCCCATCCGCGCCAAAACCCCCGGCCCCCGCACCTACCACGACGACTGTCGCCACTACAACGCCAGCACTCTGCAAGCTCTCAACCCTGGACGGAGCCACACCTGCTTCAAGACTGCCCCGGAACACACACACGGCCCCTTCACCTGCCAGAACTGCAGCTACCTATGATAGCAGCTATACCTGGCTCGGTATAGCTGTCCCTCCGGGCACCGATTTGTGCTGACACAGCTCTGAGTTTCCTGTTATTTAAGTGTTAAGTTCATTCAGGGTCAATGTTTCAAAATAAAATGGTTACTCCTTATTCTTGTATGTTTCATTTATTTTTCATGAAATTATTTCTCGCAAAAATCGTTTTCCATTATTTCACATGAAATCCAATGCATTTCGGCAGTATCATTCTGCCTTCATCAGGGAAATAGTAAATCTACAAATTAAAATTAAAAAACACAGTTTTAATCCTTTTGCTTGTATGGTTTATACCATCTCTTTAAACTAAACATTTCAAGGTTTACCAGCATTTCATAATAACTGAATAGACGAGCTATTTGTATGTGCTCATTTAAATTCTCCTTAGCGTTATGGGAATCGTTCTAACTTGGTATGTGTCGGACGGTGATTAGTTCATTGCTCGCAATTGCTGGCGGCGCTTTGTTACAAAGTATCTAAAATTGCCGGCTGTTGCTTTCTGTCGTCCGTGCGGCGCTTTGTTACAAAGTATCTAAAAAAGCCTCGCGTTACGCGCTGGCGGGATCTTCTCACACCGTACTGAAAGTTATGATACGTAAATAAACTACTGCTAAGCAGAATATCATGGCTAAAATAATGAAAGTTTTACGCGCTTAATCGCCTAAGTTAGTGGTCTGCTTACTTTCTCGGCGTTTCTGTTGCTCGCGCCATGCCTCTGCGGACTGCTTGAGGCTACTTCCGGTATTACGCCCCTGGCGCCTGCGCTCTATTATGCTCGCTCTGATCCGTTTTTTTTAAAATACTGGTTTGGTTTCCCTAGCTTTATTGGTGTTCTAGTTTAGGGGATCTACGCCAGTGCTCGTTGCCACTATGTTAAAGTGCCGCAACTGTGCTTGCACTATGCAAATATACTCAACAGTTACCTATACTTTAAGAATGTTTTACTCAATATAGGTAATTCAAATGTTTATAAATAGCACAGAAATTCTGTTCTTTCGTTGAGTCCCCCGGGCTTCAAACTGCCCAGGTTGTAAATCCAGTAATTCTCCTGTTTTAACAGCTTGGTTTTATTCATGGATCCATCCAATTTGGGCAGTATTTCGAGTACGCATACTCTTAATTGGCTGACATTATGTTGCTTTTGTGTGAAATGTTCCGCCACACTGGTTTTCTGGGATTTGAGTCTGATGGTGCTCTTATGTTCAATAAAGCTAGGGAAACCAAACCAGTATTTTAAAAAAAACGCCAGGGGCGTAATACCGGAAGTAGCCTCAAGCAGTCCGCAGAGGAATGGCGCGAGCAACAGAAACGCCGAGAAAGTAAGCAGACCACTAACTTAGGCGATTAAGCGCGTAAAACTTTCATTATTTTAGCCATGATATTCTGCTTAGCAGTAGTTTATTTACGTATCATAACTTTCAGTACGGTGTGAGAAGATCCCGCCAGCGCGTAACGCGAGGCTTTTTTAGATACTTTGTAACAAAGCGCCGCACGGACGACAGAAAGCAACAGCCGGCAATTTTAGATACTTTGTAACAAAGCGCCGCCAGCAATTGCGAGCAATGAACTAATCACCGTCCGACACATACCAAGTTAGAACGATTCCCATAACGCTAAGGAGAATTTAAATGAGCACATACAAATAGCTCGTCTATTCAGTTATTATGAAATGCTGGTAAACCTTGAAATGTTTAGTTTAAAGAGATGGTATAAACCATACAAGCAAAAGGATTAAAACTGTGTTTTTTAATTTTAATTTGTAGATTTACTATTTCCCTGATGAAGGCAGAATGATACTGCCGAAATGCATTGGATTTCATGTGAAATAATGGAAAACGATTTTTGCGAGAAATAATTTCATGAAAAATAAATGAAACATACAAGAATAAGGAGTAACCATTTTATTTTGAAACATTGACCCTGAATGAACTTAACACTTAAATAACAGGAAACTCAGAGCTGTGTCAGCACAAATCGGTGCCCGGAGGGACAGCTATACCGAGCCAGGTATAGCTGCTATCATAGGTTGCAAACATATCTCTCCTGACGGGGAGAGAGCTCCGGAGGCACGAAAACTACACTTACCTTTCAGTTTAAATAGCTGTGCTCTACCCTATACCTCTAGAACTGCAGCTACACCAGCCTCAGTGCGGACGAACCACCCGCCAAGAGAGACCTCAACCACCTCCGATGCATACTACTGAACACCCGCTCCGCACGCAAGCATGCCGTCGAGCTCTGGGACCACCGAATACATGCATTTCCAGATCCACACAGACCCTAACTCCACCCTCACAACCACCCACGTCTACCGACCCCCCGGACCCCGCCCCCAGTTCAGCAACTCCATTGCTGACTTGATCAGCACGCACGCCCTGACCTGCACCGACTACATCCTCCTTGGAGACCTGAACTTTCACCTTGAGAACATCAACAACAATAACTCCACAACCCTGATTGATAACCTTACCAACCTCGGACTGAAGCAACTTGTCACAATACCCACCCACTCCGCCGGCCGCGCGCTCGACCCGTCTTCTTTTTAAGCCCGCACGTCTCCGTCAGCCACACCACTGAACTCCTCTGGACCGACCACCGCTGCATCCACTTTGCCTTCCAGAAGCCCATCACACACCACCGCACCCAACAGATCCCCCACCGCTGCTGGAGCAAAACCACTGAAGACCAACTACATGCAAACCTCGCTTTCAGCCGACTCACCGAACCCTCCAACACCGACGACGCTGCCCACAGCTTCAGACGCTAGATCGAGGACTGCACCAACACCTCGCCCGCTGAAGAAACCCCCCCACAGAGACACCAGCAATAGGGCCAGCTGTTTCACCCCAGAACTCCTAGCCTCCAAGCAAGCCTGCCGGAAACTCTAGAAGAAATGGCACAGTGAACAAACTCTGGACAGCCACGCAACACACAAGGATGCCATCAGCAACCACCACCACCTCATCAGGGACCAAGAGGAACTCAATTCAAAGACCACCTCAACAACAACGCACACAATAACAAGGAGCTTTTCAACATTGTGAAGGAACTTTCCAACCCCAGCTCCAACACCAATGACATCCCGCCGTCGCCGGCCCTGTGCGACTCCCTCGCCACCTTCTTCCACCGCAAGATAGCAGACATCCACGACAGCTTCAACGCCCAGACAGTCCCAACGGAACAACAACATAACAGACCCTCTGCACACACAATCGACCACAAACCCCTGCTAGCCTGGGCCAGCGTGAGCATCAATGACACCATCAAGACCATGCGCACAATCCACCCCAGCTCTCCGTCAGACCCATTCCCGCACCACGTCTTCAAGTGAGCAAGCAGCTCCATCGCACCCCACCTGCACGATGTCATCAATCTCTCCCTCGAGACTGCAAACTTCCCAGAGATCTGGAAACACACCAAAATCAACGGCCTACTCAAAAAACCTAAGTCAGACCAAGAGACCTCAAGAACGTCCGGCCCATTTCTCTGCTCCCCTTCCCGGCCAAGGTCATCGAGAAAACCGTCAAGAGACAGCTAACCCAATACCTCAAAGAAAACAGAATCCTGGACCCTTCCCAGTCAGGGTTCCGCAGCAACCACAGCACCGAGACTGCCCTCATCGCACCCACCGATTACATCAGGACCCTGCTGGACAACGACAAGACCGCAACACTCATCCTCCTAGACTTCTCTGCCACCTTTGACATCGTCTGCCACTGCACATTACACGCACACCTCCACGCCGCAGGGATTGAGTCAAGGCTCTGGATTGGGCCACCTCATTCCTCTCCGGCAGAACCCAGAGCGTCCGCCTTCCCCCATTCCATTCCAAAGCCTCCGAGATCATCTGCGGCGTACCTCCACGAAGGAATGAAGGCTATCGCCGACTGGATGAAAACCAGCTGTCTGAAGCTGAACTCAGACAAGACGAAGGTCCTCATCCTCGGCTCCAACCCTCCAGCCTGGGATGACTCCTGGTGGCCGACAGCACGCAACCTAGAAATCATCCTCGACTCGACGCTCTCAATGACCAAGCAAGTCAATGCTGTCTCCTCCTCCTGCTTCAACACTCTCCGCATGCTCCGCAGAATCTACAGATGGAACCCCACAGATACAAAAAAGGCAGTCACCCAGGCCCTCGTTAGCAGCAGACTCGACTACGTAAATGCCCTCTACGTGGGAGCCCCGACCAAGCTCATTAAAAAACTACAACGCATCCAAAACACCTCGGCACGACTGATCCTCGATGTACCATGCCACGGCCACATCACTCCCCACCTCAGAAACCTGCACTGGCTCCCCGTCAACAAGAGGATATCCTTCAAGCTCCTCACCCATGCACACTGTTGGATGTTAAGGGGTGGCCTAGCCCAGCCTCTTCCAAACTCTGAAGGGTACGAATCCTGCACACGCCACACACTTTAGTATGAGGAGAGCCAATTTAATGCACCCAAGACCGACTTGTTGCAGTGAACACTCGATCCAAGTTGGTTAGGCATGCTGGGACTTGGTGTCCTGGTCTCCTCTCTGGTTCTTCTCCATCGACATGTGTGTTCCACACTGCGGGATGTGAAGAGTCACTTTAAACGCCCAAGACTGGTGCGCTGTGGTAAGTCTTCACTCCAAGGTTGCAAGGCAGGCTGGGACTTGGTGCCCTGGTCCTCTCTCTGGCCCTTCTCCTTCGGCGTGCATGTCCCGCACTGCAGGAAGTAGAGAGTCACTTTTTGCTCCCAAGACTGGTGTGCTGCGGTAAGTCCTGTCTCCAAGGTTAGGCAGACTGGGATTGGTGATCTGATTCCCTCTCTGGCCCTTCTTATTTGGCGTTCACGTCCCACACTGTGGAAAGTGGAGAATTGCTTTATGCGCACAAGACAGGTGCACTGCGGTAAGACCCGCCCCAGAGTTTTGGAGGCAGGCTAGGACTTTGTGTTCTGGTCCCCTCTCTGGCCCATCTCCTTCAGTTTGCTTGTCCCACACTATGGGATGTGGAGAGTGATTTTATTTGCCCAAGGCTGGCATACTGCAGTAAGCCTCGCATCCATGGTTGCGAGGCAGGCTGGAAATCATGGTGTGTTGGTCCCTTCTCTAGCCTTCTCCTTGGGTGTGTACATCCCATGCTGCTGGATGTGAAGAGTTACTTTATGAGCCCAAGACCTGTGCGCTACGATAAGCCCTCCATCCAAGGTTACAAGGCAGGCTGGAACTTGGTGTCCTGGTCCACTCTCTGGCCTTTCTCCTTCGGCATGCACATGTAGTTATAGTTATGCCTTCAAAAAAGTTTGAGAGGAGTGAGAATTCTTCACAGTGGGTGTGCCCTCAGCTTCCTCGACTTCAATAGACTTCAATTAGTAAATGAACAAAGAGAGGGGAGACCCTGTTATCATGAGGTGTGTGTTTAAGTGTATCTGAAACAAGTGGGAGAAAGACACTCAGGTAAATCAGCGCTCGCCTCACAATTTTCTCAGATCTGTGAGTTATATGCTTATTTGCTAGTATGTATGTGTATATAAATATATATATGCCAAGATTGTCTCCTCCTCTCGAAGTCGTCAGGGATACACAGCGGGGTTTTCAGGGTGTGTTTATTTTAGTTTTTGCGGCATGATGCGTTTCAGCGATAGCCTTTTTCAAATGCCTATATATATATATATAAATATATATATATATATATATATATATATATATATATATATATATATATATATATATATATATATAAATATATATATATATATATGTATATATATATATATATATATATATATATATATATATATATATATATATAATAAAAATTAATAAAACAGCACTGGTCAATATTTGGTTTTAACTTCTCATATAATTTCGCCCACAATAAGTATTAGGAGATACATATTGAACATCTCTGTTGTGTGAATTGTACAGTGTTCAGTGTATCTGGCTTTGGTTCTTTTTCATAATCACTATTATGATTCTAATTGCATTAAGGTCCAATCAATGTAATTGTTTCTTTGGTATCTGGCAAGGTCCTCAGGAAATTGGCATCACTACCGCTTATATGCCACCGAAACGCGATTTGACCAATATTATTCAGATTCTGCTTAACACATCTATTTTATATGGTTGTGGAGATTGTGTAATCTTCTGTCTCCCTCTTCTCCAGATATTTGTGTTTGCGAATGTTGTATGAGTCTGTATGAGGTTGGATGGATCTGTTGTAGTATGTATGAATATTTTTCTTCTGTATGGTTTCTCAGTCAAGGGGCTATTTGCTTAAATAGTGTATTGTATTTAATCTTGAATTGTATGTAACAACATTGTTTACTTGCATGTATATTTATACAAATATAGTTTTATATAAATAGGAGAAAAAAGTAAAGAAATGTTTGATATGTATGTATTCAATGATAAAACAGAAGTCAAATAAACAATGATAAAACCAATTTTATCTTATGAATCTTGTTGATGTCATGATATCGTCGTTTAGCCCATGCTGAATTCAGTTCTACATTGATGAAAGAAATATAGGTCATGAGGGAGTTCTCTATATAGCATTATAGCCTTCCCCTCTTCTCCCTAACCTCAAATTATCTCCTTCAGTGGGGTCCCCCTTTTTTTGCTTGAGGGGGGCATGTGTGCTACATCCCAGTGCCACTATTACGCCCAAGGGACCCTATCGCCTAGAGCCAATTTCTTAAAAAAACGGGATGGGGTGCACAGTCCCCCTCCCTTGAGTCACTGCTGGGCCTCAAGGACCTCAATCCTTGAGGCTAAATTTCTTTAAAAATGGGAGGGGCCGCACACCCCCTCCCAGTGCCAGTATCTGCCCCTAGTATCCTAGCCTCTGGGACTTGATACTTCATTGTGGCCCAGGGAGCTTACATCCAGAATACTGTGGTTTCCTGTATCCACTCTCCCAGGTAGTGTACTCAGCTTTGCTCCCACCATGCGGAAGCAGTAATAAACTCTCCTCCCAAACAAGCAGCAGCAGAGGAAAGGTGCCAGCTCCTAATAGCACTGAGTATGGTGCTGGCTGGGGAGCCACTGGGGCTGCAGAGACCCTGGGGCTTCTCCTGGGGTGCCCAATGGCACCTTGCATTGCATCGGGGCATCCACCTACAAATAAGAGTCGCTGACTCCCTCAAGGAGAGATGGCTACTGTGGAGCCCCAGTGACACCTGCAGTGTGGGTAACCCGGGTGGAACACCCACATTGCTGTGACCTTTGCTTTTTCAGTAATAAAATATTAAATCTAGGTATTTTCAGGTGTAATACATGTTTTATCCTGAGTTATAGTATTTTTATAATGGGCTTGGGTTTAAAATTGAAAATAGGCACTTGAGTAATTTCATGAAATAGGGAAATACAACTTTATAATATTATAAACAATGATCATAATTGGAAGCACATTTTCAAAGAAAGAAATATTTTAAGTATTTTTACAGAAAATTGTACTTTTTATTTTGTGCTTTGGTATATAATGTTTTGTTTGAAATTACTGTTTTAATATTTCTAAAGAACTCATAGTAATCACTACAATAGTTATCAACATTTTTTATGTGTTGCATTTATTTTAATGTGTGATTGCTAGTTGATTCTCTATTTTTGTTATCTATATTGTTGGTTTTCCGATGTTTTAAATGAAGATATTTTGGAGTCAGTTTTGTTTAGATAAACTCACAAGTAAAGTTTTCAATGTTGTTATTGCAATATATGTGTACCACAATATTTGTATGTTCAAAACTATGTCCTGCAACCTCTTCTAAAGCCTATAAAAATATTCAGTAATACAAAAAGACCTGGGATTTTGTTTTTTCCTTGAGTATAGGTAAAAACTGGGAAATTATCCAGAATCAAATGTCCCTATTGCTACCTTTGTAGAGCAAGGGAAAATATCTTTTCTCATTTGATGTACATTTAAACAGTTGTGTTAATCAATCGTAAATGACTTTTAAATCTCTGGTTTAGAACGTTTGGAATATCGCTTAGCACAGTTATAACTAAATGATTTACAGAGACTAATAGGCATTTGGTGTTTTGGTGACATTCTTGGGAAAAATGTATTGAAAACTAATATTGGCAAGCTGTAAGTTGCTTCCTAGTTAGAGAGAAGATGAGACAACTTCTAATTCACCTACTTTTTTCCTATAAGCATGGGATAGTCTACTAATTTGATGAGCTAATTTTGAGAATGCTAAGGTGAGAGCAGTAGACCTGGCCAACAGAATGTTTTTCGTTTCTATCAATATAAGGCCTTTACAATTCATTTCCTAACTTTCTTGTTTTAATTCACAATTCTGTATGTATGTGTTTATGGTGGTGCTTTGTAATTAATTGTAATGAATTTGATTAAATAACACAATTAATAAATAATAACTTACTGCAGAAAAGTGGGTTATGTCTCCTATTGCAACTCTAAGGAACGTGGCACACCACCAGTCATTGAGTATTTCTTAATTACAAATGGAGCCCCTGTGATCAAGGAGCAACTGCAACGGAGTGCCCTCTCCACCAAACCCTTGATCCGCCATCTTAATCAGTGTCTCATCAAAGGAGCCAAAAGCATCTCAGTCACCTTGATAGAGTTTTGTTGGGGCATCAGAGTATTGGCCGCTCAACCACATGCCCAAATTTGAGTGGGCGGTTGAATGGGCAGTTTTCACTGTCCAAAACAAACCTAGTGGTAAGGGACAGTGAAAACCAATTACCTCCACACCATAGAAGACCACCCTGATGGTGTGGGGGGTCATTAGTGTTTGCTTTTTCAAACGGAAACGCCTGATTTCTGAGGTTGTTTTTAAAAAACCAAAAACCTATTAAAAGTTTGATACTGTACATCAAACTTTTAATACATTGACAGAAACATCCGTGACTAAATGTGGAGGACAGGAGTATTTTACTCTGTCACTCCAATGGATGATAAACCATACTTTGCTCTCTAAATCAGGCCTTATACCTTGAAATGCTAATGATTGTGGAAATTTTAAAAACATGTGGCATACATTTTTAGATTTTTTGATGCAGAATCGTGTACTTACACAGTCTTTTCTCCTGATCCGTTATCCTCTTTTCAATCATGCTATGTTTAACAAATAGAATCATCCATCGGTTAGTTGTTCATACAATTCATTATAAAAACAGTCACTTTCCAATAATTGTGTACAGTTTCGAATATTTTTTTTTTAAGACACGAAGTTGTGTTGAAATTTCTAGAGAAGTTGTTTGACGTTTGACATAGTAATAATAAACGTTTTAGGACAACTAGCAAAATGTTTTTGTGCTCAAAAACCCTGGGAACAATGCAAGCTAAGCGAGCTTAATGTGAGTGGGATTATGTAGATTCACACTGCTAAAGGACTTAAAAGACAAAGGAGCCCAGCCAGCTCTGCTTTCATTAAGGCTCAGTCAAGGCAGTCAAAACCCTTGAATATGTGTGTTGTGTGTTTGTGAATTAAGAACACCCCTGGGCTCTGCTTTTCTTTAAAATGAGTGTTATTTGGTTGATGCATCAGTTTGCAGGGCACAGAACTATAGGAATCAACTGACTCATTTCTTGACTACACACTGATTTCTCAGAACTGAACAATAATAAAGCCGCAAGAAGCCCCCTTTAATGCAAGTATTAATGACTAGCATTAACAGACCTCTCATGAAGTCTGTCCAGCCATATACAAGAATCCTGTAATTATATCGCTCTGGGCACCATTTTTACTGTACAAGTCAAATAATTTCAAGGGAATGTCAGCATTCTCATGGTTTAAACTCGGTCCTTTACAACTTTTTCTCTTCGTTGTTGTTGTTTATAATGGTATTGCTGTCAATTATTTCCAAAAATAGCTCATTTTGCTTGTCATTAATTCATACCTCCCACAACAGCATTCCAGAAGCACACCCTTACACAAATTTTGATTATTACAATTTGTACCAGATATACTACTTACTGGTTGCAAAATACTGATCTCAATTTGCTGTGAGGATTTTTGCGACCAGCAAGTGTTTTTATGAACTAATGTATGTACCTTTAGGTCAGTGGTGTAAAAATTGCATCGTGGTGCGAGAGAGCCCCGAGCCCCGCGCTCCTGGGGCTCCCTCTGCACAGTACCCTGGCATCACAGCTCCTGATTGAGTCTGGAGGGGTACTTTGCAGGGGGACCCCAGTCAGGTTTCGTTCCGCTAGTGCTTTAAGTTGCTCCAGAAAAAAACGGAATTGTATTGAGTCGCAATGCAGCTCAGCTAATTAACATTCACTAAGTAGGTCACAAATTGGGACTGACACCAATTGGCCACAGTCAAATGGTTGGTGGCCTGCAAGGGTCAGCAGGCAACTATGTCTGTGATTAATTATTAATGAAGTACATTTTATTTTAAAGATATTGCCCGTTTTTCTCAAAGGCAAATGAGCTGTGTTTATATAAAAAAGTGTTCTTTCAAAAGAAAAAAAAATGTTTCTTAGAAGTTGGCAGTGGTCCTTGGGACCAGTCAACAAACTCTGTTTTCCCTTCCCTTTGGCGAATGATTTACCATCTCCTTTGAGGTATTTGGTAAGTTTCAATGTTTTGCAACTTGATTATTGTTGCAAAACATTCCTACACAAGAAACCAGTTTGGCATTTTGTAGCGACGCCTACAACACGCCCCTTCCAGATGATAAATTGGTATCTATTCGGGATACCATTTTAGAAGTTTCAAAATGTAATTGCGGCATCAGAGGTTGTGTGATTGTTAAAATACTTACTTCATCTAGCCAAATCTCTAACTTTTGATACAATAATGAAAAGAACAAATTGCAGTGAGGAATATAAAACTATATCAAGGGTTACCTTTTTATTATGAAAGGTCTGTGCTATCTTGTCCACACCGATTTGGAATCCTATACTCAAAGTTAGAAAAGTAATATAAAGTTGGGGGGCATCCTGCCTCTCCACCAGGTCAGCAAGGAATATGAACTTAACTCCCCTAGCAGAGGTCCGGCAGTCATTCTGTGAGATCCCCATCTGCTTCGCGAGGGTCTCACTGACTTCAGAGAAACTTTTGGAGCAGTAGTTACTTCGATGGCATTAGAGTCAACTGAGAGCCTGCCATGTTGGTTTGGCCTCATTGGCAAACATTTTTGTTTTTCAAACACAATTCACAAAGTTGGGGGTTTCTTGAAGTCCAAAAAACAGAGGCCCCGATGTGCAGGGAGAGTTTGCTCTGAGTGCCGGGGTTATTGTTTGATTTCCCTGTCTAGGGCCATCACGCCTCATAATATGGCCAAGAGCAAGAACATCTAATGACAGTCCTCTGCCTTATTTGATTCAGTAAAAAAAATGTGATTTGGATGCTCTACTGGTAGGTACAGCTTATGCTCCTCCAGTGGAAACCATGCTGCACTTCTAACCCTCAATTGAGGGACCATAATTTGGAGAAGGGGGTGGACCATCATTGTATGGCAGCTCATCTGCTCAGCTAGTCTGTGGTTCTGGAAACTTTGTCTTGTGATACTGGACCCCCTGAAATGTTTTTTCTTAATACCTAGGAATGTGTGGCTGCCTGTCATTGAATGTGCCTCCACATATGTGAGATATTGTGTTTGCATACTTTATACTTTTTTTACCACACATGGATAAGTGTTTATGTGCACCGTAGTGGAAATTAAGTGAGCTATCGCCCAGAGTAACATGGCGCTGAGCTGCCGCAGGAGCCCTGAGCGAACTGTGAACCCTGTCCTTCGAAGTCAGCTGCCTGGCCGCTGCACCACACATCTCCACTTTAGCATGCAGGACTACACAGTTCGTAACAAAATATATTACTACATATGTTGGAGTGTGTTTGTACATACAATATAAGTTCAACAGCACATATATTGGAATAGCTTTTATATAATTTAGAATATATGACAGTAAAACTAGGAATTTGATATTAAAAAACTCCACACTAAGTATAATATGGTGTCTCAGGTGTTATTGTGACAATTTTCTGCGTGTGTAAATTTCTCAACATATCTCCTGCCATGTGCCTATGGGATTACCAAATCACACCTTCTGTTCCACGCCTGTGAGCTTCCTGGAAAATAAAATGAGGAGAAATTAGGGAGGTTGGTGATAAATTTACTAGGTCTTCGTGTCAAATGTAATGCAAGAAGTCCCCCATGGCCATACTGGAAAAGAAAACAGGCCTAGGTTACCAAAATAAAAGGGATCCTCCTGTGTGCCTCATGTAGTGAAAGGAGTGGCCCGCATTTGGAAAATGAGCAAATCTGAATGTTGACATGTTGTCTGGGTGGTGTGTGAGGGGTGGTGTACCATGCACATTTATGTTTGCTTCAAGCAATGTATATAGACATATTTAGGGAAATGCAATAGTGAAATTCACCAGGCTGCTTCCCTATAAAAAGATACAATCATTTGTTTTGATGTTCCCTTGGAGCAATGCCTGCATAATATTTACAAAGTGGCGTTAAACCACTTTTGTGGCTTTTCACCGTTTTGTAAATATGGTACCCTTTCATGCAGGTGTCTGCGTGAAAGGGGCGTTCAATGGATGTGGCTGTGAGCGTTCCACTGCAACACCCATTGCTTTTTGATGCTGCCTCAGATTTACAAGGTGATGTAAATCTGAGACAGCGCCAAAAACTAACACCATGCATTAGCCGGCGTTAGAATGGCGTAACGAGGAGAAATACTTTTATCTCTCCTCATTTTAGCTTTTTCTATGGGTGCTGCATTCTGCAGCACACATAGTAAGAGCAAAATGCCATTAATGATTGTCATGTGCAGGATGATGTCCCTTCCTGCACATAAACAATCATTAAATAATGATGATTGCTAGTCCTATATGTGCTGCAGAATGCAGCACACATAGAAGTAACAAATCACCATTATTGATTGTTTATGTGCAGGAAGGGACACCTTCCTGCACGTAAACAATCATTACCTGCAACAAGGGGCAACCTTACACTATGGTGCAAGGGTATCTGCGCTGGAGCTAGGTAGCTATTTTTAGCGCCAGTGCTAGAGGAAATGTAGCGGTGCACCGTATTGTTGAAAATACAACGCATCCTTTCGTTTTGGAATTGGTGGAGCGTGGCGCTGCAGCTCCATGCTCCGTCATTTCCTTGTACATATGCCCTCAAGTGGCTGAAAAAGATCCTTTGGTCATTCAGGCTCTGGTCACATCCAGACTAGACTATGGCAATGTGCTGTACCTGGACGTGGATAAGTTCTCGATTCGACGCCTACAGACTATTCAGAATGTTGCTGCCCAGTTACTTTTTCGGCTACCGAGGTCTCTCTTCTGCTTCAGGAACTGCACTGGCTTAAGATCTCGAAAAGCATCGACTTTAAGGCATTGTGCTATATGTCCAAGGCCAAATATGGTCTAGCGCCCTTATACATCCAAGGACGGGTGACTCCTTATGTGCCTACTCGTCTGCTGAGATCCTCTAGCCTCTTGCTGTTCGCTATGCCCAGGTTTCGACTAACCGGCATGAAAGGACACTCTTTTGTACACCTAGGTCCTAAGTTGTGGAATTCTTTCCCAGCCACTCTTAAGAACTGCAACTCCTTACTTGCTTTTCGTAAAAATCTGAAGACTTGGCTTTTCTAGCTGTCTGTTGGGGTCACCGTTATCTGCCTCTATCCTGTGCCGCGAAACCCCTCGGAGTAGCTGTGCACACCATAAGTCTGACAAATAAATAAATGAAAATGCACCAGAGTTGTGTCTTCAGTTTTTTCCTAAACAGAATAAGGTGGATGTTGTTTCAGACCCTGGGTACATAGAGATAAGAGACCTGTTGCCTTGTGTTTTTTTTTCTTTATTGCACTTCTTCGTATATAGTCTCATGCTAACCTGGTTGCAAGAGTGCAACTGGAAATGTGGAGCTTTTCTACCAGATAGGAGAGGAGGGTGCTTGTAGTGATGGCTCTTTAGATCATGCACTGGTTTTGTAGGCCAGTAAGGCGAGCTGCTGGAGTACCATCAGTACGGTGGTGATGTGGTGATATTTGGGTCCTTGATGCAGTTTGTTATGTAGGTGCATTAAAGTGAAAGGGGTGGGCCAGCGGGTGCCTGGGAGCCATGGAGCAGTGTTGGTGCTCAGTTGAAGACACACCTTCTGTTAGATAATAGTTGCTCAATATTTTGGGTTACCTTCTTCCTGTTTATTTTTATTTTTGTAAAGCACTGCAAACCACATTGCAGTAGTCTTCAAATGCTTTGATCAATTACACTTCAGAAGGAAAATGGATCAAGTTCTAAAAAATAGCACAGCATCTGTTAGAATGGTATAATCAACGGAGATAATCCATCAAGTATGTATATTGTTAGAATGCTGGGGAGAACCTTGATGCAGAGTCTGCATGATGAAGGAGAAGAACCCGCTTTTAGCCAATTAACCAGCAGGCGCAAGGAAAAAAGTGAACAGAGGTAGACAATGGAGATACTGACGGCCTACCAATAAATCTGCTTGAAGAGATTGGTTTTGGTGATTTTCTTGAATTGAAGAAAGTCGGAATCCGTTATTAGAGACAGAGGGAGAGAGCTCCACAGATAATAATCTTGTGCATTAAATGTCCATCCTTGCAACTAGTCCGCTGGATGGGTAGGAGGACTATCAGACAGTAGGCATCTGGTCAGAAAATAAGGGAAAATAGGAATTAACAATTTTGAAAGGTAATTAGGGGCTCATCCATGTAAGGCTTTGTGGAAAGGGCATGTGGATGTGAAATTTTATTTTTTCTTTACTGGGTGCCAGTGGAGGGCCTTCAGGGCAGGGGAGATAAGGTAATATAATTTCTGGTCGAACAGGAGACAAGAAGTATGGTTCTAAATTCAGAAGTTTGCATATTAATTTTATTACAGAATCCAGTGAAGAAGCTATTAAATAGTCAAGGTGGGGAATACTCTTGATAATACTCTGATAAACCAGAACCTAATTTCCCAAAAATATTTTGGGAATGAACGGAACAAAATACATTTTAAGCTACAACTTTATATGAAATTCCAATAAAGGAACAATGAAAACTAAACCTTAGACCAATTAAGAATAAGGTGACTAGGAAGCTGGTCTTTAAACTTCCCTCAACAATAAAAAAAATCCTACAGCTGTGGCTTTTAATTGATTTTTTTTTTTAAATAAAGCATAATAAATTACACAAATGCACACACAGGTCTTGCGTTATCAACTTAACTGAGAAAGGAGATTATCAAGTCTTTTTTTTCTTGGTATTGTGGTGCCTGTAGCACTACAGTTTCAGTGGGAAAAACAAAACAAACATCAAAATGCATGGAAACAAACTACAATTGGTGCACTGTCCGCACCTGACAGGGAGAAAGGTAAAATATACCATACTGTACATACTGTCAAAAACATCGGAATGTGCTTTTTAAAACACATAGAGCCCGATTCACAAAGGTAAAATGAGACGAAAGCCAAACTTTACGACTTTCGGTATTTACAACTCCTGCTCATAAATGCCATTTGTGAATACTGAAAGTCCTGAAGTTAAAGTTAATCTTTTGGTATTCACAAAGGGCATTTACGAGTAGTAAATGCCCTTTGAGAATAACAAAAGTCATAAAGTTAGACTTTCATCTAAGTTTACCTATGTGAATCGGGCCCATAGTTTGTCAATGTTTCAAAGATGGAGAGCTGCAAGCCACTGAAAAAAGGAAGGCTAGGAACTGATATGAGACAATTTCTGAGATTTCAGTTGATGTGGCCAATTGTTGCATGTCAGTGAGAGTAGTTTCTATTTCTTATTCCATTGCATTCTGGTACTTTTGGTGCTTCATTGAAAACACAAAAAAGATGCGCCAAAAAGGAGACAAAGTAAGGGACTCACTTGTCATTGAGTTGGTGTGCTGTTTGACTTTCTACTGTCATTTGTAGCACCTGTAGTTTGCAGCTTTTGGATGGTTCTGTCTTTGCAAGAAGCGCTGCTTAAATTAAGCGTGATTGCTATTATCGATGTAATGCTAGTAAAGTGAAGTTAACTGTTAACTATTACAAGAGACAACAGCAGAGAATCACTTGAAGAAGAGGCGACCAATATTACAGGCAGGTGGTCACTAGAACAAAGTTCTTCAGCAGTAAAAGTATTGGAAGGTTCTCTATATATGAGCCCTAATGATAGCCAAGTGCTAATTCCATTTGGGGTGCAAACTCCTGTTTGTACCTCAAATAGGATCCCATGTACAGCCCATTGTCTAATTGCCAATGTTCTATTTTCTCGTGAAAAGTTACATACGACACGCTATTTGCCCACAAGCTCATGGCACGTGGAGCCTGATGATGCTAGTGTTGGTAAATAGCATTAACTTCCCATTCGTGCATGGCCTATGTCGTACAAAATTCTGATGCATGAATTCAGGAAAGAATTACAAGGGGGTACAAATCATAATTGTGTGCAGTTTGCCAAAACAATTTCGGGCAGTAGTGACCTGCCAAATGTTTAGGGACACATGCCGTGGGTATGTAATATGTCAATGTTTTTCTTTTAACATAACATTAAATAATATATTATGTGACATTTTAAAGTGTAAGTTCACCCCATGTGACATCTTGAAGCTGAATATCAGATTTGTATTGTTACCCAACTTATTGACATTAATTTTATCTGTGGGTAAGTGCCTTTTTTTGTATGGTCAACCCCCCTCCCACACACACACACACTTTTGCTCCTAATACTGATAGGTATGGTTCTGAATGCTTCCCAGATCCCAGTGCCTGTGCTATCTCCCAAAACTGTTATGTTCAACTTGGTAATCCCAAATTGCCAAGACTTTATCCTCTGATAGTTCCCTAGTATATGGTGCCATGGGAAGCCAGGACATAGGTGGTCAAGGGACCCCAGGGCTGCTGCACTGTCTTGTGCCACCTTGAGTGGTCCAAACAAACTACTGGCGGCAGATCTGCCATTTAAACTGCAAAAGCAGTGCAAACTACTCGAACTCAACTGTGAACTCAACATTTGGGGCACAGTAAATACACTATGTTTAATATGTGTCAGACTTCCCTAAGGTCGGCCTTCTGAGGCCAGGAGGCAGGGTGCAGTATATTAAAGGCAAGAACATATAAGTGCAAGCCTCTATGTCCCTATAGTGGCATTCCCCATTGGAAATTACTATAAGCGTTAGCGGTCTATAGGATAATATGGGCTGCCATCCAGACATTCTCAAGGTTGGCAGCTCCATTATAGTACTGCCCAAATATGTCATGTTTCATATCAAGCAGCATGCGTTCTCACCCCTGACATAATACTCATGCCCTGAGTGATGTGGCATGCACCCAGGTGGCAATCTTAGAGGTTGCCCACCTAGTTTCTCTAGTGTCTCTGTGCTCTGGCCTGCCAGCCCATGCTTGGTGCCACCAAGACAGGATTCTGATCTCCTGCCAGGCAGTGTGAACACAGTCAGGAATAATAGCTTGGCCAGGAAGGAGGTCACACCTCCCTCCTCCCAAGCAGGCTAGTGAAGTGGTACATCAAGGCAGTGAGCTTCACAGGCTGCAGCGTCTCTAATTTGGATTAGGGGTGGCTCTCAGTGGAGGAAATGCCCTACCCCTGCCCCAGAAACATGTGCCGCTGGGGAGGTGGGAAATTAGTTATGCAAGGAGTTGTACACCCCCAGAAGGCTAGCCACACCTCCAGGGTGTGCAGCCTGGTCTGTACACTAAAATGTGATTCCTGTCATCTTTAGTAGTGGCAGAATAGAGGGTTCAGGATAGAAAAAGTGACCCACACCACCAGATGTGGACACCTAAGGGGCAGCCTAGCTGCCTGAACTAGCTGCCCATTGGCCACTAGCTCCCACACCCCTAACTCCCCTAAATCCAGGATTTAAGGGACCCCCTCACATCATAACTTCAGTTCTGAACAGCCTACATCAAAGAAGTCTGAAGATGAACCCTGCAACAACAAGACTTGCCCAAAGCAAAAGAGGGATACCCTGCACCTGTGGCAAAGCTCTTGGAGCTGCCTGATTAGGACTCGTCCTAGGCTATCTTTAAGTTACCCCTGCCAGACTGACCCCTTTGAAAACCTGAATCACACTCGGACTCCTGTGGACTAGTGGCAATAGTCACCTCCAAACTGCAGGTAAAGCAACGCTCCAGAATCCCTGGCCATCTGGCCCTACGTGGGATTGGCAAACTCCAGATGATCTAGTGCATTGTGAGTACTGTAATCCTGCCTTCCACAGAGTTGCAGGCAGCCACTGCATTTGCATGGGCCACCAGACGTCGAAGTTACTTTCAGCACTGCTTGCTGCTTACAAGGCTTGTTGGTTGCCACTCCAGGAACTGACTACTTTACTCAACACTGCATTAAGAAGGAATTCCATCAGACCATCTACTGACATCAACAACAACACTGTTGTCTTTTTTCATCTTTTTCCCTAGCAGCACCATATAGTTCAAGTTCATGAATTTATATAGCGCACTACTCACCCAGGGGGTGTCAAGGCGCTTGGGGAAGGGGGGTACAATGTTTGTCGAATAGCCAGGTTTTAAGTTCTTTTCTGAAGGAGATGTGGTTTTGAGTAATGCGGAGGTGAGTGGGGAGTGAGTTCCAGGTCTTGGCCGCCAAGAAGGAGAAGGATCTGCCACCCATGGTGGATTTTGGGATGCGCGGGACTGCCGCGAGGGCTTGATTGGACGATCTGAGTTGGCGGGTGGGTGTGTAGAAGGACAGTCGAGTGTTGAGGCATTCGGGTCCAAGTTTGTAGAGGGCCTAGTGTGCGTGGGTAAGAAGACGGAATGTAATTCTCTTGTTGACGGGAAGCCAGTGGAGGTCTTTTAGGTGTCCGGTGATGTGATCTTGGCGAGGGATGTCCAATATGAGTCTCGCTGATGCGTTTTGGATGCGTTGGAGTTTTTTCTGTAATTTTGCTGAGATTCCAGCGTATAGTGTGTTACCATAATCCAGTCGGCTCGTGACCAGTGCGTGGGTGACAGTCTTTCTTGTTTCGAGGGGGATCCAGCAGAAGATCTTTTTGAGAATACGAAGTACGTTGAAGCAGGAGGATGAGACTGCTTTGACTTGTCTGGACATCGAGAGAGAGGAGTCTAGGATGAAGCCCAGGTTGCGTGCGTGGTCTGTGGGTGTGGGTGCCTTGCCCAGAGCGGAAGGCCACCAAAAGTCGTCCCAGGCAGAGGGGGAAGATCCTAGGATGAGCACCTCTGTTTTGTCTGAGTTGAGTTTTAGGCGGCTATGTTTCATCCATTCGGCTACCTCTTTCATGCCTTCGTGAAGATTAGTTTTGGCGGTGTTAGGGTCTTTGGTGAGGGAAAGGATTAACTGGGTGTCGTCGGCGTAAGAGATGATGTTAAGGTTGTGTTGACGCGCGATGGAGGCGAGTGGACTCATGTAAACGTTGAAGAGGGTGGGACTGAGTGAAGATCCTTATGGTACTCCGCAGATGACTTCAGTGGCCTCTGAGTTGAATGGGGGAAGTCGGACTCTTTGAGTTCTCCCAGCGAGGAATGAGATGATCCAGTCCAAGGCTTTTCCTTGTATGCCGATGTTGCTGAGGCGTTGTATAAGGGTGCTGTGGCAGACTGTGTCGAAAGCGGCGGAGAGGTCGAGTAGAATGAGGGCCACTGTTTCTCCGTTGTCCAGTAGTGTTCGGATATCGTCAGTCGCTGCAATGAGGGCGGTTTCGGTGCTGTGTTTGGCTCGAAATCCAGACTGAGAGGGATCGAGGGAGTTGTTGGATTCAAGGAAGGCGGCGAGCTGGCTGTTGACGGCTTTCTCAATGACTTTGGCGGGGAAGGGGAGGAGGGATATGGGACAGTAGTTTTTAAGTTCAGAGGGGTCTGCTGTTTTTTATAAATTTTTTACACTCTTTTTTATAAATTTGTTTCGGATGTCTCTCAAGCCGTGTCAGTTACTTATCGTCCATTTTGGCATTCTGAAATTCTTAACACATGTTTCTCCAGGAAAGCCTGACTGTTCTATGCCACATTACCAGGACGGAGCTAAGAATGTATCAGTAGGGTCATCTGTGGGATATCTTAATAGTAGTACATAGTGAGGGCTAATCCTCACATCACATAATACCCTACATTATCCTTCTAAAAATATTGAATGCTTTCGTTCGTATCTAAATCTATGGTCATGGTGGAACACATTAGTCCACTGAGCCATCAAAGCTCTTCTAACCCATCGTTACTCATTGAATTCGTCCTAACACAAATGAGACCCTTCTTTCATAGCTACAGGTACTGAGATACTTTCAAACAGCCAAATCCTAATTGACTTCCTAGTATGTACCGAAATATGTTCCTAAAATGAAGGTGTGGAGTTCTGCTGCCCTTAGGCGTTATTCTCTTCATCTCCTCCAGAATCAACCCTATCAAGCATAATTTAATTAAAAAAATTGCAACTCTACCTATGCTGTTTAGAGACATTAATAGCACCATTTCATAACTGCTGCTTTGAGTGAGTTTGAGTTTGAGTTTTAAAGAATTTGTAGAGCGCTTGTACACCAGGCGGTTTCTTGGCGCTGTGTGATTACTACTACTCAAGGGGCAAGTAGGCTGAGGGATC
Organism: Lissotriton vulgaris; assembly: GCF_964263255.1. NCBI lineage: Eukaryota > Metazoa > Chordata > Amphibia > Caudata > Salamandridae > Lissotriton > Lissotriton vulgaris. The sequence continues at coordinate 823,513,018 of NC_141685.1, read as the reverse complement.
AAGATGGTTAAGATTGAAAGGCTTCAGTAAAGAGGAATGTTTTGAGGCCTTTACGGAATAAGGGATACTGAGAACAAGATCTCAATTGGAATGGGAGAGAGTTCCAAAAGGCGGGGGCCGTAGTAGAGAATTTGGAACCTCCCCACTTTTTCCGTTTGAAACGAGGTACCACCAGAAGTTGATGGGTTGTGGAGCGCAGTTCTCTAGGTGGGATATAGTCTTGAATGGCTGTGTTGATAAAAGCCGGGGCAGTGCCAAGCCGGGCTTTGAAGATGGTACAGCCAAGCTTGAAAAGAGCGCGTTGCCGGACAGGGAGCCAGTGGAGGGATCTGACGAGGGGGGTGACATGTTGGGATTTGGGTGAGTTAAAGACCAGTCGGGCCGCTTGGTTTTGAACTAGTTGTAGGCGCCTCACGAGGTACGCAGGCATGCCATGGTAAAGGGCGTTGCCGTAGTCCAAGCGAGACGTCACCATGGCCAAGAGTATTAGTTTGAGGGCGGATGGAGAGAAAAATCGTGAAACTTTCCGGATAGTTCTGAGGGAGAGAAAGGCTGAAGAGACGACGGCACTGACTTGAGAGTGGAGAGAGAGTTGATTGTTGATTTTGAATCCAAGGGTTTTGACAGAGGGGACAGGCGTGGGCGGGGGACCTAAAGAAGGGGGCCAGAAGGAGGAGGACCAAGGACTGGAGCAACCACCCGTCAACACCAATTCCGTTTTGTCGGGATTGAGTTTCAGGTGGTTGAAGTTCATCCAGTCCTGGATAAAAGTCATGATGGACTGGAAATTAGATATTGACTGGGGGGAGGAAGAGAGAGAAAAGATAAGCTGGAGGTCGTCTGCGTAATTGTAGACAGAGACCTCCAGTTGCTGTAACGCAAAAATAAGGGGGGCAATGTAAAGGTTAAATAGCAAAGGGGACAAAGAGGATCCTTGGGGGACCCCACACTGGACAGGGCGAAAGTCAGCTGAGTACTCACCCAGGCGGACCGCTTGAGTGCGCCCACTCAAGAAGGAGGAGAGCCATAGCAGGGCAGTCCCTCCGATTCCCGCCGCCTCGACACGTGAAAGTAAGATGGTATGGTCCACCGTGTCGAATGCGGCAGAGAGGTCGAGAAGGACCAGGGCCTGGGGCTGATTAGAATCCATACCTTCTCGAAGATTATCCAGGACCAATATAATTACTGACTCGGTAGAGTGTGCAGGGCGGAATCCGGCCTGCCTAGGAGCCAAGACATTAAATCTTTCCACAAATTGGCTCAGAGTGGACGTAGGCTTCACACAATCACCCAAACAGTAATATTGAATTAGTGACAGACATTCCCAAACAGCATTGCATGATTGAACCAGCCTGACAGTCGGCATCTCTGCCTATAGACCTCTAAAGATTTTGTGCTGAGCAGTTAAGGGTTAGAGCCCATATACCCCTCTAGAGCCTAGGCTACAAACGAAGTAATACAAAATACAAATAGGTCTAACAGGATATATTACGAAGTATCAATCGACTGATATTAACATTTCAATTGTTATCGGCAAGGATCATTAGGATTCTACTGGGATACTTTCAATAAAAAATGTTTTATCTATAATCTGGATATCGTTTTAGGTGTTCTGACAATCGTATACGACACTACATATGTTAATGCAAAACAAGTTTAATTTACCTTAAGTCAAAAAAAAATACTTGTGCAAATAAAAACATTTTTTCAAAAGGGAATCAAATATCACTTGGATCGTGCACAATCCTGGCCAAAGAAATACGTTTTGATTAAAACGCTCCATCCAGTTTTTCCGGACTGTGTACCGTCGACAGGTGGACAACTCAAGGAAAGGACTGGCTCAAAGATTTCAATACCCAGGGGCATATTTACATGGGAAGTGATGGAGCACGGCGTTAGCCTTCTCGGTGTAATGCCACATTCTGCCACTTTTGAAACACAGAGCTGCACCGTTTTCACAACGACATGGTACAGTCCTGCTTTTCCACCTGTGCTGACGCTAATTAAAGCTGCCTAGTGATAACGCAAGATTGCCTGCATTGTGGAAATGATAGTTTATGTGCAGGAAAGTGTCCCTTCCTGCACATAAACAAATTTAAATGTCGATTTGTAACTTCTAAGTGTGTTGCTTTGTGCATCACACATAGAAGTTGCAACGCAGCATTTTTTAAATGATTGTTTACGTGAAGCAATCAACACCTTCCTGCACATAAATATTCATGCATGGCGTTTTGCTGTTTTTATGAATATTGCACAATGCTGCACACAAAGAAGCAGCAAAAATGAGGAGAAATAAAGCATTTCTCCTTGTTGCGCCATGTTAAGACGAGGTTTTTTTGGTCTTAATTGTGGTGCTGCCCCATATTCACGCCACCCTTGTTATTATGGGGCAGCAACAAAATCAATGGGTGTTGCGGCACAACACCCAACGCAACATCCATTGCCCAGCCCTTTCACGCTAAGTATAGCTGAAAGGGTGCCTCATTTACAAGGCAGCTTTAAGCCACGTTAAGTGGCTTAACGCTGCATTGTAAATGAGGCAAAGCACATATCACCACAGGAACATCTTTAAAATTACACTCTTGCGGCGATTGGGGCTTGTAAATATGCACCCCACCCACGCTCACCCCCCCCCCTCATTAGTGTCTCTGATTATTTGAAGCAATTGTCCTCAATCAAATTGTCCCTCAAAGATCTTGTCCGGCGAGCTCCTTGCGATGTGCTCGATGCATTTCAACCTGTTTTTTCTTGGCCTCTTCAGGACTTAGCAAGGGTATGTACATTCACTTAAAGGAATATATTAAAATCATGTTATCAGAGTGTTGGAGTGACCTGTTATTAGACCAGAAACAATGAATGGTACATCAATGAAACTTCAAGAAATTGCAAATAATGATCGCATGTCAGGTAATTTTCAGTGGCGTGGAAAACAAAATAGAAAAAAAAAGAAACCTTTAAGAAACCTTTGATTCAGTGCAAATACCTCACGTGTGTGCTGTTTCTGTGGGGGCTGTATATATAAACAAACCGTGTAAGTTCATTATGATATCTCACTGAGAACCCAGTGAGAGTGTTACAGCAAGCCAAGGGTCCAGAGTGGCATGATGAACTGTGGGCACTAATTAGAATGTAACATTGGTATTTGTGGCCCCCTTTAGCATTGTGCTCTGGGTTTGTAATCTAAATCTATAAATATACAGCTCATGTCCTGTTATGCCGAATTGTGTGGAAAAAATGTATATGAAAACATTTGATATGCCTGGGATTGGTAAGGTAGCTTTATCTGTGTAATCATCTTTGGTTGTTATTACTTTTTTAATTCTAATTTTGCATTTTTGGTTCCATAGTGCAATGTGGGTACATAGGGGAATAGGGTGAGAAGTTATTTAATTGCCTCAAATTGTAAAGCGCTCTGATATCCTTCGGGATCAAGTTCGCGCTATATAAAACTTTATAAATAAATAAATATTCCTTCTTTTCTCCAAACTATACTAACTTTGCATGTGTGCTGTAAATTACAGCGCACATATAAAGTGGGAAAAGTAAGCGTAAACATGGTATTTTGTATAGGAAGGGTACCTTTCCAGTACAACACCGATGCTAGGTTTATACATGTATCTTTGCTATACGCAAGCAGAAAGTACACCAGCTATAGGGAAAAGTGAAGCAATGTCATATCTTTGTAGATATGATGCTGTGCTTCCCTCCTCTTTTCATGCATGGAGTGCGGCAACTTTAGATGCTGCCCTGCTTGAAGCATTAGTATATGAGGCCTATATGTTAAGGCTTTTTTGTCTTATGGCAGACATGGTGTAGCTCACAAGAAGCAGACGTTGAGAAGAAGAATCATCTCTTTAGGACTAAGAATGGTCTTGCATAGCCGACCTGTGTGTGCTAATTGGCATTGTGTGGTGCATCTACCTGCCAAAATTTAACCGGGGATTGGAACTTTGTTGTGCTATACAATGACCTGGTGTGGAAACATCGCACATCTTATCATTGAGATTCCTATTCCTGCCCAGACATAAGGATTGCAATACTGGGCCTCTTGTAATGAGGGCCTTAGGGATGTGTACATGTGACCTAGTCTACATTCTTCAGAATGGCTGAAAAAGCAGTACTCAGATCATAACTAACACTGGTTTCAGATCCCCATAACAATAGAGGATTAAACAACACAAACGTTTCAGAGATAGTTGGTTGACGGGATCTGAGATGTAGAGAAGAAAGTTGTACCCCTGGCTCCGAGTTCACAACTTCTCTTGAGGCTTATGTAGAACTACACAATTGTTGTAAGTGAGTAAATTCTAGGTCTGAGCCCTTATTCTACTGCTTTTTTTTCCTGTTCACTACTGCCAGGAAAAACCTGTTAGGTAGGGATAGAAAATAATAATGACCCGGCACTATAAGGGAAAACTCACAGGGTGCTGGCGTCTTTAGTTTTTTTATATTCCATTTACAAACGGAAGACCCCAAAAATATAAACATTTTGGTGAAGAGTTGTCAAAACAGATGGTGGCTGTCCACCAAATGTCTTGTATATTGAAAGAAAGTGCTGAGATGGTGGTTCCTTTCAATGTACAGAGATGTCTTCTGGGCCTGCGGTCATCTCTAAATGTGTTGGACTGTAATTAGTACAGGGTGGGAGAGGTAATATCCCTGATGGGCAGAGTACCTTCTGTCAACCTATAAATCAGGCCTTTAGTCCAGATGCACACTTACTCACTTTCTGGCATTGTGGTAATCTCTGAGTGAAGAGTGACCATATTTAAGACTCTTCCTGAAATCTATGCTCACCTGGCAATGAGTCGCTTGGTTGCAGTGGCATTCATATCTCGGCTTAGTTTGCTATAGCCTGCTGGGAATGTGAATAGTGAGGCGGCAGGGGCTGGTGCACTGTAACGCTGCACCTTGGCACAACTCAACGATAGCCACACTGGCCTTCCGGCCTGGCCTAGCTTGGGTGGTGGTGCCAGCAGAGGCAATCACCATAGGGAAGCATGATCAAGGACAAGTGAAAGTCTCATTTTAGAACAGGAAAATAGCGGAATTGGTGCAACAGAGCCAGGGGAGGATTAACCAGCTTCGGAAGTAGACCCCAAATTAGATGTAAAGTCGCTGCTGGCAGAGATGAGATAGGGCATACGCATCATTGACTCTAAAACTGATACACTTACCAGCACGTTAGATTGAATGGGTAAAAAAAACTGGATAAACTTGAGATTGGCCTGAATCATCAGGAATAAAGGATATCGGATGCTGATGAGGATGGGGCGACCTGCAATGAACACTTGCTATGTATGGAGAAAGAACTGGATGTCATCCAGGCCAAGTGTGTGAATTTTGAGGCTTGCTCCAGGAAAAGCAACAACAGGGTCCCGGACCTACCGGAGTCCACTGCTATGGGAAAAATGGAACTGTGCATGGAGGATCTACTGCGCTCCCTCTTTGATGACCATATTTCCACCTTGTTCTTGGTCGAGCAAGCTCACCGCTCATTGGGCATGCAGCCAACCCCTGGTGCTCCAGCTTGACCTATCCTAGTACGCCTCCTCCACTACAGGGACTTGGACGCTAAAGTGCATGTCTCCAGAGAGAAGGCAGACATTCAATACCAGGGAAACATGGTCCTGTTCAACTCAGACTTCCCCCTGAGCTCTCACTGTGACTTCCTCCCTGCCAACAGATTTCTCGGCAAGGTGGGGCTGCCTTACGCCCTTTTATATGTGGTAAAATTAAGTATTTTATCAGCCAAAGGAAGACTCATTTTTTCACGGATTCTAATTTAGCACACAAATTCTTGTGCAAGCTTCTCTAAAAATCTATACATGAGAATGATGCCGAAGCACGGGGAAAGCAGTTTGATGATAATGATTAAGTCTGGGTCAGGGGTAACCCAATTGGACTCTACTGACTGATGGTACCAAACCCCTCCCGCATACTTTGGGTGTTGTCTGCTGACTGCTGCTTGAGCAAGATCAGACCACCTGCATGACTACATCTTCTGACACTTGCTCCATCAGAACAGAAACCTGGCCCTAGCCGCTTCTCTGCATTGTCTTTTGGGTGCAGCAATTGCTGCTAGCCCCAGAAATCCTGATTTGACCTGTCTGGTCCTGTGGCCGTGCTAGCCCAGATGTTGCAGCACATCAAGACTGCTTTATACTGTCCTGGCCACCCCTTGCTTGTGGGCCTTGTTTAATGTTCCGAGGTTTTGGGATAACTGGGGAAGGATGATTTTTCAATGAGTTGAGATAGCTGATGTGGGTGGGGAAGGGGGCTTGTTGTTGTTTTCCTTATACACTAAACGATGATGCACTAACATACACATAAGGGCTCCTACTGCTACACTGCAAGTGGCAGAGTCTCCTTAGTGAATTGGAGACTCTGCTGCCTGGAAATTTGACATCCCTTCGACGTCAATGATGTCTCAGAGTGACAATGATATAATGCCAGATATGACACTCCTGACATGGAATGTACAAAGTATGGGTTACCCATGGAATGTCAGGTAACTCTTTGCATTTTTTAGACAGCACAGGTATATATAGGTTTCCTCCAGGAGCTCCACCTTAGTGAACGCTCCCACACTAGACTCCAGTCTGGTTGGATTGGTGAGATCATATTTGTAACTTATTTTAAATGTGCCAGAAAGGTGGTGATCACTATGTGCATTGAGTTGAGCTGGTACACACTTCATGAAATCGTGTACTGCAAAGGAGGCTACCAGGCCCTTGAGGGCAAGGAATTGATACTCGTTTGTGACTATGGCCTCAATGCAGACAGGATTGTTTCCTCCTAGCCTGCAGTAAGGTTCTAGGATTGGTCTGTGTGACCATTATTTGGGGGTACCTTCAATGTGATGTTAGATCTAGTGCTGGATAGATCACAGACAGTGCACCAGGCGCACCTCAGGGCAGCTGTAAAGGTTCAGGCTATCATGCAGGACCAGCTGATGAGTGATGCTGGGTGCGATCGACATGGGGAGACGATAGCCAGCACTTGTATCTCGACTTCTTGGGAAGAGTGGTCGCCCATTGACTACTGGCTAGTATTTGAGAATGTAGCTGTCTGGTCTAAGATGGTTGACCATATGCCCCATGCTTTCTCTGACCCTGCCCCAGTTCGAACTTGAACTTGAAGGAAGTGGATACTTGTGCCTTTGACTGGCGACACCGTTAAATGCTCTTAGAGACCTGTATTCCTGCCTCACACCAAAAAACCTACACTGGAGTACTTTTCCACTAACACTGGGCCAGTGCATTCCCCAGTAATGCTGTGGGAGGCTTTTAAAGTCTATATCTGCAGAGAGTGTATGGCAGCCCAGAGTAGAGTACTGCGAGATGTGCGGCAGCGATTGACCCACCTAGAGAGAGAGCTGGGAGAGCTTGGCACCAATTATATAGCTACTGGTAATACACATTTACTCGCCCCATACTGCAGTAAGCTTTCAGATTACCAGACGAGGCAGACAAGTAAACACACTAATTAGACATGGAGGCTGCCGCTAGGTGCTATGGAGAGGAAGATAGAGCTGGGAGAACCCTAGCCAAGCTGCTACGAGCCATGCAGACTAGCCCCTATCTTGCTAAGATCCTTGATGATGTGCATTAACCTCACTACACTACCAGAGATATTACAAGGGTAATGACACAGTACTAATCTCAGCTGTATAGCTCAAATCCTGCACTAAACCCTAGTTTATTCAAAGAGTATCTTAACACCATTGAATTGCTTGGGCCGGATGAAGCAAACAGACAATATCTAGATGCGCCCTTTGAGAGGAGGAAATTATGCAGGCAATACAAGGCATGCCAAGTGGTAAGGCACCCTGCCATGATGGCCGGACAGTTCAATTTTATGAAGAGTACACTGAAACTTTGGCCCCACACCTTAGGGCAACATAATATGAGAAGGCTTGGGGCATTGGCATGCCTTTGACTTTTCATGAAGCACTCATAGTGACTAAACTTAAGCCTGATGTACCGACCACTTTGTGCAACTGCTACTGTCAATGATCAATACAGAAAATAAGATCCTGGCTTGGCTTATCATGGACAAACTGTTGCCACTCCTCCCCATTATAGTACAACTAGATCAATACAGCTTTTTGCAAGCAGATCCACAACCTGCAGACCTTATTCACTGTGTTGCATAACTTGACACCTGAACTGAGGGCTGTTGCTGTTTTTTTTTATGTGACTGAGGCCTTCACCTCCTAAGAGTGGTCCTATCTCTTCTCGTTGCTATAACGGATAGGCATCATGGTAACTCTGATAGATTAAGCTGCTCTACACTGCACCGACTGCCAGCCTTCTCAATCAGTAGAGGCACACAACAGGGCTGCCTGCTGTCACCAATCTAATTTGCCATTGTGATGAAGCCTCTGGCCACCTGCCTCTGCCAGCATCATCCTGCAAGCGGGCTGCACTTTATGGCGAGGGGCTCATGGTGTCTATGTATGCACATGATATGACAGTGTACGTCAGGGTGCCAGACAGTAATCTACCACCCATTATTCAGGAATTCATTAAATTATGAGGACTCACCAGGATCACCATTAACTGGTCTAAATCGATTATCTTCCTAACGCCATCACATTGCCATTCACCATCGATTTCTCCATGAAGTGGGATGATTCTGAAGTAAAATACCTGCAGATCTGGCTGAGCAGAGACAGCCAGGAATTTGTAGCGAGAACATTACTAATGGACCATGGCTTGGGAAGAGAACCGGATCCCTCCTTGGGTCGCCCTGCCACTCTAAATGGGATAATAGCAATTACCAAAATCATCCCACCCTCCAAGCTTTTATATCTTTTTGTCGGTCTCTCAATGCCGCTAACGTGGGTCTTTCTGGGGAAACTGTGGTACCTCTTAATCACTCTAACTTGGGGAAACAGACAGCAGTGACTGACATTGGAGGTTCTGACCCTGCTGTTGGTACGGGGGGTCTGTGTGCACTTCATGCACCAGCGGATACACTCAGTATCCTTCATCCCACATGTGGCCCTTGAGCATCAAGTCATTGCACCATGCACTCTGAACACAGCAATCTGCATGGGCAAGACTCACTGTACAGGCGGTACAGCCATTGTGGGCTGCACGATTTGGACTAGAGCGAGACTCCTCAGAAGGGCACTCCTGCCAATTCTGTATTCACCTGCATTACCTCAGGCACAGTATTCAATTCTGCCCCCATGCTGGAGGATATGGCGTGCAGACTCTCGCTGACAACTTTGGGGGACTGCTACCAAAATGTCACCTTGTTAGCCATGGAAAGCTGAGGGCCAATGTTTAACGCACACCCCTAGATGTCCTATTACCAACTGTGCACTGTGTGCTGTTAAGGACACCTACCTTTTCCTGCACTGGACGTCCCCCTGAACGTGACCTCCCCAAAGAAACTCATCACTGCCCTACACCACAGAGCAGGTGATGGCTTCTGTCTCCATACTCAAAGCATGAGCTGACTAGCAATCAAACTTAGTTGCAGAAAAAACAGTTCAACAGTGGCATTACTGCTGTTCACAAATGGGTGCATTATACCCGAACTATAGGACCCCCCTCATCCATGTCAAATTCTTGCATAGGGTATATCATACACCCCTCCAACTATATAAAATGAAGCTCCTGAAAGAAACAAAATGCACAAGGTATGATGAGAGGGATGCCAACTTCCTCCCCTGGCAAAGTCCTCCAAATAAGGACTATTAGAAAAATGTCTGGAAGGCAATTGAAGATATCACTGACACAATAATACCCATCACCCCTATGTTGGCTCTGCTGGGATACGTGGCGGATATACCACCTAGGGTACACAAGCTCTCTGCTATGTTGCTACCACTTGTGGAACATTAATTAGCACTACACTGGGGATTAACAGCTACACCCAAGTTAGAGGACTGGCTCACAGACGCAGCGCACTACCAGTAGCTACCTGTTGCATTAGTGGCTGCTGCTCCCAGCCACTAGCAGACCACGTGATATATGGGCCCCACTTGACTTCTAGCTGGCAGCGCACCCAACACGGAGGCCAACCGATGAAACACAGTCAGATGGCACTGGGGGAGCTGGCGGCACTGGCTATGAAAGTTATGAAACACAGGGGGTTGTCGGGCTGCCTGAGAGGGGATGTTCAACGTAAAAGGCTGGGGCTCCCCTCCCTGCTCACTAAGGCTGGGGAGACTTCTGACACACTAGTGGGGGGAAGAAATGTGGACTCCTAGACTTTTCATCTGATTTATCTCACCCAGCATGCTTAATATGTGAGGTAACCTGTTGTTTCACTTAATCTAGATATTTTTTTTTAAAGTTAGGCTTCTTCAAAGAGCACTAAGGTGTGTCTAAATCTCACCTCGACATGCCTAAATGTCTAGTTCCTTGTAAATACACAGCTCTATATGTTTACTTTGAAGGTTACCCATATTATGCCTACAAGGCCGATCAACTCAAATGATGCTATCTATGATGGTATCTTGTGCTCCAGATCTGAAGACATTACACCCAAATCTGTTCTGTTTTATGACTCCACACAATGATATATCCCATTTCACCACAGCTTTGTGGGCGCTGCATTTGTCATATAATAGGTTGGTTGTGTGGTTATCATTTCTGTATTTAATGCTGCCTAGTTACCATGCATGTCAAATTCTTATTGCAAGCAATGTTCTCAAAAGCATCAATATTCAAAATACCCAAAAGATTGTCAATGTAATGTCAATCTAATGTGCCAGGATGACAGTTGGTATAGTCATCACACTTCCTCTGATCTACCACTGCTTCCAACTAATCTTTAAATAGGTGTAATTAGGAGGGGCAAAAGAAGTACCCATAATTGCCTCACAATATAAATGATACTGGTGATAGTCAAACACAAATAACTTATCTGTAGCACAGAACTTGGGTATTTTCAGAATGATGTTGGTGTTTCCCCTCTAGCTAACCCATCTAGTTTGTAGAAAAGGAAGTCCTCAAAAGAAATAAACTAAACACTTGTGTATGTCTGGGCTGGTATGTAATTCTGAGAGTGTGTGTGGCTGTGGGTGTGGGTGGGTGTATGTGTGAGAGAAGGATTTGAAAAGGAAGGACAGAGAAAAATTAGGAGACGGTAAAGTGGTAATTTATTCAGAAGATCTCTGTTCAACCTGGCCGAAAAAAAAGGGACCCTTGCCCCATATCACAGTTTTCTCCCACCTTAACAGCAGGGAAGCCAGTAAACAACCCTCAACATTATGACATGGAATGTTGCAGGTATCCACAGGACCCTTCAAAGTTTGGTAGCAATCACATTCCTTGAGGGTGTGGACATCATCTGCGTGCAAGAAACATGGGCACTAACACCAACCCCATTGCCAGGGTATGCAGAATTTCACAAACCCGCCAGAAAAACGAACCTATTCGGGCTACCCTCGAAAGGCATCTCCACATCCATCAAAAACATCCTTAAAGCAGAGCTTTGCTGTATTAAACACCTCTGACAAGCTCCAAGCCGGCTTCTTAAAAATCCAAAAAAGCACAGCAGGTCCCCTATCCATCGTAATCATATATGTATACCACAACCCTCAGGGCCTAGCTCACTCGGACAAGCTGGACCGATCAATCGACGTAATTGAAACACTAATAGCACATCACGCAATCCTGGAAGACATGATCCTTGGAGACTTTGATATGCACCGAATGGGGTACAGACCGTTTATAGCAGGACCACCGGAGACACAGCAAGATTTAATATCCTCCTTCGAGCCTACAACCTAGAATCATCTCAATCCATGGCAATTGAAGCCGGATCCAGGTCAGTTCATTCGCCCACATTCAACATCCAAACAGCTATTGATTATATTTTCCTGAGCCTGTGTATAGGTAATGACATGCTAAGCTTCGATGTGCTCCCGTAGGATGACAGCGTATCTGGAAAATGCCATATCCTTTCCCCCATCGAGAGGTCAAATGGGGAGGAACAGTACAGACATCTGCAGAGAATAAAATGGATACAAATGATCACTAACAAATTTGATAGATGGAAAGCAACCTAGGAAGTCTGGCCAGCAGCAATGAATACACTTGCCTTCATTGAGGCCTGGGAAAAGCTGGCTCTAGAACTTGGCATGCTGCTCAGAGGAAAGAGGTCGAGACCAAAAAGAAAATGGCACTTCAATACACTTGGCACAGTCCCAGAAATTAAACAATGCGTGTTGTTGCTAAAACTAAACAACGGGCACACAGGAAAATAGCAAAACATCAAAAAGGCAGTTAAAGTAAGCAGCAAAACAACACAAAGAACTCACCTGGAAATTCAAACGAAAAGCACATGATGAGAAATGGATAGCAATCCTCGTGCTGCTGGCCCCCAGCAAATCCCAAAACTTCTGGCAATATCTGAACAATTTAATTACTGGGCTTCAAACAGAGGAAACTTGGTCCCAGCTGATACATTGGTTGCACATGTGAAGTCACTCTACATCAGATACCAGGAAAACACAGACCTAAATGAACATTTATTCTGGAGAACACCTAAAGAAGTGGGAGCTGAGCCATACGCTTACCCAAGCAAAACATCAGTGTCCACCGTTCAAAAAAGATCAGAACAGATGACACCCAGGGTCCAAACAGCCTGCCCGGTTCACTATTCAAAGGGGACATGAATTTATGGGTAGCAACACTAACACCATTGTATGCAGACTGCAGGCTTCTAGAAGAACTGCTAGACGCAGAAGGCTATAAATAAACGGACGGGAGTAGCACGGTACTTCCGGTCCACTCCAGCCAACTGAGAGTCTGTGTCTTATTGCAGCGTAACCCTGTGCATGCTAACGACATATGCCCCATAATTAATGATCCCTGCCGTTGCGAGATATCCTTGTCACTAGCACACCTACAGAAAGCAACAAGAATTATTGGGGAGTGAAAAGAGAGTGTGTGGGTCACTGAAAGAGAGAGGAAAAAGAGAGACAGCAAGCAAGCACATACAGTCCCATTAAGATTTTTAATACCACCGAATAATAAAAAAGAGCCCCTCAAGTGTACAGTAGAAGAATAACATCAGAACACTCTCAGACTGAAATTGCTCCTGGGTGAAGCACGTACAACAACAGGGAGGAAAACTATCTAACCAACTGCAGATCCCTGATATGACCCAAAGTATATATTATGAATTAAAAACAATAGATCTGCCTACAAACAGCTAAAGACAAAGACTAAAAATAATGCCTAGATCTCCTCGGGACTTTGTGTATAACAGATTTGAATTCTGCTTTATTCCTTTGGGTTGAATATTTTTATTTTTTTGTCATTAAGAGAAAACTGTTAGGCATTTAGATGAGCGTGTGTGTATTTTGTGTCTTAACTATGATAAGTGTGTGCATGGAGTTTATGTGGATGTTAGTTGAAAGGGTGTACCCCTTCTAGTTTGATCAGTCAAAGTTCATTTTTATGATGTTATTCATGGAATGCATATCACACCTTCCCCATTTAGCAAACCTTGTTAGTTGTTTATTGGGGGATGTGAGAAGGAGTTGAATATGAACATCGTATTATGTTAGAACTCATCTGATGGAGATTTGTTAGTGTAGTTGAGTACATAGGGGCATATCATCAACAACCAGAGGTAATAATCGCTAAGCGCACTTAGCGTCAGGATAATTATCGCCGGCTATTGCTTGTTTTTATCGCGGAGATAGCGCGCTATCAGCGACGCTCATTGCTAGATCGTTAAAAATACCTGAGTTAGCTGCCAAATGTGCAATTATTGCTGGGATTCCAGCGATAATCGCACGTTTGGCGCTACGTTGTTGATAGGGCAGGGCAGACTTAACCATGATATCCACCTTCCATTGGATATCATGGCTAAGTCAAACTAATAGCAGGCATAAGGAAAGTAGTGATAACCCCGGTTAGCGCTACTTTTCTTACCGCTATGCCTGTTAGCGTGCCCATTGATAATTGGAGAAATGTCAGTTAGCGACATTTCTCCAGTTACTTTGGGGAGGAACGCCCCCTTTGCATCTCTTTAGAGATGCAAAGGGTGGCGTAGGGGAAAAGGGTGCTAATATGCGATTATGCATGTTAGCACCCTCTTGTTAATAGGACGATAGTTTTATCTCCGCTTTTTGGCTTTTGAAGCCAAAAAAGCGGAGATAAAGCACTTGCTGATATGCCCTAGTGTTGGGTAATCTATCGCCAGAAGACAAGCAGTGGAACTACAAGAATAACATTGCATCAGCATCCTGATAGTAATTAACACTTAAGCCTATCTGTGCTTCCTGTCTGCTCCCCTTATGCCGAGTCCCACTTCTTAAGGTCCTATTGAATACTCCACTTACCTCATTAATATACCTCAAGGAGATCGGTTTCCTGAGATGTTCTTATAATGCCTCTGGGTCTTACTGGAAAGAGTGAAATAATACATTCCAATCTCAGTGGATCCAGATCACCCTTCCAAGTCCTCAGGGATTGACTATTGCCTGTGGACCTAGAAACCTATGTATTACTCATTCATTGGCACCAAGAATGCAAAGGCCATAACAATGTCTGTTTAGAGGAATAACTGGGAGATTCACAGGCACTTTTTTCAGGTTCAATACGGTAGATTCTGCAGGTAATTGCACTGTCAGGATTGCCTCAATTAGTAGTTAACCTCCTTGCCTGAGAGAGTATTGCTTCTCAGTTCTCCTGTGGCGTTTATCTAACACCACAGCAATAGTCTTTTCTGCAGTACTGTCAATCATGCAATGCCCTGCTGCTTCTTGCACAAAGTATTTTTATCAAACCGTGCCCTGCTATGTTGCAACATTTGTCTATAGCAAGTTCCTCTGATATTATGCTTGTACAAAGACAATATTGCACAAACTCTAGCATTATACTTTAAATAAGTAAACATAGCCATCAACTAAATATATAAGCCAAATTAGAGGAATATGTGCTCATTTTCCTAGAAAAGGTTAAAAACGCCAGGGCAAGACCGGTCTATGACTCTTATGGACTTCCATAAAGAAACAATAGTAAGCAGTTTTTTTACACAGCAACAATTAATCTAGACTTAAAGACAAATATTCAACTGCAATAATAAGGTATGTTGTGGAAGATGCATGTGGTATAAGTAAAGGTATTCATGTTTATTCCTGATCTACCATATACCTGAGAGTTATAAGTAAATTAAATAATCCAATCAGGTCTATGCTAATTTTGCTATATTTGGAAGGAAGAGCACAAGCACTTCACCATTGGTTAACAGATGTAAGGTGAGCAGACTCCTAAAAACAACAAAACTTTTTCATCAAAACTAGGGAAGTGAATGCGAAAATCTAGGGGAATACCATGCAAAAGATGGTCATTTCAAACAATAGCCGAGCAGCTACTATGCACAGACTTTGCCCTCTGCACTGTTCTTTATGGGGAGGACAGTCCCTTCAAACACCCAAGCTCTAATAAGTGAGCAAACCCTTACTATGTACACTGCTCTTCCTCTACACAGCTCAGTCATAGAGAGGCCAGTCTGTCTAGACACACATGCTCTATTTGGTAGCTAAGCATCTTTAATGCACAACTTTCCATCTGTGTATAGGTTTTCACAGACATTCTAGTATCTCCAAACAATGAAGACCGATTAGATGGCTAAGTCCCTACACACATAGGGGTATATTCACAAGAACGTTTGATATCTACTGCAAGAGCAGCGTAACGCAACTTTCTACATCACAGTCCATCGTGGAAAAATAACCTTGTGACAACATGGATTCACAACAAGGCGGTAGCATGCTATAGTTTGCCGACACCGCAAATAATGCCCGCGAAACAACCACCACGACGGAGATAAAAACACATTCCCCAACCCGACAAAACCAGCGATGGTCACAAGCACAATAAGAAAACAGTGACAACCAGCGCGAGGGCAGAAATACTCACGCGCAATGCAGGAAAATAGTACAAGACAAGCACACGGAAAATGCCACTGAACAAAAATCATCAACAACGGAGTATGACAAATGTACCCTGGCCAACTACAGAGGACAACATGTACACCAGAACATCCAAGCACCGTGGATGACCAGAACCAACAGGCACAGCGCACAGAAGAGACCACCGTGCAGCATACGCACACAATCAGGATTACACCCCGGCAGTGAAAACATCCCGGGTCATACAGCACCCCCACCACATTTGAACACAGGACACAACTGGTTCAGCAAATGTGCACAGCCTGCCAAATCACATCTGTAATGCAGGGAAACATAACATCAAAATGTACAAGTACAAGTTGAGACCTTCAATAATGTTTTATTCACACATGCAGTGCGTTTGGACATTTTCTACTGTTGCCTGATTGCCGTGGATGGTCAAAATGTGCTGTGCTCATGAGAAGTAAGTGTCAATGATGGTATTCCAATGGGCCATTCCTACCGCTGCCGCAGTTGGATGAGGACCACCTGCCCCAGCAACACCATCATGAGCTGGTACCTCTGGAACTGGGATCCATGGGGCCCTGGTGCGAACACAGATGTTGTGCAACACACAACATACAATGATCAGCTTGCGCACGATGTCCAGGCTGTACAGGCGCTACCCACCTGTGCCTTCCAGGCACCTGAAACGTGACTTCAACACGCCAAATGTGCATTCCATGATACCCCTGGTGCGTATGTGGGCTGCATTGTACTGCCTCTGGGCGGGTCTGTTCGGATCTCGAAAGGGGTGTCATCACCCAAGGGCAGAGTGCATATCCTTGATCACCTGTGAGAAAAGAGTCAATACTTGGTTCGGCAGAATGTGATGGCAACTCCACCAATCCAGTGATGCCTGTGCTGGCTGTGTGTGGGGTGAGTGTTCGCCAACCCGCATGGATGAGCTGATGCTGGCAACTACACCACCAGTCTGTATAGGGTGCAGGGCCAGGATGACCATGGAGTGTTGTGGTCTTGTCTGGTAGGTGGACGTGTAGTTTGACATGTTGAATATGCTTTGCTCACGTGTGCATCCCCACAGTTGTGCATTGTGCTGTGGAGGCATTAGGATGTGTGGTATGTTGACTTGGTACTTACCAATGAGCAGTCCCGTTCCATATGTGCCATCCTGGAAGCGCTGGTTGATGATGGACTGTCGGAAGATGAAGGAATCATGCACACTGCCTGGGTAGTCGACGACGACATTGGTGAAGTGCTCCGGTGGTCCACTATTGCCTGCACATTGATGGAATGTGTGTGCTTTCTGTTGCAGTAGTGGTGTGCAGTATCCGCAGGGGGCACAAGTGGGACATGTGTGCAGTCGATTGCCCCCAACATGGCCGGGAATCCGGCTATGGCGTAGAAACCTTGCTTGGTCACCAGCTGTTCCTGCGCAGTGTTGGGGTTGTGAAGGTACTGGGACATGAAGCTGAGGATGGCATTCAGGGCAGGTGTGATGAACTTTGAGAGGGCTGGCTGTGAGACCCCTCTGACTCTGGCAGTTGTTGGTTGGAAGGTACCGGAGGCCAACAAGTTCCTCACGTCAACAGCTTTGTCTGCAGAGGGATGTTGGTTCTCCGCTGTGTTGGGACCGTCTGCCTGTGGGCAATGTGTGTCATGATGTGGTGAATGGATGTCCTTTTGAGCCTGTAGTGGGCAATGACTTCCTCAGGCATTAGGTCTATGAGAGTGGTGCGCTTTCGGTGGGTCTGCTGTCTTACTCTGCGCTGCCTCTGTGGTGGTCTGGGCGGCGGGTCCGGGTCCAGGTGTTGGTGGCGGTCCTGGGGGTGGTGGTGGTTGTTGTTGTGGCCCTGTTGGGGCTCCGAGCTGCATGATGCGTAGCTCCATGGCGTCGTTCGTTCTTTGAGTGTGGC
Source organism: Lissotriton vulgaris (assembly GCF_964263255.1). Taxonomy (NCBI): domain Eukaryota; kingdom Metazoa; phylum Chordata; class Amphibia; order Caudata; family Salamandridae; genus Lissotriton; species Lissotriton vulgaris. The sequence continues at coordinate 823,495,207 of NC_141685.1, read as the reverse complement.
TGTGTGCGGGGCTCTGTTGCCTACTGCAGGTAGTCGTCCAGCTTTACACCTGCTTGTGGCAAGTGGTAAATACCTGCAGCTAACGCGGCTGTTCGCATGTTTTCGTCTCGCTTCACAGATCTGTCAGTTCGTTGTGAAAGTGGTGTTGCTATTTTTTGGTGTGTTTCTGCACGGGAACACCTACTCTGCATCTCATTCGTGTTAGTTGGTGGTGTGGGCCGTGGTGTTAGGGTTTGGGGCTGTTATCGTGGGAATACTGGTGTTGTCTGCTGTTTGCACCAGCTTGTGAATGGGGTGTTAGTTCTATCTCCACTTTTGATGAGTTACGGTGGTGATAAATTGGAGGTAACTCCTTGTGAATATGCCCCATAGTCTTCATCCTGTGCACAGCTGTTTATGGAGATGCCAGTCACTGCAAATACACAACCCCAGTTAGGTAGCCATGTCCCTACTGCATGCAGTATACCTTGTTTAGTAGTCTTCACAGAGAGTCCACTCCCTCTAGACGTCCAAGCCCCATTAAGTGTTCAAGTTCCTATGATGCACACCTTTTGCCTTTTATAGAACTGTTCACAGTGAGCCCACTCCCTGCAGAGACCCAAATCCCATTTGCTGGCCACGGTCCTACTATATATACTTACACATTATTGGAGATAAACTATCTGCATAAACATAAGTGGATTTACCATTTCGAAATGTCTAGTACCTTAAAATGTGCTGATACAAATGCAATGTTATAAAAACAGTTGACAATTTTGTTAATTTCTGTAAGGATAATTGTTTGGTGTAATGCCATACAGATTTGATATGACTGTTTCTTTTAAATTGTCTTATACTTACTCTGCAGTTCTTTAAGTTCCACAAAAATGCCAACAAGACAACTGAAGAGATAGAAAGTTAAATGTTGGTACCATGAAAAAGCTAGTAAAAGTGAAAAACAGAAATCCACAGGAAAAACTGAAAGGAAAATACAGAATATTGGTAAGAGTACTTGTGATTTTATTAAAAAGTTAGTTGAGAAAACAAAAAAAGCGATAAAGGTTTTACTAAGAAGAAAGGGATACCAACATCAAAAGTAGGCCCAGTTACATTATGAATAGGAGGAAATGTGTTGAAGAAGAGAGTTAAGCATTCATGGGCAGAAGACAAAAATTTTAAAAAAAATTGGCCTGATTTAGAGCTCAGTGGATGGGTTACTGCATCACTAATAGGGGTGGCAGGAAACACCATTCCACTGGTGGAGTTTACAGAGTTCTTGCAACTACATGCTTTGATTGGGAGGTGGAGTTTCAGCACAAACTCTGTCTACCACCAGCAGAGTTTACTGGCATGCTGTAGCATTCACCACTCACCCCCAGCATTTGTGCGCTTCGAGGAAACAGTCGCAACTTCATTCCCCAAGAGACTATGGCAGACAAAAGAAACCATATCATTGGTCAAGCCTACAAGGAAGACAAAATAAAGAATGTCTTCATCATTGGACCATTGTGAAACTGGTCCAGAAGTAATAGCCTCATTGGTGGAATTGTGTTATGCGACATGAGGTAGAAACTACGTACTAGGAAACTAGAAGGAGTTGACCTCATGCAGGAGGCGGGCAGAGATTATCCCGAATTGGTGGGGCTTAAAGAGGATGGAAACAAACACGATCACCTCATTTACTGGAGCTCAGAACTCACTAACTCAGGAAGTCGACAGACCAGAACAAATGTCGCGTTGGTGGAGCAAAAGGAGGTGGGCAGTGATGATCGCATAACAGGCGTTGACAATAACTTCATTGGACAAGCTTCAGAAGAAGGGGAGAGCGTGGCAAGCGTCATTCCCTTTATTGACAGATCTTAGGTTTGATGACGAAAACAATCATTTCAAGCTCAGAAATGAAGAGGCAGTAACAAACAGTTCATTGGTGGAGTTCCAAAAGGAGCGAGACTTATACAAAATTATACCATTGGTGAACTCCCAAAAATATGCTGCCTCATTGGTGGATTCTAGAAATGGGCAGTGACAGTCACCTCATTGGTGGGACCCAAAAGGTCTACAGCCTCCCTGCTTGCCAAATAGATGATTGTCTGCCTGAAGGAAGGTGGGAATAAAATAAACCCAAGAACTAAAGACTTCTTCTCTCCAAGCCGCACTTGGCTCCATTGACAGACAGGACAATGCAGGCATCACATTCTTCTGGACCCAGCATCTTGTGCCCCCTCAGCTGCATCCAGCACACAGTCATACAACCTCTCTGACACTCCTATCCCTTCTTCCATCCCAGTGACCGTCATGTACTTATAGTGCATTTTTAATAACCAGCAAGCATCTTCCCCAACTGGACCTCAGTTCATCCCCTGTGCCCCTGCCGCCCATTGCCCACTGTGGCCTCCTAGAGCAGGGGCCACTCGCCCTCTTCCGGACACACTGCAGGCAGCAGCAGCCCCTGGTGCCTCCTTAAGGGAGGAAGTTAGCACAGCCAGCGTCCACAGTGTCCAAGAGGGGCAACACCGTGGGAGGCAACTGAGCCTGGATTAGACGAGGATGACAGGTAAGGTTGTCTCTTGTGTTGGCCTTAGTGTACCCCCGTAGAAAATTGCCCAAGACTTGGAAACCAACTTTTGGCAATCATATTTAAATATAGCTGTTGTTTGTTGATAAAAAGAAGACATTGCAGGAAACATAAATATAGTTTCAGTGAATGGCAATACTTTGCCAGCAAGTAGAACTCCATGGAATTCCACCGAGCTTTTCGGTGACTTCACAGAATTCTGCAGGGTGAAGCTCCCCAAACTCCACCCAGCCCTAATCACCAACACAAAGGATATCCTATCTTCCGTATCACAAAGGCATTATATCCAATGGCACGTGTAATAAAGCAGATAATATATCCGTCACATTTTTGATGGAATAACCTGTCTACTAAACTCTAATTCAGGCCCTTTGTCAGAAGTTCTTTTGCAATAGGATAGTAAATAATATTATGAGGTCTGTGAAGGACGTAAAAAAAGACCGCCTAAGAATAGGCAGAAAGAGTACGTAGAAACTCTTGTACATAAGACATTTGCTTTAAAGATGAAGTTGTTTGTTCCTAATCTAAATAAAAAGAAAATGTTAGACAGGTTCATGACTTCTCTTAAGAAGAAATGCACATTGTAGCAAAATGCTCCTCCATAGCCCAATATCAGAAAGCAGTCCCGCTTATCAGATACTTTTCCACTCAGTATATGTTTCCATGCTTAAAGTTCAGATAGTCATGTATATATTATGTCAAACGTGGATCTCACTTTTTTATAAATATGTAACTTACATTAAAAAAAACGTTGAAAAGCATTGAGGCTCTTGAGTTTAAAACATAAGATCAAATACAGTAATATATCAGAAAATTGTAAAAGGTAGGGCCGATTTCGACCGATAACCTTTAAGTATTGCCCGGCGTTAACCGCCTCCCATACCACTCGAAACTATCAAACAAAGAGGCAGGCGCTGGAGACTGGAAGGCAGGAAACAGGAGTTTATTCCAACGGAGCAGAACACGTCAAATCTGACAACAGGGTATCTTCTCGAGGTGCTCTAACCGCATCTCTGAGGCCTGCCTCTTATACACAGGTTTATGGTCTTTATTACAGTTTATAACATGTGGCACATTCCTGCAAATACTTTGAAGTACGGAAAGACATCCTCGGAATCCCCGCTTCAAGCCCGTTCCCACACACATTTACAGTAGAAGTCCCCACCCCGATCTCAGTAGGTGATGACTATCGCGCAGCTGGACATTCCGCTGGTTCCCGGAATGTGTGTGGTTGATCGGATCTCATGGGGTGGGGGCTTTGATCAGTTGTAGATCCTTTGAAGGGGGCAGCTTCCTACTGTAGGAGGTAATAAACTGCATCCGCATTGTCAGGTGGTGGCCTGGGATCGAGCCGGACAATCGGGCACAGAGGAAAGGGGGTTCATCAAAGGATACGAGATCATGAAAGGGATGGAGGGAGTTGTTTAACTGGGTACGGGATGTGGCTCCGAGGCAGGGTCACGCTGAAGGGGAGGTTTATGGCCCAAGCATGTGAGAGCGGGGGCTGTCAGCGTGCGGGGGATGCTTGTAAGGTCAGAGGGAGAGAGAGACACGCGCTGGCTATCGGCAGTGGGCAGAGAGGCCATGGCATTCAAAATGGCTGCTACTTACGCGCACATATGAGCCTGAAAAGGGACAAGATGGCGCCGATAATGTTGATGTCGCAAAATAGATTTTAACAGCTCTCCCTTTTTAACATATCTAGCCAGCTTGTCAATCGATATCTATCCCCATTATATTTCGAATTTCAACTTCATACAAAGCTCTTATGCGTTCGGCTTTAAAGTCCAAAGTCTTGGGGCAGATACAGTTAGCACAAAGTGAGCACAGGGGTGGCAAGCATTGACCATCCAGGCAGAATCCACATATTACGACGATCGGTATCAATATGATCATAAACAACCTCCACCCCCAGTCCTTTACAGCACTCCAGAACCAACTCCCAAGCGACCATTCTTCTTGTTCCTGATGAACTTCTGAGGAAAGTCTGTGGAGGTGTTCAATGGCTTTGTAAATTGAGGGTGAATTGTCCGGTATGTAGGTGCAACAGCTGGACCCAATGATACGGCATGCTCCTCCACGATCCGCTAGAAACACATCTAGAACAAGGCGGTTCTGAAGAGCAACCAGGCGGACCGCCTGAAGCTCGGCTGTATTGTTTGTGAGGATGGCAGCTGTAATGTTCATTGTCGTTTCAACTGCCTGGGTCAAATGTCGGATGGCACGGCTGTTCGCCATCGGACCCCAGAGTGGAACAAGTCCCTTCAATGCATCCAGGAACTGTGCTCCGGTGGAGTCGGCTTGCTCAATGTCTTTTGCTCGCTTTTGTCTGTGATGGTTTGCTGGAGCCACATAGGTCGGAGGAAGGATGAAGGCAATGTAACAGGTACCTCCCCAGCCTTTGGGGAGCCAGGTGTAGGCTTTCGTCCCACAAACAAAGTACATGTTCGGAGAAGTGACAAAAGAGGGTGGATCAGTTGAGTCCAAAGTTCTGGTGATACGGCAAGCGCTGTGGCCTGCCAGCTGTGTCCCAAGGCCTTCGATGCATACAAGGCCCGAGACATTTACGACAGATAGGGCCACAGTCAGGGTGGCAGCTGTTCGTTTCCGGAGGTAGGAGAAGGTGGGTCTGGCTGGGTTGTTGAACACCTGCATTTCAATCCGTTCTTTGGCAGGGATGTCCATTTAAATAGAGGTGTTGGATGTCAGTGGGCAAAAGGGAGCAGCAGTTCTTCCTGTTTTGTTCTGCCAGACGTCATGATAAAAGTGTGCCATAGTTCTGCTGGAAGTGGCATTATCCCTGTAGCTTTCTTGCAAGAGGATCAGCCAAGCAAGGCAGGAACCATGAACGGAGAAAGGTGAAGAATTGAAGGGGATGGAATGTCCAGTGGCGTGGGGTAACAACCCACAGATCCAGCAGTTTGTGGCATTGGCAGCGAGGTTGTGTTGGTGCAGCAACTGCACAAAGGAGTTGTTCCAGAACTCCTTACGTCTTTCTCGGAGTTGAGGTGAAAGAGAGACCAGGTAGTGTTCTTTCATGGTAGTAGGCTGTGCAGTAGTTAGAAATGTCTTATGAGCTGGTGCGCTCTCTTCCACGATCCAGAGGGTGGTCATGAGGAGGAGGCAAAAGAGAAGGGCGATAAAGAGGGCAATAGTCTTTGAGCTGTGAATTCTGTCAGTCTTTGGGTTTCTGTAGTGGGTCTTCGGATGTCCGGTTGCTTCCATCATCTTCGTATCGGGCGCTTCCATCATCTTCGTATCGGGCGCTTCCATCATCTTCAAGTGGCTCGGTAGCGGGCAGAACCACAAACTTCGTTTGGCTTCTCTCCTGGCAGTAGTGTTAGGCCACCGCTATGAGAATTGTAACTTAGTCAGTGGTCTGCTTAGCCGAAGCTCCCTCCTTTCGTCGCAGGTTATACCCTTCTCTGGATGGCACATTGGGATCGGGGAATTCTGCCAGTTCAAGTGTCTCTTTATCAGGGTAACAGCTCAGGGATGGTCGGTCTTTGTTCAGGAGCTCTTCTTGGGTGGGTATGTCTTCGGTCGTCGTCAGGGCTGAGGAGATCTCCTTACAGTGGTGTGCATGCAGCCAGTTCTTCGTCCCTTCCACTCGAAGAGCTGTTAGGGTGGTGATCAAGACTTGCCAGGGGCCCGTCCACCGGGGTTCCAGACTCCGTGCACGCTGGAAGTTGCGTATCAGCACAAAGTCCCCGGGTTGGATGTTGTGTCCAGGGCCCCTGGAAGCATCAGGGATGGCCTGCAGCACCTGTTGATGGATAGCAGACAGTGTCTTAGTTAGGTTGTACAAATAGTCAGACATTAGGACGTCCGGGACGTCTCAAATGGATGTCGGTTTTGGTGCGGACCAAATGCTCATAGGTCGGCTGAAACCGACCTCGTAAGGGGTCAAATGGTGTTTGGTGGGGGTGGAACGCATTGATAGCAATGCCAGTGGGAGAGCGTCTGGCCATTTCAGTCCTGTGGTAGCCACTATCTTAGCTAGTTTGAGCTTCAGCGTGGCATTATGTCGCTCAACTAGTCCAGCAGATTGGGGGTGGAAGACTGCGTGGAATCTCTGTTTTACACCCAACCCCTTCAATATGAGTTGGATAACCTCGGCTACGAAGTGAGGGCCATTGTCACTCCACATAATTCGACAAAGGCTGCAGCGAGGGAAGAATTCTTTCAGTAATACCTTTGCAGTGGCAATGGCAGTGTTGTCGCGAGTTGGATAGGCTTCCTCCCACTTGCTAAATGCGCACACGACAACAAGTACATATTTCAGACCTTGGCATCTTTCTAGTTGGATGTAGTCCATCTGTAGGACTTCAAATGGATGATTGGGGACCCCAAAACCCTCCCCGGGGCACTACAGTTCCTTTCCCAGGGTTGCGTTGCAGGCATATCAGACATTGTTGGACCAGACGTTTAGCTGAGTCTGTAATCTTGTCATTGTGCCAAACTTTGGAGACAAGTTTGGCCATAGGGGCAGATCCTATGTGTGCAGGGGAGTGTGCCATGGTCAATATGGGGATCAGGTACGAATTGGGTAGTAACCATTTGTTTGTGTCTTTTGTTCGCCAGCAGCTTTCATCGTCTTTCAATCCCACCCGTGCCCATTCAGTCAATTCGTGTGGTGAGCTGGCCATCTGGATGTCCCTAATAGTTTCCCTAGCGTCCGTCCATTTTTCTGTTTGTGACCTGGTCACATACATGCGTGTCGTTGTCCTATTTTCGGCTGTCGTTCGGGCAGTGATGTCGGCCAGTGCATTCCCCTGCCCAATGATGTCTGTCACCTTTTGGTGTGCCTGGCATTTGATTACTGCAAGTTGCTTGGGAAGGAGGACCGCTTCAGTCAGGGCGGAGACTAGATCTCCGTGGCGGATGGGGTGCCGTGTGAGGTCAGGAATCCCCTCTCCTTCCACAAGAGCCCCAAATGATGAACCACCCCGAAGGCGTACTGGCTGTCGGTGTAAATGTTTGCTGTTGTTCCCGCTGCTAGGATGCATGCTCGTGTGAGGGCAATCAGTTCTGCTGCCTGTGCAGATCGTTGTGTGATGCGGGCGGTCTCTACTACAGTTCGGGCTATGGTAACTGCATAAGCAGCTGAGGTGGAGCTATTGGGGACTTTGATGCAAGAGCCGTCCACCCACAGCTCTCTGTCAGGGTCTGGGAAGGCAGTGTCTCGGAGGTCAACCCTTCTCCTAGTCTGTTCGTCCGTGAGGGTCACACAGTCATGTATAGGGGACACATTGGGGTTGTTCTCAGGTAGGGGCAACAGAGTGGCTGGATTCAGTGCGGTGCAACTTTTCAGTGTGATATGGGGTGCAAGCAGAGTCAGTTCGTACCCAGTCAGTCGTGCACTAGTCAGATGTTGCGTCTTAGTCTGGTTCAGGAGAGTGTCAACCGCATGGGGCACTAACACCGTGAGGAAGTTCGATAGTACGATCCCCTCACTTTATCGGATAGAGATAGCAGCGGCAGCTACAGCTCAAAGGCAGGCAGGCAAAGCTCTGGCTATGGGGTCAAGAGTGGCAGAGAAGTAGGCACATGGGTGCTGCTTGGGACCAATGGACTGAGTCAGGACAGACAAAGCGCACCCCTCCCTTTGGTGAGTGTAGAGGGAGAAGGGCTTTGTGTAATCGGGGGTTCCTATGATGGAGCTGAGCAGAGGGCATCTCGAGTTCTTTGAAGGAGGTTTGGCATTCAGGGGTCCAAGGGAGCGGGAAGGGGACATCTTTAGCCAGCAAGGAAAGCAGTGGTTTCACAATGAGGCTGAAATTTGGCAACCACTGTCGGCAGAAGGAGGTGAGGCCTAGCAGGGAGCGGACTTGTTTCTGGGTCTTAGGGACAGGGGTTTCTAGAATGGTTTGAATTCGATCAGGTGTAAGTTTTCTCCCGTCTTTGGACAAGAGGTGGCCTAGATAAGTGACCTGAGGTAGGCAGAATTGCAACTTCTTCTTGGAGACCTTGTGGCCATTTTCCGCGAGGAAGTGCAGAGTTGGATGGTGGCTGTGACTGGAAGTGGAGTGGTGTCGGCCGCCAAAAGGATATCATCGACGTATTGTATCAACACCACTCCATCTGGTAACTGCACTGTGTCCAGTTGTCTCTTGAGGGCCTGGCAATAGATGCTGGGGCTTTCAGTTTAGCCTTGGGGTGCTCGACAGAATCTATACGAGCGGGCTTTTAGGGTGAAGCCGAAGAGGTAGCAGAGGTCTGGGTGGATGGGGATAGAGAAGAAAGCGTTCTTGAGGTCGATGACAGTGAAGGAGGTGGCAGTGGAAGGAATCAGAGTCAGAATAGTGGTGATGTCTGAGACTATGGGGTACTGTGGTACAACTACTTTGTTGACCTCTCGTAGGTTGATGATGAAGCGGTACGCTTTCTCATCTCCCTCGCCCTTCTTCTTTACAATGGGTAGAATAGGGCTGTTGCAAAAATTGCTAACTACTTCCTCTACCACTCCTGCATCTATCAGGGACTGGATAATCTTTACCAATGCCTTCTCGCCCTCGGGCGATATCCTATATTGTGGAAGTTTTGGGAGTATTGCATATTGTCCAACAGTTATGTGCACTGGGTCGATCATCATGCATCCTACGTCCGAGTCAGTCTTGGCCCACAGATATGGAGGCAGAGTGTCAAGCAGGGACAAGTCAGTATCAGTGATGGAAAACATGCGTCGGGTGGGACAAAGTCTGAGCAGAGTCGGGTTATCGCAAAAAAAGACTCAAACTCCGACTTGCGAACACCTAATTGTAGCTCGGAAATGTTTCAGTAAGTAATGTCCCATAATGGCATCAGGGGTGTTGGATGAGAGCAAAAACGTCGTGTCAGTGGTGTTATTTTCTAAGTCAAAGGAGATCGATGTGGATAAGGGATTAGTAGAGGGTGTTCCATCGACACCTATCGATGTTACATGTGAGCCAGACAAGGGTGCCCTTGGAATCAGTCATTTAGATAACGCACTACGTGTTGCGCCAGTGTCTACCAAAAATGGAGACTTCGTACCCAAGACCTTAGCGGTGACATAAGGACCTTGCTGGTCAACATAGAGCTCGACTGGATCCCTCCCTTGCCCTTGGCAGTCCTATGCGAAGTCGTGGGTGTCGTCGTAGTCAGACTGTTGGTACTGATTCTGTCGGGGACGGTCAAATGTGTTCGGTCTGCCTGGCCTATCGTTGTTGGTGTCGTTCGTGGACCCTCGTCCCTGTCCTCTGTTTCTAGGCCCACCCGCTACATCTCTTATTCTTGTTCATTTCTAACAGGACCGGACACTGGGATTTCCAATGGCCAAATCCCTTGCAAAATGCACACTGGTTCTCGTCGATGTCTTTACGTCCAGCATAGGGTGCGGGTGTACGGTCTTTAGGGGGTGGATTTCTAGGAGCTTTCGACTTGTAATTTCCCTTGTACTGCTCTCTTCCTATAGTCACCCCCTGTAACTGTGCAATCATCACCCTTTCCTTCAGGTCCTTTTTCTTTTTCTCAGTCGCCCTATTATTCTCTTTCTTCTGATGCTCATAATACTGGGCCATCTGAAGGATAGCCGCAGGCTTGGAGGCCGCCCAACTACTCTCGCTAGCCTGTAGTTTCTGTGAGACCTCCTGTGACAGACCTTTAACATAGTTCTGGACAAACAGATGATGTCCAGTTGCAATGGTCATGTCCTGGCCAATGTAATCGGAAAACACTGTTTCAAACCGGGAGAAGTATTCTGATACGTCTTCCTGGGGTTTCTGGCGGCAGGCCGTTACTATCGACCAGTCCACCTTCTTTTCTGGGATCAGGGTTTTCAATTTCTGGACAATCTTGTCTGGAAGTTCTAAGATGGATTTCAAAGGTTTCTGTCCAGGCTCTCGTTGTCTGTCTATGCCATCGAGTTGTGACCAGATATGTCCAAACAGCTCAAGGTGGTCGACTTTCCGGATTTGCTTCCACACATCAGCTGGCAGACATAACCCGAAAAACAAATCAATGTCGGCTAGGGTCGTAATCGTTGAACCGAAGGCTGTACCTAATTCAGTATAAAAGTTAGTGGGGTTTTTCCGTAAATCGGGCAGGGATTTTCGGAACGTCAGGATATCTTGTAGATCCCATGATTGGTAGACCCAGTTATAAACTACCCTCCCTCTCGCATCTTGATGGTTAATGTCATCATGCGTTCCCTGACCTCGTGGGGGAACCCAGGAGGGAGCGGCCTCCTTTATAGGCATCATAGTGTCAGTTTTCCCTGTTCGGCATTCGGTCGTTACAAGAGTCGCAGTTTTAGCTTCTAACCTCTGTTCAGTGAGGTGGTGGAAAACTTCAAGCGTACGAGTGAAGAGGTCCGTCACGTCCGTCACACTCGCCTTCATCCCCAATGTCAACTTTCCTATACAAGATCGTTAGGCTCTCAGGACCTTTGTCTTGGTATCAGTCCTCATAGGTATTAAAGGTGTGGTAACAAAATTGCACAACAAAGTGTCGTCTGTGGCTATCGGCATATGAATTGTACATATCTGTTACGTACTCCTCGCTCTCCTTCCGTTCCACCAGTGTCCTTACTATCTCATCGATCCCTGCTCGTTCGTCCTTGCTCAACCTGTTCATTCTAGTGGAATCTTTCTTTCGGGTCTCAGGGTTGTCTAATGTTGCTGCTTGCGCTGCGTTGAGTACGAGGGGTTCGGCCGGCGCGGAGGCCGTGAGGACCGAGGCCCTGGCACTATTCTCACCTGTGCTTGGTGGCTGCGGGTGCTGCACTATGGGTTGGGAAGGGGCATACGGAGGGGGCATATAGATGATTGGGGGACCCAGTAATAAATCATCGTTCGCTAGTTGTTTCGAGGGTAACTCAGGGTAGAGCGTAGAGGGTGTTCTAACGGGACACTGGCCCGATGTTTCGGACTCTTGCTTCTGTTTGGCTTCCTCTCTCTCCTTTATCTCTTCCTCTAACTTTTTGGCAGCTAGGAGAGTTGCTTTTCGTAGCTCTTTCTCTAGTCTGACTTTGTTTCTCTTTTTCCGTTGTTCTGCTTCTTTGCGCCACATGCCGAGACTATCAAGCATAGTGGGCGTTGTCTTATTGTTACGAAGGGCTGTTTCCAGCCTGTTTATTTTATCATCATAGAAGGATCCTATCAGTGGCCACTGACTTTCCTGATCCTTTCTCGTATATTTGTGCCATAGCTTGCTATAGGCTACGGCGACTAGTCCATACTTGGTGAACATATCCTTATTAGGGGTGCCTTCCAGTGGAGCTGGATGGTTCATCTCTAATAAGCGGTCCGGGCTGAACCAACTACCAATCAGTGGGGAGAAGATAGGCATGACAAATTACAACGGGGGACAAAGGTCCACACTACCTATCCTTCACTACTTGCAAAGACTTGACGGAATATTTCTATTCTACTTTATTTGCAAACAGGGAATATCTCAAAGAACCAACTTCGAACAATCAATGTGGGAGAAAAGTCCGCGTTACCTACCCTTCACTATCTGCAAAGGAAGAGAGAATATTTCTATTCTTCCTTGTTTGCAGGCAGAGAATATCTCAAAAACAATCAATGAGCAACACTAGTATTTTTTTCAAACAATCGTTTCGCAATTTGTCGTGTTACACGACCTTACCCGGACCGCATGGACAGCTTCTCGTCTTCCGCTTCCAGCGCCCGATCGTCCTCTACTCTCCGTAATTGTTGCGGCACTCCTGATGGTTCCCAGTCAGGATCATAGATCACTCGAGAGAGGTCTGCTCGGAACCGGTGAAGTTCGGATGATCGGCTGCCAGACGAGGGTCTATCGGGCAGGTGCACTCCCGATCGTTGCAGTCGTTCACTCTGTTGTCAGGACCTCTCCCACTGGATCCACGTGTCGCTGATGGGCCCCATGCTTGGGGTGCCAATTGTAAAAGGTAGGGCTGATTTCAACCGATAACCTTTAAGTATTGCCCGGCGTTAGCCGCCTCTCATACCACTCGAAACTATCAAACAAAGAGGCAGGCGCTGGAGACTGGAAGGCAGGAAACAGGAGTTTATTCCGACGGAGCAGAACACGTCAAATCAGACAACAGGGTATCTTCTCGAGGTGCTCTAACCGCATCTCTGAGGCCTCGCCTCTTATACACAGGTTTATGGTCTTTATTACAGTTTATTACATGTGGCACATTCCTGCAAATACTTTGAAGTACGGAAAGACATCCTCGGAATCCCCGCTTCAAGCACGTTCCCACACACATTTACATTAGAAGTCTCCACCCCGATCTCAGTAGGTGATGACTATCGCGCAGCTGGACATTCCGCCGATTCCCGGAATGTGTGTGGTTGATCAGATCTCATGGGGTGGGGGCTTTGATCAGTTGTAGATCCTTTGAAGGGGCAGCTTCCTACTGTAGGGGGCCAGGTGGTGGCCTGGGATCGAGCCGGACAATCGAGCCGGACAATCGGGCACAGAGGAAAGAGGGTTCATCAAAGGATACGAGACCATGAAAGGGATGGAGGGAGGTGTTTAGCTGGGTACGGGATGTGGCTCCGAGGCAGGGTCGCACTGAAGGGGAGGTTTATGGCCCAAGCATGTGAGAGCGGGGGCTGTCAGCGTGCGGGGGATGCTTGCGAGGTCAAAGGGAGAGAGAGAGACGCGCTGGCTATCGGCAGTGGGCAGAGAGGCCATGGCATTCAAAATGGCTGCTACTTACACGCACATATGAGCCTGAAAAGGGACAAGATGGCGCCGATAATGTTGATGTCGCAAACTAGATTTTAACGATCGTCGCTAAAAGCCTTGTTACGTTTCAGGCAGAATGAAATAAAAGCATACTTCAATCAGTTAATTTTATTTCGCCTGATTATTAGGGGCCAATTCCAATCTCGTTTGGTGGGGCACCAAATCAAGTTCGGCATTAGCGGATCCAATTCGGAGGCTGAATTTCCGTCCGAGTCGTACACGGGTCCGGACATCGTAGTACGATGCGAACAAGCGCGAAATCTCCCTCCGAATCGTTTCCGGGTCCAAACCGCTCCGTACGACTCAGTCAAAAGCATATTGTGGCGCACAATGGAGACGTTTCAAGACTGAGCTAGTACGATGCTCGATTCGGACAGCCGGATCAAGTCGGAGAGTCCGGCTCGCAATAGCTCCCGGAATTGGACTTCAGGGGTCTGCGTCGGATCCCCTGTTACCCGCAGCATAACGACTCATGCGTCTCCTCAACAAAGGCATGTACGGTACAGATGGCACTGATGCGTAGGGGGCGCACTTGTCCGTGACGTATCCATTCAGTCAATAGGCGCCCATGTACACGTCGTACGACCGGCTCCCATTGGCTTCTGTGGGAGTCCGACCGAATTGAGTCCGACAGCATACGGCCGCATCGTACTCGCTCGGTCGGACTGCAGGAGTCCGGATCGGTCGGAAACACCCCGGATCCGGCTCGGTCGGAGTGCTTTCCGACTCAGATCAGAATCAGTCCCTTAGTTGTTAGGTTTTTCCACATACTTCTTTTTCCAGAAGTGGAAGAGCCTGATTAAATTTTTTTAGCTGGTAGAACCAGCTGGAAATATTCGATGAGACTTGGGTTGTAGAAGCAGCATCAGTCAAGTATTATTGTTTTTGTCCAACAGTGGGAAGTATGCAATGATTTTTCTGCTAGAAAAAACTTCCCCTTCACTCTTGTGTTCTGAATCCTCCTTCCCCACCCTCTTGCATATGCCATGCCCCTACATACATTTAATGCAAATTTAAAGCAGGTGGAAAATGTATGCAGAAAAAAAAACATGGAATGGTGAATTTCATGTGGTTTAACGGCTCAAAAACCCGACCCCACAGGGTGTTTCCCTAGGATTTAGCTCTAAATTGCACAGTACTATAACAGAAAATTCAAATTCAAATTTACCATTTTGTAAATTAGCCCAGTACAGTACAAATCGTAACTGGGGCCCAAGTAGTTACTTCAATTAAATAAAAAAACGTTAAAAATAAATAAATATTCCTGCATCATTAAAATGCAGTTCCAAAAATTGACTACTGTTATAGAATGATCATTTCGAGCTCCACAATGACTGGGAGGCAACATTGCTATTCCAACTCTTCAGGTTACTTACTTCAGGGCAGGTGCAGGACAGTGACTGAGGAGCAAAATTACCATTCTAACTCTGCCAAGTGCTTACCTCAGGGCAGGTGCTGGACAGTGACTGAGTATAACTTACTATGGTAACTCTGCTGGGTACTTACTTCAGAGCAGGTGCAGGACAATCACTGGGGGCAATATTTCCATCCAACTACACTGGGTACTTACCTTAGGTCAGGTGCTGGACAGTGACTGGGGGGGCAAAATTACTTTTTAACTCCACCTGGTACTCACCTCAGGCAGGTGCAGGACAGTGACTGGGGGGAAAATGTATGTTCTAACTCCACCAGTTGCTTACTGCAGGGCAGATGTTGGACAGTGACTAATGTCAAAATTACTATTCTAATTCCTCCAGGTGGTTACTCCAGGGCAGTTGCTGCATAGTGTCAGGAGGCAAAATTACTTTTCTAACTCTGCCATATGCTTACCTCCGGGCAGGTGCTGGGCAGTGACTGAGTGAAAAATTACTGTTCTAACTCCACCTGATGCTTACCTTAGGGCAGGTGCTGAACAGTGACTGATGGCAAAATTAGTGTTTGGAACTTACCTCAGGGCAGGTGCTGGACAGTGACAGGTGAGCAAAAGTGCTATTTTAACCCCACCAGGTACTTAATTCAGGGCAGGTGCTGGACATTGTCAGGGGCAAAATTGCTATTCTATCTCTACCAGGTACTTACCTCCGGCCAGGTGCTGGACAGTGACTCTGTGAAAAATTACTATTCTAACCCCACATGGTGCTTACCTCAGAGCAACTGGAGAAAGTACTTACCTCAGGGCAGGTACAGGACAGTGGCTGCAGTTGTAAAATAAATACCTTAATAATGCACAATATAAAAGTTACTTTTTATCATTTAAACAGATATACCAATAAAAAAACACATGAAAATCTTCACATAGAAGAACATATCTAACAGAAAAATGGATCACAAGTTCTACGTAAGTATGGGAAAAAAATAGAATAAAAAAAATCACACTGTTTTCAAATATATTAATAAATTGTAAATTGCATTTTGGTAAAGAACAGTACTAGAAATTACCTGTATCTCTAAAAACACCACTATCAAGTCAAAAAACCAAGTACCACTCCCTTCCTTTGCAAGCCACAAGACAGAAACCCTATCTTTTAACCTAGCCCAAATATTTTTTCCAACCGAAAGAGATAATAAACAATAACATTTCTAGATTCAACAGGGCATTTAAACGTTTTTCTTGCTCCACAGAGCACAGCAATTAACAGTGAGTTTTTTCTTTCTCTTACCAGGCAAAACAACAAAAGTCAAAAATGCATAGAAAACATAAAAACATATACTGACACATTTCTCTATTTCTGTTGTTTTATAACAGATCTAACAGGAATGGCGTCTGCTCGCAAGGCTATTTTTTTCAAGTCAAGAAGAGGCAACAGACTATTAAAGTATGGTGGCTATCTCTATCGTAAGGAGAGTTTGACTGAGCCCAGGCATCACTGGGTGTGTGTGGAGTATTATTCATCTCATTGCACAGGCCAATAGCTAAAACTTTAATAATGCGAGAACTATTGCATTGTACATGCTTGTTTTTAATAGTCGTTATCCACTCCCATACATGAGTGCTAAAAGCGAGCCTTAGCGCCTTGACAGCCTGTAGGTGGAATGGGCGCTACACAAACCTCTGATAACATGCCAGTCAGATCTTAGCCTGAGGTTGAGCTAGAAACAGCAGAAAAGAGAGGAAGATGGAGAGATGAGAGAAAGCTAGAGACGGCCCGAACAGAGAGTCTGCGGGGGGGCTGGAGGAGAGAGGAAGAACAAGAAAGGGCGAAAGAAGAGTAAAGAATAGTTGAGAAATCAAGGGGGGTGAGACACGGAGAATGATTTAGAGGAGGGCAGAGATTTAGGAATGACGGGACAATAGAATAGAGAGGCGGGGCAGGACAAAGTCGGGCGATAACTGGCTTGGCGAGAAGCGGAAAGCTAGAGAGACAACAGCGAGATAAAGTGAGGATGGAAGAGAAACTGGGGCAGAGAGAGGGGGAGAGAGACGGGCCTCAGCAAAGGAATAGCAATGAGTGACTTGAGCAGAGAGTGACAGACAGACGTGAAAAGAGCAAAGCAGGGAGGGACAGTGCTGAGATAACAATGGACTGCACAGATTTTAAATGAGGCTGGGGGAGCGCGAGGGCAAAAACCGAGACATCAAGAGAGAGGCAAAAAGGGATGAGGGATGGGTCTTAGCAGTGAGAACACAATGAAAGAGAGACGGCTAGATAGGAGGATAGCGGGAGAGAAGGAGAGAAAACAGCGACAAAGAAGGGCAACAGCGAGAGAGAGAGGCGGTAAAAGAGACAGGACAAGGCGCAAATGATAGATCTTTACACTAACGCACCAAATGAATGGCAGGTATACACTTGCAGTGTGAAGGTCGTAGGTTTGAGCCCCAATGCGCCTCCCAGCCTCTCATCCTTGTGAGGTCGGTAAACTTTGCTCCATTCAGTTGAGGGATTAAACACCAAACTCGTCTAGAATAGCAATAAATACTACTAAGTGAAAAAGCGAGAGGATTAAAAAGAGATCATGCAATTCAGAGATTGAGAGACCGCCGAGGAGGACAACGACACAAGAAGAAAGACAAGGGATAGACTCGGAGAGTAAAATCAGTCTCTCTGAAGCAGTGGTGTAGAAGGATGCTATTGGACCTGGTGCATGCACGGAATATGCTCCCTTTGCTGATGTGGCAGTAAACTGCAACATTTATCAAGATTCAATGGGTATCGGTGTCACTGCACCTGCTGCACCAATGGTAGCTACGCCCCTGCTCCCAGAGGAGAAGCGGGGAGAGATAGACGAATGGAAAGAGTCAGATGTACTGGAAGGTGGTAGTCAGATCAATACTTATTTGTATTATTATCGGTCTCGGTGGGCGCGTGGCATCTGCTCCAATAATGTTAAGAGCCATCGCAAACGCTACCGGGCAGGCAAACCTATCCACCAATTTGAATTGTTGATCTAAGGCCTGGGGTGACTGATAGAGAAGGGTGAGAGTGAAACAGGGGAGGGGAGAGTTTGGGTAAAGGGGAAGAAGATTAGTTATGGGGAGAGGGAGGAGGAACAGTGGTTAAGGTGAGACAGGCAGACGGGTAAGAAAAGGACAAGCAGAGAGGCTAGAAAGATGATTAAATGGGGGAATCGAGGAGTAGAAACTGAGAAAGAGGAGTGCTGACACAATGGGAAGAACAGAAAAGGGCCTCAAGGGGGCATGGGTATGGGTAAAAGAAGCAGGGAATAAAGAAAGGACACAACTGTGAACAAAGAAAGCACAACTGGTGGAAACAGGGGTGTGCAAACTTGCAGGTTTTTTTCATGAAGATTTGTGAAATTCCATGACAGTTTAGAGTAAAGGGCGGTTCTACTGGTACCTTCTGTAGCTTTTTTTATGCAAAGGCACTCCTCGCAATTGAGAAAACATTGAGAAACAAGTGATTTTGGGGAGGTTTCAAGGCGCCCTGGCGGCTCCGGGCCCGAGCTTTCTTGCTTCTGATATTTTATTTCGGCTCACTGCAGAGCGCCTCTGAGTTTAGCAGGCACAGTTCATGAGGAGTTGACGGAGGCGCGGGGGCTGGAAATGCTGTAACCATTGCTCCCCCTCGCTGCCATTGAAGTTTCAAGAAAATCTCGACAGGGCGACGAGTACATGGAAACCTAAATATAGCGGCACAGCGCAGCATCTCCTTGGTGACTGGCGGGTCCTCACCTCAACGTGGCCGCTGCTGGGAGTCCGGGCGGGGGCGGTGGGTCCTCTGGAGTCCGACCCAGGGTGTCGGGGGTCCCGGCCACCGCGCAGCTACCATCCTGATCGGGAAACCAAAAGCGATCGCGTTTGGAAAAAAACAAAGCTGCAAGTGGTGGTGCACGCATCAATATGCTTTCAATTATCGCGCCTGTGTGTGGCCACGATAATTGAAAGCATATGGCAGAAATGCGCGTAATAGACACCAATAGGCCAGGGGCAGAGCTATGTGCCTGCCTCTGGCCTATTGGTGTCTATTTTACAGAACAGCAAGCAGTGAAAGGCCAATAGCAGGCCGCAAATGCAAAATCACACGCACGAGCATGAGGAATTTCCAGGACCATTTTTAAACCCCTACAAAAGGGCTCTTCGCTTCGCAAGCCCTAAAAAGTGATGTTCTGGAGGTGCAAGCCTCTCATAAATAAGCCCCAAAATATTCTGTACGTTTTTTAGGTTTTTCACCATCAGCTATCGTCACAGAAGGAAACCGAGATTTCCAAATGGTGGAAATGCTACACGGCCTGCTTAAAGGGTGGTGGAAAAAGCTAACAATGTCATTGAAGGATGGCACAATTCTTTCAATAAATCCTCTATCATGTTTTGAAAAGTTTGAAGAAGGAACAAAGGGCCTCATTTGGATGCTGGCCGGACAGCCACAGACAGCCTGTCAGTGGGGGGCCGACCAGTGACAGCCCTTTGGCCGACCACCAGATAATGATACCAGTGGTCGGACCATTTGCTGTCGGAGGGAAGACCACCACCTCTGACATGGTCTAGGATCCGTTGTGGTGGCGGTCGGACTCCTATCCTTACAATGGAGACGGTGCTTGCACAGGCATCTCCGTATGGATTAAGATGTCTGTTTCTGACTGCCTAGCCATGAAAAGACAGACTGAAAGTGAATTTGGAGGTCTCAAGCAGAGCCCCATCCCCCTTGGGCCACTGCTAAGTGATTCAGGTGGCGCATGTAGTGCCCCTACACAACAATGCACTGTGTGGCAGGCACCACATGGTGCCTGACACACTGTACAGGGATGTGCACAAAGTGCCTTTTATTACTATAGCTTCTGCTGCAACACTTTTCCTGGGCCGCAGGACAAGCCACAGTAGGAGAAGGTACTTTCCGTACATCTACACGGCAGTCCGATCATAATAGTGCATGTGAGACTGCCGACTCATTGTCAGATGGACCCCTGCCCGTGGCGATGGTGGGACAATGCTCATCCAACCGCCATCATAATGAGGGCCAAGTTTCTAAGAAATACTTATTGTGCACTTAATGTCCGGTAGTCTGAATCCACGTGTTTCAAAAAAAGAGTGTAGAGATGTCAGAGAAACTACTGGGAAAAATGCATCAGTTTTCATTGACGGTGGCTTCAGACTACCTTGCATACATATTACATTTCTAACCCTTACTAATAACTGCCTACAATACTTCTCAGTTTTGAAAACAAAATACAATTCAATTGGCATTTTTGTAATAAAAAATAAAAAAATGATTTTTGGGTTTCCTACCTGTAACTGTATTATTTTTATAATCTGTGGCTAATATTAATTTTAGAAAATACTATAATGCCTAAAAGTTAATTCTCAAGTATTAAAACGAATACCTGTGTATTAATATGCTTCCTCATCCAATACCCCGATACCCCTTGCATCGGATCCATAAAGGTTTGTGTTACACTAATTGAAATAAGTATTTAAGTTTTATTTTTTTTTTTATTTTTAAACCTCTTTTTATTAAACAAGAGAATCGATACCATGCGTACATACAGGAGGAAGAAAGTATTTTACAGTATAAATACATTTGCACATCAAGTCATACAGGTGATGGCTACTGAATTAAGAACTCATGGCGTTACAGGATCCTCAAGGGAGGGGATTACTGGTGGAGCACAGATGCCATATAGGTATGCGTTCCATTTAGTCCAGAATTCAGACCACTTCTTGGGGCACCCAAACGCTATATACACTGTGTTCTCCCTAAACATGCACCAGTCCATGTCTGCCCTCCATTTCGCGAGTTGAGGCAGCATCCCAGCACCCCAGAGCTGGGCTATATTCCTTTTGGCCATCATCAGGCCCAACGTAGCCCATATTTTGTCCTTTCTGTTTAGGTCCCTGGGTTCCCATACATTTAGGAGACAGCGTTTGGCTTCAGGACGAAGGCTTACCCCAAGAACCTCTTTGATGCACTCGTGTATTTCCTGCCAGTAACTTTGGATGTGGCCACATTCCCATAAGATGTGCATTAACGTGCCTTCTTGCCCTCACTGCCTCCTGCACCTCCCATCATTTACCCTTCCCATGTTGAAAAGTCGAGAACGAGACACATACACCCTATGGAGAATCTTTAGCTGTACCAGACGCAGCCTAGAGGAAATCGCAACCTCTCTTGGGGAGGAGATCGCATCCTGACATTTCTTGTAATCCAGCTCTAGGCCCTCCCATACCCACTGTTCCCTAATCAGCGTAAGTGGATCAGGTGTATTGTTAATTCATTTCTTAAATGTAAGGGAGATCGCTTTCTTAGTCATATAACCATCAAGCAACCTGTCCTCCAGTGGCGAGGACTCTGGGGGAGAGGTACCTTTGGGAAGTTGCGCAAGCAGGAAATAAGTATTAAAGTTTAATACTAATTTTAAATATATTATAATGCCTCATAATTCATTCTCAGTTATTAAAACTAATACCTGTGTATTAATACACATCACCACCCAATACCCCTATATTTGTTGCATCCCATCCCTAAAGGTTAGTGTTTTACTAAATAAAATAATTAATTACGTTTATTATTGATATTAATTTTAAAATGAACACCTGAGTATTAATGCACTCCTCCAACCAATAACCCTATATTTCTTGAGTTCTGTCCCTAAAAGGCAATGTTACTTTAAAAAAAAGTTAATTCTATTTTGTAATAAAAAAGATAATAAGTAACATTTTTCAAATATCTATACCATACACTAACCTATCTACTTACACATGAATGCGTGGTAAAGGCATGCGTGGAAACTTTACATACCTAAAATGTGTGGTAAAGGCATGCTTAGTAAAGAAATTTATCGTAAAGGCATATGCGTTGTAATGACAATTTAGGGGGTTGGGACTTCATTGCTAAGGTATTGCGTGGTTAAGACTTTGTGGTAAGGGTTATTCCCCTTCTTCATACAAGAATGTCCCGTTACGGGCCACTGATACTGACACTTGTACAATGACAAGCTTTTCTTTCTGTTTCTAATTCAAAAACTGTTACAAACTTCTGAGCTAGAAGCAATCCATTTTTCTCCCCCCCCCCCCCTTTCTGGTCTGCATTACATTTTAAGTAATAGAAACTGGAGGCAAAAAAATCATGTATTTTCTATGAACAGCTTTATGTTATAGTCTACTGTGTAGGAGTTCAACTGCTATCCCTCACCCTCGTCTCACAATAAATAGCAATCTGTTTGTATTTCATGTCTTAATAGCCTAGTACACTACTTCTGTAAACTCTTTGGGTCCAAATGACAAAGTCATTTTCATATGTAAATCTACATTTACAGACAAAGTGGCTCGATGTATACCTGTCAGCTACCCACAAAAGAAGACCTGGCAGGCATAAATGCATTTACAGCTGTGTAATTGTGTGCTATGACTGTGTACAAGTACACATTCGGTAACGACACAGAAGGGGTGGTTATTAGATGGATTAGTCGTGGTTTGCCTTGAGAGTTTGCAAATTCCCGTAAACATTTGTTTGTGGGTAATCACAAACTTGACTGCAATGCTTCTGCACCCTGGATATGGTCAGATTTGGCCTGGCTATCTCCAGCAAAGGGCTTTAGAAAGTTCCCTTCCAGGGTGAGAGGGAGAACAGAACATCCCCATACTTCATACGGTTGTGGGGGTAGAGGCTTCTCTATGGGGAAATGATTTCTCTTTGAAAAAGAACCCAAAATTACTTAATTGTGTAATTGCGTAGTGAAGCAGCATTTCCACAACACGTATTTGTACCTTGAATAGAATTGTGAATTGGGAAAAAAATAAAATTGTTACATCACACTGCCAAGACTGTGCTTAGAAAACTGTAACTGGTGCAGCTTTCCCGGTGTGCTACTGCCAATGTTTGTGAATTCCAAAAAGTATTAAATATGCACTGTTCCTTGGTATACTTTTCTGGGTGCAGATTTACTACTTTCATTGTTAATTGGCCACTTTGAAAAGCCCTGAGCCAATGGGCCAGTGAAAATTTCGTAAAATGGTCAGATGCATTACAAAATATGTTGGCGAGTTGGACAAAATACTTGCATAGTTTCTGAATCCAATGGGAAGGACGCAAGATTAGCAGTGTTGAATTTGTGCCAGTGGTTTCGGTGGAGCCCACCAACACTCATTTTTGGGCACTGCCACTTTTTTTCCTCATCAGACCTAGACCCAGTGCAAAGGGTGAAAAACATACAGGGGGAAAAAAAGAGGAAGAGAATGACCGAAAATAAATTGAAAACGGGAGAATGGAGGAACCTGCAAGAACGACAGCAAGGGGCAGTTAGTGTGTGGTAGGGAATTAACTAACAATAAGGTGAAATCAAGACTATGGGGCTGATTATGACTGGTGGTGTGGGAGCGGGTTGGGACTCCATCACCTGCTCCCGCACTGCCAAAGTTGACCGCCAGCCGCCCCCAGATTAAGAGTTTTCTCCTGGTCTGGCGGGCGGTCCTTTGACGTTCCCATGGTGGTGCCTTTGCAAAAAGGCACCGCAATGGGAATGCCAAAGCAAGTTCCTGCATGGCATGGACTGTTAAGTCCATGCCGTGCAGGAGCTGGGTGTGCATGCAGATAGGGGGGCCCATGAAATGTGCCCCCCCTGCATGCTTCCCCATGGCCTGAGGCACCAGGAGGTCCTGTAGACCCCCTTAGCTTCCTCACCGCTAGCAGTTTGTGGCGTGAACCACTATGAGACTGCTGGCAGTGAGGAAACTCGTAATATGCGTGGCGGGCTGCAGCGTCCCTGCCAAGCATATCGCTGCCTCACACCGCCACAGCTCCGCCAGGGAACACGGGGGCATATTACCAACAACTAGCGATCATTTTTGTCTCTAACTTGTTTAGAGACAAAAATTATCGCCGCACATCGGCGATTTTTATCGCAGATAAACCTTGCTATTAGCAAGGTTAATCGCAAATGCGATAAAAAACGGCCGCAAAGCATGAATATCGCTGAAAAGTCAGCGATATTCATGCATTATCGAGTAAATGCTCTTAGCCATGTTATCCACCTCCCATTGGATAACATGGCTAAGAACTGCTCAGGGCAGGTGTTAGCTTTTGGAGATATTCGTGCTTAGCGCGAATATCTCCAAAAGTTGGTAATAGGAGATAGCGATGTTAGGGACTGTTTCCAGTCGCTAACATCTTGGCACGCCCACTTTGCATGTCATTAGTGATAAATATCACTGACATGCAAAGCGGGGCCCAAGTTGGTCGCTATCTCCTATTAGCTGTCACTAACTGGTGTTAGCGACAGCTTGGTAATAGGGAGATAATTTTATCTCCGCTTTCTTGGCTTTTAAAGCCAAAAAAGCGGATATAAACCCCCTTGATAATATGCCCCACGGTTCGCTGCCGGTTGTGGCAGTTGCAACTGTGCCATGGAAGTCGGACCACTGGTACGGCGGTCTCCGACCACCCCCACATCTCCACCATGGGTTCGGTAGTCCGATAGACTGCTAAATCTGTAATCAGTCCCTGTATTCAGCACCCATAAGTTTGATAATGTCAGACATGGGCTCCTGAAAAAAGTTATGGGCCCTTATTCTTTTGCAAATTAAGCACTGGGAATAAAGGCCTCTGAGACTGCATAAGTAAACATGCATGCCAATTATACTTTAGGCGTAAAGGATTTCACTTTCTGACAGATCAATTTCAGATGAGGCTGGGGGAGTAGGACGATCATTACCATTGGATTCCAGGTCATGCCTTACAGCATATCAATCATAACGTAATCAACATGCTGCACATTTACAGTTCAAAGTATTTCATCAAAAGTTTAGAATTGACTGGTTTCACAGTGGATTGATTACACTACTTTCAAGGATGCAAAAGTGAAAGTGTTATGCATCCTATGTGCAACGTGTTAAACAACATCCTTTAATTTCTGCTTGATACAAAAATATATTTGAGGTCTATGATCTATTTTTACTTCCAATTGTGTGATGCAAAACACATTTATTTCGATTCACTGGATTCAAAAGGGTGATTCAGAGGGTAGGTATTCCCTTTCACATGTACTGGTCCACCAAGAGGTCGCCAATGATCCCCATTTGCTTAGACAATGGGCCTGGTAGACTTGCGTTGTCATTTGTATTTTCTTCTTCTCTTCAACAGCATGTAGGACAGAGAGACAGACCTTCTCATGCAGGCATTGTATATTTGTTTGTGGATACCATCCCTTATTCAAGTTACTTTAAAATTGAAAGTATTCGTTTTACCGCCCTTTCCTGTTTGTTTTTCGGCGAATTCGAAGTCTAGTCACACCTGTTAGAACTGTAAATTTCCATTGCTCTAATTTCATAATTAAATTTGTGATTTATTAAATTGAACATGAGTTAGAAAAAGCGCAAAAAGTACTTTCACCAAGTGGGCATTTCGGCATATTTGAAATAGGGCAAAGAGAGGTTTCCTAAAGTCACTCCAATTTTTTTCAACTGGAAACATTAGGAAAATCTAAGGACTGTATTTTTCCAACTAAATCATTTCCTGTTTTTTCTTTTTTACATAGCATGTTCATTGCATGCACGTACACGTCTGCAAAACGCTTTTTATTCCCAGATTATATATTTTCTATTTTTGACCAAGAAATAAGACGACGTTCGTTCATAACAATGTATTAAATAATTGATGTCATTATTTAACCGACTGGTATTCACCACCAGCTAGTAAATTAACAGCGCGATTCATCAAGGAGCCGTTTTGCGAGTCCTTAATAGCGATTATTAAGGAATCGCTATTAAGGACTTGCAAAACGGGATTCATGTAGGAATCGCTAAATAAATTGCTATTCCTACACATTCCTTATTTGCGATTAGCAAATTGCTAATCGCAAATAAGGAATAACTCCCCATTCATTCCTATGGGCCTAAAGGCCCATAGGAATGAATGGGGAGTGTTCCTTATTTGCGATTAGCAATTTGCTAATCGCAAATAAGATAGCGATTTCAAGGGTGCCAGGGGTGTCCAAAGGACACCCTGTAGCACCCCTGAAATGCAAATTTACACAGGTGTTGCGCACACATGTCCAAAGGACATGTGTGTGTGTAACATGCAACAGAGAAAAATGCACTAAAGTGCATTTTTCAATTTTTTCGCTATTTACCACGAAGTCAGACTTCGTGGTAAATAGCGGCCAAATATTGTGAATTCGCAATTTAAAATTGGTTAATGAATTGCATTTAAAGAATCTCTAATAGAGATTCCTTAAATGCAATTTCTCGCAAATATGCGATTTTGCAAATAGCGATTTTTGCATTTGGAATGATGAATCCCAAATGCAAAAATTGCGCTCGCAAATGGCCAGATTCTCAGAATCTGGCCCTTTGTGAGCGCAATTTCCTTTCATGAATCTAGCTGATAATGTTTTGAACGTGCGTAGGGGACGCTCTTTTTTAAATCTGACTTTTGAGACTGCTTTGATGCCTCACTAAACAATAAAAAATAAAAAATACACAATAAACATCTATTGATAGTTTTTGGGTCAACGTGCTTCATTTATTGGTTGTTTAAATTTTCATTCACATTTTATTTCTGCTCACCACAGGCTACAGCATGGGACAATGTGGAGGCAAATTTTCCCAGTGACTTAACAAAGCATATATGTGCACATGGTTCACATGTGCCTAAAAATTATATCTTAGGGCCATATGTATAAAGCAAATTCGCATTTGCAAACGCCAAAGTTTGCAGAATTTCGGCATTTGCGAATGCGAATTTGCTGAATGGAATGTATCAAAGAAAAGCTGGTGCAAAACAAGGAACCACAAAATTTGCGTTTCCTTATTTTGCAATTGCATTAAGGAAATTGTCCTTAAGGAATCGCAAATTACCACCAACTTCAAGTTGGTGGTAATTTGCGAATTCCTTGAAAAATGCAAATTTTTGCATTTTTCAAAGTGCCATGTGACGCACATACATGCCCTTAGGGAATGTATGTGCGCCACATGTGCACCCATGCTTATTTCAGGGGTGCAACAGGGTGTCCTTTTGACACCCCTGCACCCTTGAAATTATTCTCAATTTGCGATTCTCAAATTGCGAATCGCAAATTGAGAATAACTGCACATTCATTCCTATGGGCCTCCTGGCCCATAGAAATGATTGGCAAAGTATTCCTTAATTGCGATTCCCAATTTGCTAATTGCAATTAAGGAATACAAAGGATTCGCAAAAAAATTGCCATTTTCTACATACTTACAAAAAGGGGTGGTGAGGGACAGAGTCTCTGAATTAAACAGAAAGCTCTCACCCAGTCAAAAGATCAGGGCTAGATCCAACACCGTTTTTTAGCTCACTGCACCATCCCAGTTTCAGAACCTGACTGTATGCAAATTAGTCTGTTCCTGTCCCAGTGCATGATGGGAACAGGACAAACCAAACTACAGAAGCCAATTCTTACACTGGGAAGGAAACAAGCTCCCGGGGACCGGTTTCTGGCATTACAGCCGTCTTCGGCCCGGTTTGCTTGAATCCTGATGGTGCAATGAGCAAGGGTCTCACATCTGAGAATACCCTTCCACGCTTAGGGTGGACAAAAATATTTACAAAAAGGGGTGGTGAGGGACAGAGTCTCTGAATTAAACAGAAAGCTCTCACCCAGTCAAAAGATCAGGGCTAGATCCAACACCGTTTTTTAGTTCACTGCACCATCCCAGTTTCAGAACCTGACTGTATGCAAATTAGTCTGTTCCTGTCCCAGTGCATGATGGGAACAGGACAAACCAAACTACAGAAGCCAATTCTTACACTGGGAAGGAAACAAGCTCCCGGGGACCGGTTTCTGGCATTACAGCCGTCTTCGGCCCGGTTTGCTTGAATCCTGATGGTGCAATGAGCAAGGGTCTCACATCTGAGAATACCCTTCCACGCTTAGGGTGGACAAAAATATTTACAAAAAGGGGTGGTGAGGGACAGAGTCTCTGAATTAAACAGAAAGCTCTCACCCAGTCAAAAGATCAGGGCTAGATCCAACACCGTTTTTTAGCTCACTGCACCATCCCAGTTTCAGAACCTGACTGTATGCAAATTAGTCTGTTCCTGTCCCAGTGCATGATGGGAACAGGACAAACCAAAC
This sequence comes from Lissotriton vulgaris, assembly GCF_964263255.1. Classification (NCBI taxonomy): domain Eukaryota; kingdom Metazoa; phylum Chordata; class Amphibia; order Caudata; family Salamandridae; genus Lissotriton; species Lissotriton vulgaris. The sequence goes on along the minus strand of NC_141685.1, from coordinate 823,467,462 downwards.
TACAGAAGCCAATTCTTACACTGGGAAGGAAACAAGCTCCCGGGGACCGGTTTCTGGCATTACAGCCGTCTTCGGCCCGGTTTGCTTGAATCCTGATGGTGCAATGAGCAAGGGTCTCACATCTGAGAATACCCTTCCACGCTTAGGGTGGACAAAAATATTTACAAAAAGGGGTGGTGAGGGACAGAGTCTCTGAATTAAACAGAAAGCTCTCACCCAGTCAAAAGATCAGGGCTAGATCCAACACCGTTTTTTAGCTCACTGCACCATCCCAGTTTCAGAACCTGACTGTATGCAAATTAGTCTGTTCCTGTCCCAGTGCATGATGGGAACAGGACAAACCAAACTACAGAAGCCAATTCTTACACTGGGAAGGAAACAAGCTCCCGGGGACCGGTTTCTGGCATTACAGCCGTCTTCGGCCCGGTTTGCTTGAATCCTGATGGTGCAATGAGCAAGGGTCTCACATCTGAGAATACCCTTCCACGCTTAGGGTGGACAAAAATATTTACAAAAAGGGGTGGTGAGGGACAGAGTCTCTGAATTAAACAGAAAGCTCTCACCCAGTCAAAAGATCAGGGCTAGATCCAACACCGTTTTTTAGCTCACTGCACCATCCCAGTTTCAGAACCTGACTGTATGCAAATTAGTCTGTTCCTGTCCCAGTGCATGATGGGAACAGGACAAACCAAACTACAGAAGCCAATTCTTACACTGGGAAGGAAACAAGCTCCCGGGGACCGGTTTCTGGCATTACAGCCGTCTTCGGCCCGGTTTGCTTGAATCCTGATGGTGCAATGAGCAAGGGTCTCACATCTGAGAATACCCTTCCACGCTTAGGGTGGACAAAAATATTTACAAAAAGGGGTGGTGAGGGACAGAGTCTCTGAATTAAACAGAAAGCTCTCACCCAGTCAAAAGATCAGGGCTAGATCCAACACCGTTTTTTAGCTCACTGCACCATCCCAGTTTCAGAACCTGACTGTATGCAAATTAGTCTGTTCCTGTCCCAGTGCATGATGCACTGGGCCAGGGACAGACTGATTTGCATATAGCCAGGTTCTGAGCTGGGATGGGGCAGTGAGATAAATAACGGTGATGGATCAAGCCCTGATCTTTGGACTGGGTAAGAGTGGTCTGCTCAATTCAGACACTCTGTTCATCACCACCCCCTTTTGTAAATCGATTTTGGCCACTATAGGTGTGGCAGGGTATACTCAGACATGAGTCCCTTTCTCACTGCTCCATCAGGATTCAAGCAAGCCGGGCCGAAGAGGCTGAAATGCCAGAAACCGGTCCCCGGTAGCTTGTCTCCTTTCTGGTAAAGAATTGGCTTGGTAGTTTAGTCTGCCCTGTTCCCATGATGCACTGGGCCAGGGACAGACTGATTTGCATATAGCCAGGTTCTGAGCTGGGATGGGGCAGTGAGATAAATAACGGTGATGGATCAAGCCCTGATCTTTGGACTGGGTAAGAGTGGTCTGCTCAATTCAGACACTCTGTTCATCACCACCCCCTTTTGTAAATCGATTTTGGCCACTATAGGTGTGGCAGGGTATACTCAGACATGAGTCCCTTTCTCACTGCTCCATCAGGATTCAAGCAAGCCGGGCCGAAGAGGCTGAAATGCCAGAAACCGGTCCCCGGTAGCTTGTCTCCTTTCTGGTAAAGAATTGGCTTGGTAGTTTAGTCTGCCCTGTTCCCATGATGCACTGGGCCAGGGACAGACTGATTTGCATATAGCCAGGTTCTGAGCTGGGATGGGGCAGTGAGATAAATAACGGTGATGGATCAAGCCCTGATCTTTGGACTGGGTAAGAGTGGTCTGCTCAATTCAGACACTCTGTACATCACCACCCCCTTTTGTAAATCGATTTTGGCCACTATAGGTGTGGCAGGGTATACTCAGACATGAGTCCCTTTCTCACTGCTCCATCAGGATTCAAGCAAGCCGGGCCGAAGAGGCTGAAATGCCAGAAACTGGTCCCCGGTAGCTTGTCTCCTTTCTGGTAAAGAATTGGCTTGGTAGTTTAGTCTGCCCTGTTCCCATGATGCACTGGGCCAGGGACAGACTGATTTGCATATAGCCAGGTTCTGAGCTGGGATGGGGCAGTGAGATAAATAACGGTGATGGATCAAGCCCTGATCTTTGGACTGGGTAAGAGTGGTCTGCTCAATTCAGACACTCTGTTCATCACCACCCCCTTTTGTAAATCGATTTTGGCCACTATAGGTGTGGCAGGGTATACTCAGACATGAGTCCCTTTCTCACTGCTCCATCAGGATTCAAGCAAGACGGGCCGAAGAGGCTGAAATGCCAGAAACCGGTCCCCGGTAGCTTGTCTCCTTTCTGGTAAAGAATTGGCTTGGTAGTTTAGTCTGCCCTGTTCCCATGATGCACTGGGCCAGGGACAGACTGATTTGCATATAGCCAGGTTCTGAGCTGGGATGGGGCAGTGAGATAAATAACGGTGATGGATCAAGCCCTGATCTTTGGACTGGGTAAGAGTGGTCTGCTCAATTCAGACACTCTGTTCATCACCACCCCCTTTTGTAAATCGATTTTGGCCACTATAGGTGTGGCAGGGTATACTCAGACATGAGTCCCTTTCTCACTGCTCCATCAGGATTCAAGCAAGCCGGGCCGAAGAGGCTGAAATGCCAGAAACCGGTCCCCGGTAGCTTGTCTCCTTTCTGGTAAAGAATTGGCTTGGTAGTTTAGTCTGCCCTGTTCCCATGATGCACTGGGCCAGGGACAGACTGATTTGCATATAGCCAGGTTCTGAGCTGGGATGGGGCAGTGAGATAAATAACGGTGATGGATCAAGCCCTGATCTTTGGACTGGGTAAGAGTGGTCTGCTCAATTCAGACACTCTGTTCATCACCACCCCCTTTTGTAAATCGATTTTGGCCACTATAGGTGTGGCAGGGTATACTCAGACATGAGTCCCTTTCTCACTGCTCCATCAGGATTCAAGCAAGCCGGGCCGAAGAGGCTGAAATGCCAGAAACCGGTCCCCGGTAGCTTGTCTCCTTTCTGGTAAAGAATTGGCTTGGTAGTTTAGTCTGCCCTGTTCCCATGATGCACTGGGCCAGGGACAGACTGATTTGCATATAGCCAGGTTCTGAGCTGGGATGGGGCAGTGAGATAAATAACGGTGATGGATCAAGCCCTGATCTTTGGACTGGGTAAGAGTGGTCTGCTCAATTCAGACACTCTGTTCATCACCACCCCCTTTTGTAAATCGATTTTGGCCACTATAGGTGTGGCAGGGTATACTCAGACATGAGTCCCTTTCTCACTGCTCCATCAGGATTCAAGCAAGCCGGGCCGAAGAGGCTGAAATGCCAGAAACCGGTCCCCGGTAGCTTGTCTCCTTTCTGGTAAAGAATTGGCTTGGTAGTTTAGTCTGCCCTGTTCCCATGATGCACTGGGCCAGGGACAGACTGATTTGCATATAGCCAGGTTCTGAGCTGGGATGGGGCAGTGAGATAAATAACGGTGATGGATCAAGCCCTGATCTTTGGACTGGGTAAGAGTGGTCTGCTCAATTCAGACACTCTGTTCATCACCACCCCCTTTTGTAAATCGATTTTCTACATACATCCCAATTTGCGATTCTGAAATAGCGATTTCTAAAAAATCGCTATTTCAGAATCGCAAATCTGGATGATGATACATATGGCCCTTTATCTTAACTGACAAAATGTGTTTTTATTTATTATGATCAACTAAATGGAAGGGCCATATGAGGCCCCTGTGAGGCAGTTGGCTAGGGTGGTACTCGGTCCCCTAGCATTCTCATCTTGGCGCGGGAGGGGGAGCCAGCTCTCCCGGTGCCACAAAGGTGTCACCGCACTCTGGCAGCCACGGGCAGGCCCAGCTGTGCCCGTCAGCGGCCGAATGAGGCTGGGCCCGGGCCTACACGCTTGGTCGACGCTGTAGGCCCGGCGCTCCTGGCCTCACATCACTTTATAAGTGAAGCAAATAGACGGGTTACTGGATGCCATTTGGGCCACAAGTATTGTCAGAAACCGCTATAGTGAGTACTCTGTTTACTGCATGCAGCTTGGTTCTTGCCCTGCTTTTTTTTCTTGGAGGACCCGTTGAATTTGGACACAATGGGCAAGAGGAAGGCAGCCCCTGTTGGTAAGCCCACTGGCATTAAGCGTGTGACTATTGATTCCTTTCTTGCGAAAGCATTGGGGGCCATTTCAAAGGAAATAGACAGGGCAGAGAGGAGGCTCTCTTTGGGTCCTGAAGGCTCCTCTCTCCTACTGCCTGGAGAAATTACAGACAAGGCCAATCCAACACTTCTGGAATCTGCCTCTGGGGTTGCACTTCTAGTTTCGGAAGTGTCTAGCCCTAGAATTCCCCCACCCAACTTCAACAACAACAGGGCGATCTCAGCTTCCAGCCAAGGAGCGGATATGGGTGGTTCCCCAGCACCTAAGAGGACACAGAGCCCTAATAAGAGGAATGAGATACTAAAATAGAGGGAAGGGAGACGTAAATATTAACCTGATGGACGTAGAAAAGCTCTGGCCCCCCCTTAGAGCAACAATTACAGAATTATTGACTGAACTATTGACTCAGTTCTGTGATAAATTCACTAAAGTAATGTCAGACTCTAGAGATACACTTGACAGAGTCGAAAGTGTGCAGTCTTCTATCAGCAAAGCATCCCTGACCGTTAATTTACAGTGACAGCAGCACGAACTGGAATGCCCCACCCAGACAACCCAAGTAGGAGCCAGCCCCTTATTATTAACTTTAGGGAAACAGGAGCCATGAACGATGAATCTGATTTTCTCAATGTTCCCTCTCATCTCTTAACCCCTGACAAGGCCATATGGACTTGGACTATCAGCGTCCCCCGACACAATCCCGTGAAGTAGCAGCAGATAGCCCACCTGCTATTAACAGTCCTGGCTTACTAGTAATTGACCTCCCTCCAGCCCGCTGCCCCTACACTGTGGTCTTGATAGGGTTTCCAGGTCTTGGTTCTCAAAGGGAGGAAACCATTGACCAATTGATTAATAAAGTGGCCCACTTGCAAGGCAGGCACACTAGATTTAATGTGCCAGACCCTAGGCAGTTTTTGATGGCTAGGAGGGTTTCATGGATAGGACGGTCCAAAAAAACATTTGAGAAAGATATCATGATAGCCACTTTTAGACTTCCAGAACTGCCATGAAACATCTTGAAGCATACTTTCCAGTCCTTTGTTTATGATTCTGGTATTTAGTCACTATCATGGGGTTTCTTTTATAGGCCTACCTATAACACCACAAAAAGCAGCCATCTTTGAATCCATGGTGAGGGCCCTTGTGCTTCGGGGGATTATGGACAATTTTGAACACGTATGCTTCATTGATGGATCTCAATGATCAAGATTGACTGCAAGAGTGCATTGGAAAAAGCATAGTCAGTGTCATGCTTGTGGAATCACTGATACAGAGACCGGTGAGTAGTGAGTTCCCACCTTGTGCAAATGCTGAAGATTACCATAGTCGCTTTAGCACTATTGGGCCTACAAGCCCAATGATGGGCTCCACAGTTCTACTTTTAAAGTAGAAGCAGGATATTGGGCGAAATTTAAGTTTTATTTCTCAGAACGTGGCAGGCTTAGCCGCAAAATTTGCTGATGATAGGTGGCTACAATTTATTAGATCTTTTAATATTATTTGCCTTCAGAAGACGTGTGAGATTGAAAATATTTTTTTTATCCAGGGTAATGAGACGCTCTTCCTTCCGGCAGAGGGTTTAAGAATGGGAAGAGCGAGGGGAGCTTTAGTAATCTTTATAGCACTTGGGTTGTGTGGGTCTGTGAAGCAACTGAACTAGGATTCTAAAGAAGTACAAGGCCTCAAATTTGTGGTTGGGAGATCACTCCGGATGACACTATTTAATTTTTACAATGCTAAATTGAAGAAAGCAGGGGCCTTCAAGTCTTGCGGAGCAAAGCCGCCTCCTTGAATTATGTCAGGGGAAGGACTACCACAGGAGAATATTATTTTATTAGGAGATTTTAATTGCCATTTATGCCCAGACTCATCCCAGAACTCGCAAGATTGGCCCACCTGTTTGATCAGTGAGGGATTGGATATGGAGCCTTCCCCAAAAGGCAGTGAACTGAACGCTCTCGTAAACAACTATGGTCTAAAATTCACCCTTGATATGATACCTAATTCCACTGATTCTTATTTGCCCCCAACCTACAAAGGCAAAATGCGCAACAACTATTGTTTTTATATTTATTTTGCGTTCCGTGGGTCGGCTCATATCTTCTTTTAACATTCGTCACAGCTCCTGCAGAGACCAAAATCCTCTGACTTTGGTGCTTGAAGTGCCAGGTAACCAGACAGCATGCAGGATAAATGTTGGCACATTATCCTCAAGCGATCAAGGGAGGCGTTTAATGATTCTCTTTTTAAAACGAGACAACATGAGATTTTAATGTGTCTAGATCCGTCAGCTCCTGGTGAGGAAACCACATATGCATTTAGTGTCATTGCTCAGTCAGTCGCCAGTTTGCTAACAGTCCCGGTAGTTACTCCTTGCTCTGATCATTCAAGATGGCTCTCTAGTGAGTGCTCCTGGGCTCTCCTGCAACTTACGATGGCCCTGAAATAGACTCCACGGGATATAACTTGGGTGGCAAGTTGTCACAGTAAGTGTAAGGGGACCCTTAGGATCGGAGACGCTTGTTACAGAACAAGCATGGAAGGAGTTAACAGAAGCAAGCGAACAAAGGGATTATACTCTCTTTTGGTGGGTTATTAATCGCCCCTGTTTTTCATTTGAAACAATGGAAGGCTCATTTTGAGAGAGTTTATAATTATGGACCTAGCGAGGGATCTATTAATGATTTAAATCCCTTTTCCAGCGATGCTCCTATTACCTTTCTTCTCGATGAGGTTAGGCTGGGCATCAAAGGATTGTCTCGTAATAAGGCCCCTGTAACCGATGGGATCCCTCCGGACCTTTTCTGGGACATATCGATGTTTGGGCCCCAGGTTTAACCAGGGTACTAAACGTTGCAGTAATGACAGTGATGCCCCCTTGTGGTCTACCATCACTATTGTTCTGATCTTCAAGAAGGGGGATAGGGACAACCCTCATTGTTATCGTCCTATATCCCTTAATGACTCTAGAGTCAAAGTTCTGGGCTGGGTTTTATTAAATAGGCTCTCCGTTTGGGCTGACACAAATCAAATCATCTTGGAGTTGCAAAATGGATTTTGCACAAGAAAGTCAACATTAGAACAGTGCCTAAATCTTTATCTTTTAATCTCTAAATATACAATCGCCAAATCAGGAGCTCGCTTCTTGGGTTTTATGGACCTCACCTCGGCATTTGACCGGGTGAACCATAACTAATTGTGGATTTTACTCGGTGACCATGGGGAGATCATAAATGTTCTAATGACTCTCCACGCCAGTACTACTGCTGTAGTTAGATATACTCAAGCGGGGGAACTCGCTGATCATTTAAAATGCTCTAGAGGGGTTCGCTAAGGTAAGAAAGTTAAAAAATTGTTCTTTAAATATGCTATGGTTGCCCATGAGGGCAAGGAGCTTAGGAAACCCATGTTAAGAGTGCATGTTTTAGTTAAGTCTGTCTAGGGCATGGAGATGTATCTCTATTTTAACAATTGCCTTTGAAAGATCTTTAATTAGCCGTTTTAGATTACATTTGCTCCCTCAGGTACAGGCATCCCTGGTTGGTTTTGTTTTCTCATGTAGAGGACAAAGGTCCCTCTGGCTGTGACAATAGGTCTCCACAGGATACCCTACATTTTGTTTTCCTATGCAAATATTTCACCCAATCTAGGTGATTGTTTCTTAAACAGTTTTTAAAAGAATTGAGATTTAGGCATGTTCGTGTAGCTCTATCGTATTTGCAACTTCTGCCTAATGTTTCGCACACTTTTTATTGTAACAAACGTCTTAAGAGCTGCAGTAAGATCAAGAAATTCTAGAGGTGACTGATGGATATAAGGACGTTTGCGATTTTTGCAAATTGTGTGATATGTTGTTTTAAATAAACTTGCTGTTAATTTTAATCTTGGTCTCTTTTTTGGCTGTGATTACTGCTGAATAAAAATATTAATATTATTATCCTGTAAATAACTGATATTTATTTTGACTGCACTTCATGTTCATGGTCTTCAGGTGATCCTTTTTACCTTGTTAAAGTTGCTATCATAACGTGTTCAAGTGATAATGGAACACTTTAGTAGTCTGCATTTTGAGTGTTTGAGAAGGTCTTTATTTATTCTTGTCTCTTCCTTTATTTTTATTATGGTTATGTTGTGTCCACCTTTACGTCAAACTCAGCAATTTCAAGGTATAAATATGCCCACACTTGCCTTAGCAAACACACGGTAGTTTGGAGCAGTTCGACTATTTACTTGCCCGACGCATCCTGCTACAGCAAGTGTCGAAGGAAGCCGACCCCCCAGCAGACGCACTAAGAGAGACTCTGTCTTTTCTCCTGCCGAGAAATCCAGATCCCATGTTTCCAAGCTCCCTTTGCGGGGTGTTGGGAAATCGAGTCCTGAGCTGACCTTCTTCATTCCAAATCAAGGTACTGAGCTGATTAGACCCTAAGAGAAATCTTGGACAGATGCTTTGCAAAGAATACTAAATTTATGCTGCGCCTCACTTACTTCTTCCCTCGTATTAAGCTTAGGTTAGGTACATCGGGGTAGACGTATTTTAGAAACACCAGTTGAGTACTTTTAGCCTCTGTTATTTATGTATGTATTTATTTATGGTTTAGGAACCATAGAATGCTCTTAAAGTATTATTTTATTCTACTCTTTCTACTGTATGCATTATATTTTACAACCAGTTTTACGATTGTAGCAGTTCATTTCTTATGCTTGAGAAAGAAGACCGTTCAATAAATCCTTTTATTGAAAACGCCCGTCTATCTATTTTCTCGGCTCCTCTGGTAAAATTAAGCATGCACGATTGACTGAGTAAAATATCTATCTGTTGTTTCCACGACTCTGAAGATCAGTTTGTTCTGGGGGAAACAAAGTTGTCATGTTTATGCGGTTGTCAGAAACTAATCCCTTCTTGTTTATTTGAGAAAGTTTCTAGTGACCTCCGAGCTAGCTGGCACTCACAAATTAAGTCTAGTATATTCGATAGAGACCTAGTCGACATAAGTCCTACGTCACATCTATAGGATATATTATTCCAATGCGCAGAGCCTATTGGGAATTTAGGGGCACATGCATCATTGTAGGAATTTGCATTTCCTAAATTGCGAAAATTAAGGAATCGCAATTTAGGAATTGCAAAATCCTATGCATCAAGAAATCCTAAATTTTATTTAGGATTTCTTAACTTTCGGAATTTGCGATTCCTTAATTGCGAATCACAATTAAGGAATGGCATTACATTGATTCCTATGGGCCTAGAGGCCCATAGGAATCAATGCCGTTTTGCATTTCTATTTTTTGGAATTCGCAATTTGTTGATGCATTGCAAGGGTGCAGAGGGGGGTCCAAAGGACCCCCCCTGCACCCCTGAAATGTATTTTAAAGTGCATGTTTCACACATACTTGTCCTAAGGACATGTGTGTCTGTAACATGAAACTTTCCAAAATGCATTTTTGTGCTTTTTTAAAGAATTTCGCAAATTAACACGAAGGTCAACCTCGTGTTAATTTGCCCTTCCTATTTCAAAATTCACATTTTTAAAAAAATTGATGCATTGCATTTAAGGAATCGCACAAATGCGATTCCTTAAATGCATTCGCATTTTTAGGAAATGCAAAAAAAAGCAAATTTTGAAAAATTGTTTCATGCATCCCAAAAACGTATTTAGGAAGCGCAAACTGCCGCATTTACCGATTCGCACCATTTGTACTTCCTAAATAGGTTGATGCATGTGCCCCATAGGAACTACACTACAGTTAATGCTTGCAAAAAAAAAAATTATAGAACCATAGCATCAACTTATCAACAACAGATCGTATGACTTTGTCAATGCCTGTTTAAAATGTAGCGTAAAATACTTTTTTTAAGTATTATTATAAAGAAGCACTGTTTAGCCCTGCAATTCTCAACATTGAGGGTCCTGATGAACATCCTGGTAAACCTTCAGAGATTATTATTTCCTCTCTTGAATTTTACAAACATTTGGAAGAATAAGATAACTGCATAGCCCTTGCTGACTTACAGAATTGTCTCCAGCATCCTTTTGCTATTTGGAGGAGATTTGCAGTAATGAGTAACAGAAAAAAAAATTCCACCAAGTTTTGCAAAAGATCAATTGACATGTTTAAAATTTGACAAAATAACTGTCAGTCACATTAAACCATGACCAGCCATCTAATCCCCATTTTACACATTGATCCACATCAAGCATTTATACGTAAGGGAAGGAGCAACTGTCACAACAAATATAAAGAGGCCCCCCAAAATAAAAAAATGAACAGGCATTCACAAACCCGACAATTTTGGAGGAGCCAATAAGCCACTACCAAGTCAATAGCACAAACCTTACTTACCTCTGAAATGAGTTCATGAGTTCAGGCAGAGGTCACAATCCCCCCGCACCACACCCCATAAAATAAAGCACCACGTTGGAAAAATTGCTCTCCTTCAAGGAAATGAAAACACACATATTCAAGCCCAGGTTGGTTGATTGACCTTTAACCCTCCCCTTGCCCTAAACCCAACCAATGGAAACAGTTGTGTGCCGGAATTTCGTTAGCAAAAGTATTGTTTAACAGAAATATAATGGCCCACATGAACGACCGTTTTTTGCAATCCCAAACGGGAAATTGGCACATTTGTTACCTCAAAAAAAGGGTGGTAGTATGCATGAATGCTATTTTGTGAGTCAGCAACTCGAAAATAGTATTTGTGAGCTGCTATTAGGAAGGGGCGTGCCAAAGGTGTCCCCTCCTAATAGCAAATCAGAATGGTATTTACCATTGTTTTACAGCCACATTTGCGGTCACAAAACACTTGCAGTTCACCGTCTACTTCAAGAAGGTGGTAAGCCACTCACAAACGGGAAGGGCCCCCTTCACCTTTCTGAATGAATGAGAAAATATTTTTTTAAAGCAAGCAGTGGTCCTATGGACCACTGCCTACACTTAAAAAATGATACAGAAACGTTTCATTTTTCTTTTTTAAATGCATCCTGTTTTCCTTTAAGGAAACCAGGCTTGGTTTAAAAATGAAAAAAAAAACTGATTTATTGAAAAAGCAGTCACAGATATGGTGGTCTCCTGACCCCAGTAGGCCACCATCCCAGCGAGTGCTGGCCATTCCCAATGGGTCGCACATTGCTCCGTCCTCATGATATTGATGTCATTTACGACCCCATTAGGAATTGCAAGCAGTGTCTGAGACACTGTTGTACATTCCATTTTGCGAGTCGCAAAATGTCGCAATTTGTGATTCGCAAAACGGAATGGTCATACATCTGGCCCCAATTTCTTAATATCGTTTACAAAACAATTGCTCTGTTGGGTGTAGGCTTCCTACAATCAATCAATCAAATATGCTTTAATCAATGCAAATACCATAAAAGTTTAATTTGGATGCAAAGACCATAAAAGTATACAAGACAAACACAGTAGTGCACTTTATTAACAATGGGATAAAATGTTCAATCAGATAAAAAACATTATTCGAAAATATCACAATTTGATAGACTTCTGTCATGCACCTAGATAAAATCAAAATATAAACTCCCAGCGAGTTAACAATAGAACCTTCTTTTATAACTGGGCTTACCTTATAGTAGTGGGAATGGTGCCCCAGCTTCTGATGCCAAAGATGACAATCTTACCGTCTCCAATGACAGGCGGAGAGTCAGTTGGCAGAAATTGGTGGACCAACCGGAACAACCAAGGAAACTCTATAGTTCAATAATTCCTTTATTTAGTGAGGTTGCAGTACTTATTAACCAACCAGCATCTCATGAATAATTAAGTAAGTTGGAGGCGATCCATGAGGGCTTACTGCTAAATTTGGCCAAGCTACTGAACCCTCGGTGTCTTAGAGGGTAAAAAGGGTGTTTCACAGCTCATGGTACAACCCAACTTGTAGGAGGGCCAAAACAGAGCTATTGCAGGCCATAAAAGACAATGATAGAATAGCAGTTAAAACCAGCAGGGCATACTATAAATGGTTGACCAACCGTGCCAAGGAAGAGTGGGACCACAAAAAGTGGTCTAGCTTATCTCTGGCGCTTGCAACTAAAGACTCACATAAATTTTGGTCTATAATTAATAATGGCAACAGCGAACAGAAAGCAGCAATAGAACCAAACATAGCGCCAGAGGTCTGGGAAAGGTCACTACCGGGCCCTATATGCTACTGAGGGATTCATTGATGGCATTAAGGACTTAGTCGCCATGTCCGCACTAACTCTGCACCTAGAGGGGATTGAGTTTACGGTGCCAGAAGTGCATAATGCCATTTCCAAACTTCCCTCATGTAAAGCCCCGGATTTGGATAAACTTCCGGGGGATCTCTTTAAGCAGGAACCGAAGATCTGGGGCCCATACTTTCAGATTTTGTTCAATGCAATTTTGAGAGGCATGGGGGTTCCCTGTACTTGGCTGGGAGCAGAGATAGTGCCTATATTTAAAAAGGGCTCACCTCTGCTCCGATCCAACTACAGACCCAAGACTCATCCTTGATTGGTTGCAGGACTGGATGGATGAGTCTGCAATTCTCAGCCCTTACCAGGCGGGGTTAAGGAAGAACACCTCCACTGTGGACCAAATTTTCAGCCTACAACTTCTGTACTGGAAAACAGTGAGAATAGAGGGTGGCAGACTCTACATGGTATTTATTGACCTCCGCTCCACCTTTGATATTATTCCCCAGGGGAAACTCTGGACAGTTCTCCTTGAGCTTGGCTTTCCCATGCACCTTCTGTCTGTTCTGATGAGGCTACATGAGGCCAACTTTGGCCAAGTCAGGTGTGTGGAAAACGGCTCACTCTCATCCAGATTTTCTGTTGGCAGGGGGGTAAGGCAGGGCTGCGTGCTCGCGCCGACCATGTTTAGCCTCTATGTCAACGGAATAATCTCGCATCTTAATGGAGTCTTGCACAATAATGCGCCAAAGCTGGCAGGAAAAAGGGTCCCTGCAATCATGTTCACCGACGATACCCTTTTGCTGTATAAATCCCAAATTGGTGTCCAGCGAATATTTGATGGTTTTCAGGAATTCTGCACCATACGTGGCTAGGAGATCAATCCCTGGAAAACAAAATTCATGATCTTCAATCACCCGAGATCTACAAGCCCAAACCCAAGTTTAGGGGCAACGGTATTAGAAAGGGTATCCACCTTTGACTATCTGGGGGTCACAATTAACGGAAATCTGACGTGGGGGACCCAGCAAATAAAGTCACAACAAAAATTGGCTCAACTCTCGGGCGGAATTCTTAGACTATCCAGCAAATCCACAATTAAACCTGTGAGACCACCACTGGAGGTTTACAAAGCACAAGCGAGGGGTGCCATTATGTATGAGGGCGAACTTTGGGGCTACTGCAATAGGTGCAGAATCATCAGGTCCGAAAACACATTTTTAAGAGGGTTATTAGCATTACCATCTAGCACACCACTTCTCCCCTTAAGGTTTGATCTGGGAATCAGACCGATTGATGAGGAGTTAGCTCTAAAACCCTTGAGATTTTGGTGCAGGCTCTGGGTAACCCCAGAGCTGATATATTACAGAGAAGAACTTACGGAAATACTGACCTTTACAGCTTCAGGGAATATTCCCTGGCTTGCGTATTTAAGAAAATAACTCATAAGGTTAGAAATCTCTGAGCTATGGTCAGACTCAGAGCAGGGCTGCAAAAAGCTGTCGCGCACCCAGCTTACGAATATATTCCGTGCCGATAGACTTACCGTTGCATTATGTAAATCTCAAATTGGCTCTGCAACAACCTCTTTTTTGCTGGTCAAAGATTTTTATTTATTTGAGCAATTTCTTGATGACATTTATCCACTTTTAGCAAAAAAATTATATGTTCAGTGGAGGCATGGGGTTTTACCACTGCAAGCTTTCACCAGCAGCTGGTCACCCGCTGCCCCAGAAAACTGTCCAGCATGCAAATGTGATACTGAAACTGAGCTTCATGTGCTGTTTTTTTGTCCAGGGTACCATAAGGCTAGGAATCACTGGCTTGTTCCTCTATGCAAAAACCTAGGTTTCCGCCAATGCATGCTGGCATTTAGAGTTTTAAAAGCCGACACAACTGGTCCGATTGTATTTGCTGTTTCAAAGTTTTTGGCTGCCATGTGGCATAAGCGCAGGCTCCTAATTGCCTGAACTTGAGCCGGGATGGCAGCTCACTGCTACTTATTGTCTCTTTTATACGTTTTTAATTTATCACATGAAATCTATTTATTATTACTATTTTAACATATATCAATTGTGTTTTAAAATCATGAATTTTGACCAAATGTGTCTGTGGTAAAATTTGCTGAAACTATTTTTGCTTCAACTAATTTATACTGTCATCAATTTGTATTGCTTTTTTACATTACTGTTCCCTATTATGGCATATCGCCGAAATAAAGGTTTTTGAAATGAACACTTTTTTTTATCTCACAAACCTTAGGGAGGCAAATGGGGCCATAGCAACAATTTGTAAGATCACGCACTGTATCATAAATGAATTACCAAAGGTTTACATATAAAATCTTAATAGCATGGTGCAAAGTGGTAATTTATTCTAACAAACTAATACTCCCATAATAGAGAAAAATCAGCTTTTCTTCGAACACAAGACTTTGGCTCAATGCAGATAAAGTGCACAGGAACTTCTGGCAGATAATCCAAAATTTGAAGTATCATGAGACATTGCCACTGAGGGAATACCACAAATCAAGAGAGAAAAACAAGAAGGGCTGTCCAACATGATTCGAATCACCCCAGCACCTCAGCTCTATTTCCCAATAATAAATTCAACGGGGCATTTTTCAATGGTAGAACCCCAATATTTCTGTCAGACAGTATCGTGTTTACTATATTCTGTCACCTTTGTCAAGAAACTCTGAGCTGATGTACAGCGGTGTACAGTTTACCCACAGCCAGGGAGCAACTATAGCATGTACAGGTCGCCAGGTTGCGCAAGGCTGAGGTACCCACAAAATTTTTTAACAAATGGCACAATGTGGTGGAATTTTACAGCAGCAACTTAATTTGCAGCATATCTTTTAAATGTGGGCATTATTCTATCATTACAAATGTTTGTGGAAATTAGTAGGACATGATGTATTTTAAAGCACAGTCAGCCTTATTCATCAAGGCCGAATCGGCTCGCAAAGGGCCAGATTCTGAGAATCTGGCCCTTTGCGAGTGCGATTTTTGCATTTGGGATTCAACATCCCAAATGCAAAAATCGCTATTTGCTAATTCGCATATTTGCGAGGATTTACATTTAAGGAATCTCTATTTGAGATTCCTTAAATGTAATTCATCATCCATTTTACAATTGCCAAATCGCAATTTCGGGCCGCATTTTACCGCGAGGTCAAACCTCGCGGTAAATTGCGAAAACTCAGAAAAATGCATTTAAATGCATTTTTCTGAGTTGCACGTTACACACACACATGTTCAAAGGACATGTGTGTGTGCAACACCTGTGTTATTTTCCATGCAGGGGTGCTACAGGGTGTCCTTTGGACACCCCTGGCACCCTTGTACTCGCAATCTCATTTGCGATTAGCTAATTGCTAATCGCAAATGAGGAAGGACTCCCCATGCATTCCTATGGGCCTTTTGGCCCATAGGAATGCATGGGGAGTTATTCCTTATTTGCGATTAGCAATTAGCTAATCGCAAATAAGGAATCAGTGGGAATCGCAATTACTATTGCGATTCCTACATGAATACCGTTTTGCGAGTCTCAAATAGCGATTCCTTATGATTCGCTATTTGAGCCTCGCAAAACGGCTCGTACATGAATCAGGCTGTTAATAACATAACACTGGGAATTTTTGGGGAAACGTATGGCAAAAGAATTTCTGACAGCAGTTCCCGCCTGTAAAATTGATGAAAACTGCATAGAATATCAAAGTAATTAAGCTTGAGAATGCGTGATCTCTTACAAGGTAGCTTGGGAAAATGTGTGGTACCTGGCTGTACCTGACTCCTGCTGCAGAGTCATTATTGGAACAGTCAGCAAACAGGAAGTCAGGGTAGGTCAAGGGTGTTGAGAGAGCATGGGTACTGCTCAGGAGTGAGTGTGGAGATGGGTTCACTCCTGTTAACCAAAGGAGTAGGAACTAGCCAGGCTGCCACCCACCTATCATTGCAGATCCTTGTGGCAAGTGCTTCATCTGAACAAGGGTTGTGCTTGGGCACTCATTTTTGGAGACCCACGCTTATTTTTTTTTATTAAACATTAGACTTTGACCAGACCAGAAGAAAGAAAAGCAGAAATGGGAAAACGAAGAGAAAGATTGGGAAACAGTGAAAAAAGGGCCACTTTTGAACCTCATTCAAGTTGGAAATGAGACTGAGTGATAGTACTAATTATTTCTATGATTATCATATTGAAACCAAACCGATCATGAGAAGTTCCAAAACTGAACATTTGTCAATGTGCAATGGAATAAATATTATTTAACTGAATCTTGCCAACCTCCATTCTGTGAATTTTACCTTAAAGGTCATACTTGGATGATAGATGAAATGGTAATATAACTTTCCTATTGCCTCTTCAGGCATATTTATGTGGCCATTGTCATCCTTAGCTCCCATCTCACGTGTGCAATGTAGGAAGATCTTTCGTAGCTAAACAAGTAGGCAAAGCTTTTGTATCACTGAATCTACAGTATTACCCTTCTATTGTCTTCAAGTCTTTAAATAGTGTCCATTGGTTCCAGGTCATAACAGGTCCCACACAGACATGTAATGAAAGTTAATACACTGCAGAACTTAGCACACTAGAGTACTTCTGTTTTTTTAACATTTCATTTATGAAGTGCAAACCGCTCACTCCCAAGGACATCTGCAAAAATGAAAACAATGCAGTGGGCTTGCACAAGTAGAATTACATTGGGTGCAAAATAGAAATAACTGTAAAACTCAAATATATTTATAAAGTAAATTGATTAACGCTGCTGGTAATTGAGTCATATCTCAATTAAATTTTTTTTAAATATGTTTCACAACTTATGGCCCAAATAGGATGGCGTGCAGACTTACGTCCGCCTGCCACCATATCAGGAATGCCAAATAGGATGTCGACAGTCCCAAAGTAGGGACTACAATGCGACTGCCTCTACTGCAGTAGCAATGGCTATATTTTGCATTGCATTGGGTGATGCTAGCTGCAGCACCCACTGCAATGCAAAAATGGGACACATCACATATCCCTGCGCTACGTGGCAGGCACCATGCGGTGCCTGTCCCATGGTGCAAGGATATGTGGGGGTACCATAGGTGCCCCCCAGGACCTATGTCTGGGAGCCAGGGGGTAAGGGGGGACCGCTAGTGCCCCCCAATGTCCCTTTCCGCCAGCCTTTTCATGGCGGGTTCACCTCAATGAAAGCGCCGGCGAAAAGGAACATTGTTATGCCTACGGCAGCGCCTGGTAAGCCCCGCCACCATTTTTGGCATTACAGACCATCTGATGGTCCATCGGGCTCCTTGAGCCCGTTGAATTTGTGTCAGACGGTCTTTCCATCTCCCGACATCCGCCCACCATCCTAATGTGGCAGGCGGTATTCTGTTCTCCGATGGCCGTGGGGCTGCCCCCAAAGGCTGTCGGTGGTGGTCCCACCGCCATGCTAATCAGGCCCGTAATTTAAATTTGTTTGGTTATTCAAGAATTGCACTTACACTTTGGTGTTTTCTTTATGTATAATAGGCACACACAAAGGTGTAACTAGCATAAAAATTAGAAACAAAATGGGGATCCATATTATGGCCAACACTATTCATTAGCCGAAACATGTTGATTTTGGTATGGCTGAATCAACGTATGCTAACTACTGTTAACTGCTGAATAGCCTTGGTCACAACATAGACCAAAGAGACAAAGCATTCATTGAGATAAATATGTATATCTCAATTAATCCTCTGTTGCTGTGCACAAAAGGTGCCAGCACTCATGGAGTCACTACAAGCGTCTTTAGTGACCAATGGCAAAATCAAAGTGTATTGGCTGAACTATCACCATTTTGTTTTACTTTTTTTTACTAGTTACAACTTAGTGCTATATTACACAGTGTCTGTACTCACTGTCTGTTTCTTGTTAGGTCAGATTTTCCATAGGAATAGCGTATTTTGTTTCACGAATAACTTTAGTGCTGTGGCAGGAATCAGCAAAAAACTATTTTTTAAAAATGTTTACACACCCTGGCTCCTTCATGGAAAGTTTCACTCTGGTCTATCAAGCGGGGCCAACAAAAAGGGGAAATACCAAAAGTGTAATTTCCTATGTTAACTCCCTTAGCAAACTGTGCTCTCTGATACAAAAAATGGAGTAATGGAATTATCCCTAATTTGCCAAAGTTAGAGTTATACTTAGAAAGCGTGTTTTTGTGAATTGGGGTAAATTTAGTCTGCCATTTTTGAGAAATGTTCATTTAAACAGCATCTCGGGCTGGCCATGAAGGGGTTAAATAATGAGAATCATTGTGTCCAAATATGTCTGGACTGGAAAATTTAAATGGGGCTAGACAATCCTGATTGGCAGGCCACAACATGAACAATATGTTGTGACAGCCATTACAGGACTCATGGGCGTGGTCCCTGCGTCCTGAAAATGGACAGAAAAAATGTAAGGGGTAAGGGTGAGCACACCCTGACTCCCAGAGACATGTGGGGATGGGGTCCAAAGGGACCCTCTTGATTAGCTGGCCACAACATGGACAATATGGGCCCGATTCCGATCTGGGTTGGAAAGCTCTCCGACCGAGCCGGATCCGGAGTATTTACCGACCGAGCCGGACTCCAGCAGTCGGACCGCGCGAGTACGATACAGCCTCATGCTGCCGGACTCAGTTCGGTCGGACTCCCATAGTTGTCAATGGGAGTTGGTCGTATGGTGCGTACATGCGCTCCCATTGACTGAATGGGTATGGTTCGCACAAAGGTGCCCCCTACAGTGGGTACACATCAGTGCCATCCGCACCGTACATGCCTGTGTTGGGGAGACCCTTGGGTCTCCCCCTGTGTCCGAGTCGTAAGGCTGCGGGTGACAGGGTTCCGATGCGGACCCCCAAAGGCAACGTCCCGGATGTTTTGCAAGCCTGAAACTTCGGCTCGAACCGGCTATCTGATGCGTGGAAATGACTTGGTCGGTTAATTTCACATAGCTCGCATCATACTTGCTCGCTCGAACAGCTGTACAAGTCGGGCAGAAAACAAGCCGACAGCTCGTAGTTTTTCCAGCCGGATCGCGTTCAGTGCCCTTCCGACCCAGATCGGAATCGACCCCTAAGTTTTGATAGCCAACACAGGTCTTTGGGTCATGGTCCGCATTAAAATGAAATCTGGTTTTGCAGGTCTCAGAAAAGAACCCATATGAAAGATGGTAACAGTTTTTAGTCACAATATAAACCATGCATTGGTGGTGTTACAGTCATTTTAAGAATTACGGTGAGTGATTTTGCCCTGTAAAACATGCCTACCCTCTGCTGGGATTTGAAGAACCATGTTTGAGAGAAAATTATTTGATTTCATGATTTTCTCATAAGGGTTATGGAAGGTGCTCCAGAAGCTAAAATAAGAGCAAGTTCATTTTATCTTCCTCAGCTATGTGAGAATAAAGTCTGGTATTCTGGCTAAAACAGACACTGCCAACAGTAGCAGTCAGTTGATTTCCCAGAGTTCTTCTGCAACTTTGTCACAGTGTTCTAATGAGCACCTTGAGTGCTAATATTCATATATTTATTGACAAATGTGTTGGTACACCTGAATACCATGATGATGGAATAAAAAGTGTAAAACTTAAAACATTTCCATTGAAAATTAAAGAAATGAAAGGGTTCATGTTGTCATAGAAATTGTCATTTAGTGTTCTAGAAGACCGAAATAAGGACACATTTTACATGCGTTCTCTAATATCTTTCATTTCCGTGTCAGTAAAATATTCTGACATGTAAACTGAAATGTACTTTCAACACCAGCAGCAGTTGTTCAGTTACTTCCTAGTGATCAACTGGAGCTTCACTATAGAGATCCAATGAGCAGCTAAGGAGCTAATATTCTGCATTTATGACAAATGTGTGTCACACCTGAACTCCATCTTGATTAAATCAAATATGTAAAACTAATGGCATTTCCTACAGAGGAGACTGCAGGAAAGGAAAAAAATAAGGGGGTTCTTTTTATCATAGAAATTGTCATTTAGTGTTCCAAAAAAGCTGCCAACAGCAGCAGTCAGTTGATTTCCCAGAGTTCTACTGCAGCTTTGCCACAGTGTTCTTATGAACACCTTGAGTGCTAATATTCATATGTTTATTGACAAATGTGTGGGTACACCTGAATACCATGATGATGGAATAAAAAGTGTAAAACTTAAAGCATTTCCATTGAAAATTAAAGAAATGAAAGGGTTCATGTTGTCATCGAAATTGTCACTTAGTGTTCTGGAAAACTAAAATGAGGACACATTTTCAATGAGTTCTCAAATATATTTATTTTCCAAATCAGTAAAACATTCTGATATGCAGAGAGAAACAAGAGTTTCCATCCAAAGCAGCAGTCTTTCATCTAATTCCCTAGTAATGAACTTCATCAGAACCACAAGTTTCTAATGTACGACTAGAACAATATCATTTTGTGAACAAGCCAAAAGCGAGGCTCTCCTGGACACCATTTTGTTGATATAGGGGCTCTCGAATTTAAAGCCTTTCCTGGGGAACAGGATAAAGTAAATGGGAAATGAGATGTTAATGTAGGAATGAAACCAGTGTATTAACAATGTGAGGGGAGGTGTGGATTTTTAGCCATTTAAGTGTAACACATTTTTAAAGGGGCTAAAAATAGTTAAAGAAAGAGACGTCTGCATAAATACAGCATCCCCATTCCAAATCTTCAGAGTCAGCATACCCATGTTCTCATTTGCCCAACAATACACCTTGGGGCCGATTCTGATCCTGGATTTTTATTTTCCATACAAATAGGATTTGTATTTTTTTCCATACAAATTGTAAAAGTCCCTTCCAACCCGTGTAGTATGATTCGTACGAGAAAAATACATACAGATCGCGCCCGATCCTTACAAATCGGATCGGGAAAAGCTGTACGACACGGACTTGTAAAAAAGACCATACAATTTGTGAAAAGGCTGTCCAACCAGTCAAGTACGATTCGTACCGGGTTCTCGGCATACGATTTGTATGGAAAATGGCCTGTATACTGTTAATGACTCGTACCAGGCAACGAAGCGAACCCTTATACGCCTCGTACCCTGGTATGACTCGTTCTGGGGGTACGACTCATACCGGGGTATGGGTCGTATAGGGGTATGAGGCGTACAGGGGTACCCTCACATGCAAGGCGTGTGTATGGTGTGTCCCCCAACATTGCGCATGTACGCACCGTACGTACGCAATTTTGGGGTACGGTGCGTACACAGGTGATTTTGGGGTACGGTGCGTACACAGGCGATTTTGGGGTACGGTGCGTACACAGGCGATTTTGGGGTATGGTGTGTACATACGCGATTTTGGGGAACAGTGCTTGTACGGTGCGTACACGACCAGTAGCCCTTTATCGCGTATGTACGCACCATACCCCACTTTCCATGTCATCCGTACGCACCGTACATATGCACCGTACCCCTGTATTCATGGGGTGTACGACGCGTACATGGGGGGGTCTGTCTCGTACTGTTTTCGGGGCGTACAAGGTTTTTCCAGCACTTTTTGGCTCTTGTAAAAAAAGAGCAGTACGGAGTACCGTTTGTACGAATCGTACTTTGCGGGTTGTAAACTGCTGCCGGGAATACATGGGAACGTTGCGTACAGAGCAATCCGAATCGGAATCGCTTGTATATACGAGTTGTTTGGTCTTTTTTACAATTTGTATGGAGTGTGTCTATTTGTACGGATCGTACTTCCTAGGTTGTAGGGGCCTCTTTACAAGTCCAAGTTGTATGGGGAAAACGCTCCATACCACGATTTGTACACATTTTTCCAGGATCGGAATCGGCCCCTAAGTGTAAATTGAAATATACCAGTTATAATCAGGGACACTGGAATTATGCAGCAGGAGAGCACCAATTATATTGCAGGGTTGACTAAATAGTGTTGCGAGAAAAGGAAAATAATGTGGCATGTTTTTTTATAATATAGCCTTATAGCCCAATAATGATTATTCCAGTTGTTAAAGGCCCTGAACACAAGTTATAGACCCAAGTCACAGGTGAGGGCCTAGAACTAGGAGAGGGGCCTTTAATAACAGCTATAGACCAAGGTAGAAGGACTATAAGGCTATTAGAACAATCCACCCACTATATACTGAATGTTCCAATCTAAAAAGATAGACACAGAAAAACAAACATTGGAACATTAGAGCAGAAGGATAAACCAGCCGTTATAAGCCCAGAGCCACTTCTGTGTCATCAGTGGAGCTCTCAATATCCCAGTGTTCTAAAATAGACTTAGAGCCCACAGTTGCAGGCTTCACCGACCAATAAAGGCCCAAGACTAAGGCTAGGGACTTTAATAAGTAAGCGGGCCTTTAATGGCCATTTGAGCCATCTATAGAAGGGTTCTAAGGCATATTAGAACAGTCGCCCTTAGAGGGCTGAATGTTCTAATTTGTACAATGAAGGTTCACGGAGCACGAGGTGGTTGAAATCCCTTTGGGCTCTGTGAAGCCTTTGTTCACAGCTTTTGCTGTGAACAAACATTGGAATGTTGATGCTCCGGGCTTCTACCACAAGAACCCTGGAGCATTCCATTGTTTTCAATGGAGCTACCAGTATTTCAATTTCTAATATTGCTTCATTATTTTGACATTTTTACACACAGCAATACTGTCTGGGCAAAGAATTTACCTCATTAGTTCCAGTTTACAACCAAATACAGAAAAAATCAACTGATGGAAGACCAGTTTATTTTTGCAAAGGGCCTTCCCCTCCACACAAACCCATGTTGCCCCATTTTTAGTAACTTTTGATCCATTTGAGCTAGAAATTTTTTTTAAAATTCAAAATCTGCAAGTTATGCAGCAGATGATGGATTATGTCGCTAATGCGGCAAATTCATCATTATGTGAAAGAAGTTGTGGCTGTGGAATCACATAACTCCAGTGGCACTGGTTATAGTTTGTTGAATTAACTGTACATTACCCCCATCATTCTCTGCTTATTGTAAGAAAGTGCCCCTTTTGATATGGTCCCCACTTTTTGCCTGGTAGGCGATGCAATTTTGACTGGAAGTGTACTGAGTTTCTGCTATCCAGGTCCCCAGTGATAGATCTTCTTCCCTAAACTGTACAATTGTTCCCTCAATTGACAATACCTTTGGCCTCCTGTAAGTCCCTAGCAAATGCTACACCTGGTACATAAGGTATGGGGGCATGGAAACCAAAAAGGGTCCTTAAGGGCTGCAGCCTGTATTGTGCCACCCCAAGGGACCCCTCACCTAACTCATCCAGACTGTATTGCAGGCTGAGTGTCTTGGTGCAGACAAAAGTGATAACACGACATGACACACGCTGTGTGTCATGCTTGCAGGTACTGCGTCCAGTATATGTAAGTCACCCCTACAGCAGACCTTACAACACTGAGGTAGGGTGCACTATACTGCATGTGTAGACATATCTAATTGAGCAGATATGCCCCTGTGCTGGTCAGTTCAATTTTGCCAGTACAAGTGACCCGGGAAGCTGTTTTTAGTACATGTGCTGGGTACTGGTAAAAACATTCTCCCCAGCTACATGATGGCTTCACTGAAACCAAATATGTTTGGTATCAATGATCCTGTATTAATAAACCTTCACTGATTCCAGTGATGGATTTATTAATACATGCACCCAGAGGGCACGTTAAAGGTACCCTCCTGAAAACCTACCAAGTACTAGTGTGCTGGCTGACTGGTCCTGACCAGCCTGCAACCATAGACAAGTTTTTTTATTCCCAGGGGTGAGGGCCAATGGTCTCAGGAAGCCAGGAAGAAAACCTGCTCTGGCAGAGGGTGTTACACCCCCTTCCATCAGGATGACCTGTAAATTTACATTCCAAGGCAGAGGGCCTCAAAGAGCCCGTCACATTTGGTATGAAAATCTAGCTTCCCTCTGAGTGATGCCACCCCCTCTGCCCAGGGCCCATTTTGTGCCTGGACAGGTGGTAAAATTAGTGATCAAAAAGGCGTGTTTACCTTCGGGCTAGTTCGACCTCTAAGATGGGCTCCCTGAAGTGGGTGCTACATTTCAGAGTCTGCCATCTTTGGGATTGCAGAATTAGGAACTCTGGGACAGGGTTATGCCCACTTTTCACCACAGGAAGTGATCATATAGAGGGAGTAGTGAATCGTTGGGTATGTAGCCCAATGGCTACTATTGTACACTCCCCTAATGCCATTAAATCTTGTATTTAGGGGAGCCCCTGGAACCAGGAAATCAGATTCATGCCAACGTAAGAAGCAGGGCACAGAAGAGCTGCAAGAAGAAAGGGCTTTGGAGAAGCAACTGATTTGGCGCCAACAGCTGGCCTGTCTGTGTTCCTACCAAATTGAGCTAAAGTCGTCTCGTCCTGCAGCAACTGTGCCTACAAAAGCCTGGGAGGACTGCTTCCTTTCAACAAAGACCCAGGAACTCCAGTGGAGTAGCTGAGCTGCTTCTCTCCATCCTGTAGGCACACCAAAAGAATTGTGAGGGATTTGGAAAATCACAAACCCAACACTGGAAAGCACCAATGCACCTGTGCCTCCTAACCAGAGTTGAAGTGGGCCAATGGTGCCAGCATGGCCCCCTGACCCTCCAGAGACAAAGCCCACTTTGGGTTTGACCTCAGTTGACTTACCGATGCCACCTGCAGCAACTTTGTGCAAACCTCCACCATGAGTGTCTCTGTGACTAAGACTTAATGCCTCAGAACACCTCTTCACATCGGCCACCCTGACCTGAGGAGAAGAGGACCAAAGGTATACCCACATCCGAGAGCATCTCAAGACCTGAGCCCCCTTGTTGGTTCAACCTGACTGGTTTCCCAGTCCCAGCTTGCAGCCTCTTACAACCGGGACATTCCCCGTTAAAGTGAATGGGACACCCAACACTGTAACACACCTCTGTTATGTTATGTTATGTTATGTTATGTTATGTTATGTTATGTTATGTTTTGTTATGTTATGTTATGTTATGTTATGTTATGTTATGTTATGTTATGTTATGTTATGTTATGTTATCAGTGTTTGTAAAGCGCATGGCTGGCCCCGCATCGGGGCGTCCCAGCACTGTGCCTGAGTAGAGGAGGGCAGAGAGGGAGTAGACTGGAGATTGACAAAAAGCCATGACTTGATCAGCTTCCTGAACGTCCAATGGTCCTGCATTCCGTGGGCAGCAAGAGGGATGGTGTTCCAGAGGGCGAGGGCCAGTGCCCTGAATGAGCGCGCCCGACTCTGGACCTGCGCACCCATGGGAGATAGGCCAGGTGGAGGTCAGATGAGCGCAGGGCCAGAGCTGGGATATGCACCGAGCAAAGAACGGTTAGATTTTGCAGTCCCAGGCCATGCAAGACCTTAAGCGTGGTACATAAAGACTTGAAGTGAACTCTCCGTTCTATAGGTAACCAGTGGAGATGTCGGAGGAGGTCAGTGGCATGACAGGTTTAGGTAGTGTGAAGAGCGTGCAGGCAGCCGCAATCTGTGCCCTTTGAAGCCTTCTTGTCACGACTTTCTTACCGCCCAGTAGTAGTTCATTGCAATAGTCCAAACGTGACAGCATGGTGGATAGAACGATTGTCTGTCGCCTGGGTGCATCAAATAGCCTCAGGATGGGTTTTAGGCCTCATAGGAGACCTTAAGAAGTACCTGCCACATCCTTAGCTTGTGGTTCGAATGAGAGGGCGCTGTCCATCAACACTCCCAGATTCTTACCCGTACTTTTTGGCTGGGGAGGAGTGCCTAGGGCTTTAGGCCACCGTTCAGTGACCATTAGGTGGGTATCCCGACCAACCAAAAGATTTTGCGGCGATCAATTGTAACTAGTTATTAGTCATCCCTTCAGAAATGGCTGTAAGGTCGCCTTGGAATTTCACCTGGTATAGTTTAGTATTGCTAGAGAAGGTAAATACCATTTTGGTATCATCGGCATATGATACCATAGCCATTTTCCTGGCTTTGGTCAACATGGCTAGAGGGCAGACATAAATGTTGAATAGAGTGGGGCTTAAGGCAGACCCCTGAGGGACACCACAGCCTAGAGGATGGATGTTGGAAGTGTAGGGGGAGCAGAGACCTGGAAGCACTGATCGGTCATAAAGGATGCGAACCAGGCCAAGGCCTTTCAAGTGACCCCGATCTCCTCAAGCCGGTATAGATCTTGTGGGAGACTGCTTCGAAGGCCGCACTGAGGTCCAGCAGGATCAGTGCCGAGGTTCTTCCCTCATCGATAGCAGACCCTAGCTGCTCTGTGACTACCAGTAGCGCCGATTCCGTGCTATGTTTAGAGTGAAAGATGTTTTGTGACTGTTCAAGGATCTGATTCGCTTCTAAGTATTGTGTTAGGATGCGATTGACATGAGACTCCATGATTTTGGCAAGGTATGGGAGCAGAGATAACAGGCCGTAATTTTCAGGCAGAGACGCATCCAATGTAGATTTTTGTAGCAGGGGGATGACTTTGGCATGCTTCCAAGACTTAGGGATCCCTGTGATCCATGTGACCGATAATGACCTGTTGATCAGCTCTCGGCCTTCCGAGAGGAGGCAATCATGAAACTTCCTACAAAGGTCAGGTTTTATTGGATCGTCAGGGGAACCTGATTTTACCTTAACTGATAAGGTCTCCATATATTTAAAGGACATGGGCAGAAAGTCCTGGAGGTAGCAGGGCATAGCTGCCTGGAGGGATTTCCTCTGATTAGTGGAAGAAGCCTTCTCTGCACAGAAGGTACTATAAATGCGATCCACCTTGCTGATAAAAAAATTCCAAAGTGTCTCACATTGTAGGTTGGAAGATATAGCATTATCGGCAGTATGTTGGGGTTATATCAGTTCCTTCATGATGAAGAAAATGGATTTGGTTGGGTTGCTGCTGGTGGAGATTATATTAGCATAGAACTTAGCTTTGGTATTCCAAACTAGTTCATGATACAGTTTAACTGCATTCCTGTATGTAGATTTGGCTGTGGGCTCGTAAGAACTTCTCCATGCACTTTCTAGAATTTAAATGTTTTTCTTTTTTAGCGTCAGAGACTTGTTGTACCATGCATGGGTTTGAGTGCACTTTGCCTAAGTAATTTTTTTCGGAATACAGCAATCTAGTGCATTATTGACCCATCCTCTAAAGACAGCATATGCTGTCTCTATATCTGTAGGCCAGGCTGGACGGTGCAAATTTAGACTGGCTGTGAAAATCTTGGGGTTTAGTTTATGCCATGGGCGCTTCATAGAAGGCGGGCGGAAGAGTTGTAGTGGGGAACCTTCCACACGAAGACACAATGAGATGAAAGAATGATCCATCCAGAGCATCGGAAGGAGTGGATCGGCCTTCATAGACTCTAGGTTCGTAAATACTGGGTCAAGAAGGTAGCCAGCTACATGGGTTGGTCCATCAATTAGCTGCCTCAGCTGGCATGCGGCCATATTTCCCAAGAAGCTGATGATCGCCTGAGACTCTTTGCAGTCTAAATGTAGATTAAGGTCTCTGAAAATGCTAAAATTGGTGGTCTCTAATGTTAGCGTGGCAACGGTATTGGCTAAAGCTTCCTGGAATGCTTTGGAGGTGACCGGTGGGTGGTATATAAGCAACACAGATAGTGTGAAATTATGTGTCAGTGCTATCTTAAAAAAAGCGCTTTCACAGTCGGGGATATTTTGAGGAATGAGGCTACAGGGGTAGCCTGACGAGTATGATAGCAAGCCCCCCTCCCCTTCTGACTGCTCTATTCTGGGTGTACATCGAATAGCCTGCAGGTGCGGCCAGGGCGGGGATGGCCACTGAGTCAGTAGTGAGCCAAGTTTCCATAAGGAATAAGATGTCTGGGGCTGTTTCTTGTATGAGATCTGATACCTCTGCTTGGTGTTTTACAAGGGATCTACAGTTAAGGGTACCGATGGCAAAGCCTTTCAACCCAGGGGTCGTAGGCGGCAAACAGAAGCAGGTACCTGCCCAGAAAACCGCAGATGTTGCACTAGGGGGGGGGGGGGGCGTGGGGGAATCAGGATTCCAGGATTGTTCCCCACGGGCGCAGACAGGCTTGCCTTTGGGGTGCCTTTGGCACACCAGTGGTGCGCCCACTAAGTGCGCGTAGGCACCATCTCAGATTTAAATATCAGCAGGGAGGTGCTCTGGCGATAGACTAGACAGTCTTTCTCCCCAAAATGGTGCCCACTAAGGGCAACCAGGAGGTGAGGGTACCAGAGAGCCAGACTCTCCCTCCACGCAATCAGCACAAGTGCTGCGGCGGACTGGAGAGAGCAGCAAGGAAACAGCAGCTTGGTGAGCTAGCAAGCTGTGGTGATTAAAAGGAGCAGTCTGGAAAGTTGTGTAGGTCTGTTTAAAAATGTTGAAAACATTGTGCAAAGAAGCTGTTAGAACAAATAAAACAATTTCCCAATAACAATTTCCCCAGATAACTTAAGAATAGCTTTACGTAACACACATACAATATGGACAAAGTTCAGTTGTGTCCTACTGCACTCCGATGCCCCAGAGCCTTCTGAGATGACCTTTTGGTGACCTTGGGCCATGCCCCATACTCACCTTTGGTCCAGGAGATTGGTTCTGTAAGCCTCTGTGAAATGCCGAAATGCATATCATGTTTTTCCCCAATAGAATGTAAATGTATGTATGTAAATGTATAGGCATTTATGTAGCGCACTACTTACCCGGAGGGTCCCAAGGCGCTTCGACCGCTGCGAAACCCTTCCTGGTTTCCCTGAGAGATATTCCCTTAATGGGTATCTCCAGGGTGAGACCAGGCATCCCCGGCGGTCTGGTGGGGCCGTTAGTGAAGATGAGGCAAGCTAATGCCCAGAGTTGCCGAGTGTGATCGCTGATCAGAGTGGGCACCGAGGCGAGAGAATTATCGAGTCCGCTGACCCTGGTCCAGAAACCTGCCGCGCCGGGAATCGAACCCTGGTCCCGGGCCGTCCTCTGCTCTCGGGTCTGCCACCTCTAACCAGTGAGCCACACTACTTATAATTCATTGGACACCCAATGCTGAGACACACCTCGATACCCGGACACCCCAGAACCTCTTGAGGTGACCTGTTGGTGTTGCCTTGGACTTTGCACATACTCACCCGAAGTGCAGGAGATTGGTCCCTTAAGTCGCTGTGAAGTGCCCGATTGGAGTACATGGTTTTCCCATAACATTGTTCACGCAAACCTGAAAAGCACCTCTGCTGCCCCAGTGACATCTGGAGTGACCTGTTGGTGCTGCCTTGGACCTTGCCCCATATTTACCTAAAGTCAAGGAGATTGGTCCCGTAATTCACTGTGAAGTACCTGTATGCAGTGTATGCCTTTCCTCCATTGGATAACAGTATTGCTTTAAAATTGCATTGTGTACATTTTTAAAAACTGTAAAAATTCATAACTCAAAACATCCTTACCTGATTTTGATGATCTTGGTGCCGAAAGATGCATGAAGATATGTGTTCTTTTTATAAAGTGGTGTGGATCTCTTTATGCAGTCGTATGCATCATTTATTGACTGTGTGTGTATTGCAGATGTCTAACATTCCTCTCTGATAAACCTAAGACTGCCCTACTGCACTACCCTCTAGAGGAGCACTTGGGATTGCCAGAGCAAGCCCCTGTCCACTTATAAGACATACCTGGACTCTTTGCACAGTATACCTCTTTTTGGTATACAATATAAAGAGCCAGCTTCCTACACTTATGATCTCACATATTACATCGCTCATGACATGTTAAATAGCATCTATTTCTATTTTCATTTCTATTTAAAACATTTATAGAGCACAACAGCCAAGAGGCGTCCCGGTGCTAACAGCAAATAAGCAACCGCAGAGCAGGGCACAGCCTACACAATGGGAAAAAGAATAGGTATTACTCATGACATTTCAGTCACTGCCGTTGGCCAGACCCAGTATCCATACTGATTCAGGACTTGGACAAGTTTGAAATAGTGCTTAGCATGGTGCCAGGGTCTGCACCCACCACTGTGCACTGTGCAAGTGGTCAACGTCACCATGCACCGACATTGGGCATAAACAGTGGAGGTCGTCTGCATGGCCTGTTGTCACACCAGACCATGCATCCGATATACAATAGATGTTGGACGATGAACTTACCCTATGGCCAGTGCACCAAGCCCTCTGTAGGTGGCCAAGCCCGTACGCAGTGGCGGCTCCTCCGCTAAGGTGGAGGAGCATCGCCCCACTGCTTTGTAGCAGTGAAATAAGGGTAAAATAAAATGATGATAACTCGTGGTTATTATCATTTATTTTTTTTCCTGCTGTGACAGCTTGCCGGCGTGGCGGGGTTGCCCAAAGGCTCCCTTGTTCAATGATGTTTAGTGGTCAGTTCTCCGCAAGTGACCTACCCCCTTTGTACTCATGGACAGTGACATCCATCAAAAGTGCTTCCCTTTCAAAATATCCAATTTCTTTTGCATGTTTCAAAAGCTTAGGGACACGCTTATAAGAGTCTAAGCTGGATTTAGGTTGCTGTATTACTCCTTATTCACAAAGCCTGCAGCACACTATCAAAACCGTTTGTATATTTTAGTAGTAGTTTCAAAAATAATGCTTAAAAATTATCAGTGGTCTCATCAATTATTTCATTTAACATGTCATGAGAAATGTAATTCACATGGTCATTAGCAATGAATGATGGGGTCGAAAATTATGTATAGTTCACTAAACTTAACAATAGCTGATGCATTATAGATAGATCTGTGGATCAAAGTCTTGGGGTCAAACTCAACAAGAAAAGTGTAAATATACGTCAGAGTTCTAGGACTCTGCCTAAATTCACGTTTTCACGAGTCATGCAACAGTTGTAATATTATACCTGGAAAGTCGTGTCAGGCGCAGTTTTTCAGGTATGCCATTACTCCTGGCGTGTGACTTTTTTAATGCTGTCTATTACCCTGGTGTGAGATTTCAATTTATTTATGGGGGCCTTTATTTATTTTGCTTACAGGAGGATAAAAAAGTACATGTTTGTGACCGTACACAAACTTACAAGTCCCACACATTGTAAGGCCTTTTTCGCACCCCTTGCATAGGATTCACTACTGCTGAGGTCACCACACTCGTGGCTCAGAAATCCGCAGAAGCAAAACCATTTACGTCTGCCGTGTATCCTTTTGTGAATTCCTGGAGGCATAAATAGAGATATCTGCCTACAAACCTACATTTGCATCCAAAAATATATTTACGAATCAGGTCTCCTTTAAGCAAACAATTTGTTTAGACGATGTCAATTAGCAGGATTTTTTTTTGCCTGTTTGATAGAGCTTAGATCAGTAGGGGTTATTTCCATTTTAGAAAAAAAAATCAATTTTAGTAAGAAAAAAAAAGATTTAACAATTTGAAAACTGGCATCTACAACAGAGAAATCCCGGATAGAAATCCGTTATTCAATTCTTAGTAAAACAGGATGAACAAAGGCGGGGATGAAGAATTAATGCACGGTCTTGCCGCATTGATCGGCTCCGGCTATCCGTTACGGCGTTCGAACAAACAGAAAATATTTGTATAATGTAATTGTTGGCAATGACAGCTTTGTCAATAAGGCTCTTGCGCCAGTGCATGAGATGGGCAGTGAGCAGAGGCTAGCCTCGACCCATTAGGAGCCCGTGAACTAAATTTAATTTCATCGTCTGGAAAAAAGTTCATTTGTCTTGAGCCACAGAAACAAATTATTCCACCATAATTTGAAAACCATCGGACATTCAAAACCTTAAATCAAATAATCAATTAAGGCCTCACTTCATCTGAAAAGCTAAATTAAACAGCTGTGATTAACGGTTGCAGGACATCAATTCCCTCACTCAGCTTGGTGGAAGCCTGTGTGGAAATAGCGCGCGATGCAATTAGGGTATTTAAAGGCACAGTGGACTCCATAAGTGGCCTGGAGAAATTATAGGATTGGATGGTGACGTTTTCCCTGCTAGTGACCTCTAAATGATGTCTTCGGTGTCTGGTCACTCCTTTCTACTCAGTGTACTCAGCGAACCTCGTTAGGAGCAATAATTCTTTTTGCAACTAGGGCATGGATGGATGTACCAAGGGCTTGCACGGGCGTTCATGTGGTGCCTCAACATTTTGCACTGCCCCTGCAGGCCTTTTTAATAGTAAGAGTAAACTGAAGCACTGCTCTGTGAAGTGATGGCTCGCACAGGTAAGAGCCGTGGGGTGGTGGGGCGGGGCGGGGCAGGGCAGGGTGGGGGGTGGTGGAAGTCAACAGACAACAGGATAAATAATATTACATTAAAACAAAAAAAGTACTTTGCGCTCGACGCATCGCTGCGGCGAGCATAAAGTAAGTGGTTTAATTATTTTTATTATGTAATATTACTTATACCATCGTCTGTTGACTTACACCCCCCCAACCACGCCACACACCGCCCTGGTCCCACCTCACCACTCTTACCTATGCGAGGCTCTACTGGCTTTGTGTCTCTCTGCACCATGAGCTCCCACACAAAATATTAGTAAATAATCTCCCAAGTAATTTGACAAGAAGGAGTTCAAGAGAAAGCATGGTCACCCTCCATCATTTCATTCAAAATACTATCAGGTGCCACAGCCCATGAAAATTCGATGGTCCTTGCACGTGCCATGACCACTGTTGTCCAACAAAAAGCTTTATGCCTCGTATTTCCCCCAAACCACACGGGTGGCATGGACAGAGCACATAGGTAAATATGAGTATTTCAATGGATAAGGCAATGGGCGTGCATTGATGCGGAGAAGGATTCTGCTGTAGTAATGGTGAGAAGGACATGGGTAATCTGACCATGCTACTGATGACATAAAAAGACCGAAGTCTTGTATTCTCCTAGGAGGCTTTGCGATCTTTGACACAGTTTATCATCAGGGCATAAATGAAAGTCTGTCTACCCGCATTGCCATTGCAAAAACAACAACTGATGGACGGAATGTTGCACAATTGCAAAACATTCACCCCCAGTCACAGATCAGGGTTTAATACATCGTTATTTTGCTCACCAGACCACCCCAGTTCAGACATGTCCATATGCAAATCAGTCTTGACCCTGTGCCTCATGGGAACAGTCCAGCCCGAACTGCCAAGCCATGTCTTCCCTGGACCGTAATCAAGCATCCTGGACCGGTTTCTGGCTATCAGCCGTCATCAGCCAGGATAGCTTGATTCCAGTGGAATGAAGAGCAACGGGACTCAAGTCTGAGCATACCCATCCCGCTCGGGGTGACAAATGCAAAAACAACAATTGATGGACGGAATGTTGCGCAATGGCAGAACATTCACCCCCCAGTCACAGTGATTGGGGGTGAATGTTTTGCCAATGTACAACATTCCGTCCATCATCTTGTGTGTTTTGCTACCCGGATGGCCATGCCTTGCTGACAAGTCAAATCTCAGCTCTTCTTGCTTCTCCTTGAGATCTCTAGCACATCCACTCTCATTGCACTTCCCATCCACTCCTCCCACGTCCACATTGCAGCTCTGGTAGTCCGTGCACTTGCGGTTGCTTCTGCTTATTTTGCTCATTTTTACACCAGTGGCCTTTTGC
This sequence comes from Lissotriton vulgaris, assembly GCF_964263255.1. Lineage (NCBI taxonomy): Eukaryota > Metazoa > Chordata > Amphibia > Caudata > Salamandridae > Lissotriton > Lissotriton vulgaris. The sequence continues at coordinate 823,433,571 of NC_141685.1, read as the reverse complement.
AAGTCAAGTGGTTCACGGACTTGCGATCCGCTACCATTTCTTATCTCACTCTTTCCTATGCTCATGCTTTCCACCTCCTCCTTCCTCAACAACTTTAAAGCAACACTTCTTTCACTTACTTTCCAGGCATATGAGACATCAATACTAGGTACTTTTCCACGGCAATTATATAAGTCATCTTCTACCAGTGACCTTCAGCTCAAATCTTTGCGTTATTGAGGCCAAAGTTTATTTTTGCTTTTTTTTAAGCAAAATGTGACTTTGAAGTTTGATAGCATTATACATGTCCATCTTTTGCAACTGTTCTCACGTTTACAAGTACTGTTTTCGTGAGAGTGCACTTTTGAATCCCATCAGGGTAAGCAACCTGTATTTAATGAGGTAAATGTGGAATCCTAAACTCGATTCTTGAAAACTTGGAATTTCCTCTGAAAATGCCTGTATCTAATAATCATGAGCAAATGCCTCTTGTTCTGCAATCCTTGTATTCCTCCTGCACTGTGAAGTTGTATTTCACAGCGCCTGGACGATTAGAAAGCCATTTGCACAATACTCCATAAAACCTTGAACAGTTAAATGAATTGAAGAGCTGAGATTTTTAGAACAGAAATGTCATCTACAGTCTCATCTACAGATCTGGATAGACCTGCTCTTCCACCTCCGAACTGCACCCTTCCTGGCGGACTGCAGAAAGAAACTCAAGACCTGGCTTTTCGACAGAGACATGGTACCCTCAGTATTAAGATCCCCAAAGGGGTGACAGTTCTGCGCTGTACAAATACTGTTTGACCTGACAGTCAATCAATCAATCAATCAATCAGGGGTTTGTAGAGCACGCTACTCACCTGTGAGAGTCTCAAGGTGCTGGGGCGGGGGGGAGCAACTCCAGCTCAGTTGAAAAGCCAGATCTTGAGGTCCTTCTTGAACGTGTGCAGGGCCGGGGAGCGTCTGATGTTCACAGGGAGCTTGTTTCAGGTCTTGGCTGCTATATGGGAGAAGGCTCTCCCGCCTGTTCTGGTTCTGCGGATATGGGGGACTTCTGCCTGGGCGAGGTCGGCAGAGCAGAGGTTTCTCTTGGGGACGTGGAAGGATAATCTCTCGTTGAGGTATTTGGGTCTGATGTTGTTGAGTGATTTGTAGGCGTGGGTGAGGAGTTTGAAGGGGACCCTCTTCTCGACAGAGAGCCAGTGGAGGTCTCGTAGGTGTTGGGTCAGGTGTTTGTGGCACGTTGTGCTGAGGATGAGTCTAGCTGCGGCATTCGGGATGGTTTGGAGTTTGTGTAGAAGGGTTCTGTTGCTTTTGGTGTATAGGGTGTCGCCGTAGTCCAGTCTGCTGTAGATGAGTATGTGGGTGATGGTCTTTCAGCAGTTGGGGGAGATCTATTTGAAGGTCTTACCGGGGATGCGCAGGTAGTTGAAACTGGTGGAGGCGACAGCGTTGATCTGGAGGTTCATGGAGTGGGAGGAATCGAGGATGATACCGAGGTTTCGTGCGTGGTCTGTATGTGTGGGTGTATTCCCGAGGGAGGTGGGCCATCAGATGATGACCCAGGCGGAGTTTTAGGGTCCTAGGATGAGGACCTCGGTCTTCTCTGAGTTGAGCTTCAAGCAGCTGTCTGTCATCCAGGGTGCCACATTCTTCATTCCTTCCTGGAAGCTGAGTCTGTTGTCTTCAGGATTTTTCGTGACTGAGAGGGTGAGCTGGGTGTCATTGGCATAGGATACAATTCTGAGCCCATGCTGTCTGACGATGGCGGCGAAGGGGCCATGTAGTTGTTGAAGAGAGCTGGGCTGAGCGATGATCCTTGGGGTACTCCGCAGTTGATGTTGGTGGGTTCGGAGAGGAAGCGAGGGAGCCAGATCCTCTGGGTTCAGCCAGAGAGAAAGGATTGGATCCAGTCAATGGCAGCTCCTTGTATTCCCGCATCTTGGAGTCAGGCTGCGAGTTTGCTATGTGAAACAGTGTTGAAGGCTGCGTAGAGGTCAAGAAGGATGAGGTCTGCAGTGTGTCCCAGGTTGAGTAGCATGCGGATGTCGTCGATGGTGGCAAGGAGGGTGGTTTCGGTGCAGTGGTTGCTGTGGGATCCAGACTGGGAGGCATCCACGATGGGGTTCTCTTCTATGAAGGCAGTCAGTTGGGCGTTTGCAAGTGTCTCGGTGACTTTGGCCGTGAAGGGGAGGAGAGAGATGGGCAGGTAGTTTTTCAGGTCTGTCGGGCCATTCGTGGGCTTCTTGAGGAGGGGTTTAACCTCCGCCCGTTTCCAGACGTCTGGGAGGCTGCCGGACCTGAAGGAGGCGTTGATGGTTCGCTGTAGTTCGGGTGCAATGGCGGTGGCTGCCCTGTGGAAGATGTGCGTGGACAAGGGTCCGTTGGGGCTCATGAGTGAGTTTTCTTCATGGTACCAGAGATGTGTTCTGCGGTGGCTGGATCCCACATCATGATGGTAGGCTTGTCGATGGCGTAGGGGGGTGGTGTTTGGAGTCTGTTTGCTGAAGTTGTCGTAGAGGGCCTTGATCTTCAGATGGAAGTAGAAGCTGAGCTTGTTCCTGGGAGGGTGTGATGTCCGTGTTTGTATATTTTTTGAGGCATTTGGTGCTGGAGGAATTCTGTATGCTTTTAGGGGAACATTGTATAGGGGGGTCATTTAAAGTTTTATGAAGCTCACACCACCAAACTTGTGGTTTCCCAACTATGTTTATAGGTGGTGGAAGCACCTGATTTACACAAGTGGGCCTCCCCTAGCTCTACCGCTATAAAACTTTGGCCTGGCAGTAAGTTCACAGTAGGGCTTTAGAGCAGGGTGACTGTCAGTTGTTTTCCCATCCTTGTACTGTCAATCAAAGTATGACAGTCCTGAGTAGGAAAAACACCCAAGTAGGCCATTTGTGTGTTTTTAACAAAAGTTCATGCTTTGGTAGTTTGTTTTCCAAATACCAAATTTTCTGCAGAGCGTGCACCTACTCAGCAAAGCTTTAAGCCCGATTCATCATCGGCATGTTTTGCGAGTCTGTAATAGCGAATAATAAGGAATCGCTATTACAGACTCGCAAAACGGGATTCATGTAGGAATCGAAAAATAAATTGTGATTCCTACACATTCCTTATTTGCGATTAGCAAACTGCTAATCTCAAATAAGGAATAACTCCCCATTCAATGCTATGGGCCTAAAGGCCCATAGGAATGAATGGGGAGTTATTCCTTATTTGCGATTAGCAATTTGCTAATCGCAAATAAGGATGCGATTTCAAGGGTGCTAGGGGTGTCCACAGGACACCCTGTAGCACCCCTGAAATGTAAATTAAACTCATGTTGCGCCCACACATGTCCAAAGGAACATACAACTGAGAAAAATGCACAAAAGTGCATTTTTCTCAGTTTTCGCTATTTACCACGAAGTCTGACTTTGCGGTAAATAGCGGGAAAAAATAGCGAATTCACAATTTTTTATTGGGTCATGAATAGCATTTAAGGAATCTCAAATTGAGATTCCTTAAATGCGATCGCAATTTGAGAAATCGCAATTTTTTGCGATTTCTCAAATGCGAGTACATGACCCAATGATGAATTTCAAATGCCATTTTTGCGGGTGCAAACGGCCGAATTCTGCGATTCGCACCGTTTGCGCCCGCAAAAATGCTTCATGAATCTAGCTGTTAGTGCCTTCAATTGCGCCCCTGCATCAGCGTATCTACTGAAGACATAGAGATTTCCACCAGATAGCAGTATAAATAAGGCAAGCTGACTAGCCGCCTGCCAACCCTGAATGAGGTACATAATCGATAATAAGGGATATTGTTAAATCCACCCCAAGTCCAACAGTCAGGGCTGGACTGGCCTTAGCGGGCTCTGAGTATTTCCCTGGTGGGCCTCCAGGGTTGGGGCTGGTTTTGGGCCCCTGGTTGGCCGTTTTTGTTCGCCTCCCCTGTAATAAAAGTAGATGCAGTGTTTTCGAACGCACCCCCCTACCTCCCGGTCAGCCATCTCAATTGCTAGGTCCTGTTTGCGGTCCCAGTCTGGCCTAGCCAACAGTAATCTTCCATTTTCACATTCTTTGCATAAAAATTGTTTGACTATAGCAGTTGCATTTATGCTGTTTTTCCGCTATATGTGAAGCAAGCTTCATAAAGTGCAAAATACGGAAGCCTGGCCTAAATTTGGCCATACCTTTTGGTTTAGAAATGCTGATCACATCTTGCCAGGATTAATGTCTCTCAATTGGTTGCTTGTCAAACACACAGTTTATGTCTAAATCCTCCTTTTTGTACTTTAGACCTAACATAGTACTGTGCCTAGTCACCTAACAAAGTAGGTGCTCCTCTACCACCTGACCAGAAGCCTAGGGTCACCCGCTCACAGCCGTTTACTGTTGCAACAGTGGCGTAACATTAGCTCCCTCAGCACCCGCAGTGCAAGGGGGATCTCGAGCTCCAGGGGGCTCCCCACCGGCACTGTGCATGGGTAGCCTGAGAGCTCCTAACTGGGTCCAGGGAAGGGGAAGCCCCCCACGTACTTTGCAGAGGGGGCCTCAATTTTTATTGTCCCACTGTGCTGCACCAATCTATAAACAAGTGATTTGGGGAAAGGACGTTATACTTCCATTGACATAACCTCTGGAACTGGCAGCCCTGTTCCTTTGAATGTAGGTAGACTATGCAAGATTTACCCCTTCTTTCTAGCGTATGATCAGGAATGGCGCTAATCTTCACAATTACATTTTCCTCTTCTCTACCTCACGTCCTTCCCACTGTTTTCTTCTTGGAGCACTTTGAAGCAACCTTCTAGTTGCAATTGTGCTTTACAAAAAAATAAATTCAATAAGTCGATATGTAAAATAAATGGACTTACTAACCAAGGATGACATTGCATGCAGAGGTGCAGTTCTTGTCTTCTTCCTGTTTGTAGTGCAATAGATTAAGGTCATTTCTATTAAGTTTATATTCCGTTTTTTGTCTTTTGAATGTTTCCATCCATTTGGTAGGTTTAGAACCAAATGCAAGTATTAAAAGGAACAGATAAAGGTAAAAACACATAGGGGTCTATTAGAATGGTGATCCGCCCGCCATTTCCGCCCGCCCGCCTTTTAGGAGAGGGATGATGGGTTGATAGGGGATAAGGGTGGGGAGTGTTTCAAAAATATTTTTAAAATTAACCCCTTGGTTGCGGTGGTAATTCCGCTGTAGCGTTGGGGGGGCCTTGCGGTGCCGCCATGCTCGTGACTGAACCACTCACAGGCGCGCTGTGCTTGTAATGGAGTGGTTCCGTCACGGCCCGCCCACTCAATAAAACCGCCGCGCAGGCGCGGAATTGCGGCAGCATGTGCGGGGTGGCCGCACCGTGACGGAACCACTTCGTCACCAGCACAGTGCATCCGTTTCTGGTGACGGAGTGGTTCTGTCACCAGCACAGAAAGAGTTAAAATTTATTCTGTACACAACACCTTGGGGTGAGGAAGAGACTTGCCCTCCTGCTGTGTAGTAGTGCAGCGCGTCTGTAGAAAAACACAGCGCTGGACCCAAGTGGGGCATAACTCTGCGGTTGGCCTGAACAATTGATGTGCGTAGAGCTCTCCCGCCCTCCCGCTGTCTTTGCTCCTGGCCTGCATGTATGCACAACCTGCGGTGTAGACTTGCCCTTTGAGTGCGCTAAGGATTGCCTGTTTGAAATTGCAGTGTGCTAAGGAGTGGGGGTGGTGGATTGGCGGCGGCCCCTGACACTGCCAGTTTTGCAACAAAACTATCTGAGTCCTCTGACATGGCACCTGTGGTGGCCCCCCGGAATAGCGGTACATTGCGAATGGCTGAGACCGTGACAGTTCGCTCCTGTACGACACATTGAGAACAAACTTGTTGCCACTGGACCTCGGTGACCATCCGGGGTGCGGAGCTGTACTGCTGGCCTAGGACTAGGTGTGTGATATCAACGGTTGGAACCTGTCTGCCTACCCTCAACTGAAGACTGCTGCTGGTGAGATGGAACGAGTGAGCTACTGATGAGATGGAACGAGTGAAAAGCCCTGGGACCAAAGGCTCGAAAACGGTCCAGGCCAATAAACTGGATCGTTACACGATCACTAAGGACACACAATGGGGACGGCTCTCTGAAGAGACGGTGAAGGAGATTCCGACTGGGGTGGAACCTGAGCTCTCCCTGAAAGACGTATTGGATGCTATTACAGGGGCCAAAACCTCACTGGAACACAAAATGGACTTCATGGCCATTGATATTAATTTGATCAGGACAGATATGGGGAAACTTATTGAGAAGGTGAAGCAAGTTGAGCTCACAGCTTCCAGCCTGGTGGAGGACGTCTCACAACTACAAAGGGAGGTCAGGGACTTGCGGGAATCCCACGATACCGTTGATCTCAAGCTGGATGATTATGAGGGCCGCCTCAGCCGTAACAATCTACGCATCTTATGTGTGCCGGAAAAGTCAGAGGGGCAAGCCCCCGACCTATATGTGGAAAACCTCATCCTCAAGCACCTAAAACCGAAGGGCCTCCGTAAGTTCTTTGTCATAGAGCGGGCGCACAGGGTCCCGGGTGGCCATCCCAGGCCGGGTGCTCCCCACAGCCGATGTTGGCCCGAGTTGTGACTCCTTAACTACTGAGACAGAGACGCTATCCTCCAGAGCTCTAGGGCCAACGCCCCACTCAAGTATGAAAATGCTACCATCTCCCTTTTCCCGGATTTTACGCAAAGAGTGCAAAAGCAAAGGAGATTCTTTCTGTCGGTGAAGTGAGATCTAAGGGAAAGAGGCATGAAATACTCAATGTTGTTCCCTGCTCGTCTCAGGATCGAGGCGGAGGGCCGAGCATGGCTTTTTGATCAGCCAGAGGCAGAGATGGAGTGGCTCGAATACCGGGGAACTCAGGCCCCAGCGGACAGAGGAGACAACGGCAAAACGGACACTCAGCCTTCCTGAAACTGAGGCCAGTTGAACGCTTGACCTGTTTAGAGGAGGGGCGGTGGAGGTTAAGGGGGGGAATGGGACATCTCTGCTAGTGCTATTGGGGTGCAGGGGGTTTGCTACTTTACAAAATTGACATCCCTCGGGACCAATTACTAAATAAGATAGGACACAGACCGGGGCTCATAGACTGTTACCCCCTAAGTGTTTTTATATTCTTTCTTTTGAATTTTCAGGGCGACAGGCACTCTGCATTTTTCAGTGGGCAGTTTGAAGCCCAGTGGGCAAGGCAGAGGGGTGGGGGGGTTTTGGGGAGGGCAGATTGTTTCACCTGTTGGGTGGTTTGTTGGTTGCAGCAGCACAATACATTTGATCGTTTTACAGCATACGGAGGATTGTCAATTCTACTATGAAGATGATGGGGGTTGGAGAAGTGAAGATTTTGAGTTGGAACGTAAATGGGTTGGGGGATAAAATCAAATGAAGTGTGGTCCTTCAGTATCTCAAAAGGCAAGCACCAGACGTGGCCCTGCTTCAGGAGACACATCTCGTCGGGAACTCATACAAAGCTCTGCACAGAATGGGGTACAAGGTGGTTGCACGTCGGGCTCCAGTGGAGTGGGCATTTTGATCTGCAAGGCATTTTCTTTGGCAATTGTCTCCACGTGGGAGGATGGTGGGGGTAGATATATTGGAGTCACTGGCCTGTGGGAGGGACATAATATCACTTTCTTATCAGTCTATGTTCCCCGGGGCTGCAGGGCACGACATTTGCAGACTTGGGGAAGCTCTTACTTAATCTTCCTGAGGGACCTTTGATCCTGGGTGGTGACTTTAACGCAGTCGTCTCTGGAATGGTGGACAGGTACCCCCCGCGGGAAATGGGGAAGGGGATGAGGAGGCTGTCTGATTTTATGGATGCAATGGGCCTGGTCGATGGCTGGAGACTGCTCCACCCTGATCAAAAACAATACACATTCAACTTGCGAGAATTGAGACAGCTTCGAGTTCCTGCAGGGAAATTTTCACTATTGTGAAGGAGTTTATGACCCCTAATGCAAATGCGTAGCATCATGAGTTTTCTGAGTTGTGGGTGATCTCGTTAGCCAGCTTTTTTACCACCAAGATCAAGCGAATTCAGAACTCATTTTCTTCTATGAGCCCGAGTGTTGTCATTAGCTCGGGGGACCAGCTGAATCTGATAGCTGGCTCTGGACCCATTCTCTCGGAGTTTCCATCTTTCTCTGACTCCGCATCTCAGGATTTCCTGATTAAGCTTAAGTCGGGGTCACCTTTAGACCCTTGTCCTGCTAAATTTTTGGCCAGGATGGCGGAGGTGATGAATCCGCTGGTTAATCCCCTGCTCAATCTGTCGCTGACCAGAGGTGTGGTTCCCGCTGCTTGGAAGCAGGCGATGGTTGTCCCACTACTTAAAAAGTCGGGCCTGGACCCCGAGCAACATGCCAATTATAGGCCGATTTCCCTCCTGCCTGCTCTCGCAAAGATAGTAGAAAAGCATGTGCACATTGTGCTCTCTACTTTCCTTGAAACCCACAGTTTGCTGCACCCCACCCAGTCTGGCTTCCGGACCAACTTAAGCACCGAAACGGCGCTATTGGAATTCAGTGAGGCCATCAAGGAAGTGCTGGATGCAGGAGGAAGAGCCATGTTGGTAATGCTCGACCTGTCGGCGGCCTTCGACACCGTACCTCATGAGGGTCTTCTCAGCAGGCTCCATGAGATCGGTCTGGGAGGGACGGTGTTGAGCTGGTTTCGATCTTATTTGGCTGGTCGCCGGCAGGTGGTCTGGGCCCCTCCGTACTCGGCCGAAGTACAGCCTTTGGAGGTCGGAGTCCCGCAGGGCTCGGTGCTGAGCCCGACTCTCTTTAATATCTTTATGACTCCTCTGGCGGTGCTGGCAGAGTCTTTTGGGGCTCAGATCGTGTCATACGGCGATGACACCCAGCTCCTTTTCACTTGTGGGAAGGGGTTGAGTTTGACGGAGAGAGCATCCGAGGGTTTCTTGGGGCTGGTTTCGAATGGTTTCAGCAAAACAGCCTAAAGTGTAACCCAGATAAATCTGAGGTGCTCTTCTTCGGGTGTCAGTCTGACCCGATCTGGCAGGAGTGGTGGCCGGTGAATATGTTCCCTCCTGCGTCATCTTCTTTGATTGCCAAGAACTTAGGGGTCAAGATTGACAATGGCTTGACGCTAAAGTTCCATATCCTAGGACTGGCCGGCGTCTGTTCTGGCCTCCTTAAGATGCTCCGCAAGTTCCTTCCCTTGCTCCCGCTGGCGCATAGGAAGATCACGGTCCAGGCCCTTATTGGTTCAAGGCTGGACTATTCGAACGTCTTATATTTGGGTTTGCCCGAATACCTTCTCCAAAGAGTACAAGTGGTCCAGAACTTGGCGGCACGTGTCATTTTTGGCCTATTGGCCTACATCGCCGAGCGAGAGCTTCGGACCTTTTACATTCTTTACATTGGCTGCCTATTCGGAAGCGGATTGTTTTTAAAGCACTTACGCTGGCGCATAAGGCATTCCATGCCGTGGGAGCTGAATATATCCAGAAACGTCTGGCCTTCTATAAACCGGCTAGAGTCTTAAGATCGGAATCTCTCTTTCTTGCCGTTGTCCCTGCTGTCAGGAAAGCAAGGGTGGGGGGGCGTTCCTTTAAACGCTTGGCGCCCCAGCTCTGGAATGCCCTTCCTTTGCCGCTCCGCAGTACATCTAATCTGCTGGCCTTTAGAAAGGGTCTGAAGACGTGGCTCTTTGGTCAGTAATTTGCTCGCTTTCTTTCTCCTTTGTGCTTGCCCTCTGCAGTCTGTTGTGGGTTAGAAAGCGCCGGGACACTCTTCGGAGTAGCCGAGCGCTATAAAAGACACCCATAACATAACATAACATAACTTGGGGGCACACAATAGCCTCTCCAGATTAGATTACTGTTTATCCCCGCCGCACAAGCGTCCTACATAACTCATGTCACACATTTGGCCAGGGGCATTTCAGAACACTCTCCTCTATGGGTCCACGGGATCATAACTCGGGGTACCGCAGGAAGGGTGGCCCCCATCAATCCGTGATTGATCCAGCCATCACGCTGACCAGACGGGACCCATCGTTTCGTCCCGACACGCTTACAATAGCGGTTCCTCGTGAAGAGGCTTACGCCATCATGCGGTTCGCCTAAAACTTCCAGTAAACTACTGAGTTCTCCCAAAAAAAAAACGAAATACATGCCTGCTGCTCCAGCGATAACCGGGACATTGCCTACGCTCGTGAGCACGGCCACTTAGAAGTGCAATTGCTGCACCACTACAAAGACGTGTACGCATTACTCCAGAGTGCCACGGTTTTTGTAATTGCATTCAATCAGGCAAAGCTCTCTAATTGTAGTCCTGAAGATGATCCCAACATAATTCTTGGAGATAGGGATCGAAACGTTCGTCGACTGTTTACACAGTACTGCTCCGGTTGCAATTTGTGATTTGTGTCGCAGTTCAGTTTCAGTTCATAAACTTTATTCGATTGTTTAAAAAAACATCATAAAAGTATACAGTTAAAACATTGCACATTCATGAATACATTCAAAAAATACAACACCGGGGGGGGGGGTACAAATCAAATTGTTTGGCAAGAAAATTTTGGCATAAAAGTAGCAGTAAAGAAACATAAATCTGGGCTCGCAAGTGAGAATAATAGCCTCATTGCATTTCCTGTAGTATACGTAGAATATTTCAAAAACATAGGTTTAAGATAGCAAATACGCTGGGCTTTGTACAAAGGGCAGAGTAGGAGAAAGTGCGGTGTGCTTTGTTTAGTTGAACCATCACACGGACAAGGGGTAACCGAGTGACATTTCATTGTGGGGAAGGCAACCAAGTTATGTGCTATGCCTAGTCTCAGTCTTGAAAGTACAAATTGATGGGACTGTCTATGGATAACATTAAGGTACATGGGTATACCAGGTCTGTCTTCTTTCAAAGAAAAATGGAAAACATGGGTAGAATACTCTTTAGTTGCATTTTTCCGCAGATCAGATTTGACCCTCAAATATTCATTTTTTACTTCCTGTTTGGTCAGAGAATTCATACAAATAGGGTCATTACACACATCCATATCAAACAGATCCTTAACAGTTGAAATCACATATTTTAACCAAGGAATATTTGAAACTTTTTCCAAAAGTAAACAGTCCTTAATAATGTCTTTGGTAAAGGCAGTTTCCGTCTTGGTAAAAATGGATTTCCAGACCAACAGTGGCCTTAGTCCGGTTAGATCAGATAAGTAGTCCAGATCTAGTTCCATGTGTGTTAAAACAGTGGATGCCGAAGATGGAAGGCAGAGCAACCGTTTGAGGAACATGTTTTCCATAATTTGCAGGGCCCTTACATTGCAATGTCCCCACACCCCAGAACCGTACAGTGCTACCGATGTACATCTGTGCTTGTAAATATTCAGCATATCTACAATACGGCGGCTTCCCACTTTAGAAGCAAAGCGGAAGACGCCTAGGGATGCTTTCCCCATTCTAGCTTTAACATTTGTCTGCTCTGGAGCCCAGGAACCTCTGTTATTAAAAGTAACGCCCAGATAACAGAAATTGGCAACAGTCTCAATATGGTTTTCCTTAAAACAAAAGGGTTTAAGAAGTTTTAACTTTTTACCACACACCATAACAAAGGTTTTGGAGTTATTGATTTTAAGTTTCTTCCTCTGAATAAAATCATAAAACCCATTCATCAATTTTTGAAGGCCTATAGGGGTCCTGGAAAGTAAAACAGTGTCATCGGCATAAAGTAATACCGGTATGGGGAGACCTCCTACTTGGGGGGCATCGGCTTGGATTTGCTTTAAATCTTGCTCAACTGAATTAATAAAGAGCGAGAAAAGCAACGGGGCCAAAACACATCCCTGTCGGATGCCAGATCTTACCTTGATCTTTCGTGTACACTCCCCCGCTGGACCATAACGGATTCGGGCCGATAGATTGGAGTAAAGTCTGGCTAAAAAGTGTATAATGTCAGGGGGGGCCCCCATGCCCAATAAAGTTGACCATAACAGAGCATGGTCAACCAAATCGAAGGCGGTAGAAAGATACGCAAAACACAGGTATAGTGATCCCGGTTTGGCCTTGGTGCATTTACCAATTAGAAGGTTCAGATTAATACATTGTTCAATAGTACCAAGGCCCTTTCTAAAGCCATATTGGGATGGGGCGAGGATATGGTTATCTGTGGCCCAGTCTTCCAATCGTGTTAACAAGACCCTACTCAAGATTTTTAATGAGGAATCCAGAAGGGAGATAGGGCGGTAGTTCTTAGCCTCTCCTCTATTCCCCTTCTTGTAGATTGGAATTATAATGGATTCACCCCAACTTGAGGGAGTCCTGTTATCCACAGCGGCATTAAATGCTATGGTTAATAATGGACTCCAAAGGGCCAGATCATGTTTATAAAGGTCAATTGGCACCCCATCTGGGCCAGGAGCCTTTCCCCCTTTACTATTCTTTATTGACATATCCACCTCATGGATCGTGATTCTCAGGGTTTCAACTGGGGAAATAAGATTGTTACAGAAATTATCATTAGACTCTCCAGTTGGGTCAAAAATCCCTGTGAAGTGTAAAACCCAGCTATCTTCGCTTACTTGGGCGGTAAGGACTGGAAATTCTTCCTTTTGGAGGAATGGGCTGTTGATGGTGCTCCAGAACAGCTTGCTGTCCCGGAGGGCTGCAGCTTTATTCAGATCTTCCCAGGCTAGTTCTCTTAGTTCTTGTTTCCTGAGTTTCAGTTCGTTTTTATAGTTGGCCCTCAAGAGTATAACTGCTTCCCTATCTCTAGGATTGATGGAAAGGGCAAGTTTAAGGGCTTTTAACACCTTAGTGCACGCCTGATTGAACCAACCCAGTGTTTCCCGTTTAATTGGGGCCTTCTTGGTGGTAAGGGTTTGCTTGATTATGGTACCCAATTTCTCAAAATTATTTACGGTATAATCAGGTGGGGCATCGGTTTCAAGACAGCAAAGTATCACTTTTAAACCGGCTTTCACAACACTACGGTGTAAATTCTCGGATTTTTTCCCGCACCACTTAATGCGTATCCCATTTGGCCTACATGGGATAATGTCATCAACAACCCTACCGGAAGATACCTTCCTAGTAATCTCACAGAAGATGGACATAGTTAGTGCATTGTGGTCACTCAGTCCAAGGTCCAGGATATGCGGGACCGTACAATGCGGAACTATCCGGGTGGAGATGAGCAAAAAATCAATAATAGAAACAGTATTTCTCCCCATAAAAGTAGGGGCCAAATTACCCTCGTTGTCAGGGGCATGTTGGTGGATGGACACATCATACTTTAGCATCAGGTTGTTAAGGGAAGTACCGTAGGGGGAGTGTAGAAAATGTAATAAGTACTCCCCATTATCCCCATCATATCCACATGCAGTTGTATAGGAGAGAGGGCAAGTTCTGATGTTAAAGTCTCCCAACCAAATAATATCATAGGATATGGCCGATTTACAGAGAATTGAGTCTATAACAGTTTCAAGTTCATCCACGACAGTGGTACTGGAAGGGTCAAAGATGTTATTATAGTGGTTGATCAATAGAATGTTTCTATCCCTGCTAACCATTATTTCCAGTATCTGCGAATGGGACCCCACTAAATGACTTTTCCTTACATGTATAGGGAGGTGTACAGATAGTAAAATCAGTAATCCGCCTTTAGCCCTCCCCATAACAGACTCTACAGCATTACAATTGTAAGAAACAAAACCATCATAGTGAATATCTTCCACTGACCATGTTTCTTGCAGGCACAAAATGTCAAAGTCCCTGATGTGCTCCCTCCAGCCCAGGGCTGTAACTTTTTGCCGCCACCCTGCAATATTCCAACTCGCCATTGAATATCCTTTTAGCCTAGGGGCCTGTACCGTATCAGTGGGGATAGCTGTGATGGAAAAAGTTGTATGGCCCACATCGGTGGGAGCCTGTACCAAATCAGTGGGGATAACTGTGATGGAGGAAGTTGCATGGCAAACATCGGTGGGAGCTTGTACCATATCAGTGGGGGTAGCTATGGTGGAAGGAGTTACATAACCCACGTTGGTAGGAACCATCACATGAGGTACAGGAAGAGCTGCCTTCAGGACAATAGGTGGAATAGATGTCGGGTTGGGAGCGGTTTCCATGCATTGGGTCGGTGGTTTGACAGTAGATGGAACTTCACTGTTAACCGGGGCAGGAGTCAGCTCCGGGGAAGAGGAAACAGGGTGTAGTCAGTCAACTCCCTCCAGACCTTCTAAGCAACAAAGCGATTATAAACCGTAAAGGGGTGGAATTGGGGCGCGTATTGGGGTTGTCTAGGTGGTCTGCTATCATAAGGTCGCTGCCTGCCCCTACGTTCCACAACAGTCCAGTCCCCTCTTCTCGATTGGTGGTAATTGTTGGTTGGTGGGAAGAAGTAGGAAACTGGAAGGGTCTGGATGGTGGAATCGAAAGATCTGTTGAAGCCTGCACATATATGGGATACCGTACGGGGATCTCTAAAGCTAACGGTTATGCAGTCTCCATTGATATTTTTAGGAGTCTTACCTATCCAGGGAACCCTCCTGACCATGATGATTTCGTTATGTAAATGGGTCGGGAGGGGTCTATTCCAATTAAGCCATTTGATTATCTTGCTTTTCAGGGAACTGAAAGTTTCTGTCTCCCCTTTTTCTAATGGTGGTACTCCAGCTAGGATGACTGTGAACCGGTTAGCTTCTGGTGGAAGATCGGGCCGTCTAGGTCTAGGAGTATTGTGTTCCTTAACCGGGGATCCCTGATTTGCCTCATCCATGTGAACTGGGGGATTAGATTGACTTGATTGATGACTCGCCACATGCTCAGCGGTTGTATTGCTGGGCATGGAAGGGGTCGGTAGACTGTTATTTAATGGGGGAATGGTAGGTTGATTTAGAGGTAGAGGGACCAGAGGAGTTGGGACAATGGACGGGGTGTTTTGACATTGGGGATTACTAAGAGTAGCTAGGATAGAGGCAGTGGTTTTCTCTATGTTGGATATTCTAGAATTTAACCTATCCAATTTTGCCTCTAGTGGTGATATAATTGATTTAAGTAAGGCCACAGCCCACTCCATGGACACCTCTCTACCCGGGGGGGAAACATCATGGGGGTTGGTAATCTGGGGTGGCTCGCCCCGCACTTTGGCTGATTTTACAGACCTTCCCATTTTAGTTTCCTTTTTATTATACACTCTTTTCCGTTTCCTAATTGCGCCTTCTCTCTCCCCTTGACTCTTAGTTTGAATAATGCTCTCTTCAAGGTGGGACGAAAGAGAAACATTATTGCTTTCGGGGACATAATTAATGTCCGCAACAGTGTCAATTGTGGTAGCCAAGGTGCCAGGGTCTTCTCTTGGCGGGGGTGTTACCTCCAAGATAGCAGATTGTTCACTATTTCTGTTAGGAGTTTTGGCATTAGCAAGAGGCCCTATGGATGAACGTTTAAGAGAGATAAGTTCAGTTGATAGGCATTTTTCCAGGATGACAATCTCCTTGTCTATGATATTATTGGCCCTTATGAGAAATTTTTCCATACCTCCTGCGGTTGAGAGACTTCCAGTTAGCGATGATTTAATCCTGGTATCTCTTCCAGCCATGGCCCCCGATAGAAAGAGGGGGCTTACACAGGTTTGAGGGGTAGCCCGGTCCGGTCACTCCTGGTCACGAACGGGCACAAACGGGCCCGCTCTTGACCCGGTCTTCGCCCGCTTTCTCGTCCGCGCGCGTCCCGCGTACGCGTTCAGGGCGGGGTTAAAATAGAGGAGGAGAGAAGGGGGCGGGAAGAGGAACCAGGTGCGCGCGTTGGACGGCGCAAGCACTTCTGGACCTCGCAGTCCCGCTCCCTATGCAGGTGACGATTCAGGCACTCCCCCAGCCGATGTGACCGAGCCGAAATGCTCCCAGGTCACAAGAGAGATCAAGTAAAGGGCTCCGCTGCAGTTCTTTCCCCAAAGACGGCCACAGGCACAGTACAGAGATTCACACGCTGCACGAGCGGCACCCGCGCCAGCGGGGGCCGCGAGGAGTTTAAAGGCCTTCCAGGGAGGTCGGAGGGAGAAGGGGGCGGGAAGAGGAACCAGGTGCGCGCGGTGGACGGCGCAAGCACTTCTGGACCTCGCAGTCCCGCTCCCTATGCAGGTGACGATTCAGGCACTCCCCCAGCCGATGTGACCGAGCCGAAATGCTCCCAGGTCACAAGAGAGATCAAGTAAAGGGCTCCGCTGCAGTTCTTTCCCCAAAGGCGGCCACAGGCACAGTACAGAGATTCACACGCTGCATGAGCGGCACCTGTGTCGCAGTTACTGTGGGTTAGAGCTTACTTAAGATTTTATTGTATTGTAAGCCGCCTTTTCTCCAACTTGTTTGCCTGTTACTTTCTCCCCTATGTATTGTCTTTTCCTGACTTGGTACAGGCTTGTGACAATGTATTAATGTGTGACTTGTTTCACTTCAAAAATCTATAAATTCTTCAAATCCTCTAAATAAATACTTCTATGTCCGGCTGGACACTGAAGAAAAAACACACAGCCCTTATTTAAGCCTGTGTTTATCTTTTTTCCTAAATTGAAGCCAAGGACCTTTGTTAACTATAAAACCCCATCAATCCGTGGCATCTACGTAATCCCAAAATTCGCAAAGACCTCATTAAAATGCTAGATGATTATTTCACTGATAACGAGGGGTCGGTGTCCTCTTCCCGGTCCCTGTGGGAGGCCTTTAAAACGGGTATCAGGGGTCAGGCACTGTCATTGATAGCGGGCTCGAAAAAGGAGAAAATAGGAAAGTGGTTGAAATGGAGACTGAACTTGGTGTGCTAGAGGGAGAGTTGGAACTGGGAGTGACACAGGCCAAACTTCACCTCTTGAGCCTCAAACAACATGACTACAAAGCACTAGTAACTGACAAGGCCAAGGCTCTTGGTAGAGAACAGCAGAGCAGGCTCTATGATCTGGGGGATAAGGCAGGGAAGCTTATTGCATGGCTAGACAAAAGAGACTGGGCTTGTCACCTTGTCCAGTAGCTCCTCATGGAGGAGGGAATATCGCTTACTGACCCACAAGACATAGTGGACAGGTTTGCGGACCACTTTCAATCAGTTTATACTTCTGTCTCTCCTCATTCGGAAGCTGACTCCCAGCTATTTCTCTGAGACATACAGCTCCCGTGTCTTTCCCAGAGGATCGGGAGTTTATGGACAGTGCATTAACAACGGACGAGATTACCCAAGCCATCCACTCCTTGAACTCTGGGAAGGCGCAAGGCCCCAATGTGCTCCCAATTGATCTCTATAAGCTCAAGCCTGATAAGTTGGCTCCTTACTTGAAAGATATGTATGTCAAGTCTAGAGACAAGGGGGCTCTGCCTAGGGACCATAGAGTGGCTATGGTGGTCGTAATTCATAAGGAGGGCAAGTTTAAAACTAACTGTGCCTCATATAGGCCTATTTCTTTATTAAACGCTTTACCCAAAATTTTGGCCAAGCTTCTGTCAAACAGACTGGTAAAAGTTGTGAGCGGTCTGGTCCACCCAGATCAGTTGGGCTTCATGCCCCACAGAAATACGGCCCTAAGTCTACGCAGATTGCATGGGGTGATAGCCAGAGCCCATACTCTACGGGAACCAGCAGTGATTGCTTCACTTGATACAACCATGGCTTTTGACACTATTGAATGGCCCTATTTGTGGGCGGTCATGGCCAAGTTCAGATTCGGCCCCAAATTTATCTGTTGGGTATGTTTGCTGTATACTGAACCGCTTGCCCAAATAGTAGTAAATAACAGGGTTTCGGCGCCATTTCAGCGTGGTCAGGGCAACCGACAGGGCTGTCCTTATCCCCCCTCCTTTTCTCACTGGCCCTGGAGCCACCTGGCTACGTTGAGAACCATCTATTTGGGGCATGCGGTGGTCCCCTAAATAGGAGGATCGCATATCCTTATATGCAGATGATATTCTGCTCTACCTGACCTCTCCCCGTAAGTCCCTTGGTGTGATCTTCGATGTTCTGGCTCCTTTGGGAGAAATTCGGGACTCTCAATCTACTGGGGGAAATCCGTGTTGTTTGTGTTGAGGGGAGACCCCTGGTCCCTCTGCAAAACTGTCCCATACAAGTCAATACGGAAGGTTTCAAGTATTTGGGAGTTTTCATTTCTCTTGACCCAATGGCTATATATGCCCCAAATCTTCTTCCCCGTTGCAGAGGCTCAGGAGTGATATTGCTAACTAGAGGAGGCTCCCTCTTTCGTTGTTGGGTCGGGCAGCCATCTTGAAAATGATGGCTCTGCCTCGTTTCCTGTATGTCCTTCATAATACTTTGGATGCAGTGCCTGCCAGTTATTTTCGTGAGGTCGAAAGTTTGCAGTGTAGTCTACTGTGGAAGGGCAGACCCCGTATTGCCCTAAATAAGCTGACAATTCCCTGGTACGACGGGGGCATCGCCCTCCCTGACATCAAAAGATATTATTGGGTTTCCCAGCTGGTTGCGATCAATCATGGCACATATGGTCCAGTTGACGACCTGGATATGCCGTGGATAATGGCTTCTTCCCAGGGGTGGGTATAGCAGGGCCTTGTACTTAAAACGGACGAAATTGGACTTGATGGAGCCGGCCAAGCATACTGTATGTATCTGGCATGATGCCACAAATTCCCTGGGTTGGAGAGATAAATTGACCATGGCCACCCCGCTCTGGGACTCAGAGAAGCTAGGTAAGCTGTGGAGGACAAAGGGGGTCGGTAAGTGGGACCTTATTGGGATCTCCACCATTAAAGATATCTGGGGTAAGGGGAGGATTAAATCATTTGAAGAAATGCAGGCGGAATATGCACTTTCAAATGCCGAATATTTCCGCTATGCACAGGTCCGGCATTCGCTTCATGCGGCACTGCCTGGGGATGCGGATCCCCCAGAGGCCTCACCTCTGGAGGATGGAATTCTTGACCGGCACCTCCCCGAAAAAACGATCTCCTTGATTTACAAAAAGCTAATTAATCATAGAGCTGATCCCCTTGAGACGCTGAGAGAAAGGTGGGTGCAAGATGGGATAGAACTAGACGACGAGGACTGACAGACAGCTGTATCTTCCCCAAAGGAGGTCTCCATTCCAGCTTAGCTAAGGCTGTTTCAGCTTAAGATACTGCACAGGGTCTACATCATGGGACCCCGACTTGTACACATGGGACTGTCTGATAAGGGACTGTGTAGATGGCAGAGTGGCCTTACAGGTACATCTCTACACATCATCTGGGAATGGGAACACATTACCACATACTGGAGCAAAATACATAACACTTTGCGGAAGGTGTTGGGGGTCTCTCTGATGCCAGAGGCGAGGAGATGCCTCCTAAACATATGGGAGCCCACTGACCTCAATACCTCACAGACGCAGTGGTCTACCTTGGGCTTCATGTTAGCGAAAAGAAATATAGCCCAGCTATGGGGAGCCGAAGAGCCTCCCACCCTGGAAGTGTGGGAAAACAACTTAGATTGGTGTATGTTTAGGGAAAAAACTACATACCTCGCGAGGGGATACCCTCGAAAGTGGTC
This sequence comes from Lissotriton vulgaris, assembly GCF_964263255.1. Classification (NCBI taxonomy): domain Eukaryota; kingdom Metazoa; phylum Chordata; class Amphibia; order Caudata; family Salamandridae; genus Lissotriton; species Lissotriton vulgaris. The sequence goes on along the minus strand of NC_141685.1, from coordinate 823,414,042 downwards.
ACTGGTGTGTGGACCCTGGAATCATTACAGAGGAGAAATGTGTACGCCACCAAGACATGCTGTTTTAAATGACCCCCCACCCCATGAAGTTCCCTTTCATTTGTGATTTCATTTATCCTGGTACCCCCTGATATATTATTTGCAGTATGACAGTGACCACTGTAATGTGATTTTTGCTGATGCTTTTGTTTAATAAAAATAATTATTAATAAAAAAAAAATTAAAATGTATTCAAAATTGTAAACAGAACATTATTTTGGGAAATTTTATTTTAGAAATGTATTTTTAGGAGCCGGATGACGTCTTTATAGGGAATAAGGGTGGGGACTGTTTAAATAAATACTGTACAAAGGGGCGCTGGGTACTGCAGCTGCGGAATGGCCGACGCTTAGCGAGGCTCCCGCTGTCCGGTATTTTATCAATCATTTGTCCTGGCAGTAGGGCCCTGACAAATATCAGATTTGGAGGGCAAATTTGGCGGAAGCATAGGAGATCCGATTGGCGAGGAGTAAAAGTGCGGTACCTGTAGCGGACGACCCGATCTGCGGCTGGGGCTGTGGTTGGGATGGTGAGCTGCGGACTGCCTGGAACCAAGACAGGGAGGCGGTGACTACGAAAGTACTGAGGCAGCCACGTGGTGTACAGGCTGAGAGAAGCCCACTGGTGCCCGTAGCGAGATACGGACAGCGCAAGGTTGCAGAGAGGCACAGAGTTGGACACGGGAACCTGCCCTGGTCTGTCAGATGCCGGCTGAGCTAAATAGAAGGGGAGGAGTACGAGTGCTATTAACTCGGCGGGGGACGGAGCACACCAGCGGAGGCATATTGCCGCCATACCAGTGAAGATTTAAAAGTGTACTTAGATCAAAGTGGCCACTGCCTATAATTAACATCGCAACTCAGGGTGAGGATCTGAGGTTATTGGAGGATACAGGGCTGAGTGCAGCACCTAAACATATTGCAAACTGGTCGTCTGGCCCTCCTTTTATAAGAGCCTACTTCAGGGCGGCCATTTTCCAGGAGTCGAGAGGAACGAGTGTGGGGAGGCCGGAGACTCTGATCCCTGTGCCGGAAGACATTAGTGAGTTTGGTGGAGACTGGGGGTGCCCCAGAGTGCACTGGAACCTTTTGAAGGTGACTATTTCTGTGGCAGGCAAAGATCGAAATTGGGCTACGTGCGGTTTGTGGCGGTGAAAGACACTGGTAATTGCTTGGTCAGGGGTAATAAGGCAGCTGACGCCCTGACCGCCATTTCAGGACATATGCGCGACCCTACCAGGAAACGCATGCCATTGTACCCGCATGCACAAACGGAGTGCCAACACTGGAGACTAGTGGTCGGACATGATCATCACCATCCACATCTGCAACCCCTTTGACTGGAAGGGCTGCATGAGATATAGGATAAGCTCCACGCTAATGGTGGTACCGACTCCCCAGGCATCAAAGATTATATCTGCGCCAGAGTGTGATACGTGCGCCGGCGATTGCTGAGTGTCCCAGATTCGGTGTGCGCGATTGCCGACTGAACATATGGGGCTGCACTGTTGATGCCCCACAGCATGTGTTGCAATGAAATCCGGACCGGCTACAAGGAGGCCACGAGGAAACCACGAGTTGGGGATCAGAGGGCTTCTCTAAAGTGACCCGGCTCTCACATACCGATACTCAACTAACCCAAAGCACCTGAAGACATAATGGGACGCCTCGACTCCCGCCAGCTACGCCTCACGTTTGAGGCTAAACTAACTCTTCCTAAAAAACGCCAGCAGAAGAGGGGGCCGCCGGAGAAGGCGCCCCGCCCGAAATAAGTACTGGAACTGGCGGGGACTTACAAACGATACCCACAGAAATGAGGCAGGGGTTTGTGGCAATAGCATCTAAGGTCGATATGCTGACGACTCGCATTGATGGTATATCTCATAAATTGTAGCTTGCCTCTCCTACTGATGGGTGAGCGCTCGGCTTCCAAATTTACGATACTTTCTTGGAACATCAGGGGGCTTAAGGATGCTAGGAAGTGCAGGCAGGTATTAGCGTATATAGAAAGGCATGGGGCTGATGTGGTACTTTCACAAGAGACGCACACACCACCACACACTAATCCCTCCTTTGCCAACAGGTGGGCGGGACTCCGAATCTTTTCCAGCTACTCCTCTTTAGCTAGAGGCGCAGCCATACTGCTGAGACGTATGGTCCCTTTCACATTATTAGGACAATTGACGGACATGGCCGGCCGTTACGTGATGATATAGGGGAGACTCGGGGGTAGAACTGTTACCACAGTTAACTGCTACGCACCAAACGTGGATGCTCCGGAATTCTTTACGATACTATGGGGGAAAATACTGGATGCGGGATCTAGACACATCATCTGGGGTGGTGATTTCAATGTGGCGGTTACACCAGCAATGGACAGAGCGGACAGACAGGCACATTATCACCCTAGGATGAGAGAGACGCCTCAGGGTATACTAGAGGAGGGGCAGCTGATAGACAGTTGGAGATATATACATCCTGCGCAGCAAGAGGGCACACACTTCACATCATACACAGGCACAAGGGCGCAACTTGACTATTGTTTTTTGTCTAGAGAATTAGCTCTTGAGATGACTGTGGCTAGGCACTTGGCCAGAACCCATTGAGATCACTGCCCTGTGTTGATCATGTTGACTATACACAGCTGTGATCGCCCTAGACCTTCTTGGCACCTGCACCCTACTGCCCTCTTGGACCCTGTATTTCAGACAGAACTAGAAAATGACATAACAGACTTTTTTCCTCTGAATAAGGACACGGTTGATGATGTGGCGACGGTCTGGGTGGCCTTCAAGCTCACGGTTAGAGGGTGGTGTATTGCAAAGAGTTTCGGGGTCCTGCGAGATATACAACGCACAAACCGAAAGCTGGAGGGTGAGATGAAGGAGTTAGAGAGCCAAATGCAGGGCACGGACAGGGGTTAGGCACACTGGAAATTCAGGTTTAAATTGACGGAATATGAGGAGGCGGCGCTGCGTGAAACTAAATTCCGTAGCAAATACTGGATTTCCCATAGATATGGTGAAGGGGAACGACCAGGAAGGGCGTTAGCGGAAATTATTCGCACGACACGAAGTACTGATGTAATTATGGAAATCGAAACTGGTGATGGAGAAATCCGCAGAGACAATGATAACATTGCGGACGCATTTAAAATGCACTACGGGCACCTTTACAGCACACAGGCTTGGTGGAGGTAGATCTGGATGGGTTCCTGGGAGACAAAACGATATGCTGGCTAAGTGACATACATAGGAAATTTCTGAGTGCGCCTCTGGAACTAGATGAAATTAGGGACGCTATCATGTCATTGAGCAATGGGAAGGCACCTAGCCTAGATGGCATACCAGCAGAATTCTATAAGTGTTATATAAATATCATGGCACCGGTCCTTAAGGTTGTGTTTGAGGTTACCTTAGAGGGTGGGATACTGCCCAGATCAATGTGCGAAGTGGTAATCACGTCCCTCCTGAAGCCGGGTAAAGAGTTTAGGTTTTGCGACTCCTTTAGGCTACTGTCGCTAATAAATTGTGATGCGAAAATATTGGCCAAAGTCCTTGCCACAAGGCTCTCCCTGCTCATGTCGAGGATCATACTCCCAGACCAATTGGGCTTTGTCCCTGTACCGACCAGATTTTTGGACCAGATGGAATCCGCTCCTAGGAGCCCCTCTAACCCAGCCGGAACGTAAACAACTCCCTCCTTAGAACGTATTTACAATGGGTATGGATATATGTATGGACATCTCGTACCTAAGGATGGGGAAAGTAGCAATAAACAAGCATTTGTGTTCTACAATATCCTATTCACACCTATTAGTCTCGCGGCCACGTAGGCCCAGACTAGTCTACCCTGGGGCAGGTCTGATAATGTACCATTACGCACTGTGTTCACTCAACACGCAATCCGGCGCGTCTACACACATGGGCCTGCAGTCCCAGTGTCCTCATTTATACCTGGGCCACAATCCGGCAGACCTACACACCCCTCTATCTTGGGTGCTCTCACTTACACACGGCCTACAATCCGGCAGGCCTCCACACCGTGTCCCTCCGGTGCTCTCATTCACACACGGTCCACAATCCGGCAGACCTACACACCATCTACCTTAGGTGCTCTCATTAACGCCGTATACCAACGACGATCACTTTCCTATGAACCCTTAGGGATGAAGTCTGTGGTTATCTATTCAGGATAGAACTACGGCAATAAAAATTGGTATGGTTTTACAAATTATAATATGTACCTTCTGCTCTTGGCATCAAATGTTCCCTATCTCCCTATTTATTCAGTCACTCCTTACCTGATCGGGATTCACATCCGTTCATGCAAACAACGTCTGACTAGAAGAATTAGATTACCATGATTGAACAAGAATACAAGGCACATGTCGGTTCACTAAGAACTGGGGCATTTATTACAGTAAAAATAAACACGATGCTACACAATATATATATATATATGCTGCAAAGAAAAGTAAAGGTTAAGATGCGCGCTTCGCAAGGAAAGGGGCAGAGATCACCTGGTTAATATGAAGTCGGGGCTCGGCAGTCATCTAGGTTCCCGTCTCGTCTCTCTGTGTCTTGGCTCGTCTCGGACTCACACCTCAGCGGTCACGGGTACACGTCTGCACTGCTATGCTCAATCTCCTCTGCTTCCCTCCAAGCCACTGGAACCTTGCTCGCTATTAGCTACCATCTCTCTCTCTCTCTGACTCTGTGCGCTCCGCACTATTTCTCCTTCAGTCTTTCTCAGAGAGTCTCGGTTTCGGAATCTTTCTCGGACTTCAAAATGGCGATTGTCTGCCTCGGAAATAATTAATGGCATAGATGCTAACGGCTGGCTGCCGCCTACAGACTAACTGACTCATTGCCTAACACTTTCGCTAATATGGAAGCTGTCCCTTCATGGAAAGTTACGGCCAGTAACCTGCCGCCCACCAAATTCTTGTACCTCCCCGTACCAAGGACACGTTCCCAGCTGGCCAGCCTGGAGTTGTGTCTTCGGAGTGGAGAAAAATACAGTCTTTCGATAAGGGCCAGCCTGAACCGGTTCTCTCCAAGCGAACAACACCTTGAAACTAAAACATTACACTTGACCTAGAAAGCCTCTCAAGCTACCAGGCAGAGGGCAAGATGGAGTCTGTCCCGTTTAAGGCCTACAAGGCCCAAATATGCATAACTCCATAGAAGATATACTAATACTCTTGCAAAAGGACGGATCATCACTAATACTTATATATCTATCCCCTAGCTTAAGTTTATAAGCCCTGATCTAAAGAAAAGGGTACGAAAATGCACTACTGTGCCTTATGGATAGGTCCTACTTATAGTCCTAATCCCTATACTACAAGGGTAATAGGCTGGAGTCATTCTCCATCATCCTCCCTCTAAAAGAGGGTCGAAAAAGTCGGCTATTACAGTCCCAACCAGAGCGACTTCGCACAACCTACGCACACTCTTTTCGCTCACACAGACGGTGGCCCCTCATTTTCCCCTTGCTGCTGTCTTTCTAGAAGCCTCTAAGGCGTTTGACTCTGTGGAGTGGCAGTACCTCTTTACTGTGTTGCAGAAGATGGGGTTTCCACCAGTGTTCCTAGCGTGGGTGCAACTGCTATACACTGAGCCCACGGCCAAAATTCTAATAAATGGACACCTGTCAGATCCGATCACAATAACAAGAGGTACGAGGCAAGGATACCCACTGTCTCCACTCCTCTTCGTGATCGCGATAGAGCCGTTGGCTTGTCGAATACGGCAATTACATCATGACAGTGCTTTTCGGTGTCTGCAGCGTCAAATATCGGTGTCACTTTATGCTGACGATGTTACGTTGTATGTCACTGACTCCCTGAATAAGTTGAATGCTTTATGGAGATAATTTGTGGTCTTTGGTGGACTATCAGGAGTAACAATAAATTGGGGGAAATCGCAATTCTACCCACTAACATCCACAGTACCCGACTTTCCTTTAGACTACTCACTGGAATGGTGTCACACTGACCTGAGATATCTGGGGATACAAATATCCAGAGATAGGGAGAAAACGCTGAGACTGAACTATGGCACGGCAATTACGAAATTAAGTGATAGTATCACAAGATGGATTTCCCTTCCGTTATCAATGGCTGGCAGAGTGTCACTAATCAAGATGGTTATTCTGCCTCGCTTTTTATATTACTTCCTCAACATTCCGTATTACCCAGGGGCTTACTTCTTTAAAACATTACGTACAGAATTGATCAGGTTGGTCTGGGGAGGCCGGCAACTGAGATTGAAATGGGCTGTTATGGCACAACCATGTAACAAGGATGGGTTCGACATACCAGATTTTGAAGCATATTACCTTAGTGTGCAAGCCCACTATTTATTCCATTGGGTAAAACCCACCCCTTTTATGCCTCAAATCGCTGCAGAAGACTGGATAGCTAGACCTCTACCCCTGAATGGGGTCGTTTATGCCCCAATCGGTGCACTGGATATTCCGTTGACCACGGTGACAGCCACAATAGATGCATGGCAGAGAATCTCACGTACCCTGGGCGTTACATTCCTATATGTTCCGCATATGCCCCTTACCTATCACCCTAGAGTAGAACTGCTGCGAGAAACTGGGTTTCAAAATATGTGCCGACGGCTACACATAACCACATGGGGAGTTCTATTTATAAATGGTGAATTTAGTTCACGTGACCTGTTGTTTGGGAATACTATACCCACTTCATTAGAGGTCTTCTGTTATATCAGACTGCGGGAAGGTATGAAGACACTGCTTCCCGACTACCCCAAATAGCCGCAGTGTGTGGGACCACTGCACACTGCACTGAACAGTGTTGACGGAGCACATTTAGTGTCACACATTCATAGTATCTTGCGGACGCACACATCGGAGATATCGGGGTCATCCAGGAGGCACTGGAGTGAGGATTTAGAGAGGGAGGTGACTGATGATCAACGGAACTATTGTTGCAATATTACGGGGAACATCACATCTAGCTGCCGCTTTAAAATTATCCACTATAAGTTCCTGCATAGGACATACTATACCCCAGCATGCAAATATAGGTTCAATTTAGCAGATAATAACTGTTGCGAACGATGCAAGAGACCTGGAGCTGGCTTCCTCCATCTATCCTGAGAATGTCCTCAAGTGGAGCAATATTGGGAACAAGTTCACAATGCACTGGAATTAATGTTAGACACTACCCTTACCAAAGACCCATTGATTTTTTTATTACAATACACTGCACAGATACCCAGAACCTATAGAAAATTCCTAGATGTTGCTTTGTTACTAGCCAAGCGGTGAATTGCCTGTTGATGGGGGGGGGGGGGGGGGGGGGGTAGGGCACCAAAGTTCAAGGATTGGTTACAGGATGTATTGTATTGTCAGGAACAGGTTAAGATCTATGCAGAAACTCAACCTGTTGCATCCAGGCCTAAGGACATTTGGGGGCCCTTACAGCATTACATGCTGCAACAAGAAACAACGCAGACAGGGAGGGAGACCCTGAGGACCAAGGATGAGGGATGGTATGTGTATGCACTGCATTCCACTGTGGACACACTGACTACCCATAACTATGAATGTCTGACATAATATCGACAGACAGAATATCGAACTACAAAAATATCGGAACAAAAATATCGACATCAAAAATATCGGAATCCTATCTTCATAAAGGTAAGTACAAAAATATCAACAAAAAAATATCGTAGTACAAAAATATCGGAATTAAAAATATCGTTTTTTTAAATGTATTATTAATAATGTAAAAATAATTCTAAAATACATATAATTTTACAAATATTAAATAAAAATATTAAAACAAAATTAAAACTAATACATATACATTTAAAATAAATAAAACACTTAATAATTTAATGTAATTTTATTTTTTTAATGTTATTTAATTGATTTAATGTAATATTTTTTTGTTTTTACCCTGTACGCCTGTACCCCAAAAACCCAAAACTGACCCTGAACCCTAAAAATATCCCTGTACCCCAAAAACCCAAAACTGACCCTGAACCCTAAAAATACCCCTTTACCCAAAAACTGAAAACTGACCCTGAACCCTAAAAATACCCCTTTACCCATGAACTGAAAACTGACCCTTATCCCTAAAAATACCCCTTTACCCAAAAACTGAAAACTGACCCTGAACCCTAAAAATACCCCTTTACCCATGAACTGAAAACTGACCCTTATCCCTAAAAATACCCCTTTACCCAAAAACTGAAAACTGACCCTGAACCCTAAAAATACCCCTTTACCCAAAAACTGAAAACTGACCCTGAACCCTAAAAATACCCCTTTACCCAAGAACTGAAAACTGACCCTGATCCCTAAACATACCCCTTTACCCAAAAACTGAAAACTGACCCTGAACCCTAAAAATACCCCTTTACCCAAAAACTGAAAACTGACCCAGAACCCTAAAAATACCCCTTTACCCAAGAACTGAAAACTGACCCTGAACCCTAAAAATACCCCTTTACCCAAAAACTGAAAACTGACCCTGAACCCTAAAAATACTCCTTTACCCAAAATTAATTAATATTATTTAATTACCAATTAATTATTAATTAACAATAACAATAAAGTAAATATATTAGCACATTAGCTGTAATTAATTTAATTTAATAATTAATATTATTTTTCCCAATTAATTAATTAAGAATAACACAAATTTATATATTAAAAAATTACTATAATTAATGTAATTAACTAATTAATATTAATTAATTACCAACTAATTAATAATTGAAAATATGTACAAAATTATATTAATTAATTAACTAATTAATATAAATTAATTACCAATTAATTATTAATTAAAATATGTACACACATATATTAATTAATTAATTATTATTAAATTACTCCCCACCCTATTCCCCTATAAACCCATAACCCGCTACAGAACATATTTATCAATTAATCAATTAATTAAAATTAATTAAAAATTATTTCTCAATTAATTAATTAATAATTCCTACTAATTGATAATTAATTTAACATAATTAAATTACTTCCCACCCTATTCCCCTATAAACCCACAACCCGCTACAGTAGTAAAAGACAGTATTTAATTAAATTACATTAAAAATAAATAATAAAACATAATAAATACAATCTAATATACACTAAATGTATTTAAAAATTGATATTAGTAACATCGAAGTTATTTATTTCGATATTATTGACATCGATATTTAAAACTTCGATATTACTGATATCATACTAATATCGATATTAAGACTGTCGATATTACTTACCTTTGATATTTTGTCCCATCGATATTTAAACTTCGATATTATTGTATATCGATATTTAAAACTCGATATTTTGTCTGTGTACCATAACTATATTGGTGATGCCCTATAGATGAGTAATGTTGCCAATATATTGTATGCCAACCTAGCGGCACAATATGGGGACTGTTGCTTTGTTATACTACTATGTACATTGATTGTGCTACCGGCCCTGATATGCTTTTATGATGGATTCCTATGTGATTGGTGCTTAACTACTCTTGCATGTAACCATGAACATTATTTACTTGCTTGATAGATGTCATTAGGGTACCTGACGAAAGATGCAAATGTATGGTATGTCTGTGTCTTTATGCATTTAGAAAATGACAAAAAATAAAGTTGATAAAAAAATAACAATAAATACTTTACACACTTTTAATTTAGTCATAATTTAATGTATTTAATTTTTAACTTTAAATTTGAATTTAGAAATGTATTTTTATGAGTGTGATGTTGGGTTTAGAGAGGAAAAGGGTGGGAAGTGTTTATAAAAAAACTAGAATTTGTTTGTTATTTTAAATTTTACATATTTAATCTTGAAATTGAAATTAGAAATTACAAATTTATTTTTATGAGTGTAATGTTGAGTTTATAGTGGATAATGGTGGTAGTGTTTTACAAAATAATCTACAAATTTTAAATTTTAAATTAGATATTTGGAGTTGGAGTAGTACATTGATTAGGTTTAGTGTCCAGCACCTTCCTCAATTTATTGAAGACTGGAGTTTGAATGGTAATTTCGTTAGGTTTAGTGTCAGGCACCTACCTCAAATTATTTTAGACCGGAGTTAGAATAGTAAATTAATCATGTTTAGTGTCCAGCTCCTACCCCTATTTCTTTTAGACTGGAGTTGGAATAGTAAATTAATTAGGTTTAGTGTCCAGCACCTATCTCTATTTATTTTAGCTTGGCATGGTGATAATGTATTAATTAGGTGTAAGCATAAATTATATGTTTATTAATATAGTTTAATTTATTAAAGCAAAGCAACATATAAAAGAATTTTCTATTTGAAAACTGGTAAATGGTAGACAATAAATTGTAAATATTTATTTGTTATAATATTTATTAGGAATAAAGTGTAGTTTGCATATATAAAAAATAAACAATATATGAAAAAGAAAAATAATTAGAACAGTATCACAGTTGTTTTTCTATTGTGGAAGTAATAACACATATTTTATTGGGTAATTTGGGTAAGATATAGCAGTAAAATAATGTAATACATTACAAATAATTAGAAACATATTTGTGCATACATTTCTGAAATCAGGCAATGTACATTTACAATAGTTTGTATATTTTTAATACAGAATCATTATTTACAAAATATTACAATTGTTTATTACAAATCATACTTTATACAATAATATGTGTTGGATATATTTATACAAAAGAGCTTAAACAGTTTTCATATATTATACATTTAATAATTGTTATATTTTGTAACACACATATAATACTTTTTAATTTATAATATTAATATTTAAAATATTAATATTAATAATTATTACATACATGTTTCAATTAATAACATTTTTTTACCCAATGTTTATTTTTATAATACACAAAAAATAACAACAATTGTATGTATATTGTTTTTTCATAGTTATTATTTTATGGAATTATAATAATAAATATTATATATGGTATAACATTTATTATTATAAGTTTACTATACAATGGTTGAAAATAATGTAATAATTTTTACCAAATTGCATGATATTTGTGGTTTTTTAGTTAAATACTTGTATAATTTTAATATCTAAAATAACATTTTACTAAATGAAATGTTCTAAATTCTCTATGTTTAAACTTGCTATTTTTGTTTAGGCATTGTATTTTGTAACCGCTCCCTGTTGTTTTGGGTCATTTGGTTGTAGAGATGCTCGCGGTTGAGAGCTGGTTCACGTGGCAAAAGGTAAGGTTTGTTTTATTCTTTTTAAATAAGTTTTAAATGTATTTTGAACATAGATAGTGTTTAGTGTGTTTAGACATTTATTAGTGATATTAGGAACTGTTATATGTTATAGTTACGTATTGTTTGTTTAGGTAGTTTTTACGTCATTTAGGCCTGTTAGAAATACGGTGTTTAATGTGTTGTTTTTTTAATTTAAAGTTAGTATTAATGTTATTAAGTGTTTATGTGTTGTTTTATGTGGGTGGGAGTGTATGTTCTTTTATTTTGTAGGTTTTTATTTTCAGAAGTTACCGGTGCCAGAAGAAGTCTGTTTTTTTTTTAAAGAAGTGTATGTTAGTTTTACTAACTACATATTTCTTACACTTCTTTAATTTTTCTGGTTTCCTGGAGCGTTTCTTATTTTTAATACATTTCTGGGTTTTTTATGGTTTTCGAATGGTCGTTTTCTCGATAGAGGATTTATTTTTCGCTACAGTTGTATTTTTCTTTTTTTTTTTAAGGAAAGTTTTGTGGATTATTTTATCCTTATTTAATCGGATTGTATTAGAAGAAAATGGATTTTACAGCTATGGGAAGAAACTCAGTAAGTTTATTAACTTTATTTAATTGTGGGAGGGTAATACTTTTCTGTATTGTTGTTGTGTTTTATTTTCTTACATATATAATTAATGTGTGTTACTATATATTCTTTTTAAAAGTTAAAAATATGTTAAATGCAGTAATTATATTTGTGGTAAAATAAATACATTTTGTTTGTATGTTATGTTGAGAAGAAGAATCTTTTGGATTTCATTTGTATGGGTCTTTTAAAGTAAAGTTTTTGCTATAATTCCTAGATACTCCAGGCCTCTTGTACTAGGGTACAGTTTTACTTGCGGTTCTAGGTATTTTTAAATTTGTTACGTTTGTTTGGATGCTTTTGGTTTTAGTTGAGTTACAGATTGTTCCATTCGGAACTCCTGATAACTTTGTTCTTTTTGTAGGGATGATATTAGTTTTTCTAATGTTGGTCTGACTCTACCTGTTGATTGTTGGAAGGTGATATGCCATCCTTCCACAGCATTATTAGTTTTGGCTTCTTGTGTATACGTTCCACCACAGAATTTGAAATTTGGGCTGTCTTCTGTGGCCAGATCTATGTAATCTGCCAACCCAGGTGTCTTCAAAGTAGTCCAATAGTGGACTTAGACGTTGTTCATGTTGCTGGTAAAAGGGGCTTTCTAATAATATGTTATAATGTTCAGCAACATCTGTGACTGGCACAGAAGCTAGTGCTAGTAATTTTTTGATTTGCTATGCAAAAGATGTATTAATTACATATTCTACCCTTAGGGGTCTATTAGGATGGCTGCCCTAGCGGTGCTGGAACCGGCCACCTGTGGTGTGGTGGTCCCACTGTGCCTATTAGGATGCAACCACCACCATGGCAGTCGCATCCTGTATATTTAACATTGTGGCGTGCGGAGCTGTATTCAGCATCCACCACAACAATGTTAAAAGGACATGTTTTGCATTTGCATGCATAACGTGACAGGCATGGTGTGGTGCCTGCAACCTTGTGCATGCAAATGTCAGGGGTACCATGGGTACCCCACAAGTGCAGCAGCCCAACCCCAACCCCTGGGGGCCCACAACGGGCCCCCAAAGAAAAGACAGCATGCCTTTACATGGCAGAATCTCTGCCATGTAAAGACATGAGACCGCTATCATCGTAATATGGATGGCGGTGCCTGGAAGGCAAGGCCACCATAATGCAGGTAGTTTCCGCCCGGTAGGCAATCGGGCGGATTGCCTGCTGGTGGAAAACTGGCAGACAGTCTTTCCGTCCGCCTGGGTCCCCACTGCGATAGTAATATGGCGGGGGGAAATGGAAGGCGGGCGGATGGAAATGGCGGGCTGATCGCCACCGCCATAAGGGCGGTGGCGATCCCACCCACCATCCTAATAGACCCCTTAGTGATGATTTTTGCAGGTGCCTCCATAAGCATTGATTAAAATGATAGTAACACCCTTGAATGGAGGTATGGGGGTATGTCTTTGGTATGGCGTTGATCATTGATTGCTCAAAACCTATGATCATTGTATGAGGGAAATAATCATTAGTTTCTTGTTTTACTTTACTTAGCATTTCTAGGTATGTTGAATTGTGTTTGTTTGGTAGTAATGCATAAATAAAGGGAATATTAACATTTTGATGTAGCCCATGTATAGTGTAAAGTTGGTAAAATGGTTTGGGACATGTTATGAAAGTTTCATCCATCATCCATATTTGAGCTTGTTGCAGTTTTATTAAATTATTTTATTGAAGTAAATTAGTTGCTGTTCCAAGTATTATTAATTTTTTTTTCACTGCATTCATTATCATAAATGGCAAATGGTTCTCTATTGAAAGTTATAGATTGTTCAGGGCTAATTATAACTTCAATAAATGTTTTAGGACTTGTGGTGGAAGTAGCTGTAGCCCTTTTAGTGCGCGCTATTGTACTTTTCAATGAAGCTATGGACGGCATTTGTGAAGTAGCTTCTTTAGGAATTTTAGGCAGCTGTTCTTTTAAAATTACACTTGTTGGTCTTTGTGAACTTGTGCTAGCCTCTTTGATTGTTTCAAGTGCACATCTAACTTCTATTTCTGTAATGTTTGGGGGATGGTTATGTTCTTAGGTGGATATTACTGTGGTTTCATTTATTGGAATAGTGTTGTGAACATTTCCAATTAGTTTTTAAGCCAGTTTGTTTCTCATGTGTGTAAACATATCCCATATAGCACAATAAAATGTTTCCTTTCTGGCTTGTAATAAACTGTGCTCCTTTAGTCATTTTGATGCTGGAAAATCTATAATAAATTTATATCAGCATTATTAAATATGTTGCTATATATATATTAATGTTTAAAAATATACATTCTGTCAAAATATACTTACAAAGTTGGTCTTTATGTTGTTGAAATTGATGTTGTTTGTTCTTTAGGTGTGGAATTTTCTTTCTGTATTTTCTTTGTCTGAAATAAAAAGCAAGTTTAGTTTAATATTTGTTTATAAACATTTGATATGGGGTGGGGAGGGTGTTTGGGATGGGCTTTGGGTGGGTGTTTTATAGTTTTATTTAATACAGCTTGGAAAATACTTACTTTATTAGTTGTATCTTTTTATGGTATTTTCTGTAGTTTGTTAGTTTTCTTTAGAGACGTCTGTAGTGGAAACATAAAATAGAACAAAGATATAAATTAGTTTTTAACATTTGTATATTATTGTTTAGAGTTTTTAGTTTTAGTATTATTTAGTATATTTTACTTTACTTACTTTTGATAGAGTTTAGTAGTTTTTGTATGTTGATCTCTTATTATTTTGGTCCAATTTCTGCAGAGTTTCTCCTTCTTCAGCTTTGTTTTTTTGAGGTGTGAAATACGAGTTAGGTTTGTTCGTTTATATAGTGTTTTAGATATTGTCCAATTTTATTGGTCAGTTTTAAACTTGTGGGTTTCTATTGGTTAATATGTATTTTTTTTTAATTGTTTTGGAAGTTGTTTTCCAAATATGGAAAACGCTAATTAGTAGTTAGTTGTGTATTTTTATGTATATTAAACTAGTTCTTTTTATATGTTGGATTATATATTTAAATTTTAAAAAATGTGTTATATATTAGGAAAGTTTATATGTAATAATGTTGTTAAGAATGTTTTATTTTTTTAGTGTTTTTCCTATGTTATTTTGAGGAAATGTTTTTTTTATTTTCATTAATTGAATTTGTAATGTCTTTTTAGGTATTTATTTATATTTATGTGGTTTCATTTTAATGTTTTCTATAATTTTGTACAGTCGATATATTTAAAATGGTGATATTTGTATGGTCGATATATTTGTGGTCGATATGTTGTACGTAGTCAATGTTTTTAAATGATGTGCGATGTTTTTTAACTTCGATAAGTATGTTGACGATATTTTTTATGTCTATTTTTATGTTGTACGATATTATTGTTTCGATATTTTTGTATTTTTTTAAAATAAGGATATAATGTCGATATTAATGTGGTCGATATTTTTGTGTCAAAATAATTGTAGGTCGATATTGTGCCCGTCAAAATTATGTCAGTGATTTGGTAGAAGTAGCACTTAAGAAAAGGCACTTTCCCTCTAATGTTAATTTTTTTGTGGCTAAAGAGCGAATTAAGATTAATCAAAAATTATAAGTTCATAGGACATAAAGTAATCAAGACCTGTACTTTCTGCCTAATTCCCACCTGCTTTTGGGAGATCGGCCAGTAAGAACGTCCATGTGGAGGTCATTCAAATGCCCCCGCTACTCTTTCCGGATAGGAATATTTTCTGTTGTTACCCCTGAGCCTTCCCTTCTCCAAACTCAGTAGTGGGGCTCAGCATACCCTTTTGGAATTCTTGAATTGTTTTCCTGGTACAAGAGGTATTTCTAAGCAGTCAAGACTACTGAGGCAGTATCAGCAATTCTTTACCTTCAGACATTCTTTTTGGACCTAACACCAAGGTACAATTAGGCTGAGGTCTCTGCCACATTCTGAGAGCAGACCCATACCTATGCTGGAGGTTCTATGACATTCGGCTGATCCTTCAAATTTGTGCAGTATCAACTCCTCTGCCGACGCGGGGTTGTGATGGAGAGATGGACAATAACATTGCCAGTGCCTAAGAAAAAATACAAACTGTGTCAAGCTCCTTTCTGCAGCACATACCTATGTTTCTGTGCGCCAAAATGGAGCAAGACAATGATTGATGTTATATGAGGCTGAGAAAAATATCCCCAAAGCATCTAGCTTTTTGCTGGGGTGCAGGCCCACAGCTTCTTCCACGTAGAATCCGTCTTCTGAACAGAAAAGCATTCTGAGATGAAGGAGCTGTATGAAATAATCCAGGATGTAGAACTTGGGAGATAAGGGACCAGGAACAACCCTGGTCCCAGTGGCGTAACAAAGGGCCCTGCAGCCACCTCAGAGCTGGGGGGCCCCAATCTCTAGGGGGCACCCTCAGCACAGTACTCTGGCAGGAGAGCCTCTAATTGAGTCCGGGGTGACCCCACCACGTACCTTGCAGGGGGGGCCCTCAAGTTTCTTCATGCCAGTGCCTGGTCCCGCCCATTCTAAACACTGCCTCTTAGCGCAATTCTTTTGGTGGGGTGGGAGGGGTAGAGGGAAAGATGGTGTGAGGAGCTGAACTCCTCGTCCTGCACTTTCTCACACAGCCCTTCCCACACTTTCAGAAAGAAGTGGATTAAGCTGGTAGACGGGATAGGGAGGAGCTAGCAGCCACGTCCCATGCACTTAAGAGTGGTGGGGCTTGGTTGGGGGGGCGTGATTTCAACAGACGACGACAAGGGAAAACTAAATATTTATTTAATTTTCCCTTGTGGTTGTGTCTCAAATCCCCATCTGAACCCCTCCCCAACGCCCTACCTCTCTTACCTGCACGGCCCACGGATGGGAGCAAGTGGCAGTATTAGCTGGCTTTAGTTCTTCCGGCAGCCACATTTCCCAGATTAATTGTTGAATGGAACTAGGAGTGGCTAGGAAGTCCCTCTCAAGTCTAAGCGATATGTGCGTATGCTATCACTAATAGCTTCGCTGACATTTTAATGAGGCAGCATGAAAGAGAGCTCCAGGTTGCCTCATTCAGGAATGTGATCGTACCTGGTGCACTGTAGGAATCAGATGCGATCACACTCCTTAACAGCACACCCTACATCAGAAGAGTTTGTCCCCAGAAAGTGAAAACAAAAACAGCAACTGAACTCTGTTTTAAAAACAAATAGAGAGCGAAAAAGAGGGAATACATAAGAGGTAACTATAATATGGTTCTATGTTGCCATCTTGGGGTTTGGTCTCATGGTTAGTAAACATCATCACAAGCCGAAGATAACAATACAGGATCATATTATACATGGTACCCGTAATTTATTTTTATGTTACTTGTTCATTGTGGGGCACTTAGCTAAAAAAAACTGCTTGAGAATTATCCGCTTCTCTTTGATATGACCACACAATTTCACCATTCACCATCACGACTTTGTTTCACTTTACTTAACTTTTTCTAATAAATAGTTAATAAAATAATGGGTAATGGTGACGGTCAGTGGATTTAGGTGATTCTGTGGCTGCAGTATTTATCTCATAATAATAGGCCTACTTCATGTATTATATATTTTGTCACATAATTGGCAAACATTGTAGATTTGACTTCAAATTTAGATAACCTCCCTGCATAATTGTGTCCTCTATGCTGCATTACCCTAGTAGCCCTGAACATGTCTAAGCTCAGCAGAGTGATTTGGAAGGTCCTAGTGCTGCACCAGTTTAGGAATACGTAGATGCCCAGGTATCGCTCCTCTGCTTCAGTGTGACTTTGGCCTCGCCTTGCCCTTCTGACTTGTGTTGATGACAGCCTCCTGTCTTTGTTCCTCTAAAGGGCCCCTTTTTGCATCTTTTGCTCCTCTTACTGCTTCATTTTGCATATTGGTCTACTCTATCAGTGTTTGCCACCTGGCTTATTGAGTTGAACACATTTTCCCAATTGCAGCTCCCACCCGACTTTACCACTCTCCCTGTTGCACTTTCCTGCTCTCACTGACCCTGCCAACCACCCCTGTGCTCCTCCCACTCTTCAAGCTCCCACCTACTGACAGCCGTAGTTCAGCAATGTAGCGGGCATACTGCTTGCACACCAAAGCCAAGCAAGTCTGTGCACATCCGTGCCTGGACCCCAGCCAGCGCCAGGAACCCTGGTACAAACATCTCCCACAGCCACACCGCCAACAACTCCACCTGCTCAACCCTGGATACAAACGCTACTACTGAGCTGTACCTCAGTCCAGGCTGGGTCCCTTTGCCTGCTTGCATTGCTACTTCACCTGCCTCTACACACTCACTCCTACTGCCCACACACAGTACACCCCTCATCAAATCAGAACTCAAGACCTGCACTCACACAACATCACACACCCAACCCACACAACAACACTCATTTGTATGCATGCTCCTCAACACCCTCACTCAGCAAGCAAGCCATTGAGATTTGAGACATCATCAACTTCAGCACAACGGGTCTCTTCTTCCTCACTTAAACCTGGCTCAGCCCCACATCAGCACAAGACTTTACTGCACCCATCCCTGCTGGATACAAAATCCTACCAGACCCCCAGGCCCTCATTCCCACTTCCGCAACCTCCTCACTGACCTCACTGCACCCCTTGCAGTGGGCATCAAAGACTTCATAATGACTTCAGGGTCCTAGATGATCTCAACTTGCAGCTCGACGACACCACAGACTCCAACTCCATGGATTTGCTCGAAAGTCTACAGAACATCGGCCTCACCTAAATCGTACAAGGACCTATCTACACCGCCGGATACACGCTGGACCCCATCCACAACCTCCAGCAACTCTGACCCCACCAACAACCTCATCAACAGCACAAACAACTTCAACAACTGCATCACCTTCTGTGCCAGTACCCTGGTGCCCCTGAAAAACAACTTGAAAGGAAACGTGGAACCACCACAAGAAAAACCTACAAGGCCACACTTAGACACTATCACCGTCAAGTAAAAGTGACCAAGAAAAAGACCCTGACCTTGAAAATCTAATCTAGCTCCAAGAACTGCAAGGAACTTTTCGCCATCATCAAGGAATTTACCAACCCAACAGCCACAACCAACACTATCTACAGCAACTTCGAACCCCAGCCACCCCCATCGATCTTCCCAGCCGGCTAATCCCATCCATCAAAGACCACCAACTGACAGCATGGAACCCCCTTTCTATCGAGGATACTGCAGAAATAATGAAGACAATCCACTCAGGGGTGCCCACAGACCCCTGCACCCAACATATCTACAACCTGGAAAGAGCCACGATTAGCGCTGCACTCACTACCATCATCACCACCTCCTTCAGGACAGCCTCCTTTCTAGATATCTGTAAACACGCCTTCTTCAAAAATCCGTCAGTCGACCCGAAGTACTCAGCAACTACGATCCATTTCAGGGCCCCCCTTCTCAGCCAAAGTCATCAAGAAGGCCATCAACAGACATCTCTCTGACCACCTGAGATGCCACAAACTCCTGGACGACTCACAATCAGGATTCTGAAACAATCACAGCACCGAAATAGCCCTATTGCTGCTGCAGACAACATAAGTACCATCCTCGACCATGAACAGACCTCTGCCCTCATGCTCCTTGACCTCTGTGACACTTTCAGCACCATCTACCATCACACACTCATCACCAGACTACATATAGCAAGAATACAAGGACCAGTACTCAAATGGATAGCTTTCTTCCTCTTCGGAAGAACACAATAAAAAAAATTCACACCTTTCACATTAGAACCCAAGGACCTCATCTGTCCCACAGGGATATTCACTCAGCTCCATGCTTTTCAACATGTACATGACTCCCCTGGCTAACGTCATCAGATCCTACAGAATCAACATCATCTCCTACGCTGATGAGACCCAGATAATTCTTTCCCTCTCAGCCAACACCATCACTCCCAAGACAAACTTCAAACTTTGCATAACCAGGGTGGCCAACTGGATGAAACAAATCTGCCTCAAGCTCTACAACAACAAAACTGAAGTGGTGATCTTTGGGGATAAGAGCTCACCCTGGGACTCTACTTGGTTGCCCACAGACCTCGGTTCCACAACAACCCCCTCCCAACCATGCTAGGAACCAGGGCCTCATCCTGAATACAAACCTCACCATGAAGTCTCAGGACAATGGTGTCACCTCATAATGCTCCCACATCCTCCATCTTAAATAAATTAGTCAAGTGGCTCCCACTGGACACCAGACGTACCATCACTGAGGCCCTAATCACAAGCAGATTGGACTACGGCAACACACTCTACACCGGCATACCAACATATCTTCTTCACAGACTTCAAACCATCCAAACACTGATGCAAGACTCTTGCTCGACCTCCTGCTCCAAACCCACACCACACCGCTCCTTAGAGAGCAACACTGGGTCCATCCAGAAGCGCTGTTAGTTCAAACTTCTCATACACGCATTCAGGTCACTACACAATATGGGACTTGCATGCCTCAATCACCGGCTTTGATTCCACCAACCCACCAGTCAACTTCCTTCAGCATCACTCTTACTCGCACACAAACAGCATCCATAGAAGCAGAATGGGAGGTTGATCATTCTCCTACCAAGCTGCCAAATCATGAAATGACCTCCCCTAACACATCAAGGCCTCTTCCTTACTTCTTGAATTCTGAAAGCAGCTGAACGCCTGGCTTTTCAATTAGTCTTCTTGAGGCACCATTAAGCTGAATGTACACAGGCTCAGCTCCACCACATTCCTACTCTCACCTACTCACTACCTGGATAACATCATGGATGACAAGCAGCGCTCTACAAATCAACCTTACAAAGAGTTGAAGTTGAACACTACATCAGAGGCATTAACATTCCACAAACCAGCTATGCCTCCTAACACTCACTCATTGATTTAATGCTTATCTTTGACCCTCTACATCACTCTTCTGCCTTATGGCTATGTTTATATTACATGAATACATACTTTATGAACGGTGATCTGACTCTTTTGCTCTGATCCTAGTCACATAGCATATTTGGAGTCAAATGTGCTGCTTTGAGCCTGGTAGTACGTGAAATAATGATCATCTGAAGAGCAGGAAGGTTCTGGACTTCAACATACATGAAGGTTCCAAACATCAATCTATTTCTTTAGGTAGTCAACTTAATTTAGAATTAGAACATTCCAAAATCCAGAGATCAGTGAAGAATCAGACATCTCATGTGAAACTTTTGCTATTTAACTGTAAAAGAGGTGGTCATTGTGGCACTTGCATCTGTAGCCTCAGACATATTGGGAGTGCCAAAGACAGAAGAGCACTGGAGCTTAAAAATCTATCTAATAATACATTACAATTCCTCTGATAAGTATCAAAGATTACTTCTAAGAATGGAATAAGTGAGCAGGCTCCATATGGGCCTTTTATAAGATAATCACCCATTCAAAGCTCCAGAGACCTTCACCCTGGTGTGTTTGAAGGCCATAAGGCATGATGGAGCAAGTATCAATCAATAGCCTAAGTATCGAGCACCTTTCATATATGGAAGTCCCACTTTCAGAGCCTGAACGTTTGTGAACATACAATAAAATGTCTTGAGATAAAATGGAAGTACACACAATGTATAATGGTATTCTAGCCATGAGGATTAAGGAAGCATTGATGTGATTCTCTGACTGGGACATGGAAGCAAGTATACTATTTTTGAAGGCAGGAACATCAAACATGACAACAGAGGCATGATTGACTAGACTAAATCCATTCTCAACATGATAGAGCTTAGGAATCTGTTAATTTAGAGCCACTAAAGTCAGACCTTCAACATCTAAAGAGGGTTGAAACAATCCAATAACACAACTTATTCAATGTACTGCAATAAGCACTCATTTGTGTAGTATTTTGACAAGTGCCTAGGCTTATTTTACATTCTTTAGATGTTGCTTCTCCACCAACCTAGGCAAGTAGGAGTATTCAATAGCTTACACTTGTATACCACTTGCTGATCATTTAATTCAG
The DNA here is from genome assembly GCF_964263255.1 of Lissotriton vulgaris. Lineage (NCBI taxonomy): Eukaryota > Metazoa > Chordata > Amphibia > Caudata > Salamandridae > Lissotriton > Lissotriton vulgaris. The sequence continues at coordinate 823,392,171 of NC_141685.1, read as the reverse complement.
AACAATCTTCTCTGAATGGCTTGAATTATTAGTTTCACATTTCAGTTCAGTTCATAAACTTTATTTCGATTTATGAAAATAACAAAAGTTAAAACATATAAAATATAGGAGGCCATAGGAATAATAAATCATATTGTTAGACACTAAATCATATAGATCATCTTAGTGAAAAAGTGTGAACTTGTTAAAACAATAAATACGATAGGAGGACTCTAAAACATAGCCAGAAAGTACGGCTTAGACTAACGTACAATATTAGTTTTTACAGGAGCATCAAAACTGTACAATAAAGTGCATCATACCTTGTTATGAGACAGTATATCAAGGTGAGAAAAATGTGGACCGATGCCTCTTTTCAGTCCAGCGGATAGTCCAAACCCAGCCCAGGAACTTTGCTATTGCAATCACAGTGGGGCCTTCCAATGATGTTTTAAGTATTCTTAAGGCCTCGCTGCTAGATCTAGTACCCAGGGTACCACAAATGGGTTGCAACCAGCAGCGTCTAGGTTTACTGTATGCTGGGCAACCAAAAAGAATGTGTTCAAGGGTTTTGGACCAATCTGGACAAAAGTAGCATTTACTCAAGTTTGCATTGGAGTTACACCACTTAAAGATGAAGACATTAGTCGGTAGAGTTCCCAACCTGAACTTGTGGAATAATTTCCTGTCTCGTACTACAGTAATTAAATCCGAGTACATCTCATATTTGGGTTCATGTTTAATATAAAAACAAACTCTAAACAGAGTTGAGCTGGAAGAAGCTGCAAGCCGTCTTTTGTTAATCATTTTTTAATAGGCTGCCTTAAGCTCGAGTTTGCTTGGAAACATACTTCCGGCTGGGAGGGTCCATAACTGGCTCATTCCCAGCTCATAAAGTATATATTTTTGACATAACTAAACCACACAATATGCCTGTTAACATCTAGGTTCCTGACTTCTAATAGGGCCATGGCATAGTGTGCTAACTCGGGAGTCACCCAGAGTCTCCTCCAATATGCTACTGCCCTATATTGTGCCACATCCCTAATGGGGTTGCATCCTAAGTCCAGAAACAAGGGCGCCAGTGGGGTGGATTGAGGAAGGCCAATTAACAATCTTAAAAATGTGTTCACTAAAGAATCCAAGTTAGCGTGACTCCAAAGCTCAGCCCCATGCAGGATTGAGGCATCAATTTTAGTATTGTAGATTTGTAGCACAGGGGCTATGGGTTTAGTGTAACAACACCTATGCTCCATGAGCAAAGCCCCTGAGAGTTGAGCATGTCTAGCATTGAGGCAGTATAAATGTGGCTGCCAGCTTAGTTTTCTATCTATAGTAACCCCCAGATAGGAGAAAGTCTCAGTTTGTTCTAACGCCCCAGCCTTCATTCTAACCTCGCCGATGACTTTATTGGAGTTTTGGAGGACCATATACTTTGTTTTATCAACATTGATAATAAGGTCATGGTCCACACAGAACTCTTCGAATCTACAGAGTGCACGCTGGAGGCCCAGTCTAGTTTTTGAGAGAATGAGAGTGTCATCGGCAAACATTAGTAATGGGATCTTCATCCCTACTAGGGTTGGGGCATCCGTAGGGAAATCCTCAAAGTATTTCACTACCCCATTAATATACAATGAGAAGAGGGTGGGTGCCAAAACGCACCCCTGCCTTAACCCCCTCTTGATCACAAACTTTTCTGTGATACCACCCTCCATATCCCATCTGACATGTGCATAATTAGTCTAATGCAATTTAACAACAAAGCCAGGATTTCCAGCGGCATACCCAACTTTAGGAGAGTGTGCCACAATTTAGGTCGCAGGACCAAGTCAAAAGCTGACTTCAGGTCCACGAAAGCAGCATAAATAGTACCGCTCCCCAGAGTTACAGTTCGCCAAAAAATAAGAATAAACCTTACCACCTGAACAACCGTGCTAATACACTGCTGAAACCCTGTCTGTAAGTCAGAGAGGACGTGTCCTTCCTCCATCCATGCTTGCATTCTGCCTAACACCACCCAAGCCGATACCTTTTGTATGCAGTTGATCAGGCTAATCGGCCTGTAGTTTCCCGGCTTCGTGCGATCCCTCTTTTTGAATATGTGAAGAATTACTGCTCCAGCCCAAGTACTGGGTATCGCTGCTCCATTAGAAATTGCATTAGTGAGGAGCTGGATATACAGTGCCCAGGAATCAAGATCGTGGAGGAACAGATCTGCGGGGATACAGTCAAGTCTGGGAGCCCTGCCTTTAGGGACCTGGAGGAGGACATTCACCACTTCTTGCTTGGTTATGCACAAAACTGGGATGGATGGCGGCATTATGAAAATGTCTTGGGCAACTGGGTCGCAGGAGAACTGACTTTTGTAGTGATCAACCCACTGATCTGTTCCACATAATTGATGGGAACGTTCCTAATATCCCGCTCCCCCACTTCACCAGATGCCAAAAAGCCCTCATATCTCTCCCAGTGCAAGCGTTAATTAGATCGGTCCAGTGGCCTTCGTTCCAGTCCCTTTTGGCCTGGGATTGCGCTACCTTATAAACAGCCCTCTTCTCTCTTATCATGTCCCGATCTTTGGTCCTGATTGCTGCCGCAAGGGTTCTGTAGACCGTACAACATGCAGAGTTGTACCAAACGGCAGCCTTGTGGCATGGGGTTTGTGCACTTTCTTAATCCTAACAAAAAAAACTTTTGAGCCCATTAAAAAGATGCTCATGTGCCAGATCGACATTATCTAGATATGACCCATGTGAAACATCACCTTGGAGAGTGGCAAGAGCATTATCTGCCAGTTTGCACTTTTGTTTCGTCTTCTCTGCATTGGTGGCAACTTTACCCCATTTTAAACGTTGTGTGTCATTTGATAATTGGACTTCTACGAAGTCTACACATGAAGTGGGCCCAGCTGCAGGGTTTGAATATGGAGGCCGCAGAGAAAGGAGCAAAGGGTTGTGGTCGCTTTCCGGGCGCTCCTAGACCAGCATGTCTAGTAGATTGGGTCAAAACTCCTTGTTAACCTCATCGATGCTACACCTATTCCTCTGCTGTGCTGGACAGCAATAAAAACGGGTGTGGTCATGACGAGCTCAGCTCGTCATGAGCACAGGATCACTGTGCTGCATGACGAGCTGAGCTCGTCATGAGCATCGAAGGGGTTAATAATAAAATAGTCAATACGACTGGAGCTTTGACCATAGCTATATGTCGGCTTCCCAGTCTTGTCATATCTCGGGCGCCCATTGGCTGCTCTCAACCCATGTTCCAGGTAGAATACTTTTAGTTGTAATGCTGCGCTAGTCCACTTTTTTGTGGAGGAAGGTCCAGAGGGGGAATAGACCACTGTTCGTCCACCTCAGCACTAAAATTCATATCCTGGAAATCCAGGGGTTCATACGTACAATTAAAATCTCCAGCTATTAATATATTGCTCAGGCCTCTTTGAGTTATCAAAAAATCATCAAGAAGGGCTACAATATTGGAAGCTTTCCCTCCTTGCAAGCCTCTAGAATAAACGTTGACAAGTAGAAGGTCAGGGATATTACCCAGAGATAACCTAACAATAAGAATATCCCTGGTATCGATATAAATCTCCTCAAGCTTATATTGTTGGTGCTGCCTAACGCATATAATCAATCCACCTTTGGGTCTACCCTGGTCACCCTTTTTGGCAATTTTAGCAAAGTTAATGTAACCTGGGCGAAAAACCTGATCCATAGCCCACGTCTCCTGAAAAATATAATATCTTGTTCCTCAATAAAAGAGGACCATTCTGTAGAGGCGGTTTTATTTATGACCCCTGCAGTGTTCCATGAAGCTAGTGTAAGGCCTGTTCCCTCATCATTAGGGGCAATGGTCTTTGGATATGGACATAAGCCACACCCTGGCCCCAGTAAACCAGTAGATTTAATTCAGTCATTTCCCTTTGGAACCAAATCATCTTCAAGTACCCTAGTGCTTTCCGCAGAGTCTGTAATTCTACTCTGCGATGTTCCATGTATTGCATAAAGTAATAGCCCGCGGCTACGTGGGGAACTTAAAACTTGGTCGTCCAAACCTGATTCGACCATTGGAGGGATAGGCTTCTCAGCTAGTAGAGAAGAACTCAGTCAGTCAATATCCTCCAGATTTGTAAATGACTCAAATCAGTTATAGGTCAGCACATTGTACTCATACATCTCCTGAACTTGGGTGGTAGCCATATATTCGGATCTTGCAGCTGCAAGTGTAGGAATATTACGTTTAAAAAAAAACAAAGGTAGGATGTTAATACCTTCCCTACTCAGATGCCTTGTGCCAGCCCTTTCAAGAATTGTTTTCACTAAATGAGGGGACCCAAAATTCAACACTATACAGTCAGCTGAAAAAAGCTCAGGTGGCTTTTTTTGAAAAACAAATTAACTTGTCATCTAATTCCTCGAGAGAAACTTTTAAAACAGTTAAACAACTACTTAAGATTCCCTCTCCAGTAAGCACCCAGGAATGTACAGAAGTAAGATGTAATCAGCTAGCGGATTTCTTTGGTTCTAAGATACAAAGAATCCTTGATAGTCTACCACAGAATGTCTCTATTCCTTTTGGTGACACTCACCTTGTGCCTACTTCTGGCCCTTTGTTGGACTTTTTTAGTTGTATTACCAGGGATGACTTCCGTAAAGCTCAATCTTCTTTGAAGAGTGGCTCTCCGTCTGATCCTGCGCCCACGTATATCCTTAAGCGGATTGCAGACACTATTGCTCCATTAGCAACAGAGCTTCTAAATGCCTCATTTACCTATGGGGTTGTGCCACCTAGTTGGAAACAGGACAGGGGCAAATCCCTTTTAAAAAAAACCAGGGCTTGATCCATCGGACCTGGCCAATTTCCGCCCGATCTCGCTGCTACCCGGCCTTGGCAAAATTGCGGAAAAAATGGTTAACCAGCAGCTCTCTGGGTTCCTCGAAAACAATGGGCTGCTGAGTAACTCCCAAACGGGTTTTCGCCCAGGGCAGGGCACTGATACAGCCCTGATAGTGGTGGCAGAGGAGGCAAGGTGTATCTTAGATTCGGGAGGATCCGCTGTTGTGATCCTCCTGGTTCTAAGTGCTGCATTTGATACGGTGGACCATGAGATATTAACCCACCGTCTCGCTAGATTGGGCGTAACAGGAATGGCCCTGAAATGGCTTACATCCTTTTTGAATAATCGATCGTTTCGGATCTGGGAAGGCGGTGCACTGTCTAAATCTACCCCCCTCCAGTGTGGAGTCCCTCAGGGCTCATCTCTGAGCCCTACTTTGTTTAACGCATATATGGCCCCACTGGAGGAGGTGGTGGCTCCCTTTGGGATCAAAACAGTCACCTATGCTGACGACACCCAACTAGTCGTCTTGCTAACCCAACAAGAGGGATGTCTGGACAATCTTTCTGCCTGCCTTGCCGGAATATTCTCCTGGATGACCAGTTCGCGGCTCAAACTAAATGGAGCAAAAACGGAGATCATGCTCCTGGGCCATCACTTTACATCTCTCCCCAAAGCCACCTGGCCCTCCTGTTTGGGTGAGCCGCCCACTCCAAAAGACAAAATTAAAAGCTTAGGGGTGTGGTTTGAGCCCGACTTAACCTTTAGGACGCAAGCACAGAAAGTTGCAGGCATGTGCTTTGGCCTGCTGCGAGCTGTGCGGAAAGTGCTTCCTCTCTTGCCCCCCCAGTCCAGGAAACTACTGATCCAGGGGTTAATACTATCCAGACTGGACTATAGTAACGCCCTGTTTTTAGCAGCTCCTGAAGCTACCATCAATATCCTTCAACGGGTGCAGAACACGGCAGCCAGGATGCTCACGGGTGCCTCAAGAAGATCTTCGGCCAGCCCGGTTTTGAAAGCACTTCACTAGCTGCCAATACACGAAAGAATCATCTTCAAATTGCTATGTATCACCCATAAGGCTCTCCAGTGTAAAGGACCCCCGGTTCTCAGGAGCTTGTTTTGCCCCTACAAATCTTCCCGGGCTCTCCGGTCGGACTTCGGGAACCTAGCCAAGGTTCCCAGAGTTAGGAAGGCACGCACAGGGGGACGCCTTTTCTCGGTAAATGCGGCAAAAAATTGGAATTCTCTCCCTTGCCGGATCGTACCAAAACCCTGCTATCTTAAGTTTCGAAAGCTCCTTAAAACATTTCTTTTTCCCAAGGACCCCTAAGTAATGGTACCCTCTTCAGTTTGTTCTCTGTTCTATTCTGTTTGCGCTGGGACGCTTGTGGGCAGCCATGCGCTTTATAAATCAAATTTCATTTCATTTCATCTCTATTAGATTTAGTTTATTTCCCTATCCAAGGAATCCTGTGGATCTTTTTAAATTCCTGGAACAGGTGACTTCCCAATCCTGTTTTGGTGTCTAGTAGGTGATGGGCCCTGTTCCTAAGTGTGGCCCAATGCTCCTCAGTGTTGGGTAATAAGGGAGAGACGTTAGAGAGAACAGCAGTGTATGGCGTGGACTCGGGAGTAAATTGAGGTAGCCCTTACTAAGATCGCTTGCCGGGCCTCCCCAATTCATCCCCTTATGGTTCCCCCCAGATAGTACACCCGTGGAAACAGGCTTCTATTGTGAAGGAAGCAGATTATGAGTATTTTCTGGGGGAACCTGTGCGCCAGCGTTAGTGGCAGTACCAACAACAGCAAGGGGCAAAATTGGTACAGGGACTGTTGATGTGCCAAGATGTGTCATGGCAGTAGATCCGCCATTCAAAATTGAGGGAATTGAGGAGGAAAGCTGATGCTCAATGTTACTCAATCTAGTTTCTATATCTGATAATTTAGTTAATAGACGTTTTAACAATACCAACAACTTTTCCTCCAGTTTAACTAAAATACAATCTTCCAGATCACCTAAGACCTGCTTACAGCAAGCCTGTGATCTGGTGTCACTCGGGCTAGATATACCTGTAACAGCGACCTCCTGTGTACAGCCTTTCTTGCCGCGAACTGTCCCTCTAGTTTTGGCCACTTTGCTAACTTGGTGTGTAGTAAGAGGTAAACCATCCACCTTCTTTTTCTTAGTTGGAACTGCAACTGTGGCCTCCCTTGCCCTTGCCTGAGTTTGCCATTGGGATCGGGTGGAAAACTAAGGTGGAGGTGAGAGTGTGGGTGAAAGTATACTAACTGTGGTAGGTGAATCTTCAGGTGATGCTACTAAAGGCATAGAAACCGGTTGAGACATACATTCAGACATACATTCAGCAGATGAATCAGGAATTAGTAAGGGCCCAGCTAAGGGAGATTCAGATGAAACTCGACGGGGGGCAAAAGAAAGTCTCCTTTGAGTCAGCTCTATTTCATGATTCAAAACAGATTCTGCCCTTGTAAGAAAGGCGTCAAGAGTTCCCGCAACCCCTGGACCCTCAGCCCATTTACGAGTGCCCTTACTCATGATAGACAGCAACCAGTGTAGACAAACAGTAAAGGAATATAAAGCAATCAATGATTAGAATAAGTGCGTCATCACCAACCAAGTCCTTAGGAAGATGAATAGTTCAATAAAAAGGGGGGTGACCCTGCCCTGCCTCCTCCTGGCTACGACGGGCAAGGACGGGCCCGCCCGCGCTCGTACCGCGCTGCGGGAGCCCCTGAGCGTCTTTAAGCTCCTCCGGGCGCTTCCTGTGTGACGCAATATCCGGTGCCACAGGGAGGATGCTGGGTAATGGAGTCCGCAAATACCGCAATACCGGGAGCTTGGCGGTGCCGAAGGTACCGTTGCAGTCCCCTTGGACTGTGAATCGCTTGGGCAGAGCTGGGCAACAAAGACTGCAGAAGCTTGAGGGATCACATTTCAATCTTGGAGGTCACTGGCAGGGCAGAGGCACAATTGAAAACTGAACAAGATGGTGAGGAAACTTAAGGAGACTTTATGACTGGAACTGTCACATGAGTGATATCTCATGGTCAACAACATGAGCTATGAATTCGCCCCTGTATGAAGAGCTTTACTGGCAGACCACCAATGGCCTATGTGTTTGGCTAACTCTACTAGAGTTGGGAATCTTCAGGAAGCTGACCATTAATACCTTCCAGCCTCTGCTGTGGATAACACAACCATCGCAAGGTGTTACAAAAGACAATTGGCAGGCAGGGTGTCTATTTCTCCATCATTGATAATAGATCAATGCAGTGCTAGCCACTTTTAATCATCTCCCAAATTTGTCTAAAAGTTTTACTGAAAATATTGGATCAAGTAAATATAGTAGGTTCTGGATCTCAACAAGCTTTTTGTTGAGGTGCATTTACCTTTCAGGTCTGATTATAAACTTCTTTCATTAGGCCTATTAAAAATGAGGCATTTGCTGATTCAATAGCTAAAGTCCACACAAGGGTTGAACATAATAGGCCCAAATCAAAAAAGTCAAATTTACTTTAAAGAACTACTCACATACACATCTACTCATATCTTGATTTAACTATCCACTAGTTTTTTGCCATGTACCATTTCCAAGTGGAGATTTACTCAAGCTACAGATGTACATAGCTTCACCCCTTCCATTGAGACTCCTACAACCTTACAACTGTATTTTACATGCCACCTGGTTGACGGATATGTCTGTAAAAAACAATTGGAGGAGTATTACCCGATGAGGGAGATGAAGGCTTTTCCAGACTAGGAAACACTGTTCCTTTGTTAGTAAACCCCTCACTCACCACCTAGTGGTGACTTGCTTCATCATCGGGGCCCACCCAAGTGGCCTAGCGTCACTTGGGTGTGCTTCAACACCTGGGTTACAGTGGAGCAGGTAGTGAAGTGTGGGTTGTAGGCAGACACGTCCTCTACTCATGAAGGCACTTTTTCCATTCACCACCGTGGAAAGCAAGTAGAACTGCACATATTTTTGCACCTAATTTCTGCACTACGTTACAGGATAGTAATCACTTCCTCTGCTTTTCTTCCTTTCCTAGGTTTTTATTGGCACCCTATAATCTAGGAGTGTCTCCCCAGAGGAACATTTTTTCCATCTGGATGACCAAGGATTTAGGACAGGGTGCGTCTTTTAGGGGACCCACACCTCCCACTTCCTTGTTTTGGTCCTGAAGAATACCGGGGATTGCCCCCAATGGTAGAAACATGTTGACCAACACATAGCAGAGATACGTAGGTCGTAACTCCCCTCCCAGTATCTCACCGATATTTTTTAATATTGTCCAGTTACCTTTTTATTAAAAATCTATACAAAGTATTAACCAGGACAATTTTAACACTTACACTTTTTTCGTCTACAACCCACACTTCACTACCTGCTCCACTGTAACCCAGGTGTTGAAGCACACCCAAGTGACGCTAGGCCACTTGGGTGGGCCCCGATGATGAAGCAAGTCACCACTAGGTGGTGAGTGAGGGGTTTACTAACAAAGGAACAGTGTTTCCTAGTCTGGAAAAGCCTTCATCTCCCTCATCGGGTAATACTCCTCCAATTGTTTTTTACAAATTCTTGACCAGGGATTCAGGAGTATTCCCCGTCCAGCATCCACGGACGCAACTCCTTACTCTCTATATGTTCTAGATATGACGGATATGTCTGCCACCAAGCTGAATAGAATAGAAGTACCCTGCCAGGGTAGATTTCTAGGTCCCGGGAGGGGACTCCTAATGATGATAGGGGTGGTGACACAGAGCTACGTATCAGAAACAATAGTACATCACACAACTTCAGTACATCTTTTTATGAAAATAGAGTTTGATAATTAATAAAGCAATGGCTCAAAAATGAATCCATGTGCAGACTTTAGGACAAATGTGCAAAAGTGGATAAAACATTAAATGTAAAACAAGTCACAGTTAATCTTCACAGAGAGCAATTCATAGTTCATGTCTCACACGCTTCCACAGTCATTCATTCAGCAAACACTCACTTTCACACTACCTCACTATAATCATGCACTCATACACATAAGATCATGGGGGTACATTAGGGCCTGCAGGGAACAGATTTCCAAGCTGCTAGGACTAATATAACATGGAGGCAAAACAATGTGAGCAGGATATTTTAACAGCGACTACACTAGAGGCCATCCATGTAGATCACGCCAACATCCTAATTATCCCACTGGGGAACCCCCTTCTATTCTATTATAATGTCTGCCACCAAGGCAGCGACATCCGCCATGGAGGTTGAGACCTCTGCAGCATAAGTGGAGACCTCCATCCCCTAGACCCGCACATAGAATGGAATAGGCAAATATTATATGCATGATCCAAATCACACACCCATGGCACCCATAAAATCAACTGAATGCAGCCAATACCCTAGGCTCTGCCACCTTCCCCTTGGACAATGTTAAACAGCAGTCAATAGGATTCGCATGCAGCATCCAGGATGCAGACCACAGCCCTCAAGAAGATGATGAGCTTCAATGAGGAGACATCTTTTCGTTAAGTTTGAGGTCGAACACTGTATGTAACTACATAGGCTGCCTCCAGACAACATCTGTGTAGCACAGAAGGCAGCCTTTGTGCAGGAAGTCAAAGATTCTGTCAGTGCATTGGGGGAAGAGGCATACACTATAGGAGACATTGTGGAGGAATGGCACGATGAAAGGAGGCAGGCGAAAGAGAAGCTCTCCAGGATTCAGGAGGTAACAGCTGTTCCTGGAGGAGCACCTGGATCCTGTCTTTATCTCACTTATTATGTCTTCTAACACAAATATGCTCATCCATGTTTCATTTTAACTCACTTTTAAGGGCCTATATTTTCCCATTCACCACCTGCCACTCTCTCTACTTCTGTTCTTAGTGCTGCACCCAAAACAAGATTGGCTCTCCACAACAGACAGGTGTTAGATACTGGTAAGTGTACCTCCGATATGTGCTTTTCAGTGTGTTTAAAATATATATTTCTTCATAAGGGATCAGATAGGTTTATGTCCACTGTCCAACGTTCCTTTATGCACCCATGTGTCCACAGTATTCAATTATTCATTGTGATGCCATCCTTCAATCAGTTAGGGTTGTGGACATCTACTACTATATCTGATCTGGTTTGCAAGAGGAGGTTCTCATTAGCCTAGACACACATAGTCACCTCAGGGGTGTGCCCAGAGCTCTGCCCTGTTGGATCTTGGCAGAACAGTGCACTGTGTGATTTTTAGAGCCAAATCCCCAGGAAATTATGTGAAAGTGGGTAGGGTTGACCTTGAAAACCTTTTCTCTATTGGTCAGGGAGTCTCTCCCACCACCAAGATAGTGGGAGGCATAAATGTGGCACCCCAGATACCTTCTTCGGAACACCTGTGGACCTGTTGAAGACAGAAGAAGACCGGCACCTGCTGTTGAACCTGTGGAGAGAAATCCCAAGGGCTGGACCTGCTCCCAATTGTACCCGGGACCAAGAAGTGGAACTAAGGGTCAGTTGGCTGACCTCCTGTTAAACTACTGGGCCACAAAAGCTGCAAGAAGCCTACTGTTTCCAAGACCAGCTTCCACTTGAATTGCAGAGGAGCCTAATGGAACCTTCTGGGGGAGTGAGTCCTAATCCCCAAGTGAATTCCCCAATGTCCTGTACCTTTGGATGGTATTAGAGTGTACTCGTCTGACCCTAAAATCCGCAAAACTGGACACTTAGAAACTTTTTCAGAACTTTTCCTCTAGAAAACCATCAGAGAGCACGTCTGACGCCCGAGTCACAGCAGCTGACATCAAATCATCGGTTGGATTCAACACACTGGTTTCCCCTGCTGAGAGGATTTCAAGTTCCAGAAATGTTTCCAAGTCTGAACATTGAGGGACTTAATACACCCCGATGTTGGACAGCATCCGACCGCCAATGAGACCGTCCTGCATACAGATTCTGGACTTCGGCCACTCTGAGCATTCTCGCCGTCGTTGCTGACAGCATCATATTTCCCACTAGAGTTGAGGTTCTCACCCAGAACTGGTACTTCACCAGGTCACTGTCGTCTTACTCTACTTCATCCCAGCCTGACCCGTCGACAATCCATCAATAAGGACTTTTCCCCAGCAAATCGTCTAAGTTAGAAATTAGACTTTCCAATGGGACAAACTCGGTCCCTGAATCCATCTGGCAGAAGCTCACAGTTGACCTTAACTTTTATCTTATACCTGGTCTAGCGCAAGCAGATGACTGCAATTGGACTTTTTGCTTTTAGGACCTATTTTGACTTAAAAATTCTAAAATTCATCTCTCCAGTTCCCTGCATTGGATTTTTGTAATTGTGGTATCTATTTGTTCATTCAATTTTACTCTATCTTTATAAATTGGTCTAGAATATTCATTGTGTTGTGTTGTCTAGCTTTTAAGTGTTTTGGTACTGATAAATGCTTTACACCGTTCTCCTAAGGTGAGCCTGTCTACTCTGAACTACAGCTACCAAGGGTAGATATCAAGATTAAATTATCGAGATCTAAGTGGACCTTGTATGGAATTGTGACATTATTACTTGATGAGGACCCACATTCCCTCTAAGTAATAACCTACATACTCACATCTCCCGATTGGGAATGCAACGATACACCTGAATCTTCAAGACATTCTAATGACTCAGACTAACCAGATGCTCACTGCTCTGTGACCCACGCATGACCACCCTGTTAACATAACCAATCTTTTGCCTTGTTTATGAAGATCCCAATGTGTGCATCATCAGAGATCCTTCTTGGAAGGGCTGACCTCAGGGTATGACTTGACGCCCATAGACGTCATAACATACGTCCATGGAAGGTGCCCTGCCCCGCTTAAGCTGAATAGATGATTGATCACACAGTGGGCGGAGACTGTAAAAAGGTGTCCTTGCTCCTACAATGGCTGCTAAAGATATGCAGAGATAGGCTCAAACTTTATATGTTCACCCAGCAACTTGTTGAAGCAGAGTGGGTCTCACCTTGCTTTCTGGCATCCCAGCGGGAATTCTCCATTTATATATGTATCCATGTGTTTGGTTGGTCATCAGCATTGTTTTTACTTGGCAGTTTGCTTCCCTGACAAAATACACCAGTCAGAGTGGGAGGGGCGGTTTACTCATTCGCAACACACACACCCGTCAGTTCTCACTGAGTAAATAGATAAGCAACTATACACACATTTCTTGCCCTTGCACGGAAGTGCAACTTGCTTATAGCCACACCATATTCTACAGCCTATCATTTCAACAAATAGACTCCAAAGCATACCACGCTAACCCTTGGATTATTACATTGGAACATTAGAGGGTTGCATATGTCAGGTGTCAGCATACATAAACAAACATGGCATTGACATATTCATATCACAGGAAACACACTTAACAAAAAGTTTTAAGGTTCAACTACAAGTCAAATGGGTAGAAGTCAAATACATGGCCTCCTATTCCAACTATGCCAACAGAGTAGCCATCTAATGATGGGAAAAGGGGTACCACTGAGCCCGTGAAAAAATCTCTACATGTGCTGAGGTGAGATATGTAAAATTACATGCAAAACTTAACAAAAAGTTGATAAAACTGATAAATGTATACGGCCCAAAAATTGACACCCTCCTTTCTATGAGGTGTATATACCAAGATCATGCAACTAAATCCATAAGCTATCCTCTGTGATAGTGATTTCAACATCACACTGGATCATACTAGATCCCACTACAGGCCACTTGAGATGCTCCAACCGCCCTCGGATTACTCCAACTTCCGTCACCCACAATCGGCCAACTGTGGTATTGGGTTCCCAAGGCCTACATGCTCCGAAGATAACCCACTTACACCGAAAGAACTGTTGGCACGGAAACTGAAAAATGCAAAGAACAAGTTTATTAAGACCCCATGGGGTGGTGGTACATTCCTACAGCACCCTTCGGTAATGCAAGAAGTATCACACCGAACATCGGTGTGACCCCCTCTTTTATACGTTTAACAGGTAATAAAAAGGACAGGCGGTACAAAATTACAGAGCATTATGGACATATATGGTCATGTTTTGGAACACTGCCAGCTCATTGGAGGGTTTCAAACCCACTGGTCAGTTTGCGGCACATTCCTAAGGGGTGACTGGTCAATGGGGACTGCGCATGTACAGGCTTGACCGTTACTAAAAATAGCCTGTTGCTGGGCAAACTCAAGTGGTCAGTGGTACGGACAACGGACTAAAGGCCATGCCGGCCACGAGGCCGCTCATGATCTAAGATGGCCGCCGTAACACACAAAATGGTGTTTTCAAGTTTGGCCAATATAAGAATGAAACGTGTAGCTACAGTTAAACGCTAACTCGGCCATCGTCAAATTACGACAGACGACCCTTTTAGCGTTCAGCTGAAGCTACCTCATAGTGAACATAATCTGGGTGTTCATCTTCGATATCGATCAACATGATCTGGGTTACTTCTTTATGAAGCATCATTTTGTCATGAGCAAGAGCTCGTCTTGATGGTATACAAGCCGATAAGCACATAGAACACAAAGCTGGACCACATTGAATACATAAACATATAGAAAACAGTATCCCCACAAGAATACATAAAATCGTTAGCAGTTTCCAACCCCAAGTGGTGAGCATTGACCAGAACCACCCTGAGAGAGTCCAAGTACCATTATCTGGATGTATTTCTGCAGCAATCTTATGTAGTTTGGAAATTGCATCATAAACGGATGGTGAGTTATCAGGTACGTAGACACAGCAGCTACTTCCGATAATTCTACATGCCCCCTCACGGTCGGCTAGAACTACATCTAAAACCATCCTGTTCTGTAACGTAACAATTCTAGAGATCTGCAATTCCTCAGTAATGTTCCCCAATGCGATAGCAGTGTCATTTGCTACAGCCTCAACTACACGAGTCAGTCTTCGTATTTTCCGACTATTCAGAGCTGCCCCAACAAACGAAAACAGTCCGAGATTAAAATCCACATACTGTTGCAAAGCAGTGTCTGTCTGGTCTATGTCATCTAACACAATGGCACGTTTAACACGGTTCAGTATAAAATCGTGGTACAAAATATAGTCATTATGGTACATCGGTGGGGCAATAAATACAGGAGGCAGTACAAAGGATACATAACAAGTACCTAACCATCCCAAAGGGAGCTGATGATAACCCTTCGTTCCGCAAATAAAATACATGTTTCGTGATGCTACAAACGATATACCATTCGGGCTGTCAAACGTTATTGTGTTATTACATTCGCTTTTCCCAACCGAAATCGTGCCTTTATTACGTATACATAGATCAGCTTTCGTGGCAATGACATTTATAACATGAGAGCTGGAGACATTTATGTTACGTCGATTGCTGTAAACACGTGGGGCAGAGATATTGTCAGGCCGGTATTCTTCCCATTCAAATCTAGTACCCTCAGCTTGCGGATACCCATCTCGATCATGGTAGCACACTTTATTTAAACGGAAAAGCACCCCCCCTTTTGCTGGCCATCTCAAAGTGAAGAGCAGGGTATACCAGGCGTTGCAGGATCCATTATGTGAGAACGGAAGTGGAATAAGTGGAGTGCCCCCTTTCTTCTGGTGTCCCGGTAACATCCCACACACCCAACAATTTGAAGTATTGGTCATATTATGCGTATGATGCAAGATCTGAATGAAGCTATTGTTCAGATAAGTTTGTCGGTGCCGTTCTTCATGGTAAGGCAGGGTGAAGTGAAAATGTTCAGATGGAGCCGGGGTAGTCGGCAGCAAATGTTCACGTACAGGTACCACAAGTTCAACTACCCAGGCTATCACTGCTATTACCACAATCGTTAGAACAAAAAGAATGGCACGCAATATGCGTTTATCCCGTGATGCAGACGACGCCATAGTTCAATTGCAGTTCAAAAAGTCTTAAATGTTCAAAAGTTCAGGAAGTGCACAAGTTCTCAAATGTACATATGTATGTATTATACCTAAAAAAAGAAAAATACGGTGCTGAGCTCCGAGGTAGCCGTTGTTTTCTTCTCCGGGCCAAGACGGGTGTCGCTACACTTGGCAGAACTGATCCCCCCCCCTTGGGATTCCCGGTTTCCGTTTCACAAACCTGGAGCGGTAACCAACCAGTTCAAAAACAACCCAAAAAAAATCTTCTTATCGTGGCCGTAGATTGTAGTGCTCTCGTCCAGAAACAGTGTGGTCCGGGAAGGCTCCCTCAGCTTCGGCCGATGTCACTGCTGGGCTCTTTTCTTTATCCAGAATCTCTTTGTAGTCGGTCAACACAGCAGGATTCACCAGGTCAGGAGAGACACGACGGCAGTGAGTTGAGTGTATCCACCGCTTCCTGTTGGTTACTCGTACAGCCGTGCGAGTAGCCAGGAGGACCTGCTCGGGGCCACGCCACCTCGGTTCCAAGCTGTTCGTCCTCTCAAACGATCTGATCATTACATGATCACCAGGGCGAAGATCATGGCCCTCTCCAGTAAAGTTGTCAGGGAGCGCTTCTCGAACCTGTTGATGAATAGAAAGCAAATCATTTGTTAATCGTGCCAAATAATCGTTCATCATTATACAAGGCACATCATGTATCAATCGCGGCTTGGGCACCCCCCAGATATTCATAGGCCTTCCGAACACCACTTCATATGGTGTGAGGCCTGTTTGAGAGTGGGGTACTGATCTAAGAGAGAGTAATGCCAGCGGTAAAGCATCCGGCCATTTCAATGACGTGGACGCCACAATCTTAGCCAATTTTAGTTTCAACGTAGCATTATACCGCTCCACAAGACCTGCTGACTGAGGGTGGAACACAGCATGAAACTTCTGCTGGATCCCTAACCCCTTCAGCACGTATTCCACAATTTTCCCGACAAAATGAGGCCCATTGTCGCTCCACAAAAATTTGCAAACTCCGAATCGAGGGAAGTACTCCTTGAGCAAAACCTTAGCTGTTGTCAGCGCTGTATTGTCTTTCGTGGGGAAGGCTTCAACCCATTTGCTAAAAGTACATACCACCACTAGGACATACTTAAGGTTATTGCAGCGCTCAAGCTGGATATAATCCATTTGGAGTACCTCGAATGGTGCAGAAGGTGGAACGAACCCTCCTTTCGGAGTATGGGTCCCCTTAGCAGGATTGTGCTGCAAACATACCAAACAGGTCTGCACTACTCTCTTGGCTGTATTAGCTATCTCGGGATGCTCCCAAACTCGTGTTAACAACCGAGTAATTGCAAGAGCCCCCACGTGCGCTAACCCATGTGTCATTTGGACCATCGCTTGCAAGTAAGCTGCGGGCAACTTCCATTTCTCCATATCCTTGCTTCTCCAACACCCTTCATCGTCTAGCATCCCGTCAGTTGCCCATGCCGCAAGTTCTGATTCAGTAGCTGATTTCTGAATGTCTAATATTTCCGCTCTAGCATCATTCCATCGTTCTGCTTGGGATTTGGCCACATACATGGGGGAGTTAGCTCGGGACATAGCCGTTTGTCTCGCTATGCTGTCCGCAAAGGCATTTCCCTTTCCCACTTCATCAGTGATCTTTTTATGGGCGCTACATTTTATAAGCGCTACTTTCTTTGGGCAAAGCAACGCATTTAGGAGATCACGCACCAATTCTCCGTGCATAATGTGTTCTCCATGAGAAGTTAAAAACCCACGCTCTCTCCAGAGTAGACCGAAGTCATGTGCTACTCCGAAGGCGTACCGGCTGTCTGTGTATATGTTCACACATAGGCCAGCACTCAATTCGCAGGCTCTTGTCAGGGCTATCAGCTCCGCTGCTTGAGCCAATTTCTGTGGTATTCTAGCTGTTTCTACCACTGTCTTAAGTGTCCTTATTGCATAGGCTGCGGAAGTCGTGCCATCTGGCAGCCTCAGACATGATCCATCAACCCACAGTTCCCCATCCACATCTGGAAGTGGCATATCCTGTAAGTCAACACGACCCTTTGTCTGTTCCTCGGTCAGGAAAACACAGTCATGATGTTTTTCTTCCTGACCCTCCTCGACCGGAATAGGGCAATAAAGTGGCAGGATTCAGAGTAGCACATCTTTTTAGTGTGATATGTGGCGCCAACAGGGTAAGCTCGTATCCTGTTAACCGTGCACTAGTGAGATATTGGGTCTTTGTTTGGTTTAGCAGGGCATCTACTGCATGAGGAACTAACACCAACAATTTGTGCGATAACACTATTCCCTCACTCTGCCGTATCGCTACTGCTGTTGCTGCAACTGCTCGGAAACACCCAGGTAACCCTCGTGCTACAGGATCAAGAATGGCAGAGAAGTATGCACATGGCCTCTGCTTGTCCCCGTGTGCCTGCACTAACACTGATAACGCGCACCCATCTTTCTCGTGCACGTACAATGTAAAAATCTTCGTATAATCTGGTGTACCTAATACGGGTGCAGAGCAAAGGGCTTGCCTCAATTGATCAAAAGCATTTTGACATTCATCTGTCCATTCAAGGGGCATTGGTGTCGTTTTGGACAGTAACACTAACAGAGGCTTGATAATGTGCGAAAACCCCATAATCCACTGCCTACAAAAGGACGTTAACCCTATGAAGGCGCGTACATCTCTTTGCGTGCGGGGGACTGGTGTATCTAAAATTGCTTGAATTCGATCTGATGTTAGTGCACGTCCCTCCTTAGACAAAAGATGACCGAGGTAGGTCACCTTGGGTCTACAATATTGAAGCTTTTTCTTAGAAACCTTGTGATTATTCCGTGCCAAAAAGGAAAGCAATGCAATCGTACTCTCCTCACATTGCGTATAAGAATCTGCGGCAAGCAGGAGGTCATCCATATATTGGATCAGAACAACCCCCGATTGCAGCTCAAAGGAATCAAGCTGTCGTTTCAAAGCCTGGCTGTAGATACTCGGGCTCTCAGTGTAACCTTGGGGAACACGACAAAATCTATACGATTTATTATTTACCGTGAAGCCAAAAAGATATCTGCTATCGGGATGGACAGGGATAGAAAAGAAAGCGTTTTTCAAATCAATTACACTAAAGGTCGTAGCCGTTGGTGGTACCAGCGTAAGCAAGGTCGTAATATCGGACACCACCGGGTATTGGGGAACGACAATTTTGTTGATCTCTCTCAAGTCAATGATAAAGCGATAGATTTTGTCATCAGTATCTCTTTTAAGAATCGGGAGAATAGGGCTGTTACAAACATTATAAGAAACCTCTTCCACCACCCCAGCCGCAATCAGATCTTGGACAATGTGAGTCAGGGCAATTTCTCCTTCCTTCGAAATCTTGTACTGTGGCACCCGTGGCAGAGAGGCCCCCTCCTTAACAGTAATATGAATGGGTGGAATACGCATCTCCCCCACATCCGTGTCTGAGATCGCCCATAACGTGTGCGGGAGAGAGGCCAAAGCGGGAATGTCTGATATAGTATAGAACCTATTCGGATCAGGGTAATTGTCATTCAGGATAACCCACACTCCTTCAGGAGCGCACCGGATCGTTGCTCGAAAATATTTAAGCAAATCAAGGCCCAAGATATTATCTGGGGTATAGGGAGATAACAAAAATTGGCCAAAACTAAACAATTTATCAAGACAGAGTGCAAGGGGCTTGGACAAAGGGCTAGGGGAGGGTGTGCCATCAAACCCAACACATGTTATCAATTCGCCAGACAGGGGAGCCCTCGGAACCAATTTCTTTGACAGGGCGCTACGAGTAGCTCCAGTGTCGACTAAGAACTGATCAGTAGAACCCAAAATGCCCGCTGTTACATATGGACCTTCCTGATCTACTGGCACTTCAATTGGCTCCGCACCCCATCCTACGCAATCCTATGCATGCACATAATCCTGATGCTCCACATTCTCACCCTCTGAAATCTGATATTGGTTCCGTCTATCAAAAGTATTTCGTTCATCCTGGCCACGGCCCCCTTGCTCAACCCTTCCACGATCACCTCCGCCACCTCTCGCTCCCGTATAACCACCCCGCGACCTACCACTTCCTCGACCACGCTGGCTACGTTGTTCCCGTAATACCGGACAATCCTCAGCCCAATGACCAAACTCCTTACAATAAGCACATTGATCCTCCGCAATATCCGTACGACCATACGACGAGTTTCCTCCACCTCGTCTACCCCTATCGTTCCCTCTACCCTGTGTTCCACGGACCTGTGCCAACATCACCTTCGTTTTCAATTCTTTTGCTTTCTTATCAACACTTTCTTTAGCCTCCAACTCCTGCCGCTCGTAATACTGAGCCATAGTTAACAAAGACGCAGGGGTCGCCGTAGCCCAGGAACTTTCAATCGACTTTAATCGCTTGGCAATCTCCGGCAGGAGATTAGCCACATACTTATCTACAAACAAATGTCGACCAGTATCGTCTGTTAAAGATTGACCACTGTAATCATGAAACGCCTCTTCGAAGCGTGTAAAGAAGTCTGAAACCGTTTCATCTGGCTTTTGTTTGCACGAAGCTAACATGGTCCAATCTATCTTTTTAGAAGGTACGAGCGTTTTTAATTTAACCAGTATAGCCGTTGGAAGGTCTAAAATCAACTGGCAAGGCTTGCATGCTGGTTTCCTTTCTAGGTCAGCTTGATTAATCTCTTTCCATGTACCCCCTAGTACTGTCTCATCATTATTCTTACGAATTTGTCTCCACATATCAGGCGGAAGTATTAACCCAAAGAACAAATCTATATCAACCAGAGTCATCACACAAGATGAAATAGCCCCTTCCACCCCCTCGTAGAATGCTGCCGGATTCTTACGAAGATCAGGTAGAGAATTTTTCAATGCCATAACATCCGCTCTATTCCAAGGCGTATACACCCAATTATATACAAAATACCCCTTCGCATCTTTTGACCTTCTATCATCATCTGTACCTTCCCCTTTCGGTGGAACATACAAGGGTGCAGCTTCACGCATAGGCATAACATGCATTGCAGAACTCTTATCTGAACCCCGGAGAGAACACTCCTTAGACGGCCCGTCGGATTCCAGCCCGGACTCCTTAATCTTTTTCTGCTCGTCCCGCAATCTGATAGTTTCATCTCGCAGCTTGATCAGTTGCTTGTAAAAGGCATCGACATCTGCAAGAACAAAGACACCTGTTTCTAAATTCTCACGATGAACTGACACATCTTTAGGTTCTAACGTATCTGAAAATTTACGAAATGAGGTAACAACTTCATCTGCCAAAGCGGACATAAAATACACTAACTCTTGATCTGTCCAAGTACTCCTTTCAGCAATAATTTCAGACTGAGTAACAAACTTCGTATTCACTTTACGAGCCCAACTACGTAAATGTGCGGATCTCTCCGCGGTAAACCTGAGAGCGGATACCCCTTTCTTTCCCGACTTATCCTGTCCTTCATCGTCCGATTCCGCAAGAGGAGCCATAGGCGAGACGTACGGAGGCGGTGATCGATCTAATAAAGAAAAATCATCAATTTCATTATTAAGGACAGGATAAAGCGGTCGACGAATAGGGAATTGACCCGTCGTTTGCAATTTACGTTCCCGTTCCTCCCTTTCTTTCTTTTCCTGCTCCTCTTTTTCCTCAAGTTGTAAAGCCTTATCCCGAGCAGCCTTGCGCTGCTCTTTGTCCGCCAAGGCAACTTCACGTTTCATTCGCTCACGCACCGCTTTCTCCCACATTCGCACACAATCAAACATGTTCTGTCTAGACCTTCGTTGAAACAAACATTGCTCCACAAACTGTACTTTTCGCAAATCGAACGACCCATGTAGTGGCCATTGCAATTCAGGATCCGACTTTGCATACTTATTCCATAATTTACTGTACATTATAGGTGGAAGGCCATGCTTTATATACATGTCCCTATTTGGTGTTCCCTCTGGGGGAGCCGGCTGTGCTTCCGCTAACCTAATTGTGGTACCATTTCCAAGACAGCACATCCCTCGGAGTGTGCTTAAAACAGGCATGTTCAAAAGGGTACCACGAAAGCGCGATACCGTAGAAAAATGGCACTTACAGTACTTCCCACAAATGTGCCGCTCAAAGGAAAAAAAACAAAATTAGAGAAACATCTCTACATGCCTGCCTATGTGAAGTGCACTACACATATACTTTTTCAAAGATCACAAATTCACAAATGTTAGCTAACTCAAATCAAAATCATAGATCATAGGACTTCGGCAAGCGTCCAAGGACTACCTTACCGATCACAAATCATAGAACTTCAGTAAGCGTCCGCAGACTACCTTACCGATCACAAATCTTACCCAAAGCCTCAAAGGTCCAGTTTCCAACTGCCAAGGTCTTGTAATCGAATCAGCCAAACGGCACTTTATCCAGCAACACGGACAATCGAGGACTCAGTCGGAGACCGGCGCCACCTCGAAGGTCAGATCGGAAGGAAAGGAAAAAACACTGTGGGTGCCAAGACTCGGGTCACTCAGTGGCAGCGCGCGTCCATGGCGAGTATCCAGACCTTCGTCACGACCTCTCCTTCGGGCATCCGAGTCGCCGATGAGTCCCACCAGAGTCGCCAATTTGTGGTATTGGGTTCCCAAGGCCTACATGCTCCGAAGATAACCCACTTACACCGAAAGAACTGTTGGCACGGAAACTGAAAAATGCAAAGAACAAGTTTATTAAGACCCCATGGGGTGGTGGTACATTCCTACAGCACCCTTCGGTAATGCAAGAAGTATCACACCGAACATCGGTGTGACCCCCTCTTTTATACGTTTAACAGGTAATAAAAAGGACAGGCGGTACAAAATTACAGAGCATTATGGACATATATGGTCATGTTTTGGAACACTGCCAGCTCATTGGAGGGTTTCAAACCCACTGGTCAGTTTGCGGCACATTCCTAAGGGGTGACTGGTCAATGGGGACTGCGCATGTACAGGCTTGACCGTTACTAAAAATAGCCTGTTGCTGGGCAAACTCAAGTGGTCAGTGGTACGGACAACGGACTAAAGGCCATGCCGGCCACGAGGCCACTCATGATCTAAGATGGCCGCCGTAACACACAAAATGGCGTTTTCAAGTTTGGCCAATATAAGAATGAAACGTGTAGCTACAGTTAAACGCTAACTCGGCCATCGTCAAATTACGACACAACAAGGTATCTGAGTTCCTTCCTGATAGTGGTCTGGTGGATATTTGGTGCCGCCTGCATACCTCTGCACGAGACCATATGCTATTCATTAGTTCAGGGCACATGGTCCCGAACAGATTACTGGATGGGGACCAGCGACATCAGCTGTTGGTCACCCAGTTAACTAAATTACCGCAAACATTGTCTGATCATTCTCGAGTCTTGCTTGAACTCCGGAAAAGTGAAATAATGGAATACTTTGCTCTCAATGTCATTAGAGTTGCGAGTTCGGGCACAATATGGGAGGCACCATTGATTGTGGTCGGTTCTGAAAGAGATGGGTATGCCCTTTAGTGAACTTTTCTTGGTGGTCAGGCTCCACGACAATAGCTATGCCTGGGTCAGTTGGGGTGCTGAGGGCAGGGTGATAGATAAGATCCCTGTGCTGTGAGGTGTTCATCAGGGGTTTGTGTTGGCCCATACTCTTTTCACTCTTTACCTGAATGGCCTTGTAGACTACCTAATGGAGTGTTCCACGGATGACCCTAGTATAGCAAATAGTATGATACTAATTTTGTTATTCACTGATGACACTCTTCTAATATCGAAAACATTGAGTGGTCTTCAATTATTACTAAATACCTTTGGTGGCTTTTTTAATGACTGAGGCCTTGAAATAAATATTGCTAAAACAAAATACATGGTCCTTACCAATCGGAGAAAGGTCAAGGGCAACTTCATTCTGGGGGAAAGTTTTGGAGAGGAGTGACTTGTTTAATTACTTGGGGTTTCAACTCTCTACAACTCTGTCATGGTCCTCGCACATCAATGCAGCCTTGTTAAAACGTAGGCAGATTGTCGGGGTTATTTTGATGGACTTTCATACCTCTTACACTAAACCAATTGCAACGGCCCTGCAGCTCTGTGTTGCAAAGGCCCTGGGTGTTGCATTATATGGGGCTGAATTATGGCAATTTGGTGATGTCTCTGCAATTGAACGCCCAGAGAGTAGATTTTTTAGAGTGCTTCCTTCCCTTCCCACTAGTACTGCTTTGGCCCCCTATATCTGGACTTGGGTATCAAGAGGCTTTCAGCTAAAGACACCCTGAGGCCTTTGCTCTTTTGGTGGAGAATATGGGCTACCCCGGAGCTGGCCCAGTATGCTGAAGTTTTACATGATACAATAAGGGTGGCTACAATAAATCAAATCCCATGGTTGAGATCCATTAAGAATTTGCTAACTGCTTAAGGCTCTAGGGAATGTTGGTCACATCCTATGGTAGCACCAATGATATTGAAGGGTGCCATGAAAAAATAGTATTGTGCCCTTCTAGCAAGGAAGAATGAGCAAAAAGTGGTGGGCATATTAACTAGCTTAAAAATATCTTAAGGACTTGATTTCAGTCCCTTTTGACAGGAAACTATACCATCAACTGCGAGTGGGGGCATTACCTTTAAGATTGTTTAACTCAAAATGGGCAGGCTCGGACAGCACTATGTGCCCTTTTTGTAGTTTACTAGTGGAGTTCCTACCGCATGCCTTATTTGTATGTCCTGTCTCTGTCCAGCCCCGTTCATCATGGCTGGCACCCATTTGTAGACAACTGGGTACCGTCAGTAACCATGATGCCATGAGGATATTGAAAGTGGATACTTGCTCTTTGATCACCTACAGGGTAGCAAAGTTCCTGGGAACTATGTGGTCGATAAGACATCATAAGGCTCATTCGAGCTACATGTGGTCGTATCTGTGGGCTCTTTTATTACCACATCATGGTTACACACCTATGGATGTTGTATTATTTCTATTAACCAGACAGTAATATTTTATGCATTGTCCTGTTATATTCCTGCTGTTAAAATGTAGCGTTTTCATTATATCAAGTTGTTTTAATATGTTATTTATTTATTGTATTTTGTATTGTTGGATTTTATTGAATCTTCTATGGCTTCAGCTGAAATAAAGATATTTGTTGATGATGATGATAAAAGAAAGCCATGGTCTGGCACTGATGCACCTTGAGGCCCAAGTAGATCAATGAATCAAATTACCACTATCTCTTGAGGGTAGCTTTAGGTAATCTAAAATGATAATTTTGTTGAAATTGCTATCTCAGGAGTTTCAAACATTTTCTGTAGTAAGAGCTACTTATGTTCAATGAAAATAATACCAAGCTATTAATAATATTAGTGTGCTAATAGTGACGACATCAGGTAAGATTACATTAGTGGCCACCCCACGCCAGATCACCAATAGCGATCTCCTAAGTGCATCAGGCAGGGTTGTCAGCATTAATGTGCAAAGGGCTTTATCAATGTAGAATGAGGCATCAACATGGTTAATACATGACAACTGTAGCTGCAATGCCCCTGGCACAAATATAATAATATTAATAATATGTTTCCCCAACGCCTTATGATTTCTCATTCAAATATCAACTTTATATATATTTTTGAAACCCAACCATTTTTCTTCAAACTTCATCTTAAAAGTTCTTAAAAACAAACACATGTTCATCTCAATTGTATATTGTTTAAGTCTGAGATACATTTGTCAATCCACCCAAGTAAAAGCGCTAATTTATTAGGCTTGCGTTGCACTCAGGAGAGCTACTCACAGATAGCAGGAGAGACACCAGTCGCACAGATGCTACTCGTTGGACAAGCCGATGCTCTATCTATTCAGCGCACCAACATTCCCATCCGATTAAGCAAATCCTTTTTCAGCAACTGGAATCGAATATGACAACTAATATGGGCATTTGAACAACCGAGACTGAAATGGGAAATCCTTACTTTGCCAATCAAACAGGTGGGCCTGACCGCCTCTAACTCCTTACTGTCCTATCTCTGTGCACATGTTCAGTTTATCCACTTTTTGCAGACCGCATTGCCCTACCAATCCCATGTGGTAGTTGGAGCTGGCCCCAAACATCCAAACCATCTGAACACGGTCCTCTGATAGCACTCGAGCCATCCAAAGGGAGAGGTAGAAGTTATATGCTGTTTGTTGCTGTGAGTGTCAGAGAGCCTTCACCATAGGGCCAGGTGAGAGGTTCTACATGCTCTGAGCATACCCATGGCTTTTAACCCTGCTCTCCTACTGACCTGCGATCTCAAGGCACGTAAGCAATTGGACAAATTGCACATGACAACACTAGGCAATGGCTACCAAAAAGACTCTTTTCTCCCCCTAGACACTGTACCATAGGGAGCACACAGGACTGGATATTTTCCTATATTTCAGGTTGTGAGCTGCCTGTGGATGCAGATACAAGCAATTTATTGGCCCCCTCCCCAGGCAACATGCATTCCCTTAGAAAGGTTACTGTCTACAATGGCGCCCAAGAGACTAGTTTTTAGGTTATACAAAGAGATGCAGAGCAATGTGCTGATATGTTAGGCTGAAGCAAAACAAAAATGGATATCAGATATCACACCACGCTTAATAAGTATCAGAGTCACTAAATTTTGATGCAACGCAGAAGAGGAGTTGCTGATTTGCATCGAAGAGAGAGAGCAGAAATGCACCATATCTACTAAGATATGGCATGGCTCTGATCGCTCATAGTGCTGGGGCACTTCTGGCTGCCTAGAGCCAATGCAGGCACTCTTACATCACAATACAAGGGGGGCTGCATTGTGGTCAGCATAGTCTTTGTACTAGAAGGGATACGTTTCTGTACTCAAAATATGGTTAGATGCGTAGTCCTCTTTGTATGTGTACTTCAGAATTCAGCACTCATGCAAAAAGGAAGAAAGATGGAAAAATAAATATAGTTCTCCTTGTTACACCAGCCTTTGGGTAGGTGCACAATTTTGGTGCAAATCCATGTTTATGGACTTTGGTAAATATGGGTTTGCACCAAAATACTTGGGTGGTGCAAGGAAACGTCCTTGCTCCACCCATGTAACGCCTCCCCGATGCAAAGTAACACAGCTGTGTTGCATTACTTTTGGGTTAAATCCAATGGAAAGCCATGCAAATATTAATTTGCGTGGCTTTGTACATCCCAACTTGGATATTGCTTCAGGGCTGTGCCATAAGTGGTGCAACACCAACACAAAATCTTAGTAAATCTGGCCCCAGATGAGCAGTGGGAGTTTAGTTGTAAACCAACCGGATGCTTTCTCACAAATATAGACAACACTTACTACATTTCGAATTAATTCACAAGTTCTGCTATACTCTCACTACCGTGCATCCGATGGGTCTGCAGGTTGATACCAAACCACAAGCTTAGAGCTCTAGTTACACAGCTGAGGAAGAGGCAGGAGGGAATAAATAGGGTCCATGGTCTCCCACCCAAAACCACTGACTGGCTGCGTAGCATTACATACTATAGGCAACAACTAGATGCTGACTTGAATCTAATGCCCCCTAAGTCTGGTGCAAGTGCAAGAGCATCTGAAAACAAGGCAGATGGTGAAACTGTGGCGCAGAACTGTATGTCATACGTAGACCTGGAACTACCTGACAGTCTCATTCAACTTCAACAACCTCCGTGCCAGACCCCTGCAACAGTACTGCACTTAACATGTTTGTGGTTTAAGTGGTGTTGATTATGATAAAGTGCCATCATATAAAGTTACACTATGTCAAAATATGAGCATGGTTCTTTCCTTTACTTTCAGCAGGCTACAAGTACAGTCTTAGTGCACACCAACAACAAAAAAACATGTCAAAGTCTCTGAAGCAAATCCTATACTCAGGAAGTATTTGAAAGTGTGTGAAAACTCTCCAAGGTACACTTAGGGGCATATGTACAAGGGGATTGCGACCTCACTTTTACCGATGTTCCGGTGGTGCAATGCCCTGCGCCATATTTGCAAAGTTACATTAAGCAACATTTTGTGGCTTAGCATCACGTAATATGGTACTCTTTCACACAGGCACCTGCCGGAAAGGGGTTGGCAATGGGTGTTGCTGTGCGTGTTCCACAGCAACACCCTTTGGTTTTTCCAAGATTTACAAGGATCTGTAAATCTGAGGCAGTGCCAAAAACTAACGCCATGCAAAAGCAGGCATTAGATCAGCGCAACGAGGAGAAATATTTGCATTTCTCCTCATTGTTCTTTTTCTAAGTTGCCAGAATTCTTTACTATTTTTTTGTAGGGCTGCCGCTGCCATATGTAAATCAATTTTTGCAGTTTTTATTGCAAGGAAGCTATTTCAATATTTCTATATATGAAAAAGGTGATGAATTGCTGTGTGATTAACTGATTTCTTCTTTTGGAAATACCCCCCACCTCAGAAAGTTCTTCTTACTCGTGGAGGAGGAATTATAGCGAAACCCCTTCTTTTGTAGTGTATAAGTTATGGAAGAGAGAGTTGTAAAATTGGTCTGATGCTGTTGTTTGATGAACTCAGCTGTCGAGAAAGTATTGCTTCATTAATTTTATTGGTACTGACTGTGTTCAAAATTATTTGGCCCTGTTTTTGATCTACAAGACTGACGCCATTCATTTGCGATAAAGTCCATGGAGAGATAGACTGAAGATTTAAATCAAGATTTAGGGGGATTACAGCATGGCCACTCGCATTTGTGAACTGGGTACTGAGATGTTACATTTTTGGAAAAGATCAAGACTACAGATTATGTCTAATATGGAGCGGCTGTAGACTCCCTTTCTTGTCAAACTTGCTGGTACATCACCTTCCAGTCTGCCGTTCAAGATCATGCCATTGATTCTTTTAGTTAACTCAAGTAAAGATTTCCCACATTTATCTGCTTTTATAAATTTGGGGAAAGCAGGAGTTGGTATTATCCAGACTTCTTCTGCCTCTTTATTCCTGCAGGTTTTCATTGAGAGATTAAAAAGTTTCGTATTAAAATCTCCTGTTAAGATGACTTGTGAATTTCCACTTGCTTCAAGAGTTGATTCAATCTGTTTAAATAGTTTACAAGCATGGAATTAAATTCAGGACCGGGTGAAAGGTAGATATTAAAAAAGAAATACAGATGCAGCAGGGTAAGGACTCTATTTTAGTTATTTATCTTGATGCACTGAACGTTATTGCTGCCCAGGTGAATTATTTCGAAATTCCACTTTATATCTTCAAAAGACCCCCTTTACGTGACTTTGTTGCGGGAATTTCAAACACGAAATAATCTTTTGGTCAAGTTTTACAAGGAAACAACTTTCCTTGAGGCAAACAACTGCAGGAGAGTTTTTGCGATTCCAGACCTGCTATGTTCCATGAAAGAATATCAATGTTCCTATTGGAAAGGTTATCGCTAAAAAGGAAGGTTTGCTTGTCACGACCAAGATGTTATAAGTTCAGCAAGCCTGTGATTCCAAGTCTGCCTATCTCCTTCAGTAATGCAAATTGTTAGTTTAGCATGTTGAGGTTGTAAAGTGCCTTCTATGGATTCATGTTAAATGGAAGTCAAAGGGTGCTGTTGAACCTCTGTTTTTGGGACTTGGACAGGACAGACAGGGTTTTAGGTTTCACTCCAATTACATTGAATCCAAACTTGTGCAGAGTTTCGCTTTCATTGAGGATAATTGATGGAATCACACTAAACCAAACTTCAACTATCACCGTAGAGACATCAGACTTATCTGGACAAGAAACTAATTTTATATCCGAAGATGTTAAAGATTGGAGAGAAGGAAGAGTATGTAAAAGATTAAGTACCCTTTTTCAATGCAGAGTATCATTTACTACACATTATTTGGGCGGAAAAAGAATACGGACTGAGCAAGTGGGTTTTGATTCTGATGACAGTTTTTACTTGTAAAATTAAGAGCTAAGGGATTCAGTTGTGTTGTTAGATTCCCTCTGGAAGATACAGGAAGTATTCCCTTCTCGATACTGCACTCAGATTTGGAGGATATTTTTTCATTTGACCTTCTTCCTTCTTCTTGTACATCAGGAAGCAGCTGGACCCTTAGTAAAAACTTTATCTTGTAATTGTTTTTGCTGGAATTCTACGATTACACCTTTTCCTTCTCTCTTTTACTCTTTTCATTTGTGTTCTCATAATTATGTTAGAGAGGTTTTCAGGATTCGTGTTTCTTGGATGATCTCCCTTATATTTTGTATTTCTTGAATAGGTGACAAAGGTTGTTGTGGGGGCACTAATGCTTCTCCTCGAGTAAAAATAGGATAATACTGAGGACTTATGTTTGTCTCACTGTTTTCTTTCGGGTCTGAATACAACTTTCCAAGTGAATGGATTGTATGAGATTGACCTCTTTTTTTGTTTTTGTTTTTTATTACTTATGCTTCTAGTTTGAGTTGCCCCTGTAATTTTATGATTCAGGTTTTGTGGATTTGTGGAGGTGTGGCATAGGTGTGATGATATACTTTACTGTTTTGTACTTTGTTTCTGTAGAGGAAGTTTTAATGTTTTTCTGGTCCAGTGAGAATTGTAGAGCAACAGTTTGTGTTTCCAGAATGTGATCGGAAATTGCTGTGGATTTTTGTAGAACTGCCAGTGTAGATACTAAAACTCTTTGAAAGGGGCTGAGAGATTCAGAAATTATTTTTTGCTTATTTGTGAATTCCGGAGATAATAATAATGGACAATCTGGAGAGTAGGATACGTTTTCTTCTAAATAAGATAGATTGCTTGGCATGCTGTTAAATAATTGTAGAGTTCCTGTGGTTGTTTTGGCTCTGGCAAAATGGTGACCTGGCTCAAGTTTAAGTCCTTCGCAGGAATGTGTGCTGACACAATTGGAAGTGAAGTTCATACTGATGAGATACTATTGGTGAGGGTATTCTCCCCTGTAATATCTTCATTTGTGTGTTCTATGGTTGAGGCTGGTGTTTTCGCCATATTTTCCATATCTCCCATATGCAGTTCTGGTTTTGAGGAAATTTGGTGTTCCTTTTTTGTAAACGGTGCATAAGAGCGAAAGAACTTGGGTATTGTGAGTGACACTGGATGGGAACCAATATGTGATGACCGTGATTTGCCCTTTCTCTAATTGTGCTGTACCCAGTCTTTTCCTGAATATTGCACAATTTCTTAATTGTTTAACAACCATATCATTCACCAGAGACTGGCAGGGCTTTCCTGCTAATTAAAGGCCAGTGGAGGCAATAGCAATGCTTGTTTTTTTTTCTCCTATGGAAGTAGGCTTTATAGGTAGGCCTATAAGAGAGGCAATTTAGTGTGAGCACCTTGTGTCTACCAGACGTCTTGACAACACATTGTCCCTCTACTTATCATTAGTAAGGGGGTATTGGACACCCCGATGCTCTTTGTTATTTTTGTTGGATTCTTACTGCCTCCTTCTGCACCTCTGTTGGTTCTTTCTGCATTTCGCTTGCTTCTTTCTACACCTCTTGTGCTTCTTTCTGCACCCCTCTCGCATTTTTCTGTACCCCTCTTCCCTCTTTCTGCGCCTCTCTTGCCTCCTACTGCGCCGCTCTACCCTTTTTCAACAGTTCTCTTGCCTCTTTCTGTATGTCTGTTGCCTCTTTCTGTGCCTCTGTTGCTTCTTTCTGCACCCCTCTTGCCTCTGTCTGCACCTCTGTTGGTTCTTTCTGCAGTTCTCTTGCCTCTTTCTGCACCAGACCTACCTTTTTCTGGGCATCTCTTGCCTCTTTCTGCACTTCTCATGTCTCATTCTGCACTTCTCTAGCCGCTTTCTGTGCTTCTCTTGCATCTTTCTCCACATCTCTTGCCTTTGTCTGCAATCATCTTGCTTCTTTCTGCACCTCTGTGGCTTCTTTCTGCAATTGTTTTGCTTCTTTCTGTACCTCTGCTCCTTCTTTCTGCACCCCTCTTGCCTCTTTCTCAACTCCCTTCCCTCTTTCTTTACATCTCTTCTCTCTTTCTGCACCCCTCTTGCCTCTGTCTGCACCTCACTTGCCTCTTTCTGCACCTCTCCTGCCTCTTTCGGCACATGTCTTACCTCTTTCTGCACTTCTGTTTCTTTTTACTGCACCTTTTGTGTTTCTTTCTGCAAAAATCTTGTCTGTTTCATCACTTCTCTTGCTTCTTTCTGAACCTCCTGTGTTTCTTTCAGCAATGCCATTCCCGCATTTCTTTTGCTTTTTTCTGCAACTTTCTTGTTTCTTTCATCACTTCTCTTGCTTCTTTCTGCACTTCTGTTGCTTCTTTTTGCATCCCTCTTACCTCTTTCTACACCCTTTTCACTCTTTCTGCACCTCTCTTGCTTCTTTCTGCACCCAGTCCCTCTTTCTGCACCTCTCTTTCCTCTTTCTGCATCCCTGTTCCCTCTTTCTGTAGTTCACTTACCCCTTTCTGCACCTCAGTTGCTTCTTTCTGCACTCCTCTTGCTTCTTTCAGCCCCTCTCTTGCAAATGTCTGCACCTCTCTCGCCTCTTTCTGCACCTCTGTTCACTATTTCTGCACTTCTCTTGCATCTGTCTGCACCCGTGTTCCATCTTGCTGCACCTTTTTTGCCAGTTTGTGCAACTTTGTTGCCTATTTCTGTAGTACTCTTGCCTCCTTCTGTACCTCTGTTGCTTCTTTGTGCACTTCTCTTGCCTCTTTCTGTACCCATTTTGCTTTTTGTCTGCACCTCTTGCATCTTTCTGTACCTCTTGTGCTTCTTTTTGCACCCCTGTTACCTCTTTCTGCACCCCTCTTGCCTCTTTCTGGACTTATCTTGCCTCTTTCTGCACTTCTCCTGCTTCTTTCTGCACCCCTATTGAAACCTTCTGCACCCCTCTTCCCTCTTTCTAAACCTCTCTTGCCTACTTCTGCACCTCTCTTGCCTCTTTCTATAGTTGTCTTGTCTCTTTCTGTACCTCTGTTGCATCTTTCTGTACCCCTCTTGCCTCTGTCTGCACCTCCATTGGTTCGTTCTGCAGTTCTCTTGCCTCTTTCTGTACCAGTCGTACCTTTTCTGGGCATCTCTTGCCTCTTTCTGCCCTTCTCATGCCTCTTTCTGCAATCATCTTGCCTCTTTTCTGCACCTCTGTTGCTTCTTTCCTCAATTCTTTTGTTTGTTTCTGCACCTCTGTTCCTTCTTTCTGCACCCCTCTTGCCTCTTTCTCAACCCTCTTCGCTCTTTCTGCACGTCTCTTCCCTCTTTCTGCACGTCTCTTCCCTCTTTCTGCACTTCTCTTTCCTCTTTCTTTAATTCTCTTCTCTCTTTCTGCACCCCTCTTGCCTCTGTCTGCACCTCACTTGCCTCTTTCTGCACCTCTCCGGCCTTTTTCTGCACATGTCTTGCCTCTTTCTGCACTTCTGTTCTTTTTTACTGCAACTTTCGTGTTTCTTTTTGCAACAATCTTGTCAGTTTCATCACTGCTCTTGCTTCTTTCTGCACCTCTTGTTTCTTTCAACAATGCTCTTCCCGTATTTCTTTTGCTTTTTTCTGCAACTCTCTTGTTTCTTTCATCACTTCTCTTGCTTCTTTCTGCACTTCTGTTGCTTCTTTCTGCATCCCTCTGACCTCTTTCTACACCCCTCTTCACTCTTTCTGCACCTCTCTTGCCTCTTTCTGAACCCCGTTCCCTCTTTCTGCACCTCTCTTTCCTCTTTCTGCACCCCTGTCCCCTCTTTCTGTAGTTCACTTCCCTCTTTCTGTACCTCAGTTGCTTCTTTTTGCACTTCTCTTGCCTTTTCTGCACTCCTCTTGCCTCTTTATGCACCTCTGTTGGTTCTTTCTGCACTCCTCTTGCTTCTTTCAGCACCTCTCTTGCAAATTTCTAGACCTCTCTTGCCTCTTTCTGCACCCCTGTTCCCTATTTCTGCACTTCTCTTGCCTCGGTCTGCACCCGTGTTCCATCTTGCTGCACCTTTTTTGCCTGTTTGTGCAACTTTCTTGCCTATTTCTGTAGTACTCTCGCCTCCTTCTGTAGCTCTGTTGCTTCTTTGTGCACTTCTCTTGCCTCTTTCTGTACCCATTTTGCTTTTTGTCTGCACCTCTTGCATCTTTCTGTACCTCTTGTGCTTATTTTTGCACCCCTGTTACCTCTTTCAGCACCCCCTTTCTGGACTTCTCTTGCCTCTTTCTGCACTTCTCCTGCTTCTTTCTGAACCCCTATTGAAACCTTCTGCACCCCTCTTCCCTCTTTCTAAACCTCTCTTGCCTACTTCTGCACCTCGCTTGCCTCTTTCTATAGTTTTCTTGTCTCTTTCTGTACCTCTGTTGCTTCTTTCTGTACCCCTCTTGCCTCTGTCTGCACCTCCGTTGGTTCGTTCTGCAGTTCTCTTGCCTCTTTCTGCACCAGTCGTACCTTTTCTGGGCATCTCTTGCCTCTTTCTGCACTTCTCATGCCTCTTTCTGCAATCATCTTGCCTCTTTCTGCACCTCTGTTGCTTCTTTCTGCAATTCTTTTGTTTGTTTCTGCACCTCTGTTCCTTCTTTCTGCACCCCTCTTGCCTCTTTCTCAACCCTCTTCGCTCTTTCTGCACGTCTCTTCCCTCTTTCTGCACTTCTCTTTCCTCTTTCTTTAATTCTCTTCTCTCTTTCTGCACCCCTCTTGCCTCTGTCTGCACATCACTTGCCTCTTTCTGCACCTCTCCGGCCTTTTTCTGCACATGTCTTGCCTCTTTCTGCACTTCTGTTCTTTTTTACTGCAACTTTCGTGTTTCTTTTTGCAACAATCTTGTCAGTTTCATCACTTTTCTTGCTTCTTTCTGCACCTCTTGTTTCTTTCAACAATGCTCTTCCCGTATTTCTTTTGCTTTTTTCTGCAACTCTCTTGTTTCTTTCATCACTTCTCTTGCTTCTTTCTGCACTTCTGTTGCTTCTTTCTGCATCCCTCTGACCTCTTTCTACACCCCTCTTCACTCTTTCTGCACCTTTCCTGCCTCTTTCTGAACCCCGTTCCCTCTTTCTGCACCTCTCTTTCCTCTTTCTGCACCCCTGTCCCCTCTTTCTGTAGTTCACTTCCCTCTTTCTGTACCTCAGTTGCTTCTTTTTGCACTTCTCTTGCCTTTTCTGCACTCCTCTTGCCTCTTTATGCACCTCTGTTGGTTCTTTCTGCACTCCTCTTGCTTCTTTCAGCACCTCTCTTGCAAATTTCTGGACCTCTCTCGCCTCTTTCTGCACCCCTGTTCCCTATTTCTGCACTTCTCTTGCCTCGGTCTGCACCCGTGTTCCATCTTGCTTCACCTTTTTTGCCTGTTTGTGCAATTTACTTGCTTATTTCTGCAGTTCTTTTGCCTCCTTCTGAACCTCTGTTGCTTCTTTGTGTACTTCTCTTGCCTCTTTCTGCACCCATTTTGCTTTTTTGTCTGCACCTCTTGCATCTTTCTGTACCTCTTGTGCTTCTTTTTGAACCCCTGTTACCTCTTTCTGCACCCCCTTGCCTTTTTCTGGACTTCTCTTGCCTCTTTCTGCACCTCTCTTGCTTCTTTCTGCACCCCTCTTGAAACTTTCTGCTCCCCTCTACCCTCTTTCTAAACCTCTATTGCCTCCTTCTGCACCTCTCTTGCCTCTTTCTATAGTTCATTAGCTTCTTTCTGCGCCTCTCTTGCTTCTTTCTGTACTTCTCCGGCCTCTTGCTGCAATACTATTGCCTCTTTCTGTACCTCAGTAGTTTCTTTGTGTACTTCTCTTGCCTCTTTCTACACCCCTCTTGCCTCTTTCTGCACAACTCCTGCCTCCTTTTGTACCTCTCTTGCTTCTTTCTATAGTTCTCATCCCTCTTTCTGCACCTCTCTTGCCTCCTTCTGCACCTCTCTTCCCTCTTTCAATAGTTCTCTTGCCTCTTTCTGTACCTCTGTTCCCTATGGTAGGGAGACAAAATATCGAACTTTAAATATCGATATACAATAATATCGATGTTTTAATTTCGATAGTATAGAATATCGATGTCCAAAATATCGACAGATAGAATATCGTTTTTATGGTATGTATGTTACTAATATCGCAATTTAATAATATCGAAATTATGTTTAGTGTTATGTATTTTATTATGTTGTTTATATGTTTGTTAAATATGTTATTAAATGTATGTTTGAAAATTAGTAATTTAGTTTACATTTTGCGTTTTAGTATCAGAGCGGGTTGTGGGTTTATAGGGGAATGGGGTGGGAAGTAATTTAATAATAATTAATTATTTATTATATTTTTTAAAATATTTTTAAATAATAATTAATTGGTAATTAATTAATATTAATTAGTTAATTAAATTAATTAGAGTTAATGTGCTAATATATTTAATTTTGTGTTATTGTTAATTAATACATAATTGGTAATTAATTAATATTAATTAGTCAATCACATTAATTAGAGTTATTGTGCAAATATATTGAATTTTTTGTTATATGTAATTAATAATTAATTGGTAATTAATTAATATGAATTAGTTAATTACAATAATTAGAGTTAATGTGCTAATATATGTAATTTTTAGTTATTGTTAAATAATAATTAATTAGTAATAAAATAATAATTATTATTTAATTAAATTAATTAGAGTTGATGTGCTAATTAATTTAATTTATTGTTATTGTTAATTAATAATTAATTGGTAATTAATAATTATTAAGTGATTACATGATATGATTTATTTATGTGTAGTGGGTTGTGTGTTTATAGGGTAATAGGGTGTCATATAATTAAATGTAATTAATTAAAGAGATTGTATTTCTTTATTGGTATTTATTGTTAATTAATTGGTAATTAATATTTGTTAATTAGTTCAATTAAAATGACATAAATTAAATAATATTAATTTTTATTAATTGATATTTATATTAATTGTATTTTTTGTATGTGTACTGTGTTGTGTGTTGAAGGGGGAGTAGTGTGTGAAGTAATTTTTACCCCCATGCTATCCAACTCTTTCCCTACTGTTCCACTCTTTGGAGTGGGAATAGTAATTTTTAACCCTGCGCTATCCAACGCTTTCCCTACTGTTGCACCCTCTGGAGTGGGAATAGTAATTTTTACCCCTACACTATCCAACGCTTTCCCTACTGTTGCACCCTCTGGAGTGGGAATAGTAATTTTTACCCCTAGGCTATCCAACATTTTCCCTACTGTTGCACCCTCTGGAGTAGGAATAGTAATTTTTACCCCTAGTCTATCCAACGCTTTCCCTACTGTTGCACCCTCTGGAGTGGGAATAGTAATGTTTACCCCAACGCTATCCAACGCTTTCCCTACTGTTGCACCCTTTGGAGTGGGAATAGTAATTTTAACACCTACGCTATCCAACGCTTTCCCTACTAATGCACCCTCTGGAGTGGGAATAGTAATTTTAACCCCTACGGTATCCAACGCTTTCCCTACTGTTGCACCCTCTGGAGTGGGAATAGTAATTTAAACCCCTGCTCTATCCAACGCTTTCCCTACTGTTGCACCCTCTGGAGTGGGAATAGTAATTTAAACCCCTACGCTATCCAACGCTTTCCCTACTGTTGCACCCTCTGGAGTGGGAATAGTAATTTTAACCCCTACGCTATCCAACGTTTTCCCTACTGTGGCGCCCTCTGGAGTGGGAATAGTAATTTAAACCCCTACGCTATCCAACGCTTTCCCTACTGTTGCACCCTCTGGAGTGGGAATAGTCATTTTGACCCCTACGCTATCCAACGCTTTCCCTACTGTTGCACCCTCTGGAGTGGGAATAGTAATTTAAACCCTTACGCTATCCAACGCTTTTCCTACTGTTGCAATATGTGGA
Source organism: Lissotriton vulgaris (assembly GCF_964263255.1). NCBI lineage: Eukaryota > Metazoa > Chordata > Amphibia > Caudata > Salamandridae > Lissotriton > Lissotriton vulgaris. Next base: position 823,354,677 of record NC_141685.1, on the reverse strand, counting down.
GTAAGTATATATATTAATTTATATGTAGACTTTTTAATTTATTTTAAATGTATATGTATTAGTTATTATTGTTTAAATATGTTTTAATTTTTTTATTTAATATTTGTAAAATTATATGTATTTTCAAATTATTTTTACATTATTATTAATACATTTAAAAAAACGATATTTTTAATTTTGATATTTTTGTACTACAATATTTTTTTCCGATATTTTTGTACTTACCTTTATGAAGATATAACTTCGATATTTTTGTGTCGATATTTTTGTATGTAGATATTTTGTCTGTCGATATTATGTCAGACATTCGTTGCCTATGTCTGCACCTCTGTTGGTTCGTTCTGCAGTTCTCTTGCCTCTTTCTGCACCAATCTTACCTTTTTCTGGGCATCTCTTGCCTCTTTCTGCACTTCTATTTCTGCTTTCTGTGCTTCTCTTGCTCTTTCTGCACGTCTCTTGCCTTTTTCTGCAATCATCTTGCCTCTTTCTGCACCTCTGTTGCTTCTTTCTGCAATTATTTTGTTTCTTTCTGTACCTCTGTTCATTCCTTCTGCACCCCTCTTGCCTCTTTCTCAACCCCCTTCCCTCTTTCTGCACGTCTCTTCTCTCTTTCTGCACTTCTCTTCCCTCTTTCTTTACTTTTCTTCTCTCTTTCTGTAACCCTCTTGCCTCTGTCTGCACCTCACCTGCCTCTTTCTGCACCTCTCCTGCCTCTTTCTGCACCTGCCTTGCCTCTTTCTGTACTTCTGTTCCTTTTTACTGCCCCTTTCGTGTTTCTTTCTGGAACAATCTTGTCTGTTTCATCACTTCTCTTGCTTCTTTCTGCACTTCTGTTGCTTCTTTCTGCATACCTCTTACCCCTTTCTACACCCCTCTTTACTCTTTCTGCACCTCTCTTGCCTCTTTCTGCACCCCGTTCCCTAATTCTGCACTTCTTTTGCCTATTCCTGCACCCCCTTGCCTCTTTCTGCACATCTCTTGCCTCCTTTTGTACATCTCTTGCTTCTTTCTATCGTTCTCTTCCCTCTTTCTGCACCTCTCCTGCTTCCTTCTGCACCTCTCTTCCCTCTTTCAATAGTTCTCTTGCCTCTTTCTGTACCTCTGTTGCTTCTTTCTGCACACCCTCTTGCCTTTGTCTGCACCTCTGTTGGTTCGTTCTGCAGTTCTCTTGCCTCTTTCTGTACCTGTCTTACCTTTTTCTGGGCATCTCTTGCCTCTTTCTGCACTTCTCATGCCTCTTTCTGCACTTCTCTTTGCTTTCTGTACGTCTCTTGCCTTTTTCTGCAATCATCTTGCCTCTTTATGCACCTCTGTTGTTTCTTTCTGCAATTCTTTTGTTTCTTTCTGCACCTCTGTTCCTTCCTTCTACAGACCCTCCAGGATTTCGCAATTTCGCGATTTGCAAAAAAATCGCGAAATCAGCAATTTTGTTAAAAGGCCGCGATTTTTATAGAACTGCCCGAGAAATTCGGAAAATTGGATCTTTTTTCCCCCTGCTAACCACAGAGGAGAGAGTCACAACAGGAACTTTCACTAGCCTGAGAGAGAACAGGTCCCAGGAGCAAAGAGAAAACTGCTTTAGTTAGACTCGAAGACAAAAGGAGGTAAGGAAAAGGCATCGAGAGCAGCATGCACTCTGCAAGGTGTGTATGGCAAGCACACCAGACGCAGGGGCAGTCAGCCTGTCTGTGAGATAATTTCACATACAAAAACGTTGGTGCTCTTTGCATGTTACTTCATCGAAACGGGAAATTGCGTATTTAGTGCTGTAATTATTTATTTATTTATTTATTATAAAGTTTTGTATAGCGCGAACAAGACCCGTGGGTATCAGAGCGCTTAACATGAGAGAGGAAAAGGGTTAAACATATATATAAACAGTTAGCGAGCAACCGCTGTGAGGTAGATGATATATATATTCGTAACATCTGTGAACGTTAGCGTACATAAATATGCTATGACAAAATTAATAACAAAAGCAAGTATATATAACAAATATGAGGTAGCTCGGTATAGGTTCATGAAAGCTGCTGTTCTCCTATTCACTCAAAATAGTCATTACTAGTGGCCTTTAGGTTGTTCTCATATCCTAGGATACGTATTCCATTATAGTATTGCCTATGCCTCTCTTTCTAATGGCGTACAGGATCTGTACTAGGCAGTAGTATATCAGAACCATGAACAGTGTTCTAAGTAATGTATCTATTCATCAGCAGGCTCTTCACTTCCCGCTTGAATGTTACCAGATTCTGGATCTTCCTGATGTTTGGAGGGAGTGAGTTCCAAATTCTGGGGGCAGCTCCTGAGAACGCTCTGTCATAGGTTTTTTTCTTTTAACCATCAATTAACCATTTTGAGGGAGATTTCTCCTAGTACTTGCCTCCATACCACATGCCGCTTTTTTTTGTTTCCCCTGCTTGCGATTTCAGCAGAGCAATCACTGAATTTTATCTCCTGGATGAATTTACGAGAGCTTTGCACCCAAAATCAATGGCAAGCAAAGTATGTTGTTTTGCGTTCAGTATTTTCCCTGTGATGCTTTTCTCCGAAGGGGTTTCACATCTGTGAGGCACAATCCTCCAACTTGCTCCTGGAGTACAATCCATACCAATTAAAAAAATAACCATCCACACCTACATTTCAGTAATGAAATTTAAATATTGTCTGATATAATAAAGCCCATTTTATGCGTGAGCCATTATTTCACACAGCTGACTCGCTAAAGATAAACATGTGTAATGCTGTATGCTACATGTGCCCTGCCAATTGCAAGGTACAAACACATTGAGCCGAGCTCCCTCCCGCCAGAAGATGCTCTGCTGAGTGTCGTAGGCTGCTTCACACTGTTATTCGATCCATGTGGTTGTCATGTCACTGGTGCTTGCAATGGGCAGGTTAACATGGGTGGCGCTGGAAAGCATAAACGTCCAGTTTGCAAAGTGTAGACAGTAAACGAGCAGACTGGTGGGCCAGGCCATTCTTGGCCGCAGCCAGACTCTTTGATGGTGTCTTACTACTATGGGCAAAAAGAAACCACTATATTATTGTAGTAATTTGCATGGAGGAAGAGGTTCCAAATCTATAGAAGTTGTGTAAACATGGTTACTAGTAAGGAGATTTCAGTCAGCTACATTTACTAATTAAACCCACCTAATATACACGTTAATGGGAATATTTGTGAAAAGAACAGATTACCTATAATAACCCACAATTCCGACAGGAATAGTGATTCTGTCTCTGCATTAAATCGAAATAGTATTGAATGGAAATGCTTCAGCATACACTTCTTATCCAGCAGGAATTTATAAGGTTGACTTTGTTCCCGTGCAGTGGGGACATTACTTATGTTGGTGACAGGATCCTTTTTTTGGGACATGGCCAAGACAGATTTGCATATTGCTGTTTCTCTGTTGCAATAAAACATAAGAGCTAAAAATAATTGATACCAATTGCTATCCAGTTCTTAAGTAGTGATGACCCAAAAATAACCACCCATTTTTTTTAGTTTAGTTGGGTTATGAATCTACTGACTTCATTTGACTGATCATGAGGTGACACAGCTCGGTATTTGAAAACCTGGACCCACCTTACCTTCACTCTTCGGATCCTAAAGAGGGGTACATGTTTCCCATGTAATATGTAAGCTGCTGAAACAAAATAAATTAGAAACAGCTCAAACAACTGTGCCTGTGGAGCTCCGACCATATGATTAAACAAAATGGAATCCACTTAGAAAGTGGTGGTGGTCCCCAAAGTGATGGGGAGCACACAGTGTTGTTTAAATGCCCCTCACACACCAACAGGCCCCTTGGTGTCATGCTTCATCATCGGGGCCTTCGCACCCCTCTACGGGATGCGGTGTGCTACGACTAACGACTGCGTAGGAGCACTTGGTAGTGAACTATGTGTAGGTGTGTGTTTTAGGGAGAAAGTGTGAGTAAGTGAGGTGAGGTGAAAAAGTGAGTTTAAAAAATACCTGGCTTGTAGGAGAAAAATATTTATTATGTCCTCGGCTGGTATTATTAAAAAGGTGCAGAGTGAGGCTGATTGTATACGTATTAGGGTATATCAACCATTCAGGGTGTCAACATGTTTCGGACTACAGAGACTCCTTCTTCAGGACAAGGATTTGCACGTTATCCTCACCTTGCTCACATGTAATGTTAAAGTGTATTCTACAAAAATATACAAAAAGGTGAAATTTACCTATCAATGTTGTATGTATAAGTAAGCTCAGTTGCGCCCAATTGGCGTTGAAGAGAACCTGTGGAAAAAAGACATAATAAACATAATAGTCGGATGTCCAGGAACTGAGGAAAGAAAATGCTTTCCTAATGAATAAGGGTAAACAGCGGAACCCAAAATGAGTTTCTGAGACCCTGTAAAAGAAGACATTCAAAAAGGACACACATAAAAACACAGAGATACATCTACAGTATAATTAGTTTACTCCCAGATGTGAATCAGGAGAGGGAGAGAATTGAAGGCTTACTTATAGTTCAAAGTATGATGACCTCATGAGCCTAAGCGTGGTATTGGGAGATTCCTTCCTCACTGCTCAGTAAAGCAACCTAAAGGATATTAAGGGTGCGTTTTAGGTTGATAAGTGGTAAGTTCAGCAGAAGGAAAAAAAGAAGAACACAATGCTCCTCCTAGATCGTGTGACCCAACTCACGGTTACTGCATGGTCAAATCGCCTGCCTTCCTCTCAACGCTGCTCCGGTGAAGTGTTGGGTTGGTTTGGCGGTATCTTATTTATACTCCTTGAATGGTAATAAGGAGGAGGAGGATTGGTTAATGATCCTCAGAAGTATGCCCAAATACGGAGGTTACAAGTGCACCGGATCCGGTGCTGCGCGATGGGCCGGGTGTGGTGCTAAAGGGTAATGCGCACACGTAGAAGGGTAGCGTTCGCAGGACAGCGTATGCGCTGTTGCCCTGAGTTATGGCTCAGGCGCGCATGCGCTAGGAAGTAGTGCCGATTCAATGCGCATGCGCAGCGCTCGGAAAATGGAATCGGTCACCCGTTGCCGTTATAATAAAACTGGGCATCTGGGGCAGATATTGGGAAAAATGAAACAGAATACATATCAATGTAAAAGGTGACAATGGCAGCAGTACATTAATAATGGCAGCACTAGACTGGAGGAATTGACTTAAAGGGATAGCGCACAGTGCCTGAAGTGAGCATATGGATCACTGGACTGTTTAATAAGACAGGGGCTGTGCTATCAACGATAAGGGTAGCCAGGTCTTTTAACTATACCCTATGCATATGATAGCTGGTCAGGTGTGACTGTGTATTCACCGCAGTTGGCTCCAGGGAATGGAGTCATTAAGCCCAGTGGTGTCAGTCCCGAGACGGAACACCCACCGCTGTTCTTTTTCAAATAGCCCTGTCTCTGTGAGTAGTTGCTCAATCACTGTCCACTGCAACTCATTAACACAAGTTGGTGTTCAAGGAAATGGCTGCCATTTTAGTGGTTGTTTTTTTGCATCTAATGTTACTTTTGTGCTCATTAATCCTTATTTTGACTTGTCTTGTTGTCATTCCCACATATTCTTTTTTGCAGGGGCATGTGATTAGGTACACTACATTCTTGCTGTTACAGTTGGTGAATGTCAAGTCAAAATAACCAACATTGTGTTAATGAGTTGCAGTGGACAGTGATTGAGCAACTACCCACAGAGACAGGGCTATTTGAAAAAGAACAGCGGTGGGTGTTCCGTCTCGGGGCTGACACCACTGGGCTTAATGACTCCATTCCCTGGAGCCAACTGCTTTGAATACACAGTCACACCTGACCAGCTATCATATGAGTTATGCATAGGGTATAGTTAAAAGACCTGGCTACCCTTATTGTTGATAGCAAAGCCCCTATCTTATTAAACAGTCCAGTGATCCATATGCTCACTTCAGGCACTGTGCGCTATCCCTTTAAGTCAATTCCTCCAGTCTAGTGCTGCCTTTATTAATGTAGTGCAGCCATTGTCACCTTTTACATTGATATGTATTCTGTTTCATTTTTCCCAATATCTGCCCCAGATGCCCGGTTTTATTATAACCGCAACCGGTGACCGATTCCATTTTCCGAGCGCTGCGCATGCGCATTGAATCGGCACTACTTCCTAGCACATGCGCGCCTGAGCCATAACTCCGGGCAACAGCGCATACGCTGTCCTGCGAACGCTACCCTTCTACGTGTGCGCATTACCCTTTAGCACCACACCCGGCACATCGCGCAGCACCGGATCCGGTGCACTTGTAACCTCCGTATTTGGGCATACTTCCGAGGATCATTAACCAATCCTCCTCCTCCTTATTACCATTCAAGGAGTATAAATAAGATACCGCCAAACCAACCCAACACTTCACCGGAGCAGCGTTGAGGGGAAGGCAGGCGATTTGACCATGCAGTAACCGTGAGTTGGGTCACACGATCTAGGAGGAGCATTGTGTTCTTCTTTTTTTCCTTCTGCTGAACTTACCACTTATCAACCTAAAATGCACCCTTAATATCCTTTAGGTTGCTTTACTGAGCAGTGAGGAAGGAATCCCCCAATACCACGCTCAGGCTCATGAGGTCATCATACTTTGAACTATAAGTAAGCCTTCAATTCTCTCCCTCTCCTGATTCACATCTGGGAGTAAACTAATTATACTGTAGATGTATGTCTGTGTTTTTATGTGTGTCCTTTTTGAATGTCTTCTTTTACAGGGTCTCAGAACCTCATTTTGGGTTCCGCTGTTTACCCTTATTCATTAGGAAAGCATTTTCTTTCCTCAGTTCCTGGACATCCGACTATTATGTTTATTATGTCTTTTTTCCACAGGGTCTCTTCAACGCCAATTGGGCGCAACTGAGCTTACTTATACATACAACATTGATAGGTACATTTCACCTTTTTGTATACTTTTGTAGAATACACTTTAACATTACATGTGAGCAAGGTGAGGATAACGTGCAAATCCTTGTCCTGAAGAAGGAGTCTCTGTACCCCGAAACATGTTGACACCCTGAATGTTTGATATACCCTAATACGTATACAATCAGCCTCACTCTGCACCTTTTTAATAACACCAGCCGAGGACATAATAAATATTTTTCTCCTACGAGTCAGGTATTTTTTTAACTCACTTTTTCACCTCACCTCACTTACTCACACTTTCTCCCTAAAACACACACCTACACATAGTTCACTACCAAGTGCTCCTACGCAGTCGTTAGTCGTAGCACGCCGCATCCCGTAGAGGGGTGCGAAGGCCCCGATGATGAAGCATGACACCAAGGGGCCTGTTGGTGTGTGAGGGGCATTTAAACAACACTGTGTGCTCCCCATCACTTTAGGGACCACCACCACTTTCTAAGTGGATTCCATTTTGTTTAATCATATTGCCTAGGGAGACAGAATCCACTCGTTCTCTCTCTCCCCCCCTCTTGGTTGTTTTCAACTTCTAGACAGCGCACAGCTGTGGGAGCCCCTTCCCATAATTATTCTTCTCTGGACACACACAGACATTTTTCATACACTACTTTTAACACCCAAAACCTTCCCATCCTCCTTAATACCAACATGGAGGATGAACATGGCCTGACCTTCAGTGAGGACGACATCGACAGAATTCTCGCAGATGTCAATCCTTTTGAAGGCCTAAGCAACAGTGATCCAAGCCCAGCAGTAGCAGACTGGGATGAGTTAATGAAAACAAGGAAAACCCAAATAAGGGCAGCCCTACACGGCCTATTGATGAGGGAATATCTAAGGAATAAAATAGCCCCACAGGGTCTATTGGTAAAGAATGAACCCTTCATTTTCCAGGACGACCTCGTTTTAAAAAAAGCTTGGTCTCTTATCTCCTGGCATTGCACCAGAGACTGGCTGGTCCTGATAGTTCAAACTGCCACAAGAAAATCTTTGGAACTAAAAGTGGAGATCCAAAAACTTGAAGTACAGTTAAAAGCCTTCATCTCACCAGCAGACATAAAGAAAGGGTTGGAAGAACTTAATCAGCAAATGAAGGAGTTTGAGGCCACTTTAAAACAAAGTAAATTTAATAAGTTAAAAAAGGATAAGGACCGCTTCACCCCAGAGAGAGCCTATCCGTACACAAGAGCTGATTATGTGATGAAAGAGAACGTGAGTGACACAGACAGTGTAAGTTCTGATGGCAGTACTACAAGTACCAATTCAGGTGGTTTCCAACAAAGAAAACAGAGGGGAGGTTTCCGATAACAGAGATCTCAATTCCCCCGTCAGAGAGGTTGGCGAGGTTTCCAAGGTCCTCAATTTAACCCTTACCAGAATCACTTTCAGTTCCCACAATATCAATTTGTCCCACCACAAATGGGGCAAATGTATCCCCAATGGGTCCCAGAACAAACCAATGTACCCCAAAATGCTCAGCCTTTTTTATCCTGGGGCCAGGGACCCCGCAGAGGGAGGAACAAGAAGGGCAACAATGTCAATTGGCAACCCGCGGACGAAACAGACCCCAGGGTTCTAACAAGGAGTATGACTGCGAACCAAGCATCTACGAGCAAGAGGGGGACCTAGTTATCAACATAACCCCATGGCCCCTCACTGATTTACAACAGAAGGTACTGAACAAAGGCTTAGGGTACGTCCCTACTAATAAACCTGACACCTTTCTGCTACACAAGGAAATCCAAGATTTCATAAGAACCATCAAACTGAGGGCTTTCTTTAAAGACAAAGAGCCCTCTCAAGTTACCTCTGACACAGGTCTGAAACCAAAGTCCAACTTCACACCCTTAGACAACCAACTCCCTGTGGAGGTCCTGGCATTCGAGAAAGCAATCATGCACGAACTCAAGAAATTGGACACTAAGCAGAAGGTGTTCCAGAACACTAGCAAACTTGAGAATGAGGCAATCAGGGAACTAAGACTTAATAAGAACTTAACCATAAAACCTGCAGACAAGGGTGGGGCAGTGGTTATTCAAACTACTACTGCTTATGACAAAGAATGCAGAAGACTCCTCTCTGACAGCAGGAACTATCAGGTCTTGGTAGAACATCCCACTGAGTCTCTATGAGTATGAATAGAAGGGATGATTGAGGAGGCCCTTGCACATGATTGGCTCACCAAAAAAGAATCTGAATTCCTGGTTCAGAAAAATCCTCGCATCCCCTATTTCTATACTATACCCAAAGTGCATAAAAACCTGGAAAACCCACCAGGGGGCCCAATTGAGTCTGGCATTTCATCCAACCTTGAACCCTTATCCAAGTTTGCCGATGCCTTCCTGAGACCGTTGGTGCAAGCCACCGACACATATCTAAGGGATACTAAAGCTGTGCTGGAACTATTACAGAACAATCCCTTTGACCCTGACTCACAAATGCTTCTGAGCCTTGATGTGGAGAGTCTCTACACAAGCCTCCCACATGATGAGACACTTCTGATTATCGAAGAAGTACTCCACTCTAACCACTGGAAATACCAAACCCCCCGTGGAGTAGTCATGGAATGTATCTCGCTGGCCCTTACAAAAAACTTTTTTGAATACGAAGGTACCTTGTTTTGGCAAAGCCACGGAACCAGTATGGGGAGCACATTTGCTCCGAGCCTGGCGGGTCTGTACGTCCACCACCTGGAGTCCTCCAAGATCCTCCACCCCAACAACCCCTTTAGGGGAAGGATCCACACATGGCGACGATATATTGATGACATTTTGGTGATCTGGGAGGGGGATGGAGATTCTATCACTGAGTTCATGCAACGGCTCAATAACCAGAACACCTTCCTCAAATTCACCCACCAAATGTCCAACAGCGCAATGGTTTTCTTGGATCTCAATATCTACCATGAAGCAGGTTTTCTGAAAACCGAGACCCATTTTAAACCCACGGCAAGGAACTGCCTCCTCAGGTTTGACAGTTTCTATCCTCGTCACCTGAGGGAGAATCTGCCATATGGACAATTCCTGCACCTACGCCGGAACTGCAGTGACCTAGCCAAGTACAAAAGTCAGGCTAAGGACCTCAGTACAAAACTGAGACAAAGAAAATACCCTAATCAAGTGATTCTCAAGGCTATGAAAAGAGCCAGGAATAACAATCGTGAAGCCCTCTTGGAAGATAAACCTAAGATAGACGACCAACTGAGCAGAACTGTCTGCGTCACCACTTACAGGCCAGTAACGAACCAAGTAACCAAACTGGTCAACAAACATTGGTGCACCCTGACGAGCGGCTCACTTGATCTGGAGAAACCACTGTTTGCCCACGGATGTGGGAGGAATCTAAAGGACATGCTCGTCCATACAAGACCTCTTCCACACAGAGTGGAACAAATGAGGATACAGGGAATACAGGGCCATCACCCGTGTGGCAATTTTAATAGTTGTCATCTTACTAAGAAAAGCCAGACCCTAATCTTCACTAATGGTACCAGTTGGGAACAACGTACATTCACCAACTGTAACAGCAAGAATGTAGTGTACCTTATCACATGCCCCTGCAAAAAAGAATATGTGGGAATGACAACAAGACAAGTCAAAATAAGGATTAATGAGCACAAAAGTAACATTAGATGCAAAAAAACCCCACTAAAATGGCAGCCCATTTCCTTGAACACCAACATTGTGTTAATGAGTTGCAGTGGACAGTGATTGAGCAACTACCCACAGAGACAGGACTATTTGAAAAAGAACAGCGGTGGGTGTTCCGTCTCGGGACTGACACCACTGGGCTTAATGACTCCATTCCCTGGAGCCAACTGCGGTGAATACACAGTCACACCTGACCAGCTATCATATGAGTTATACATAGGGTATAGTTAAAAGACCTGGCTCCCCTTATCGTTGATAGCACAGCCCCAATCTTATTAAACAGTCCTGTGATCCATATGCTCACTTCAGGCACTGTGCGCTATGCCTTTAAGTCAATTCCTCCAGTCTAGTGCTGCCATTATTAATGTAGTGCTGCCATTGTCACCTTTTACATTGATATGTATTCTGTTTCATTTTTCCCAATATCTGCCCCAGATGCCCGGTTTTATTATAACCGCAACCGGTGACCGATTCCATTTTCCGAGCGCTGCGCATGCGCATTGAATCGGCACTAATTCCTACCGCATGCGCGCCTGAGCCATAAGTCCGGGCAACAGCGCATACGCTGTCCTGCAAACGCTACCCTTCTACGCGTGCGCATTACCCTTTAGCACCACACCCGGCCCATCGCGCAGCACCGGATCCGGTGCACTTGTAACCTCCGTATTTGGGCACACTTCCGAGGATCATTAACCAATCCTCCTCCTCCTTATTACCATTCAAGGAGTATAAATAAGATACCGCCAAACCAACCCAACACTTCACCGCAGCAGCGTTGAGGGGAAGGCAGGCGATTTGACCATGCAGTAACCGTGAGTTGGGTCACACGATCTAGGAGGAGCATTGTGTTCTTCTTTTTTTCCTTCTGCTGAACTTACCACTTATCAACCTAAAACGCACCCTTAATATCCTTTGGTTGCTTTACTGAGCAGTGAGGAAGGAATCCCCCAATACCACGCTTAGGCTCATGAGGTCATCATACTTTGAACTATAAGTAAGCCTTCAATTCTCTCCCTCTCCTGATTCACATCTGGGAGTAAACTAATTATACTGTAGATGTATGTCTGTGTTTTTATGTGTGTCCTTTTTGAATGTCTTCTTTTACAGGGTCTCAGAACCTCATTTTGGGTTCCGCTGTTTACCCTTATTCATTAGGAAAGCATTTTCTTTCCTCAGTTCCTGGACATCCGACTATTATGTTTATTATGTCTTTTTTCCACAGGTTCTCTTCAACGCCAATTGGGCGCAACTGAGCTTACTTATACATACAACATTGATATGTACATTTCACCTTTTTGTATATTTTTGTAGAATGCACTTTAACATTACATGTGAGCAAGGTGAGGATAACGTGCAAATCCTTGTCCTGAAGAAGGAGTCTCTGTACTCCGAAACATGTTGACACGCTGAATGGTTGATATACCCTAATACGTATACAATCAGCCTCACTCTGCACCTTTTTAATAATACCAGCCGAGGACATAATAAATATTTTTCTCCTACGAGCCAGGTATTTTTTAAACTCACTTTTTCACCTCACCTCACTTACTCACACTTTATCCCTAAAACAAACACCTACACAGTTCACTACCAAGTGCTCCTACGCAGTCGTTAGTCGTAGCACGCCGCATCCCGTAGAGGGGTGCGAAGGCCCCGATGATGAAGCATGACACCAAGGGGCCTGTTGGTGTGTGAGGGGCATTTAAACAACACTGTGTGCTCCCCATCACTTTAGGGACCACCACCACTTTCTAAGTGGATTCCATTTTGTTTAATCATATTGCCTAGGGAGACAGAATCCACTCGTTCTCTCTCTCCCCCCTCTTGGTTGTTTTCAAGCTCCGACCATATGACCTGTGTCCCAATTTCTTGCACTGCATCTCGTGCAGTAAATGGGTATATTTTAATTCTTTCTACACAGTCAAGACACTATAATTGATTGCAATTTGGTATTCTGCTCAACACTAACAACATCCTCTTGGGTTTTAAGATACCTCTGTGTATTATGGAGTGGTTCACTGGTTAGAGGCGGCAGACCCGGAAGCAGAGAACGGCCTGGGACCAGGGATCAATTCCCGACGTGGCAGGGTCGTGGACCAGAGTCAGCGGACTCGATAATTCTCGCCTCGGTGCCTACTCTAACCAGGGATCACACTTGGCAACTCTGGGCATTAGCTTGTCTCATCTCTACAACGGCCCCCCACATTCGCCGGGGATGCCTGGTTTCACGTTGGAGATACCCAGTAGGGACCATCTCACAGGAATAGCCAGGACGGGTTCCCCAGCGGTCTACAGTGCCACGACGCCTCAGGGCAGCAGTGCGCTTTACAAGAACACATACATTACATTATTATGCCCAAGGAACAGTACCAGGGTGTTAGGTGTATGCTCAACTCAACCTATGAGGACTGGACCAGGTAAGCAGGATGTGGCTTCCCTATGCAGTCTCTCTCACTTATTTTGATCAGCCACTACAATCCTGCGCCCTAGGGTGCTTGAGGAAGAGGTGTCCTGCCTCACAGATCCGGGAGACAGCGGTGCCCAGGCAGTGGTGCATTCATGGGCACTAGAACATCCCAGGGAGAAATACAGCTCCCTCCCACAAGGAGTTGTGCTTTTGTAGGGCTGCAGATACTTTTAACATGCCCATTGCAAAGTCCGATACTCCGCTAAAACAGTTTTTATTGATTTCAGGCTGAAAATGGATGATTATGAGTGAAATAAAGTGCCGCAAAACTGCCGCTAAGTTTCCATATTCATGCCATTGAATTTCCATATTTGTGCCGCTAAATTTGCTAATCCATGCCGCAATATCCTGGGGGGTCTGCTTCTATACCCCTCTTGCCTCTTTTTTTCACCCCTGTTCCCTATTTCTATACCTCTCTTGCCTCTGTCTGCACCCATGCTCCATCCTGCTGCACATTGTTTGCCTGCTTGTGCAACTTTCTTGCCTCTTTCTGCAGTTCTTTTGCCTCCGTCTGCATCTCAGTTGCTTCTTTGTGCACTTCGCTTGCCTCTTTCTGCACCCCTCTTGCCTGTTTATGCCTCCATTTTGCTTCTTTCTGTACTTCTCTTGCTTCTTTCTGTACCTCTCTTGCTTCTTTCTGCACCCACTTGCAACTTTCTGCACCCCTCTTCCTTCTTTCTGCATCTCTACTTCCACTTTCTGCATCTCTCTTGCCTCTTTCTGTACTTCTCTTGCCTCTTTCTACATTTCTGTTGCTTGTGTCTGGATTTCTCTAACCTCTTTCTCCACCTCTCTTGCTTCTTTCTGTATCCCTCTTGTGTCTTTCTTGACCCCTCTTCCCTCTTTGTGCACCTCTCTTGCCTCCTTCTGCACCTCTCTTGCTTCTTTCTATAGTTCTCACTTCTCTTGTCTCTTTCAGCACCCCACTTGCCTCTGTCTGCACCAATGTTGGTTCTTTCTGCAGTTCTCTTGTCTATTTCTGTATCCCTCTTGTCTTTTTCTGTGCATCTCTTGCCTCCTTCTGCTCATCTCTTGCCTCTTTCTGCACTTCTCTTGCTTCTTTCTGGGCTTCTCTTGCTTCTTTGTGTACTTCTCCAACATCTTTCTGTACTTGTCTTGCCTCTTTCTGCACCCCTCTTGCCTCTTTCTGCACCTCTGTTGCTTCTTTCTGTACTTCTCTTGCTTGTTTCTGCACCTCTCTTGCTTTTTTCTGTACCCCTCTTGCGTCTTTCCATACCCCTCTTCCCTCTTTCTGCACCTTTCTTGCCTCCTTCTACACCTCCTTTTCCTCTTTCTACAGTTCTCTTGCTTCCGTCTACACCTATCTTCCCTCTTTCTACAGTTCTCTTGCCTCTTTCTGTACCTCTGTTGCTTCTTTATGAACTTCTCTTGCCTCTTTCAGCACCCCTCTTGCCTCTGTTGCTTCTTTCTGCACTTCTCTTGCTTGTTTCTGCACCTCTCTTGCTTTTTTCTGTATCCCTCTTGCGTCTTTCTGTACCCCTCTTCTCTCTTTTTGCACCTCTCTTGCCTCATTCTACACCTCTCTTCCCTCTTTCTACAGTTCTCTTGCCTATTTCTGCACCTTTGTTGCTTCTTTCTGCACCCCTCTGCCTCTTTCCAACCTGAGGAATTCACTGAAAAAAACCACAGGTTCTAGGGACGTTATAGTTGGACATTTCACTCATACAAAACCAGAGATAGAAATGTGGCCGTTATAGTTAGTTGAGCTGTCTATAACTCACGCCCCCGCAATGCACTGCTGATGACATCACATATTACATCCCTCATGACATGGTCAGTGACATCACTGATGACATCTCAAATGACATCACTGATGACATCATCTACGTGATCATCTGATGCACCTCCTCACACCCTACTAGAACCTTTGATACACCTACTCTAAAATACAGACAACTATTATCAAAACCATAGTCATACCAATGCCAGTTAGTATAAGAATCTCACCTATGTTTCCGCAGGAACGTCATGGATTTGAAGTAAGGTCCCCCACTTCTCCAAATCACCTATTGCACCCGACACAATTAAGTTGGCAATGGTAACTCGGGGAAGAAAGGAAAGAAAACAAGGAAAAAAGGGAAAGAAATTCCACGTCGTAACACACACAACCACAGGATTCGTCAGGATAAGGCAAGTGGCTGTAGGCAGGAGAGAATGAGTACACAGGTTAGAAAACAGAAACATATACTTCTGTTATTCTTGGTAACTTTTTCTTCCCTACTTTATGACATCCCTTCTTCATAAAACTGGGTAGTGAGATAATAACGAAGTTTAGAGCTTGTGTCTGGTGCTAGAAAAGACAATGAGGTGATGTAAGTTAAGGACCATTTGAGAAGGAGCTGACACAATAGGTAAGAATCTGTGTATGTGCCTACCTATTCCTCAAGTATAGCTCGTGAAAGCTTTTATTTCGCAAAATAAATAAACCTTATGCTCAGGTTAATAACTGTCTTTTCTTTCTTTAGGTTCCAAAGATGGAGCCGATCTCCACAGCGCCGAGAGCACCGGATCAGGCAAGTGAAATGAACAATAAATAATGAAATAACATGTCAGCGCATAAGCGCTGTTACCGTCTGAAATGTCTTTCTTGTCTTTTCAGGAAACAGGAATGAGGGCTGAGGCACGGCGAGGAAAGACGACCTGACAGGAGTAAACGCTGCACCAACGTGAGGAGCATGACGACCCGGAAGCAATCAGGTAAGTCAGAACTAATCTCTGCACAACACTAGAAAGCGAAGCGCTGTTGTTAAGGAGAGGCCGGGCTTTTACTTGCCTGACCTGTCCCTGCGCATGCGTGTTCCAGCCCAGCAGCCATCATGGTAGTTTGCTGCTCCCGGCAATCATGATAGTACACCCCCCCCAATGGACACCCCTACTGGCTTAGGTTTTTCAGGATGCCGTCTGTGAAATAAACGCAACAACCGAGGGGCATGTACTTGACTGGCCGGCTCCCAGGTACGTTCCTCAACACCGTAACCCTTCCAGTGTATCAAATACTGGAGTTTGCGTCTCACTCTACGTGAATCAATGATAACCTCGACCTCATATTCTTGTTCATTATCCACCATCACAGGCGAGGGGATGTTAGGAAGACGTGTGCCCGGTTCTACCGGTTTCAAAAGAGAGACATAAAACACCTGATGAATCTTTATTGAGGCTGGAAGCTCCAGTTTCATAGCGACAGGGTTCACCACCTTATATATCTCTTAAGGGCCTATGTACTTAGGTTTGAATTTGCAAGACCCTCTCAATGTCAGATGCTTAGAGGATAACCAGACCTCATCCCCTTGTTTGTATCCAGGCTCTGTGCATCTGTGAACATCTGCCCCCCCCCCCCTTTTATAACTAGCCTTGGCCCTTTCCAGGTTTACCTGTGTTATCTTGTCTACATCCTTTAATTCCTTTACAAAAGCTATGGCTGCAGGAGTAGAGCGTGAGGAGGAAAGCGGAGATAGCATAGTTTGGTGATGAAAACCGTAAGTGCAATAGAAAGGTGAGAAGGCAGTGAAACAGTGGTAACTGTTGTTATATGTAACCTCAACTATCCATACCATCTCATCCCAATCGGCAAGAGTGTGTAAAACCTAGAACCTGAAATATTGTTCAAAACATTGGTTCACTCTCTCAGTTTGACCGTCTGTCTGAGGGTGGTGACTTGAGGACAGCCGGATGTCTATCTGCAATAAGTCTCCCATCCCTTTCCAGAACCTAGAGATGAACTGAGCCTCCCTGTCTGATACCAGCACAGAGGGGAGGCCGTGTAAGTGAACCACTTGCTGAACAAATACAGAAGCCAATACTCGAGATGTGGGGAGAGCTGTCATTGGGATGAAATGGGCCATCTTGGTTAATAAGTCTACTGCAACGAGGAGGGTAGTGTTCCCTTTCGCAGTCTTCGGTAAGTCTACTATAAAATCTAAGGACACTATATGCCAAGGACTTGGTGGTGCAGGTAAAGGCTGTAACAACCCTGCAGGGCTCTGGTGAGAGGCCTTCCCCTGGGCACCCATGTGGCATGTCTGAATATAGTTTGAGTGTGACACCATTCTAAGGCCTGTAATCTCAGCTCTTGTTCTTCAGTGATCTCTTGTGTACCTGTTGTTTCGTCCATAGCTGGGGACATTTTTGCCTCCTTAACTGACTTTAAGAAGTCTTCTTCAGAACACATAACCCCAATTGTTCACTCTCTAGCTATTATAGAGGGGGGCTCTCCTTGTGATTCTATGGGTTCATAACATAAGCCAGACAAAGCATCTACTTTCCCATTCTTCTTTCCTGCTTGGAACTGTATAACAAAATCATACTCACAAATAAACAGAGTCGAACGTAGTTGTCGCATAGATAGAGCTCTTGCGGATTTCAAGAATTGTAAATTACAGTGGTCTTTTAGGACTGTTATCTTGTGATTGGCCTCCAATAAATACTGCCTCCATTCCTCAAAAACTCCTTTTATGGCTAATTACTCCTTGTCTCCTATAGAGTAGTTTATTTCAGCAGGAGCCAATTTACCTGAGTAATAAGCCACTGGACGAAGAACCCTTGTGCTAGAATCTATCTGAGAATGAACCCCTCCAACTGCCACTTGGGAAGCATCAGCCTCAACCACAAAGGGACATAAAGGATCTGGATGCCTTAGTATGGGTACTTGTGTGAAGGCTTTTTTTAGTTTGCAAAAGGCTACTTCTGCCTCAGAAGTCCATTGAAATTTCATTCCTTTTTTGAAAAGTCTAGTTATTGGGGAGGCTAAGTGAGAAAAACCACTAATGAAGCGTTGTAAAAATTGGCGAAAGCAAGAAAACTCTGAGTCTCTTTAACAGTTTGTCATGCTTGCCAACGGTGGATGGCTTCTACTTTCTGCTGATCCATACTAAGTCCTTGTGGGGAGATTATGAATCCCAGGATCTTCCAGTCCTATATTGGAACGTAGCTGGCCTTAGATCCAAAATCCACCTCCAGTCCTGGCTAGATGTGACCAATAATTATAAGCTAATCTGCCTTCAGGAAACCTGGGCAATTGACCCTATCCACATCCAGGGCTTCAAAACATTTCATCTTCCGGCCACACCGTCCGCTCACGGAAGACCCAAGGGTGGCTTAGCTATTTACATTTCCAACTTAATTCCATTTACGACTATGGAAGTCCCGCTAGTATCTCCAATCTTTCAAATCCTCAAATTAGTTCCAGACAATAGTTCTTGTTATTATTTCATTAATATGTATAATAATTCCACGCCTGGTGACTGTGTAAAATCTTTGTTGGAAACCGCTTCATATTTGCAGGATCAGAAAGCCAAGAACCAGCAGCTACAATGTCATGTTGTGTGGGGTGGGGATTTCAATGTTTATTTGTGTAACAACTATAACAAAGGTATTTGTGGGCTTCAAGACGAGCACGATGTCCCCCTGGCCCACTTTGGCCATAGTAGTATTGGTGATGCTTTAAACAACTGTTTTTCTGCTTTAGAACTTGAATATGCGAATGAACTAGTGAGTCCTGCTGTCGAGTTTAAGCCGACTTTTCATGGTAGAGGTTTTTCTACCATTATTGATTTTATCTTATGTTCTCAATCTTTAAACAATCGATTAAAACATTTTATAACTGGTACTGATCCTTCAAGCGACCACTACTCCAATAGCATCACTATAGTACTAAATACCCCATCCCCAGCCAGTTCGAAAACAAGCCTTTTAACGCAGCATTCTCTGGAGATGAGTAAAATCAATGGCTATACTGTCAAATGGTCAAAGATCAATCCCTCAGAGGCCACTAGCAAGATTATCCAAAAAACCCTTCCCCTAATCTATCACTGCTTGGAGAAGTCATCATCTCCTCAGTTGATCCTCTCTAGTTTTGTCAAAATCCTAGAAGCTATTCGACAAGAGCTTACACGCCAACATAAGATTCATGATAAGGATTCCAGAGGGTGGTTCGATTCTCACTGCCGTAAAGCCCTGCGCGCACTAAAAAGTGCTCTACACAATCAAGTCAGGGACATGCCCCTAATTGCCTCCCTAAGAAAAAATTATAAGATGGCACAAAAATCCCGTAAACGGGAAATAAAAAACACCCTTTGGGCCCAACTACATCAGAGCACATTAAGCAAGGACTGTACCCTGTTTTGGAGAACAGTTAAGGCCCCTTTTTTAGCTGACGCGACTGCTGTACGGCATCTAGATGTGGCAGTACCTGCTGAAAAATGGGTAGCACACTACTCACAGATCTTTGGGGACCCCACCTTAACAACCGAGGCCTCTAGACTAGAGGTGGCAGCTGTCACAAGCAACAATATCTATCCTATTGACCTCCACTTCGATCTAGCGGAGGTGACCACTGCGCTGACCTCCTCAAAGACCGGTAAAGCGCCCGGCCCCGATGGGGTCCCGTTAGACATCTTTGTGAGCAACATAGACCTATGGTCCCCAATTGTTACGCAGGTCATGTCCACAGTGACTCAGATCGGCCTTATTGATTCTTGGTCCACTTCTGTGCTCCTACCCATATTTAAAAAGGGAGAACGTGACAATCCAGCCTGCTACAGGCCCATTTCCCTCTTGGATTCTCTGGGCAAGGTCGCCGGTAGACTAATTTTGGAGCGTCTCCGGGACTGGGCCTCAGAGAATAAGATCTTAACCGACTTACAGTTTGGTTTCCAGGAGGGATTGGGCACTGTTGAACAGGCCTTAAACCTGACTCTGCTCATGGGCAAATATGCCTGGGCCAAAGGCGGTAATCTTTACCTAGTCTATGTGGACTTGAGTTCCGCATTTGACTGCGTAATTCATTCCAAGCTGTGGGAAATCCTGAGTAATCTGGGCATAGATCCTGCACTGCTGAATTTTCTCTGAGAGCTATACTCGGATGCAAAAGCTTGTGTGAGATATGGCATTAAAGGGGAGCTTTCTGAATCATTTGACATTGTAAAAGGCGTTAGGCAGGGGTGCGTCCTTGCTCCATTCCTATTTAACATCTACACAAATGGGCTGGAGCAAGCGATGCTAGTTGACAGCAAAGATCTCCCCTGCATAAACACCCGCCCAATCCCTGCATTACTATATGCAGACGATTCTGTCATCTTAGCAAGGACACCCAACCAACTCCAGATTCAACTAGACAAATACTGCCAATTCATGCTTTCTCTCGGACTTAAAGTTAATAAGTCCAAGACTTTTGTTATGAACATCGGCAAGAAAGCCCAAAAATGTAAATCTCCTTTTATCGGGAAGACCAGGTTAGAAACTGCTAACACATATCCATATCTAGGGATTCTTATTGATAAACATCTGTCCTGGAAACCTGCCACTTCCAGCAAGAAACTGCAGTTTCAACGCACAACATCGGCGTTGACTTCATTTTCAAGGAAATTGGGCAAGCCCGCCCCTGCCGTAATTTTGAAGATTTACCAAGCCAAATGTATGAGCGTGGCCACTTATGGAGCTGGTGTATGGGGCTATACGCCCGCTAATGAGCTTCAAACTACTGAAAACGATTTTTTGAAATACATACTAGCCCTTCCCCAAAGTGCTTCTACTTACGGCACCCATATGGAGCTCGGCTGGGAGTATCTAACTGACATCATTAGATACCAGCCGATTCTCCTTTTGCATCGCATATGGACCCAGGAGCAATGTCATCTTACTAGGTCACTAATATCTGATTGTCTTACATTGACCTATTGGAAAAAGATCCCCTGGCTGTTATATGTTTTTAAATTTTTGAATGATTTGAATTGCCCTGCATATTTCACTGACCCTGTATCACTATTGGCTATACCAAGAAAAGCTTTGAAGAAACTATGTGTCGCCCATTTAAGTGATTTACGTTTGAGCTCAGAACTTGGTAAAAAGCCAAATGTTCATTTAACGATGATTCAATCCTCCTATGGCATTCAACCTTATTTGTCTTTTTTTCTGTCCAATTATGAGAGATATGTTTTAACCAGATTTCGGTTTGATTTATTTTATCGTCTTGTCTCACTGCCTGTGCCATCTGATTGGTTACGTGAACTAGCTAGCTGTCCATGTGATGGACACACTCGCCAGTCAACCCTGCATGTAACCTTCTTCTGCAGCTTTTATGAGACCCCGCGTAAACGCTGGTTGGTCCCACTTCTCCAACAGTTAGGACTGAGAAGATGCAGACCGGCTCTTTTGGCACTTCAGCACTTAGATACTCCGTTTACTGCCAAAACTGTAGCCTGCTACCTCAAAGCCTGTTTGAAAATCCATTCCCAAATACTGGCTACTGCCCCTTAAGACTCCATTTCTGTGCAAATGACTACTATGCTATTATATCTCTGTATAGAGTGTCAATGTTTAGTTCAATTTGAATGATCTCTCAAATGTTCCGAGTCATAGTGCTATGCTTCCTTCAGTAATTATTGAGTAAATGATTTTTTTTATAAATTGTTGTAAATATTTGTTTTTAAATGTACTTTTTATGATTGTAAATTCAATAGAAATAAAGTTACTTTTTGACTTTGAATCCCAGGAAGCTTACTCGCTGAGTATGAAAATGGCATTTCTCTAGCTGACAATACAAATGGTTATCTTGCAACCGTTCTAGTACTCCTTTTAAATGGATTACATGTTTCTGCATTCATGGAGAATAAATCAAAAGGTCTTCAATATAAGCAATGACAAATATATCTAGCATGTCCTTTAGTACCTCATTGATAAAAAAAACTGAAAAGCCGAAGGGTCATCACATAGCCCAATGGGAATCACTAGATATTCATATAACCCATACTTGGCACAAAAAGCCATTTTCCACTCATCTCACTCCTTGATTCTCACAAGATGGTATGTCCCTCGCAAATCTAACTTGGGGAACACTTGGGCATTTTTTATCTGATCAAGGAGGGAGGATATCAGTGGTAAGGGATACCTATTCTTGATAGTAATGGTATTCAGTGCCCTATAGTCTATGCAGCATCTAAGACCCCCTTCTCTTTTTGGTGTAAAAAAAAGACAAGACGAAGCAGGTGATCTAGAAGGATCGTTAAACCCTATTCTCAACATTTCGTTCAA
The DNA here is from genome assembly GCF_964263255.1 of Lissotriton vulgaris. Taxonomy (NCBI): domain Eukaryota; kingdom Metazoa; phylum Chordata; class Amphibia; order Caudata; family Salamandridae; genus Lissotriton; species Lissotriton vulgaris. The sequence goes on along the minus strand of NC_141685.1, from coordinate 823,332,585 downwards.
GTATTCTCGCAAATACACATTTTCTTTTTCTGTTAAGGAATACACTCTACTGCAAGGTATACGAGCTTGAGGTTGCAAAATTCTGCAGTCATAGACCCTATGTGGTGGAAGACTAATGGCCTGTTCTACATCAAATATTTCTCTGAGGTCCTGATAAGCGGAAGGTAAGACACATTCATCTGTACTAGTGAATGAAACACTTTTCTTAGGATTACTGGAGTCAAGAAGGATATACTCTCTACAAAGGTCGTGATTGAAGGTTAATGTCATTGTCTTCCCATCAATAAATGGACTGTGTTGACATAACCAGGGTAGCCCTAAAATAGCTGGAAACTGAGGAGACTGTATAAGATCAAATGTAATGAGTTCCTGGTGTTTTTTCTCGATAACTACCGTCAAACCAATCGTAGCGTGTTTAATGGGGCCAGACTTCAAAGTGCCTACCATCAATTGTTGTGACTTCTTCCCAAGTAGATTTAGATACCCAAGGGATTTTACTCCGAGCCCACTGTGCATCCATAAAATTACCCGAAGCACCAGAATCGACCATTATTTGTACCTCTACCACTTGATGTTCCCATTTTAGACGTGAGGAGAGAAAAAAGTAACGTAGCTGAGATGGCGTTACCTCCATAGATGAAACAATCAATCCTGAATTACCCGAAATCCTTGTCTCCTGAGACTTCGGGCTCATTAGTTTTCCGAACGCTTTGTCTGTTTTGGTTTGACAGGACACTCTCTAAGAAAATGGCCCTGATTTCCACAGTGAAAGCATAATTTCTTTTCATGCCTTCTCTGCTTTTCTTCTTCACTGACGGGCTCCCTTATGCTCCCTATTAGCGTAGATTCTGGTTCTTCTTCCACTGTTCTTTCAGGATCGGGCCTTCTTTCCCGATAAGCAACAACTCTCCCCTCTGGCCTGCTTCTTTCCCTCCTATGCCCAATGATTCTATGATCCAACTTGACCAACAAGTCAACAAGGGCAGATCATGACTCAGGAGGGTTTACCACTTGTGCCAATACATCCTTTAATTCGTCTCTCAACCACTTATAAAACAAAACGCTATGCTTTTCCTCAAGCCACCCAGCTTTGGTGCATATAAGTATGTCTATCAAACAATTTTTGGAATTCTCTCTTGAAAGGACTAAAGTCCTGTAGCAAAGGATCATTTCTTTCTATCAGAGGTATGGTCCAACTTGCAGCAGACCCCCCTAGATAGGAAATAACAAATGTCACCTTAGCTTGGTCTGTAGGAAAACAGGAGGCTTTGCACATGAAATGAAGCTGACATTGACTGACAAAGGCAGCAAACTTAGTAGTATCTCGGAAAAAACGCTCAGAAGGCGTCAAAGGAATAGATGAAGTTGTAGTTACTTGTATTACTTGAGCGTTAGCACCGGAATTCTGGTGCCCTACACCAGTACCAGTTCTCATTTCACATTGTATGGAATCTACCCTGGTTGATACGGATTGAGTTTCCACTTGAAGGTTACCCAACATGTGGGCTAAATCAGCTAAATCAATATTCTTGAGAACAAGAGCTACCCATACGTCCTTGTGAGCTGGGTTAGCAATTTAGGCAAAATAAATGTTCACAAGGCACTCATTTATGAAGGCAATATAATATATGCAAGCTAGATTTAACTTGCTCAGATTTAATCAATTTAAAAAAAAATGCAATTTCTGACCTTTTTATAGATCACAGTATAATATCTTAGTATATTTCAACAACCTCATTAAAATTACTTAAAGAAGCCCAACACAACTTCATTAAATTGATGCTTACTTCTGCCGAAGTAAGAGGAATTTATTCTGCAGTTACAGTCTTAACCAAAGCTATATTTCCTTATACAAAAACGAATTGGACAAATGGCATTAGCTGCACATCAACAGGTGATTTGTGAGCCCCAGTGAAGTGACCATAACCTAAGTGAGTACTAAGTGAAAGATAGTGAACAAGGCATAGAACAGGTTATTGGTAATATCAAAAGGACGAGCATGTACACAATGAAAAAATAAACAATAAGGCTTTCTCTTTTGTTAGTTTTGACGATGTTTCGACCCTCTCTTGATACAGGGTCTCTTCAGTGCAGTGTTTCTGCGGACAGTGTTGTATCTAGTATGCCCCCCACAAAGGTTTTCTTAATAACACAAAAAAGCCATGGGAGTTGGCAGTCCCGGTGGCTGCGGGGGCCGTGAGCCCCCCATGTATATTAGCTAAAAGCCCGGGGGTTGCAGTCCCTGGGGCTTAGTGGGGCCTTTGAGCCCCCCCACCCTCTTATGATGAAAGACCCGGGGGGTGGCAGTCCCCAAGGCTGGGGGGCCTATGAGCCCCCCGCACAATTTATAATAAAGCCCCGGGATGGTGGTCCCACCTAATGATTTAATTGCCCCCAGGATTTTTCTGATTTAATAATAAAATAAAATTGGGCCATGGGGGTCCTTTTGGGACCCCCTGAGCAGGCCTAGGGGGTCAGGGAGTTTCAACCCTGCCCCTTTTTCACATTTTGAGCGTTTTGTTCTTAGGTTTCTTGTGCCTCGGTTCTACCAAGGCACAAGAAGGCTGCCAACACTTCCTTATTTGGAGTGTTGACAGCCAACTAGAATACAGCTCATGAACGGCAGGGTGCGATTAGGGTGCGCGGCTACACCGCGGCCATAGATATTTATGTACATTTAATTGTCATTTTCTCAGGAACTACTGAGCGGATTTACACCATTAAGCAAAAGGCATGAGTCTTAACTAAGGACCCCCTCTTTGCCAAATTTGGTGTAATTCCGTTCAGCAGTTCGAGCTGTAGCCACCTTCAAAGGTTCCATTGGAAAAGTGCATGGGGAAAAAACATCTTACAACCCCCGCTTGACAAATCACCCTGAGACGTTTAGGATAGGAGTGGACCAGATCTGGCCATTAGTTTTGAGAATTTCATGAAGATTCATCAATCGGCACCAAAGTTATTCCAAATAGAATGTTGCTGATTTCCTATATAGGTCCTAACTATAACTATCTACTGCCGACCGCCAGTAGGTAATATATATATTATATATATATATATAAATTTGGTGTAATTCCGTTCAGCCGTTCGGACTATAGCCCAGGCTAAAGATCCCTATGGAAAATTGCATGGGGAAAACACGTTTTGGGACCACCCTTTTTTCTCAGACCCCACTTGACGAATCACCCCCAAATTTCGAGGGAAGGAGCATAGCGGAGCAGGCCATTTTCTTGGAGAAATCTTGAAGATTCGTCCACCGGCGCCAAAGTTATTCCATATAGAATGTTGTAGATTTCCTATGGAAAGTAGGTCCTAACTATAACTACCTACTGGCGACCGCCAGTAGGTAATATATATATATATAGATTGTCTCATTTGCAAGTCCGTTGGGAAGTTGTGGTGGAGGCGAGCCTTTGGAGCAGATATATATATATATATATATATATATATATATATATATATATATATATATATATATATATATATATATATATATATATATATATATATATATATATACTAACACATATTTACTCTCTTATACAATCCCTGATACAAGTTCACAATGATCAATACAGCCACTCACACATTTACTGGCTCTTATGCACAGTTATTAATATATGTCAACTCTCACATGTACTGTGTTTTACATATGTACTTACTTTGACATGTAGCACTGAGATATCCATTCAATCACCAATACACTCATGCACACAGTCAACCGCCCATACAGCTGTTTCCACATGCACTTTTGAACCCATACATCTAGTGAATCAACTGCTCACACATCTATGCACAGAGTCATACACCTCCAAGCCACCCATACACACACTCTACTGGACAATGGAGACACAGTCGCCCTCATCCTCCTCGACCTCTCTGCAGCATTCGACACAGTCTGCCACAGCACCCTCTTACAACGCCTCAATAACATCGGAATTCAAGGAAAAGCACTTGAATGGATCACCTCGTTCCTCACCGGAAGAACCCAGAGAGTCCGCCTTCCTCCATTCAAGTCCGAGGCCTCTGAAGTCATTTGCGGCGTACCACAAGGATCCTCACTCAGCCCCACCCTCTTCAACGTATACATGAGCCCCCTCGCGGCCATCGCACGCCATCACAACCTCAACATCATCTCTTACGCGGACGACACTCAACTGATCCTTTCTCTCACCAATGACCCCAGCACCGCCAAAACTAACCTACACGAAGGAATGAAAGAAGTTGCCGAATGGATGAAACAAAGTCGTCTGAAACTGAACTCAGACAAAACAGAAGTCCTCATCTTAGGTACATCCCCCTCTGCATGGGACGACTCTTGGTGGCCGGAAGCCCTTGGAAAAGCACCCATCCCGACAGACCACGCACGGAACCTTGGCGTCATCCTGGATTCTTCACTCTCAATGAACAGACAAGTCAGCGCCGTATCCTCTTCCTGCTTCAACATTCTTCGCATGCTCAGAAAAACATTTCGCTGGATCCCCTCCGAAACAAGGAAAACAGTCACCCACGCTCTGGTCACGAGCCGGCTGGACTACGGAAACACCCTCTACGCAGGCACCACCGCTAAACTCCAGAAGAAACTCCAACGAATCCAAAACGCCTCAGCCAGGCTCATATTAGACATCCCACGCAACGAACACATCTCTGGTCACCTTAAAGACCTCCACTGGCTACCCGTCAATAAGAGGATCACTTTCCGTCTGCTTACCCACGCACACAAATCACTCTACGACATCGGACCAGATTGCCTCAACTCTCGACTGTCCTTCTACACCCCCTCCCGCCAACTACGTTCTTCCAGCCAAGCCCTCGCCACGATACCTCGCATTAACAAGACCACCATGGGAGGCAGATCCTTTTCATACCTGGCTGCTAAGACATGGAACTCACTCCCCGCTTACCTTCGCCTCACCCAGAACCACCTAGCGTTCAGAAAGCAGCTTAAAACGTGGATATTTGACAAATAATCCTCCTCCCCACCTAAGCGCCTTGAAACCCGCTGGGTATGTAGTGCGCTATACAAATTTTATGACTTGACTTGACTTATGACTCAGTCTCCCATACAAATACTTGGGCAACCAATCAATAATCCATATAGTTACTCATATAGCTACTGATCAACACATGCAGCAGTTTACAGAACAACAGATATAAAGATGCACAAATTAAGACAGTTTAGTCAATAACCCATGCACTCAGTGAGACACATTTAATCACTCACTCATACAGTCAGTCATGCACCTACTAAATCCTTCATCCAGACACTTATACATTCACTCATTCTCCAATATATAAGACATATTTTAACTTTACAGAAACATACAGTCACTGGATGTTGTCATCAGTGATGTCATCAGTGATGTCATTTGAGATGTCATCAGTGATGTCATCAGTGATGTCATTTGAGATGTCATCAGTGATGTCCTCAGTGATGTCACTGACCATGTCATGAATGATGTAATATGTGACATCATCAGCAGTGGATTGCGGGTGCGCGATATATAGTTAGTGCAACTAACTATATATGCGAATTTCAATGGTTTTGTGTGAGTAAAATAAGGTTTTGTAAATGCTAATCCCTAACTATATATGGTCTATAACCTATGGTTTTTTCAGTAAATTTTCAAGGTTTTGTAAATGCTAATTCCTAACTATATATGGTCTATAACCTATGGTTTTTTCAGTGAATATATATATATATATATCAACAAAAAAAGCGAAGAGCACCCAATTTGAAGCTTGGTTATTATCATTTACAAATAGGTGCCCGAGGGAGGGAAAAGAAGTCTATGTGAATGGCGAGGATTTCACAATAGCACCAGATCACTCCTTACTTGTAGACACATACAATTGCATGGCTCTTGTAATCAAGGTGCGCCTAATTTAGTGTGAGTTTTGGAAGGCACTGTAACACCTGCTATCATACCAACGTTCAGTTTACTGGAATATATATATCAAAAACCAGAATTCAATGGGTGAATACGCCCTTTGGGCGGGACATTAACTACAAGATAATTGCAAGCTGCTGTCTGCCGCTTTCACTCCGTGCAGCCATTCCAGTGAGCAAGGGCGAAAGGACACCAGAAAGTTTGGTAAAAGTGGCTGTTTGATGTAACTGTGCCCACGGAGGTTATTGAATTGCTGCCTTACAAAATTAAAGAGAAAGACACGACAAGTGTGGTCTTCAAATTGGGTGCTCTTCGCTTTTTTTGTTGAAATACAGTACGCCCTACCCAGGTCGTGAAGACACCCCTGCAGAAGAGCAGGTCCAGCGCTGTTACTAATACAGCACAGAGGAATGTCGTGCAGCATTTGTGAGGCGTGAAAGTAGCATGAAAGCAGCCTCATGAGGAGCCCAGTCACCCACTGTGGTTTTTTTATACAGCGCAAAGGAGATGTTGAAAGCAGCATTGAAAGATGAATAATTTTACAAAGGACAACAAAAACCAGAATTCAATGTGTGAATACGCCCTTTGGGCGGGACATTAACTACAAGATAATTGCAAGCTGCTGTCTGCCGCTTTCACTCCGTGCAGCCATTCCAATGAGCAAGGGTGAAAGGACGCCAGAAACGTTTGGTAAAAGTGGCTGTTTGATGTAACTGTGCCCACGGAGGCTGTTGAATTGCTGCCTTACAAAATTAAAGAGAAAGACACGACAAGTGTGGTCTTCAAATTGGGTGCTCTTCGCTTTTTTTGTTGAGATATATATATATATATGAACTCCAACACTTCACACCATCGGCAGAAGAACAAAGGACACGGCAGGGATTGCAACAGGCTGTTTATTTGGAGATTATGGCAGACCGGTTTCAGCAACAGCTTTCTTCAGTGCCAGCAGTCCAAACAATGCGTTCTCTCACTCGAACTTCTTGGATTATAGCCCGTCCTTCCCAGTGGAATGAGGCTCACCTGCGCTGGATACTTCTCCACGCTGCTTCTATGACGAGGACTACCAGTCCCACAATGCAGCGTGTAGATGTCCAGTGCATGTGGGAGAACGCTGATTTTAGCACTAGCCTTTTGTCCCCTTCTCTCAACCATAAACCTAACAGGCACCTGGGTTGGGGGCACAGAATCCAGTGACAGCGTCCCATCAAGCGTTCTTGACCCGCTGTACCACAGCAGCTTCCTGGTGCTTTGTAGGTAAAATGGTGGGTCACCGCTACTCCGATACCTCGGTTAACTTCAGAAAATTTTCCCATGTTACTGTGACCGCTTCTCACTGAGAGGGTCCTTTGTGCGCACCACAGGCAGCCCGCATTAAATGAACTTCAACACTTCATACCATCGGCAGAAGAACAAAGGACACGGCAGGGATTGCAACAGGCTGTTTATTTGGAGATTATGGCAGACCGGTTTCAGCAACAGCTTTCTTCAGTGCCAGCAGTCCAAATAATGCTTTCTCTCACTCGAACTTCTTGGATTATAGCCCCTCCTTCCCAGTGGAATGAGGCTCACCTGTGCTGGATACTTTTCCACGCTATATATATATTACCTACTGGCGGTCGCCAGTAGGTAGTTATAGTTAGGACCTACTTTCCATAGGAAATCCACAACATTCTCTTTGGAATAACTTTGGCGCCGGTGTACGAATGTTCCCGAATTTCTCCAAGAAAATGGCCTGCTCCGCTCCGCTCCTTCCCTGGAAGTTTGGGAATGATTCATTAAGTGGGGGCCGAGAAAAAATGTGGGTCCCAAAACGTGTTTTCCCCATGCAATTTTCCATAGGGACCTTTAGCCAGGGCTACAGCCCGAACGGCTGAACGGAATTACACCAAATTTGGCAGAGAGGTAGAGTTCAGTTCCCAGATTGTGCTTTTTGTTAAATGGTGTAAATCCGTTCAGTAGTTCCTGAGAAAATCAAAAGTAAAATGATAGCGAGATCTAGAGACGAAATACAGCACTCGTACGGAAATCCGTGCAATTACGAGAACGAGCTGCACGCTGATTGGATGTCAACTGTCTATCAACACTCCAAACCAGGAAGTGTTGGCAGCCATCTTGTGCCTCGGTAGCACTGAGTCACAAGAAAACAGTAAAACAAAGTGGAAAAATAAGGAAAGGGGGTAGGGTAGAAACATGTTGACCCTCTAGGCCAGCTCATGGGGTCTCACATGGATCTTTAGGCGCAAATTTTATTTATTTTTTTTTAATAAAAAAACCTCGTATGCGGTGGAAAAGGAAAAAAAACCTAGAAGTTCGTTTTATTCTTAATTAGCTCCCGGGGGGGGGGGGGGGCAAATCCCGGGGGCAGTGATGCTCCTGCTTCCTGCGTTTTATCAGGTTAATAGACTGTTTCCCATAACAGAAAAGTTTATTGCAATAAATGTATAGAATTTTAACTTGAGCAAAATCAGGATGGATTTGTGGGTGTGATTGTTTGCTGAGAATGCTGGTACAGCAGTTGATGTGCTTGGTGCATTAGCAGGTGGGTTGTCCTTCAACCTCTGTGTTGCAGCTCGAGCAAAGTTGTTGGGTTGTAAGTTCTTCACGTGTCGCTCTATATTTGCTGTGCTAAAGGAGTATTTTTGAGATGGAACACCCCTTGAAAGAGTTTGGAAAATTTTTCAGGTTACTTTTGGAGCATTAAACTTTTTTTGCACATCTGGAAAAGTCAAAAACTCCCAAATTAGAGCTTCTTTCCTCTTCTTTGGAAGTTCTTTAGGAATGAATGGCTGGAAGATGAGTCAATTGCTGTTATTATGGTAAACTCCGTTCTATTTGACAAGATTCTCAGAAGAGATGCTTCTTTTTAGAAAGTCAAAGTAGAATTATTAAAATGGGACGGAAGTTTCAACAGTTGTAAGAGGAACTGGTATGAACCAATCAAACCTCTTCTTTTAAAGTCACATGGCTTTGCGTACGGTTACGCTGTTATTACGGTGCTCTTAGGATGCGAGTACGCATGACATTTCACCGCGATTGGTGTAATTGCTTTTAAAAGTAATATAGTATTATTGGAACTTAAAAAAAATGTTTTCATAATTATCCTAGATAATATGTTCTGTTAGTATGTTCAAAAAAAACATAAATATATGTTTTTAAACAATTAAAAACATTTGCGTCTTTGTGTACGGGGCGCAGTACATGAAGTCACACGGAAGCTTTGATGCGACGTGTAACGTGAAAGCGTATTCGTAGCGTATGCTGAGAATGATTAGCAGTACAAACTATGGTGCGATCACTCTCTCACTGTCAAATCAGAGCACAGGGCGTGCTATGATAATGGTTACAAGTGGTCACTCATTGCAAATCCGATTCACCTGTGTGGCTTATCCACGGTATCATAACATTACTTTTTAGCCTGTTTAAGTTTGGGGTTTGCATGAAATACTATGCTATAGGCAGATATGGATCTTTAGGGAGCGCTTATCTGCATGAAGCTTGGTTATTATCATTTACATATAGGTGCCTGAGGGAGGGAAAAGAAGTCTATGTGAATGGCGAGGATTGCACAATAGCACTCCTTAATTTGTAGACACATACAATTGCATGGCTCTTGTAATCAAGAAGCGCCTAATTTGGTGTGAGTTTTGAAAGGCACTGCAACACCTGCTATCATACCAACGTTCAGTTTACTGGAAACGTGAGTTATTTAATTCGAAATAATGCAGATTGTTGTGCCATGATACCAGGCATCAGTTGCATGATTACGGTAACTGAGCGTGTGGTTTACTATAAAAAAGTTGTGTTTACTCCTCTGCATGGAAAGCTGGATGTTTCAATCCGGCCGTCGATTCTGACCTTGAAAGAAGAGTCAACCAAATGAGCCGTATAAGAGCGCTATTGTCTCTGCTAGAGAAACATTTGTCCTTCATGTAGCAAACACCCGCACAGAAGTGTATGATTTATTAAATACAGACGTGCCTCTGTATTTTGGGGAGTTAATTCAGAGTATCTTTAATGCGTCCTTGACTACGGGGTTACCTTACTTTTTTAAAGTTAGAAGCAGTGGTCTTTTGACTTCTTTTCAAAGTATATTTTGTGTCTTCCCACAATTTTTTCAATCGATGTTTTCCAGCATCTTTGGTGAATTCCGCTTAATACTCGCATTGGTTGCCGGTGTGCTATTATTAATTTGTTTACTTCAATATGGATGCACATCCTGCAGCGCACAACAATATTTCCCGGCTGTTGCTGCTCCGCAACCGAATGCTTAGTTATTACGGAGCGCTGCCTCTGGCAACATTGAGTGCAGCTTATGGATTATCGTTTCGATTTTCCTTTTTCACATGCGTTCAACCTGTCTTCCATTGCCAGAGCTGCGATTTCAACTGGGCCCTGGATTTGTGTCTCTGCAGTACAGTGTCTCCCAACGCGGATTATGACCAGCTGATGAGCGCCTTAGTGGTTCATGACTTGCTCTGTTCTGGCGGCGGGATTATGGCCTTAGCAGCGATAAAAGGAATAATGGGACGTTGGAATGTTTTTGCAGCGGCGCATGACTTCTTGGCATACAGTTACATTGAAGATGACCCGAGTTTTCCACCGATGGTGATAGAGGCTATGGTCGTTGAGGAACATGTATGTTCATTCTCACTATTGAATTGGATGGCTGAAATGTTTTCAGATGAGAACAATGACTTCCTCTTGGAGGCTGTTGCTACATACTGTGCTTGTACGTTGTTGGATTAAGACTCTTTGATTTTTCTACCTATTCTTTATTATTTAGTTACTGTTTTCTATCAAACAGCGAATAATTTTTTATGCAAATTTGAACTTGACTCTTCTTTTCAGGCTTGGACTCTGCGCTCCTAGTTCGCCCACGTTTATATCACGTGGTTCTATCAAGGGAGGGTGTCGTGGGCTGAGCCTTGCACTCACACCGTGTTAAGTTAGCATGGGTTCATTAGAAGGTTAAACGCCATTTTTGCTTCCCTGATCTGCTTTGCACACGACATGCAATTTTGATATTGTTTTGAGAGAGCTGAGTATTTTGTTTCACATGAGAATAATTAGTTATACTACATTTCTAGACTGCCTCGCTAGTTTAGTGTATATAGTGAGAGCATGGAACATTAATCTTGGATACTGTGTCTGTTATTCGAAATGATCCTTGCACGTTCAACCTATAACACATTTGCAGCTGTGGCCACATCTGATACTGGCACGTTCAATAATGTATTGTGGAGGCATAAATAGACACGGTTGGAGAATATTGGTATCCTGACAGTTTGTGCAGAACTCAATGTGATCCACTACTGCTGAGTACCAGAGGTATGGGGCCTTCCATGTAATCCTATGAGACCTTCTGTAGTTATAAACTAACCTGGTTGGTAGGGAGGGTGAAATGTAGGTATATTTTAAACCTGTTTCCCGTTAGCAATATAAGATGTTTTCTACCGTTGTATTTTATGGAATAGTAACAATGCTGACAACCTTGTTTCTGATAATATGCTTGGTTGTATTATCTAAGGTATTGTGCATGAGATTATGGCGTTAGAAATAAACATTTCAAACTTGCACGTGTCTTTATTTACTCCTGGTTTTGGACTGGTGTAAGACTATCACAAAAGAGTGCTCTTTTTATCTACCTTACTTGAGGTAATCTAAGTCGCATGTTCTGGGTTGACTAGTCATTGGTGTTTTTGCTATAGGACGAAGAACCAATGAGTACCTGATTGCTAGTCTGGTAGGGTGTTTGGGTACTAAGGTGGGTTTTGGTACACCGAAATTCATTGAGGTTCTAAGTTTTTATGCACAGTTCTGTGTAGGAGCAGAATTCCTGCAACAGTAGTTACAACAAAAAGGCTCGATAAATGGCCTTGAGTATGAATCAGAATATGAAATTGAAGAATAATTGATAACCCCAGCCAAGAAAGGGAGCAAGTGTGCAAATTTACAATGTCTTCAGCTGGGGTACTTGTTACAATAAAAATGTTCGATAAAGGCCTGCACTTTGATTAGGAATATGAAATAGAAGAATAGTTGGGAATCACAGCTAAGGTATGCAGCAAGTAGTTGTGTGTATGTGTGGATGATGTGTTGATTGAGTGGAAGATGAAAAAGGTGAAAAATAAGAAAGACTGGAGACATACAAACTACTCACTGCCTTGTCAGTGAAGAGAATCTTTGGATTTCCAGCTCATTACACAGATAGGGTGTTGGATTCCGCAGTTTGAGCAAGAGAAACGAGTAGCACATCTAAGGAAGCAAGCTAGTGCATAAAGTACACATAGTGTGCGGTAGTAAGGACGCAAGAAAGGATGGAAGTGTGCAAATTACCCACTGCTATTGATGGGTAGTAGTTACGAAGAAGGCTGAATAAAGGGTCTGCACTTTGAATTTGAATTCATGAAGAATAATTGATAAGCCCAGTCAAGAAAGGCAGTAAGTAGGTGTGTGTATTTGTGGATGATGTGTTGATTGAGCGGAAAATGAATAAGGTGAAAAATAAGAGAGGCTGCAGAGTTGCAAACTTTCCATTTCTTTGTAAGGGTAGTGGGTGCTTAGTTTTCCAGTGTATATATATATATTCCCAACGTCTCAGCCACACATCCAAGAACCAGGTCGAGCCATGATGAAAAGATGCAGTCATCTGGTGTCCCCGTGCAGTCACGGACTGCTGTTAGCAGCGGCTTTTTTCCTGACTCCCTTTGTGAGGCAGGCCTGTAATTACAAATACCTTGGTTGATTATGCTACAGTGTCAATATTATCACAGGCCACTTGCGAGACGGGTCCTCTTACACACGCTCTTGGTGTGCGCATGAAAATATGGAGAGAAGATCATTTCTGTAGAGACGACCAGAGGACACAGAGGGGAGTATCAAGGCGACCTTCATTGACAATTCTACAGGGGGTAATGCATTTCGGCACGTAAGCCTTCCTCAGATGCCGGTTACAGTAGGTTTCACTCTGTTCCTCCTTTAAATATTTACACGGCCCTCCCATTGGCGGGAGACTAGCTTGGCTCAGTTCATGATTGTTCACAGCTGCTGTCTTTATCTGAAAGACTCCGGTTCCCAGATTGCATCACTCCGGTAAGTATTGGCAGCGGAGCCATGTTATGCTTAAAATAAGCGCTGTTGTGCCTTAGTGTCATGGGGAGGAAAGGGATTGCTGTCAGCCGAGTGAGTCCCAAAATGTAAGTGCTTTTTGCCACCTCGGGTCCCCAACATCTCAGCCATACATCCAGGAACCAGGTTGAGCCGTGACGAAAAGATGCAGTCATCTGGCGTCCCCGTGCAGTCACGGACTGCTGTTAGCAGCGGCTTCTTTCCAGGCTCCCTTTGTGAGGCGGGCCTGTAATTTCCAATGCCTTGGTTGATTATGCTACAGTGTCAATATTATCACAGGCCACTTGCGAGACGGGTCCTCTTACACACGCTCTTGGCGTGCGCATGAAAATATGGAGAGAAGATAATTTCTGTAGAGACGACCAGAGGACACAGAGGGGAGTATCAAGGCGACCTTTATTGACAATTCTACAGGGCGTAATGCATTTCGGCACGTAAGCCTTCCTCAGATGCCGGTTGCAGTAGGTTTCACTCTGTTCCTCCTTTAAATATTTACACAGCCCTCCCATTGGCAGGAGACTAGCTTGGCTCAGTTCATGATTGTTGACAGCTGCTGTCTTTATCTGAAAGACTCTGGTTCCCAGATTGCATCACTCCGGTAAGTATTGGCAGCGGAGCCATGTTATGCTTAAAATAAGCGCTGTTGTGCCTTAGTGTCATGGGGGGGAAAGGGCTTGCTGTCAGCCGAGTGAGTCCCAAAATGTAAGTGCTATTTGCCGCCTCGGTCCCCAACATCTCAGCCACACATCCAGGAACCAGGTTGAGCCGTGACGAAAAGATGCAGTCATCTGGCGTCCCCGTGCAGTCACGGACTGCTGTTAGCAGCGGCTTCTTTCCGGGCTCCCTTTGTGAGGAGGGCCTGTAATTTCCAATGCCTTGTTTGATTATGCCGCAGTGCCAATATTATCACAGGCTACTTGCAAGACGGGTCCTCTTACACTAGCTCTTGGCGTGCCCGTGAAAATATGGAGAGAAGATCATTTCTGTAGAGACGACCAAAGGACACAGCGGGGAGTATCAAGGCGACCTTTATTCACAATTCAGCATGGCATAATGCATTTTGGCACGTAAGCATTCCTCAGATGCCTGTTGCAGTAGGTTTCACTCTGTTCCTCCTTTAAATATTTACACCATTGGCGGGAGTCTAGCTTGGCTCAGTTCATGATTGTTCACAGCTGCTGTTTTTATCTGAAAGTGATGTAATATGTCTACCTCAAGGGGTTTTTTTTGTATGTATCCTGATGTCTCTGGAATACACACATTTGTTTAAAATACCCCTCACACACCAAAAGGGCCCTTGGTGTCATGCTTCATCATCGGGGTCTTCCCGCCCGGCTGCCGGACGGGGCAGTGCTGCGACAAGCGACTACGCTGGAGCACCTTTTTAAATGTGGGTGCTATGTGAGTGAATTGGAGTGAGTGTCAGTGGGGTCAGGAGTGATATAAAGGTGATGTTAAAAAATACCTGGCCTAGTGATAAAAAAGACTATTTAATAAACACTGGCTGGTATTGTTAAAAAACGTGAAGTCGGAAAGAGTAAGCTGGATTATGAGCTTACTTTCCTGTGTGGGTCGACATGTTTCGGGGCGCCATGCCCCTTCGTCAGGACCGGGGTAAGAGATCCCCCTGTCACTCACTAGAGTCTCGCCACAATGGGTGTATTTACAAAAAAGTGAAAAAAAGATCTATGTGTGTGGATTTAGAATTAATATTCTAATACACATCCCTTTCTAAACAAGATACTTATGTAGTATGCCTGAAAAGACAAGAACACTGTATTATTAATGCGCGGATCCCAAAGCGCTATTACCTAAGTACCTGTAAGAAGAAGTGGACAAACATACATATAGCCGTTGTCCATCCCTAGGAAACCCAGGGAGGGATCTGTAGTTTTACAATGATAGTCACACACAAAAACAGAAATCACACATTACATACATATATAGTGCAGAGAGGTTGGCTGTACTAAATTTCAATACATACTTATTATGATGAGGAACAGTGCCTCATGGGCCAACACTAGATGGAAGGGTATTAAAGGGGTCCAGCTGCAGGCGGGATAAAAATGAAACAGAGATGCATATGTAGAAGGTTTCTAAGAGATATATCAATGGCACCCCATATGCCACTATTTTCTAGTCCTTCTATTCGGCTGTGCCGTACTTACTCAACCCCCAGCCTCGTTGTGCTTCCTCCTCGGTCCGTGGCCTCCGTGGTAATGAGGATGGAGGTAGGGGCGGGAGTTTAAATAGCTATGATAATTGGTTAATTGGGGTGGGTCTCATTGCCGATACCGGACACCTGTGCTTGAAAAAATGGAGTGCCTAGATCCGGTTATTGTGGTGGCCATTGTAAGCTAGTCACCACCAGTGGTTTCACATGGAGAATAGTGGTGTATTTAGAGATGCCCCGTAGTGGTTGCTCCGTAAGGCATTGTTTTTAAAAAATTTAGAGCGTCGGAAGAAGGTTTGGGAGCTTCATATTCCGATTGCGTGCGGCCGCCGAGGTGGGCGGTGGAGTGTTTCTACCCCGCGCATGCGTCGCGGTGCTCGGAGAAGTCCGAGCATGCGCGAACACGCGCGGCGCAGACTGAGCATGCGCGGAGAAGTGTGTACGGACTCCGCGCATGCCCAGTGTGTCCCGCAAGGCTGGAGCCTAACAATGAATGGATATGGCACCTGGACGCCCGATGCAAGTGTTGCACGGGGTCTTGAGTGTCACACAAGGATACTAGAGAGGGGTCCTTTATTAAGAACGATAATTATGGTGAATTTGGGAAATACAAAAAACGAAGGCAATGATATTGCTATGAATAATGTATAGGGACAGTAAAGTGATATGATTCTTTATGCTACAAATCTTTTTACCAGACACATGAGGGGGCAGCTGATTGGGCAAGGTCTTCTTGTTATTAGATACATTTTTCAGCAGCAATTCTGTAGGATACACAGACAACGACAACTGGTTAGGCAGCTACATTTCTTAATGCTGGTCAGGAATTTAGACTAGACCAGGGTATATCATCATTTAGTCCGGTACGATGTGTACCTAGACGATGCACCCAGCGTTGTTCCTTTTCTAGTACGTTTTTGTCATTTTTGAAGACTTTGATGACTGTCCATTTCAGGTCATGAATGCTATGGCCCTCTGTAACAAAATGTCTTGCCATTTTGTTGTGGTTTTTTTGCAGGGCACATTGCTGCGGTGTTCGTTCATACGAACTTTCACAGGTCTGCTTGTCATCCCTACGTATTCTTTACTACAGGGACAGGTGATTAGATAAACCACGTTGCGACTGTTACAATTTGTGAAGGCGCGTTGTTCCCATGAGGTTTGATTAGAGAACATGATGGTGCAGCTTTTTTGTGTGTACTGACAAGATGTGCATGAACCACACGGGTGGTGGCCTCCTATTTCAGAAAGTCTGGCAGGGGCATTGCACTCCGTCGTTCTTGGCCTTGTATGGACCAATATATCCTTCAGATTTTTACCTCTCCTGTGCGAGAACATTGGTTTTGGAAAATCGAGTTTGCCGCAATTTAGCATTCTCCAATGTTTGTTAATAATTTTCGGGATGTGGTTTGAGTTAGTGTTATATGTTGTAACACAGATGGGTCTTGGGTCAGGCTCTTTGGTCTCTGTTTCTTCTAGTAGGGCCTCTCTGTTATTGTTACGGGCTCGCTTTTGGCCCTTTTTGATGATAGCCTTTGGATAGTTTCTGTTGAGTAATTTGCACTCCAGATCTGCTGCTTGGGTCTTAAAATCACTGATGTTGCTGCAATTGCGTCGCAATTGGAGAAATTGCCCATAGGGTAAATTCTCGCGTAGGTGTCGAGGGTGGAAGCTGTCAAAAAGTAACAAGCTATTCTTAGCTGTGGGTTTGAAATGTGTACTAGTTTGCAGTCTCCCATCACTCGGGTAGATGTTTAGATCAAGGAACACCAGATTCTCTTTAGACACCGTGTGAGTACATTTTAGGAACTGATCTTGTTGGTTGAGCCAGACCATGAATAGGTTGACTGAGTCCTGATCACCCTTCCAGATTACTAGCACATCGTCGATGTGCCTCTTCCACATTACTACATGGTCTCTGTAGGGATTCTGGTTACTGTGTGACGTCATCAGCAGTGCATTGCGGGCGCACGAATTATAGTTAGCGGAACTAACTATAACGGGGGGAATTTCAATGGTTTTGTATGAGTGAAACATCCAGTTAACTATAACATGTGTGAAACCTATGGTTTTTTCAGTGAATATATATATATATATATATATATATATATATATATATATATATATATATATGTATATATATATATATATATATATATATATATATATATATATATATATATATATATATATATATCCATAAACGAGAGCTTCTTCCGGAGATCCCTCGCCTTTGCAGGGGTGGCTCGGTGCCGGCCAAGCATCCGGTAAAGTCAATGAAAATAGAAATGGAGTTCCAACGAGCACACGTGTCTGGAAAAGAAACAGCAGGGTCCGTTCTTATGCCAATACAAAGGGATGTACGACGTTACAACGCGTACTTTTACAACGCATGCCGTTACTACGCAACTTTTACAACGCAAGTCGTTACAACGACTTGCGTTGGGGGGTGCTGGATAGTAAATATTTTAATTTACTATTCCAACTCCAGTCACCGTGGATAGTAGGGAAGGAGTTGGATAGTAAATTAAACTATTTACTATCCTGGAGCGCCCCCCAGCGCTAGTCGTTGTAACGACTTGCATTGTAAAAGTTGCGTGATAACAGTGCAGCGTTGTAAAACCTTCATTGTAAAGGTTGTTCCCCAAAACAAAGAGGTTTATTAAAGACATGTCATCAGTGATGCAATTTGATTTGTCATCAGTGATGTCATCAGTGATGTCACTGACCATATCATGAACGATGTAATATGTGACGTCCTCAGCAGTGCATTGCGGGGGCACAAGTTATAGTTAGCTCAACTAACTATAACAGCGGAATTTCTATCTTTTTGTATGAGTGAAATGTCCAACTAACTATAAAGTACCTAAAACCTATGTTTTTTTCTGTGAATTTGGAAGGTTTTTTAAAGGACAATTCCTAACTATAACGTCTGTAAAACCTATGTTTTTTTCAAGTGAATTTCAAATATTTTTTAAATGCTAATTTCTAACTATAACGTCTCTGAAAGCTAGATTTTTTTCAGTGAATTTCAAAGGTTTTTTAAATGCTAGTTTCTAACTATGCCTACAAAGGTAGGACATGTGAAGAAAGACAATAAAACGCACAGAAAGAAGCAAAAGAAATGCAGAAAAAAGCAATAGAAGTCCTCAAAGATGAAGAAAAGTGCAGCAAGAAGCAAGACGTGCAGAAAGAACAAACAGAGGAGCAGAAAGAGGCCTTTTTGCAAAATCATCCTGTGCCCTCAACTTTATTAGATCGGTACGGGTGGTAACTGACTCTGACTAACCAGGCCTAGAGCCAGTGTTATGCTAAAAGACACTTAGAATACAGTTAAAACACCTACATACACTAGGGAATGCTATGTGTTGGGGTACCCCTGTGATTAGCATGACCTCCTCTGTAAGGCCCTAGTACACAATAGGGCAGGGGGATTAAAACCACCTCTAAGTCGGAGGTGCAGAAAGGCTAATCCCCTCCCTTTACCAATGTTCAAACGCCCCCCGTGGTGTGTCTTAAGTTGGGGATTAAGTCCCCTTGAATCCTGAGAGTCCCTGGGGTCCAACTAGCCCACCAGGTACCTGCAGTAAGCACCACAGAGCTGCCTTGCAGAGAGGTATAAAAAGGGGCGTGGTCTCTGAACATCTCTCTGCAACGCAGCTCCCTGGCGCACACTGGAGGTACCTGGTGGGTTAGTTGGCCCCCAGGGACTCCCAGTATTCAAGGGGAATTACTTCCCCATCTTACAATGCGCCAGGGGGGCGGGTTTGAAGAGTGCAGCTGGGAGGGGTTGTGGCCTCCGGCACAATTGCATGCATTTCTTTTTTTTAAGAAAGGTTTGTGACCCCCCCTTTCTTTTCTATTTTATGTGCCCTGGTGACCCCTTCCCCCAGGGCCAGAACCCTTTTTTAAATGTTTTTTAAAAAATAGAAGGGGACCTGTGTGGCCCCCCCTCCTGAGGCCATATTTGGCCCCAGGGACCCCATCCCCCAGGGAATGGCCATTGTTTCAAAAAAATGTTATTATTTGGAGGGGGCTGGATGGCCCCCCTCCTCAGGTAATTAATGTCCCCGGGGTTTGTGTGTAAATTCCTTGCGGAAACTGCTAGTCTGACAGGCCTTTCAGTGCCCGCAGGGAAAAAAACCTTTCAGATTATGTGTCCTTGCGTCCTGCTTCCTCGTGATATCACTATGTACTAACATGTCCCACAGGCTCCTACCCCTTCTGTATGTTATGTTAGGGTTGCAGGCTGAATTGAGGAGTATTAGAGCACGGGAAGACCCTTGGGGTAAAGGGTGGGATCCTTCTATTAAGGCACGGGGTCCTTTGGTACAGCCCGTTACCTTTCAGTTTGAGCGGGGTACCGCTCAGGGAGGGGCTCCTTTGTCTGTCACCGTTAACACACCTGTACATGTCCCGTTAGCAGCTCCTGAGTGGTTTTCGGGGGATAGCAGTAAATACAGAGTTTTCATGAATTAGTGCCATCTACATTTTATGTGCCGTTCAGCTGCTTTTCCTGATAATACCTCAAAGGTAGCGTTTGTAATTTTGTATTTAGTGGGTACAGCAGCCAGTTGGCGGTCCCTTTGGTAGAGAGTGATGACCCGCTGTTATATAGCTTTTCTGCTTTTAAGGTACAGATGCATAGCTTATTTGCTAAGCATGCATTCATGCAAGCAAGTGAAGCAGAATTGCTTAAATTAAGACAGGGGAAGCAAGATCTTCTAACGTATCTGGCTACATTCAATCATTTGGTAGCAGTAACCCACTGGCCCCTTGCAAAAAGAACGTCTTTGTTTTATTAGGGGTTGTGTGAGTAATTAAAGGATGTGGTGTCACAGATTGTTAATCATCCAGAGGAATGTATGGATTTTATAGATCTAGTGGTGAAGCTCAATCATAGATTGTCTGAGAGGAAGGGGGAGAGAACACAATTTCAACCCTCCCGTATGGTAATGGTTAAGGGGGACACACCAGATACAGGGGACACCAAGTCAGCTCCAGAGCCTATGCAGATAGGGGGGGTCAGGGGTCCACTAACTAAGCAAGAGAGGGATAGGCGTCAGCTTTTAAAACTCTGCCTATATTGTGGAAAGAGCGGGGGGTTGTGAGAGCTCCCCTATGTTGGAGGTTTGTGGTAATAATCCCTATGACATACAGGGAGCTGTTAAGTGGGTCAATCAATCAATCAATCAATCAATCATATCATTTGTAAAGCGCACTACTCACCTGTGAGGGTCTCAAGGCGCTGGGTGGGGAATGCTGCTACTGCTCGAAAAGCCAGGCCTTGAGGAGTTTCTGAAGGTCAGCAGGTCTTGGGTCTGCGGTAGGTGGATGGAGAGGGTGTTCCAGGTCTTGGTGGTGAGGTGGGAAGCGATCTGCCGCCTGAGGTCGATCTTCGGAAGCGGGGAACTGTAGCGAGGGTGAGGTCGGCGGAGCTGGCGGGTGGGGGTGTAGAAGCTGAATCGTCTGTTGAGGTACGTTCTTCCGGTGTTGTGGAGTGCCTTGTGTGCATGGGTGAGGAGCTTGAAGGTTATCCTCTTGTTGACCGGGAGCCAGTGCAGGTCTCTCAGGTGGGGTGTGATGTTGCTGCGGCGAGGCATGTCGAGGATCAGGTGTGCAGAGGTGTTCTGGATGCGTTGGCGCCATCTCAGGAGTTTGGCCGAGGCTCCTGCATAGAGGGTGTTTCCATAGTCCAACCTGCTGCTTACAAGGGCCTGGGTGACTGTTCTTCTCGTTTCAGTGGGGATCCACTTGTAGATCCTATGGAGCATGCAGAGGGTGTTGAAACAGGAGAAGGAGACGGCGTTGACCTGTTTAGTCATGGAGAGGGTGGAGTCGAGGATGACCCCTAGGTTGCGTGGGTGGTCGTGGGTTTTGGAGCGGTTCCCAGTGCGGTCAGCCACCAGGAGTCGTCCCAGGCCGAAGGGTTGGATCCGAGGATGAGGACATCCGTCTTGTCAGAGTTCAGTTTCAGTCGGCTGTTCCACATAAATTCAGCAAAGGCCTTCATTCCTTCGTGAAGGTTGGTTTTGGCGATGTGGGGGTCCTTGGTGAGGGAGAGTATCAGCTGGGTGTCATCGGCATAGGGCCGTAGGTGAGCAGTGCCATGTAGATGTTATACAGGTTTGGGCTGAGGGATGAGCCCTGGGGTACGCCGCAGATGATCTCGGTGGCTTCGGAGCCGAAGGGGGCAAGGCGGACGCTCTGTGTTCTGCCGGAGAGGAAGGAGGTGGTCCAGCCCAGGGCCTTCTCTTGGATCCCAGCATTGTGGAGGCGTGTTCATAGTGTGTGGTGACAGACCGTGTCGAAGGCGGCTGACAGGTCCAGGAGGATGAGGACCGCTGTTTCACCGATGTCCAGCAGGGACTTGATATCATCGGTGGCGGCGATGAGGGCAGTCTCGGTGCTGTGGTTGCTGCGGAACCCGGACTGGGAAGGGTCCAGGATGTTGTTCTCCTCAAGGTAGCGGGTCAGTTGTTTGTTGACAGTCTTCTCGATGACCTTTGCCGGGAACGGGAGCAGGAAGATGGGCCGGAAGTTCTTGAAGTTCTTGGGGTCCGCCTTGGGTTTCTTGAGCAAGGCGTTGATCTCGGCGTGCTTCCAGCTCTCAGGGAAGGTTGCTGTCTTGAAGGAGGTGTTGATGACTTTCCGGAGATGGGGTGCGATGGATGTGCTGGCTTTGTTGAAGATGTGGTGTGGGCATGGATCTGACGGAGATCCGGAGTGGATGGTGTTCATGATCTTGATGGTGTCATCGTCGTTGATGTTGGTCCAGTAGAGCAGGCGGTTGGTGCGGATGGTGGTCATGGGGGCGGAGGTCTCAGTGGTTGTCGGGGGGTCGTGGCATTTAAACTGTCGTAGATGTTTGTGATCTTGCGGTGGAAGAAGGTGGCCAGTGAGTCGCACAGGTCTTGTGAGGGTGGGACGTCGTTGGTGTTGGAGCTGGGGTTGGAGAGTTCCTTCACGATGTTGAAGAGCTCTTTGCTGTTGGGTGCATTGTTGTCTAGGCGGTCTTTGAAGAAGGCTCTTTTGGCGGATCTGATAAGGTGATGGTGTCTGCGGTGGCATTCTTGTGGGCGGCGTGGCTATCCGGTGTTCGTTCACGGAGCCAGATCTTCTCCAGCTTTTGGCAGGTTTTCTTGGAGGCCCGGAGGTCTTCAGTGAACCAGCTGGCTTTCTTGTTGGTATGATTGTTGGAGGGTTTCTTGATCGGGGCTAGGGTGTTGGCGCAGTCATTGATCCACTGTCTGAGGTTGTGGGCGGCGGTGCCGGGGTCGGTATGGTTGGCGGGTGGGCTCTGGGCGAGGCTCGTGGTTAGCTGGTCTTCAGTGACTTTGCTCCAGCAGCGGTGAGGCATCGGTTGGGTGCGGTGGTGAGTGGTGGGTTTCTTGAAGGTGAAGTGGATGCAGCGGTGGTCAGTCCAGTGGAGTTCGGTGGTATGGTTGAAGGAGACATGGGGGCTTGCGGAGAAGATGGGGTCAAGCGTGTGACCGGCGGAGTGGGTGGGTGTTGTGACAAGTTGTCTGAGTCAGAGGTTGGCTAGGTTGTCGATCAGGGTGGTGGAGTTGGTGTTGTCCTTATTCTCGAGGTGGAAGTTCAGGTCCCCGAGGAGGATGTAGTCCATGGAGGTGAGGGCGTGTGTGCTGACGAAGTCGGCGATGGAGTCGCTGAACTGTGGTCGGGGTCCGGGAGGTCTGTAGATGAGGGTTCCTCTGAGGGTGGTGTTGGGGTCGGTGTGGATCTGGAAGTGCAGGTGTTCGGCGGTGCTGAGGGTGTCGTCGGTGTTGGTCGAGACTCTGAGAGTGTTCCTGTGGACGATAGCAATTCCTCCTCCCACTCTGTTGGTGCGGTCCTTGCAGGTGATCTTGTAGCCTTCCGGGACGGCTATGGCTATGTCGGGTGCCGAGGCGGGGTTCAGCCAGGTCTCCGTCAGGAAGGCAACGTCTGTGGAGGTTGAGTCTAGTAGGTATCAGAGTTCAATGGCATGTTTTCGGGCGGAGCGGGTGTTGAGAAGGATGCATCTGAGGTGGTTGGGTTCTTTCCTGGTCGGCAGCGTGGTGGGGCGGATGCTTGTGAAGCTGCAGTTCCAGCAGGTGAAAGTTCTGTGGGTGCGCTTCGGGCAGCCAGGAAGCAGGTGTGTGATCGTCCGGTGTTGAGTGCGTGGAGGGTTCTGGCATCGTAGCGGTGTCGGGCATCGTGGCGTTTGTGGTGTCCAGGGGTCCTGGCGCTGGGCGCGGTCCAGGCACGGACGGGCATAGACGGGCTTGCCTTAGGTGCGTCAGCAGTGCGGCCGTATATCGGCTTCCATATGAGGGGAGGTGGGAGGGAGGAGCAGCTGGGAGGCGGGAGCTGGCGGTGAATGGGATTGCAGGAGGGCGGGGCAGGGGAATAAAAACAAGTCTGGGCAAGAAAGCAAGTACAGGCAAAGGGGAATAAAAACAAGTCTGGGCAAGAAAGCAAGTACAGGCACAGGGGAATAAAAACAAGTCTGGGCAAAAAAGCAAGTTAGGCACAGGGGAAAAATATAGGATTAGGCAAAAGCAATGCAGGCAGAGCCGTGGAGCAGCGTGGGGAGCGACCTGCCTCTGAGCAGGGTCCTAGGTCGCTCCTTTCACTACTGCGCTGCTTCCATATGAGGGGATGTGGGAGGGAGGAGCAGCTGGGAGACGGGAGCGGGCGGCGAATGGGATTGCAGGTAGGCGGGGCAGGGGAATAAAAACAAATCTGGGCAAGAAAGCAAGTACAGGCAAAAGGGAAAAAAAACAAGTCTGAGCAAAAAAGCAAGTACAGGCACAGGGGAATAAAATCAAGTCTGGGCAAGAAAGCAAGTACAGGCACAGGGGAATAAAAACAAGTCTGGGCAAGAAAGCAAGTTAGGCACAGGGGAAAAATACAAGATTAGGCAAAAACAATGCAGACAGAGCAGTGCAGCAGCGTGGGGAGTGACCTGCCTGCGAGCAGGGTCATAGGTTGCTCCTTTCACCGCTGCGCGGCTTCCATATGAGGGGATGTGGGAGGGAGGAGCGGCTGGGAGGCGGGAGCGGGGCGGCAAATGGGATTGCAGGTGGGCGGGTCAGGGGAATAAAAACAAGTCTGGGCAAGAAAGCAAGTACAGGCACAGGGGAATAAAAACACGTCTGGGCAAGAAAGCAAGTACAGGCACAGGGGAATAAAAACAAGTCTGGGAAAGAAAGCAAGTACAGGCACAGGGGAATAAAAACAAATCTGGGCAAGAAAGCAAGTTAGGCACAGGGGAAAAATACAAGATTAGGCAAAAACAATGCAGGCAGAGCCGTGCAGCAGCGTGGGGAGCGACCTGCCTGCAAGAGGGTCCCTCGTCATTTTACAGTAACCGTTTGCTTTGTTTTCTCCGCTAGCGGTAGATCTACTCTTTCAGTGTTACTAGATTCTGGTGCCACTGGGAACTTTGTGGATATCCAGTTGGCTGAGAAATTGATGGTTCCATGTGTATTCAAGGAACAGCCTGAGCCTGTGAGAGCGATAGATGGGAAAGGAACTCTCTTCTGGATCGATAATTCGACAGACTGAACCACTTTTGATGACTTGTGATAACAGACATTCGGAGAGTATATGTTTCGATTTGATAGATGCCCCTGCTTTTGGAGTTGTTCTCGGGTTACCTTGGCTACAGGTACACAACCCTAGAATAGATTGGGTGAGAAGAATGGTTACTTTGGATTCTGAATATTGCCTCCAGCATTGCTACCGTGAGGCAACAGATTGGGTGACTCCTTTGACTTGTGCGGCGAGTGATTGTGGTGTTCAGAATCTTTTGCCTTCTTCCTTTACTGCTTTTCAGGATGTCTTTGATAAAGAACAAGCTTGGGTATTGCCACCTCACAGGTCATTTGATTGCCGTATTGACTTGGTGCCAGGGGCTGCTCTACCCTGTAGCCAGGTTTATGCTTTGTCTGAGCCTGAAGAAAAGTATTTGCAGAATTATTTGGATGAAATGTTGGGTTTTGGTTTTATTCGACCATCTTCTTCGCCTGTTTCTTCTTCCATATTTTCCATTCCTAAGAAGGAGGGTGATCTCAGAGCTTGTGTGGATTATAGGGCGTTGAATAAAGTAACGATTAAGAACAAGTATCCGCTACCTCTGATACCCGCGTTGTTGGATCAGTTGAGGCATGCCAGGGTGTTCACAAAGCTCAATGTGAGGGGCGCATACCATCTCATTCGCGTTTGTGAGGGTGACGAATGGAAGACTGAGTTTTGCACTAAGTTTGGTTTATTCGAGTATTGTGTTATGCCTTTTGGTTTATGTAATGCCCCTGCTGCTTTTCAGTTTTTTATCAACAAGGTTTTGCGTGAGTTTTTGGATGTGAGTGTAATCGTTTATATTGATGACATTTTGTTTCTCAGGTGTTGTCCAAATTGCAAGAACGTTGTCTATTCGTGAAATTATACAAATGCACATTCAGTGCTGTACATATGAAGTTTTGGGGATTTTTGATCTCAAGTAATAGCATTAAGATGGACCCACGTAAAATCGAAGCCATTGTAAATTGGCCTATCCCTACCTGTGTGAAGGATATTCAGGTTCTTCTTGGATTTGCCAATTTCTATAGGCGTTTTATTAGTCATTTCTCGGACATCGTCTCGCCTATGACGTCTCTGTTGAAGAAAGGAGTGACTTTTGCTTGGACATCTGTGGCTCAGTCTGCTTTGGAACAGTTGATTGGCAAGTTTACGACTGCCCCGGTTCTGATGCATCCGGATCCTGCTCTCCCGTTTTATGTGGAGGCTGGAATACGTTAGTACATGATGTACAGGTATTTGTGGCCTCGTGTCCTGAGTGTGCTATCGGTAAATCATCGCATATGTCCCCGTCTGGTCCGTTACATCCCTTGCCTGTACCACCCTCTCCGCGGCATACAATTAGTATGGATTTTGTGACTGACTTACCACCGGATTCAGGGTTTACCACCATACTTGTATTAGTGGATCTCTTCACTAAGACAGCGCATGTTGTCCCTTTGCTGAAATTACCAACATCAAAAGAGTTAGCTGAGGTTTTTATTACTCAAGTATTGAGATTGCATGGGGTGCCCTCCGCTATTGTTTTGTATAGGGGGCTCAGTTTGTTTCTCACTTTTGGACTGCATTATGTCTGTCCTTGCGAATGGATTTATGGTTATCTTCTGCCTATCATCCACAGAGTGATGGGCAGACTGAACGTACTAACCAGACTACGGAGCAGTACCTGAGATGTCTGATGTCTTCTTTGACGGGTAGTTGGGTACATGCTCTTCCTTTGGCTGAGTTTGCCTATAATAACATCCTGCACTCAGCCTTGGGAATGTCCCCGTTTTTCTGGTCAATGGGGTTTCATCCCAAGACCATGCCTATACAACCTTCTGTGCGGGTGCCTGCTGTGGATACCCTTAGTGGGGAGTTGACTGGGATATGAGCACAGGCACAGGAGCAGTTGTTAGCTTCCAAAATGAGTATGAAAACGCAGGCGGATAGGCACAGGCGTCCGGCTCCCTTATATGCAGTGGGTGATAAAGTATGGCTCGCAACGAAGAATTTGAGGTTACCGGGACCTAGGAAATTGCAACCCCGGTTTGTGGGCCCCTTTCCCATATTGAAGGTGGTTAACCCTGTGGCGATTAAGTTGTCTTTGCCTCCCTGTTAAAGCCGTACGTTCCCTCTACTCAGGCTGTGCCTCCTCCTCCTCCTGTTTTGATCGATGAACATGAGGAATACGAGGTTAATGCTATTTTGGATTCTAGGAGGAGACGGGGGAGGCAGTACTACTTTGTGGATTGGAAGGGGTATGCCCCGGAGGATCGTTCTTAGGAACCGGCTAGTCAGGTGCATGTTGCCCGGTTGGTACGCTTGTTCCATATTCGTCACCATGGTAAACCTAGGCCTGTGGGAAGGCTTTTGCGTGGGGGTACTGTTGGGAGTTAGTGGGTTGGGGGCGGGTGCCTTCTGTTTATTTCCTCCTGATATCCCTTTTATGATTTCATTTCTCAACTGAATGCACATTGGAACTTGTGGACGTTCCCTTAGGTTCCCCTTAAAAGAACCTACCGTCTAGAAACCAGTGCTTGGTTTCTTTTACGGTCCCTTGCCACGGGACTTCCTGTTCCTGATTTTTGAATTCCGAGTACCTTGCTGTGGAGTTCTCTATAAAGGGCTCGTGTTTGCTCACTTACCCCTTTAGTCGTTTTTTTCCTTTTGAATCCTTGAGAAGAGTAGGAGTCTTTTCCGTGCCTGGATTTCTGGAGAAGTTTATACGGAGATACGCGGCTGCGTGTCTCCTCTGTTTTCTGATAACGGACTTCCTGGATTTGTGTAGTCTGCCCGCCTCGTTATGTTTCTTTGGGCGGAATCACGAAGGAACTGAAATGCAGCTGTTTTTCTGTGTTCCTTCGTTGTGTTTGGGTTCGTTTTTTTTTGGGTGCTCTGGTGAATTATTTAGAGACTCTTTTTCATCTTTTTCACCTTTTCATTTACAATTCTCTCAATAGCTTAATGCCTGATGATTTGTATAGTTTCAACCAAGTGGCAACAAAAACGGAATATTTCTAGCAATGCCTTTAGCTTAGCGCTTAAAACCGCCCAAGATGATTTGCTGTCTGCTAGTCTTCAGGCGCAATTTTATAAAACCTGTTTTTTTTTTTATATTTCACTCCTTCTAGGTAATAAAATGGAGGACTGGAAAAGGTATCCATTGCCCGTGCTATGCAGAGTTTGGTGCTGACTCAATTCACATGTTTGCTACATGCGGAACAGATATTATTTGTAACGTAAACTTAACTTACTTCTGAGTGTGAGCAGCATACTATTTGGAAAAAAAATATTAGCATTTTCAGAAAACAAAAAATAGTTGCTCCCCGATTCCTGCAGCCCCAAAACCAGCAGGTCCTGTTCCGTATCCATTAGGTCTGCCCAGCGGTGTGTCAGCTGCTGTGGGGTGCGCTTCACCCCTGTGTTGTGGCCAGGCACTGGCGCACTCTCCCCCATAGCAGCTGACGCTCCTGTAGGGCCCATAAAAAGCGCTGCTGCCTCTGTAAAAATGGGGTGGGTCTGCACCCCTGAGAGGTACTGCCACCCACAGGGTGAGCAACTTTTCGCACTGGCACCATTGCTTGCCACTTTTTCTTCTGCCATGGGGCCAGGTGAAAAAAAAAAGTCGGAAAAAACAAATCAGAAAGGAAGAAGTGAAGGAAGTCTAACACAAGCAAGAAAGGGAAAACTAAAAAGAGTTCAAAAGACAGAAACAACATGTGGAATGGAAAGAAAAGAAATAGGGGCTTTATTTTATACTTGAATTCCCACCTACACAAGAAAAATACATGCACAATAAAATGTGTCTTCTTCCAAATACGCTCTTACAAGAAGATGTTCTGGAATAAGTCATGTGAAAAGGGAGTATTGCTTTCTTGCAAGCACCATAGATCAATACACGAAGTGATACAAGCCTCTGGGCGCGCGAATGCTAATTGGCAGTCACGCCTAATGAAGCAGCACACAACGAAGTCTGCACAAAGCTTTTTTTGAATAATTAATGAGAAATGTAGCTCTGAGGTAGGAGGAAAAATGTCTCCCACTTGACATCGAAAACAAAAGAACTAGCCAACTGCCTTTGAAGGATTCTGTAGCGAATCCCTCTATTTTCAGCAAAGATGCTCGCAATTCTTGCTACTTGCTGGCCTTGGGATTGTTTTGCAACTTCTTTGGTTTATGCAATCGTATTACTGATTTTTATGAAATGTAAAATCAATGCATTAGTAAGCAATTTGTGATATATGTGCATAAAAATATGAACAGGGTCCTTTTGACCTAAGAGCAAGTGGTAAAACAGGAACATATGCAATTTTTCCAATTCCTCTTCTGCCATCCGCCTTCCGTCTCCATCTCCTCTTTTCTTATTTCTCTGCATTGGCTTGCATTACACTCTTACCTTGCTTTCATTTTCGGAGCATCACCTTCAAGTGTATTTGTGAGGTTGCCTCACCCTCTCTCATTTCTACTCTTACCCGCCTCTCCCTCTTAATTCTGCCTCCAAAATGTTTCTTCCTGATCATCAGTCGCTTTCACTCGTTCAGTTCACTTCTTTCATCTGTCATATCTCATTAAAATGTTGCATTGTCTCGTTATAAGGTCCTTATTATTAGAACCAATCTGAAATATTGCTTTGTGCTTTGATGAAATAAAGTGCTTGATCTGTAAAAAAAATAAGTGCCAGGGCTCTAGTCAGGAGGCCTCCGCAGCTTGCTCCACCCATTGCTACCGCCAGTTTTGCCAATGACAGTACCTACACAACTGATAACCAGCACACTGCTACAAGTGTGTCAATTCAGACTATTCCAGGCCCCCCGAAGCTATATAATTAGGCGGTAGGTATTAGTTGTTTTCAATGTATACTGAATTACTAAACAATTTCTGTTCTGCACATCTCTAAATTATACAAACAGCGCCACCATTTGGCAGTTGTTATAAGTGCCAGTGTCGACAATTAAGTACTGTGCTGAGCACCGGAAACCACCGGCTCAAATTAAGCACAGGTGGAAAAAACGATATACATTTTTTAAAACTTAAAATAAAATGGTGGGTGGTTGTCAGAGAAATTCTGTCAGCCATCGAGCCATGCAAGAATCACTGTCAAATGACAACTTACACATCTTCCTTTGACAGAAAAAGATGGAACTCAACTGTATGAAAGTTCAGATCTTTCTAGCTTCCAATAATTGCTCTACAAATTTCTACCCATGTAATAACATTAATTCAGTGTTTAAAAGTAAGAATACCTTCAGCGTTGGCTAGTTTCGTCGGTTCATATTTATGGCTGTTACCAATCTCTGTTCATTATCATGCTGTAAAGACATGGTTCATTAAATAAAAGCCCAACAGTTTGTCTCTGCGGGGCAATGATTGTGTCCTTAGGAGACCACATAGTGTTGTAGTTTGTGCGTTGTCTTTGCAAATTGCTGCCAATTTCATCACGTCTTTTTCATACTTTTGGGGGCTTATTTACAAGCCCCTTGCGCCACAATAGTGTCACTTTTTCCCATATAAAAAAGTGACGCAATGGCGGCTCAAGGGGCTTGTAAATAAACCCCTTGGTTTTTGTCCGAAACTCTCTATATTTTTGTCAGTTGTCAACCGCAAAATTTCGTTTTTTATATACTATATTATGCTGTATTGCATTATTATTACCACCTCATTACCGTAATGATACCTTGCAATGATAGCTGCCATATTTGAAATTTGACATTACATCCTTCATTTTGCCATTCTGATACCTTTTTAGACTGTTGTGGCTTCTTTTTTTATCCTGTTGCCCAGTGGTGATCGGACTAGGAGATCGAGTTGAATCCACTCAAACAGAAACTCATGAGTTGACCACTGCAGCCGAGGTCTCCAAGCATCTGCGAAATATGAAAAATTACGGTGCTCCAGGGCCCAACGGTCTTCCGGCTGGGATATTTAAATGTGCCCTGGAAGAGTGGGCGGCCCTCTTGACTCCTCTATACAACAACGTGTTCAGGACTTGCCAGCTACCAGACTCATGGTTAGGCTCGATTCTATGCCCCATATTCAAGAAAGGAGATCCCATGCTCCCGGCTAATTACCGACTCATCGCACTGTTAGACCTTGAGGCAAAGGCATACGCACGATGTCTTCTTAGGGTGCTTGAAAAATGGGTTGCTGACAACAACATAATATTTATTGACATTTGTAGAGCGCGGCGAATACCCGTGGGCGTCTCGGCGCTAGTTAAGTGATGGATCAGCAACTGGGGTAAAGAAGATATACAAGGCTATTGGTCAAATAACCACGTCTTTAGCTGTTTGCGGAATGTGAATAGGGAGGGACTTGCTCGGATATGTGCAGGAAGGGTGTTCCAGAGTCTAGGGGCGGCAACCAGGAAACGCCTGTCGCCCCAGGTGACTGTTCTAGTGCAAGGCACAGCCAAGAAGTTCTGAATAGAGGAACGAAGAGATCGGGTTGGGACATGATGGAGAAGATTCTGTTTGAGAAAGTGGGGACCTTGATTATTGAGTGACTTGTAAACAATACACAGCGATTTGAATTTGATACGGCTGCGTATCGGGAGCCAATGGAGATCCCTAATGATGTTTGTAACTGGTGCGAACTTGGGGATCCCAGCCAGCATTCGTGCGGCTGCATTTTGGATTGACTGCATCTTATTTGTCACTCGGACTTGGGCATTTAAGAATAGAGCGTTACAATAGTCCAAGGAGGACAGGACTAGTGAGCTGACCAGTGTTTTCCCGGCCGTGTTCGGTAGGAAAGGTAGTATTTTCCTAATCATTCTCAATTTCATATGAGCTGAAGCCGCAGTTTTATTCGCATGTGCCATAAAATTGAGGCCAGCATCGAAGATGACGCCTAGATTTCTCACTCTGCTAGCTGGACTGGGCGGGGGACCGAAAGATGGTGGCCACCAGACAGGTGACCAGCCCGGGGAGAGGTGACCGAAGATGACCACTTCAGTTTTTTCTGAATTGAGTTTCAGACAATTCGTGGCCATCCAGTCACCTATTGCCATCATTCCTCTCGTGAATCGATTGGCCACTTCCTCTCCGTCCCCTTTGATAGCCAGTACCAATTGGGTGTCATCGGCGTAGGAGGTCAGGCTCATCCCAAATGCTTTGATGACATTTGCAAGGTCCGACACGTAGATATTAAATAGTGTCGGACTCAGGGATGAGCCTTGAGGGACCCCACATGGCAGAGACACCTTCGATGATTGGTAGGGTCCTAGAGATACTGCTTGTGATCTATTGGCCAGAAACGATACAAGCAGGTCCAGAGCAGTTTTCTGGACCCCCAGTCGTTCGACACGGTCGACTAAGATCTTGTGGTCGACCGTGTCGAAGGCCGCCGAAAGATCCAGCAGTACCAGGAGTGCTGTCCCCCCCTGGTCTCGTATGGCTCTGATGTCATCCGCAGCCTTTAGAAGGGCAGTTTCCGTGCCATGACATTTGCGGAATCCGAACTGGGTGTTATCGAGCAACTGGTGCTGCTCCACAAATTCCGACAGTTGCTGATTCATGGCTTTTTCTATTACCTTAGCCAGGAAAGGAAGACTGGCTATCGGACGATAGTTTTTCAGGTCATCTTTATTCAAATTGGCTTTCTTTAAGAGGGGTTTGACCAACGTATGTTTCAGAGAAGCCGGGAAAATTCCGGAGCTAAACATAGTGTTGCAAACATGAGTTATAGCCGGTATCAACGTGTCCATAACTGGCATAAGAACTTTGAGCGGACACGGGTCTAATGCAGAACCTGATTTGATTCTTGAAATAATACTCCTTGTCTGATCCATAGTGAGCTCGACAAAGCAGGTCAGTGTGTTATCCCGTGAGGTGGAGGACAAGGATAATGGTGTAGAGTCCGTGTTTAGAGAAAAAGCCTGATAGATGTCGTTAACTTTTTTGAAGAAAAAATCAGATAAGGCGTCGCAAAGATGTTGTGAGGGAGGTGGTGTGAGGTCGTGCGTGCCACCCGACAAGCGTTTAGTGATGTCGAATAACTCTTTGCACAAGTTTTTGGCAGTCTCAATTTGTGCAGCATAATAGGCTCTTTTCGCCTCTGCGATCATCTGTTTGTACCGGGCAAGTGAGTCTTTATATAATGATTTACTTTCTGGGTCATAGCGCTTCCGCCAAAGTCTTTCTCTTTGTTTATTTAATTGTTTCTGTTTTTTAAGTTCATCCGAGAACCAGGGAGCACTGGGGGAGGCTCGATTCTGGGAGATAGATTTTACGGGCGCTAGCTCAAGTGTGGCCTGATTGATCCAGGTATTGAACTGATTTATGGCAGCGGTGGGGTCATCTAACAGCAATGGCGATGTTCTAGCCAGGAATGTGTTCAATGTCCCCGCCTTTATGTCCTTCCATGCTCTCACCTGTTTGGGGCTATTGTTAACAGCCCTCCTCTTAGAGGCATCGGGGATAGCTAAATGACTTAAAATGGCGTGGTGATCGGTCCATGCCAGGGGGAGGACATCTGCAATATGTAGCGACTCAATATTAGTAAAAATGCCGTCAAGAGTGTGACCAGCGTCATGGGTAGGGGCAGAAATACGTTGATACAGACCTAGTGTTTCCATGTCCGCTAAGAGGCATGCAGTGTCTGTGTCACTACTTGATTCAAGGTGGAAATTAAAATCGCCTAACACTGCAAAGTGATCTTCAAGGGCTATGGATTCCAATATAGACCCTAGGCTGAATAAAAATGGGGCACGTGCTCCAGGTGGGCGGTATACCAGTACGCCTTTAAAATTGAAGAGGGGTGTGAGCTTAATACTAAATAGTAGAGCTTCGCAACATGTGGATGGTATCGGTGTGGTCCTGATTGGGAGGTAGTCCCTGACAATAATTGCTACCCCACCTCCCCGCTGGCCTACTCTGTCCTGTCTATGTATGGTGAACCCACTAGGGACTGCTATAACCAAGTCGGGGTCCGAGGCACCATCCGTCCAGGTTTCCGTGATAAACAGGACGTCCAAGTGGGCATCTGTTATTAGGTCTGCAATTTCTTGCCTATGTTTGCACATGGATCGGGCATTGATAAGTGCTAAGTGAAAAGTGGTGGTAGGAGGGGGCGGAGTAGTCAGGGCCTTAATTTTGGAGTTGACAATGTGTGTCCGAAATGAACAGTGTGAACAAGATAATTGGTAGGATACATCGGTGATAGAAAGTGGGTCATAAGTAACACAGCAATCACTGCTTGGTGACCGAAGTAAAGAGAGGGATGAGGACGAGTAGACCAATCTGGTCGCTGAACCAGGGGTTTTGGCACTCAGCACGGGCCCAGCGCGGACGGGCGCAGACGGGCTGGACTTTGGCTCGACTTCGGCGCGCTTTCGGCGCGCCCGCTGCGCCAGCCCGCTGCGCCGTCTGTAGGGAATACACATTTATAGGTAGTGAGGAGTTAATCCAGGGCAAGTAGCGCTTATGGCGTGTGCTCCTCCGGATATGTTGACAAAACTTCTCCTGGGCCAGTTGTCATATAATTGAAACAAGCAGTCACTAGCTCAATACTGCTTCTGGACTTCCGATAATGTAATATTTTTTTTAAAATATAGACTCAAAGTTAATTTCTTCTTTTATTCCGCAGACTCTCCAAGAACTGTTAACCTGATCGTAGTTTTATTTCAAGGATATTATGGATAATACCATACTACCAAACGGGGTTTCGGGCATCGGCCTCCACAATAGACAATATCACCACTCTAGCCATCCTGAGTCAACAAGCAGCCCAAAAAAAACATCTTCCACTTTACTGCTGCTTTGTTGACTACAGCGCGGCTTTTGACAAAGTGTCTCGGAACACCTTGTGGAGGAAATTGAGCAAGTGGGGGATCCCGCAGAGCCTCCTAAGAGCACTCATCTCACTGAACAAGAACACATGCGTGCAAATCAAAACCGGCCCAAAGACAGTCTCTTCAAGAATTAGTGTCGCTGACGGGCTAAAGCAAGGTTGCATTCTCGCCCCTCTCTTATACATCTTATATATCTTTATACAGCTGATCTTGGAACATTTTTAGAGAACAGCAATCTCCTTCCGCCAAAACTCAGTCCTGGTAAAAGTCCCTGCATATATTACAATATGCGGATGACATTGTAATAATGGACCAAGCCAAATCGGGTCTCCAACGAGCGTTAAGTACGCTCCATATATACAACATCGCTAATGCCTTGAAAATCAATCAGGCAAAAACCAAGGTACTGATATTTGGCAGATGTAAGAACAAGAAATGCTTAAGGTGGAACATCTGGCCTGCCAGGATCAACACAACCGTAAAATATAATTATTTGGGAGTCTGGTTCAACGAGACGTCTAGACCTACAGTTCATCTAGCTGCCGTGCAAAAGAAAGCAGGAGCAATCACATACTCCCTGACTCGGCTGAACCTGTCCCTGTGCAGTCCCTCTGCAGAAGCCATTTTGAAGGTGATCAAAGCTACTCTACTTCCTGCCTTAAACTATGGGCATCAGGCCTTTCCCGGGGCATGCTCTGCTAGTCTTGATCTCGCCCAAATCTCCACCTATAAAAAAATCTTCCACCTCCCAAGCTTCATTCAGCGAGCAAGACTACGTTTGGAGTTGGCCCTACAAAGACAATCAATTTACTGTGAGGCCGATACCCTGAAATATTTCATACAGCTATTAAAAGCCGGTGACAACACTTTAAAATCCCACCTAAAAGAAACCTTTTCCGGTCCTGGCAACCCTTGGAACACTCAGATTGCAAATGCCATAAGAGTGCTAGAGATGGACAACGCATCCCTCTTTTTAGATTCCATTCCATACTCAGCCTGGAAAAATACCATCAATAGACAGGTCAAATTAATTTCCCATCGCATGGATTTGCACTCCGTAAAAACATCTTCCATGTTGCTCCCACTGAACTCTTCGTATCTTCCCGGGAAACCGCAAGCCTATTTCCAGGAAAACTTAAATGTAGTGGTACAGAAGAACATTATGTTCATGCGACTTCTTGGCTTGCGTTCAACGGCTTTCAACAGATGGGCTCCAACAAGGGAGGGGGGGCGTTTGCAGACTGTGCAATTACCTCTCTGAGGCATGGCTGCATCTCCTGTGTTGTTGCCCGGCCCTAGCTGCCCCAAGAAAGTCTCTCTTAAAACCCTTGTATCAAAGATGGGGCATTAGGACATGCTGGGAGGCTTCGGCTCTTTGTTTCGCATCCACTGACATCCAAGTGCTTGCAAGGTCGGGAAAATTTGTGAGACTCTTGGACAATCTTCTGTCACCTTCTTCGGCCCCCGCTCTCCCACGTCCTCCCCCTCAAAAACTCATCACAGACTTTTTTTCCCCCGTGGTATAGCACTTTTCGTTTTTATTATCTTTAATTTTGATTTTGCGTAGCAAAATGTTTATATCAGCAACTACAAGACTGTTTTTCTTAGAAGCACAACGGCCACTAAGCTCAGTGAGCAGTTACTCAGCTTTGTGTTTCTGTTTTCTTTCTTTTATCCTAAACATGACGCATGTGTTATTGCTGATTTTTTATATATGTGCTAATGCTGTTTTTATAGCAATGGTTTTAAGTAACTGTGCTAAACTAATAAAACTATCCTGTTGCTTCCTCTCTGTCCCACTCAACCCTCAACTGCCTGCTTTTATTTTTACATCCTGGCTCTGCCATTATATTCTAGACCAGGCTTCTTCAACAAATAGCTTCTGAGCTACCGGTAGCTCTCCCGTGCGCAGCCCAGCCTACTAATTTAGAAGCTTTTGATTGGTTGAATTAATATATGCATATCAACATTGAAATGTAAAAACATGTGTGTATTTTAAAGAAATCATAAGCTGATCTTTGAAGGAACATGGCAGACTTGTCCAAATATATTTACAGCTGATAATTGAGTGATGAATCATGTTGTATTGGGGAGACTTACTATTTATTTTAAATTATTTTCTTTTTTTTACATTAACCGTTGGCAATCGTGTCTAATGTACTAAGGTGATCACTGCTGGTAATCTTGCCTGTAGTGGTCACTAAAGTTATATTCTCTAATTTGGCCACTATTACAGCACTTATTATTTTATTAGCTCAGGGTGGCTTTTATTAAACATAAGTAGCTTCTATTACAGAAAATGTTGAATACCCCATTAGAGATCTTGTCTGGCATTTGTTGGGTTCTCTTTCCCCCTTCTTTCTTGATTTCTTTGCATTGCCCTATGCCTTCATAGTTTGTGTCCTACCCTGGAGCCACTTATCCATCCATCCTTACTACATTCTCAGACTTCAAACTTCTCTTCAAATCTAGCCCACAGTGTTTCAAATTAACCTATCCCCATGTTTTCCCAAAATACCTCTAAGTTTGATAAGCTTGACTTCCATAATGGACATCTTGAAGCCCTCAATACTGTACAAAACCATTGTATAAGCAAGGGCAGCCAGACAACCAGCCTCAAGTTAATCACTCAACATGTAGCATGTTGGTCTGTTGTTTTTCTAAATGACCCAGGTCTTTGATAACTCTAAAATGTTTTATAGCCAAAAACCTACCATCGCCCCTTGCACCCACATTCAGTCACTTCCCTTCCTAGCATTCAGCTCTCCTACTATCTCAAGTTCTCCCACTCTTTCCTCGAACTTTTTCTTCACCAAACTAACCACCCTAATCTTTCCCCTCACCAGTCCTCCATCTCAAATTCTCCCTTTCTCTTTTCATGCCTTTGGCTATTCCAGTTACACAACCCAGTTCTTCTTCACACCATCATCCCTACATCACCTTCTCCTCCTTCCTGTTCATATTTTCACTCTGC
The DNA here is from genome assembly GCF_964263255.1 of Lissotriton vulgaris. Lineage (NCBI taxonomy): Eukaryota > Metazoa > Chordata > Amphibia > Caudata > Salamandridae > Lissotriton > Lissotriton vulgaris. The sequence continues at coordinate 823,295,083 of NC_141685.1, read as the reverse complement.
TGTCTCCACGTTCACCTCTAAATCATTTTTCTATTTTGTTCCCATCCATTTCAAGCTCTACATAGAGGCTTTTTGGACTTGCTGGAGCTAGAATCAGTTTAAATAACATGGTTTATCATCTCTCTCACACAAGGCTGATCCCCACTTCAGGTTTCTCTTGTCTTTCCTGTTTCTCTTGTCCTTGCTTAGAATATGCGACAGACCTAGTCAATCATATTTGAGAATGAGGAGCAAATTATCATATAAATCTTAATCACAATGTCTATTTCTAAGTTCAATCAATAATGAGAGTTTGAGTTAGTTTTAAGGGTTTTATTTTCATTCAGGGTTTAGTAAATTTCTTTGAATTCAATTAGTTCACTATCCCAGTCAGTTCCCAAAATTGATGATAAAATATGGTTAGATAAAAATTATAATAATGCATCAAGCACGTTCCATGAAGAAAGGAATACCTATTCTAAGAATGGGGCAAAAGGTGGAAGTATGAACCCATAAAAAGTTCCAATGCAAGAGAAAGCGCGAGATAGAGCATAAAGCTCAAATTCAATTAATCAACAACAGCAAAACTTCCCATTAATAGAAGTTCATTAAACTCAGTAGAGTCTCAAAGGAATAAAAGGGAAAATAAATATTTCGAAGCAGTAGCAACTGCAATCAGCAATAAGGTTCAGAAGAGGTGACAAAATCACCTTCCTACATTTGGCATTAAGACTTCAGCTTTCAGATTCAGGAGTGGATGGGGAATGGTGTCTGGAAAATGCATGAGGGTAAGTGTATGGGCAAAAAACGCATCCGTCTTCCTCCTAAATACTCTACTCTAGGAACACTCATGAATATAAACAGTTGAAAGAAATGTTGCAGTCCATGTAGCATCCTTTTCTCATCTCGTCCAATCGTAGGTGTGGCCCATACAGGTGAGAGCGGTGGGGCGGGGTGCCAGGTGAGGGGGGATTTCGATGGACGATGACCAGGGAAAATTAAATAAATAAATATTTTGCCCTGGTCATCGTCTTTCGAAATCCCCCATCACCCAGCCCCACCTCAACACTGTTCTTACCTGTAAGGGCCACGGCGGTTCAATCAGTTCTCTGTATTCTTCTGAGAACAGGCTCTCTGCTTCCTTTTCTGCATACGATTTAATGATCTACAGACAGTTGTCATCAAGTGAGAAACTAATTTAATTTCTATAGTTACATATGAAGCGTTTTGATTTCAAACTTCCTTTCCCATGAACACGACTGCATTTCTAACCTTCTAATAAAACAAATTTTATGTTAGATAAATGAAAAACTATGTAAAATTGAAACATCAACTGCAAAAAGAAATTATTTAGCACTGCATCTTTCTTGATAAAATAAGTAAAAAAGATGCTAAAAGGTCAACATCCCTATTCAAACATTGCATTCTTATGTGATTATTTTCCTTATTTCATCTAACAATAAAGTTTCTTAGCAATCCTTTGAAAATGTTATTATTATTAATCAAAAACATTTTGCAGAGTAATGTGAAGCTTTTCATTAACGTAACAGTTATGTAAAGGTCAACTTTTTAAAAATGTTATGCTTGTTTCAGCACATCTAGCAAAGCTACTTGCAAAGCAAAGCTGCTTTAGGCGTTTTTGAGGCTTGCTACGAATAAATATTACTGGGCCAGATGTACGACCCTAAATTGCATGCGCAAACTGGTTAGCGACCGGTTTGCACATGCAAAAATGAAAATAGCCATGTACAATTCCTATTTAGCAAGTCGCAAGTTTTTTTCAACTTTCTAAATAGGAAATACGACTCGCTATTAGGAAGGGGCATCCCTTTTTAATAGCGACTCTCTACCCCATGTATGAAAGTTTTGCAACCGCAATTGCGGTCGCAAAACACTTGCAATTTACAGCCCTCTTCAAGAGGGTGGGAATGCACTCACAAATGGGAAGGGGTCCCCATGGACCCCTTCCCCTTTGCAAATGCAGGGGAAAATATTTTTTAGGAGCAGGTAGTTGTCACAGGGACCACTACCTGCCGTTAAAAAAAGAAACGAAAATGTTTCATTTTTTCTTTTATAAATGCATCCTGTTTTCCTTTAAGAAAAACGGGCTGCATTTAAAAAAAAAGAAGCCCCTGACATCGAGGTCTGCTGAGCCCAGCAGGCTGCCATCCCTGGGAGGGCCTGCCATTCCCAATGGGTCGTAAATTGCGAGTGCCTCATGAATATTGATGAGGCATGCAATTTGAGACCCCATTGGGAATCGCAAACAGTGTCTCAGACACTGTTGTACATGGCATTTTGCGAGTTGCAAATCACGACTCACAATCGAGCGCAATTTGCGAGTCGCAAATTGTCATGGTCGTACATCTGGTCCACTATCTACTACAAATTGCAAATTTTTAAGCGTCTTTCAGTTCAATATAAATTGCATGTTAATACTGAAAACATGATTTTAACTATTATTTTTGTTTGTTTTTAAAACTCCCTATCAGACTCTACTCACTGAAAACCCTAAAAAAACATTATAATTTACCAATAAACTGATGATATACAGCACTACTTAAATGTCTTTTCTACTCTAGACATCTAACACCTCAACCACTAAATATACCTTATTCAGGCCTGGATGTCCAGCACCTCTGTGTAGTTCAAACCAGCCTAAACCTTCTAATACCTACAATTTGCCAAGAGTAACAAGCATCACAGTCCAATCCGGGCTCAACTACATGAACCTGAAGGGGCTCAAACCCAAACTTTTACCAAATGCAAATTCACTTTGATTCAACCTCACCACCAGCCTCATGGTCAACGAACACATCACCAAGAAAACCAAGATGGCCTTGTACCAGTACTTTCTACTAAAGAAAGTAAAACTGTTCTTTCTAGAAAGAGGTGTCAGAACTGCTATTCAAGCCCTCATACTCTCGCATCTGGATGGTGACAACACATTGCTCCATTGAACTCTAGACTCCACAATGGCTAATCATAAGGACATCCTATATGCTGTAGCATGCTTCTTTAGGTGCCTGAAAAACTACGAACACATCACCCCCACTCTGATAGAACTCCACTTCCTCACCTTGCAGCCCCATCTTTAAAACCAGCTACAGAATCTAAAAAGTCAGAATGACTGGCCCCTCCACCTATTTGGCTCTTGGCACACACACATACAGTACACAATTAGACTGGAGAAGAGGAAGTGCAAAACATGATAAAGAAAGCATCAACCTTTGTCCATCATGTCCATCAATGCAACCAGGATCTGGAAACATCTTCCTTGTATCCATCAATACTGCCCCAAATATTTTCCTATTTAGCAAAGATCTGAAGCCACACCTTTTTAAAAAAAGACTATGTCACAAAGAAGTGACAATCTACTTCCACTCATAAAACCCCAGATAAATCTCCTATAACTTGTTGACTGTATCTTTGGATTTGGCCCTGAGTAACACTATATCTAAGTGAAAACCACTACTTGGGTCAGAGCAGTAGAGATGGTAAATGCACAGACAGGGATCTGGGATACACAAAAAAAATGCAATTACAAGAAAACATGCAAATCACAGACAGGGTGCCAGGCTCTCTCTAGGCTCAGTCATACAAGGCAAAATAGCAATGCCCACCACCCCTCCATGACTAGATAAATCATCCACCAAGACATAAGAAAGGCAGTAACCAACTCATGCACTGTAATATTTCACAAGACAACAAGCAGAGGACTACACAACCACATATGACTTTGATTTGGAAAAAATCAAAAGACCTAACCCCTCTGTGATTCATTCAGAGACAGTCCAAATATTTACCTATCTTGCATATTTGGGGTCCAGGTCAGAGGAACCTAGGCTCTATGGAACACATCCACGGTGAAAACCCTGCACTCATTCCTCACAACGCATACTCCTCAGGCCAAGCCCAGTCAATAGACATGCCCCCAGAGAGCAACCCACTCTGTGAACAAACCTTCAACTGCAGTAGCTCTGCACCAAAGTGCTAAGAGCCCATTTTCTCGAAGTACTTGAAGATAGGTGTTCCGCCCCTTTCACCGTAGGTCCTGTAAAGTAGGCACTGCATATGTCTCTCCAAAATTTACCCCACCCTCTGGGGCTAAAAGTATCCACTATAACATAAAAGCAGAGGCTTCTTGGGATTCATGTAAATGAACCTTCTGAAATACTGAGGGGAATAGGAATGAGAGCACTGTACCCACTCTCATCTACTGTAGGTGGTGATGAGGTAAGAATTGCCTACTTTCTCCCTTTTATTCCCCATGGGAGCTAAGATGGTAATACAAGTATGAAGAGGAGCATAAACAATGGTTCTATCTTCCCACACTGATCAGGCCCCCTTAAATTGTGATTCCTGTCAAGAGCAAGAACTATCCACAGCTTCATCTAAGGATGGAAAAACTGCTGCATTACTGGAGACACATAGGACACATAGGAAGCCCTGCGAAAGAGATATTCAGTGTTTACCTACCCTCCGAACAGTAAGTCGGCAGACCTACAGACCTAGCATCAGAAGCATCATACCATTAAAAAAAGTTTGCATATATCAGTCAGTACTGTGAATATCATAAGTTGTAAACATGACGGTGGGAAAATTAGGCATGCGAATATTGCGAAGAAACATGAGTACCAGACAGGCAAGCATGCAGGCGTATGCGCACACACACACACACCATCAATACTACAAAAATTACGATCACTCGACAATTAGGAAAGTCATTGTTGTCAGCATGCACAAGATTTTACACCATATCCACACCTGGTAAACTCTTTTTACTAGGTTTATTTCAGCTTATTTTATAGACTTAGCATGCTGTTTTACAGCCACTGAAACCATGTGCTATTAATACTATTTGGGTGCAATGTTACATGTCATATGCTGGTTGGTTAAGGACATCATTACATGTGTTGTTTTTATCTGCCAATATTACCATTCCTTGGTATGCTTATAGTGTGGATAGTATTAAGGTGTTGTGACAAGACATCTAAAAGCCATTGTGCCAGACAATATCACCAAGGTAAGCAGCCGGCCAGTGGGCTGGACCTGTCAGATAGTAAACTTATAGTAATGGGTGAAGTCAATATCTGATGTGTGCAGTGCACTGTAGCCTGTAAGGGTACAGTAGTGATAAGGGAGAGTTCCAGTGACTCCGACCGCTGGTATGTATGTGGAGTGCAATGAAACCAGGTGTAGCATTTATGACAGCATTGAGTGGTCAGTAGGGGTTGTCAAACAACTCTAACAACAACCTTTAGAAACTTTTAACAGGGAGCCAGGCTCCCTCTTTAATCTACCAAGGGAACCCTGAGACCAGGCAAAATAAGAGCAAATCTGTGGGGGAGACTTCTGAGTATTGCGTGGGGGAGCAGGCGGTAAAAGAATACAGCATGTGTGACCTGGGACCCACTCAGTGATGGATGAAGGGAAAGGGAGGTCCATTATGAGGAAACAAAAGTAAGCAGGCCAATTGGGTTGGGTAGCATTGAGAGGCAGTGTATAGAAGGAGAGACACCTATGTGGAAGTGGAAAAAAGCATTAAGACAGGGTCATTCATGTGTTGCCCAGACTAACTAAACGGCAGAGTGTTGTAACAAAACAAGATGTGCGCAAATTTCCGAATTGGTACATGCATAGCACAGAGTAGCCAAACAACCCACTGTTGTAACACAAAGGGTATCAGAAAGTTCAGAGAAATTGATGTATCAGATCTGCCTTCTCCATCCTACAATGCACAAGGGGATCAGGATGTGTCCCTGTCCTGAAAGAGATATTCCGCCACCTTGCTTAGGCCTTCCTGGTCTGAGTCCCATTGGTGTGGTTTGCAGCCAAGGGTAGCAGGTGTGAAAGAGTGAGTTTGGTTGCTTGGATAAATATTGCTGTTTCCAGGCTATCCTCATCCCACTGGGGTGGTGACATTTTCATCTTTGCCAAGTCAACAGGATCCAGAAAGTCAGCCAGATCACTGAGCTCTGAGAACTCAGAAATTGTATCACTAATGCGAACAATCATGACCTCTAGAAACCCAAGCTCAATATTCTCTGAGTGACTGTGCAAGGAATTTCTTCCTCTTGACAACAGTGTTATGAGAATAGCCTGCAGTGATATAGACAGGATGCTCTCACCTGCATCTTTCTCTGACTTTCGTGGTTGCTCTCACCTTGTTTCTGCCACGGCTACAGTGCTGTTTGTTCGGAGGGATGGACCAGGCTTTTACTCTCTTCCGCTGGGCCTGTTGTGCACGGAAGTTGGCAGGCTAGTCTAGGCTGCTCTATGCCTATTTCAGACGCAAGCAGGAGCGTATGTGCAACAGAAGCAGACAGTGGCAGTGTCTGCATAGCGCACGGCTCTTTTGCGAAGTGGGGAACGTATTTTTAACAAATACGATGGTTAAACCATGTTCTTAACTGTTTTTAAACTTTTAAAATTAAATGTAATTCTGTGTATTTTACTTGTATACTGCTCCTACCTGCATCCTTCTCTCACTTTCATGGTTGCTCTTGCCCTGTTTCTGCTGTGGCTGCAATGCCGTTTGTGCGTAGAGCGGGACCAGGTCTTTACTCACTTCCACTGGGCGTGTTGTGCATGGAAGTTGGCAGGGTAGTCTCAGCAGCTCTATGCCTATTTCAAACCCCCAGTCAGTTTTGGGGTAAATCACCACCTGATATATTCAGCTGAGCAATTAAAAGAAGTAGGTCCGCCGGTTCAAAATACATGTAGGCACGATTTAATTATGGATGCAGCGCCTCTGAAATGCACTCACTGCCCATATAAAACAATTGTTCATTAGGTATGGCCTGGGGCAAGATATAAGCTAAAACAAGCTAATGCTCATAAATTGCAGGTCTCTTAACAAACACAGGTTTGAAATTCACAATTGTGTTCTAGACAATCTTCTTGATGTCTTATTCCTCCCTGCAACCTGGGTGAATAAGTACTCTTCCCGTGAGATAATGGAAGCCCTCCCACAGGATTATGGCATTCTTAGATTGAATCATCAAATTCAACGCGGGGGAGCAATAGCCATTGTCTGTGAATTATCCTTACAATGTACTCTGGTCATTGCCAACATAGACAAAAGTGAAGAAGACTTTTTTTTCAATAACAGCAGCTTGTAATCACACTGTTAAGGGTTTTCTGATATATCGACCTCCTGTTCCCGCAACTATCTTTACTTCTAGTCTAGTGGAGCAAATGGTACAACCAGCACTTCACTGTAATATATTGATAGTTTTAGGTGATTTCAATTTACACTTTGATGATCAAACTAACTGTGAAGCCCATTCTTTATGTCAGCAATTAGCCGCTCTTCAGCTAACACTCACATTCACTCCCCCAACACACCAACATGGCCATATATTAGACCCTTTTTTTACAAACTGTATAGATTTAATAATTGTATCCCCCACTGCAGTCCCATGGTCTGACCACCATCTTGTTGCCTTCTCTATTCCCTTAGCTAATATCCCCCTACAGCTACAAATGGATTATGTACTCCACACAGGAGATGGTCCAGATTTACCCGGCAAGCTTTATTCATGCCCTCCAGCAGAGTCGTCCTCTCCTGCGAAAGGATATTAATGTGGCATGTAGCTCCGTGGATAAGTGGATTAGGGTAGAATTGGATATGGTGGCCCCTGGGACCTCCAGCTTTCCATGCAGATGGACTACATCAGCACCATGGTTTAATGAAGTCCTAAGATCAGCAAAAACATCTTGTAAGCGCCTGGAGAGCATATGGAGGAGAGATTTCTCAGATTACAATAAGACTGCCTAAAAACTGAACTTAAAGCATTATCAATCTTTTATCAAAAAAACCTGTGCTGCCTACTATAAAGAGAGAATAGAGCAGGCTGATAGCTCTTCCAAAGAATTATTTACCATCCTTAAAGATATGTCGTCGCTCGCGAGAACTGCAACTCCTGTTGGCAGCTCATCTAAGTCGTGTAAACAAATTGCTGATTTCTTTGCGGAGAAGGTAGACAAAATATATGACACAGATGAGGCTCGCAATGGGTAGCTCTGCCAAATTGAGAGGACCACTGTGGATTGAGCTGGTGCAGCGCGGCTCCAAAAATTCTTCATAAACCACCACAAATAAACTCACGGAACCTCTTACAACGTCTTGCACTTGGGCCCATCACTCTAATCATCCATCCATATACACAGTTAATCCGTTCCGAGAATTCAGTATGGGTTCAATAAGGGAGTCGCTGTGCTATAATGGAGTGTCAAAACTATACTTTATACATTATTTACAACTGCAGTTCTATTTCTAAGAACCATGGCCTTCATTTAAAATAAGAAAAATAACATCACCCCACTATTCATATTTTAGATTTGGATCTGCTAGTAAAGTTGACAGTACAAAGGATCAAGACCAGCTTAATTCTTCATTTATCTAATTTTTATTTTCTCAATATTTTAATTTTCTAGCATGATCTCTTTGTTAAATAAAACTAAAGAAATAACTCAACTTTGCAATGTAATCCTGAAAGAAAAGGTTACATTTTCAATAACATTTATTTATTAACAACTAGCTTACCCGTCGCGCATTGCTGCACTCTCAGAAGAAAGGTAATTTAAGGAAACTTGTTATGATAACATTCAATTTACATTGTGTCATTTTTATTGAAACGTATTCATTTTAATATGGAAAACATTTTAAAGTGTTGTTTTAATTCTGTTTATTTGTTCGAGTGCTTGTGGATACACAGTATTTTTGTTTTTCTGTCTGGTGCGTACACAAATAAATCAGAAGGTTTTCCAACGCGTGAGCTGGCAACATACAGTGGTCCATGTGAGAAGCACGGATTCTCCAAATCTAGTCCACACACTTGCAGCGATTGTCCTTGTGCTTGGTTGATGGTCATTGCAAAAGCGAGTCGCACCGTAAACTGTAAACGTTCAGTATTGGAAAGATTATGAGGGCCCTGGGGGGTCGGGGGCCGATATTGAACACATTTTTTTTTTAAAGAATTGGCCAGAAACCTTCGCAGGAGTGTACTCAACAACTTTTAACAATTTATTTTTTATTTTATTGTATTTTTTAATTTCTTTTCTTTTTTTTGCCAGAAACTTTTGCAGGAGTGTACTCAACAACTTCCCAAAGTTTCATGGCGATCGGATGCGTGGTGTAGTAATGCATAAAGGACAAACAGATATACTTTCGTTTTTTATATATATAGATGACAGTGGAAAGAAAATAAGACTGTGAAATATTACCCAAATGAAGAGACGAAGACATCAGTACAGAATGCAATAATCCCAAATGGAAACCTCTCTGCCCCTCTTTGCCTCTCTGGATGTCGCACCCATTCAAAAGTTAAAGTCAAAAGGAAAATGTTCTAAGTCCCTGCACCTCAAATAAAAAATTGTGCAGACCGACAGCATCTCGGGGTGCAAATAATCAGATTTGAAAGTGAGCTGTTTTCAATGTCCCAAACATCCTTTTTTATACCCTTTTTCACCAACTTATCTATATTCATTACTCTTAAGTTCTGTAATGTCTGTGATTGGTCAATTTGGAGTCGGATGAGCATAACCTCATCATTCTTTATTCAAATTTCTTGCAAGTCATCATCACGTTGCTGTAACTGGGGTGTCTTTGTGTAAAGTATGACTTCCTTCGAAGTGTCCTTTAAATTGTTATTCATCTCCTCTTTCCCACGGCTAGGATTTTTGCCTCGCTGTCATCTTTGGCTTAGGCCCCATAAAATGGCCACGCTGTCCTTGACCCACACTGTTCAGTCACAGGCAGCTTGCATGCTCCGATTCTGGCGCATGCGTTCTTCTGTCGCCATCTTTTCAGTCAGACTCCATTTTCTTTTCTTTTGTGTGCTCACTTAGGTCTCAATTTAGGAACTATCACGAAAACAAACACAAATAGATGTAAATTTATGAAAAGAAGGCCTTTCTGTTTACCTCCCCTCTACTAATGATAACCCAGTTAGTATTTACCTAGCTTTTAGCAAAAGTTATGCATAGTTTGACTTACCAATCTTCATGTTTTATGCCACAAATAAACAGACAAAAGCACATTCATGCAGTTTTTCTTTTGGTTTATAACATATGCATACATTTTAAAATACAATATTCAACAAATTAATAGATTATTTGTTTATGCAATACATTCAAATTAGTATCCCACGTGTATTAGTGTATGCAATTTACTCTAGGTTGGTTAATTTTCAAAATCACACATTTAGTACTTGTCAGTGTTATGGAGTGTTAACTTTGCAAGGGGTATACAAAATGTTGTTTTCCACCTTGCTCCATCAGGGCCAATTGCCTCTCTAAATTTGATACCCCCTCCCTCGAAGTTCTCAAAGGCATTGCTTTAAGTATTAAATCCAGCTCCCCCACAGATCCAACTACACCTAAGATCATGAGAGAAGGCCTGGAGATTATTATGTCTTATATACAGCAGCTTCTTGAGCTCTCCTTCTCCGGTGGTGTGGTCCCAAAATTATGGAAGCAGGCAGTTGTCCTCCCCCTAAACAAAAAGCCTGGAGTTGACTCGAGTCAACTGGAGAACCTGCGCCCTATTTCACTTTTGCCCTATTTCTCCAAAATAGTTGAAAAAGTGGTGAACACACAATTAGTTGCACACATTAACCAGCAAAATTTACTTCACTCCACACGATCAGGCTTTAGAGCCACGTACTCTAAGGAGTCAGCACTGCTCCTTGTTACTGAGACAATAAGCAGACGTGTGAATGAAGGTCAGACTAATGCTTTGGTCCTATTGGACCTCAGTGCTGCCTTTGATACCGTATCCCAAAAACTGCTTTTACAACCTCACAGATTAGGAGGGTTGGGTGATGTTGCACTTAAATGGATGGCTTCCTTTCTGCAGGATCAGAGCTTCCTGGTGGCACAACGTCCACATATTTCCATAAGTGTAGCTCTGTCCCAATGGGTCCCTCAAGGCTCCATTTTGAGCCCTACCCTATTTAACTTTTATATCGCACCCCTGGCAGAGTTTCTGGAAGGGCAGGGAGTCACCATTGTGTCAGATGCGGATGACACGGAGTTAGTTATCTCGCTATCGCACACCTTTGATGTAACAGCCATTATGTTCTCTTCCTGCCTGCAGGACTTGTCCTTCTGAATGACAAAAAACTGCCTTAAATTATACGGCTGTAAAACAGAGATCTTAGTGGTGGGGGAATCTCCCTCCATTTGGTCATCGGCATGGTGGCCTCAGATATTGGGCCCAACTCTGACCCCAAGGAAATAGGTTAAAAACCTAGGTGTTTGGTTGGATGCCACTCTTTCCATTGAGGCACAGACCAGAAAGATGATAGGGAAGTGCTTTAGAATCTTGAAAATGTTACGGAAAACTCTGGACGTTTTTCCTACCCCAGTTAGGAAAACCCTGGTCCACACTTTGGTAACATCCCAATTTGACTACAGTACAGTTCTCTATTTAAGAGCAACTAAAAAATGCCTTCACAGGCTGCAATGTATCCAGAATGCAGCAGCCCACCAACTTCTGAAGCTTCCCAGGAGAGCTTCCACGGGGAAGGCTCTTGAAGACCTGCTTTGGCTGCCGGTTATGAAAAGAGTCCTTATTAAAGCCTTATGCATTAGTCACCATAGCTTACAGGGCAAAGGTCCAAGTTATCTGCATGGCCTACTCACCCCTTATAATCCTACATGCCATCTTAGATCAACTAAGACCTATCTGGTTAAAGTTCCCAAAGTAGAAAAAGTAAGAATGGGAGCGCATTCGTTCAGTTATTTGGCAGCCAAAAACTGGAATGCTCTTCTTCTTTCTTTCTGTGCGGAACCATCGGAGTGTCTCTTCTGAAAAAAACTGAAAACCTGGCTTTTCCATGTATAGGTCTTCTATTCTGTCTCCTTCCCTGAAGAGTTATTGCTCCAGCTCGGGAACACACCAGTTGGTGTAACCAGGAGGTTTATAAGTGATATTATGATTAGTTCATTAGGACTCCACGTACCCCATTTCTGCAGCATAACAAGCATTGCCATTCATTCTTAAGGTTTGTGAGCAGTGGCATAACCAGTGTGCCATAGGCCCTAAGGCAAGGAAGGAATTGGGCCCTCTGGCCACTGTGAACTATGAAATACAGCAATTATCAGAGTTCAGTGGGCGCTTCAGGCAGCTCTGTAGGCCCCAGTGCCACTGCACCTGCTGCACCAATGGATCTACACCCCTATTTCTGAGAAGAGTCAGGATGAGCTTAGCTTTCTTTAGCAGGATCTGGAGGCAATGAAAAAACAGAGACTGAAGAACACCAGCTGAGTTCACTCCCCTTTGTTAAGTGGCTGCAGTAACATTCATTAAGAAACTTTTATAGGATTTGATTAAATGTACTAACTAAATACCCAAATATAAAACTATATTTTGTAGGAATAAGCCAAGGGGTTGTTAGCTTCAATTTGATTACGCGATTTTAAGAGTTATAATTAACAAGTAATGATTTTTTTAAAGCTTTAATTGAAGAGCATAAAATGAATGCACAAATGTCTTTACTGTTTACAGATATTCTCAGCTGATATCACACAGTTCCTAGAAATGTAATATATATTTGTTGAGTTTTAGACGAGTTTAATTGCCAACAAAGGAAATGATCTTCAAACACCACGCAGTGAAAGTAATCAGTTACTGCTTTCATAAGGGTATTTAGAGCACAAGGAGAAAGTACAAGAACAGCAGCAAACAGGGAGAAAGAAATGGTTATTTAAAGAAACAGAACTGCAGAGTGTGGCCTCGAATACCTCCGTATGACTGTAAACTATACTAAATATACGAAATTAGGCTGTATCAAGCAATTTGAAAGGAACTTAAAAGGCAAATGACAATTTTAATTATTGACAAGTTACAGCGGTCCCACTTTCAGCCGCTGGTTACTATTATTCAGCTGCCTTTTGACATTGGCTAGTAGGCTTGTCCATCAGTGCTGGCATCAGTTCAGACATTTCGTGGATTTACACACTTTTTAACAGTAATTCACACATGTATTTTTTATTTATGTTTTTTTAAACTATTAGGTCTTTTTTGAAGGGGACTCCAATCCCTCGCATTCTCTCTTGGTGGTAATTACCCCCTTCTACTACTCCTCATACTCTTCCCGTTTTTATTTTTAAAGCAAAAAACCTGCAAACGGAAATTGGCCCACTTGCTTTACTTTTAAGCGCCTTTTAAAAATCATTTTGACACGGACTTCACCATGTCAGAACTATCCAGTTCAAAATGGCCGCCAGCGCACCACACAGCCCATAGACATGCCTCTTGAAGCAAGCAGGAGCACGTGCCCACACATTGTCCATCTTGGAATGATTTAAATATGGCCACAGTGTGAGCATGTGCTGTGCATTAAGCTCGCCTAGAAGATTCGAGAGCCATTACAGACAAGCACTAGCAAAGTCAGTAGATGTTCACTCGCCTTCTAAAGGTGTGACTATTGGCTTTGACAAACACATGTCATTGTGCAGGGGGTGCTCCAGCAGACAAAACGGCTCACAACATCCTTGATCGGTTCTGTCTCAGTGAAGGTTATTCTTTATTTTGGAAATCGGAACAGTCCTCTTCTTTTTGCGATGAAAAGTTATTGGCTGAGTCTTATGGCCCTAGGATTGGTAGTGGTGGAGAAATATATTAGATAGATATATGAGGTAGTGGTGGTGAAATATTTCACATAGACTATTTCTAGAGTTTTTGAGCTGATGTGAGTGAACTTGCTTCGCTGATATCGGAAATACATACATTTTCAGGCGATATGGAGGTCGACAAGGCTTCAAACTTGTGCAAAGGTCAGGAGGGAGCAGCAGGAATGAACATGTTTTGTTTAAAACAAAAAAAGGAAGTCAGGCTCCTACTAGCATTATATCACATTTTTCTTCTTTCTACCACTGAGCAATACAACTTTTTTTTAGGTTGCAATTACTTTATATTGTATTATTTTTACTATGTACATAGTAAACATAGGGGCTGTTGGATGGTGCAAGTCAGGAGAGTCCATAAGGCAAGGGAAGTCAGCAAGTAAGCGTTGTCATGTATTAGTGGAGCCAATTAACAGCTAAAGGACTGTGTTTGTGGACCGTTCTCAGGGCAAAACAGGATTTAGCAAGAAGCACTGAAAATATTTACACAGTATTTGTGGTCCAGCTTGGTAGCACAGCTGTCGCCAGACATTTATTTTATAATCACCAAGAGAGGGGTTTAGGCTCTGCTCTCATGTTGGGAGCCAGGCTTATATGGTTTGATTGGGCGGAATTTCCGTGCTTCCACAAAAAAAGTACTTGCCCTCCACACAGCTGTGATTGTTTGGATTGTTTTATCCAGCTGACTGAACTTGATTTTTTAGGGACACACACATCACATGGTAATGCTATTATTGTTTCTTATATAACTAGATAATTGATGGGGTTTTTCTCTGGTAGCAGCACAAATGGGACGAGGGCAGTCATTAACGAACACTATTGTTTAGGTCTGGCTTGACAGTCCAACCGTCACCTGACCTTTTAACCCACACGAATATTATTCTACAATTCTTTGCTTCCACACAATACATAACCATTCACATGCTGTCTACCGGTAATGCCTCACATTGCAATACAGCTTTCCTTTAAAGCCAGACCTATTGGCATTGCCGATGGTTGTCGGTGGTAGTTGGAAAGATAATCTCAAGATATGCTTTTTGAACAAAAAAATGTTATTCTTTGTCTGGGACTTACTTGCCTGCCGTTAACTACCCACCTTTTCTCAACATGAAACAGCAAAGGTGGTCTGACCAGCAAGGGCTTGCAAATGCTTGAAAAAACAACACACAGCTCTGTCCTGTAGGGGGCTGTTCACTAATCCTCTTCCTACCCTGTAGGCTCAAACATAACAAATTCGGACCACACTCCTAAATCCCTTTACAAGTTCATGGTGGCTTTCTGGAGATCCAACTGCTCCAAGAATACTGATGGATTATCCACACTTTCTTGGAGAAAGTACAATTATATGCAGGTTAGTTCTTAGCAAAGTTGTCCAAACTCATAAATGAGCTGCCGTGCTGTGATAAACTTTTAAACAGCGTTGTGGAAAAAAAGGAAATTAACTGGAAAAAAAATGTCTACAAACAAATTTGTCAAAAGGTAGGCATCTCAATTGAAGTAGTTGTTACTGTGTGGCAGAACGAGGAGCAAAGGGGCCATTTAGAGTTTAGCGAAGCAAGAGTGTGATCTCTGTCGTGTATTATATGGTCTCCTTCTATGGTGACCACCTCACTCCCTCACACTCCCAGTGAACTGTTCAGGGCCGGCTTTAGGGCAGTGAGACTGGTGCGGCCGTACTGGGCGCTGGCTTGTGGCGGCTGCGCTGACCTCAGATGGGCGGCTATGTTTAGCAATAGCTTATGATTGGAGCGATGAGGGACACCGGTGGTAGTGAAAGAATCCGAGGAGGCGGTCATGGGATGTGGGGGCGCCAAAAATGATTGTTGCACGGGGCGCCAACAGCGCTAAAGCCAGCCCAGGCACTGTTTTGGGCCCTCTTTTCACACACAAAACATTGCTGTCAGCTGTGTTAGTCTAGTTACTTCCACTGCACCAATTCTAAAGTCCAACATCAGACTGCATTAAAATTGTCGCATGAAAGCCTGGCTTCCTTAGCAGAAGCACTTTTGTTAGAAATACCCTACAAGAGCAGCAAGAAATTAAAATATGGCGGTTGGCCGTGACGGAGAGATTGGGGGCCTCTGCTGTCCCGGCTGAAATGTGTTCCAACCATTATAGAAGTGATTTTAAACTACTGTCTGGGGGCCTCTCGGGGACCACGATTCCTACTCAGGGGCCCGTGACTGCTTAGAAACTTAAATAATATTAAAAGATTACTAAAGTACAAAGTAAATTCAAATATCTCAACAAGAAAAAAGCAAAATAGTTGCACAGAGGACTTTTATCTCAGATGCAACAGACCACACCAGACGACTGTAATTAGATTCTTTTAATTTCCTGGGATCTTGCTCCACTGCCACGAATGGAGGGGTTTATCCTGTGCTCCATTCCCTGCCTCCGTCAGAAGTACTTAACAACACCCATAGCAGGCATTAAACTTCAAGATATAACACATTTTTCAGATTCAAAAGGAATGCCATTCAAATTTTTACTGAAAATCTTCCCTGTTTTAAAGACCGGATCTAATTTGGATTTCAGGTCTCTTGACTCAGAAGGAGCCAGTTGCTTCGAGGCGCTCTGCACAGCAATAATCAGCCATCACCACCTCAAAGGGGCATATCAAGGACACCGAAGCTGAATATGCTGAACAGGATCCTTTGACTGGCCTCATTAAAATCATTGGTATCTTACCACTACCGTGCATTCAGTACAACCCATCACAATCACTAAAAAGTTATAACAACAGCTTTACCAAATACAAAACGCATTATAACTATAACATATTTTTAAGGGGATGAAATTGATACTGGATAGGGCTAGTAAGGTTTTTTTGGGGGGTTTAGGGACGGGTAGTAGCTAGGGGAAATGAGGGATGTTAAGGTTCAGGGAAGGGTAGTAAATTGCGATAATAAAGGGTTTGTAGAGTTCATGAAAAGTTTCCTGTTTTGAGGTAGTAATGAGTTTTTAGTTTTCAGCTAAGGGTAGTGTTAAGGAGTTCTAAGGGGTTTTTAGTGTTCAGGGAAGTGTAGCAGTAAGGGATGGTAAGAATTATTTAGGCTTCATGGATGGGTAGAGTTTAGAAATAGCAAGGTTTTTTTAGGGTTCAGAGAATAATAGGTTAATGGGTTAGTAAGTGCTTTAAGGGGTTCAGTGAAGGTAGCGTTAAGGTGTAGAATTGTATTATTCGGGCTCAGGAAAGGGTGGTGTTAAAGGGCAGTAAGTGGTGTTAGGGTTCAAGGAAGGTGCCTTAAGTTATAGTAGAGTGCTTGCAATAATTTCAGTCCATCATCCACTTTGGTTTTGCTTTGTTCGCCCTAAGTTGGCAGGGTATGCCCAGACGTGGGTCCCTTTCTCATTTTGCCACTGGATTCAAGCAAGCCTGGCTGATGACAGCTGATTAGCCAGAAACCGGCCCCAGGATGCTTGTTTTCTGTCCAGAGAAGACATGGCTTGGCAATTCGGGCTGGACTGTTTCCATGAGGCACAGGGTCAGACTGATTTGCATATGGCCATGTCTGAACTGGGGTGACGGAGTGAGCTCCGTCACCGTGATGTCACTGACCATGTCATGAATAATCTAATATGTGTCATCATCAGCAGTGCATTGCGGGTGTGCGAAATATAGTTAGTCCAACTAACTATATAGGAGCAATTTCAATGGTTTTGTATGAGTGAAATGTCCAGCAAACTATAACACCCCTAAAACTTTTTTTGAGTGAATTTCAAAGTTTCTTTTAAAGCTAATTCCTAACTATATAAGGCCTGAAACCTATGGTTTTTTCAGTGAATTTCAAAGGTTTTTTAAATGCTAATTCCTAACTATATAAGGCCTGAAACCTATGGTTTTTTAAGGAATTTGCAAGGTTTTTTAAATGCTAATTCCTAACTATATAAGACCTGAAACCTATGGTTTTTTTAAGTGAATTTGCAAGGTTTTTTAAATGCTAATTCCTAACTATATAAGGCCTGAAACCTATGGTTTTTTAAGTGAATTTACAAGGTTTTTTAAATGCTAATTCCTAACTATATATGGCCTGAAACCTATGTTTTTTTCATTGAATTTGCAAGGTTTTTTAAATGCTAGCTCCTAACTATATATGGCCTTATACCTATAGTTTTTTCAGTAAATTTGCAAGGTTTTTTAAGTGCTAATTCCTAACTATATCTGGCGTGAAACCTATTTTTTTTTTCAAAAAACTTCAAAGGTTTTGTAAATGCAAATTCTATTAGCAAATAACATTTTTATAAGTTAATATCCTTCTGGTACCACCTGAGCAGCCATCTCATTTCTCAGTAGAACTGAGGCACAAGAGAGCACAAAACAATAGTGGAAAATGCAAAAAGGGGGCAGGGTAGAGACCCCCTGACCCCCTAACCCTTCTCAGGTTGTCCCAGAAGGACCCCCAAGGGAAAAATGTTTTTGATGAAATCACGGGGTGCGCGCACCCCGCGATGTTTTTTTTTTTAATGCCTTTGGGGGTCCTTCTCGGACCCCCTGAGAAGGGCCAGGGGGTTGGGGGGTCTTTACTCTGCCCCCTTTTTGTGTTTTCCACTCTTGTTTTAGGCTCTCTTAAACCTCAGTTCTCCTGAGAAACAAGATGGTGGCCAACTCTTCCTGGTTTGGACAGTTTGGAATGTTGACAGTCGACTGCCAGCTAATCAGGATCGTGCTCCCGCACGCAAGGGTACGCGCACGTACGCGTACGGTACGCGTACGGTGCGCGGACCCGTAAGCTCATATAGATATATGTGTTTTAGAACCTAATTTTCATAAAAACAACTGGAGAAAATTTCACCAAACATAGCAAAGGCACATCTGCGTACCAGTCCCTACAATTTTGCCAAATTTGGAGTAATTCCGTACAGCGGTTCGGGCTGTAGACTTGTCAGACCGTCCTATGGAAATTAACATGGGGAAAACACGTTTTGGGACCCCCTTTTTACTCAGCCCCCACTTCACGAACCCCCCCGAAACATTCAGGGAAGGAGCGCAGCGCAGCGAGACCATTTTAAGGAAAATGACAGGCAGATCCCTCAATCGGCGCTAAAGTTATTCCCAATAGAATGTTCAGAACTTCCTATGGTAGTCGATCCTAACTATATATACCTACTGGCTATCGGCAGTAGGTTATATATATATATATATATATATATATATATATATATATATATATATATATATATATAATCCAAGGAAAACCAGGTTAACGTTGCGCTCTCAGGAAAAAGACAAAGCGAATCCAAAGTGTAATATTAGCAGTTTATTACACAACGCGTTTCAGCATAGAAGCCTTGTTCACGTGTAACCACAACACAAGTGACTCCGGTATTTAAACATAAGTTTTCGCGCAATATCAGACCAACAACATAAGCATAGGACTAATCCCCATGTAAGAGGGCAGATTGGCAGACATGTTGTGTGGTACTATACTGCCACGTTGTTGTTTTGTTGATATCGCGCGTAAACTTTTTTGCTCGATAAATGACTGGGCCAAAACACACTGTGATTTTGTTGTATAATAATCTTTTACCTTCATATACGTGATATCAGTAGAACACTTTGACAGCCAGTGTACTATTACACCTTTCCAACATGTCTGCCATTCTGCCCTCTTACATGGGGATTAGTCCTATGCTTATGTTGTTGGTCTGATATTGCGCGAAAACTTATGTTTAAATACCGGAGTCACTTGTGTTGTGGTTACACGTGAACAAGGCTTCTATGCTGAAACGCGTTGTGTAATAAACTGCTAATATTACACTTTGGATTCGCTTTGTCTTTTTCCTGAGAGCGCAACGTTAACCTGGTTTTCCTTGGATTATTGAAATTACCGGACTGCTTCGCCGGCATTTGCGCCAACTCCCACGGGTCCCAGCACTCCAGAAGAAGCGTTTTCTGGTCCTCTATATATATATATATATATATATATATATCCAGTCAAAACATCTCTAAATTACTTTGGAAAACTTGAGCATGTGTCAGACCTGTCTTTGAAACAAGCAGGATTGGAGGAGTATATATATATATATATATATATATATATATATATATATATATATGTATATATATATATATATATATATATATATCCAGTCAAAACATCTCCTCCGTGCGGATTCGATTAAGCAGGACACAGCGGGGCTTCATTTTTCTGAACTTTATTAAAAACTGGTTTGCATGACCGGTTTCGGCTGATAGCCTTTTTCAAATGCTTTCAGTCCAGCATCCTTTCGCCCACTTTAATAGATTGTTTGCTCCGACTTGCCACGTGGTGAATAACTCACTGCACCTGTGGTGGTTGGCTCACCGCACTTTATCATCCTTAGCGAATAACAAGGGACTACCAGTCCCATAATGCCGCAGAGTGATGTCTCCGTGCCGCGCCGTGGGTGATTAGATGTAATCCATTCAGGAATTGAATGCCCCTTGCTTTCATCCACCAACCTCCGTCTTATTA
This sequence comes from Lissotriton vulgaris, assembly GCF_964263255.1. Lineage (NCBI taxonomy): Eukaryota > Metazoa > Chordata > Amphibia > Caudata > Salamandridae > Lissotriton > Lissotriton vulgaris. The sequence goes on along the minus strand of NC_141685.1, from coordinate 823,275,008 downwards.
CACAGTCTGTTAAAGCGCCGCTTTCAACCACAGCGCTTCCGTTCTTCGTACAGATTAGCTGTTTCAGGTCAGGTTCCGACTCTTGAGAGGGTACGGTGGAGGGCCAGGAAACAATACCGCTTCAACGATTAACCTCAGTTCTTTCCCATGATTTACTGGCCGCTTCTCTGAAAGGGTCCTGCCTTTGCGTCATAGGGAACGCAAATAACATCCAGTCAAAACATCTCCTCCCTGCGGATTCGATTAAGCAGGACACAGCGGGGCTTCATTTTTCTGAACTTTATTACAAACTGGTTTGTATGACCGATTTCAGCTGATAGCCTTTTTCAAATGCTTTCAGTCCAGCATCCTTTCGCCCACTCTAATAGATTGTTTGCTCCACCTTGCCACGTGGTGAATAACTCACTGCACCTGTGGCGGTTGGCTCACCGCACTTCGTCATCCTTAGCGAATAACAAGGGACTACCAGTCCCATAATGCCGCAGGGTGATGTCTCCGTGCCGTGGGGTGGGTGATTAGATGTAATCCATTCAGGAATTGAATGCCCCTTGCTTTCATCCACCAACCTCCGTCTTATACACACACACATTGAAAATTTGGGGGGGTTCCGTCAAGGGGGGGCCGAGAAAAAAGGGGGGTCCTAAAACACGTTTTTCCCATTCATTTTTCCATAGGGCCTTTGGCCTCACTTTTAGCTCGAACGGCTGAATGGATTTACACGAAACTTGGCAAAATTGTAGGGACTGTTTGCCCGATGTGCCTTTGCTAGGTCTCAATATATGTGCTTCAGTGGATTTTGAGAAATTAACGTTTAAAAAAACAGATATATCTGTGACAGCGTCCCAGATAGCGCACCAGATCGCGTACTTTTCGCGTAACGGAGCTTTGCGTAGCGAAGCTGATTGGCTCTCCGGTGTCTGTCAACATTCTAAACAGTCCGGTGCGGCCGCTATCTTGTCTCTCGGTAGGATCGAGAGACAAGAGGAGGAGAAAAACGAAGGGGGAATTTAATGAAAGGGGGCAAGGTAGATCCTTCTTGACCCCCTAGGAATGATGTTGGGGTTATTAAAGGGTCCCGTGGGGCAAATAATAAAAATTTGATTTTTCGCGGTAGAAGCGCTTCTCGGTTCGCGAACCGGGTCGCAAACTGGTAGCGAACCGTGAATTCGCCATTTTGTGTTTCGATTTAATTAAATTACTAGGTATAAGGGGGTACGGGAGACGTATCCTGACCCCTTATGTTTTCTGAGGGTGGCTGAGGAGGCTCATATATGTTGATACATGTCTTCCAGCGGCTGTGCGTGAGCGAGTTTTTTTTTTTTTGCTGCGTGACGTCTGTTAACGTTCGATTCGATGGAAATCAGGAACTGTTGACCGCCTATTTGTCACTGCGATTAAATATTTTGTTAAAAATAATTGTTATAAATTAATCCTTATTGATAAACATTGTCTGCGCCATCTTGCCTTTTTTGCAATGCCACACTTTTGTTGAGCACGGCAGCCATTTTAGATGCCTTGACCAGACCCACTCTCTGCACGCCGCCGATCCTCAGCATGGCTCCCCACCCTCGCAAGCATCTCCCCCACGCACTGGTCACCCCCGCTCTCTCTCTCATGCATGGGCCAGAAAACTCCTCCCATCTGCGCTGTTCTTCTCTGAGAATCACACCCTGTGCCCGCCCGACACCTCCCTTTCACCCTATTCACTACCGCACCCTCTGACACTCCTCTTCCTCTGTGTCCGATTGTCCAGGCCGGTCCCAGGCTATCTCCTAGCCCTGCAGATGTAGTTTATGGCCCCAGCTGTAGAGAATCACCCCTCTTCAAAGGAGTTACAGTAGATCAAGGCCCCCACCCGATGAGATCCGTCACACCACACGCGTTCCTACTATCTGATAACCATCCTGTATTGTACTTGGGGAGGGGATTCTCACTGTGAGGGTATGTGGGTCCGAGCCTGAAGCGGAAGATTCCAGGGATGCCTCTTTGTACATCAAAGTTTTTACAATTATGTGTCACATTATAAATATATAGCACTCCAACAAAGTTGTAGGATTATAACATTTTAATAACTTATAAATATATACAACGCAACAAAAACAGTAAATACATTTAAACATTTTTAAAAAAAAGAAGCAACAATGGTCAGTAGCTGTGTTTTGTGCGAATAGTCCCAAGGCAGCACAACGTGCTGAGTTCTGGACGGCACCCAGGTGATGTCACCTGGGTGCCGCACTGGTTTTTGGTATCCTACAATGCAGCTCTGAAAAACAGCGTGGGGCGTCCCGGGTGGTGCGGGGGGAAGCCTCGTCAGTAGCGGTCTGTTGTGCGAATAGTCTCAAGGCAGCAGAACGCGCTGAGATGTGGATGGCAACCAGGTGATGTCCAGTAAGTTGCCGCACTGGTTTTGGCATCCTACGATGCTGCTCCGAAAAACGGCGTGGGCGCCCCGGGGGGGGGGGGGGGGGAGGCGGCGTGAACGGGCCTCCCCAGGTGGAGGCTCGTCTGCTGTACTGGGGCGCCCCTTTACCGTTTCAGTTGCCATTCTGCTCGCTTTTGCTACACTGTGCCTCATCCTCCATTCAGCTGTTTATCGCCCGCTCTTGCGGCTACAGCGTCTCGCTCACCATGTAGTTGAGTTGCGCCCACTCTTGCGGTGCAGCGATCGGCGGCTGCCACAGGACTCTTAAAATGGCGGACGGCTCTTCGGATTTGGGCCTGGTCCACTAAAATGGCCCTGGGACACCTTGGAACTCGGATGTCCCCTGAGCCTTGAAGATTTTACAAAAGTCTTGGGGGCCCCGACTCCTGCAGGCTTCCGGTGAGGAGCGGCTGCCATGATTGCTCGTGGAATGACCACGACGGAGCCACGAGATGGTGGTGCTCTCATGCTGACGCCAGCTTCAGTCTGAAACATCCAGAAACAAGGTGGGGCTTTCATCGTTTGGGAAAAAAAAAATGTTTTAATCCAATGAAAAGTGTTATTTTTAGGTCATATGATCAAGCCTTCTATCATTAGGAAACCAAAAGTAAAATGAACCAATGAAAAGTTTTATAAACAAGTCACATGACCTGTTATGCTTACGTTACGCGCTGCTATAAAAAGCGTAGAAAATCCGTTGGCACGTGAGGCGGCGTCAGTAGCGGACCGATGTGCGAATAGGCCGAAGGCAGCACAACGCGCCAAGATCCGGATGGCACCGAGGTGGTGTTCAGCAAGTTGTCGGACTGGTGTGGCCATCCTACAATGCTGCGCCGAAAGTCGGCGTGGGGCACCCCGTTGGCCTGTGAGGTCGCGTCAGTCAGTGGGGGCTGTTTGAGGATCTGACTGAATTGGAAAGCAATGTGATGCTGTGCGTCGCCCCCAAGATGGCGGCTCCTCGGCTGCAGTGGGGCGCCCCTTGGTGTTTCACTCGCTATCCAGCTGAGTTGCGTCCGCACTTGCGGCTACAGTAGGCCGAAGGCAGCACAACGCGCCGAGATCTGGATGGCACCGAGGTGGTGTCTAGCAAGTTGCCGCACTGGTGTGGCCATCCTACAATGCTGCGCCGAAAGTCGGCGTGGGGTGCCCCGTTGGCTTATGAGGTGGTGTCAGTAGCGGACTGATGTGTGAATAGGTCGGAACCAGCACAAGGCGCCAAGATCCGGATGGCAAGTCCTGGATGTTGGGTGCCATAGTTGAGAGTTCTGAGCAGTGCTTTTAACACTGTCTGAAGCTTATTTGCACCTGCTGCAGCTTCACTATTGCCCTGGTGTGGCCAAAGATCGCCCATGACATAGGCGGCCGGCTTCCGAGGTCTGGCGGAACTTTTTTCCTTTTCCTTTCTGCATCTTGTCCCACAATCCGTTTGACCTGAAGACACAACCAGGTCCCTGAATGTGTGCAGGGGGACGCTATTGATTGAATCAAAATGGCGGCTTCACACAAAGCTGACTGAAGCGTTGCTGGTGATGCTATACAGACAAAAACTGGTTTTCAGTTTGTACATTCTTCAGGATTTTTCCATCCAAGGCTGGTTGAGAGTTTGTAGAACAACGGCTTCAGATCTTGCCCTCCCCTCTTTTGACTGTTGGTTCTTGTTGCCTATCTCTTCTGTTGTCATTTAACTGAACCTTTTTTGACTGCCGAAAGGGGTTCTGGTCCGACCGCTGGTTGGTGGAGAAATTTTGACTATATCCTGGACCTGCCCGGCCTCGCCCAAAATGGCGCCGGTATAAATGGGACTCGTAACTCCTTGTTGTGTACTGGTTGTACATCTTTGATATCACGAGATACGTATGCAGTTTTGAAGCACATGGCGGGCGGGGACGAGAATTGATTGAATATTTCAACATCCTTATTGATATTAAGTTCTGATGTGTTATTGATTACTGTACTATTGAAAGTTCGAATTAACGTCACCCATGGTACTTGCCCTGTCGTATTTTAATTACAAAATGTACGTCCAACGATTCCGCAACTGTTAGACACCTTAGTTCTTGCAACCTAATGGCCCGCTTGTTACGTTCCTCTACAGAGTAAATGTCTCCTCATCATATACGATTCCAGTTTGCTCCGTGGCCGGCCCACGTGGTTATAGGCCCGTATTTGTATACTGACATTTTCACAATAAAGGTTTTTAAAACAAAACATGGTAGTAGTATTTACATTGGTAAAGTTTTTAATTTTAGTCACTGTTTTCGAATCAGTAAAAGGCAAGTGAAATAAAGCAGTCTAATTACATGACGGATAAAAGGTATAATACGCAGGAACGCAGTAAAGATAAATGGTCAAGGGCTGTTGTGTTTTTTACTCCTGCAACATAAAGTGATCAATAAGAATCTGATATTCAGGCGTATCGGCGACTAAGACAGCAGGCCGAGCATCTTTTGCTCAACGGCTCCGTCATGGGACGAAGAAACGCCCGTTTGCTAGAAAAAGGAATATATTTTACTTGCAGGACAGTTGTAAATTTTCCGGGAAAGTACATTAGCCTGGAACATTATAATATATATGTTTAAGAAAAAATAATGTTCGAAAGCAATAAAAAGCGTAATTTTTAGGTCATATGACCAAGCCTTTCATCATTAGAATAACAAAAGTAAAATGAACCAATGAAAAGTTTTATAAACAAGTCACATGACCTGTTATGCTTACGTTACGCGCCGTGCCCCGGATCGCTTCCGGGAAGCTGCGCTTCGCGCACCGGAGCACTTCCGGGTGCGCTAACGCGGCGTGTCATATAACGCATTACGCGACAACGTAGGTCCAGAATATACTCAAAATGTCTCCACCAACCAGCGGTCGGAGCACAACCCCTTTCAGCAGTCTAAAAAGTTCTGTTAAATGACAACAGAAGGGACAGGCAACAAGAACCATCAGTCAAAGAGGGGAGGGCAAGTTCTTCCCTACCGGGTCACGTTGGGGTGCTACCGGAACTGATCGAATTGGTAGTCTACAGTGTTTCTGGATGTTTCAGACTGAAGCTGGCGTCAGCATGAGAGCACCACCATCTCGTAGCTCAGTCGTGGCCATTCCACGAGCAATCATGGCAGCCGCTCCCCACCAGAAGCCTGCGGGAGTCGGGGGCCCCCAAGACTTTTGTAGAATCTTCAAGGCTCAGGGGACGCTTTCGAGAATGGGGCCCAAGCCCTAGCAGACAAGCGTCTGAGTTCCAAGGTGTCCCAGGGCCATTTTAGTGGATCACGCCCAAATCTGAAGAGCCGGCCGCCATTTGGAGAGTCTTGTGGCAGCCGCCTATCGCTGCATCGCAAGAGTGGGAGCAACTCAACTACATGGTGAGCGAGACGCTGTAGTCGCAAGAGCGGGCGGTAAACAGCTGAATGGCGGAAGAGGCACAGTGTAGCAAAAGCGGGCGGAATGGCAACTAAAACGGTAAAGGGGCGCCCCACTACAGCGTGTCTTCAGGTCAAACGGATTGTGGGACAAGGTCCAGAATGGAAGAGTCATCAAAAGGCAAAAAGTTCCGCCGGACCCCGGGAGCCGGCCGACTATGTCGGGGGCGATCTTAGGCCACACCAGGGCAACACGACTTGGGGAGGGGGCAGGAGCCAAGCGCCCCCTCCCAGTCCGCGCCACCACACCGTATGTTGAAAATCTGAAGCCATCGTTCTACAAACTCTCAACCAGCCTTGGATGGAAAAATCTTGAAGAATGTACAAACTGAAAACCAGTTTTCGTCTGCATAGCATCAGCAGCAACGCTTGCTATCAGAGTGCATGAGTTTCATGCTCGATCGATTGAGCTAGCCGGATCAGGCAACAAAAAGTATAAAATAGTTATGTAAATAGTCATTTAATAAAATGTTTTACCCTGTTACTTTGCTGGTGTGTTGTATATATTTATAATATTTGCATAGAGTTTATCGTTATTTTGGGCGGGGTGGGTGGCGGAGCCGAGCTGTCTTGCAGCCATCATGGTGTGGATCTCAGTTCATCTCACTATTTTCGTATTTCTCATGAAGGGTTGTTCCTAATGTTTCTATTTTAGCGAGGTCAAAAAGAGATCTCATTAGTGGCCTACTGATTTTGCTCGATTACTTTTGTTTTTTTACACGATTTTTCACTATCTGCAAAGACTAAACAGAGTATTGCGACTTTGTGCTTCTTTGTAAATAGAGAATGAACCAAAGAGAATCAATTCTAAAACAGTAAATGCTTGGATAACAATCAATCAAATGGAGAGACAAGCAGGCACGACGGATTACAACGGGGGCAAAGGCCTGCGTTAACTACCCTTCACTATCTGCAAAGAGAGAGTACTGCTAAGAGAAAAGTGAGGGGGGGAGAGAGGGGGGGCAGCGTTCAAAGTACATCAGCGTGCATAAATACGAAAATGTTTTTACCTATCACGTACTTGACATTTGACAGCTTTTGATATTTGCTATTAAAAAACCATTGAAATTCACTGAAAAAAACATAGGTTTTAGCCCATATATAGTTAGGGATTAGCATTCACAAAACCTTAATTTACTCGCACAAAACCATAGAAATTTGCATATATAGTTAGATGCAATAACTATATATCGCGCAACCGCAACCCACTGCTGATGATGTCACATATTACATCATTCATGACATGGTCAGTGACATCACTGATGACATCACTGATGACATCTCAAATGACATCACTGATGACATCACTGATGACACCTCAAATGACATCACTTATGACATCACTGATGACATCTCAAATGACATCTTAAATGACATCATTGATGACATCTCATTTGACATTACTCATCACATCACTGATGATATCATTCATGTGATAATACGATGAACCTCTTCAGATTCTAATATAACCTTAGATACAATCAGTGTAAACAGACACTCACAGACTGTCACTCATCCATGGAGTTACTCACACACCTAGTCACTCATGTATAACATCAATCACACCTCCATTTCATCAACTATACAGTTATACACACCTTACTTATTCAAACATATACTAACACATATTTACTCTCTTATACAATCCCTGATACAAGTTTACAATGATCCATACAGCCACTCACACATTCACTGGCTCATATGCACAGTAATTTATATATGACAACTCTCACATGTACTGTGTTTTACATATGTACTTACTTTGACATGTAGCACTGAGATATACATTCACTCACCAATACACCCATGAACACAGTCAACAACCCATACAGTTGTTTCCACATGCAGTTTTGAATCCATACATCTAGTGAATCAACTGTTGACACATCTATGCACAGAGTCACACACCTCCCAGCCACTCACACACACACACACTCTCCCATACAAATACTTGGGCAACCAATCAATAACCCATATAGTTACTCATATAGCTACTGATCAACACATGCAGCAGTTTACAGAACTACAGTAATAATGATGCACAAATTAAGACAGTTTAGTCACTAACCCATGCACTCAGTGAGACACATTTAATCATTCTCTCATACAGTCAGTCATGCACCTACTAAATCCTTCATCCAAACACTTATACATCCACTCATTCTTCAATATGTAAGACATATTTTAACTTTACAGAAACATACAGTCACTGGATGTTGTCATTTGAGATGTCATCAGTGATGTCATAAGTGATGTCATTTGAGGTGTCATCAGTGATGTCATCAGTGATGTCATTTGAGATGTCATCAGTGATGTCATCAGTGATGTCACTGACCATGTCATGAATGATGTAATATGTGACATCATCAGCAGTGGGTTGCGGTTGCGCGATATATAGTTATTGCATCTAACTATATATGCAAATTTCTATGGTTTTGTGCGAGTAAATTAAGGTTTTGTAAATGCTAATCCCTAACTATATATGGGCTAAAACCTATGGTTTTTTCAGTGAATATATATATATATACATATATATACATATATGCAAAAAAACTGAGTTTGCTGCTTCTTTTTTGCATCATTTTTGTGGCACTTTTAGCCTGAAAGCGTTTTGTTTTGACTTATACTGGGTGCTCCCTTATGTCTGAACAAAGCTATACCTCTCTTAAGAGCTCTTATGAGAGAGAAACACCTGTCAGGGGATGCTTTTATTAATTTCAGTTTGGCTTGGATGATATTTTACCCATCCAAAGCTGTAATACTCTGCCTGGAGTGGTAAAAGGTTTTGATCATTCTACTGCTCGGCATGGATAGCACTGGCTAATCCTATGCTTAAAGACTTCGCTGTAGAAATGGCAAAATACTTTTTCCCTTTTTATCTCGGCATGAATGGCCCTGTGCTATTCCTATGCTTAAAGACTTTGATAGAAAAGCAGAGATTTGAGGTGCGCAAATTTAGAGTGTCACTGTTGTTGAGGGTGCTCTATACAGGAGCTGCTTTCCACCTAAACTTGAGAATTACCCAGAGTTCTCTTCTTCTTTTTTGCATAATTTATGCATCACTCTATGCCTGAAAGAGTTTTGACTTACACTGGGTTCCCCAATTAGTTAAGATATCGCTCTAAACCCATCATGTTTCTTCGTTCTAAAAATATTCCCCAAGAGGGGTTCATTGTGCTTTGAGTCTTATCGACATGTGCATGAAAGAAAAAAAGTTTGCCCATGATCCTATACATAGCTTATTCATGAGTGCCATTAAAGTAGGTAGCAGTAAAACATGCCACTTATGGCACTTAGAAGTGGCAGAAGTGTAGTATGAAGTGCTATCAAGCAAATATAAAATACACCACACAATGTGGCATGCCGGGAAATTCACGTTGTTTTTAAACAGCAGCAAAAAATGAAAGGCATCACCCACCTGAGGATAACACCGTCACGGCAACCAGCACACTACAAGATCCAGCATGCCCTTAAGCACAGTCAGCCCGTGGGGGTGGCCACTGGATGGCGAAACATCTTAAAGGAGCCGAGCTGAATAGTGGACTGCTAAGCCTGTGTAATGCCTGGTCTCTCTCCCTGACGAAGGTCGAAGTGTCGACCGAAATGCATTGGAACCCGGCCGTGCTGCAACATGGAAATAAATGGTTTTAAAGTGATGAAATTGTGTGCGGCTCAACTTCCTTTCCACCTGAGAGGTTTTTGTTCGATATATATACATATATATATATACGCAAAAAAACTGAGTTTGCTGCTTCTTTTTTGCATCATTTTTGTGGCACTTTTAGCCTGAAAGCGTTTTGTTTTGACTTATACTGGGTGCTCCCTTATGTCTGAACAAAGCTATACCTCTCTTAAGAGCTCTTATGAGAGAGAAACACCTGTCAGGGGATGCTTTTATTAATTTCAGTTTGGCTTGGATGATATTTTACCCATCCAAAGCTGTAATACTCTGCCTGGAGCTGTAAAAGGTTTTGATCATTCTACTGCTCGGCATGGATAGCACTGGCTAATCCTATGCTTAAAGACTTCGCTGTAGAAATGGCAAAATACTTTTTCCCTTTTTATCTCGGCATGAATGGCCCTGTGCTATTCCTATGCTTAAAGACTTTGATAGAAAAGCAGAGATTTGAGGTGCGCAAATTTAGAGTGTCACTGTTGTTGAGGGTGCTCTATACAGGAGCTGCTTTCCACCTAAACTTGAGAATTACCCAGAGTTCTCTTCTTCTTTTTTGCATAATTTATGCATCACTCTATGCCTGAAAGAGTTTTGACTTACACTGGGTTCCCCAATTAGTTAAGATATCGCTCTAAACCCATCATGTTTCTTCGTTCTAAAAAAATTCCCCAAGAGGGGTTCATTGTGCTTTGAGTCTTATCGACATGTGCATGAAAGAAAAAAAGTTTGCCCATGATCCTATACATAGCTTATTCATGAGTGCCATTAAAGTAGGTAGCAGGAAAACATGCCACTTATGGCACTTAGAAGTGGCAGAAGTGTAGTATGAAGTGCTATCAAGCAAATATAAAATACACCACACAATGTGGCATGCCGGGAAATTCACGTCGTTTTTAAACAGCAGCAAAAAATGAAAGGCATCACCCACCTGAGGATAACACCATCACGGCAACCAGCACACTACAAGATCCAGCATGCCCTTAAGCACAGTCAGCCCGTGGGGGTGGCCACTGGATGGCGAAACATCTTAAAGGAGCCGAGCTGAATAGTGGACTGCTAAGCCTGTGTAATGCCTGGTCTCTCTCCCTGACGAAGGTCGAAGTGTCGACCGAAATGCATTGAAACCCGGCCGTGCTGCAACATGGAAATAAATGGTTTTAAAGTGATGAAATTGTGTGCGGCTCAACTTCCTTTCCACCTGAGAGGTTTTTGTTCGATATATATAAATATATATATATACGCAAAAAAACTGAGTTTGCTGCTTCTTTTTTGCATCATTTTTGTGGCAGTTTTAGCCTGAAAGCGTTTTGTTTTGACTTATTCTGGGTGCTCCCTTATGTCTGGACAAAGCTATACCTCTCTTAAGAGCTCTAATGAGAGAGAAACACCTGTCAGGGGTTACTTTTATTCATTTCAGTTTGGCTTGGATGATATTTTACCCATCCAAAGCTGTAATACTCTGCCTGGAGTGGTAAAAGGTTTTGATCATTCTACTGCTCGGCATGGATAGCACTGGCTAATCCTATGCTTAAAGACTTCGCTGTAGAAATGGCAAAATACTTTTTCCCTTTCTATCTCGGCATGGATGGCACTGTGCTATTCCTATGCTTAAAGACTTTGATAGAAAAGAAGAGATTTGAGGTGAGCAAATTTAGAGTGTCACTGTTGTTGAGGGTGCTCTATTCAGGAGCTGCTTTCCACCTAAACTTGAGAACTACCCAGAGTTCTCTGCTTCTTTTTTGCATAATTTATGCATCACTCTATGCCTGAAAGAGTTTGGACTTACACTTGGTTCTCCAATTGGTTAAGATATCGCTCTAAACCCATCATGTTTCTTCGTTCTAAAATAATTCCCTAAGAGGGGTTCATTGTGCTTTGAGTCTTATTGACATGTGCATGAAAGAAAAAAAGTTTGCCCATGATCCTATACATAGCTTATACATGAGTGCCATTAAAGTAGGTAGCAGGAAAAAATGCCACTTATGGTGCATAGAAGTGGCAGAAGTGTAGTATGAAGTGCTATCAAGCAAATATAAAATACACCACACAAGGTACTCAGAACGTGTAATATTGTCAAATTTCATGGAACTTTGATAAGCTTGCTGAACAAAATGATACGATTCTAACCAACCCATGTTGTATACATTATTAGGGGGTTCAAACTACAAAACTCAGGGCCACACTTACGGCTATGTCACACAACGCAGTACAGCACCAAATGCTTATGCATTGCACTACACTGGTGACATGGAAGGACTCATATACGGGGAACTGACCTAGGGCAGTGTCACAAGTCTTCCTGTTGCACTGCCCTTTGCCAATGTGAAAAGGCATGAATGCACCATATTTATTTAATACAGTGCATTCCTATCCTCCCCCCCTGCGCACAATTAGCAGCCTAGCACCAGTGCAGGCAACCTAGCATCATGGCGCAAGGGTGTCTGCTCTGCATGCAGGATTGTTTCGGTGCAGGAAGGGGCACTTTCCTTCACAAAAACAATCCTGAGAGGCATTTTCCTCTTTCTATGTGTGCTGCAGAATGCAGCACACATGGAAAGAAGAGAAAAAGAGGAGAAATACAAATTTTTCTCCTCGCAATGCCTGCTCTGCCGAGGCAAAAGGTTTTGGCACTGCCCCAGGTTTACGTGATTAAGTAAATTTGGGGCGGCATCAAAATCCATGGGTATCGGTGAGAAAACCCACCGCCACACTGATGTAATACGACTCCGGCACAGAGTATAGTAATGTAGCGACTGGCGCTACTTTGTCTTACTTCATATCGATGAGGCCATGCAAAGCCATGCAAAATGGCTGTGCGTGGCCTCATAGAAATGATTGAAAGGCTTGCGCTGCTGCAGCGTCAAAACAAAGTGACGCTCCAGCGACGCAAGCCTTCATAAATAAGAGCCCCAAGATTGGAGGAAAGTGTCATATCTTCAGAGATATGGCACTCTCCTCCCTTCTCCCTAGTGCTTGTGCACAATCAGGCTGCTGCACACCACCCATGCACTTTTGCACCTAAGTGCAAGGGTGCCTGCATGAGTTTAGCATAGATTTGGTACAGGAAGGGTACCTTTCCAGTACAAAATGTTATGCCAAGACAACCTGTACACATTTTGCCACTTTGTATGTGTGCTGTGCAGTGAAGCACACATGCCTATTCAGAATGGAGACGATTTACAAAAGGGGGTGGTGGTGATGAACAGAGTGTCTGAGTTAAACAGACCACTCTTACCCAGTCCAAAGATCAGGGCTTGATCCATCACCGTTATTTATCTCACTGCCCCATCCCAGCTCAGAACCTGGCTATATGCAAATCAGTCTGTCCCTGGCCCAGTGCATCATGGGAACAGGGCAGACTAAACTACCAAGCCAATTCTTCACCAGAAAGGAGACAAGCTACCGGGGACCGGTTTCTGGCATTTCAGCCTTCTTCGGCCCGGCTTGCTTGAATCCTGATGGAGCAGTGAGAAAGGGACTCATGTCTGAGTATACCCTGCCACACCTATAGTGGCCAAAAACGATTTACAAAAGGGGGTGGTGATGAACAGAGTGTCTGAGTTAAACAGACCACTCTTACCCAGTCCAAAGATCAGAGCTTGATCCATCACCGTTATTTATCTCACTGCCCCATCCCAGCTCAGAACCTGGCTATATGCAAATCAGTCTGTCCCTGGCCCAGTGCATCATGGGAACAGGGCAGACTAAACTACCAAGCCAATTCTTCACCAGAAAGGAGACAAGCTACCGGGGACCGGTTTCTGGCATTTCAGCCTTCTTCGGCCCGGCTTGCTTGAATCCTGATGGAGCAGTGAGAAAGGGACTCATGTCTGAGTATACCCTGCCACACCTATAGTGGCCAAAAAGGATTTACAAAAGGGGGTGGTGATGAACAGAGTGTCTGAGTTAAACAGACCACTCTTACCCAGTCCAAAGATCAGGGCTTGATCCATCACCGTTATTTATCTCACTGCCCCATCCCAGCTCAGAACCTGGCTATATGCAAATCAGTCTGTCCCTGGCCCAGTGCATCATGGGAACAGGGCAGACTAAACTACCAAGCCAATTCTTCACCAGAAAGGAGACAAGCTACCGGGGACCGGTTTCTGGCATTTCAGCCTTCTTCGGCCCGGCTTGCTTGAATCCTGATGGAGCAGTGAGAAAGGGACTCATGTCTGAGTATACCCTGCCAGAAACCGGTCCCCGGGAGCTTGTTTCCTTCCCAGTGTAAGAATTGGCTTTTGTAGTTTGGTTTGCCCTGTTCCCATCATGCACTGGGACAGGAACAGACTAATTTGCATACAGCCAGGTTCTGAAACTGGGATGGTGCAGTGAGCTAAAAAACGGTGTTGGATCTAGCCCTGATCTCTTGACTGGGTGAGAGCTTTCTGCTTAATTCAGAGACTCTGTCCCTCACCACCCCTTGTTGTAAATATTTTTGTCCACCCTAAGCGTGGAAGGGTATTCTCAGATGTGAGACCCTTGCTCATTGCACCATCAGGATTCAAGCAAACCGGGCCGAAGACGGCTGTAATGCCAGAAACCGGTCCCCGGGAGCTTGTTTCCTTCCCAGTGTAAGAATTGGCTTTTGTAGTTTGGTTTGCCCTGTTCCCATCATGCACTGGGACAGGAACAGACTAATTTGCATACAGCCAGGTTCTGAAACTGGGATGGTGCAGTGAGCTAAAAAACGGTGTTGGATCTAGCCCTGATCTCTTGACTGGGTGAGAGCTTTCTGCTTAATTCAGAGACTCTGTCCCTCACCACCCCTTGTTGTAAATATTTTTGTCTACCCTAAGCGTGGAAGGGTATTCTCAGATGTGAGACCCTTGCTCATTGCACCATCAGGATTCAAGCAAACCGGGCCGAAGACGGCTGTAATGCCAGAAACCGGTCCCCGGGAGCTTGTTTCCTTCCCAGTGTAAGAATTGGCTTTTGTAGTTTGGTTTGCCCTGTTCCCATCATGCACTGGGACAGGAACAGACTAATTTGCATACAGCCAGGTTCTGAAACTGGGATGGTGCAGTGAGCTAAAAAACGGTGTTGGATCTAGCCCTGATCTCTTGACTGGGTGAGAGCTTTCTGCTTAATTCCGAGACTCTGTCCCTCACCACCCCTTGTTGTAAATATTTTTGTCCACCCTAAGCGTGGAAGGGTATTCTCAGATGTGAGACCCTTGCTCATTGCACCATCAGGATTCAAGCAAACCGGGCCGAAGACGGCTGTAATGCCAGAAACCGGTCCCCGGGAGCTTGTTTCCTTCCCAGTGTAAGAATTGGCTTTTGTAGTTTGGTTTGCCCTGTTCCCATCATGCACTGGGACAGGAACAGACTAATTTGCATACAGCCAGGTTCTGAAACTGGGATGGTGCAGTGAGCTAAAAAACGGTGTTGGATCTAGCCCTGATCTCTTGACTGGGTGAGAGCTTTCTGCTTAATTCAGAGACTCTGTCCCTCACCACACCTTGTTGTAAATATTTTTGTCCACCCTAAGCGTGGAAGGGTATTCTCAGATGTGAGACCCTTGCTCATTGCACCATCAGGATTCAAGCAAACCGGGCCGAAGACGGCTGTAATGCCAGAAACCGGTCCCCGGGAGCTTGTTTCCTTCCCAGTGTAAGAATTGGCTTTTGTAGTTTGGTTTGCCCTGTTCCCATCATGCACTGGGACAGGAACAGACTAATTTGCATACAGCCAGGTTCTGAAACTGGGATGGTGCAGTGAGCTAAAAAACGCTGTTGGATCTAGCCCTGATCTCTTGACTGGGTGAGAGCTTTCTGCTTAATTCAGAGACTCTGTCCCTCACCACCCCTTGTTGTAAATATTTTTGTCCACCCTAAGCGTGGAAGGGTATTCTCAGATGTGAGACCCTTGCTCATTGCACCATCAGGATTCAAGCAAACCGGGCCGAAGACGGCTGTAATGCCAGAAACCGGTCCCCGGGAGCTTGTTTCCTTCCCAGTGTAAGAATTGGCTTTTGTAGTTTGGTTTGCCCTGTTCCCATCATGCACTGGGACAGGAACAGACTAATTTGCATACAGCCAGGTTCTGAAACTGGGATGGTGCAGTGAGCTAAAAAACGGTGTTGGATCTAGCCCTGATCTCTTGACTGGGTGAGAGCTTTCTGCTTAATTCAGAGACTCTGTCCCTCACCACCCCTTGTTGTAAATATTTTTGTCCACCCTAAGCGTGGAAGGGTATTCTCAGATGTGAGACCCTTGCTCATTGCACCATCAGGATTCAAGCAAACCGGGCCGAAGACGGCTGTAATGCCAGAAACCGGTCCCCGGGAGCTTGTTTCCTTCCCAGTGTAAGAATTGGCTTTTGTAGTTTGGTTTGCCCTGTTCCCATCATGCACTGGGACAGGAACAGACTAATTTGCATACAGCCAGGTTCTGAAACTGGGATGGTGCAGTGAGCTAAAAAACGGTGTTGGATCTAGCCCTGATCTCTTGACTGGGTGAGAGCTTTCTGCTTAATTCAGAGACTCTGTCCCTCACCACCCCTTGTTGTAAATATTTTTGTCCACCCTAAGCGTGGAAGGGTATTCTCAGATGTGAGACCCTTGCTCATTGCACCATCAGGATTCAAGCAAACCGGGCCGAAGACGGCTGTAATGCCAGAAACCGGTCCCCGGGAGCTTGTTTCCTTCCCAGTGTAAGAATTGGCTTTTGTAGTTTGGTTTGCCCTGTTCCCATCATGCACTGGGACAGGAACAGACTAATTTGCATACAGCCAGGTTCTGAAACTGGGATGGTGCAGTGAGCTAAAAAACGGTGTTGGATCTAGCCCTGATCTCTTGACTGGGTGAGAGCTTTCTGCTTAATTCAGAGACTCTGTCCCTCACCACCCCTTGTTGTAAATATTTTTGTCCACCCTAAGCGTGGAAGGGTATTCTCAGATGTGAGACCCTTGCTCATTGCACCATCAGGATTCAAGCAAACCGGGCCGAAGACGGCTGTAATGCCAGAAACCGGTCCCCGGGAGCTTGTTTCCTTCCCAGTGTAAGAATTGGCTTTTGTAGTTTGGTTTGCCCTGTTCCCATCATGCACTGGGACAGGAACAGACTAATTTGCATACAGCCAGGTTCTGAAACTGGGATGGTGCAGTGAGCTAAAAAACGGTGTTGGATCTAGCCCTGATCTCTTGACTGGGTGAGAGCTTTCTGCTTAATTCAGAGACTCTGTCCCTCACCACCCCTTGTTGTAAATATTTTTGTCCACCCTAAGCGTGGAAGGGTATTCTCAGATGTGAGACCCTTGCTCATTGCACCATCAGGATTCAAGCAAACCGGGCCGAAGATGGCTGTAATGCCAGAAACCGGTCCCCGGGAGCTTGTTTCCTTCCCAGTGTAAGAATTGGCTTTTGTAGTTTGGTTTGCCCTGTTCCCATCATGCACTGGGACAGGAACAGACTAATTTGCATACAGCCAGGTTCTGAAACTGGGATGGTGCAGTGAGCTAAAAAACGGTGTTGGATCTAGCCCTGATCTCTTGACTGGGTGAGAGCTTTCTGCTTAATTCAGAGACTCTGTCCCTCACCACCCCTTGTTGTAAATATTTTTGTCCACCCTAAGCGTGGAAGGGTATTCTCAGATGTGAGACCCTTGCTCATTGGACCATCAGGATTCAAGCAAACCGGGCCGAAGACGGCTGTAATGCCAGAAACCGGTCCCCGGGAGCTTTTTTCCTTCCCAGTGTAAGAATTGGCTTTTGTAGTTTGGTTTGCCCTGTTCCCATCATGCACTGGGACAGGAACAGACTCATTTGCATACAGCCAGGTTCTGAAACTGGGATGGTGCAGTGAGCTAAAAAACGGTGTTGGATCTAGCCCTGATCTCTTGACTGGGTGAGAGCTTTCTGCTTAATTCAGAGACTCTGTCCCTCACCACCCCTTGTTGTAAATATTTTTGTCCACCCTAAGCGTGGAAGGGTATTCTCAGATGTGAGACCCTTGCTCATTGCACCATCAGGATTCAAGCAAACCGGGCCGAAGACGGCTGTAATGCCAGAAACCGGTCCCCGGGAGCTTGTTTCCTTCCCAGTGTAAGAATTGGCTTTTGTAGTTTGGTTTGCCCTGTTCCCATCATGCACTGGGACAGGAACAGACTAATTTGCATACAGCCAGGTTCTGAAATTGGGATGGTGCAGTGAGCTAAAAAACGGTGTTGGATCTAGCCCTGATCTCTTGACTGGGTGAGAGCTTTCTGCTTAATTCAGAGACTCTGTCCCTCACCACCCCTTGTTGTAAATATTTTTGTCCACCCTAAGCGTGGAAGGGTATTCTCAGATGTGAGACCCTTGCTCATTGCACCATCAGGATTCAAGCAAACCGGGCCGAAGACGGCTGTAATGCCAGAAACCGGTCCCCGGGAGCTTGTTTCCTTCCCAGTGTAAGAATTGGCTTTTGTAGTTTGGTTTGCCCTGTTCCCATCATGCACTGGGACAGGAACAGACTAATTTGCATACAGCCAGGTTCTGAAACTGGGATGGTGCAGTGAGCTAAAAAACGGTGTTGGATCTAGCCCTGATCTCTTGACTGGGTGAGAGCTTTCTGCTTAATTCAGAGACTCTGTCCCTCACCACCCCTTGTTGTAAATATTTTTGTCCACCCTAAGCGTGGAAGGGTATTCTCAGATGTGAGACCCTTGCTCATTGCACCATCAGGATTCAAGCAAACCGGGCCGAAGACGGCTGTAATGCCAGAAACCGGTCCCCGGGAGCTTGTTTCCTTCCCAGTGTAAGAATTGGCTTTTGTAGTTTGGTTTGCCCTGTTCCCATCATGCACTGGGACAGGA
This sequence comes from Lissotriton vulgaris, assembly GCF_964263255.1. Classification (NCBI taxonomy): domain Eukaryota; kingdom Metazoa; phylum Chordata; class Amphibia; order Caudata; family Salamandridae; genus Lissotriton; species Lissotriton vulgaris. Next base: position 823,256,701 of record NC_141685.1, on the reverse strand, counting down.
ACAGACTAATTTGCATACAGCCAGGTTCTGAAACTGGGATGGTGCAGTGAGCTAAAAAACGGTGTTGGATCTAGCCCTGATCTCTTGACTGGGTGAGAGCTTTCTGCTTAATTCAGAGACTCTGTCCCTCACCACCCCTTGTTGTAAATATTCAGAATGGAGAGCAGAAATAAAAGTATTTCTTCTTTTAACTTCAGAGTGGCGTCATTTTTTGGCATTAACTGCTTCATTGTGGCATTCGTTTTTTGACACAAACCCCTGTCTATTATTGTCAGTAAATAGGATTTTATGTAAAGAATAATTGGTGGTTGAACGGGAACACCTATGTACTACCCATGCTACGCCCTACTGAGGCAGCGCACGAAACAAGTTTTGCGCCGGAAAGCAAATCCAACAAAAAGCGTTTTGCACTGGTTTGCGTCACTTTTGTGACAGAACGCTGGCACAAAAGGTTTGTAAATCTGGCTCACAATGTTGCTTATTGCGGCACTTTTGGAGACATTTAGCACAAAAATAATTTGGACACAATAGTTTACCGACGCTATCCTGGCCTCACTTTGCCCCACTTGTTTTTTCAGGCAAAACTGTAGCAAATCTGGGCACAAATGTCAATCCAGTTAGTAAAAGACTAGCAGCTAGATTCATGAAGCATTTTTGCGGGCGCAAACGGTGCGAATCGCAGAATTCGGCCGTTTGCACCCGCAAAAATGACATTTGAAATTCATAATTGGGTCATGTACTCGCAATTTGAGAAATCGCAAAAAATTGCGATTTCTCAAATTGCGATCGCATTCAAGGAATCTCAATTTGAGATTCTTTAAGTGCTATTCATGACCCAATAAAAAATTCTGAATTCGCTATTTTGTCCCGCTATTTACCGCAAAGTCAGACTTCGTGGTAAATAGCGAAAACTGAGAAAAATGCAGTTTTGTGCATTTTTCTCAGTTGTATGTTACACACACACATGTCCTTTGGACATGTGCGTGCGCAACATAAGTCTAAATTTACATTTCAGGGGTGCTACAGGGTGTCCTTTGGACACCCCTAGCACCCTTGAAATCGCATCCTTATTTGCGATTAGCAAATTGCTAATCGCAAATAAGGAATAACTCCCCATTCAATCCTATGGGCCTTAGGCCCATAGGATTGAATGGGGAGTTATTCCTTATTTGCGGTTAGCAATTTGCTAATCGCAAATAAGGAATGTGTAGGAATCGTAATTTATTTTGCGATTCCTACATGAATCCCGTTTTGCGAGTCTGTAATAGCGATTCCTTATTATTCGCAATTACAGACTCGCAAAACATGCCGATGATGAATCGGGCTGTAAATGAACACATGACTGAGTCTTGTGAGATGCCCTGGAATGACTAAGGTTTAAATGACTTGCAGAAAAGGGGAGTTTTGCGACCGTCGATGTGACCTAACAATTGCTTTGCATTATGATGCCATTGGTAGCAGATCTGGACCTAGCTCCTTCCGTGCTGAAGCACAAAACGATGAAAGTGCACACAGTTCAAGGAGCATCTTTAATATCCATGGAAGCACATTTACAGCCACAATACGGGCAGCATCAGGGATGCTCCTAAAACTGACATGTTTAACGATTCTTCAAAGCATCTCACAAATGCGCCCTTCATAAACCCCGACCATATAAAACTCTTAGCAATAATGGTTGGAGAATCTGTCATTGACTTTGGAAACCATCTCTTTTTTGTGTAACAGCAATGGTAAGATTCTAAATGGGCTGACGTTTTTTCAAAGCATTCACATTTGAAAACGTTGAGGATCTTTGCTCTTGTCAGGGGAGGATTCCATTGGCTTCCTTTCCAGAGACATGTGCCAATTAAGGTCCTCCATATTAAGCTTTCAGACTTTCATGTTATTGGTCCTTCTTAGCCACAGGGAAATTTATGGCAATGGCCTGTTTGATCCCTTCTTCCAGGCTATCAGTTGCTCCTTTTTCTTGAGCATTTAGATGGCATGTAGGTCTGTCTGATACACCGGAATCTTGTTTCTAGGACACATCAGCATATTGTTCAACATAGAGGTTAGATTTATGTGAAGGTGATGAATAAATCTGGAGTGTGACCATAGGGTTTGTGTAGTCGTAGGTGGTATGCAAAACCGGCCCCCAGTAACAACAAGCATTTACAATGCAATGGTCTCGGCGTTTTTAAAGTTAGAGCTATTGCATTGCTCATGACAATTTTTTATTTATGTTATTGTTTTTAAAACATATAAATAAATGGCATTGTCATTTACAATGCCAATAGCTTAATCTCTCGCAAATGCGAGACCTATTGCATTTGCACCCACACACAGAGCCACACACACAAAGCCACCCACACACACATATAGAGCCACGCACACACATGCAGACAGAGCCGCGCACACACACACAGACAGAGCTGTGCACACACACACACAGACAGAGCCACGCACACACACACAGACAGAGCCACACACACAGACAGAGCCGCGTACATACACACAGACAGAGCTGCGCACACACACACAGACAGAGCCGCGCACACACACACACACACACACACAGAAAGAGCCGCGCACACACACACAGACAGAGCCGCGCACACACACACAGACAGAGCCACGCACACACACAGACAGAGCTACGCACACACACACAGACAGAGCCACGCACACACACAGACAGAGCCACGCACACACACAGACAGAGCCAGGCACACACACAGACAGAGCCACCCACACACACAGAGCCACGCACACAGACAGAGCCACACACACAGAGGCACTGAAAAACCGGGATGACAAGCAGGGAACAGAGGCACAGAAAAAACGGGGGAACAGAGGCATAGAATACCGGGGGAATAGAGGTACAGAAAAACCGGGAGAACAGAGGCACAGAAAAAACGGGATGACAAGCAGGGAACAGAGGCACAGAAACACCGGGATGACAAGCAGGGAACAGAGGCACAGAAAAACCGGGGGAACAGAGGCACAGAAAATCCAGGTTGACAAGCAGGGAACAGATGCACAGAAAAACCAGGATGACAAGCAGGGAACAGAGGCATAGAAAAACTGGGATGACAAGCAGGGTACAGAGGCACAGAAAAACCGAGGGAACAGAGGCACAAAAAACCAGGATGACAAGCAGGGAACAGAGGCACAGAAAAACCGGGATGACAAGCAGAGAACAGGGGCACAGAAAAACCAGGATGACAAGCAGGGAACAGAGGCACAGACAAACCAGGAGGACAAGGGGGGAACAGAGGCACAGAAAAACCGGGATTACAAGCAGGGAACAGAGGCACAGAAGAACCGGGATGACAAGGGGGGAACAGAGGCACAAAAAAAAGGGATGACAAGCAGGGAACAGAGGCACAGAAAAACCGGGATGACAAGCAAGCCGGGATGACAAGCAGGGAACAGAGGCACAGAAAAACCGGGATGACAACCAGGGAACAGAGGCATAGAAAAAACGGGATTACAAGCAGGGAGCAGAGGCACAGAAAAACCGGGGGAACAGAGGCACAGAAAAACCGGAATGACAAGCAGGGAACTGAGGCACAGAAAAACCGGGATGACAAGCAGGGAACAGAGGCACAGAAAAACTGGGGGAACAGAGGCACAGAAAAACCGGGGGAACAGAGGCACAGAAAAACCGGGATGGCAAGCAGGGAACAGAGGCACAGAAAAACCGGGATGACAAGCAGGGAACAGAGGCACAGAAAAAACGGGGGAACAGAGGCACAGAATACCGGGGGAATAGAGGTAGAAAAACCAGGAGAACAGAGGCACAGAAAAAACGGGATGACAAGCAGGGAACAGAGGCAAAGAAAAACCGGGTTGACAAGCAGGGAACAGAGGCACAGAAAAACCGGGGGAACAGAGGCACAGAAAATCTGGGTTGACAAGCAGGGAACAGATGCACAGAAAAACCAGGATGACAAGCAGGGAACAGAGGCATAGAAAAACTGGGATGACAAGCAGGGAACAGAGGCACAGAAAAACCGGGGGAACAGAGGCACAGAAAACCGGGATGACAAGCAGGGAACAGAGGCACAGAAAAACTGGGATGACAAGCAGAGAACAGGGGCACAGAAAAACCAGGATGACAAGCAGGGAACAGAGGCACAGACAAACCAGGAGGACCAGGGGGGAACAGAGGCACAGAAAAACCGGGATGACAAGCAGGGAACAGAGGCACAGAAAAACCGAGATGACAAGCAGGGAACAGAGGCACAGAAAAACCGGGATGACAAGCAAGCCGGGATGACAAGCAGGGAACAGAGGCACAGAAAAACCGGGATGACAAGCAGGGAACAGAGGCATAGAAAAAATGGGATTACAAGCAGGGAGCAGAGGCACAGAAAAACCGGGGGAACAGAGGCACAGAAAAACCGGGATGACAAGCAGGGAACAGAGGCACAGAAAAACCGGGATGACAAGCAGGGAACAGAGGCACAGAAAAACCGGGGGAACAGAGGAACAGAAAAACCGGGATGACAAGCAGGGAACAGGGGAACAGAAAAACCGGGATGACAAGCAGGGAACAGAGGCACAGAAAAACCGGGATGACAAGCAGGGAACAGAAAAACACACAAGATGATGGTGGTGTGGAGTGCAAATAAACTATGGATTTAGGCCCAGATCTCTGTACTGGGGTGAATGTATGACATTGTTCTGCATTCTGTCCATCAACTGTGGTTTTTGCATTTGTCACCCTGAGTGGGATGGGTATGCTCAGACGTGAGTACCATGCTCTCCACACCACTGGAGTCAAGCTATCCTGACTGAAGACGGGTGATAGCCAGAAACCGGTCCTAGGATGCTTGATTCTGGTCCAGGAAAGACATGGCTTGGCAGTTCGGGCTGGACTGTTCCCATGAGGCACAGGGTCAAAGCTGATTTGCATGTCTGAACTGGGGTGGTGTGGAGTGCAAAAAAACGATTGATTTAGGCCCAGATCTCTGTACTGGGGTGAATGTATGACATTGTTCTGCATTCTGTCCATCAACTGTGGTTTTTGCACTTGTCACCCCAAGTGGGATGGGTATGCTCAGACGTGAGTACCATGCTCTCCACACCACTGGAGTCAAGCTATCCTGGCTGAAGACGGCTGAAAGCCAGACACCGGTCCTTGGATGCTTGATTCCGGTCCAGGAAAGACATGGCTTGGCAGTTCGGGCTGGACTGTTCCCATGAGGCACAGGGTCAAGGCTGATTTGCATATGGCAATGTCTGAACTGGGGTGGTGTTGAGTGCAAAAAAATGATGGATTTAGGCCCAGATCTCTGTTCTGGGGTGAATGTATGACATTGTTCTGCATTCTGTCCGTCAACTGTGGTTTTTGCATTTGTCACCCCAAGTGGGATGGGTATGCTCAGATGTGAGTCCCATGCTCTCCACACTACTGGAGTCATGCTATCCTGGCTGAAGACGGCTGATAGCCAGAAACCGGTCCTAGGATGCTTGATTCCGGTCCAGGAAAGACATGGCTTGGCAGTTCGAGCTGGACTGTTCCCATGAGGCACAGGGTCAAAGCTGATTTGCATATGGCCATGTCTGAACTGGGGTGGTGTCGAGTGCAAAAAAATGATGGATTTAGGCCCAGATCTCTGTACTGGGGTGAATGTATGACATTGTTCTGCATTCTGTCCATCAACTGTGGTTTAAGCAGGGAACAGAGGCACAGAAAAACCGGGTAGACAAGCAGGGAACAGAGGCACGAAAAACCGGATCACAAGCAGGGAAACAGAGGCAGGAAAACAAGAACACGGGCACAATCAGGGAAACAGAGGCACGAAAAACCGGATCAAAAGCGGGGAAACAAAGGCACGAAAACAAGAAAATGGGCACAATCAGGGAACCCGAGGCAAGAAAGAAACTTACCGGCTTTGGGGGGGGAAGTCCCTCGAAGACTTCCTCGGCTGCCGGTGTGAAATCCTGTGGCTGAGAGGCGGGCGGGAAACCGAGCAGCACCAATATGTTTCTCCGAGGCGAGGCAGAAATGCCTCGGAGAAAGCATCGTCATTTTCTGGTTTGGGGGCGTGGTTTTCTTTCTCTCCTCTTCCCATTGGCTGGAAGATAACATTCCAGCCAATGGGAAGAGGAGAGAAAGAAAACAAGAAAGAAGCAAAAAAAGACGCCCCGAATCGGAAAAAGACGGGGCTTGAATGGAGTGACGCCCCTCTCCTCCAATGGCTGGCCTCCGTTTAGGAAGCCAGCCAATGGAGAAGAGGGGCGGGTTCAAGCCCCCATACTAAGAAACATTAAATCTCGGACCGAGACTGCGCAAGCGCAGCCTATGGTCCTCGACCTAAAAACGGCTCCCACTGATCCAAAACGAGCCCCGACCCTCGGTGCCTGCTACGGCCAGTCCAGCCCTGGTTAGGGGCCAACTTTGAAACTGTAGACTGGAAGCTGGTTTGGGTTGCTGTTAGGATTGTGTATAATGTGTGATGGTAACACTGTAGTTTGCGGTTTAGGAACCTTGGGAAGATGGTTTACACTCATTCTGCATAACAGGTTTAAGTGATGAGTGAATGTATGACAAATGAGTGTGCTGCCTTTTAAAGGAGAGAGAGTCTAGGGGCTCTTCTTACAGTTTGTATATTGGGAGGGATATTTTGAGTATGAATATATCACAGGCTAGGGTATGCCATGAGTATGCCAGATGTATGCAGGGGAGCCCTGAAGACTGTAGTGGTGTAGCTCCACAATCACCAGGGAAGTGATACAGCTCTGTGGCCTGTAGAAAGAGAGGTGAAGAGAAGAAGGTGTATCCAGAAGGGACCCATACTTAAGAGGGGGCACCCCTCTTATGTATGGGCCCCTCACCTTTTGGCCAACATGAAGAGTGTCTGTCAGGCTGAGCATAGGTCAGCCTGACAGACGTTCATTATGTTTAAGTCAGAGGGCCAGGTGCAAACATGCTCTAAATGCGCAGGCGCCTGGCTGCCTGAGCTTCACTTCACTGGGCTGAAGATGTCACAGCCCTGTGGGCATGGCCTCCTCAGCCTGGCAAAGCACTTGAAGTACCTCCCACGAATGACAAGGGGGGGCATCACTTACAACCTCAGACCTGGGTGCCTCTGTTTAAAACCCTGAATTGCCCAGGGCCAAGTGTCAATCAGTGATACCTCGTCACAGAGTGCGGTGGGGTCAGCAGTCTTACTGACCCCATCCCGCTCTGTGATGAGGTAGGGACTGCCACCTCCTCTCATTGGCAGACCTAAGGTCAGCCAATGAGTGGAGGCTTCTGCCCCAATTTTCCAGGAACCTCAGTGGCCGAGATCTCTGCCGCAGCCGGTAAGTTACTTTTTTAAAAGCTTGATGTGTGCATGCATGTGTGTATGTATGCATACATGTGTATTTGTGCATGCGTGCTTGTGAATCGTGGGTGTATATGTGCATACTTGTGAATGCACAGGGTGTGAGTGAGTGTGCATGTAGATAGTTGTGTGTATGTATGTGCATGTGTATCCCATCTGCTCCCCTCCTGTTCGAATTACTGCCCACCACTCCTTGTGTCTGTATGCGTGGTATTTGTTCCTGATTGTTCATGGAAATGAACTCAGTGCTTGAGGTTTGCCTTTTCGAATGAGGAGAGAGATTGAAACTTATGTCTAAGGAACTCTCACCACATCTTCATGGTGTTCATTCTTGTGGCACACATGTAAAGGTGAATCTGGGTCTGAGCAGACATTCCGTGCATTTAAGAGACACAGGGGCACTTGGAGAGGGTGTAATATAGCATTTGAAAAAAGTGAGCCAAGCTGGACCTTTCAGTGATGCTCAAACATAGGTTCTACCACAAGGATAAATAACTGTGTGGGTGGACAGGGCAACAAGGAGTTCCACATGTTGACACTCAAGGTAAATGGTAAACCCACAAATATAGACAGTTTTTCACTCCAATCATCCTAGACTATTCAAGCTAAGAGTGAAGGTAAGTTCAGATCATTATCCAAAAGAAGGGTATGGAGGTAAAAACTAGAGGTATTGCAGATCCCTTGCCTTTCACCCACATCTGTTTTAACGTGTCTAGTATTCCAAGTGCTTAATTTATAAAGAAATGTAAGTGCCAAGGCCCAAGGTCTTCCACTGTAGTTGGCAACATCCACAGCTTCTGCCACTGCTGCTGAATATCAGTGCCAACATCACTTACTAATCTGTTTACTTAAGTGTGACATTTTGGGATAATGCAGGTCATCCAAGCTTTGGGAACGGCCTGGAAGTGCTGGTTCTACATATGCGTTTTAGTGTATAGAATTACTGAACACTCTACCGAAGTGCACTGCTCAAAAATAGGCAAGGAGGGGCTTGGCAAACAGCATGGCGGTGTAAGACGCGCTTTTGCCGAGCTCCAGCGGAAAGCACCATCCAATGATAATTCCAGCAGTTTACAGGCTCTGAGAACACCTATTTTTACACCTCAGGTGTTGCTGACACCCTAACCGCACTCGAGGAGGACTTTTGAGCAGTTTCTTGTCTTGGAGCCACTGATCTAGGTCCCGGAGAGACGCCGTACCCGTGCTGACTTAATGGCGCCGGCGTGGCCCTGAGCTGATACGCAACGTTTACTCCAGAGCGCAAAGCCTTGGGGACCCGCTCGTGAGGATTATCAGCCTCCGGGTGTGCCTGCCCTGAGCTCCTGCAGGGAGGTGCAGTGGGGGCTCTTCTCCGATGCCTGCTATACGCTGTCAGACTGTGTAGCACCTGTAGACGCGGCCTCTTGCTGATCGGCTCCACAAGGGAGGTGCGTCCTGTTGCTGGGGGCCTGCAGCCTGGGACGGCGATCGAGGAGCGCTGCACCACGCAACAACCCCAGGTGAGCTGGGCGGCCATGGGATTCTGCGCCACCCAGTAGCAAGGCCTGGGGGTCGGAACTCTGGCAGAGGGGGCACAACAGATCGGCATAGAGTGGTAAGCGGCGACGGACCCCTGCATGATTGAGGCCTGCGGGGGTGAACCCTTCTGCTCCCTGAGACCATGCCTTCGCCTCCCCCCCTTTTCTTCTGTGAGCTGGGGCCGGAACTGAGCTGGAATAGGAGTTGACTGTCTATGTAGGAGGGCGGCCCTCAACCACACGCTGTGTGAGCCTGCTGAGACCTGGGCCCCCGTCGCTACAGGGAGGACAGTGGCACACATCCTGCACCATGCTGTGCCGGCGAGGGGTTCGGAGGAACTGAAGTGGGGACAGCCCTTCTTCAACTGCCCTCCCATTAAGGGGGGTGCTTTTGCTTGGCCTTGGTGGCTCTGATAGGCCTGGACCCCTGGGTGCATGTGGGGGTGGCCCTGTAAAGTGCCTCTGTTCGACGGTATCGGCTGGAGGGCCCAGAAATTGGCAGATTTGGTGAAGGAGCGAAAATACCCTGGTGGGAATGAACAGCCCTCAGCTGAGATGGCGCAGGGCTCTGCAGCCTGGGGTTCCCTAGAGAGATTGTCCTGCAGGGGGGTGGTGGAGAACTATTCCCCCCTCCAGCATCACAGCACTGAACCCCGGCCTTGACGTCCTGCATCACGAGCCCCACTCCTGAGAGCTACGAATATGGGTAAGGACAAAGACCCAAAGCCGCTGTGACAGGGGAAAATGGATCGCTATACAAAGGTAATCACCCCCCCCCGGAGGAACGGCTGGCTGCTTGCACCGATACGGACACTTTCCTCCAGGCAATCCAGTCTTCTAGGACGGCATTGAAGGGGAAGATGGGAGAGGTGGGCACATAGGTGACGCTCATGAGGCAAGACCTACAAAACCTGGTGGCCAGGGTCACAGAATCAGAGACCAGGTTGGGTGAGGCTTAAGATGCCCTTCAGGACCTCCGCAAAGGCATGGCAGACCTCCGGTCCTCGACCAAAGTGCAAGAAGCAACAACCTTCACTTCGTGGGCTTTAGAGAAGGCATCGAAGGGACAAATATGATGGAATTTCTTCACTCTTGGCTCTGCCACACCTTCCCAACAGATCTGTTCTCCTCTTGTTTCGTCATAGAAAGGGTGCATAGGACTCTTATGGTGCGGCCAACCATGAGGGCACAGCCGCGCCCAGTTATAGTGCGTTTTTTGAACTTTCTAGACAGAAACATGATCCTTCAAGAAGCGAGGAAAATCGGAGATATCAGACACGAGAACACACATATAATGATTTTCCTGGACTATAGCAGGGAGGTTCAGAAGACATGGCGGACCTTTGATTCGGTGAAAATAAAGCTTAGAGAGCGCAAAATTCAATATATGCTCCTATTCCCCGCAAAACTGAAAGTGTTATTCCTGGGGAAGACCCATTTCTTCCAAACACAAAGGAAGCGTGGCAATGGATCGAGGAAAGGCCCATCTTGAAGCAACCGGAAATCCCACCACGTCGTAGCCAACCATCGTCAGGGAACACCCAGCGAACCTGGGATCATCACGGAACGCACCGTCCCCGGGGTAACCGGAGAAGCCGTCTGAAGGAGGTGACGTCTTATGCATCAAGGGGTAGCAGCAGGATCCGGCGGCCTAGTGGTCGTTCACTGGACTCTCACCTGTCAGCGGGTTCACACACCCTCTCCCTCCAGACCACCCTGAACCTGGCACAGAGACAGACACTAGAGACATCACATCCGGAGACGAAAGCAAAGACGAGCCCTCTCTGCATCCCTTGGCCGCCGCAATAGTGGCATTGGAGCAAGACGTGGGGACAGAAACTTTGGTATCACAAGGGGACCCCCCTGACTCACACTCCTGAGTATGAGCCTTTGGGACTGGCCATGGCATCAGAATAGCACGATGGAGCTTGTTGATTGGACACCCCCCCCCCCCCCTCGAGATATATAGACAGCGAGTCCTGCAGATGAGAAGCCGGGAATGGCCATTGACTTGGGCTTTGGAAAGCCCTTTCTTTTACATTTTTCTTCTTCCTGCTTTTCTTCTCCTCACTCCACTCTTACCTCCCCTTTTCCGCCCTTCCTGTCCTTGGCTCCTGCCTGTCCTTTGTTATTTCAGGACTGTTCTTTTTGGATTAATTGGGGTCGCTGCAGGAGTTTGAACTTGTAGTTGGGCACGGGCGGGCTACAGACCTCTACCGCCCTTATACACTACCTCGAGCACCTGGCAAGAGGTGTGATACTGAGGGAGGTGAGAGGTGGGGTGGGGGGTTGGGAGTAAGGGGTAACATTCAGGTTCTTTGTTGCTATGGTTCATTATGTTTTTGCTAAGGTACAGTCATGGAGGTTGGAGAACGTGCACAATCACCCACATTTTCCCGACAGGTTATTATTTAATCACTCACATACACGTGGCCCACCAATACACAATAATCGATCGTGAAGGGTCTAGAGGCTAGCCCCTTTACAGTGCTTACCTGGAATGTTAACGGCTTAAGTGACAAAATTAAGAGAGGACTGGTGTTGGCATTTATAAAACGCTCCCACCCGGATGTGGTGCTCTTGCAGGAAACCCATCTCTTTTTTTTATTATTTTTTTTTTATTGATTACCTGGTGCAGACCATTGAAAACAATATACAATAACCAAAAAAAACAGCCATACACGTATCACATAGTTAAAAACAAGACAGATATAAATAAATTCACATTTCAAGAGATACACATACAAAAGCAATACGACAGTTCAACTGCGTCAGAGGTAAAAACCATAAAAATCAAGTAAGACCTCCTAAAATCCCAATTCATATTATAGGCAAGATTCTCTCCACGTTTTTAAAGGGGCCCATAGGTTTTGCCCTAGTTCTCTCATTCTCCTACCTCTTCCCCTATATAGGGCTGTCTCAATATTGTGAATCCCTAGCAGGCGAGAGTGCCACATCTGGAAGGAGGGAGCCACGATATCCTTCCAACCTGCTGCCAGAATAATCCGGAGGATCGCCACAGACAAAAAAACAAACGCTTCTTCCTCCTTATTCAGACTTAATTTGCTATCAGACCCTAGGATCATTAGGGTTGGGGATAGGATGATCTTAATGCCTAGCAGCCCCTCCCAGAATTTCTGGATATTAATAAGAATCTCTGATAGCTTTTGACAGTAATCAAACATATGGGCACGATCAACTGGTCCCTCAGAGCATCTAGGACATTTGTCGTCTTCCCTCTTACCCCACCCAAATAGCTTAGCCGGGGTAAAATATAGGTTGGATAACGTCTTATAATGCTGGGCTCTCAAATTCGTAGAGCGGAACCATTTCCCAGCTAATTTGAGAGCTTTGTCTAGATCAACGTCTGGATCCCCTAATTTCACCATCCAGGCTGTTTCCATTTTATCCACTTCATCTAGGAGAGTTGAAATTAGGACTTTATATATCGGGTTAATTTTAACACCCCCACCTAATACATATTCCACCACATTGTTTTTACCCCCTGGAGCAATGGGTGGTATAATCCTTAATAGCGTTTTGTGTATCTGCAAGAATTTAAAACCTTGCGAAGCGGAGATTCAATATTTTCTTTGAATCTCATTAAAGCTCAGCATCGTATTTCCACCAAACAAATCTCCCAATCTTCTGATTCCTTGTCCCTCCCACAATCTCCAAAGTCTATCCATATTAACATATGGAAACAAGCTAGAGTTCCAAAGTGAGGTATAATAGTTAATTTTCGGGATTCCCAGATGCTTCTGGATGCATTTCCGGACCCTCCAAGCGCTTTCCAATATCTTGTATTGTTTTTTATTATAATAACGTGTGTCCGTTTTACGCAACAAGACACTGGTCGTTTCTTTGCCTAGCAGCAGCTCAAAAATGGAAGGGGGGTCATTTACCCCTGAAGAAAAGTCAGATCCGCTTGACATGCCATCTAATAAGATAGCCATCTGACTGAAAAGACAGCTCAACATATAAAATCTAATATTAGGAGCCGCTAGCCCCCCTTATCCAGTGGGAGTGAGAGATGCTTCATAGACCGTCTACTTTTGCCATAGTTCCAGATACAATTCGCAAAGGCTGCCTCTATAGACTTTAGCACTTCCTCCCCAACCACCAATGGGATAGTATGAAAAAGATACAGTATCTTGGGGAACATGGTCATCTTAATAACATTAACTCTGCCTATTGTAGACAGGTGTATACAGTCGATTCTTTTTAACTCTGCCGTAATTGAATTAAGTGCTAGCAGGAAATTCTCCTTAACAATTGAATCTACCCTGGAATTGATCCTAACCCCCAAATATACTGCTGATTCCAGATATCTACCATCCCCTTTGGAATATTATTAGAACAAATTATCTGGGTTTTTGATTCATTGAGATGGTATCCTGAATATTGACCAAATAGCCTGCTCTGGGTCTGGCGTTGTTATGGCCAGATCATCTGCATACGCCAATATTTTGATTTCAAACCCATTGCACACCACAGGATTAATATTCTCACATTCTGAGATCTTTCTAACCAGAGGATCGATGTACAAAGTTAATAAAATTGGCGAGCAGGGGCAACCCTGTCGGGTCCCTCGAGATATGTAGATTTCCTCAGAGCTATCACCCATTAGTTGAACTTTTGCTACTGGCTCGACATACATGGCTTTATTAGCCCTCAAGACATTAGGGCCAAATCCCCTTTGCTCCAATATCCCCCACAAATAGCTCCAGGTGACACGATCGAAGGCCTTTTCCGCGTCCAGGATGGAAACCCATCTCAAGGGCACAAAGTGTGAGTTCCTTGCACGGGGTCTATATGGTCCTGGCACATGTGGGGTACATCTCAGGTTCTGGAGGAGTTGCTATCTTGATTAAAAAATCACTGCCTTTCCGGATCACACTGGACATGGATAGATCCCCAGGGAACCTATGTGGGATTGACAGGGACATGAGGAAGGAGAAATGCCACTATCCTCTCTGTTTATGCCCCACCGAAGCTGCAGACCAGGACCCTACACGGGGTGACAGACATACTGCTAAGACACTGGGATCGATGCACATCATTGGGGGTGACTTTAATGACGTGATGCATGTCCCTCTAGACCGCTCAGGCTCTCAAGCTCACCCCTGTTACACAATTAGCCCACCTGGCCAACACTCTGTGCCTGGTGGATGCATGGAGACACTTGCACCCAGGGGATCGACAGTACTCGTATTACTTGGGGTTGCACAGAGTCCATTAGCGATTGGATTATGTGTTGCTCCCCCAGGAAGCCATCCACGACATTTATGAGGTGGAATACATACCCCAGTGTTTGTCCAACCACTCGCCCCTATACGTTCTAGTGGACGAGAGGCCCGCACCAGTCAGGGGGTCTGGAGATTAGCGGCCTGGGACTTATAGAATAAGGAGGTGCGGACACTAAGGTCTTATTTGCTGAAAACGTGGGCTTGGTGCAGTCAGGGGTCATGATATGGGAAGCCTATAAAATACTGTTTTATTTATTTATTTATAAAGTTTTATATACCGCAAACTTGATTCCGAAGGATATCAGAGTGCTTTACAGTTAGAGGGAGAGGAAGGAAAAAGATCACAACAAGACTAAAATGGTGAAACTAATATGCATAAAATCATATAGTACATACATAACAGATCCTATCTAATTCAGGGTTAACGTAGATTGGGCTAGTCAATGATAAAATGACCTCAAGGGAGTGATGATACATAATGATGTAAGGGGGGCGAATACAATTGTAACAAACAGAATTACTAACCAATGCTGTAGTATTTACAGAGCGATTAGGGTCCATCGTGTTAAGGTAAGAACCTATTCATGAGAAATCTTTTTGCTTCCGATTTGAAAGCAACCTTGGAGGAGATTCTATGAATTTACGGTGGGAGAGAGTTCCAAATTTTTGGTGCAGCGCCAGAGAAGGTTCGTTGGTATGTTCTCTTTTTGAGGAAGATGAGAGCTTTCAAGAGGAGGGAGTTAGCACTCCTAGACAATCTGCACCCTCTGGATAGTACTAGTTTTTGCGCAATGTAGTTGGGGGTTTTGAAGTTGAGGGCTTTGTGGGATAGGCAGGCATTCTTCAGTTGAATTCTTTCTTCATAGGGCAGCGAGTTTAGAAATGTTAAGACCGGGGAGATGTGGGCATTTCGCTTGGTGTTCGTGATCAATCTGGCCGCCGCGTTCAGTGAAGCCTTTAGGGGGACCAGAGTGTATTTGGGGAGGCCACATAACCTAGCACTGCCATAGTCCAGTTTCGGCAGAACGAGCTCTTGGACCACTTGCTTGAAGTCAGATTGAGGTAAGAAGGGTTTGAGATTCCTGAGTGTTCTCAACACATGGTTAGCACCCTTGCACACGTTGCTAATATGGGTCTTCTAATTCAGATGCTTTTCCAGGGTGATTCCTAGAGATTTAGCTGAATCAATAATGCGGGGGAGCAGTTGAAAGCGGTGAGTTGGTTCATCCAGAGGTTCTATTTTAGGAGTTTGTTCGGGGGAGAATTGAGCAGGAATTCTGTTTTGGATGTATTTAACAGGAGGTGGTTCTCATTTAACCAGTTTCGGGTAGTCAGTAGGGTGGAGTTGAGTGAAATGATGTCATCCGGGGAGGAGATTTTCAGATAGAGTTGGGTGTCGTCTGCATACATGTGGAAGCGAATGTACAAGAATTTTAGAACATTAGCTAAGGGTTCAAGGAACAAGTTGAAAAGAATGGGAGATAGAGAGGACCCTTGGGGAGCCCCCATGGTGACGGGGATGGCAGGGAGAGGGAGTGGTTAGCTTTAACTCTTTGGGACCTGTGCTGCAGGAAGGATGAGAACCAAAGAAACACCTGACCAGAGAGGTCCATCCTATGTTCAAGAATGAATAAGAGGTTGTCGTGATTGACAGTGTCAAAGGCGAAAGAGAGGTCGAGTAGGAAAAGGAGGCAGGATTCATTGCGATCAAGCATCATTAAGATGTCATCCATCTCATGAGTGAGAGCCGATTCAGTGCTGTGCCCACTCCTAAAACCAGATTGGTGTTGGTCCAGAAGATTGAAATTTTCGATATGCGCACAAAGTTGAGACTGGATGCATTTTTCAAGGAGTTTGGCAAGTGTAGGGATACTGGAGATAGGTCTGAAGTTGTTAAGATCTGTAATGTCAGCTGTTGTTATTTTAAAAATAGGTGTTACCTAAGCCTCTTTTAGGCATTCAGGGATCGTGCCTTGTGACAGAGATGCATTGACGATCTTTGTCCAGAAGGGGGAGATTACTTCCTTAATTACTTTGAAGATGGTGGGTGGTAACGGGTCGTTGAAGTGATTAGATGGGTTAATGCTCCGAATGAACCTTTTTGATCTCTGTTTCAGTTAGGGGAATAAATGTATCCCAGGTAGCGTGTTCTTGATACCCCAGCTGACTGGTACTGTCTTGTCTAACAAGGCCAGGGGGGGTGCGGGTTCATTGGGTAGCAATAGAGCCTTCCTGTTCTCCAGATCGATGTTAATAAGTCTAGATTTCTCCATAAAGAAGGCAGCCAGATCATCACATGAGGGAGGAATGACTTCCGCAGCTGAACGGTTAGGGGCTTCCACAGATTGTCGTTTAACCAGTTCAAACAATTTCTTGGGTAGATTAGTCGCTTGGATACGTTGGGATCTGAAATATTCTGCTTTAGCTGTCTTGATTTGTTTGTTATACGCGCTTCTTGCTGATCTAAGGGTTTTTAGATGGTCCGCAGATGGTGTGGATCTCCAGTAACGTTTGATGGCCCTTAGATTGGGACGTTCCGAATTTAGGTTGCCATTGAACCAAGGTTTAGATCTTTTAGTAGGTGCATTCTTTTGTTGGAGTGGTGCTATAGAAACCATGATACTGGCAATAGAGGAGTTGTAGTTGTCTGTGAGTGCATTGACTTCATGTATTTCCCCTTGGGGAGAAAGGGCCCCCTTACAGCAGGTTGCTAGGTCAACTGTGTTGATATCTCTGAGGTCCCTTTTCCACATCTTTGGTTTAGTTGTTTGTGCCTTACACCGGAGAACCTCCGAGTTGAAATGGAATGAAATGATGTGATGATCCAACCAATTACATGGTATGATGGAGTCCAAAGTGATGTTATGACCTTTGGGGATGATGAGGTCTAGAGTTTCCCCTTTAGTGTGTGTGGGTTGGTCACAATTTTGAATTAAATCGTGATCATTCAAGAAGGACTTGAGGCATGATACTGCTTGGTCATTAGTATTTGACCAATGTACGTTAAAGTCCCCAAGGTAAATGTGGGGCTGAACTGAATCCACGTTGTCAGAGATGATTTCCATTAATTGCTCAATGAAGGGAAGATTGTCGCCTGGGGGTGATAGAAAGTGTGCAATTTGCAGACCAAATGATTGTTAGTAGAGATGTTGAGGCAAAGGTTTTCATGATTAGCTGGTGAGGAGGACTCTGCGAGGGAGACCGCAAGCGTGTTCCGATGTATACCGGCTAGACCACCTCCCTGCTTCATAACTCTATCTAGGCGAATTATGTCATGTGTGGGGGCACCAAAAGGTCTAAGATTGGAGTTAACGAAGGGTTGAGCCAGGTTTCAGTGAGGATAATGATATCTATCTCATTATGTTGTATGAGGTCGAAGATCTCGGAGGCGTGTTTGTTGGCAGACCTGCAATTGAGTAGTATGCACTTGAGTGGAGCCGGCGTGAGGGTGGGAGGAGTCTGAATGATGTTTACTCTCTTGAGGATGCCATTATTTATGACGCTGAGGTTGTGGTAGGGGTCTCTGTTGGGATTAGAATGAATGGTTTGAATTATACCCTTAGGACTCATGTTGCTATCTGTGTTAGACTGCTAAGACTTGAGTAGGTTGTCAATTTCTTTGGGCGTAAGGCTGGATGAGCTTCTTGGATGAGAGGCTGCGTTGGGTAGGGGAATGGAATTGGAGATAGAAGGGGAAGAGGGATGGTCACGGGGAGCTATGTCAATAGTGCTGGTGGGGGCTCTGGGCCAGTTAGGACTAGAGAGAAGGGGGCTTAACAAAGGGAGCTATTTGAGTGAAGGGGATTTCAAATTGTGGAGTTTGAGGGAGAGGAGGTGCATCTGGAGGGAGATATCGTCCAAGCGTGCCTGCAAGTCTGGGTATTGGGTAATGGGGGGGAAGTTGAGGAGGTTGAGTGTGGAGATCTGTGGAGGGGGTGGGTGTCTGAGTGTGTTAGGGGGGACTGAGGCGGTAATGGGTGGTTCAATATGAGAGGGGATGTCCCTGAATATAGTCGGTGTTCCAGGATGCATTGTCCAGGATGATGATTGAGTGTGGAAAACAGGAGAGAGGGTAGGGTGTCAAATTGTCAATAATGGAACAGAAGTGGTGATGGGAGATCCCAGAGGGGGAGAGGGGGTAGGCTTTTGTGTGTTAGAGGGGTCGGGGTAGAGATGAGAGATCCCAAAGCGGGGGTTCGTCACTGAGTACTAGAGGTGTACCAGACAACCATGGCAAAGAGGTTGGAAGTAGTGGTAAGGTTACTGGCCGCGAAGTCTGTAATTTGGGCCGTTCAGAGACCGGCAGGGGCAAAGGAGGGGTACTGGGAGAGGAGGGAGGTGAATCAGAGGAGGAAATGGGGGCATTGGTTTGGGGTGGCCTTGAAGTAGTTAGTGTTGAGGCTTGTCGTACAGGGGTTAAGTTGTTATTTATAAAGCTTTTGATATTCAAAAAGAGTTTATCGTACTGCTCAAGGTTTCGATTGGAAGCTTGAATGAGGACGATCCCATTGTTGTCGATTGTAATGGTGAGATCTACTTTGTGGATAGGGGAGGAAGTGATAGCAAGACTAAAACAGTGGGGAGTTTTTCTTATCTGTTTGCACTGGAAAAATTATATGAGAGATTTTCTCCATTGGGCTCTCCTATTAGTGTAGAAGATTAGCTTGCACAAGCTGTAGTCCTTAGACATACAGAAGTAATTATCTGATATAAGTGTTTCTGGGTTTCTTTTTTTTATGCTGTGATAGAGCCCAGAACCGTATAGCCTGGGAAAAGGGGAAGGCTGAGGAAGAACTCGCCGCATTGGAAGCCCAAATTCTTACCCTAGAATGGCGGCACCTCACACATAGAGACTCGCAGCTGTTGAGGCAGTTAACGGACGCGCACCACCAATATAGGGCTCTTGCCATGCAGGAGGCTAAGGCACAGGCCCAAGCAACCTTGCATAGGCTGTACAACGTGGGTGACAAATCGGGAAAGCTCCTGGCATGGCTTAGCCGTAAAGAGATGGAAGCTTGTTGGGTGGAGAGCACGGTAGACTCCCAAGGAATTGCACAGACACAAGATACACAGATAGTACAGACGTTTGAGTCCTACTATCAGCGCTTCTGCGAAGCCAGAGACCTGAAGGCGCCTGCGTCCATATCCGACTATCTGATGGGCATTCAATCCCCATCATTGGGCGATGATGATAGAGAGGGCCTAGATTCGGACATAACTATAGACTAAATCAGAATTGCTATAACTGGGAAGGCCCCGGGCCCAAATGGCCTTCCTGCAGAATTTTACAAGAAATGCGCCGATCTCAAAGGTACACACCCCCTGCAGCTTTTCCAGGATACCTCTCAAGAGGGAATCCTACCTCTGGATCTGTGAATGGCCACGATTACCTATCCACAAGCAGGGGAAGCCCCCCACGGACTGTGCTTCCTATCGCCCCATCTCCCTCCTTAATATGGAGGGACAAATATTAGCGACTATCCTGGCCCTGCAACCTCGTCAGGTCATCACTAACCTTGTACACCAAGACCAAACGGGCTTCCTACCCTATTGGTTAACACGGCTGAACCTACGAAGGACCCACAACTGGCTTATGGTGGTTGCGTTCACTTTGTCCACAAAAAGACCACAACCCACAACGATCCTCAACCTACTCTGCGAAGAAACTGGAACAAAATCACCACCGACCAGATCTCCTCATCGCTTCTTCAAAACCCCCCTGCCCACTCTTCGAACCCCAACCAAGCAGCCATTAACCTCACTCAATGGCTAACCAACAGCGCCGACAACCTAGCACATCTGAAAAAACATCAAATCAAACTAGGCAGCAAAAACGCCCCCTGGTTCAACGATGATCTTAAGAAATCCAAGAAACTCTGTCGCTCCCTTGAGAAGGCCTGGAAAAAAGACCCAAACACCAGCACCAGGGACGCCTTCAAAAATGCCACCCGCATACACCACCAACTGATCCGGACTGCCAAGAAAGCCGCATTCAAAGACCGACTAGACAACAACGCCCATAACAGCAAGGAATTATTCAACATCGTCAAAGAGTTTACCAACCCTACTGCCAACTCCAACGACATCACTCCCTCTCAAACCCTTTGCGACTCCCTAGCTTCGTTCTTCCACGACAAAATCGCAGACATCCACAACAGCTTCGACAACCAACCCGGAGACCAACCCACCCAACCTTCTGCCGTACCTTCACCCCCCTTGAACATCCTTAATGACTGGAACCCAATCTCCACTGAGGACACCATCCGCCTGATGAACTCCATCCACTCAGGATCCCCAACAGACCCATGCCCTCAACACATCTTCAACAAAGCAGACTCCATCATAGCACCACACCTCCGAGACGTCATCAACTGCTCCCTCAACTCCGCCATCTTCCCGGAAAGCTAGAAACACGCCGAACTCAGCGCCCTTCTGAAAAAACCCACAGCTGACCCCACCGAACTCAAAAACTACCGCCCCATCTCGCTCCTTCCATTCCCGGCCAAAGTCATCGAGAAAGCTGTCAACAACCAGCTCGCCGCCTTCCTCGAAACCAACAAATCCCTCGACTCCTCACAGTCCGGCTTCCGAGCCAAACACAGCACTGAGACCGCACTCATCGCAGCAACAGACGACATTCGAACTCTACTGGACAATGGAGACACAGTCGTCCTCATCCTCCTCGACCTCTCCGCAGCCTTCGACACAGTCTGTCATAGCACCCTGTTACAACGCCTCAGAAACATCGGAATCCAAGGAAAAGCACTGGAATGGATCACCTCGTTCCTTGCCGGAAGAACTCAGAGAGTCCGCCTCCCACCATTTAAGTCAGAGGCCACTGAAGTCATTTGCGGCGTGCCACAAGGATCTTCACTCAGCCCCACCCTCTTCAACGTATACATGAGCCCCCTCGCGGCCATCGCACGCCAACACAACCTCAACATTATCTCCTACGCTGATGACACTCAACTGATCCTCTCACTCACCAAAGACCCTAACACCGCCAAAACCAACCTACATGAAGGAATGAAAGAAGTAGCTGAGTGGATGAAGCACAGCCGTCTGAAACTGAACTCAGACAAAACAGAAGTCCTTATCTTAGGTACCTCCCCCTCCGCCTGGGACGACTCTTGGTGGCCAGAGGCCCTTGGAAAAGCACCCATCCCGACGGACCACGCACGGAACCTGGGCGTCATCCTGGACTCCTCACTCTCGATGACCAGACAAGTCAACGCCGTTTCATCATCTTGCTTCAACATTCTTCGCATGCTCAAAAAAACATTTCGCTGGATCCCCACCGAAACTAGGAAAACGGTCACCCACGCACTGGTTACAAGCCGCCTGGACTACGGAAACACCCTATATGCCGGTACCACCGCAAAACTTCAGAAAAAACTCCAACGCATCCAGAACGCATCAGCCAGACTCATACTTGACATCCCGCGTAAAGACCACATTTCTGGTCACCTGAAAAACCTCCACTGGCTCCCCGTCAATAAGAGGATAACATTCCGCCTCCTAACCCACGCACACAAAGCACTTTACGAACTTGGACCCGAATGCCTCAACACACGACTTTCCTTCTACACCCCCTCCCGCCAGCTACGCTCTTCCAACCAAGCCCTTGCTGCTGTACCTCGCATCAACAAAACCACCATGGGAGGAAGGTCCTTCTCCTACCTGGCGGCTAAAACCTGGAACTCACTTCCCATTCACCTTTGCCTCACTCAGAACCACCTAGCATTCAGAAAGCAACTTAAAACCTGGATATTCGACATGTAATTCCCCACCCTTCTTCAAGCGCCTTGAGACCCTCTGGGTATGTAGCGCGCTATATAAATTAATTGACTTGACTTGACTTGACAGGACCGAGACGACCTACACTTGCTACTGTCCCTAGATGCGGAAAAGGCGTTTGAGACGGTACACTGGCCCTTCCTCAAGGCCACCCTGGTTAAATTTGGTATAGGCCCTAAGTTATGGCAGTGGATAGGGCTTTTATACAGGGATCCTCGGGCAAGGGTAAAGGTGAATGGCCAGATCACTGATGATTTCCCCATCAGCATGGGCACCCAACAGGGATGTCCACTCTCCCCACTGTTGCAGGGATTCTGCTCCTACACAGAACTGTGCACAGAGACCCAGGACCTCAGTGAATTGTGATGGACCAAAAAACTCACCTCAGTACCTAGAACCCTAACCGACTAGCATCAGTCTCACATTAGCTCCTCGTCCTATAGCAAAGGAACCAATGATTAGACAACCCAGAACATGCGACTTAGGCTATACTCAGGAATGGTGGGAATCAAGAACACTCTTTCGTTTGTTATTTTCATACCAGTCCACAACAGGAGTAAAAAGATTCACAGGAAAGGTTAAAATATTTATTTTCAACGACGTGCTCCAAGATGCAGTATCTTTGCTAACATAAGCAGACATATGATTAGAAATAATATGATCAGCATTGTTACAATTCCATAAAATACAAAAGGAGAAATCATATTACAATGATGGTGAAAACAGGTTTTATAGTGCCTAGTTAACACTCTCCCTAGCTGGGAACTATGTTTTATAAAATATAGAAGGTCTCTTAGGCTTGTTTGGGGGACCCCATACCTCCAAGATCAGCAGGAGTAGATCACATCAGGAGCTGCAAACGCTCTCTGTCTCTCTGGAAAAACGGGTTTCTTCCAAGTGTCTGAAATCATGGTTACAGTGCAATATTGAATGTGCCAGAATCGCCGTTGGCTGCAGCTGCATGTATGTTATGTCTAAGACGTGAGCTGATCAGCCCAAACAACAGCTACCTTGTTATGATAACCTTGGAGGCTTTAGCACTTACTGTGCAGACTAGCGTCGCGATGTAATTCTAGGGATGCCGAAAACAAGCCATTCTCGTGTGAAGCATTTCACGAAGCCTAACTTACAATAACAGCTATATGCAGAAGCAAAAGGTAAAATGGCGTTTAAACTTCTAATAAGCCTATGCTAACTTAACAATGTGCGCAACAAGGCCCAGCCCTCACTTCACCCTCCCTTGATCAGAGAACGCACAAGAAGGGGGGCAATTTTAGAAGAGTTCAAGTTCGAATGAAACAGAACCAAGTTCAAAATTTTGCCAAATTGCATAATTGGGAGTAAATTCCGAATTAGTAACCAAAAAAAAATCTTTCAAAACCCAACAGGCGTGAAAAAATGAAGAAATGAAGAAATAAATCATGAGTCCAGTACGTGTCTATGAAGCAGAAAAAATGTTACTTCAATCCAACAGCGTATAGGCACAATACGTTGCAACCGCCTCTAACAGGAAGTCATTGTTAGCATCAGCGAACATTTCAGCCATCCAATTCAGTAGTGGAAAAGAGCATCAATGTTCTTCAACAGCTGGAACCTCTAGCACCATCAGAGGACAACTCGGGTATTCTTCGAGATAACTTTGTGCCGGGAAGTCATGGGCTGCAGTCCATATTCCAATTGCCTAGAACTCCATGAGCCACTGCGCAGGTCATAATCCTGACACCAGAACAGTCTAGTTCATGAGAAACTAAGGGACTCATTAGTAGATCATAATCCGGGTTAGGAGACACTGTATTGCAGAGACACGAAACCAGAGCCCATCCAAAACTGCAATCCAGGCAGTGGAAAACTGGCTGCAGGCACGTAAAGTACGAAAACCGGAAAGATAAACCATATGCAACACTCAAAGTAGCGATCCATAGTATTCATGCATCCGGTTACGAAGTTGGATCAGCCGGGGCAGATTGTCGTGCGGCACAGAATGCACAACCATTTTGTAGCAAGCAAATTAACAGCTGTACACCGGCAGCCAAGGCGAGAATTAACGGGAAACCGCCAAAGATGCTGGAAAAATAGAATGAAAAAATGCCGGTATCACACCA
Organism: Lissotriton vulgaris; assembly: GCF_964263255.1. Taxonomy (NCBI): domain Eukaryota; kingdom Metazoa; phylum Chordata; class Amphibia; order Caudata; family Salamandridae; genus Lissotriton; species Lissotriton vulgaris. The sequence continues at coordinate 823,232,717 of NC_141685.1, read as the reverse complement.
AATATAGTTTGAAATGAAGTCACAAGGCCAGAACTTACTTCTTTAAAAAGTGTACCAAGCCTGTGGCTTTGAATATAGTGTGAATCAATGCGCCAAAATTCAGGGGGAGATCAGTATTGAGCAAGGCATGTACCTCAGTACGAATGTTAGCCACGTGAAGGACGAATGTTTCACGTGCTGATGTAAGGGTAATTTCTTTTTGAGACAAAAGAGACCTTATTCTGCTCATCTAGTTGAACTCTGCTTTCAAGGTCGGAATGGAAGGCCAGATGGATACATCGAGCTTCCCATACGGAGGAGGAAACAGCACATTCTTACAACAGACTACACGTTGGGAGACAGTCACTATGTACGGTATCCCTGCCAGCATACCACAGCAATCTTCATTATTTAATAATAAATAACTACCATTTGCTAACAACGTGAAAGTAGGTGTAATAGCCGGGGCGGGTATACCTTTAAAATACAGGACAAATTCGGGGCTTCAGAATTACTCGCGCCGTGCAATTGTATATTCCTACAGACCAATGAGTGATCGGGTGTGGAAGTGCAATCTTCACCTTTTAAATAAACCTACTTTCCTTCCCTCAAGCACCTATAGGTAAGAGGCAGAAACCAAACTTCATGGAGATATGCGCTACCTAATGGTTCATATCTGCCTATGGCATAATGTTTCATGCATGCTTCGAATTTAAACAGTGGAAAAGGCAGCATTATTAACCCATGGATAACCCAAACAGCAAAAAAAATTCTGCCACAGAGAAAGGTAAAGGTTCTAACTTTTCAATATGCAATAGTGAAAATGTTGCATCTTTCATTGACATAAATTGTTGTTTAACAGTCAAATTAAATGGTAAAAATAGTGAGGAAGTGTTCATGTAGTCCCAAGGCACTTTCCCAGCCTTTAACGTTTGTAAAGTTCATGCAAACTGCATAATAGAACGCAATTGATTTTGGCCATGATACAAAACTGAGACTTCATCTTGCACAATATCAACGACAGGAGAAACATTTTTATCTAATGTGTAAATTAGCGAAGAAAGTGTGTTAATTCTATTATCTACAACTGCAAGCACTTTTTCTAAAATAGCCTGATCAATAGCTCTTAACCTAGAAGCAGCTTCAATTTGGGACAGTTTCCAAACTTCGTTGTAAACAGCATAAATCCATCTTTTGGATCTGCCTGCTGCAGGACCTTTCACTAAGTCATTCAAATGAACATCGTCAGTCAATTTAGACAAATGAAGCTTAACTGATGCTAAAGTGGAGTGTTTGAGCCAGCTCTGATATAGCTTGCCTACAGAATAGGTAGTGACAGAATGGTCACTCTCAAAACGGGGTTTCACCCTAACCTGTGTATAGCCAGGGGCCAAACCCAGAAAATTATGCTGGCATGAATCTGTACTTTTATGCCATAACAGCCAGCCTTGGGGATACAAACTGGAAATGTTAAACGACAATTTAGTAACAGAGTATATAAATCCCTAAGGGACCTACTGATGTGATCGTTCCATTCGGGGTATTCCCCCAAATCAGGAATCGAAGGAGCATTTAATTGTTTAGACGTAGCCAATACAAAGCAGGTGGTTTGTGAAATAGTCAAATTCAGAAACAACATATGGTTTGGGATGAGACATGCATGATGCAAAGCCTCAGTGCCTTGCACTTGCCAACTTTTAGAACCCCAAATAGATTTAAGATCAATCGTATCTTTCCACTGCTCATAGCCTCCTATTGCAAATTGGTCGATAAAGGACTTTGAATATAATATTTTAGTGTGAGTAAGTCTAACTTTGGAAGAGGACTTCTCCGTCACCTTAAAATAAAATGCATCAGGGTTGGATTGATTAAAATCAGTAAAGTAAGAAAACTTTTTCAAAAGAGTTTTGGAGCTGTCTTCAACGGGAGCGGGACAGTGTTCCAATTGTGTATAATTAACCACGTTCTTAAATGTATTTGCTTTGTGCAGAAAATGATTGCCATAGTGTTGGTAACAAAACAAGTCAGCATAATTTGCAGAATCTAGGTACAAATCTTCAGCATCAAAGGCAGCATAATATTTTAAATCCGAAAACAAAGCCTCTACTGCTTGGACGTCCCAATCATCAGAGCGTATATTTTGTTTAACCACATCCCTCATTGAAACACGAAGTACATTAAGGACATTAATAACCTCTGTGGGACCATGTATCTGAAATTTAACAGCATCCCATACAATCCCATCTAAGACAGGCCAAGCAGTGATATTCACAAAAGTCTGATCCCTCTTCATGATGTGTGATGAGAAGTGGGGTGCCAAAGTTCCATCAATCATTCTAATGGTAGATCTTTCTTTAACATAGTGTCCATTCGCAAGACGGAAAAAATACACCACAAATCCAATAGACATGAATGTAAAAATTGAAAAAAGCAACAGCCAAATGTAAGACCAGGGGGGAATCAAAAAATGTTTTTTAAACCAAACAGCAAAAATCGAAACTTTCGAGGGGGACTTTGATGTGGTAGAGTCAGTGTCAAATGAAAACGTGACTGATTAGCCACACAGGTCAGCAAATCGGGCATTGATAAGTCTGTAGGGTAAGTGTACTCAGTATCATCAAGAGGATCACCAGCCGGTGGATTCAATAAAGGATTCGTAACTGTAGGCATCTCAATGGCAACGTCAGGCCTGGTGGTAGGTGCCGGAGCCAAAACAGAGTTTCGCAGCATAGCTGGACAAGAGACCGCAGGTGTCATACTAAGAAGAATCTGACACTCTGTGTAGATTGACATTGTCAATGGAGATGTACCTGTTTTCCTTACGACCAGGAAGTGGAGGTAAAATTACTGTTCTTGTACCCTGCACGGCAAGTACAGGAACTGGCGCACGATACAAGGGGCCGAATTCCTTCTTGTTCTCGATCTTCTCTCGGACCAGTTCACCAACTCGGGGTAGCCAGCCAACTACCGGAATCTTCAACGCAGCATCAGTTGTGGAGGGCAAATGTTCCTTTGCAAGACTGTCATACGTCTTTTGTAGATTCTGGAAAACAGCACAATGTTCCTATACGTCAAAGGGAGCGGCAGGCGCCACCTGGTCTAGACCCTCAAGGTCCGGAACAAATATTTTGATGCCAAAGAGCATTTCGTATGGAGTCCTCCCACCCAGAGACCTTCTAGGGAGATTATTAAGTGCACGCTGAATGCTATTGAGGTGGGCTAGCCAGTTCCGGCCTGTACCTAAAACCTTAGCTGTCAAGGATTGCTTTAAGTCACGGTTCATCCGCTCCACAACACTATTGCCCTCAGGCCGGTATGGAGACGAAAATTTGACTTGGACCCCCAACTAACACATGGCATCCTTGTACGCCTTAGAGGCGAACTCTGGACCCTGGTCCGAGTAGAAGGTACCACATGCAAAAATTCCCACAAAGACAAGCAAATCCCTTACGACAGTTCGAGAATCAGAACCCCTTTGGGGCCACACCCACACAAAGCACGTGCAAAAATCAACTGCAACTAAGATGTACTTATACGCAGCATCAGAAGAGAAAGGACCTCAGTGATCTAAATAAACACAACCAAGTAGTTTATTAGATATATACAACTGTGTCTGGGGCGGCGTGCAGCAGTTGAAGGCCTAATCTGCTGGCAAATGTCACAATGAAGGACATAATCAAGCTTTTGTTTGCACAATCCACACCACCAGTAACGCTGTTGTAAAAGTGATACAGTAGCAGAGACGCCGGCATGAGCAGAGGCCATACCCTCGTGAGCAGCTATTATCAGTGTGGACCTGCGGTCTGCGTTGGGAATCAATCTGTCACCAATGTCGTTAATTCTCACATAAGGAACTTTATCAGGACTTAAGTGATAAGAGTACTTTGAAGGGAAACCTCTAGGGTAATTACTTCCCTTCTCTGTTGCGGCAATAGCTGCCAAGATGTCATCATCAATCTTACTTTTGGAACGTGTAACTGCTACAACTACATATGTCGCAACTGCTGTCTTCGCCGCCACATCAGTAAGACTATTGCCAACAGAGTGAACTCCAACACGCAGGTGACCAAGAGTATGAATCACAAATACGAGTGGCAGCCGTTCTATAAGCTCAGCCACTCGAACCCAGATAATTTTATGTTTTACTGTGCTACCTTTGGAATTTTGAGGTCAAAAGAACAAATTGTCATTGTAAGACTGCACACAGTAGTAAGAGTCACTTACGATAAGAGTAGTCACACTAGGATCAGCATACTCCAATGCAAGCATCAGAGCACGGAGCTCTGCCAATTGGGCGGTACAGTCCCCTAATTTCTGTTTATGCACGACATCAGACTTGAATTCTCCATTCACCATAGTACCAACCACTGTTGCGCAGGCTGAAGAATATGGGTGCTTTGAAACCGTCGCTGGTTGCGCCGAACCGTCAATGTAAATGATACAAAGAAAATCCTCCACCGGGCGCATGGTCAGAGGAGCCGGATGAACAAATTCATACTGCAAATACTCCTGAGTCTGCAAAGAAGAGTCGAAAATGAACGTGACCTCCGGAGATGTCAAGGACGTAGCTCATTATATCCACCTAGGGTGCTAAGCTTTTGAATTTGAAACATTGGCTTATGTCACTGCCTCCAAGGCAGGATACGGAGTATCAACTAAAATGCGATTTCCCTGCGACAGTGCACGTTCTTTCAGAATCGCCTATTTGCACTGCTGTCAAAACTTTTTCCACAGTGGAAAACCGCAACTCAGCCGAAGTGTACAAGTGTGACTTGTAAGTGATAGGGACTGTGTCACCTTCATTAAAAGCCAGGTACGTGAAACCCACTGCCCCAGGTACGATTCTTATCACCAGGTCGGTGTGGTTATCACGAGTCAATAAGAATTCAGATTCTAGAAGATCAGCCTGCAAAGATTGCAAAATGGCTGAATGAGCAGGCAGCCAGCACGATTTGTTGAAAGTTGGTTGTACCAAAGCGTAAAGAGGCTTGGTATGCTGGGCATATTCGGAAATGTAAGTACGCCAGAAATTCAAAAAGCCCAGTAAAGATTGTAGTTTCTTCAATTTTGTAGGAGTGCGCAGCTGTGCGCATTTCTCCAGGAAGTGAGGTGCTCAACCTCGACCTTCGTTGTTGAGCTCATAGCCCAGGAACAACACTGTGTACTCTGCAATGTGAGATTTTGCAAAGTTGAATTTGTAACAAAGTCCGCAAACTGATAAATTAATTATGCTGTCAAAGTCGTCTGTGAGATAAATGTCATCCACATACGAACATGCATCTGGGTCGAGTCTCTCCAAAAGAGAGAGTCTATGTGGGCAGCAAAGATGCCTGGACTGTTCTTATAGCCCAAAGCCAATCTTCTGAACTAGCTTTGTTTGCCACCGCAGGTAAAAGCTGTCCATTGACTACTACTAGAAGACAGGTTATGGCTGAAAAAGCCATAGGATATGTCCAGTGTGGTTTTAAACCTTTTACGCATGAGACTATCCACAAGGGCAGAACTGTGAGTGTTCTGTACCGCACAGGTCCGACAATGAGAGTTCAACTGCTGGTAATCCAACACCAAATGGTACGAGCCATCAGGCTTAGTTAGAGTAAAAAGAGGGTTATTCATCGGATACACACACGTTTCAATCACACCTTGATATTACAATTGTTCAAGGATTTCTTCCACGGGAGCTTTCGCTTCACGCCGCATTGGGTATTGGGGTTGAGGCTGTGGCATAGACCGCAATGGTATCTCATGTTGGGGGGAAAATGTGTCCCAGCCACAGTGAGTACGGTTCAAAGCTGGTGCAAGCACCTTAGCCCACTCTTTTGCAAACTGTAGGGCCTGCTCCTTAGGCACAGTGTGCACAAAACTAGGGAGGATCCCCTCCTCCCCTTGCGGAGCGACTAAAACAAAAGGTGGGGGCTAAGTCGGGCTCCGCCAACAAAATGTCATAGGTAGTAGTTAGATTCTCCCAAAATACCACTTTTATAGTACGTTGTATGTCACCTTCAATTAATAGGACTATTTCATAAAGTCTTTCAGGGGGAGCCACTCTAGTGTCAGCCGTCTCAACAACAACTAACGTGTCAGTTGCTGTCACCTTCAGAAGTGGACGCAAAGCTTCCAGCACTATGGTAATTTCCGCCACGCTGTCTAGTAGCTTCAGCGCCCACGTCTCGAAGCTGTGTTCTCACTATCCTTGGCATACCTCGCTGTTAAAGCAGCAACTTTCTTTTTCTGAAACTGGGGTCTTTGACGTGTAGAGTCATTCTGCTTGCCTTTACCGCCTGTCTTGCGGGGTTGCTTTTGTTTTGCACCCCGTCCTCTGCCGCCGTCTCCTCCACCGGTGGGTGAGACCGATGTTTTCTGCAAAGAGCGAGGAGAACGTTGATCAGGAACCTGAAAACGATCAGGTGACTTAATAGTAGCGCAGTCGAGCAATTCATAAGTAACCTCAGTAGACGTTGGCATTGGGGATGCAAGACTGGACCCCTGTTTCTGTTGCTGTTTCCCCTGTTTTTTATTCTTATTCCAATTCTGTTTTGGAACAAAAGGCTGTTCATCCTTATCAGATTTCGCCGCCTGAGTTTGCTTTTGCGCTGCTTTAGCAAAAGGCTTAACACCCAATCTGTTACGGCCAATGGTCTTATAAGCAGCCGTACAAAATGTCGGTAACTGACAGGGTTTCTCTGTATCTGGGACATCGCGCAAACCATTAGACACCTGGAAGCTTACCGCATCTGGAGTGCCGAAGCAATTAGCATAGACTGCCGCAAAAATCATACCCCATGTGTTACAATCAGTGACTTCCGGCACTAAGTCTTTCTGCAAACTAATTGTAAGATTCCTGTGTTTCTCAACAGGAGTCGTATTAGGAAACACGGCCTCCAGTTGGTCAAATTTCTCAGCAAGCCAAAAAGGCATTTCATCCTTATACTTGGAACGCTTGCCCATAACCGCATTCACTATGACGGGACTAAACTTCATCCCGCCCGGTCCAACTGAATACGCCGCAACACCAGGTGCCCCGCACTGGAAGTTGCGGGCAATGTATTGAACCAAGGCTCTAATAACCCCTATAGCAGAGGTATAAAGCGGCCTCAATTCAGCAACCAGAATCACCCCCGCATGGGGATGCGGTGTAAATCATGCCAAAACAGGCCAAGAAGCGCCTGGGATGGACAAAGGACCTAATCGAACCACCATTAAAGAGTGGGGGAGGGCGCCATTAAACCAAATTCGGTGCTGCCAAGCTGAAATCGGAATCTCATGTGCCCTATAAGGAGCGTACTCCATAGGCACGGCAGTGGGAGTGTACACATGACACTTATTAGTATCCGCGTTCACCACAGTTAAGGTAACCCAAGAGTAGAAAATCTCAAATGGGTATGCTGCGTCAGCACTCACCACAAAAACAACTACCATGCCCTCCAAGGGGACGGCATAAGCCAGCAAATTATTGTGGACCGCCATCCGGCTATGCTGGGGTATTTCAACATCACCCATAATGACACAGTAGAGATAAAAGACAACACAAAGTAATGTAGCACAACTGGGTAGTAATTCAATAGAAACCGTTTTAAATTATCAATCATGAAAAGACCTATTCATCTATAGGTAGGTTTATCCGTCACGACTGTCAACCGGAAACAATAGTGAGGGAGTCGTGGACTGATATAAGCACTAGGCGAGAGTCTCAAAAAATAAGCCCACTAAGTTGGGTGCGCCATGTTACAGGGATCCTGCTCCTACACAGAACTGTGCACTGAGACCCAAGACCTCAGTGAATTGTGGTGGACCAAAAAACTCACCTCAGTACCTAGAAACCCTAAACGACTAGCATCAGTATCACATTAGCTCTTCGTCCTAAGGCAAAGGAACCAATGATTCGACAACCCAGAACCTGCGACTTAGGCTATACTCAGGAATGGTGGGAATCAAGAACACTCTTTCATTTGTTATTCTCATACCAGTCCACAACAGGAGTAAAAAGAGACACGGGATAGGTTAAAATATTTATTTTACTAACCTGCTCCAAGATGCAGTATCTTTGCTAACATAAGCAGACATATGATTAGAAATAATATGATCAGCATTGTTACAATTCCATAAAACACAAAAGGAGAAATCATATTACAATGATGGTGCAAACAGGTCTTATAGTGCCTAGTGTAACACTCTCCCTAGCTGAGAACTATGTTTTATAAAATGTAGAAGGTCTCTTAGGCAGGCCTGTGTGGGGGACCCCATACCTCCAAGATCAGCAGGAGTAAATCACAGCAGGATCTGCAAAAGCTCTCTGTCTGTCTGGAAAAACGGGATTCTTCCAAGTGTCTGGAATCATGGCTACAGTGCAATATTAAAGGTGCCAGAATCGCCATTGGCTGCAGCTGCATGTATGTTATATCTAAGAGGTGAGCCGATCAGCCCTAACAACAGCTACCTTGTTATGATAACCTTGGAGGCTTTAGCACTCACTGTGCAGACCAGGGTAGCGATGTAAGTCTAGGGATGCCGAAAACAAGCCATTCTCGTGTGAAGCATTTCACACAGCCTAACTCACAACAACAGCTATGTGCAGTGTCACGTGCAAAAAGCAGCAAAAGGTAAAATTTGTTTAAACTTCAAATAAGCCTATGCCAACTTAACAATGCGCACAACAAGGCCTAGCCCTCACTACACCACTACTCTTCGCTCTTACGATAGAGATTGTGGCATGTGTGGTTAGGCAGAGCTCGGAGATTTGAGGTTTCCGCATCACCCCAACGGATGCTGCAGAAGAAAAGATTTTGCTTTATGCGGATGACATCCTGCTTTATATTACTCATCTGACTATCATGATCCCCGCTCTGTTTGAAGTCTTGGACCTCTACGGGGCATGCTCCGGTTAAGCCATAAACTGGCACAAATCGGTGATCTACAGCCCAAGAGCTGTGGCCGCCTGGCCAGCCCTCCCTGGGACCCTGCAGATAGAACATACTGGGTTTACATATTTAGGGATCTACCTAACCACAGACAGGAGGCTTTTATACCAGAAGAATATCCAGGGGGTCATAACCAATTTCGCAACAGATGCACAGAGATGGCAATCCCTCCCCCTCGCAATCCTAGGTCGTACGGCTAAGTTTAAAATGATTACCCTGCCCCGTTTTCTTTACGCCCTCCAGAACAAGTACTTCCCCCTCTCCAGGAAAACCTTTCAGGCGGTAGATGCTGAGCTATGTTCCCTTCTATTGCTCGGAAAGCAGCCGAGGATTGCATTGACCACACTGCACCACAACCAATACGATGGGGGGATTTCACTGCCTGATATAGAGGCCTACTACTGGGCGGAACATCTAACCCCGGTGAACGAATGGCTCCACGCCACGGCAGACCACCCACCTACAGGCTTGAAAGAGACACCATGGCAAACTGCACATTCATGTATTATCTCTACAGGGGAAGGGGCAAAAACTTTCTCAAGCCACACAAGTTACGCTGGAGGTCTGGGACAAGGCGTCGAAAGCATTGGGGTGGGATTGCAAACCTACAAAACAAACACCTCTGTGGCATTGTCCCTGGTTAAAGGAGATACACAAACTGAGGGGCTTTGAGGGATGGGATGCCATTGGCATTTCTACCAGGGGTTACGTTTTAGCCAAGGGAAAACTCAAAAGTTTCCGTGCGCTGCAGATGGACTTTGGGTTACACACCTCCCAATTTCTCAAATATGCACAGCTTCGACATGCCTGGCAGGCGGAGGGCTCCGTATCCTCCTCACTGCCGGAGTATGCACCATTGGAGGGATGCCTACTATAAGAGCACGTACTTACTAAGGCGGTCTCGCTAACATATCGGACCTTGAATAAAAATGCACCAGACAAGTTGGGGAGACTGAGGGAGTCCTGGTAACTTAACCTAGATACACTTGAAAATATAGACTGGGAGGCAGCTTTAATGCACCACCGCGAGGTGGCCATTAAATCACATCTTCGTCTCATTCAATACAAGGTCCTACATAGGGTTTATTATGAAAGGGCCCGGCTCCACCGCATGGGCCATGCCAGTAACCCGAATTGCCTGAGATGTGGACAAACACAGGGGGACTTTCACCATACCATCTGAGGCTGCCCCGTTATACAGATTTACTGGGAAACGGTGTTGGGTGAGGTGAGCAAGGTTCTAGGCGTAACACTATCATTGGACACAAAATTCACGCGGCTGGGCATTCCCGGAGATGTAGACTTAGGCCACCCACAGCTCATTTTCCCCATGTTAGCTCTGGTGGTGGCAAAACGGAATGTAGCTTGAACATGGGGAGAGACAGCCCCACCTCAGCTCAGAGAATGGAAGACAGGAATGGATATGTACATGGCGGCAGAGAGGGTCACATATAGGGCGAGAGGCTGCCCTAGAAAGTTCCGTAGAGCATGGGGGCAATGGAGGACATACTATGGGCTGGATGGAGGACTGGGGGATGATTAGCGAGCCTTCAAGAGCTCCTTACATTCCCTCTAGATGGAGCCGTCGACCGGCTTGTCCCCGAACATTCCAGACGGGGAAAAATCATGGCTCACTTCAGTGGGGAATGGTGAATGGGTGGGTTACACAAGCTCCAGATACCCGAAGGGGTGATGATGTGGGATTATTTGTGCTGAAGATTGTATATGAATGCCTTTGTATGACTGTAACCAAAGTTTTCTTTTGTTTTTTGTTTTGTGCAAAATGCAAATAAAAACATAACAAATATATATATATATTTAAAAAAAATAGGCAAGGAGTGCTACCTTGTGTTGTACTGTCCTAAATAAGTGCCAGTGTTTAGAAATAAGTTGTGGTGCCAAGCACCTTCAAACAGTGGCACAAATTAAGCATTGACTGGATAACCCATACCCAGTAGTTGCGACTGATGGCCTTTGAAACTGGTGGAGGATAATGCTAGCTCCAACTTTATATGGCTACGTCAAGGAGGATTCGGGGGCCTCTCCCCTGAGAAGCACTTGAACAAGATGGTGTCAAACAGTGCATTTTAAAGGATCATTCTCATATAAATGTCCTCATAAGCTATGGAATATAGCAAACGCTCATTAAATATTCCAGTACTGGTGTGACAAGTCAATGAAGCCTAATGCTCCCCATGCGTTGACCCCCTGTTTTCAAAATAAGCAGGGGATTCCTTCTGTATATCAATAAGGATCTCCATTGTACTATTTTGGGTGCTTGATCTTGAGTACATTTCTACTCTGTGGAAGGACTTTGCAAGTACTTTTTCATATTTGGATCCAGTTCATAGTTCTGTGAATGGGGTATAAAGTGTCTCATGCCCAGAAGAACATTATTACTGCCACCAGATATCCTGTTTGATGACTGCCAGAATTCTGCTTGCCAATTAGAAAATTCTTCTTAAACTCTTATCTTTCTAACTTGACATTAGACTGTTCTCTTTTTGAACTTGTTGAAGAAAGTATGTGGTTCATTCGTGCAGTTGAGAGGGACATCCGCTTTCATCAAATTTTAGGACCCTTTTCCACACAATAGACACTTCACAATGAGTGCCCCAGAGTGGAGGATTTTAATTCTACAAGTCCAATCTTAACAATATCAACAAAATTAACAAGGATTACGCATTGAGCCCTGAGAATCTTCTCAGGAATGAGGAGTTACATGGGCATTGATTATTGTATATTCATTTTTTCCAATAATACTGCATTCTCCCAAGTGGCTATCCCAGAGATTTAAGTTGCCTTCAAGATTCCATTCATTTTTACCTCATACTGCTTCTCTCAGACTTAAGCTTTTTGCTCAAATGTACCAGGCCAGCAAGTTAAAAAAAAATAGGATGTATTCCCTGACCTGATATCATTTAAGGAACAAGGAATAGCAAGAAAGTGCAAGTTTTTTGAGTGAGATAGGGGAAATTGATGACTGTATTTCTCTATTCTAGGTTAATGGTTCACCTTTGGATAATTTTATGCATCTATGTGTTGATGGTATATTAGTTCATTCTGACGGCACGGGTCAAATCTGTTTTATTTTCTTGTGACTAGATGACATCGGACTTTCTCCTCTTACTGTTGTTGAGGAAAGATAACCAGGACATACACATGTGAACATCTCAACACATATATTTTCCGTTAGTTGAGATGGCTAATTTTACAAACCCCTCATAACAATTACAAGTCCATAGTTAAGAACAGGCAGTGGATTTGATGTGCTAATATCATATCCTTGATTTATGAAAAATATGGGCAGCTAACATTATTTATTTTATGTCCTTCTATTTTATTTTGGGTATTTGTGAAGCCCTGACCTAGCCTTGGGATGTAAGTAAGAAGGTTAGCACTTTTCAGGAGATGGGACATTTGCTTTATGGAAGTAAGAAGGTTAGCAATTTTCAGAGAGATGTTTTTACGCTTTGAAACATGCATACTCTAAAGGAAAAAAAGCCTACTGTTAGAAAAGATAACTCTGCAAGTTAAAAATTGACTGTTGTTATCCATGGTCTGATACAGATGACCCATTAGATTGCAATCCCTATCAAACATTTATTTGCACAGGGATAGCACTTATACACGATGTGTAGGAAATTAGGCTTTTAGTTGTGTGGCCTGCACAAGTAATAGGTCTACTAGTTCCCCTTACCTCGGATCAAAGCACCCTATTGTGGCACTTGATTCTCTCAGGGTAGCAAAACAGAGCAATCCAAGGCCTACTCTGGGGCGGTGGTGTGGGCTAATAATCACCACTCACGGGCATGCAATAATAACATTCAATAAATGATTGCTCAGTCAGTGCTTTTTCTTTAGAAAAAGGAAAAGTAGATTTATTACACACACACTATTAAATACCATGCATTAATGTACAAATATATACATTATTCAGATATATGACATTACATAATCACCATTTGACCCCCTAAAGGATCATACAAATATACAAATATCCAAGGTAAGTCTATTTGCTTATTCAAAGAATAAATATCATCAAGCCACATGTTAAAAACACCATAATGTTGTGCATAAATGCAATAATCCATAATAACCATGTGCAAATGCACTTAATAAAGTGAGTAAAGCATATCCCCCTTGATCAAGAAATACTATCAACATTATTATATCAATAAAGCATTTTAATAGGTGTCTTTGTGTGTTTTTTGCATACCTTCAGGCAACATAGAATGCAACCGTACAAACAAACCCAAGAGAGTGCCACTTTCTGATCACATAAAACTCAACTATAGGATCAGCCCCTAGAGAACATTGCACACAATGTTCCTTTCTTAAACACATTTAGGCCACATTAAATGCAGCCATAAACCCAACCCCTAAAGGGTGCCACCTTCCTAGGTGTAAAGCAGAAACTCCAGCCGCACCAGTGCTTTAAACAATTGAGTGGAAATCCTAAAGGGTCATGATTTGCTTGATCCCACAACATAAGATCAGCTGTACCAAGTTTACTTCTAGGGTTGATGTTCCTTCTACAGCCCCCCCCCCCCCAACCTTTTTTAAGTTTATTGGTTGTATCCATGATGTCCTGGGGCCACCACAAGGCAAGAAGTATACTCAAATTAGAAAGGCCCACAGGGTATTATGGGGTGCTACAGCTAGGAGCAGTGAATATCTGATAAGTGGATATCCCGCTGGGCCAGGAAGAGCCACTGTCTGTTTTCCTGACAGGCAGCCTTACAATATTCACCTCTTTTCTTTTTTCTTCCTTTTAATCTTGGGGATGCCTAGTCCCACCCGAGCACGCCTGTGACGCCTTTTTTCAGGGTAGCCCAGGTGGTGTAGCCCCGCTGGCCCATGCACAGCAGCATCATCTCTGCTGCCATGTGATCCGGAAAAAGACACACAATTTATGGACGCTGGGACATAAGGGAGCCGGCAGTGCTGCTCTTTCCCTGCCCGCTCCTGTGGTTAGGCTCTGGTGAAGCTGGTGGCTGCCCACGCCCTCAGACATGTACTCGGAGATTGAGGCATGCCAATCAGTGATGGGGTAGTAAGGGGGTACTCCCCATTGCTTCTTATCACCATTGGGGCCTGGAGTTAGTGGTCCTGGGCCCCGTTTGTCATCTTTGAGGGGCGCAAATGCACACCACGCAGTCCTCCTCATGGTGGGGTCTTCGAGTTGGGGTCCCAGGCCCCCCTTCAAGTGAAAATCCAGCCTATGGGTTGAGATCCCTGGGCATTTGGAGGTCTCGTGAGGGGTACCCAGGTAAACCCCCTCCCAGGGTTAAAGAAGGTGACTCCTCGGTGCAGTGACCCCTGGGTGTTGGCCCACCCTGGGGTTATTATCACTGTGGCAGCACAGACCCAAGTTTAGTATAAGGTTGCTAATCTTCAAAATGCCATAACTCTTGCCCGGTGGGATGATCTGGATGATCATGGGCTCATTTTACTCCTGCTGGTGAGCTGCAGTCACCAAGAGCAGTTTCAGCAACCTCGTCACTTCCAAAGCGGTGTGATCTACAGGGGGCTGGTTCTCCTGTCTCTCTGCCCCAGCCTTTGTCCTTGTCTTTGTCTCTGGGTGCTGAAGTCAGGGCTTTCCCCTAACTGATCCTCAGGGGTCTAAAGGGGGCCAGCCTCACTGGCCTTGGGGAGCCCCACTGGTCCTGGGGTCAACTGGGGCAGAGTCCTTGGTTTGTTTTGAGCATCAGGATGTTCACCCTTACAATTGTTCATGGCTGTCACAGTCCTTGGGTCGAGCTGCGAAGAGCACAAAAACACCAACCAAGAGCCTCCCCCTGGGAAAGAGCTTTTAAAGGGTGCCGGAAGGTTCTAAAAGCTAGTCATCCATGGACAATCCTGGGGTGCCACATCACCTCTCCATCCCCATCCCAACCCTCCTGCACAGCATGCTGGGAAAGTTCAAGATGTAATCATCCAGGAGTCACTGGTCACATCAGCTCCACCCCTTGCTGACATCACTGCTGGAGCCTTTCCCACCAAAGTTCAAAGAGTAGGAACCTCCTGTGTTGGCTACAGTTCTCTGGGCTTCCCCCTTTGTTCAGTGTGCCTGGGCTCTCCCCAGCCCTGTTGCAGAGTGACAGGTACTTAATAGATGCACATTTTTTGTCCCCTCACTTCACTCCTCAGAAGCTGAGGGAAACACTGTTAATTACTCCTTTTATGTGGGAGGCCTTTGGTACTGCTACTGGAGAGAAAGGTAGTTAACTTGGCCCGGCAGGGTGACAAATGTCATGGCTTCTGATCCTAAGCTGAGCCAGAGAAATTTGACAATTCAACCCCGCTCTGTGCCACTCTACTCCATGGAACTTTACTCTACATCACTCACTTTAATGCACTCCATTCTACTTTACGCCACTCCACTCTACATCACTCAATTGTACGCCACTTCATGCCACCCGACTCTGTGCCACTCCACTCTACACCACTCCACACCACAGAGTACCTATGGCACTCTATGCCACTCTACATCACTCCACAATATGCCTTTTTAATCTACACCACACTAGTACACACCACTCTACTCCATGCTACTCTACTCCACTCCAGTCCACTTTATGCTACCCACTCTATGCGACTCTACTCTATGCCACTCTACACCACTTTACTCTACGTTACTTTATGCAAAATCAGTCCACTCCACACAATGCCACTCAACGCCACTCCACTCCAATCCATGCAAATCTGCACCACTCTACACCACTCTATTCCACACCACTCCACTCTACACCACTCCACTCCACTCTGTGCCACACACTAATCTATGTCACTCTACCAGTGGCGGCTCCTCCACTAAGGTGCAGGAGTGTCGCCCCACTGCTCGAG
Organism: Lissotriton vulgaris; assembly: GCF_964263255.1. Classification (NCBI taxonomy): domain Eukaryota; kingdom Metazoa; phylum Chordata; class Amphibia; order Caudata; family Salamandridae; genus Lissotriton; species Lissotriton vulgaris. Next base: position 823,216,971 of record NC_141685.1, on the reverse strand, counting down.
TAGCAGTGTAAAAATAAATTATGATAATAACACAAGTTATTTCTGTATATTAGCTATTTTTTTTCTTCCAGGATGGATGGAGCTGAGCTCCGGTGATGTCCGTACTGCAGGAGGAGTGGTTGCTGAACACTCCAAAGTGCTCTTGACTGCTTGGATGGCCGTCTCAGGCCTCCCCAAGCAGTCATGCACACTTTACATGTTCCTCGCCAGGCTGCATTACACAGCCTGGTGAGAAACATGACAACCCTCCCAGGTTCCGTCTGAGCGCCGAGCTACGGTGCTCAGACCAATCACAACACTGCAGTGCAGCGTTGTGATTGGTCAGGGGATGGAGCCTGGGAGCTTCCTTGTTAAGGAGAGACATGGGACGACACGACAGAGGGGAGGAGGCACGCCGGCTCAGCAAAAATGTAAGTACATTTGTTTTTTTGTTGTGCAAAGCCCCCCACATTGCCCCCTGCCCCTCCACTGTTGTTTCCTGCCAGCTGCTACTGCACTCTACAACATTTCAATCTACTTCATGCTACTTTACCCTATGCCACTCTACTCCAACCCACTCTATTCCACGCCACTCTATACCAATGTAGCCTATGCCACTCTATGTCACTTCACACTACTCCATTCCCATCTATGCCACTCCACTCTAAGTCACTCCACTCTACACCACTCCACTCCATTCCACACAATGCTACAGCACTCTATGCCACTCCAATCTATGCCACTCTGCACCACTCCACTCTATAGCACACTCTACACCACTCTATGCCACTCCTTTCTTCTCCACACTACTCTTTTCCACTACCCCAGTCTATACCACGCTATCCAAAGTCACTCTCTGTCACTCCACTTCATTCCACTTTGCTCTACACCGCTCCACCGCTCGATACCACTCCATTCCACTCCACGCCACTCCACTTTATGTACCTCTACTCTACGCCACTCCGCTGTACACCAAGGCATTCCACTCAACGTTACCATAGGCCACTTCACATCATTCTGCTCAACTCCTGTCTACTCTACGCCACTCCACTGTATGCCACTGCACTCTAGGCAAATGTACTCTACGATACTCTACTCTATGCCACTTTACTCTATGCAACTCGATTCTTTGCCACTCTATTCTATTCTATTTTACCCTATGTCACTCCACTCTAAGCCATGCCACACTATGCCACTCCATCCCACTCCATACCACCCCAAGTCAATGCACTCCACACAACTCTACATCACTCTAGTTCACTTTACACCTCTCTACTTCACTCTCTGCCACGCTACTCAATGCCACTCTACTCTATGCCACTCTATGCCCATCCACTCTACTCCACTTCACTCTATACCAATCTGCTCTATGCCACTCCACACCACTCTATGCCACCCACTCCACTCTACGCCACTCTATGCCACTTCAGTCTACTCCACTCTATGCTACTCCACTCCACACAATGCCACTCGTAAGCAGTTAATGTCACTCCACTCTACACCACTCTACTCTAAGCCATTCCACTCTACGCCACTCTATTCCCCTCTGCGCTACCCTACTCCACTCAAGTATACGCCCCTCTACTCTATGCCACTCCAGTCTATGCCACTCAGCTCTACTCTATTCTGTGCCACTCTACTCCATGCCACTCTACTGTATGCTACATTACTGTATGCCACTTTACCATGCCGCTCCACTTTATGCCACTCTATGCTGCTCCTCTCTACTCTACCCTACACCACTCCACCTACGACACTCTTCTCTATGCCACATCACTACACTCAACTCTACGCAACTACTCTCCACTCCACACAATTCCACTGTATGACACTCTACACCACTCCACTCCACAACACTCTACTATACACCCATCTATTCAATGCCACTCTACGCCACTCCAATCTATGTCACTCACTTCCACTCTATGTCACCCTACACCACTCTATTGTACACCACACTACTCTATGCCACTCCACTCTATGGTACTCTAATCTACACCAACCCAGTCTATGTCACTCTACTCTACGCCACTCTATTCTTCTCTACTCCATGCCATTCTATTGTAGAACACTCTACTGTACCCCAATCTACAGTACATAATTTTCATGTTCACCACTCGACTCCACTCTACATCACTCCACTCTACCCTATACAACCCCACTCTATGCCACCTCATCCCACTCTATACCACCCCACTCCATGTCAATCTACTCAACACCACTCCACTTCAGGCCACTCTACCCAACTGAACTTTACACCACACTACTCCACTCTGCGCCTCTCTACTCTACTCTACTCTATGTCACTGTAGTGTATGCTACTCCACTCTATGCCACTCTAAGCCACTCCTCTTTACTTTGCCCCATGCCACGCCACTCTACTCTACGCCAATCTACTCTACGCCACTCTACTCTTCTCCACTCCATGCCATTCTACTCTCTGTCACTCTACTGTACCTCACTTTACAGTACACCACTTTCTTGTACTCCACTCTACACCACTCCACTTTTTTTCTTACCTATATCACTCTACTCTACATCCCCTACCCGATCCTACTCTACACTACCCCAATCTATGCCACCTTCACGTCAGACCACTCCAGTCTATACCAATCTACTCTTTGCCACTCCACTCTACATCACTCTGTGCCACTACACTCTCCTCCACTCTATGCCACCCCACTTCACACAATGCCTCTCTATGGAACACTATACTACTCCACTCTATGCCACTCCGCTCCACACCACTCCATTCCATGCCACTTCACTCTACACCACTCTATGCCACTGTATGCCATTCTATTCTTTCTTTAGCATTCTGCTCTACGCCACTCCACTCTATTCCACTCCAGTCTACCCCACTCCAGTTTACACAACTCTACTCTACCCCAATGTATGCCACTCTATCTTATGCCACTCTACTATACACCACTTTACCGTACCCCATTCCACTCTACGCCATCTACACCATTCCACTCTACTCTACCCTACGCCACCATACTCCACTCTACACTAATCCTCGCCACTCCACTCTATGCCACTCTACTCTATGCCACCCCACTATCTTTTAGCCATGCTGAACATCAGCCGCCTGCTATACAACATGGCTAAAAGACATTGGCAAAGCCAAAAGCTCTCACAGAAGCTCGACCTTGTTTTTCTCCGGAAATAATGTTTCGCATTTTAAATTGATACAAGTTTGAGAAAGACGAGGATCAACCTGCCAAGTTATCTCAAATCACTACATTTTAGCAGACATATATTTTCCTTGAAAGTTGTAAGAGAGATGAATACCTAAAACGATGGAGTCTGCTGATTAAGCGAGTGGTGATATGATTTGTTGGCAGGTAGGGCCGCTGGGTTGCGGTGTTCTCATGATGTTTACAAATCCCACAGAATATTTATCGTTTTCCCTCCGTCCATTCCTTATTAAAATTCCCTGTCATTCGTAGGAGAATTGGTATTTCTTAATGTAATCACATCATGGTCAGTAACCTTCAAATTAGTCCCTGCCTCCTCATTTATTATCACTGTGAGCTGCCAAATCCCTCGCTCTGCCTCTTCACCTCAGTGTCTTCCTGTTCGACACTTTTTTGCTGATTACAACGCAAAGGCACCTCTACCAATTCTTATTCCGCCCTTCTTTTTTCTTGATATGGAACACTTTAAAGTCTTATTCACAAAGGTTTGTCAAGGACGCTAGACCAACGCAAAGTGAAGCAAAGCAGCCCAAAGAGGCAACAGCGGTGTCGGCTTTCCAGCGAAAAAGCAGTTTCCCAATGAAATGGCGCTCTTTTCTCATCCCCAAGTCGATAGATACTAGGGTGAGACAACATAAACACTCGTAGTATTTGACTCAAATCTCGATCTACTAAGATATACAGACAAGGCTTTGCATCAAGTGCTAATGCCTAGTAAAAGCAAGTGAAAAAGAGAGGTATGTGTTGATTTCCTCCAGAAACCGGTTTACCATTGCTGTGCTGTAGTTGTGTCGGACGTTTCTGGTTTTGGCTATGAATAGGAATTGGTACTGAACAGTGGCGGCTCGCCGTGGGAGTGCTGCCAGGCAGTGAGGTGGGGCATGCTGCATCGCCAAGTTGGCGATGTAGCGTGCGCAAGGTAAATTGTTTTATTCATTTAGGGGCAGATGTATCAAGATTCCATTTTGGGATTTCTTAATAGCGATTTTTAAGGAATCCCTATTTAGAAATCGCAAAATGGGATATATGTAAAAAATCGCTATTTTTTAGCGATTTCTTAATCTTCCTTATTTGCGAATTCGCAATTAAGGAATAATTTCCCATTCAGTCCTATGGGCCAGGAGGCTCATAGGAATGATTTTGAAATTAATCTCAATTTGCGATTTGCAATTTGCTAATCTCAGATTGAGAATAATTTCAAGGGTGCAGGGGTGTCTCAAGGACACCCTGCTGCACCCCTGAAATGTACATTTGTGTGCATATGGCGCACATACATGCACTATGGCCATGTGTGTGCGTCACATGCCACCATCAAAAATGCCAAATTGTGCATTTTTAAAAGAATTTGCAAATTAACATCAACTACAAGTTGGTATTAATTTGCGATTTCTTAACCAGAATTTGCAATTTAAAAATGCTACATACATAGCATTTAAGGAATCGCAAAATTGCGATTCCTTAAATGCTATGGCAAAATAAGGAATCGCAAATTTTTGCGATTCCTTAATTTGCGAATTTTTGATGCATGCCAAAACATGCAAATAGACCGTTTGCGATTCGCAAACGGCTTGATACATCTAGGCCACAATTACTTAGCTTACTCCTGTCCGTCGTATGTCGGACTCCACTATCCCTCACCCTGCCCCTCCCTTTCCCACCACCCGGCAGCACTCCTATGGCGAGTAGCCACTGGTACTGAATGGATATCCTTCCAGTAGAAACCCAATGCTACATACCGCACACTCGCCTATGCACCATGGTGCAAAAGTGTGGTTCGTGCAAAGCAGCCTGGTTGCGGATCTGCCTACTGGATAAATGGCAGCAGCAGGCCAAGGTTTGTGGCTACGTCTCTATCCTGTGCTTTCCTTGTTGCAAATCCAAGCAAATATGGATTCAGAGATGTGCTGTGTTAAATCTTTACATATCTGGCACTTAGGGGCTTATTTACAAGCTCCTTGCGCCACCGCTGCGTCACCTACTCCCATATTAAAGCTGAAGTGCAAGGCAGAGATTCTCCTGCCCTGTGAAACCGAGGGAGGGGCAGAAAGATACTCAAGCCTTCTTTCACGGGTGCCTGCTTGTCTGAAAGAAATGTAAATGTGTGTAACTGGTTAATCCGCAAATGGAAAGAGTACTTGGAAACCAGTATTGGTCTAAATAGATGGAATCACTTACAGCTACCTGATGACATAAATGTATGATAGTATCAAAGAGTTACAAGCTGAGCTGTAAAGTGTGTGCTTTTAAAGAACAGTTATAAAAAAAATACACTATCTACAGTCTGGGTATTACTAAAATCTATAATTCTGAAGCACTTTTTTTTATATTAAACCTTTTTCACATTTTGTAGCAGCCTATCATATATGTGTGTAATGTAAGTTTAAAATAATGGCTTATTTGCTTATAGTGCTTTCTGTCACAGACTGGGACCTGTAGCACTAGACATATACAAGTCACTATTCTCCAGTGCACCAACCAGGATTCAATTCTGTGACCCTCTGGGGTCAGACACAGGCCTGTGCAGTGCATTGGCTAATAAAGGTATAATAATGTGTGACAGTGCATTTCCTACTGATTAACTTAGCTTGCATTTATTTTTAATTTAGGATGTAGGTTATATTTTATGTATTTACCTGAATGTGAAAGACAGAATAAAGTTAAGTATTTTTTTTTTTAGCCACGCATTTGACCCTACCCATAAGCTCACTGGCCCCACTTTTTTCAATGAGCTTCGACCACTGATCATGACTAGAGTCTATTACGCGCAAATTGTCAATTATGAAAATTGTCACATTTTCTGGGATGAACCCCAAGGCCCCTTCACGTCTGCTTACGCAATAAGGTTGGCAGTAATACCGATAGCAGCAGTATTAATAATTTAGGGCTGCCTTATTGCTGCTGCAGGATTACAATGAATCACCCGTAAACTCAAACGAAATGTGGAATAACCTACACAACGTCCATATTTTATTTTATAATTCCAGGACTGTTTCTTTGGACAAATACCCAGAAGATTTGTCACTGAAAACTCATTTGTTATAACTATATATTGTACTACTGTGTGACTCGTAAAACCCATTTGGGTAGAGTCTGAATCATGTCTCTACTTAAGAAAAAGTTTAGAATTTATTTTTGAGCCCGAATGTGTTTCGTCTCCTCTATGCTTCAAAGAATGCCTTATGTGTTGAACTTATGCTGACGACCCATTTTATGATCCACAGCTCCTGAGTAAAAAAATGTCAAGGCCAAGCCAGAGAGCATTCCTTTCAAACAGTTATGTGTGCTCTGGATAATAATGCCACTTTTTATTTTTTTAAGAAAAAACGGCTGAACTTCAGTATGAAGTGCTATATAAGAAACACGTTATTATTAGTGTACAGATTTCTCCTTCAGACCAAACTCACTATTCATGTTCCAATAACTGCGGTCGGAAAATGGGTCTCCCTCTGCTGTTTGCCTGACCACAGCAACAGAGAAAGGATGAGTATTTTAAGAAGTTGCTTCCTTAGCTCTTAGCTTCTAGAGCGATTCTAACAGCATTTTGGTTTTAACTTACCTGCATCTTCATTTGTGTGATCGCGCCTCGTTACCAGTGAACCCCCGGTCCACCGCAGTCAAGAGCAGACTTTTTGCGTGGAGGGAGGTCACAGAGAAGCGAGGCACTCTTCACTACAACCCATTTCCGGGTTGTGCCACACGCCGCCGCCATCTTGAGGTAAGGGACGCTCTAGTGGTTGCATTCCCTTCCCAAAGCGGACCCTTTAAAAGCAGCCTATGGAACTGCGCCAAAGGTGAGCCCGTCTGCGCCCGTCCGTGCCAACCCGGGACCCGGGGCCCAAACCCCTGCCCTCCCGAATAGCGACAGAATACAGTTCACCTCCACCCAGCTGCTGAACCTCCGTATGAACACCCGGTCTGCCTGCGCCTGCCTTAATGTGGATGGGAACCTCCCCGTCTGCCTTGGCTGCAACTTCACATTCAAAACTGTTCTTGATTAAGTATGGGCGGAAAATCCGTTCCGCTCGCGGATTTTGCGGATTTTCGGTAAATTCGCAATCCGCGAGATTCGCGAATTTCCCGCAAAATCCGCAAATCCGCGAGCAGCGGATTTTATGGCTTGCTCGCACTGTTCGCGTGAGTTCGCGGCTTCCCAGTTCAACTTCGCGCCCCGCGAATAAGCGCTAAATTGCAGAAATACGATCTTAGCAAAACTGAAACTACTTACCAGGTTCAAAAGTTCAAGCTCATCATTAGTAGCCATTTCCTGTAGTGCTTCCTGAGGGGCCCCTCCAGAGTTCAGTTGCCTACTTGCAACTATTATGTGACCCTGCTCTGACCCTCAGAATAGTTACACATATGCCACAAAGGTCCTGAATTACAGCTAAGGGAGACAAGCAGGATCCAGGCTGGAAGTTCAAATCCAGTGACACATTAATCAGCCCCTAATTCATTATTGTCAGTTGGGGCAGGGCAGGTGTTGTAACTAATTTTGCAACAATGAAAGCACTTAGCAAGTGCAAAAGATCACTAATCAGGAAGCACTAAGGAAGCAGGTGCCAGCTAAAAAAATATTCTGTGACACATTAATCAGCCCCAAATTAATTCAGGTCACTTGAGGCAGGGAAGGTGTGCTTTGCTTTGCCACAATAATGTACACTGGACAACCAGAGGGTGCTGTGATGAAACAGAGGGTGGCATGGGTGGGCCAGAGGGTGGCATGAGTAGTCAGAGAGTGGCAGTGGTGACAGAGGGTGGCAGTGATGAAGAAGAGTGTCCCAAACAGGCTGACCACGTAGAAACAACAAGTACGCAAAACTTGCGACCCGACAGGTAAGTTCGCGTTTGCGAAATTGTACAAAACCCTCGCTAACTGGCAGAAACCCGCGCGAACACACAAAAAAAAATCTGCAAATTCGCTAGAATTCGCCGATTTTGCGGATTGCGAGTTCGCAAATCCGCTAAATTCGCGAACGCGAGATTCGCAAAATTCGCCCATGCTTATTCTTGATGAATCAGGTAAAGCCATAAGACTAGATATTCCAGCTCACCATCACATGCAATATGACACGAAACCTAACTTAGTTCTCCCCAACAACTTCTCGTTTTACAATATTAACTGTCGCTCCCTCTCAAAACATCAGGCAGACATTTTTGATCTCCTGATAGACCTACAACCTGACGCCATTTTCCTAATGGAGACATGGCTTAACAACTGCTCTGGGCCTGACATAGCCAGTGCCGTTCCATCTTTTTTTCAGTTCAAAATAAAGTTTATTGAGAATTTTTGAAAAGTCATATAAACAATTAAAAGAAATGAATACATGAGATTAATACAAAAATAAAGCACACAATATTGAGAATCAAACAAATAGATTAGAGAAAACAATTCATAGAATGTAAATACAGAAATAACCAGCCAGGAAGTAAAAAATAATACAACCATTTGAAATACAATATTAAACAACAGGGTAATAATGTAGTTATTAAGAAAAAGAAAAAAGATAAAACAATAAAAGGAACTCAAGGAGGTTTAGCAACTTCTTGTTGAAAGTGAGATTTAGGCAGAGAGTGAAGAGCACATGAATCAAAAAATGAAGTAACCGGATCCCATAACTGTTTTTGTTTTGGGGCTAAAGCAAGTGGGTAAACATACGTTGTGTCTAACCTATGATTGTAGCAAACAGCATACCACCAAGCCTGATATGAGAGTTTAGTAAAATCCTTCCAAGCCTTGGTAATTTGCTGAAAAGCTACTGCAAGAAGCAGGTCAATTATTTTTATGTTGAGATTGCAAGGAGTCCAAATAGGGGATATACTTCCTAAAAATATATGGGATATATGAAACAGATGTGTAGTGGAATTTTTTTTGTTAATTTGAGACCATACCTGAACCCAAAACAGGCGAACCGGAGTACAATTGAAAAGCATGTGTAGCAGATCTGCTTGAGGTGTTGAACAGGACCAACAAGCGTGGGACAGGTCAGGATATCTTTTACTAAGTGTTAATGGGGAAAGTAGGAGTCGATTATAGATGAAAAATAGAGTCTGGATAGTGTTTGCAGCCCTAGATGATTTCCGTAACTTTACCCATAGTCTATCCCAGAGTTCTACAGACCATGAAAAGCCCATGTCTACTTCCCATGCCTCCTCCACCTTTGTCTTGATGCGTGGTGATGGTGGAGCGTGTAAGAAAGAATACTTTTTGGACGCCCTAGTTCCTCTGGTAAGCAAAGTGAGTAATTGAGATACGTTAGAAGACTCCTGAGGTGGTGTAGAGGATAACTGGATATGCAAATCATATGCAGATTGAAGTGCTTGTGTTAATCTAAGATAATTGGTACGAAAGGAAGAAGGAAGATGAAAGGACTCTGCAACAACTGAGAATGGGAGAATACGTGATTGATGAAATAATTGATGTACCCATATAAGACAACGACTTCTCCATGACTTCCAGAAGAAAGGTTTATTATTTATTAAAATCGATGAGTTATGCCAGATAGTTTGATCGTGGAAAGAGGAAATTAAAGGAGGCGGTAACATTTTTAAGGTATATTTGAGAATCGGAGTAGATATAGACTGTGGTGAACAAGAAAAAGAGAGGTATTCTAGGAAAGAAAAGGGAGATATGTACGCCAGTTCTAATGTTGTCCATAGGGGGGAGAAAGTGGGGCGAGCATCAAGCCATCTAGAAGCTTGGTTTAACAAAAAAGATTTATGATACAAAGAAAAATTTGGGAAATTCACCCCACTCTCAGTCTTTGGTCGTGTTAACTTAGATAAATCATGCGAGCCTTTTTGTGACCCTGTTAGAAATGGGATCCCTGGCTGGCCAGGGCTTGCGCCAAAGTCAGTCAGAGACCACCACTCTCAAGTCAGGGCAAGGGAGTTACACGCCAAGATAACCCCTGCTCACCCTCTAGGTAACGTGGCACGAGCAGTCAGGCTAAACTTGAAGGCGATATGAGTTAAGTATTTGCGCACGCACCCCAGCAACAACACCCAAGGCCCACCACAAAGGAAACTCCACACAAGGTTATATACAAAAATAGCCTTTGTATTACATCAAAGCACATTAGATAAACACACACTTTACAATGTGCCAACAGGCACGGGCAGAATTTACAGGGGATATGTACAAGACAGGGCCACATGGACCACTGTCAGGAATCAGCACTTTTAGAACTTAGAACTAGGTAGAATTAGCACTTGCACATAGAATAATATTCACTTTAGCATCAAATAGAACATAAGCACACAACCAGTATCTACTGGTACCAGGTGAGCACCACCTATGCAACCCTCACTACCTTAGGAGATTACACAGGGAACCTGGGCTTCGCTAGCAACACCTGTCCTAGCAAGAAAACAACCACCTAAGTATCACAATACCTGTAGGGGTCTAAGGAAGGAGAACACATGATGCAGAACCTACATTCAGCAGTGTAAGGAAGGAAACACATGATGCCTAAAAAAACATTCAGAGGTGTAAAAGCAAAGCACATGACGTATAAAAACACATTCAGAGGTGCAGGAAACACATGATGAATAATCTACCCATTCAGAGGTGTAAGGACAAGCAACTATGCAACACAGTCACGTAAACCACAACCTGTGGCAGTCCCAATGTCAGGGTCCTAAACGGTGCAACTGCCCACGAAGTGCTGGGCAGTTGAAGGAACGCTGGTGGGGATACGTTGGAGCCTTCCAGGGCTCAAGAACATCAATGGGGCTAATGTGGGAGCCTCGCTGGACTCTTTAAACAAATGTGGCCTCTGAGAACCTCACAGGCTCTGTAGGAATGAAATGTCCCCCTGAGCCTCTCGGGCTCTCAACAAAAAGATGTAGCCTCACTGGGCGGTGGGGTCCCTCATGGGGGACCCGGGAACACTGGGGGTGCCCCGAGCCTCTCTAGGCTGTATGCCCAATTGCGGGCATCGTTGGAGTCCCCCTCCTGGGGACTCGAGAACAAAGGAATGCCCCCTTGAGCCTCGTGGGCTCTTAAAACAATGGTGGCGCCTTAAGGAGCCTCTCAGGCTCTGATCCAATATGCCCCCATGAGCCTCTCCTGGGCTCAAAAAGCAGAATGGCACCTCAGAGCCTCTCGGGCTCATGGCGCAAGGTGGGGGGTTAGGCGGAGTCCCTCTCGGGGGACTCGGCATCACTCGAGGCCTCACGGGCCTCTCTGGACAAGGGTCTCGCTCTGGAGAGGAGGGGCGGGCACCGGCAATGTGCCCCGACGCCCCCCTCCCTTCCGCACACACTCACCGGGTCTCTGGTGCTCGGCGGCGCTCTCCTCCTCCACCGGGGCTCCCTCCTGGTCCTGGGAGCCCCGCGACATCTGGCGGTTGCTTCCTGGCAGGCCGGGGGCTCTCCACAGCTCACGGGAGCCCCGGGTGGCCATCACTCGGCTTCTTGCTCCTGCCAGTGGCGGCAGGCGGGACTTCCGGTTGGGGCCACGCCGGGATTGGCCGGCTGCCCAACCGCTTCCGGGTCGTCGCAGGCAGAGCGGCAGCCCGGCAGTAGACAGCAGCAAATGCCGGGTGGGCACCGGCTTTAATTTTAAATAACTGGCACGAGGTGGCACTCCAGCGGGGCAATGCCGGGTGGGCACCGGCTTTAAAATAACAATAAAGTGAGGTGGGTACTTGCTCGGCAAAAATAGCGGCAACCTCTGGGCCAATGTCGGGTGGGCATCGGCTTCCAAGAATAAAGCGCTCGGAGCGCTATCAGCAAAATAAAGCGCTATGGAGCGCTAGGGGCTAAAAGTACAGCGCTCTCTGGCGCCAAGGGGCCAAACAAAGTGCTCTCAGCGCTTAGGGGGAAAGATAAAGCGCTAGACAGCAAATACAGCGCTTCCAGGCACTATAAGCCCTATTAAAGTCCAGCAAAAGTTCTTCAGGAGTCCAGGGGCTGGGCAGGGCCCAGGGAGGCAAGCCTTCTCCGGGCCCCAGCAGCACCATGCCCCTGGTCAGATTCAAGTTGAGAACAAGAACATTTTCATGGAGTCACAGCCCCTCTTTTATACACCTTTTCTTTTGTCTGTAGGTGCAGGGTGGGGGCAGAACCAGTCGCATCTGGTCTGTGAGCACTGTTGATGGCTCAACCACCCCTTTCATTCATCAGGCAGGCTAGGGTCATCAGTCGCACCACAGGGGGCGGAGCCAGCATTGTGTGGGGGAAACCCAGCCTCATTCAGGACACAGGCGCAGCCCCTCCCTCACATCAGCATGCTAATCTCTCCATTCACCACCGGGGCAGACCCACACAGACTTCCTGGAGCCTGGCAGCCCAGCCAGCTCCAGCCAATCACACGCCAGGCATATTTTACACTAATATGCCAACTCCTAGAAGTGGCGCTTCCGCACAAGACACATACACGCCGCACATACCATTGCGCAGCATTCACTCTCACGTGTTCGCACATACCAAACTTGAGCATGCACACCTCATGCATCATGAACTACCAGGGACACAGACATTCCCCATGCATTCCTATGGGAGAGCGGGCCAATTTCACAAACGCACTCAGGGAGCGCACGCACTTTACACTGCGCCACAGTGTCAAAGTGCGCAAAGACCAGAAGTCACTAGGCAAAAAGTTCAGGGGTGAACCTGCCAGAAAGGCCAAGTCCAACACAACCCCCTTCCAGCCAAAACGCAGGGGAGAACAATCACCACCGTGATGGACTTCCCTGCTTGGGGCGATAGAACACGGACGCGGGCCCGCACTGCAGGGACACCCTCTGGTTCTACGCCACGTTTATCCATAAGACAAGCACATACTTTAAAAAAAAACAGGCCCAACTAGGCTACCCCACTGGTACTCCTTAGTTGCCCACGCCTAGGACCAGACCCTAGGCCACCCAGATACCACTGGTCCCTACCAATCCACAGAGTGGGGGGTGGTAACCCCTGGCCTACATAGCCATTCTCCACTCCCTTTCTCAGTGTAGTTCCAAACTACCACTGATCCTTCAACCTAGGGTCCACACCCTCAGGCTGACCAGAGGTCACGGGCAAGAATGCCCTACCCTACCTCTACTTGTGAAGCACCCTCCAGAACACAACTCTCCCACCAGTTCGGGACCTTTACTCCCTCAGCAGCAGTGACCACAGTCAGACCAGCACAAGAACGGTGTAGTGAGGCGTTGCACTTTGCGGGTTGCCAGATGCGGCGCAGGCGGCGGCTCGCGGACCGCGTCGAGACGGGGACGGCAAGCGGCATAGGCTGCGCGGCCGAAGGCAGACGCGGCTCAGTGCGGTGCCTACAGGACACCAGGCTGGTCATGACAGATAGGTCACCGCTCCCTTAACTGGTCTACCACCTGGGATTCAAATTCTCTCCTCCTTCAGCAGCAAGGCAACCACTGCAGGTCAATCCCCCATACAGCTTACCCGGTTCCTTCTCTTCAGGCAGGAGTTCCTTCTTGTAACTTCAGGACACTACGTACAGTTGCCCTTTCATCCAGATCCGGACACACCGGCTGCTGGCTCCCCAACCGAGGGACGTACCCCTTTGGTCAGATGCCTGGCGCACCAGGATTTCCTTGAGGGTGACACAACTAATGTGTCGTGTACAAGTCTGCCTGACACTCAGGACAGAAGTGGCATCACCCTGGTCACTTCTTGGCCACACAACCCTTCTGGCTGGCCCCTGACCCACTGGTTACTCCACTGGGGAACCTATCCCCCTCGCACCCCTCCATCTGGACTTCTGCACCCTCCCAACTGGAGCGGTACTGCCAGATAGCAGAACTACTAGAGCCCTGCTTACAGGCGCTCCACGTTCTCTCCACACTGGGTGATCTCCCTAGAAGGACGCTCCATACGGACATGCTAGGCTCCCTCACCTGGTGTTCCTAAGAAAACAAACACCCAGACTACGAAGACCAGGCTTGTGCTCCTCTGAGCCACTTCCACCACACTGGGCTGGAAGACCAGAACTTTCCTTAGGGTCACTCCCCAACAATGGCACAGGGGCAGGGGAAACTCCCATGAGCTTCAGGCCCACCCATGAAATCATGTTCAATGATGTTCTACATTCTTCAAATATTATGGGAGATCTTCCTCAAATGACCTATTGGTACAGCTTAGGCCCCCGACCTGATGTTCCCTGCAGAAACATTCTAGGCCCTGACACTGGGTTTCGGGCACCTGGAGACATGCAGTCCCACCCACTCCTTCTCCTCTTGAGACAGGACGTGAGCCCCTACACCGAGACCTAGCTGGGGTACACTGCACCTCTTCCACCACACTGGGCTGGAAGACACCTCAGCCACTCCTTTTGGAATCACTCCATCCCCTATGCCTCCCTCCTCCCAGAACATTACCAACTCCAAATATCTGTCTCTAAACAGACCACAGAAAATCAGAAGCAGGCTCCACTGTCTGCAGACGTTCTTGGGAAAAGTTTAACACACAGAACTTAGGTATCTGAGCAAAACAAGAGTACACAAGCATTCAGCAAGCTCCCCATCCAGAGAACTCACACACACGTCCAGTGCCACACACCATTCATCCACACACACCCCTCCCCAGACTGGTAAGGCAGTTTCTACCACCCCTGATTTCACAACCTGACCACACGTTACACAGGTACCATAACTCCACGGCAGGGACGGGGGACACATGCACTGAACATACTTATGCTGCCACCACTGGATGCCACCCTTCTGGGGAATCCAGAAAACACACTGCACTTAGGGGATGATCTACCCTCCCGAGCTAGGGACACCTAACTCACAGTGCACAAGAAACTCATTTCCACAGAAATGACATTTTTAGCAAACTCCATACAATAATCCCCAAAATGTGATTTATCTACAATGCAGAGTTTTGTAGTGCGGCCAGTTGCCACTGTGGTACAACGCAAACACAAATCCTTATCCTCACCGCTGCGTCCAATGTTAGAAATGGGATCCCTGGCTGGCCAGGGCTTGCGCCAAAGTCATTCAGAGACCACCACTCCCAAGTCAGGGCAAGGGAGTTACACGCCAAGATAACCCCTGCTCACCCTCTAGGTAACGTGGCGCGAGCAGTCAGATTAAACTAGAACTGGCGATATGAGTTAAGTATTTGCGCACCCACCCCAGCAACAACACCCAAGGCCCACCACAAAGGAAACTCCACACAAGGTTATATATAAAAATCGCCTTTGTATTACATCAAAGCACATTAGATAAACACACACTTTACAATGTGCCAACAGGCACGGGCAGAATTTACAGGGGATATGTACAAGACAGGGCCACATGGACCACTGTCAGGAATCAGCACTTTTAGAACTTAGCACTAGGTAGAATTAGCACTTGCACATAGAATAATATTCACTTTAGCATCAAATAGAACATAAGCCCACAACCAGTATCTACTGGTACCAGGTGAGCACCACCTATGCAACCCTCACTACCTTAGGAGATTACACAGGAAACCTGGGCTTCGCTAGCAACACCTGTCCTAGCAAGAAAACAACCACCTAAGTATCACAATACCTGTAGGGGTCTAAGGAAGGAGAACACATGATGCAGAACCTACATTCAGCGATGTAAGGAAGGAAACACATGATGCCTAAAAAAACATTCAGAGGTGTAAAAGCAAAGCACATGACGTATAAAAACACATTCAGAGGTGCAGGAAACACATGATGAATAATCTACCCATTCAGAGGTGTAAGGACAAGCAACTATGCAACACAGTCACGTAAACCACAACCTGTGGCAGTCCCAATGTCAGGGTCCTAAACGGTGCACCTGCCCACGAAGTGCTGGGCAGTTGAAGGAACGCTGGTGGGGATACGTTGGAGCCTTCCAGGGCTCAAGAACATCAATGGGGCCAATGTGGGAGCCTCGCTGGACTCTTTAAACAAATGTGGCATCTGAGAACCTCACAGGCTCTGTAGAAATGAAATGTCCCCCTGAGCCTCTCGGGGCTCTCAACAAAAAGATGTAGCCTCACTGGGCAGTGGGGTCCCTCACGGGGGACCCGGGAACACTGGGGGTGCCCTGAGCCTCTCTAGGCTGTAGGCACAATTGCGGGCATTGTTGGAGTCCCCCTCCTGGGGACTCGAGAACAAAGGAATGCCCCCTTGAGCCTCGTGGGCTCTTAAGACAATGGTGGCGCCTTAAGGAGCCTCTCAGGCTCTGATCCAATATGCCCCCATGAGCCTCTCCTGGGCTCAAAAAGCAGAATGGCACCTCAGAGCCTCTCGGGCGTGTGGCGCAAGGTGGGGGGTTAGGCGGAGTCCCTCTCGGGGGACTCGGCATCACTCGAGGCCTCAGGGGCCTCTCGGGACAAGGGTCTCGCTCTGGAGGGGAGGGGCGGGCACCGGCAATGTGCCCCGACGCCCCCCTCCCTTCCGCACACACTCACCGGGTCTCTGGTGCTCGGCGGCGCTCTCCTCCTCCACCGGGGCTCCCTCCTGGTCCTGGGAGCCCCGCGACATCTGGCGATTGCTTCCTGGCGGGCCCAGGGCTCTCCCCAGCTCACGGGAGCCCCGGGTGGCCATCACTCGGCTTCTTTCTCCTGCCGGTGGCGGCAGGCGGGACTTCTGGTTGGGGCCACGCCGGGATTGGCCGGCTGCCCAACCGCTTCTGGGTCGTCGCAGGCAGAGCGGCGGCCCGGCAGTAGACAGCAGCAAATGCCGGGTGGGCACCGGCTTTCCTTTTAAATAACTGGCACGAGGTGGCACTCCAGCGGGGCAATGCCGGGTGGGCACCGGCTTTAAAATAACAATAAAGCGAGGTGGGCACTCGCTCGGCAAAAACAGCGGCAACCTCTGGGCCAATGCCGGGTGGGCACCGGCTTCCAAGAATAAAGCGCTCGGAGCGCTATCAGCAAAATAAAGCGCTATGGAGCGCTAGGGGCTAAAAGTACAGCGCTCTCCGGCGCCAAGGGGCCAAACAAAGCGCTCTCAGCGCTTAGGGGAAAGATAAAGCGCTAGACAGCAAATACAGCGCTTCCAGGCACTATAAGCCCTATTAAAGTCCAGCAAAAGTTCTTCAGGAGTCCAGGGGCTGGGCAGGGCCCAGGGAGGCAAGCCTTACCCGGGCCCCAGCAGCAGCATGCCCCTGGTCAGATTCAAGTTGAGAACAAGAACATTTTCATGTGGGTCACAGCCCCTCTTTTATACACCTTTTCTTTTGTCTGTAGGTGCAGGGTGGGGGCAGAACCAGTCGCAGCTGGTCTGTGAGCACTGTTGATGGCTCAATCACCCCTTTCATTCATCAGGCAGGCTAGGGTCATCAGTCGCATCACAGGGGGCGGACCCAGCATTGTGTGGGGGAAACCCAGCCTCATTCAGGACACAGGCACAGCCCCTCCCTCACATCAGCATGCTAATCTCTCCATTCACCACCAGGGCAGACCCACACAGACTTCCTGGAGCCTGGCATCCCAGCCAGCTCCAGCCAATCACACGCCAAGCATATTTTACACTAATATGCCAACTCCTAGAAGTGGCGCTTCCGCACAAGACACATACACGCCACACATACCATTGCGCAGCATTCACTCTCACGAGTTCGCACATACCAAACTTGAGCATGCACACCTCACGCATCAGGAACTACCAGGGACACAGACATTCCCCATGCATTCCTATGGGAGAGCGGGCCAATCTCACACACGCACTCAGGGAGCGCACGCACTTTACACTGCGCCACAGTGTCAAAGTGCGCAAAGACCAGAAGTCACTAGGCAAAAAGTTCAGGGGTGAACCTGCCAGAAGGGCCAAGTCCAACAGACCCCATAAAAATGAAGACAAGATGGAGTTAATTTTCTTGAAATGAAATAAAGGGACAGAGAATGGAATGTTGGAAATCATGAATAAAATCCAGGGGGAAAGCATCATCTTGATTGTTTCCAATCTACCCCACCAAGAAAGATATAAAGGATGCCATTTAGTAGTAAGATCTGTCAATTTTTTAAGGCAGTCATCCATACAACGTGAAACCGTACCGGAAAGAGAGGGAGTAAAGTGAAGACCCAAATATTTGATGCAATTAGGATTCCACGTAAAGCCAGAAGAGATGAAATCTGATTTATAAGTAAATTTGGTGAGAGGTAAAATTTCACACTTATCTTTGTTTAATTTGTAACCTGAAACAGAGGAAAATAAATTGACTTCATTTAAAAAAGCAGGTAACGAAGTCGTGGGTTCAGACAAGAATAATAAAACGTCATCCGCATAAGCAGCCATTTAAATTGTGGATTGTTGAAACGTAAAGCCCTTTATGGCAGCATTTTGGCGAATTCGCAAAAGGAAGGGTTCTAGGGAAAGATTAAATAGGAAAGGCGAAATAGGACAACCTTGACGCACCCCTCTAGCAAGAGGGAAATAAGAAGAAATGCCACCATTCGCTGCAATAGCAGCTCTAGGGTGCAAGTATAAAAGCGAAATGAGGGTGAAAATTCGTGGACCAAATCCAAACAATTTCAACGCCTGGAAAAGATACAACCACTCAACTCCATCAAAAGCCTTTTCCGCATCCAAGGCAATAGCAGCAATAGAATGAGAGGAGTGCGAAGTCTTGGAGAGAATGTCAAAGAACAGTCTGGTATTATCTGAAAGCAATCTACCCTTAACAAATGCAGACTGCTCCTTCCCTAACAAATCCGGTAAGAGGGATTCCAAACGAAGAGCCAAGGATTTTGAAAACATTTTGTAATCAATATTTTCCAGAGAGATGGGTCTATAATTTTTACAATACTGCCCGGTCTTTACCTGGTTTGGGAAGAATGCAAATAAGGGCGTCAGAAAAAGAAACAGAATCAAGAAAAGAAGAAATAAGAGAACTTAATTTTGGGATAAGTAATGCTGAAAAATGAAGAAAAAATTCTACTGTGAATCCATCTGGACCCGGGGCCTTATCTTTTTTGAGAGCCTTCAAAGCACCAATAAGTTCTTTCTGAGTTATATGTGATTCTAATGAAGAGAAATCAGGAGGGGTAGTGAAAGGAGAGTCAATAACGGAGAGAAATTGAGAAATATCCTGTGATGTGGAGGTTGTTTCCGAAGAGTATAGTGATTTGTAAAACTGAAGAAATTCCATTAAGATGTCTTCGTCTGTATGTCTCAAAACAGAATCCTGATCGTAGATACTATCTATATTAGTCTTATTCTTTTTAATTTTCTAATAATTAGCCAATAGTTTGCCAGCTTTATTTTGGCCTCCATAAAATTTAGCACTAGAACGCAATAAGTAGTTGGAAGCGTTATTTGTGGTATCCTTATTAAATTGCAACTTATTGTTTTTGAGCTCCTTTAAGCATTCAGAAGATTTAGAAGCAAAGTATGAATGTTCTAGTTTCTTGATCTTAGAAAAGAGGTCATTAGTGAATTGCTCAGCTTTCTTACATTTACGAGAGACATAACTAATAATGAAATCCCTAGCAGATGCCTTAAAGGCATCCCACACAACAGGAAAAGACACCTCAGAAGATTCATTACGTAAGAAGAAATCGTGAAAAAAGGCAGTAAAGAGTGAAACAAAATCAGAATCAAGAAGGAGGGAATTATTAAAACGCCATTTTTTATTTAGGGATGGCTTCTGCAAAATGTCGAGGTGAATGGAGACTGGTGCATGATCCGATATCAAAATGGAACCAATATCGGAAGCAAAGAGAGACTGAGTAAGATGGTGTGAGATAAAGAAATAATCTAGTCGAGATTGCGTCTGATGAGGTGGAGAGAAAAAAGAATATTCTCTTAGATTGGGGTTACACAACCTCCAAGCATCAATGAGTTTAAATTGATGTATGAGTGCTGTGAAAGATTTGTGTGATTTGTGGGGATTGTAAGTGGTGATAGAATTCCTATCTAGAAAAGGATCAAAAACTTCATTACAATCTCCCGCCAGAATGAAATTATCTTCATAATATTTGGTAATGTGAGGAGATAGAGAAGACCAAAAAGAAGCATCACCTTTAGTTGGGGCATAGATATTGAGGAGGGAAACTGGAGTTTTATCTACAACAAATTTAACCAAAACCCATCTACCAGATTGATCCGCTGAGTCAGCAACAAATTTGACGGAAAGGGATTTATGAAATAAAATGAGAACTCCATTACGCTTACCATCACCTGGGGAAAAAAAGACCTCCCAACCCAATTTCTTTTAAGTTTGATAGATTCCTCAGGCAAGAGGTGTGATTATTGTAAACAGGCAATGTTGGCTTTAAGTTTGGCTAGGTGTGTCAGAACTCTCTGCTTCTTTATGGGGGACTGCAAACCTCTAACGTTCCATGAAACAATCTTTAAAGGCATTCAATAAGATAAAAAAAATACATAATAAGCTGGTTGAGACAATTCAATAATATGATGAGAACCCGAATGATAGTTAAGCAATCAATAATAAATCTTATGAATAAATGACAAAAAACTATTAAAGTGTGGAAAGAGGAACAGTACATAATACAAATTTTTTGTATGTATAAAGAAGTAAAGAAGTGTGAAAATGAACTTTCAATATAGTAATACAAGAGAAAAGAACTGTATTCATGAATAATCAAAGAAAACAAGAGAACAAATGATGAAGGAGCTAGAAGTACGAGAAATAAAAGAGAAGAATTGAGAAAGTAGGAGAGCGTCCAAGAGAAGATGAGAAGAGTGAAAAAAGTTGAATAAAGGATAAACTTCAGAGGACGGGAAGAAGAGAGAAACACGAGAAGAAAAAAACAAAAAAGAAAGAAAAGAAGAGAGAAATATGACTTACAGAACATCCAGGACACGTACAGGTGGGAGGAATGGAGGCCACATAGGATAATGACGGGTGCGTAACTCGTAAGGCAAGGCGGGAAGGAGAGACGAATCAGCGAACTCCAGGAATAAAATTAAGAGAGGAAAAACACATAGGGCAATGATCTATAAAATGGAGACAAAGAACAAGAAAAGCATTAACAACTATGTAATTCAAAGAAGTAATACAAAACAGAACAGTACCTAAGAACTAACCAACACAGTGAGAAATAATATGTAAACAGCACCATAAAATAACCATGGAGAACATCAAGTAAATTGAGAAACAGAAGCAACATCCATAGCACCAGAACTATGTGAATACAGAAAACTTTTAAGTTTTAGCGGTTCTTCATAGGTAGTGGTTTTGTTATTGAGAATCACCCTGAAAAGGCAAGGATGAAACGAACCATAACGTGCACCAAGTGAGCGCAATTGAGGCCTTAATGATAAGAATTCCTTGCGTCTGTCAGCTGTTGCTTTAGCATAGTCTTGGGAGAAAAAGAGGGGATTGCCTGACCATGTGATTCGTTTCATAGCTCTTGCAGCTGAGATAATCTTGAGCAAATTCGTATATTCAAGGAAGTAAATGATAACTCCCATAGGTTTCCTGACAGCTGAGGAGGAAATTGCATTTGAAGGAGGAGATAAGCTGTGCGCCCTTTGTATATTGATATTGGTACTATCAGGCTGTGAAAGAACTTTTGGCAAGAAGGATTTGAAAAACCCCAGGGGGTCTGACCCCTCTGTCCCTTCCGGAAGACCATAAATTCATAAGTTATTCCTTCTATTGCGATTTTCCAAATTTTCGAGTTTTCCGACCATCAACAGCTATTAATTTGTCTGTTATCGTTTGAAGTGTGGCTCTAGACTCATCAATGAAGGGACGTAGTGCTCTTATTTCTTCCAATAGGATATCCATGGTAGCCGAGTTAGGCTGCTTTGGAGGAGAAAGAGGGTCCTTTTTAAGCCTTTTCATTGAACCTTTATTAGCTCAAGAGATAGACGAATTCGATGATTGTGACGTTTGCTTAGAAGACCACTCCTGCGAATCCTCCATCTGTTATGTTATGTTATGTTATGTTATGTTATGTTATCCTGATTTATTGAGCGCACAGCTGCCCCAGCAAAGGGGCGTCCTGGCGCTAGTGCAGAATAAAACCGGACAGGAGGTGGGAAACACAACACGACGGCAACAAGAACTAAGGGGCTAAGGGGAAAAGAAAAGTTTTAACCGCCTTCCTAAAAGCCAGGAGCTCATCGATGGCACGGATGTGGACGGGCAAGGAATTCCACAGTTTGGCAAGGCACTGAAATCTGGAACTTGTCTGAATTAAGAACTTTCGTGAAGAAATTGAAGGTTTATGCAAGTCTTTTGAAAACCTACTCATGAGGAAAAAACAATTGAACCAAAAATAGAATAACACTTTACATTACATAAATGTGCATATACTTAAAATAAAACACAGAGAAGTGAGAGGAAAACAAATATACAATAATAAATTGAAGAGAAAATATGCAAATGACACAAATGCAAAAGTGATTAATTAGAGTTGCACTATATGCAAGGTACTAGCATATCAAAGACCAGTAAAATGCAATAATATGAGAAGGTGCGAACATGTATCAAAGAAACCATTCAATACAATATAAAGAAGGGTATAAGGATATGTTTGCATACAAATGTTAAAGAGGCATTGCACAAATGGCCTCAATACGGCTAATAATACAAAATAAGATCATGAGGAAAAATATATGAGGTACTGTATAATAAAAGTCAGGAAGAGTATAGGAATGCCAAAGCAAACCGCTTGAGTAATTAGAAGAGCAAAGGCTCCACAAGCTCAAATGAAAAGATGAAAATGAAGCATTACGAGTTCATGCACAACTGACTTCCAAAACTGAAGTAGGAATGTTAGACTGTGATATAAAAATATTCAGAAACTGCACTTTATCCATGAAACTGAAAGGTGATGGAATAGCAACTTATAGTCAGGTCAGGAATTGTGCTGTAAAACAAGCTGTATTAGCTATGAGAGAAGGAAGGATACCAACTGAGAAACTGCATTCAGCGATGAGAAAGAAACTTGAGGCAACAGATGACTGGAGGAACCATTGCAGTAGAAAACAGCATTAGAAACTAGAATAAAGCCGGCTTCCATTTGCTTCCATAGATAAACAGCCGAGTAACCGCTAGGAGCGAAGCTCAGTCAGCGGGGCTCGCAAAATGACGGCCGCGCCACTTCAAAGGCACTGCAAACAAACAAAGCGGCAAAAGAAAGGCTGCATCCCGCACTTAAGGCTCCACACAACGAAGGCAGTACAGCAAATGCGCAGAGGGAAGGAACAGCATGATAAACCACCTTATGACAGAGTTAAGGACCGGAATATCGCTAGGAGCAAAGCTCCGTCAGCGAGGACCGGAAAATGGCCGCGCTCTCACCAGGCGTCACAACCTCTCAGAGATGAAAACAGATCCTTCCGACCTCCAAATCTCCAGCAGAGGGGAAGCTCGAATGCAGCAGACAGTCCGAAAGCCGGTGTGGCTGTTTGAACGCCTCAGGACATCGAAGGGAGCCGCGTCATGTCCCCCTTCACCGCCGCTGCCCGGGAGAGCTACGAGAACACCGCCATCTCCTGCGGGCACTAGCCACGCCCCCCACAGTGCCGTTCCATCTAATTACGCTATTGTCAGGAAAGATAGAGAAGACAGGATGGGTGGAGGGATCGCCATTATTTTAAAAAAAATCTTTCGCTGTAAGTTTGATGAGATACTGATTTCCGGCTGCGAAGCAGCAGTGTTTAAATTGTCCCTGACCCCTCACTTCACCCATTCTGGCCCAGCAGGCTCATGGGCTATACATTTGCCCGATCTTGTCACCCCTTTATTGCTTGGTTCAGCCAATTTTACAATTGTAGGAGATCTCAATTTTCATCTAGAGGACTCCAACTGTACCATCAGTAACACTTCCATCTCCGACTTGGTAGCCATGAACATTGTCCTCCATAACATGGGACCCAGCCATAAAGCAGGTCACCTTCGTGACCCTATTTTTTCCAATCTTCCCTCCCTACACTGCCTAGCAGCCATCCTGCTGTGTTGGAATGATCACTTTTTAGTGGGTTTCAGCTGTGAAGCCCTTCATCTCGCGCATGTGATCAGCAACGTCATTGCCAACCCCTCCAGGAACTGGAAAAACCTTGATATTGTTAAATTTAATTCACTCCTTTACACCAATGCCCCTTCTTTCCAAAACAATGTTGTCCTTGATCTTGTGGCATTTCTAGACTGGATCCAGTCAGCTCTTGACACTTGTCTCCCCACCTCTGTCAGGAAGCTTAATAATCACCAGACCCCAGCCCCCTGGTTCACCGCAGAAATAAAGGAGAAAACCAAATGGAAAAACTCGGAGCGACGATGGCGAAAGACTTATGCGCCCGAAGCTAAAACCACCTATCTTACCATCAAGCGTGCTTATTCCCACTGCAGATCTGCATGCGCAAATTACGTTGCTACATCCATCACTCAGGCAAAAAATTGCCCCAAAACTTTATTTAATATGGTCAATGCCCTATCCGGCTCAGCGGCCATGCAGTCATCCCCCAGCCTAAATACAACACAATGAGGGAATCTTGCCCAATTTTTCCTAAAAAAAGTTGAAACTATCTATTCTGCTCTGGCTAAAACCGCTCCCTCTCCTTCTCTCACACCCACAATCATCCTTTCTCTTGACCATCATGTCACTGTGCCCGATAGCTGCATGGCGCCCGCTTTGGCTCAGATGCATATGAATACTCTAGACACCTGACCACCCCTGGACATGGTGACACTTACTCATCATCTTAGTCAAATCAAATCGGGATCCCCCTGTGACCTATTGCCCATTACGGTTCTACAGCAAATCGAACAACACTCACTTCATCACATTCTCAAACTTCTCAACACATCCCTAACGGACTCCGTTGTTCCCCAGATTGGAAACATGCAATGGTTGCACCACTCTTAAAAAAAATTAACTCTGACCCCTCACTCCCTTCAAACTATTGTCCAATTTCTCTGCTTCCTGCTCTCTCAAAAATCCTTGAGCGACACATTAATGGCCACCTATCTAAGTTCATTGAAACCAATGGGCTCTTACATCCCTCCCAGTCCGGTTTTAGGACCGGTTATTCTACGGAGACGACACTCTTAGGTGTCACAGAAATGCTGAGACAGAACCTGGATGCCGGCGAAACCATGGCCTTGGTATTGCTTGATCTAAGTGTGGCCTTCGATACGGTTTCCCACACCGTACTCATAAAGGCCCTTCAATATTCTTGTGTCACCAGAGCGGCCCTAACCTGGCTTAAGTCTTTTCTTTCTGACCGCACCTTTCAGGTTTTTTCCTCCACCTCTAAATCCAACTCACATGTTTCACCTTATAGGGTTCCTCAGGGCTCTATTCTCAGCCCCCTGCTGTTCAACATTTATGTCAGACCCCTGGCAGTTATGGTGGAGGAATCTGGGCTGTCGCTCTTTTCATACGCAGACGATACCCAGATCCTCTTATCCCTTTCAGAGGGTAAAACCTCAGCGCCTTCTGCACTCAGGTCAGGCCTCAGCAGAGTCATGGCCAGGATGAATGCAAATTTAAAAAAAATTAACGGCGATAAAACGGAGGTCCTAATCCTGGGCAAAGAGAGAGATCTCTGGGGCCCTCAACATTGGCTCCCAGAAATGGGTGCGCTTCCACAACCCTCCACCCAGGTACGGAACCATGGCTTCATCATAGACGATTCCTTATCTATGCGTCACCAAGCTACCAAGGTTGCTGCTACCTGCTCCACCATTCTGAAATGGTTGAGGAAGATCACGTGGATGCTACCCCTTCATACCCAGCGTACCATAGTCCAGGCCCTTGTTACATCTAGGCTGGTCTACGGGAACATCCTCTATCTGGGAGTTAACAAAGAGGTAACGCGTAAGCTGCAGCGAGTGCAAAACTCTGCTGCTAGACTGCTTTGCCGAGCGTCCAACACTGCATCCACGTCCAGGTTGCTGGGGAATCTCCACTGGCTCCCAGTGGAGAAACGGACCAAGTTCAAGGCCCTTACCTACATGTTCCGTATTAAGCATGCTAAATCCCCCCGATACCTACAGCATTTAGCCTGCCCTTATGTTCCCTCTCGCACACTTCGGTCTTCTACTCAAGAGAAATTCCTAGGGGCAGATTTACAATAAGTGGCGCATCCCTGCATATCAGCAGGGATGCGCCACTTATTGTGCGTCATGCCTCCGCCACCACGATGCGCCGTATTTACAATGGGGCGCACAAATGGGCAAAAATGGCACAGATGCGTCACGCATCTGTGCCGTAAAAGTGGCGCATTGCTGGAGTTGCGTCGCAAACGCAACGCAGCTCCAGCAAAGCTCTGGGGGCCCTATCTTGTTAATGCTGCGTCAATCCTTATGCCTGCTTCAAGCAGGCACATGGTTTTGACGCAGCATGGCCCCCAAAGTGACTGAGTGAAATCTTGTTAATCTCAGCCGGAACGCCCCCCGTGCACAGGAATGACTCCTTCTGGCGCAGGGCTTTACAACGTGACGCATCTCCCAGATGCGTCACGTTGTAAGTACCCCGCACCATGGTGCTTCTTTTGCGCCGCCGCTGCGTCACAAAAGTGAAGCAACAGCGGCGTAAAAGGGGCGCAAGGGGCTTGTAAATCTACCCCCTAGACCCTAAAGTCAGACTTTCTAGAATGGGAGGGCACTCTTTTGCATACTTGGGTCCTGTTTTATGGAACTCTCTGCCTCCTCCCCTCCGCATACAATCCAATCTCCTCTTGTTCCGCAGATCTCTCAAAACTTGGCTTTTCAGCCAATAGGTCTTGCCACTCTCTCCGCTGTTCTTCATGGCTCCGGGAAACCCTTTTTGGGTAGCTGTTGCACTTGCATATAAATTCAAACAAATAAAAAAAAAGAATCTTATGTGGCTTTTCTGCACGTTTAGCGCCCATCTCACTGATGCCTCCCGCACCACCTTTCTCTCCTCAAGATACCCTTTAATCGCCAAATTTAATATGACTTCTATGTGCCTTTGATAACATGTTGCCTTGCCCCTCAACCAGTGGAGGCTTGTGTCGCTCCACTGCTATTTCAGCAGTGCATAACAGAAAAAGAAAATTATATTAAAAGGACGTTATTATCATTTTATTTTTCAAAACAACAGCACTTTGAATCGAGACGGGGCTGGGCTGTGTGAAACCAGAGCAGAGGAAGGTGTGGTTTGCACTACTCCAAGTGCGCCTGATGGTTTGGAAGGCCATTTTGGGCTGGCCAAACCGTCATGGCACTTAGCATGTTCTCCTCAGGTCTGTGTTGAACAGCCCCATGGAGAATATGCTTAACCAATCACAACGCTCCTCATGCAGCATCATGATTGGCTGGGAGAGGCCAGAAGCCTGGGTGCTTCCGGTGCTTTCAGCACATCTGAAGAGGTCGGGGAGAGGCGTGCAGCGGCACGGCGGAGAAGGTAAGTTTTTTTTTTTTTTTTTATGTTTAATCAATTCCCCCGCCCCACCACGCCCATTCCGAGGCAGACGCCACTGCCCTCAGCTCTTTGCTTCTCCTGATGGTCGCTGCTAGGCAAGTTTTCCCACCTTTTATTTTTTTCATGAATACTTTGTACGAATGTATTTATTTCTTCATTGCAATAGGTTCTGCATAATAAGAAAATGTTTTCTCAAACTATGACCTAAGTAATATGTGTAAGAACTTTTTCAGAGGTCCACGGGGCACTCAGAGGTTACTTGGCCCATTCATGGTGGTTGGGGTCTGGTTGGTGTCTTTTACTCCTGAGGTCCTGGTACCCAACCTACTACGGATCCTACTCAACTGGGCCAATTACCACTTCTGCACTTGAATCTCAGTGATAGCTATTAACGAGCAGTCAAGGCTCCCTCGATGGGATGTAGATACCTACCGGTCAGTGAACAGGATTCATAACTCAAAGTGCAAACAGTATGAACAATAAATGAAGTTCTAACCAAATACTTGCTTTAATAAGAAAAGTAGTCTTTTAACTCTACACATTCAAAGGAATTCGACATTTAGAACCAACAATACCCCTTGAGGTCCGGACTCTAGTAGTTGTCAGACGTCCTGCCCTCCTTTCTGCAACATGCTCAGGGTTATGCCCCATTCACTGGTGGCCACATCCAGGGAATGCAAACTATTAGGTCATATTTGAGTTCTCCCTTTGACTCTTTAGGAATTTAGTGAAAAGTGTCTATGGTGCAGCAGCACAATAACAGCAAATCTTCCTGAGCCCAACTAGCTCTTTTCATGTCTTGGCCACACTATCAGCGCGGAAGAGGTCCTCAGCTTGCATCAGTATTTTCTGCTCAGTTCGGGAAGTAGGGTGACTTGCAGCCCAAGCGACAGCATCCTGAGAGGCGCTGCCGGAGGTCTCTCATATGTAGGAACAGCTCTATGCTAGCGAAGATGCAGTAAGTTGACTTTGCTCACAAGGGGCGGGGATCCTTTCTACTTCTCCCAACTGGAGCCACCGAGGATGCAACATCATCCATGGTGTCCCTGGTAGTACTCAGTGGTTAGTCAGGGGCACATCTCTCGCATTGCGTGTTCAGCCCATTGATCGTAGCCTCAGTCCATCTTTCTGGCAGCAGCCCAAATCCTTTGGCAACCTTGTTACTGGCAGCCCCTTCTGCCACTCAGGATTGCCAAGGTACATAATTTAAGGAAGGATCTTCCAGCACAAGCACTTGGGCCCAGACACTCACAAGTCGTGGCACTCCTGGAAGTGGTAATGCTACCGGTGGCCCTTTCTGGTATGAGGGGTCCCCACAGTGTGGCAATGTGGGCGTAGCGAGACCTTCACGGCTCACAACACATGGCTCAGTCTATGGCAACCCCCCTCCTGGCATACCGAGGTCACCAAAAACAATCATGCACATGGGTTAGGGCCTGGTTGGTGCACTGCTAAATCCCCACACCTCACAAAGGCAGTCCTCATGGTAGGACTCCCCACTGAACCTTGCTCTCTCCAATGCTCTCCACTTCCTGACAAGGCACAGTGGTCTTGATAAGCAGGCATGCACTGGTGCTCCAGGCTTCAGGGCAGGTGATCTTGGTTTCCCTGAGTGATATCTCCTCACCCTAGCAGGGCTTGGCCCCCAGTCCGTGTCAAAGGCAGAAGCCTTGCTGTTCTTCCCCTCTTCACACAGTGCATCTGGCTGCTGGGCAGGCAGCATTTTGAGGACTCAACCTCCCATTTTTATACTCCTTTCCAGACAAATGTGATTTTGGGTCGGTGTCTTTGAAGTTTTATGGTGGGGTTCTGCTTCTTTTGGGGTGTGCATTTCTCCTTTTCTTCTCTCTTCATGAAAGATGTTTGTCACAGCAGGCACAATTCAAAAGCTGATTGTCAACAAAACAATTCGGTTTCAGTTCAGTTCAATAGAAACTTTATTCTGTCTTTTACAACTTTAAAAGTATACAAATAGGCAACATAGCAATCAAAGATAAGTATATAAGCATTTTAAAATAACCTATACACATTCTTAAAGCCAATAACCCTCTGGTCTTTTTAAAAATATTTTCGAATTTCTAAAACACACCATTTCATTTTAATCTCATAAAACATCGTATATTTCTTACCACATATCTTTTGGCTCATTCTCCTCGTACGCTTAACACCTCATCTTCTCAATACTCATTATATGTAAGGAACTCTTTAACTTTTATTATATATTTCCCCATGGCGCAAGCTATATCTAAATTAATCATTTCCACTAGAAGGTTTACTGCTTGCGTCATACTTTTTAAAAATCGGGCATAAAAATTATCTTCGAATTTCTAAAACCTTCTGGAAATCCAATAAAATATATATGATAACACATGTTGCTCCTAAAGTACGGGTGCATTTTCCTTTATCATTTATCATGGAACTTTTTACCCCTTTGTTCGCGTAGCATGGGTTTGCCCTGATTCTTAGCCTTAGCACTTCTCAACTTAACAGGCAGCTTGGTAGCCTGTCAGTAGGCCCAACACTACATCTATCATGTAATGTATTCCTCTCGGGCATTCATACACCCAGCACATGTACTAACCACACATGCACTAAACAGTACTGCTCCATTCTTGTACTGTACCCTTCCCAGGCACACACAAAACCAATGCAGAGTCACTACTCCTACGCAGCACAGCACTCCATAGCTACCTGATGTAGGCCAAGAGTGTGTTAAGTACACAGCAGCTGAACTTTTAAAAGGTGAGTTAGCCTCTTGGCCTCACTCCTATGACATAAAGTAAAAAAGGTCCTGTTTGCGACCACTGATCACTACACAGTGTGCTGCCACCACTGTCCTGCAAACAACAACACAGATGGACGGTTGTCTGATGGAACAACGCATGCATGAACAACACATGCCTGAACCACACAGTCTTAACCATGACCACGTCTTTACCACGCATTACTTTATCACACCATTGTGTGGTAAAGATATGATTGATAAAGGGACATGTGTGCTAAAGGTCATACCCCAGCCCTGAAACTGTCCCTTTTCCCCTGCCTGAGTCCTAAAAATCAACACCATGCCCTAAAAACTACCTCAACCCCTGCATCCCTGTCCTGAGCCTTAAAAATTGTCCCCTACATCTGTAAAGTACCCCAACCCAGCCCCCCTGCCCTGAGGCATAAAACTGCCCCAACCCTTAAAACTGTCCCTTTTCCCCAACCCTGAACCCTAAAAACAGTCCCCCATGCCCTAAAAACTACCTCAGCCACCCCGCCCTGAGCCCTACAAACTGACCCCTAACCCTGTAAACCACCATGACCCACCCCCTCTGAGGCCTAAAACTGCCCCAGCCCTGAAAACTACCCCGACTTCCCTTCCCTGCCCCTTAGCCCTAAAAACGTTCTGTTACCCCTGTACAGTACCCTGACCCACCCCCCTGAATCCTAAAACTGCCCCCTGCCCTAAAACCAACCCTGAACCCCAAGCCCTAGAAACTACCCCACCCCAAAAAACTACCCTCCACCCCCCAAGATGCGGCCCCAGCCCCAGCCCTACTTACCTCACCACGTCTTCTCCCTATCCTTCTACTTCTTTTCTTACTGTGCCCGCCCATTCGCTATGCGTTGTTAAGGCATATGCATGGTAAAGGCATGCACGGTTTGGTTTGTGGAGAAACAGCACGTGTGGCTGAGTCCGTGTTGTTAAGGCCGTTTCCCCAGCTGGGGACTCAGGGCAGGGGTACAGGTGATTATCATGCAGAGGACTTTTCCCTACCAACAGTATGTGATGGAAATTCCCTCATTGCTGCAGGGGTTAATGTGAATGCAAGAAACTCTGGTCCTGTTGGGCTATTTTTCACTGAGTTTCTTGCATTTTATGCCCAGTGGGGTGCTCACCCACCAGGTGTATTGGTTTAGGCCTACTGGTCTCTAAATGTTTAGCTGATTTCTAGAAGGGTTGTATGATGGAACAATGCACGCATTCATTACGCATGCCTTTAATACGCATACATTACTACACACGACCTACTACCACGCACCCCATTACCACGCATACCATTACAACGTGCATGCATCTGAACACATTGAAAGTGCAAAAACAGCGCATATACTAAGCACTCATACCAATTCCACTCAAACTTTTATATCGAAACTTTGGTAGGCAGTAAACATGCATTCTCGCCCCCGTACTACCCGCTCTTGTCGATGCACCCACCACTTATCCATTATTCGCCCTCCTTGAAATCCCCACCACTCACACTCTCCTTTGGCTTACCTTGCCGAGGCTGGTTTGTTCTATTTTTAACCTAGACACCCCCTGCCTTTCTTATATTCCAGCATAACTGTGTGCGGACTTGCTGTCTGAATGCAGGCCTTTAGAGAGGCTCCACATACCCTTTTGTTCTTTTGGTGTGCACGGCTGGCCCTGTACTGATGGCATAGTGGCATCAGACGCCCCATGCACAGAAGACAAGCTCAATCTTTCTGCTGTTGCAACCTGCCTTCGGGCTTCTGATGAGTGTGCAAACTGAAAACCACCAGAGCGGTTCGATTTGTCAAAAAGCTTTGAAGTGATGAATAAAGAATACCCCTGATACCGAAGCTCTCCAGGTGTTGTAGTCGCACCTGCTAGTTGGTGGTGTGAAAGCCTACTGAGAGATTTGCCATAATCATTGCTGCCAGAATGCATTTGTCCGCATACAGGTGTAGCATTTCTAATATAGCCATTAAAATCCTCTCTGTACTACGGCCGGCACGTGTACCTGCTTGCATTAGATGAGGTACATCTTGGGCTTATCCAAACATGGATAGTTGATTAAATAGCTCCCACTTTGGTAGGTGTGTCATGGATGGGTGTTGGGATACTGTTCGAAAATGTTCTACCTTATCTGAGTCTAGAGACAGTTTCTTCAATAATGGATGGATGTGTGCCCTTTTGAATTCATCCTGAACAACAATTCTCTCATGAGGAGTATATGATATCCCGAGCATGTTGATGTGTACTCATCAATGACACTTTAAGAAGTTTGGCAGGTACCAGACCTGCTCCCAAACCCTTTTGACTTGCCACTCCTTACCAGGGCATTGCAGTTCTTATCATTCAAGAAGTTAAATTAGAACATTGGAATGTTGAGTGCTCCATTGAAGACAATGGAGTGTTCTTGTATTCTAATGGCCGGTAGAAGCCTGGAGCATCAACATTCCTATGTTTGTTCACAGCTGTTGCTGTGAACAAAGGCCACAGAGAGCCTGAGCGGATTTCATCCCCCTTGGGTCTGTGAGACCTTTGTTTAATAAATTAAAACATTCTACACTCTAGGGGTGGAATGTTTTAATAGCCTTAGAGCCGCCCAATATAGCGGTCTCTACCAGCCATCAAAGGCCCGTTTCCTTGTTAAAGACCCTCGCTGAATGCTGGAGCGGGCCTTTAATGGCCCATAGAGCCTGCTATGTTGGGCTGTAAGGCTATATTAAGTCAGTTCCTGATTAACCTTCAATGTCCCACTCTCTTGAGTTCCTATGATCAGGTCAGTATTTCACCTCTATTGGATATTTATGTCTGCTATCTTCTGTTTAATGAAATCTGCCAAGATGCTGCATTTCTTTCAGATGTGAATAATTTAGAGATATTTGGTGCATCCAAACTTTTATTCAAGTAATTCTTTAATTTTGTTTCTCTAACCAGTCTTTTATATTTTTTATTTAGTGATACCCATTCAACTTTAATATTACTGTCATGACCCTTCCATCATCTATGTTTAATTTTACGTAGTTTTCATTTCTATTCTACAAGCTCACCATTAAGCATTTTCTTCTTTGAGTTGTGTTTTGTATCTTGCTGGAACTTTCCCCAGAAGGTCACCTCGTCTGATGCTTTCTTTAACCTCTAATAATATTGGGTTAGTTGCTAATTAGCATTTAATACCTTAGCAGTAATCTCATCTGGAGTTTGTAATTTGAGGGCCAGGCTCCTTGCCTTACAATTGCGCTAACTACGGACTAACATAATGAGCCCCAACACTGTCTTTACCTATAAGATGCTGCCATTTGCCAGCCAAATGGCTAAATAAAATGGTCAGTTCATGGCACTCCCTAAGCCTCTGGTGTCTTGCAGTCCTCGCTATCACGACAGATTATGTCTAGCATTTGAAGATCTCTGTGCCCTGGGGGGATCTTTGTCATACTTAAATTAAATAAAGTCAGTGACTATTAAAAAAAAATTGGATTCGGATCAGATTAGATATCAAAACAACATTAATGTTTTCATTTATTTTAATACCAGCTTTAGCCATTTGGGGCACTCTGGTGTGAATTTAAATGACCTAGAACTGCTTTGGGACACCTCTTAGGTGGTAATTGTATATTAGAACATTCGAATGTTGGGCGCACCATTCAAAACAATGGAGTTCTCTATGATTCTAATGGCTGATAGAAGCCCGGTGCTCCAACATTCTAATGTTTGTTCACAGCTATTGCTGTGAACAAAAGGCCTCAATGAGCCCGATCGGATTTCAATCCCCTTGAGCTCCATGAAGCCTTTGTTGTACAAATTAGAACATCCTGCCCTCTAGGGTCTGAATGTTCTAATAGCCTTAGAGCCCTCAGTAGCGGGCTCTACCAGCCATTAACGGCCCACGCCCGTGTTAAAGACCCTCACCTTCGGCTTAGGCCTTTAACGCTGGAGCAAACTAAGGCTATAATAGTATACGTCAAGCAGTTTTCAGCGGTCGATCAGATTTACATACAGGATATCTGGGGTGGATGTCTTCTACTACCTTTGTGAATTTTATTGATATCTTGGTATAGAAGCCAAGCTTCCCCCTTGTTCATCTATATGACAGGCTGGTATTATTTAATAATCTAGAGGCACTAAATTGTTAAGCATGGAACAGCAATAATCTCTCATCCCTGTTTCTGTCAGCCCAACATATCTAAATTAATTTCAGTAACCAGATCATGTACATTGTAACAGTTCTTCACAACAGACCGAGGCTTTAATAATTCTCCTGAGAACCAGCTCTCACTCTGTTGATTTTTTTTCACTTTTTCCTTACATACATTGGCAGTGTATCTCCAGTGCACCATTTCAGTATTGTTTATAGCTTCACGCATGAGTAAACAAAGAAAGTCTGTAAGACCAAACCCTTGAGTGCTTCTTTAAAGGAAGGATTTACATTTGGCATATTGCATAATTCTAGGCAGGTGTAACGCCGACCCCATTTACCCTCCTCCAGTTCTCTGATGCAGCCTCTCCAGCTGAGTCCAGACTGGCTCAAATGGACTTGCCTTTGGTGTGCCACCAGCACCCACATAAGCGTCCAAGCAAGGATGCGTGTTTGGCCCATTTATGTATTCTCCTTGTCCCATCCCAGATTAACTAGACTGGTCGTCATACAGCACTTCCGATGTCATTACTAACCTCCCCTCACCACAGAAATAATTTGATAGGCTGAGAGGTTCTGGGGAGTGTGGTGGGTTCAAAGAAAAGTGTTCCCAGTACCTTTCAAAGACTGCTCCAGTCCAGACCAGTCCACAGGAGAAAGGGGAAAACAGATTTTGAGAAAAGAAGACATAGTCTTGTAAGTCTGGCCAGTTTTCCATGTGGTGAGTGTCCTGTATGTCCTCTATAGGAAGTCCTATGTAGAGATGGGAGGACATTTGTGTCTGTCTAGCAATAGGAGAAAAGGCAGAACAAACTAAAACATATTAGAGTTTATTGGAAGAGAGAATTGTGCAAGGTTGCTCCTATTCCTTAGATACATATATTTCTCTTGTTACCTAAGTGTTACCTCTTTCCCACTAAGGAGTCTTTATATATTACTTTTCAGGATATACTTAACAAGTATATTTTCTTTTTATTCTTTGACATTTTGATTTTATTTTCTGATTGTCTGGGTCCTGTTATATTTTTACTTTATTCTATGGCATGTTGATTTTTTTTGCTTGCCTGGGTCCTGTTATATTTTCACTTAATTCTATGCCATTTTGATCATATTTTGCGTCTGCCTGGTTCCTATTGCATTTTACTCTATTCTGTGCCATATTGTTCATTTTGGGCCTTTTCTGTTTCCTGGGTGCTCTTTGAGCCGCCTGCCATTATTTCCACTCTCGATTCTCGCTGCTTCCTGCCCTCCCGCCAACCCCTCCCACCTACCAGGACTAGTTATGAAGGCCACTGGCATGCCAAAGGCAAGCCCTCTGTGCCCGTCCACTCCTGGACCGCGCCCAGAGCCAGAACTCTAGCAACAACTACAGCTGCATCACCTCACCAAGACACACGGAAGGACCTTTCTCCTGCCATCGTTGCCAGCTCACCTGCAACACAGAAACCCCTACAGCGGCTACACAGCTGGCCTCCAACCCTATGGACCAGCTCCAGTGCATGCGGCTCAGCGCCTGATCGCCTGGCAAGCATGCCTCCGAAATCTTGGACATCATCACCACCTCCAGCCCCGATGTGATGTTCATCACCAAAACCTCGCTGACTCCATCCTCAGCACCCAACATCACCACCGCAATGCCCCATGGCTACAAGACGACACACAGAGACCGGGCCAACAAACATGGGGGATATTTTCAAGAGACAAGAGAACCCAATGGATCTGGGAGGGACCTTGAGTAAGAATAATTATAATGAAACAGTGGTCCCTTTCAACACAACTAAGAAAAACAAATCAACACAGAGATATAATAAAAACCGTGTCATACAGTATTAATGGGAAAATAACCATTTTAATTTTCATTACAAGAGCATCGAAAACACACAAAAAAGAAAGTGGAGTACTGACGAGCAATGGGGGTTAAAAGAACTCAGGCATAAATAAACAAACAAACATGGCCGAAATTCAAGCAATAATTAGACCAAAGCACATAGTGAAAGCAAGTGAAGATCCAGACCAACACACACAGAAACACCTGGGTTGAAAAAAAGGTAGAAAAAGAGAGACATTGCTGAACAGAGATGTTCCATTTTTAGTATAGATTACCTCACCCAGCAGAGGTGACATGCTTCCTCATTGGGGTTATCCTCACACCGTGAACGATGATGAAGTATGCCACCTCTGGTGGGTGAGTATATTCGTTCTATAAAAGGAACATCCCTGTTTAGCTAGGTCTCTCTTTTTCTACCTTTTCTTAGATCCAGGTGTTTCTGTGTGGGCTGAAGACGACTGGAATGCCAGAAACCGGTCCTCGGAAGCCTGTTTCCGGTCCAGGGAAGACATGGCTTGGCAGTTCGGGCTGGACTGTTCCCATGAGGCACAGGGTCAGACTGATTTGCATATAGCCATGTCTGAACTGTGGTGGCAGAGTGGGCTAAAGAACGGTGATGGATTAAACCCAGATCTTTTGACTGGGTGTGAGTGTTTGATTGATTCAGATGCTCCGTCCATCACCACCCCCTTTTGTACCACTTTTAACTCGTTACATAGCGCAGCACAGGGTCACATTACCATGTATGCTTTGACAGACGTCTGTTGGTGATCCGTATTTGTATTTTATTCCTTACAGGTGCAATTTCCAGGTGCAGAGGAAGGGGCAACAGGTGATGATCCAGACTAACACATACAGAAACACCTGGATCGAAGAAAAGGTAGAAAAAGAGAGACATAGCTGAACAGAGATGTTCCTTTTTTAGTGCAGGAGGTTGGCCACAGCCGCAGGACCTGGTCTGCGGCCAGGTCCTGCATCCAACCTCCGCTGTCTTACAACCCTGCGTGCAGGCAGCCAACCCCTGTGCTATGCATGGACTTTGGCCATATGTGGTGGAGGATTGATAGCAAGGCCTGGCCTGTGGCAAGGTCCTGCAGCAAAACTCCCCCCCACAGGCACCCACCCCCTATATATAAAGTAAATCTAGCATCTGTAGATAAAAATCAACATTCGTTTTAACCAAATGTATATTCCAGTCATATACAGAATGCAATATTTATTAATATTGATTACTTAAAAACCATTTAATAAAGTTTTATTAAAATACATGTATGTGACTTACTTTTTATATAGTTTTTATTATTGTATAAATGTGGGAATAGATAGTCAGAGACATATTGTATTTTGAAAAGAAACAAAATAGAACAAATAAGTCTTTCTTTTAATATTTTTCATCCCCAAAATTAAAGTATACAAATAACCACAATAGAACCTTGTATCTCTTTAATACATCTTCAGGGTACATAACGCACAGCCATAGTACCAGCACCTAGACAATGCTACACTCCCATGCGAAGAACAAAACATAGACCCGGGAAGTGCATTAAAAAATATGGCTAGTTTTCCTGGGGTCATGGTTTCTTTAACCTTGGAGACTTGATGTTTTTTTCTAATGTTGCTAGGGGAGCTGCAGAACTCCATGCAGCCCTTCACATAAAAAAATGTTGATGGTGTCCCTTCCCTTTCTAGGGACATCACCAAAAACAAAGAATATGTAAATAGCCCTTGTGGGCCATTATGGGGTGATCCTTGATGGAGCTCTTAATACTAAATGATTGGCTGTGGCCACTTGTTTTTTAATACCTTTTTGTGTTTCTTTAATATTTTCTGGGTATCTTAGTCCCACTGGGGACACCCACTGTTATTTTTGATTGGGGTCTCCGGGAGCCCTACTGACTTTCTGAAAGCAGCCCGATTTCTTGGGGTCTTAAAGGATCTTGCATTTATTTTATTAGAGGAGTGCCCCGGTGCCCCCATGGCCCTACTGACTCTCTGCAGGAGCTGGCAATTTTCTTTTTTTTATTAAGTGTGGTTTACTGGTGCCCACCAAAGGCACACCACAGCTGGTCCCTTGTTAGGGGCTTTGGGCGGTGGCCCAGGGCCCCACAGCCCCACTGGCTCCCCGTATGCACCCATCCTGGGTGCAGCATGAGCCGGCATTGCTCCTGCCCCCGCAGAAGCAGTTTTTGTTTGCTCCCACCAGGTGGGAACAATTATCTCTATTTCCCTGCCCCAGATTTGTGCTCCCACCAGGTGAGTGCAGGTTTGTGTCTAAAGGTCCTTTGGAAAAGTGAATCGGTAAAACGTGCTCTTGGACCCCCCCTTTTTTCTCAGCTCCCATTTCATTGTTCTCCCCAAGGCTTGCCGTGCACAAGCTAGACAAAAAAACATGATTTGGGAAAGTTTAATAAAGATTTGTCAAAAGGGCACAAAGTTATTAGCAACGCAAGAAAAGCATTTTCTGTGTAATCGTGGTCTTAACGATATGTAAAATCTAGCATTTTAAATTCCAATATGTGACTCATAAAGGAACTCACAGTTAATATCCAGGCCAGGTTTTTCAGCAGCCCTTGTTGTGAATCTAAAGAATTAAACAAATGTTTTAATAACTTTATTGACAACCAGAGGAGTGCAGTGGTGATGGTTATAAATGTGCTACACAGATGTTTAACAAAATAACAAAAAGGAAATTTGTCCGAGGAGGAGGACAAGAAGGGAATTGGAGAAACAACTTTAATCAAAATAACTTGTGATTAATAGGAATATGGGAAAGAAGGAACTCGTACTAAAATATATATTTGCTTAAACGAACGGTGTGATCCAAAAATACTAAGTGATTTTAAAGGTAATTCAAAATAAAAAAAAGGCTAATAACTGACAGATGCGCCAAAAGAGAACTAATGGCAAAGGAACTGTTTGGCAAGGACCAAGTAGATAAAGAAGGAGATTCCAGGGTTACAAATACATCACCCTTAAAATCGGTTAACGAATTGGAACAAACAAGAATTACAGAGATAAACAAAAGGTGGGAGATGACAACTTAAAAAATTACCTAGACTTTGGAAGAATACTGAGAGGACTGCATATCTTCGTGTTCCTTAGTCTGAGAGATTTAGATGCAGATCTATCCAAACAATGGCAAGATGATACAACAGAATATTCCAATATAATGATGCGCACATTGATTATGATTGCAGAAAAAAAACTGAGGAAAGCCGTAGCCAGGATCAAAGAATTGGAGGAAGTCCTAGTAACTATACAGGAGAGAGAGGACGTGAGAAATGCACTGCTGCAAATGGAAAAGAAACTTGAACAACATGAGGAGGAAGTAGAGCAAAAGAAAGCAAAAATGTTTAACAGAGATAAAAGAGACTACGCTGCAGGTCGAATATACACGCTCACCAGAAGATTCGATTACTTATATGCCAAACAAACCGCAACTATTAACGCAACTTGCCCAAGATCAGCAGCCTCAAATGTTGAGAGCTCAGAAGCTAGTTCGGGGGACGAAGAACCCATGACATCACTTTCCCGGTTGGACATTTCAGACCTAATTAGACTTTATCAAATGACGACCAGAGAAAACGGAAGGGGAAAAATGAACACAGTCCAAGAAGACTCCACAAAACAAGAAGATCAAAGGGGAGGCGCCAAAAGAGGAAGAGGAATGCCAAATAAAAGGAGTTAGTCAAAAAAGGCACAAGATAACAACTTAATTATCAATCTCTCACAGAAAATCATCACTGAAACCACAGGACTCTTTTAAATAAGGGGCTAAGGGCCAGATGTAGGAGCCCTAATACCGGTCGGAAACGGCCAATTTCGGCCGTTTCCGACCGGTATTTGGCTTTTGAGATGTAGGGGGCATTTTATTTACAGAATCGGTATATTTACCGATTCGGTAAATATACAGAATCGGTAAAATACCGAATCGGTAAATATACCGATTCTGTAAATCAAGATGTAGGTGGCACCGTAATCAGTGCCACAAGCCCTTACCGAATCGTTATTTACCATGGAATACTATTCCATGGTAAATAACGAATTCCAGTGTACATGCACATCTGTGCATGTACACCTGTGCCATGTGGCACACAGACATGCCCTAAGGGCATGTCTGTGTGTCACATGGCATACAAGCCAGAAACAGGGGTGCAACAGGGTGTCAAATTGACACCCTGTCACCCTTGCAAAATCGGTAATTTTACCGATTCTGTAATTACAGAATCGGTATTTGCCATTGATTCCTATGGGCTTCAAGGCCCATAGGAATCAATGGCAAATACCGATTCTGTAATTACAGAATCGGTAATTACCGAATCTTACAGATTCGGTATTTTTACCGAATATTTTACCTACATAGCAATTACCGAATAGTGAATACCGAATCTGTAAAATTCGGTATTTACCATTCGGTAAATTGCTATTACCTACATCTAGGCCTAAGTCTTTATCCCAATTCTAGATTTGATTTTGTTGGCACAAGAATAGATTTATACAAATTCACAAAGAAAGTGAATTAAAAAATATATTATACACAAAAGAGAAAGGAATGGAGTAAACAAGAAAAACTAAATCAATCACCATCCATAATTACAACAAATGACCTGACAAAGTTAAGAATTTTCACTAGTCTTGAAATAGAAGCATCTGGATCAGTAACCCCGCCAATTACATTTTTATCAAAGATAACATGGGGACAATCGGCAAGAAACTTTCATTACGTTTTTGACATTGGGGTCCTGAGTAATCTTATAGTACACATCACAGGCTATTTACTATTACTATATTTATTTTTGTACTCCTGTGTCTTTGTAATCTTGCAGTTTATATTTTGGTGCTTTCTGCTAGTATATAATAATAATAATTTAACTATATATACTACTATATTTATCTTTCTAGACCTCTGCATTAGCACTTTAGGATCTAGTCAATTATGCACGTTAGCAACTTTTGCACAATAGGAAGACACTCTAAATCTTTAGTCCAGTCTCAAATGTAAATTGAATAAAAACAAAATGCTCACTCTTCTAATACTTAAAACATTAGATGCTGGATAAAAGTAGAACATAATATATAAAATATAGCTTACAAACTCACGTATATATATTTTTTACTTCTAGCATGTCTGGTATGATTCAAATACTCAGTTTAGAGAGGGGTTAAAATCTAATGGATAGTTTGCACTTTTGATAATCTTCACCCTTAGTACTATATATTAAGTCACATGCTTACATACTTAGCAGCATGCACTTTAATACATGATTAAGTACTTTAACTGTACTGTATATAAAATCATATGTTTACATACTTAGCAGTATCCACTTAAATACATGATTAAGCACTTTACCTACACAGGAGCTCCTGGTAATATTATAATAGTAACAAACACTTAATTGTTTGTGCTACTATTGCATGAATTGGAATATCAAAAATAATATTCTCCCACACCTTTAATACATATATAAAGGGTAAATTTAAGACCTTAAAAGATTTGATTAGTTCTTTCTTCCATTTAACTGTGAAGTTTCAATTTGTAAATAGTTTTCTTAACTATTCCTAGTCCTAGTTAGTAATCCTCTCTAGGATGTTGTGATTGGTTGTCTTCTGTACCTTTATGTATTTATTTATCTATTTATTTATTAATTTGATTTTAAAGGTTGTATATAGCGCTGGCTAGACCCGGAGGTATCAGAGCGCTTTACATGAGTGTTAGACCAAAGTTGCAGTTTACATCGTTACAAATGTTACGCAATTATTAGAGCTTGGCAAACATAGTTACATGTAAGGTCGAAACAAACAAAAAGGACATATACGTAAAGGAAAAAGCAGGCAAGGGGAGAGATTCAGGGGGGTAGGAGCAGGGGAAGTAGACAGAGAATGGAGGAGAGGAAGAGGCAGGGAGGATGAGAGACTCAGCATGGAAAGAGGAGGGGGAGGGTGACAGGGACACAGATAGGTAGACGAGTCAAGGCTGCGTCCAAAGTCCAGTAAGCTGTGATCCCTGGAATAAGAGTAAAGAATCCCCACAATCCCCATAGGCCCCTTAACGCCAAACATATTTTCCCCCTGAGAATTGAGGATGCACTCGCTAATTAATATCTGCATGTATCTCTAAGGGCATTAGAGAGTAGAAAACATGGGAGGAAAGTATGTTTTTTTTTTTTAAAATTTTTATTTTGCAGTATAGTAAAAAAAAAAGATAGGCGACATACCGCCACGAAACCCCACACAGGGGGCGCAAAGAAGGGGGAGGGACTCATCCAAAGAGGAAGGGCGATAGAGCTCCATAGTCCACCAGTAATAGGGATTCTAGTCCAGTATAGGCATCTTCAGAGCGAAGCACCGCTCAAAGTCCGCACATGGCACCGTAGCCCTCCCCAGGCATAGTTAGTCGCAGTGAGAGAAAAGGGAGGAAGGAGAACATAAGACGGACACCCCAACTATCCCCCACCCACAACCCTCCCCAACATCACCCTCCCCCCGGTGGCGGCGACTAGCACTCATAGCACACAATACAGACATTCTTGAGATCAAATCTGGAAAAGATGGAGAGATCGCAGCGTTGGCGGGCATACAGCTGAGGGCAAACCTCGGGACAGAAATCTCACAAGTGAGCCCCAATTGTACATAAAGTTCTTAAAGTTCCCCAGGAAGATGTCAGAGAGGCGTTCCATGCTTAACAGACGCCACAGTCGGGCATGCCACAGGGAAATAGCCGGGGCAGATGGGGACTTCCACGCTGCCGCTAGAGTCTTTTTGGCCGCACCCAAACACAACCACATCACCCGCTTATCCGCCCTAGTCTGGTGTTCAAGCAGCGGGTCTCTAAGTCCCAATAGGACAAAGTCCATGGAGTTCGGTATCGGGTAACCCAAGATGTCTCTAATGTGGGACAGAATCTCAGCCCAGAACGGCTGGATGGTAGGGCAGTCCCACCAAATATGCTTAAAGTCTCCCAACACCCCACAGCCCCGCCAACACCTATCCGAAGTAGCTGGGAATATGCGGTGCAACTTGGAGGGGTACAGGTACCAATCAAAGATGACTTTCATATGTGCTTCTCTGAGATCAGCAGAGTGATTGTGCGCCGTCACATCCCTCCATAGGGCCCGCCAATCGGTAGCAGAAATGTCTCTCCCCAGCGTGGATTCCCAATGGTCCTGATATCGTGGTCGTGGTGACACGGCAGAGTCTAATAACAGTTTGTACAGGAAAGAGACCGTACCCCTCATGGTAGTAGTGTGAAGAAGGAACGACTCAAATTTTGACAAGGGTCTGGTAGCCGCGTCTACCACGGCAGGCGATGTCGCCCAATGTAGGAGTTGGAGATGCCTGAAGCGTTCCGTCGGGGGGACACCATAGTCCCTCATACAGTTGTGGAAAGTGAGGGGTTCGGCGCCATGGAACAAGTGGGTGAGTGCTCTACAGCCACCCTCCCTCCAAACGTCAAACGGTCCCTCCGCCAGGGCCGGTGGGAAAGCCGGATTGAAATGAATTGGGGTGAATGGGGACGGGAACGTGGTCCAGCGGTCGTCACCGCTCACCGTGTCCCATACCTTCAGCACCGTGCTCGTGGGGGTGCTAATGTAGGCATTCCTGGGGCGGTCTGCCTTAGGCTTCCAGGCTAAATCCCAAATGGAGCGGCCCGCCACGCTACGGTCCATGTGGAGCCAGTGCTTCTCCGACTGCTGTTGGGACCACTCTACAATGACCCTCAGCTGGGCAGCTTTGTAATATAAATGCATGTCCGGAAAGCCCACCCCCCCCTCTAAGCGTGGGCGCCTCAGGACGTGGAATGGGAGCCTTGCCCGGCCGCCCTGCCAGACATAACGCAGCATCATGGTCTTCAATTGGCGGAAGTAGTCCAGCCCTATCGGAATAGGCAAAGCCTGAAATAAATACAACAATTTGGGAAGGAGTACCATTTTAAGGGCGTGTATCCTGCCCAGCTACGAGATGTATTTAGGCTTCCAACGTTCCAGCTCAGTTCTCACGGAGGATAACATCGGAGGGAAATTAGCGTGGAACAGGGCATTCACGGTAGAGGTCAACCGCACGCCCAAGTAGAGCAAGGACTCCGACGCCCAAGCAAGTGGAGTGAGCAGCCCGGCCGCGTGCATTTCCCCCGCCGAGAGAGTCAGGTTGAGGATGTAGGATTTATCGAAATTAACCTTAAAACCCGCCACTTCCTCGTAGGCCGAGAGCACTGAGTGGACATGCGGCAGCGACAGCGCTGGTTCCCTGATGGACAGCAGTACATCGTCCGCAAAGAGCGAGATCTTGTGCTGTTCGCCCGTAAAGGGAAGTCCTAAAATCCCCTCATTATCTCGCACCGCTAATGCTAATGGCTCAATACTCAGAGCAAAGAGAAGGGGTGAGAGGGGACATCCCTGGCGCGTCCCTCGGGAATGGCGAAAAGTCGTGGATCTATGGCCATTGACCAGTACGCGGGATGTGGGCCCACTGTAGTTAGCCTCAATCATCTTCACGAATGCAGGTGAGAAGCCGAAAGCCACTAGAGTCTGATGCAAAAAACCCCAGTCGACGCGGTCGAAAGCCTTCTCCGCGTCGAGCCCCACGAGCACCGCGGGTATGCGGAATCGCTCCGCCTTTTCGATGAGGTGCATGACGCGGCGCAGGTTATCATGGGT
Source organism: Lissotriton vulgaris (assembly GCF_964263255.1). Lineage (NCBI taxonomy): Eukaryota > Metazoa > Chordata > Amphibia > Caudata > Salamandridae > Lissotriton > Lissotriton vulgaris. Next base: position 823,172,174 of record NC_141685.1, on the reverse strand, counting down.
CTGTCTGCCCTTAATAAATCCCGATTGATCAGGATGGATCAGGGCAGGCATCAGGTCCTGCAGCCTACCCGCCAAGATAAAGGAATACAGTTTGGCGTCCAAATTGAGAAGCGCTATCGGGCGGTAGGATGAACAAAGGGTAGGATCCTTCCCCGGTTTGGGAATAATGCTGATCAGTGCTTCAGCCATAGAATCCGTGGTCCTGCCATCAACCGCCATTGCGTTGAAGAGGGAGACCAGGTAATCGCATATTTCAGAAGCAAACGTTTTGTAGAAGAGGGCCGTGTAGCCGTCAGGCCCGGGGGCCTTGTGCAGCTTCAGGTTTTTAATGGCCTCCAAGATCTCCTCTCGGGTGATGGGGGAGGATAGTGATTCGTTCCATTCCCTAGAAACCTTCGGGAGAGACAGGCCCTCCAGGAATTTGGATTGTGCGCCGGGATCGAGAGTATCACTCGAATAGAGTGCCGCATAAAAGCGCCCGAATATGGCCGCTTTGTCCGCGTCTCTATGCTGGACAGAGCCCGCTTGATCGCGAATACCCCCGACATAGTCCTTCTCGTGTTTGTCCCGCAGTTGCCGGGCCAAATGGCGCCCGATCTTGTTGCCCTGGGAATAGGAGGTATGTCTAAGTCGCAAAAGGGTGAATTCCGCCCTGTTATTATAATGGGCCCTCAGTTTCCCTCGGACCGCCGTCAGGGGGCGTAGGGTCACCCTGGAGGGGTTCGCCTTGTGGGCCTGTTCCAAAGTAGTCAGTTCTAATTCCAGAGCTTCCCTCTCCTCGCGCCGTAGTTTATTCAGGTTCGCGTTGAGAGCGAGGCACGTGCCCCGCAAGGAGGCCTTGCACGCGTCCCACGTGGTATATACCGACGTGTCTGAGGGTGGGTTAAGGAGGAAGAAATCACCAATCGCCTTACGTAGGGCCTTACACGACGCCTCATCCCGGACCAGAGCTGCCGGAAAATACCACTTACGCCAACCATCCCCCCCAGCGGCCCAGCGCAGTCCCAGAACAACAAGGCTGTGATCCGATAGCGAGAGTGGAAAAATACTCGCCAGTTGTATATCCCCCCGAAGTGCCTGACTGAGCAAGATGTAATCAATGCGGGAGTATGAGTGATGTACGTTGGAAAAGAAGGTGTAATCTCTGGCCTGTGTGTGAAGAAAGCGCCAACCGTCAAACAACCCTAGATCTCCCAACTGCTGTTTAGTTTTGTCCGAAAAGACGCCTGTGTCTGCCCTGCGGCCCCCAGAGCTATCCTGCCCTCTGTCCCACACCATATTGAAATCGCCTAGCAACAGTAAATGACCCTCCACAAAGTCCCCCATCCTGTCCAGCAGATCCTGCAGAAAGCCATTCTGTCCCGCATTAGGGGCATACAATACAGCAAAGGTACACAGGCGGTCCGGCAACAGACCTTTCACCAGAAGCCAACGGCCGTCCCTATCCGCACTCACACCCATGGGCTGAAAATGAAGGGAAGCCCGAAAGAGTAGGGCCACCCCTCTGTGCTTCGTGGCCGCAGAGGCCCTGTAGATAAGGGGGAACTGCCGATGCCGAAGCCTCAACTCATCTTTCCTAGCCAGGTGGGTTTCCTGGAGGGCCACTACATCCAGATGGTGATCTATGATGTACTTCCAGAGTTTCTGCCTCTTCTGCGGGGAGTTAAGGCCCTTGACATTCCAAGTTCCTATGCTGACAGACATAAGGGCTTACACAGATTCCACGCCATGCTCACAGTCAAACAGCCACGGGGCCCGCTCCAGTCTCGTACCTGCTCCACAAACCAAGCCCAGGGAAAAAGAACAACCATGGGGTCTCCAGGGAAGAAACCCAGCCACAACCAACCCAGGAGGCCCGCCCGGCCACCCCGCGAATCCCATGGGGCAACCACAGCCCTAAGGCACACAAGGGTCAACGAAGGCAGATCCCAGAACCATATGTAAAACACAAATGAAAGTATCGACAAAGAACCTGTCAACTCACGCTCACCACACAATGTCGCCGCCACCCCTCGAACTCCCAACCCCAACCCAAAACATCCCGCCATGACACCCATATTCAGAGCGCCAACAATCCCCCCCAGTACCCTCCCAAGAACAAAGAACAACAAAATGCCACTCAAGGCACTGAACCTGAACCTCGCAGTCTTCAGTTCCAGCAGGTCACAGTTCAAAAGTCCCCCACTGGACTGTAGTTGGGGCAGGGGAGTCCACCTGGGGACCCCCAGGTCCGAAATCCGGGGTGTCTTCTCCAAAAGTACCTTAGTACCCCGAGGACCTCAGGCCAAGAGCCCACTCCGACGCCATTCCGCTAATGTGGGGTCAAGCTGCTCCAGAGCCCAGCTGGGAGTCCGCCACGGTGGCGGAAGCCACTGAGGCCACCGCGGCATCCCTCTCCTGCGCACTAGCCGCCGAGTCCGGTCGTCGCCACTCCGGGGATGGGCCCACCCTGTGCCACGAGGAAGAGCGCCGCCGCCTACGAAATGGCGAGCCACGCGCCTCCTGCGATGGTTCCGTCTCCTCGATGCCCAGCAGATCCTTCGCCACCGGCAGGGAATTGATCTGTCTCAGTCTATTCTCCCACCGAAAGATGATCCGGAAAGGGTGACCCCAGGAGTAGGACACCCCGCGCTCCCGGAGAAAGGCGGTCACAGGTCGGAAGTCCCTCCGCTTCTGCAAGGTTGTCGCCGCTAGGTCCTGGTAAAGCTGGGGGCGATGGCCCCTGAATTGCAACGAGGAAATGGTTCTAGCTTTCCTCAATATCCTCTCCTTCACTTGAAAGTCATGCACACAGACAAGGATGTCCGGCGGCGGGCCCCCACCCCTCCTGGGCAGCCCCACTCTATGCACTCTGTCCATCAGGATATCCCGCACTTCTTCATCCTCTAGGATCTGAAGGAACAAGGCCTGGACGTACCCACGCAGGTCCCCCGCCTCACCATCCCACGGCACCGCCTTAATACGAATGTTGTTCCTTCTGGAGCGATTTTCCAAGTCCTCTGCGTGGGTCTGTAAATCCAGATTTTGCTCCGTGAGACGTAGGATGTCCTGCTGGAGTTGGTGAACATCATTCGCCATGCTAAGGTCATGGTCCTCCAGCGTCGCCACCCTCTCGCCAATCCCATCGACATCCCTCCGCACTTCCCTGAGGTCCGAGGCCAGCTGTGTACGAAGTTCGGTAATGTCCTCCTTGATGGTAGCGAAGAGCTCCTTCATGAAAGCTTTAGTCGCCGGTGCCTCATCGTCTGACTGTTTAGAGGAACCGCTGGCTCCCGGCGACGCAGGTTGCTGCGATGATTTGGGGGCCCCCTCCTTCCCCTTATTTCCCCCTCTGCGCTGTGAATTGGACATGGCCGTGAACTGCCGCCACACTCCTTCCACCAACCTCTTGGTAGGCGCAGTCGGGAGGACAAGTCACAGGTGAGGGACTCACCGCGTCGGGCCTCCTGTCGGCGGTGTTGTTCACCTCCTCCCGAGGTCATGCAGGCATACCTAGTCGGCAAGGCGGCCTCCTCCCCTCAAGGCGTTCTCTGCTCGCCGGCGCTCGAGTGAGGCACCCACCTCCAGCGCCCGCAGGACCACGCGGGCCGTCGCGGGGAGAGTCCTCCTCCCGGTGGTCGACGAATTCAGCACTCCACCGTCCGGTCTCCGTGCCCTCCAGCTGCGTTCCCTCCTCTACTTTAGGGTGCAAGGGGCAGCACCACAGGCCTAGCGGTCAGCCAGTCGCAGGTGTGGGGAGATTGCGGTGGGCGTCTCTAGCCAGCAGCTCAAGCCAGAGAGATCGCAAGGTCGAGCGCCAAACAGGGGTTCACAAAGATGGCGTCGCCAGCCTGCACGGCGGGTCGCCCACCTCAGGCAGCCAATCGTCCCGGCCGCCCGGACCGTGCAAAGTGCTCCTCCGGGCAAATCCAAGCAATGTAGAGGAAGCACCCCTGTCCTGTAGAAAGTGTGACAAGTGAAGGACTCTCAAAGAAGCAAGTGAAATGTTTCATTAAAGCACACACATGGCAGTATCTGTGGAACGAGGAGTGTCTTTGAGTGCATTCACCAAACTTTTTCCTCCATTCACAGTCCTTCCCTCAAGATGAGAACACTTCAATATCGTGGCGCTGTATCAGGCAGCATCCATGGTGCAGAGGAGCCCAGAGCGCTGGAAGGCCGAGAGAACTCCCCCGGCGCCGCCGGCCAAGCTCCCGCCCCCCTAGGGCCGAGGCGTCGCTCCCGGTCTGCCCCCGGCCCAGGTCTTCCTCTGCTGCGGCGCCCTCCACGTCTTTGCCGGTTCCTTGCGCCCCACTGCCGTTCCGGCTCACCTTCTGCCGCGCCCTGGCGGCGGGAGCAGCAAAGGCGCTCCGGCTGGTCCGTCTCCGTCGGAGCTCAGTGCTGCCGTCTACGGTCCTGCCTCGCCGGGACCGCCGATGCGCTCCTCCTCGCAGCACCCGCGCTCAGCGGCCCTGCAGGGAGGTGTGTCCCGTTCTCGTCCGACCCACGCCGGGGTCGCCAGCAACGGCCGGGCCCGACAGGGGCTAAGCGCCGCTCAGGCCGAGGCCGGACCCTCCAGTACGCGAGGTCGCGGCGTCACAGGCCGCAGCTTGGATCGGCTCCCAAAGGCGTCGCAGGCTCCAGATCTCCCCCTCGGCGGCACCGGAGCACTCCGCCAGTCGCCACTGTTCGTGGAGCGCCGTGCAGCACTCCCGGGACCCCGCTGTACGTTGCTTTGTCGGAGTGGCGTCGGAGAGGCTCAAAAGTGCGTCCTACTCCGACGCCATCTTGGCCACGCCCAGGAAAGTATGTTTGAGTATCAAAAATGTATATTTCTCAGTATATACTTACAAATTTAAATTAGGCAGCTTGTAACATCATTCTCATAAAAAAATGGTACTTTACCATTAATGAAAGTGACAGTTGAAAAAATCTACAACATGAAAAAATCTACAACAAGAAAAATGTGTTTAAACATTATCTAACACTGCATTTATACACTAGTACTTGACACATATGGCCTGGGATTAAGTATTTGTGGCTAGATACCTATCCTTAAAAAATGATGCGAAGAAGCTTCTGTGTAGCAAAAATGAGAAATATATATACAGAAAAATAACAAACAAATGCAAAATGTAAAAATATGAATAATATGTGAATGCACCTTTAGATTGAGGAGATGATTTTGGAGGGTGGTTTCTCTTTAAAGATGTTGTTTGTACATAAAAACTATATGACCCTGTTGAAGGCTTTGGCCGAAACATGTTTGTCTTTGTCTTGCACTTCTGGGTGATTAATTTATGAATAAATAAAGACTCACAAAGCCGCTGATATCTGGCTGTGCTGCTTATTCCTTTCGCCCTGGATCGTGGGGAATTCATTTGGAAAGTTGTTGGATAAATATATATATATGATGCAAATGTCTATATATAAAGAGAGAGACATATATAAATATATATATATATAAGAAAAATTAGAGCCCCAAAATTTTGGGCTCCAAGACCTAGTTTATGTAGTAATCTATTTGATCAGTGTAACCAAGAGAAAGAAAAATGTCTTTCTAGTGTCCCCTCACTCACCGTGAAGGAACACCCCACGGTGACATGCTTCATCATTGGGGCCATCCCAGTTCTCTACAAAAAGGGGCGTGCTGCGACTGATGAACTACGTAGGAGCACTTTATTTGTGAAGGACTAGGTGTGGTGCAAAAAGTGTGGTGGAGTGGGTGTAAGTAAATTAAAAATACCGTACTAGTGGGCCTCAACAATTTTATTCTGCTCCTAGGTCGGTATATTAAAAATGGGGTTTGTCACTGTGTTCCAACCTCTAGTAAGGAGTGGATCAGTGCACGGTCGACATGTTTCAAGCTACCCCTAGCTTTTCTTCAGGACCGTACAGGGACCAGCCCTGTGTATGCCACTCCTATAGGCCCTAGTTAGGGATTAATATAAAATGAAATTCAAAAGCAATATGTAATGCTGCTAGCAATAATATCATGCGTTATTAGATGCAATACATACGATTGTACTCAATCCTGGTTTTGAAAATGTGCTTGTTAGAACTTCATGGTCACAGAGGGGGGCGGTGTCACCCTCTGGAATCACTGTTTCTTGTTGATGAAACCGCGAGGAATTACCTAGCTGCTGACCTCTCCGTACCGCATGTTCATGCGGTCTGGAGAGGTCAGCAGCTGGAGAGACTTGACTTGAGAGTCCTTTGGCTTTTAGTGTCTCTGGAGCAGGCAAACAGGAGTTCAACCGCTTTTCATTTGGAGAGCAGTTACATTCCTTGGGTCCCTGCAAATGACAGGAGTCCCTGTCTAGAGTCATTGTAGTGCTTGTAAACTGCAGGTTTGCATGTGCACTGAGATGCTACTGGTACCCATACATTTTTGGCCTTTATGTAGCTGGTTTAAATATGCAATGAAGCCGAACATGAAATCTAACTTCCTCATCACAGGTACAATTTCTGCATCAGCCTACAATGGCCTTAATGGAAAGTTAAATACACCAAATCGATGAAACCAATTTTGCAATACGATTTTAGGGGCAGAGCACATGCATATTACCACTAAATAGCAGTGTCAAAGCACACAGAGTTCTGCTACAAAGTTGAAAGAGTGACTTTGGTGGACTGAAGACTCCGTGTTCCAATCTCTCAAACTCCTAGGTCTCCTTCACTGGAACGCTGTGTCTCCTGAGAGCACGTTCCTCAATCAGTGAGATTAAAACTGTCCTGAAGATAAATCTAAAGCAATTTGAAATTAAAAATAACAAATTATATTATTATACTCATATTTTGTACATGTAATTTGTACTTTTACCAATGCTTTTTAATATACTGTTTCATCATCACACTACAGATCCTTTGTGTAATATATAACAAATGCACTATATTTTATGTTACTCATCATACTTAACTCTCATGATATCTATTGCCCTCACTTTCATGTACGGTACAAAAGGGGGTGGTGATGGACGGAGCATCTGAATCAATCAAACAATCACACCCAGTCAAAAGATCTGGGTTTAATCCATCACTGTTCTTTAGCCCACTCTGCCACCCCAGTTCAGACATGGCTATATGCAAATCAGTCTGAACCTGTGCCTCATGGGAACAGTCCAGCCCGAACTGCCAAGCCATGTCTTCCCGGGACCGGAAACAAGCTTTCGAGGACCGGTTTCTATCATTCCAGCCGTCTTCAGCCCGGCTTGCTTGAATCCAGTGGCAAAGTGAGCAAGGGACTCACGTCTGAGCATACCCTGCCACACTTATGGCGGCCAAAAGCGGTACAAAAGGGGGTGGTGATGGGCGGAGCATCTGAATCAATCAAACACTCACACCCAGTCAAAATATATGGGTTTAATCCATCACTGTTCTTTAGCCCACTCTGCCACCCCAGTTCAGACATGGCTATATGCAAATCAGTCTGACCCTGTGCCTCATGGGAACAGTCCAGCCCGAACCGCTTTCATGTAGGCTGGCTTAGTATATGATGCTCACTTATGTAAGTATAGCACCCTGCACTAATCCAGACGACACTTATGGTGATTTTAGTGGTTTAGACAATGTTAGAAAGACTCTCTAACTGGTAGCTGTGGAAAGCCGCCTTCAGGCTTAGTCTAGGAGGAGTGTAAAGCAGTTCGGTTTACAGATATCCAATCTTTAGCGTAGGCTAAGTGAAAAAGAACCACACAGTGTACTTACAAAAATAGATATTTATTACAGTCACACACTAATACTATACAATATCTCCTACCCGGAGATATACAGTCAATGCAAACAATACTTCGAAATAAACCAATAAGAAGCACCAATACACAGTGGTCCGCAGAGCGAGACTATACCTTATATCAAAATAGTGGAATGCGAACCATGATAGTGGAGGAGATTGAACCCAGAGGGTGCAGTGAGTCGGGGACCCAAGATACCACCCCAGGTGAGAGTCTAGGTACCCCACCATAGTTGTATGCCCATGAGGATACACAACCTTATACTCAATACTACTCAAGGTATGTTGCAGTTGCAGTCTTGAAGAGGAGAGACCCTTCCCAGTGGACCCCAAATATACCCTGTGGAAGACAGAAGGTTGAAGAGCCACCCCACCCATGGATATCCTCGGAATCAGGATACCTACACCTACTGTCGAGCACAATTGAGGACTTCAGGACGAGACCGCTGTTGCAGAAGGATGAAAGAGTCTGTTGTAACCCGGGCACAGGTTGGTGTCGAAAAGTACCTGAAAGCAGAGGGGACAGAGTCTATGCCACTCCAGGTCATCCAGGAGGCACGGAAGACGAAGGCCACTCAAGTTCAATGAAACAGGTCAGTCAATAAAGAGGCTTCAAGTATGGGTACACTGAATCAGTAGCTCTATCCGAACTACTGTGACGCTAAAGACAACAGAATTAGTCCATCCAAACAACTGCATCGGCCCGGGTCGGGTATAGCGAGGACAGTCTCCGTTGTTACGAGTCGGTCGCTGTTACCGATGCAGTTACCATGTGTTGAAGAGATGCACCGACGCGGTGCACAGGGGTTTGGTTGCAGGGCATTCAACGGGGGATGCTGGCGTCAACTAGACGAGAGGACAACTCAGGCCTCGAGGGAATCCAGAGCCACCTATAAACCACATCTGACAGTGGAGAGCCCTCCACTGGCAAACAAGGGGTAAGAGCGGTTAGGATGTGGATACCTCCTCTCAACTAGAAATTCCCTACCAAAATTATAACTAGAACAATCAAAGCTCTCGAAACTGAATAAATCCTTTGTGGTGTACACCACAAAATGCGGTACGGAAGCAATTCCTTTTTGTTTATTTAACCCTCACACACCCTATTGGTGTAATGCTTCCTCAACGAATTCACCCTGACTCCTATTATTATTATTATTATTATTATTATTATTATTATTATTACTATATTTAAGTTTATAAAGCGCACAGCTACCCGGAGGTTTCCCGGCGCTAAGAACAGGTTGATGGCAGAGTACCGGCAAGATTAAACAAGAAAGGGGCGATCTATTGGTTAAACAACCAAGTTTTAACATCCCTGCGAAACTTGACGTAGCTGAGTTCAGTACGTAGGGTAAGAGGAAGGGAATTCCACAGAGATGGAGCTAGATAAGCAAAAGAGCGACCGCCCATTCTGGCTTTTTTGATCCTGGGGACCTGAAACTTATGCTGGTAGGATGAGCGAAGGGTACGGGAAGGGCAGTATTGGTGGACTGACGTTCTGAGATAGGGGGGGGCACTGCCTGCATACATTTTGTGCATAAAGCAGAGGGCCTTGAACTTTGAACAACTTTCAATGCGGAGCCAATGAAGGCTTCGTAGAGAGGAGGAGGTGGGTGACTTGTTGGGAAGTTTGCAAAGAAGCCGGACAGCCATGTTCTGTACTGTTTGTAGTTTACGAGTCACTTCTTTGCAAGCCCCCAGGAGGAGCACGTTGCCGTAGTCCAGTCTAGATGTAATTAAGGCCTGGACCACAGTTTGTTGTGTGTCCTGAGGAAGCATCCAGAAAAATTTTCTGAGCCATTTGAGAATGGTCGTGCAAGTAGAAGAGAATTTGAACGCATGTTGTTTCATTGATAGCTGGTCATCCAAGATTACGAGCGGTTTTGGAGGGGGCTGGGAGAGTGCCCATTTGTGATGGCCAGTGGTGGGGGCCCCATAAGGTGGTGTTATGACCAAACAAGAGAAGTTCGGTTTTCCTCCGTTAAGTTTTAGTTTGTTTTCGTACATCCAGGTAGCAATATTGTTAAGTCCTATGGAAAGGGAAGAAGTAGTGGAGTGCTGGCCAGAAGAGAGGGAGTAGATGATCTGGGTATCATCGGCGTAAGAATAGATGATGAGTCCAGCTCGCTCCGCAATGGTAGCCAGGGGTCTTACATATGTATTAAAAAGTAGGGAACTCAAAATAGAGCCCTGGGGGACACCATGAACAGATTTGTGTACTTTGTAAGCCGATGTGGAAGAGAAGAATTGGAAAGTACGATTGGAAAGGAAGCTTGCAAGCCACTCAAAAGCTGAGCCAGTGATGCCGGAAGACTTAAGGATGTTAAGAAGGATGGTGTGGGAAACAGTGTCAAAAGCGGCACTTAGGTCGAGCAGAATGAGTGCCACTGTTTCCCCTTTGTCGACCTGGCATCGAATACTCTCAGAGACGCCCAAAAGAGTAGATTCTGTTGAAAAACCAGATCTGAAGCCAGACTGAGATGGGTGAAGAAGGTGTTTGGTAAGTTGTGTATTAATATGTTTCTCCAAGATTTTGGAGTAGACCGGAAGGAGTGAAATGGGGCGGAAATTGGATGGGTTGTTGGGGTCTGCATTTGCTTTTTTTCAATAGTGGTACTATCATGGCGTGTTACCATGTGCTGGGGACCTTGGCTTCCCTAAGGGAGGTGTTGAGTAATTCAAGAATAAGATTATGGGAGGGGGTGTCAAGGGATTGTAAAATTTGAGGGGGGATAGGATCCATCGGGGAGCCAGATTTAATGTTACTGATGATCTCCTGCAGTATGGGGATAACAAGAGGGTCCCAGGTGGTTTGCTGCTGTAAGGGAGAGTGAGGAGTATGATCCGATGACTCGAATACACAGGGGACAGGTATTGAAAGCCTCTCTGAGGGAGGGTGAGTGGGTGGGTGGATGGGGATAGGGTTTCCGAAATCGGCATAGATATTATCGATTTTGGAGATAAAAAATTCTGCCAAAGTATTGCATTGCATAGTGTCTTAACATGGTGCTTTAGGTGGACATGATGCACCAGAGAGCTCCTGTACAGCTTTAAAAAGCGCTTTGGCGCGGTTATGTGCATTACGTATTGTCACAGTGACATATTCTGCTCTAGCTGTGTTACAGAGTGCATAATATTTGGCTAAAGCTGTTTTGTACAGTTGCTTAGAGCAGGGATCGTAATGAATGCGCCACTTCCGCTCTAGGTTTTTGCAGATGGTTTTTTCCCTTTTTTAACTCCTACGGGTGCAGGGTGGGCTCATCCATATTTCAGGGAGCTCTTCGGAGATGTGGGGCCAGGGGGACTTAAAGATAAAAATCCTACTACGTTCCCCAGGTATCCCTTTTATTCACGGGGATGCAGCGGATATTAAAAAAGGTAATCTTGGAAAGCATCTCTTTCTAGGGTGGTCCCCATAGTGCCATTTTGACTCCTAATGTATAACTATTGGCTGAATAGGACTAGCATTTATCCTACTATTGGCCTATGGGGGACAATCAAAACCCAAGACAGAAGCAGATGAAAATAATTATCAATATAAGAACAGAGAAAAGGGTAAACAATTTCACCATTTTGCTAAAGCAGTGTATATATGCTGACATATAATTACTGTGTATAGTGTACTCCTGCTATGCATTTCCTAACCTAGCTTGCCTGGAGTGGGTGCTCTGCCAGAATCCCTTATTGGATGATCTAACTCCCCATTGCCTGTGGGTGAATTTGTTCAGGTCCCCGTCTTGGTCAAAAGTTGGACATCCCTCCTTGCAGAAGGACAACAGGAATCAGCTAGGCTGAGACTCCAACAATAGCAACTTCTGATTTGAACATGGAAATGTATATAGTCCATGCTCCATACATAGGCCACAGCAAGGCTGTCCTTGTTTATCCTCTTGTGATAGCTATGTTGCCTTACGGACAAATAACAAACAACAACATTTGCACAATGTATGTTTAGGCCTTGCACTAAATGTTCAAGGTGTAGTGATAGTGTACCTACAAAGTGGAAATGTAGCCAATGTGTCTTCAGAGAAACTAACCCTACACTGTCACAAAAGCAAATGTATGTCAAAAGGCATTGTTTAGAAAAGAAGGCAATTTAGGAAAAGTGTGCATGTAAAATTGCAGGGTTTCCTTCCGGGCCTAACCCAGCCACATAACATGAGCAGGTTCAGCCTCATCCAGTCTTTCTCTTCCCAGTGTTCTTCTGTCCCCAGGTTTGCCCTAAGTTCTACTCCTAATGAGGAACCTGGTACCAATCCAGTCACTTTTCATAATGTCCGGTTCACAGATAACTGTGAGGACGTTTCTATGCGGTCACAAGGCACCCATTGTATCAATTGAGATCATTTGCTGGTGGTGCCCCGGAGACACTATACTATTATCACCCTAAACGGAATACCATTAATACCCCTTTAGTACCTGATACTCACGGTAGCAAAAACAGAGCAGTCCATAGTTCTCTCAGCGGGGTGATTTGAGTTGTGAACTCAGAATTCAGTAATGTGCGTAATAACATATCGGGAGGAGAAATCGCCATTGTCCACAGAAATACCCTCAGAATTTCGACCAGCACCGAAGACACCCTCAGCGCCGCCAAACACCTGCGCTTCAAGATACACACCGATCCCAACACAACCCTCAGAGGAACCCTGGTCTACAGACCTCACTGGACCGCGGCAACAGCGATATCACAAACGTCGTCAGCATGCACGCACTGGCCTCCACAGACTACATCCTCCTCGGAGACCTGAACTTCCACCTCGAGAATGCCAACAACCGCAATTCAACCCCCCTGCTCGACAACCTCGCCAACTTCAGACTCAAACAGCTCATCATAACACCTACTCACTACGCCGGACACATGCTCAACCCCACCTACTCCGCCAGCAACCACCTCATCTTCAGCCACCCCACCAAGGTCCATTGGACCGACTACTGCTGCATCCACTTCTCCTTCAAGAAACACACCAAGCACAACCACCCTCAACGAATCTCCCACCGCAGCTGGAACAAGGTCACCGAAGACCAGCTAATCACCACCCTCGCCCGAGACCCACCAACCGACCCCACTGACACCGAAACAGCCGCCTGCAACCTCAGGCAATGGATTGACGACTGCACCAACACTCTGGCCCTGATTAAGAAACCCTCAAAGAGATGCACCAACAGAAAGGCTAGCTAGTTCACCACAGACCTCCAGGCATCCAAACAGACCTGCCGAAGACTTGAGAAAAAGTGGCGCCACGAACAGACACCGGACAACCACGCTGCCCTCAGGGACGCCAGCCGCAAGCACCACCAACTCATTCGAACCGCCAAAAGAACCTCCTTCAAGGAACGCATAAACTATAACAAGCACAACAGCAAAGAGCTCTTCATTCACGTGAAGGAACTCACCAACCCCAGCTCCAACGACATCCTGCCATCTCAAGATCTCTACGACTCCCTAGCCAACTGCTTTCACAGCAAGATCACAGACACCCACAACAGCTTCAACACCTGGACCCCCCCAACAGCCGCCAACACCGCAAACTCACCGCCCCCCAGCCACACCGAACTCCTGCTCTCCTGAAACCACATCAACGACGAGGACACCATAAAAATCATGAACACCAGCCTCTCCGGCTCGCCATCCGAACCCTTCCCCACCACATCTTCAACAGAGCGAGCTCCATCATCTCACCCCAACTCCCGAAGATCCTCAACAGCTCCTTCAAGACCACCACCTTCCTGGAGAGCTGGAAACACGCTGAGATCAACGCCCTACTCAAGAAACCCAAGGCAGAACCAAAGGACCTCAAGAACGTCCGGCCCATCTCCCTGCTCCCATTCCCGGCGAAAGTCATCGAGAAGATTGTCACAGGCAACTGACCCACTTCCTCGAGGAGAACAACACCCTGGACTCATCCCAATCTGGATTCTGCAGCAACCACAGCACCAAAACCAACATCATCGCCGCCACCGACGACATCAGGTCCCTGCTAGACAACGGCGAAACTATGGTCCTCATCCTCCTGGACCTCTCGGCCGCCTTCGACACTGTCTGCCACCACACCCTACGCACTAGCCTCCACGACGCAGGGATCAGTGACAAAGCCTTGGACTGGATCACCTCCTTCCTCACCAGCAGAACCCAGAGAGATCGCCTCCCTCCTTTCCGATCTGAAGCTACTAAGATCACCTGCGGCGTACCCCATGGATCATTCCTCAGCCCAACCCTTTTTTTTATGTCTACATGGCACCGCTCCCCAACATCGTCCGATCACAAGACCTCAACATCATCTCATACGCTGGTGACAGCCAGCTGATCCTTTCCCTCACCAAGGACCCCACCACTGCCAAAACCAACCTCCACGAAGGAATGAAGGTCGTCGCTGAATGGATAAAGAACAGTCGCCAGAAACTGAACTCAAACAAAACGGAGGTCCTAATCCTCGGCTCCACCCCATCCACCTTGGAAGACTCCTAGTGGCCTGCCTCGCAGGGAGCTGCACCGACACCCACTGACCACACACGCAACCTGGGGTTCATCCTCGACTCATCACTCTCAATGACCCAGCAAGTCAACGCCGTCTCCTTCTCCTGCTTCAAAACCCTCTGCATGCTTCGTAAGATCTACAGATGGATCCCCACCAGAACAAGAAGGACAGTCACCGAGGCCCTCGTCAGCAGCAGGCTGGACTACGGTAACTCTCTCTACGCTGGCACCACGGCCAAACTCCAGAAAATACTTCAACACATACAGAACGCCTCCGCACGCCTCATCCTCGACATCCCCCTCCAAAGCCACATCACTGCCTACCTGAGAGACCTGCACTGGCTCCCCGTCAACAAGAGGATCATCTTCAAGCTCCTCACCCTCACTCACAAGGCACTCCAAAACGCCGGACCAGCATACCTCAAGAAACAACTCACCTTCTACACCCCGAACTGCCAGCTTCGCTCCGCTGACCTCACCCTAGCCACCGTTCCACGTATCCACTGAACGACCACCGGCGGCAGATCATTTTTCCACCTCGCCGCCAAGACATGGAACACCCTCCCCATCCACCTGCGAAAGACCCAGGACCTGCTGACCTTCAGGAGACTTCTCAAGACCTGGCTGTTCGAGCAGCAGCAGCACTTCCCCCACCCCCTTCTCCCCCTTGGCGCCTTGAGACCCTCACAGGTGAGTAGTGTGCTCTACAAATTCATTGATTGATTGATTGATTGATTGATAACACTCAGTGCAGCATTGCCCAGTTGGTGCATTTACTTTAAAAAAGTAAAAGTACTTTAATGTACACAAATACATTAATAAAATATGCAATATGCAGGTAGCAAAATAGCATACCAAACAGTAATCATAATCACAGTGGGAACAGAGCTTTTTAATTCCTACTAGAGAGGGCATTGCAGGAAGCAATGAAACGTTAGGCCTACAGAGATAATCTGGTTAGCAATTGCCACTGAATGTCTACTGCCTTTGGTAACACATACAACATGTTAGACATAAGCCTATTGATTCATTCAGCTTTATTTACCATTCCTTAGTAAATGCCAGGCCAATTAGCTTTGACACAGCTTTTATATTTACATTAAATAATATTTTATCAAATATGCACTTTTCAATAAAAATGTGTTATCATTGAAATACACATTTTAACACGAAAATATACCATCTTCTTTTAAACTTGGTGACTGAATTAGAGTTTGGAAAATGAGTACTCCATCACAAACTTGACGGATATCTGGTCCACTTTAGTACAAATGTATTATATCCCAATGCACTTCTAATAACGCAGATGGGATATGACACATTTGTGATAGAGTGCCCATCCACCAATCTCTAAATCACACCTGTGGCTGCTTATCAGCTTCTACATTGGTGCCAAGATGCTGGCAGCTGGTCAATCTTTACCTGGCCTCTGAACACAAAATAATCCAACTCTCTCTAAGCCTTCACAATAAGTAGCCTTTGGCCCTCTTTAAGACAGCCTCCTTTTTCACAAGAGTCACTCATCCTTGACCTCGGAAGAGTTATTCTACAGTATCCTTTCCAGAACGTATGGCTTGTGGGGGTCTTGTGGTGTCTTGCTTTGACTCCTGGCAGCACCCTGAGTCATCATCACAGGCCAATTTACAGTCCCAGCCTTCCTAGGGCATTGCAGATACAGTAGGCGAATTCTCACAGGAGGTCCAAAGCCTTATGGGTCTTCCTTTTGCCCAATGCAGCAAATTCACTTAAAGCAGCCACAAGGCATGGGATTCTTTCCCTTTTTTGTTGTTCTTTTTTCAGCATGTACTGGGCTCAGCAGATCTTCATCTAAAAGTGCCAGTTCCTCCTTCAATTGGCCACCTATGTACAGTTTGGCTTTAACCACAATAACTGCACCAAAGCCAGATCCTCTCTTGCACTGGCACATGCTCCTCAGTACCAGACCGGGGAGAAGACCTCTCCTGCTATCCTCACTGCCTGCTCGGCTGCTGCTCAGCAAAGGGGGAGCAAATCAGAGTGTAGTCGGCACTCTTATGCCCTGAAGCGGGCCCTCTCCATAGGGCTGAGATGTTCAGGCCTGAGTGCTCCCCATGAAGGTTGGCTGTTTGCACCCTTACCTCTAACGGGGAATAATGATAAATATAGTGTGTTGTGTTGGAGGTCTAGTGGAGTGGACTAAAAGACTCACCGTTTCCACAGGATAACCATCTCTAAATCATTGTTTACCTACAAACACATTGAGGCCACTGGCCGCTCAAAATATTCCCCATCTGTTGGTTTTGTTAGACCCATGACTGTTCAAAGGATCTTCTCAGGCCAACCATTGTCTTACTGGCCCCAATGCTGAAGTTGAGCCAGTTGGTGACCATAAACAAACAAGGGAAGGATTTTTACTGTTACATGGGAAGGAGTCTGTGAGTTCCCCTCCCCCACATTTAGAGTTACTAGTCCTGGTTCCAGATGAACATTATTAGATTCCTATTACAGGTGGAAAATAGTAGTGGCTGTCTTGTTTTGCAATTCAGAAAAAGGCAGCCTCTTTTTTTGTGAATACAGTTAAAGGGCTTCTAGAGTGCTTTCTTTATCTCTGACAAAAGATACTATTCACCTTTCTGCTCCTCCCCCACCCCCACCCCCCAAGCAGGAGCTCTGGGAATTGATGTAGTATGGGTCTTGTTGCTGGGAAATCATCTCCACACACAGCATGGTCTGCTTTTGACTCTCACATTTGTCCTACACTATTTGCAAGTCTATTATCTGTAAGCCACTTATCCAAAGCTATGGTCAGCTGCTTGAACTGTGCAATCTAAGAGCCAATTTTAGAAGATTGTAAAGCCTCCAGATAGAGGTGCCTTTGAGGCAGTTTTGAGAAGGTATCTGTTGATCAGCCTGTCCCACAGAATGCTGAAAATACAAAACCAGCTTACTGTCATCTGCATGGCAGAAATAGTTCAAGCCATGATATCTTATTGGTTAGGCCAAGAGACACATGAAACATTAACAAAAGTTGGATTAAGGGAGGATCCCTTTGGAGCCGCAAACTCGGTCAACTGAAAATATAACTGGGTGAGGCAAAATAATAACATCTTTCTCTTAATAGCTCAGGAATAAATTTAGTCAGAAATTAATACTGTATTTCACCTGCTTCCTTCAATACAAGATCTTTTTGGCACTGCAGCCACGTCGACTTTCAGAGTAAAATAATTTAGGGTTGACATTTGTACGGCTTTGCATCATGCTCCACAGTTTAGTACCACATGCGTGATTGCT
The DNA here is from genome assembly GCF_964263255.1 of Lissotriton vulgaris. Taxonomy (NCBI): domain Eukaryota; kingdom Metazoa; phylum Chordata; class Amphibia; order Caudata; family Salamandridae; genus Lissotriton; species Lissotriton vulgaris. The sequence goes on along the minus strand of NC_141685.1, from coordinate 823,154,712 downwards.
ACGCTATATTAAATATGGCTCTCAGTGTGGTCATACCCATGCTAAGGAAACTGCGACATTTTATATTGCTGCAGCTCCTGCCATGGTAGGCTCACCTAACGTGTCTCAATTGACTGTACCTGATTTCTCATAATATTGTTACATAATTCATATATATATATATATATATATATATATATATATATATATATATATATATATATATATATATATTTCGCAAAAGTAAACGCCGCACTCAGGAACTGTAGTTGACTCATTTATTAAGCAAACTCCACAGTAAGTCTGTCACAGACTTACTGTGGAGTTTACTTAATAAATGAGTCAACTACAGTTCCTGAGTGCGGTGTTTACTTTTGCGAAAAAAAGATTATTGGACCTGTGGTTGGTCCCACGCACGCACCCGCTGAAGAGCGCTCCAGCTCTAAACCGCCATTGCTTTTTCAATATATATGTATATATATATATATACATATTTCCCTATTTAAGTATTCGTTCATGTTTGGAGCGCTAAATATCACAAATGGTCGAGCTGACTAACAAGAGTAATCTTCCTATTTGTGGGGCCCTTAGGCCAGGTGGTCTCTTCCATAATGGGTGTTTCCTGTACAGACAACTAGGGGGTGAATTATGTGCTTGAGTTCAGCTGTCAACATGAGCTGGGAGCACTTAGGTGTCATGTAGACCACCAGTCCTCCTTTCAAGGGCAGATGAAAACCATGTCAGGCGTTTCCTTCCCAAGTTTCCCAAGTCCTCTATCTTGCCTGCTCCGGTGGTCGAATAAAGGTCTGGCCTGAATTCAGAACCTGCCCATGAAGGGATCCACGCTTCTCCACTCCAACTCCTAACACATCAAACCTCAGGAATGCCGCAAGTCTATGGGTCTTTGAGATCAAAATAAAAAGCATGAGATGACCTGGTAGCTTTTCTGGATACCTCAGGGGGCACTGCACACTGTGAAAGTTGCCCACCTTGTCAGCCTGGAGTTAAACTCATTTGGAGATTATGTTCAAATGCTAGCCTTATTTGCCAGTGCTCCAGTTTACTGCAGTTGCGCTGTACTGCCGAAAGAGGGCAGCAGTGAGAAACCAAGGACACTAAAGGGTTGTAAATCTGCTAACTTACACTTCTTATTTTTACTTGGTCCATATGGCCGAAATCCGGTATTAGAGCGAGCCAGAGAGTGGGAGAGCTAGTGTGTGAGTGAGAGCGTGAGTGAGTGTATTACTGAGGTAAAATATTAATTGTCCAATGTCTGCGGTTAATGGAACATGCGCGGGGAACATGGCGAGACGCTAGAGTATACCAGTGCGAGTGAATGCCCAGCGTGGAATAACAAAGAGAGAAGCCGCTCGTTACATTCCTCTTCCCTCTCGCTTTGTGTGTTTCTTTTTCCTTTTTTGAAAAGCACACACTTTGAACCTTGAAATCATTAAAAGCAATTCCTTTCTTTCCCCTCTGGTATGCGCGCGAAAGAAGCTTGCCAGCTACAGAGCCATCAGCGATATCGATCTGTGTGTGGAAATTGGTATTGACTGCTGCTGATGCGGCTTTTGTGCTCTTCCCAGCTTTTAAAGACACAGTGAGTTAAAAATATCAAAGTGTGTTTCCAAAAGGCTTTATTCTTTGCACGCTGTGACCTTACGGGCGGCGAGTCCTCCGGGAGAGCGAGGCCTCTCCTACAATGCTTTCCGTAGCTCTGCTTCTTTGTTTTACTTCTAAGATGTCTGTCTTTGCAGTTTAAGCAGTGGCGGCTGGTGAATGTTCTAAGTGGTAAAGCGAAAACATGCGTCATGAATTGCACTGGGCGAGGAAACAACATCAGGCGGCCTATCTCTCTCATTTGGGATTAGAGAGGCCGCTGGCATTTATCTGCACAGTAGCACCAGTGGCAAAATGTACTACACGCCTAACTTTAAATGGGTTTCAACTGCACCTAATTTCTCTCTACCACAGATGCTTCTCATCTGTAGCGCTATGTTGTCTTTGTTGGCTCGTTCGCCCTACAGAATACCGTGTGCATGAATACAATTTAACTAGTGTTTTAAAAAGGCCGATACTGTCCGGCGGTACTGAGTATTGGTACTTTTTGATTTTGAGAGGGAGAGTACCAACACTTCTCAAGAGAGACCTAATACTTTTAATTAGAGAGTGTCCATGCACTTCTATTTTCCCATTTCAAACACTGAGGTTACCCATTCACCCCACTGACTAAAAGCTCAGAGAAGCCAACACTGGTTTCTGAGACAGGGTGAGACCCAGGGATGCCAGGGTAGGCGCACAGGTAAGAACGGTGGGCGGGGCAGGGCAGGGGGGAGCAGACAGATGACAGAATAGGTATTATTTGTTTATTTAATTATACCTATTCCGTTGTCTGTCGGCTTCCCCAGAATTCCACCCTGCCCCACCCCGCCCCACTGCACTTACCTGTGCCGGCCGCCAATGAGGGATGCCAGACTCTGTAGACTGGGTATGGGAGGGACGAGAAAACATATTTTTTTGGAATGCTTCATATCTGATCTGGTAGGCAAAGCAACCAGCATTGGCACAGGGCGACTGTTCTGCGAGGTTTGTTAAGAGCCATGCCACCAGAGTCACTGTGTACACAGCCATGTAGTGCACCAAGAACATTGAAGAACGTGTGCAACGTCTGCTGTGCCACAAAAGGAGAATGTGTAATGTTATCACCAGGCAAGGAAAGGCAGAATTGTAATAGTAAAGCCAGTATTATAGAGCACCACAAAGACAGGGAGTTCACTCGCAAATACACCAGGTGGAAGCAGAATCCGATTAACAGACAATGAACATAAGCTTCATCTGGAGACAATAGCACTTCTTTAAAGCATAAACTTGACCCGAATATATTGAAGTGCTTTACATGAGCACCAGTTACATTATGCAAAGTTTTAGACACTGGTAGATTAAGGGCCAAATGCATCAAGCATTTTACCGTTCGCAAATGGGCCGTTTGCGACCGGTGAAATGCCTTTACAGATGCATCAAAGGCATTGCATTTATAAAATAGGTAATCACAATTAATTAGGATTACCTAAATTGCGAATGCTTTTAGGGAATCGCAAATTTAAATTCCCTATTTGGGATGCAACAAGCCTTTCCTAAATGTGACTTCACATTTAGCAAACGCTAATTACCATCAACTGCAAGTTGAAGGTAATTTGCAAAAACTTTGAAAAATGCACAAAAGTGCATTTTACTAAGTGCCAAGTGCCATGTGGCGCACACACATGCCCCGAGGGCATATATGTGATCCACATGTGCACACAAGCCAATTTTGGGGGTGCATCAGGGTGGCCTTTTGGCGCCCTAGCACCCATGAAATTGCATGTGCAATTTGCGATTACCTATTTGGTGATCGCAATTTGTGAGTAGTTTCCCATTCATTCCTATGGGCCTCTAGGCCCATAGGAATGAATGGAAAGCCATTCCCTAATAGCAAATCACAATTTGCGATTTGCTAGTAGGAAATGTGTAGGAATTGCAATTTATTTAGCAATTCCTACATGCATAAGGAATTGAGAGTCCTTAATAGCGATTCCTTAAAAATCGCTATTAAGGAATCACAATTCCTTACTTTGATGCTTGTGCCCCTCAGTGATTTTCCCCAAATCACTGCCTGTTTAGGCTATGGTGAACTTCGGTCCCCAGATCTAAATGTTACAGCTCTGACCATAAGGCCACATTCTCTACCTGAATAAAATAAACATAAGTCTTTATTACTTACTTTATTGCCAACTGCATTAAAATAGGTAATCTTTTCACTTGAAGCTTTATAACTCAGGTATTAGCTCTGCAAGAGAGTCAGTTTAAGTCACTGTAGTAACCACAAGGCACGGGAATGAAGTTAAAGGCTTATTTGTCTCCTCAGTTACCTCATGAATGCTATCAATTTACAACCATTAACATTTCATCAACATTCCACAGTGAAAGCAAGGTTCCATGCGCTCACTGACTTTGTGACTGCTGATTGCACCGCGACCTGTGGGCACCTCACTCTGCACCACCTCGCTTCACCCCGCTGCCGCGGTCTCACACATTATCGCAGTAATTTTTCGAATTGCGGAACATCGTCGAATGCTCCCCCAAGCAACAGGTCCACTTATCAAAAGGATCGGCTGGAGAGGACTTATCCGGATACTGCAAGCTTAACCGAGGGCGATATAATTACTGGGTCACAGCAAATGAGGGAATGAATCTCCTCACAGAAACAGAACGTATATTATTAGAACAACATTTATCGACATAAGAATGTTTAATCTCGGATGACCTGTGCTTTGTGAAACAAGAGGATATTCACACCTCAGAAACATCGACCCCCGATTAGAAGATTTTATTATCGGCAACAAGCTGCAATCAAATATTTATTCTTTTGCTGAATAAAAGTATAATCGTGAGGCACATATGATATTGTGCTTAATCTAGGAGAGACAGATATTTTGGAAAGTCCCGAAGAAGGTGGCGCAAAATCATTTAGCACACCAAATGCGTCAACGCTCTTTTATTTGTTAAATTCAAGGAACATTTGAGTCTAATTTCTGAGAGTGATAGACTCCAATGTTACAGATTCAGTTGAATTAACATAACTTGATGATCTTTAATGTCACTTGTCTTTGTCTCTTATGTATATTAACTTTCTATGTGTATGAATTGATTTGATATAATTTGCATATATTGCAGTGTGTCTTATATTATTGATTGCCTTTTTAATAAAAGTAAGCAGTTTTAATACAGTTCGGCCTAATTTGTTTTGTGTTTATAATTGGTTGATGGGTTCTCATAATTACAGATTTATGATGTATATGATGTTTGGTTGAAAGCAATGATTGACCTTCTGTGAATTGCCGTCCAAGATAAATCTTTTTATACATTTATGTACTTGGCACCCCTTTTTTTGGATAGCAGGACCTCTCCCTTTCTTCATAGAATTATGTGTTGGTTCACACCTCTGTGATAGCCCCAGACAGAGCTATCCACTTCAAGGAACTATTTCTAAAGTCTATTCTTGATTTTGATGTTCTTGAGTAACTGTATGTTGGATTTTTATCGGTTTTGGTCTTGTTTTACACAGATAAATATTGCCTATTTTTCCAGACTTGGAGTGGTGTGTTTTTGTAGTGTTTTCAATGCATTACTACAAGTTATGTGCACATGCTTTACACACTGCCTCTGAGATAAGCCTGGTTGCTCGTGCTAGGCTACCAAGGGTGTGAGCAGGGGTTATTTTGGAAGTGTAAGTCCCTTATCCTGACTAGGAAAAAGGGTCCCTACTTTGACAGGGTGCAAACCATTGCCAACTAGAGACCCCCATTTCTATCATTGGTTGTTAGCAGCGAGGATAGGACTTCCATTTACACTTGACCTATGATGATTGGTGTACACTACTAACATATCGCAGACCACTACGTACCACATACTGTTTTCTTTTTGCTCTATTTTTGATCTTGCCATTTTTGTTGAGTTTGAACTTTCTATTTCATCATGCCTGAGTCAATAGCATCATCAGTTGCATCCCTAGAAGTGGATTTTAAGGAGGAAAGGTTAGAAACCTACAACTTGAAGGAGTTGGAGGCTATTTGCAAAAACCTGAAAGTCCAAATCAGAGGCCTCACTAGGAAAAAGAAGCTACAAAAGGCCCTGGGGTCCTGGTAGCAGACAGACAGGCCAGTGGGCAGTCTGGAGATCTTAGTGTGGAGATTGAGGAGCCTATTCAGAGGGTTGATGTTCTTTTGGGAGGGGAGGGCCCCTCAGGCCAGGCAGCAGTGGCTTGTCCGCAGAGGAGCTGGAGGACAGACAGGAAGCAATGAGAGATGCAATGGAGCTGGAGAGGGTCAAGCTGGCAATGGGAGAGAAAAGGATGATGTTAGACCATGAGCTTAGAGTAAAGGAGCTGGATCAGAGGAGTAGGACCAGCACAGATGGTGGCAGCAATACCTCAGTCAACTCAGAGAGTACAAGAAGGGAGATGACATACAGAGGTGGTTTCAGGTCTATGAGGCAGGCATCCACATGAATGGGGTCCCTGAGAAGAATTAGGGGGCAGGTTTGTGGAACCACTTTGCAGAGGAGGGGAGGGACACATTGTTAGCACTGAGTAAGGGGTACAACCTCGCCTACACTGACATGAAGGAGGCCCTTCTCACCAGTTATGTGTCTCACCCCTGACAAGTACAGCAATCAGTTTAGGTCCAGTAGGAAAACTGATGCACACACTTGGTTAGAATGTGTACATTCTGTTTGCAGAGCATTGGATGGTTGGGTGAAGGTCAGCAATGTGACATATTTTCAGGGGCTCTACAATCTGATTTGTCTGGAGCACTTGTCTAGACTATGTTTTGCAGAGCTGTGCCCGCACGTGACAGATAGTAAGCTGACTGACTTCAGGAAGCTTGCAATGGAGGCAGACTGCTGGGTGAGTACCAGGGTCCACAAGAAGGTGTATGGGGGAGACTCCACCAAAGGTGGGCAGGGTCTCCAGGGGGACAAGGGTAAAGAAAAGGAGTTCTCTAAAGAGCCCCAAACTAGCCCAGGGTAAGGAGTCCCGCCCACAGCAGATAAGAAACAAAGGGTATTTTCAGGAAAGCTTGCAGAGATGGGGCCCCGTAAGTGCTATGCATTTGAACTGGTGAGCCACATGAAGAGGCTTCCAAATGCCCCCGAAAGGCACAGCCACCCACTGGTGGACAACTCAAGGTGGAGCGTAATGTAGCGCTTGGAGAGGGTGGGGTTACCTGAGGAGGGTAGGCATCCATCAGAAATGACCCATGTCTCACTAGAAGACAGTGCAATTGTCCCAGGAAGCCAGGTGTCTGCAAACACTAAGAAGTACAGCACCAGGGTGAGCATCAATGGGCAAAGGGTAGAAGATCTCAGAGATACTGGACTGGAGTCAGTGTGACTTCATTCCGGTGTCACCTGATATCTGAGGAGCAAGTAATCCCTGATGCATATAGCCATTAGTTGCTGTGGACAACTCAGAGTGCATATGTACAGGCTCCCTTTGAGTGGAGGGGGGTCTAAGGTCCCTTGAGTGTGGTTGTGAGCCCTACCATGCATGTAGATTGTCTGCTAGGTAATGACCTGGAACAGTCCTTGTGGAAGAATGTAGAGCTCAGGTCTCACTTGGAGATGCTTGGGTTCCCAGAGTGGGCATGCATAACCACTTGTTCCGGGAAAGCCAGGCAGGGTGATCAGAAGGAACTGGCGTCTGAATCAGTGGCCCATGGTCCAGGAGAAGGCTGACCTTGAGGGGAATGCCGCGAAACCTACAGGGAAACAAGAGGCTGAACTGGGGTACTTATCTGAGCTGACCCATTGGCAGCAAGAAGGGGGTCCCAACAGGGAGGAGTTCTGCAGGGAGCAGAAGGAATGTCCTTCTCTGGAATGTTTGCACCAGCAGGCTGAATATCAGGCAACCAATGATCAGTCCGGATCACACTGGATCTACTGGGAGAATGGTCTCCTATATAGTGAGCCTAAGGTCGCTGAGCCTGGGTCAGCCTATGTGCTGGTGGTTCCCCAGTGCTTCAGGACCTTCATACTGGGTCTGGCTCACAACGTACCTTTGGCAAAACATTTTGAACAAGACAAAACCTTTGACAGGATTGTCATCCACTTGTTTTGGTCCTAAATGTGAAGGCAGTCGGATGCACATTTTAGGTCTTGCCAGAATTCCTAGGCAAGTGCTAAAATTGGGAGGAAGAGTAAGGCTCCTCTCCAACCTTTCCTGGTTGTAGGCATCTCTTTTGAGAGGGTGGGGATGGATACTCATGGGCAACAGGTACATCCTGGTCTTGGTGGACCATGCCACCCGTTACCCAGAAGCAATCCCTCTGAGGACAACAACGGCACCCGTGTTGGGCCAGGAGTTACTGGAGATCTTTTCCTGTATGGGGTTCCCCAGAGACGTAGTGTCTGACTGGAGGACCAATTTCATATCCAAGTATATGGCATCCCTGTTGAAGGCATGTGGAGTATGGTACAAGTTCACCATTCCTTACCACCCCAAGGCAATGGTTTAGTGGAGAGATTCCACCAAACTCTGAAGGGCATGATTTGTGGTTTGACAGAACCCATGAGTTGTAAGTGGGACATCCTCTTACCATGCTTCTCTTTGCTTACCCATAGGTACTGCCGAAGTCCCTATGCTTCAGTCCTTTTGAGCTTCTTCATGGGCACCCTGCTAGAGGACCTCTCAGTCTGGTGATGGGAAACAGCTCCCAAGAAACCTCCACAGGATGTGTTTGGTTACATGCTGGCATTTAGAAACCAGACTGCACGCTCAGGAAGCTCGCTCAGGTGAACCTGGAAGCCAGCCAGGAAGAGATGAAATGCTAGTATGACCAAAATGCCACTCTAGTTGAGTTTCAACCTGGACAAAAAGTGTGGGTCATGGCCCCAGTAAAGCTGTGCGCTCTCCAGGACAAATGGACTAGGCTTATTGAGCTGTTGGAGCACAAGAGTTATGTCACCTATCTGATAATCTTGCAGACTCCCAGGAACCCTCTAAGGGTCCTCCACGTGAACTTCCTCAAACCTCACTTTGAAAGGTCTGAAGTAGGTATGCTCTTGGCGACAGATGGTGTGGTGGAAGAGGAGACCTCTCTGTGACCTCCTGTCTATGAAGGAGCATGATGGGTTGGTGGAAGGTGTGATCCTCTCCCCTACACTGACCCCAGAGCAGCAGGGCAACTGTCACCCGTCGTTGAGGCAGTTTGCCAGCCTGTTTGCCCTCACCCCGGGTGTTACTCATTGGTGCGTCCATGATGTAGACAATGGGGACAGTCCTCCTTTCAAACATAAAATGTACAGGTTGAATGACAGGGTCAACACCAGCATCAAAAAAGAGGTTTCTATGATGGTGGCGCTAGGGATAATTGAGCCCTCCAACACTCTTTTGACCAGCCCGGTGGTCTTAGATGCAAAGGCTTTAGAGCCTGGTGCCACAACCAAATTTCAGTTCTGTGTGGATTACAGAGGGCGCAACTCCATCACTAGGACTGACGCCCACCACCAGAGCTGATGGGCTAATTAATCAGTTGGGTGCTGCCAAGTTCTTCAGCACGTTTGATTTGACGTCTCGGTATTGGCAGATTGGCCTTGATTGATGGGGCCAAGGAGAGGTCTGCATTTTCAACCATAAAGGGGTACTACCAGTTCCGGGTTATGCCGTTTGGATTGAAAAATGCCCCAGCCACCTTTCAGAGGCTGGTTAAACAGGTGTTGGCTGGACTGGAGGATTTCAGTTCCACCCACCTGGATGACATTGCAGTATTTACTTCAACTTGGGAGGACCACTTGCAGCACCTCTGTGAAGAGCTGAAGGCACTGCAGAAGGCGGGCCTCATAAAAAAGGCCAGTAGGTGCTAGATCGGGCAGGGATCTGTGGTATACTTAGGACAACAGGTAGGCAGGTGCAAGGTGGCACCCCTACATCCTAAGATTGACACCATTTTGGCTATGGGAGCCCCCAAGACTCAGACAGCGACAAGGGCCTTCTTAGGTCTCACAAGTTACTAAAGGAGATTCGTCAAGAGCTATGGCCCCATTGTTGCCCCCTTGATTGAGCTGACTTACAAGAAGCAGCCCGGGAAGATGATCTGGACTGATGCCTGCCAGACCACTTTTGATTCCCTGAAAGCAGTCATATGGCTGTTCTCAAGGCACCCGATTTCTTCAAGGAATTTGTCGTGGAGACAGATTCTTCAGAGCATGACATGGAAGCGGTGCTCTCACACTTGAATGAAGAGGGCCTAGACCAGCCTGTAGTCTTCCTTAGCAGAAGACTAATCTCCAGGAAAAAAAGGTGGTGTGCAATTTACGGTGCACCACAGAGCAAGCCAACGCTGATGGTCTGTCCAGGTTCTTCCGCCTTTAGTGAAGAGAACTCCCAAGAGGGTGGATAGTTCTCCCTACTTTTAGCTGGAGGGGACATGTGTTAGACCTGACATCTTCTGGAGTGTTTCCTCAGTCTTTTTGCTTTCTGACCTCCTGGTTTTGCTGGTGTGCTGGATACCATTGATGCTGGTTTAGTGTTTCTGCGTACTTTAGTAGTGCTGATCAGTACTAAAGTGCAAGTGTTCTTACAGTAAATTGTGTTTATGGATTGGTGTTTCCATGATTGACTTATTTGATTCACTACTAAGTCCCTAGGACAGTGCAGTGTGTGTGCCCATGGTCAGTAAGACAAATGCTGCTAGTGGGCCTGAAGCACTGATTGTGCCACCCACAAAAGTAGCTTTTCAGAGGGTTCTCAGGCCTGCCACAGCTGTGCCTGAGCACGGTTTTTACTGCCATGCAGCCTGGCCAGTGCACCCACTTGCCAGGCCCTAACCTTCTCTTTCCTTACATGTAAGACATCCCTAAAGTAGGCCCAAGGTATCCGTGTGGGCTGGGTGCAGTGTGTGTGAAAGGTAGGACATGTACTGGTGAATATTACATGTCCTGATAGGAAAATACTGTACATTTAGTTTTCCCCTGCAGTTGTAAAATGAAGAGTCCCATTTGCCAAAACTCTGCTCAGAAGACCACAGCTGGCACTATTAAATGTCAGTGTTCAAAATACCAAGGCAGGGCAGGCTTCAATCCACACCAGGTCTCTTTATTTCACTACCAGACACTCTGTACTCTTTCATCTCACTCTTGCAGATTCCTGCTTCCTCCTTTTGTAATGTTTTTTCCGTCTTTCTCTTCCTCCTTCTTTCCAATTTGTTTTTTTTCTGCTCATGCTTGTGTGTTTGTGGGACATAGATGATAAGAAAAAATATGTATCTATCACCAAAAATGAGTAGTGCTGATGGCCCTGACTGGCACACTACTAGCTCAAATTAAGCACTGTGTTGTTGTATTCTTTGCGTGCGTTAATGAGCATAATATATATATTTATGCAGAAAAGAAGCAGAGAACTCTGGGTAGTTCTCAAGTTTAGGTGGAAAGCAGCTCATGTATGGAGCACCCGCAACACCAGCGACACAATTTTCTCACCTCAAATGTCTGCTTTTCTATCAATGTCTTTAAGCATAGGATTAGCACAGTGCCATCCATGCAGAGATAGAAAGGGAAAAGTCTTTTATCTTTCTACAGCAAAGTCTTTAATCATAGGATTAGCACAGTGCTATCCATGCCGAGCTGTAAAAAGACCAAAGCCTTTAACCACTCCAGGCACAGTATTACAGCTTTGAATTGGTAAAACACCATCCAAGCCAACCTGAAATGAATCAAAGCAAACCCTGACAAGTGTTTCGCTTTCATTAGAGCCCTTCAGAGAGGTATAGCTTTGTCCAGACACAAGAGAGCACACAGTATAAGTCAAAACAAAACCCTTTCAGGCATAGAGTGATGCATAAATTATGCAAAAAAGAAGCAAAGTACTCTGGGTAGTTTTCAAGTTTAGGGGAGCACCCTCAACACCGATGACACTATAAATTTGCTCAACTCAAAAGTCTACTTTTCTATCAAAGTCTTTAAGCATAGGAGTAGCACAGTGCCATCCAAGCCGAGATAGAAAGGGACAGTGTATTTTGACATTTCTACAGCAAACAAGCATAGGATTAGCCAGTGCTGTCCATGCTGAGCTGTAGAATGATCAAAGCCTTTTATCACTCCAGGCACAGTATTACAGCTTTGGATTGATAAATACCATCCAAGCCAAACTGAAATGAATAAAAGCAACCCCTGACACATGTTTCGCTCTCATTAGAGCTCTTCAAAGAGATATAGCTTTGTCAAGACATAAGGGAGCACTCACTATAAGTCAAAACAAAACCTTTTCAGGCATAGAGTGCTGCATAAATTATGCAAAAAAGAAGCAGAGAACTCTGGGTAATTCTCAAGTTTAGGTGGAAAGCAGCTCCCTTATAGAGCACTCTCAGTGTCGCTGGTGGAGAAAGGGGGCAGGGCTTCCAACAAGCGCTCAGGAATTCCGCTGCGTAGGACTTACAGGAGGTAACACGAGGGCTTCTTGGCCCCCAAGGTAGTAAAGAGTGGACTTCATCCCCCAACCAGTGCGCCAGGAGGTTCGTTTGCAGAATAGTGGAGAAAGGGGCGTGGCCTCCGAAAACCTCTTAGCAATCCCACTGTGCGGGACTTACTAGAGGTAACAGGAGGTGTAATAGTTCCCTTCGCTGCTGGGAGTCTTTAGGGGCCAACTAGCCTGCCTGTTATCTCCAGTAAGCCCCACACAGTGGGATTGCTAAGAGGATGTTTCAGACCATGCCCCCTTTCTCCACCACCCTGCAAACATGCCTCCTGGTGTGCTCTTGGTTAGGGGATGAAGTTCCCTTAGCTCTTGAGGGTCCCTGGGGGACAACTAGCCCTCCTGTTTCTCCAGTAAGCCCCACACGGCTGGATTGCTGAGAGGTGGTCAGAGGCTCGTCCCCTTTTTACAGCACTCTGCAAACGCGCCTCCTGGCGCACTACTGCTCGGAGGATGAAGTCAACTTTAGTGCTAAGTTCCTCAAGGTACAAGGAAACCTCATCTCCCCACCAGCAGTGTGCCAAGAATCTCATTTACAGAGTGGTATAAAAAGGGGCGTGGCCTCAGACCACCTCTCAGCAATCCAGTAAGTATGGGGCTCACTGGAGGTACCTGGTGTGGTAGTTGGCCCCTAAGGACCCTCAGCAGTGACGGGGACTTCATTTCCAGCCAAAAACGTGCCAAGAGGTGCATTTGCAGAGTAGTGGAGAAAGGGGACGGGACCCAGGCAAGTTGCCGGTTCGTGCTTTTATTTTTTATTTAGGAAAGGGGGCTTGTGGCCCCACAGCCCCCCTCCTGAGGTCGATTTCAGCCTTGGGGGCCCCATTTCCCGGGGCTAGGCCTATCTTTAATTAATAATAGATTTAGTGAGGGGGCCTGCGCCCCCCAGGCCGATTTCAGCCCCACAAACCCCATCCCCCACGGCTTAGCCAGTTCTTTTTATTTTAAATTGTATTTATTTTAAAGAAGGGGGTCCATTTTCAACACTGGGGACCCCATCTTCCGGGGGCTTGGCCTCTTGTTGGGGACTGCGGGGAGAGCCCCTGCGGTCCCTGCAGCTCCCCACCTCCTGCAGGAGCCAGCATTGCTTTTGGACAGAGGGAGCTGCTAACGTGCAGCTCCCTCTGCCCAAAAGCAATTCTTCTCATGACATGCCATAGCAAACTGCAATGTCCAAGGGTAGACACCCCAGGACATTGTTGGAAAGGGCACTAGGGGCTGCGAACCCTAGGGTCATGGAGGGATCCATGAGGGGTCCGGGCAGCCCCCCTCCTCTGTATATCCCCAGGGAGATCATGGTCCCCGGGGCCAGGGGCCTGCAATGGACCCCCCGCATTTACTTAACTTGTGCCCCATGGAGGTGGTGATCCTCGGGGCTGTTGGGGGGCTCGAGCCCCCCCACACTTCATTTTTTAAGATAGACCCAGAAATGGTGACTGTCGGGGGCCTCGTAGCCCCTGCATTTAATGAATATAGCCCTGGGGAAGTGGTGTTACCTGGGGCTGCATGGGGCAGGAGCCCCCATGCATTTTTTAAAGAAATAAAGCTGGATGCAGGAGCCCTGCCTAGCAATTTTTTTTAAAAGCCCCAAGAAAGTGGCGACCCGTGGATCTGCGGGGGGTCCACTGAGCCCCCTGCATCATTATTTGTAATTGCCCCAGTGACCTAGCCCACCTGGGGGCTTTAAGAAAACAAAGCACGGGAGACCGCGCTTTGTTTTTTAAAATTTACGGCAGGATTCGCAGACCCATTGCGACACCCCCCCAAAAATCTTTTTTTTTAAACTCTTTTTGGCAGGTCTAGGGGGGGCAGGGTGTTTCTACCCTGCCTCCTTTTCTTGATTTTTTGCATTTTTTCACCTTTTTTTCTTGTGACACGGTTCAACCGAGTCACAAGATAGCTGCCAACACTTCCTGGTTTGACCTGTTAGCAGCCAATCATATCACTAGCTCCAGATATATGGATATCTAAGAAATGTTTACATTTCTCAGGAACTACTGAAAGAATTCACACCATTTAACAAAAAAGACTGCTTTCTGAGCTACCTTTTTGCCAAATTTGGTGAAATTCCGTTCAGCAGTTTCCTATGGATATTAACATGGAGAAAACATGTTTTGGGACCCCCCTTGTTTTCTCTACCCCTACTTGACGAACGGGGGAACGTCTCTAGTTTTGTATGAGTGAAATGTCCAACTAACTATAACGTCCCTGAAACCTATGTTTTTTTCTGTGAATTTATAAGGTTTTTTAAATGCCTTTTCCTAACTATAACGTCTGTAAAACCTATGGTTTTTTCAGTGAATTTCAAAGGTTTTTAAATGCTAATTTCTAATTATAATGTTCATTAAACCTATCATTTTTTTTCTGTGTTTTTTAATTACCATCCCATTCTCAACCTGGTGAAAACTGCAAATCTCACCACTCTTCCATCGATACCTTCTGGCAACAAAATCACCACAAACGAGAGCCACAACTAATGCTAATGATATGCAGAGTAGGCGTTACCATGCAAAAAAAATACGAAAAAACCACCTCTCCATATTTTCAACAATCAATTAACATCAAGAATTTAACTGGTGTAAGGAGGTCGACTATCTACTTCGTGAATTAGACCCAACTCACAGCCACATCTAAAGACCAACACGTGATAGATCTACTGATCATGCAGCTCCAACACCCAACAAGGCCACAACACCCAGCGCCACTACCACAGAACCTCCTCCCCCCCGGACCTCCCTCCGCTACTACCACCAAGGAAGCACAAAACAGGACAATGGACCTTTCCAAAATACCATGGCCCCTCAGCCGCACAATAGGTGAATGTTGGGAGATGTGGCAACCAACTATATATGAAGAGAGAAAGTCACCCATCAATAATAAAGCACACAGTGCCAAGTGTAACGCTGATTTGCTGCGCAGACCTCACTATGCATACCACAAATCTCTCCTTGTGGATATATACTATTGATACTTGTAGTGTAGTGCACAGTGGATGCAAACATGTTACCTCAGGCTGTGAGGAAGCTCTCGGTCATGTAGCTGTGTTGTCCCCCCCTGGAAGCGGAGTGGTCTGATCCAACAGACGCCACTCCAGTGTATGAGTATGAATAAATAGGCCAGGCCCTAGGCGTGGTTCACTTCTGGGAAGACCAACGAGTCTGCCAGAGCGGTGGCCCTCACCCTGGCACATGGCTGCCATGATCGCGGGCCTCCTTCATACAAGCCCCCTCCAAACCCAGCGGCACAGCACTGCAGACTTATGTCTGTACCGACTACTGCCTTCGATCTACACTGCGGACAGCAGGGTTCGCAATTTAAATTCAGCCTGGATTTATTATTTGCACAGAGAATTGTACTTTATGTCCTCTGATTTTGTCAAGAAGTGACAAAAAGCATTCCTCAATGTCTATGCTAACTGCTGCCTTCGATCTACACTGCGGACAGCAGTGCTCGCAATTCAGATGCAGAGGCGATTGCAGATGACTCAGTCCAGTTCGCAAGAGACGTTGCTCCCAGTGCGGCCCGCCGGGACCACGCATCATCGCAGAATGCGCACATGCTGTGTGCTTCAGGTGCTACTAACTCACTGCACCATAAGTCATCTCCACGTGGCCTTATCAAGGCAAGACATTGAACCTTGTGTGGCCCGCCGGAACCACGTATCAACGCAGGGTGCACACACGCTGAGTGCTCCAGGTGCCACTAACTGTGCAGCTCAACTCAACACCACGTGGCTGTGCGCCCATCCTGACCGCTGCCTGCGCCCTACACTGGGGTTACACGGTGCACAATTCAAGATTAGTAGCGACGCAAATTGTGTAAGGGACTATAATGGGTTAAGAAGACCAAATGCTCCCAATCTGTGCAGCCCAAGTCAACGTCATAGTCTGTGAGCCTTTGGTGACCGCTGCCTCCCGTCTACACTGTAGAAGACCGGCGACACGTGGTGCCAACAAACCCTGTTCAACGCAAGCCAATCCCACATGTGTAACTGGTTTCTGAGTCCTGAATGGCAGCGACCCCAACTTCGTTGCAGCAACCATAGCGCCAGACTCCCTTCAATCAGTGAGGGATATTTGCATATGGAAGGCCTGCGACACGTGGTGCCACTGAACCTGCACTACGCAGGCCGGTGGAGCCACCAACGTATGCACATGGCTGTGGGCCCTTTTTCATCGCTACCTCTGGCCTACACTACGGTCAGCAAAGCTCACAGTTCAGATAGAGTCCTGATTCCACATGACACAGTCCAGTAGGCAACACACATTACTCCCAGTGAGGCCGTCCACACCAATCACCATCACAGGCTCATACAGTGTCAATGCTTCTGGTGCCCCTAAACCTACTTAACACAAACCAATCCCCCATGTGTAACTGTGTCCTGAGTCCTGAACGGCAGTGACACCAACTTCATGGCAGCGACCACAGCATCAGACTCCCTTTAATCTTATTTCTTGTTCTTTTCTTTAGATAACTTTTTTATATGTAAATATATACATGACTAAGTTTCTTCTTTCTCCAACTGCACAAGGACACTTCCGGGCCCAAGAAGGTTGTTGGGGGTATGTTGGTAATGTGGGGAGAGGGGGGTCAAAGGAGTATCACTCACAGAAATAACTGCGATATCTTTTCACAAATGCCTCGGACAGATGCCAGTTGTCGGACTGAATCACAAAATGGTTTTTCAATACTTATGTAGTGTGAGTTATCAACAGTTTGGATCCAGGCTCACAGAGGGACAGCTGCGGCCTGTCCGCTCGACTCCCAGACACAGTACTACGAGCCGTCCGCGTCATTGTGTCTATCCCTGCCCTGTTCCGTCGTACGCCACGCCACTCCAATCCCGTTCCGACATGGCCCCACAGAGCTACCTGTCGCAGGCGTACTCGCTGTTGTGGTGCAGGTCAGTGGTCTAGTTCTCAACATCTCACAGCCACTCCCAGAGGGCAGGTTTGCACACACACCACACCCATCCAGCACATGCGGCACAGGCCATATGATCACGCAAATATAATAGATCGACAACGTCACATCCTCTATTGCCAGTGCTGACTAGCTGGCGAATGCTCCACGGGTCTCAATCATAAAGAGTCCCTGAAAAGTTACGCAGAAGGTTAGTCGCACCATCAGCTGTATGGCCGTCAGCGGCCTACCATCCTCTTGGCGCGGTTTTCATATGCATAGGGTTAGTGCCACCTCAAACTCATGTGGCCATCAGGAGCCTACCACCATGTGACACGAACTTGAGTTCCACAAGCTTAGCGGCACCAAACCCTGAGGTGTTCTCCGCCATTGACGACTCAGTACTCTGTGACATGTCTGAGATCTGCCGGGCCACGGAGAAGCTGAAGTGGTCTCCACCATTCAGGACACAACGACAACTGTCACATCCGTGGAACAGCTAATATGGTCTCCGCCATTCCGTACTCAGGACTCAGCGACATCTATAAGATCCGCACAGAATCTCATGTGGTCTCCGTCATTCAGGACTAATGACTCAGCAACACATCTGAGTTCGGCGGAGTATCTTGTTATGTTATGTTATGTTATGGGTGGTCTTATAAAGTGCTCAGCTACTCGGGCAGAGTGTCCAGGCGCTATACAGACCTGCAGAGGCTGGGCCAAAAAGCAGGAAAACTACTGTCCAAACAACCAGGTCTTAAGCTCCTTCCTAAAGGAGAGCAGGTTGTCTAGTTTCTGGAGGGAAAGAGGCAGTTTGTTCCACAGTTGAGGCGCCAAAAGTCTGTATGAGCGTCCTCCAATGCGCGCTCATTTGGTTGCAGGAACAATAGCCAGCGCTTGAGAGGCGGATCGTAGAGATCTAGAAGGAAAATAGAAACGCACTCTTCTCCTTAAATAGAAGGCGCCGGTGCCGTGAAGAGATTTAAAAGCCGTGATGAGAGTCTTAAAATGAATGCGTTTGCGCACCGGCAACCAATGGAGCAAATTCAAAAGAGCAGAGGTATTAGACCTTCGGCTATGGCCAAAGATGGCCCTTGCTGCCGAATTTTGAACAGATTGTAAACGGGTGAGGAGATATTCCGGGAGGCCTAGATAAAGTATATTGGCATAGTCCAGCCGTGAGCCGTGTAGTCTCCGCCATTCATGACTCAGGACTCAGCAACACATCTGAGTTCGGCGGGGTTTTGACGGGCACGTGGAGTCCGCCCACTGCTACACACACCGCCAGCACCAGGTAATTTTTTGCTCATGGATACGCAGAGGTGACAATCTCTCTCTCTCTCTCTCTCTCTCTCTATCTCTCTCTCTCTCTGTCTCTCTCACACTTCCCTCTCTTCTCTCTCTCTCTCTCACTATCTTCATTCCTTTCCTTCCATCTCTTTCTCCCTTCTCCCTTTCTCACTCCCTTTATTTCCTTCCCTCTCTTTTTCTCTCTGGCTTGTTTTTCCTTCTCTGTTTCTCTCTCTCAGTCCTTTGATATGCGCATTACACACGTCCTTATATTGTGCTTTATTTTTCAGGCTCTGTCGTCGACATCCATGGTCCCCACAGGATGCTTCCACCTTGTTTTTTCTATTATGTTTGTCAAATTTTGTTTATTGGTTTATTTTTTACATATATAATAATAAAAAAATAAAATTTTAAAATAGTTTATGGTTTATAAAAAAAATAAAGTTTTACAAAAAGAAATTATTAACCTTTTCAGTTGTTTTCTTAACTGCTGTGTGACTCTTTCTTGTTCTTATCACTGTTATTTGCTGGTATCCATCATGGTGTTAAATTTTGAACCACTTACCGCAGGAATACTGGTGATCTCTGCAGTTTGTACCAACTTCTGAATACTGTGTTAGATTTATCTCAACTTTAGTTGCATTAAAGTGCTGATAATGAAATACAGAGTATCCGTGCCTGTGCAAAAAGACACAAGGTGCACCTTTGCGATTTATTCTAAATACTAAATTCATGTATTGAATTGCAGAGGTTGTGCCTGCACTTACAATGTACACACAAAATCAATGAAGAAATCTCATTGTGTTTATATTGATTAGGAATAGTGCGTCAGGTGCTGGATCTTGACGGGATACACTGCCCAGTTCCTGATTTGTTCGGCACACGAAAAAATGACATCACAACTTTCACAACTGCAATGCGAAATTAACTCTGGCGATAACCCACGTTACCACCAGGAATTTTACGTCTGCTTTCTGCTGGTGTTAAGCAGGACGACTACCTGCAGCATGAAAGGAAACACAGCCAAGAGCCACACCAGAACAACCACAGGTGCCATTGAGTCAATCAGCATGATACAGGGATACCCATGAGGGCCACACGACTCATCGCAACAATGCCAGGACCACCAACTCCCCCCAAACCCGCACCTGAGCAAGTCTGTCCGTGTAGTCATTGCGTTAACATGATAGGCACGGGCCCTGCATATCACAGTGTGCTGTCTTCAGCAGACGTTACCATGTCATCTCAGCGTTGGCAGTGACCCTGGACATGTAGCTACACAATCATCCTCCTGCAAGCACAACATACGTGTGCTGGTCCGGCGTACACAGGTCAGCGCAGGGGTGTGCCTTTCCGACAAGGGAAACGGGGTGTCTCGGACATATCCATGTGCAGGAAGTGTGGTAATTGTGTCTCTGTGTTCTGGTGTGGCCTGTCACAAGGGCTGTAGCAGGTGATATTGTAAAGTGGCATACACCACCACCAAACAGCACTCTCATGGTGTAGTTTGAATACCGCAGGACATGCCGGAATAGGCATTACAATGCTGTGTTGTACAAGTGCACGGGAAACAACAGCGCACCGTACAAAAGTGTGGGGGCTCGTGGGAGGGAGGAGCAGCTGTTTGGCAATGTAACACACAGTGAACCCGCCCATGTGCCAGGTGCTCAGCATCTCATCCATAATGACCACGGTCGCTCACATCCCACAACAGCCACGACCGGCCTTTGTACGCATCCTATATGATGCAGCGTGGTTTTCACTTCTATGCTCGTTCAGTGGTGTGAAGTTGCCAGATTGTGTGACTTATGCGCCTTGTTGGTGAGTTTCATTTTGGCCATTGTTTGTCTATACTTGTGCTGTACTTGATTTTACATGTGTGCCATTGTGCCCATCTCCCCCTTTCCCCCCACTTCCTGCTTCTTCCTCTTCCTGCTGCTGTTGTTTCTATAATTTTGCTCCTCCACACATAAATACATGTAAAGAACAAATTAGAATACGTCCTTGATTCTTTTATGTTTCAAAACGTATCTCTATTTCAAGTCAAGTCAAGTCAAAGATGTTTTATTTGAGTTTTTCTCATAAAAGCACATACAATCACAAATATAAAAACCTCGGTAAAAAAGCACCACTACATTTAGAAGTCATTAATTCATAAGTAAAAATTGTGAATAAAATATGCAGGTAAAATAAAATACAGACAATCCCTAAATACAATAAAAACAATCAGCTGCCTAAAACCCTCTGTCTGATAGTCCATGCCCATCCAAGATATTTGGCTGTAGCTATAACTAGGGGCAAAAAAGTGCTAGTACAAATAATACTTAAAGCTACATCGCTACTGGTGGTGCCTAGGTTTTTGCACACTGGTGTTAACCAAATGCACCTGGGTTCTACATAGGTTCTACAAGCAAATAAGAAATGACCAATTGTTTCCTTGTGTGCTCCACAGGCTGGACAGTTGCTATTGGATAAACCCCCCCCCCCCACCTGCCTGTTAGAGACCTAAGGGGGAGAGCACCAGCTCTAATTTGAAAAAGAAGCTTCCTACCCCTAGGCGAGGTAATAGCATCCCAATAGAGTTCTAAGCTGGGATACAGTTTAGCTTCTAAAAAGCCTCTAGCCATAGAACCAGCCTTGGTGTCTCTGCAATTCCGGGTAGCCACATGTTCCCAATAAATTTCCTTTAGAGCTTTTTTGCTTGGGAATGGGGCACCTATCGGATCATCCCAGAGCAGTTGGAGACCGAGATCACCCAGCATAGTTCTAAGGACATTTAGCCAGCCTATTTTATGGAACACATCCGCTTTGATTATAGCTAGAAATCCCTCGGCATAATGGTAAAGCTCGGGAGTGGTCCAGAGCCTCCTCCAGTATAGAATTGGATGGAGCCTCGCTAGATCTACTACATCCTTCCGGCCAATATCGTACCTAAGTGGGAGCAAAGGAGTACTTTTGGGAAGACCAGTGATTGCTCTGAGAAACTTATTTTCTGATGTTTGTAATGACTCAAGCTTCTCAAAGCCCCACAACTCGGCACCATATAGTGCAGAGCCGAGGGCCTTGGCCTCGTAGACCCGCAGTGCTGGCTTAATCGGTTTAGTCCTAGATTTTCTATGCTCCGAATCAAGAGCACCAGCCAATTGTCTATGCCTTAGGACTGCAATATCTATATGCTGGGACCATCTAAGATCATCTGTTACATAAATACCCAGATACATAAAAGCTTGACTATCTCTAGAGAGCGATCATTCATACTCAGCTTGGATCTAAAACTTCGATGGGGGTTAAAGGCCATTTGCTTAGTTTTAGCCACATTGACTTCTAAGTCATGCTCCCCACAGAAATTATCAAAGATAAGTAATGCTCGCTGTAGGCCGCTCAGAGTCTTAGATAAAATCAGGGTATCATCTGCGAACATTAAAATCGGTATCTTAATACCAGCCAAAGAGGGAGTGTCCACGTTGGCAGATAGCATGCGAGCCGCTACTCCGTTAATAAACAGGGAAAAGAGTGTGGGGGCCATTGAACATCCTTGCCGGACTCCCCGCTCCACCGGGAAGTCTGCGGTGACAACTCCTTGCCCCCCCCACTGAATATTGGCAAAATTCGCTTCATGCAGCCGCATTATCATTGTCAGTAATTCTTCTGGTAGACCCAGGTTCCTCAGTACCGACCACAGCTTAGTCCTTGGTACCAGGTAAAGCAGCCCGCAAATCGACAAAGGCCACGTACAGGCTGCCCTCGCCCAGCAACACAGTTTGCCAGTGCAGTAAGGTAAATTGGAATACCTGGTCCATCGTACTGGGGGACTTCCGAAACCCAGCTTGGAATGGAGACAGGGCGTTGTTCTCCTTCACCCAGATCAAAAGCTTGTTGACAACCATCCTCCCCAGCACCTTTTGGATGGTGTCAATTAAGCTTATAGGTCTATAGTTCCCAGGTTTGGATCGATCTCCCTTCTTGAATACAGGTATTATAATTGCACCATGCCAGGATGTCGGTACAGGAGCACCCTGTGCCACTGCATTAACGAGAAGAAAAATATATTTACCCCACAGCTCTTTATCATTAATAAAGAGATCCGCCGGGACCCCGTCTAAGCCTGGGCTCTATCGCTAGTCACTGAGCTGAGGGCAATCATTACTTCATTATTACTAAAGGAGTTATCTTTAAAGTAAACCGGCCTAAACCCAGCCATCTCTCTACCAAGTCGCGTTTCGGCATACTGGGGCATAAAGTAGTTAACCCAGTCCTCCTCCGATACGTTATTATCAGGAGGGTCAGGAACACCACCCCTGCCTCATTTTATAATGTTCCAAAAGAGCCTGGAGTCTATTTTCCCACTCGCATCCTATAGCTCATTCCAATGGAGTTCATCCCACATTTTCCTGGCTGTGAATATACTATCCTTATAGGCCTTTCTAGCAATGCGAATAGCCGTCAGTTCTCTCCTCTTGATTGCGGAGCCTAAAGCCAAGCGGTCATTCCTACACTGTGTATTATACCACTTTGCGAGCTTAATAGTTACCCTACTGGTCCTCTTTATTGGTTTCAGAAAATGGTTCCTGATAATAGAAAAAAGATTATTGTGGATTTCTGTTACTGTATTTGGGCATGATATGGTTGGATTGACCTGCTCCATGGCCGTTATCGCTCTAACCGCCTCAGCCTTAATGATATCCATAGACCGTTGGTTGGACAAAACATATGGCCATTTTAACCTACGCATATCATTTGTAGGAACAATCGAGGGGACACTACCCCTCCCTGAAGTCGGGGTCTCATTGTCGGGTGTCCACCATTTGTGCTCGACACACAACGGGTTATGATCGCTTTAGATCGTCCATTTAACTTCCATGTCGCAGACTAATTTCCAAAGTTTCAAGCTACACAAAACATAGTCCCCGCCTTGTCACTCTTGGTCCTCCCGTTTACTGCCCTTAAGCCCCTTTCGAGGCAAATAGCATTTAAACAGACAATGTCTTCCGACCATCAAGTGACAGGATTCAGTTCTAATTTGGGGACCCCCCATTGCCTATCCTCATCCTCCCCAGCAAAGTCGTCACAAATGGCCAAAGGTTCAAAAATGCGGTTCAAGTCACCGGCTATGATAATGTTATTGTCCGGCGAATGGGTTTCAAGGAGGGAGGCCAAAGCCGCTAAAACTTCTGACCTCCCACCCTTATTGCCCCTGGCATAGACATTATAAATGTCAAGCAGTCCTAGAGGACCCAAATCCACTTTAATGTATTGGATATCTTTACTTCCAACTTCAACCACCTTGACAGTTAGCGACATGCTTTGCCGGACCCAGATAGTCAGGCCACCCATAGGACGGCCCTTAGGACCTTTAGTTGCTGGAACTGAATAATTCAAATACCCCAGGGCAAAAGAGGGTTCACACTGCCACGTCTCCTGAAAAATGCACACGTCGAAGGTGTTAACAAAGTTTAGCCAATCCTGTGATTCCTGTTTAAGGCGCATGCCAGCTATGTTCCATGAAACTAGCTTTCCCACACCATCCCTCTCACCATAAGAAAGTCCTGGGGGGATGCCTACTGGGGGAGTAGAAAGGGCAGTAGCGTTGCAGATGACTGCAACAGGATCAGTGTTTCCGTTTATCATATCAACCCGACATAAAGGATAAACAGGAAGAGGGTTAGAGTCTTCCTGCAAGTGACAGCTAGCTCGGTTACTACGCAGTCAGTCACAGTCATTGAGGCCCGAAAGGATGTTAAATCTATTTGTGACCTCAACATCTGTGATATATCCTGGGTCTCCTCTGTGCCAAGCTCTATTTGTTTTCGAAGGTATTGTATTCCACCCTCCTGTTCCCATTGGAAAGCGGAAGTTATTTGCAGGCGTCTTATTCATGGGATTCCAGTGACTAACCCAGAGGCAGTATTTCAATGCCCTGTCCATTTGTACTTCGCTCTGACTCCCTAAGGATCCTAGCTACTGGTATCGGGCTATTAAAATTTATGACTATACAATCGCCCTCTCTATTTTTCCTAGAGCTTCCCAACCATGCAACTCGGCGGGCCATAATTATATTGTGACCTACCATATGCCCGCCTTCAATATTTTGTGAAAACCAGTGAGTAACCTTGTTCTTTTCTAAATAGTCCTCTCTTTCCCCTTGGCGAAGAGGAGGGACTTTGGCCAAAACCACCACTAAAGGAGTGCTTTGGGGGGTAAATCTAGGGTAGATCGGTTGCCTATACCTTGGACCGGCTTATTAGGATAGATAGGGCCCTTGGCCGGTTTAGCTGGCTGAGCACCGACTTCCTGATGTAACTGCAGACCCCCTGTGAGGCACTGGCTTGCCTCAATGCCCAGATCTCTACCCCTCGGGTCAGTTACTCTATTGTCACTGTTTATCTCAGGCCCTTTTACTGTTTGGGATGCAAGTTTGCATGGAGATATTAATTGGGAATCATTGTTAACTTTCCGTTCGCCTACTTGTGTAGAGTCAGCTCCCACCTTCTTGTTAGCGGATAGAGAGTGTAACATTTTAGAATTGTTGATAGTAACTTGTTCCAACTTGCCTAAACTAGCAGTGATTATTTTCAATCTCTCTATTAGGGGGAGTATCAGAGATCTAATTGTGTGTTCTAACTGCCCCAACAGAGCCCCATCTCCTTGTACAGCAACTATTGGCTTAAACATTGGGTGGGGTTGTACCGAAGTAACAGGCGGAATATGGTTCAAAGTGCCCAGAGATTTGGCCCCTTTATACACTAACTTTGGGATTTTTGCTCTTTTACCTTTCTGTCCACCTCCCCCTCGCTTTCTTTTGCCTGTAGGTAAATTACATGAAGATGAAGAATCAACTATATGACAAACAGGGATAATCGAGGGGAGGAGTTACACAGGGTAAAGTTAACACCTGGATGGCGCTACCTATCTGTGAGTTCTGTGAGCTATTCCCCAAGGAGATATTACTTAGCGAATCTAACTCTATGCTAGTCTGTGGCAATCCCAAGTCACTTAAACGTTGGCTTATACGGTTCTCTGGAGTGGTGCAGTGCTGAATTAATCCCAAGGAGGACCGTTTGGAGAATAATTCGGTCGACAATCTTTTTTCAGCGTCAACTATTTCTTCATCCAGGGCGGCTGCAACCGGAGTAATATAATTGTCTAGAGTTCCCATTAGACTTCCACTGGTCGCTTTAAGTCCAGTCTTACCCCCTTTATCCGACTGAGCGGCCATGTTAAAGGAACAAGACTCCGGTGGATAGGTTGACGTATAGCCAAATAGTATACACGAAACAAATTAGCCCTTAATAGTTATCAAAACGACTAGTACACCTAAGAGTAGTAACAGTATGTTGAACAGAATCTTGGTGGGGTGGCCCAGCCCGGCCTTGTCCGGCCCCGGACGGCCACAGACGGCCCACCCTTTGCCCGGGCTTAGCCCGGCGCCCGCGCGTGCGCGTCCCGCGTGCACGTGCAAAGTG
The DNA here is from genome assembly GCF_964263255.1 of Lissotriton vulgaris. Lineage (NCBI taxonomy): Eukaryota > Metazoa > Chordata > Amphibia > Caudata > Salamandridae > Lissotriton > Lissotriton vulgaris. The sequence continues at coordinate 823,129,071 of NC_141685.1, read as the reverse complement.
ATGGTTAAGTAATAGGAGGTTGGGGGCGGGAAGAGGACCAACTGCGGCAAATTAGCGCCGCTGTGCACGCTGGTCCTCGCAGTCCTGCGGACGATCTGGGTATCAGTCTCTCAGTTTGATGGCAGATACCTTTCTCACGCCCCACAATGCGAGCGGCTCCCGCGCAGCGGGGGCTGCGAGAAGTTGTTTTTTCTCACAAGGAAGGTCCGCGATATCCAGGAGTCCCCAGCAGCAACACCAGCTCTCCCTCCACAAATCAAAGGACAGGCAACACCAGGTAGGCACTCTCCACAGCAAAATTTAACCGGACAGGAGGTGGGGGCGGAAAGAGGACCAGCTGCGGCAAATCAGCGCCGCTGTGCACGCTGGTCCTCTCAGTCCCGTGGACAATCTGGGGATCAGTCTCTCAGTTTGATGGCAGATACCTTCCTCACGCTCCACAATGCGAGCAGCTCCCGCGAAGCGGGGGCCACGAGAAGTTGTTTTTTCTCACAAGGAAGGTCCGCGATATCCAGGAGTCCCCAGCAGCAACACCAGCTCTCCCTCCACAAATCAAAGGACAGGCAACACTTATCTCCATTAGTTTCTTTTTAATTTTCCATTTAAACAGTTTTTTTCATATTCAACGACATATCGAAGTCAGCAGTGCAACATATTCTATCAACACACTTTCTAGAACATTACCCGACAGGAGGTGGGGGCGGGAAGAGGACCAGCTGCGGCAAATCAGCGCCGCTGTGCACGCTGGTCCTCTCAGTCCCGTGGACAATCTGGGGATCAGTCTCTCAGTTTGATGGCAGATACCTTCTTCACGTTCCACAATGCGAGCGGCTCCCGCGAAGCGGGGGTCGCGAGAAGTTGTTTTTTCTCACAAGGAAGGTCCTCGATATCCAGGAGTCCCCAGCAGCAACACCAGCTCTCCCTCCACAAATCAAAGGACAGGCAACACTTATCTCCATTAGTTTCTTTTTAATTTTCCATTTAAACAGTTTTTTTCATATTCAACGACATATCGAAGTCAGCAGTGCAACATATTCTATCAACACACTTTCTAGAACATTACCCGACAGGAGGTGGGGGCGGGAAGAGGACCAGCTGCGGCAAATCAGCGCCGCTGTGCACGCTGGTCCTCTCAGTCCTGTGGACAATCTGGGGATCAGTCTCTCAGTTTGATGGCAGATACCTTCTTCACGTTCCACAATGCGAGCGGCTCCCGCGAAGCGGGGGTCGCGAGAAGTTGTTTTTTCTCACAAGGAAGGTCCTCGATATCCAGGAGTCCCCAGCAGCAACACCAGCTCTCCCTCCACAAATCAAAGGACAGGCAACACCAGGTAGTCACTCTCCACAGCAAAATTTAACCAGACAGGAGGTGGGGGCGGGAAGAGGACCAGCTGCGGCAAATCAGCGCCGCTGTGCACGCTGGTCCTCTCAGTCCCGTGGACAATCTGGGGATCAGTCTCTCAGTTTGATGGCAGATACCTTCCTCACGCTCCACAATGCGAGCGGCTCCCGCGAAGCGAGGGCCACGAGAAGTTGTTTTTTCTCACAAGGAAGGTCCGCGATATCCAGGAGTCCCCAGCAGCAACACCAGCTCTCCCTCCACAAATCAAAGGACAGTCAACACTTATCTCCATTAGTTTCTTTTTAATTTTCCATTTAAACAGTTTTTTTCATATTCAACGACATATCGAAGTCAGCAGTGCAACATATTCTATCAACACACTTTCTAGAACATTCTACAACATGTGCAGGTTAACAGTTCATCAATTTTTTTTAAATCCAACAATATTTTTTTGCAACATTTTCTCAAACATTTAACGGCATGTGCAGGTTAAAAGTTCACAATTGTTTTAAGTTTGAACAGTGCCTTCCAAATGCAAGTAGCAGGTGTGGTTGAGTTGAGCACATTTTATTCTATAATATGTACTCCACGTTCAAACTTCTTTTTGTTAACCAATCACAAAGATGCTTTTCCACAAAACTAATGTGCACCCTACTTTTAAAAAACAATGCTTTTCATCTCCCAATCAGGTATCGTTTTGTATCTGAAAAAAACGAGTTCCCCATCTTTAAACATATCTCTTAATCTACGAATGAACTGCATGAGCTACAGACATCTTTCCATACCTTCTAGCCATACCTTCAAAATACTACTGTGGATCTTGGACATAGCTATGTTTGCTGGTGCAAGTGGTATGCAGAACAGAGACGTATTGACTTAGACCTCGGTTTACAAAATGTGAACATTAAATGGTTTCCACAGAGAGGATTGAAGTGGCACCAATTGTTGCCTTTGGTTTAAACCTGTTTGCATCTCCAACACCCTGACCTCATGATTGTGCACTGTGGTGGAAACGACCTAGGCACATTGACTGGGGTAGGTTTGGAAATCCTTATGAAGGACACCTTTGGATGATTGATGTTACTTTTGCCTCAAACTGTCTTTGTATATTCCAAAATATGCCAAAGACAGAAGTGGAAAGGGTCAAGACAATTTTGTCCTCACATTGAAAAATCTAGGAAGAAAGTCAAAAAAGCTGTGTCTGCATACCTCCGAAACCACAAAATGGGGTCCATCTAAAACAACAACATAAGTTTTGATATTGCTGATATCTACAGAAGTGATGGAGTACACTTCACAGATCAGGGAAATCGAGTTTTCCTGAATAACTTGAAGCTGTGCATTCGCACTTATATGTAGCTCCAACTAATGAACACAAGGGCACTTTTTAGAGCCACCCTATAACTTACAACTTAGGCCCGCTATTTTAGGGCCAGGTAATGCCAACTCCCGGACCCTCGCCAAAATGTATTCTCCACACAGCTGTGCAACAGCGACAAGACTATCTCACTTTGCAACACAGAGCTCTCGCTTTGATCACAGACTCTGCGCTTTACAAATACCGTATTGATCTACCTTCGCACTCCCTAAACAACACCACCTAAGCACTATATACAAGTTGGACAGGTGTGGCACAGCGCCCAGAGCACATGACTTCACAGCATAGCACACACAGTTGAGGCTCACGGTTTCATTCCCGAGTCCAGCAGCAGCTCAATTTAACAGCATGACACTCTAGGCAATACCTCACTTAATTTCCGTACCCCGCACTTTCAGACCAATAGGGGTCAGTAGTTGAGCGACTTTACCCCGAGTCCATCAGCAGCTCAGCTTATGCCCCCAGCGCCATCAAACCCTTAGGAGTGAGTAGACTCCACTTCACAAATACCGAATTGATTTGATACACGCACTCCCTGTATAACACCTCCTAAGCACCATACACAAGTTACAATGTTCGAAACAAAAGTTCATCCAAGTAGGTATAACTACATGCTTACACTACTACGACAGATGTGGCACAGCAGCCAGAGCACATGACTTTACAGCATATGACACACATTTTGGGCTCACGCTTTCATCCCTGAGTCCGCCAGCAGCTCAGCTTAGCACCATGAGACTCTAGACAATACGTCACATATTTTCCGTACCCCAGGACTTTCAGACCAGTAAGGGTCAGTAGTTCATCCTAGTAGGTATAAACACATGCTGACACTACTTCCAAGGTGTAGTGCAGCGGCAACGGCACATGACTTCACAGCATAAGACACACAATTTGGGCTCACACTTTAATCCCCGACTGCTGCACCAGCTAGCAGCAGACTCTAGGCAATACCTCACTTATTTTCCATAGCCCAGCACTTTCAGACAGCAAGGTATGAGTAGTTAGTTTTGCACCCCCGTATAGCACACCCTAAACACCCCACAGAGGTTACAAGGCTCCTGCCCTCCTCTTTCTTACTTTTTTCGGCTTTTTTTCTCCTTACTCGCTTCAACGAAATCACAAAATGGCAGCCAACTCTTCCTAGTTGCACAAGACTCTAGACAATACCTCACATATTTTCCGTACCCCAGGACTTTCAGACCAATATGGGTCAGTAGTTCATCCTAGTAGGTATAACACATGCTGACACTACTTCCACAGCAGCGGTCAGGGCACATGACTTCACAGCATAAGACACACAGTTTGGCTCACGCTTTAATCCCCGAGTCCCGCACCAGCTCACCTTAGCAGCATCACACTCTAGGCAATACATCCCTTAATTTCCGTAGCCCACCAATTTCACACCGGTAGGGGAGAATACTTTGCTTTGCACCCCTTCTATAGCACACTGTAGACACCCCACAGAGGTTACAGTGCTCCTACCCTCCTCTTTATCTCTTATTTTGCCCTTTTTTCCCCCTACTCGTTTCAACAGAATCACATAATGACAGCCAACACTTCCTAGTTGCAACCACTTACAGTGCTCGCAGCCAATCAGCAGCAAGCTCATGCTCATAACGCCTCAGCCAATCAGATGGCAGAATTCCCAAATATCGATATCTGTAAATTTCGATATTTCTCAAAAACTACTGAACGGATTTACACCAAATAAACAAAAGCGTGCTTTCTAGAGCAAGACCCTTCTCCATGCCAAATTTGGGGTAATTCCGTTCACCCATTCGACCTCTAGCCTTGTCTAAAGTTTCCTATGGGATTTAACATGGGGAAACACGTTTTGGACCCCCCTTTTTGTCTCTGCTCCCGCTTGAAGAATCACTCCCAAACTTTAAACATAGGAGCTGATATCAACAAAGAATTAGTTTTGAAAATGTCATGAAGATTCATCAAACGACGCCCAAGTTATAAGCAAAACAATAAATGCTCTTCCTATGGAAACTAGGTCCTAACTATAACTACTTATTGGTGACCGCCAGTAGGTAATATATATATATATATATATATATATATATATATATATATATATATATATATATATATATATATATATATATATATATCCAAAGATAATATCCCACACGATTAAGAAGGAATGTCCAGGCCAGCTTTGCAGTTTAACGAGCTTTAATGCTAAGCTCCTACTCAACGCGTTTCGAGGAAATGTTCCTCTTGGTCACGAGCTCGTGACCAAGAGGAACATTTCCTCGAAACGCGTTGAGTAGGAGCTAAGCATTAAAGCTCGTTAAACTGCAAAGCTGGCCTGGACATTCCTTCTTAATCGTGTGGGATATTATCTTTGTATTTCTGGGGAGTCGCTACCCCGTCCAGGCCCTCCGCTGCAAGGGGCAGGGGTTCAGAGCGCAACCTCAGCTTTGGATATATATATATATATATATATATATATATATATATATATATATATATTTTTTTTTTTTTTTTTTCACAATGTAGAACTCCCGCAACCACAGAGTCGGCGAAGAAGGGGAGACGGACCACTGCAGTAAATCAGGCAAGATGTTTATTTAGACCCTTCCAGCAAGATGACGCATTTCGGGCTCGAAAGCCCTTGTCCACATGTATATATATATATATATATATAAATGTTTTTCCAATTGAACATACTTTGAGTAACTCTTATAGCCAATATTTAAATTGAATAAAAAAATTGCAAAATGCAAATCCCATAATGAATTATTTCCTATGATAATATCACAACAACATAATATAAAAGTGGCTTGTTTTTGCAGATGTTGACTTTACAATCACATGCTTGTTAGTTAAAATTTAACAGGAGATACACAACAGATGGTGGCAAAATAACAGAACTATCAGTGTTGGTAATGTCAGAGACTCCTTAAGGGGGTTTGGTAGATCCCATGAGGTGTTTCATGTGAGTTGATGGCTCTGCGATAGAAGGACCTGCACCAGTGCCAGTTGTTGCTTTGGTTTGTGTAGTCAGCCTATCTTTCGTACTTACACGTGCATCATGTCAACGTTTACGTAGTTCTTCAATGGTACGATGACTTAATGCAAGCATATTACCTGATTCCTGAATTTTAGTTCACAATTGCTTTTTATGTGAATCAGGAGCAGCGAAAGATGATCTATCTAAAAGTTCTTCTTTGTGTGCCACACAATATTCAGTCAGGATCTCTAACTCTGAACTTGTGCTTCCCTTTTCTTGCTACTTCTTCACTTGATTCATTTGTGCTGGCCATGATTCACAAGGACTGCAAAAGATTTGGATGGATTTCAGTGGATTCAGATCAATGACTCCTCCTGTCCAGTGCTGTAGTACTTCCTGGTTGTGATGTCATCATTTGTAGCCAGAACATAATTTCCTATTTGTGAATGTATTTGCAAATTGCAAATCGCACTCTAAACACATTTGCACATAAATAAATTGCTATTACCGATTCCTTATTTTACTAATGTGTATCTTATTGAATTGCTAAAACTAAAAATATTTTCAGCACATATAGTTTAGCGATTCCATATTTGCAATTCTGTAATATTTGCCAATAAGGGTTCGCTCATCAACACCTTAGTACATCTGACCCATAGTAATTTCTGTATCCCATGGTATCAGTAATAGCGGGTGAGGTACCCTCATTACTTTATCAAGGCACTCACAATGAGACACTAAAGACCTGATAATGAGTTGGACAGTTCTGACTGGGGTCAAACTCTAAACCTGTAAACATCAAGACAATATGGAAACCCCCTCACAGTACTGCTGATTAAGAGACAATCTTCATAGAATGGGAAATACATATGTGTGCCTTGTTTTTCTGAGTGAAATTGTGCATTTAATTCCAATTTCTGTGGTGATTAACACTTCAATTTAGCACCTGGTGTAAATTGGGGCTAAATGAGAGCAATGTCCGTGGCATGTTGCGTGGGATTGGGGTGCTGCTAGGGAGCTAGTCAAACCTTAGGATGGTGATGGGGGAAATTACTCTCTGTATGCCTGAGGACTTGGACTATCAACTGGGTGCAGGAGTAAATCTGGTGTGAATGAGCAATCGGGAAGACCGGACAGGGCCACTGTGGGATGTGCACTGTCAGGTCTTCCCATGTGTTGCTGTGGTTGGGAGCTGCCATCCTACCTCTGCTTGCAGGCATTGCCCTCCTATCAGTACCAGAGGGCACATTCTAGGTTCCCCGGATTCAAGTCCAATCTTGATAAAAGCATGTCTGGTGTTTCAGACCCAAAATTATCAGGTCTTGTGTTTTTCAGATCCAGTACTTTTGGGTCCACAAACCCTGGCACACTTTAAATCAGGCAGATGGTGTCTCTGCTGGAGACCCTAAGTCTCGCACTCTAAATAATGCCTGTTATTATATTCAATTCAACAAAAGGGGGTGGTGATGGACAGAGTTTCTGAATTAAGCAGAATACTCTCACCCAGTCAATAGATCAGGGCTTGATCCAACACCGTTTTTTAGCTCACTGCACCATCCCAGCTCAGAACCTGGCTATATGCAAATTAGTCTGTCCCTGGCCCAGTGCATCATGGGAACAGGGCAGACCAAACTACCAAGCCAATTCTTTCACTGGAAAGGAAACAAGATTCCGGGGACCGGTTTCTGGCATTACAGCCGTCTTCGGCCCGGCTTGCTTGAATCCTGATGGTGCAATGAGCAAGGGACTCACGTCTGAGTATACCCTTCCACGCTTATGGTGGACAAAACAATTGAACAAAAGGGGGTGGTGATGGACAGAGTTTCTGAATTAAGCAGAATACTCTCACCCAGTCAATAGATCAGGGATTGATCCAACACCGTTTTTTAGCTCACTGCACCATCCCAGCTCAGAACCTGGATTCAAGCAAGCCGGGTTGAAGACAGCTGGAATGCCAGAAACCGGTCCTCGGAAGCTTGTTTCCGGTCCAGGGAAGGCATGGCTTGGCAGTTCGGGCTGGACTGTTCCCATGAGGCACAGGGTCAGACTGATTTGAATATAGCCATGTCTGAACTGGGGTGGCAGAGTGGGCTAAAGAACGGTGATGGATTAAACCCAGATCTTTTGACTTGGTGTGAGTGTTTGATTGGTTCAGATGCTCCGTCCATTACCACCCCCTTTTGTACCGCTTTTGGCCGCCATAAGTGTGGCAGGGTATGCTCAGACGTGAGTCCCTTGCTCACTTTGCCACTGGATTCAAGCAAGCCGGGCTGAAGACGGCTGGAATGCCAGAAACCGGTCCTCGGAAGCTTGTTTCCGGTCCAGGGAAGGCATGGCTTGGCAGTTCGGGCTGGACTGTTCCCATGAGGCACAGGGTCAGACTGATTTGCATATAGCCATGTCTGAACTGGGGTGGCAGAGTGGGCTAAAGAACGGTGATGGATTAAACCCAGATCTTTTGACTTGGTGTGAGTGTTTGATTGGTTCAGATGCTCCGTCCATTACCACCCCCTTTTGTACCGCTTTTAGCCGCCATAAGTGTGGCAGGGTATGCTCAGACGTGAGTCCCTTGCTCACTTTGCCACTGGATTCAAGCAAGCCGGGCTGAAGACGGCTGGAATGCCAGAAACCGGTCCTCGGAAGCTTGTTTCCGGTCCAGGGAAGGCATGGCTTGGCAGTTCAGGCTGGACTGTTCCCATGAGGCACAGGGTCAGACTGATGTGCATATAGCCATGTCTGAACTGGGGTGGCAGAGTGGGCTAAAGAACGGTGATGGATTAAACCCAGATCTTTTGACTTGGTGTGAGTGTTTGATTGGTTCACATGCTCCGTCCATTACCACCCCCTTTTGTACCGCTTTTGGCCGCCATAAGTGTGGCAGGGTATGCTCAGACGTGAGTCCCTTGCTCACTTTGCCACTGGATTCAAGCAAGCCGGGCTGAAGACGGCTGGAATGCCAGAAACCGGTCCTCGGAAGCTTGTTTCCGGTCCAGGGAAGGCATGGCTTGGCAGTTCGGGCTGGACTGTTCCCATGAGGCACAGGGTCAGACTGATTTGCATATAGCCATGTCTGAACTGGGGTGGCAGAGTGGGCTAAAGAACGGTGATGGATTAAACCCAGATCTTTTGACTTGGTGTGAGTGTTTGATTGGTTCAGATGCTCCGTCCATTACCACCCCCTTTTGTACCGCTTTTGGCCGCCATAAGTGTGGCAGGGTATGCTCAGACGTGAGTCCCTTGCTCACTTTGCCACTGGATTCAAGCAAGCCGGGCTGAAGACGGCTGGAATGCCAGAAACCGGTCCTCGGAAGCTTGTTTCCGGTCCAGGGAAGGCATGGCTTGGCAGTTCGGGCTGGACTGTTCCCATGAGGCACAGGGTCAGACTGATTTGCATATAGCCATGTCTGAACTGGGGTGGCAGAGTGGGCTAAAGAACGGTGATGGATTAAACCCAGATCTTTTGACTTGGTGTGAGTGTTTGATTGGTTCACATGCTCCGTCCATTACCACCCCCTTTTGTACCGCTTTTGGCCGCCATAAGTGTGGCAGGGTATGCTCAGACGTGAGTCCCTTGCTCACTTTGCCACTGGATTCAAGCAAGCCGGGCTGAAGACGGTTGGAATGCCAGAAACCGGTCCTCGGAAGCTTCTTTCCGGTCCAGGGAAGGCATGGCTTGGCAGTTCAGGCTGGACTGTTCCCATGAGGCACAGGGTCAGACTGATTTGCATATAGCCATGTCTGAACTGGGGTGGCAGAGTGGGCTAAAGAACGGTGCTGGATTAAACCCAGATCTTTTGACTTGGTGTGAGTGTTTGATTGGTTTAGATGCTCCGTCCATTACCACCCCCTTTTGTACCGCTTTTGGCCGCCATAAGTGTGGCAGGGTATGCTCAGACGTGAGTCCCTTGCTCACTTTGCCACTGGATTCAAGCAAGCCGGGCTGAAGACGGCTGGAATGCCAGAAACCGGTCCTCGGAAGCTTGTTTCCGGTCCAGGGAAGGCATGGCTTGGCAGTTCGGGCTGGACTGTTCCCATGAGGCACAGGGTCAGACTGATTTGCATATAGCCATGTCTGAACTGGGGTGGCAGAGTGGGCTAAAGAATGGTGATGGATTAAACCCAGATCTTTTGACTTGGTGTGAGTGTTTGATTGGTTCAGATGCTCCGTCCATTACCACCCCCTTTTGTACCGTTATTATATTCAAAGCATTGGAAGAGACCAAAACTTAGAAGAGCTGTAAAAGAAAGAAGTTGTACTGAACCCAAAAGTTTGCCAAAAAGCCTGTGGATAGCACTATTGAATGTCGGCGTGCCAAAACTGCCAAAGATCAAGGCTGCATATTGATTCTCTCTCTCTCATGTCTCTTTAAACCACATTAGAAACCCCCTGCTCCTGTATCTCACTCTTTCAGCTTCCTGCTTTCTGCCGTTGTCAACGTTTTAACTTCTAGCTCTTCCTCCTTAATCCCCCTTGTGTTTTTAACTCTCTTGCTACGAGCTGATGAGGAAACATAAGTGTTGATCCTCAAAAATGAGTGCTAAACCACACCCTTGAAGATAATTTTGTGATTAAACAAAAACAAATTGTGCATAGACTTAAAATGAAAGAGGGTTCTCAGGGAAATCTATCCTTCTATGTATTTCTTTAAAAAAAAAATAGCTTAAGGTTTTCAAAATAAATAGAAAATAACGAACAGATAACATTCTTACTAACATTCCATAAAAGAAAAAAGTCGTTAATAACAAGACAAGTTTTAGTAACAACCATTTTGAAGAATTCTAATGTGTTCAAAAACAAGAACTAGACAAAAACAACACAAAGATCGAAGGGAAGAAAAAATATAGCGCTAGATGCTCTTACCAAGGTAAATATACCGATGCCCACATCATGCATATAAGTAATTTATAATTTCCACCTGAGAGTTCTAAGGAGGAGGAAGCCCGAGCCAGGTGAGTAAAATGGAAACTGACAGGCTCCTATTGAACATCATAAGCAAAGAGGACACAGTCACTAATGGAAAGATGAGTAATGCAAAACTGCTGCGATTGAGGAGAAACGCTGAATGAGAGCGAAGGGCGTTTTCAGAGCAGCCAATGAAATGATAATGATCTTCTGCAGCTTCAATATCAATGAGACGTGGCTTGAGAAAATCACTGGGTTCAAATAAGGAGACATCCTTGGCTTTCGGGAAAAGAGTGACTTTTCTTCCAGTACTGGTGTTAGTTGTGGCATGACCCGGGATCAGCATCTGAACCCACCCCAGGGTTGGACTTGGATAAAATATAAACCAAATTAAAAGTGGCCCCCATTAGCGAATCAGAGAGCTAGAAAAGTGACCCACATTTTCAAATCAGAGTAGTTTTAAACGTGTAAACACGAGCTGTATGTGTGTTTTGCAAGTTATGGGAGGCTGCATGCATTTGTGGTTGCTGCAGGCACTGTTTGTGGTAATATCAGAGAAATTAACAGTAGAAATCAGCCCACAAGAGTATATCACAGGCCCATAAACAGCCAAAACAAAGAAAACAGCCCACACACTGATCTTTCAGACAAGCTCCTGCTAGATTACTCTGTAGGCCAGTCCGACCTTGATCCACCCGCATACCAAACAGCTATCATTAGATTTCACACAGAGGATACTGGTATGGAATTATTAAGTATGAGAGGACAGACCACAGGCATGTTCCACCTTTGTGGCCTCTTTATCTGGAAGTCTGAACTCTCTGCCCCTCCATCAGAAAAAAACCCTTGCCTCTCCCCTCTCCCATGCTCATTGCTTGCTCCACCTTTCATCCAATCCTTCCATCACCTTCATGAAAAAACCATGTTCCCTAACAAGGAAAAATGAACGATATTTTGACGTAACAGGAATGGCCCCTTACACACTAAATCCATGTGATGTCCCGCCCCAATACTCCTAGCTCTGCACCTGCATAAGCTAGATACCTTTCCATTAACGTGTTTACTTCTCCTCTAATTGGTTGCTAGCTTCCTTGCCCTTCATCCTCATCACACCTTCCTAGGCTGTAATTCCATTCAAGAGACTGCTGCCTGTTCCAATTTCTCCTGCACCACCCTCAAGATGTGCTTAAGCATGTTCATTCCAACCCAGAAAACTGGACCAGATAATTTCCCCTAAAATCAATCAATATGGCACCCGCTCTGTTCCATCTGTCCCTGTGTTCCCAAAGCATGGGCAGTAATAGTCCCCAACAAGAACCCTTTTGGCCCTACCAGGAAGCCTTTTCATCCTCTTAGCCAAGCTGTGTTCCATAACAGTGCTTTTCTACATGTTTTCCAGCAACATTTCACTATCTATTAGCTTCATGTTCACACCTACATTTTTCCAAAACCATTGCACTCCCAGCCCTGTAATAAAACAGCCCATTAGAACACATATTATTCACTTTGAAATCCATTGACCCATAATATTCTTTAACCTGTTCTCCCCTGTCCTGTACAGTAATTTTCAGTGGCAGCTCCAGTCCTGAAGGAGAGAATACCAAACTCACCTAGTGATGAACCACCATTCTTTAAACATTACCTCAACAACCCAGCACTTCCTTGACCTTGACCCCCACCTCCAGTCATAGGTATACATGTGTATACATGCTGTCACACTCACTCCATGCCTCAACTTTGCATAATTCTTGAAAGGGCTAGCCAGACATATTGATCGGACCCTTGAGAGCCTCAATGTCATTCGCAACCTGCTCTCTGTTGAGTTACACTCTTCTTTATTCAAATACAAATCCAGTTGTTTTCCATGCAGACATCATTCAATAACAAATCCACATAACCTCAGTACCTACTATTTTCAAGATCCAGACAGTCCCATCGAAAAATGCTTGTATACCCAAAAGCACTTCCGTGAAATGCTATACCCATCATCTCTTCAGGGATCATGAATAGTGTCTGCTTTTTCTGAATCAGACTCATCTTGAAACTTATCAAAATCACACTTCTGTCCAGAAAGACCATCCCATATCTTCTCCTCCTCCTTACCCCTTCTATGAGAGCTGTCATTCTTATGATAGCAGGAGGGAAGATGTGAGATGCCATGAGACCTTTATGACAATAAAGAGTTCATGACATTTTACCAAACCCAAGAGGAATTGGCCCATGTCAACTTTTACTGTATGCCCAACTGGCACATATGGCCTGGGGTGTCTGACCACGTTTCCAAAATGAAGCATAAGAGAACGAAGAGTTAGAAAAATTGGGGGACTTTGTAGGCTGCAGGTGCCTCATCATGTACCTTTATGTAGAGCCTTTGTCCATTTTAAACTCATACAAGTTATATACTTGAGTCAAACCTATTTGACCCCTCTCAAACTCTCCAAATATACCCTGACTCTTCTTCCAGTTGTGGTAGATGCGGCCAGTCCTCAGCGGGGTTTCTGCATATGACCTGGGACTGTGGTGGTAATTTGTGACACATAAAAGGGGCTTTGCTGCCACAAATGATAAAACTGTGTCTACTTGGAGTGCTCCCATGGGGGAATAAGATACCAAAGATGCCGGCCCGAATGATAGCGCTGGGATGGTACTAGTGAGATTCCAGACCCCTACCAGTTAGCAAGCACCCTTGCCACCATAGATCTCAACTTGGAGGCGGGACTTATTGCAGTAGGCATTGGTGGATGAGCAACATTAAAAGTAGACAACTTGTAAGGAAGGTAAGCTTTAATCCGGGATCAGGCAGCAACTGCCGATCCACAGCACGTTTTCCATCCACCCTAGGTGGCATTCCACACACACAGCTCTGGAATGCAGGCACCCAATTACCCCACATATCCTCTTTCCTCACAATGAAATACAAAGACAACAAAGCACAATCCAATTTACAAACGAGTACAAAAATGGTGATACTGCAACAGACGAGAGGCTGGAGACCTCTCCAGGAGACAGCCTAAAAGCACACCCCACATCCGGATCTCCCCAGCGCTCATTGACAACCCCCCTTGGGCCAGAGCCTCGCTCCTGCCCCAAGCCCTGCCAGCCGACCACCTGTTCCCCTGGGCACACACCGGCTGACGGGGCACAGGCCACCTTTATACCAGGAGCGTGAACATATACAGGTGAAACTCCAAGGTCTGAGAGTGGAATGTGTGCCTGTGCTACTTCTTAGCGCTTCAGATTGTGACAAATATGGGAACCAAGGCAAACAGAAAAAAAGTATGTGCCCAGGTTCACACCTGGCATGTAAAAATCGGAATTTGGGCTCCAATCTCCCGGTCTATCGATCACATTGTTGCCACTTTAGCACATCGTCCTCAGAGACGAGCACTGTATATTTTTAAATTGAAATAGTTTTTTGTGTCTGTATTCATTTGAAATATTACAAGTATTTTCCAGATATATATGCTGTGATAGCTCCGAAATCATCTTACTTTGGTTGATGTTTGTTGTATATCTTGTGGTACATATTAAACATATCTGGGAAGACTCTTTGTTCGACTAACGTTAGTAAATGACAATCCGCCCTACCCCAGGGGGCACAAAATATGCATTTGTTAAAGTGCACTCTGCCATTTTTATGTGCTGCATTTTATTTGAATTGTTTGGGACATTAGGAGCGAAATCTAATCAAAAATGAAAGCAGAGTATGGAATGAAAATCCAGGTTTGTGAAAATACTTTCTGCTTTTGTTGGCATGGCGAGAGTGTACCAACACCCCCCCACACACACACACACATGCACACACAAACACCTCCTCTGGCTCATGATGGGGGTTGGGGACGGTCGGCTGCCTGGCGCCTGTTCTGCAGGATGGCCACTTCTGAGATGTCTGTTCCTGACAGTGGGGTTTCTCTGCGCTAGGGACCTAATCACGAGGACGTGTTTAGATGCTATATAGGCTGAGCACAAGGGTGCTTAAACAGGTGTCATTAGGAAGAATTAGTGGTAAATGCTCGCTTTGATTCAATCATGTGATATCCATGCAGATCTCAGCAGTAGACCCTCAACTGACCCCCCCCACTATATTGCAGGCATGACCAGTGAACAGAATGTGGTGGGTTTTTACATCTATATAATCTGGACATTAAGGGGCTATTTACAAGCCCCTTGCGTTGCCTGTATGCCACTTTTCCCCATACTAAAAGTGACTCAGTGGCGATGCAAGGGCCAGGATCTTGTAAGTAAGCCCCTAAAAGTACTTACACAAGGCGCTTTGCTCATTTTGTGTTCACATTTGCTTGCACGCCATGTGCATTGGATCTGATTGCATTAGCTTTTATTTAAAAAGGTGAGGTGATGAAAGGCAGTGTCAGGCCAGAGTTGCGACCCAAGGTCGTGGGTATACTTAGAGCCAGCTTCAAGAGTGAAAGCCAAGGGCTACATGGATCACAAGAGGAGCTATACAAAACATCACAACAGTGGGGTGAAGACAACACAACTGCACATTAGATTGTTGTTGCCCACCACCTCCTCCTAATGTCTTTCCTCGTCCACTTTTCATTGTGACAGATCATGTTTTCTAAAAGTCGGGACCGTTGTCATAAACGGTTCCCAGTTTTAATAATTTATCACAACATTTTATATGCACCGCTTTCACCGAAGCGTTTTACAAACAAAACGGTACTTAAAGCAGAGACAACAAGCTCTCGGCTTTGGCAAAGGCAGCCACTTGTTTATAATTAAGTGAAAGCGCAATGCAAAAATAAACATGCGGCTGCCTTTGCCAAAGCCGAATGATAAAAAATAGTGTGTCGCGGCTAATTAGGAGACGCTGTCTTCCGCCGCCAGTAAAAGATGCAATCCCAGTGTGCGGGGCCAAAAGGAGACAGGGTGGTAACCAGGAGGGACTAAAAACCCTCCTGGACAATCAGAACACCCGGTTTTGCATAATTGGTGAAGCAAAATGACGTGCACCAATGCAAAACACGGACGGAGCAGAAAGCAAGCTTGTGGAATCGTATTGATTCCAAGAAGCCCTCGTATGACGAGAGCAGCGCATGCACTGCTTTCGTAAGGCCGAGACCTAAAAAGTAAGACAAAACACAAGGTAGAAGGCCTCAAAGTAATGTCTCCTAAGACATAAGATATGCAAATATGCAAAGAGAACCCTTTTGTAATGATTTGAAAAGCGAAGGAAAGATGAATAGTGGCACGTTGAGAAAACAAAATGTGTGGCATAAAGTTCTAGAGACATTCCAACCGCTCCTACAAGGCCAAGCAGCAACATTAGGTGAGGCAAGCAGAAACTGAACAATGTCAATTGTTGTCAAATTCCTGGTCTAAAAGTTTGTCATTGTCAAGCAACAGTGAGAAAAATGGGTGTGTTATTTTAATGTTGACCACTAGCCAATGTGCACATGTAGAATTAGCTTCTTTCAAGGAAGCATGCCGCTTGAAACGAGATCGAGAAGTAAAAGTGCGAAATTCATTTGGACACTGTCCCAAATCATATTGAAGGTGAATGGGTCCTCCATACCTTTTATCATAGACAGTGGCACGTTAATAAACATTATGCAAGCGGAAAAGTACAATGAACTGTCTCCAGTGCCCCGTTTAACCCTGTCAAAAACAAAAGTGTATACATGGGCTGATTCAAAGCCACTCCAAATTCAAGGTTCATTATAGCAACTGTGAAGCATAAAAAGGCGAAAGTCCAAGTACCAATTCATGTCCTTCCAGGCACTTCATTGAGTGCATGTTTACTCAGTTTTGACACCACTGCTAACATGGGGCAGATTTCTGTGAACTACAATGTCAATGCCTATCATGAGATAGTGAATCAGTTTCCATTTCTTTCATGGACTAGAAAGACGTTTGATAATGAAAGTACAACTTCACAAAAATGAAGACACCCATCCTGTTGCTCAACGACATCGTTGAATTGCGTTTCATTTACAAGAGGCTGTTGAGAAAGGACTTGGAACTCTATTAAAGCATGATATCATGGAGAGATCCACTGATCCAACGCCTTGGGTGTCACCCATAGCGCTAGTGCCTAAGAAGAACAGAGGAGGAGCAGTGTGTATTTTTGTTGATATGCGCTAAGCTAACAAGGCGATTGTAAGAGAACAATATCCAGGTCTGCATATTGCTGACATGATTACGCAGCTGAATAAAGCCAAGGTCTTTTACCACCTTGATTTGGACAAAGGGTATCACCAACTCGAACTGGAAGAAAATTGCAGGATTACTACCTTTTCGACTTATGTTGGTTTACTTAGATATAAAATACTATGTTTGAGAGTGTCATCATTTGCAGAACTCTTTTGAGATGTCATTCATCACATATTACAGCAAGTCACAAATGCTTTAATTTACAGTGATAATATACTGGTTTTAGGGCCACACAAAAGGCACATGATGTGGTGTTACAGATGTGGTAGTAACTAAGCATGGGCGAATTTTGCGAATCTGGCGTTCCCGAATTTGCGTATTTGTGAACTCGCAATCCGCAAAATCCACGAATTCTCACGAATTTGCGGATTTTTTTTTGTGTTCGCAAGGGTTTCTGCCAGTTCGCAAGGGTTTTGTACCAGTTCGCAATTGCGAACTTACTTGTCGGCTCGCAACGGTCGCGACTTTGTTGTTTCTACGTCTGGTTCATCCTCACAGGTTCACAGGACCCTCTGTTTCACCACTGCCACCCTCTGGTACATCACTGCCATCCTCTGATTCATCACTGTAGATTATGGGGGGAAAAGCAAGCACACCTGCCTTGCTTCAACTGACATGAATTAATTTGGGGTTGATTAATGTGTCACTGAATTTAAACTTCCTGTCTGGCACCTGCTTCCTTATCTGTAATTTGCTTTCTGTTGCAGTGCAATTTTTTTCCCAGGACCTTTGTGGCCTACTTGTAGCTATTCTATGAGCCTGCTGTGAGGGTCAGAGCAGGGTCATAGAATAGTTGCAAGTAGGCAGCTGAACTCTGGAGGGGCCCCTCAGGAAGCACTACAGGGAATGGTTACTAATGATGAGTTTGAACTTTTGCACCTGCTGAGTGCTTTCAGTTTTGCAAAACTCGTTTTTCTGCAGAGCAGCAACTGTAATGCCCCAAACAAACATAGGCAACTGAACTCTGAAGGGG
Source organism: Lissotriton vulgaris (assembly GCF_964263255.1). Lineage (NCBI taxonomy): Eukaryota > Metazoa > Chordata > Amphibia > Caudata > Salamandridae > Lissotriton > Lissotriton vulgaris. Next base: position 823,111,336 of record NC_141685.1, on the reverse strand, counting down.
CCCCTCAGGAAGCACTACAGGGAATGGTTACTAATGATGAGTGAACTTTTGCACCTGCTGAGTGCTTTCAGTTTTGCAAAACTAATTTTTCTGCAGAACAGCAACTGTAATGCTCCAAACAAACTTACTTGTGAAAGTTGATTTCTAATCCAAAAGTGATCCAAAGAAAGTCAAAAAGGCCTCAAATCCAAAAAAGTGCAGGCAAATTTCAACCTGAGGAGTTATTCTGATAAAAATCATCATTTTCAGAAGGTTTATGCTGCTTGCTAGTGGATTTCTTGTGCAGAATTGCAAGTTTTGTAATTTCGCGAGTGCGAGATTGTTGCTGCCGCCGCATCTACATGTTTGCAATTGCGAACTCTCGCGATGCGTCGCCAAACTCCCGTGGGATCCCGCAGCAAGATCCAAAATGGCGCAGCACTCGCAAAATATAGAGAAAAACAACTCTGCAAACGCTGGATGACGGTAAGTGAACGCCGCACGCCGCAATATTGTATCACCAAGCAAAAAAATCCGCTGCGTGCGAATTTGCGGATTTTTGGTAAATTCGCGAGAGTTCGCAAATTGCGAATTTACCGAAAATCCGCAAAATCCGCGAGCGGAACGGATTTTCCGCCCATGCTTAGTAGTAACAGGCACTCTTCGGATGCCATTCATTATCCTGCTGCAAAAAGCAGGTGTTAAAAATGTAAAAGAATAGGACATTATTCAAGGGTTTGCAAATCTTCTAACATAGTTCATTCTAAACCTGCCATTAACGTAATCAACGAAGATGTTTGTGAGGATGCAGATGAAAGTGATGTAGAAGTTTACAGGATCGACGAAATTGATGATATTGACAATAGTGAGAACTAAAATCCTCCCAAATGTGGCATTTGTGTTGATGGAAAAAAATTAGCGATGTGGACTGATTCGTGTTCTCCCTTCACCATAATCAGCAAACAGGTTTTGTCAGAGCTAGGGTCTAAAGACCTTACAAATCCCGATGTCAACCCAGTTGGTTAATGCAGTCAAAAATTACCGGTCATAGGTTATTTTATATCCAAAATTAAATTTCAGGGCAGAGAAGCCAAAGCCAAACTGTATGTTGTGGGGAAAGGAAAATCCTTTTTAGGGTGGAGAGAACAAAAAGCCTTAAACATCATATTGAATCCCAATCATCCCATGCAAGTACTTTTGACTGATCACCATAGCAATTGTCAATGGGTGTCAAAATTTCCAAATCTTTTTAATGAACAATTGGGATGCTTAAAAAAGTTTAGACATCACATCATACTCAAGGCAGGTGTAACACCCAAAGTACACAAAGTAAGTAGCGTGCCCTTGGCATTGAGGCATCCGTTAAAGAAAGAACTAGAGAGAATATGCAAAGATGGTATTATAGAACCGATAGGGGCTTCTGAGTGGCTTAGTCCAATTGTTATTGCACACAAACCGAACGGTAGTATCCACATGTGTGTGGACTTAAGAGATCTAAATGAGAGTATTTGGGTTGACCGCTACCCTTTACCCCACATAAATGATATGCTGGCCACCGTTGATAATGCTAAATTCTTTTCGACTTTGGACTTATCAAGTGCATATCATCAAGTACTACTACAACCATAATCAAGGCACTTAACTTCTTTTATTACTCCTGAAGGTGCCTATCGATTCGTACATATGCCATTTGTGTTGGCATCTACTTCGGCAGTTTTCCAACGAATTATGCAAGGTATACTAAAAGACGTTTCCAACATTCTGGTATTCCAAGACGACATTCTAGTGTGGGGTAAGGACAAGGAAGAACACAATGATGTGTTACTGATTGTGTTAAGTAAATTAGAGCAAGCAGGTCTAACAATTAGTCTAAATAAATCCAAATTCTGTCAACCAGAGGTAGACTATCTCGGTCACACTGTAAACCAAGAAGGAATTAAACCTAAATTTAAGTTAGTTGAGGATTTAGAAAAGGCTCCAGTTCCACTTAATAAAATACCAGTTAAGGTCATTCCTAGGATTGGCCGAATATTATTCAAGGTTTATCTTTAATTTTTCTGGTTGTGTGTTTCCATTATGGGAATTGATGAAGAAAAATGCCATATTTACATGGTCTGACAAATGCCAACATGCCTTTGAAGAAATAAAAAAGGCAGTTGCTAACGCTACTTCTTTAAAACCTTTTAATGACAATGATAAATGCATTATTATAACTGACGCCAGTGGATATGGTTTGGGCGCTATACTTATGCAAATTCATGAGGGTAAAGAAAGGGTAAGTGCATTTGCCTCCAGAACACTTAAGGGTGCAGAGGGTACATATTCAACTATTGAGAAGGAGGCATTGGCATGTTGGTGGGGAGTGCAGCATATCCGTAATTTTGTGTGAGGTAGGAAGTTTGAATTACACACCGATCATAAACCATTAATTAAAACATTTTTTACAGCTGGAGCTGCAAAAGCTACTCCACGTATTGCCAAATGGATTTATTGTTTACAAGAGTACAATTTTTATATCAAGTATGTACCTGGTGTAAGGAATGCGAATGCGGACTGTTTATCTCGCCTGCAAGTTGAGAAGGGTGACAGTAGTGATTTTGGTTCGGAAATAGAAGAATGGGTCGTGGCCAAGTTGGGGGAGGTTTGTCAGGCCATAGATGAATATGAGTGGAAAAATGCAATTTCAAATGACATTATTACAAAAAGAATTGTCAAGTGTCTTCCTTTGAGGGAAGGTTGGAAGTCTCATAAAGACTTACTATCTTATAAAGAAGTATGGTGTGCGCTGTCTGTGGTGGATGGTATTTTAAGGAGGAGTGATACATTGATTGTTCCCTTCACCATGAGATCTAGATTGTTGCAATTGTTACATGAGGGCCATGGAGGTATGTCAGCTATGAAGAGAAAGGAGGAGAGGATTTCTGGTGGCCTGGAATGGACAAGGAGATTGAAAGATTTGTTAGGGATTGCGTGGAGTGTTCACGAAGTGACAAAACTCATATACTGCCATTCATCATATGACCTGGCCCAGACATGCTTGGGAGAGGTTAGCAATTGATATTTGTGGTCCATTTGAAATACTTGGTGTCAGAAGTAGATTTGCCATTGTATTAATGGACTATTTTCCAAATGGCCAGAAGTAACTTGTGTACATGAAGTTAAAGCTGAAACAGTCATTGATTTTTGTGAGGAGATATTCCGCAGAGATGGTTGCCCTGCAGAGATATTGTCGGATAATGGTCCTCAATTCATTTCCAATGAGTTCAGTAATTTTCTCAAAGTATGGGGTATTAAGCACTTAAAGACCCCTGTTTATCGGTAAGTTTCACTTACAACGCATTTTTTACAACGCACTACCATTACATCGCAACCATTACAACGCAAACCATTACAACGCATTGCGCTGGGGGGCGCTCTAGGATAGGGAATATATTTAATTTACTATCCAACACCTTCCCTGCTATCCACGGGGACTGGAGTTGGAATAGTAAATTAAATAATTCACTATCCAGCGCCTAAAAGCATTATGCGTTGTAATGGACTGATTGGTAAAAACCGCGTTGTAAAGGCATGCGATGTAAAAGCATGCGTTGTAGTGACACCAATCCCTGTTTATCATCCCCGCCAAAATGGTCTTATTGAACGATTTAACCGGGTTCTGGGCGATTGTAATTTTAATGGCTATTCACAATCAGATGGACTGGAAATGCTTAGTAAAAAAATGTTTATGGAACTACAGAACCACCCCACATACTGTCACTGGTGAAACTCCTTTTTGTCTACTCAAAGGCAGGGTCCCCTGTTCTATTGCTGTGCCTGGATGGATGGGCAGATGTGGTAGGAAATGTATTGATGATAATGTTATAAGATCTAAGGTTGAACGTAATCAAAGTTCTTATGAACATAAACACAATGACAAGTTACTCAAGAATTCTCAGAAATTTATTTTGGGAGATTTAGTAAGAGAGAAGTTGGGTACCATTCCCCACAAATGATGTTCTAATTTTCCAATCCCAAGAAGATAGAGTCCGTCAAGGGTGATTTTTTAAAACTTTCAGATGGTAAATGGTGAAATGCAAATCGAATGTCTAAATGCAATGAAACTGAGAGTGGTTAAAGAGTGATGAAAATAATTCCAGTTCCGTTGTGAGTAATGGAGTTTCTTGTAAGGCTACAGGCAATCCCACTTATGATAGATCAGTGGATAGAATACACAGCACACGAGTTAAGAAATTGCCTTTGAAGCTTAAGGATTATGTTTGTGATTAAACGTGGATAGAATACCTAGCACATGAGTTATGAATTTGCCCTGAGGTTCAAGGATTATTTTTGTGATTATAATTTCCAGTATTTTGCTTGGTGTTAGCCTAGCTATTATAAATATCATTATTCCTTCAATGTTCTTATATTTCTTTTGTTTCAAAGGAAAAGGATATGTTGTATTCTTTGGTGTTTACTTTGCCTAGCAACTGTTGTCTAGCAACTTCAAGCTTCCACTATTGGAATCCGGCATTTGGAGTCCAGTAGACGGCAGCTGATGTTGTGGTGAAGACAGCTGTTGGGGGTTGCTCCTGTATAACTCAATAAACCTTATTTTCCAACTACATGGATGTCCTGTCCTCAAAAGTGTCATCAAGCAAAAAGACTGCACTGAAAAGACTTGATCTTAAATCAGTTCTTCACTCTACTCTTTGTGCGTATAGGTCAACTCGCGATTCTACCACAGGTGAAAGCCCTGCCACCTTTAAGTTTGGGAGTGCCATGGGAACGAAATTGCCACAATGAACCACTGAAAGATCTATTGACATTGATAAAATTTACACTATTGCGTGCTCTATTCAAAAGAGGAGACCAAGCCACTGTCAGACTGAAACGGAAAAGCAAGTCTTATGTTCCTTTTGATGCTGATCCACTGAGGGTTGTGAGTAGAAAAGGACACAGGGTGCGTGCTCATTGTCCTTGAAAGTCTATCACAAGAGATTCTTCTTAGTTCAAACCCCTGCCTCGAGGTTTGTTGACTCCGAATGTTCAGAGTGAGACCCTTGCATCTGTCCAAAGACAGCACATGTGCCTATGTCACCGGTGCTAGCCGCTGATGCGTCTCCTATGTCTCCTCAATCTCACACAACCAGATCTAGAAGATTGAATCAAGTACCTCGAAGTCTCATTGAAGAGTTATGAATTATATATGTATTTTTTGTGTACTTTTTATTTAACAAAGGGGGATATGTAGTGTTGTGTATGTTAGAGATAGTATGACCTCTTTTGTCCCTGACGGACTCTGTATAATAATGACATAAGTGATTGGGTTTGGTTAATAAAATTCATGACGTATTATGGGCAGTTAATGGTTACACTCTGAAGAATAAAGATGTGTAATACCAAGCTCGGTGTGTGCCGTGATAATTTATATGTGCCCAGGTTGGGGAGGACACTACAATGATCATTCAGGTCATTGGGTAGTTGGGCAAAAACATTGTCACTCCATTATAAATGTCAAAAATACAAAGTCAGATCAGCATGTCACGCCTAATCATGTCAGTATTCCTATTCCTCTATGCGGTTTTGCAGCATCCCTCATCGCAGAGGTCACCTGTCTTCATCATGGCTTGTCAGATGCAACTACTTTGCCCACAAAGTTCGAATGAGATAGAATTTGAAGTATTTATCAAAGCTTACAGGTTTGCTTACCCACCACTCCCTTAGAAAGGTTCTCACTTACCCTAGTTTGACTGTTGGCAAATAAAATACAATAGCAACCAAATCAAGTTCAATGCTTAAGAAAGTAAGAGTTGGTGTTGGGTCTTCTGTCTTTGGTGCAAGCATCAACCCAAAGTCAATTGCCACTCTTTCTATTGTAAAGTTCAAACATTCAGACTTTTCCACCGTACTAGATTCATTTATCAAAAGTAAATTGCTGAAGTACTGCAACAGTTGCTCGGACTTTGAAACCTCTTTCATAATATGCTAAATATGTCTAATATAGCACACATTTGAGAACATTCAATCTGCGTGGCCTTATCCAAAAAGATTGTTGCATGAAACTGAATGCTCAACAGCTGAAAGTTGTGAAAAGCTCTAATAACAACCAGAAAGCAGACTTTGTGTCAGTTTTCCTCATTTCCCTCCCCATGTTTACAAACCATTACCACAGCAGCATTGCTATTGGAGTAAGACACTGAGCATTCTCTTTGATCTATGTCTAATTTTGCTCCCAGCCATGAAAGGTGATAGCTCCTCTTATGTTTTCCAACTGCCTTCTTAAGGACAATGCCAAGAGAAGAAATGATGATGTCATGGAATAGGAGGGAAGGAAAATAACCCACCATCTTGCCTTCCTTAACTTCGTTCAGTAACTTGCCCTCTACTATATCCACTTTGTTTTTGATGGACTGAAGTTTCTCTGCCTACTTCTAAACCTAGAAATCTTGTAAGGTATCCTGTATCCTTCCATAAGCTCCTTCTTCAGAAATACTTCTGGTACATGCAATCCTTCTCCAGTAGTAAAGTTACTGCTAAGTAGCTGACAACAGGATTGTAGGTTCTACATGTCTCATTGAGACCAGTCCAAACACTGGCCTGACCAGTTCAGCAAAAATGTTTGAAGCAGAGATTATTAGAGGTATGAGACATCCCCCCCTGCACTTCAACATTGTCAACCTGCCTATCTGCTTCCAAAGCTTGAAATCCTCTTCAAGATTCTATGGAATCCAGCAACACCCTCACCATATCTGTTCCACACCTCTTTCCTCAAACTAACTAGTGTTAACTTCTAAATAATTCCTGTTCCACTCAGTTTCTCTGTAAAAAACATATCTCAGGAATTAAGGGTGATACAAAGGAGGGTCAGCAATCTGACCAGTAGTTTTCAAAAGCATGTCATAGCACCAGTACAGTCAGTGTGTCCCTCCTATACAGATTGGATCGCTTCCGGCATGTTTATGTCTTTAGGTTGTGCATTATCCAAGACATTTTGATTTTAGTAAAAGTACATGTATATTATACATATTTATAGGTGCTTTCAGCCACCCTATTCCTCTAATGATCTGTTGTTGTGCCATTTTATCCTGTGCCTGCTCCAGCATAAAGCATAGGGAATAGGTCAGTCCACCTCAGCTATTGGCTTCACCGTGATTAACTGTATTCTGCCCTTTCATAAGGAGCACATGTACATAAAAAGTAATTCCTTTAAGTTCCAGGGTCTACTATGGCAATGTGTGCTTTGGAGACCAAAAACATATTTTTGCTTTTAGCCAACTCCTTTTTTACATTGATTAGGACCCAGTAGATTCCTCAACACTAAAAACCATGACAATACAAAACAAGCACTGACAAAGGATAAAGCCAGGTTTCCAACGACAGATATATTGGCTTTGTCGATGCTTGTTGTTGCTGACACCCTTTCTAATTCTCTTTTACTAAGATGAGGGTTGGACACAGTAGCCTCACACAGTTTTCCTGAATGCTTTTATGTGTTTGAAAAGCTTTATTCTATGTAATATTAAACAAGAATTTGTTACCCATAAATATTATCAGCAAATTAAATACACAAATAGTAATAAGATTAAACCAAGGAAAGCAGTCTATAATATTGCTTCCTGAAACACGTCAATGTACAAAATAAAAAGAATAACATACTAACCAAATGAGTAACTAGCTAAAATAAAAAAAAACACATTTTAAATATGTTTAAGTAAGGGTGGAAAGGGGAAAGGGGGAAGGCAAAGCCAAGGTGTTCAAAATGAAACAAACAAGAATAACCCATGGCTTATATATAAAATAATTAAACAAGAATATGAAAAGTAACAATTCTATACTAAAATAGCAACATGAATGTAAAATTCAATAATACATAAAGTAACAGCGCAAGAATACCTTTTTATAAATAATGAAAATTGCTGATTATTCCTGATATGGGTATGTTCTTACTCCCTGAATGTTTCACATAAGCGTGCACGTCTAATTATTGTAGCTACACAGTTGAACACACTGGTCAAAATGCAACATTACAGGGGATTCTGTTCCCTCCTACTGCCTCCTAGCTATTAATGCTGCACTCCTCTGTAGCGGGAATTCCGTTCTCCTACAGAACTGTGCATAGAGACCTGGAACCTCGGTGAATTAGGATGGCCCAAAACTCACCTCAGTACCCAAAATCCCCTTACCGAGCTAGCTACAGTGTCTCATTGGTCATAACAAACTCCCAATGTTTAGACAGACCAGAACATGAACTTGAAATACCTCAGGTATCGTGGAACACATTTATTTATTTATTTATTTTTACAATTTATACAGCGCGAACAAATGCCCTTAAGCGTCTCGGCGCTAGAAAATGTGCATGGAGTTCCCAAGACACATGAACACTCTTTCGTTATATAATCATTTCAAAACCAGAACGTGGTGTAAATGAGGACACGTACATATTTGAAAATGTATTTACTAATGCAGAGTTCTCAAACGCAGTATCTTATATAACACTAGCAAACATATTATAAAAAACAAAGTTATTAGCATAGTCACTAGTCCATAGAAAGCAAACGGTGACAGCATACTAAGATGCTGTAATGAATAGGAATTTACAATACCTAATTCTCACCCTTCCCTATTTAGCATAATATTTTATATCTATGAAGGTCTCATTTGGGTTTTTAGCAGGGCGGGCCCATACCTCAAAATCTCAGTGGCAGGAGGATCACATCATCTTCCACCAGCTCTCTGCATGCGAAGCACATCAAGTGTGTTTTTGTGCGTTCAGCACAACAATATAAAACTCGCCTAGAGCCAGATTTTGGCAGCAGCATGTGTGTTATGTCTATAGGGGTGCGAAGATCAGACCTTACAACAACACTGGTTTAAGTTATCCGTGTAGCCTTCAGCACTCACTGTGCAGACAGAGTGCAGAACAAAACTGATATCAGAGCAATAACATATTATTTCTCTAGTAAATCACAAAGCTCTTCTGGGTTGAAAGCTAAAACAACAATTATGTGTCGTGTGCAAAAGTGAAGCAAGAATGAAAACGGAGTGCAAACATTTAATAAACTCATGCTAACTTAACACAGTATGTTGAAAAGAAGTAGCTATATGACACCCCCCAATGATCAGAGCACTGCCAGAAACATGTAAAGTCAGAACCAGAAAGGGGTGTAACCTGAAAACAGAGTTCAATAATAATGAGCTAATCTATTATCCAAAGTTATATATGAAGGCCTATAGGGGCCAAGCGCAATTGTTCCAACTTTTGAAAATATAAGTCAATAGGTCTGGGACGTATAAAAAACTTCATGTAAGAAAAAAGGCACTGTCCAAAAATATAAACATGCACGTGCCGAAATAAGTAAAAAACTCCATGGCATCTCACGATAGAACTGAATATGCAAAATATGCAGCCACAGCCTCCAACATGAAATCACTGTCATCATCCGAAAACAGTTCAGCCATCCAATTAAGTAGTGGGAAGGAACATACGTGCTGCTCCAGCACTGGATCCTCTAGCATCATCAACAACTCGGTGGGTTCTCAAGAAAGCTCTGTGCCAAGAACTCATGCGCCGCTGCGAGTATATCCCAATGACCCATTAGTCCATGCATCGCTGCCAAGGCCATAATCCTTTCGCCAGAACAAACCAACTCGTGAGCAACTACGGGGCTCATCAGATGATTAAAATCGACGTCAGGAGACACCGTCAAGCAGAGACACAAATCAAGGGTCCAGTCAAAATCGCAGCTCAGGCAATGAAACACAGGCTGGACACATGTGAAATAGGAAAATCGAAACGATAATCCAAACGCCGTGCTCAAAGTCGCAAGCGGCAGGGTGCCATAGTAATCAAGCATCCGGTTGCGCAACAGTGACAGGAGGGGCTCTGCTGCTCCTAACGCAGGATGGGCATCCATGTGTAATAAAACAAAATATCACCAAAACGCCTGCAGCTAAAGCCAGCAAGACAGGGAAGCCACCAAACAAACTCAAAAAAATAGAATGAAAGAAAGCAGGGATGACCCCAAATATTTTTTCAAATGAAGTCACAAGACCGCTGCTAATTAATTTAAAAAAGTGGCATGGCCGGAAGTGGAGGAGGCATTAAAGATTTGATGAACCAGCTCGCTGAAATGTAACGGTAAATCAGTATTTAAAAGCGCCTGCACCTCTGTGCGCGTGTTAGCTATGTGAAGGACGAATGTTTCTCGGGCCGAACTCAGGGCCACCTCTTTCTGAGACAAAAGGGCTCTTATTCTAGTCATACCATTGAACTCTTGGGATGCGCGGCCAGATGGAAACATCTGAATTCCCATGCGTAGGGGGATACAGAACGTTTTTGCAGCACACAACACGTTCCGATACAGTTACCACATAAGCGATACCAACAATTAAACCACAACACTCCTCGTTATTCAACAGCAAATAACTACCATTTGCCAGGAGTGTAAACGTGGGAACAATTGCGGGAACAGGAGTCCCTTTTAACACACAGGCTAAATTAGGTCGTTCCTGGTTACAGGAACCATGTAACTGGATGTGTCTGCATATTAATGAATGGTCAGGGGACTTAGTGCATTCTTCCCTATTAAGATTAACTTCTTGACCGTCTTTCAGGCACCTATATGTGAAAGGAAGAGACCATGCCTCATGGAGGAAGGCACCACCTAACGGTTCATATCGCCCTATTGCAACATATCGCATACAATTAGTAAATTTGTACAAGGCGAATGGTAATGTAATTAATCCGTGGATAAGCCACGTTGCATCAGTGGCCTCAGCAACAGAGAACGGTAAAGATTCCAACCTCTCAATGTGTAACATGGAAAATGATGCATCACGCATTGAAAGCATGCGCTGCTTGTCAGTCAAATTAAACGGGGCAAAGAGGGAGGACACGTTCATGTAATTCCAGGGCACACGGCCAGCCTTAAGAGTTTGCAGAGTCCATGCAAACTGCATTACAGAACGCAATTGATTCTGGCCATGGTATAAAACAGATACCTCATCATTTACAACATCAACCACTGAAGAAACAATATTATTCAACGTGTGTATGCGGGAAGAAAGCATGTTAATACTGTTATCGACAACTGCAAGCACCTTTTCTAAATTAGCTTGATCAATAGCCCTCAGGCGCTTAGCAGCCTCAATTTGTGAAAGCTTCCAGATTTCATTGTAAACAGCATAAATCCAACGTTTAGATCTACCGCTAGCCGGGCCCTTTATAAAATCATTTAGATCCACATCATCAGTTAGCTTAGATAGATGTAATTTAACAGCAGCTAATGTAGAATGTTGTAACCAATTCTGACATAATTTGCCAACTGAGTATGTTGTAACAGTGTGGCTAGGATCAAAACGTGGATCAGGCCTGACTTGTGTAAAACCATCAGTTAAACCCATAAAGCGACGCTGGCAAGAGTCAGAGCTTCTGTGCCACAGCAGCCAACCCTTTGGATCAAAACTGGATACATTAAAGGATGCATTATGTAGTATTGTTTGCAACTCTCGAATGGAAAACTTTGTGAAATTATCCCAATTGGAATATTCTTCCAAATCAGGGACAGCAGGGGTATTTAACTTTTTTGAAGTAGCCAATCCAAAGCACATTGTCTGAGAAATAGTAGAATTCAAAAACAACATGTGATTCGGGATGAGACATGCACGGTGCAAAGCCTCAGTGCCTTGTACCTGCCAACTTTTAGAACCCCAAACCGATTTAAGGTCAATGGTTTCCTTCCATAGCTCGTAGCCCTCTACAGCTAACTTTTCTAGAAAGGACTTCAAATACAATAATTTAGTATCGGTAAGTCTAACTTTGGACATGGGCTTCTGTGTCATCTTAAAATAAAAGGACTCAGGACTTGATTGACTAAAGTCGGTAAAGTAAGTGTACTTCTTCAAAAATGTACTGGAGCTGCCTTGTAATGGTGCTGGGCAATGTTCCCACTGTGTGTAATTTACAGTACCCCTTCTGGAACTTGTTTTATGCAGAAAATGGTTACCAAAATGTTGAAAGCAAAATAAATCACCATAATTAGCAGACTCTAAATATAAATCTTCAGCATCAAAGGCAGCATAATATTTTAAATCAGAGAATAATGATTCTACGGCCTGACCATTCCAATCGCAGGGCTACGTTGATTACAGCGGCACATGAAAGTGTGGCGTCTGCACATGCGGGCGTCTCAGCCACTGTAATCAACGTAGCCCTCCGATCCAAGTTGGGAATCAGCCGTTCCCCAACATCAGGAATTTTCACATAAGGAACCTTGTCAGGACTTAAGTGGTATGTGTACTTCGAAGGGAACCCCGCAGGATATTTACTTCCCTTCTCAGTGGCAGCGACTGCCGCCAAGATGTCATCATCTATTTTACTTTTTGACCGTGTAACTGCTGCAACTAAATATTTTGATACTGCTGACTTCGCTGCTTCATCAGCAAGCGAGTTACCGACAGCGTGGACTCCCACACGCTGATGGCCAAGAGTATGAATCACAAACACAAGTGGCAACTGCTCTTTAAGCTGAGCCACTCGGACCCAGATCATTTTATGTTTTATTGTGCTACCTTTGGAATCACGAAATTCATTCTGAATCCAAAAGATCAAGTTCTCATTGTAAGACTGGACACAGTAGTAAGAATCACTTACGATAAGAGTAGTCACCCTAGGATCTGCGTACTCCAGTGCAAGCATCAGAGCAGGAAGCTCTGCTAATTGTGCAGTGCAGTCTCCAAGTGTCTGCGTGTTAATGACACTGGACTTGAACTCATCGTTCACCATGGCACCGACCACAATGGCGCATGCGGAAACGTAGGCATGTTTAGAGCCATGCGCAAGCTGCGCCGAACCATCGGTGTAAATGATGCAATGGAAATCCTCCAGGGGTCGCATTGCTAAAGGAGCTGGATGAACAAATTCATACTGTAAGTACTCCTGCGACCGTAACGTGGCGTCAAAGATAAACGTGACATCCTGTGATGTCAAGTACGCAGCCCATTGAATCCACCGAGGGTGCAAAGCTTTAGAATTAGGTACACTGGCTTTCGTGACCGCCTCCAAAGGCAGGACATGGCGTAACAACCAACATGCGCTTTCCCTGTGACAGGGCACGTTCTTTCAGAATTGCCATCTGTACAGTTGTCAAAACCTTCTCCACTGTGGAAAAGCGCAACTCCGCCGAAGTGTACAAGTGTGACTTGTAAGCGATAGGTACTGTGTCTCCTTCATTAAAAGTCAGGTACGTGAAACCTACCGTCCCAGGGATAATTCTTATCACCAGGTTGGTCTGATTATCATGAGTCATTAAGAATTTAGAAGTGAGCAGATCAGCCTGCAAAAACTGCAGAATAGCCGAATGCTCAGGCAGCCAGCATGATTTGGAAAATGATGGTTGTATCAAAGCATACAATGGCTTGATACGCTGGGCATATTCCGGAATGTAAGTCCTCCCGAAATGCAAAAAGCCCAGTAAAGATTGTAATTTTTTCAGTGTTGTCGGAGCGCGCAATTGTGCGCATTTCTCCAGGAAGTGAGGAGCCAATCCCTTTCCTTCATTGTTAAGCTCGTAGCCCAGAAACAACACTGTGTACTCTGCAATGTGCGATTTTGCAAAGTTGAATTTGTAACCTAAGTTTGCAAAGGTACAAATAATCCCATTTACACGACACAGATGCTCCCAAAGTTCGTCGTCTGTGAGATATATGTCATCCACATACGAACAAGCATCCGGGTCGATTCTCTCCAAAAGAGAGACTATGCGGGCAGAAACAAATCCCAGGACTATTCTTGTAGCCCATAGGCAAACGCCGAAAGTGTTTTTAGACACCACCGCAAGTAAAGCTGGTCCATTGGGAACTCAGAGCATCCAATTGGTGGGCATAGAAACCATTCGGAATGTCAAGCGTGGTCTTAAACTGCTTACGCACAAGACTATTTACAAGAGCAGAGCCGTGAGTATTCTGTACTGCACAGTTACGGCAATGCGAGTTTAAATGCCAGTAATCCAAAACCAAACGATATGAACCGTCAGGTTTGTTTACAGTAAAAAGAGGGTTATTCATCGGTGACACACACGTTTCAATTACACCTTGATATTCCAATTGTTCAAGGATTGCTGCGACGGAAGCTTTCGCTTCACGTCGTATAGGATATTGAGGTTGAGACTGCGGCTGAGACCGTAAAGGAATCTCGTGGCTCGGGGACAATTTATCCCAACCACACTGATTGCGGTACACAGCCGGCGCCAGAGCTAGAGCCCACTCTTCTGCAAAATGCAGCGCATCCTCTTTCGAGACTGTGTTCGCGAAACTGGGAAGGATCACCTCCTCCCCTCACGGAGCTGCGAGCACAAAAGGTGGGGGCCAGTCAGCCTCCGAAAGCAAAATGTCATATGTAGACGAAAGATTTCCCCAAAATACCCCTTTTATGGTTCGTTGTATGTCACCTTCTATTAACAGGACAATTTCAAAAAGTCTATCAGGGGGAGCAACTCTGGTGTCAGCTGTTTCGATGACAACATAAGTATCAGTCGCTGTCACCTTCAGTAAAGGACGGAGCGCCTCTCTCACTATGGTAATCTCCGCCGCGCTGTCCAGCAAGGTCAGAGCCCACGTCAGATTTCGAAACCGCGTTCTCACTATCTGGGGCATATCGATGCGCTGTTAGGCTGCGACTTTCTTCTTGGCAAACTGTGGTCTCCTAGGCGTAGAGCCTTCCTGCTTTTCTGCACCGTTCCTTAGGCGGGGCTGGTCACGTCCTTGCTGGCCACACCGACCCCTGCCGCCCCCTCCACCACCGGTCGTCGGAGCCGATGAGTCCTGAAAGGAACGAGGAGAGCGTTGGTCAGAAGCCTGAAAACGATCAGGAGTCTTAATTGTCGCGCGGTCGCGCAAGTCATAAACACGTTCCGACTGCGCAGGTAACGGAGACGCAGGACGAGAAACCTGTGTTTGTTGTTGTTGAGGTTGCTTTCCCTGTTTCTGTTTTTTAGGCCAATTTTGTTTTTTGGACTTGGGCTGAACTTCTGTCTCCGAAGTTTGTCCCTGGGGCTGCTTTTTATCTTTAACAGAAAAAGGCTTAACACCCTTACTATTGCGACCCACGGTTTTATAAGCCGCCACAATAATCTTTGCTGTTGGGGTTTCTCGGCCTCGGGAAGCGCCACCAACGCGTTAGCAACCTGAAAGTTCACTGCATCCCCCTTGACATTAGCAAGGATCAGATCGCAAACTACATCAAAGGTGCCACACAGGCGCATGCCCAACTCGACCGCAGATTCCGGTCCGTGATCGTCTTGAACACGTTTAAGGACCGAAGACAGCACGGACATAGACGGGGTGCCGTAGCACCGAGCATAGACCGCCGCAAAAGTCTTACCCCAGGTCTCACAGTCAACGAGCTCAGGGGTCAAATCCTTCGGCAAACTAAGCGTAAGAATCCGGTGTTTTTCACCAGGAGTCGTATTAGGAAACACAGCTTCCAGCTGGTCAAATTTCTCGGCAAGCCGGAAAGGAAAATCATCCTTTTCCTGGGGCTTCTTGCCCATAACGGCATTGACCATGACAGGACTGATTTTCAAACCACCCTGCCCTGCCGCAAGCGCCGCACCCCTCGGGGCTCCACCTGGAAGATTGCGGCCCATGTAATGCACTAAGGCTCTAATCACGGCAATCGCAACTACATGTAGTCGACGCAGTTCACCCAAGTTACAATTGCCGTGTAGAGGATGAGGAGTAAATCCAGCCAAAACAGGCCAACTAGCGCCTGGAATGGACAAAGGACCTAACCTCGGAGCGGTTAAAGTATGGGGTAGGGCGTCACCAAACCAAACTCCATTCTTCCAAACATCAATAGGTACTTCCTGTGCTCTGTATGGAGTATACTCATTAGGTACAACCGTGGGAGTGTACGTGTGGAATACGCTTGAATTTGCATCCACCGCCGGAAATGTCACCCACGAATAAAAGAGTTCGTAAGAGTAAGCATGTTCCGCACTCACCACCAGAATCACAGCCAAGCCCTCAACAGGAACATTGTAAGCCCGCAAATGATCTCGCATCGCAATGCGACTATGCTGCGGAATGTCCACGGCTTGCGCCATGACAGCACAGGAATGAGAAAAAACAAAGTAAACTTTGTAGCACAACTGGGTAGTAATTCAAGGAAACCTTTTTAGTAAGAATCAAGCTTGAAAGGACCTATTTCAAAAATAGGTAGGTTTTCCAACACCACCGTTTACCGGAAACGTCAGTGAAGGGGTTAAGTATTGAATGATATACTACTCGAGTGTCATGAAATAAGGCCAACAACGTATGGGCGTCAAGTAGCGGGAATTGCGTTCTCCTACAGAACTGTGCATAGAGACCTGGAACCTCGGTGAATTAGGATGGCCCAAAACTCACCTCAGTACCCAAAATCCCCTTACCGAGCTAGCTACAGTGTCTCATTGGTCATAACAAACTCCCAATGTTTAGACAGACCAGAACATGAACTTGAAATACCTCAGGTATCGTGGAACACATGAACACTCTTTCGTTATATAATCATTTCAAAACCAGAACGTGGAGTAAATGAGGACACGTGCATATTTGAAATATTTATTTAATAATGCAGAGTTCTCAAACGCAGTATCTTATATAACACTAGCAAACATATTATAAAAAACAAAGTTATTAGCATAGTCACCAGTCGATAGAAAGCAAACAGTGACAGCATACTAAGATGCTGTAATGAATACGAATTTACAATACCTAATTCTCACCCTTCACTATTTAGCATAATATTTTATGTCTATGAAGGTCTCATTTGGGTTTTTAGCAGGGCGGGCCCATACCTCAAAATCTCAGTGGCAGGAGGATCACATCATCTTCCACCAGCTCTTTGCATGCGAAGCACATCAAGTGTGTTTTTGTGCGTTCAGCACAACAATATAAAACTCGCCTAGAGCCAGATTTTGGCAGCAGCATGTGTGTTATGTCTATAGGGGTGCGAAGATCAGACCTTACAACGACACTGGGTTAAGTTATCCGTGTAGCCTTCAGCACTCACTGTGCAGACAGAGTGCAGAACAAAACTGATATCAGAGCAATAACATATTATTTCTCTAGTAAATCACGAAGCTCTTCTGGGTTGAAAGCTAAAACAACAATTATGTGTTGTGTGCAAAAGTGAAGCAAGAATGAAAACGGCGTGCAAACATTTAATAAACTCATGCTAACTTAACACAGTATGTAGAAAAGAAGTAGCTATATGACACCTCTCCATATCAACACAAAAAGATGATGGCCGGAATGCTGAACATGGTCAAACATTCACACCCAATACAGAGATTTGGGCCTATATCCAAGATTTTTTTGCTCACCATGACATTCCAGTTTGAACCCTGTCATATGCAAATCAGTCTTGACCATGCTCCCAATGGGAACAGTCCAGTCCAAACTGCCAGCCCATCCCTGGCAGTTCGGGCTGGACTGCTCCCAGGGGGTCGAAACTAGGGTGGGATGGTGGGCAAAAAAAACAATGCATTGAACCCAAATCTGTGACGGGGGTGAACTTTTGACAATGTTCAGCACTTTGTCTATCATCTTTTTGCTTTGCTATAGTCATCCTAAGTGGGAAGGGTAAACCCAGACTTGTGGGTTCCGTGCTCGCTATGCCACTGGATTCAAGCTATCCTGGTTACTGGGGGGTGATACCCTGAAACCAGTCACAGGCTGCTTGTTTTCCAGTCCAGGGAGGACCTGGACTGGCTGTTTGTGCTGCACTGTCAAGACTGATTTGCATGTGGCTGGGTCCAAAGTGGGGTGGCATGGTGTGCATAAAAATGATGGATTTAACCCAGATCTGTAACTGAGGGTGAATGTTTGAGAATGTTCAGCATACCATCCAACATCTTTTTCTGTTGCTATAGTCCTCCACTCCTTATCAGCCTGAAGTCCTGACTTTGTAGCAGATCAGTCTGACTGTCAAAAAGAAACATGTCATCTGACACAAAGTAGTGAGTTTGGGATTGCTTATTAGAAGACCTCATGCTCTAGCAGAGGTCGAAAGAAATGATAAAATGGGGATTAATCAGTGCAAATGGAATTTACCATGATATCTATTTTGTGTGCAGTGCTCTGATTGTCATTGTTTTAGAAAAGGGGGTGGTGATGAACAGAGTGTCTGAGTTAAGCAGACCACTCTTACCCAGTCCAAAGATCAGGGCTTGACCCATCACCGTTATTTATCTCACTGCCCCATCCCAGCTTAGAACCTGGCTATATGCAAATCAGTCTGTCCCTGGCCCAGTGCATCATGGGAACAGGGCAGACTAAACTACCAAGCCAATTCTTCACCAGAAAGGAGACAAACTACCGGGGACCGGTTTCTGGCATTTCAGCCTTCTGCCAGCAACCGGTCCCCGGGAGTTTGTTTCCTTCCCAGTGTAAGAATTGGCTTTTGTAGTTTGGTTTGCCCTGTTCCCATCATGCACTGGGACAGGAACAGACTAATTTGCATACAGCCAGGTTCTGAAACTGGGATGGTGCAGTGAGCTAAAAAACGGTGTTGGATCTAGCCCTGATCTCTTGACTGGGTGAGAGCTTTCTGCTTAATTCAGAGACTCTGTCCCTCACCACCCCTTGTTGTAAATCTGATTGTCATTGTGACATTGGTCCTCTGGATCTCCTACTTGTCCTACAAATGGTCACACTATGGCATTTGTCTTCCTTGGTGGCTCAGGATACCCAACATATCCTATGAATTGTCATTCTATGGTGTTTATCTCCTTTGGTAGCTGTGGATGCCCAACACAGCCTACGAGTTGTCAAACTGCGGTATTTATCTTCCTTAGTGGCTCTGGATATCTAACATGTCCTACAAATAAAAATACTAAGTCATTTATCTTCATTGGTGACTCTTGATACCCAACACAACCTGTGTATGGTCATACTATGGTTCTTATGTTATACTCCTTGGTAGCTCTGGACACCCAACACGTCCTAATAGCAAATTTCAGTACAGGTGAAAAATTGAACAAGTATAACACATTCCTGAACCATGTACTACCCAGTAAGGAGCTAGTAGGTAAAGAAACAATAACAGCCTTCTGTAAATCCCCAGTGCATAGGTTGCACATAAGGCAGAGCAATATGCAAGCATTTGCATTTTTAAACCCATTCAACAAACCTTTTGTTTTTCTGATGCAACTGCCTGCAGTGAGCATCCGTTTTATCAAAAGAATACAAAATAGCGTTAACATGTTGGGTATTCTCTGTCAGCACTTGAAGGATATTTGCATTATTTCATGTTTGGGACACTAAGTTGTGCTTGGTGGTCTTGAAAAAGAAATGTGTACATCAGAAGGAGTACTCCAAACAGGGGCAGTTAACCCAAGATCAATGGTCTTGGATTGGAAGGGCTGAAGTTAAATGGTTTCTGACGACAGAATCATCTGAGGCTCTGCCACTAGAAACATTGTGCTCCCCAGCCTCTAAACAATTTGGGCTACCCAAGAGTTGAAAGGCAGAAAAATGGCAGTGTTACCCCTCCAGCAAATTCTATATGAGGCCTTCAGTCTTTAGGAGTTCCCTGAATTGTAAGTGGTTGAGTTGGATGTCATGGTTGGTTTGCGAAAGGTCCACATTAGGAGGTCCAGTACTCCCAGGCATCTGCCCACATATTATATACTCTACAATGTGTGTAGATGGATCAGAAGTGCAGTTGATGATTAAAGGTTTCTGGCTACCTACTCTCCTGCTGTAGGGTTATTTCCCATTTTATAAAGGAATGATAAACACATTTACAATTCTTTTCAAAGTTACTAACTTGTTATAATTAAGTTTTTAATGCAAACAACCCTGAGTGCAGCACATTAGAACCTGCTGTGAATGAAATATGGAAATCAATGTTTGAGTGGTACATATTGACATGAGTGCTTTGTATAGTGTATAACTCTTTCCCTAGACTCTGCCTTTACATCAAGGTAGCATCCTGTCTCTGGTCTTTCTTTTATCCCTAGTCCTGGAACTCATTGTTAATTTTTACTCCTGATACCTGTGTTCTGTCCCTCCCATTCTTATTTATGTCATCTTGTCACTCACCCAAAACTGTTGACTTCTAGAACATCTTTCTGGTGTTCGTCTACAAATCTGACAAAATATAAATTGACTGTATTATGGTGGTCAAAATATAATGACTATGAAATATTGTGGACAAAAATATACAATGGTAAATAAGTCTTTCCTATTTTTTAACAGTAATATATTTGTTTAAATATCATTTATTATAATATATTATTTTATGTTTCGCTTTTACTCTATTGTATTATATTTTCATTTCTTTATTTTATTGTGACATTTAGGTTCAATTATTTTTTATTAAAATTAATGTAATGTTTCATTTATGTTTTGAGTTGTTGAGCTAGTGGGGGATTGGTCAGTAGTTTTCTAAAGTAAATATTTCTTTTTGTTAAGATATTAACAAGCTAATTACCTGTTTTTAAATAGGAATTTATTTGTTTTATTCATTTTATTTTTAGGTTGTGGGGTTTATTGGCTGATTGAATGTGTAGGATTTTAATTAATATATGCTTTTATTGAAATTCATTGATTAATGTATAAGGTATAATATTAATTATATTGATCATTATTTATTTTCAAGGTTGATTAATTGCATTGTTTAAAAAAAATCATTTATTGTTGTTGAATAAATTAAGGACATTTGTTGGGTAATATTTTTAAAGTATATATTAATTAATGTATTAATATGTTGAATATGTCAATTTGCTATTTTGTGTTGTTTTTAATCCTTAATTATGTTACCATACTTAATTTTGGATTTGTGGACTTTATCGGGATTGAGTGGGTAGCATTTTTATATATATTTATAGTATCAATGTATAGGTACATTTATAAATATTACAAAATAGTGTTTATCATTCTATATAATATCAGCAAATATATAAATATTCTTCTTTTTTTGCATTTTTATGGGAGGCTTCCAAAGCCTGAAAGGATATTGTTTGAACTTAAACTGGTTGCTTACTTGTGACTGGACAAAGTAATGTATCTCTGCTGTGCTCTGTTAAAAGTGAAACTTGTGTGTCAATATTTGCTTTTGTTCATTCCCGGTTGGCTAGGATGGTATTTTATCAATCCAAAGCTGTAATATTGTGTGTGGAATAGTAAGAGGCATTTGTTTGTTGTTCAGCTCATCGTGGATGGCTCTTGTTAATCCAGTGCGTCAAAAAACTCTGCTATAAAAGCAGATATGTGAGGTGGACAGATTTAGACTGTTGGTGGTACTGTTGAAAGAGCAGTGAAGAACATCAAAAGAAATGCCATTGCCATCTTGGGACAGGGTATAGAATTAGTGCACAGTATAGTATCTCCATCTCAGGTCTCTGTGGCTATAATGGAAAGCAACCAAGTTCCCATAAAAAAAGAGAAGAAACAGTTAAAAACAGATCTTACGGTAAATGAAAAAAACATGATCTCAAACACTCACACAAGTAAATGTGTCTCAGGTCTCAGCAGCTATTAAATGCAATGCAAATCAAGAGTGAATCAAGGTAATTCACGGGAACATCACAATCAACAGAAACTATTTCTCCACAGTGACAATGTGCATATGTGCCTATGCTAGTATAACATTATATAGGTAATATAATTAGGCAAATGTATACCCAGGAAATTGTGCCCTAATGGACATCAATGTGATGATGTATAATTCTGCACAAAACGGGATTGGGTGTGCACTAAAGCTGGATGTCAAGGCAGCTAATTAATATGCCTCATCAAATTTCCAACAATGCATAAAAACTCATTCAATCCACATTAAAACTCCAGTAGGCATGATTAGGGCAAAATACCTCCATGTGAGTTCAGTTCCTCAAACTGTGTGAATAGAAAATAAACCTTTTAAAATGCAGCAACGCATAAAAAATGGGTGAAGGAAAAACAGATTACTGAATACCAAGATGTATACTTAAATCCTGTGGTGTTAAGACCAAACGGTACCTTGGATTTTAATAACATGATGTATTTACTATTTACTCTTCTCAAGCGTAATTCACATTTGCCAACCATTTTAGTAATTTGGATGCAATATTTACCAAAGATGGAGATAATGTTCATGTTGCACTTGTGCTCATCCCTAGAATGTCTAGCACTTGGGCAATGGAGATCAACATTTTGAATGACACAAATATGTTCTAACACCATGTTCTTCAAAGGATTAATGTAATAGTGCTGCCTGTGTAGGCTTTGTTGCATGGGCATACCAGAACATACACTACGAAATCTGTTACAAATAATGTATTTTGTAATACTCCTGTTGTCATTAAATGGGACAGAATATTTAAAGACACTCTTGCCATACTTACAAGATTTACACTTGTTAAAAGTGTAAAACCCTTGTTTGTCTGTTTGAGAAATGCCAAAATCAGTGATGACATATTTGTAACTCTGTTTATCCTGTAGGAAAAGTAACATAGGGGTATTCTGGGATGAATTTAGGAATTGTGGAGTCTGATTTAAAATAGGCCAGTTTTTGGGTAAAAATTATTAACTGCATCAGCCTTGTTGCTATAAGTGGTGCTAAATCAAAATTGATTATCTGCCAATTAATTCATAGTGTTGCTAACATTCTTAAGAAGCACTAAGAAGCTCCTCTCTTGACTAGTTTGGCATGAAGAACTGTAGCATCCAAGGTAGTTTTAGAATAGCCCATTTCTTCAAACCTCTGTAACACAGTATCCAATAGCAAAGTGTCTATGGTGTGACAGTTCCTTTTGGCCATCAAACATTCTCCAAAGGGGTTACTACGTATACGTATTCTTGGATGGCTGCCTCAAGCAAGAAGGAGACTTACCACCAGCCTGTTTTCTAAACAAACTCATTGTCAGCTTATCTCCTCTAACAATAACAGTGGTGTCTAGAAACTCCACATGGTGTCTGTTGATGTTGCTCGGGAAATGTAAATTAAGAACACTGTTGTTCAATTTATGAATAAACATATTTCCTACAATCTCAGATCCCTTCCATATAGCAAAAATGTAATCTAAATATCTAATCCAGAGTATAACATGTTCATATTCTGGTATCATGTTGAGGACCTGCTCCTCCAACCACCACATGAATATATTAGCGTATCAGGCCAAAGCAGGTCCCCATCGTGGTCTCTTTGAATTGTGTATAGATTACAGCGTCAAAAAGAAAGAAATTGCTCAGCAAACAGAATTGTAACGTACCCAACAGGATCTTATTATGCAATAGGTACGATAATAGCCTGGCTCTCAAACATTTCTACTGGCATTTAAACAAAATGGATGTAAAATGGTGGTATACAACTGTTGACATCAAGCGTGATAAAAAAAATAACCTTTTCCCATTGGAAACCATCTATTTATGGCAAGAAATGTGTAGTAGCTTGAACATATGAGGGTAGTGGGAAAACAAAAGGTCAACATATCTAGAAATATTTGGAAGAAAACTAACTATAGAGGAGACTACATGTTTACCAAGGGTATTGGTAAAGGTCCAATGAATTATGTTAAAAATAAAAATTGGGCTTCTTGGATGGTCGCATTTCAGAACCAAGTATTCTTCCATTCTAAAAAACTCCTTTGCCTCCAATCAACCAGTAGCTCCTGATATTCTGTATCAATATGAGTGAGAGTACATCTATTAATTCTGGTTTCACATGTTCTGTCACTTACTTGACAAAGCCCCTGCATGACGTACATATCGTTGGGTAAAATTATAATGTTACCCAGAGGTGGGTGGTGACACAAAAATACGGCGAGAACTCCATTAAAACACAAAAACACGTTAAAATAAACATCCAAGAAACAAAAAATAAAAGTTACTTTCCTTATCCTGTAGCACGTCCTCGATGCTCTCCAGTCCCTGGCTCCAGACTACTCCGAGCGGGAGGAGACATCACACAGCCAACTACCTTATGCAATCCAGAATCTACTCTCATATTGTTAACGCTGCATGAGTGAAGCACCTGGATTGGCTGGAGCAGGCTGCTTCAGTGTTCCGAAAGGCACTGGAGACGTGTGCCTGCTCTCCAAACCAGCTGTTTAAGACAGCTGGGTTAGAGAGTTTGAACTGCACATGTCGCTGTGGCCGAAGCAAGATAGCCGGCCATCCTGGCAATTCATATTGAAGGGATCACGCATCATTGCTGCCAATCAGCATCAATGATGCACAGGCCACACCATGCCCTCTCCGTTCGTCAGAAAGCTGGAAAAATAAATTGGTTATAAAATCCTTTAATTATCATTTTATTTTTCCAGCTTTCTTTGCAGCAGTGTGGGGGGGACAGCGCTCCTCTGCTCCTATGGAAAAACTGCAGCTGATGTTACCTTCCATATCTGAAGTGCATACGCCTACTTCATGTGCATGTTGTAATTCTATGCTGACTACAAGTGATATTGGATTTATAGGGGCACATATGTTTCCTCAGTTTCTTGAGCTCAAATGTGACACAAGAGCAGAACTTAACAAGGAGGTCCCATCAATCCTGCAATACACAGCGAACCTAAACAAAATCGGCCACCAAACATCGCACCTATACAAACTCCTGTGCCCGGTGACGACAAGACTAAATGACAAAGCATTAGAATACTGGGAAACCCAACACAATAGGCGCTTCAGCAAGAAGGAAAAGCTTCGCCTGTGGACCTCAGTAGCCAAAAATAAAGTCACCCCAACCCTAGCACAAACTAAATACTGGCTCCTCCACAAAGCGTACTGGACCCCAGCACGCCTGGCAGCTGTCGGGCTCCGTGATAGCGACCTATGCTGGAACTGTCATAAACAAAAAGTAGACCTAGCACACCGTATCTTTTACTGCCCCAAGGTCAAGACATTCTGGGGTAAAATAAGAGAATTCATAAACAGCATAATGGGGTACTCACTACAACCAGACTTCCTAGGGGTAGTTGCAGCCTTTATGGCTCCAGAAATTCAGTCCAAAGACGACAGCGAACTGATCAACCTCCTGCTCAGAGCGGCTGTTAAAACTATCCTAGCGAACTGAAAAAACACAGGGAAGGCAACCTTTAAAAGTTGGCTTAATTGGATCACCTTCCAAAGAGGGGCGGACAACATAACATCAAAACACTCATCTAACCCCACCCAAAAGGGCGAGATGTGGCACTCCTCGGACAACTACCTGGGCTTGCACAAACCTCCATAAGAAGGTTACGGGGCTCGGTACACTCACACCCAGCATCACACCCATCCTCCTCACATCGCAAACTCTGGAAGTATGGCGGCTAACGACAGCGCTACCCATCCTGTCCTATTTTCCTTTCTCTCTTTTTCCGCTTCCCTTTCGTACCTTCGAGGGTAATACATAAGACCACCAATGCAGCATACGCCAAGGTTGTGATTGCCTATCTAATTTACATGTGACCAATCATGTCAACGATATGCCTACTGTAACCCCAACGGCGTATAACGACACCAGTATTGCCTTCACTATATCTGTACTGTACATACAACATTTTCTAATAAAATCTTTTAAAATAAAAAAAAAGAAATCAAAAGGATTGGGGGGCGCTAGAGAGCCCGGCCACAAGATAGCTGCCACTCTGTGAGGCTCTGTAGGCCGGAGCTGTTTATCTATTATCTATCCTGTGTTTGCAGGGGCATTGGGCTGCAGAGGTGGGGCCTGTGTAGATAACAACCTGCTGTCTATATTAAGTTAGACAAACTTGACAAGTGCTGCAGAGGGGCCTGAAAGGGGCAGATCGAATGGCATACAGCCTAGATTGGGACTGTGATCCCCGCCGGGGCCTCTCTGTGGAAACTGCAGTTAGTAGGTGTGGTGGAGGGCGCGGCAGCTAACCATCACGTTGGAATTCTGTGCCACTCCAGAGTCATCATTAAGGGGTTGGATAGAGCACTGGTGGTGAGTGCCTCCGGGCTTGATTTGACTTTGGCCAGCATGGGTGGCCCAACTGATTGCCCAGGGATTGGAGTAGCTGAGGAGAGATAGGGGCCCGCATCTCTGGCCAACTGGGGATTCCATGCGGAGAGACAGCCCTACCTGAGTACCGTAAAAGTCACGGAGCCTCTGTCTCGGGCCGGGTGGCTTGGGCCCTCACTGTGCATAGTGCCAGTTTCCCTGAGACAGTGAAACTGTGAAACCCTGGCCTGCTTGTGCCCCCGAGATTGGAACACAGGGATGAGGCAGGGCTTGCCGGGGCTAAGGAGGACTCTGGAGTCAGACATGCGACTACTTGTGCAGACACTACTTGCTGGAGATGCCGAGCTGTTGGCATGGAAGATGCCTGGTCTCAGGTTCCTGTTTGTGGAGTAGTGGGTCCACTCATGCCTCCCCCACGGTACTAGCCTGGGGGAGTGGCGGGATCTGCAAGAAGAGAGACAATCTAATCTGTAGGGGCTATGCATGCTTCCCATCTTATACTTTAGACTGCTGCAAGGCACCTGATAAATGATGGGATAAACAGATGCAAGACAGTCCAAGTTGACCTTTGATAACTGTAGGCAGACACAAACAATGGACACCCCTCCTGAAGACCACATGTTGATCCAGGGAGACAGAGAGAGTTTGCCTCTGGCAGTAGACATCCAAACCATGTTCCTAGACCTTAAGAAGGACCTGACTGCTATTGATACTAAAATAGATTTCTTGACGGAAAGGTTTGACCACATCAAACATAAATTCAACTAACTCGATTAATTCATAATCCAACGCAATCATCGCACATCAGGCATGGAGAATGGACACTCGGCAGCAGGCGTGAAATTCCTCCAGATTGAAAAAGTGCTTAAAGTGATCAGAAACTAAATTGAAGACCAGGTAGTCTGATCAAGGAGGAACAACCTTCACATTTTAGGGGTGTCAGCATCGATTGAGATGGGACATATGGAGAACTATGTAGAGCTGATG
Organism: Lissotriton vulgaris; assembly: GCF_964263255.1. Lineage (NCBI taxonomy): Eukaryota > Metazoa > Chordata > Amphibia > Caudata > Salamandridae > Lissotriton > Lissotriton vulgaris. The sequence goes on along the minus strand of NC_141685.1, from coordinate 823,084,461 downwards.
CTCAGCGAACTGTTTGGGGACGCACTCCTGTGCATGTTCATTGTGAAAAGGGCCCATAGATCGCTAGCACAGCAGCCTCCTCCAGGCACACTAGCCCGCCTCATTATAGCCAGGCTGCTAAACTATAGGGATGGGAACACGGCTTTGCGGCCTCCAAGAGAAAAGCAGCCAATTCAATACCAAGGAAATTAAATCTCAACCTTCCTGATTTTACCATTGTAGTGCAAGCCGCTAGAAAGGACTTCCTATCTGACAAGCATTTGCTCCGATGCGCAAAGGTTAATATTCCTTACTTTATCCGCTAAGCTGTGTATACAACACTGGTCAGACCCACTATTCCACTGACCCAAAGGCGGCCACCAAGTTTGTCACGCTTATCTCTGCACTCACCATTGGCATCAAGTGATGCTGGGTTGGGACACCTGAGCGACAATGACTGAGACGCTTGGTCACCTTAGGGTCTGATTACACTTGAACTGTCTGATGGTTGTCTCTAGGCGAGTGTGAACTTGGCACTTTCCTGTGATGAGTGCAATTCACAGGTAACTCAGATATGTACAATGTTTCCTTCCTGTCCTATTGGTGGGAGGTTGACTCTATGTGAATGAAAGTATGCTGTTACTGATTGTTTAGGAGCTGTAGGTGCTGGCGTGTAGCGAGGCGGCAGATCTGCAGATGATGATTACTGAGTAACTGACAAAGATGGCCCCACTGAGCGTGCCATGATTGCCTGTAACATCTACTCCTCTGGCCACCCAGTGTAGAGCTGGGGTGAGTTCCAAGTCCTTATCTCACGTTACTTGGGATGAGTTCCGAAATGCCTGCACTGTTTGTTTAGGAATGTAAGGTGGGCAGTTGGTGACATTTGGCCCGACTCGGGGGCCGAAGTGGTTGGTTGGTGGAATGTTTTGAGGATGTTGTTGGAGACGGCCTTCTGGCTGCCAAATGTTTCTTCCCCTTCCCCCCCTTGATTGCCACTTAGCATGTTACTGTGTGCTTCCATACTTTATGGCTAAAGTGGCGCTATGGGGAGCCTCACACCTTCGAGCTGACCTAAATGCAGTCTAGCAAATGTGTAGCCTGGAAGGTACGAGATCTTAATGATAGGCATAAAATGCTGTATTTACTTGCATCCTTACAGAGATAAAATAGATGTTGCATGCTACAAGAGCTACATCTCACCAAGAACATGCAGGCACGGATATAAGCGGGATGGTTGAGCGAAAGACACTACATATTTCTCTAATTATGCAAGAGGTGTTGCTATATTGATCAGCAAATACCTACCAGGGCACACTCTAGAGTACTAAGCAACCTGCAGGGTCAGTATTTCTTGATCGTCAGGGTTCTTCAGGACCACCCAGTCAAACTTTTTTCTGTCTACGGCTCAAATGTGGATGAGCTTAGCATCTTTGTTGAGGTGTGGTGACTGGCATGTACGCTGGACCCTGGGGTGCTTTTGTGGGTAGGGGACTTCAATGTGGTGCTAAATCTGATGACAGATAGATCCAGTGATACTAGGCGACCACACCTGAGGGCACTAGAACAGCTATGCCTGCTAATAGAGGACAATGATCTTGTTGATCTTTGGCGCTCGCTGCACACACACGCTACTGAGGGTACCTTCATAACCGCTAAATAAGCTACATGCCAGCCAGGACCTTGAGGTCATCGACACAACATCTGTTACTGGTGCCAAAATTCTCTCGGACCAGGATGGGGGGTCGTTCCTTCCAGGTGGGAGTGGGCAGACTATGGAATTTGTTGCCTCCTTCCCTTAGACAAGAACCTGAGCTTCTTAGTTTCAGAAGCCAACTCAAGACCTGGCTGTTCCATCAGCTGTGAAGATGTGCAGGATTGTGAGTGACTCTCTTTTCAAGGGGGACTTTCTCAGCACTGAGACACTCCTGGGAGTAACCGTGCGCTCTATAAATCACCCATAACATTAACATTACATTAACATGGACGTGAATCAAATTCTGATTGGCCACACAGGATATTGATGTATGGACCACAAATATTACATACCTGTTGAGGACGCTATCAGACCATGCTACTGTGCTGCTAGAAATGGAGCTTACTGGTTGAAGCACGCACTATTACATGACAGTTGCTGGATAGGGCACTACGCAATCAGGTGTTCAGGGAGCAGATAAGATCGGCCATTGTGGAATACTTTCAACCTAATGAGCGCTTAGTGACAGTGTGATCTTCCATTTGGGAGGCCTTTAAAGCTGCTATAAAGGGAATATGTAGAGCAAAACAGGTGGAAGTGCTTTGTTCATTGTGCGGTGAGCTGGTGCACTTGGAGAGGGAGATTAAAGAGGTAGAGCACCAGTACTTTGCAACCTGTAGTATATCTACACTGGCATCTATCCATGGCGAATTCACAGAATACAAGGGTGTGGCAAACAGGAAGATATTATATTTGGGGAAAGAGGCCTGAGTTAGGCGGCATGGCGAGCTGGACAGGGCAGGCAAAACACTGGCCAATATGTTAAGCTAACCATGGGCGAGTGATTACATTGTCACATTACAGGACGATCATGCCAATGAACATTTGGGTACTAAGGCGATACAGAGAGACACCTTTTTTCCCCTCACTTTATGAGACTAGGCAACCTGATCCACCACCAGATCTTGACTTTCATTTTGACTCCTTGCAGTTGCTGTGGCTTAAGGAGGGTCAGAGGTGCTTCTTGGATGAACCTTTTTTGGTGAATGAGGTGGTTCACGTCATCTTTGCACTTCTGGGAGAGAAGGCACCTGGCCTAGACGGACTCACAGCTGTTTTTTATAAAGAATTTGCGCACATCTTAGCTCCGAATTTTCTAGCCATGCATGAGGAGTCTCCCAATCCTGGCGCTCCTCCCCCACCTTACAGGAAGCTTTGATTGGGATGATTCTTAAACCGGATAAGGGTCCTTAATGATTTGAGTCGTACTGACCCTTACCGATGAATAATAAATATTGACAATAAAATACATGCCAAATTAATTGCCACGTGACTTCTTCCACTTCTGCCGTTCATTGTTCACCCAGACCAATCGGGATTTGTCCTAATAGGTCTACAATTCAAAATCTTCGCACCTTCTTTGACTTAATCCACATTATAGACCCCGGCCTTGTGCCGCTGCAATTTTCTTAGACGCCACTGAGGCATTTGATTCACTCAAATGTCCATACCTCTTGGCTCTACTGTCACATATTGGAATGAGTATCAAGTTTCATAGATTAATTGGTCTCTTGTACACACATCCTGTAGCCCGCTTGTGAGTCAACGGGACAGTTGCCCCACCATTCCCATTATCAAGAAGCACTCCTATTCTTTTCACCATAACCATGAAGCCACTCGCAGCAAGGGTGAGGCAACATCATGCACATCGTGGTTTGGCGTTTACACCCTGCCGAAGCGTAGTATCACCGTACGAAAATTATGTCACCCTGTTTGTGAGAGAGGTACTTGTTAATTTGGACCCTCTGATCTGGGAATTTACCAGGTTTGGAGGTATCTCCGTAAGCAGGATAAATTGGGTCAAGTCGGTATGACAGAGGTGGCTGCAGAGTTCACTTCGGAGTTCCCGCTGATGTGGGAAGGAAAGTCGGGAAGATATTTGCGAATTTGGCTCAGTAGAGACCTCGATGTGTTGTGTAAAGAAAACTATGGACGTTTCATTAGTTGACTTGATGAGCAAAAGAGCTGGCGGAAACTCCCACTATCTTTAACCCCTTCCATGCTCCTGACGAGCTCAGCTCGTCATGCAGTACACTGCTTGTGTGCTCATGATGAGCTGAGCTCGTCATGAACCATGGGAGTCGGTGACTCTCAGCGTAGAGGGAGAATTGCTGTAGCATTGATGTGGTTAACTAAAAAGTTGGCCATTGTAAGCATGGTGATCCTCCCTAAGTTTCTCTCTCTATTCATAACTCTGCCTCTCCCTCTCACAGTGCACTTCCAATGCCAGCTTCCCTTCCATTTGATCTTCCTTCTGTGGGTGGGTGAACAACCTTGAATTGCATGGGAGGTGATGACGCTCCCGTTCGAACAAGGAGATCTCAGGGCTCCAAACATGGCTCTCTATTATTTTAGTGCTTAGGTACAGCTTGTGCACCCCTGGCTTTACCCCACACAGTTCCTGATACGCACCGCCCCTGAATGTGATCACTCTGTGCCCTTTCCTCTTTAGATGGCATTGTACCTAGCCCCCGTCGACCAATGGCCCAGGTGGACACATTTGTGTGCACAGTGTGGGCATCAAAGGAGCTCCGTGGGTGAGCCCGATTGTACTGCCTGTTTGCTAATTCAGTGTCAGTCATTGGGCACCCCACTTTTCCGATCATCCAAGATGACGGTGCACGCAATAGGCTGTGCCACCTGCAGCTGACTACCATGGGTGCTTTGCAACAGGGCCTTAAAGGTCCTGCGTTGACTGCTCTTAATATGTTCACATATTTTCAACTCCTAGCTGCAGTTTGGAGGATTCAAACCTCCTTTTCAGAGGCTCCACCTACATTCCAAGCACTAGAGGAGATTCTCACAAATCGCTCTCCACGCACATTACTAAGAAGGCTTTACACAAGTCTGGAGCCGGTGGAGGTTGCTGGCCTACAGCAGACTTGGGGTGAACAAAGCAAGCACAAGAAGATGATGGAGGGAGTGCTGAAACTTTTTAGACACTCATTCAGTCATAGATCTGGGTTGAATCCATCATCTTTCAATAGCTTATTTCACCACCTCAGTTCAGACCCAGCTTTATGCAAATCAGTCTTGGCCCTGTGCCTCATGGGAACAGTCCAGCCCGAACTGCCAAGCCAGGTCTTCCCTGAACCGGAAACAAGCATCCTGGGACCGGTTTCTGGGTAACTTCCTTCATCAGCCAGGCTAGCTTGAATCCAGTGGCAAAGTGAGCAAGGGACCTCCATCTGGGCATACCCTGCCTACATAGGGTGAACAAAGCAAACACAAGGAGATGATGGATGGAGCGCTGAAACTTTTCAGGCACTCACCCCAGTCACAGATCTGGGTTGAATCCATCATCTTTCTTTAGCTCAATTCGCCACCTCAGTTCAGACCCAGCTATATGCAAATCAGTTTTGACCCTCTGCCTCATGGGAACAGTCCAGCCCGAACTGCCAAGCCAGGTCATCCCTGAACCGGAAACAAGCATCCTGGGACTGGTTTCTGGGTAACACCCTTCATCAGCCAGGCTAACTTGAATCCAGTGGCAAAGTGAGCAAAGGAGCCATGTCTGGGCATACCCTGCCAACTTAGGGTGAATAAAGCAAACACAAGGAGATGACGAACGGAGCGATTAAACTTTTCAGGCACTCACCCCCAGTCACAGATCTGGGTGGAATCATCATCTTTCTTTAGCTCACTTCGCCACCTCAGTTCAGACCCAGCTATATCAAATCAGTCTTGACCCTGTGCCTCATGGGAACAGTCCAGCCCGAATTGACTAGCAATGTCTTCCCTGAACCGGAAACAGGCATCCTGGGACCAGTTTCTGGGTAACACCTTTTATCAGCCGGGCTAGCTTGAATCCAGTGGCAAAGTGAGCAAGGGACCCACGTCTGAGCATACCCTTCCAACTGAGGGTGAACAATGCAAACACAAGGAGATGATGGACAGAGCGCTGAAACTTTTCAGACACTCAACCCCAGGCACAGATCTGGGTTGATTCCATCATATTTATTTAGCTCACTTCGCTACCTCAGTTCAGACCGAACTATATGCAAATCAGTCTTGACCCTGTGCCTCATGACTGTGTCTGCCATTGCGCTAGACACCAACAGCACATTGCGGCTGATAACACAGAGCTCATCACGGCTTGATTCAAGCTGTGTCTCCCAAGGCGAATGACCCCACGAGAAACACTAGCGTACCAGCGACTAGCCACCTTGTAATTCCTGTTACCCTGATCAAGAGGATTATACCACTCCCCTGAGCGGATCCGAGTACTCTGTCCAGAGGTGACTCTCCGCGTCTGTTACCAATTAATCGCTATCCTTGTGTCCTTCCCAGGGGCGCAAATTACTAAAACCAGGCAAATGTCATACACTAGTCCTGATGATGATCCCCTTAATTGTTGAGCATGGGATCGAAATGTCGACTTTTCTAGATAGTGCGACAAAAAACCATTGCGATTAATTGTTGTGGCTTCTATCTGTGGATCAAACTTGCTGTATTCTTTATTCCTTGATTGCAAGTTGCCATTGCTCCCAGTCTTTGCCTGTATCTGTTGTTTGTCTCGAATTGTGTAAATTCTTACTCCTTTCTCCCACACTCCCTCCTTGCAGGGTACAGGATTGTGCCCCACTGTATTTTTTCTATTCTATTGTGTGAACTATTGTTCCTACATTTTTTGAATTATGCTCCATGTCCGGCTGGGCATTGGAATGAAATAGTTACCCATTTTGGTCTATACTCCATTTCTATTTTGAGATATTACTGTTTGCTTAGGACCATTGTCTGTTTAAACTGTAATTGATACCCGTGGTCCTCAGCCATTTTTACGGGTTCCCTTGTCTTTGTATAAATTTCATGGGAACAGTCCAGTACGAGCTGCCAAGCCAGGTCCTCCCTAAACTGGAAATAAGCATCCTGGAACCGTTTTCTGGGTAACACCCTTCATCAGCCAGGCTAGCTTGAATCCAGTGGCAAAGTGAGCAAGGGACCCCTGTCTGGGCATACCCTGCCAGCTTAGGGTGAACAAAGCAAACACAAGAAGAGGATGGACAGAGCGCTGAAACTTTTCAGAAACTCACCCCCAGTCACAGATCTGGGTTGAATCCATCATCTTTCTTTAGCTCACCTCGCCACCTCAGTTCAGACCCAGCTATGTGCAAATCAGCCTTGACCCTTGTCCCTGTGCCTCATGGGAATAGTCCAGCCCGAACTGCCAAGCCAGTTCTTCCCTGAACTGGAAACAAGCATCCTGGGACCAGTTTCTGGGTAACACCCTTCATCAGCCAGGCTAGCTTGAATCCAGTGGCAAAGTGAGCAATAGACCCACGTCTGGGCATACCCTGCCAAATTAGGATGAACAAAGCAAACACAAGGAGATGATGGACGGAGCGCTGAAACCTTTCGGACACTCACCCCCAGTCACAGATCTGGGTTGAATCCATCATCTTTCTTCAGCTCACTTCGCCACCTCAGTTCTGACCCAGCTATATGCAAATCAGTCTTGACCCTGTGCCTCATGTGAACAGTCCAGCCCGTACTGACAAGCCAAGCCCTCCCTGAACTGAAAGCAAGCATCCTGGGACCGGTTTCTGGGTAACAACCTTCATCAGCCAGGCTATCTTGAATCCAGTGGCAAAGTGAGCAAGGGACCCACGTTTGGGCATACCCAGCCAACTTAGGGCGAACAAAGCAAACACAAGGAGATGATGGACGGAGCGCTGAAACCTTTCGGACACTCACCCCCAGTCACAGATCTGGGTTGAATCCATCATCTTTCTTCAGCTCACTTCACCACCACAGTTCAGACCCAGCTATATGCAAATCAGTCTTGATCCTGTGCATCATGTGAACCGTCCAGCCCGAACTGCCATGCCAGGTCTTTCCTGAACATGAAACAAGGATCCTGGTACCGGTTTCTGGGTAACACCCTTCATCAGCCAAGCTAGCTTGAATCCAGTGGCAAAGTGAGCAAGGGACCCACGTCTGGGCATACCCTGCCAACTGAGGGCGAACAAAGCAAACACAAGGAGATGATGGGCGGAGTGCTGAAACTTTTTAGACAATCACCCTCAATCACAGATCTGGGTTGAATCCATCATCTTTCTTTAGCTCACTTCGCCACCACAGTTCAGACCCAGCTATACGCAAATCAGTCTTGACTCTGTGCCTCAAGGGAACAGTCCAGCCCGAACTGCCAAGCCAGGTCTTCCCTGAACCGGAAACAAGCATCCTGGGACCGGTTTCTGGGTAACTTTCTTCATCAGCCAGGCTAGCTTGAATCCAGTGGCAAAGTGAGCAATAGACCCACGTCTGTGTATTCAAGGTTTGGGGCACTGACCTGGTGACTTTCCTTACTGATCAACAGTGGAAGTATTGCTGCATGCAATGTAAATGTATTTGTATTTATATAGCGCCTCCTACCCAGAGGTCTCGTAGCGCTGTATTCATACCGCTGTGCAACCCTTCCTGGCTTTCCTGTGAGATGTCCACTCCTGGGCACCCCCAAGGTGAAGCCAGGCATCCAAGCGCTGCTGGGGCCGTTGTGGAGATTAAGCAAGCTATTGCCCAGAGTCATAGAGTGGGACCCATGATTAGACTAGGCACTGAGGCGAGAATGATCAGGTCCGGGGAGATTGAGTCCACGAGCCGCCGAGGCGGGAATTGAACCCTGGTCCCGGGCCAGACCTCTGCATCAGGGTCTGCCGCTCTAACCATTGAGCCACGCTTCTCCTCATGGATGCTTTCCACTAATTATAGATTGGGTCTAGCATATTTCACATTTTTGCATAGGCTATAAGGCACCCTGGAAAAAATGCACAAAATGTGATTCATTGAAGATGCTCATTGCATGCGCAGCTTTGTGCTGGCTACATTTTTACATTTAGCGTGGGTCTGTCTGGAAGTACAAATGTTCTGGTCCTGAGGTACAGTTTTTATTGCACTAGTGGATATTACTGGGCACACTTTGGAGCGCTTACGACACGCTGTACTACTAGGATATGTGCACAAATTGATAGCTCTTCTCCGTCTTCTGGCGAAGCACCATGTGACGATTCATTGGGACAGACGCCCAACGCCGCAAAGGGTCACATGGCTTCAGGATCTGGATTATTGTCAGGAACCTGGTGATGCTGGCCCACCTGACCCTCCTACTGATGCGTCATGGGCTGTATGAGCGGCTAAGCTTGACGGTGGAGCAATGAATTACCAGCAGGCATCTAAGTGCATGACTGGCAGATCCAACTGTAGTGTTCTGAAATTGTCTCTCGTCACTGAGTAGCTTCGCCCATTCTTTGAAGGTATTACCTACCCCCGATTTTATTTGTTATTTCTTCTGTTCTTGTATTATAACCCCATCACAGTAAATGCGAATTCCACAGATGTTAACACTCAATTGTAACTGTTGGTGTTGTACAAGATTTTGCACTGTTGTTTTTGATTTGACTGAAAATTCAATAAAAATAATTAATTAAAAAAATATATATACGGCTTGAAATAAATTTGAGCTTGAAACCACTAGGGCAGGTTAGATGTAGGTTCAAAAACGGGAAACAGCAAGTCTTGATGTTAGTATCAAGTTCAGCCAGAGTATGCAAAATACATAACTGGTAAAAAGACTACTAGCTTCAATGATTTTACTAGCTGCAATATCATTGTTCTTGGCTTTCAAAGTGTTGCACTCTCAATTTAAATTAAAAAAATCAATAAACCTATAGAGGTCAATGCAACTCTGTGTGTAGCTGAAATTACTGGTGGATCTCTAAGATACACAAAAACACCTCTGATCCCCCATGAGGCCCATTGTGAGTACTATAGACTTTTTGGTGGAACCTCTCAGCAAGTAAATTAACTGTGTTAGAACTGGGGGTCTCTAGTTGGCTGAGGTAGGTACCTTAGTCCAAGCTTGCTTCTAAGTCAGTGAAAGGAAAGACATCTTCTCAGATAGCCCCTGCTCACCCCTTCGGTAGGTTGGCACAAGCAGCCAGGCTTAGCTCCAAGGCAAATGTGTAAAGTATTTCCAACCACGCTCTCATTAACCCAGTGATAACAACATAAATGGACTCCACATGAGTTTCATAAAAAAAAATATATGTTTATAAAAAAAGATATACGATGAGGCACCACTATAAAAATCCAACATATGCATATTTGTACTATTTCACCTTGCCGGTTATTAGGCCAGCAAGCCCTTGTAAGTTCTTGCAGTATTAATGAGCAATTGTCGATGATCCAATGCAGTACTACTGCAATGCTATGCACTCGTAATGCCAGAATCAGGCATTTCGTAATGTCAAAAATAATGCAGTTCGTAATGCAACAATCAGGCAGTTCGTATTGCAAAAAGAATGCAATTCGCAATGCATCAATCAGGCAGTTCGTAATGCCAAAATAATGCAATTCGTAATGCAACAATCAGGTAGCCCGTAATGCAAAAATAATGCAATTTGTAATGCAACAATCAGGCAGGTCATTATGCAAAGATAATGCAATTCGTAATGCAACAATCAGGCAATTCGTAATGCAAAAATAATGCAATTCATAATGCAACAATCAGGCAGTTCGTAATGCCAAAATAATGTACTCCAGTACAGATCGCAGTGCTCTGGACGGTGTCTATGCTACTGCCAAAATATGCCCCAACACTGTTATGATGGATAACAAAGTGCAGCTCCACACCTCGGCTCTGGTAGTGCCACTCCTCTGCAAATATGGGCTGCAATGCGAACTTGAGCGGAGGCTCACTCTACAAAGGTGGGAAAGGCTGAGAGCGCTTCTCTCGTAGCCCGCACCCCGCCCAGGGTGGCGACACACACGCCCTTGCTGAGCTTTACTTGAGGGGTACGAGCTCACTGTCCTCTCCTCGCGGCTTGGGCCTCTAATGCAACTTTGTTGATCTTGGGCAGTGGAACTCGGACCCACGACGATGCTGGTTCGAGGTCTCTACTTGGCAAAGGCAGGCTCGGGCCGGCGCGGTGAATTCTCACAGCTCCTCTGGGGATGCCGGTCTGGGATGATAGCAATGTCGATTGCAGCGCTTCTGGTCATGCTGTCGGTCAAAGCAGAAAACAAGACTGCTCCAGGATACACAATCACGGGGCAATTTCTTATGAAGGTGTCAGGCTGCACCAAGCACATGCATACAGCGTTGCTGAGACTCACTTGGACTGTGGGTGTACACGATCACATGACAATCCTCACAAAGGTGTCAGGCTGCAATAGGGCTCACTCACTCAGCGTCGCTGAGACTCACTTGAGCTCCGGTTGCACACGATCACAAGGCAATCCTCACGAAGGTCTCAGGCTGCACCAAGCACATCCATACAGCGTTGCTGAGACTCACTTGGACTTTGGGTGTACACGATCACATGACAATCCTCACAAAGGTGATTGAACGTGATGCTAGTGGGTCACTGGGACCATCCCTGTGGGAACACCAATTTTTCCTCTTATGACATCAGAGGATTCCACACACAGTTATACGTGATATTGAAAAGATTTATTTTTTCTTCATAAATTCTTTTTTCTCAAGAAAAGTTCATTTGTGTCAATTCATTGTTCATACATGAGGCATCATCATTATAAATTGTATCCTATCAATGCATTTCGGGCTAAAGTGTAGCCCTTCATCAGGGAATAATGCTGTCGAGAAAACAAACATACCATATATTTGTAAGCCTGTAATATGATGTATCTAAAAACATGATAAACGGTACAATAGAATGGTAGTTCAACAATTAATGCTGTAAACGTGTTTGATGTGGTGTCGGTACAATCAAGAGAAAACATGAAACCTTATATTGAAAAATGACTTACATGCCTCACTTTTGTTCGTGTGGGGGTTACATGCTAAAAATAAATAAAAAGAAAAATTATTGTTGGCTATCTCAATTTAGTGTCGTCGGATTGCGGCCGTAGCGTGTTGTTTGTTGGTTCACTAACCTGCTGTGGAATCTTGAAAAACCGCAACGCAGGTTTCTTCTAACTCGAGAACGCCGCTGGCAAGAGCGTACGCCGTTCTCTCTCTGTAAACAGTGTTGGTCGTGATCACGTGATCAACGTAACTAAAAACAGACTAACGTCAGAAGGGCTATGCTGCTGATAGACGAATCTGTTTGATAATCATTTGAATGTTGATCATAATTATGGATGCATGTCTCTAAACACGATGCAGAAAAATAAGTATAAGAAAAATGAGGGTAATCTTGAACCCTGACCTAGGAAAATCACCTAACTTAGTGCTGTGAGCTATGTGTAAATGTAGATAGCTGTATGGATTCATGTGGGTATGTACATGACAGTGTTGACAGAAGTTCTTAAATCATCACAATTGTGCCAATAGGCATCTATGGAGCAAGTTCATAGGTAGCATGAGAATTCTATTCTATCATTGAGTCCGTTCGGTTTTTGGGTGCATAATCTATATATCCAAAAATTCTCTCTTTGCAGAAGGTGTTTGGTGTTGTCTCTTCCTTCCGTCTTGTTAATTCTTTCCAAAATTAAAAATTTTAACTGTGCAATGTTATGATGTTCTTCCATGAAATGCATTGCAACCATGGATTTGACATTCTTCATTCGGATGTTCGACTTATGCTCTGTAATTCTGATTTTGATGTGCCGTTCGGTCTTGCCAATATATAGCTTGCCGCAAGGGCATTTTAGTGCATATATAACGTTGGGTGTGTCGCATGTTGCATTTACATTTAGTTTGATTTTATTTCCCTTCATAGGGTGATTTTGTTGCCTTTTAAAATGTTGTTACAATGACCACAATTGTGGCATGGTTTTGTGCCTTTAAAGACTTCTGCACACACATTTTGAGGTTGTATCATTTCTCCCAAATTTCTGGTTCTAGGGAAGGCAAATAGAGGAGGTACTAATATCCTAAACAGCTGTGCACCCATCCAAATTAACTCTTTCTTGCAATCCTCACAAAGGTGTCAGGCTGCATTAGGGCTCACTCACTCAGCGTCGCTGAGACTCCCTTGAGCTCCGGGTGCACACGGTCACAGGACAATCCACACAAAAGTCTCAGGCTGCATGAAGCACACACAAACAGCATCGCTAAGACTCACTTGAACTCCGGGTGTACACAATCACAGGACAATCCTCACGAAGGTCTTAGGCTGCACATAGCACACACAAACAGTGTCGCCAAGACTTACTTGGACTCTGGGTGTACACAATCACAGGACAATCCTCACGAAGGTCTCAGGCTGCACGAAGCACACGCACACAGAGTCACTGAGACTCACTTGGCCTCCAGGTATACACGGTCACAGGACACTTCTTATGATGGTCTCAGGCTGCATGAAGCACATGCACACAGCGTCGCTGAGACAGACTTGGAAACTTTTATGTTCCTGAGTTTCCACAACAGGTAGACAGCTCTCCTCGGGCCCTTGAAGACTATTTACTTCAGGACACAGCACACAGCAAAGTCCTTTCAAGCAAGGAGACACAACACACAGCAAAGTCCCTTAGCCTCTCCTTGGTTAAATCAGCAAACTGCAGGCCAGCCCCAGAACACACAACAAGGGTCAGTCCTTTCCTTCAGTCTCTTCAGCCGTTTCTTCCTTGGCAGAGGTTCCTCTTTATCACGAAGTCCAACGTTCAGGGGTTTCAGCTCTCCTAGGTATACCCCTAAATGTCTTTGAAGTCTTTGTGTTCAGGGGGGCACTGACCCCCTGTCAAAACCAGTTTCAGTGCCAGTGACACCTTCATCCTTTGATAGAGGGGGTCTGGATCCTCAATCACTCAGCAGGAGATGGGGCCATTGTTGTATGGCAGCAGCCCAGGCCTCTTTACCTCCAGGGGATACTCCTCCCCCTACACTACAGATGCAGGCCAGACCGTTGCTGTCTCACCTCCTCCCCCAGGTCAAGACATTCCCCAGATCCTATCACATACAAATCCAGACAGTAAATCCACAACCTGGCAGAGACACACAGAATTGTTAGAACCAAAAAAAACTGCCCCTTCTAAAAGCGTGGTTTCTAAACACGCAATTCAAAAACCACCTCCACATAAAGATGTGTTATTAAATTGTGAGTTCAGGCACACTAAACTTCACCTCTCCATCTTAAGCCTATGGGAAGATAGGCTGGAAACATATTACACAGCCTTCCCCATTCTGTCCTATAGGCAAGATGGCCTTGCAACAGTTAAAAACAAAAGGGAGAGTATTTCACACTCAGGACATGGTACATACCTTAGTACTTGTCCTACCTTTCACAGACAATGCACCCTGCCTAGGGGGTACCCTGGACCTACCATAGGGGTGTCTGATATGCTTGGAAAGGGAAGGGTAAGGCCTGGCAAGTGGGTGCACTTGTCAGGACAACATGGCAGTTATCAAACTTGAGTGTGTGAATTAGTGAGGTTGTGGGACCTTTTTAACCCTTTCGCTGCTGATGACGAGCTCAGCTCGTCATCACCCACGGGTGTCGTGTGCTGATGACGAGCTGAGCTCGTCATGAAGAAGGGGAATCTGAATATTTCAGCACAGCGCAAAAATCCCCGCAGCAGCCATGTGGTTAATATCAACAGAACAAAAATGTTTAACAGTGGGTGTATTAGTACTGTGTAATTTTTATTCTCTCTTTTTTTCTGTATACGTTTTAGAGAACAAATTGTGGCTGGGAGATATCGCCTTTCCTGAAGAAGGTGGTTGTCAAATTGTTGAACCCACCAAAACGCGTTGATGCTTTACAAGATTGAGACACTAGATCTTTGGGATCTTTGTTAGTCTACGGGAACTAAATATAAGAAATATTTTGACTTAGCAAATAATTTGGTACAGACTGGTTTTTTTTTTAAATAACACAATAAAACTGTCTTATGTACTCTCCCGCTTTGTTGTCTGTCTAATGAGGGTTTATTGATTATGTAATATTATGTTTTCTGCTTACTCTATGAAAGTTTAATACAATGTATGTGTTTTTGCTTTCTATTAATCCACCAATTCTTGTTTAAAGATAATGACATTTTCTGTACTGTGTTTTCAAAAGAATATACATTAAATTGCTTGAAGAAATCTGACTGACACAGTATATATATTTATGTTTTTTAATTGGAATTTATGTTTTCATGATATTGGTTGAACAAATGAATGTACGTATGGGAAATTTAGTTATTGATTTTTGCCAAAGAGGATTTTACATTTTTCGACCTTGGAAATTACTGGTAGGACAGAAAGACAAAACAAATGTTGATAATTTGTGTTCATTCATAGTCAAATTTTTTAGACACATAAATAACAGTGTTGTCCTTTATATCCATTATTCTCGATTCCCATGGTGGTTCTGCTGCTGTAGTTTGTGTCCATTGCCTCTTCTTGTTTGCCTCTTCCTCTTGCCTTTCCTCCTCTTGACCGTTGTTGCTACTTGCCCTTTATTAGCAGGCAGGGTTCGCCTAACAAATTGCATCTGGGGAAATTGTTATCCATGATACTAAATATAATTCCTTCCGAGGTATCATTGTCTTCAGGGGTATCAGAATTAAACTCATTTACAACTCTCACAACTCTCTCTTGTCCCAATTGGATAACAGTTTGTCTGTCGTTCCAGCATAAGTAGTCATATCTGTCGCCAAAGGTCAAGATTTGTTCCATCCTGTGGTCTTTGTAATCTGAGCAAAATGTGTGCTGCTTCTTAATTCTGACCTCACTTCCAATTTTGTCAGCCTAAGATTCTTATTTTCCATGTAATTTACCTAATTCGCCATAGTGTCGATTCTTTTTTATATCCTCAGTGATAGACTGGAGTTCAGCCAAAGTATTGTCTCTGTCATGCCAGCCACACTTAATCAAGATTTTAGACATGTCAATAGAACAATCTGTAAAATAGTAGCCCATTCATCAAGTAATTGCCAGTCTGGATTTTCACATGATTTTACAGTAAAGATTTCAAATACTCGGGAGACTCGGCCACAGTCGACATATTTTTGTAGCGAAACGACATCCCACCATTTATTCAGTCACAACTTGAGAGTTATTCAAATTGGGAAACAGGGTTTATATACATGTGCTACAACGCATGCGATTACAAAGCGGTCGTTACAATGAACATGTTGCTACAACGCAAGGCATTACATCGCAAGTTGTTTCTACGACTTGATGTAGGGGATGCGCTAAACTAAGGAATAGTATAATTTACTATACCAACACCTTCCCTGCTGTTGCACACGCTGGAGTTGGAATAGTAAATTATACTATTCCTAAGTCCAATGCGCCCCCTACAGCAAGTCGTAGAAACGACTTGCAATGTAATGGTTTGCGTTTTATCAAAAAGGTCTTGTAAGGAGGAGGAGCCTAGCGACGAACGAAGATGGCCGCATAAGCTCTCGGCTCCGTCAACCTCCTCCTGCTGCTTGAATATCCTGCTACAAATCCTGCTGTTTCGGCTCACCCCCGTGTGGGTGACCCGTTGCTGAGACTGGCGGTGTGGTCCTGGGAAACTTACGGCCCGGATTGCTGGAGTTACATCGAGTGGAAGTTCTTGGCCTAACGCTGACCGAGAGCCGGGACCTCAAGTACTGACCCTGCCGGGTTGCAGTGCAACAACGGTGGCCGGGGGATCCAGACACGGTCCGGTCGATAGAAGTGGAGAGCAACCTGCCCCCGGATTGGTGGAGAGCCTGTGGTTCTACCCGCATTGTGGAGGTGTAATGATCCTGTGAGTGGCTGAGAGGTCGGGGGTCCTCTTCTCGGCGTTCCCTTCCCGCCGGGGTGGGGACCCCTTCCGAGAGGCCCTATTGTTGCTGGACTGTGTGCCTCCTGCCCCCGCCTGCCCTCATCGCACTTCTGTCCCTGGGGGAATCGGGTGACCCGAAGGGTGCATTGATGCCTGGAGTCGATCAGTTTGCGGCGGTGCGGGGTGAAGAAGAGCCATCATTGCGAACCGTGATGGCCGCCATGAAGGGTCTGTGCTCCTACATGGTTGCTCTTTCACATAAGTCGATTGTGGATGACACCGAAACTGCCCGATCGCATAAGGACTCTGATCTGTCTGGTCCCCCTAAGCGAGCCGTTTCTCCCACTTTGATCCCGGAATCTACGACTCGAGGCCCATCTAGTGTCGAAGCCTGGATAGCAATGTCTGTACTGCTGTGTGCGGCTGAACCCGCCGTCATGGTGTATCGCCCGCCCACGTTGGCGAGTCCACCTGTGGTCGTGTTCATGTGTTTGTCCCCCTATGAATTTATAGAAACTGTGACCCGACAGAAACAGCAAACATCTATCGATCGTGTGAGCTGTGCAGTGTGGTGGAGTATGGAACGGTCGGGATCTGGTCGTACCGTGGCGAGTGTCATGGCGGCTGAGGATTGTGGTGGAAGGTGGATATCCGTTGGACTCGCCGCACAGATTTGTGGACTGGCTGAACTTTTGATTTATCCTGTGAATATGCGGGTGCGGTGTGCGGAACTCATGGTGAACACTCGTAGAGGTCAAGGGTGAGACTGGTGTTCGACTCGGATGCTAGGGGTTTGTGAGGGACCGGGGATCCGCCATTTTCTTGTATCAGGGGGCGGGCGGTGTAGGACGTCTTTCCTGGGTTCTACCGAATTTACTTTGCTTTGCTGCTGATTGTTTAATGACCAGGACTGTACGTCGCAGGAGGGGGGTAGTGCGACCGGGGATGCGTGGTTCTCCTCCTCCCTTAACTTTTCTTTTCTTTCTTTTTCTGTGTTTCCTTCCTTTATAAATCTCTTTTCTACTATATTTCGGGTTTTTGGTCGCTGGGGGATAGGCTCGCTGCTAGGGGGGTAGGCCGTAGCCATCTGCAGGGGTGCAGGGTGGGGGGTAGGGGGTGGGGTATTTTTGTTTTTCCGTTCTTTGTTTCTATGGCCTTTTTCTCTTCTTTTAGTTTGACTGGACTTCCCTTTTTCTCTCTCCCTGGGTTGGGGGTCAGTCTATCAGGTTACTGTTTGGACTTTTTGGGCAGTGCTGGGACTGTGGCCGCTCAGTCTCTCCTGTCATTGGATTCATGGGGTGGGGCATTAGTCAGGAGTTTTCAGAAATGTATGCTTGCTTATATTGTTCGCTTCAAAATGTTGTCGTCTCTGCAGTTGGACATGCTTCCCTGCCCACCCGGTGATTGTATCCACTTTAGATCCCGTAGCCGGTCCCCTCCTGTTCTCTTTTCTCTCTTTCCATCTTATTAACATATGGAACTGTATTACGTATTTACCGTGTATATCCTGTTTTATTCTTAAAAATTGACCTCTCTAATCCTGAGATGCTCTCCTGGGTGTGCCGAAACAGTCCGATTTTCTATTTTTTGCAGCCATGCCTCCGGGATGTTTGGCTGAATAGCTGTGTGCACCCTTTTCTAAATAAAGGTCCTCCAAAAATTAAAAAAAAAAAAAGGTCTTGTAAGGACCGCATTGTAATCGCATGCGTTGTAGCACATGCAACATAACAACACATATTCTTTCAAGTTTATTGTATTTTTGTTTCCAAGATAGCTAGGTCTCAGCATGTTCATTATTGTTCACTGTTGGGCCAACAATAGACTCTGTAACAGCAGATTTACTTCTTTTTTGGGCTCTCAATCACTCCCCATGGCAGTTATGTGTGCTGTTCTATCTATACACATTCTAATCAAGTGCCCTGACCGCTTGAAGATCAATTCAAGTAAAATACGTTCATGTGCCCCATATTATCCAAAGTCAGCAAATATATATATGTGATCAAGGTAACAGCTGTACCAAAACGCGTAATGACTGCTGAAAATGCTTAAATAAATATTGTGTTGGCGTACAGGTATTCGTGCCCTTTTATTGCGACCACTGTGAGTGAGAGCGGAAGGGGGGGCACTGCAAACTAGTTTGGTATATATATTTATAGATATAGATATATATTCATTGATATTAAGTGATTATTACATTAAATATGTTAATTATGAAATTGGTCATTGTTTCCTAACTTCTTTCATGAGCTTTAAAATTCTTGAATTTTCCTTTTCATTTGGGTCGTGGGATTTAACAAGGATAAATTAATATATAAAACATAGATCAATAATATTGTTTTGGAAAAAATGTAAATGTATTTAGTTCATGATTGTGTAATTAAATGTTAAGGTATTATAATCATTTTTGTGATTGTTGTACTTCAAATGTTTGTTGCAGCTATATTTAGAATACTAAATTTGACCCCCACAAAGCATATAAACTTTCTCAAATGTTCATTACAATAGAGTAGAAATGGTAAATCTGATCCTCCAAAATATATACAGTTTCCCCAGTGCTAATTGACTAATGTTAGAATAGTAAACCTGATTCCCTGAATATATCCCTACATTTTGTTTAACTAGAATTAGAATAGCAAATCTGAACCCCTACAAAATATATACACATTCCCCTGTGTTAGTTGCACTGAAGTTAGAATAGTAAATTTGACCCCCCCCCACCCCAATCAAATATCTTGTTTCCCAATGTATATGGGACTGGAGTTACAACAGCAAATCTGATTTACATAAATATAAACACTTTCCCCAGTTTGTTGTGGACTGGAGTTAGAATATTACATTTGACGCCCCACAGAAATAATATATGCACTTTTCTCAATGTTAGTTGGTTTGGAGATCAAATATTACTTACTTTTAATTTTTTAACATATTTTCAGCATGGTTAATTTAAAAGTATATTTTCCTTTTTAAAATAGGTTTCTGTTTGGCTTTTTAAATAGTTTTCAATGATTTAACAAAAAGTGTTTTACATTTATTACAATTTTTTGTAATGGTTTAAAGATATGTGTTTATATTTTGAAATGTTATAACATTAAATAAAACTATTAATAATTATATAAATGCATGTTTTTTTATTTTTTTACAATGAATTCATATTTAATGTTTGCTATAATGTAAAATAATGTAAAATGTAAAAATTCTATGCTAATTTAATTTATGGACTGAGAGTCAAAGTATTTCTTTTATCTATTGTTAAAACGGTAAATACTATATTAATATTTTAATTGTTTTAATCTATTTATATACGTAGAATATGTAGATTGTTGTATACATTTGCTACAATAAGTTACAAGTTGAATAATAATTTAACTTTGAATTTAAGACAAAATTTTATTTACGAAACCAAGGTATGTCCTTATTCCTATAATATAAATATTCCGGACCACAATATTTTTGTGCTTGATATTTTGGTACTTTACTTCAGAAGGGATGTATGACGGTACAACGCGTGCTTTTACAACGCGTACCGTTACGACGCAAGTTTTACAACGCAAGTCGACACAACGACTTGCGTTGGGGGGCGCTGGATTGAGGTAATATAAATTTTATGATCGATTGTGTCCCCTATCTTAGACCCCACCGACTCCATGTACTAGCTTGAAGTGCATGTAACTTCCCTCCTGTGCCAGCTATGAAGACGCAAATACATTTGCGTCCAACGTTAACGTGTTCTCTTTCAGATCCGCCATGAACGGATTGAATATTCAGTTCCTAAATATGCCATGCCAACGTCTTTATGTAATGTACTTCACACGCTTTTCAGCTCTGGCGAAGTAGGCCTGAAATCTGCCATCGAGCCTTTTCCTGCCTTCTGACTCTGAAAGCCTTAGCCCAGGCTGCCTCTGTACCAGTGACCCCTGCCTTACTTCTTGCGCGGCTCACGGCGCTTAGCTCAGTCTACTGCCTGCCAAGACTGTATACAACCTTCGAATTATCTGCTCCACTCCTCGAAAATACATTCCTGTCTAGTAGATTCATGTCAACATCCTTCCAGCTGCAGAGCAAAGGGTTAGGCCTCACTGTCTCTATACAAGTAATTCATGGCTCTGTTTCCATGGTAGGCCCATGCCCTCCCTCGCACCCCTCGCATCTCATGCAGACACGTAGACGCTCATACACGCACTCACAGCCAGTATAGAATAGCCTCTTGTCCGAGAGACCTTTCCCTTCCAGATAATACAGTTCCTTAAACATGAGATATTAGATACGATTTGGGATTAGGTTGATCTGACATCCAGACTTATGTCTACACTTGTAGGGCTAAGTGTCAAGTCCCCCTTCACCCCTCAAGTTACACGTACATTACACGTCATGCTGCTGTGCGCGCATCTCTGCCATGTATTTCTGCTGACACTGCAGGATTCTCTTGTGGATCCACCTACTTGTGACCTCATGATAAATGACGTTTCTAGTACACGCCTTCATGCACGCCTATTGCAACGCCTTTTCTGTTACGTATGAGCATTTTATCTCTCTCTTCTCAGCTGTTACGCCTTCTGCATATGTCTTTACTGTAATGCATTGACTATATATATGAATGCCTGTCAATAATGTATTGTCGCATACTTGCATATTCGCATATTACCATTGACTCTGTCTGTCAGTCCCTTCCCGAACCTACGTGGTGACGGAACGGTATGCCACCTTGGCTCGAGCCAATATGCTAATCACCCAATTCCTTTTATAGGAATAAAACCCTTTTGAAAAACCTCAAATATCACGGATTTTGCCTCTTATTTATTATGAGTTATTCTTATTACTTTTACCGCATAGAAATTAAGCATCAGTAATTAGAATTTACCACATTTTGGCGCCCGAATAGGAACCCCTCCCCCATCTCACGCGCCGGTGGTGCATTGCAGGCCAGGCCCCCTGCCACAGCCGGACGGACAACTACGCGTACCCGCAGGATTTCCTGTATCTCCCTCAGGCCAACGGAGGTGACTGAGGCTGCGATCGACACCCAGACGAGGCGGTGAGAAGTGCGGAGGATCCCGACCAGAGCCTAGCTGAGAGAGCAAGATCCGAGGTATACGGAGGCCCACCAGGTTCCGAAGTTCCGAATTATCTGCGTCACGAGTCGAGTCCGAATCCAGTCCGAATCCAGTCCAGGGTTTCCGAGGCCTTCTGTTTCCGTGCTTCCCGGTGAGTACCGTTGCTGGGGACGCATCTAGACGTGCGCATTAGTTTGTGCCGGTCAAGACAGGTGTGGGTACACAGACCTGGTCTGCACTGTTTTAGACAGTGTATCTGTACTGTTTAGCAGTATATCCAGTCTGCACTGTTGAGCAGTGTATCTAGTATTATGCAGTTAGCTAGTTACATTCTAATTGTCATCATTCATGTCAAAATGTTTTAATGTGTCTCAAAATGTCGTGGTATGAGTGATTGTTCGATCGTCATTATTGTGATTATTGTGTTCATTGTATTCATATCTGAGTAAGCACTAAGTAGCCAGACTTTCAGGATGCCGTTGTTCTCCAAATTAAGACAAATAAAAACTAGAAAAGGGGTACTAGAAGAAGCTGTTCCCATTCCACCTAGGGACACTCCAGGATACTTTATGTACCACAAGCACGGCCTAGATGCCGTTTTATTCCTCGACTTATGGGTGGACTACACTAAAGAACTATCCGAGAATCAGAGATGGCCCGCTGCTGGGACATGGGATGCAGATTGCATCATGAGAGTAGAAGAAGCATTGTGGAAAAAGAAAGCCAGACAGTCACAGAAAGATGCCATTGAACTATGGCGTAAAGAATCACATAGGCGTACAGAAAAAGCACTTAGAAAAGAAGAGAAAAGGAGGGAGGATCCAGAGAAGGCCCAAGAAAACGTATTAGTTGGGGAAGGTACCCGAGTAAAATTAGAACAAGTAGACAGACAGCGAAACACACTCATGAATGGCATGTATCCCCTCTTGACTGAGGGTTTGCCTAAAGCTACCCCGGAAATACCGAAAAACCTACCACCCCCACTGCTCCCGACTAAAATACACCAGAAAACAGCAAAGGACATTTTCCTTTCTTCCTATCTAGACGATGTAGCCCCAGAATATGTAAATACTGCACCGCCACGCACACCTCCTCCTGGCGGCCAAGATGGTCAGCTCCTTCCTCCCCGACAAGCTACTCCTCCTCCCGTTCCTCCTGGTCTTCCAGCTGTCCTTCCACCTATTCCTGGGCCTGCTCCCCCCGCTTTACACCCAACGAACCCCTTCGGAGCTGGCGCCTCGGGAGGCGCGTCCGGAGGAGCGACAGGTTTCCAGACTCTGCCATCCGCCCATCGGCTGACCTATAGAGACCTAGCACAGCAACGTACACCTAGAACAGGCGATATTACACTATATGGAGATCGTCTTGCGGACTGTAGATATGATCCAGTACCTGGTAAAAAGAATGACGAAAGAATGTTACTCGCATCAGTACGTTTGCGACGAGTCACGAACTTCTTATTAACACTACCTGGAATGGTAGATCATCTAGATCGAATATATCAGTTTGTACAGACAGGAGTAGGGCCTGAAAGTATTAAGGAGGCCATGGCCTATCAGAAAGTGGATACTAAAGCCAAGATATTACGGTTTCTTATAAACTGTTTAATAAGGGAAGTGGATAGGCCGGGTATGAACCCGGAAGACGTAAAAGCACTCCACAGGTGGGGCCAGAATATAGCAGATGGGAATCACGATAAAGAGGCCTGTGTAGATAATATGTACCGAAGAATCAGAAATGCAATAAATAAGATGCATGAAAAAAGACAGCCACCACCGGAAATAGATTCAGACAAACTTGAATCCTCAGAGGAGGAGAACGAACAAGAACAGACACCAGAGCGCACACAATTACCAGTTAGAGAAACGATAGCATATGTAGGTAAAGGAAGACCCTTTAATAATTCGATGCGCCCAGTGCGTCCAGAAAGTAAAAGAATGTTCCAAGAAGCCATGTGTGATCCAAGAACTCCTGAACACTTATTCCAAGCTACTGATAACAGACTTCGAGAACGAATGGGGTACCATGTACTAGATTCTATGGATGAACAAGAATTAGCGAGGTCGGCCGTACAATGGGCTGACAGTTCCGAGAAATATAGTGATGATGCGTTAGCACATACGTTTTTGAACCTGACACCGAGTGAGCAGCGTTTAGCTGGTACATACATGATACAACACCTACTTTTATTGTACAGGAGCCAACATTCCGACCCAGGCCCCCTGCCTGATATATTAGCAGAACTACTCATGAATAAATGGAGAGGTCTGGGTACCGATCTAATTAAAGTAATTCTAGAACATCGACACAGATATAGTGCTTTCTTATGTCCACAGACCGACTCAGCACATGTCATGGAAAGAAAAATGTATTACCTGGATAGACAGAACCCGTTGCGAGAAGTGCACCCAGTTCAGAATGCAGACAATACGCTTAGACGCGTGTTTGTGTACACACCCATAACTAAAATAGAATTATTGGAAATGAAAAAACTAGTACCTAGCCATGATAAAGATCCCGCAGGTTTCCACCGTGAATTAAAAGACATGTTACTCATGGGTGACTATACTTATCCCGACATTATGAAGATATTGAAAGTACTACTGCCCCCTGGTATTTATGAGAAGCTTAAAGAAAAAGAATGGGAAGTGGGAAATGCAAAGATTGATTGGGCTGCATTAGAAAACGAAGAAAATACTAGAATTCCAGGCCAAGGGCTCGGGGATAAGGTTAAAGCATTACCAGGATTGTTAGTACAAGTGTTGCCACGTTTATTAAGTACGAAAAAGGAAGATTGGGGTGCAATTTCAGCTTGTAAACAGAAACCCGATGAAGACACTAGTGATTTCTATACTCGATTTGAGAAATGTTTTGGTATTAATAGCGGCCTGAGACCAAGTAGCGAGTCATATCCACACCTTTTTGTAACAAAATTAGTTGAGAATTCACTGCCCCAGGTTAAGAACAGAGTACTGAAAGTCGAAAGCACTTGGCAAGCTAACACCCCTTCACAAATGTTACAAATGTTACAATACCACCAGAATAGAATTAGAGAAGAACAAGAACATGAACAAAGACGTATGAAAGACACGAAAATGAAAATGTTAGTTGCCCAGTCAGTTCCTGCTGATGGTCACAAAAAGGGTGTGACCCAGCCCAGTAATTCAACGGCTCCTGTTAAAGGGACATGTAACTATTGTAAACAGCCAGGTCATTATGTAAACGATTGTGCGGTTCTGAAACACAATATCTCCACGGGTAAGACCAAGGAGAGACCGCGTGTACCTAGACAGGATCAGGCCCAGCAACAAGTACCACAGAATATACAACATATTCCGCCTATGCCAGCTTCATCACAAACTGTAGCCGTGCCACAGCAACAGCCTATTACTGCAACACAGAACACAACACAACAGATGTACCAGTACGCACAAAATGATTACCCCGATTATCAACGATACACATGAAAGAGCCTAGAGAGGGAGTTTGGCTTGCCCCTTATTGAAGTTCCTGTAGATCAAGAGGGTCCTTATGTACACAGTCAGGTGTTAGGAAAAGACAGAAAGTTTTTAATTGACACAGGGGCAAGCAGGACCACAATCAGTCACAATGAGGTTCCAGGGGCACCCCTCTCAGGCTCACAGAATGTTTCCCTTGGATTTTCAGGAAAACCTATTATTAATGAAGTTTCACAGCCACTTCCCCTTGCAGTTGGTCCTTTGACACGGACTACAGATTTATTGCTCACAAAATCATGCCCAGAAAACTTATTAGGAATAAAAACATTGAAAGCTCTAGGAGCTATTATATGCTGTTCTCCGGAAGGAGTACGCTTATTTTTGCGAGATTTTAAAGGTCATTATGTATTAAGAGACATGGATCCCCGGTTACAGAGTGTACCTGCACACTTGTGGGCGAAAGGCCCCACTGATGTAGGTTGTATGCACATTACACCATATCGAGTCACACTCAAAGCAGGAGTGGTATTACCACGGATTCGACAATACAAGTTACCTCCAGATGCTGTAGTGGCTTTACTGAGAATAATTGACGAGCTCATTGCACAAGGAGTGGTTGTGGAAACTGACTCCAATGTCTGTAATTCTCCTATCATTCCAGTTCTTAAACGTACTGACCCAAATGCACCACCTGTTTATCGATTAGTTATTGATCTGCGCGAATTGAATAAATGCATTGTACCACAGTATCCTGTGGTTCCTGATATCTCTTCATTATTGACAGCTATTGATTCAGAAGCGACGTTCTTTACTGTAATTGACCTCAAGAACGCCTTCTTCAGTGTCCCAATTGATCCAGAAAGTCAATACTTGTTCGGATTCAGTTTAAATGGACGATCTTTCAAATTTGCACGCGCACCTCAAGGATTCACAGAAAGCCCCAGCATCTATAGTCAAGCATTGAAAAGACAACTCGACAGTATTCACATGCCAGTTAACACTGCCCTACTCCAGTATGTCGATGATCTGCTGATCACCGCACGGAGCGAACCCGAATGTGAAAATGCATCACTGTCAGTTCTGAATTTCCTGGCCGACAAGGGGCACAAGGTGTCCCCTTCGAAGCTGCAATTCTGTGTTCAGCAAGTTGTGTACCTGGGTCACTTGCTGTCCAAAGTGGGGAGACAGCTCACTCCTGACCGCATTCAGTTAATTGTAAACATGTCACCACCAAAAACACAAAAGGAGGTGCGGGCTTTCATAGGCCTCACCTCGTACTGCAGACAATGGATTCCCCAATATGCATTTCTAGCAAAGCCACTCATCCAGTTGACAACTCAGGAGGCAGCCATATTGACTGTCCTCCCATGGACTCAGGAACATACACAAGCTTTTGACGACTTTAAGAAAGCCTTATGCCAAGCACCAGTTTTAGCAACACCATGTTACAGTAAACCTTTTACACTTTTTGTCACAGAACGTGAAGGCACTGCCTTGTCAGTCCTCACTCAGGAACAAGCAGGTTCACACAAACCGTGTGCTTACTTTTCTAGCACATTAGATCCAGTAGCCCAAGCTTTACCTGCGTGTTTGAAATCAGTTGCAGCGACAGCTTTAGCAATCAGACAGAGTGATTCCATAGTGTTAGGACATCCATTGACAGTACAGGTTCCACATTCCGTGGAAGTCCTTTTGAATCGAACACAGACCCAACACCTGACCATAGCAAGACTGACAGGTTATGAATTGACATTGTTTCAACCACACATAGAAATCAGGCGCTGCAGCACATTAAATCCTGCCACACTATTGCCATTAAATGGAGTAGATCCATTGGCACATGATTGTATTGAAGTCATTACTATTACAACAAAACCCAGACAAGACTTGACAGATGTTCCATTATCAGATCCAGACCTGACACTTTATGTGGACGGTTCATGTATGAGAACAGGTACAGGAGAATTAGTGGCAGCTTACGCAGTCACAACAGACACCGAAGTTATAGAAACAAGTTGTATCGACACCCTGTCAGCTCAAGCAGCAGAGCTCATCGCTCTGACACAAGCCTGTATTCAAGCCAAAAATAAGAGAGTTAACATATACACTGATTCACGTTATGCATTCGGAGTTGTTCACGATTTCGGAGTCCTCTGGCGAGAGAGAGGTTACCTGACTTCTCACGGTGCCAACATTCAACACGGTCCCCTCATTCAAGCCTTGTTAGATGCAATACATCTACCTACTGCAATCTCTATCATGAAATGTAAGGCACATACAAAGGTTACCGACACGATCTCCCAGGGTAACGACCTGGCAGACCGAACAGCTAAGCAAACTGCTCAGAATCGAATGCATGCAACTGACTTGACAAAGACAATAGTTCCGACACCATCACACTGCATGACAGTCAGGGATCCCGCCCATGATGTACTTGACATACAGACACATGCCACACCAGACGAAATCAAGAAGTGGACTGAATTAGGAGGGATCCAAACCGATCAGGGATGGATGACGAAGGGAAAATCTACATGGTTTCTCCCCGACTCTATGGTTCAGGTCATCATTAACACAGTACATAGTCCAGCACACCTAGGAGAAAAAGCTATGCTAGACAGTATTCAGCACATATGGTGCAATAAGAACTTACGAGCAGCAGCCAAACAAAAAGTGCGTACTTGCATGATTTGTTGTCAGTTTAATCCAGGTAAAAGCATCCCTGTAGAGCAAGGTGGATTTCAGCCTCCCGATCACCCTTTTGAAGTCCTCCAGATGGATTATATCCAGATGGAACGTTGCCGAGGATTCAAGTATGTCCTCGTAGTCGTATGTGCACTTTCCCGATGGACAGAAGCATACCCAGTCCCAGATTATACTGCTCCGACCACAGCCAAGCAACTGGTTCGCGAGTTTTTCCCACGGTATGGTTTGCCCCGTATCGTGTACTCAGATAACGGTCAGCCATTCTCATCCGAGCTTGTGAAACACATTACACTCCTGTTAGGCTATCAGTGGAAGTTCCACTGTGTCCGGCATCCCGAGGCAGCAGGTCTCGTGGAGCGCCATAATCAGACCCTAAAAATCCGACTTTCCAAAATCTGTAGAGAGAAGGGCGTTGACTGGATAGTTGCTTTGCCGGTTGCCCTCTTCTATATGAGGATGGTGGCACATTCTCGAACCGGGCTATCCCCGTATGAAGTGGTCTTTGGTAGACCACCGAATATGTGGGGGACGCCTATTCCTCGTAAAATTACAGATGTTGACTGTATTATGCTGACAGATTACCTTGCCTCCTTGATGTCTGCACTACAATCTTGTCGTTCACAGGTAGCTGCGGCTTTTCCCGACAACACCGATGTGAAGCCCCACAAGGTGGTCCCGGGGGATTTTGTCTTCGTGCGCAACTTCGATCGGAGAAGTCCATTGGAGCCCCGCTGGCAAACCCCGAAATTGGTTCTTCTAACAACGAGGACAGCTGTAAAGGTTGAGGGCAGGAAAGGGTGGCTGCATTCCAGCCACGTCAAGAAATTCCACGGACTCCCTTCGGACTTGGACTCTAAGCCCTGCCCTCCTACACAAACTGATTCAAAACTCCCTTTGGTTGAGAAAACCGCCTCTGAAGAATATAGACTAAAGTTACGATCTAGCAAGTCAGACAGTTTAATTGTTTAAGTCCTCCCCTAGGTGAATCGGTTAAATTAGTTTCTGACATGTATCCCCTAGATCGAGATAGAGAGAGAGATAGACAGAGACAACTCAAGAAACGTGCATATCGTAAATCACTCCGTAGTCACTGTATAGTGACATTATTAATTATGTTTTTTCTAAGTCTTCTGATTATTGCCGCTAGTATCTTGCTGCACATCTACTACCCTATTTTCAAGCATGTACAATCTGCTTATAACGTCACTGCCGAACATTCTTTTAGCGAGTTACCTCCACATGAACTTTCTTACAGACTTGCGCTGCGCAATAACACATTCATTAGTATGTTACATCACTCCCATCAGACTAACAATGCTACAAACTGTTGGATATGTGGCCGACTCCCTCCCTACCAGAAATACAAGGGAGTTCTGCCCCTTTTTCCGTACCCGTTCACTCACAATGGCTCCTGTGGGGCATGGTTTAGATTGATTAATTCCTTAGATTCTGACATTGCTGTTTACGATGGGAATTGGGTTTGGGGAAACCTGAACTCAGTTCTACTTAAAGTCTGTTACCCTGACAAGAAGGGACTTCCCACTAGAACAGGAACTGATCTAGAAAATGAAGTATATGGATTAGGAAATTATACAATTAACCTCATGATTCTTACTGTTGAATCCGAAGCTGCACCAGTATTGCCTGCTATGTCAGTGTTACCAGTCAAAGGTGAATTATGTATCAGAAAGAATGGTTCCATACACTTAGGTCATAGTAAATGTACTACTGTGATCGAATTCAGTGATCAAGGCAAATCCACGTTTAGAGCTACACGTCATTCCTACTTTGTTTGTGGCCATAACGCATACATACGTTTGCCTCCAGATTGGGATGGTACCTGTTACATTGCATTCCTTCTGCCACCTGTTTTCCTAGCTCCTCCTGACTATCACAGAAATACCAATCTAGTACACAATAGACTCCGAAGAGACCTCCCGATTGTCGACTACACTGAAACGGCATGGGAGCAATACACAGACTTCAATAAAGGTTTCTTCCCCTACTTAGGTGCTGTTTTCAATAGTAAACTGATACGCAAATTAACTAGAACCCTTGAAGCAGTAGTGAATGAAACTACCTCTGCTTTAGGTAACTTAACAGAGGAGCAGCGATTTGCGGCCTGTGCGCCACATCATGCATTCCGCATTCAAATTCCCATTCAAAACGTCAAAAGAAGAAAGAAGAGCAAATGATGTTACATGAACAGATTGATCGATTCATGCAGATCGATATATCATGAAGGGTCCGTAGGGGACAAGGAGGGAATGAGGTAATATAAATTTTATGATCGATTGTGTCCCCTATCTTAGACCCCACCGACTCCTTGTACTAGCTTGAAGTGCATGTAACTTCCCTCCTGTGCCAGCTATGAAGACGCAAATACATTTGCGTCCAACGTTAACGTGTTCTCTTTCAGATCCGCCATGAACGGATTGAATATTCAGTTCCTAAATATGCCATGCCAACGTCTTTATGTAATGTACTTCACACGCTTTTCAGCTCTGGCGAAGTAGGCCTGAAATCTGCCATCGAGCCTTTTCCTGCCTTCTGACTCTGAAAGCCTTAGCCCAGGCTGCCTCTGTACCAGTGACCCCTGCCTTACTTCTTGCGCGGCTCACGGCGCTTAGCTCAGTCTACTGCCTGCCAAGACTGTATACAACCTTCGAATTATCTGCTCCACTCCTCGAAAATACATTCCTGTCTAGTAGATTCATGTCAACATCCTTCCAGCTGCAGAGCAAAGGGTTAGGCCTCACTGTCTCTATACAAGTAATTCATGGCTCTGTTTCCATGGTAGGCCCATGCCCTCCCTCGCACCCCTCGCATCTCATGCAGACACGTAGACGCTCATACACGCACTCACAGCCAGTATAGAATAGCCTCTTGTCCGAGAGACCTTTCCCTTCCAGATAATACAGTTCCTTAAACATGAGATATTAGATACGATTTGGGATTAGGTTGATCTGACATCCAGACTTATGTCTACACTTGTAGGTAAGCATGAGCGGATTTTGCGGATTGGCAATCCGCGAATTTTGCGGATTTGCGGATTCGCAATCCGCAAAATCCGCGAATTCCCGCGAATTTGCGGATTTTTTTTTTTTGTGTTCGCCCGTGTTTCTGCCAGTTCGCGAGGGTTTTTACAATTTCGCAATTTGCGAACTTACCTGTCGGGTCGCAAGTTTTGCGAACTTGTTGTTTCTACGTGTCCAGCCTGTTTGGGACACTCTTCTTCATCACTGCCACTCTCTGTCACCACTGCCACTCTCTGACTACTCATGCCACCCTCTGGCCCACCCATGCCACCCTCTGTTTCATCACCACACCCTCTGGTTGTCCAGTGTACATTATTTTCGGCAAAGCAAAGCACACCTTCCCTGCCTCAAGTGACCTGAATTAATTTGGGGCTGATTAATGTGTCACAGAATATTTTTTTAGCTGGCACCTGCTTCCTTAGTGCGCCCTGATTAGTGATCTTTTGCACTTGCTAAGTGCTTTCATTGTTGCAAAATTAGTTACAACACCTGCCCTGCCCCAACTGACAATAATGAATTAGGGGCTGATTAATGGATTTTAACTTCCAGCCTGGCTCCTGCTTGTCTCCCTTAGCTGTAATTCAGGACCTTTGTGGCATATGTGTAACTATTCTGAGGTTCAGAGCAGGGTCACATAATAGTTTCAACTGGCAACTGAACTCTGGAGGGGCCCCTCAGGAAGCACTACAGGAAATGGCTACTAATGATGTGCCTGAACTTTTGAACCTGGTAAGTAGTTACTTTCAGTTTTGCTAAGATCGTATTTCTGCAATTTTGCACTTATTCGCGGGGCGCGAACTCACGCGAACAGTGCGAGCAGCGCGAGCAAAATCCGCTGCTCGCGGATTTGCGGATTTTGCGGGAAATTCGCAAATCTCGCGGATTGCGGATTTCCCGAAAATCCGCAAAATCCGCGAGCGTAACGGATTTTCCGCCCATGCTTACTTGTAGGGCTAAGTGTCAAGTCCCCCTTCACCCCTCAAGTTACACGTACATTACACGTCATGCTGCTGTGCGCGCATCTCTGCCATGTATTTCTGCTGACACTGCAGGATTCTCTTGTGGATCCACCTACTTGTGACCTCATGATAAATGACGTTTCTAGTACACGCCTTCATGCACGCCTATTGCAACGCCTTTTCTGTTACGTATGAGCATTTTATCTCTCTCTTCTCAGCTGTTACGCCTTCTGCATATGTCTTTACTGTAATGCATTGACTATATATATGAATGCCTGTCAATAATGTATTGTCGCATACTTGCATATTCGCATATTACCATTGACTCTGTCTGTCAGTCCCTTCCCGAACCTACGTGGTGACGGAACGGTATGCCACCTTGGCTCGAGCCAATATGCTAATCACCCAATTCCTTTTATAGGAATAAAACCCTTTTGAAAAACCTCAAATATCACGGATTTTGCCTCTTATTTATTATGAGTTATTCTTATTACTTTTACCGCATAGAAATTAAGCATCGGTAATTAGAATTTACCACAGGATAGTGAATAGTTTAATTTACTATTCAAACTCCAGTCCCGTGGATAGTAGGGAAGGTGTTGGATAGTAAATTAAAGTATTACCTATCCTAAAGCGCCCTCCAGCGAAAGTCGTTGTAATGACTTTCGTTGTTAAACCTGTGTCGTAACAGTACTTCGTTGTAAATGTTCTGTTGTAAAGGGCGTTCCCCCTTCATAAGTATGTAAAGTCAATATTTTGATGTCAATGTGTTAATATTGATATTTTGTGCCATGATATTGTTGCGATCAATATTCTATTTTTGAAAAACAGGGGACCCCTACATATACTAAGTTTGCTAGTCGTCGGGAACAATGAACAGATAGGGAAAAAGGGAGAGCAAAGCTCTCTTTAGCAAACAATTATTTAACAACTGCATTTTACTTAATCAATAGTCAAAACTTATCGAGCGACTTTCAATCATTAATAAACAAACCAAGATCGTCTATTTATTTTTTGTTTTTATTATGTATATTCTTTTTTATGTATAAAAATAGTTTTTTTCTTTTCTTACTGTTTTTTATATATCTGTTATACAATCATTGATCTATTACATAAAATTCATATACATATAAATACATAACAAATACATAGGTGAAAGAGCAACAAAAAAAACCACAAATTTCGGCCGATGAAATACTGAGGTAGGCAATACGGTGGAATAGAACTACGTGCGTTTCGGCCAGTGGCCTTCGCTGGTGACCTTCATTCACAAATTACAAACATGACAATGTGCAATGTGCAACGAAAATCTACAGAAAAAACAACATAGAAATATATGTATCAGTCGCATTATTTAAATACATATTATATAATATATTTTCAATCTAATAAATCATAGGGTCAGTATTTTTATTTCTATAGTTATTTAAAAAGAGAGAGACAGGCAGCACCGCTACACATATTATGATAGGTCAAAATAGATAATATTTCTCAACATGCGGCCTAGACATGGTTACATATTTATAATTCATTTCTTTTAGTATTATTAGTCAGTTTTACATCATAATGATCTCTTCCAAGGAATATCTTAGACAATTGCTGTCTTTAATTTATCTAAATCTGTGTCCTTTCTATGTGCAAGAAATACAGAGAGAAGGAGAGAAAGAGCACACTGAATTGTACAAAGAATTTAAATCCAACCAGTACATTGGTTAATCACTTTCTATTCGGTGGCAGCTATCTCTGACTTTTACTTTTAGTCAAAAAGTTATCGAGTTTGAAGCTTACTAACTTTAAGAATATTGTGATATACGATTCGTTTTGAAGTCTTTTGTTTTGGCTTTTCACGATTTAAATCCTCCAGTCAAGGCACTCAACTATGGATTTATAGGTATACTGGCAGCCCGCCCCGACGTTGTTCGGGGGCAATTAGGCTTCAGGGCCAACCGCCCACCCAGGCCCCCGCCCGCCCCGGCCCTTGTCCGCCCCGACATTGTCCATGTCCCGGAGCCACCTCCCGCCCCCAGCCCCCTCCCGCCCGACATTTTACGTGTCCCTTTGCTTTACCTGAGCCGGCGCTCCTGACTTCACCGCCGCTCATCACCGCTCCTCCCCGCCCGCCCGGACCTTGTCCGGGGGCAATGAGGCTTCCGGTTCAACCGCCTGCCCAGGCCTACACCTGCCCCAGCCCCCGCCCGCCCCGACATTGTCCGTGTCACAGAGCCACCGTCCAACCCCGGCCCCATCCCACCCCGACATTTTACATGTCCCTTTGCCTTACCTGAGCTGGCGCTCCTGACTTCACCGCCGCTCTTCGCCGCTCATCACCGCTCCTCCCCGCCTGTCTGCCGCTCCTCCCCGCCTGTCCACCACTCATGTCTGCCGCTCCCCCTCGTCATCACGCACGTCGCGGCCAGCGCTACTTCGCAGCCCGAGCTACGTCACGGCCAGCGCTACTTCCAGGGGACTACTTTTTTTTTAAAGTCACATTTTTACATTTACATTTAATTTTTATTTTATAT
Source organism: Lissotriton vulgaris (assembly GCF_964263255.1). Lineage (NCBI taxonomy): Eukaryota > Metazoa > Chordata > Amphibia > Caudata > Salamandridae > Lissotriton > Lissotriton vulgaris. The sequence goes on along the minus strand of NC_141685.1, from coordinate 823,050,347 downwards.
AGCCTATGTCCATCAGCACACCCTGACATTTTCAACGATGTATCAGGTGTGTGGATTGGTGCTGTGGTTCCAGAGTTTACCTGGCTCAAAGGTTTGTGTTCTCTCTTTATAATAGTAGTATAGATAGTCCGATGAGAAACTCTGTGAAGAGCAAAAAGACTTTAACTGAATATCATGTTTCATTTCTTTAGATCTGCTAATACTTTTGGTAGACCAATATATCTAGATATGTAGTATACACAAATAAAGGACAATGTATCACTTAGTTTGTTTTAGGGTTTGTTTTATGCAAAGATTCTCCAGCTTATTTTGCTCCTCTTCAGGATTATTTGTTTTACTGTATTGACACCTTTTTATCTTCAATACATTTTATTCTGAACTTAGTTTGTTTTAGGGTTCTCTAGGACATATTAAATCAGTTATTTGATGATGGCTATAGTGGCAAGATATATATCCTAACCATTTGGATATCCTATATATTTCTGGTTTTCTACATGCAGCTCACTGAGGATAACAAGATTCATATCGACATTGTCCTTATTTATTATGGACATATAAGCTCTATTCCTATGTGGCTTTGTCGTAGATGATCGATATGTCTATTTCAAACCGCCATCTATATCGTTTCAGTGGGTACACTCTAAGGAGAACCAAAACATTGATTTAAATATCTCGAAATTTATGATTTTATTTTATATTCTGGATTCGACTCTAATGTATATATAATAACGTTTACCTTTTATTTTAAATTCCACTAAATAAGATTTAAGGCCCTTTTTTCTATATTTCTGGAAAAAATATAAAGGCAAAATAACGCTATTAAGCGTCAGTGTGCTCACTGTGCAATAAAATTATTTCCTATTTACGAATTCCCCTCTCGCGACCCGCATTTACGTACCTTAAATCCGATATGGCCTCACATATATGACGATACTCCTTTCCGCAACCAGATGGCGTGAAGATGGTCATAGATCTCTATATATAGTTTGAAAAGGCCCGCGCTTTTCGAATTATTTGGTTCAGGTGCCAAAATTCAAGGGACATGGCCTGATGACTTGTGTAAAGCGACTCTATGTTTACTTTCCTAGGGCACCAACAGAGATGAAGGACTCACATGGCGCCGCCAGATGACGTGCATACCGCGTCACCATGCCATCCACCATCGGGCACAAAAATAAAGAATGGACTAGCCGCTTGCAGCGAATGAGCAACCCGACGCTCGGAGACCACACCAGAACATTGCACTAAGGTTGCTCAGCTCGATGGTGTAACTGCTGCGTGATGAGTGTTCTGAACTGGTCACTAAAACAAAAAATGGACTAGAAAATTCAGTGAATAACCTCTATGTGCAAAGGGATTGTTTTTCATTATAGCCTCAAGATAATGCAGGAACATGAATAAATTATGAATAAGCTATATAATTGCTTGTTCCCAGGAAATATCTAGATTCAATCCTGATTTGACTGTTTCTAGAGTAAAAAATCCAGAAAACTTCACGTTTTCGCCGGATTTTGTCAACACACAGTCCTTCTTTCTGGGTAATCTTCTCCAAGATAACCCATTGGATGTCTTCTGGTTTATGATCATGTTCTACATGGGGCATTCATTTTTTTACTTCGGATCGCAGATTTGTACTCCGTAACTCTCATATAGATAGAACGGGAAGATTCTCCAACATATCCCAAGTTGCATGGGCATAATACTAGATATACAATATATTTTGTTTTACAATTTGTCATGTAGTTCAGTTGTATGGTGATCCCATTATGTTGGGTCTCTTTTGTTTCAATTGCTTGCGGACAAATTTTGCAAATTCCACATTTATGGTTTCCAATTACTGGGTCCCCAGTAATGACATGTCTTTGTCTGTCTTCCTTACTCACTGGCATACGTGATCTTACAACCATGTCCTTTAAGCATTTGTTTTTGCGAAATGCAAACAATGGCTTAGATATTTGTTCTTGATCGATTTTGTTGACATTTAATACATGCCAATTAGAATATATAATTTGACGTACTTGATTGTTTAACAATCAACTGTTTCTAGAGTAAAAATCCAGAAAACTTCACGTTTTCGCTGGATTTTGTCAACACACAGTCCTTCTTTCTGGGTAATCTTCTCCAGGATAACCCATTGGATCTCTTCTGGTTTATGATCATGTTCTACATGGGGCATTCATTTTTTTAGTTCGGATCGCAGATTTGTGCTCCGTAACTCTCGTATAGATAGAACGGGAAGATTCTCCAACATATCCCAAGTTGCATGGGCATAATACTAGATATACAATATTTTTTGTTTTACAATTTGTCATGTAGTTCAGTTGTATGGTGATCCCGTTATGTTGGATCTCTTTTGTTTCAATTGCTTGCGGACAAATTTTGCAAATTCCACATTTATGGTTTCCAATTACTGGGTCCCCAGTAATGACATGTCTTTGTCTGTCTTCCTTACTCACTGGCATACGTGATCTTACAACCATGTCCTTTAAGCATTTGTTTTTGCGAAATGCAAATAAAGGTTTAGATATTTGTTCTTGATCGATTTTGTTGACATTTAATACATGCCAATTAGAATATATAATTTGACGTACTTGATTGTTTAACAAAGAATGTCTTGTTACAAATACTAAACTAGCATCTTGTTTAGTTTTAGTATTTTTAAGAAGGTGTTGACGATCATAATACCTTGCCCTTTTGCAAGATTCCCGTATTAGTCTGTGGGGATAGCCTCGCTCTTTAAACTTCTCCTTCATTACAGCAGCCCTTTCATCATAGTCTGCCAATCTGGTACAATTTCTCCGCAATCTGAGAAATTGGGTACATGGTATGCTGTTTTTCTATGTAATTGGATGAAAACTACTGTAATGAAAGAGAGTATTGTGGGCAGTCGGTTTAACAAAAAGATCCATAATCAATTTTCCTTGATCGTGTTTAATCATTAGGTCCAAGAATTCAATTCCAGTATTACTCATTTTTTCCGAGAATTTTAAATTAGGGTCACAGACATTTAACCAAGATATGAACTCTTGTAAAATGTCTTCATTGTCGTCCAAGATGAATATAATATCGTCAATATATCTCGACCAGTAAAGGATCGACTCAAAAAATAGAGCTACCTCATTGAAGATATAACGTTCTTCAAAGTGTGCTACATATATGATAGCGATAGTGGGGGCGCAAGATGCGCCCATGCTTACTCCATTAACTTGCCTATAGAGGCTACCTCTGAATTCAAAAATATTGTCTACTAATTGATTTTAAGACAATCCAGAATAAAATTAGTATAGCAACCAATCTCAAAGGCCACTATAAACCATTTGGTTGCATCAATAGCTCCTGCATAGGGGATAATAGAGTAGAGACTCTCAACATCTAGCGTTACAATCCATTGTCTGTGTGCATTGAAAGGTGTATCTTCGAGTTGATTGTCAACCTGGGTTCCTATCGCTCCATCTCCAGGGAACTCACCAAGGGGGTTCGACAGGGCTCATGTTTAAGCCCCCCCTTATTTAATAAGTATGTGGTCCCCCTTGCTGACATTGTGAGAACATATGGGTTTACCCCGGTGTCGTATGCTGACGACACCCAGCTCCTGTTTCCTTTCCAGACCCTTACCCCAGAAACTAAGAACCTTTTTGCTGAGGGTATGAGAGCGGTATCTAACTGGATGACCTCCAACTGTCTCCAGTGTAATGTGGGCAAGACAGAAGTTATGCTTTTTGGGAAAGCCAATCTCCTTTGGTCTCCGGATTGGTGGCCTCTGGAGTTAGGACCTATTCCCTGTCCAAAACAATCAGTCAAGAACCTGGGAGTGCGACTGGACCAGAACCTCGTTTTAAACGAGCATGTGAATCTGGTGACTGTATCCTGTTTTCGAACAATTGGGCTCCTAAGAAGGGTATTTCCCTTCTTATCAGACGGTTATAGAAAGACCTTAGTCCAAGCACTCGTAATAAGTCGGTTGGATTATTGTAACGGCCTTCTTATTTCTGCGAATGAAAATGTACTTAACCGACTGCAGGTGGCCCAAAACACTGTGGCCAGATTGGTTCCCAATGCCCCCCCGAGAACACCATCCAGGCCACTCCTGAAAGAACTCCATTGGCTGCCTGTGCATCAGAGGATCGAGTTCAAGATCTGTTGTATCATACACAAGAGTCTCTTTGGATCTGGTTCTTTTTATCTAACTCAGAAATTTCAAATATATGCACCAGAACGCTTATTGCGCTCTGGCAGTCAATTTCTTTTAAAAATGCCTCTCATCAAGAAAGCCAGGCAGGGTGGCCGAGCACTCTCCTATGTAGGAGCCTCCCTCTGGAACAAACTCCCTATTGACATGTGTCACAACACAAACCTTCTTTCCTTCAGGAAAGCACTCAAAACGCATCTTTTTCGGGAGTTTTATACTCTCACCTGCATGTCCTAAAGGCACTGTCTGACACTTACAGCGAGCAAAGCGCAGAGATACCCCTTCGGGGGTCGAATCCTGCGCTATAGAAGAAATTAAATAATTAAATACATAAATATGCCTTGTATCTTGAATATATCCGGGTATTTTTGGAATATGTGGACGTAAAATTGCATCCAAATATTTGGATATAGGTTCAGTAACACTACCAATAGTTGTAACAATTGCACGAAATGGAGGATCCCATTCGTTTTTATGCACTTTAGGGATGCCATATAATCTGGACATTTTTGGATTATCCACATTCATATAGGTATGTTCTTTAAGGCAGATATCTCCATTGGTAAGTGCCTTGGCAGTTAGTTTAGATATCTTGTTTTTAATCTTTGTGGTTGGGTCTCTCAAGATTTTAACATAAAAGGAAGTATCGCTCAACATTTCTTCTATTTTATCAACATATTTGGCTGTATCTAGGATGGCGATCCCTCCCCCTTTATCACAACTTTTGACAGTTATTTTACTAGAATCTTTAAGTTCAATCAATGCTTGATATTCATCTCTTGAGATATTATAAGGGGGTATGTGGTACTTTTTTAGTGATATTTATCAGTTTGTTGATGACTAGTTTTTCAAAAATACGTACTTCTGGAGCTACCTGATCTAATGTTGGAGTAAACACTGATTTTTGGGGCTAGACCTGATTTGTTGTAATCTGAAGGATTATTGTCTGTATAAGAGAAAAAACTTTTTAACCGGATCTTTCGGAAGAAGCTCATCATGCCATTAAATAATTCAAACCTGTTCAACCCAGAATGGGGAACAAATGAGAGTCCCTTAGACAGTATAGAGTAAGTGGAAACACTAGCTACATGGCTGCTTAGATTGAAAATAGGGATAGTTTTTACTCCCTCCAATATCGGGCATTTCTTGTTTCCAGGTAGCTGCCCGAATTCAGTTGATGGTCCTGGAAATGCGGTTGATACTGTCCCTGAGGTTGATAGGATTGGTTCTGTTGATATTGCCCCTTGGGGCGGATATGATTGGGTCTGTTGGTTCTGATATGATGACCGGTATTGGGGACGATAATTTGGTCTCCAATTCCCTCGGTTTTGGGGACGTCTCCCTAAAAAAGGTTGATATCCCTGATTGGATCTAAATCTACTCCCTCTTGGTTGGTATGGTGACATGCTAGAATTGCTGCCTGAGTCAGAGGAATTGGAAAAAGTAGTGTATTTATTGGACCTAAAATTTGGTTGATAGGATACATTATCTTGGTCCATGTTTTCAGATTGGGCATAGAAATTTTCTAAATAAGGATAGATTTTTTCATGACTGAAAAAATGAAGATCTTTTTGGAATTTGTCCAATTTGCGTTTATATAGATAATCACTGTAAAAATTTAGGTCCATTTCTATGTCTTCTAATTTCTTTTTGATGTCTAATATAACAGTGGATGATATAATTTTATCCTCAAGTTCTATAATTTCTTGAACCAATTGATTTAATACTTCCTTAGCCGTTTCCACAATCAGCATCATTAAGTCCCTCGAACAACGATTAGCAATGAGGGACCAACGTTCTAGAAAATGTTTTAACTGTACAAATAAACCTGGAATGTTTTTTATTTGGAGACCTGGCGGGATTGCTCCAGCTTTTAGATAGTCTAATATAAATTTACCATGAAGTTCGATTCTTTTAGACTTCTTTTTTAAAGCTAGAAACTTGATTAAATCTTCACTCTGTTCAGTATTAGTTTTATTTCTTGTTTCAAAACACCAACAGAGGATCCCACCATAGAGACAAAGTCTTCATCACTAAATCTAAAAGATTTTATAGTACCCATTATTAAGTGGATAGATTTGTACAGTAAATAGTTGTATCTTTTTGTTGGAAAATGAGGATGACTTATTGTATTTTGTAATCTATAGGCAAAAAATTGGAAAGTAGGGTAAAAAAAATATCAATTTAGGAAAACCAAAGTAGTGGATGGATCTGCGATCCTAGTCTTGCAAAAAGGATGAAAAAGAAGTGGGAAGATAATATAAGAGAGAAAATATGTTCAACTGACCGTACAAACTATGTATGAAAACCTGCACTTAAAGTTGTTTTAAGGCTGATGTGCCAATGTCGCAAATTCCCCTCATGGACAGGCCATGAGTATACAATTTTTGAAAAACAGGGGACCCCTACATATACTAAGTTTGCTAGTCGTAGGGAACAATGAACAGATAGGGAAAAAGGGAGAGCAAAGCTCTCTATATCAAAACAATTATTTAACAACTGCCCTTTACTTAATCAATATTCAAAACTTATCAAGCGACTTTCAATCATTAATAAACAAACCAAGATCATCTATTTATTTTTTGTTTTTATTATGTATATTCTTTTTTATGTATAAAAATAGTTTTTTTATTTTCTTACTGTTTTTTATATATCTATACTACTATTATAAAGAAGAACTTTGAACCTTTGAGGCGGGTAAACTCAGGAACCACAGCGCCAATCCACACACCCGATTCATTGTTGAAATTGTCAGGGTGTGCAGATGGACATAGGCTATATAAATTAAAAAAATATAAGTTATAAAACATTTACAAGAAAAAAAAGTAGTCCCATCGAAGTAGCGCCGGCCGCAACGTGCGTGCTGACATCAGGAGTGCGGGGAGGAGCGGTGTCCAGGAGCGCGAGGAGGAGCGGCGAACACGAGCGCTGGAAGGAGTGGCGGACAGGCTGGGAGGAGCAGAGAGGAGCGGCGGACAGGGGGGAGGAGCAGGGAGGAGCGGCGAGGAGTGGCGGACCGGTGAACTCAGGAGTTGGGGGAGGTGCGGCGGATGAGGTAAAGCTCCAGGGGACCCACGGACAATGTCGGGGCGGGCAGGGACCTGTAGGCAAGGTCGGGACGGGCTGCTACTCCGGGGGACCCACGACAATGTCGGGGCGGGCGGGGGCCTGGGCGGGTGGGGGCCCTGAAGCCTGATTGCTCCCGGACAAGGTCGGGATGGCCTGCTAGTCTGTTATACAATCATTGGTCTATTACATAAAATACATATATATATATATATAAATACATAACAAACACATAGGTGAAAGAGCAACAAAAACAAACACAAATTTCGGTCGATGAAATACTGAGGTAGGCAATGCGGTGGAATAGAACTACGCGCGTTTCGCCAGTGGCCTTCCTCAGGTAACCGTCATTCGCAAATTACAAACATGACAATGTGCAATGTGCAACGAAAATCTACAGAAAAAACAACATAGAAACATATGTATCAATCGCATTATTTAAATACATATTATATAATACTTTTTCAATCTAATAAATCATAGGGTCATTATTTTTATTTCTATAGCTATTTAAAAAGAGAGAGACAGGCAGCACCGCTACACATATTATGATAGGTCAAAATAGATAATATTTCTCAACATGCGGCCTAGACATGGTTACATATTTATAATTCATTTCTTTTAGTATTATTAGTCAGTTTTACATCATAATGATCTCTTCCAAGTAATATCTTAGGCAATTGCTTTCTTTAATTTATCTAAATCTGTGTCCTTTCTATGTGCAAGAAATACCGAGTGAAGGAGAGAAAGAGCACACTGAGTTGTACAAAGAATTTAAATCCAACCAGTACATTGATTAATCACTTTCTATTCGGTGGCAACTATCTATGACTTTTACTTTCAGTCAAAAAGTTATCGAGTTTGAAGCTTACTTACTTTAAGGATAATGTGATATACGATTAGTTTTTAAGTCTTTTGTTTTGTCTTTTCACAACTTAAATCCTCCAGTCAAGGCACTCAGCTATGGATTTATAGGTATATAGTCTGAAGAGAAACTCTGTGAAGAGTAAAAAGACTTTAACTGAATATCATGTTTTATTTCTTTAGATCTGCTAAACAGTATCGACTTAAGCATTCCTACACATAAGTATAGAGTCTACATTTATTGAATACTTTTGGTAGACCAATATATCTAGATATGTAGTATACACAAATAAAGGACAATGTATCACTTACTTTGTTTTAGGGTTCTCTAGGAGATAATAAATCAGTTTTTTGATGATGGCTATAGTGGCAAGATATATATCCTAACCATGTGGATATCCTATATATTTCGGGTTTTCTACATGCAGCTCACTGGGGATAACAAGATTCATATCGACATTGTCCTTATTTATTATGAACATATAAGCACTATTCTCTTGTACCTTTATTTACTTTCTGTGTCCAGATGAAATGATCGAATTTCAATTAGGTTAGTTGCAGATGGTATTCAGGAACGGTACGAAGCGAGTAAAGAGCTATGCCCATCAGGTGATAAAGGAGAGGAGATAACATAAGGAAATTGTATTGTTAAGACCTGGCTTTTTAACCTCTAGGGTGTTTATCTTTTCTTTTGTCTCTGTCTTATTCTGTTATGTTTTTTTAATCGCTGAGCTGCCTACATAAAGCGCCGGGACACTTTTTCTGAGTAACCGTGCGCTATACAAATAAAAGTATAACATAACATAACATAACAGAACATAACATTTACGAATGTTTATAACTATTATGGCCATTGATATTATATCTAGAAGTTTCTGTTTACCTTACAATTGTTGTGTTCAGCCGAACATTTATATAACAGACTATGTGGCTTTGTCGTAGATGATCGATATGTCTATTTCAAACCGCCATCTATATCGTTTCAGTGGGTACAGTCTAAGGAGAACCAAAACATTGATTTAAATATCTCGATATTTATGATTTTATTTTATATTCTGAATTCGACTCTAATGTATATATAATAACGTTTACCTTTTATTTTAAATTCTGCGAAATAAGATTTAAGGCCATCCGGTTTCTTTTTTCTATATTTCTGGAAAAAATATAAAGGCAAAATAACGCTATTAAGCGTCTGTGTGCTCATTGTACAATAAAATTATTTCCTATTTAAGAATTCCCCTCTCGCGACCCGCATTTACGTACCTTAAATCTGATATGGCCTTGCACATATGACGATACTCCTTTCCGCACCCAGATGGCGTGAAGATGGTCAAAGGTCTCTATATATAGCTTGAAAAGGCCAGCGGTTTTCGAATTATTTGGTTCAGGTGCCAAAATTCAAGGGACATGGCCTGATGACGTGTGTAAAGCGACCCTATGTTTACTTTCATAGGGCACCAACAGAGATGAAGGACTCATATGGCGCTGCCAGATGCCGTGCATACCGCGTCACCATGCCATCCACCACCCGGCACAAAAATAAAGAATGGACTAGCCGCTTGCAGCGAATGAGCAACCCGACGCTCGGAGACCACACCCCAACATTGCACTAAGGTTGCGCAGCTCGATGGTGTAACTGCTGCGTGATGAGTGTTCTGAACTGGTCACTAAAACAAAAAATGGACTAGAAAATTCAGTGAATAACCTCTATGTGCAAAGGGATTGTTTTTCATTATAGCCTCAAGATAATGCAGGAACATGAATAAATTATGAATAAGCTATATAATTGCTTGTTCCCAGGAAATATCTAGATTCAATCCTGATTTGACTGTGTCTAGAGTAAAAATCCAGAAAACTTCAGGTTTTCGCCGGATTTTGTCAACACACAGTCCTTTCTGGGTAATCTTCTCCAAGATGACCCATTGGATCTCTTCTGATCATGTTCTACATAATGGGCTACTAGTGGGGCATTCATTTTTTTAGTTCGGATCGCAGATTTGTGCTCCGTAACTCTCGTATAGATAGAACGGGAAGATTCTCCAACATATCCCAAGTTGCATGGGCATGATAGTACATATACAATATTTTTTGTTTTACAATTTGTCATGTAGTTCAGTTGTATGGTGATCCCATTATGTTGGATCTCTTTTGTTTCAATTGCTTGCGGACAAATTTTGCAAATTCCACACTTATGGTTTCCAATTACTGGGTCCCCAGTAATGACATGTCTTTGTCTGTCTTCCTTACTCACTGGCATACGTGATCTTACAACCATGTCCTTTAAGTTTTTGTTTTTGCAAAATGCAAACAATGGCTTAGGTATTTGTTCTTGATCGATTTTGTTGACATTTAGTACATGCCAATTAGAATATATAATTTGACGTACTTGATTGTTTAACAAAGAATGTCTTGTTACAAATACTAAACTAGCATCTTGTTTAGTTTTAGTATTTTTGAGAAGGTGTTGACGATCATAATAACTTGCTCTTTTGCAAGATTCCCTTATTAGTCTCTGGGGATAGCCTCGCTCTTTAAACTTCTCCTTCATTACAGCAGCCCTTTCATCATAGTCTGCCAATCTGGTACAATTTCTCCGCAATCTGAGAAATTGGCTAAATGGTATGCTGTTTTTCTGTGTAATTGGATGAAAACTACTGTAATGAAGGAGGGTATTGCGTGCAGTCGGTTTAACAAAAAGATCCATAATCAGTTTTCCTTGATCGTGTTTAATCATTAGGTCAAAGAATTCAATTCCAGTATTACTCATTTTTTCAGAGAAATTTAAATTAGGGTCACAGACATTTAACCAAGATATGAACTCTTGTAAAATGTCTTCATTGTCGTCCCAGATAAATATAATATCATCGATATATCTCGACCAGTAAAAGATCGACTCAAAAAAATGGAGCTACCTCGTTGAAGATATAACGTTCTTCAAAGTGTGCTACATATATGTTAGCGATAGTGGGGGCGCAAGATGAGCCCATGCTTACTCCTTTAACTTGCCTATAGAGGCTACCTCTGAATTCAAAAATATTGTCTTCTAGAATGATTTTAAGACAATCCAGAATAAAATTAGTATTGCAATCAATCTCAAAGGACTCTATAAACCATTACACATTACACATGATGCAAAACCAACATTCAGAGGTGTAGGGAAGGAAAAAAACATGATGCATAAAACATACATTCAGCGGTGTCATAACGAGGCACATGATGCATCAAAAAAACATTCAGAGGTGCAGGGAAGGAAAAACACATGATGCATAAACCAACACATTCAGAGGTGTAAAATCAAGGAAGACACATGATGCATAAAAACATTCAGAGGTGCCAGAACATAACTCAATAGCGCAAAACACATGATGCCTAAAAACATTCAGAGGTGTAAGATCAAGGTGGGTAATCATATTAAATGCATTACATTTCCTAGCACAACATCACATTGCGCAAAACTCACATTAGGCCATTACCATCACTCAGATAATCACATTACGCCTAAATAAAATCACATACCAGCCCCCATCTAATAAAGGGACTAAGAACCCTGTGTCCAGAATGTCAGGGCGCGCTGCCATGCAGCGCCAGTCAGGGGTGCGCCACCGGCGCAAAACCAAAACGTTGCAGGTGCCCACTACTTGCTGGGCACCTGAGGACAATCCAAGCGCCTAAACGGTGCAGCTGCCCACTAATTGCTGGGCAGCTGGGAATCAAAAACTGCGACAGGGTCCTCACTGACCCTTAGGCGCAAACTGTGCCCACTGCTGGAGCCACACAGGATCTGAACTGCGCACGTTGGAGCCACACAGGCTCTGGACATCACTTGTGTCCCCCAAGAGCCTCACAGACTCTTAAAACAATATAGGATGGAGCCTCTCGAGCTCTGCATAAATACCTCGCAGGCAGGAGGGGGCGGGCACCGGCAATGTGTCCGACGCCCCCTTCTAACTAAAAATGGCCCCCAGAGCCTTCTCAGGGCTCTACAACAAATGTTGGTGTCTTCGGTGGAGCCCCCCCCCCTGGGGGACTCAATAGAACAAATGCCCCCGGAGCCCTCGCAGGGCTCTAAAACAATATTGCGGGCATGGAGCCTCTCAGGGCTCTTCAGGAACAACTCTCGCCATGTTGGAGCAGCCCGCTATCAAGTGGGGCCGCTCAGGGTGAAGTCACCGGCAAAGTGCCTCCTCACTCCCCCTCTCCCCTCCAGCCGGCTTCGACTCACCGGCTTCGGGGACTTCTCCAGCAATCCTTCACTGGCGGCGAAGGCGGGCACCAGCAATGTGCCCCGCACTCCCTCTGCCCTCTCCTTACTGCTGCCTGGTGCCTGCGGGGCTCTCCCTCAGCAATGGGAGCCCCGCACCGGCGGCACCGGCCGCCATCTCCCGGGCGCCTTCTTCTCTCCTTCTCGGGCTGCGGGGGGCGGGACATCCGGCCGGGCCACGCTGCCATTGGCCGGCCGGCCAACCACTTCCGGGTCGTCGCGAGCAGCGCGGCGGCCCGTTGCAGACACTTGTAGGCTGGGGTATAATTAACCGAGGGGTATGCTCACTTGAGTTAAATTACAAATATAAAAATAGTGGCCAGGCCCCTGGCGGGGTGAGCACCTGCCAGGGGACCAAATCATAAAAAAATAAGCGAGGTAGGCACTCGCCACGGCACCCCCAGCAGGGCGGGCACGTGTACAGCTAGCAAAGCGCTACCCAGCACTTAGGGGCAGAATAAAGCGCTCTCAAGCGCTAAAGGAAATTTAAAGCGCTCCCTGCGCTAAAATCAGAGATAAAGCACCCCCAGGCGCTAGGGGTGAAAGCAAAGCGCTCCCAGCGCTAGGGACAAGTAAAGGTCCACAAGTCCAGCAAGGTCCTTCATCAAAGGGAAGCAAATGGGACCCAGTAAAAGGTCTCCAGAGTCCAGGACATCAGCAGTCCATCAGGTATCCAGGGGCTGGGCAGGGCCTAGGGATTCCCCTGGGCCCAAGCAGCAGCACGCCCCTGGCAGGATTCAAGTCAGAAACAAGAACAAATTGTAAGGGGACACAGCCCCTTTTTATACTGTAAATTCCTTTGTCTAGCAGGGTGCAGGCAGTGTGAGAACCAGCTAGAACTGGTTATAGGGAATTCCTTTCACTGGCCAGGCTAGGGACATCCGACGCACCCCAGGGGCCAGAGCCAGCATTGTGGGGGGAAAACCCAGCTTCATTCAGGACCCTCAAACCAGACGGTCAATCCACAAGCAGGCCCAGGCTCACTTCTCCCCTCACATCAGCATGCTAAACACTCCATTCACCACCGGGGCAGACCCTCCCAGACTCTTGGAGCCAGGCTCAACAGCCAGCCTCAGCCAATCACACGCCAGACACAAATTACACAAATTTGCCAACTTCTAAAAGTGGCACTTCTCCACTAGACACAATTATGCTGCATATACCATTGCGCAGCATTCAATCTCACGAGTTCACACATACCAAACTCGACCCTGCACTCCCCACACATCAGGAACTACCATGGGCATACATATTCCCCATTCATTCCTATGGGAGAGCAGGTCACTCACCACATATACACAGAGAGCTCACGCACTTTACACTGTACCACAGTGAAAAAGTGCGCCGGTGCCAAAAATCACCACCACCAGGTTCCGAAACCAGGCTAGAAAAAGCTAAAAGTCTCGGTGTGAACCTGCCAAAAGGGCCGGGTGCAACACAAGTGTATTTATTGGACCTAAAGTTTGGTTGATAGGATACATTATCTTGGTTCATGTTTTCAGATTGGGCATAGACATTTTCTGATAAATAAGGATAGATTTTTTCATGACTGAAAAAACGAAGATCTTTTTGGAATTTGTCCAATTTGCGTTTATATAGATAATCACTGTAAGAATTTAGATCCATATCTATGTCTTCTAATTTCTTTTTGATGTCTGATATAACAGTGGATGATTTAATTTTATCCTCAAGTTCTATAATTTCTTGAACCAATTGATTTAAAACTTCCTTAGCCGTTTCCACAATCAGCATCATTAAGTCCCTCGAGCAACAATTAGCAATGAGGGACCAACATTCTAGAAAATGTTTTAACTGTACAAATAAACCTGGAATGTTTTTTATTTGGAGACCTTGCGGGATTGCTCCAGCTTTTAGATAGTCTAATATAAATTTACCATGAAGTTTGATTCTTTTAGACTTCTTTTTTAAAGCTAGCAACTTGATTAAGTCTTCACTCTGTTCAGTATTAGTTTTATTTCTTGTTTCAAAACCAACAGAGGAACCCACCATAGAGACAAAGTCTTCATCACTAAATGCTAAGATTTTATAGTAGCCATTATTAAGTGGCTAGATTTGTACAGTAAATAATTGTATCTTTTTGTTGGAAAATGAGGATGACTTATTGTATTTTGTACTCTATCGGCAAAAAATTGGAAAGTAGGGTAAAAAAATATCAATTTAGGAAAACCAAAGTACTGGATGGATCTGTGATCCTAGTCTTGCAAAAAGGATGAAAAAGAAGTGGGAAGATAATAGAAGAGAGAAAATATGTTCAACTGACAGTATAAACCATGTATGAAAACATGCACTTAAAGTTGTTTTAAGGCTGATGTGCCAATGTCGCAAATTCCCCTAGGGAACAATGAACACATAGGGAAAAAGGGAGAGCAAATCTCTCTATAGCAAACAATTATTTAACAACTGCCCTTTACTTAATCAATATTCAAAACTTATCAATCGACTTTCAATCATTAATAAACAAACCAAGATTGTCTATTTATTTTTTGTTTTTATTATGTATATTCTTTTTTATGTATAAAATAGTTTTTTTCTTTTCTTACTGTTTTTTATATATCTGTTATACAATCATTGGTCTATTACATAAAATACATATACATATAAATACATAACAAATACATAGGTGAAAGAGCAACAAAAACAAACACAAATTTCGGTAGGCAATGCGGTGGAATACAACTACGCGCGTTTCGGCCAGTGGCCTTCGTCAGGTGACCGTCATTCGCAAATTACAAACATGACAATGTGCAATGTGCAACGAAAATCTACAGAAAAAAAAACATAGAAATATATGTATCAGTCGCATTATTTAAATGCATATTATATAATACATTTTCAATCTAATAAATCATAGGGTCAGTATTTTTATTTCTATAGTTATTTAAAAAGAGAGAGACAGGCAGCACCGCTACACATATTATGATAGGTCAAAATAGATAATATTTCTCAACATGCAGCCTAGACATGGTTACATATTTATAATTCATTTCTTTTAGTATTATTAGTCAGTTTTACATCATAATGATCTCTTCCAAGGAATATCTTAGACAATTGCTTTCTTTAATTTATCTAAATCTGTGTCCTTTCTATGTGCAAGAAATACAGAGTGAAGGAGAGAAAGAGCACACTGAGTTGTACAAAGAATTTAAATCCAACCAGTACATTGGTTAATCACTTTCTATTCGGTGGCAACTATCTATGACTTTTACTTTTAGTCAAAAAGTTATCGAGTTTGAAGCTTACTTACTTTAAGAATAATGTGATATACGATTCGTTTTTAAGTCTTTTGTTTTGTCTTTTCACAACTTAAATCCTCCAGTCAAGGTACTCGACTATGGATTTATAGGTATATAGTCTGAAGAGAAACTCTGTGAAGAGTAAAAAGACTTTAACTGAATATCATGTTTTATTTCTTTAGATCTGCTAAACAGTATCGACTTAACCAATCCTACACATAAGTATAGAGTCTACATTTATTGAATACTTTTGGTAGACCAATATATCTAGATATGTAGTATACACAAATAAAGGACAATGTATTAGAGTTCTCTAGGAGATATTAAATCAGTTATTTGATGATGGCTATAGTGGCAAGATATACATCCTAACCATGTGGATATCCTATATATTTCTTGTTTCTACATGAAGCTCACTGGGGATAACAAGATTCATATCAACATTGCCCTTATTTATTATGGACATATAAGCACTATTCTCTTGTACCTTTATTTACTTTCTGTGTCCAGATGAAATGATCGAATTTCAATTAGGTTAGTTGCAGATGGTATTCAGGAACGGTACAAAGCGAGTGAAGAGCTATGCCCATCAGGTGATAAAGGAGAGGAGATAACATAAGGAAATTGTATTGTTACGAATGTTTATAACTATTATTGCCATTGATATTATATCTAGAAGTTTCTGTTTACCTTACAATTGTTGTGTTCAGCCGAACATTTATATAACAGACTATGTGGCTTTGTCGTAGTGGATCGATATGTCTATTTCAAACCGCCATCTATATCGTTTCAGTGGGTACAGTCTAAGGAGAACCAAAACATAGATTTAAATATCTCGATATTTATGATTGTATTTTATATTCTGGATTCGACTCTGATGTATATATAATAACGTTTACCTTTTATTTTAAATTCCGCGAAATAAGATTTAGGGCCATCCGTTTTTTTTTTCTATATTTCTGGAAAAAATATAAAGGCAAAATAACGCTATTAGGGGCGTGGCTTCGAGGGCGAAGATGGCGGACGCGGCTCTGTAGAGCTCCTGCCAGCCCGTTCCTTATCCGCTGATTTATCCTGGCCTTACCTCCTCCTCCCCCGTCTCAGCTAGTGTGGGAGTTTGCTGGAGTCCTGAGGATCCCGGTGGTGTGCTTCTTGGAGCTCCAGGTGCCCGCTGGCGCGACCACCGAGGGCCGTCCATCCTGGGCCTACTTGCCGCGTGGCGAGCCGGGGCCTCGATTTTCCATCCGCCCGCTGGTGGCCGGCGGGGCCTCGGCCAACTCGGCGCGGCCTGTTGGGGCGGAGTCACCGGAGCCGGATTCGGGGGCCCGTGACCGTGCCCTGCTCGGAGAAGGTTCCAGCGCGCCAGTGGAGGGGACCCAAGGCGTATCCTGATTGCCCTGTCTAGCGGGGCCGAGGCTGCCCGACGCGGAGGTTCCGGTGTGGGTCTCGGGCTTGGTGGGCCTGGCGCCGCGGAGGCGAGGAGAGACTTTCATCACTCCGGGGTCCGCATTCCTTCCCGGCGACGCTGGGCGGCCCGCATCCGAGTCCGTCCCTCCGGCTGCCTGCCTCGGCGAGGTGCCCCACGGCGGAGCCCTTCCTCCGGCCCATCTCAACGGCGGCCATGACGCGGGGCCGAGGCGGCCCCACTGTGGCCACGAAGGGGCCCATCGACAAATTCACTGGCCCGGGGAACGGTGCTGGAGCGTCCGGGGGGAGCCAACCGGCAGGCCCGGACAATGCTACATTACTCACGGCCATCACACAATCCAGAGACATGTTAGACGCGAAGATCGGAGCGGTGGGCGCCGACGTGATGTTGCTGCGCCAGGATCTCCGCAACGCGGTGGCCCGCATCACGGAGACCGAAACCCGGGTCACGACGGTGGAGGGTGATGTCGATGCCCTAAAGAAGAGGGTCGCCGATTTGGAACAGACGCAACGGGGCCTGGCGCTCCGGGTGGAGGACGCAGAAGGACGGGCGCGGCGCAACAACCTCCGCTTTGTGGGCTTTCCGGAGGACTGCGAGAAGGGGCCCATGGACGTTTTCCTCTCCCGGTGGCTGGAGAGTTGGCTGCCTCCGGACGTTTTATCGAGCTGTTTCGTGGTGGAACGTGCCCATCGGGCCCTGGTTCAGAAGCCCCCGACTGGAGAGAGGCCTCGCCCGATCATAGCTCGGATCCTGAACTATCATGACAGGGACGTCATCCTTCGGGAGGCAAGGCTCAAGGACACTCTACTGTTTGACAACTGCAAAATCATGATTTTCCCTGACTATACTAAGTTGGTCCAACAGCAGCGGCACTCCTTTCTGGCGGCCAAGGCCCGGCTCCGGGGTCTGAAACTACAGTACTCCCTGTTGTATCCGGCCCGCCTTCGGGTCATCTTCAACTCGAAGACGCACTTCTTCGATACCCCGGAGGCCGTCTTTGCCTGGACCGATGAGGCGGTCCGGCTTCGCCCACATGTCCAGCCGGGGCTCCACTCCGGCGCCTCCCGTGGCTCTTCCCAGGAGCGGGACGACCAGCGTGCCAAAGGGAAGCGGCACCGTAAGTCCCGGTCGAGGCGGCGATCCTTGTCGCGAGACCCTCTCCTGGGCGATACTCAGCCTGAGACGGATCCATCCGGGGGGTCGTGACTCCCCATGACTGACCCTTGATTTCTGCCTCTTGTCTGGGACCACCTGCTGTGACGGCGGATTGCGGCTCAGCGGCCCGGGCCGGGTCTGGTGCAGTATTGATTGACCTTTACGGGCCTCACTGGGACTCTGGTGGACATTTGCACTA
The DNA here is from genome assembly GCF_964263255.1 of Lissotriton vulgaris. Taxonomy (NCBI): domain Eukaryota; kingdom Metazoa; phylum Chordata; class Amphibia; order Caudata; family Salamandridae; genus Lissotriton; species Lissotriton vulgaris. The sequence goes on along the minus strand of NC_141685.1, from coordinate 823,031,930 downwards.
TATTTGTACTGCTATTGCTGATGCTCATTTTGGGGGGGGGGGTGGGGGGGGGTATGTTTCGTGGGCTGCCTCCTGCTGTTGGGGTTGGGGAGGTTCTTGTGTTGGGGTGTGTGCTAGGTTAGTCCTTAAGGGTTGAGTGGGATCCATTGGCATACCTACCTTTTGGTGCTCTGTTTGGCGCCTAAACTACCGTATGCCGCGACAGGTACTTCATTGTTTTTTGAGGTATTGGGGTGGGGGTGGGGGGTCCAGGTTGGTTTGTTGGGGTGTTGGGGGGGCTGTTAGTGTGGGGGGTGTGGGTAGTGGGGAACTGTTTCTTGGGGTGCACGTGATCTGTCTAAAAACTGCTGCTACGTGGGTTGGGACCAGGGCCCCGGGCCGGGGTGTGTGGGGTTCGTTGTGTCGAGATGATGGCTGACGCAATTCGATTGGTGCCTCATAGCGCCACTATGCATGTTCTTAGCTGGAATGTCCGGGGGCTCTTGGATAAGATCAAGCGGGGGGCGGTCCTGCGCTGGGCCAAGAGGGATCTTGTGGATGTGCTCATGCTCCAGGAAACACACATGCTTGGCACGAAGGCCCTCAGTCTCCAGCGTTTTGGTTTTCACCACGTATTCCATGCTGGGTTTGCTAGGGGCTCTAGAGGGGTGGCTATCCTTGTTCATAGGCGCCTGGCATATACGCACGAGCGCCAGTGGCTTGACCCCCAGGGGCGCTTTGTATTCATCCAAGGGAGAGTGGGTGTGGAACCGGTGGTGTTTGGGTGTGTGTATGCTCCCCCCCCCCTGCAATGGGCATTGGCTGAACGTATACTTGCTCTATGGGCTGACCTCCCTGATTCCTTGGCGGTGATCGGTGGCGATTGGAATGATGTTGTGAATGTGGCGATGGACCGGCAGCGGAGGCAGGGGGTGGCGCCTGCCCCCCATCCTACGCGGTTGGGCGCTATGTTGGATGCGCTGGGCTGGACTGATGTGTGGAGGCACTTGCATGCGGAGCGCCGCGAGTACACGTACATCTCGGCAGTTCATGGCTCCCTTTCGCGCCTAGACTACATCTTCGTCCCGCGGGCCTATCTTGCCAGGGTGAAGGGGGCGGTTATACGGCCCCGCGGGCTCTCCGACCATTCCCCGGTCGCAGTCCGGATAGACCTGCATCAACCGCGCCATCCCTTCCGCTGGCGGATGTCCACGTGGCATCTGCAGCGGCCTGACTACTCCCAGCATCTTCGCGGCGCTATTGCTCAGTACTGGCAGGATAACCTGGGGGTGGGGGTGGATGCGGTGACGGTCTGGGAGGCCATGAAACCCACAATGCGAGGAGTCGACCTGGCTTGGTGCGCATCGGCTCGGCGGGCACGGTTGGAGGGTATTGCCGCAGCGGCGGAGCGGGTGGAGGATTTGGAGGCCCGCCACAGGACTCTGGCGGATGACCTCACACTGAGACAACTCCTGCAGGCGCAACAGACACACTCCTCGGTCCTACTAAATGAGGCTCGACAAGCATGGCTGGCCACCCGTAGCCGGGTTTATCAGTGGGGCGACAAGTCTTGTACCATGCTTCACCGGCTATGTCAGCAAACCCTGCAGCCCCTTACGCTCCCAGGCCTGGTGGACGATGCGGGTGTTGCCATCACGGACCCGGCTGCGCTGGCTGCCAGCTTTGCGCATTACTATGGGAGTCAGTACGCCTCCCGGGAGGCGGTCGCTCCCGCTGCCATCGCTGAATATCTTGCCTCGGTCCCCCCGGCTACGGTGTCTGATGAGGTGCGTGATGCTCTCGACCTTCCCCTGACGGCAGAGGAGCTTGGAGACGCGCTGGGTCAATTAAATGTGGGCAAGGCCCCTGGACCAAGTGGCTTCCCCAGTGAGTTCTATAGAAAGTTCCACCTGCAGCTCGGGCCGCATTACCTGCGTGCGCTGGAGATGGCGCGTGGGCAGGGCCGCCTCCCACCGGACTGGCGACATGCCGAGATCGTTGTGTTCCAGAAGCCGGGGAGGCCTCCGGACCGGCACGACTCTTACCGCCCCATTTCTCTTATTAATTTTGAGGCCAAGCTCTTGGCCAAAGCACTTGCTAACCGCTTGCTTCCCCACATCACCGCCCTTGTCCATCCTGATCAGGCCGGCTTCATGCCGCACCGGGCGACACGGCACAACATACGGCGGGCGCAGGCGGCGATTGACGCTATTGGGGCGTCGGAGGACCAGGCTGCACTATTGCTGGCCGACATTGACAGCGCTTTCGACTCAGTCAGCTGGACCTTCCTGTTCACGCTTCTACCACTGCTGAACTTAGGCCCGGTCTTTGTCTCCTACATCCGCCTGTTATACACGGAGGTTACTGCCTCGGTGCGGATCTCGGGGGCGATCTCGGCGCGCTTCCCCGTTACTCGGGGCACGCGGCAGGGATGTCCACTTTCTCCCTACTTGTTCGCACTGGCTATGGAACCGCTGGCGGCCAGGGTCCGCGCTGATGCGCTGTATCAAGGCTTCATCTGGAGTGCGACCCACACTGACCGCATTGCTCTGTACGCGGATGACGTGCTATTCTTTATGACCGACCTTCGGGTCACGGGCCCCCGGGTCCTGGAGCTAATGCAGGGCTTCGGCCGGGTGTCGGGCCTCTATCTTAACCCACGCAAATCGACTCTTTGGGTGTTGGGCGGTGGTGCAGTGGACCTTCCTTGGGCAGCGTCCCTTCAGATGGCGGTAACAGGTGTAAAATACTTGGGGGTCTTCCTCTCCGCCTCACCCACCGAGGCGTGGAACCGTAATATCCAGCCAGTCTGGGATCGGGTCCAGCTGGACATTAAAACATGGACTCGCATGCCCCTTAACATTTATGGCCGATCGGCCATTTTCAAAATGGTGGCTCTGCCCCGTCTTCTCTACCAGCTACAGAATCACCCCTATCCGATCGACCCGCAGTGGTTCCGCAGTGTCGATTCGGTGCTGGGAAGGTTCCTGTGGGCGGGAGGTGCCTCTCGGGTGGCGCTCCGGACGTGCTTCCTCTCTACCTACTGCGGTGGCCTAGCTACCGCGGACATGCTATCCTACTATCAGGCCTCCCATCTCCTGGTACTCAATGAGTGGTGGTATGGGGACCGTGGTGATCCGGCCTACGCCCTTGAACACCTTTTGATGGGTGACGCCTCTGTCCACACTCTGCTCTACTCGGCCAGGAAGAGGCGGGCGCTCCCGCGTGTTACCCAGCTAGTGTTTGCCGTTTGGCGGAGGGCCCTTCACCGTACGGGGTGGTGGGGTAGACTGACGGCGGAGACACCGCTGTGGCGCAATGGCCTACTGCCGGCGCTGGCGTCACTACAGGGCTTTGATGGGTGGGATGCCATCGGGGTTTCATCCTTAGGGCATGTCCTCTCCGGCACCACTCTTAAATCCTTTCAGGAGCTTAGCACCGAATTCAGCATGCCCAGGTCCCAGTTCTTCCGCTACCTCCAATTCCGCCATGCCCTTGCTCCCAGCCTGGTGGGGCTGGAGCAGCTCCCGGACTTTAGTCCCATAGAAGCGAAGTTGTTTATGGGAGACTTGGGTGCCAAAAAAGTCTCCCAGATCTACCGCTCCCTGGTAACACACTGCTCCCCCTCGCTCTCGGCGCTGAAGGCCCAGTGGGAGGCCGATGTCGGCCCCTTGGACGAAGATGATTGGCGGGAAGCCCTGGAATCCCCTAGGGGGACTGCCATTGCAGTACGCCTCCGCTTTATTCAATTCAAATATCTGCATCGCGCGTACTTCACGAGGGAGCGACTGTGGCGGGCGGGCCTGATTGCAAACCCTGAATGCCTGCGGTGTGGTTCGGAGAGGGGCACCCTGTTCCATACTGTGTGGTCCTGTGGGCGGCTGACTCGGTTTTGGGCCGGCGTTTGGGATTGCTTGTCTGAGGTGCTGGGATGGGACCTGCCTCGTACGCCTCGGCTGGGCCTGCTGCATGTGCTTGAAAATATTGGGGGCAATGTCTACAAGCGCCACCTGCTGTTGCTGGGACTGGTTGTAGCAAAGAGGGACTTGGCGCAGGCCTGGAAAAGTGAGCGCGCCCCTCCTCTGGGGGCCTGGAAGGCGGGCCTGGATTTCGCTATGGGATTGGAGCAGCCTGTCTTCGAAGCTCGGGGATGCCCCCGTAAACATTTTAAAATTTGGAAAAGGTGGGCGGACTATAGGGGCCTCCCCCTCGATCCCCCTATGGACATGGATGATGCATTACCACACGACGTGGACTCTGCACATTAGGCCGGTGGCCGGCCCTATCTATGTACATCTTTTGTCCTGGATGTTTAGTGATCACGTGCACGGGGTTAGGGAGGGATAAGGGGTGGGATGTAGTTGGGAGTTGGGAGTGGTTCTGGGGGGTGGTGGGTGGCTGTGTGTTCTCTTCTTCTTTGGTACGAAATTCTTCATAGGAGAGGTTTGATGCTATGCTTTACTTTTGCTTTTGTCATGATTATTAATGACAGTCCCCTCCTGAATGTGGAGGGCTGTGCCTGCACTTGCTTGAACCTCTAATAAAACTGGTTTTGAAAAAAAAAAATAACGCTATTAAGCGTCAGTGTGCTCACTGTGCAATAAAATTATTTCCTATTTACGAATTCCCCTCTCGCGACCCGCATTTACGTACCTTAAATCCAATATGGCCTCGCATATATGACGATACTCCTTTCCGCACCCAGATGGCGTGAAGATGGTCATAGATCTCTATATATAGCTTGAAGAGGCCCGCACCTTTTGAATTATTTGGTTCAGGTGCCAAAATTCAAGGGACATGGCCTGATGACGTGTGTAAAGCGACCCTATGTTTACTTTCCTAGGGCACCAACAGAGATGAAGGACTCACATGGCGCCGCCAGATGACGTGCATACCGCGTCACCATGCCATCCACCACCCGGCACAAAAATAAAGAATGGACTAGCCGCTTGCAGCGAATGAGCAACCCGACGATCAGAGACCACACCCGAACATTGCACTAAGGTTGCGCAGCTCGATGGTGTAACTGCTGCGTGATGAGTGTTCTGAACTGGTCACTAAAACAAAAAATGGACTAGAAATTTCAGTAAATAACCTCTACGTGCAAAGGGATTGTTTTACATTATAGCCTCAAGATAATGCAGGAACATGAATAAATTATGAATAAGCTATATAATTGCTTGTTCCCAGGGAATATTTAGATTCAATCCTGATTTGACTGTGTCAAGAGTAAAAATCCAGAAAACTTCACGTTATCGCCGGATTTTGTCAACACACAGTCCTTCTTTCTGGGTAATCTTCTCCAAGATAACCCATTGGATCTCTTCTGGTTTATGATCATGTTCTAGATAATGGGCTACTAGTGGGGCATTCATTCTTTTAGTTCGGATCGCAGATTTGTGCTCCGTAACTCTCGTATAGATAGAATGGGAAGATTCTCCAACATATCCCAAGTTGCATGGGCATAATAGTAGATATACAATATTTTTTGTTTTACAATTTGTCATGTAGTTCAGTTGTATGGTGATCCCATTATGTTGGATCATTTTTTGTTTCAATTGCTTGCGGACAAATTTTGCAAATTCCACACTTATGGTTTCCAATTACTGGGTCCCCAGTAATGACATGTCTTTGTCTGTCTTCCTTAATCACTGGCATACGTGATCTTACAACCATGTCCTTTAAGTTTTTGTTTTTGCGAAATGCAAACAATTGCTTAGGTATTTTTCTTGATCGATTTTGTTGACATTTAGTACATGCCAATTAGAATATAGAATTTGGCGTACAAGATTGTTTAACAAAGAATGTCTTGTTACAAATACTAAACTAGCATCTTGTTTTAGTATTTTTAAGAAGGTGTTGACGATCATAATACCTTGCTCTTTTGCAAGATTCCCGTATTAGTCTGTGGGGATAGCCTCGCTCTTTAAACTTCTCCTTCATTACAGCAGCCCTTTCATCATAGTCTGCCAATCTGGTACAATTTCTCCGCAATCTGAGAAATTGGCTAAATGGTATGCTGTTTTTCTGTGTAATTAGATGAAAACTACTGTAATGAAGGAGAGTATTGTGGGCAGTCGGTTTAACAAAAAGATCCATGATCAGTTTTCCTTGATCGTGTTTAATCATTAGGTCCAAGAATTAAAGTCCAGTATTACTCATTTTTTCCGAGAATTTTAAATTAGGGTCACAGACATTTAACCAAGATATGAACTCTTGTAAAATGTCTTCATTGTCATGCCAGATGAATATAATATCTTCGATATATCTCGACCAGTTAAAGATCGACTCAAAAAATGGAGCTACCTCGTTGAGGATATAAGGTTCTTCAAAGTGTGCTACATATATGTTAGCGATAGTGGGGGCGCAAGATGCGCCCATGCTTACTCCTTTAACTTGCCTATAGAGGCTACCTCTTAATTCAAAAATATTGTCTTCTAGAATGATTTTAAGACAATCCAGAATAAAATTAGTACTGCAATCAATCTCAAAGGGCTCTATAAACCATTTGGTTGCAACAATAGCTCCTGCACAGGGGATAATAGAGTAGAGACTCTCAACATCTAGTGTTACAATCCATTGTCTGTGTGCATTTAAAGGTGTATCTTTGAGTTGATTGATTATATGTCTTGTATCTTGAATATATCCGGGTATTTTTGGAATATGTGGACGTAAAATTGCATCCAAATATTTGGATATAGGTTCAGTAACACTACCAATAGTTGTAACAATTGGACGAAATGGAGGATCCCATTCGTTTTTATGCACTTTAGGGATGCCATATAAGCTGGCCATTTTTGGATTATCCACATTCATATAGGCATGTTCTTTAAGGCAGATATATCCATTGTTAAGTGCCTTGGCAGTTAGTTTAGATATCTTGTTTTTATTCTTTGTGGTTGGGTCTCTCAAGATTTTAACATAAAAGGAAGTATCGCTCAACATTTCTTCTATTTTATCAACATATTTGGCTCTCTAGGATGGCGATCCCTCCCCTTTTATCACAACTTTTGACAGTTATTTTACTCGAATCTTTAAGTTCAATCAATGCTTGATATTCATCTCTTGAGATATTATAGGGGATATGTGGTACTTTTTTAGTGATATTTATCAGTTTGTTGATGACTAGTTTTTCAAAAATACGTACTTCTGGAGCTACCTGATCTAATGTTGGAGTAAACACTGATTTTGGGGCTAGACCTGATTTATTGTAATCTGAAGGATTATTGTCTGTATTAGAGAAAAAACTTTTTACCCGGATCTTTCGGAAGAAGCTCATCATGTCATTAAATAATTCAAATCTGTTCAACCCAGAATGGGGAACAAATGAGAGTCCCTTAGACAGTATAGAGTAAGTGGAAGCACTAGCTACATGGCTGCTTAGATTGAAAATAGGGATAGTTTTTACTCCCTCCAATATCGGGCATTTCTTGTTTCCAGGTAGCTGCCCGAATTCAGTTGATGGTCCTGGAAATGCGGTTGATACTGTCCCTGAGGTTGATAGGATTGGTTCTGCTTATATTGCCCCTGGGGCGGATATGATTGGGTCTGTTGGTTCTGATATTGTGACCGGTATTGGGGACGATAATTTGGTCTCCAATTCCCTCGGTTTTGGGGAAGTCTCCCTAAAAAAGGTCGATATCCCTGATTGGATCTAAATCTACTCCCTCTTGGTTGGTATGGTGACATGCTAGAATTTCTGCCTGAGTCAGAGGAATTGGAAAAAGTAGTGTATTTTTTGGACCTAAAGTTTTGGTTGATAGGATACATGGTCCATGTTTTCAGATTGGGCATAGAAATTTTCTGCTAAATAAGGATAGATTTTTTCATGACTGAAAAAACGAAGATCTTTTTGGAATTTGTCCAATTTGCGTTTATATAGATAATCACTGTAAGAATGAATTTAGGTCCATTTCTATGTCTTCTAATTTCTTTTTGATGTCTAATATAACAGTGGATGATTTAATTTTATCCTCAAGTTCTATAATTTCTTGAACCAATTGATTAAATACTTCCTTAGCCGTTTCCACAATCAGCATCATTAAGTCCCTCGAGCAACGATTAGCAATGAGGGACCAACGTTCTAGAAAATGTTTTAACTGTACAAATAAACCTGGAATGTTTTTTATTTGGAGACATTGCGGGATTGCTCCAGCTTTTAGATGGTCTAATATAAATTTACCATGAAGTTCGATTCTTTTAGACTTCTTTTTTAAAGCTAGCAACTTGATTAAGTCTTCACTCTGTTCAGTATTAGTTTTATTTCTTGTTTCAAAACCAACAGAGGATCCCACCATAGAGACAAAGTCTTCATCACTAAATCCAAAAGATTTTATAGTAGCCATTATTAAGTGGATAGATTTGTACAGTAAATAGTTGTATCTTTTTGTTGGAAAATGAGGATGACTTATTGTATTTTGTAATCTATAGGCAAAAAATTGGAAAGTAGGGTAAAATAATATCAATTTAGGAAAACCAAAGAAGTGGATGGATCTGCGATCCTAGTCTTGCAAAAAGGATGAAAAAGAAGTGGGAAGATAATAGAAGAGAGAAAATATGTTCAACTGACAGTACAAACTAAACATGTATGAAAACCTGCACTTAAAGTCTACCAAAAGTATTCAATAAACGTAGACTCTATACTTATGTGTAGGAATGGTTAAGTCAATACTGTTTAGCAGATCTAAAGAAATTAAACATGATATTCGGTTAAAGTCTTTTTACTCTTCACAGAGTTTCTCTTCAGACTATATACCTATAAATCCATAGTCGAGTGCCTTGACTGGAGGATTTAAGTTGTGAAAAGACAAAACAAAAGACTTAAAAATGAATCGTATATCACATTATTCTTAAAGTAAGTAAGCTTCAAACTCGATAACTTTTTGACTAAAAGTAAAAGTCATAGATAGTTGCCACCGAATAGAAAGTGAATAACCAATGAACTGGTTGGATTTAAATTCTTTGTACAACTCAGTGTGCTCTTTCTCTCCTTCACTCTGTATTTCTTGCACATAGAAAGGACACAGATGTAGATAAATTAAAGAAAGCAATTGTCTAAGACATTCCTTGGAAGAGATCATTATGATGTAAAACTGACTAATAATACTAAAATAAATGAATGATAAATATGTAACCATGTCTAGGCCGCATGTTGAGAAATATTATCTATTTTGACCTATCGTAATATGTGTAGCGGTGCTGCCTGTCTCTCTCTTTTTAAATAACTATAGAAATAAAAATACTGACCCTATGATTTATTAGATTGAAAATGTATTATATAATATGTATTTAAATAATGCGACTGATAGATATATTTCGATGTTGTTTTTTCTGTAGATTTTCGTTGCACATTGCACATTGTCATGTTTGTAATTTGCGAATGACGGTCACCTGACGAAGGCCACTGGCCGAAATGCGCGTAGTTCTATTCCACCGCATTGCCTACCTCAGTATTTCATCAACCGATAATTTGTGTTTGTTTTTGTTGCTCTTTCACCTATGTATTTGTTATGTATTTATATGTATATGTATTTTATGTAATAGACCAATGATTGTATAAAATATATATAAAAAAACAGTAAGAAAAGAAAAAAACTATTTTTATACATAAAAAAGAATATACATAATAAAAACAAAAAATAAATAAAAGATCTTGGTTTGTTTATTAATGATTGAAAGTTGCTGGATAAGTTTTGAATATTGATTAAGTAAAGGGCAGTTGTTAAATAATTGTTTGCTATAGAGAGCTTTGCTCTCCCTTTTTCCCTATCTGCGATCAATATTCTGACATACAACATGATGCTCTTACTACTGCTCACCTCACCATTGTCTTGAGCCTTATTGTCACTTACCTATCTAATATGTTGGGCACTCTCTTCTTTCGTGAAATCTCTAATGCTTCAATGTCCAGTGTAACTCTTCCTTGGTTGTGCCTGCAGTGTCTATATATGGATCCTGTTTACATTCTCTAATCATGGCCTTTGGGTATTCTTATCTTTTCCAATTGCTTTCAGTATGATCTCTTAGCAGATTAGTTACAGTTCTATCTTTCTCCAATTATGGTGACTCCTTTCTTTACCATCTCTATACTCTCTCTATGCTCTTCTACTTTTAATGCAGTCTTCCTTTCATTCTTCATATCTTTATAGGATGGAAATTGTCTTTTCCCCCGCTTATCTTGTTCTCTTCTATTCTCACATATCAATACAACCATAATTTCAATAGTTCCTGTTTTTCCCCTATTTAAACAAAAATAACTTAATCAATTTGAAGATAATAACATTCTCAATATGGCCTCATCTAATCTTCTCTCTTAAACTCTCATGGTTTTAAATCTGTAGTTACTCTATCCTTGGTCATCACCCTACCCATTCCATGGTATATTTACATGAAGTTCTGCTGAACACTTTGTAACTGATTTATAAAGGTAGATCCACATGTGTATATTTATTTAAGTGTAGATCATATGTAGATCTTCTCCTACTTCCAAGTGTAATGCTCCACTTTTTTGCTATTCACCATTTCTGAGTGGAGATTTACACCCAGTTTAAGACTTATATTTCTCTACCCTGTCAAATGGAAGTGAGGGTGATCTTCTAAAACAGAATTTACAAGTTTAAAGTTAATGATCATTACTTTTTGCGTCTTGGCGCAGTTCTTACTATGGAATTTACTACAGGGAACCTTAATAACGGGTTTTTAATGCATTTAAAAAGAAAGAATTATTAAAAATATTTTAATTGATATTATAAATGTAAAATAACTAAAACATGTATTTTAAACATGAAACTAAGAAAATAAAATATTACAGTACATTAACTTATCAGATTAAAGATATATTAAAAGGTAAAATAATGACAAAATATGAAATTCATTTATCAGTATTAATTTTTAACCAATAATGTAAAAGTAATACATACCCACCTGCACTAACATTTTGGGCCTTATTACGACTTTGATGGTCCTACAGTGGATTGTGCAAAGCACCATTTGCTGTCGGGCCCACCAAAGCTGTGGTGCTGCTGACAGCCAGATTTAGAGTTTAATCCTGGTCTGACAGCCGGTGCTGCGGTGGTCTAAGGTGGCAGTCTGTGATGCTCATTGAAGAGTCTGATATGCAGGCCACCATTCTCAGAGCGCCAACTGCACCACCCTGCATGGCGTGGCATACATGCAACAGCGTCCAGGGACTGGGTATGCAAAACCAAGGGAGCACTACATGTGCCTAGCCCCCATATCCACTCCCTGGCCCAGGAGCAGCAGATTGCCCTGGTAAGGCCCCCTTTGTTGCCTCTCTGCCACCCTTTTCATGGAGGGCTCAACACCATGAAAAGGGTGATGGACAGGCAACTCCTAATATGCTTGGTGGCGCCACAGCGGCACCACCAGCATTTTAGTGCTCCTGACTGCTGCGCGACCACTGCATGAACCATGATCCCTGGCGGTCGCAGCGGTCCTATGGCGGTCCGACGGCCACAGTCATACTACTGCAGGCGGGCCTGTCGTGTGGTGGTGGTCGGACAACCACTAAAGGTTTGGCAGTCGTATGTTACGCCAGACTTATATAATGGCCCTTAATGTTTAGCTAAATTTAGCAAACTGGTTAAATGGTATGTATTGACCTAAATACTGTTTCACTTTTTTTTAAACAAAGGTTTAATTTATTTCGTTTTTAATTATAAATTATGAAACCATTGCAAAAATTATACACCACTGTGTAGTTCTAGTTTGAATAAAATTTCCATAGGAAGAGCATGTTTTGTTTTGCTAATAACTTTGGCTTTGTTTGATGAATCTTCAAAAAGCTTTCCAAAAAACGTTCACCCACCTCAGCTCTTCTTGGAAAGTTTTGGGGTGATTTGGAAAGTCGGATGCAAGAAAAACACGTTTTCCCCATGCAGTTTCCATAGGGACAATTAACAAAGGATACAGAAGAAAATAGCCGGAACCGTGTACTGAAATCTTCACGGAAATTGCAAATTCCTCCACATACTTATGCCCCATTAAGTGAGCAAGTCGCTACAACACACAGTCTTCGCTCTATACTAGACCCTTTCCGTTTGGCAATCTGTTGGATGCACCTACAATGTACAGCCTATGCCTTGTAGAGAAGTGCTCACAAAGTGCCAACTCTCTCCAGACATCCTTGACCCCTTAGCTCTTAGTACCGCCTGCAACATGCACAGTGTTGCTATCAATGATGTCATTTCAGATGTCATTATGGATGTTATAAATGTGGTCATTGAATATCTTATGATTGACTCAATATATGAGGGTACACGCTGTGCATGGTGTGGATGCAAGTTATAGTTACCTTTGGGCACGAGTTATAGTTACTTGAAATAACTGGTGAATTTCAGTGGTTTTGTTAGTTTTAAACTTATGAATTAACTGACATTTTCAACCAACTATAAAGTCCCTTTAACCTTTGGATTTTTCAGTGAATTTGCCTGGTTTATTTTTTGTGTACAGTAAGATATCATTACAATTCCTAACTATAATATCACTTTAACCTTTGTTTTCTTTGTATAATTTCTATGTTTTTTTAACGGAAAATAAAATATCTATTGCAGTGCATAAAACAAAATATACATTGATGATTGCATAAAACGTATGACACACCATTTCTGTGATGTATTACATAAACTGCTATTTTTGGATGGAAAATAGGATCCACATGAATGAATAAAAGCAACCACTGATGCAAGTGATGCGCTCTAATTAGAGCTCATCAGAGGGTATAGCCTTTTCCAGACACAAGGAGCACCCAGTATAAATCAAGACAATACTATTTCAGACTTAGAGTGATGCATAAAATATGCAAAAAAGTAAGCAGGAAACTCTGGGTAGTTCTTAAGTGTAGGTGGGGAGCAGCTCTTTATAGGTTGTACCCTACAACACCACCGACACTCTGCTCACCTCAAATGTCTATTTTTAGCAGAATTTTGAAGCACAGTATTAGCACAATGCCATCCACACTGAGCTATAGAGTTACAAACCCTTTTGCCATTTTATCATTTAAGGCACAGTATTACAGCTTTGGATTGACAAAATACCAACCAAGCCAACCAGAAATAAATATAAGCAAACCCTGACACATGTTTCACTCTAATTAGAGCTCCTCAGAGCTATAGTTTTGTCCTCTTACAAGGGAGAACCCAGGATAAATCAATCGCTGGAATAGCATGGGGTTGGGCACAGGGTTTGGACTGCGGCCAGGCTCTGCACTCAAAGGCCTGTGAGCACCCTTCCGCCTGGGTGCGGCCAGGCACCGCTCAACATCCTGCAAGCACCCTCGCCCCAGTGTGCCACCTTCAGCGTGGTACGCCCACACCCTCCCGGGCAGGAAACTACATTGTCCCGTGGGATGAGGTCCCAGGGATACTGCAACTTATTCGGCCCCAGAGTATGGGGTCCTCGTGGCTGATCACCAGAAATATTTATGTTTGGCCCAGGGGATGGGTCCTGGGCCCTCTTCAAGGCTTGGAAAAGAGGAGAACCCATTTTAACCCCATTTTAAGAATATTGACCTTGAGTATGAGGTCCCTGGGGCCTCTCTAAGGCTTGGGTAGTTTAGACGTACACTTCCTCCGCATTATAAAGTTTCCAGTCCAAGGGGATGGAGTACCTAAAGCCTCACAAAGGGTCAGGAGGGGGTCACCACACACCCCTCCCAAAAATACAGGAAAATGCACCATCCCCTGCCCAGGCCTTGGATGACTCGAGGGGTTTAAAACAATAAGACGGGAAACCACCAGCATTTTGTGCCACAGATTGTTTTTAAAATGCTGTTTTTGGATCCCAGGGGATCCTTCTGGGAACTCCCCACCAGGGCTAGCGGGAAGGGTATTCCTAACCTGCCCCTATATGTTTTTTTAAAAACTTTTATGTAGTACAGGGGACTGAGTCACTGGGTCCTAAAATGGTTGATGTGGTGGCCGCCAATTAGCCCTTATATATATACATACAAAGATTAGGAACCTTCGTTTTTATAAAAAACCACTGAACAGATATACACCAAATCACAAAAAGCATGCTTTCTGGACCAAGATCTTGCTTTATGCCAAATTTGGTGCGATTTCATTTATCATTTTCTGCAGTATCTCTATTCAATTTTCCAATGGAAACATTAATTGGGATAATGCATTTTGACACCCCCTCTTTCTCTGCCCCCGTTTGATGGATCACCCCTAACGTTTCCAAAAGGGGCTGAAGTAGATAAGATTTTTGGGGGAATTATTTTCCTATGGAAACACAGTCCTAACTCTAACTACCCAGCGCCAGCGACAACTACCACTGAGTGAGATATATATTTCGTTCTATTTTCTGCCCTGAGGGGCTAACCAGGAATAGTCCTCTGAGAGTGGGCAAATGTCATTTCAATTTGTTACGGGTCCTCTCAATATTTATATATATACACATACACACCCTTTTATATATCAAAAAGCAACGCTGTCTAGAAATTGCAACACACTTCTCTGTTGGTGCTAGCATTGGAGGTAGATCAAGTCCCCCTGATTAATTCCACATCCAGTTTTAAGAAAAGGACGCTGCACTCCAGTCTCAGGTGAAAATTCCACAATTGTTTATTAGATGTAGCAAACACCAAACACGTTTCAACTCTTCAGAGTCTTGCTCACATTTATCTAATATGTGTGTGTCTATATATATGTAGATATGTATATATACATACATGTGTGTCTGTATATATATATATATATATATATATATATATATATATATATATATATATATATATATATATATATTCACAGAAAAAACCATAGGTTATAGTGGATATATAGTTAGGAATTTGCATTTACAAAACCTTGAAAATTCTATGAAAAAACCATTGGTTTTAGGCCATATATAGTTAGGGATTTGCATTTACAAAACCTTATTTTACTCGCATAAAACCATTGAAATTCCATATATAGTTATAAGCGCTAACTATATATCGCGCACCCGCAATCCACTGCTGATGATGTCACATATTACATCATTCATGACATGGTTAGTGACATCACTGATGACATCACTGATGACATCTCAAATGACATCACTGATGACATCACTGATGACAACATCCAGTGACTGTATGTTTCTGTAAAGTTAAAATATCTCTTACATATTGAAGAATGAGTGGATATATAAGTGTCTGGATGAAGGATTTAGTAGGTGCATGACTGACTGTATGAGTGAGTGATTAAATGTGTCTCACTGAGTGCATGGGTTAGTGACTAAACTGTCTTAATTTGTGCATCATTATGTCTGTTGTTCTGTAAACTGTTGCATGTGTTGATAAGTAGCTATATGAGTAACTATATGGGTTATTGATTGGTTGCCCAAGTATTTGTATGGGATACTGAGTGTGTGTGGGGGTGGCTAGGAGGTGTATGACTCTGTGCATAGATGTGTGAGCAGTTGATTCACTAGATGTATGGTTTCAAAAGTGCATGTGGAAACAGCTGTATGGGCGGTTGACTGTGTGCATGAGTGCATTGGTGAGTGAATTGATATCTCAGTGCTACATGTCAAAGTAAGTACATATGTAAAACACAGTACATGTGAGAGTTCACATATATAAATAACTGTGCATAAGAGCCAGTGAATGTGTGAGTGGCTGTATGGATCATTGTGAACTTGTATCAGGGATTGTATAATAGAGTAAATATGTGTTAGTATATGTTTGAATAAGTAAAGTTTGTATAACTGTATAGTTGAGGAAATGGAGGTGTGATTGATTCTTTGCATGACTGACTAGGTGTGTGAGTAACTCCATGGATGAGTGACAGTCTGTGAGTGTCTGTTTACACTGATTGTATCTAAGGTTATATTAGAGTCTGAAGAGGTTCATCGTATTATCACATGAATGATATCATCAGTGATGTTATCAGTCATGTCAAATGAGATGTTTTCAGTGATGTCATCAGTGATGTCATTTGAGATGTCATCAGTGATGTCATCAGTGATGTCACTAACCATGTCATGAATGATGTAATATGTGACATCATCAGCAGTGGATTGCGGGTGCGCGATATATAGTTAGCGCTTATAACTATATATGGAATTTCAATGGTTTTATGCGAGTAAAATAAGGTTTTGTAAATGCAAATCCCTAACTATATATGGCCTAAAACCAATGGTTTTTTCATTGAATTTTCAAGGTTTTGTAAATGCAAATTCCTAACTATATATCCACTATAACCTATGGTTTTTTTCTGTGAATTTCATTGGTTTTTTAATAGCAAATATGAAAAGCTTTAAAATGTCAAGTACGTGATAGATAAAAACATTTTCGTATTTATGCACGCTGATGTGCTTTGAACGCTGTACCCCCCCCTCCCCTCTTTTGTCTTAGTAGTACTCTCTCTTTGCAGATAGTGAACGGTAGTTAACGCAAGCCTTTGCCCCGTTGTAATCCGTCGTGCCTGCTTGTCTCTCCATTTGATTGATTGTTGTCCAAGCATTTATTGTTTTAGAATTGGTTCTCTTTGGATCATTCTCTATTTACAAATAAGCACAAAGTCGCAATACTCTGTTTAGTCTTTGCAGATAGTGAAAAATCGTGTAAAAAAATAAAAGTAATCGAGCAAAATCAGTAGGCCACTAATTGGATCTCTTTTTGACCTCGCTAAAATAGAAATATTAGGAACAACCCTTCATGAGAAATACGAAAATAGTGAGATGAACTGAGCTCCACACCATGAGGGCTGCAAGACAGCTCGGCTCCATCACCCATCCCGCACAAAATAATGACAAACCCTATGCAAATATTAAAAATATAGACAACACACCAGCAAAGAAACAGGGTAAAACATTTTATTAAAAAACTATTTACATAACGTTGGTTTATAAGATGATGTCAGTAGTGGACCGATGTGTGAATAGATCGAAAGCAGCACAAGGCTCCAAGATCCGGATGGCAAGCTCCTGGATGTTGGGTGCCATAGTTCAGAGTTCTGAGTTTGAGCCTTTTTCAATGCCTGTGCTTTGTTGAATCAAAATGGCGGCTTGACACAAAGCTGACTCAAGCGTTGCTACTGATGCTAAGCAGACCAAAACTGGTTTTCAGTTTGTACATTTTTCTAGATTTTTCAATCCAAATTTGGTTGACTTTGTAGAACGATGGCTTCAAATTTTCAACATACGGTGTGGTGGCGCTGACTGGGAGGGGGCGCTTCGCTCCTGCCCCCTCCCCAAGTAAGATTTTCATACGTGAAAGTACGTTAATGGTTTTGGTCCCTGAGTTGCTTCGATGTCACTGCCATTCTCAAATAGCATAAGTTCTGGATGTTGGGTGCCATAGTTAAGAGTTCTGAGCAGTGCTTGTAACACTGTCTGAAGCTTATTTCCACCTACTGCAGCTTCACTATTCTCAAAGTAAGTGAGTGTCGTTTGTGGACCTGACTGCATTAGAAAACAATGTGATATGTTACCTTCCTAAACAGCTTGACAGAGGCCCCTGAGGGGCGGTGTGATGGCCATGGACTCGGATAAGACGCTTGGCTCCGACACCCTCCCCAAGTCTTATAGCACTGGTGTAGCCTGAGATCGCCCCCGACATAGGCGGCCGGCTCCCGGGGTCCGGCGGAACTTTTTGCCTTTTGATGACTCTTCAATTCTGGACCTTGTCCCACAATCCGTTTCACCTGAAGACAAGCTGTAGTGGGGCGCCCCTTTACCGTTTTAGTTGCCATTCCGCCTGCTTTTGCTACACTGTACCTCTTCCGCCATTCAGCTGTTTACCGCCCGCTCTTGCGACTACAGCGTCTCGCTCACCATGTAGTTGAGTTGCTCCCGCTCTTGCGGTGCAGCGATAGGCGGCTGCCACATGGCTCTCAAAATGGCGGCCGGCTTTTCGGTTTTGGGCCTGGTCCACTAAAATGGCCCTGGGACACATTGGAACTCGGACGCTTCCCTGATAGGGCTTGGGTCCCATTCTCGAAAAGCGTCCCCTCAGCCGTGAAGATTCTACAAAAGTCTTGGGGGCCTCCGACTCCCGCAGGCTTCTGGTGGGGAGCGGCTGCCATGATTGCTCGTGGAATGGCCACGACGGAGCTACGAGATGGTAGTGGTCTCATGCTGACGCCAGCTTTAGTCTGAAACATCCAGAAACACTGTAGACTACCAATTCGATCAGTTCCGGTAGCGCCCCAACATGACCCGGAAGAGAAGAACTTGCCCTCCCCTCTTTGACTGATGGTTCTTGTTGCCTGTCCCCTCTGTTGTCATTTAACAGAACTTTTTGGACTGCTGAAAGGGGTTGTGTTCTGAACGCTGGTTGGTGGAGACATTTTGACTATATTCTTGACCTACGTTGTCGCGTAATGCGTTATATGACACGCCGCGTTAGCGCACCCGGAAGTGATCCGAGGCGCAGCGCGCAGCGCGTAACGTAAGCATAACAGGTCATGTGACTTGTTAATAAAACTTTTCATTGGTTCATTTTACTTTTGTTAATTTAATGATGAAAAGCTTGGTCATATGACCTAAAAATTACGCTTTTTATTGTTTGCGAATATTTTTTTTTCAAACATATGTTATAATATTCCAGGCTAATGTACTTTCCCGGAAAATTTACAACTGTCTTGCAAGTAAAATATATTCCTTTTTCGAGAAAAAGGGCGTTTCTTCCTTCCATGACGGAACCGTTGAGTAAAAGAGATTCGGCCTGCTGTCTTAGTCGCCGATACGCCTGATTATCAGATTCTTATCGATCACTTTATGTTGCAGACATGAAAAACACAACTGCCCTTGACCATTTATCTTTACTGCGTTCCTACATATTATACCTTTTATCCGTCATGTAATTGGACTGCTTTATTTCACTTGCCTTTTACTGATTCGAAAACAGTGACTAAAAGTAAAAACTTTACCAATGTAAATACTACTACCGTGTTTTGTTTTAAAAACCTTTATTGTGAAAATGTCAGTATACAAATACGGGCCTATAACCACGTGGGCCGGCCACGGAGCAAACTGAAATCGTATATGATGAGGAGACATTTACACTGTAGAGGAACGTAACGAGCGGGCCATTAGGTTGCAAGAACTAAGGTGTCTAACAGTTGCGGAATCGGTGGACATACATTTTGTAATTAAAATAGGACAGGGCCACTTACAATAACATTTTCTAGATATACATTTGCGGGCAAGGAGTTACGAGTCCCATTTATACCGGCGCCATTTTGGGCGAGGCCGGGCAGGTCCAAGATATAGTCAAAATGTCTCCACCAACCATCGGCCAGACCAGAACCCCTTTCGGCCCTTTATGCTACAAGATGGTGTCTTCCATTCAGAAAATATTGTTGGCAGCATTTTGAAAGGAAACAGAAACAGCCGTTCTCCTAGTGAGTTTCACATTGTTACATTTAGGAAGAATGTTGAAGAGTAGTATGTGGAAAATCTGAAGCCATTTTTCTACAAACTCTTAATCAGACTTGGATGGAAAAAAAAAACATGAAGAATGTACAAACTGAAAACCAATTTTTGTCTGTATAGCATCAACAGTAACGCTTGAGTCAGCTTTGTGTCAAGCCGCCATTTTCATTCAATCAATAGCGTCCCCCTGCACACATTCAGGGACCTGGTCGTGTCTTCAGATGAAACGGATTGTAGGAAAAGAAGCAGAAAGGAAAAGGCAAAAAGTTCCGCCGGACCTCGGGAGCCGGCCGCCTATGTCATGTGCGACCTTTGGCCACACAAGGGCAATAGTGAAGCTGCAGCAGATGCAAATAAGCTTCAGACAATCTTACAAGCACTGCTCAGAAATCTCAACTGAGGCACTCAACATCCAGGACTTGCCATTCGAATCTTGGCGCCTTGTGCTGGTTCCGACCTATTCACACATCGGTCCTGGATCTCAGCGCGTTCGACTCACTGTACCGCAACAGTGACCGCAATTCAGCTGGACAAGCCGCCATTTTCATTCACTCAATAGCGTCCCCCTACACACATTCAGGGACCTGGTCGTGTCTTCAGATGAAACGGATTGTAGGAAAAGAAGCAGAAAGGAAAAGGAAAAAAGTTCAGCTGAACACCACCTTGGGCAATAGTGAACCTGCAAAAGGTGCAAATAAGCTTCAGACAGTCTTCAACTTACTCTGATTCTTATAATAAACTTCAGATAGTCTTACAAGCACTGCTCAGAACTCTCAACTGAGGCACTCAACATCCAGGACTTGCCGTTCGGATCTTGGCGCCTTGTGCTGGTTCCGACCTATTCACACATCGGTCCACTACTGACATCACCTCATAAGCCAACGGGGCACCCCACGCCGACTTTCGGCGCAGCATTGTAGGATGGCCACACCAGTGCGGCAACTTGCTGGACACAACATCGGGGCCATCCAGATCTCGGCGCGTTCGACTCACTGTACCGCAACAGTGACCGCAACTCAGCTGGACACGCCGTCTTTCGGCGCAGCATTGTAGGATGGCCACACCAGTGCGGCAATTTGCTGGACACCACCTCGGTGCCATCCGGATCTCGGCGCGTTCGAGTCACTGTACCGCAACAGTGACCGCAATTCAGCTGCACACGCCGTCTTTCGGCGCAGCATTGTAGGATGGCCACACCAGTGCGGCAATTTGCTGGACACCACCTCGGTGCCATCCGGATCTCGGCGCGTTCGAGTCACTGTACCGCAACAGTGACCGCAACTCAGCTGGACACGCCGTCTTTCGGCGCAGCATTGTAGGATGGCCACACCAGTGCGGCAATTTGCTGGACACCACCTCGGTGCCATGCGGATCTCGGCGCGTTGTGCTGCCTTCGGCCTATTCGCACATCGGTCCGCTACTGACGCCGCCTCACGTGCCAACGGATTTTCTACGCTTTTTGTAGCCCTATGCCGCATAACAGGTCATGTGACTTGTTTATAAAACTTTTCATTGGTTCATTTTACTTTTGGTTTCCTAAAGATGGAAGGCTTGGTCATATGACCTAAAAATAACACTTTTCATTGGTTTAGAACATTTTTTTTTCCCAAACGATGAAAGCCCCACCTTGTTTCTGGATCATTCAGACTGAAACTGGCGTCAGCATGAGAGCACCACCATCTCGTGGCTCCGTCGTGGTCATTCCGCGAGCAATCATGGCAGCCGCTCCCCACCGGAAGCCTGCGGGAGTCGGGGGCCCCCAAAACTTTTGTAGAATCTTCACGGCTGAGGGGACGCTTTTCGAGAATGGAGCCCAAGCCCTAGCAGGCAAGCGTCCGAGTTCCAAGGTGTCCCAGGGCCATTTCAGTGGACCAGGCCCAAAACCGAGGAGCCGTCCGCCATTTTAAGAGCCATGTGGCAGCCGCCTATCGCTGCACTGCAAGAGTGGAAGCAACTCAACAACATGGTGAGCGAGACGCTGTAGCCGCAAAAGCGAGCGCAACTCAGCTAGATGGCCGCCACCTGGGGAGGCCCGTTCACGCCGCCTCCCCCACCCCCGGGCCGCCGCACGCCAATTTTCGGAGCAGCATTGTAGGATACCAAAACCAGTGCGGCAGTTTACTGGACATCACCTGGGTGCCTGTCGTACATGTTGTGTCAGCCATGTGACACTGGACACAGTCCCATCAACATCTCAACGCGTTCTGCTGCCTTGGGACTATTCGCACAACAGACCGCTACTGACGAGGCCTCCCCCCGCACCACCCGGGACGCCCCACGCTGTTTTTCTGTGCTGCATTGTAGGATCCCAAAACCAGTGCGGCACCCAGGCGACATCACCTGGGTGCCGTCCAGAACTCTGCACGTTGTGCTGCCTTGGGACTATTCGCACAAAAGACAGCTTCTAACCATTGTTGCTTTTTGTGTTGAAAAATGTTTAAATGTTTTTAGTTTTTGTTCTGTTCGTTATAGTTAATAGTTAATAAAGTTTTATAATCTTACTTTGTTGGAGTGTTATCTATTTTTTTAAAAACGGGTGAATGGGGCCTTGAATCGGGTTATTGTCATGTGTGGGCTTTGGAAGTGTGCTGCTGCGGGATCGGACATTTCAAACTCAAATGCACGTTCTTTTTCTTACCTTTCCGAAGCATGGAGCGCAATAGCAGGCAGAGAAAGGGTGATGCACGTGTTGAACACTACCTGACCTGGCAAGTTGCTGGCAGTGCCCCCCCGCCCGCTCCTGAAAGAGGGCACACACACACCGCCGCCCCGAGTACTTCACAAATCTTTAAAAGACCATGCGCTTGTTCATGAGGCTTAAATGGTTTATCACCTCTTCTAGAACCCCTGCATCGACCCTCTGACGTTTCCTGGAAAAATTACCACGTAACACAATACCAAGCCTTGTCAGCTGAAACCCCCGAAGAATCGTGGGGCATATTATCAAGGGGGTTTATCTCCGCTTTTTTGGCTTTAAAAGCCAAGAAAGCGGAGATAAAAATATCTCCCTATTACCAAGCTGTCGCTAACACCAGTTAGTGACAGCTAAAAGGAGATAGCGACCATCTTGGGCCCCGCTTTGCATGTCAGTGATACTTATCACTAATGACATGCAAAGCGGGCGTGCCAAGATGTTAGCGACTGGAAACAGTCCCTAACATCGCTATCTCCTATTACCAACTTTTGGAGATATTCGCGCTAAGCGCGAATATCTCCAAAATCTAACACCTGCCCTGAGCAGTTCTTAGCCATGTTATCCAATGGGAGGTGGATAACATGGCTAAGAGCATTTGCTCGATAATACATGAATATCGCTGACTTTTCTGCGATAATAGCAAGGTTTATTTGCGATAAAAATCGCCGATGTGCGGCGATAATTTTTGTCTCTAAACAAATAAGAGACAAAAATTATCGCTAGTTGTTGGTAATATGCCCCCGAGTTTTTGCTTGCAGAAATCGGGAGGCGGGAGACTTGCACTGAAATCAGTAGTCACACGCCTGAATCGGGAGGGTTGGCATGTCTGAATTCTCTACAGCTGGGACCATAAACTACATCCGCAGGGGTAGGTGATAGCCTAGGTCCGGCCTGGACAATCGGACACAGAGGAAGAGGAGTGTCAGAGGGTGCGGTAGTGAATAGGGTGAAAGAGAGGTGTCGGGAGGGCACAGGGTGTGATTCTCAGAGAAGAGCAGCGCAGATGGGGGGAAGTATATGGCCCATGCATGAGAGACAGAGCGGGGATGACCAGTGCGTGGGGGAGATGCTTGCGAGGGTGGGAAGCCATGCTGAGGATCGGCGGCGTGCAGAGAGTGGGCCTGGTCAAGGCATCTAAAATGGCTGCCGTGCACGACAAAATTGTGGCATTGGACAAAAAGGCAAGATGGCGCAGACAATGTTTTTCAATAAGGATTCATTTATAACAAAATATTTACTCGCAGTGACAAAATGGTGGTCAACACTTCCTGATTTCCATCGAATCGAACGTTAACAAACGTCACGCAGAAAAAAAAAAAAAAAAAAAAAAAAAGCTCACGCACAGAGCAGTTTTTAACCATGTTATCCAATGGAAGGTGGATAACACGGCTAAGAGCATTTGCTGGATAATACATGAATATCGCTGACTTTTCAACGATACTCATGCATTGTGGCCGATGTGCGGCGATAATTTTTATCTCTAAACAATTAAAACGAAGCACAAAATGGCGAATTCCCGTTTCGCTACCAGTTTGCGGCCCAGTTTGCGGCCCGTGAAGCGCTTCTACGGTGAAAAATCATTTTTTTTTTCTTTTCCCCACGGGACCCTTTAATAACCCCAACAACATTCCTAGGGGGTCAAGAGGGGGATACCTTGCCCCCTTTCATTAAATTCCCCTTTCGTTTTTCACCTCTTCTTCTCTCTCGATCCTACAGAGAGACAAGATGGCGGCCGCTCCGGACTGTTTAGAATGTTGACAGACACCGGAGAGCCAATCAGCTTTCTGCACGCAAAGTTCCGAAACGCGAAAAGTAAGCGGACCGGATCGTTGCCCGGTGCGCTGTTACAGATATATATCTTGATTTAAACGTTAATTTCTCAAAATCCACTGAAGCACATATATTGAGACCTAGCAAAGGCACATCGGGCTAACAGTCCCTACAATTTTGCCAAGTTTCGTGCAAATCCATTCAGCCGTTCGAGCTAAAAGTGAGTCCAACCGCCCTATGGAAAACTCAATGCAAAAAACGCGTTTTGGGACCCCCCTTTTTTCTCAGCCCCCCCTTGACGAAACCCCACCAAATTTTCAGGGGCTGCTCAGAAACAAAATGTGCCATTTTCCTGAAAATTTCAGCCGATTCCGTCCACAAACACCAAAGTTATTAGACATAGAATTTTCAGAAATCCCATAGGGAATTAATCCTAACTATATATACCTACTGGCGATAGCCAGTAGGTAATATATATATATATATATATATATATATATTACCTACTGGCGGTCGCCAGTAGGTATATATAGTTAGGATTTTTTCTCTATGGGATTTTTGAAAATTCTATGTCTAATAACTTTGGCGTTTGTGGACGGAATTGGCTGACATTTTCAGGAAAATGGAACATTTTGTTTCTGAGCAGCCCCTGACAATTTGGGGGGGTTTCATCAAGGGGGGGCCGAGAAAAAAGGGGGGTCCCAAAACGCTTTTTTCCCATGTTAATTTCCATAGGGCGGTTGGCCTCACTTTTAGCTCGAACGGCTGAATGGATTTGCACGAAACTTGGCAAAATTGTAGGGACTGTTAGCCCGATGTGCCTTTGCTAGGTCTCAATATATGTGCTCCAGTGGATTTTGAGTAATTTAGGTTCAAAAAAAGATATATATCTGGGCGGAGCCTAACCACACATCTGATCTGATTGGCTGTCAGCACTTCATCCAAGAAGTGTTGGCAGCCATCTTGGGACCAATATACATGATAGCACCTCATTAAAAAGCATTGTAGTTAATAGAGGGTTTTAGGACTTTAGTTACATTATAAATCATTTGTTGATGGTACCATACTCGTTTTAGGAATTGTGGTGGGTTCTAAGGTGATTTTACCATGTGAAAAAACCTTCTGCTGTGATATCATGAATATTGTTTGAAAGAAAACTAATATCTCATGATTTTCCCACAGTGGTTTGGAAGGGGATCTATAAGCTAAACTGAAAGCATATTTTCTGTAAATTCACATTATCTTTCTCAGTCATGTGAAAATGAAGTCTGACATTCTCAGTAAAACATGTACATCCAACAAGGACAGAGACTGTCAGTTGATTCCTTTGTGTTCTACTGCAGCCTCCTAGAGTGTTCTAAAGAACAACTAGAGCGCTAACAGTCCTACTTATTACAAAGGTATGGCACACCTGAAGCCATCTTGATTGGAATAAAGTGGTAACTCTTAAAACATTTAATTTAAAAAGAAACAACATGAGGGGGTATATTTTGCCATAGAAAGTATGATTAGTGCTGCAGAATGAAAAATTAGGGCACATTTTGAGTGACTTCTCAAATCCTTTTCTATTTCATTAAAACATTCTGACAGGCAGTCTCCCAAAATGGCCACCAGAGACAAAAGAGCCCAAATGTAGCCCAAATATCACCCAGATGTAGCCCAAGTATAGCCCAACGACAGAATGTCCCAGAGTGTTCTAAAGAACAACTAGAGCGCTAACAGTCCTACTTATTACAAAGGTATGGCACACCTGAAGCCATCTTGATTGGAATAAAGTGGTAACTCTTAAAACATTTAATTTAAAAAGAAACAACATGAGGGGGTATATTTTGCCATAGAAAGTATGATTAGTGCTGCAGAATGAAAAATTAGGGCACATTTTGAGTGACTTCTCAAATCCTTTTCTATTTCATTAAAACATTCTGACATGCAGTCTCCCAAAATGGCCACCAGAGACAAAAGAGCCCAAATGTAGCCCAAATATCACCCAGATGTAGCCCAAGTATAGCCCAATGACAGAATGTCCCAGAGTGTTCTAAAGAACAACTAGAGCGCTAACAGTCCTACTTATTACAAAGGTATAGCACACCTGGAGCCATCGTGATGGGAATAAAGTGGTAACTCTTAAAACATTTCATTTAAAAAGGAACAAAATGAGGGGGTATATTATGCAATAGAAGGTATTATTAGTGCTGCAGAAAGAAAAATTAGGGCACATTTTGAGTGACTTTTCAAATCCTCTTCTATTTCATTAAAAAATTCTGACATGCAGTCTCCCAAAATGGCCACCAGAGACAAAAGAGCCCAAATGTAGCCCAAATATCACCCAGATGTAGCCCAAGTATAGCCCAATGACAGAATGTCCCAGAGTGTTCTAAAGAACAACTAGAGCGCTAACAGTCCTACTTATTACAAAGGTATGGCACACCTGAAGCCATCTTGATTGGAATAAAGTGGTAACTCTTAAAACATTTAATTTAAAAAGGAACAAAATGAGGGGGTATATTTTGCCATATGAATTATGATTAGTGCTGCAGAAAGAAAAATTAGGGCACATTTTGAGTGACTTCTCAAACCCTCTTCAATTTCATTAAACAATTCTGACATACAGTCTCCCAAGATGGCCACCAGAGACAAAAGAGCCTAAATGTAGCCCAAATATCACCCAGATGTACCCCAAGTATAGCCCAATGACAGAATGTCCCAGAGTGTTCTAAAGAACAACTAGAGCGCTAACAGTCTTACTTATGACAAAAGTATGGCACACCAGAAGCCATCTTGATTGGAATGAAGTGGTAAGTCTGAAAACACTCAATTTAAAAAGGAACAACATGAGGGGGTTAATTTTGCCATAGAAAGTATGATTAGTGCTTCAGGAAGAAAAATTAGGGATCATTTTGAGTGACTTCTCAAATCCTCTTCTATTTCATTAAAAAAATTCTGACATGCAGACTGAAACATGCACTTTGAATACCAGCAGCAGACGTCCCTGGTGAGCAGTAGCTTTACTACAGTGATCTAATGTGCAACTAGAGTGCTAACATTCAGAATTTATGGCAAATGTGTGACACATCTGAATGCCTTCTTGATGGAACCAAAGTAAACAAGCATTGAAAATGCAATAGATCTCGCCCTCGTTTAAGTTAAAGCCATTCTGTTTGTAATGAGGTGGCTTTTTAGCTTTGCTTTTATTAGTGTTTTTTCAACTTTCATGTAAATAACATGCATCTGTATGCATATAAGTATATGTATGCATGCATTTATGTTTGTATTTATATAGATATACAGATGATATATGTTTATATATGTATGTATATATATATATTCACTGAAAAAACCATAGGCTATAGACCATATATAGTTAGGAATTAGCATTTACAAAACCTTGAAAATTCACTGAAAAAACCATAGGTTATAGACCATATATAGTTAGGAATTAGCATTTACAAAACCTTGAAAATTCACTGAAAATACCATAGGTTATAGACCATATATAGTTAGGAATTCGCATTTACAAAACCTTATTTTACTCACACAAAACCATTGAAATTCCATATATAGTTAGTTGCACTAACTATATATCGCGCACCCGCAATCCACTGCTGATGATGTCACATATTACATCATTCATGACATGGTCAGTGACATCACTGATGACATCACTGATGACATCTCAAATGACATCACTGATGACATCACTGATGACAACATCCAGTGACTGTATGTTTCTGTAAAGTTAAAATATGTCTTACATATTGAAGAATGAGTGGATGTATAAGTGTCTGGATGAAGGATTTAGTAGGTGCATGACTGACTGTATGAGTGAGTGATTAAATGTGTCTCACTGAGTGCATGGGTTAGTGACTAAACTGTCTTAATTTGTGCATCCTTATGTCTGTTGTTCTGTAAACTGTTGCATGTGTTGATAAGTAGCTATATGAGTAACTATATGGGTTATTGATTGTTTGCCCAAGTATTTGTATGGGAGACTGAGTGTGTGTGTGGGTGGCTGGGAGGTGTATGACTCTGTGCATAGATGTGTGAGCAGTTGATTCACTAGATGTATGGTTTCAAAAGTGCATGTGGAAACAGCTGTATGGGCGGTTGACTGTGTGCATGAGTGTATTGGTGAGTGAATGGATATCTCAGTGCTACATGTCAAAGTAAGTACATATGTAAAACACAGTACATGTGAGAGTTGACATATATAAATAACTGTGCATAAGAGCCAGTGAATGTGTGAGTGGCTGTATGGATCATTGTGAACTTGTATCAGGGATTGTATAAGAGAGTAAATATGTGTTAATATATGTTTGAATAAGTAAAGTTTGTATAACTGCGTAGTTGAGGAAATGGAGGTGTGATTGATTCTTTGCATGACTGACTAGGTGTGTGAGTAACTCCATGGATGAGTGACAGTCTGTGTCTGTGTACACTGATTGTATCTAAGGTTATATTAGAGTCTGAAGAGGTTCATCGTATTATCACATGAATGATATCATCAGTGATGTGATCAGTAATGTCAAATGAGATGTCATCAGTGATGTCATCAGTGATGTCATTTGAGATGTCATCAGTGATGTCATTTGAGATGTCATCAGTGATGTCATCAGTGATGTCACTGACCATGTCATGAATGATGTAATATGTGACATCATCAGCAGTGGATTGCGGGTGCGCGATATATAGTTAGTGCAACTAACTATATATGGAATTTCAATGGTTTTGTGTGAGTAAAATAAGGTTTTGTAAATGCGAATTCCTAACTATATATGGTCTATAACCTATGGTATTTTCAGTGAATTTTCAAGGTTTTGTAAATGCTAATTCCTAACTATATATGGTCTATAACCTATGGTTTTTTCAGTGAATATATATATATATATATATATATATATCTATATATATATATATATATATATATTACCTACTGGTGGTCGCCAGTCGGTATATATAGTTAGGATTTTTTCTCTATGGGACTTTTGAAAATTCTATGTCTAATAACTTTGGCGTTTGTGGACGGAATCGGCTGAAATTTTCAGGAAAATGGCACATTTTGTTTCTGAGCAGCCCCTGAAAATTTGGGGGGGTTTTGTCAAGGGGGGGTCGAGAAAAAAGGGGGGTCCCAAAACGCGTTTTTAACATTGAGTTTTCCATAGGGCGTTTGGCCTCACTTTTAGCTCGAACGGCTGAATGGATTTGCACGAAACTTGGCAAAATTGTAGGGACTGTTAGCCAGATGTGCCTTTGCTGGGTCTCAATATATGTGCTCCAGTGGATTTTGAGAAATTAACGTTTTAAAAAACAGATATATCTGTAACAGCGTCCCGGGTAGCGCTCCGGTTCGCGAACTTTTCGCGTAACGGAGCTTTGCGAAGCGAAGCTGATTGGCTCTCCGGTGTCTGTCAACATTCTAAATAGTCCGGTGCAGCCGCCATCTTGTCTCTCGGTAGGATCGAGAGACAAGAAGAGGAGAAAAACGAAGGGGGAATTTAATGAAAGGGGGCAAGGTAGACCCTTCTTGACCCCCTAGGAATGATGTTGGGGTTATTAAAGGGTCCCGTGGGGCAAATAAAAAAAATTTGATTTTTTGCGGAAGAAGCGCTTTCCGGTTCGCGAACCGGGTAGCGAATCGGGACGCGAAACGGGAATTCGCCATTTTGTGTTTCGTTTTAATTAAATTACAAGATGGAGGAAAAACAATGTGACAAATGGGTATAAGGGGGTACGGGAGACGTATCCTGACCCCCTATGTTTTCTGAGGGTGGCTGAGGATGCTCATATATGTTGATACTTGTCTTCCAGCAGCTGCGCGTGAACGTTTTTTTTTTTTTTTTGCTGCGTGACGTCTGTTAACGTTCGATTCGAAGGAAATCAGGAAGTGTTGACCGCCATTTTGACACTGCGAGTAAATATATTGTTAAAAATAATTGTTATAAATTAATCCGTATTGATAAACATTGTCTGCGCCATCTTGCTTTTTTTCCAATGCCACACTTTTGTCGTGCACGGCAGCCATTTTAGATGCCTTGACCAGACCCACTCTCTGCACGATGCTGATCGTGACGTCTGTTAACGTTCGATTCTTAGGAAATCAGGAAGTGTTGACCGCCATTTTGACACTGCGAGTAAATATATTGTTAAAAATAATTGTTAGAAATTAATCCGTATTGATAAACATTGTCTGCGCCATCTTGCTTTTTTTCCAATGCCACACTTTTGTCGTGCACGGCAGCCATTTTAGATGCCTTGACCAGACCCACTCTCTGCACGCCGCCGATCCTCAGCATGGCTCCCCACCCTCGCAAGCATCTCCCCCACGCACTGGTCACCCCCGCTCTCTCTCTTATGCATGGGCCATAAACCTCCCCCCATCTGCGCTGCTCTTCCCTGAGAATCACACCCTGTGCCCGCCCGACACCACCCTTCCACCCTATTCACTACCGCACCCTCTGACACTCCTCTTCCTCTGTGTCCGATTGTCCAGGCCGGTCCCAGGCTATCACCTAGCCCTGCGGATGTAGTTTATTGCCTCAACTGTAAAGAATCACCCCTCTTCAAAGGAGTTACAGTAGATCAAGGCCCCCACCCCATGAGATCCGTCACACCACACGCGTTCCTACTATCTGATAAAGATCCTGTATTGTGATTGGGGAGGGGATTCCCACTGTGATTGTGTGTGGGACCGAGCCTGAAAAGGAAGATTCCAGGGATGCCTTTTT
The DNA here is from genome assembly GCF_964263255.1 of Lissotriton vulgaris. NCBI lineage: Eukaryota > Metazoa > Chordata > Amphibia > Caudata > Salamandridae > Lissotriton > Lissotriton vulgaris. The sequence goes on along the minus strand of NC_141685.1, from coordinate 823,001,381 downwards.
GTACATCAAAGTCTTCACCATTATGTGTCACATTAAAAATATATAGCACTCCAACAAAGTAGTAGGATTATAACACTTTAATAACTTATAAATATATACAAAGCACAAAAAACAGTAAACACGTAAAAAAAAAAATTAAACACAGCAACAATGGTCAGTAGCGGTCTGTTGTGCGAATAGTCCGAAGGCAGCACAACGCGCCGAGATCTGGACGGCACCCCCTTGCCATTCAGCGGTTTCCCGCCCACTTTTCCTGCACTGTGTTTTGTCAGTAGCGGTCTGTTGTGCGAATAGTCCCAAAGCAGCACAACGCGCCGAGATCTGGACGGCACCCAGGTGATGTCCTTTAATTGCCGCACTGGTTTTGGCATCCTACAATGCTGCACCGAAAAACGGCGTGGGGCGCCCCGGGGGGGGGGGAGGCGGCGTGAACGGGCATCCCCAGGTGGATGTTCGTCTGCTGTAGTGGGGCGCCCTTTTACCGTTTCAGTCACCAATCAGCAGTTTTTCGCCCGCTTTTGCTGCACTGTGCCTCATCCGCCATTTAGCTGTTTACCGCCCGCTCTTGCGGCTACAGCGTCTCGCTCACCATGTAGTTGGATTGCGTCCACTCTTGCGGTGCAGCGATAGGCTGCTGCCACAGGACTCTTAAAATGGCGGCCGGCTCTTCGGATTTGGGCCTGGTCCACTAATATGGCCCTGGGACACCTTGGAACTCGGACGCTTGTCTGCTAGGGCTTGGGCCCCATTCTCGAAAGCGTCCCCTCAGCCTTGAAGATTCTTCAAAAGTCTTGGGGGCCCCCGACTCCCGCAGGCTTCCGGTGGGGAGCGGCTGCCATGATTGCTTGCGGAATGGCCACGACGGAGCTACGAGATGGTGGTGCTCTCATGCTGATGCCAGCTTCAGTCTGAAACATCCAGAAACACTGTAGACTATCAATTCGATGACTTCCGGTGGAGCCTCAACGTGACCCGGTAGGGAAGAACTTGCCCTCCCCTCTTTTGACTGATGGTTCTTGTTGCCTGTCCCCTCTGTTGTCATCTAACGGAACCTTTTTGGATTGCCGAGTGAGAAAAAAAAGGTGGGGCTTTCATTGTTTGGGAAAAAAAAAAATTTCAATCCAATGAAAAGTGTTATTTTTAGGTCATATGATCAAGCATTTCATCATTAGGAAACCAAAAGTAAAATGAACCAATGAAAAGTTTTATAAACAAGTCACATGACCGGTTATGCGGCTTTGGGCTATAAAAAGCCTACAAAATCCGTTGGCCTGTGAGGCGGCGTCAGTAGCGGACCGATGTGCGAATATGCCGAAGGCAGCCGAACGCGTCGAGATCCGGATGGCACCGAGGTGGTGTCCAGTAAGTTGCCGCACTGGTGTGGCTATCCTACAATGCTGCGCCGAAATACGGCGTGGGGTGCCCGGGGGGGGGGGTGAGGCAGCACAAACGGCCCTCTCCCGCCTCCCCAGGTGGAGGCACCTCAAGTGCAGTGCGGCGCCCTTTGCCGTTTCACTCGCCGTTCAGCAGAGTTGCGGCCGCACTTCCGGTACAGTGACTCACCCGCCATCCAGCTGTTTTCCTCCCACTCTTGTGGTACAGCGACTCACCCGCCATCCAGCTGTGTTTCGGCCACTCTTGTGGTACAGCGACTCGAACGCGCCGAGATCCGGATGGCACCGAGGTGGTGTCCAGCAAGTTGCCGCACTGGTGTGGCTATCCTACAATGCTGCGCTGAAAGACGGCGTGGGGTGCCCGGGGGGGGGAGGGGGAGGCAGTGCAAAAGGCCCTCTCCCGCCTCCCCAGGTGGAGGCACCTCATCTGCAGTGGGGCGCCTCTTAGCATTTCACTCGCCTTCCAGCTGAGTTCCGCCCGCTCTTGCGGCACAGTGCCTCACCCTCCATCCAGCTGAGTTCCGTCCGCTCTTGCGGTACAGTGATTCACCCGCCATCTAGCTGAATTGCGGTTACTCTTGTGGTGCAGCGATAGCCGGCTGTCACAGGAGTCTCAAAATGGTGGCCAGCTCTTTGGATTTGGGCCTGGTCCACTAAAATGGCCCTGGGACACCTTGGAACTCAGACGCTTGCCTGCTAGGGCATGGGCCCCATTCACGAAAGCGTCCCCTCTTTTGACTGATTGTTCTTGTTGCCTTTTTCTTCTGTTGTCATTTAACGGAACCTTTTTGGACTGCCGAAAGGTGTTCGGTCCGACCGCTGGTTGGTGAAGACATTTTGACTATATCCTGGACCTGCCCGGCCTCGCACAAAATGGCGCCGGTATAAATGGGACTCGTAACTCCTTGTTGTGTACTGGTTGCCCAACCTTGATATCACGAGATACGTATGCAGTTTTGAAGCACATGGCGGGCGGGGACGAGAATTGATTGAACATTTGGACATCCCTATTGATATTAAGTTCTGATGTGTTATTGATTACTGTACTCATGAAAGTTCCAATTAACGTCACTCATGGTACTTGCCTGCAAATGTATATCTAGATAATTTTATTGTAACTGGCCCTGTCCTACTTTAATTATAAAATGTACGTCCCCCGATTCCGCAACTGTTAGACACCTTACTTCTTGCAACCTAATGGCCCGCTCGTTACGTTCTTCTACAGTGTAAATGTCCCCTCATCATATACGATTCCAGTTTGCTCCGTGGCCGGCCCATGTGGTTATAGGCCCGTATTTGTATACTGACATTTTCACAATAAAGGTTTTTAAAACAAAACATGGTAGTAGTACCTTTTTTGGTATAGTTTTGAATAATAGACACTGTTTTCGAATGAGTAAAAGGCAAGTGAAATAAAGCAGCCCGATTACATGACGGTTGAAAGGTATAATACACAGGAACGCAGTAAAGATAAATGGTCAAGGGCTGTTGTGTTTTCCACTCCTGTAACATAAAGTGATCGACAAGAATCCGATATTCATGCCTATCAGCGACTAAGACAGCAGGCCGAGCCTCTTTTGCTCAACGGCTCCCTCATGGGACGAAGAAACGCCCTTTTTCTCGAAATAGGAATATTTTACTTGCAGGACAGTTGTAAATTTCCCGGGAAAATTCATTAGCCTGGAACATTGTTAGTGATAAACTGTAAATGCATCTGGGTCCTTTGCTTTACAAGTCAGAGCGAGAAAAAAAAAGGTGGGGCTTTCATCATTTAGGAAAAAGAAATGTTCGAAAGCAATGAAAAGCGTTATTTTTAGGTCATATGACCAAGCCTTTCATCATTAGAAAAACAAAAGTAGAATGAACCAATGAAAAGTTTTATCAACAAGTCACATGACCTGTTATGCTTACGTTACGCGCTGCGCGCCGCGCTCTGGATCGTTTCCGGGAAGCTGCGCCTCGCGCACCGAAGCACTTCCGGGTGCGCTAACGCGGCGAGTCATATGACGCATTACGTGCTTCGAGGCGTTAACTTTAGTAGGTCCCAGAACTTCTTGTGAGCCTTACATGCCATTGATGACCTCTGAGGAAGAGGTTAACGCCTCAAAACGCGTCAGGTCTGAGAAAACTGCAAACTCAAAATAAAGATGCAAGTTTCCTGAAAGAAGAAACCCGTGTGGTTTACTCGTGTCTGTGTGCGCTCCTAAAAGCTTCTGGGCAATTTGGTGAACAATATTTTGCACTGCGCCCTACCGTGGGGAGCTGCACCATCCGTGAAACTGCCAAGGAGGCTGCAGAGATGGAACTGTTCCAACTCGATGTGCAGCAGAAACGAGTATGGTAAATAATACTAGCACCTGGATTTGGGACCTACTAAAGGAATAAAAGAAGGCTTAATATATGTACAGACACGCAAACCTACTGAAGGGAAATAATCGTTCTAATGGGACTACAAGCCCCAGAACTTCTTGCGAGCCTTACATGCCATTGATGACCTCTGAGGAAGAGGTTAACGCCTCAAAACACGTCAGGTCTGAGAAAACTGCAAACTCAAAATAAAGATGCAAGTTTCCTGAAAGAAGAAACCTGTGTGGTTTACTCGTGTCTGTGTGCGCTCCCAAAAGCTTCTGGGCAATTTGGTGAACTATATATATATATATATATATATATATATATATATATATATATATATATATATATATATATATATATATATATATATATATATATATATATATATATATATATATATATATATATATATATATATATATATATATATATATATATATATATATATACTACTATTATAAAGAGAGAACACAAACCTTTGAGCCAGGTAAACTACAAAAGTAATGCACCAATCACTACACCCAATACACCATTTGAAAGGGGAGATGTGGCAGAAGGACATAGGCTATAGATATGTACACCATATACATTAAAAAAGCAAAAACGCCAAAAGTGGTTAAGTAGTCCCTTGGGGTCGTGGTCGTGGAGATCTCAAACAACAAATGTGGGCGTTTACAGGGCCGTGCCAAGTGAAAATAACAAACATAGGCCAAGCGACTTCACAACACACTTACATATGCACACATGGAGCAGAAATGCGCTTTCACTGAATTTAGATCACACAATATGCAGACATAGAGCAGAAATGCGCTTTCAATGAATTTCTAACAAACATTTGCAAATCCCAACACATACAGCGGAAATGCGCTTTCAATGAATTTAAATTCACACATACAGCGCGGTAACACCAATATACAAAAACAGCAGAGGTGCGCGCTATAAGAAATATACACACATTCGTTGCAGTTACCCAGACAACATTGACGCCTTTGCATTAAAAACCGGGCGGGCCTTCCATCGACGAGGAGTGTCAAATGACGCCACACAGGGGGCAGGATTAATCGCATACTACACCAATCACAACGCACTAAAGAAAACACACAGACGACTTTGGCTTACCAAAAAAAAAAAGTCTTTAACCATTGGCCATTGACCAATGACGTCACAGGGGGGTAAACACGAACAAAAAAAAGCTGGCATTTCTTAACGGAGAAGCGCAATCGACTGCGGATTCACAAGACTTTCCTTACATCTTGCGGACGAGATAAAACGCTTACAATAAGACATACGAATACCGAAATTAACACAACTGCCCATAATCACTCGAGCACTGCCAGGACTTCACCACACAATTGACAAAACGAAAGGGAAACTTCTTTGAAGGGATACAAAAACGAGCACACGGAAAGAGCCTTCGAAAGAAAAAAAAACATTAAACAGGTGACCCGACACTTTCCTCACATCTTGCGGACAACATAAAACGCGGAAAACAATACATCCGAATTAAAAAATTAACACAAGTGGGCCAAATCAGTTGAACAGGGCCAGGACTTGCACAGACAACTCTTCTGCGGGGCGGGCGGGGGCCCTGAAGCAGCCTTTTGCTACCGGACAACGTCGGGACGGGCTTCTAGTATATATATATATATATATATATATATATATATATATGAAAGAAAGAAGAAACCTGTGTGGTTTACTCGTGTCTGTGTGCGCTCCCAAAAGCTACTGGGCAATTTGGTGAACAATATATATATATATATATATATATATATATATATATATATATATATATATATATATATATATATATATATATATATATATATATATATATATATATATATATATATATATATATATATATATATATATATATATATATATATATATATATATATATATATATATATATATATATATATATATATATATATATATATATATATATATATATATATATATATATATATATATATATATATATATATATATATATATATATATATATATATATATATATATATATATATATATATATATATAGTTCACCAAATTGCCCAGAAGCTTTTGGGAGCGCACACAGACATGAGTAAACCACACAGGTTTCTTCTTTCAGGAAACTTGCATCTTTATTTTGAGTTTGCAGTTTTCTCAGACCTGACGCGTTTTGAGGCGTTAACCTCTTCCTCAGAATATATATATATATATATATATATATATATATATATATATATATATATATATATATATATATATACATATATACATATATATATATATATATATATATATTACTGCTCACTGTTCGAAGAACACACCACACTCACGGGGATTGCATTACCGATGCTTTATTCTGCAGCAGCACACTGATACACTCAAGGTAAGAGAGGGAGCCTCCGCTGTGTCCAGAGGCCAAAGTTCATCCCTTTTCAAATCCGACGCGTTTCGAAGGTCTTGCCTTCTTCCTCAGGGAAAGATGAACTGATTGTAGCTGATGCAAGTCTTGTTTCTTTTGTAGATGACACGCCCGATATCGGGCAGGGCAGATGCCGCAATGTCTTGTGGTACTTGTATGCCATCCCGTAAAACAGCATATTGCGTCCTCGTCCTTGAGCCACTGCTGCTGTCCTAGAGCGCCTGTGTTGCACCCCCTCGCCAGCCGTGCGGCATCTCGGTGATTTGAAGTAAGGAACGGTCTATACCGTATTCTTAACAACCTGCATGGTTGCCCATTCGTGGCTCCTTTCCCGGGTTGTCATCATGGCGGTGCTAAGCGCTTGCAGGGTCACTACCACGCTCCGTTTCCATCAAGGGCGCTCGTGCACTCCTCAGGGCGGGTGCGGAGAAAACGGTGATGGGTCCGTTTGAAAATTACTGCTCACTGTTCGAAGAACACACCACACTCACGGGGATTGCATTACCGATGCTTTATTCTGCAGCAGCACACTGATACACTCAAGGTAAGAGAGGGAGCCTCCGCTGTGTCCAGAGGCCAAAGTTCATCCCTTTTCAAATCCGACGCGTTTCGAAGGTCTTGCCTTCTTCCTCAGGGAAAGATGAACTGATTGTAGCTGATGCAAGTCTTGTTTCTTTTGTAGATGACACGCCCGATATCGGGCAGGGCAGATGCCGCAATGTCTTGTGGTACTTGTATGCCATCCCGTAAAACAGCATATTGCGTCCTCGTCCTTGAGCCACTGCTGCTGTCCTAGAGCGCCTGTGTTGCACCCCCTCGCCAGCCGTGCGGCATCTCGGTGATTTGAAGTAAGGAACGGTCTATACCGTATTCTTAACAACCTGCATGGTTGCCCATTCGTGGCTCCTTTCCCGGGTTGTCATCATGGCGGTGCTAAGCGCTTGCAGGGTCACTACCACGCTCCGTTTCCATCAAGGGCGCTCGTGCACTCCTCAGGGCGGGTGCGGAGAAAACGGTGATGGGTCCGTTTGAAAATTACTGCTCACTGTTCGAAGAACACACCACACTCACGGGGATTGCATTACCGATGCTTTATTCTGCAGCAGCACACTGATACACTCAAGGTAAGAGAGGGAGCCTCCGCTGTGTCCAGAGGCCAAAGTTCATCCCTTTTCAAATCCGACGCGTTTCGAAGGTCTTGCCTTCTTCCTCAGGGAAAGATGAACTGATTGTAGCTGATCCAAGTCTTGTTTCTTTTGTAGATGACACGCCCGATATCGGGCAGGGCAGATGCCGCAATGTCTTGTGGTACTTGTATGCCATCCCGTAAAACAGCATATTGCGTCCTCGTCCTTGAGCCACTGCTGCTGTCCTAGAGCGCCTGTGTTGCACCCCCTCGCCAGCCGTGCGGCATCTCGGTGATTTGAAGTAAGGAACGGTCTATACCGTATTCTTAACAACCTGCATGGTTGCCCATTCGTGGCTCCTTTCCCGGGTTGTCATCATGGCGGTGCTAAGCGCTTGCAGGGTCACTACCACGCTCCGTTTCCATCAAGGGCGCTCGTGCACTCCTCAGGGCGGGTGCGGAGAAAACGGTGATGGGTCCGTTTGAAAATTACTGCTCACTGTTCGAAGAACACACCACACTCACGGGGATTGCATTACCGATGCTTTATTCTGCAGCAGCACACTGATACACTCAAGGTAAGAGAGGGAGCCTCCGCTGTGTCCAGAGGCCAAAGTTCATCCCTTTTCAAATCCGACGCGTTTCGAAGGTCTTGCCTTCTTCCTCAGGGAAAGATGAACTGATTGTAGCTGATGCAAGTCTTGTTTCTTTTGTAGATGACACGCCCGATATCGGGCAGGGCAGATGCCGCAATGTCTTGTGGTACTTGTATGCCATCCCGTAAAACAGCATATTGCGTCCTCGTCCTTGAGCCACTGCTGCTGTCCTAGAGCGCCTGTGTTGCACCCCCTCGCCAGCCGTGCGGCATCTCGGTGATTTGAAGTAAGGAACGGTCTATACCGTATTCTTAACAACCTGCATGGTTGCCCATTCGTGGCTCCTTTCCCGGGTTGTCATCATGGCGGTGCTAAGCGCTTGCAGGGTCACTACCACGCTCCGTTTCCATCAAGGGCGCTCGTGCACTCCTCAGGGCGGGTGCGGAGAAAACGGTGATGGGTCCGTTTGAAAATTACTGCTCACTGTTCGAAGAACACACCACACTCACGGGGATTGCATTACCGATGCTTTATTCTGCAGCAGCACACTGATACACTCAAGGTAAGAGAGGGAGCCTCCGCTGTGTCCAGAGGCCAAAGTTCATCCCTTTTCAAATCCGACGCGTTTCGAAGGTCTTGCCTTCTTCCTCAGGGAAAGATGAACTGATTGTAGCTGATGCAAGTCTTGTTTCTTTTGTAGATGACACGCCCGATATCGGGCAGGGCAGATGCCGCAATGTCTTGTGGTACTTGTATGCCATCCCGTAAAACAGCATATTGCGTCCTCGTCCTTGAGCCACTGCTGCTGTCCTAGAGCGCCTGTGTTGCACCCCCTCGCCAGCCGTGCGGCATCTCGGTGATTTGAAGTAAGGAACGGTCTATATATATACTGGAGGTTTGAACATGGGAGAAGAACTGGCCTCTCATTTGGGTTAACTGAGTGTATTACTGTGCTATGAGTTTTGTTTAGTTGAATACTGAGTCTCCAATAACAATTTTACAGTTTGATTATTTGTGCAATACTTTCTGGAAATGGTCTGAGTGTTTTTGTTTTGTGATGGATTACATCATCACTACCGAGACCGAGCTAGATGATTTGCTTTAGTTTTTGACCACATCGTAGTTTTGGCAGTCCTTTTGGGCTGCAATTGCCGATCCACGGCAAGATTGTGTCCGACCTGATGACCACATTATAGTTTTGTGTTTATGTCGCAAGTTGGGTAATTCTCAACAACATATTGTTGTCTTAGCCATGAAATGCATTATGTTTGTACAGTATATGGTTTTGCTTTTAAGACAACAATTTAGCCGATACACAGCAGTATTAGGATGTGGTATACTTACTAGCAATCTAGTGTAATATATGTTGAATTTATATATTCAAAGATGGCGCCCCGCGCTGCGAACAAGAATTAGTCCTTTGTTTGTTTTGAAATGCCTTACAAACATTTATAATGGCGCTGCGCACGCGTATCAGATGTAAACATTGAGAAAGGGAGGGCTCTCCCGAAACGCGTCTGTCTTTGAATAAACTGCCCTGCTAACGAACTGTGCCGTGCTTGAGAGTGCTTGAGAGTGCTTATTCTTCCTGGAACCCGGCTGGGTATTTTCAGGATTTGGGAGCTTGGATATATATATATATATATATATATATATATATATATATATATATATATATATATATATATATATATATATATATATATATATATATATATATATATATATATATATATATATATATATATATATATATATATATATATATATATATATATATATATATATATATATATATATATATATATATATATATATATATATATATATATATATATATATATATATATATATATATATATATATATATATATATATATATATATATATATATATATATATATATATATATATATATATATATGTAATTTATATGGTACTTCACTCTCTCCAACATTTAAAGAAGAGCATGGCACTCTGAGGCCGCTTTGGGTTATGAACAAATAAAATATTGCCATTTTTGCGGAAACACGTTAATTTGCTTTGACTTCTTCTGACAAAAGCTGAAATTAAGGATGAAATATTTTAAACTGCCTCGGTGTGCTGTGCTTTTATCTAAAAAATGGAAAGCGAGGAGTAATGTTTAAATGCAGTGACGTGCGTGCATTTCACAAGCACCCCCGACGATAAGGAGCTGCTTGACACTGGCCAGCGATTGGTGAGGACATCGATATAGTGGCATGCACTTTGAGAAAGGCTTTTGCCAAACGTTTAAATCTGCTGAAAATAATAAATAGCTTCATTTACACGCTACCTGGCATGCCAGCCAGATTTTCAATTATGGCAGATTGAAGTTGAAAATATATACATATATGCACCGAAAAAACACATTTCACTCGTACAAAACGAGAGAAATTCAGCAGTTTTAGTTAGCTGAGCTAACTAAAACTTATGCCCCTGCAATACACTGCTTATGACCTCATATAGTACATCACTCATGGCAGGGTCATTGACATCACTCAAGACATTTGAAATGACATCACTGATGACATCATCCAGTGATTTCTAAACGTTACTGAGTGCTAAACATATATACTAAGGTACGTGGTTGTGGGAGTGCCTATATGGCTAAATGAGTGTGTGTGTAAGTGGTATATAGAATAGTGCATGGCTATGCGGGAGACTTTATACATGAGTGAGTGGCTTTGTGAGTTTTTGCATGGGTGAGTGAGTGGGTATGTCAGTGGCTTTAAATGATGAATGAGAGAGTGCATGAGTAGCTGAATGGGCGACTGAGCAGGTACATAAGTGTCTGTATGGGTGAGTAACAGGGTACATGAGTGGCTATGGGTGCATGAATGCCTGTGTAAGTGGCTCTATGGGTGAGTGAGCTGATGTGTGAGTGGCTATATGGGTGAGTGAATGGGTGTGTGAGAGACTGTATTGGTGAGTAAGTGAGTGTGAGAGAGATTAAATGGGAGAGCATGTGCTTGTCTCAGTGGTGGTATAGGCGAGTGAGTACATGTGTTAGTATATCTAAGAGTAAGTGAGTGGATGTGTGAGTAACCATATGGGTGAGTGAGTGGATGTGTACGTGACTGTATGGGTGAGTAAGTAGGTATGTGATTATCTGTTTGGGTGACTGATTCAATGTGGGAATGGGTGTATGAGTGGGTGTGTAAGTGTCTGCACGTCTGCATGAGTGGATGTGTGAGTGGGTGTATTGGTCAGTGAGTAGATGCATGAGTGGCTGTATATGTGAGCAGGTGTGTCACTGTATGGGTCTGTGAATGGGAATTCAGTGGTTGTGTGGGAATGGGTGTATGAAATATTTTATGGCGGTGTAACTGGGTGTGTGACTTGTTCTGTGGTGTTAAAAGGTAGGAAGCAACCAGTAAACAAAGATCCTTAAGTGTTGCCCGGCGGTGTCGCCTCTTTAACCCACAAAATATTAATCAATGAAGAGGCAGGCGCTGGAGACTGGAAGGCTGGAAACAAGGGTTTATTCTCTCCGGAGGAGAACACATCAGTTCAGACAGCAAGTATTGTCACGAGGTGCTCTAACTGCATCTCTGAGGCCTGGCCTCTTATACATGAGTTTATTACTTTATTGCATAAAAACACATCTCTGTCAACCCTTTGATGTACGGAAAGACATCCTCGAGATCCCCGCTTCAGGCCCGTTCCCACACACATTTACAGTTGAAGTCCCCACCCCGGTCACAACAGATGATGATTATCGCGCAGCTGGACATTCCGCCGATTCACGGAATGTGTGAGGTTGATCGGATCTCATGGGGTGGGGGCTTTTGATCAGCTCAAGGATCCTTTGATGGGGGGGGTTTCCTACTGTACAGGAGGAAGGGGGCAATGACAGTATCCGCAGGGCCAGGTGGCGGCTTGGGAACGAGTGAGACAAACGGGCACAAAGAAAAGAGGGATGTTATCAAGGGATCCGGGACCATGAAAGGGATGGAGGGAAGTGTCGCGCTGGGAACAGGATGGGGTTCCGAGGCAGAGCTGCGTGGAGGAGAGGTTTATGACCCAAGGCATGTGAGAGCGGGGGCTCGGGCGGGGGATGTGCTTGTGAGGGCGAAGAGCCGTGCTAGGGGTCAGTGGCGCGCAGAGTGTGGTTCTCGCCAAGGCACCTAAAATGGCGGGTGCGCACGAAAAAGTGTGGCATCGAGGGAAAAGGCAAGATGGCGCAGATAATGTTTACCAAACCGTATTAATTTTCCACAGTCCTCCCTTTAACATTCACAAGACATCTTGCTGGCCTATTTCCTATTCACGTCTACTGTGGCAGTCATAAGTAAAGAAGTAGGAACCTAGGCGAAGGAACTATGCATAAACATTACATTTTGAATCTTTCATCTTAGGAGGCGAGCCCCTCGTTAAGCTCGTTGCAGGAAAGTCATAGTAATGCAATATCGGATAAAAAAATGATTCTGTAGTGATAGCATTGGGTACATTTCATAGATGCTTATAGTCATTCGGAATATGAACTGATAGGTTATTACGTATGTAAGTTCATTTCATATTTGGTTGGAGCATAATCAATACAATGGCGGCTGGGAGAGAAATGAGACGTAGTAAAAACGATAATCAGGGGTGTCACTGTTCGAAGAGGAGGGGTGTTGCTTTTTCCAGTGTCTTATTGTTCTAGACCATTATTAGTGAGTTCTCAGCGTTCTTTGTCGTCTTCTGTTGGCACTGTCGAGCACCGGCGGTGAAGCTATGCGTTCAGCTCTATTCCGGGTCCTGCGTTGCAGGGCATGACCTTTTCCTCGTTTTTCTGGTCAAAAAGGTCCTTTTTCGCCCTGTGTCCTAAGTGTTCTTGTCATGCGTACCTTAGACAGGGCACCCAAGTTTCATTGTAGTTTGCAACAAAACCCTATTCAATCGGACTGCAGTCGTTGCCTTTTTTTTTTTGAGTCGATTGTCAAAGAGTTCAGGTGGAAGAAGGGGGTGTGTGGGTAGTCCTTGTGGTAAGTCGGGGGAAGAGGGGATGGAGCAGGGCCAGATCGGGAACAGACCAAGGGGACGGAAAATTTCAGGTAGGTGGGCCCATGACCGGGCTCAGAGGGCGGGGACTTTTCGGCGCATGTTGATCATCGAGCAGGGGCATCAGGTCAGCCCTTTCCTTTCATTTTGTCGGAAACAGTGCCTCGTCCTGCGACTCCTTACTGTTGAGGTCCCGCCTTGGTCAATGTCGCAGGTTTTCCACGATCTGCAGTCAGGCCGCGTGCTCCCACATCCGGTCTTTCTCTCCTCCGACAGTGGTACCCTTAAATGAGTTTGAAAAGACAGTCTTTAGAGAACTGGCAGAGGAAGGTAATCACATAAGTCTATTTCTCTCCCAACTCCAAGCAACTGGGGAAACATCCGTTACATTGGGGTTTACAACCAACGTATAAATAATTGATGATAGGTTTGCTGGATTCCCTACAACTTTCCATCGTAACTATTTCCTTGGCGTTTGTTGGTATTACATTCATTGTCGTGGTACGAGGTCTGATACCTATTTATTGCATTTGTTTATTACAGTCACATCAGTTCCTCTGGCTGAGACCTTACTTTTCTAGTACGAGTCTTGCAAAGCTATACCGCTCTTCAGGGCTCTGCATTTTTACGAAAAAGTGCAACGTGCTATCACCATGGCCTGATAGATATCTTCCTGAGGGATGAACATAGGCTAAACAATTTTCCCTTATGTCGATGCATCCTATTTTTCCGCTAAACATTTCACTTTCAACAGGGTTTACTGCAACAATTTCTTCATTTCGATCTAATCTTAACTTCGCAAACATCATTCTAATTTCTACATAGTCTTTTACAACCTAGCTACTTCATTAAAAACGGGGGGGGGGGCTTGCGATAACTATTCAACTCATCCTTGGGGTGACCGGGGTCTTATGGAAAACGGCTAGGAACATAGCAGACTAGGGGAGGGACTATCGTCTTGCTTTGTGTCATAAGGGTGTTATCTAGCAGAAGGCTACAGTTCAGTTGGTATGCGTTTCAGGGACATTTCTCGAATTTCTAAACTTTGTAGCTTGTTCATCAAAAATTATTTCTAGGAACAACGGCTGGTCTGTGTCAGTTGTAAGCCAACCCATCTCTTACAGCCGGGGGTGAGCCACATTTTTCAAACTCTCGTTCGGGGCAGCTGATACAAAACTGGGGGTGTTCAGGGGAGACGGGGATGTTTCGATCACTTTTACTGTTTGGGCATTGAGACAATTCGGGACGGGGAGGGTCGCGTTACCTGAGGCATTTTTATCATAAAAGCCACTGACATGTGGTTCCCTGATTACGGGTCAGATTAGGGAACTTCAGTCGTCTTACCTGTCCTTTCTCTTCTGGACAATCTAGTTTTTTATCAATATTTAGCAGAAAGGAGAGGTAGTAACATGGCATCAATGTGATTTTATTAAGACAAATTTTGTGCAAATACTTGCGGTATTTGGAGCCAATTGGGTGGTGCACCATGGATGGCGGTTCGCCAATTAGGTGCCAGTCGTTATGAAGAGTGAGAGTGTGGAGGAGAGAGAGAGAGAGAGAGAGAGAGAGAGAGATGCAACAATAGGCTAAACAGTACGCGTGAGACATGCATGGAGAGTGGCCGTGTACTAGGATAGGCTATTCAGCGCATCACACAACATGAGACATTTACAGGTCTGTGTTAGAATTTAGAAAGCATGCAATTTGGGACGGACGAGCATTAGGCCGGGTACAAAGGGACATGTATTGAGCACAAGGCACCATTGTGTTGCACTTCTCGCACTCTCGGTCCTTTGCCTAGTTAAGTCAATGTTTCAGTCGCATAGAAAGCATTTTCTCATAGTTTCAGACATACGTGACATGTGCTCATTCACGCAACACGGGTTAGGGGTGATCGCGTCCCATCATATCATACATCAATTGGCTTGTTCGTTACAAGGGTAGTTCGTGGGTGTCCTTAGGTGCCACCTTGCAGCGTTAGTCCGCTTCGTGTATCCGACATGGCGCGGCTTCAGATCTTCATTATACCCCCGTCGTGATTCCAATGTAACCTGTAGGGGGAGGAAAAGAGGGGAAGGGAGAGGGGGACAGCATTCACGCATATCAAATGTACGGGCACGAAAGTCCTTTACTTACCACATACTCGTCTTATCTCCTCGGGATGTAATCCCTGGGGCCTTGGTTTCTGAAGCCAGGGTGGGGGCGGGCAGTGTGGTAAGGATGGCGAGCGATAAGTTGATCATGAGGGAGACGGTCCGAGTGTGGCATTATAGGTCGTGTGCAAGGAAACGTTAGAGATCAGAGGCGTTTAGTGCGAGGTACCTGGCTTGTAGAGGTATCTAGCTATCGGGATCCTTAAATCATTTCCAATGCTGTGATGTCCTAAGGCATACCGGCTCTTCGGCCAACCCTGTTCCCTAGTACCTTCGAGTGCCATACCCTTATAACATGTTATCGTTCATACCGCTTTACTTTACCCGTTCTCAAAAGTCGAGGTCCTTCCCCATGCGTTTGTTCCTGAGCCAGTCGCGCACTTAGTGGCAGCGTATCGTGCTTTAGATTCGATCATCAATCCGGGGCTGAGCAACCATTTTCTAGTAACCTTAAAAAGAGAACAAAACAGATCGCACAGAAAACCCTCCCGCTGATCCCACATTTACAAAAGTATACGATACCTGTTCATAGTTTGAAAAACCTTTATTTGCACAATTATTCAGCATGTATATATGAGAGTGTAATCGTATTCGGCCGGACACGGCGTTGGCTGAAGCGCGTACAGTAGGGGCGGGGGAGCTATTTTGCAGTATTAAAAACATTTAAAAGCTTTTATTAGTTATTTGCAGGAAACTAAAAACATCTATCAATAGTTGCGGGATCAGGGGGGCATTCATTTCATTATTGGAAGCGTAGTCAGACTAGTTGTAATCAAATTTCCTATATACATACCGTGGGCGTGTGTCATAAGCGACGTTATGTATCAGTTACAATAATATCATAATAAATCGTACATTGAAAACAACATTTTAACAGGATCCCTTCTACATGTTCGCCAAGTGAACCCTCCCTCTTTTTCGTCAAGTGTACAAAGGATCATATACATATTTCAGAACATCAAGTCTTATTAGCTAAAAACACCACGAGGCGTTCGTGAGTTCCTGTTGACACCGGCGCCATTTTGGGCGAGGCCGGGTTAGTCCGGAAACAGCATCAGGGACAAAATGTCTCCAACAACCAGCGGTTGGACCAGAGTCCCTTGCGGCAGTTCAAAAAGACTTGTGCTAACAGAAGGGGCAGGCAATGTGGACCATCAGTCAAAAAAAAGGGGGAGGGAAGCAAATTTCCCCTACCGGGTCACGTTGAGGTTCAGCCGGAGCTTGCTCGAATTCGTTAGCCCACAGTCTTTCTGGATGGTTCAGACTGAAGCTAGCGCCGACACGAGAGCACCACCATCTTGTGGCTACGTCGTTAGTGATCAAAGCAGTCGTTCCCCACCGGAAGCCTGTAGGGGCCGAGGGCTCCTGGGACTCTTGTAGAATCTTCAAGGTCGTGGAGATGCTGTCGGAGGTGGGGACTCGTGCCCAGGTGGGCAAGCGTCCTGGTTACATAGACTTCTTGGGGCGAAAAAAAAGACGGAACTGTGCCGTGGGAGCAGGACATTCGGCTTGGGGCGCTAGGGTGCAGCTGTGGTGCCTCCACCAGTACACTTGAGGGCCATTGTATGTCTTGTGCTGCGCAAATATGGTTGCTGGCCATTCTGTGTCCGGTGCTGCGCAAGTAGGGTGGCCGGCCATTCCATGCTCTGTGCTGTGCAAGTAGGGTGGCCAGCCATTCCATGTTCTGTGCTGCGCAGGTAGGGTCGTCGCCCGGCTGGAGGACTTCTGCGCCGGGCCGGGGCTGGGAAACCTCCACCTGGGGAGGCGAGGGGGGCTCGTTCGCGCCGCCTCCCTCTCCCAGCCCACCCTGCACCAATTTTTCAGCGGAGGTATTCGTGATGGCTGGACCAGAAGATACGAGGGAGGGGGTCATCTGCATCCGCCCCCTCCCTACTCGTGGCCTGGGCCGCAGCGGTGAAAAACCAGGAATCCTAACCGCGAGACCATATGGGAGAAGAGGATGGGACAAGCCGGGCCCATGGTGCCTCCTGGACATCCCACCGGCGACCTCTGTGATAGCTGGTTGCCGGCAGGACTCCGCCCCACACGTGCTGAGTGTTTCACCTTCCAGATGGGCGTGACCGGTGACCTGTTGCATTTTGGGAACTTCCGGAAATATGTATTGTATTGCTCCTATTAGTATGGTGTTACTTTACTGAAAATAAATCTTAAATTATATGACAGAGACTTAGCTTCCTTGAATCTTTTTACTACGAGAACCTTACTGCAGTGGGGGTAGGTATTTATGCCTGGGTAATGGGGGGGGGTGGGGTGTCCACAAGAACAGTTTTCTTGAACGGGGGTTGTCTATGCAAGCCTGTAATTGCTTTTGTCCCCAGAGTGGGGGCAGCAGAGAGTAATCAGTCCCATTGCGCTTGAAGTTTGAGTTCACTAATGGAATGTGTACTAATATGTCCGAAACTACTCTGTGTGTTGTTTCTGTATGTTATCCGAAAGGGTGGCTTTTGTGTTCAGGAACAGTAGCGGTAGTACGGGGTTCGTCACCGGGTAACCTAGAGCTTGACTGGGTTTCCCGTCTTATGAGAACTCAAACATGTCGCTGAAATCTGTCTGGCGAAATCTGTGCCATCGGGCGTAATCAAACGGGGTGGTTCTATCCGGCCTGTCCGTGTCAGTGTGATTCGTCTTTGCCTCACGCCTTTTCCCTTTCGGGCAGCCTGTTATTTCTGTCGGCCCTCTGCTTTTACCCGTGTTCAGTAGAGTCGGGCATTGGGCTTTCCAGTGTCCGGAATATTTACAAAAAGCACATTGGTTTTGTCCTAAGTCTGTTCGTCCTGTGCGTAGTGTCGGGGGATTACTTTCGAGTCGTTGTGTCTTGGGGTTGTCCTGTCGGTATACCCCTTTACACCGTTCCCTTCCTGTGTTTACTCCGTGGAACCGTGTCGCCGCTATCCCTTCCTTTGGCCTACCAGATGCGGAGGTATTTGTCTGTCGCGTTTCTTTATCTACTCTGACTTCATCTCTTTTCTTTCGTTGCATTGCTTCTTTGCGCCACATACCGAGGCTGTCGAGCATGATAGGCGTCGTCTTACTGTTACAAAGGGCTGTTTCTAACGTTTCTATTTTATCAAGGTCGAAGGATCCTATCAGTGGCCACTGTTTCTCTTGGTTTTCTTTGGTATACTTATGCCACAGCTTACTATAGGCTATGGTAACTAATCCATATTTTGTGAACATGTCTTTATTAGGGGTGCCTTCCAGCGGAGCTAGATGGTCCACCTCTAATAAACGGTCCGGGTTGAACCAGCTACCAATCAGTGAGGAGAAGATAGGCATGACAGATCACTATGGGGACAAAGGTCCGTGTTACCTATCCTTCACTACCTGCAAAGACTAGACAGAATATTGCTATTCTACGTTGTTTGCAAATAGTGAATATCTCAAAAGCAAAATCTATTCTGACAATAAAACAGGGAGCTACCCTTACAATCAATCAATCAGTCAAAGAGTCAATCAATCAGTGGGGAGAATAAGTAGGCCCGCAAAGGTTTGCGTTGCTTACCCTTTCACCATCTGCAAAGAGGAAATCTGTTCTTTCCTGTTTGTAGATAGAGAATCTCCAAAAGACAATCCGCGAACGTTAGTTCGGGTTCAATCATTTAATCAGTGGGGGAGAAGGAAATCTCCAGAGAACAATCTTCAAACAATCAATCAGTGGGGGAGAAAGATAGGCACGATGGATTACAATGGAGACGAAAGTCTGCGTTACCTATCCTTCACTGCTTGCAAAGGGAGAGCCTATTGTTTCTCCGTTTGCAGACAGCGAATCTCCAAACGAATCAACAAAGAGTAATACTAGTATTTTCCAATCAATCAAACAATCATTTCGCAATTCGTCGTGTTTACACGACCTTACCCGGACCACATGGGCTGTTTCTCGTCTTCCGCATCCAGCGCCCGATCATCCTCCAATCTCCGATATTGCCACAGCACTCCTGAGGGTTCCCAGTCAGGACCGTAGATCACTCGAGAGAGGTCGATTTGGAACCAGTGAAGTTCGGATGATCGGCTGCCAGACGAGGGTCTATTGGGCATGAGCTCTCCCGATCGTTGCAGTCGTTCACTCTGTCGTCAGGACCTCTCCCACTGGATCCACGTGTCGCTGATGGGCCCCACGTTTGGGACGCCAATTGTTAAAAGGTAGGAAGCAACCAGTAAACAAAGATCCTTAAGTGTTGCCCGGCGGTGTCGCCTCTTTAACCCACAAAATATTAATCAATGAAGAGGCAGGCGCTGGAGACTGGAAGACTGGAAACAAGGGTTTATTCTCTCCGGAGGAGAACACATCAGTTCAGACAGCAAGTATCGTCACGAGGTGCTCTAACTGCATCTCTGAGGCCTGGCCTCTTATACATGAGTTTATTACTTTATTGCATAAAAACACATCTCTGTCAACCCTTTGATGTACGGAAAGACATCCTCGGAATCCCCGCTTCAGGACCGTTCCCACACACATTTACAGTTGAAGTCCCCACCCCGGTCACAACAGATGATGATTATCGCGCAGCTGGACATTCCGCCGATTCACGGAATGTGTGAGGTTGATCGGATCTCATGGGGTGGGGGCTTTTGATCAGCTCAAGGATCCTTTGATGGGGGGGGTTTCCTACTGTACAGGAGGAAGGGGGCAATGACAATATCCGCAGGGCCAGGTGGCGGCTTGGGAACGAGTGAGACAAATGGGCACAAAGGAAAGAGGGGTGTTATCAAGGGATCCGGGACCATGAAAGGGATGGAGGGAAGTGTCGCGCTGGGAACAGGATGGGGTTCCGAGGCAGAGCTGCGTGGAGGAGAGGTTTATGTCCCAAGGCATGTGAGAGCGGGGGCTCGGGCGGGGGATGTGCTTGTGAGGGCGAAGAGCCGTGCTAGGGGTCAGTGGCGCGCAGAGTGTGGTTCTGGCCAAGGCACCTAAAATGGCGGGTGTGCACGAAAAAGTGTGGCATCGAGGGAAAAGGCAAGATGGCGCAGATAATGTTTACCAAACCGTATTAATTTTCCACAGTGGGCGATGTCATTAGTGATGCCATCAGTGATTTCATCAGTGATGTCATATCAGATGTCATCAGTGAAGTCATGAGTGATGTCCCTGACCATGTCATGAGTGATGGTAAATGTGAGGTCATAAGCAGTGCATTGCAAAGTATAAGTTTGTGTTAGCTTAGCTTAGTTTTGTACAAGTGAAATGTGAGCCTAACTGTAACGTCCCTGTAACCATTAGTTTTTTCAGTAAATTTTCAAGATTTTTAAATTCTATTTCCTAACTATAATGTCCCTGTAACTTTTGTTTTCTTCAGTGAATTTTGAAAGTTTTTTAAATTCTATTTCCTAACTATAATGTTTTGTAACCTTTGTTTTTTTTCAGTCAATGTCTAATGTAAAGTGAATTTCTACATTTATTTTAATTCTATTTCCTAACTAGTGGAGAAAGGTGGCAGGCCTCCCACAAAATCTCAGCAATCCCACTGTTTGGGACTTATTAGAGCTAAGAGGACGGGTTCTTGGCCCCCAAGGACCCTCAGCATTCAAGGGGAATTCATTCCCCAACAAGTAGTGCACCAGGAGGCCCATTTACAGAGTGGTGGAAAAGGGGGTGGGTTTCCGATGAACTCTCAGCAATCCCCCTGAGTGGGATATACAGGAGGTGTTCTTGGCCCCCAATGACCCTCAGCATCCAAGAGGACTTTATCTCCCAACCATTAGTGTGCCAGGAGGTGCACTTGCAGATTTGTGGAGATAGGGGGTTGGGCCTCAGATCAGTTCTCTGAAATTCTGCTTTGTGGGACTTACTGGAGGTAACAGCAGGAGTTATTCAACCCAACAATCCTCAGAATCCAAGGGGACTTCTTCCCCCAACAAGTAGTGCACCAGGAGGTGCATTTGCAGAGTGCTGGAGAAAGGGAGTTGGACTTCCAACGAACTCACAGCAATCCTGCTGTTTGGGACTTACAGGAGGTGACAGGAGGGGTTCTTGTCCCCCAAAGACCCTCAACATTCAAGGGGACTTATCCCCAAATCAGTGGTGTTCCAGGAGGTGTGTTTCCACAGTTTTGGAGACAGGGGGAGTAGCCTCAGATCAGCTCTCAGCAATCCCACTTTTTTAGAGATTTACTGGAAATAACAGGAGGGTTTAGTGGCCCCTGCAGACCCTCTGCATCCAGGGGGACTTCATCCCCCGACCAGTAGTACACCAGGAGGGGTGTTTGTAAAGTGGTTGAGAAAGGGGGCGGGCCTCGGATGAGCTCTAAGCAATCCCACTGTGTGGAACCTACGGGAGGTAACAGGAGGGGTTTCTGGCCCCCAAAGACCCTCAGTAGCAAAGGAGACTTCATCCCCCAACCAGTTGTGCGCCAGGAAGCCACTTTCCAGGGATGTTGAGAAAGGAGTGGGCCAATGACTTCCCCTGGAGCCCACCTTTTTTTCATTCATTTTTGGTAGGGGAGGGGTCTGTGCGGCTTCCCTTCCTAGGCTGATTTAGTCCTAGGGGACTCCATCCTCTGGGGCCCAGGCTTTTTAAAAATAATAATTTGTATTAGTGGAAGGGGGCCACGCCGCCCCTTTGCCTAGGCCCATCTTGGCCCCAGGGACCCTAACCCCATGCCTGCCATTTTAAATAAAATATATTCTTATTGGGGGGGACATGTGGTACCCCTCCATATGCCAATTTTGGCGCCGGGACAATATTTTCTGGGGTCCAGAATCTTTATTCTGGGCACCCCAGGGCACTAAGTGACCTCTGTAGGGGACAGCTGGGGAGCCTCAAGGCCCCCAGTCCATGCCAGCTCCAGCCTCCTGCGGGAGCCGGCACTGCAGTGACAGACAGAGGGCTGCCGAAAGGCAGCACCCGGTCTGTCAGAGCAAATTTTGTCATTTGTTTTTCTGCACGCAAATTTGCATGCAAGGGAACAGATGAAAACTCCAAATTCTGCAAGCCAGAGCTGTTTGACATCATATAATTTTAGCCCCAGGGAGGTGGTGATCCCCGGGGCCAGGTGTCCATGACGGACACCATACATTAATTTGTTTCAGCCCCGGGGAGGTGGCAGTCTTCGGGGCGGCACACGCCCCCTGCATTACTTAAACATAATTTTCTCTGGGGAGGTGCCGATCATTGGGGTGCAGATGGGCCCAGCAGGCCTGCCCGAGTAAATATTTTTAACTGCTCCAGGAAGGTGGCGGTCCTTGGGGCTGCAGGGAGGCTGCGTTGGCGCCGTGAATTATTTTATTAACATTTGCTCCAGGGACGTGGCAGTCTCCAGGGCTAACATAAGCCCAAGGAGGGGACCCCATGTGCTCCCCTCCCTTTTCAGCCACCAATTCCCCGGGACCTCCCACCCGGGGCAAAGTATAGGACAAGTGAAGAAGAACACATTTTTTAAATATAAATCTCAGAAAAATCCACAGATGTGCCTGTGGATTTTTCGAGATTGTTTTTTAAAAAAAATGCTTTTTACCCTTGCCAGTGTCTCTGAAGGACCCCTGCACCACAGATAGGGGATCATGGTGTTCCTACCCTGGCCCCTTTTGTTTTTTAAATATTGTTTTGTGGAACTAGGCTCAAGCTGAGTCCCAAGATGGCTGCCAACACTTCCTGTTTGAATTTAACATTAATTCCCATTGTTTCTATGGAAAAGGTTGAAAATTTGATGTACCACTGGTTGATCATTTGTGGTACTTTACTCACTCCAAGGCTGGGCTAGAGTACACTTTCATTTTAACACTTCTAGGGTTGGAGTAACTTTAGAAATGTATTTTGTGAATTGCAATGATCCTATTCTATTGTGGTTTCTTTTTTCGTATTATCATGCGCCTTCAAACTCCTCCTTAAATTTCCCATATGCTCACCAATTTTGGTGTAATTGTGTCACATTTTTCGACCACTCCATCGCATTCCACCAACATTACCTCCTACACTTTTACGTTTCTCCGTTCCTTCTCTAACAATTACTCTGGCAGCCTAACCCCAACCTAATCGTCTCTTCTAATTATTATTATGGCTTACGAACTGTTTTTTTGAACGGCCAAGTACATAAAGTAATGAAACATGTCTAGACAGTTTATGTACATATTAAATCTGTTAAAGAGGTGAAAATACCTGGACAATTAAATGCTATAAAATTGCCTTTTATGTGCTGAAGTTAAAAAGACATCAACAAATAAATGTCATGAAAAACACCAGTTAATATATAAAAAGAGGAATTAGTATATAGGGCCATATTTACTAAAAACTGGTTGAAAAATACTGGTCGTGATTTGTGATCACTAATTTTGTGGCCAGTTAAGAATTTTATGAACCCACATACGCACTGATAGGTTGAATTTTAAAGTTCCAGATTGTACTGGGATGTAATATACCCTAAACATAAATATTAAAGAGGTAGGTCACAAATAATTTCTAACTATGACTAGCAGCCATCATAGGGCCAATTTCTGTATGATCTCTGATTAATAAATTAAACTTTTTTCTATTTGCAGACTGTTTTTGGTTTTTCTAAACATTTTGTAGGAGTTGGTAGTTGACTCCTGTAAAATTGACTGCCCTTCAACAAACTTTGGTTTTTTAATTCACAAAGGGGAGCTGATTACAAAGGGACTCTTTCCCCTCTGTGAATGCATTAACTTGGGAGTCTGTAATTTTTCAGTGTTTTACAACTGAATTTTCGTCGTAAAACATATATACATATCATACCAATGCGGTATTTGGATGGGATGGCTAGTACAGACCCCATCCAAATACCAATTCAGTATCGGGATGCAATCTAATTTTAGAAGTTAATAAAGTTTTACCGACTCCTAAAATGGAATTCTAACATAAGAAACTTGTTAATATTTTATTACCAATGTGCATCAGGGAAAGAGGTCTGTAGATAGCGCCTTCTTAAAGACATCTGACTGTTTTATGCAGCAACATTACTTTGTAATTGTTGAAATTAGAAAAGAAGTATGTCTTTTCTACCCTTAGATTGAAAACTTCAGTCAGTATTCTTGATAAATTCTCTTTGAAGATTTTGTAAAACATCTTACAACATCCATCAGGGCCTGTTGATTCATAACATAGCATGTGTGTAAAGCACATGTTCACCCAGTAGGGTATCTTGGAGCTCAATTATAGATGGTTCTTGTTACTCAACGGTACTCATTTAATCGACCTCAGAGGGATGAAAGGCTGAGTGGACTCACCAGGATTCGATCCTGTGACCATGCAGCCAAACACAGGCCCCCTGCAGTGGATGCTTGAGTCCACTAAGCCACTAAACCACGCTTCATCAACTGCCAGATAGTTTTTTATTGGAGATATGTACTTTATCAAACTGAATTGAACTACCCACAATTGCCTTTTCTCATCAGACATTCTGGGGTTATTATTCCTGAGAGTATGTTTTCTGCTTTTATTGGATCAGTGGAGGTTGCTTTGTAGAGAGACTTGTAAACTTCCACAAAACACGTCTTATTTTATCTCTTCATCTCATCAGTTTTCCGTCAATATATTTAACCCCCTGAATGATTTGCTGTTTTTCCATTTTCACTCAATAGGCCGATAGCTTAATGCGTATGTTGCACTATTAGCCCAAAATGTTTGTCTGGGTCAAAATATTTTTTCTTTCCTACTGTTTTATACATTTGGGTTCTGCTTGCTTTCGTTACATCCATTATGACTTTAATGTCCTCTTGTATCAATTTATCTATGCCCTCCCATTTTATAGTTCTTCTAGTTCTGACTTTTTTTTATTGGAGGCAGTTAAGCGTTTCAATTTTCCTTTCACATCAGCCTTTAAGGTCTACCAAAACACATTTTTATCTTCAACTGATACAACATTAGTCACCCAAAAAAAGACTTCCTCTTCTTTATATTACTATTTTCATTATTTACTTGTATCATCAGTAAATTAACATCTAGATCATTTGGACAATGAATCAAATAATACAGTATGTCGCTGATTAGTGTTTAGCACATTTGACTTATTAGGCAGTAATCTTTTCATTAAAAAAGAATATTGAGGGAAGGAAAAAAGCGTAGCCACTTGCAGTGCCTTTAGTGAATCTGCACTCATCAATTTGACTGATGTACTCCATAATTCTTCAAACTGCGCTCTATGTCTGCGATTTCCAATATGTAGTGTCCTATTACTCTTGCCTTGCAGTGGATCTGGTGGGAAATTTAAGATGCCTGCCACATGAATTCACAAGAAGCATTCTGAATTTCCTGAGTTAAATCACATACCACCAAATAGGAGTTCACATTAGGCAGGTAGACACTTTCAAGAATTTCTTGGCCGTGAAGTCAATTTTTATCAGAATCCATTATCCTTCTGGATATTTTTTTATGCATAATAATTTTGGGATTATGTTCCTTATGAATGATGGCACATTACCAAACAGGTATGAGCCATTCTGATATTGCAGATGTAATGGGGAATAACATGCAGAAATCAGCGTTCCCTTCTTGTTCTCACGTTATTCCGTGTTTGCAGGTTGATTTTCCCCTGGACATTTCAACTGGTTTGGGCAAGCAAAATATCTGGTTGCAAGATAAATCATGATATTCCTGAGGGGTTTCCAAAAATCTTTTCACCCCAGTGTCGCTGGTGATTCCCGTGACTGGCTACCCTGACATAACAGGGCAATGCATAATGAGGGCCTGGACCGTTTATTCAGATCCACGTATTAACTGTGCACAGTGAATAAAATGTGTACTAATTTGGTTACCAGACCTTTGCTTTTCTCTTCTTACTTATAAATATCCCTAAAAAGTACCAGGAGAACCAGGGATAAAACTGTGACGTGCCGCAGTAACACTACAAATCCAGTAGCAATTACTTCACTTGTGGGACCTTCAGGTTGTTAAAAATACCATTTGGAGATAGTTGTTGGTCGTTCCAGAGACAGTACCTGCATCCATAGTACAGGAGGAGATAGGGTTGGGTAGATAAAGTGACCAATTAGCACTTGCCCCTTTACTTAGATGGATGAGAGTTTGATGTAATCCGTTGCTTGCCCTTAATCGTGTAATTATTGAGGATTGCCTGGCATTGGATAGGGCATTACACATCCCATGGATTAAATACTTCAAGGATATCTCATGTAAATTGGGACGCCCTGACTTATTTGAGAACCCGTATGGCATCACCATGAAGGATTTGAGT
This sequence comes from Lissotriton vulgaris, assembly GCF_964263255.1. NCBI lineage: Eukaryota > Metazoa > Chordata > Amphibia > Caudata > Salamandridae > Lissotriton > Lissotriton vulgaris. The sequence continues at coordinate 822,975,175 of NC_141685.1, read as the reverse complement.
TGGGTGAGGGAGTACTTCCCCCATACAATGGGCTTATAAAGGGAGGCGCAAGAATTTATTAAACCTACTGTGCGATCTTATATCACGTTAAAAACGTGCCCTTTGGTGAAGCCTTACTTAATCGTAGTAACATGTTCTCAACATCGATATGTGTTAACCAGACACAGATTAAACCTTCTTCACTGGTCCTTAGCAGTTCCACATGGTAGACACAAAGTGGAAGAGATTAATTTTCTCCAGAGGATACCTTGCCTTTTATTTTTCTCTGTGACCACTATCGAGCCCTTCAGCATTGTTATATAATGCCTTTACTTAAGGATCACATCTATGTGCAAGTTAAACCAGCGATGGTTTACTTAGGCTGACGAGTCCTTTAATCTCTTCTATGACAGGGGCTCTTAGAGTAAAAAAAAAGTTGCCTGTTTGATCTGATGTTTTTAAGCAATATTTACTTGTTATAAAGTCACATTTATTTACCTTATTGATTTGGATTTTAATCTTTGTAAGATAATATTTTTTTTGTGATTGTGTCATTGTTATATGTTTGCTTTTATGATTTTTATTAATCACATAAAGCTGTATTGACTTTACTGCTTGACTTGTCTCTGTCACTTTTCTGCTCCTAGAGCAGACATGTGGTAATGACCCAAACTTTGTTTTCTGTAGTTATTCCTGCACGTTATTGGCCAAAACAATAAATCTAGTGAAAATAGCTGCTTTAATTCGTGTAGTCGGCTCAGCCCTTTCTGCGTCTGTTGCCGGCCTGCCATAGCTTTGTGTTTGTTCAGTAGAAATGATTGTTACCCCTGTTGAAATGCATGCTGTTAAGACGCTTTCAGGACTCTGGTAGGTAACAGACTGATTCTTGTATTACATGAAAAAGGTAAGCACTGGAAACAACAAAGGGGTGTATATTTGCGTCTGCTACAGAAGGGATAAAATAAGAAAGCAATGATTGGGGCCAGTATTTAATTTTCTGTGCTGCACAGAGGCTGTTGCGGAAAACAGAAGGGCACTCTTTTGCAGACCCTATCTTTATGGGTTGCATAAAGTCGCCTGTGTTTATGTCACCGCTGCCTTTGTGCTCTCTATTAAAATGTCTGTCTACTGCAGTAAGTCACATTGTAAAAAAATAAAATGCATTAAACTTGAGCCAGTTTTTCGAGCCGCAGTTTCCACTTGATTAGTCTGCTAGTTGAGGCTGTACTGCCAATATGGTGAAGCTAGCAAATAAACAGTTTAAGCATCTGAGGCTTGGCTCTGGTTCCCGGGCTGGCAGGACCTGCGAACCACCCTGCAGGATTGTGTCTGTAATTGTTCTTGAAGTTTTAACTTTAACCCCAAAGCCACAGAGCGTGTTAGTAACAACCCCAGTGACAAGTGATGGTTCCAGAAAGACATTTTTATGTTTATGTTTTTGAAGGTGTATTTTGTTACCGTTGACTGCTTTGGGTAAACAGAACTGCACATTGAAAGAATTTTTCTAAGCACACATAAAGTACCCGCAGGATTTGCTTGCAGATGTTGCTTTGCCACTCTGCCTCCCCAGATTCTTTAACGCAGTTCTTGGCTCCTCTGCTTAGGTCATGGGTTTTCATAGCTCCAAGCAAAATAGAATGTTTCCTTCTGGTGTGCTCCCACACTGTTAAAAAGCCACCTGCCGGTTCTCGTGCGGTTATTGGATGCTACCACTAGATGGCGGCAAAAGGGTGCTGCCTTACCATGGTTCTTGGCGGCACTAAAATTGGGCCACTTGACTCGAGCTAATGGATAGAGTACTTTGGAGGAGTGAGCGTTGTGAGGGAAAACCTGACTAAATATGTGAGGAATTCCAGTGCAACAGATGTCAACACAGACGTATTTTTCGTCATTTAAAAAACACATATTTTATTAATTTTCTTAGGTCAACAACAGTCAGTTCCAATGGTATACATCGTGTCATTGCAAAAAACAGGTATTGGTGTTCTACCAATGATACATTCCGGTGAAGATGTAGTTTGCGACATCTTGTCGTTATTTGTAATTTTTATCAGCAGCTTCTGTTATACATTGCTTTTCGTTGCAGTTGTTCTCTAGTCCCTTTTTTATGTCCATAGAATGGGCAAACACTCCACCCTTCTCTCCCTCGTCCTGTATGGTCTGAATGATGGAAAGGAAGGGTCGTTGACTGGGATGAGGAGCAATTAATCAGGGTAATTGAAAATTACTGGTAAGTAAGGAAGTCATTGCCCCTCATACGGCTGTCACAGGAAATCACAGGCCAGAGACAAAAAATTATGAAAAAACTGAAACATGAACGTGGTTTGACCAGTCAAAGTGTCAGGAATGAAAAACAGGAGGAGGGAGAGGAGGGCGGAGCATGTGTCCATTCTATGGACTGTAAAAAGGCACTATAGCATGGTAGGTGCCTGTCGAGGGCGAGCCGTCCTCACTACTTTGTGACTGGGATGAGAAAGGGGGTAATGGCAGACAACATCCGGCACTAACTCTGGGGTTGGTTGTTCCCTCTAAAAAACATCCCCATGAGATTGCCTTTTCAATTACCCAACCAGGAGAGGTGAAGTCAAGTCAAGTCAAGTCAAAAGATTTATATAGCGCGCTGCATACCCGGAGGGTCTCAAGGCGCTTGAAGAAGGGTGGGGAGTTACTTGTCGAATATCCAAGTTTTAAGTTGCTTTCTGAATGCTAGATGGTTCTGAGTGAGACGAAGGTGAGTGGGGAGTGAGTTCCATGTTTTAGCTGCGAGGTAAATATGTGAGGAATTCCAGTGCAACAGATGTCAACACAGACGTATTTTTCGTCATTTAAAAAACACATATTTTATTAATTTTCTTAGGTCAACAACAGTCAGTTCCAATGGTATACATCGTGTCATTGCAAAAAACAGGTATTGGTGTTCTACCAATGATACATTCCGGTGAAGATGTAGTTTGCAACATCTTGTCGTTATTTGTAATTTTTATCAGCAGCTTCTGTTATACATTACTTGTCGAATATCCAAGTTTTAAGTTGCTTTCTGAATGCTAGATGGTTCTGAGTGAGACGAAGGTGAGTGGGGAGTGAGTTCCATGTTTTAGCTGCGAGGTAGGAGAAGGATCTACCTCCCATGGGGAAGTGTTCATATGAAGTGACATCAGGAGCCATGTTACAATTGGAAGGGAGGTTACCATGGTAACTATGCTTGCCTTAAGACAACCTTTCAAAGATTTGAACGAACTACACTGCTAAAAAAGGAGAAGTTCATTTTGGAGAAATTCTGGAATTAGAGCCTAAAAGAATTAACAAACACATGAGGGACATATAGACTTGGTGAAGTGGGATCACCGGTGTAAATTGATGGTGCTCCTGACCCATCAAACTCATGGCCGCCCGCCCTATTCAGAGTTGGTGGAAACGCTGGGTTTACAAGGATGGATCCTCAGCTGGCTCTGCTGGTGTGACCTTTGACCTGGCTGCCCCTACGTCCAGGTTCATCTAGCAGCCGATGCTTCCAAGTTCCAGTGGCGGTCACATTATCCTAATTTAGGTGCCACTCCTTCTCCCTACCTGGGACCACAATGGAAATCTTCGCATGGAGGTCCATAGCCTTGAAAACGAGCAATTGTGCCACCATGCAGAGAGAAAGCAACATGCAATTCTGGGTCATGGATTTGGGTGTTTGTTTTAAAATATCTAAAATCTTTTCCTGATAAGCGCATCAAACGTGTCAACCACTTGGGAAAGGATCAGTGCCTTCAAAGGCACAGAGATCCCTGCATGCCTGGTGAGATTCTTGAAATCAGACAGGCAGTCCTCTGGCAGGGAATAGAAGCCAGAGACTCTGCTGAACTATCATGGTTGGTGGGCTGCCCATCTGCCTCAAGCTTTTCATGTTATATACATTTGGGCCCTAACAACTTTCATTATAACATTTGGCCCAAGTGTAAACAGGGAATCACTGCTATTTCATGCGTTTTTAGATTATTCTACAATTTTAGCTGGAACTCACTTTATTGTATTTTCTCAAATATATAGCTATTTAAATTGTTGATATTTACTTCACTATGCACCTCCCGCAGAATAACTCTTACACTCTACCAAGACTAAAAGGTGGCCCAAGGATTCTTCAAGGAGATCTTTGACCTGCCTCCTTGTGTTATTTTGGGCAAGTGTTTTGGGGGAGCTTTGATAATCAATCATGTGAATCTCTAGCCACTGTGGCACCCCAACTTTCACAGGTACATTCCCACTAAATGAGTGCAAGGTCCCTATAGTGAAAGCAGGAACTGTGACTGCTTGCCTGACAGTGTGCTCAATGTGATTGGCTGGGAGACTTGAGGAGGAGACCCTGTGGTCTAATTGATTTTGCAAGGGAGTGTAGATGAGAATCTCCACCCCCAAAGCCTGCTGCCTAGGATAGACCTAGACCTCAGGAATTGTAGCCCACGACTCAGCTGGCGGACAGCTTTCATATTTGTTGATTTATTGAACACAATACTATTTTTCACAATATCTAATGGAGTCCCAGAATGAAGAAATTACACTATTGGATATAAAAGAACTATTGGTTTTGCTTGCATTACATGCTACTTGTCAAGCTACTGCTACCATCAAAGTAATTACATTTCAGCCCAGCATTGAGTCATTTAATGGTTATTGTTTACATGGATATTGCCTGGGGAGCTCAGCAGACTGCACGCTCGTGATTTGCTGCCCTCGGGGAACCCTTCAGACCCAAGGAAATTTAGTCCTCCTAACAGTGCCACCTTTGTCCGCCTTTTCTCCTGGTACATCTGCACATCAATAGTTTTACAGCTCACCAGTCCCTGGAAAAGGATGGCATGTCCTCCAAACCACAAACATTCTCAAAATAGAACAGAGATTTCCAATACACATTTTCATCTGCTATTTATGGATAAATATGGGTTGGAATCCCCAGTCAGTGTTTCAGGGATTTCTCCCTGACTGGTGTCCAGGAAGCACACATCTGTGTGGTGGAGATTGTTGCTGAGTTCTGAGTCTGGTATCTTGGCAGCCAGCTTCATTGTCAGGCCAGGAGCAGACAATTATTCCTGCTATTGTCCTGCATGAAGTATTGCTTGGGGAAGATTTGAGGGAAGGAGCTTCCACTAAATAGAAAGTGGCATTCAACCTAACCCTACAGTGAGGATCGGCCTAGAGAAGTGACCCACAAGCCAGCTCCCTGCTGCCGGCTTTATGAGACACAGGATTGGTTGGACATTCATTTATTATGTGTTATTTATGCTGTATTGAGTTTCTGAGACTAACCCACACAACCTCCCTTAGTAAACTTTGGACTGCTCTCCTTCTCTACCTTGAGGAACAAGTCCTAAAAAGATGTATTTTGTGATACGTTATTGGTCCATGAGTTTGTAAGTCCTCACGCCAGTAAAGGCAAACAACTCCAATTAACACAGTTTGAGCCCGGGGCCCTCTGTCTGCTCCCATATTAAAAGGGTCTTGATTTTCGTTTAAAAGTGATGGCAGGTGGAGCAAGCACATTTCCCTTCAGTTTATGTATTGATATCAGAGGGAATAGTCGCCTCTTAGTGTGCTAGGAGGTTATAAGCTGGACAATGTGTAGTATCATCAGTAAGGGTACCAGATGGATAGCCAAAAGCAAATTAGGTCGGGCGATTACAAACTCTGAGGAACTGAAGCTCTGTTCTTATTTGTTCTGGATGGCAACAATTATTCATTGCTACTGACTGCTTGCAAATTTTACTAAGCAGGTTTAGAGAAAAGGGCTACCGCACACCTTCTGTTTGTTCTCATGGAGTTTTGTCCATCATATACAATATTTCCAAATTATTTATGATGTTTTCCTTTAGTACCGGATTTTTAGGCCTGCATCCACAATATGTACCTTAAGGGGACTAATTTAGAGTTTGGTGGATGGCTACTCCATCACAAACTTGACACATATCCCATCCGCATTATTACAAGTGCATTATATCCCAATGCATTTGTAATAAGGCAGATGTAATATCTGTCATGTTTGTGACAGAGTTCCTATCCGCCTTACTCTAAATCAGGCCATATGTATTTTAAAAGATGAAAGATTGGAGGGTTACAGGGCTTAATCCATGAATGGTGGAAAAGGTAGAAAGGCAGGTGCAAAATGAAGCTACGGGCAATGTGTTCCGTATATATGGAATTGTGCCTCAACTTGATTTTGTAATTTACCGGCAATCCTTATCACTCCAAACACCCTTTTCTCATACCAATACTTTTCAAATGAGGTGTCCCACCTTCTATCCAGGCACCAAATGATCCATCTTAATTAATACCAATAAAGCTTGAACCCTACCGAGCACCTACTTCCCACATTGGCTTTCTCTTACATGGGAAATAAATAGGGGGACGTCCCACCACATTAGTGTCACTCCAAAGCTTAAAGGAATCAAGGTTCAGATTAGGTGAGGAGGCAGGGCTATAAGTATTTGTTCAAGAAAAGCACATTCAGAATGTTGAGGATTAATGATAAGTAATTACCTCCTCAACCCATTTCTCGTAGCACTCCTAGCTAAATAAGGACATACCAAAGCTGTAAATAGAAGCTTGATTCCCAGAAGAGGCACAACTTCTAATTGATTCAGAGATTTAATAAAATGTTATACATATGCAACTTGGGAGGAAAAAGTATTACTCTAAAAAACAGTAGCCATTAATACTCTAGACCTCAACTCTATTGAATATTGAATAAAGGTCTCCCACATCCTACCTGAAATGTGAGACAAATGTAGATGAAGTAGCCCATAGGCTACTTTAATTCATCTTTGAGTTAAGTTTCAGGTGCCTATGCCCAAGAGGCAGTGATACCTCAAGGAATTCCACCATGTATCACTCCCAGCAGAGCTACATCCTGGGAAATAAAAGCCATGGAAATCAGATTCTTAATACATCTACTCAGGTTGCATTAGAGACCTTAAGATCATGTCAAAAGCACCAGACTTTATAAAAGACTTTCACTTTGTCTGTAATCTTGGATTCTTATCAGATATATGTTAATTTCCATGAATCTGTGTGGAAAGATTCCTTCTCTGGAGTAGAGGGCACTGAAAATGAAGAAGTTTGAGGTCTCTCTTGTTCCTGATGAAAGGCAGATATTAATTTAGGATAGAGCCCAGGTCTTATTTGAGAATTAACCTGTCTGAAAGAATTCCCATTTGCCCAAACTGCGGTTATAGCAACTAAAAAAGAAAATGTTAAAGACCTATGTTAAGAAGAAGTTAGGTGAATATAATAACCTAAGGACCAACGTTAGATCCCATGAAGGGGTTATTAGTTTAACATAGGGTCTAAGTAGCAAAAAACCTTCAAAAGTCTACAGCCCTAGGATTTCATTTCAGTAATATCCCTAGGAGCTCTAACTGCCCATATTACTGCCCATTGTACTCTCCAAGTGGCAACAGCCAATCGTTTATCAATTCCATCCTAAAGGAATTGTAAAACCCTAAGGGAGGCAAGATGGCAGCTGCGTGAGTCGGCCGTTTGCTGCTCTCTGACTATGGACTGAATTAATACAATAGCGGCAGGAACGGACAAGATCGTATTAAGCAAATAGTATTGCTGGTCACCGCATTTCAATGAGATAAGGAACATCAAGGCGAAGAAAAAAAAAAGTGGAAGCTGAAGGCAAGGAGGCAAAGAGGAGGACAAGATTGGAATTGATGCCGCGTTTCATACCTAAAGCTCATCCCCGGTCCCGCCCAGAAAAACCGGAGTGGAGCGCAACCGGCAGCCGAGCCTACTGTTTTGGAAATGCTACTAGTAACGCCAGTGATAAAACATCCATAATGGCTAGAAAACCCAGCAGGTGAGGATAGGGGAGATGTAAACCTGAAGGTGGCATAACCCTTGTAGTATGAAATGAAACACAGATTGTGAGTACAGATACTGATACAGAAACATTCAAATTTAGCTAAAATATTCAGCTTCCTCTCCCACCTTTTACCCCCTCCTGTCTGCAACCAGAGATAGGAGTTCTTAAGGATGGAGATATTATACCGGGGCCAGGGCTTCAAGAAAGAGACAATATACCAGGGACCATTACCCATACCTCCACACCAGGAGGTGCTATGGCTATGGCTACTAATCATGCTACATCCTCGAATCATAGCAAGCAGGATTTCTTTTCACTTTCCGATGGGCTCTGGTCAGTATCAGGCTCAGCCTCTGAGTCACTCAGGGACTCTAGTGAAGAAAATTCAGATACAGGAAAAAGAGTTATGATAGCCACAATACGCAAAGCAGCAAGGAGAATAAGCCATCCCAGTCCTCAAAAAAAGTCTAAGATGGGACTATCTGGGAGCAGATCTACTCAGCGCCAGTACAATATCATTAGCTAAATGTGAGACTATATCTCCTCCAGCACCTCCAACTTTAGATGCGGTTATCCAATGTATACGATCCCATCGCGAAGAAACACGCCAAGACAGCAAGCGCGTACAGACGACAATGCGAAAGATTCAAGGGGCAGTCAGAAAAGTTGCAAAGTCCTGTGCTGTTATTAATGAACATCTTACAACCCTTGAAGTTTGTACGGAAGCGTTGGAAACTGATGTAGCAACCACACGTACAAGCACTATCACACATGATGCTCAATTAACTGACATACAGTGTAAGCTTGAAGACTATGAAAATCGGCCACGCCGAAATAACCTACAAGTCCTAGGTGTACCGGAGGGAAAGGAAGGGGTAGACATTCGGATGTATATGGCTGATATCTTATCTAAGGCATTTTCAGGTCTGGAGGGCTGGAATTGGGAAATGGAAGTACAAAGAGCCCATCGAGACCCTTTTAATCTCAAGCTGCCTTTGAAGCCCGATTCGAAACCCTGTGCCATACTCGTTTATTTTGGTAACTTTCTACTGCATACAGGAGGCAATATACGACAAAGCAAAATCAACAACGAATCGCAGCGGTGGGGATTATTCCTTCTTTATCCAACCGGACTTCTGCCACTTCACGGTAGAAAGACGATGACGTCTACGGCAGATGATAAAGCCAGTACAAGATCGAGGGGGGCAAGCATATCTGTTACTTCCAGCCCGTATAAAAGTGATAAAAGGAGAACATGTTTGTCTCTTTACCTCAGAAATTAAAGTGAAAGAATCCCAGAAAGACTGGGATCTGAAATCATTGATTGATCAATTTGATATTGAGCCTTACTTTTTCCCATCACTCTTATCTGTTTATTTCATTTTTGGATATAGTACTATGAGGCTTGTGTTTATAATATATGTTTAATTTTTTTTACTTGTCCTAACTGTCAGTTAGTTAAATATATGACGCAAGGGGCAGCAACCATCACAAACAGACTAATAATCTGAATGCCTTTCTACATGGGACTGGGGGGGTGGGACTCAAGGGTGGTTCAAGGGCACGGTTGTAGGGTGGGTGAAGGAAGGGGGGTCGGGGTGGTGGGAAGAACACAGGGTGGAGGGGCAACAAAAAGGGGGGATTTCTTTTTGGAGAGGATACGTTGAAAATAATATGAGATAACAGCTATCAGCAGGCAAGGGCGATTAAGGCAGAGGAAACTAAACAGCTCAAATGGGTAAGATCACAATTTGTTTGGCTAATGTAGATGGTCTCAATGATAAGTCAAAGTGTATCAGAGTTGCAGAAATATTATGAGGTCTAAAAGCTGACATAATATGTCAGCAAGAAACCCTTATCCCTTGAGGGAAGCGAGATATGCTAGCTATAAAGGGGTATAATCTCAATCTAAAACCTCAACTATCAGAGGAGCTACTATTCTACTTTTCATGTTAGAAATTGTTTTGGACCAGCTACCCGGGTTCTGGGAGATAAATGGGGTAGATGAGCTATTGCACAACTCCCCATGGGACTGACTGTTTGCACAATATATGGGTCAAATGAAGATGATGCACAGATTTCCAATGACCTGGAAGTCGAGGTAGCATCATGGTTGGTCCGTTCATATTCTGTGGGGATCTGAATATTCACTATGAGAAGGGATGTGGTAGAACTCAGAAATATCAAGGGAGAAAACCCCATGTTCATCAAGCCCTTTCGGCTCTACAAACTAGTTATGACCTGAGAGATGTCTGGGGGACGAAACATCCTACTGATCCTTGTTATACATACTTCTCAAACCCCGACAATAATTTTTTTAGGCTTGATTATTTTTTGGTGTCATCCTCTCTGATTTCAACCGCAGGAATAAAGAAATTACCCAAATTATTATCAGATCACATTCCCTTAGTTATGGACCTAATACTTCAGAATGTAGATCATCCACAGGTAAAGTGGACGTTTGATAGATAACTATTGCTCAACGATATTTATCTCAAATACATTAAAAAATGGGCTACAGAATATTACGAGGTCAATCGATATAGCTCCTCACGCAATGTAGTCTGGGCTAGCTGTAAAGCCGGTCTCCGGGAGGAAACAATCAGTTTTGTGGGGAAAACTATAAAACAAGGAAAGAGGAAAATGAATATGTTGATATCCGGATTGGGGGAACTCGAAAAAGAATATACAAAGGCAATTAGACAAAATCAAGAAAGATAGCGATTATAAAAGTTAAATTAAATAACTATTATATTAGGAAGGGGGCAGCTACCTATCAAGCACATAAGTCTGAGGGATACGAATATGGTGAGACCGTCGGTAAGGATCTTGCCTTACGGACTAAACAAAAAGCAGTTAGATATAACATAACTGAAATCAAGGGTCATGATGGAGTGTTATATACAGAAATGAAGGATATCATCAAGACCTTTGAGAAATTTTATCAGGACCTATATCAACAGGGCAACATTGATCCTATGTCTATCAACGACACTGAGCTAATGTTTGGTAACCAGCGTAGGCTTAGTGAAGAAATGCGGCAAGAGATGGATAGAGAAATAACTAAGGAAGAGGTTCTCTCCGCCCTGCAAACTATGGCCTCAGGGAAATGAGCAGGCCCAGATAGAATCCCACTGGAGCTATACAAAGCAATCCAAAAGGAAATAGCCCCTATACTTTAAGATCTTAGGTCTTTCTAAAAAAGGGGAAACCCGCAGATAATCCTGCTTCGTATAAACCTATATCTCTTATGAATGTTGATACAAAGCTATATTCAAAAATCTTAGCCACCAGGTTAGGGAGGATCATAGCTCATCTCGTTTCTCTATGCCAGCACAGCTTCATACCAATGAGAGGCACAACAGACCACATCAGGTGTGCTATAGCCTTATTTGATATTACTGAGATAACTGGTGAGAAGGTGGCTATGATCCTCCTGGATGCCGAGAAGGGGTTTGATCGCGTGGCATTGCAGTATCTTTGGACAACTATTGTACAGAGAGGTTTTGAGCCAGGTATCTTGACAGCTATACAGGCAATGTATTATAGACCATACGCTAGATTAAATATAATGGGTCAGGAATCAATCTCCATCGAGATTGCAAGGGGGACGAGAAAGGGGTGTCCCTGCTCTCCAATATTATTGACATTTTTATTGAGCAAATCCTCCAAGAGAAGATTATCGTTCCAGTCAACTGTAGTGGTCATGATACAAAAATAATGGCTTATGCCGATGATTTGGCAATAGTAATAGTGGACCCAGAAAAAGTAGTTTTACAAATCAAGAAACTAGCTGAGGAATATGGTCGAAAATCAGGTTATCTGCTAAATGCAGGGAAAACTCAGATTTTATGCAATTCAAAACCCCCATGTAGCGACCCTCGAAGACTAACCAAGATAATTTATCTAGGTATTAAGATTACCAATAATATAGAGGTCATCTGGAAAATAAATATGACACCCATAATCAAAAAGGTTAGTACAGATCTGCGCCGTTTAGATAGACTCTTGTTATCACTTATAGGATGGTGTAATATCCTGAAAATGGTTATGCTCCCTAAAATTCTGTATATGTTCAGGTCTATCCCAGTAGAAATCGAGGATCATTGTTTAAAGAAAATAGAAAGTATCTTCAGTAATTTTGTCTGGAAATACTCCAAAATCCGGCGCTCTCTTAAATTTTTAATATTGCCGCATGATCGAGGAGGATGGTCCGCTCCCAATCTTAGGTATTATTATTACGCGTGCTTCCTACAGCAAATGGCTTTTGTGATCCTACCAGGTATAGGAAGCAGACAATACAATAGAGCTGGGGATCTCCCTTCGATATACGAGCTAGCTATAGGAATAAACGCACAAGGAGTACTTCCTTGACAAGCAGAGCCAAGCTACTACAAAAAAACTAAATTTAAGGTGATGATAGCAATTTGGAAAATTTGAAAAAGGATGGTCGGCCTTGTGAAAATACCTAGATATAATAGATAGAAATTATCTCTCAGTCTAAGACAAAAATTAAATACTTATGTAACATTTTAAGATACACTTCGGGACGACCTTGAGGTGGTAGAAACTAAATGGACTACAAAAACTGGAGACCACAATATTGATATATATCGTTCTTTAACTTTAGCTACAGAGGCATTTCTCGCAGCAAACCTAAAAGCCCAACACTACTATATGATATATGACCTCTATTTTACTCCCCAAAAATTACATCGTTTGGGGAAAACGGAGGATGACAAATGTCACAGATGTGATTAAGGGCCAGCGGACATAATTCACATGTTTAATAGTTGTGAGAAATTAGACCCCTAATAAAACAAATAGAAACATTTTTGACAGCAGCTATAGAGAACTCTATCAAAATATCCCCAACTTTAATGCTGCTAGGGTACGATGAGAAGGTACAATGCGTTTATCGCAGGAGTAAATTTGTTTTTATTGCTGTTGCCGTAATACAACTTCTTATTGCCACTCACTGGAAGGATGCGGATCCTCCACACTTTCAAGCTTGGATTAGTCATCTGCTGGCTATATATCATCTTGAGAAATCTTTATATAAATGTAAAGGTCGTGGTGCGCGTAGGCGAGGTAGAGAAATTTGGGTCCCTGTGGAAAAGTGGTTTATAAGACAAACTGGTGTGTATGGAGATAGGCCGAAATCTGGTATCTGGATCGTGAGATGGGGAAGAATCGATTATGGATTTAAATTTTTTTTCTTGATTCCTCTGTCTTTTGCTTTTATATCCCTCTTTTCTTCTCTCTTCTTTTGTTTTCCTCTTTACAATGTAAATATATATGAAATATGGAGGTATAAGCTCTTGCCCAATTAGATGCCAGCTGTAACTAAAAGTGTAAATTGTTTATGAATTGATATCTTTTCATTCTGTACATTCTCTCCAAATAAAAATATTTTTAAAAAAAAGGAATTATAAAACCCATCTTGCCTCACATTCTGGTGGATTCAAACACCTTAAGCACATAATCTGCAGTAGGAAGACCAGTGATGATAGTTAAAGTTTCTAGTGCCTAAACACTTAAATTACTGAACTGATAGCGCTACTTTGGATGAAAGACCCATCAAACAGCTCCTAATCAACCTCATCTATTTGACACATAACTAGATGAAGAAGAAGGGCTCACAGTGGACTCGTATCCACTTGAGGACTCCTTCTGGCATCTTTGACATCATTCTGGGCAACAAACACTAACTCATTCTCATCCAAAGGTGGGTGCTGCAATCAGAAATCTATGCCCTCCTTCTGAAGGAGGGCTTTAATCTTCATTATTAGTGGGACAAATGTGTAAAGGAGGAGTGAACGCCCTAGACATGTTAGTGCAGCCATCCCCAGTACTGCTCTTCCAAAAACCTGGACAGAAATTTCAGCAGCAGAGGATTCTCTGAACTGGTGAAAAGGCCAAAGTGAGAAGTTTGAAACATTTGATATATTTCTTCTAATATATGAAAGGTGAGATAGATATTGTAGGAAAGGGGAACATCCTGCTTAATCTGTCAGCTAATGCAGTGTCATTCTTTAGGTTGCTTAGAGGGAAATTAGAATAGCCTCTGCTCAACTGTGAAGGTCACTAGAGATTGGAAACCTGCTCCTTACTGTTTTTTGAGGAAAGGTTCAGACCATATTATACTACCTCACCGTCACTACCTGATTCTGTAGAAGATGTTAAAAGTGACAAAAAGCATAAAATACTGTTCTCGTTTCCAGTTCAACGAGGTAGGCCTATCTTCTGGAAGTCATTTCCATTGACGTATCTGGTGCTTGAATGTAGCCCCAACCAAATTGTGCCCGCATCCATAGTCACGACTAATGGATAGGGCAGAGACAAGGGATCCCTCTACTTACATTTAAAATAATTATCAATCTCTGTAATTTCCCCAAACCATGTTTGTCATTGATATTAGATTTGTAAGACTCTATGATGCTGGATTCAAATGACTTAAAAGATGTGGCACTAGCAAACCCACTTGAAAAGAGGTCCAAGGCATGACAAGGATGCACAATGCCTAAAGACGAGGCATAAATTAATTAAAAGGAGCATTTTAGAAACCTCAAAGGATTCTTCGATACCAATACCCATCTTCACCCAAGATTAAACACAGAGCCATTCCCCTACAGAAACTGCCCTTTCTTTCCCCACGTTTGGTGGCACTTGATTGTGGTTGATTGTGTTTGGAAATGGGCTAAAGTCCAGATTATGGGACGGAACAGATAGGACTTCTTGTGGTTGAACAAATATCTATCATGGATCAATGTTTTGTATGCCACATTTGTATGTTCATGGACTCTGGCCTTTAATGAGGAGTGAATTACACCATCATCCAAGAAGGGAGGCACTAGCATTCCTCTTTTGTGGAGAAAGCCAATTGTGGTGCTAGGCCATTCATGAAAACCCTTGTAAAGACATCATGTGAAAGGGTGGGTGGCTTGAATCTGCCAGTGGTGACCCACCACAGAGGATCTCAGAAATTTCTGATGAGGTGGCAATTTCGATCCAAACCATTATCTACTCTCCTCTGGTCACTAATGGCATTATCCACTACAATGTCTTTAAAAATTGACCCAGTCTCTTCAGAGATATTTAACATTCTGAAGTCTCACAATTAATTTTGCACCAAGAAGACACTATAATAGAAATCTTTTTATTCTTGTGATTTTTAAACAAGTCAGACTGCATCCTTTGCCACTAGATCTGATATTTCTTGAGTTAATGCCAAGTGTTTGATTGGATCTTACGCATAACTTACATGTGCTGGATCCAAGTCTAGAGGAATCTCCTCAAATCCCACTGAGTAACCCAGCTTTATCATTTTTAGTACTTAGGTATCTGAGACATTTTATTTCCAAACTTGATGAAAAGGTTACTTCTTGCTGGGAGTCTTGCATCAACAGGATTTTGTCATGGTTTTCGGTGGACAAAGAGGAGGAAAATTGTTCTGGCTTCTGAATGGAAAGGGTTGATTGAATTTACTAATATAATATAATATAATATAATATAATTTGATAATGTGTGGGGAGGCTATTTTGTGTTAATTTAGGTTTTAAAGAGCTGAGTATGCTTCTAATTCTTAAAGGCATGTGAAGTATTTTTTCCAGTTAATCCCCAAATATTCAACCATCAGAAAATGGCATGTATAGTATTCCTGACTTATGAGTACCCTCCACCTTCCAGTCGTCCGGTAAATGTCACGTCAGGCAACAATGTCAAATCAAGTGAAAAAGGCTCAAGCTTTCAGGACATCACAAGCTACATCTGACAGGAACCTTCCTTGCAACTCCATGCTTTAAAATAGTTTGGCATAATCCACTTTTTCTTTGTTATTTTTTGCCAATCTTTGACTAGTGACTATGATGTGAATATTGCAAATATAGCAGCTCTCAGAGGAAGATTCTGACCTGCAAACCCCTTCTTCAATAAAGCTTCAACCTTGTAATTCACCACTTCTGCCACAAAAGCTCTCTTTAAAATGATTGAAGAATGCCCTTCCAAATTAACTAGCACTAGATCATTCTTTACTGTTGATGGCAGCTCCACATTCCCTTTACTCAGGGGATAAAGGCATGTTAAAAACTTGTGACGGTATGCCTTCCCTGGGTCCTTCCATTCAATTTGGAGCAAGTCTTTAATCTCAATATTAGCCACTGTGCAAGTTGGTGGATGGAACTGTAATTGTTAGAACATCCAGACCTGGCACTTGTCTTTTCATCCTCTATAGTTTTCTCAGGGTTACCAGCCAGATTCTTGAAATGGCAGCAAACGTTGACTTCTGGATGACCTTGTCCTTTGGAACACACTCTAGTGCTTGAGGCTCACCCTTCTTATATTCAGAGGAAGGTCAGGATGAAACTAAAGACAGAGATGGTATCTTAATAGATGAAACAGAGGATATAGGTGAAAATGGAGAAGAGTGACTACTATCAGTGTCTCCTTCGATACCTGAAAAGGCTTCAGGAAAAGAGTATTTCAGAACTGCATCTATTCTTCGGAAACAGCAGACTTAGGAGAGGGAAGGAGCAACAGAATATTTTTCTCTATGTCTTTTACTCCCTTTATTATCCTACTTATGACATTGACAACTCTAAAGAAGTGTTTTCTTTGATCCATGATGAAGCACAAAAGACACTCTACCGAAGATGGGCAGCCTTGTATACTCTAAGAAAGGACTTAAATGTGGTGTGTCATACTGCCTGCATTAGAATTCCTTTTTTTCTCCCTTTTTTCTTTAAAAATAATAAAATGTACCCAAATGCATAGTCCTTATTATAAAGCATTACACTTTGCAGCACATATTTCATTCACCCATCTCTAGGAGAGGTAATAAAGAGAGTGCAGGCAACCAACTGCATCAATTTACAGCTGTGCCATAAATTAACATTTAATCATTACTTCTCCAAGGATTAACCTCAGGACCTTAAAAATATGAGGCTGATGCTGTTACAATGTTGTAGCACATCCCCACTCATTTAGAAGGTAGAGGACACGCGCATTTGATGCCTCCAGTTTAGGGCAAAGCTGGTTAAAATCTGTTCATTGCCAAGCCTGCTGTATTCAGACAAGTAAACAACACTCTTGAAGAAGAGCACACAACTATGCACCAGTAAGAAAGAACAACAGTGTGACCTTGAATCCCAGTTGCATAACTCCGCGTCTGCTCCAAAACACCCCGTAAGTATACCTATTGTCCTTTTTCAGCTGGAAAAACATGTATTTTACTTGCGGTTTATGGCTAGATTGTTATGTCTAACCTGTTAATTTGAAAGATAGCTAACAACGACTTGGACTACTTTTCTGGTGGTAGTTGTAAAGTCAGCAAGGATGAGAGCAGATGCTATCAAAATACCTATCTCATTCGCAAATGAAGAGTAGGTGTATCTTCAGACACTGGGACTACAAAAAGTCACAGGGAGTCATTTATAGAGGTTAGCCATGATGGGAAATCTGCTATAAATCAACTATCCAGTCCACCCACACATTTCCCTGGCCCATTTGGTGCATGCAGCAGGGCAGTGTGCCCGATGGTTAGGTAGTTGTGAACCCCTTCCGTCTGGAACATCTTTTATGGTCCTAGTGCCAATGTAAATAATGTTAGACGGGTCACCCAACTAAGGAGGGTCCCCCCATCATCATTGCCATAACCAATCCTCCCATGTAGGACCACTGTTCAAAACATGGCAGTCCCAGACAGATAGGACCTGATTTATAACTGCATTTTATAATAATGAAAGTAGTACTACAACAGTACTACTTACATACTAGAAAGTATGCTTTCTAATCCCACAATGATACGTAACAAGAGTGGTCCACTCAGAAAGATCCACTATATGGGTAAAGTTCAAATGAATAAACTTATCCCAAATGCTTCTTACTAGTCCCCATCCATGTACTATTAGGGATGGGAGTAGATACTCTTTCTGACAACAAGGGACAGTTTGTTCATATGATTGTCAATTTATAACATCACACACAAGAAACACATTACAAATGTATCAATGTTGTCTGTATTTTTGAAAAACACAAAATATAACCCCCTTATATACAGATATTGCTTTCTCCAAAACAGTATGTGAAGAGGTGCTCGAAAAGGAAGTGCTCTTGCACAAATGTTTATGAAAGGGAAGATAGATCTGTCACTTAGATTGTCTTATTTACAACAAAACCTGTTCGTACATACTTATTATCCAATATAAGTATGGTCACATCACAACAGAGGTAATTGTATTATTCATAATTGCTCGTTTGTGGAACCCATTAACAACCCAGGCTGTAAGCCGACATGGCAGACTATCTTGTGCCTGATTTATGAGCCCCCTTGCACCACCGGAACATCACATTTTGTGACGTTCCATGGCGCAGGAGCCTGCTCCATATTTACGAGGCAACACTAAGCCACTTTTTTTGGCTTAATGCTGCCTCGTGAATATCGTGCCCTTTAACACAGTTTTCTGTTTTAAAGGGGCGTGCAAAGGGTGTTGCTGGGGACATTCCCGGCAACATGCATGGCTTTTTGACACTGCCCCAGATTTACGAGAAATCGAAAATCTGAGGCAGTGCCAAAAACGTACAAGGGAGGCACAACGAGGAAAAATATCTTTATTTCTCCTCATGTTTCCTTTTTCTATGTGTGCTGCTTTGTGCAGCACACATAGAAAGAGTACAAAGGTTCTTGTGATTGTTTTTTGTGCAGGAAAGGTTCCTTTTCTGATAAAAAATAATCATACCCGCAACACAGGCACCCTTGTAGCATGGTGGGTGCACAGGTGACTGCATTGGCGCACGGCAGCTCACTGTGCGCCGGCGCAGGGGACAGGAATGCGCCCTATATCTGTTAGATATGGAGCATTCCTGCCCTTTTCTTTTGCCAAAGGGCAGCGCAGCAGGAACGCTTGTGGCGCTGACCTATGGCAAAACCTCATAAATGAGGCCCCTAATATATAAGAAAGTGGGCCACTGCAGATTTTAAATAGGTGCCCTCACAATGACGGAAGGCCAAAAAGCTGTTTTCACTGTGTGGGTTAGGCTAGATTTTCCAAAGCAGACATAGGTGTGATTTACAAATTAGGAAAAATGCTAAAAATATAATTCAAGAATGTTTTCCACTTAGTTTTAAAAATATAATTTAATGGTCAGATCAAACTTTTGATTACTTTATGTAAATACAACTAAATTAAAATGTACTTTGAGCTGCTTGAGCCAGAACTGGCTTATAGCAGTTCTGCCACACATCACACCTCCAGAGGCCAATACACATTCCTGGCTAAAGTTAGCAACCATGCTCTCCAGAGTAATTTGGGCCCTGGAAGGCAGGAGTGCTATCAACAACTGGTTTTTAGTAGGAATTAGCCGTTTGAGGCAGGTATATGACAGCTGGTAGAACAAAGGACAGCATTAACACTTCTTTCTGCTTGAAGATTGCAAATAGGGCTTACAGATTTTGTTTTCGTTCATTCCAAGTGCTCTCCAAAACCCTTTGGATCCAACCCCAGCAGGAGGGAGGACCTGTTCCAACCATGACAGGGAATAGGGGAGCATATCTAGATAGGGGTGCATATCTAGATAGGGGTGAGGTCAGCAGCCTGCCTGTGCTCTTGCAGAGGAAAGAAGGATTCAGCTATCCTGAATGTAGGACTTCTAGGAATATTTACAGTAGTGCAAATAGGTGCTGCAAAAGGAAGTAGCCACAGGGTGCGAATGCAGACAGGCAAGATCAGGAAGATTCTTCAGTCATTGGCTAGTGCACAGGATAAGACTGGCACCTCACCACCACCTCCTCATAACAAACCTGGCTTGAGAAGACTAGACCTGATGAAGAAGGAGCTCTGGGACGAAAACAAGACTCCCATTGGAAGAAGAGGAACGTCTCCTGACACCAGCTGGCACTCAGGGTGTAGAGCAGCTCTCCTTGGGTTGAAGTGGCTGACCCCGTGTTTGCTTGTTTCAGGGAAACAAAAAGGGGACTGACTCTTGTCTCCAAGAGGGCCCAGCTGAATACAGAGGAGTGGACCCTGCAGTAGCCCTGATTGGGGGTGTGGGGGGAAAGGGAGCTGGTGCCTACAAGGCTGCGGTGAGCAGCAGGGTCCCCATGAGTGACTAAAAGGACAGTTGTAGAAAATTAGAACTTAAACATTTTTCAATCTATTAAAAAAATGAAGTTGCACCCAAGACAGGTAAGAAAAATCTCACTCAGTCCACTCTAAACCTTTTTACTGCTCTCATTCAGTAGGACCTCGTAGTGAAGATGTATGGCCTTAAGGAGTACAGCCTGGCTAGTGCTTCCAGTCTTGTACCCTTGAAATATTTTGAAAAACAAAAATGTGAGCGTAAATTTTTGAACAGGGTGAGGCACATCATTACAGAGAAAAAGTGGCTTCGACGGCTATTAAAAACTGCTTGGTCCCACTCTGACCTATATCGAGCCAAAACCAATGGCTTCAGCAGAAGCTCGATGATGATGCATACACATTTGAGGGGCCCTCACTAGCCTCGGTCTTGGACCTTAATATGGTTACTCTTCTTGTGACGACAGGGGAAGTGCCCCCTACGCTGACGAACCAATCCTGAATTCACACTAAGGGCCTCATTAGGATCGCGGACGGACTTGCGTCCATCCGCGACCCCAGAGCAGGAGGGAACCTCCGCATGGCATGCTGAGTTCCCTCCTGTGCAATTAGGATGTGACCGCCACCCTGGCGGCGGGTGTGGCTTCAAGCTGCACCCGCGGCAATGTTAAAAATGCAGTCATTGCATGTGCATGCAGAAAGAGGCAGGCACCGCGCGGTGCCTGCCGCTTTCTGCATGCACATGCAGGGGGGTACCATAGGTACCCCCCCATGTGCACCCCCCACCCCCCCTTTACCTAGGGGGCCCGCAACGGGCCCCCGCAGGGAAGTTTCGTATGCTTTTCCACGGCGGAAAACCGCCGCGGAAAAGCATAATTGATAGCCCATCCTAATATGGCGGACGGTGTCTGAGAGACACAGTCACCATATTAGAGCTTTTCCGCCGCAGTTGTAATCCGACCGCGGCGGAAAAGCTGCGGACAGAAACCAGGACCCACCAGCCATCCTAATGTGGCGGTGGGTCTTTGGTCAGACCGCTGCGGTTTTTCCGCATCCTCGGGGCCAGCGGTGGCTTCCGCGGGCCCCGAGGATGCGGAAAAACCGCAATCATAATGACCCCCTAAATAAGGGAGCACCTAGTGCACAAATTACCCTAAATAAGTCAAAGTGAAGAAAAGACGTGAACTGCAAATACACAGGCATGATCACAAGTGCCACTGGTCTAGTAGTGTAACACATTTTATGAGGCATAAATACATGATACAATTTCCCTTTGCGGTGGTCATGACTTTGGGGTTTTGGGGTGTTTGCACCATAGGTCTTCAAAAAGGTTGCATTTAAAAAAAAGTTATATTAGAAGTAAACAAAACCAACAGAAATAACTTGGGGAGCAGTGAGCCAGAAACCGCAGCGGGTCTGTCTCCCTTCACGGCCCATGCGTATCGCTGACTTAGGTCCTAGTAGTCAACTCCAGTGCCGCCACTGTGCTCTGCCTGTGACCCCAGAAGAGCCAAGGAGCCTGTGCAGCCCCCAAAGACAGGACCATGAGCAACAATAACATTCAATGAAGAAAGCAGGTGACCAACAAACCCTCCCTGGTGCTGACCATGTCTTTAACAGTTGTTCAGCTGTATGTAACAGAAAGAAACTCAACATGGCCAACAAGACATTGTGGTGTAGCTTGCCTGCTGAAAGTTATTCTCCAGCGGTCGTTTTTTATCAGGATATGCGACATTAAGGAACAGAGGAAATTGTTTGAACAAGAGCTCTATATTAATTTCAGTTACAATTGTCCTAGAGTGTATTTCTATATCTTTGCTGCTAATAACTATCAGGCTGGGCTCAATTTTGCAATTGAAGAAAAAGCAAGAAAATTCCGGGAGGTCATAAAATAATTACTTAATAAACAGAAACAAAAATCTGAATCAGAATTAAAAAAATTGCAAGATGGATGCAGGATAATTTTCTCCAACTGAATGGGGACAAAACGGAGGCTATTATCCTAGGGAATAACAAATATTTGTGGGGCCCCCACCACTGGCCAACTGAGATGGGCAGGATTCCTGTTGCAGTGGCTCAAGCACGCAATCTTGGAGTCATTATAGACGATGCGCTTAAGATGCATAAGCAGGTTGAAAAAACTGCAGGAACATGCTTTGCCATATTAAAATGGCTGAGGAAAATCTGCTGGATGCTACCTGAGCCAACCAAGAAAACGGTGGTGAATGCTTTGATTACCTCCCGTATAGATTACGGAAATGTCCTGTACTTGGGCGCAAATAAAGCATTAATTTGCAAGCTACAGTTAGTCCAAAATTCTGCAGCTAGGTTAATATGCAGAATTCCCAGATACACCTCAACCACTAAATATCTGCAAGATTTGCACTGGTTGAAGGTGGAAAAGCGGATCAGATTTAAGGCACTTTGCATTATGCACAAAATAAATATGGCCATAGCCCCGAAATATCTGAAGACACTGGTCCACCTGTACCTTCCGTCTCGATCATTGCGCTCCTCTACCCCAAAAAAAATCACTATCCCCAGATTCAAGCTTTCCCGCGTAGGATGCAGGTCTTTTTGCTATCAAGGCCCGATGCTGTGGAACTCCATGCCTCTTGAAGTCCGGATGGAAGATATCTACGGCAGATTTCGCAAAAGCCTAAAAACTTGGCTATTCAACATCTAAATTTCATACTCCATAGTGTTGCTTGCCCTTACAAATCTTCGCGCAGGGAAACCCTTCATAGGTAGCTGTTGCGCGTAATAAATGCAATAAAATAAAAAAATAAAAAAGACTGTTCCAGACGGGGTTGATAAAGTGCAATCCTCACCTGCACCTACCTCAGGAATTATGGGTGCATTAATGGAAGGGATGCAGAAAAGGAGTAAAGCTGTTAATATTTCAGATAACAATGGAGATGAAGAAGAAGATTTAGATCATGATGATGAATGGAATAATAATTGACTCACGCCCCCGCCATGCACTGCGGATGACATCACATATTACATCATTCATGACAAGGTCAGTGATATCACTGATGACATCTCAAATGACATCACTGATGACATCATCTACATAATCTCTAACACACCTACTCACAACCTAATATAACCTTTCATACACCCACTCTAAAATACAGACTACCATTCTCAAAACCATCATGTCTATGGTTTCGAGAATGGTAGTCTGTATTTTAGAGTGGGTGTATGAAAGGTTATATTAGGGTGCGAGGAAGTGCATCAAAGATGAAGTGGATGATATCATCAGTGATGTCATCAGTGATGTGATTTGAGATGCCATCGGTGATGTCATCAGTGATGTCACTGGCCGTGTCATGAGTGATGTAATATGTGATGTCCTCAGCAGTGCATTGTGGGGGAGCGAGTTATAGCTAGCTCAACTAACTATAACTGCCAAATTTCTATGGTTTTGTGTGAGGGAAATGTCCGACTAACTATAACATCCCTGAAACCGTTGTTTTTTTCAGTGAATTTGAAAGGTTTTTTTAAATAGTAATTTCTAACTATAACGTCCCTGAAACCTATGGTTTTATCCATGAATTTCAAAGGTTTTTTAAATGCTAATTACTAACTATAACGTCCCTGAAACCTATGGTTTTTTCAGTGAATTTTTACGTTTTTTTAAAGGCCAATTTCTAGCTATAACGTAGTAGTCGCGTTGGCAGAATTGTGCAGAAAGGGGGCTGATCCTCCGGCCAGCACTCAGGAATTCTGCTGCGTAGGACTTACAGGAGGTACCATGAGGGTTTCTTGGCCCCCAAAGTCTCTCAGGAGCAAAGTGGACTTCATCTCCCAACCTATAGTGTACCAGGAAGGGCGTTTGCCGAGCGGCGGAGAAAGGGGGGCGGGCCTCCAAAGACATCATACCAATACCACTGTTTTTGACTTACTGGAGGTAACAGGAGGGGTAGTTGGCCCCATGAGACAATCTTGGAGGCCAACTACCCATCCTATTACCACCCGTTAGCCCCACACAGCAGCATTAGTAAGTTCTCAAAGCAGGTCATGCCCCCTTTGCCCACCAGTCTCCAAATCTCCCTGGTGCACTCTTGGATGGGGAGCGAAGTCCCCTTCACTGCTGGGGGTCCTTACGGGCCAACTAGCCTACCTAATACCTCCAGTATGCCCCATATAATGGGATTGCTGAGAGGTGGACACAGGCCATGCCCCCTTTCTGCACCACTCTGCAAACGCACCTCATGGCACACTCTTGGTTGGGGGATGAAGTCCCTTTGCCTCCTGAGGGTCCCTGGGGGCCAACTAGTTCTCTTGTTATCTGTAGTAAGCCACACCCCGATGGATCTCTGAGAGTGGACCGAGGCCACACACCCTTTTTACACCACTCTGCAAATGCGCCTCCTGCAGCATTCCTGAGCAGGGATGAGGTCCACTTTTGTCCTGAGGGCCTCAGGACACAAGAGGACCTCATTGTGGTGGGCACCCCGGGACATTGCCATTGCCTAGGGGGTGGCTGTCCCCAGGGCCAAGGAGGGCTCTAGGGGGGGCACGTGGCCCCATTCCAACATGATTTAAGCCCCGCCCATGATTAAAGTTTGCCCCGGGCAGGTGGTTGTCCCTGGGGCAATGTGGGGAGGGGCAGGAGCCCACCCCACACTTTATTTTACATAATTTAAACCCCGGAGAGGTGGCGGTCCCTGGACCGCGTTTGGGGGCAGAAGCCCACCCACACATAATTTACAAAAGCCATATGGAGATGGCGGTTCCCCAGGGCTGCGGGGGGCCACGTGCCCCCTACATAACATTAATCATGCCCCGGGGTGGTGGTGGTGGTCCCTGGGGCTGCGGGGGCCACCGCGGTCCCCCGCATATACTTTCCTTATTGCCCCTGGGACCTGGCCCACCCGGAGGCTTATTGAAACGAAGCACGGAACAGTGTGCTTCGCTTTTTTCTTTTTTTTTCTCGCCGGGATTTGCACCCTCGCGAATCCTGCCGTTTGAAAAAAATGCTTTTTGAGGCACTGGGGGTCCCTGTGGACCCCCTTGACCAAGCCTTGGGGGTCGGGATGTTTCTAACCTGCCCCCTTTTCTTTTTGTTACCTTTTATCTTGTGACTTGGTTTACCAAGTCACAAGATGGCTGCCAATACTTTGTGGTTTGAAGTGTTGGCAGCCAATCAAAATGAAGCTCGTGATCGGAGGATTCGCGAATCCACCGTGGTCACCAGATATCAATATTTTACATTTTTAAATTTCTCTGGAACTACTGAATGGATTTATACTATTTAAAGCAAAGCATGCACTCTGGACTAAGAGCTACCTCTCTGCCAAATTTGGTGTAATTCCGTTCAGCAGTTCGGGCTGTAGCCACGACAAAAGTTCCTGCGGAAATGAACATGGAGAAAAAGCATTTTGGGACCCCTCTTTTTGTCTGGCCCCACGTGACGAATCACCCTGAAACTTTCAAGACAGGAGCTGACCAGAGTGGGCCATTGGTTTTGAAAATTTCCCAAAGATTCGTCAAACAGTGCCAAAGATATTGACAAATCAAAACCCACTATATATATATATATATATATATATATATATATATATCCTCCAACTCTCCCCGCAGGAAGAAACGAGCCGCACACACAACAGATTTGCCGATAATATCTTTAATTGCAGCTCTGGCAGTCCTGATGCATTTCGGTCTTCACGACCTTTCTCAAAGGTAAGCCACAGCATCCGCCAAACTCGCAGCCAACAAGGTGATTGTTCCCATTTGTTTTTTTAACCCTCTGGTGGGCGGCCCCTAATGAGCCTTTCTGTAAGGCATGCTGGTCCTTGTGGTGCAAAGTTTGTCAATTGTACCCCTCTGGTGGGTGATGCTTTAGAAAAAAGTTTTCATTTTCCGCTGCATTTTGTCGGTTCCGTTGTTTCCTCACAAGACCCTTTTCGAATTGTAGGAAGCCAAGCCAAACGCTGTGTTTGGCGGCGCCCTCCTGTCCCTTTGCCGTTTTACCGGATTCACAACTGTGGTTCAGTGCGGGCAGTAATGGCGCTCTTAATGGGCGGTGCGATCCTCACGGCAGAACCACGCCGGTATAACATCCTCCAACTCTCCCCGCAGGAAGAAACGAGCCGCACACACAACAGATTTGCCGATAATATCTTTAATTGCAGCTCTGGCAGTCCTGATGCATTTCGGTCTTCACGACCTTTCTCAAAGGTAAGCCACAGCATCCGCCAAACTCGCAGCCAACAAGGTGATTGTTCCCATTTGTTTTTTTAACCCTCTGGTGGGCGGCCCCTATATATATATATATTCTCTCCACGATCCCCGGTAGAGTTACGAAGCTGTCGTCGGGCGGTCCAAGCCTAGACACCCGAAGTCCAAACACGTCCTTTCAACGATCTCTTAATGATATATAAAAGATACTCGGACACCTTCCTTCTGAAAAGAGCGATTAATTTTTGTATGGTGTGTAGTATTCATACTAACCCTACGAAATGGTTTCAATTGTCAACATCATTTGTTCCATCTTTCAAGATGGCCGATACTTTTACTCACCCAAACATAGCACCTATTCAGTAGTCCTATGTTTATGTTTGTTAATCATGTACACCGTTTGATTTAAATTTGACTATGTGCACTGAGGCTCTCGAACGTGATTAAGGCTTAACCGCCGAAACGCGTTGTTTGGTGTCGAGTATCTTTTATATATCATTAAGAGATATATAATATATATATATATATATATATATATATATATATATATATATATATATATATATATATATATATATATATATATATATATATATATTCACTGAAAAAAACATAGGTTTTAGGCCATATATAGTTAGGGATTAGCATTTACAAAACCTTAATTTACTCGCACAAAACCATTGAAATTCGCATATATAGTTAATTGCAATAACTATATATCGCGCACCCGCAATCCACTGCTGATGATGTCACATATTACATCATTCATGACATGGTCAGTGACATCACTGATGACATCACTGATGACAACACCCAGTGACTGTATGTTTCTGTAAAGTTAAAATATGTCTTACATATTGAAGAATGAGTGGATGTATAAGTGTCTGGATGAAGGATTTAGTAGGTGCATGTCTGACTGTATGAGTGAGTGATTAAATGTGTCTCACTGAGTGCATGGGTTAGTTACTAAACTGTCTTAATTTGTGCATCATTATGTCTGTTGTTCTGTAAATTGCTGCATGTGTTGATCAGTAGCCATAGGAGTAACTATATGGGTTATTGATTGGTTGCCCAAGTATTTGTATGGGAGACTGAGTGTGTGTGTGGGTGGCTGGGAGGTGTATGACTCTGTGCATAGATGTATGAGCAGTTGATTCACTAGATGTATGGGTTCAAAAGTGCATGTGGAAACAGCTGTATGGGCGGTTGACTATGTGCATGAGTGTATTGGTGAGTGAATGGATATCTCAGTGCTACATGTCAAAGTAAGTACATATGTAAAACACAGTACATGTGAGAGTTGACATATATAAATAACTGTGCATAAGAGCCAATGAATGTGTGAGTGGCTGTATGGATCATTGTGAACTTGTATCAGTGATTGTTTAAGAGAGTAAATATGTGTTAGAATATGTTTGAATAAGTAAGGTGTGTATAACTGTATAGTTGAGCAAATGGAGGTGTGATTGATTCTTTGCATGACTGACTAGGTGTGTGAGTAACTCCATGGATGAGTGACAGTATGTGAGTGTCTGTTTACGCTGAGTGTATCTAAGGTTATATTAGAGTCTGAAGAGGTTCATCGTATTATCACATGAATGATGTCTTCAGTGATGTGATCAGTAATGTCAAATGAGATGTCATCAGTGATGTTATCAGTGATATCATTTGAGATGTCATCAGTGATGTCATCAGTGATGTCATTTGAGATGTCATCAGTGATGTCATCAGTGATGTCATTTGAGATGTCATCAGTGATGTCATCAGTGATGTCACTGACCATGTCATGAATGATGTAATATGTGACATCATCAGCAGTGGATTGCGGGTGCGTGATATATAGTTATTGCAATTAACTGTATATGCGAATTTCAATGGTTTTGTGCGAGTAAATTAAGGTTTTGTAAATGCTAATCCCTAACTATATATGGCCTAAAACCTATGGTTTTTTCAGTGAATTTCATTGGTTTTTTAAAAGCTAATATCTATAGCTGTAACATATATTTTTATTCTAATTCACAAATATATTTTATATATATTTGTATTATATTTTTTTAATTCAATTTATATTATAGTTTAAATTATTTTTTCTTGTTTCGTTGCCGGTCCGCGAATCGATAAACGTTCCGTTAGTGCAAATACCGCGTTAGAAAGGCACATCGTGACGCGTCCCGTAAACGCAACATATCGCGTTACTACGTAATGCCCCTTATAACGTGCTGCGTTAGCGCACCCGGAAGCTTTCTGGAACGCGAACCAAGGCGCGAAACGTAAAGCCCCGGAATCGATCCGAGGCGCGGCGCGGAACGCGGAACGTAAGCATAACAGGTCATGTGACTAGTTAATAAAACTTTTCATTGGTTGATTTTACTTTTAGTTTCCTAATGATGGAACGCTTGATCATATGACGTGAAACAAACACTTTTCATTGGTTTAGAACATTTTCTTTTCTCAAATGATGAAAGTCCCACCTTTTTTCCTCACTCCGACTTTCATTTTTATGAGAGAAAGACCTGTTTTTGTTTGCTAAGACATGGCATTTCTATTAGCTGCAGCTGGTGGATCTCCACCACCTCCACAACCATCAAAGAAGAGAGGACCGACTAGCCAGGTCATCTTCGACCAGGAAGAAGAAGAAGAGGAAGACGAGGAACAGGAGCAAGGGACAAGTGGCTTTCTGAAAGAAATGCCAAGAACGTCCCGTGTGAAAGTGAATTTTATCTGGCAATTTTTTTCTTTTCCTTCTCATGAAAAGAAAGTTAATGCCAGGTACGTTACCTGCCTCATCTGCAAAAAAACACTCTCGAGAGGGACCGAAAAAAAATATAGCTTTGGTAATCATACCATGCATCGGCACATGGAGACTTGGCATCCTCTTAATTATTCCAAAGCGCAATTTCGAGATTTGGTGGATAACCCCTGACCAGCAAAAACATCCACCAATGACTTAGCAATAAAAGAGTCAGAGGCAAGCGAAACGGTTCCAAATCTGCAAAAGAACTTTCGGCAGATGAGATTGACTTGTGTAGAGTGTGGAAAATTAATTTCATGCGGAGAAATGAGTATTACTTTAATGAATAGATCTTTTGAAAATCATCAATGTCCAAAACGTTCAAGAAAGTAATTTTTTTTTTGTTGCTCCTGTTGAGCCCTTTGAAGTGAATCATTTTTGTTTCCCCTTCCTCAAAAAAAACACAAAAAAATATAAAACATCAAAAATAATAAAAAAAAGTTCTTTTCAGAACTACCTTCCCTTTTAAAAAAAATTGCTAGAATGTTTAGCACTCTAGCATCCTCTATTTCCTTTGTTACGCTTCCCGGTTAGCGTTCGGGTACGCGAACCGGGAGCGAAGTAAAAAAAATATTTTTTTTAAAAAGACGAATTAATAAACAGATAGTAATGTGAAAAGAAAGAAAAATAGAGGGAGTAACACACAGTTACTGTTGAAAGAGGGACTGATAAAAGAAGTGAAAAGAGTAGTATAAATAAGTAATAGAAAAAGAAATGAAGGAAGTAGCAAAGACAGGAAACTAAGGGTTAAAAAAAAGAAGCAGAGGAACTAATAAAAGTTAAATCTGATAGACATGTAACGTAAAAAGTACTAAACGCTTACCTTATAATTGTCATTACCGTACTCTATTATCATTTTCATACTTTTAATCTGTGTAAGAAAGAACAAAAAAATTTAAATTAATACAAGATGGTAAAAAAAGACAAAATGAATGTTAAATGTTAAATGTGGTATATTAGTAAAGCGTACAGCTGACCCAGCAAAGAGGCGTCCCGGCGCTGTATACCGCTGGTGAACCCATCCTGGCTTTCCCTGTGAGATGGTCCCTCCTGAGCATCCCCAAGGTGATGCCAGGCATCCCCGGTGCTGATGGGGCTGTTAGTTGAGATTAAGCAAGCTATTACCCAAAGTTGCTGAGTCGGACCCATGGTTGGAGTAGGCACCGAAGCGAGAATTATCGAGTCCGCTGACCAAGGCCCAACATCCTGCCACGTCAGGAATTGAACCCTGGTCCCAGGCCGACCTCTGCTTCTGGGTCTGCCGCCTCTAATCAGTGAGCCTCACCAATCCATATACATATTAGAAATCACAATTCAAAGTAGAAAATTAATTAAACATATTTAATGGTTTATTTTTTCTGTTATCAGAAAAAATCAAATTTCACTGAAAACAGTGAGTTGAAGGTATTCATCATATAACAGCGGGGAAAAAAAAACACAATCAAAATGATTGTGTTTAAAAAACCCAAATAATATAAATAAGCAGAAATAGGAACTTCTCCAAAGTAACTTACTTTCTATGACGTCAAAGGATATCCTATGAACAGCTTATACTCAGTTGTGCTGTTACTATTTTCTGCCCGTCATTTTGTGAAAGATAAACTCAATTGTTTTAAGAAAACTGAGACATACAAAGCAATTTGAAACACCACACTAAGTTACAGCAACACCTAGAATCATTGTAGTCCAATTACCTACCCTAAATTCTGACTTCAAAAATCAAGTTAAAAGGCAACATTGATTCATACTCAATTAGTAATGTTTGCTGAAAGAATAGCCATTTTTAAAATTTTAAATAAGCTGTGTAATATCCAGATGTTGTCAAAGGACCAGCATATTATGTAATAACTGCAGGTGCAAATGTTCTTCCTGAAATCGATGACTGTGTAACAAAAACATTTTTAATTAGACTGGACAACTTATTTTCTTCCAGTTTATGTAGTTGAAATTGTAAAATGACATTTCATCCATAAGTTTTCTAAAATAATGTAGACAGCATTGCAGACTTACATTTCCTGTACTCCTTATTTTGATCTGCTGCTTGACTTTGCTTATAAAAACAAACAGTTTTCGCTCTGTACTACAATTATCCACAGGGCCATATATAGTAGGAGCCATTAGAACCTCTGTAAATTCCTCTAAACAAATCCCAAGCTTCCTTTCCTAAAATCTTGGTTGTAAGAACACCAGGTAAGAATTTTGAAGGTGGAAAGGCAATCTTTTTTTAAAAGTTAAAACAGAATCATTGCAGAATGACCATCCGTTTCCAGATTTCAAATAAGCTGTGTAATGTCCTGAATTAGTTGAAGGACCGTTATGATATATAATTGCAGTAGTTTTAAAAGTCCTTCCTGATATTGACAACTGCGAAGCCACAAAATTATTAATTAGAGTTGTCAATTTAGTTCCATCAGGCCTACATCGTTGGAACATTAAAATGACATACTGGCCATAACTTCGTAAAATTAACGTGGACAGCATTCCAGACTTACATTGGCTGCACTCCATGTTTTGATCGGCTGCCTTTACTACCTTATTGAAGGATACTGATTTACTGTCAGGCAAAGTTAAATATATAAATCTTTCTGAGTCTACACTATTAGTACTTGATAGCCTACAGTTCTCGCAGTCATGCTGCCATTGATAAGAAAGGCCAAATAGATAATCTACATCTACACCCTCATCTTGCAATACATCAAGCATATACATTAAAAACTCCTGACAATCCTGCTGAATATTTTCAGAGAATTCTGTTTGACCTGAACATTCGTCTAACAGAAAACGAATTTCAGACACACTTTCTACTCTCGTTTTATCAGCACTACATTTCTCTAACACAGAATTCAACAAACAGCATAAACTTTGTTCCGAATTGATCACAATCTGTTCTTTGAAAGTCTCTAGTGAAAAGAGAACATTAACAACTACATTAGCATAGCAGTTGACACCAGAACTATTTTCAAATTTAAAACCAACAACATTTTCATCAGAATTCATGTTATTCCTGCTTCCACTTTTGGGTTCATCGACTTTTGGTCTTTTTGCTACAACCTCCCTACTATTACTGATATTTCTTCGTTTCCGGCCTACCACACGTTTCTCAATCAAAGGATATTGAGGCAAATGTGGCGCATATTCTCTTCTTAACCTATTGTATTCCTTAACACATTCTAGATCTGCACAAATGTTTGTGACATCACAGTCAATCAAGTACAAACCCGATAAAGTTTTGACTCGTGACAATGCTACATAAGCCATACCCTCTTTGAATACAGAACTGCCAATATTCACTAAAGCAGTGTCTACACTTAAACCTTGCGATTTATGAATTGTCACCGCATATGCCAAGCAAACAGGAAACTGCTTACGGCGAACATATAAGTCTTTAACAAGCAAAAACCTAGCAGAGCAACGACCAATTAGCTGTACTTCCTCAATGCCATCAAATTTAATTTTTAAAAATTCAATTCCATCTCTATTTCTGTATTTCTCAAAATCAACAACATTACCCATTGATCCATTTACCAGACCTCTTTCAACATGTAAATTCCTTCTCAAAATGATTCGGCAATTTAAGCACACATTCAAAGTCTTTTCAAAACCCGCAGTTTTAGATATAGTCTTCTATAATGAATCCAATTTAGATTTCAAATTCTCTGACAAAATAATTGTTGCTCCCATATGCTCTATTTTGTCAATAGCTTCAAGTTTCACAATCTCTTGTTTTTCTAAATTCAACATTTTGTTGTTGAAGATGGAACATTCTGCAAGAGTTGGCATCAAACATATTCCAGATTTCTTCACAGTAATTTTCTGAAAAATATCCTCTGGCAAAACGTCTTCTTCTGGATATAAATTTGACAGTAAGCGTGCATGTAAAGCTTCTTTACCACGCTCAGTCACTCTCCCGATTCTAATATCTTGTAGAATATTCTTGTAATCTTCGTCCTTTGCCTGACGCATATTTTCACGCAGCTCAGCATAACTGAAGTTTAACCATATATTAACGTTGCCAATGCTCCCTAGGCACTTCTTGGTATCTTCATGTGTAAGCAGTTTAAACACTGGTTGTCCTTTCACTGGTGTCAGCTGCAGAAGATCACCAAAAACAATGATGTGTTTGCTACTGAATAACACATCATACTCTGTTTTAAGAACTTCCTGCATTCTTAAATGCACAAAAGCAAGCATGAGATTGGAAACCATGCTTACTTCGTCAATGATAAGAACTTTCATCTTCTTCAAAACTCGAGATACTTCACAACAAGCATCTCCAGATAACTTGTGGTATTGTAATTTGTTATCATGCTCCACTGGCAGCATCAGTAACCGATGCAAAGTAATCCCTTTAATGTTATGAGCTGCCAGTCCAGTTGGAGCGGTCACAACACAAGACAGCGATGAATCAGTCCTTTTCTGCATATAACATGAAATTGCTTTAATAAGGAAACTTTTTCCAGTTCCTGCTTCTCCACTCACGTACAGTCGGACAGGCTTCAACGACGTACATGAGCACTCTTCCTTCTCATGACTTAATCCATGCTCAATTTGGTTGGTAACTTCGACATATATTTTCCTCTGCTCAACGTTAAGTTGTCTTTCCAATTCTTCTAAGTTAACCACATCCTTCTGAGCATGTGCCATGGCTCTTTCCACTTCAATCATGGCAGTGGCAGCTTCATTTTCAATAACTGGTTCTCCTAGTGGATCCTGGCTCAATGAAACAGAACTCTGACTGTCCTGAGAACTGTCTCTAGCAATCTCGGCTGCAATTGTTGCTTCCTGCTCAATTTCTGCATTCAACATTTGTAGATATTTTGGAAAAACAAGACATTCTATGGACTCCTTGGCTGCATTGAAAGAGTCTTCGTAACAGAGGAAATCCCCAAGCAGTTCCTCTTCTGCACACCAAGGCTTGAAAAGTTGCAAAAGAGCGAAATAGAAAAACTATTTTCTTTCAGGAGATTTACAATCCAATTTTCGATGATTTATCAATTAACATTTTTTTTGCTTGACCAGACATCCCTCACTTCCAATTACAGCATACACTCCTTTATCAATATCTTCTTTGATGTTCCTCTTGAAAACGTAATTTTGAAGAACTTCATACAGACAAGCATTCTCCAGGTGACTGCTTCTATTTGGATAATATGTATCCAACATGTTGCTCTTTAAAATATCTGTACTGTTTGGCTCCTTCTCCGCCAAATACTCAATTTCCCGTACAGATTTCAGAACTCGATTACGCGTTGCAGCAAGACCAAGACTCGCCCAAATGATACTCCTAGATTTGGCATAGAGACTTGCTGAAGATAACCGGTCAGAACATTCGTAAGCTCCAATTTCTCGATGCGACAACATCTTCAGACTGAAACTGTACAACTTCTTACTGAGGCTCTTTTCATGGGAAATATCCTCCCACATATCCTTCAGTTCTGTCTTTTCTTTTTTAGTGATGTAAGACGTCACATACCGAGCCACAGCCATACAGTTGTCAGCCACAAACTGTATATCCATGTTAGCATTCCACATGGACAAAATCACTGGGTTGTAGTCGTTGATGTACTTGGACTCTTTGTTTCTTTTCAAATTGTATGTGTTTTTGGGTGATTTCCTCGTCACATTATGTCGCAGCGATGACATCAAATTGTTAACTCTTCCTTTTGATAACACCGACCGTGGAAATGAAAAACAACATTTGGTGTAGTATTTGTCCTTGTTTCTGAATTTACGACGACAGTACTTTCCACAACAATGGCTTTGAAACCGTAAAACTTGTTCTCTTAGACTTTTGTCTTCGTTTGTCTTTGGAACAGCACATGTAGCATACTGTTCTATGAAACTCTTGCTTGATACTCCTTTCTCCAGAAGAAATCCAACACCTCTCCAAGAGGTGTATTTTTCTTGTTCGTGATGAAAGACATCATAGCTTCAAATCTATGATTGAAGTACCTGCAAACATTCACAGGATCCAAAGAGCACAGTTCTCCGGGTGTCTTAAATTCAATAATTTTAATGTTTCCATTTACCTCTCGTAGAAATTCAAGTAAGTCTTCCCAGCCATACTCAGCACAGCTGAGAGTGAGGAATCATGTGGGAGTTCCTAAGTTCCTCAGCATACATTTTAAGTCACCATGACGGCGGTACCAATACTCATTAGTACCACGCTGACAAGCCATGAGATTAATCAGGTGAGAATCCAAAATACTGTCTTGCACATTGACTTTATCCATAAAGTCCCTTGCCAAGATATTTCGCAGTTGTATACCACTTTTCAAGATGTGGTTCCCTGCATAAGACAATCCAGAGAGATCACTTTCAAACAATAGATGAAATAAATAGGGAATGCATTGTCGAAACCTAGGATCTTCTGTATACAATCGTAAAGTCCGGTATTCTGAAGCAGGAATTTGAACAGGTCTCTCATCATAACGTCCTCCTAGACCTGTGGGAAATAACTGTGGCAAACACCGAGCTTCCAAACTTTCCTCCCAAACACTAATAGGACTCCCTTTGGCTTGTTTCATTTGAAACAACTCAATAGCATTCCCCATGACTTCCTTGGAATGCAAAGGATGAACACTATAATGTTCATATATTTCTTCCTTTTTAGAGGCTTCTACTTTCTCAATTTCACCAGGACACAAATCGCTGTCCTCTTCTTCACTTACTTCCTCTTCTGCAACACATACATTCTTGTATTACCTATTATTTTTTATCAAATACAATGTTGCCTTTTTAACTTTCCTAACATCCACTAAATCTTGCCAGATTTTCTTACTCTTTGTCGGAACACCATTAACTATGATAACCAGAGGTTCCTCTTCCACTTTCTCTACTCCAATTGTATTAATGTTTTTCTTCAAATCCAAAGGCAAATAAACAACCCTTCCCTTTAATCCTCTTTGTAAATCTGATGGAGGCAACTTCCCTGTCTTTGGCTCCATTCGTACAATAGCCTGAAAGGGATGGACACTTTGAATCAAAATAGATTCATAAGTATTTAAATCCTTCAATTCATAAGGAATGTCATCTAATTCCAGATTATTATAAACAGCTCTAGCAGGCATCTGGTTTTGGTTTAATTTGTTATAGCAATAAGTACACATACGTTGGTCTGCTCCCAAATCAAAACAATTTTCTACCATCAAGTATGTGGCAAAATCCTTCCATTCACTATTGTTTTCCATATCACTCTTTGCATATATATCCACTAACTTAGTCTGATTCTTATAATAAGTCCGTCGACAACACACACAAGTGAAATTAGGCCTCTCACTTGATTTCACCATAAACGTGGAAATTTCCTTGTGAAACTTATCTGTACTGAAAATCTGTTCACTGTCTTCCACATTACCATCTTCTAGTGGTTCAATATCAACATTGTTCTCTTTACCAGCAAAATAACAGAACTCAATTTCTTGACAAATATTCTTCACATCTACTTCAGAACCATGCAAAAGAGCTTTGCTTAATTTTTTCAGCATAATTGCTTGACTCTTAGCATAATACAACATTCTAACTAATTTCCTCATTTTATTATGATGCACTGCTAGCATCCTGAAATGATGAAATACACTCTGGCATACTCTCCTAGAAAGACAAGCCAGTGAATGTCCACGCAAACCTGTCACTTGTCTCACTCTGCAAGGATCTAATTCTTGCAACAACTTTATTTTGTGCTTTACACTTTTCTTATGAAATGTCCGTATAAAATCACAAAGCAAATTGATGGAATCCTGTCGCACACTGCAAATAGAACTACACTTCCAGGTGTACACTGGTCCCTTAGGACGTCTCCCTAAAACCTCATCACTTAGCGCCTCTTCTGCATCTGCAGACACAAGTATTTCTTTTTCAACCGGATGACCATCTTTTACCTCATATGCTCGACCACTGCTGTCAACTGCATGCACCAAAACATTGTCCTGAAAATAACTCTCCTCATTAAAAAATGCCTCACTATTTGAACTATGCATCCATTCTCCTAAGAAAACTTCACAAAAATTACTCCGATTAACGTCTCTCTTCCATCTACTATTAGATTTCAAAACATAGATTACCTTGTTTAGTTTCCTAATTCTATTAATTACCAAAATAAATAACTTTTGCTTGATTTCGAAAGCCTGATAAATAATTTTCTCTACATTTTCCTTTTTCTTATAAAATGACACTTTCTGTTGACCTTTTTTAAATTGTTTTACCAAATTGACAATTACCCTGTTGCGGAACATTCGCTTACGAATGTCCCTGAAAATATTTGCCCTTCTACTGCCATGCACAGAGTTATCTCCTGCTGTAGCACAAACTTTTTTCACTGGCCTTTCCTTTCCATTTAAATTGGCTCTCTTTTTCTGGACTAAAACTTGTTCTGTAGTTATACTTTTGTTTCTACAAATGTGTTTAAGGAATGATTTCGTTCTCTTACCCGGTGTTCTCTTCGTCCGTTGAGGTAATATTAATGTAGAGGACTGCTACAAAATATTAGGTAACTGCTGTCTTTGACGTTTCGTAGCCTTTCGAATTCTATCCTTAGACGGCATTGTCTAATTCCCAAATAATCTGCAGTTGAATCTGTGGTGAAATATAATAATAAATGTTATTAACCACTATTACCAAACAGTAAATCAATAACAGTAAGAACTAGATTCAACAATGCTATAAAAAAAAAGTATTCACAAGGGTGCAGGGGGTATCACTTTGACACCCTCTGGCACCCTCAAAACAGGCACAGATCTGCCTTTCACATGACATAACACACCTACATTCAAGGGGAACAGACTTAAAATGCCCTAATACACATGAAAACGTTTTTTTAAGGAACTTGAACCTTTTCTTCAATAACTTTTAACATGGTTATGTAACTCAAACAATCAAAATGAAAATTTGCCAGGCACACATGGGGGCGTATTTACAAGGCCCTTGTACCCGGGGAAGCCCATAGGATTCAATTCAAATACCGAATTTGTCAAGGGTGCAGGGGGTATCACTTTGACACCCTCTAGCACCCCCAAAACGGGCATGTGTGCAATGTGGCACACAAACATGCCCTAAGGGTACGTCTGTCTGTCACATGGCACATGTGTACATGCACAGATGTGCATGCACACATGATTCGGTATTTTACCATGAATTTGTATTCCATGGTAAAATACTGATTCTGAAAGCCATGTGCCAATGGAAAATTGGCTACCCACATTTCAATCTTACATTTTCGGTAAAATTACCGAATCTGTAAAATTACCGAATCGGTAAAATTACCGAATCGGTAAAATTACTGATGTGATAAAATTACCGAAAATTCAACATTTAAGGGCCCCTACATGTCAATGGCCATTTACCGGTCGGTAACGGCCGAACTCGGCCGTTACCGATCGGTAAATGGCTATTTTCGGCCACCTACATCTGGCCCCTACATTCATGGGGAACAGACTTAAAATGCCCTAACACACATGAAAACATTTTTTAAAGGAACTAGCACCTTTTTTTCAACAACTTTTAACATGGCTATGTAACTCAAACAATCGAAATGAAAATTTGCCAGGCACACATGGGGGCGTATTTACAAGGGCCTTACACTACGAGGAAAGTGACTTCAAATGACCAGACACACATGGGGACGTATTTACAAGGCCCTTGAACCCGGGGGAAGTGACTTGAAATTGCTAAGCACACATAGGAGAGTATCTACAATGCCCGTGCAACACTTATGCATCATTTTTTACATGTACACCGTAACATTATCAACACAATTACATCATATATCGGTTCCGCAAAAGCGACGCATTGCAGGAGTCACATCATTTTACCATCCAAAACAATTTCACCGATTCTGTAAATGTAGATTTACCTACATGTGGCCCTGGATTTAGGCGCCTACATACCTTTTCGACATTTACAGGTTGGAAACGACCGAAATCGGCCGTAACCGGTCGGTAAATGGCCTAAACGAACGGTGTGCATGCATTTGATTTGAAACAAAGTTTTAAAACCTTTTATGTAAAACAATAATACACCTACATTCATATAAGGACAGGTCTGCCTTTCACATGACATACGTGTGCATGCACAAATGTGCATGCACACCGAAATCGGTATTTTACCATGAAGTTTGATTTCATGTTAAAATACAGATTCGTTAAGTAATTTGACACTCAGAAGACTCCCCCCTACATAGCAAATTTACAGAATCGGTAAAATTACTGATTCCGTATTTTACCGAACCAATAATTTTTCCGATTCTGTAAATGAAGAATGCAAAATCGCCTTTGAAAGCAGAATGCAAACACTTGACGCAAAACATCATTTTAAATACACAGCTGACTTTCTTATTTACGCAAAAAAGCATACTACTCTTTAACTAAAATATATAAACGATAACTCACCTTTACAAATTCTTTTTGAAATTGAAAACAGTCTCAGAAACACACCAATTATTCTGTACCAGAATTAAAGGTATGCACTCCAGAGGCTGGAACCAACAAAGGCACCGAAACGCTGATATTCAACACACATATCTCTCATGTCAGCCAATAAAAACTCTTCCCTCACTTTTTTCAAATCAACACCCTTCCCCCCTCTGCCCTTTCTACCTCTTTTCCATAGCAACTACCGCCTGCCTGACCTGTCATGGCCACAAGTTCACACAACAATGTTTCAAATGAACTCTGAACTCTCAGTACACCTGCTAATCCACTGCAATCTTTCATAACAACATTTTTAAATAACCATTCAAAATACATCTTTCAAAGAACACATCCATGCACCCTAACTTTCTGTTTTCAGCAATGGAAATACACCAATCACTGCTAATGAATCATTTGCACTTAAACTCCACAGTTTTTTACATTACAAACATCACTATTTCAACTGCCATTTCATTCCCACACTTCATCTGACTGCAGCAAAAACTCCTCTAGCTATGTTTTCAGTCTGGATTCTTGGACATAGCTACATCCACTGGGCTCACAGGTATGCTGATAACAGAAATTTACACAACCTCGATTTACAAAATGTGGAAATCAAATGGATTGGTCGAAGAGGATTGAAATGTCACCAATTGATAGCATTGGTGAAAACCTTTTTACATTTGCCAACCCCTGACCTCATAATAGTGCACTGTGGAGGAAACGATTTGGGCACTTTGACTGGGGTAGGTCTGGAAATGCTTTTAAAGGACACCTTTGAGCAATTGATGGCACTTTTTCCTCAAACTGCCTTGGTATATTCCAATATATGCCAAAGACAGAAATGGAGGTGGTCCAATCAATTTTGTCCACAAATCGAGAAATCGAGGAAGCATGTAAATAAGTCTGTTTCAGCTTACATGAGGGACCATGAAATGGGCTGCATCTACAACAATAACTTGTGTTACTACATGCAAGATATCTACAGAGGAGATGGTGTGCATTTCTCAGATGAGGGAAACAGAGTTTTCATACTAAATGTAAGAATGTGTATTGGTTCCTACTTATAAGTTTCTACAACATACACAGAACACAAAAGCTCTTTTCAGAGCTACCTTAACTTAGTGTACTCTTTTGAAATTTCGAATGTACCTTTTTTTCACTTATTTTCACCTATATTCGCTTCCCGGTACGCTACCCAGTTCGCGTACCTGCAGCTAACCACGCGACCCTGCAGCCACCCTCAGAAAACTTAGGGAAACAGCATACGTCTAAAGTACCCAAATCTACCCATTCTGAACATTATTTACCCTTCATCTTATATCTCAATTCTACCGAAACACAAAATGGAGGACTCCCTTAACACTGCAAGTTCGCGTACCAGGAAACGCACTGACAAGCACTCGTTTAAAAAAGGTGGAAAAGTAATTTACAGAAAAACCACTGGAGACACTTTCACCAATTAAACAGTAGCTCATACTACATACCAATCCCTACCATTTTCACAAATTTAGTTGAAATACCATTTACCCATTTAGCATGTAGAACTCTCTAAAATCCCTGAGGTAAATTACTTCACAAAACATATCAGAAATGTTGGAAATGACAACCAATTAAAATATTACTTTCAATTTCTACTATTATATCATGAGATTTGATTGGTTATGTACCTGAATATATATAAACAAAGAGAGAGAAACACAGCCATTTTGACTACTACTTCGTGAAGTGCAGAACAACAAAAAATCAACTGATAACTTCAAGTTATATTTAAAAGGTAAGATATAATTTTTAAAACTGAAGTATGTTCTGTACTGAAAGCTAATTAAAAAACATTTTCAGACAGTTTTATTCTTTCACTCTGTAATACTTATAGAATAAAATAGACTTCTCTGTTTTAGGTATGGCAGAGCCAGTCCAAGGATTTGCGAGGCCCTGGGCTAAAAGGGAACGTGCGCAAGACCTCCTCCAAATTACATAACTGGCCACTTACAAGGAGAACATGCACAGACACTGTGGGGGCCCCATTGTCCAGCATTTTGACGCCCCCACAGTTTGAACTTTTACTCCACACGCATTTCTCACACCTTCATAGGTGTGAGAATTGATTGTGGTCTAAAAGTTAAAACTGAGGGTGCGCCAAAATGCTGGACAATGGGCCCCCCACAGTGTCTGTGAATGGTCTCCTTGCAATTGAAGGAGTGTCTCCTTCTTCCTCCCCTATACCTCCTGACACCATCCATGAGAGGCCCACGGAGGGGGCCCCCGCCAATGGACCTTAATTGCAGGCGCCACCTTTCTTTGTGATAGATCTCCAGGAAAACAAAAAGACACATCACCAGTGCGTGGCCCCATGCTGATGGGCTGAGTGCGAGGCCCTGAGCGGCAGCCCACGCTGCCCATGCCTAGCGCCGGCCCTGAGATAAGGATAGAGTTAGACTTCTCTAGTATAATTCAAAATTGACTAAGAGTTTATTTGATAATTTTCTTCATATTTCTACTTCCAATTTGATACCATACACTGCCCAAAGAAAAAAAGACTGTTTAAATAACCAAACTGCC
The DNA here is from genome assembly GCF_964263255.1 of Lissotriton vulgaris. Classification (NCBI taxonomy): domain Eukaryota; kingdom Metazoa; phylum Chordata; class Amphibia; order Caudata; family Salamandridae; genus Lissotriton; species Lissotriton vulgaris. The sequence goes on along the minus strand of NC_141685.1, from coordinate 822,933,328 downwards.
TGTCTGTACTGAAACCCAACAGTGCCCTATCTGTACTGATATATTTATTTTTTATGCAATTTACAGCAAGAAAATGGAAGGACAACAAAATGAAAATAATATTTCATTTGAAATTGATATGGAAAACAATCATAAGGAAGACAAAGAGGAAATAGACTTTATGGATCACTCTCTGGACCAAGACTTAATTAATTGTGTAGAAGAAATTGAATCATGGAACGAAAAGGAGGACATACCTGATGAATTAATGTTGGAAATTCTTTTAGATTTTGAAAAATCACAACAATAAATTTTTATTTAAAAATTTAAAATAGTTTGAGACATTGTTCTTTTTTATATGTAAATTATGAAATAGTACCAAAATAGATATAATATAAAGTGAGACTTAAAATATACTGTGCAACTTTTTTGTGTTACATAGTAACTTTGTTCATAGTTACTTCCTTTCTCCCACTATATAAACCCCAATGTGTATTTAACATCTCTTTATCATCTCCTGCCACCATGTTGTTTCGACTTTCCAGACAGACTATGGTATGAATTCCATATACCACAATAACTTCTTTAACAACAAGCAAGATATCTACAAAGGAGACGGCGTTTATTAAATTATAGACTCTACATTGATACCTACATGTAGCTACATAAATTAAAAAAAACAATACAAAAAAAAACGAACAATCAATAAACATACAATAAGTTAAAAGTCAATCATTCTTGTTTCCTTATAGTACGCTCCCCAGACCGCTTTCCGGTACGCGAACCGGGCGCACCCCACGAAAAAAACAATATTTTTTTTTCTTTTTGGCCCCGCAGGGCACTTTAATATCCCCCTCATCAATCCTAGGGGGTCAGAAGGGGTCTTCCTTGCCCCCTTTCCTTCATTTCCCCCTTCGTTTTGGCCTCCTCTTGTCTCTCGATCCTACCGAGAGACAAGATGGCGGCCGCTACGGACTGTTTAGAATGTTGACAGACACCGGAGAGCCAATCAGCTTCACTTCGAAAAGCTCCGTTACGCGAAAAGTACGCGAACTAGTACTCTATCTAGGACGCTGTCACAGATATATCTGTTTTTTTAAACGTTAATTTCTCAAAATCCACTGGAGCACATATATTGAGACCCAGCAAAGGCACATCGGGCTAACAGTCCCTACAATTTTGCCAAGTTTCGTGTAAATCCATTCAGCCGTTCGAGCTAAAAGTGAGGCCAAACGCCCTATGGAAATTAACATGAGAAAAACGCGTTTTGGGACCCCCCTTTTTTCTCGGCCCCCCCTTGACAAAACCCCCCCAAATTTTCAGGGGCTGATCAGAAACAAAATGTGCCATTTTCCTGAAAATTTCAGCTGATTCCGTCCACAAACGCCAAAGTTATTAGACATAGAATTTTCAAAAGTTCCATAGAGAAAAAATCCTAACTATATATACCTACTGGCGACCGCCAGTAGGTTATATATATATATATATATACAGTGCAAACTACATATCCGATAATGCCTCATAAATGGCTGTTTATGGGTCAGTATATATAGAAACACTGTAGAGGGACTAACCAACCGTGAGCAAGGCCGTGTAAGGCTGAAAAGCGTTGGTGGGGTGAATAGTCTTGAAATAAAGGCTTAACCAAGATATCCTGATTGTGCCGCCTCCTTTGTTTTCCAAAATTCCCTGGGTCAGGATCCGACCCCTAGGCAGAGCACACACTGCTGAGCGCGTCCAAAGGGCTGAAGGATCACTTTGTGTAACATATATATATATATATATATATATATATATATATATATATATATATATATATATATATATATATATATATATATATATATATATATATATATATATATATATATAACCTACTGGCAGTCACCAGTAGGTAGTTATAGGTAGGATCTAGTTTCCATAGGAAATCTGCAACATTCAATTGGAAATAACTTTGGCGCCGGTTGATGAATCTCCGCGAATTTCTCAAAGAAGATGGCGCGCTCTGCTCCGCTCCTTCCCTGAAAGCTTTGGGGGGATTCGTCAAGTGGGGGCTGAGAAAAAACGTGTTTTACGCATGTTATTTTCCACAGGACGATTAGACACGGCTACAGCCCGAACGGCTGAACGGAATTACAAGAAATTTGGCAAAATGGTAGAGTCTGATTCGCAGATCACGCTTTTGCTCAAATGGTGTAAATCCATCCAGTAGTTCCTGAGCAAATCAAAAGAAAAAAAATATATATATATCTAAAAGCGCACACCGTGCGCGAATTGGGTGTGCGCGAGCGGAATCCTGATTTGCTGGTAGACGTCTGTCAACAATCTAATCGGTGGAAAGCAGAAAGTGTTGGTCGCCATTTTGTCACTCCGAGGCAAACGTGGAAGAACGTGAAAAGGGGGCTGGGTAGAGACTCCCTGACCCCTTAGGCCTTCTCAGGGGGTCCCTGACAGACCCCGAAGGCCTAAAAAAAATTTTTGCACGCACCCCGAGGCAGAAGAGAGTCAAAAACAAAAGTGGAGAACGTGAAAAGGAGGCAGGGTAGAGACTCCCTGACCCCCTAGGTTTTTTTCTGGGGGTCCCTGGAGGACCCCGAAGGGCAAAAAAAACATTAAACAAAAAAACGCGAGGTGCGCGCACGTTGCACGCACCCTCCAGGCAGAAGTGAGTCAAAAACAAAAGTGGAGAACGTGAAAAGGGGGCAGGGTAGAGACTCCCTGACCCCCTAGGCCTTCTCAGGGGGTCCCTGAATGACCCAGAAGGGCCCAAAATAAATAAATAAATAGATCGCGAGGTGCACGCACGTTGCGCTCACGTTGGAAAAAAAAAGTTAAATAAGTTTGAGTGTTTATATGTTCATTGAAAATGTAGACTATACTGTTCAACTTTATCCAAATCATAAAAACTAGCTGTGCGGTTGTATATTACAGGAAACAGTCAATTTATTACAATATACAAAGGCAGTTCTTGAAAAAATAAATATATAATAAATATAAAAATAATACAGAAATTAGCATTTTAAAAACCTTTGAAATTCTCTTAAAAAACCATAGGTTTCACAAACGTTAAAGTTAGGAATTAGCATTGAAAAAACCTTGGAAATTCACTGAAAAAAACATAGGTTTCACACACGTTATAGTTAGGAATTAGCATTTAAAAAACTTTGTAAATTCACTGAAAAAACCATAGGTTTCACACAGGTTAAAGTTAGGAATTAGCATTGAAAAAACCTTAGAAATTCACTGAAAAAACCATAGGTTTCACACACGTCATAGTTAGGAATTAGCATTTAAAAACCCTTGCAAATTCACTGAAAAAAACATAGGTTTCACACATGTTATAAATAGGAATAAGCATTTAAAAAACCTTGCATATTCATTGAAAAAACCCTAGGTTTCACACATGTTATAGTTAGCTGGACATTTCACTTATACAAAACCTTTGAAATTCCCCCGTTATAGTTAGTTCAGCTAACTATAACTCGCGCGACCGCAATGCACTGCTGATGACGTCACATATTACATCACTCATGACATGGTCAGTGACATCACTCATGACATCACTGATGACATCTCAAACGACATCACTGATTACATCACTGATAACATCATCCTTGTGAAAGAGTAGCAGACCTCCTCTCAGTGTAATATAACCTTTGATACACATATTCAAAAATAGAAACTAAAATTTTCGAAAAAATCGAGATACCAATACCAGTTACAACAACCTATTCAGTAATTCCACCATCTATACACACATCCACTCCTTCACTAACAGTTCAATATAGTCACTCATACATGTACTCACTCATCATATGTACTGATACACCTATACATCCTGTTACACACCGACAGTCATCCATAGTTACTCACACACATACTCACACATGCAAATGAACTATCAAACATTCATTTATTTGCATATACAGCTATACAGACACTACCACACTTACTTCTACGGAAACTTACACATACTTACTCTCTTAAACAATCACTTATAGAAACACATACATTTAAACAGGAACTCTTCCAATCTCTCACTCTCACATATGCTCACTTATATACATCATTACTCACATATACTAGATTAAAACTTATGTAGTTACTCATAAAGATACTATTGAGACAGTCATTCACTCAGTAACACACCCATACACACACTCATCCACCGATACAGTCCTACACACATGCTGTCTTGAAAACACATACAAACAGTGAGTCAGTCATTCATGCATCTATGTGCTAAGTAATAACCCACACCAAACCATACAGACACTCATACTGATACTCAAAAAAAACAACTAATAACCCATATACACACTCATGTAGCTACTCACCAACCCATGCAGCCACTTATACACAAAGTGAGACACTGATACATATATTTAAATATTTAAACATTACTCGCTAATATTTGTATTCACTAAGATACACTTAATAAGTCAGTTAACCAATCAATTTTTCATCGTGTGGGGCATTGTATGAAAACATCTCAAACTACGCAGACAAATTTCTAGCCCCTATTGCCCAGACCCTCCCATCTTACATAAAAGACACTGGAGATTTCTTGAGAACCCTAATGGATGTGACCTGGAACCCTGACTTCCTTTTAGTAACAATTGATGTAGTCTCACTCTACACGTCGATCCGCCATGAAATCGGAATGCAGGCCTGCGAATATTACTTGAAACAACGCAACATCACATATCTAGACCATTCAAATATGTTGTTGCAAATGATTGATCTCTGCTTAAAAAACAATGTATTTTTGTTTAACAAACAGCTTTACAAACAAATCTGTGGAACTGCCATGGGCATTTCTCTGTCACCGAACTATGCCAACATCACGATGGGGTGGTGGGAAAAGACCATTGCCTGGAATGAAGACAACCAAGAAGATCTGGAACGAATAATGTTATGGGTCCGTTACATCGACGACCTATTCATTATTTGGCATGGTACGGATGACCAATTCAAAATGTACTTCGACAAACTAAACAAGAATGATGTCGGTCTGCAATTCACATGCAATACCAGTGTGAAGGAAATTGATTTCTTGGATACCAAGATATATGTACACAACGGCAAATTGGAATCTACCCTTTTCCGGAAAAAGACAGCCACAAACAGTGTACTGCATGGTACAAGCTTTCATCCCGCACCCCTCTTACGGAGTATACCGTATGGTGAATTTACAAGACTGAAGAGAAATTGTTCCCTACCTGAAGAAGCAGAGAAAGTCATCGAAGAAAGTAAATGTCGATTCAGAGCGAGAGGCTATGATGAAAGAGTGTTAAACAAATGCAAACGCAAAATCGATCAAAAAACACGAACTCAGACACTGATGGAACAACCGAAAAAAACTGAAGCCAATGCTCCTCCAAGATTAATAATGACTTACAGCAAGGAGAGCTCAAATATTGCTCGAATAATGAAAAAATATTGGCATGTGCTTACAAAAGATCCTGACATTGGAACCACCATTGGAAATGCTCCCCTAATAACATATAAAAAGAACACCGCATTGAAAAACTTACTAGTAAAAAGTCATTTCCAAGAAAAACCAAAACAGAACTGGCTAAGTACACAACGCAATGGATTTCAACCCTGCAACTCTTGTAAGGCTTGCAAAATTGGCAAACACATGAAAATGATTGAGGAACCGAATGGCAAGTCCATGAAAATAGAACAACAAATCTCATGCAGTTCCAAAAATGTTGTTTACATCATCCAATGCAAGTGCGGAATGAAATACGTAGGGAGCACGACCTGCATGTTGAAAAAAAGAATTTTGGAACATATAAGGGCAGTAAAAAACTCCAACATGCAATATGCCACTGCCAAACATATGAGCACATGCCAAAACGGAGATTGGAGGCAGATGCATTTCTTTGGGGTAAAAGTTCTAGACAAAATGGAACGAGGAGGTGATGTGGTCCGCAGACTACGACAAATGGAGTCGCGGATGATTATCAGACTCCGCACCAAACATCCGAGAGGGATGAACTTTGGGGAAGACCTGCATATTCACCTGGACTGAAAGCCTCAGTAGAAATTAGGGTACTACACCCTATATTCTCTATACACAAAACTGGCAACATCATGAAAAGACTAGGGTACTAGACCCTGCATCATTTGACATTAATTAAGTTACTTATAACATGTTGAAATTATAAGCATGCCAAGTCTTTCTTTTCTTTAAATTTTTTTCACTAAAATGTAACAAAAACTACATATCCCATAATGCCTCATAAATGGCTGTTTATGGGTCAGTATATATAGAAACACTGTAGAGGGACTAACCAACCGTGAGCAAGGCCGTGTAAGGCTGAAACGCGTTGGTGGGGTGAATAGTCTTGAAATAAAGGCTTAACCAAGATATCCTGATTGTGCCGCCTCCTTTGTTTTCCAATATATATATATATATATATATATATATATATATATATATATATATATATATATATATATATATATATATATATATATATATATATATATATATCACAAAACATCCCCTCCAAGGAAGCAATCAGAGGCTAGAGGGGTTTTAACAGCACGGAGACACGTTTATTTTTGGATCAAAACAGCAGCGGCGAATGCATTTCGGCATCTTGCCTTCCTCAGCGCCCTGTACTGCGTGGAGTCCTGCATCCTGTCAACCCAATACTGCTGCTGTAAGCAAGCGTGCCTTAAATGCCCCTCCCCAAATGTTTTTGCACACCTGTTGCTCGTTGAAAAAAATGTCCAAACTGCAACTCCCAGGATACATCATGGCTATGTCTCCAGGTTGGCGGCTTGGGAAGTTAGGAAAACACGTCGGTGAAGGCTCGCTGTCATTCCGCAGGTAGGTGATGCAAATGTCTCCAGGAAAGGATCCAAACGTCCACGATCGCCACACCGTGTCCCCTCGTTCTGCTGCAGCCGACTGCGAAGTAGGGCCACAGTGGCTTAGGGGCCGTCATTACAACAATAGAAGCCCCCACCAGAGGTAAAGTACCTACAAACTCCAGTCCTTGTTTTTCGCCGTCGGTGGTCTCCGGACTTCTCGGTACCCCGAGAAACAAACGCCGACAAGCAGCGTGGTGCCAGATTGTAGTCCGGGTCTCTCTGTGCAGCAGGGCCATCCGTTACCGCGTCACTGGCTGGCGTGGCAAAATCTCACGAAACATCACCTCCAAGGAAGCAATCAGAGGCCAGAGGGGTTTTCACAGCACGGAGACACGTTTATTTTTGGATCAAAACAGCAGCGGCGAATGCATTTCGGCATCTTGCCTTCCTAAGCGCCCTGTACTGCGAGGAGTCCTGCATCCTGTCAACCCAATACTGCTGCTGTAAGCAAGCGTGCCTTAAATGCCCCTCCCCAAATGTTTTTGCACACCTGTTGCTCGTTGAAAAAAATGTCCAAACTGCAACTCCCAGGATACATCATGGCTATGTCTCCAGGTTGGCGGCTTGGGAAGTTAGGAAAACACGTCGGTGAAGGCTCGCTGTCATTCCGCAGGTAGGTGATGCAAATGTCTCCAGGAAAGGATCCAAACATCCACGATCGCCACACCGTGTCCCCTCGTTCAGCTGCAACCGACTGCGAAGTAGGGCCACAGTGGCTTAGGGGCCGTCATTACAACAATAGAAGCCCCCACTAGAGGTATATATATATATAACAACAAAGATGCTCCTGCGGAACAAGGTTGAGCTGCACACAAGGAGGTGGGTGAAAGCTTGATTTATTCGGCGTTTCCTGTCCTAATATATTTCGGTCTAACATAGACCTTCCTCAGAGGACCACCATAACATCCTCGGTTCCTCCAGCGCACTCACATCAGCTTGCGGTGTCAGTCACATTTATATCGCCCCCTGGTGGACTCCGCGTTGGTAGGAATGGGCATCAATTTTCTTTCTTTATAACATTAAGTAATTATTAAGCAACACGGGCACTTTATAGTTTTTTTAATCTCTAATTCACAGCTGCCTGCGAGGGTCTTGCACTCTTAATAAAAAACATAATTCTTTGTGCTTATCTTGACATTTTGCTAATTACAACGGTACTGGGTTTCTTGTGTTTTCACTCTTATCCAACATCAATTATGACACTTCAATGACTCATAAGTCTAAGTCAAAACATGAATGCACATGCACTCAGTGTTTCTTAAATGAAAATGTATATATGACGGGACTTAATATGTACATATGTAAATATTGATTCAATGTATATGGATAGATGGATTGGAAAAATATATTTATTTTTATAGTGCATCTTTTTTGTATATAAATTGTATATATGTACTATAAGATTTATATATATATATATATATATTTTTTTGATAGCCTTTTTGCAAAGTGGACATAATGAATAATTTTGGATTTGGAATGTTTAGATTGGCGAATGTAATCATGTAGAACTGTTATGAACTGCACCTTATACCGTTGGGAAATCAATGGATTGGAATTGAATACGCTGGGCACTTGCCCTCAATTTTACATTTTTTCACTTCCGCTTCTTGCACTAGTCGAGCGGTATATGAAATGATATTAGTTGCACATGTCACTTTAAGCGCAATGACGTACTCATTATTTTGAATATTTAAGACCCTTGTTTGTTTCAACTAACGTCATGTGATCAAGCCTCGTTTGGGAGGTGAAACGCGTTATGGCGGATGGCTGGTGTGATTAAATAATAAATCACCGAAAATTTGGCACGAAATCTGGGCTCACTCTCGTTATTCTGGAAATCTGTGGCAGAATGGCGTTTTCATAATATATATATATATATATATATATATATATATATATATATATATATATTCATCCAAAGCTATCAACCGATAGCGCAAGTCAGCACTCAGACAAGGGTAAAGTTTCCCAAAATTCACGATTTATTCCAAGATAGCAGCATACATCGCACAACACCAACGCGTTTCGCAACCCACTGTTGCTTGATCACGGTAGGGATACAATGTTGCAAGTTACTTTTGTATTTTAGAAAAAAACGCCTCAAAACATTCTATTGATGTCACTTCCTGTACCTCGACAGGAAGTAGTCTGGGAATTGTAGTTTTTTCAAAATAAAATTAAATGTAAGGGGTATGAGTCGCGCTATTGGACAGACCCATTGTTGTCACATGTCAGGACATTACAGTTTCTCATTATTAACATAGTAACTTAGCCATCCAATTCTTCAGATTCCAATTTGGTGGGCATTGCTAGTGAGATATGACCTCTCCGTGTGTAGATGCACACCCAATGGCAGCAAATAATATCTTTCATGTATTCACATTTCACATGGGTATTAATGCCCACGAGTGGGCCAATTCATACAATATGATAAATATAATAGAGCTCTCTAGTGAGCAATTGCTTTACAGTTTTGCATTCAATTTAGCCCTCAAGTGGGCTGTTAGGCATCACAAGTTTGTCCCATATTTTCAATTTTGTGCCATTCATTTTCATTTCCAGTAGAACTAGTATATTAAGCCCGAATTAATTGTAATATGGCCAGTTATTCGATCATGGTTCTCGTGTCCTACATGTTAATGGTTGCACTGTTTCCTCATATTTCATTCCCTTCCCACATTTATCTATTTATTACGATTAGTCTGTTTCCTATTGGTCTCTATTTCTCATTGCAAAGAAAAATGGTTCGGTATTTACAACAGTTCTCCAAAGGGTCTAGTGAATCATAAATGTACATAGAGTTCCTCACTCTGATTCAAGCCCCAAGGGCTCATCGTTCGGAAATTTAGAATTTGCCTGGATTCTCTGCACCTCAGTTGTTTTTCTTGGTCTCCACCCCTTTCATGTGGTAACACACATTCCAGTGCATATGTTTTTAAAAGTTTCCAGTCACTGTTGTGCATTAATTCCATGTGTTTTGCCACGGCATTATTTTTGTCTTTATTTATTGTGGCTCTGATATGTTCCAGAATGCGCAATTTGAATTGTTTTTTTGTGCTTCCAATATATTTCATTGCACATGGGCATTCAATTACATAAACCACGTGTGTGGTTGTGCAATCTATTAGTTGGTTAATTTTCCACATTTTTTTGTTGGGCAGCATCACTTCTTTCTTGTTTGTGGCAATTAGGCAAACTTTGCATCGTTGACATTTGATGAAGCCTTTTGTATTCATCCATTGGATTCCTTTTTTCCTTTTTGTCTTATCTTGGAAGTGGCTTTGTATTAGTCTGTCTTTCAGGTTTTTGGCTCGGCGGTATGTGACCAGTGGGTGATTGCCCATTATTTTGCCCACTGTTTGATCTAATTGCAATAGCTTCCAGTTTTTTCTCAGCGTATTGACAATTTGTTTTGATTCCCTTGTGTAGTCCAAAATTAGTCTCACTTTTCTTTCATTAGGCACACTCTCCTGGGTGGTGTTCACTGCTGTTTTTTTCGTTATCAAGGCATCTTTTCGTTTCTTTTGGTTTGCTCTTTGCCATCCTTTTTCGATAATGGCTTTGTGGTATCCTCTGGTTTTGAATCTTTGAGCCATATTTTTGCTTTTTATTTCCCATTCTTTTTCTTCCGAGCATATTCTTCTGGCTCTTAAGAACTCCCCATATGGTATATTTTCCTTGATTGAGGGTTTGTGGAAACTGTCATAATGTAAAATTGAATTGGTTGCTGTGTCTTTTCTATGAAGTGTCGTTTCCACCTTGTTGTTTCGTACGTAAATTTCTGTATCCAAAAAAATAGCTCTTTCTTTACTGATCTGGTATGTAAAGCGGATGTTAGCAGTGGAGGAATTGAGAATCTGGAAATAGTTCTCAAATTCCAAGGCTGTTCCCTCCCAGATTATCAGAAGATCGTCTATGTATCTTACCCATTTGGCGATCTTCTCCACATACATGTCATTATCCGTGTGCCAAGCAATCTGTTGTTCCCACCACCCCATTGTGAGGCAGGCATATGCTGGACTGAATGAGAAACCCATGGCGCAGCCATGGATCTGTTGGTAGATCTCTTCTCCGAAAAGAAATACATTTTGGGTTAGGCACATTATATTTATCATATTGTATGAATTGGCCCACTCGTGGGCATTAATACCCATGTGAAATGTGAATACATGAAAGATATTATTTGCTGCCATTGGGTGTGCATCTACACACGGAGAGGTCATATCTCACTAGCAATGCCCACCAAATTGGAATCTGAAGAATTGGATGGCTAAGTTACTATGTTAATAATGAGAAACTGTAATGTCCTGACATGTGACAACAATGGGTCTGTCCAATAGCGCGACTCATACCCCTTACATTTAATTTTATTTTGAAAAAACTACAATTCCCAGACTACTTCCTGTCGAGGTACAGGAAGTGACATCAATAGAATGTTTTGAGGCGTTTTTTTCTAAAATACAAAAGTAACTTGCAACATTGTATCCCTACCGTGATCAAGCAACAGTGGGTTGCGAAACGCGTTGGTGTTGTGCGATGTATGCTGCTATCTTGGAATAAATCGTGAATTTTGGGAAACTTTACCCTTGTCTGAGTGCTGACTTGCGCTATCGGTTGATAGCTTTGGATGACTATTGAAAAGCGGGGCTCTGCTTTGTAGTCAGCACCGGTGTCAAGAGCGCCATTGGACTACAAGTTTTGGAGCCATTTCTGTGGATATATATATATATATATATATTATATATATATATATATATATACATATATATATATATATATATATATATATATATATATATATATATATATATATATATATATATATATAACAACAAAGATGCTCCTGCGGAACAAGGTTGAGCTGCACACAAGGAGGTGGGTGAAAGCTTGATTTATTCGGCATTTCCTGTCCTAATATATTTCGGTCTAACATAGACCTTCCTCAGAGGACCGCCATAACATCGTCGATTCCTCCCGCGCACTCACATCAGCTTGCGGTGTCAGTCACATTTATTTTGCCCCCTGGTGGACTCCGCGTTGGTAGGAATGGGGCATGCTGGTTGCTGTGGTGCCTAGGGGTTGCTGTAGTCTTTCCCTTCCGTGGATGATGTAGGCGCTTGCACTCTGCCTTCCTCCCCAGTCAACAGCCTTAAATGTTGCGTGGGGGCCGAGCCAAGGTCCGGTCCTTGGTGGCAGCCCTCTGCCCTTGGTTGCTTGCGCAGTCTCACGTTTTGGTCCGATTGCGGGCAGGCTAGTGGCGCTCTTATCGGCGGTGCAGTTCTAGGCTGGACCAGGCCTATATATGACAACAAAGATGCTCCTGCGGAACAAGGTTGAGCTGCACACAAGGAGGTGGGTGAAAGCTTGATTTATTCGGCGTTTCCTGTCCTAACATATTTCGGTCTAACATAGACCTTCTGTCATGCCTGCCTAGCATCGGCGGAAAGTACAGATGAATTATCGAGACCAATGCAAGATGGCCTCGAGGAACTGCGCAAGCGCGAGGGAATCGGGCCGGAACATAAGCTCGTTTCCCTAGGCGTCTAACGCTTTGCGCTCTAGTTTCTTCGTTGGTTACAACGTCACTTCCGCTTGGCCGCTTTCCGTATTCTGCCTCAGTTTGGTGGCGACGCTTGTTCCTGACTTTGGGGCTCAGCTCTCGTTTGCTTCCCGGCGTGAGGTCACATTAGCGGACCTCTATTTTGAACGCCCGGATATTCGGAGCTGCCATTCTATGAGCTATTGCTTCCGATGACTAACCCTTAGATATCCCTGGCATCTCCAATCATTGCAAGCCGAGGGTTTCTCGGTAATCTCCGTAAAGGCTGTACGGAGTTTCCCTGCCTCAGTTACCAGATAGACCCACGTGTTCTCCGTAACGCAGGTGCTATTACTTATTATTTCTCTCGTCCAGTGCCGGCTGTCTTACCCAGGGGTCACTGTGATTTTATGCACCCTGCTACTTGCGGACTCGTCGTTGGGCCGGACTATGATCCCGCCGAACGGCCGGTATTTGCTGGGGTAGGGGAGTGTGAAGTTGCATGGCATTGTGGGATTTGCGGTCCGCCTGGCGAGTTTTCTTTATTTCCTTTTTTACCTTATTATTTGCATTCTCTGGACTTCCCGGATTCTGGCATTTATCACAGTACAAGGACTAGAAGACCTGGTAAAGCGCTTGTAGCGCACTATATTTACATTGTGTTCTTGTTGAATACTATTTGGGTGTTTATGTATGTACTCATTACCCTACAGGCAATTATTGCTGTGATTCCAACCTTGTACCATATCAGTCCATTAGCTGAGAAGTGAATTCGATTAGATAAGAAAGAGATTCATACCTAAAGATAGGAACAAATCAAGGTCATACCAGAAGTAACAAAATCCTATTCCTCAATTTAGGTCATATTCGATTTCCATAAGGGTTTTACGATTACATATACATTTCCAGAAGAGATCCTAGTTGTTTTTCTTGACACACCCGTATTCTCTCAGGTAATTGTTGGTCTATGTAATACCATTGAGGGGGTTGATAGGAGGATTGATTGTTGTTGTATTAACCCCTTACTCCTTGTAGCTTCATCATCAGACAGAAGCAGACAAGAGCAGTGTCCGAAGAGTCCAGTGATTTGTCTCCCCCTACTTTCCTTGTTTTGTTCCCTCCTTTCCCTCCATATCACCCCTGTGTCCTAGTGTTTGATAGGCACAGGTGGTGTAGGGGGGAAGGGTTGGGATTATCATCGGCTCCTGGCACTCCTGCGGAAACCGAGACCAGATCCTTACAGAGCGCAAAACCCAAGTTGCTTTTTCTGCCCGAGTGCCATGACCCAGGTTACTATGGAGGATTTGGCCCATATGCTCGGCAATCTCCAGTTAGAGACACAAGCATTATCCCAGAGGGTGGATAACATACAAAGGGACAGACAGGCTACAGTAGAAGCAGGAGGGGGAACTGGGCCCAGCACCTCTGCCCCAATTGTACACGTTACTACTCCCCAGTCAGTCCCGTTAGCGCCCCCTGAAAGATTTAAAGGCGGCACGACTAAACTGTCTACATTTATAAGCCAGTGCCAGTTACACTTTCTATGTAAGGCCAGTTGCTTCCCAACAGACCAGGCTAAAGTAGCTTTTGTTATCTCGTATTTGGGGGCTTCAGCAGCGGACTGGGCTATCCCGCTTGTAGAAAGAAACGATCCCATGTTACATGATTATAGAGCATTCAAACGGGAATTACAGAAGATATTCGATAAACATACATTTACTCATTCTGCAGACACTGACATGTTGTCACTCAAACAAGGCTCTAAAGAGCTCTCCGCTTATATCACAACATTCCAGAGATTAGTGGCAGAAGCAGATTGGCCCGAGAGAAAACGCAGTGCCTTGTTTTATCGGGGGATGCGAGAAGAACTTAAAGACGCACTATCACATGCAGTGGACCCTTCTGATAACTGCCCTGAACTTATAGACTTAGTAGTCAAATTAGACCACAGGTTACAAGAGCGCAGAAGAGAGAAAGGGCGTTTTGAAGTTAAATCCTATGTATATCATAGAAAGACTGAAGCAGAAAAAAACACCTGATGAAGGGGAGCCTATGCAAATCGGGTCAATAAGAGGACCTTTGAGTCAGGAAGAAAGACAGAGGAGAAGGGATAACAAGTTATGTCTCTATTGTGGCAAAGCAGGCCATTTTTTGAGGACTTGCCCTGTGAAGCCTACCCAAACCAAGAAGTCGGAAAACTAACAAGCCCGACGCCTGGAGAGGCTAAGGTGTCGGGTAACTCAGGTTTGAAAGTCTCATCTGTTGACACCCCTTCTGTTATACCCAGTCATTTCTATATTCCTGCTAGTTTGTTATATGAAGAAAAGTCAATCGCAGTCCTTATCATGTTGGATTCTGGGGCAATCGGAAATTTCATGGACACTGATTGGGCTCGACATCATGCTATCGAGTCAACAGAGAAAGCAGTGTGGGACGACGTCACCACTATAGATGGTAGCATGTTGAAATCAGGGCCTATCACTCATCAGACGGTATCTTTATATCTGACCCTAGAACAAGGACACCATGAGAAGCTCTCGTTTGATCTGATAAAATCGCCACAGTTTCCTGTCTTATTTGGGTTACCATGGCTGCGTGCACATAACCCCAGGGTAGATTGGAGTACTGGTACGTTGGATTTCAATGGTGATGCATGTAAGGAACACAGGTGTGTGAGCGAGAGAGGTAATACACTCGCTTCAATCAGTCCTTCTGATCTACCCTCTGATTATGTAGATTTATGCATCGTCTTTGATGAGGTACAAGCAACAAGTCTTCCCCCCCATAGGCAATATGATTGCCGCATTGACCTCCAGGCAGGGGCTAAGATACCATGTAGCAGGGTGTATTCCCTTACTGAGAAAGAGAACGTATACCTTAGGGACTATTTGGATAACATGCTTCAGATAGGGTTTATACGGCCCTCTCGTTCTCCTGCCTCCTCATCACTTTTTTTTATACCGAAGCGCGTGGGAGGCTTGAGATGTTGTATTGATTATAGATCCCTTAACAACATCACTATAAAAAACAGATACCCACTCCCCTTGATTTCAGCCCTCCTTGACAGAATAAAGACCGCCACCGTTTTCACTAAATTAGATCTACGTGGAGCCTACCATCTGGTGAGAGTCAAGGAGGGGGATGAGTGGAAGACGGCTTTCTGCACGAAATTTGGTCTCTATGAGTATTTAGTGATGCCGTTTGGACTCTGTAATGCCCCTGCAGCATTTCAATTTTTTATCAACGAGGTGTTGAGAGACCTAATAGACGAGTTTGTAATCGCCTATATCGACGATCTCCCCATTTTTTCCTCCTCAATGGCTAAACACAAGGCTCATGTGAGAAGAGTTCTGGAGAGGCTACAGGAAAATAGTTTATTTTGTAAACTGGAGAAATGTTTTTTTCATGTTCCCGAAGTAGCCTTTTTAGGATTCATAGTATCTTCCTCTGGTCTCCGGATGGATCCCAGAAAGTAGAAGCCATTCACCAATGGCCCACTCCTCGCTGTATCAAAGAAGTGCAGAGTTTATTGGGCTTTGCCAATTTTTATCGTCGTTTTATCGACGGTTTTTCAACGTTGGTAGTGCCTATCATCTCTTTGTTAAAGAAAGGTATCACTTTCCAATGGACTCCTGCAGCGGATGCCGCTTTTTCCACGTTGAAAGAGGCATTTACTAGAGCCCCTATACTACGACATCCTAATCCTGCTAACGCGTTCTTGGTGGAGGTAGACGCCTCCGAAAAGGCTGTGGGGAGTGTCCTTTCCCAATCTGACCCTGAAACAGGAATTAGTCACCCAGTAGCATACTTCTCGCGTAAACTTAATCCTGCCGAGATGAATTACTGTACAGGGGATAGGAATTGTTGGCCATTAGGAAGGCTTTTGAAGAATGGAGACAGTACCTATTGGGAGCAAATCACGCGGTGACCGTTTTGACCGATCACCGTAATCTACAGTTTCTGAAGTCAGCCAGGGTGTTAACTATGCGTCAGCTTAGATGGACTCAGTTTTTTAGCGAATTTCATTTAGGGTATGTTACTGTTGAAGAACCGAAAGAGACACCACCCATTATACCTCCAAACAGATTCATAGGAGGGATCAGTTCTGAGGATGATTTTCTTGACAAAGTAAGGCATGAACAGAATACAGATAAGATGGAGCCTATAATGAGATCACATGATGTGGTCAGGGTGGGAGAGTTCCACCGTGTTGATTGTGGTTTGGTCCTCCCTTCTACAGACTTACAAGACCAAGCCCTCAGATGGTTCTCATCCCTTGGCTGGTCATCCTGGTTATAAGAAGACCTTGGAATTGTTACAGAGACGTTTCTGGTGGCCAGGAATGAGAAAGGACACGGAAAAATACATACAAACCTGTCACATCTGTGCTCAGAGTAAAGTATCACATCAGAACCCTGTGGGACTACTGCGGCCTTTACCAACACCCCCAGGACCATGGCACACAGTGTCCTTAGATTTTATAGTTGAATTACCTGTCACACAGAAGGGGAACAACACATTGCTAGTGGTGGTAGATACCTTTACTAAATTGTCTCACTTTGTCCCTTTAACAGAGCTTCCAACTGCAAAGACATTGACCACTGTGTTTTTGAAACAAATAGTGAGCTTGCATGGATTACCTTCTGTATTGATCTCAGACAGAGGTTCCCAGTTTGTGTCTCAATTCTGGAGGGGGATATGTGCTCTTTTGTCTGTTGACGTACGTCTCTCATCTAGCCACCACCCACAAACTGATGGGCAGACCGAGAGAGTAAATCAATGTTTTGAGCAGTATATCAGATGTCAAGCCCTGCAGTCCTTAACAGAATGGGATGAGTTGGTTTGGTTGGCCGAGATGGCATATAATAACAGTCATCACGCTTCCACAGACTTTACACCTTTCTTTTGTACGTATGGCTACCACCCTCGCATACTCCCTGGTTCTTCATCCCCAAGTACAACCCCCGCAGCTAGTGAATTGGTACAAGACCGCCAACGTAACTACAAACTTGCACAAGATAATTTGGACCAGGCCAAGATAAAGTACAAGAAGGGAGCAGGTGCACACAGACGACAGGAACCCTCTTATAACGAAGGGGACAATGTTTGGTTATCCACAAGACACATCAGTTTGAAAGGGACTTGTAAATTTAAGCCCAGGTACATTGGACCTTAAAAGATCACAAAGGTCGTTAATCCTGTGGCTATGAAACTTGACCTTCCCCATACAATGCAAATACACCCTGTGTTCCACGTCTCCTTATTGAAGCCTGTTGCACCTGGAACGGTTCTTCCGACCTCTCCTCCACCCCTAGATGTGGATGATGGTTTGGAATATGAGGTGGAGGCCATCATAGATTCCAGACGAGTCAGATGCAAATTACAGTATCTCATACATAGGAAAGGGTATGGTGTGGAAGACAGAACCTGGGAACCAGCTAGTCAGGTACACTCACCTAAATTAGTGAAGCAATTCCACAGACAACATCCCCAGAAGCCTAAACCCATGGGGGGATCCTTTGGGGGGATGTACTGTAATGCCTGCCTAGCATCCGCGGAAAGGACAGATGAATTATCGAGACCAATGCAAGATGGCCTTGAGGAACTGCGCAAGCGCGAGGGAATCGGGCCGGAACATAAGCTCGTTTCCCTAGGCGTCTAACGCTTTGCGCTCTAGTTTCTTCGTTGGTTACGACGTCACTTCCGCTTGGCCGCTTTCCGTATTCTGCATCAGTTTGGTGGCGGATGCTTGTTCCTGACTTTGGGGCTCAGCTCTCCTTTGCTGTGCCGGTGCTCTTCTTTATTTTGATTTCCGGCTGGGGTCGCATTAGAGGACCTCTATTTTGAACACCCGGATATTCGCAGCTGTCATTCTATGAGCTATTGCTTCCGACGACTAACCCTTAGATATCCCTGGCATCTCCGATCATTGCAAGCCGAGGGTTTCTCTGTAATCTCCGTAAAGGCTTACGGAGTTTCCCTGCCTCAGTTACCAGATAGACCCACGTGTTCTGTTTAACGCGGGTGCTATTACTTATTATTTCTCTCCTCCAGTGCCGGCTGTCTTACCCAGGGGTCACTGTGATTTTATGCACCCTGCTACTTGCGGACTCGTCGTTGGGCCGGACTATGGTCCCGCCGAACGGCCGGTATTTGCTGGGGTAGGGGAGTGTGAAGTTGCATGGCATTGTGGGATTTGCGGTCCGCCTGGCGAGTTTTCTTTATTCCCTTTTTTACCTTATTATTTGCATTCTCTGGACTTCCCGGATTCTGGCATTTATCACAGTACAAGGACAAGAAGACCTGGTAAAGCGCTTGTAGCGCACTATATTTACATTGTGTTCTTGTTGAATACTATTTGGGTATTTATGTATGAACTCATTACCCTACAGGCAATTATTGCTGTGATTCCAACCTTGTACCATATCAGTCCATTAGCTGAGAAGTGCATTCGATTAGGTAAGAAAGAGATTCATACCTAAAGATAGGAACAAATCAAGGTCATGCCAGAAGTAACAAAAACCTATTCCTCAATTTAGGTCATATTCGATTTCCATAAGGGTTTTACGATTACATATAC
Organism: Lissotriton vulgaris; assembly: GCF_964263255.1. NCBI lineage: Eukaryota > Metazoa > Chordata > Amphibia > Caudata > Salamandridae > Lissotriton > Lissotriton vulgaris. The sequence goes on along the minus strand of NC_141685.1, from coordinate 822,914,336 downwards.
ATTTCCAGAAGAGATCCTAGTTGTTTTCCTTGACACACCTGTATGCTCTCAGGTAATTGCTGGTCTATGTAATACCATTGAGGGGGTTGATAGGAGGATTGATTGTTGTTGTATTAACCCCTTACTCCTTGTAGCTTCATCATCAGACAGAAGCAGACGAGAGCAGTGTCAGAAGAGTACAGTGTTTTGTCTCCCCCAACTTTCCTTGTTTTGTTCCCTCCTTTCCCTCCATATCACCCCTGTGTCCCAGTGTTTGATAGGCACAGGTGGTGTAGGGAGGAAGGGTTGTGATTATCATCGGCTCCTGGCACTCCTGCGGAAACCGAGACCAGATCCTTACACCTTCCTCAGAGGACCGCCATAACATCGTCGGTTCCTCCCGCGCACTCACATCAGCTTGCGGTGTCAGTCACATTTATATTTCCCCCTGGTGGACTCCGCATTGGTAGGAATGGGGCATGCTGGTTGCTGTGGTGCCTAGGGGTTGCTGTAGTCCTTCCCTTCCGTGGGTGATGTAGGCGCTTGCACTCTGCCTTCCTCCCCAGTCAACAGCCTTTCATGTTGCGTGGGTGCCGAGCCAAGGTCCGGTCCTTGGTGGCAGCCCTCTGCCCTTGGTTGCTTGCGCAGTCTCACGTTTTGGTCCGATTGCGGGCAGGCTAGTGGCGCTCTTATCGGCGGTGCACTTCTAGGCGGGACCAGGCCTATATATAACAACAAAGATGCTCCTGAGGAACAAGGTTGAGCTGCACACAAGGAGGTGGGTGAAAGCTTGATTTATTCGGTGTTTCCTGTCCTAATATATTTCGGTCTAACATAGACCTTCCTCAGAGGACCGCCATAACATCGTCGGTTCCTCCCGCGCACTCACATCAGCTTGCGGTGTCAGTCACGGTGCGTGCTTTTAGATATGTATATTTTCTTTCTTTTGATTTTCTCAGGAACTACTGGATGGATTTACACCATTTGAGCAAAAGCGGGATCTGCGAATCAGACTCTACCATTTTGCCAAATTTCTTGTAATTCCGTTCAGCCGTTCGGGCTGTAGCCGTGTCTAATCGTCCTATGGAAAATAACATGGGGAAAACACGTTTTGGGGCCCCCCTTTTTTCTCAGCCCCCACTCGACGAATCCCCCCAAACTTTCAGGGAAGGAGCGGAGCAGAGCGCGCCATCTTCTTTGAGAAATTTGCAAAGATTCATCAACCGGCGCCAAAGTAATTTCCAATAGAATGTTGCAGATTTCCTATGGAAACTAGGTCCTAACTATAACTACCTACTGATGACTGCCAGTAGGATATATATATATACATATATATATATATATTCAAAAGAACAGTCCTGTTACCCCCAACTACCAAGGGTATCCACAGCACAGGTACAGACCACAACAGCACTTCAAGACATAATTTGCAGATTTTATACCATCATAAACACCACAAAGTGTATTTGACCAGTTTCCTCCCACGCGCGTTTCGGTCGCTAGCAGCGATCTTGCTCACATGACGCTCCGTTGATGAATCACAATAGATATTCTATGTTTAACCAATCAAAAAACATAAGATTGGTCAGGTGATAGTGTGGGGACATAGAGTACAGACTCCAGTATGGAAGACAATTTTACAATCAATGTCCACTAACCAGAACAAATACATAAATAGAGTGCAATATAAATAGCAGGTGATTGTATCCAATTTACAAAATACTCCCCTACTCCAAGTATCATTGTATCTAATTTGTAAAGCAGGCAAAATATAAGCATATAGATCATGAACTTATCATGAACTTATAATGGCTGTACACTCTATAAGTACAAACAAATTATGGACCAATTATTTTTTAATTGTACATCCAAACTGTGTGCAAATGTGCAAGTGCAAAAAGCAAACCCAGAAACCTACAAGTGTACACAAAATGTAGGAGAGGCTGAGTAAGGATGCATTCAACCAACACGTTGTACTTAAAGTGCAAGTGCTGGATTGTAATAAAGCCTGAGCTGAGATATCGTTGACTAAAACATTCACTCGTACAATAGAAAAAGCTAATGTAGAGAACACAGAAATAGCAATAATGAAATAGCAGATATATAAATATAAACATTTGCAGCAAATATCAATCTAGAGACAGCTTAATCTTGCACTCGGGCTGTAATATGTGATATCAAGTGAAAGAAAGACCTACCAAAACTAAAAGTGCTGTAAAAAAAAATTTAAAGTTATTTAGGTCTTCACTTTTGTTAAGCCCGTTAGGCATCTTCATGTCGAGAGTCATGATAAAAAAGGACTCAAGCTGTTGCAATTTCCTCTTTCTGTGGCCACCTCACATGGAAATAGAAACTGCCCCAAGTACTGAATATTTCAGGTCGTCAATTCTGTTATGATGCACTGCTTTAAAATGGCGCGCCACTGGATAGTTAGTATCCAAATTAATGATGGCCCGCAAGTGCTACAGAATTCCATTGAGCACAGCCAGTGTGGTGCTGCCTTTATATTTCAGATGGCAGGTACATTCTAACATGTGCACAGCAAATTCAGTCCGACAGGTGTAATACTCTTTAACAGGGACCAGAATATTACTGAAAGCTGTCATATATTCAGTAAGATTAGCACCTAATTTACAGGCTCTGCATGATGTACATTTATAAAAAACCTGATTTGGACAACCAAGTAGTTCTGAATGTTAATTCCGGGAAGGATTTAACAAGAGCATCCCTCTTAGAGGGCGCTCTTCTGAATGTTATAGCAGGGGCAGGTGTGAGTAAGTTGTAATAAGTCTGACAGGCGGGTTGTCTGCACTATTCTTATCAATAGTGGGACGAATAATAGAGTCCAAAGTAAATTTATTCCTAGGTACTAAACACATGTCAAGAGTCTGCAGATAATTTTAGATCATTGTGTTTGTAGCCATGCCTGGGAAAGCGATTAAAGCATCAAGTTGACACTCAAACTAATCTGATTCGAAACATATATGCTGTATGCAAAGGAATTCACCATATGGTATGCTACGTATCAGATGTTGGGGATGACTGGTGGCATGAGGGGTTGAGTTCCCTGCAGTACTTTTTCTGTATAAATTTGTTTGTATGCATTTGTTCCTGACAAACACTTCCACGTCTAGGAATTCAACCCTCTGATCAGTAATGGACACTGGAATGTTAAGATTGAGCCTGCTTTCATTAATGGATGTTACAAATTGCAACGCTTGCTCCCGAGAGCCATCCCATACCAAAAAAACATCATTGCTGTATCTGCAGTAATATCTGATATCAGTGTCCCAAATTGCTTTGTGCAGTGACTTGAGGATGTGCTCCTCCCACCAGCCAACCAACAGACAGGCATAGCTGGGAGAGAAGCATGCCCCTATGGCCATCCACCTCAGTTGATGGTACAAAACCTTGTTGAAGAGGAATAGATTGTTGTTTAAACACATTTCAATCATGATAAGAAGCATGTAATTATGATCACGTAAACACAGAGCTTGATCATTTAAAAAATACTGTACAGCCACAAGAACATCAGTGTGGTGAATACTTGTATACAAGGAGGCTATGTTCATGGAGATTAAAAAATAGTTGGACTGCCACTCGACTTCCTTAATCTTTCGCAGGAAATCTCCTGTATCCTGAATGAAGGAGGGCAATTGCATAATATGCTCTTGTAAGAAAAAATCCACATATTTGGACATAGCTTCCAAGACGTTGTTCTTGGCTGAAATAATAGGTCTACCAGGCACAGGAGAAATTCCCTTATATACCTTCGGAATTAAGTACAAAATAGGAGTTGTTGGGTGGTCATATATCCATACTAATATTATAAAGAGAGAGCCCAAACCTTTGAGGCGGGTAAGCTCAGGAACCACAGCACCAATCACAATACCCAATACAGCATTGGAAAGGACAGTTGCAGCAAATGGACATAGGCTATAAAGCAGCCCACCATATAAATTAGAAGGGTAAAAGAACCTTAGGGGCAAAGTAGTCCGTTGCGGGCGTGTGCGTTGTGCTAGGGGCGTGTACATACACAGTGATGGGCGCGGCATTCGTGAAAACAAAGCGTTCACTGTACTCCCTTGTGGGCGTGTGTGTTGTGCTGGGGGCGTGGCCATACAGCGATGGGCGCGGCATTCATGAAAAACAAGCGTTCAAAGTATTCCGTTGTGGGCGTGTGCATTGTGCTGGGGGCTGTGTGGGCATACAGCGATGGGCGCGCCAGTCGTCAAAACCAAGCTGTATTACACCGCTTGCGAGAAGCGTTCTGGGTGCGACTAACGTTTCAATACCAGTGGGCGTTGCTTTTGCCAATTTTCGGGCCGTTGCCCATTGACGCCATGTGGGTCGTCTAGGTGGCGCGACAGCGGACAAACACATTCGCGGGTCACACACTTCGCATTTTGCAGTGCCCTCAAATACAGCGGACAAACATGGCACGACACTGGAACCGGCACACACCTTACCATATTGCTCTGGTGATCAGGGGGGTGCTGAGGCGACTCAGGGTACCAGCGGGGATTTAAAACATTCAACAGACTGCTCTTTCACACACAAGCAGCATCGCGTGCATGCTGTCACGCGCTGCACTGTCCGCCCAAAGGACAAGACACCAGGCCCACAACATTGAGACTGCCGCAGTCGGGGACTGTCAGCCCAAGGGACTCCACAGCAGCCACAGCCTGCAAACGTTACTGCTGCTGAGGCACATATTACTCAGGCGGTTCCTGCCACTGGCTGCACAAGCGGACGCTCATGTTGCAGAGCAATGGACAACTACCGTTACCGTATATGCACAACTGAACTGAAAAGGTAAAAGACAACGTACAATATCATTGTTAAACAAGGCGTCTGACTCATCATAGCCTGTTCTCATACTTACCTAATGCTGCCTACGTGACGATATACATTTCTCTACTCACTCAAAATAACAGGACCATTGCAGACATTATATTTAATCCCCGGACAACGTTGGGACGGGCTGCTAGTATATATATATGTATCTATATATATATATATATATATATATATATATATATATATATCAAAACGAAACGCTCCTTCTGGAACCTGCGGACCCATGGGGAAGTGGTACGCATGCCGGGGGAGAACACCAGCGGTCTTGATGTAGAATTCTCACTTCCGTAAACATGCACTCTCACAGCCAGGCATGGTGAATGCTCAAATTTCATTTATTTTATATGTAAAATAAGTGGATTTTGAACATTCCCCTTGCCTGGCTCTGAGAGTACATGTTTACGGAAGTGAGAATTATATATATATATACATATGTTCAAAGTACGTAGATGTAGAGTTAGGAATAGTAAACCTATAAATCTATACTGCTCCATGTGCACGTATCTTTTGATATTTTGTCCCTTGATATTCTGTACTCGATATTAGTGTATGACAATATTGTGGGGGTCAATATTCAGTAGCGCACAGCCGTCCTTTCAGTGTGACCTCCATACCCTATCATGTTGTTTTGCAAATACATATATTTTTGACGTATTTGCTATTTATATATTGCATCTATTATGGTCCAAACTGAAACTGCTCTCAGTGAGAGACACCCGCGCTCGATTTCACCTTCTTTATTCACACAGCAACAGAAGTCGGGAAATGCCTCAGAACGGCGCAGTCGTGTGCCGTGTGCGCCATACGCGTTTCGGAGTGTATCCTTCATCATTGGCACGGCATTCTGGGGGAATTGACGAGGGAAAGCGTGCTTGAGTAACTTCAGGTGCTTTTGTAGGCCATAGTTCCGCCCCACTGGGCTGGTAAGTACGCAATGCACCCTGGATGACGTAGTCCAAGGCAATGTTCATTCCATAGTGGATGCCGCTTTGTCTCATTACCTCCACATTGTCACTTCCATCGGGTCATTGCATCAGTCAATCGTGGCCTCTGCTTTATTCATGCCACACAACAGGTGCGTTGCTCCATAACCGCGCCCCTCCTCCGAGGCGCATGGACCCGCAAACATCAGTGAGGTTGTCTCCGTGGCCAGAGCAAGGTCACCATATGTTCCAAACGAAAACTGCTCCCAGTGATCTATTATGGCTATATGTCTGTATAATGAATCAAGATTATTTAAAAAGGACTGGACTCCATGGAGCAACTCAGCTCCTTACACAGAGCATTGTTTTCATAGCAGGAGAATCTCTGAACTGTACATCGAAAAGGATGGCATTTTCGTAGGATCCAATGAAACCGGATTACAGAAACTACAATGTAGTTGGGATAGTACTAGACAGCACTCTATACAAGAAAATGTGGTCTCAACTTTGAAGCCTGTTACTGACATAATGTGTGAACAAGCATTGTGGGTATTTAAAAGAGAGAAATATGCAAGAAATAAATAGGTACATGTAAGAGCAAAATTAACTTCACTGCTTCTTGGTGGTAGAAACTCATGTTGCAAAAGAAGAAACTGGAGGAAGCCCCCATCAGAACAGATATAATTATAAAAGGAATGGCCCTTTAAGGTAAACCAAAAGTAAATTATAATAAGTACAGTGTTTCTTTCCAATACAGCTCTGAATTATTGATTGCTATAGGTCTTCAAATCAAGTCTAAATAAACTGATTTGTACATACTTTTAGTGATGTTTCTTGTAAGATGTTATGGACATCGCACAGCAGTCGATGGACATTGCACAACAGTCTATTAGGGTTATTTAATCTCTACAATGTAATGATTATACAATTATCCAGATTTTAACTCATTGACAGCAGAAACTATTGAGATAGTCAGTATAGCTTCAAAGTCAAGACTGTATACGACAGGGATGCATATTGTCAGCATTGCCCTTTAACCTGGTCAGATGGGCCTTATTCTCTACACTGGAGGGCCCTGACTATGAAGATGACCTAACCTTGGTCTCTCACACACACGAGCATATGCACTGAAAAACTTCTCCCTTCAATATCTATGCACAGCAAGTGGCCTGAAGATCAACATGAAGAAATCAGAAGTCATGCCACACAACATCCCAAAGTCTTCACTAATCAAAGTGGATGGAACGGACCTAGCCATGGCTGAGTCTGCCTACCTAGGCTGTATTAGCAGGGATACCATCACTGTGAGAACAAGATGGACATGGATGGACACACACCATCAGAGGAGAACAAGGCTCCATCACAAGATGCACCCTAGCAGGCAAATAGAAAGAGAAAGACAAAAAAAACCTAATGCATATTTACAAGGAAATGGCGGAGCATGGTGCTGCAGCAAATCTCGCAGCGCTGCGATCCAAACCTCAGAGATGTGCAGTATTTGCAACAATATGGCGCACCCCTGTGTATTCCCTAGCGCTGGCGCAAAGAGTTGCTGCCTAGCACCAACACAGACACCCTTGCGCCATAGCACAAGGGTGCCTGCATTGCAGGGAATGATTGTTTATGTGTATGAAGGACTTCCTGCACATAAACAATCAATAATGTCGATTTGTTAATTGAATACAGAATGCAGAATGCAGATTACAGAATTCAGTGCACATTAAAGAGCAAATGGACAGCAGGAAGGGACAACTTCCTGCACATAAACAAACATTAAAGGCGTTTTGCTCTTTCTGTTTGTGCTGCAGAATGCAGCACACATAGAAACAGCAAAAACAAGGAGAAATAAAAGTAGTTCTCCACATTCCCCTATGTAATGCCTGGTATTGTATGGAATTTGTTTTTGGTGCTGCCTCAGATTTACAGATCCTTGTAAATCTGGGGCAGCATCAAAATGCAATGGGTGTTGCAGTAGAATGCCCACAACAACACCCATTGAACGTCCCTTCTCACTGCGTTAAAGGGTACCATAATTAAAAAGCAGCGTTAAGCCACAAAAAGTGGCTTAATGCCACTTTGCGAATATGGTGCAGGGTGTTGTGCCACCGTACGTCAGAAAAAGTGACGTTCCAGTGGTGCAATCCCCTTGTAAATATGCCCCGTAGAGTCGAACTTGAGAAATAGAAATGAAGACCCTGAACCACAGCTGGGACACAGCACAAAAACGTTCCCTATACGGCAGAAGTGGAGGTCCTTTGTTGCTGCCCTACATGCCACTCGGCATAACGCAGTAAGTAAGAAAGAGGGCACAATCGGTTGACTCTTATGAAGGTATGAAAGAGGCACTAGGAGGTGGATATCTGGATGAAGAAAATTACCCTTATCTGTGTCCCCCTCCCTGCAATGTGATAGGCTCCAGCTGGTACAGCTATGTGCGATTGCTGCACCCAACTCCATGACCTAAAATCAACTGCATGTTCTTTATTCACTATATATCACTGTGTTTCAAATACAATATCCCTACATCATGTCAGATCTTCCCTAGCCCCATCACAGAGCAGTCTTTATGCAAATATGTGCAAGATTGGCAAATTGTAGGGGCATATTACCAAGCAATAGCGATAATTATCGCTATTGCTTGGTTAGAGACAAAAAATTACCGCTGAGCTGCGGCGATTTGTACCGCAAATAAACCTTGGTATTACCAAGGTTTATCGCAAATGCGATAAAAATCACCGCAATGCATGAATATCGCTGAAAAGTCTGCGATATTCATGCATTACCGAGCTAATGCTCTTAGCCATGTTATCCACCTCCCATTGGATAACATGGCTAAGAACTGCTCAGGGCAGGTGTTAGCTTTTGGAGATATTTGCGTGTAGCGCGAATATCTCCAAAAGTTGCCAATAGGAGATAGCGATGTTAGCGACTGTTTTCAGTTGCTAACATCTTGGCACGCCCACTTTGCATGTCATTAGTGATAAATATCACTGACATGCAAAGTGGGGCCCAAGATGGTCGCTATCTCCTACTAGCTGTCGCTAACTGGTGTTAGCGACAGCTAGGTAATAGGGAGATAATTTTATCTCCGCTTTCTTGGCTTTTAAAGCCAAAAAAGCGGAGATAAACCCCCTTGATAATATGCCCCACAGTTTGCAAAATACACCTCATTTTTGTGAAGTTATGCACATATCTAGAGTAATTTTTCTTAGCAGTGGTATACCTCGTACAAAGAAGTCAAGCAAGATATCATCAGGAGACTAATGCGAGGACAACATGCTTGTTCGTCTTTTGCAAGACATTTTACACTTATATCAGTCTACTTTGGGTAAAAATCACAGAATTTAATGTGATGCAAAATGAAAATGTTGTGCCTTTCATGTAACATGATATCTTTACATTATGTGAGATGATTAGGGTCTGATAAAAAAGTGACTCGTGTCTAGTTTTAAATACCAGTGCACTCATTGACGTTTCAAAGGACACTCTATACAACAAGGTTCCTACTAAAAAAGCAATTTTTGCAGCATTATTTCTGCAAATCAGCTTGGAAAAGCAAGATTGCACATAGTCTCGTGATTATTGCTCTTATTAGCAGGCAGTTGAGACAGGGTATATTTCCCTGCCAAGAAATGCTATGCAGAGTGCTTGCAAAATATATGTTCTGAAATCCCCAGCATCTCCTGTCTAAGTAATCCCTGCTATGAGAACATTTGCCTGCAAGAAATTTATTTAACTGTTCCCAAAGGTTTTCTCTCTTGATGAATAATCTGAACAGTGTGTATAAAATATCTAATAGACTGATTAAAAAATTGGAAAGTTGTTTTACAGGCTCGCTCGATAGACCTGACCTGCTTGACACCTGGAGATGCTCTGGCAATAGACAAAAAAAATCATCTGAGCCTTCAATATTTTTTGAGCACTCAGTCAGTGAGGCAGCTTTTTCTATTGCATGCTTCCTGGTCAGTTTTCAGGGAGTGAGGCAGCCTTATCTATTGCATGCTTCGTGGTCAGTTTTTAGGCAGACCAAATGCAACAATTCTGAAATGTACTCTACAGTGAATAAAATGTACACACAAGTGGTCCATGGACCCCTGGGGGTCTGTTATGCGTACTCAAGGTGTCCTCAACTGCTTAGAAAATTAAATATTTTTTTAACAGATTATATATATATACTTAAAAAATTCTTTTAAAAAAATAAGCGTGCTGAATCATCAACTACAGCCAGCGAATGCACTCACAACACTGAGTCTGAAGTAATGGTAGTAGCAGATGCAAACAGCTTACAAACAGCCTATGAATTAGCGCACCAAATGGATCCAACTGAACTGACTAATACTCAACTACTCTCCCAAATGGGTCACGAAATTGGACTACGTCCAAAAACTACTTTGAAGAGCAAATCTAAATTTTGTCCTGTACTGCATCCAGGCAATCGCATAGATGTCTTTCACGATCTAGTTGTGGCCGAACTAGAAACTATGAATAACACTATCAACACCAAAAAGGAAAACGTTACAAAAAAGGAACGAACAGCTCTAAAAAATCTCCAGTCCAATGTCTTGATAGAAATAAAGCCAGCGGACAAGGGAGGAAATATTGTGATACAGAATAAAAGAGACTACGTGGAAGAAGCCCACCGCCAATTAAACAATGTAAACAACTATGAAGTCTTGCGGAAGAATCCTACGGCAACTATGATGTACAAACTGCATTCATGCATACAAACTTGGCAAGAAAATGGCCTCCTAAGCATGGGAGAAAAAAGTTTTTAACAATTACACATCCAATAATGCCCACGATATATTTTCTTCCGAAAATACATAAGACTTTAGTGAAACCACCCGCCCGCCCAATAATATCAAGCTGTGGCTCATTGTGCGAAAATCTATCTTCATATGTGGACTATTTTCTGGCACCCCTTGTTCCAACCTTAAGTTCCTACATTAAAGACACTGGGGACTTCCTTAGAATCATCATGGGAGTGAACTGGCAACCTGATTATTGGCTAGCAACAATAGATGTTGTCTCGCTATACACCTCTATTCAGCGGGACATTGGACTGACAGCAACCAAGTACTTTCTGGGTCAGAGACCAATATCAGAACTACGGCATACCAACATGGTAATTGATATGATGACTTTCTGCCTAGATAATAACGTTTTCACCTTTGACAAAAAAGTATATAGACAAACCTGCGGATGTGCCATGGGTGTTTCTTTCTCTCCAAGCTATGCGAACCTTACCATGGGATGGTGGGAGAAACACATAGCTTGGAGAGAGGAGAATGAGCCATATACCACGGACGTGGTTATATGGCTCAGATTCATAGATGATCTGTTCCTCCTTTGGAAGGGAACTAAACAGAATCTGGTGGAATACATTGCAATACTCAATGAGAATGAAGTTGGACTACAGTTTACGTCAAATATACAGAAAGAAGAAATAGAATTTCTTGATACCAAAGTCTATGTCAAAAACAACAGACTGGAATCAACTGTATATAGAAAAGCGACCTCAACAAATAGTGTATTACATGGAAGTAGCTTCCATCCCACCTCACTAAAAAAGAGCATCCCTTATGGGGAATTTATAAGAATGAAACGGAACTGCTCGGAAGAAACCGAAATGGAGGACAAATTCAAAGAGACAAAAGATCGATTCTCCAAGCGTGGATACAAACATGCTGACATCATTAAAGGAGAACAAAAAGCAAGAGCCAAAACCAGAGCTGAAACACTGATAACAAAAACAAGTAGAATTGAATGTGATGAAGGAGATGAGCAACCACGATTAGTATTAACATACTCCAAAGAAAGCTACAACATCAGAAAAGTCCTGCGCAAATACTGGAATGTGTTAAAGAAAGATAATGACATAGGCAGTCTAATTGGCGATAACCCACTAGTAACATATCGCAAAGCTCCATCAATCCGTGACACTCTGGTCAACAGCCATTTCAAACAAGCAAGAACTCAAAGCTGGTTGGAAAAGAGACAATTGGGTTTTAGCAAATGCATGACTTGCAAAGCTTGTAAGATTGGCCAAAACATGAAATCACTCATTGATCCTAGGGGCAGGATTTTTGACATCAGGAACAAAATCACCTGTGACTCACAATTTGTTGTATATCAAATTCAATGTTTCTGCGGCAAAAGGTATATCGGCTCGACAATTTGCCCTTTAAAAAAGAGAATTCTCGAACACACAAGAGCAATCCAGAACAATGACCAAACCTACGCGACAGCGAAACATCTGAACTCACATCCAGGGAAAACCTGGAAAGACATGAAATACTCAGGAATAGCGTTGACTGGCGATAATGAGAGAGGTGGTGATAAAGTAACTAATTTGAGAAGGCTGGAGTCTAAATTAATCATCAGATTCAAAACAAGAAGCCCTTGGGGTCTAAACGCCGATGAGGAACTTTATGTACATTTATAGACTTAATGCTGGTACAAAAACTTTATGACTAATAATTGCTGTGGTCCACAAATTCTCCTGTGATATGACAAAATGACATTTTGGAATAACAAAACAGTTTCTGTTCTTACGAAGTCAAGTAACATGAATTCAATGTATGTGACAAGTAGTATATGAAAATGATTTTAATTATTCATGCATCGTAATTACTGTTGATCTACAGCATATAGCGACTCAATGAACACTCATAGGCACTTAGCCTCTATTGACAATTTGGACACTCAGTCCATCACTGTATTTAAAATATAGGTGAAATTGGCGCATTAAAATGTGAGCATATTTAGCCACATCATACATAGTCTGAGGACTGCACTCAGCGCCATGGTATTCACCAATTAATATAAATAAATGAGCACTATTTGTGTCGTGAAAATGCAGGGATCCGGTATTTACTTTGCATGATTTGGAATTACTCTAATCCATAAAACTACTGTGCCCACAATGCATCCTAATGGCCAAGTGGTGACTACAGGTATAAAATGTGGAAAGCAATGATGGACTAATGTTTGTACCGTGACCAGGGACAGATTGTTGTCCGAAACGCGTAGGTGGGGATCCTACAGAAAATAAATCCAAACATTCAACCTATGGAGTAGTGTGCGGCGTGTTTCTCTTTTGAAACTGTTTTGCTGTGAGATATATATATATATATATATATATATATATATATATATAGTAACAAAATGTAAATTGAAAATGTTAAAATGTTCTGTAAGTGTGATGAAATTTGAAATTGGAAGCTAAGAATGAAGTTGGTAATTTGCGGGAGCAGTACAAGCAAATCAGACAGAATATAGTGTGAATGATGTGTGACCACAATTTAATTCAGAAAGGCTCCAACTATACCATTAAAATTAAATGTTTTATTTTTTTATATTAGTTTGTGAAAAGAATAAAATATGCCATTATTTGTGATAAATGCTTGTAGTGAGGTTTTTGTATATTGTTTTGAGGTTCAAATCATTCAAATCATCTAGGCCTAAGTCCCCGGCTTCCAGTTATATCTCAGCGGTGGGGAGGGGTCCCACGATTACAAAATGTATTCAGTGAGGTCTCTGGATTCCAGTAATAATTAAGTGGGGCTCCACAGAATTCAAAAGGTTAAGAACCGCTGGTATACACTGCATGCATAAAGAGATTAAAAAGGACAGGTAGAGTGTGCCGACTATCTATCCCATTTAGTACCAAGTAAGACTCTGGATTTTCTGCGATATTTAAGTTCTGCTTGTGTACTTGGTGCAATTGCTAGATGACAAGTGAAAAAAGAGTTGGAAACTGAAGGCTGAAGTAATTTAAAAACCAGGGATGTGAAAATTTCACATCAACAGGTTTGTGAATGGGGATGATATTTCTGATGTGACCTATGTACATACAGATTGCATCACAAATTCTCAATTCACATGGGGTAGCTAAAAGACTAGCCATATGAATATTAAATAGGCAAGTTGTAAATTGCACCAACTGTGAATGGCCGCCAAGCAGGAATGGAGGCCACTGCTTGCTCAGGCTACCTGCCATGATTCCCATAGTAGAAGAGGTCCCACAGGGACAGCACCTCGTTTGCAAATCAGTTACAACCTTGACTCAGGAGTCAGTAACTGATCAATGGTATGCAAGTGTTAGCTCAAATTATTGATATATACATTTCTGACACATGTGTAGGAGAAAGCACACCTATCATGTCCTCTACTGTTTGAGAATCTGAAAGGATGACAAACGTCTTTTTACAAGTCAGAAAGACTTTTCACAGTCATAAAAGGGCTTTTGAACATTGTAAAACGTCTTTGGGCTGACACAAACTATGGGCCATATGCATAAACACATTTCCCCGTAGACATAGAATGGGCAAAACCCTTTGATGCATCTGCCCTATGTGCTTTTATGAATCGCAGGGTTTGCAACCACAAAAGTGCTTTGGACAGCTGGTCTGATGTTCAATTAACCCAATGCAAAAACCACCAGAAATTCCACCTGGAAACTGAGACCTTGTGATACTTGCTTAAGTAATTTGTTTTGGTGTCACCAGTGCTATTGCACACACAAAAGAGGACAACCTCGCAGATACATATTCAACCTGAAGGCCATAACTAAAGATCCCAGGACAATACCAGGACCTAGGAAAACAGCAAAGGTGAGCTACTGCAGTTCCAGGAACTAAAGAAAAGCTATGACTATTTTGATCATTTCTACTTTTCAGGGAAACGGTTCATGTCCATTGCTGCTTACAAATTCACGTCTCCAAGATTACAGCTTTCTCTTATGGTTCACATTGTATGCTCGTATCAGTAAATTATGCTAGAGAATATATCATATCCTTACTAGACCACCAGGTAAATACCCTCAGGAAAAACATATTCAACATATAAAAATTTGTTCTTAATGAAACATTACAGAACCTCCAGATCCCATCCGTCCATAGACTGTGAATTCCTAAATGTGAAAAAACCACAGAGAACCAAAAATACTTCTTGTTATCACCCAGTGCCTAGGGGAAACCAATTTGCCTGTAGAAATTATTAGAAATATCCAGAATGTTATAGTAGTAATGCTTCAGCAGGATGATGACCTGGTTGGTTCAATAATTAATTCTAAGTCAGATGTTTCAATTTCAAGATTTTGGATATGTTGTCAAGAGATGGATTAAAGACATACATTATTGAAGCAATCAAATTTGGCAACCAGGCCAAAGATCAGGCGCACAGCTTTAAGTAAAGGAATGTATCCAATGAGAATCAAAAATGAAACGTGAACTCTAAGAGAGAAAGGTACTGGTTACCAAACAGTCACCTGAAACCCCAGAAATTTCCAGGGTCAATTCACAATCAAAACAATATCTCTCTGAGCTCCACAATTGTAATTAATAAGGCATGAATCCACCAACCAGGTATAATGTTCAGTTCTGCTCAAGTGCAGGAGTAATGTCTTTCTTGCAACAGGAATATCCGTTAATAAGAAAAATCCACCAATCTGGTATTCCAATCACTTTTAATGGTATTATTCTTCAATCCAATTCTTAATTGTCTTTCAGCCAACACGTGTTTCGTCTGATGCTAATCTCTACATCAACAGACTTCATCAGGGCTCAGTTGCAATTTAGTCTTGCCATAAACAATAATTCAAAGTATTCAATAATTCGTTGAGACCAGTTAGAAGAACCTATCTTCATACACGTTAATCCTCTCCGAAAGAAACGTCAAACGAAATACATCATATGTGGTATCTGGATACACGAGTACGTGTACCTGTCTGTTATCCACGATATCTTCTCATATATTTCCCGGCTATACCTGGTTTGCGGATTCATGCCTTATTAATTACAATTGTGGAGCTCAGAGTGATATTGTTTTGATTGTACATTATTAAAGCCAAGCAAATTTGAGGTTATGCAACTACATAGATGAGTTTTAACCAGTTGTTAAAATAGGATGCTGAAAATGGCGAGAGGACTAAAAGTGGGTTCTACGTTCTTTGACAGCCCCATCAAATGCAGTCCTTCCTACCCAATTTGTTTGTATTGCCTACCATTAAAGCTGGGACATTCAGCATTAGTCCAATGGATGGCATGTTGGATTTTGAGAATACCCTACAAGATAGATTTACATACAATGAATATAGATGGCAGCCAACTAAATCGTCAGTGGCTACCCTCAAATTGTATACAGGTTTTTAGGGCGAAACCTGCCAGACAGCACAGCTGTCTGATTACAAAAAGGCTTCTTGTGGGCTTTCTGAAAGCATCCAAGGGAATTATTCCTGCACATTGCTTACCACTGGCTTTGTGGTTTATAACCCACATGTTTTGACTTTCTATTGGCTGCGTGTATTTGTTTTAGGTTTACATGTCTTTATTGGTTTTATGGTTAACTTTGTTTTATTGACTTTTAGGCATATGAGAAAATATATTGCATATATTTGGCATTCTTGTACCTCATTCTCAAGATATCCCCCCTCCTTCCAGTTCTTTATTGGTTTTATAACATAAAAACAACATAGGATAATAGTACATATCTAAAATGCCCTACTATCATAGGGGAGCATATACCATGCACAATTAAACCCCCTTAACTCCCTCCTCCCCCAAAGGCCCCCCACCATCCTCCCCCATCCTCCACCAACTCAACATTGGCCGACTCTCTCCCTCAATATGCTGTTGTGGGTGGGTTGGTAAGTATCAGGAGTTGTAAGTATTTGGGACATGTCCAGGATATGCCATATACAATGTAGCCACTCCAGATGCGCATGGACCCCCAGTGTGCCGGGATATTCTGGAGGGACGCTCCTAGTGCCAGACCTATCTGGCTGCCTCTACGGGATTTGAGAGGGAACGTGAGAGCATTTGGTAAGCCTAATAAAATCTAGGTGTTTCAAGGTGTTTATTGATGTCGTCCAGTACTTGTGCCCAATAAAGAACGAGTTTGGGGCAGTCCCATAAGATATGGTTCAGGGTGCCCGAGGATCCGCAGCCTCGCCAACACAAGGGGTCTCTTGCAGGGTTTCCTCTATGGAGTCTGGGGGGGCATGAAATAACATTAGGTGGCTATTTTTGTTGCCGTCTCTATGCTTGCAACATTGCGCCCTGTGTGCCGGGCCCTATAATATATGTCCTCCCATTCGCACTGCCTAAGTGTGCGAATTAGCTCCCACCTCCTCTGGCCGGGGGGATTTAGTATCTACGGGGGGCAATCTTAATAGGGTATACATTTCTAATATTATACGAGTATGTGAGGACTTGGGCCGAGGTCGGATCTCAGGGTGCATCACTCAGTGTGGTATCTGTATCATATGGAGTAAGGATTTCCTCTATTGATACTATAGGCAAAAATCAAATACCTACTAATGTGTATGTTTTGAATTGTTTTAAAGAAAGAATCAAATATCTGAATATATTATAATTGAATTATGGATGTATTTAATTGTTTATGTATTGTGGTGTGAACGGATATGATAATTTGCATTTTTTTTTTAATGAATGCATAAAATAAATGCATATCCCTCAGCACCCTCCAAACAAAGCTATTCCCTTATTAATGGAATGCACTCAAACAAATGTCAGGAAATTCACCAATATCGTAGACATTTATTGGCATATGCGAGCAGCCGTGCTTATTGAAATCACACAAACGTGTGAAAACAAATTATGGCTTCATTAACAACCTCACACCCTCAAGTTTCTGTAGCTGCTGGTAGAAAGAAGGCCCAAGAAATCCTGTTTCATGGTGGCATGCAGGAACTGGATGTGTTCTCCAAGGCTCAATTGGTTGGCCTCCAGCTACCAGCTAAAGGAACACAAAAAGGCAGACAACTCCTGACTCCAAGAAGATCCAGCTGAAAACTGTGGACTAGACCCTGGTTGGAAAGAGACCTGTGCCTAGAAGCCTACCCTGAGAATGTGATAGCTTCAAGAGTGACCAGGAGTGCATTATTAGCACTAAAAACTGATTAGAACCTAGGGGGCAATTTAGTCTCTACAGGGATGTACTCTGTTACACTAGGACAGAAAAAGCATGTACTCCTCTGCTGTGGCAGACTTACAGCCATCCATAATTAGAGGTCTGCTCCTGCCTGACACCAGAGAGAACTACATTGGTTGGCCTTCTCACCATGTCTCAGCTGGTATGGGACCACAGAGGCAGTTTGACTTGGGACTGCAGCTGATGCACAGGAACAGCTCAGCGGGGCTCCTCACCCAAGCCAAGATCTGATAGTGTTCATTGCAGTCAGTTGCAGCATCTGTGCCGGGTTCACATAGGAGGTGCTTCTCCAGGCAATTGAGACCTTCAGGTCAGGATCCACTTCAGCATCAACCAAACCTTCTCTTCAAAATTCACTAGGGGATGGGTAGCAGCAGCATCAAGCCTTTGGGCATCACAGGGGCACCTAACAGCATGTGTTGAATTCTTGGCTTGATTTCTGTATGATGCCCACGGCCACGGCTGTGATGGCTGGACTAGAGCCACCTCACAACTCAGGTTGCCCCCACCTTCACTTCAAAGACCAGTTAGCAATGTCTGGATGACGCTCATTCTGGGAATGCAACTGGCTTTTCTTCTAGGAAAGGCAATTTCCTTCACTCCCTGAGCAAGCAGACAGGCTTCCTAGTGTTAGGGAGATCTCCAGTTTCTCCAGCAGGTTGTGCAGATGTCAGGTCATGTACCTTACCTCTTGGAGTTTGGATGTGATGCAGACACCAACCCTGGTAACACAGCGGCACGTTAAGTACTCTGCAGAGCTCTCCCTACCAGAAAAGTTGGAACAGGTGCATAGTTGGATGGTTTTCGATACTACTTTTACAGAAACTTTCCAGACATGGAATGCAGATTCATCGCCTAAGGTTTCATAACTGTTTTTTATTGTTTACCTTTCAAAAGTAATTTCCTGGCTCCTCATCAAATACAGTTATAGGGTGAGGTGATAGCTCTCACAGCAGCCTGAAGCAGTAATCAGGTATAGACAAAAGAACTGTTCCTCTCTAGAAACCTCCTCACTTTCAACAACAGAAACTGCAGTCCTTCCACTTAATCCCACCATCTACCAAATGGCAATACTTAGGAAGAGCTAACTGCCCGCCCTTTGCTAACAAGGTCATCATTGAAATCCATGAGGAGCTCTGTCCCTTTACCCTAGTTTCAATAGTTTATTTGTCATATGCTTTTGATACCATCAATAGGCCAAGGCTGTGAAATAAATAGAAAAAATGGGGTATAACACGGGTATTATTGGCACTGATAATTCAATCTCAATCACTAGGGGGTAACTGTTCGTAAAAGAAGAAAGGACAAGTCCGGTCGTAGGGGGGACTGGTGACAGGAGTTCTGTCTAAGAGTGTAGGTTGGAAAATGCTTAGAGGGGGGAATTCCTCCTTATTAATGAAGTGCCCTCACACACCCATGCACGAGTCATGCTTCATGTTTGGGCGTTGCTCCTCTTGGGGGTGGAGCGGCAGTCCTCCCAGCCCCACGAGAGGGCTTTTTGTCGGAGATCTTTGTGAGGAATGCCGCAGTGGTGAGTGCAGGTGTGTGGTTTTGTTTTGCTCGGGGGATTATAAATATCACACTAGTATCCTGGAGAGACTGTATTCTGGGGTCCATGTAATATGGTTAAAAAGCTGGAGTCAGGAGTGGTACAAGTATCAATTTATTTACATTTACACTTGACTGGGTGGACAGAGTGGGGAGTATTCTCCTTCCGCGTATTATAGTGTTAGTCGTGGTAAAAAATAGTGGTGTTAGGTGGACATGTTTCATGCCTCTTGTGGTCCCTAGTGGATCCAGTGGCATTTCCTCAGGACAGTGTAGAGAGTAAACAAAAGAAAAAAAAGGGACTGGGACGGCGACACCTAGTAGCCCTCTAATGATACCCAGCTTGAGGTGTGGTTGGGGTGGCACTGCACCCAGTTGGATATGACCACTTAAATTGCAAAATCCAACCTACAGGAGAAGAAGGG
Source organism: Lissotriton vulgaris (assembly GCF_964263255.1). Taxonomy (NCBI): domain Eukaryota; kingdom Metazoa; phylum Chordata; class Amphibia; order Caudata; family Salamandridae; genus Lissotriton; species Lissotriton vulgaris. Next base: position 822,894,646 of record NC_141685.1, on the reverse strand, counting down.
AGACAAAAGAAAGCGACAACACTTGTCCATCAGAAGCAGAATATAGATCATGCATCTTTCAGATCATATAACGTTTGTGTAAAGGAGAGTCCAATACTTAGCTAAGTAGACCATCTCAGCGTGAAGGTGGTTGTAGTATAAAGTTAAAAAAGGTAAACATAGTACACATGCCCAGAACCTGCGGTGAAGTGAACCGGTCTGTAGCTCATCCCTGCCATCATTGGTGTGGCAAGCATTCATGCATTTAAAAAAAACAGTCTGCCGGTAGTGAAGTGAACCGATATGAGGTTAATCCCTGCCATCGTAGTTTATGGCAAACAGTCAAACATGTAAATAATAGCATGCCTTCACACACGGGAAGCCTGCCTGGGTGTGGTGAACAAGTCAGTGATCAAGATTCATGAAAGAGGAAGGCACGGCGAAAGTGGGCCGGTATCTGCTCTGGTTGACACATGATACTTCTATCACATACACTCAACACTGAACAAACACACATACAAACATAAAAATAACCATACCCCAAGTTTTACATATTTTGCACAAGCACTTGCATTTTCTCTCTCACTCTTTAGCACTTTGATATGATAGAAGTGTTTTTAATGGCCGTGTTTGTTAAAAGTAAATGGAGATAGTTTCTTTTTTTTAATGTACCACAGTTTGATATCGGAAAATGATGAAGTTAATTATTTTAGCATGAATGAAGTCTAATATGTTTGTCTATATATCATGTACCCCCTCTGCTAAAAACAAAAACAAAGAAAACAATCACATACATTTGACATAAGCAATATAATATCACATTTCCCATCTAAAATAAATAAAAGAAATAAAACTTACTGTTCTGTAACTGCAGAACTTTCTCTGTCTCCATGTAATAAGAAATAGCAATCCATCAAAATGAGGTAAATAATATCCACAAATACCCCCCAAAAATGCAAAAATATAACTAATCCAATAGATATCCCTCAAAGCAAATCAAATAATCTGGGTTCCATAAAAACTCAGCAAAGTGTTTTAATGAAAGAAATGCACCAGAAAACCTGGAAAAAATGGAATTCAAAGTCAAAACCATTTCTTTATTAGACATTAACCCTGATTTCTTTTTTTTTTTAAACTAACATATACTTCAATTGCCTATAGAACAGGTTTATAGACAAAAACATGTAAAATACATTTTTAAAAAACCTCCAGCAAAACACATTACATACCCAAAAATACATTTACATAACCTTTACACATCAAAATATAACTAACATTATACGATTTAACATAGCATAGTGATACATTACTAAAATGGTGCACAAAAACGCAAAACTACAAATTATTGAAAAATACTAACAGTAATTCATCGAAATATACAAACAAAACTCAAACACTCCAACTAACATTTAGACATCCCTCCTTAACCCCCTATCCCACCAAAACCTTAAAAAATCTCCTAAAAAAGGCTTACCTGTTCTAAGAAAAAGCAGCACTTTACCGCGACCTGGCTTTGGAAAAATACACTAAAATGACTGAAATAGTTTCAAAATAGAAGGCAGTGGGAAAAAAATGTCCGCTAAGTAAAACTAAAAAAAAGACTATCTCGATATATTTTTATGAGAAATATTGTAGAGATGTTGAGTACATTGAGTAGAAAATTATTAAACATGTAAAACATATCAAACAATCCCATAATAAATTATGAAACAATTGTAAAGTATAAATGCAATAACAGCATGAAACATATACAATTTTTAACCCATACTAAAAAAAAATTAAAATAATGTTCAAAAGATGTATATAAAAGAGTTAAGAAATATTTAAAAATTGCTAAACAATGGAAAATAAGAGTTTAGATTATACAACCGATAAATGTATATAAATATGATTTACCTATTTTATTGTTAATTTTTTTCAAAATGTTTTATTTACTTAACTTTCAAATTTTCTTAATTTTGCTTGAAGTATACATGATTCAAAATATAAAACTATACAATAAATAAAAATTACAATAATAAGAACAGAAAAATGGGTGACGTCTTTATTATATGAAACAAAATGTAATTAATAACATTATTGGTTACAAAAATGCAACTGTTTGTTCATCATCGTCATCCTCATCACCAAGCTTTAATCGGCTTAAAACCATGGAACAGTCATTGCAAGCGATGTAGGGTAGAAAGAAAGAAGGTTCTATTTGGTATGGGAGCTCATGGAAGCTCATGACATGGACATCCCCCCGCAACATGAGGTCTGGAACCAGTTCCCATTAGAGTGCAATATCGCTGACTTTTATAAACCTTCTCTGAAACTTCTTTATAAATATGTTAAACCGGTGCACAGTCAAAATATCGATTCCCTAATATCGACCTACAGTAATATTGAGTTGTAAATATCGAAGGTGAAGTATATTGAGGCCTTTTTTTACTTTTATTTTCTTTATTAAATTGTTTGGGCATCAGCAGAGAAAGAAAAACCAATCACCATCAAGAAACTAAAAAAAAAAGAACGATAATACAGTTCAGATCCAAGATAAGCAAAGTTAACAAAACAATAGATCAGTTGCTATAATCCATAAAACAGGGAAAATACAGGATAAGAAAAAAAGAAAAAAGACAAAAACAGAAGCACATCGTAGCTGAAAACCAAAAGCAATAACAGAAGCTTCTCAATTTCCTATCCAGTTAGTAATTGGGGACCATACGTTGCAACCAAATGTCTTCTTTCTTATACCCTTCAGTTTATATAATGTGGTTTCAAGATAATACATAGATAAAAGCTTATTTCGCCACAAAATAATATTCGGTGGTTCTTCATCAAGCCAGCCTGACGTTATGCAAAAACGAAAAGCAGACATACATATAAACACGAATCCAATATCTGGATCTGAAATCGAGTTAGCCGCAATTTCTTCACAACCAAACAAGACTAAAGATGCTGTTAATTTAACTGAAATGGACAGTTCGGCTGTAAGAAAGTGCTCTACATCAGCAATAAATCTTGCCAATTTCAGACAATCAAAAAACATGTGTATTGCGTCCGCCCCATGTAAATTGCAACGACTACAACTTGTCCCACGACCTACACTCCATTTAGCTATCTTCCCTGGTGTATAATAAAGCCCGAAAACGGACATATAGTGCTGGCTGATGAGTGATCCATTCATTAAAACATTTCTAGCGATTACTAAACTTCTCTCTATATTTACACATGGGATATTCAGTTTATTCTGCCATTTGATCGCTACAACCTCTAAATCATCCTCCCTCTTTTCCAAGATTAATTGATACAGAGATCCAATTCTTTGCCAGTGCTTGATCGCTTCTAAAATTTCGATATTCCCCCAAAAAATTAAAGACTGTGACAACTTCTGCAAACAAAAACTGCGTACCTGAAGATATTTAAAAAAATCAGAGCGAGGTATATGATAAGTGTTCATCAAATAATCAAATGATACAAAGTCCTTCTCTGTAAATAGATCTCCCAATTTCTTAATGCCTAGGTTATTCCACCTATACATTACCCCATCCTGAAATATCACGGGCAAAAAAGAGCAGTTCTGCAGAGGTGTGTATTTCGTTAGGTTTATACTGAACCGAAATTTTCTTTTAACAGATCGCCCAATAAGAAAGGCTGTATCAAATATCTTGAATTTAGTCTGTTTGTAGTAACTTGGCTCTATGATCCGATTTAAGCACTGTTTCGCCTCTGTGCCCAGGAGCATTTCATAGATCGATGGGGTCAGAAAATCCTCTGTGTGATCTTCCGGTAATAAGAGTACGCCCATGTATTGCATTATTGCCATCCAATGGTAAAGTTGGAAATTTGGCATACCCCACCCCCCTCTATCTCGAGATAGCTCACAACTTTTCAGCGCTCTCCTGGCCCGGCAGTACCCCCATAAAAATCTGAAGCTCATTCTCTCTAAACGGGCAAAATAGCCTGATGGTATTAACAGTGGTATGACTCGGAATATGTATAAGAATTTAGGAAAGATAAGCCTTTTTATCAAATTGCTTGGGCCTAGTAAGGAAAGCTTCAAATTATTAACCCTTTCTAAGATTCTATTAGAAGATACTGTTACAGGATCTAAATTAATAGGGATAATGTCCTCAATGGTAGCGGTAATTTTGATTCCAAGATATATAGCCTCTTTATCTATCTTCATGTTCTCTGGACATCCTACCACAGAGTGTATAAGCTGAGTTTTATCGATATTCAATTTATAACCAGAGAAATGGCCAAATTCCTCCACTAATTTTATAATATTAGGTAATGATGTATTAATTTCCGCCGTAACCACGGCAATATCGTCAGCATAGGCGCAGACTTTTATTTCCCAGCCATTTAACTGTACTGGTTTAATTGCAGAATTATTTTCCAGCTTTCGGATAAAAGGATCAATATATAAGGCGAATAGCAAGGGGGAACAGGGGCAACCCTGTCTCATCCCCCTTGCTATCCGCACCAACCCTGACAGAGAACCCGAAATCCGGATTACCGCAGTCGGTTGAGAGTAGAGTGTTCTTATTGCTTTAATAAACTCTCTGGGAATCCCCATCTTCTCCACCACTGACCACAGAAAAGCCCAGGTGACCCTGTTGAACGCTTTTTTGGCGTCCAACAGGGCCACCCCGACCGGAGAGCCAGTCCCCTGAGCCCAGTCCAGCAAAGATATCATTCGCCTAATATGGTCCGTAGTACCTCTACCCTGTATGAAACCATGTTGTCTTATGGAACCAATCCCTGTCATGAGGTCATTTAACCGGTTCGCTATAAGCTTCGAGTAGATTTTACTGTCAGTATTCAATAAAAAGATTGGCCTATAAGACCCCCATCTCTTCAGGATTTTTTCCTTTCTTTTTAAAAATAACAATGATTGCTTCCGCCCATGATTGTGGAGCTCTCCCCTCAAAAGCTCGTTGGCATATTTCCACCAGTTCTTTTTTAAGTTGGTTTCTAAATGTTCTATAAAACTCCAACGGAATATTGTCTGGCCCTGTAGCTTTACCCAGAGCTAGCCCTAAAATAGCTGTCTCTATCTCTTCCCATTCAGGAGGTGCCAAGAGATTCAAACGCTGAGACTCCGATAAAGGCACAGAACTTGTTTCCTTTAAGTATTCATTCGATTCAATAGAGTCCCCTTCCTCACTATGAAGTCGTTGGTAAAACTCTTGAAAAGCAGTCAAAACCCCTCCTCTAGTTTCCTGTATAACCCCCATTAGGTCCCTGATTTTCAAAATATCATTATATACCTGCTTCTCCCTTGCTCTCTTTGCTAGCAACCTACCAGTTTTTTTCCCCAAACTCGTATGCTGTTTCCTTGTATTGAGTATAATTAATGGCGATTAAATCGGCTATTTTAGAATAAGCATTAGCTCTTTTAATCGAGAGATCCTTTTGGGCCAATTTACTCAAGTCAGATTGCCCTCCTTGCCTTAGGACCTCTGCCAGCTTCTCTTCAGCTCTTATGATTTCGTCAAAATCCTTCCGTTGTTCAGTTAAGAATTGCTTACGCTTAAACCCAGAGTAGCTGAGAGTCTCCCCACGGACCATAGCATTGAATGTGTCCCAGACCATTTTATGGGTTGCTGTGCCTTTATTGAAAGTAAAGAATTCCTCTATTACTTTAGACATATATTGACAGTACTGTGCTTCCAGTATTATTTTACGCTCAAAAGACCATCGTGGGGATTCGCTTTTACCCTCTATTTCAACATTTAATTCCAACACTACCGGGTTGTGATCAGAAATTAGTTTGGGATGGATCTGGATTTTAGCTTGTATTAATAAAACATGTGAAATAAAGAAATAATCTAGTCTAACAAATTTTAGGTGGGGAGCAGAGAAATACGTAAACCCTGGGCGATTCGGGTTCTTTTCATGCCAAACATCATGAAGGCCGTGATCCTGAAGTAACCCACGTAAAGCAGTGTATACAAGTTTTTTCTTGCCGAGATATGCTGAATTGGATCTTATATCAGCCTTTGCCTCCACATTAATATTATAATCTCCACATAATAGAAATGGGGTAGTCCAATATGCCCGTTCTAAATGAATAAAATTAAGTACTTCTGGATCGTCTAGATTTGGGCCATTTATATTGCAAAGTGTGAACCCCTGCCGTCCCCCCCTGAATTCTGCTAACACCCATCTTCCCCATTTATCTGCTGCCGTCTTCATACAATCCAAGAATATCGAGGTCAAGAATATCGTTGGTCAGAATATCGACCTTAAGGTAAGTAATATCGATTTTTTTTATATTGATGTAAGTAATATCGAAGTTAGTAATATCAATATCAATTATATCGATGTCACTAATTTCGATGTTACTAATATCGATATTTGTTTGTTGTTATGTATTTTATTATGTTTTTTATATGTATGTGTTATATGTTTTTGTTTAGTATTTTATTTGTTTTAAATTATATGTGTACTATTTATTATATATTAAAAATGTTATTTGTAATTTAATTTTATGTTTTAGTACTGGAGCGGGTTGGGGTTTATAGGGGAATAGGGTGGGAAGTAATTTAATTATATTAAATTAATTATACATTTTTAGTAATTGTAAATTAATTTCAATTAATTTTTGTGTTTAAGTTCTGTAGCGGGTTGTGGGTTTATAGGGGAATCGGGTGGGAAGTAATTTAATTGTAATAAGTAATTATTTATTTTTGATGGGTATTGATAATTATTTTATTTCTAATTAATTATTCATCGGTAATTAATTATTTTAATTGGTAATTAATTTTATTAATTGGTAATTGAGGTATGTAATTGGTAATTACATTTTTTAATTGGCAAGTAATTTTTTTAATTGGTAATTAAGGTTTTTAATTGGTAATTACAATTTTTAATTGGCAATTATTTTTTTAAATTGGTAATTAATTTTTTTAAATTGGTAAATATTATTGTTAATTGTTAATTAATTTTTATTAATTGGAAATTAATGTTATTAATTGGTAAATCATTTTTTATAAAAAATACTTTTTATTCAAAAATAAATTTACTGTTCACCATTTTTTAATTGTTAATCAATTTTTTATTATTAATATGTTTTTGGTTTAGAAAAATATTTTAGTGTTCAATATTATTTGGTTATTTATATTTATTAATTAATATTTATTGGTATTTATTGTTAATTTATTGTTAATTCATTATTTAATTGTAATTATGTTTTTAGTGATTATCAATGGGGATTTGGAAATGATGTAGTTATTTAAAAATATAAATTGTAATTATTTTATTTAGAACAATTATTTATAAGTATGTTATATTTAACTTCTACACTATCCAATGCTTTCCCTACTGTTGCACTCTCTGGAGTGGGAATAGTAATTTTTACCCCTACGATATCCAACGCTTTCCATACTGTTGCATTCGCTGGAGTGGGAATAGTAATTTTTCCTCCTACGCTATCCAACGCTTTCCCTACTGTTGCACTCTCTGGAGTGGGAATAGTAATTTTTACTCCTACCCTATTCAATGTGTTCCCTACTGTTGCACTCTCTGGAGTGGGAATAGTAATTTGTACCCCTACGCTATCCAACGCTTTTCCTACTGTTGGACTCTCTGGAGTGGAAATAGTAATTTGTACCCCTACGCTATCCAACACTTTCCTTACTGTTGCACTCTCTGGAGTGGGAATAGTAATTTTTACCCCTACACTATCCAACGCTTTCCCTAATGTTGGACTCTCTGGAGCGGGAATAGTAATTTTTACCCAAACGCTATCCAACGCTTTCCCTACTGTTGCACTCTCTGGAGTGGGAATAGTAATTTTTACCCCTACGCTATCCAACGCTTTCCCTACTGGTGCATTCTCTGGAGTGGGAATAGTAATTTTTACCCTTACGCTATCCAAACCTTTTCCTACTGTTGCACTCTCTGGAGTGGGAATAGTAATTTTTACCCCTACGCTATCCAACGTTTTCCCTACTGTTGCACTCTCTGGAGTGGGAATAGTAATTTTTACCCCTACGCTATCCAACACTTTCCCTACTGTTGCACTCTCTGAAGAGGGAATAGTAATTTTTACCCCTACGCTAGCCAACACTTTCCTTACTGTTGCAGTCTCTGGAGTGGGAATAGTAAGTTTTTACCCCTACTCTATTCAAAGCTTTCCTTACTGTTGCATTCTCTGGAGTGGGAATAGTAATTTTTAACCCTACGCTATCCAACGCTTTCACTGCTGTTGCACTCTCTGGAGTTGCGATAGTTATTTTTTACCCATACGCTATCCAACGCTTTCCCTACTGTTGCACTGTTTGGAGTTGGAATAGTAATTTTTACCCCTACGCTATCCAACGTTTTCCCTACTGTTGCACTCTCTGGAGTTCGAATACTAATTTTTATCTTTATGCTATCCAACGTTTTCCCTACTGTTGCACTCTCTGGAGTTGGAATAGTAATTTTTACACCTACACTATCCAAGGCTTTCCCGACTGTTGCTTTCTCTGAAGTGAGAATAGTCATTTTTACTCCTACGCGATCCAACGCTTTCCCTACTGTTGCACTCTCTGGAGTGGGAATAGTAATTTTTACTCCTATGCTATCCAATGTTTTCGCTACTGTTGAACTCTCTGGAGTAATTTTTACCCCTACGCTATCCAACGCTTTCCCTACTGTTGCACTCTCTGGAGTGGGAATAGTAATATTTACCCCTACCCTATCCAATGCTTTCCTTACAGTTGCACTCTCTGGAGTGGGAATAGTACTTTTTACCACTACGCTATCCAACGCCTTCCCTACTGTTGCACTCTCTGGAGTGGGAATAGTAAGTTTTTACACTACGCTATCCAGCGCTTTCCCTACTGTTGCATTCTCTGGAATGGGAATAGTAATTTTTACCCCTACGCTATCCAACGCTTTCCCTACTGTTGCACTCTATGGGATGGGAATAGTAATTTTTACGCCTACGCTATCCAACGCTTTCCCTACTGTTGCATTCTCTGGAGTGGGAATAGTAATTTTTACCCCTATGCTATCCAACGCTTTCCCTACTGTTGCACTCTCTGGAGTTGGAATAGTAATTTTTACCCCTACGCTATCCAACGCTTTACTTACTGTTGCACTCTATGGAGTGGGAATAGTAGGTTTTACCACTACGCTGTCCAACGCTTTCCCTACTGTTGCACTCTCTGGAGTGGGAATAGTAATTTTTACACTACGCTATTCAACGCTTTCCCTACTGTTGCATTCTCCTGAATGGGGATAGTAATTTTTACCCCTACGCTATCCAACACTTTCCCTACTGTTGCACTCTCTGGGGTGGGAATAGTAATTTTTACCCCTACGCTATCCAGCGCTTTCCCTACTGTTGCATTCTCTGGAGTGGGAATAGTAATTTTTACCCCTATGCTATCCAACGCTTTCCCTACTGCTGCACTCTCTGGAGTTGGAATAGTAATGTTTACCCCTACGCTATCCAATCCTTTCCCTACTGTTGCACTGTTTGGAGTTGTAATAGTAATTTTTATCCCTACGCTATCCAACGGTTTCCCTACTATTGCACTCTCTGGAGTTGGAATAGTCATTTTTACCATTACGCTTTCCCTACTGTTGCACTCTCTGGAGTAGGAATAGTAATTTTTATCACTACGCTATCCATGGTTTTCCCTACTGTTGCACTCTCTGGAGTTGAAATTGTAATTTTTACACATACACTATCCAATGCTTTCCCCACTGTTGAGTTCTCTGGAGTGGGAATAGTAATTTTTACTCCTACGCTATCCAACGCTTTCCCTACTGTTGCACTCTCTGGAGTGGGAATAGTAATTTTTACTCCTATGCTATCCAATGTTTTCCCTACTGTTGCACTCTCTGGAGTAATTTTTACCCCTACGCTATCCAACGCTTTCCCTACTGTTGGACTCTCTGGAGTGGGAATAGTAATTTTTACCCCTACGCTATCCAACGCTTTCCTTACTGTTGCACTCTCTGGAGTCGGAATAGTAATTTTTACCACTACGCTATCCAACGCTTTCCCTACTGTTGCACTCTCTGGAGTGGGAATAGTCATTTTTACACTACGCTATCCAACGCTTTCCCTACTGTTGCATTCTCTGGAATGGGAATAGTAATTGTTACCCCTACGCTATCCAACGCTTTCCCTACTGTTGCACTCTCTGGAGTGGGAATAGTAATTTTTACCCCTACGCTATACAACGCTTTCCCTACTGTTGCACTTTTTGGAGTTGGAATAGTAATTTTTACCCCTACGCTGTCCAACGTTTTATATAATTACTTTTAAAAATATTAAAAGTATATTTAATTTTTTTAATTTATTAAACATAATTCTTTACTTTTTATTTCTGTTTTTGTTTTATGTTTGTAAATGTATTTGTAATTTATAATATTTTTTATTAATGTATAAATTATTAAAATAATTTTTACAACTTAATGTTAAGTACATATATATTTTCTGTTTATGTTTAATTAATGTATTATTAGTATATATGTATTATTTAATAATTGTAAACATTATTAGATATTTTTAACTATGTTGATTTTATTTATTAGTGTTATTTACTTTATTTTACATTTATATTTTTACAGAAAAAAAACGATATTTTTAACATTGATATTTTTAACATCTATATTTTATTTTCAATATTTTTGTACTTACCATGTTGTAGATAGGATGTCGATATTCTTGCCTTCGATATTTTTGCATCGACATTCCTGTAGGTCAATATTTTGTAGGTCGCTATTTTGTCAGTGATCCGTTAAACCGGCCAGTTTAAAGAAGAACAATTTTTTTGTCATCAATAGACTCCATTACACACCAGCAAAAACAGCTATGTTTGCCCCCTTTCCTCCCCTAATTGTCCAAGATGTAACCTCCTTAACGCCAATGACATACACACTTTCTATGAATGCCCTGTCCTTGGAGCGTTTTGGAAGGAAGTGGAGGGTATATTGCGTGGTATCTTTAAAGTCAATATAGGGGTAAGTATCTCCCTGAAATATTTGGAGATGATGGTGTGTCTGGGACAGATTTACCACAGATACATAGAGGGCTGTTGTTGTATCTGGTGCTGTTGGCTCTGAGAGAGATTTGTTTGAAATGGAAAGAGCCGCGACCCCCGAGATGAGAGGACTGGCTTAAAGCTGCGTTCCCTATGGCCCGTCTTCACCAGGGAGAAACTGTTGAGAGCAAAGAAAACATCTGGCAGGCGCTTGTGATCTGGGGCCTGGACTTAAGACTGATATAAAAAAAAACGGATACATCCTGGTCCAATGAATACACCAAGCCTACATTAAAGAGGCTGATCTGGTTAGACCTAAGCAAGTGCAGTCGCCGGAGGGTTCACAGTTTGGTATAACGGCGATATGCAAGATCTGCAGAAGCTTATTGGTGAGATGAGGACAAAAATAAAAACATGCAAGCATAACTACAGACAATAATTGTATACAGTATACCTCAATATAAATGAATGAATCAATAAATACAATATTTCCAAATTTAAAATGAGAAACAGGAAACAATTTTTCAACTAGTAAATACAAAAGTAAGACATCCCAAATTCATTTGAAGAATTTCAGTCATCCAACCTTCCACAATAATCAAAATCCCCCATACATAGACTTTAAACTCCAAATTAAAACCATCATTAGAAGCTTGCTTCCCCACCAGTTTCCTCAAACTAACAGCTGCAGAGATAAAATTATAAATCTTCATGCAGATATGTTCTGATTTTAATAGCTGTAGATAGAGCAGAGCAGGCCAACACTTTTTGATATTCAAGGACCTCAGCAGTGGTACTAAAGATTGTTTCCTATGTATACCATACAGTGTACAAAAAAAAAGAAGTGGAGAGTAGACTGAGCCGAGCACGAGGCACAAGGACGGGGCTCCAGTGTAGCAGGGATTTCTGCTCATATACAGAACTGTGCATAGAGACTTGGAACCTCAGTGAATTAGGGTGTGCCAAAACTCACCTCAGCATCCAAAATCCCCTACCAGACTAGATATCAGTGTCTCATCGGTACTTACAAAACACCAATGATTTAGACAACCCAGAACATGGACTTAGAACACCTCAGGCAACGTGGAGCACATGAACACTCTTTCGTTATACTAACATATCAATCCAGAACTAGGAGTCAATGAGGACATGTGCAAGTTTGAAATGTTTATTTCTAATGCAGTGTTCTCAAACACAGTATCTTAGCTAATACAAGCAAACATATTATAAGGAACAAGGTTAACAGCATGGTTACTATTCCATAAAATACAAAGGGGAAAGCATGTTAAAATGCTAAAGGAAACAGGTCTAAATAGAACCTCAGTTTACCCTCCCTAGCTGGTATATTATATTATATCTACAGATGGTCTCTTTGGGTTTTAGAAGGGCCGGCCCATACCTTTGGGTTCAGCAGAAATGGATCACATCATCTCTTGCACCAACTCTCTGCATACAGATATTCATCAAGTGTTTGCTCCTGCCTTGCGCAGTGCATTATTATTCGTGCCTAAACCCAAAGTTGGCACCGCTGCATCCATAATATGTCTACTCTGTGCGCTGATCAATCCAAACAATAACCGCTGTGTTGAAATAACATTGAAGGCTTCGGCACTTACTATCCAGACATAGCTTACCAAGCAAGACTGATATTATAAGCAAACATGTTATTCTCGTGTAAAGCAAAATACCTAACTAGGCGAAAAGCATTAATAACAAAATGTGTTGTGTGCAGAGGCAGCAGGAAAGGAAAAATTGGGTTTAACTTCTAACCAGCACATGCTAACTTAACACAGTGCACAGGTGAAACCAATACACAAGACACCAGGTGAGATTCATGATATACCTTACTGGGATATTCATATACCCTAGGTCCCATGAACACTATCCCAGTTTTACTCCCCAGTTATATGCTGAAATCGTTTATTGAAGAGATTGTATAAAGTGAAAGATAAATGTCCACACATTGCAAGGATTATAATAACTAATAATGAATAACGAATGCACTGCAGTCAAATTACATGTACGACAACACAATGAGTTTCTATTATGAAAATGTTAATTAAAAAATTCAAAATATGGATCTGGCAAACTTAACAGCTATGGGAGAGCTCGGACTGACCTTCAAAATGCAGAATTAGACTGGTTGCCAAAATGTACAAGGGAGTAGTATCCTCTTCATCCCCCACTATCTCACTTCCACACAAGGCTCCGAAAGATGACTAAACGTGCATGGTTGCCAAAATGTACAAGGGAGTAGTATCCTCTTCATCCCCCACTATCTCACTTCCACACAAGGCTCCGAAAGATGACTAAACGTGCATGGTACATTCTGAAGGAATGGACATGAGTCGGTGAATAGAATGCTGCAGTAGATGCCAGACCAGAGCCAGCATTTGTTTTTATACTCGAAAGCCTACATATCAAGGCTAATACTGTAACTACAGCAATCGGATTGGTATATGTGAGTAATAAAAAAAAAGTTTGGAAATACCTTACTGGGAAATGAAACCAGGAGATGGGCTATAATAAATCTAAACCTTATCAGATAGAATCCCTGATAGTGTTGAAATGGAAAAAGAAGATAAGGTTCCAAAACAATTCGAGGACACTCATGACCCGTTTCTCTGCTTTCTTTTCACCATCTGCATTCAGTCAAAAAATCTAGCTTTATCTAATTTTTATTGATGGAAGTGATACTTTGTGGACTATAAAATAAGTCCGATTCCCTAAAAGAACTGTTAGAAGGGGCGATCCCAGGGGGGACAGAGGTCGTTCTCCTGACCACCCAGTGACCCGCCTCTCCCAGGAACGCTGCCGAGCACAGGCGTGAGGCCCTACAGGAGAGGGCTTCGTATTTAGGATCGTACACGCTGACATTCCACCATTCTATAAATGGACACCACACAGAGATTACTGAATAAAAGGTTCTTTATCAAGCAGTAGTTATGAGGTACATTCAGGTCAAATAGTCAAGTATTTACATTTAGGTTGAGGGTTCGTAAGTTCTTGGTTGCAGGGGTGTGGGAAGCGGGACAGTCACAGTACTGGGGCCAGTACGAGGCGTATCCGGCGCACAGCTCTCAATCCTCGAGCCGGGGGATACGGGCTGTTGTAGGCGTCAGTCGCACTGGTTGCTCCCCTCACCCTCCTCGAGTTACATTGTTTGGGTAGCGTCATCTGTCCAGCTGGACCAGAGTACTCTTCGAGCCGCAACCAGGTCAGCAGGGCTCGAGCACGAGTGAACGGAGTGTCCTTCAGCTCTTGGGGAGCTGCAACCACGTCAGCAGGGCTCCAGCAGAGGTGTTGCAGTGTCGTGAGGTTTCAAGGGAGCCACGACCAAGCCATCAGGGCTCACGCCGAAGTTGTTAAAGTTTGAGGGAGCCGCGACCAAGTCAGCAGGGCTCAAGCAGAGGTCGGTAGATTTCAAGGGAGCTGCGACCAAGTCACCAGGGCTCACGCCGAGGTTGTTAAAGTTCGAGGGAGCCACGACCAGGTCAGCAGGGCTCTCTTCTTCCAGGATTCATATGCCCGCTGGTTCCAGAGCGGCCCTGGTTATAGTCCTGTTTCTCTTTGCAGTCCGAGCCCTCGCAGGTGGGTATCAGGTGCCCGGGGGCTGATTGTAGGGGTTTTCTGCAATCCAGCCCTTTGATCCTTTGAAGATGGGTCCGGGGGTTTCCAGACACCCAGCAGGGAGTGTGGCCAGCTCTCGGAGAGGCCAGGAGGGGCGATCGAAACCAGTCTTCAGGGGAAGAGGGGGAGGCCAGAGGTGTGATCGAAACTACACCACCCTATCTCACTCAGAGGAAGCCCTCTACCCCCCAGCCGGGCATGGCGCGTCTGGTGCCTGTGTTTCGCTGGGGCCGGGGTCATGCAGGGGGCTATGGAGTCAAGGATCTTAGGGAAGGGTGATGGCTACCGGAGGCCTTCGGGGTTGATGCGGGTTGGGGGCGTCCGGTACCGGGAAGATAGATGGCGGGATACAGGGATGGTTGCCCTATCGGTAGGGTCATGGAGGGAGCGGGGGCGGACAGAAGATGGGACAACCGGGGGTTTCTGCTGTACAGGGGCAACTGTCGGACGCTTAGGGTTGGGGGGTACCACGCCACGAGGCCAGGTCTAACAAGAACACATCGTTTTTTTACATATTGCAACCCCAGAATTCTATAGGCATTATCTAGTGGTAAACAGTCAATCATAATTTCTTGATATAAAAATTCATGTTCGGACCAAACTGCATGCCACAGCCGAAGGGGACCTAGCTTGCTGAAGTCTTCCAAATTCAATAAGCCTAACTCCACATGGCAAAGAAATATGGGTTAACTGTTAGGTGCAGACAGGAGCCTTTTCACAAATGCATTTTTATTATCCTGTAGGGGAGCAATGTCACAATATCCCCATACACAGGCTCTAAATGTCATAGAGGAAAAACAACAACCAATATAGATATTAATTATGACATCTAATGGCTTAGGCCCCAGCATACCTAAGAAGAGCCTCCACGTTTTGAACAAACTGCGCCTTTCTGACCTTAATTAAATGGGACCAAGTGGCTTTATGATCAAATGGCATCCCCAAATAGCTGAAAGTTGGAAAACGAAAAGGTTTTTCACTATTAATGAAGTGTGGCCTGGAATTAGTGTGTGAATGCCCTATGACCATAGTATGTGATAGCAGTATTTGTCATTAGTCCCAGTTCACTCACAAATGAGGCAAATCTATTTAACAACTTCTGTAGCCCCACCCCGGTTCTAGACATAGGAACACGATTGTCTACATATAACAAAGCAGGTAGTTTACTCTAACCCACCTTGGGAGTGTCTGTCTCCCCTAAGTTCAAAATTGTGTCCAGGTGTTTAATATATAAATGATGAAAAATGGGGCCAGCACACACCTTTGTCACACAGCGGTTCATTTTAATGGGATCTGCACATTCCTCATTAGCGCCATACCTTATACAACCTATCACTTCTTCATGCATCTGAGATACAAAATTAACTAAAACTGCATCCACACCCATGAGTAAAGTTTTGCTCCAGAGTTTTCCTCTGTTCACCCAGTCAAAAGCTTTGGTGAGTTCTATAAAGGCTAAATACAGACAGCCGTTCTTCGCCTGTGTTTATTTGCTTATAATTAAGTGAAGATTTAGACATTGTTCAGTGGTGCCAAGGCTCTGTCTAAATCCATACTGGGCTGGAGAAAATCTACCTTAGTCTGCTACCCAAGTCTCCAGTCGATCCAACAGAATTCTTCTCAAAATTGTACTTGTGAAATCAAGTAATGAAATAGGGTGATGAAATTGTGGATCTCATCTATCACCCTTCTTAAAGATGGGAACAATGATGGCATTTGAGCCTAATTTGAGTGGGCCTACAGGAACTGCACTCCTTAAAACATGTATGATGAGTGGTGCCCACAAATCAATATTATTATGGAAAAGGTCAATTGGTACTTCATCAGAGCTGGAAGCCATGTTTTTTCACTCCCATTGCTAATCTAAAGTCTTCTAAGGTGATGGGTTGCATATTAGTACGAAGCCCATAGGGACAGACGGCTGCAATATCGCTACAACTATCAGGTTCAAATTGACTACTGTGTATCCTAGAAAGATGTTCCACCCATTTATGAGGCGGGATAAAAATATTATAATAAATAAGCGTTATAATTGTCTCTAAAATAGGAGACATTAACAGTTTTCCAGAATAAACAGACGTCATGAAATGTAGTTTGAGTGCAATTAAACCTTCTGCTAGGGCCGTATCGCTATAAGCCACTCCTATATGGTCCCTTTGCTGTTTTTCATCTGTGTATCTTTTAACATTAAGTATGCCCTCCCATTTTATGGCTCTACATCCCCTTTTATAACATATCCAATGGATCACCTTGTTTACCAATCCCTCGTGCATTCCAGTGCAGGGCCTCTACATTTTGAAGACATTGATCATATAAAGGTCAAAGGGTTTACCATTGCTGTTAACAGGGGTTGCCTTGTTCCTTCCATCTTTATTATTTTTATTAATAAAAATGTTGTTGGGTCTATAGCTCAAATCTGCCTTTGCAAACTTTACATGCATTGGGTCACATGACAGGGCACAATCGCACCTAGAGGTAATATCAGTAGACATGGTTTCCTCTCTGCTATGACCTCAGGATTTGCTACTCACATATTTGCATTGCTCTACACGTGAGTTATATGTCCCAATATTTGTTGAGAATTATGCAGATCGCCCAGTGTCAAGACCTTCCATTGGTTTCGTTGGCCCCATAGCCAGAGCAGTAAGGGTATCCAACTTATCGTTTAGCAACTGTGCCATCCTTTCCATATCCGCCCTTAAAGTTTTAATTTCATCCTTTAAAACATTCAGTTGATCACCCAGACCAGTGGTTTTCTCGGATGCATGTGTCCCTATTGTTTCTTCCCCCTGATTGAGTGAGAGGGATTGATTTCCACGTTCTCCAGATTTTCCAACACCGTGTATTGGTTAGAACATTCCACATAGATAATTAAACGTTCTTCATTGGTACT
The DNA here is from genome assembly GCF_964263255.1 of Lissotriton vulgaris. Classification (NCBI taxonomy): domain Eukaryota; kingdom Metazoa; phylum Chordata; class Amphibia; order Caudata; family Salamandridae; genus Lissotriton; species Lissotriton vulgaris. The sequence goes on along the minus strand of NC_141685.1, from coordinate 822,877,168 downwards.
TGTAGGGTCTAATGGTTGCTGGGGATAATATGCTGTATTAGAAAAACTCTGGGTATTGGGGGTTGTAACTGAGGTGAGCTCAGGCGGAAACTTGAAATGGGAAGCTATACTTTTCAAAGGTTTAGAATTGTTCCCTATTGAGGCTTTCTCCTTCTCTGACTGATGTGTTCCTTTAACCTTTGTTTTAGGGGCCAGCAGTCCCTCAACCTCCTCAATGAGCTCATACATTTCGTTAAGAGTACAGATTTCTGCAGCATTACGTCGGATTTCCCTTACGCTGCCTGCTCCCAGGGTCTTATCTGCTGCCTTCCTCTTCTTCATGGATTATTAAATACATTTAATAACTGTAGCCGTCTTGTTAAAAAGACAATACACTACAACAGCCTGTTCTAGGCAAATAGAAGAATATAAAGTACTAACAATTACCGTTGGGGCCAAAAGTCAGGGGTTTGCAATCCGCTCCCCCTGGAGCTCCAACAGGCAACAGGCTTCCTGCACCTCGCAGGTAATTTATGCGGCTCCGGGCGTGGCTGTGATTTGTCAGGGGTGATAATTACTATTTCCACTTCAACAACCATATTGGAAGAAGTGGTTAGACACTAAAGGGGTGACTGTATTCCCACATCAATCTAAATCAATTTGGCAAAAGTGTTGGACACTAAAGGGATGAGAATTACTATTCCAACTTCAATCTAACCATATTGGGGGAAGGTAATGGACACTAAAGAGGTGAGATTTGCTATTCCCACTCCAATATAATGCACTTTGGAGAAGGTGTTGGACGCTAAAGGGGTGACATTTATTATTCCCACTCCAATCTAAACCTATTTAATGAACATTTTACAAAATAATAATATTACATAGACAACCAAACCAATACTCCATATTCACACGTGTTGTTTTCTAAAATCTAATTAATTTAAAGTTATCTGAAAACACACTAATCTACACTACAAACCTTTAAATACGTATTTAAATTTTAAATTATAAAATTAATATTTTAATTACTATTGAAAATGAATATATTGTTGAAAATATTTGCGACCATTCATAAATTGTAAGCAATAAAATAAAAATATATTTATAATATAAAATGTACTATCATTAATGTAAAACATATTTCAAGAATTATAACATTTTCTTTTAAAATTAAAAAATGTACTTAAAAATAAAATACATTTTTAAGACAAAAAATAAAAAATATAAAATTTTAAATATTTTTAAATAATGTAAATTTTTAAAGTTAAACACAAATGTCTACTTAATTAGCATATTTTATAGGTTTTCAATATTTTATATTTAATTGTTATCTTAAAAATATATTAAAAACGTCAGTATATATCTTAATTAACAAAGCATAAAAAATATTTAAATTATTCATATAATACAATACATGTAAAATTCCTAAATTAGTCACTTACGTATCTTTAAAATTATTACCTTAATATTGACATTGAAAACATAAACTTTTTAACAAAAAGTATCAACCCTAATCCCCAAGAACCCCAATATCCTGCTACTAAAAAATGATAATCAACAAATAATTATATATATATTAATACAAATTTCAACGCAAATGAACACACTACTATACATTACATACTAATTATCCCTTGCAAAGGACATTAGATGCAATATTTTCGACACTGATATTTTTTACAACAATATTAAAAACAACACAAAAACGATATTTTAACTTCAATATTTCTGTACACGAGATTTTTGATGCTCTGATGATCTTGACACAATCTTTTTGTATCACAATTTTTTTTTCCAATATTTTGTGAAAACACCGTCGCAGTAGAGGACCGGAAACAATTCGTTTTTTGTCTCTATGTCCATGAATTTAACCAGTTGAATGTTCAGCGCAATGTTTCTGGGATGTAGAGCCTCAATGATGGCATGACTACATGAATGTATTCCTAAATTCTTAAATTGGCTACACAACAGGGCCTTCCTTTCCTTCAGTAAAGCTGGGCAAATGCAGACATTGTAGATCACTGACTCGCATCGGCGTCTACAGAGTCTAAAATGGTTCCTTCATATGTTCTCAGCCACTTAGGAAGATTTTCCAAGGTTGCAAATAATCCAGAGTCTCAGTGCCATTAATTTGTTCTTTGTGTAGATCAAAGGTGTTTGATAAGTAACCTTGTTTTTTTTGTCATTATACCAGTTTATAACCATCCAGGCATGAGATCGCTGTGCCTGGGTGGATTTTTCTTCTAGCCAGGACAGGAGTTTTTGACATCTGTAGACAACCTTTTTGAAAATATGCTGCAAAACATGACGTTTACAGACTTCCCATAAAGAGAGTGCGTCTAGGTAACACCTTGAGTTGACATGTCTCATGCAATATGTATCTTTCGCTGTAATAGCTTGTCTATGCTATCATTGCTGGCTGATCTCAGCTTGTGGCACAATTTGAGGTAGAACTCACACGGGACTAGTGATTATTTCTGCAGACCAAATTCAAACTGCGCCTGTGCCAGGTAAGCACTACTTGGAAGCCTGAATACTGTTTTATCAAATTAAGTGTTCAGAGAGTCCAGCAAACCAGAGTAACCAATTATGAGTTTGGCGGCCCGACTGCTGTGGTGGCAGTCCCAAGAAGACCGCTGTGGTATCCCTACTGCTGTATTATGAGCTTCCCTATGGGCAGGCAGGAGTGTTTCTGACAGCAGTGTCTATTTATTGATATGTGTCGATACAGGTTTGTATTTTTGGACTGCAATGTACACATATGCATGACGCATGTGGAAAAATACCTACCACCAGTACTTTCCCATTGCTGGAGTCAGGAACATATGTGCCCAGTCCACTCAATGGCTAAATAATACAAAACAGCCTTACTTGGATTTCGGCACCAACAGGGTTGTTTTTTTCGTGGTCAAATTGTTTCTGTGAAGGGAGCCGTGAGGAAGATTTCCACATTGGTGACGTGAGGGCATAAACACAAATGGGTGAGTATACACCCCAAATCTTTGGATTCTGCTGAGTCAAAGCAGGCGGTCCTACCAACATGATCAGCTCGTCGGAAAGCCAACTCGTAATTCAGATGACAGTGAATGTCTCTGTACAACCCTATGACAGCTACTTTTCCCCAACCACCTTCGATGAGGTTGGCAATTGGCTGGCATGTTGGCAGTGCGCCAGCAGTCTATCATACAGCAAATCACAAAACTCGTAATACGGTGGCCAACCATGCAGCGACGGCTGTCCTGGGACCGCTAAACTCGTAATCAGGCCCAGAGTCTTTGTCCAGTAATATTTTGCTCCCATATGCAACTATGCGTGGATGCTATCTTTATCCATCACCTTGTGCATGTCTGGTCTCACTAAAGATTCACAAAACAAGGTGCACTGCCATAACTGCTTTATGTGATGTACCCAAGACAAAGGAAGTATTCCAGTACTCACTATGAGGGTATGCTGCCCCTCCTGGTCACACAAAAGGTGCTGGACTTCATATTAGATGGTACAGGGCTACGCCTCTTGTGCACATGCTAGATTAGCATGACACCAGGGATGAACAAAAACAAACAGGAAATCAGTTGGAAATTCAGAGCAGAGGTACATCTCCTTTTACCATGCAGAAGACTTTCCCATCCCAGATCAGACAGTAGCTAATCAGAAGATTCCTAACACGTTGCTTTCTTTTGATTGATTAGTAGGGCCCTTGTGTTAGGCCCACTGTTGCTGGCTATGGCTGCTAATCAGAATCCTTATGCACAGCCCACAATTCTTTAGTTCGTCTTTGTGGTCCAGGGATGTGTGGTCAGCCCTCAAAGAGGAGAGAGGTGTGGTGCAGCGGCCAGAGCGGCTGACGTAGAAGCACAGGCTTACGGTTCGATCCGCGGCACAGGTGGCAGCTCAGCTTAGCACCCTGTGACTCTGGCCAATAGTTTACTTAATCTCCCCGATGGCCCTCAGCGTCTTTAGACCCTTAGGATTGATTAGTTTGTATTTTACAAATACCGGGTACATACATACATACATACATACAGGTGGGTTTCTGTTTTCTGTCATGAAATTCAGGACATATTTCACCCAATAATTGCTTTGACAAATCTTTTTGCCCAACCTTAACCTGGGAACAGAAACACTGACCTAATCAGCAGGAAAATAGCAGATCCCATCCAATCAGCAGGCAAGGAAAGGCTAGGAAAAGGCAAAAGGGAATTGAGTTGTGCTGTCCTTAAAAGAGTAGAATTTGGAAATAAAATGGAAACACCACGGGGTCCAATAGGATGTCGGGCGGTGGCACCTCCGAGGTGCTGGCGGTGAGGAAAAATGCATGTTTCCGCCCGCGAGCGAAGGTACTCACATCTGCTATATTAGTATGGCCAAACATAGCCCATTTCCTGTCCGACGCGGTGCGACGCGCGCCACCATCAAAGTGCGCCCACCATTTATTTATTTATTTATTTATTTTATAGGTTTTATATAGCGCTGGCTGGACCCGGGGGTATCAGAGCGCTTTACATTTTAGAGACAAGAAAAGTCAATAAGACAGGGGACATACATAGCATCAATGAATATAAACAACATATAAGTCTCCGCCTGACAGATTTCAAAATGATAAATATGGGAAATAAGCACAACAAAATGTGAAAGATGTGATAAATCAAAAATATCAAAAGGCACAAATTGAAAAAAAAAAAAAGAGCCGGAAAATTGCAGAGTCAGGATAGGGAGGTTAATGGTCCGTTAGGTTGGTAAGGAAGAGAAGCGGAAGGGGCAGAAGTGGGGAGGGGTGGAGGCGATGCGGGCTGAGGGTGGACAAGAGAAGGGAGGGAGCAAGGAGGAGTGAAGGTGGTAAACAGGGAGGGGGAAGTGACGAGGAGGAAGGGCGAGTAGGGCTAAAAAAGGGAGGGCAATTGCATCTAGGGTCGGACAGATGTAGCCAGTGGAAGAGAACAGATATGGATTAGGGTCCCCAGTAATGCAGCAATGGGAGCCAATGGAGACTCATCGCTGTGTGGAATGATGGCCGCCCCACTCCACAAATTAGGATGCCCCAAACAAGCAGATGCACCGCAGCGGAGAAACCACCAACCAGAGACGGCGGAAGCACGACAGCCGAGTGCGATACCAGAGTCCCGGTCAACACCACCCGGTCATGACTGCCATGGATCCAGCTCCACACGTATTTCGGGTGCTGTACCTGCTACATCACCAGCAACTCATGGACCGCCGTGGACGCGGCGGAAGGTGCGCAATAACACCAACAGAACACTCAACACATGGGCTGACTCAGGGTCCAAATCCACATCAGACACCCTGCTGGGGACAAGAACAAATCCACCAGGTCACCCGCACATGACCTACTTGCCATCAAGTGACACCTCCGCATCCTGGATACACGTCACCGCAGTGGGGAAGGCAAGGGAATACATTTGCACAATGGAAAAGGCAGAGCCAGCGCCAGGCATGGGCAGGGCATAAAGATCACAGGGCCCCACCTCCTCCCACCACACATAAGCACGCCCCTCCTGTGCACCCCCATGCACAACAACAAGACAGGTCAATCCACACCCTGCACCACACAACAAACAACCAGGGAGACAGCCATAGCAGGAGTGGCTGCACAGGTACACAACACACAGAACAGTAGCACAGGGCCAGGGAAACACACACACCACAACAACGCCACACTCAGAGAAACAAAAATGAGTACAAGCACCAAATGAACACATACAAGAAGCAAACATCAAAATGGACACACAGCCTGCATAGCCACCCATACATACCACAGACTGACACACACATACACACACCACATGCCAACAGCAATGGAGCACAACAAATAGGAATGCCAAAGTGGGCCACACACCAATGGACGGCCATGGAGACACACAACACACATGTGTACATCACATGCAAGACAAGGAACAGAGAACAACACACTCAGACCATCAAAGCACACATGGCCTGTACAGTCAGTGAAGTCAAACCACAGACATCACAGTGCAACAACACAGGGAGACAGCAAGGCAACCCATGTTTAGTCACAAGGATGAATGGAAGGCCCTGAGGTCAAACTGTGAACAGCCACACATGTATACAAATACTTCACAGGAGTACACCAGCAGCACTACACACAGGGCCTATTGACACACTCCATGGCTGGCAAACACCAGGAGGAATGTACACACATACCCTCCCTGATACCAGCAACACACAACACCTGTGTCAAACACACAGAAGGCTGGCAATACTTGCCAGTCTATGCACACACAAACAATCACACACCATGGGGGTAGCCACAGACATCACACTCACACACACACACAGGGATGCCAGAACAAATGTCTGCACAAAAACAACAGACAAACACATAACCCAACAGAACCACACACAGAACCACAGCAAAAACACACATGCCCTGTGCAGCAAAAGTGTGTAAAGGCAATGGGAGCTCAGGCACAACAGGAGTGCACAACCTCATCAGTCAGGAACAATGCACAGACAACATACCACAACACACAAGAAGTGCACCATCACAGAACAACACAGCCACATCAAACAAACAACAGATGCACTGGCAAATGAATCACATAGCAAAAACAGCAGGACACCAGGGGATTCACACCAGGCAATGACAAGGCAACATACACACACAGCACTGGCATGCACAACAAGCAGTGTGTGTACACCAAGCATACCAGCCACACACAGACATGAGTGACAGAATAGCAACCCACACAACAACAATCAGCACAGCACAAAGACAACAGCACACCCAGGAAGTGAAGCAACACCAGAGCCAACACACATACATACAACACATCACCAACAGATGCACAAGTCTGGGACACAAAGGTGGAATAAACTCGACCAGAGGATTGGGCAGCACACACAGTTGAACTGCAGATGAGCAACCGAGATTGCCAAACAGCACAAGCACATGACACACAACTCATAGGGGCAATGCCCTGAGTGACACATTGATCCTGGCCAAAGAACTGCACCACACAGTGACACAAATGAAGTGATGGGGAGGCACACACACATGGAAACCAAGGGGACAACTGAAATCAAAGTGAAGTGTACTGCATATCAGTAAGGGACATGGCAGGAGTGTACCATGCACAAATGGAGGGAGTGCAGAGCCACAATGGTTAGGTACCTGAAGTACAGGTAGGGGATGGTATGACACCACACACAACATGCCACACTGGAGTCAAGAAGGCACAAAGTGACAGCAATGCACAAGAAAACACAACCACAATGGCAGTGTGGAGCAGCAGGTCTGCACATTCACCACAAACAGTAACCAGACACATGGATGAACAACAAAACACAAGACTGACTTTCCAGTCAAACACTCTGCATACTCACAAGTGACAAAAATAACAAGTAGGAGTCAGACAGAACTGCAAGGACACACCAACACACTGCACAGTGTACAACATACAACTCACACATAGACGATAGGTCTGTGGACCATGGTCACTATCGTCAGATGTGGCCACTGCCAGGGGGGTGTACAAAGGCCCCGTAGCTAGACTGGGAGCATGTGCCTGTTGAAGGGCAGATGTCACTGTGGAGAACAAAGCCTGGACAGTCCGGAGCAGCCCACCCACGTCTGAATGCATGCCCTCCATGAAAGCAACCAACTGGGCCAATTTTTTGTCATGGTCAATGAAGGCATTGAGGAGAGCTGTCTGGCCTACACACAGCTGGCGCAAAATCTCAACAGACTCAGCACTGATGGCAGCAGGGGGGACAGGAGAAAGGATGCCAGTTGTGAAGGTAACTCTTCCCCTCTTACTGACCCAGACACGGGCAGCACCAGATGAAGTGGCTGGGAGGGTGGGCACTGGCCACTGTGTGGTTGGAGATGATGTAGAGTCCCCGTTCCCTGTGCCACCCAACATGGATGAATCCCCGCTGACTCACTCTCAAACTAACTCACTATAATAATACAACCACACACATGAAATGATGGATAGAGAAGCATACTGGTTCTCTGCCGGGTTAGTGTATATCTCTTGAGGCCCATCCACGCTCTGCCCCATGTGTTCCTCCCATTGAGGAAGAACCCAAATATTTTGAGTGACCTCGTTTTCAGAGCCTAGACACGCACCTTGATTTAGCCTAAATATTTAACTGAAATTTGAAAACTTTTTTAACATACATGTACCTGTATTTTTTTAATTATGCCAATCATGACAAATGTATTTTAGAATTCCTGAATGTATACATCAGATATGTATCAACTTATATGACTTAAATATAATAACTTCCTCTTTCATCCACAGTGTGTATGTCCCCCACCCCTTGGTCCTCTTCGCCCTGATGAAGGTGCAGCCCAAATAGGCTCCGCATCGAAACGAGCGTTGGCGTGATCTACATGGATGGCCTCTAGTGTAGTCGTTATCAATTTACCTTGCCCACCTTGTTTTGCCTCCATGTTGTTAATTTAGTCCTAGCAGCTTTAAAATATGTTACATGCAGGCTATAATGTACCTCCATCATTTCATGTGTGTGATTGTATTATTATAGTGAGTTAGTTTGAGAGTGAGTGTATGTTTAGTGAATGACTGCGGAAGTGTGTGGGACGTGAATACATGTTTTGTTCTCTGTGAAGCCTAATTTTGACCTACGTTGTATCTAATGTTTAATCCACTATTGCACATTTGTCTCAAAGTCCATACATGGATTAAATATGAACCAAAACTTTATTAATAAATGAACTCTATTTTCATAAAAAGGTGTATCTTACTTGTGCGATGTATTGTTGACTCTGATACGCAGAATTGTGTCACCACCGGCCCTATCATTAGGATCCCCCCTTTTGGGACCTACAAATTAACCTTGGCAGGGTATATTTATTCTATTTAGCTGTTTTATCCCCCCTCTTCTTGCCAATATTCGAACCATCCCACTGGGGAACCCCCTTCTATTCTGTTACAACATGAAAGTCCACAATGGCGATGAGCCTATGCCACCCACCATGTTGTACTTTGGGGCCAAAAAAATGTTGCACATTGTTGTTGGATGTTTAGGCCGCCACAATCTGGGTGCATGCAATGGACGCATTGATGAAGTCACACTCAGATTGGGTACACTGCCGTCCCCTCAGAAATGTGATTCCCCAGACTACCCCAATGCAGAAGAAACCTGAAGAGCACAACTCAGACTGCAATGGAAATACACAGCATGGAAAATTACCTTTGTAAGTACAGGTAGGGCAAATGCATGACACGGGCACCCAGCCCAGAAGCCACTTGCAGGCCACTGCATCACACCACCAACATCACATAGGCCAGTGCCGGCACAGGCTCTGTACACATGCAGCCACTCCCAGCCAAAGTCACCCTCCCCAAATACTCACTCCTGGCTTGCTGCAGATGATTCTTCAAACGTGCATCCAGCTCAGGCTGAATCACCGGCAAGATGCGGCCCATTAGTGGTGTCATGCTGCGCCGTACCAAATGCCCACTGCGAGGAAGCAGCCCCAAGGTCATCTCTGCCACGTTCTTTGCCAGCCGGGTGATGTCATCCCACCTCTTGTGTCAGTGGGTGTGCCGTTGGTTAGAGACCCCCAGAGCTCGCACCTTGCCTGCAATGGCTCGCCACACGCCCTTCACTGGTGTACCTTGAGCTGCAGGCATTGGAGAAAAGAGGGGGAAATGATCAGTGACACAGTGTAATGCTCCAACATCTATCAGTAGAGCAGCAAGATACAAACATAGAAAATCAACAATATGTCCATCAGAGGCTAGGGTACATCACACATGGAACATCTGCATGGAATAAGCTGATGTGAATGCATGCAGTTGTGAGGGTGGACCCAGTCCCTGCACATTTCACACCCATGCAGGATGCTACCACTGACACCCCTATGTCGCCTGCCCACATTTCCAGTACATTGTTGGGTTCAGCAAAACAAACATCACATATCAACCAATGTCTGGGGGTGAACTCACTGTGTGCAAGACTGTGCAGCACTCAATATCCCTGCCCTGTGAATCGATAACTGTGTCAAGGGTGTCACAAACATAAATTCCTCATCACAAAACCAGTTATATGCAAACTAATGGGTTGAGATGGCACATAGCTGGAGTGCAATGAGTAAATACACTGTGAGTGTAGTGATGTGTCTTTGTCGTTGTGGGCGGGTAATGTGCTGCCCATCTGGGCTCACAATGAGATGGACAACAGTGGCACACACAGCCATTCAGCCAAGCAATCACTTTCTTGACTCCTGCAACAACAACCTACTGCGTCACTGTATGGCTGACAACACAATACAGTTCACTCATATCTACAACTGCAGGCAGGGAAACTTGTGACATTGGGAGACACACCTTTACCCTGGAGATAGCATGTTTGGCAGTGCATGACACAACCCCACACCCTCAGGCACATACTGCATCAGCCCAACTACATGTGTGCCCCCCTGCCCTACACCTCAACTTTTGAGGACTTATCACGACAATTGGAGCACCATGCAGCCTTGAGTACTGTGGGAGCACCTCGTCCACCAGGACCTCCAGCTCCTCGCTTGTGAATGGACTGGCACAGATCTTGTCTGTCCTTGCCATCACTGTGGACATGGAACAGCTGCAGTGGAATTGGGTGGTGAGGGGTGTCAGGCATCAGTCCCTGGAGGCAGCAGCAGAAGAGAGGTCTCAGGCAGCAGTCCCTAGAGGCAGCAGCAGAAGAAGGGGTTCAGGTAGCAGTCCCTGGAGGCAGCAGCAGCGGTTCAGAGGTCTCTGGCAGCAGGCTCTGGAGGCAGCAGCAGCAGGTCAGGGGTCTCTGGCAGCAGCAGCAGGTCAGGGGTCTCTGGCAGCAGTGGAAATGTGAGGGTCCCTCCCACACATATATAGCCCCCCCGGTCGTTTCAAAGGTGTCAAGCTGCAGAATTGGTGGTCCAGGTCTGCCTCTTTGAAAAGCATCCAATGACCGCATCTGCAGTGGCGGAGCAGCCTACCGCGATTTTCAAAATTGCATCATGCCACCGCAATCAAGTTTCCCATTTGCTCTAGGGCATGCCCCATGGCGGTGACACACCGCAGGGGCCAGGCGGTAGCTACCGTGATATGGGTGCCATATAATCACATGAAGCACCGCGATTTGGGTGGTGGTGCATGCCCACTGCCATTTGGGCATGTCTCCATGCCTATCACTACTGCTCTTGTGTGAATGGGGGTGCTGGTGACTCACCGCTGGGGCCAGGTGGTAGCTACTGCAATATGAGTGCCATACAATCACATGAGGCAACGTGATTTGGGTGGCGGAACATGCCCACCGCCATTTGGGCATGTCTCCATGCCTATCAATACCGCTCTTGTGTGACTGGGGGTGCTGGTGACACACCGGTGGGGCCAGGCGGTAGCTACCACAATATGGGTACCATACAATCACATGAGGCACCGCGATTTGGGTGGTGGAGCATGCCCACCGACATTTGGGCATGTCTCCATGCCTTTCACTACCACTTTTGTGTGAATGGGGATGCTGGTGATACTCCGCCGGGGCCAGGCGGTAGCTACCTCAATATGGGTGCCATACAACCACATGAGAGTGGAGTGCAAAAAAACGATGGATTTAGGCCCACATCTCTGTACTGGGGTGAATGTATAACATTGTTCTGCATTCTGTCCATAAACTGTGGTTTTTGCATTTGTCACCCCGAGTGGGATGGGTATGCTCAGACATGAGTCCCATGCTCTCCACACCACTGGATTCAAGCAAGCCGGGCTGAAGACTGCTGGAATGCCAGAAACCGGTCCTCGGAAGCTTGTTTCCGGTCCAGGGAAGGCATGTCTTGGCAGTTCGGGCTGGACTGTTCCCATGAGGCATAGGGTCACACTGATTTTCATATTGCCATGTCTGAACTGGGGTGGTGTGGAGTGCAAAAAATCTATGGATTTAGGCCCAGATCTTTGTACTGGGGTGAATGTATGACATTGTTCTGCATTCTGTCCATCAACTGTGGTTTTTGCATTTGTCACCCCGAGTGGGATGGGTATGCTCAGACGTGAGTCCCAATTCTCTCCACACCACTGGATTCAAGCAAGCCGGGCTGAAGACGGCTGGAATGCCAGAAACCGGTCCTCGGAAGCTTGTTTCCGGTCCAGGGAAGGCATGGCTTGGCAGTTCGGGCTGGACTGTTCCCATGAAGCACAGGGTCAGACTGATTTGCATATGGCCATGTCTGAACTGGGGTGGTGTGGAGTGCAAAAAAACGATGGATTTAGGCCCACATCTCTGTACTGGGGTGAATGTATGACATTGTTCTGCATTCTGTCCATCAACTGTGGTTTTTGCATTTGTCACCCCGAGTGGGATGGGTATGCTCAGACGTGAGTCCCATGCTCTCCACACCACTGGATTCAAGCAATCCGGGCTGAAGACGGCTGGAATGCCAGAAACCGGTCCTCGAAAGCTTGTTTCCGGTCCAGGGAAGGCATGGCTTGGCAGTTCGGGCTGGACTGTTCCCATGAAGCACGGGGTCAGACTGATTTGCATATGGCCATGTCTGAACTGGGGTGGTGTGGAGTGCAAAAAAACGATGGATTTAGGCCCAGATCTCTGTACTGGGGTGAATGTATGACATTGTTCTGCATTCTGTCCATCAACTGTGGTTTTTGCATTTGTCACCCCGAGTGGGATGGGTATGCTCAGACGTGAGTCCCATGCTCTCCACACCACTGGATTCAAGCAAGCCTGGCTGAAGACAGATGGAATGCCAGAAACCGGTCTTTGGAAGCTTGTTTCCGGTCCAGGGAAGGCATGGCTTGGCAGTTCGGGCTGGACTGTTCCCATGAGGCACAGGGTCAGACTGATTTGCGTATGGCCATGTCTGAACTGGGGTTGTGTGGAGTGCAAAAAAAAGATGGATTTAGGCCCAGATCTCTGTACTGGGGTGAATGTATGACAGTGTTCTGCATTCTGTCCATCAACTGTGGCTTTTGCATTTGTCACCCAGAGTGGGAAGGGTATGCTCAGACGTGAGTCCCATGCTCTCCACACCAATGGATTCAAGCAAGCCGGGCTGAAGACGGCTGGAATGCCAGAAACCGGTCCTCGGAAGCTTGTTTCCGGTCCAGGGAAGGCATGGCTTGGCAGTTTGGGCTGGACTGTTCCCATGAGGCACAGGGTCAGACTGATTTGCATACGGCCATGTCTGAACTGGGGTGGTGTGGAGTGCAAAAAAACGATGGATTTAGGCCCAGATCTCTGTACTGGGGTGAATGTATGACATTGTTCTGCATTCTGTCCATCAACTGTGGTTTTTGCATTTGTCACCCCGAGTGGGATAGGTATGCTCAGACGTGAGTCCCATGCTCTCCACACCACTGGATTCAAGCAAGCCGGGCTGAAGACGGCTGGAATGCCAGAAACCGGTCCTCGGAAGCTTGTTTCCGGTCCAGGGAAGGCATGGCTTGGCAGTTCGGGCTGGACTGTTCCCATGAGGCACAGGGTCAGACTGATTTGCATATGGCCATGTATGAACTGGGGTGGTGTGGAGTGCAAAGAAACGGTGGATTTAGGCCCAGATCTCTGTACTGGGGTGAATGTATGACATTGTTCTGCATTCTGTCCATCAACTGTGGTTTTTGCATACAATCACATGAGGCACCGCGATTTGGGTGGAGAAACATACCCACCGTCATTTGGGCATGTCTCCATGCCTATCACTACAGCTCTTGTGTGAATGGGGGTGCTGGTGACACACCGCTGGGGCCAGGCAGTAGCTACCTCAATATGGGTGCAATACAATCACATGAGGCACCGCAATTTGGGTGGCGGAGCATGCCCATCGCCATTTGGGCATGTCTCCATTCCTATCACTACCACTCTTGTGTGAATGGGGGTGCTGGTTACACACTGCTAGCGCCAGGCAGTAACTACCACGATATGGGTGCCATTCAATGGCAATGGCCATCTGGCAAACATCAACAGTGCACAGTGCCCTCATGGTCAATGGCACATCATTGCGTATAAAATGGGAATGTTCCATTTCCTCCACTGGTTACTACACATGTCACGTTTGTGTATGTGATTTTGTAGATTGGTCTGTACTCCCTCATATGTCACTTATGAATTTGATGGTCGTGTAGGCAGGACGGTGTTGTTCAGGACTCTACATGTGTACACATGTCAATGTGTTGAGGTGCAGTGACAATCACAGCAATGCTCGTCTCAATGGATGATGCAAATCTTTTTACATGGCCTCTCATGTCTGCTCACGCACACAATCGTCATTTGTGCGCCAACTGTGGTAATTGTGTACTGGATGTGTGCCAGGTAGAAATGTTGCATTATGGTGTGACAGGTACAGCAGCTAGGTATGAGACAGTGGGGTTGATAGTTACACATATGCTCCCACCTGCAAACCAACCCGTGTCCAGTGATGAGGACAGTAGAGAGGAGGAAGGTGTTGACCTGCATCACCAGCTCATCACCCCCTACTTCACGTGTAGGTGGGTGACAATGTACAACATAGCCATTGTCTGATGATATTGCTGTTGTTGTGAAGGGGTATGTGGGAATTGTGACAGCAGCCAGTTGTAGACTCAGCAGTGGTTGGCAATGTATTTTGGACAGGTAATTTATAAACAGCTACATTAAGTGTATGTTGACACTTGTTGCCCATTGTGACGTTTGCATGATGGTTTCTCTTGATGGTAGGTTTTGTGTGATGTCTGTGATGCCACACCCAGAACAGTGAATGTTGTTATGTTGTGTTTCCCTAGGTGCCTTCAACTTCTCCTTGCCTACATACAGTCCATACTGGTATATTGTGGTCATGTTGTAGACCGTAAATGCTGCACTAAGAGGGAGCAGACACAACAACATGTGTGTGAGGTTTTTTTTAGTTACAATGACATGTGAGGGGGGGACATTTCCATTGAGGTGGTGGTGGAGCAGTGAGTTGAAAGTGATGGTAAATTAGATAATCGACATTGATGTGGTGAGCCAATCCAACAGGCAGATGCCATTCACAAGGCAGTGTGGGGAAGGACAGTCCAAAAAGTCATTGCAGTGGTGAAGAGGGTTGCCATCAGGGCTGGCTCCATGACTAGTGTTTGGTGGGTGCTTTGCCTCCAGATACTCCCAGGGTTTTCTTAGGACAGCCCCTTCGTCGCTTGGGAGGGGGGCCCTGTTGCAGGGCCTGTGAGGTATGAAGACTCACCCCTCTCTGTGGGCGCAGGGAAGGATGGTGAACTGTCATCTTGCAGCCCACCAGAGGGAGGTGGAGGTGTTGTTTGTGACACAGGCCTGTCCCTCAGTACCGCCAATTGCTGGCCCAAGAGGTCCACAATTTGTCCCTTGCGGGTGTCGATGGACCTCATCAGCAGGATGAGCTCGCGTAAAAGGTCGTCCGACCGGCCCGTTTGTCCCTGGGCCTGTTCATAAGCACCAAGGACTCTGGTGATGATATCCAAGGATTGGGTCTCAGCCTCCTGGTGTTGAGGGGCGTGGCCAAGAGCTGATCATGGCGGACGTGTAGTGCGAGAGCTCCGTCCATAGCCCTTGAAACTAGCTGATTATCCTGTCTGCCTACAGCGCAATCCACCTCAATTTTACACCTGGAGACTCGACAGGCAAGCGGCGAACAGTGACGCAACCTAACGCCCTGGTGGACTGAGGCGATTGCTGGGGCCTACTGCCTCGAGGAGAGCCGCGGCCTAAATTAGCCCGGAGGCCCGGTTGCCGACGGATGCCGGCGGACTGCGAAAGGGGCGCCGGAGGTGAGCGAGGACACAGAGCTCGACCGCGCGCCCACAACCTAAGCCCAGCGCCTGCTCCTGCCTTCGCCGAACTGTTTCCCCCCTCGCTGGAGAGCCCAGGGTGGTCCGTCCTGGCCTGCTGTTCTGACCGCAGCCGGAGAAACATTGGGACTGGCCCGGCGCCCGCCTGGACAGAGCTGAGGTGTCCACACCCACCTGCGAGCCGCTGAGAAGCAAGGGACCCGGGGACTTGGGGAGAGAACCCTGGCATCCGGGAGACTATAGCCGCTACCTGGGACACTCGGCGGCCGCACCACGCTAATAGGCGCCGCGGCGGTAATACGGGCGCCATCCTGCCTCCTCCCCGGGCCCCCCGAGACCCCTAAGAAGACAGCACGAAGGCCTGCAATACCCGAAGCGCATTACAACAGCAGTGGTGCCGTGGCCCTGGGGTCACAACGCAACGCCGGCACGACCCCTGCAACCACCTTATCGGTGACGACCCCGAGCAACATCGAGGGGCCCAGCTGAGCAGAAGCCCGCGTGGCAGGCTGCGGACTGCGGGACCGCTTCTACTGGGGCAAGTACGCGGCGCTTCCCTCTGTCCTGCCTCCAACGGGCCCCCTCCTGCAACGCAATAGCCTATTCCCACCACCTCACTGAGGCCTGCGCCACAGCCGCGCGAAGGACCTTCCACAGGGCGCAGCCACACCCGCCTGGAGCGCTGCCACTGCCACGGAGCCATAGACTCTGCCCAACTCACGGGGACTAGCACTACCATTGCCTTCCCCGCTGGAGCGTCAGTAGCTGCGAAGATACCCTGGATCGACGACGCTGTGTGTCGCAAAGCTGTAAAGACTTAGAACAGAGCGCGCGCTTAACCCACAGTCACCCTGCATACTAGATCGATGGGGAGGCACAGGGGCAAGGCCCAGGACCACGGTGCGTCGACGGACATGCAGTCCACCGGCTCGGAGGACCCACTAGCCTCCTCTAATGTAGACATTGTCCCGCCGACAGGGAAAGGAACACAAGACGCAAAACTGGACCTCATCCTAAACGAAATAAGGGCCACAAGGGAGGCGCTAGAATCACGTATAGATAACATGGCGACGGGCCTCTCTTTGCTCCGGGCAGACCACAACAAACTTGCGAAGAGGGTCTCGGAGCAAAAACTTGCGCTAAATGATCTTATACCACAGCAAACGGAACACTCAACGAAGCTAGAAGGCATGGAGAAACAACTCAAGCAGCTGTGGGACAAGGTCGACGATGCAGAAGGACGAGCCCGCCGCAACAACGTCCGCATCTTAGGCATTCCGGAACGCAGTGAGGGGAGAAATCCTACTCAATTTGTGGAGGACTGGCTCAAGAAAATGGTGGGCCCGGAAGATCTTACTACCCTATACAGCGTAGAAAGGGCGCATAGAATGCCGTCAAGACCGCCGCAACCAGGAGCGCCACCACGTCCTTTAATCGCGCGCCTCCTTCACTACAAGGACTGCGACACTGTGCTGCGCGTGGCCCGAGAGAAAGCGCTGATTCGCTATGAGGACAAGAACATCTCCGTCTATCCTGACTTCACGCCCACGGTGCATAGAGTCAGGTCCACCTTCCTGGGGGTGAAGCGCAAGTTACGAGAGAGACACTTGAAATATGCCCTCCTGTTCCCCACCCGCCTCAAGATCCTACATGGTAACAAATCATACTTCTTCGCCAGAGGAGGCGGAAGAATGGATGGAAATAACGCTAACGCCGCCGGCCTCGCAGGACCCATTTACGGACACCAGGAGCGACGGACATCGGAGTCAAAAGGGCCGGAGACACACCACCTCCAACACCGGACAAGCCCCCTCGCTGAGGTCATCCCGAAGGGACAAGCCGCAAAGAACCGCTCAGAGGATCAATCATCGGTGGTACAGTTGACGAGGGAGGCGCTCGCCGCTCATGACGCGGGCACAGCCAGGGGCCTGGCCAACAACTCTGACACACACACCGAGGTGTTGGGATCGGCAGACAGCCTGCAACTCTTCCCCAAGATCACGGCGCAGATGGCAGAGGAATTTTAACGCCAGCGCCTTGAACGGTATCCGGGTGGTAATGTGTGAACCATATCACTCTCTGCATACAGGTGGGTTGCCTGCGGGTTTGGTTTAATAAGGGCTGCTATGCCACCGCAGGCCAGTACAAGTCAGGCACAAGTGGTCTGCACCCCCATCACATGCACATGGAACTGTTTGACTTATGCCCATGTTGGGCATCATGGTTCGGACCCCGAGCCCGTTGGCATGGGGACCTTAATGTTCTGGGGTTAACTGTTTTGCACGACACTCCTCTCCTGTAGTAAGATGTACTTGGCGTGTACACCCACGAGCTCAGCATTACCGAACCGCACGATCAGTCATGGGGACACTTAATGTTTACAACTTGTGCACCTGGAATGTACGGGGCATGGGCTCGATTCACAAGAGACACAGGATACTAGCTCAGCTCAACCGTAGGGGAGTTATGATAGCTTGCCCCCAAGAGACACACTTGAACTGTGCTGAGAACTCGAAACTATGGAAGAAATGGAAGGGACAACTTTTCGCTATGTCCTACTCCGCATTCTCTAGGGGGGACGCTATTTGGCTTCGTAATTCTGTTCCCTTCAAGCCACTAGAGCAGAGAATTGACAAGGAGGGTAGATATGTGTTTGTAAGGGGCCTATTGGATGGGGCCGCTATTGTGATTGGATGTGTGTATTCACCAAATTCGGGCCAATCGGATTTTTTGGTAAATGTCAACGGAGTCCTAGCGGATTGGGCAGATCATCAATGGGTGGTTGGAGGGGATTTCAATGCTGTACTAGATGTTACACTGGACAGGTCACACCCGCCACTGCATGCCACGGAAAGCAGGAGACAGGTGGATGCGCTAGCACAATGGGCAGAGGAGTGGGACCTGGCAGATGCATGGCGCAGTACACATCTCCTGGACAGGGAATATACCTTTTTCTCCCCCCCACACCAACTGCACACCAGAATAGACCGTATATTTTGCTCCCGTTCCCTACTGGGAGCGGTTATCCAGGCCTTGGCAATGGGGCCGGCTGCTAGCTCCAATACCGACTTGGAGATTGCCCACGGAACTACTAGAAGATACGGTCTTCAGGTCGTCCATGGCAGACATCATTGAGAGTTACTTCGACACGAACACTGACACTGCCAGCTCCCGACAAATAGAATGGGACACTTTCAAAGTCTTCATTAGAGGGGAAGCGATGGCCACCCGAGTGGGTAGGAGGAGGGAAGTAATCGATAATCTAAAAGAAGTGGAGGGTAGACTGGCAATGCTGGAGAGTGAAGCTGCAGGCACAAACTTACACTTCACACCACTGCAAGACGCACATATTAAACATAGGATAGGTCGGGCCCTATGCTGGCCCGTATTATACGAGACTCTCCGGCGCACCACCCAATCCTGGAAATACTTGATCAGGAAGGCATACTAGCTTCGACTCAAGTAGGAATCAACACTGCATTTAAGGACTACTACGCCACACTCTATGGCTCACACCAACACCTCTCACAGACCGCACTTGAGGACTTTATGAGGGATTTAGATGTACCCCAACTCACTGCCAGGCAAAGCGACGACTTGAAACGTACTATTACTGTTGCGGAGATACGACAAGCAATACATGCACTCCCAAGGAATAAAACCCCTGGGACGGACGGCCTGCCGGCCGAGTTCGATGCTACATTTATAGACCTCCTAGCCCAGCGCTTACAAACCATTTATCTAGAAGCGCTGCGGACCAACTCCCTACCACAGTCTTCCCTCCAGGCTTTGATAACTTCCCTATTAAAACCGGGTAAAGATGGGATGCACCTAGCTAACTACAGACCCCTATCTCTCCTTAACACCGACTTTAAGATACTGAGCAAGGTACTAGCGACGAGATTGGCACAATACATCCCGCAGCTGATCCACCCCGACCAGTGCGGGTTTGTACCGGGGAGGAGCACAGCCATGAACCTTAGAAGACTAGCCCAACTGATGCTTCGAGACCCGGCAGACATGGGCTCTGAGGGCTGCATCTCGTTGGATCTGAAGCAGGCCTTCGATTCCCTCAGATGGGATTTCTTGTTTGCTACGCTCACGAAATTCGGGATACCTCCCGAATATGTTGCGTGGGTCAAACTACTATACACCCGCCCCACTGCCAGGGTGCGCACATCCAGATACATCTCGGGGCCCCTAGCCATAGCAAGAGGTACCAGGCAGGGTTGCCCGCTCTCACCGCTCATATTCATTCTGGCACTTGAACCGCTGCTCTGGAAGCTCCGGACAGTAGCCCCCCACTGTGGCATTCGGAGAGGTGAGACGACTCATATAGTGTCTGCCTATGCTGACGATATTATCCTATACCTACGTGATCTACGAGGCGACCTGGATCCTATACCTAAAATATTTGAGGAATTCAGGTCATTATCGAGCCTCACCATAAGCGAACCCAAGTCATACGGATACAACTTTGCTGCCACTGGCTCGTCTACACCACTGCTCTTCATGCCACACACCTTTCAAATGGCAGACACCACCTTCCGCTACCTTGGGATACAAATTTACAGGGAGGCTGAGGAAATGATAGACCGCAACCTCGGAAGGGCCGTGAGAACACTCAAATCACAGATACAATTTTGGTTGTCGCTGCCTCTATCGGTGGCCGGCAGAGTAGCCATCTCCAAGATGGTAATGCTTCCCCGCCTCATTTACTATTTCACTAATTTTCCGTTCCTGATCCCTGCCACGACGTTCAAGGCGCTAGATACACTCCTCACAGAACTTATATGGGGACCAGGGCGGAGGCGCATAGGCCTTGCTAAGTTACAGCTCACCTCTGGAACCGGAGGTATGGGAGTACCAGACTTCAGGGCCTACAACTTCGCATGTCAACTGCAATGGCTGGCCTACTGGCTAGCGGGTCGGAACCTGCATGAGATTAACATGACAGAGGAAGACCGCTCTAAAGGGAAAATCCATGTCTTATTATTACCCCGCTCGGAAATCCCGAGGGACACCTCACCACTTCTCCGGCTTGCAGTACAATACTGGCGGAAAGCGATAAAATACACGACCCCAATGACATCATATGCCCCCACAATTCCACTACTGGGCATCCCACTGGAGTCGGGACTGCTCACAACCCGCAAACTTGTGTCATGGCACGAAGCTGGTGTGACACAAGTAGGAGACCTCTTGCAGAAGGACACATGTTGTCCTTTGAAGACTTCAGGACCACACATGGCGTCCCCGGGGGATCGTTCCTCCTTCATGCTGGTCTCCGTCACTACGTAACAAGCAAATGAGCACACGGGGAAGTGGAACCACCCACGAACCCCTTGTTGACAATGCAGTATCTCATGGGAACGGGAAGTCATCTAACTAAATGGCTCACTGCTAGTATTAGAACAGGAAGGGCGGTCTCGCTGTCACCCCTCAAGACCAAGTGGGAGGGCGATATCGGGAGGCCACTCAGGGACAAGGAATGGGAGCGTATCCTCCAATTTCCCAAAAAAGTAGCTAGGAACCCCAAGTTTAAGTTCATCCAGCCAATGGTTCTACATAGAGCGTATTTAACACCACACCGTCTACACGCCATGTTCCCTAACACAGCCGACACATGCCCCCGATGCGCTGCAGACGATGCATCACCGGTACACATGTTGTGGGACTGCCCCAAACTGGGCTATTACTGGACCACTATTAATGAGTCACTCACCGGAGCAGGTGCCACGATACGAACACTCACCTTAGAGTATGCGCTTCTGGGGCTGGGACCGGCAGCGCGTACAAGGAGTGTAGCGGCACGTTTCACTGATATGGCCATGTTACTTGCGAAACGTGCAATTACTATGAGGTGGAAGTCACCCAAGCCACCTGATCCTGAATTGTGGAAAACTGAAGTAATACGTTGGAGCAAAGCAGAGGGTGAAGCGCTACAGCGTGAAGAATGTAGAGGCCTCAAAAAAACACTGATTTCACTGGACTGGTTTGCATTGCTGGGGATGTTTGAGACAGGGGGTGAAGATGAGTCTACCTTCTCGATACCCATAGACTGAACTGTGTCCGGCCTGCAGTGGGCTCACATGCACCGTATACAGTCATGGTGCGCTAGACTATGATACGGGACAACCCGTGATGCTATTGCTTAAGTCACTGACTGATTGTATGGAATGACATCTCTAGTATACGCTGTTTTGTGAGTGCAGCCAAGTACCAACTGATATACATACACGTGGTGTAAGAGTGTCCAGGGTGGGGTCCTCACGGGTGGCGGGAGGGAGTTCTTCCGTTTTCAAGGGGTTTGTTCACCTACTCAGAAATACAACAAAAGTTAAAATGTACAATATTACTACTGTTATCATGCCTAATGGAGCACACCTATTTATGATTCAGTCCTATGGCAACATTTCTGTACTGTAGCTCTAATCACTTTGCTAATAAACAGATTTTTAAACTGTTGGACAGGCCACCTGAAGGGCTCGCTCCCCCCCCGCATGACAGGGCCCGGACACCGGCTCTCCAGGTGCTACCCACAGAAGCAACCCGCAAACCGTCCCCTACGGGACTCCTGCTCCCGGACATCTCTGTATCACTGGCCCGGGCCACCGTCAGCACCATTGCCCGGCCCAGCCGCCATCTTAGACACTGCACCACGAGGCCGCATGGCCTCAGCTCGACCCCAACCCTGGGCCTGGCCAGGCCCCGACATCCCGGCACCACCATCCACCCAGGAGGTGAACGGACCACTTGGCAGGTCAATGGGAGAAAGAAGTGTCGATGGCTCTCCCCGCCAGGTGCCGATCGCCCCCAGCCTCCCCGGGCGCTGGCTCCACCCCCCTGCTGGGTGTCTGGACTCCCTCATCCCGGACCTCCCGACCTCCAAGTGCGAGGGTCCGGACATCAAAGGGGGCCAGGCCTATGACTGGGGCAGCTCCAGAGCAGGAAGGCAGTTGTATCCTGGAGTCGAGAGACACCGTGAAGAACTCATCCTTGACGGACTGCTGGCGCTGCCGCAGCCCTGCCTTGTGAACTATCGTCCTGTCTGCTGGCGCTGCCGCAACCCTCTGCAACCTTCATCCTCGTCGGGACCTGCTGGCGCTGCCGCGGCCCGTTGCCGCCTACGATCTTCCCGGGACCTGCCGGCGCTGCCGCGGCCCGTCTTCCTAGAACACCGAGCTCGAGGATTGTGAGCTAACCATCATTTCATCGCCCTACCAGATTGGTAACAAGACTGTCCCGCTACCCCCTTCCCATCCAAGAGACTAGAATCGAGGGGACCCCTGAGTCCTGACCTCCTTGTACTATTCTACCGTACTTCAAGATTGCTTAATTATTGAATAAAGATGACCTGAAAAACTATCGTCCGATAGCCAGTCTTCCTTTCCTGGCTAAGGTAATAGAAAAAGCCATGAATCAGCAACTGTCGGAATTTGTGGAGCAGCACCAGTTGCTCGACAACACCCAGTTCGGATTCCGCAAATGTCATGGCACGGAAACTGCCCTTCTAAAGGCTGCGGATGACATCAGAGCCATACGAGACCAGGAGGGGACAGCACTCCTGGTACTGCTGGATCTTTCGGCGGCCTTCGACACGGTCGACCACAAGATCTTAGTCGACCGTGTCGAACGACTGGGGGTCCAGAAAACTGCTCTGGACTTGCTTGTATCGTTTCTGGCCAATAGATCACAAGCAGTATCTCTAGGACCCTACCAATCATCGAAGGTGTCTCTGCCATGTGGGGTCCCTCAAGGCTCATCCCTGAGTCCGACACTATTTAATATCTACGTGTCGGACCTTGCAAATGTCATCAAAGCATTTGGGATGAGCCTGACCTCCTACGCCGATGACACCCAATTGGTACTGGCTATCAAAGGGGACGGGGAGGAAGTGGCTAATCGATTCACGAGAGGAATGATGGCAATAGGTGACTGGATGGCCACGAATTGTCTGAAACTCAATTCAGAAAAAACTGAAGTGGTCATCTTCGGTCACCTCTCCCCGGGCTGGTCACCTGTCTGGTGGCCACCATCTTTCGGTCCCCCGCCGAGTCCAGCTAGCAAAGTGAGAAATCTAGGCGTCATCTTCGATGCTGGCCTCAATTTTATGGCACATGCGAATAAAACTGCGGCTTCAGCTCATATGAAATTGAGAATGATTAGGAAAATACTACCTTTCCTACCGAACACGGCCGGGAAAACACTGGTCAGCTCACTAGTCCTGTCCTCCTTGGACTATTGTAACGCTCTATTCTTAAATGCCCAAGTCCGAGTGACAAATAAGATGCAGTCAATCCAAAATGCAGCCGCACGAATGCTGGCTGGGATCCCCAAGTTCGCACCAGTTACAAACATCATTAGGGATCTCCATTGGCTCCCGATACGCAGCCGTATCAAATTCAAATCGCTGTGTATTGTTTACAAGTCACTCAATAATCAAGGTCCCCACTTTCTCAAACAGAATCTTCTCCATCATGTCCCAACCCGATCTCTTCGTTCCTCTATTCAGAACTTCTTGGCTGTGCCTCGCACTAGAACAGTCACCTGGGGCGACAGGTGTTTCCTGGTTGCCGCCCCTAGACTCTGGAACACCCTTCCTGCACATATCCGAGCAAGTCCCTCCCTGTTCACCTTCCGCAAACAGCTAAAGACGTGGTTATTTGACCAATAGCCTTGTATATCTTCTTTACCCCAGTTGCTGATCCATCCCTTAATTAGCGCCGAGATGCCCACGGGTATTCGCCGCGCTCTACAAATGTCAATAAATAAATAAATAAATAAATTATAAAGAACGTTAAACCTTGTCTTTGTGTGGTGTCCATCTGTGGGGGGGAAGTTACTTGTCTGTACGATCGCTGGAGACGGCTCTCCCCGGAGACCTCTCCCCTTGTCCTCGGCCGACCCTCCAGGTCCCGTCTAACATAAACTCAGCCTCCTGGTGTTTGTGGGTGACCCTGACCTACCCTGCTGCCACGGACCTGTTGCTTCATCACTGTGGGCCCCCGCATCCTCTCCCTGCCGTCCTCAGTCGATGTTGTGGGGTGGTCATCCTCTGGGACAGGTAGGGTGTTGCAGGCAGCACTGATGGTGGTGGTGGTGGATGCACAGGCTGTAACAGCAGGAGTCTGCAGAGAAGTTGTTTTTGCTGCAGATGTGGTGGGGGAACGATGGGGTCCTGGGACCTGTGCTCCCTGGCACACCAGATGGGCCGGCTTCAAGCTCATCGTCTAGAGGATCCTGGGAGTCAACATCCAAGAGTCTGTGTACTTGGGGTGGAGACTGGCTCTGCAGGTTGCTGGTGTTGTCCTCTGCAGTGAGTTCTTGGTCACCTGTGGATCAGATGGCAAATGGTCATTGTAGTGCACCACGCATGCTTTGTGAATACACATTTGACTGATCATCACATTGTTTTCTATGAGCACTACTGTGCATCATGACATGATGCAGTGGTACATGCATTACTTGTGCATGGATTGAGGTGTCATTGCATACCATGCGACCTTTGCATGATTCATGATGACAGGGACCTGTTGCCATCTAGGGACTGCCACCACATGTTTTTCATTGAGGACTCTTTGTTGATTTGTCTGACTTGGCAGACATCACATCTGCCCATGGACTGGCCATTGTCATCTTTTGCATACCTTTGTCCTGTCATGTGCATATCTTGATTTTTACCACCACACATGCTTTCTTATTTTTGGAAGGGTCCTTGTTGCTCTGGCCCCATGGCGATGCATAAATCAATAGGTGCTGTGCATGATTGTGCTCAGACTTTCTTCTACATGTGCATTGGTGTGTCACACTTTGGTAGCTTTGTCAGTTTCCTTTGCTTACCTGTGTGCACACTGTGCATGGCGATAGGTTCGGTGTGCATACTTGTGCAATGAGAGGGCTGGTGTTGTCATAAGGCACCATTCTTTTTGTGATGAACGGCTAGGTGCACGTACTGGCTACTTACATTGTTATGTTTTTGCATTTGGCTTTGTTATGTGACACATCTGTGTGTGCATAATGGAGGCTTGCATCCTGCTCAGTGGTGGCACAAGACAGAATAACAAGTCTAGTTTGGTTGTAGTGATCCATTAGATGCCACATGCATCTGGGTGGTATAGAGAGCTCCATCTTGCTGTACTGGGGGACAAGGGTGCATGGCGGGAGTTGTAGTGCAGGCCTCCCACCCCCCAACAGCCCTTCCAGGGAAGATGGCTACCTACCTGTTAGGTGGGGGTGATCCATGCATGCAATGGTGAAGTGCTCCATCCTGCTGGGGTGTGGGCCAGGGGGCATGATGGGAGTTGTAGTTCAGGCCTCCCACCCACAGACACCCTCCCAGGGAAGATGGCTACCTACCTGCTAGTTTGTTGTGGGTTGTGTAACGGCTGACACATGCTTCTGGTTGGGGTGGGGGGAGGGCTCCATCTTGTAGATGTTGTGGGACAAGGGGGCCTTGTGGGAGTTGTAGTGCTTGCTGCCTGTACACATGCCCCCATGGTGATGTTGGTAGCTACGTTTGGGGTGAATGGGAGTGGTTGAATGTTGAATGTTGGATCTGTAAGACATGTTTTTGGCAGTATGTGGTGCAGATGAATGGTATTTGTCCTTGGTGGTGTAGCTTTGTAGTTGTGCAAGACAGTAATTATCAGTGTGGTGGTGGTCATTTGTTTGTACTTACCAGCCTCCACTCCCCCGGGTACTCCTGTGAGACTCTCAGGATGCAGTATGGCAAGCACCTTCTCATCCCATGGAGTTAATGGTTTTGGTGGAATGGGAGGGCCACCGCCAGTCCTGTCAGCCAGCTCCCGGTTCTTGCTTCTCCTCTCTTGGACAACCCTCTTCAGATCATGCCACCCCTTCATGATTTCCTTTTTGTGGTCCCAACTGCATTGACCCTTTGGACTATCCTTCCCCACATTTGTGTCCTTGTGGCTAATGGTGTCTGTTGGATCAGGCTACCAAACAGTTGTGGCTCCACTCTGACTATCTCATTTACCATGACTGTCAACTCACTCTCTGTAAATTTGGGCATTTTCTGTGCTGCCATGGTGTGTGGTGTACGAAGTAGTTGTGGGTGCAGGGGTGTGAGTGGTGGGTGTGGTTGTGATGTGTATGGTGTGCAATGTGCAGGGGGGTTAGTGGTGCAGGTGTGGAAGTGGTGGTGGTGGTGCTGTGTGTGGTGTGAGTAGTGCTAGTGTGTTGCTTTGCCTATCCTTTGTTGTGAGGGTTTGTGGCCTTCAGTCTTGGAATGTTGCAAAGGATTGTGGTCAGAGTAAGGGCTTGTTTTATACTCAGCTATGTGGGTGTGTCCAAATGGGGTGTTGCTGTGAGGTGTGTTGTGTGTGTGGTCCTGGGTATTGTATTTTTCTTTGTGCCATGTGTTTGTATCATTGTGGTGTGTTTTGTGTATTTGGGGGACACAGCTAGTTTGCTGTGTGCGCTTTTCGGACTTCTTGTGGGTTTTTTGCTTCGTTTGCCATATTTTTCACGGATCGTCCTGCTGCAGCTCTTCCGCTGGCTCTCCCATTCATTCCAGTGTGTGACTGCGGCGGTTGGAAACAGCAGAACGTACCGCGGAACCATCGGGGATATCTTAATTTCCCATGCAGTGTCTCCGCTATGCTTGCGGCGGGTTGGTATTTTTCTGCTGCGTATCCGACCGCCTCAGACAGATTTTGACCATCACTACCCGCTAAGGGTGTTTTTTCTTGGCCCCATTCCGCCGCGGTCAGTGTTTTTTGGCAGATGGTCCTAATTTGACCGCCTGTTTTTCCACGGTACCAGCGGGTGGTTATTTTCCACTTCCGTGGTGGTCGGGGTGGTTTTCCAACCGCCATCCTAATCTGACCCTAACTATTGTGAAAAAGATCCGTATAAAACACATTAGAATGGAATTAAAAAATAAAAAACGTTTGGAAATTCAATACATCATGCTTTTTGTTAGAGGATGTGTTTGGTAATGATTGGATAACATTGTGTGTGCTTCCCCCAGCTGTCCTAGAAAGAAAATCCCATTATATATCACCATCTTTGACTGCAAGAATATGGAAGCTGAGAGTATGGCCTCTTTGCTGAGCAGACCAACTTTTCAGAGTTAAAATGTACCCTCAAGGAAGAGTGTTATGAAAAGGAGCCAGAAGATGAAGTTTGCATTGAAAGCGGTGAACTTGAAATATTATATAGCAGGATGCATCTGACAAAATACTTATACTATTTTAAGAAATCTGAGTGCAGTTACATCTTTGTTTCCCAGTTTAAAAAATCTGAAATTTCTGCATGTTCTCATGATGTCAAAGTAAAACAAAAGAATGAGCGTCGACTACAAGTGACTAGCACCAGCATAAGGCATCCAAATAGCAAGCACTTACAAAAAGAAAAGTAATAAATCCGCAATTAAAATGCCATTGTGTCAGCAAAGTAAATGCATCAAAGACCACACTGTAGCTCTAGTCTAACAAGAAGATAACTTGAGCTCCCATCACTAATACCTTATGGTAGCACAAATGGGAAAGTGTAAAGATCCACCAAATGGCATATCTGTCATTGAAAGCCCATCATAGCAATGACAAATCATGGAAGACACATGAAAACCAATAGCTGAAGGAGGCACACTTTCTCTTTTTACTATAGTCTTATAGCCCGCTTCTGAGGGCTATACTGGCTGTTAAAGGCCCAGAACCCAAGTTATAAGCCAGAGCCGCAGGTGAGAGTTTATAACGAGGGTGAGGGACTTAAGATAGCCTGGGCCATAAGGGCTGTAAGGCTATTAGAACATTCCACCCATTAAGGGTAGAATGTTCCAAATTAAAAAGGGGAACCATGAAGTCAAGCATTAGAATGTTGGAGGTCTCAACATTCCAATGTTCTAATTATTACTATACTTGTTTGAATACTGATGATAAGAGGTCCTTAACACATTATAAAGCAGTCTATAGCCAGACCTAAAAATGAATTAACCAAAAACTAAAAATTAGAGCAGAAGAAGAAAGGATCTCGCTTTTTTAAAAACAATACAATTAAAAAACTAAATTATAAGTATTTTTTCGAAAAAGTCAACTACGCGAAGTGCATAATAAAGCATATTACATTTTTAATTTTTGCAACAGTGTTTTCAAATTTTATTCCCACTTTTTTTTACCGAAATATCATAATGTTGATCTGTTTGGCATGTAGCACTGTGTATATATATATATATATATATATATATATATATATATATATATATATATATATATATATATATATATATATATATATATACCTAACCCAACACCCCAATACCCAAGCGCCTTTCATAATCCTGAGTAAAATGATAGACTTTTAAAAAAAAGATATTGCGCTTTGTGAAATATAATGACAATAATAACCCTTTGTCGCACCTGTTCAGAAATTGCTGTTTTAAAAAGCACGCATCCTACAGAGCCTGCATTAAGTTGCTGACAGTCTGGAATAAACAGATGCAGCGTCTTTTGTGTCTGATTACGCGATCTGTTGCAGTTCTATACAAAAGAAGAAAATGATCACAAAGGCACAATTTAGCAAGCGTGGCCTGCACAAAGCAGCGGAACAATCTGCGTGCCTGCTACATAAAAAGAAAAGTCGCAAAGCAACTGTTATTTTTTATTTTGTTTCCAAATGATTTATTTCAGATGCAAGTCACTACAAGATTAAAAATAAAAAAAAGCATTCCCCACTATGTGATATAACCTTATTAGTAAGTCGATTTCTTATTGCTCTAAAGGAAGAAATATATATATTTATTTTTGTTTTTAAGTCATGGCTTATATGTATCATGTGGGGGGACAACGCAACGGTTGTTTTCATAGTATGTGTTGTAAGCTTTTTTCTGATTTGATTGGTACGTTTTGTGAAGAAAATTGAAAAAATAAAGATTATAATCTATAGTCTAAGATTTAATCTATAGACTAAACAACAAGATTGTAAAGTATTTTATAGCTCAGGAGCCCAATTCACAGTGTCATTTGCCCAAGTAGTTCTGACTTCAATAACTTACAAATAGCTCGATTTATGAATGCAAGATATTCATAAAAGGAGGCTTTCAAACCCAATCATCTCTTTACTAGTAAAGTATTACACCAGAATGATGTGATATCAAGTTTAAGTACTGGTTGTTGATTGGGCATTCCAGGGTGGGGTTTCTTTGAAAGTTTGGAAACACCCACAAACTCGGGTTCTCAAACTCCTCTCTGAGCTCTTTCTATGCTGGAAATAATCAGAGATGTACACACTCCTGGCAGGAGTAAATTCCTTTCTGTTTGGGGATGAAAAGGCAAAACCCTCAAAGTTGTGGAGATGCAGGGGAAGGGGTTGTTTTCATGGTGAAAAGCATTTACTCGTGTAAACAAGCATTGGCAAAGCCAATAGGTCTCGCCTATGCAAGATCTATTGGCTTTGCCAATGTTCAATGCATGTTGCATCCCAGCGTGGCTGCTGTTCAGCCTGGCTAAATATTAGTGGGTTAAAAGGAGACTGACTTGGGGTGTCGTAACATGGAGAAGAGTTGAGTGTTATGGAGTGGCATGGTGTGGCATACAGCACTGTAGAGTAAAGTTGAGTGTTGTGGAGGTAGGAGAGTGTTGCAGAGTTGAGCATAGGGCATAGAGTGGAGTAGAGTTGAGTGGTGTAGAGTGTCGAGTAGAGTGTCATGGAGTGGCTTAGAGTGGCGTGGAGTGGTGTAGAGCAGAGTGGAGTGGCATAGAGGGTGTTGCTTAGAGTGGAGTAGAGTGTTGTAGAGTAGAGTGGCAAAGATAAGAGTATATTACTGTAGAGTGGAGTTGCATAGAGTGGAGTAGAGTGTTGTAGGGTTGAGTGACGTAGAATAGGGTGGAGTGGCGTAGAGTGGAGTAGTGTGTCATATAATAGCATGGAGTAAAGTGGCATGGCGTGTTATAGAGGGAGTTGTGTAGAGCTTTGTAGAGTGAAGTAGTGTTTTAGAGTGTTGTAGAGGGAAGCAGTGTGAGTTATAAAGGGGTAGGCCCTCAAAACTCTTGGACCTGGGTCAATAGGTAAGTACAAAAAAGGGGGGTGGTCCGAGTTGGTTGAATATAATTTTCAATCATTTCATGTTAATACATATCTACAATCACCACAATTGTATTTCACTGTGGGTAAGCTTAGCACAATAAGAGTAAGGTATGCAGTATTCAAAGATAAATTGTATTTATTCCATGTAGAGGTGTATTCATTATACTTGTTACTGCATATAATTACTTAGAAACCATCAACATATTATCAATGTAATTGTGAAATCATTTAAAAATAGTGCTCTCAGTGAGAAGGGGAAAGGGAGTGAGGAGTATGTGAGGGACTAGGTAAAGGTGGTGTGACACTGATACATCACATTCAAATAAAAACGCCTTTACAACCAAGGTAATATAAGTGTTCCCAAAGCTCATCACACATTGATTCGTTCTTATGGTCCTATGGCGTGTAGGGTTTGGCGTAGTCTACGTTAAAGGGTTAATCTTGCCTCATGTTGGGGTCTTCATCAGGACATAGAGGAGAGCCTAGAAAACATGGCATTACCTAATATTAGTTGACTATGTGGTGAAATGACACTTTTAATATAAGCTGAATGTAGGGGTTACCTACATGGAAAATGACGGACGGCGAATCTTGCGTCGCGTCTTGGGCTTGGGCGTGCTCCTTTCCATTTCTGAAATAAAGTACAATGGGGGGAGGTTTCAGCGGGAACACTAAGGGCTGATTAGCCAATTGGCAACGGAAATGCCATAGCACGGAGACTTACTGCGGTTTGACTTCTTTCGAATGGAGAATGGGATATCGTTAATTCTTCATATGGTAGGCTTTTCTGTACACCGCACACCTTTCTGGAGGGGTCAAGAGAAAAATCGAGGTCAGGATTACTGACTGAAATTATTGTTTAGCACGTTAAATGGTCCAGTGTTAGAGACCTAAGAAGATCGAACTTTAAAAACAGCAGTGGGGCACGGCAATAAGTGAAGCAAGATTACAGGACCGCATGTAATGTGGGGAACATCTTATCATGTCCGCCTTTATCTTACTCGTGGTAAATGTAGGTAATCTAGGAAAAGTTCCATGGGAGCAACACAAAGGAGCAGGCGTACTCGTGGCTGCTCTAGATGCAGATCAGTACCAAGATCAGGCATTACTCCTAACAAGCCATTCACCGCCATTTAAAGGTGTTGGGATAATTAACAAGCATTAGAAATGCAATCGGGCTCGGATTTATTTGAGTTTGAGCTAATGGCATTGTAAATGCCAATGTATTGTTGCTATGTGTTATGGAGTGTGTTCATGTGGTGTGTACTGCCAGTGATCTCCTTGTGAGTGTGCGAATATTGCACCACTTGCCTGTGATGTCCTTCTTGTGAGTGTGAGAAGCTTGCACCTCTGCTGCCTGTGGTCTCCTGGTGAGTGTAAGAAGCTTGCACTGCTGCTGCCTGTGATGTCGTTCTTGTGAGTGGGAGAAGATTGCACCTCAGCTGGCTGTGGTCTCCTTGTGAGTGTATGCACTGTCATGGCTAGCCTGTAGATATGCACTGTCATCGCTAGCCTGTAGATATGCATTGGCTTCACTAGCCTGTAGATATGCACCATCATCGCTAGCCTGTAGATATGCACTGTCATCGCTAGCCTGTAGATATGCGCTGTCATTGCTATCCTGTAGATATGCGCTGTCGTTGCTAGCCTGTAGATATGCATTATCATCGCTAGCCTGTAGATATGCTCTGTCATCGCTAGCCTGTAGATATGCACTGTCATCGCTAGCCTGTAGATATGCTCTGTCATCGCTAGCCTGTAGATATGCACTGTCATCGCTAGCCTGTAGATATGCATTGGCTTCACTAGCCTGTAGATATGCACTGTCATCGCTAGCCTGTAGATATGCATTGTCATCGCAAGCCTGTAGATATGCACTGTCATCACTAGCCTGTAGATATGCACTGTCATCGCTAGCCTGTAGATATGCTCTGTCATCACTAGCCTGTAGATATGCACTGTCATCGCTAGCCTGTAGATATGCATTGGCTTCACTAGCCTGTAGATATGCACTGTCATCGCTAGCCTGTAGATATGCTCTGTCATCGCTAGCCTGTAGATATGCACTGTCATTGCTATCCTGTAGATATACGCTGTCGTCGCTAGCCTGTAGATATGCATTATCATCGCTAGCCTGTAGATATGCACTGTCATCGCTAGCCTGTAGATATGCACTGTCATCGCTAGCCTGTAGATATGCATTGGCTTCACTAGCCTGTAGATATGCACCGTCATCGCTAGCCTGTAGATATGCACTGTCATCGCTAGCCTGTAGATATGCACTGTCATTGCTATGGCTTCACTAGCCTGTAGATATGCATTGGCTTCACTAGCCTGTAGATATGCACTCTCATCGCTAGCCTGTAGATATGCTCTGTCATCGCTAGCCTGTAGATATGCACTGTCATCGCTAGCCTGTAGATATGCATTGGCTTCACTAGCCTGTAGATATGCACTGTCATCGCTAGCCTGTAGATATGCATTGGCTTCACTAGCCTGTAGATATGCGCTGTCATTGCTATCCTGTAGATATGCACTGTCATCGCTAGCCTGTAGATATGCTCTGTCATTGCTAACCTGTAGATATGCACTGTCATCGCTAGCCTGTAGATATGCATTGGCTTCACTAGCCTGTAGATATGCACTGTCATCGCTAGCCTGTAGATATGCTCTGTCATCGCTAGCCTGTAGATATGCGCTGTCATTGCTATCCGGTAGATATGCGCTGTTGTCGCTAGCCTGTAGATATGCTTTAACATCGCTAGCCTGTAGATATGCACTGTCATCGCTAGCCTGTAGATATGCACTGTCATCGCAAGCCTGTAGATATGCATTGGCTTCACTAGCCTGTAGATATGCACTGTCATCGCTAGCCTGTAGATATGCTCTGTCATCGCTAGCCTGTAGATATGCGCTGTCATTGCTATCCTGTAGATATGCGCTGTCGTCGCTAGCCTGTAAATATGCATTATCATCGCTAGCCTGTAGATATGCACTGTCATCGCTAGCCTGTAGATATGCACTGTCATCGCTAGCCTGTAGATATGCATTGGCTTCACTAGCCTGTAGATATGCATTGGCTTCACGAGCCTGTAGATATGCACCATCATCGCTAGCCTGTAGATATGCACTGTCATCGCTAGCCTGTAGATATGCACTGTCATTGCTATGGCTTCACTAGCCTGTAGATATGCATTGGCTTCACTAGCCTGTAGATATGCACTGTCATCGCTAGCCTGTAGATATGCTCTGTCATCGCTAGCCTGTAGATATGCACTGTCATCGCTAGCCTGTAGATATGCATTGGCTTCACTAGCCTGTAGATATGCACTGTCATCGCTAGCCTGTAGATATGATCTGTCATCGCTAGCCTGTAGATATGCACTGTCATCGCTAGCCTGTAGATATGCTCTGTCATCGCTAGCCTGTAGATATGCTCTGTCATCGCTAGCCTGTAGATATGCGCTGTCATTGCTATCCTGTAGATATGCGCTGTCATCGCTAGCCTGTAGATATGCATTATCATCACTAGCCTGTATATATGCACTGTCAACGCTAGCCTGTAGATATGCACTGTCATCGCTAGCCTGTAGATATGCACTGTCATCGCTAGCCTGTACATATGCATTGGCTTCACTAGCCTGTAGATATGCACTGTCATCGCTAGCCTGTAGATATGCATTGTCATCGCAAGCCTGTAGATATGCACTGTTATCGCTAGCCTGTAGATATGCACTGTCACCGCTAGCCTGTAGATATGCTCTGTCATCACTAGCCTGTAGATATGCACTGTCATCGCTAGTCTGTAGATATGCATTGGCTTCACTAGCCTGTAGATATGCACTGTCATCGCTAGCCTGTAGATATGCTCTGTCATCGCTAGCCTGTAGATATGCGCTGTCATTGCTATCCTGTAGATATGCGCTGTCGTCGCTAGCCTGTAGATATGCATTATCATCGCTAGCCTGTAGATATGCACTGTCATCGCTAGCCTGTAGATATGCACTGTCATCGCTAGCCTGTAGATATGCATTGGCTTCACTAGCCTGTAGATATGCATTGGCTTCACTAGCCTGTAGATATGCACCGTCATCGCTAGCCTGTAGATATGCACTGTCATCGCTAGCCTGTAGATATGCATTGGCTTCACTAGCCTGTAGATATGCGCTGTCATTGCTATCCTGTACATATGCACTGTCATCGCTAGCCTGTAGATATGCTCTGTCATTGCTAACCTGTAGATATGCACTGTCATCGCTAGCCTGTAGATATGCATTGGCTTCACTAGCCTGTAGATATGCACTGTCATCGCTAGCCTGTAGATATGCTCTGTCATCGCTAGCCTGTAGATATGCGCTGTCATTGCTATCCTGTAGATATGCGCTGTCGTCGCTAGCCTGTAGATATGCATTATCATCGCTAGCCTGTAGATATGCACTGTCATCGCTAGCCTGTAGATATGCACTGTCATCGCTAGCCTGTAGATATGCACTGTCATCGCTAGCCTGTAGATATGCACTGTCATCGCAAGCCTGTAGATATGCATTGGCTTCACTAGCCTGTAGATATGCACTGTCATCGCTAGCCTGTAGATATGCATTGGCTTCACTAGCCTGTAGATATGCGCTGTCATTGCTATCCTGTAGATATGTGCTGTCATCGCTAGCCTGTAGATATGCATTGTCATCGCTAGCCTGTAGATATGCACTGTCATCGCTAGCCTGTAGATATGCACTGTCATCGCTAGCCTGTAGATATGCGCTGTCATCGCTAGCCTGTAGATATGCATTGGCTTCACAAGCCTGTAGATATGCACTGTCATCGTTAGCCTGTAGATATGCTCTGTCATCGCTAGCCTGTAGATATGCACTGTCATCGCAAGCCTGTAGATATGCATTGGCTTCACTAGCCTGTAGATATGCACTGTCATCGCTAGCCTGTAGATATGCATTGGCTTCACTAGCCTGTAGATATGCACTGTCATCGCTAGCCTGTAGATATGCTCTGTCATTGCTAGCCTGTAGATATGCGCTGTCATTGCTATCCTGTAGATATGCGCTGTTGTCGCTAGCCTGTAGATATGCTTTATCATCGCTAACCTGTAGATATG
Organism: Lissotriton vulgaris; assembly: GCF_964263255.1. Taxonomy (NCBI): domain Eukaryota; kingdom Metazoa; phylum Chordata; class Amphibia; order Caudata; family Salamandridae; genus Lissotriton; species Lissotriton vulgaris. Next base: position 822,841,276 of record NC_141685.1, on the reverse strand, counting down.
CACTGTCATCGCTAGCCTGTAGATATGCACTGTCATCGCTAGCCTGTAGATATGTACTGTCATCGCTAGCCTGTAGATATGCACTGTCATCGCAAGCCTGTAGATATGCATTGGCTTCACTAGCCTGTAGATATGCACTGTCATCGCTAGCCTGTAGATATGCTCTGTCATCGCTAGCCTGTAGATATGCGCTGTCATTGCTATCCTGTAGATATGCGCTGTTGTCGCTAGCCTGTAGATATGCATTATCATCGCTAGCCTGTAGATATGCACTGTCATCGCTAGCCTGTAGATATGCACTGTCATCGCTAGCCTGTAGATATGCATTGGCTTCACTAGCCTGTAGATATGCATTGGCTTCACTAGCCTGTAGATATGCACCGTCATCGCTAGCCTGTAGATATGCACTGTCATCGCTAGCCTGTAGATATGCACTGTCATTGCTATGGCTTCACTACCCTGTAGATATGCATTGGCTTCACTAGCCTGTAGATATGCACTGTCATCGCTAGCCTGTAGATATGCTCTGTCATCGCTAGCCTGTAGATATGCACTGTCATCGCTAGCCTGTAGATATGCACTGTCATCGCAAGCCTGTAGATATGCATTGGCTTCACTAGCCTGTAGATATGCACTGTCATCGCTAGCCTGTAGATATGCATTGGCTTCACTAGCCTGTAGATATGCGCTGTCATTGCTATCCTGTAGATATGTGCTGTCATCGCTAGCCTGTAGATATGCATTGTCATCGCTAGCCTGTAGATATGCACTGTCATCGCTAGCCTGTAGATATGCACTGTCATTACTAGCCTGTAGATATGCGCTGTCATCGCTAGCCTGTAGATATGCATTGGCTTCACAAGCCTGTAGATATGCACTGTCATCGTTAGCCTGTAGATATGCTCTGTCATCGCTAGCCTGTAGATATGCACTGTCATCGCAAGCCTGTAGATATGCATTGGCTTCACTAGCCTGTAGATATGCACTGTCATCGCTAGCCTGTAGATATGCATTGGCTTCACTAGCCTGTAGATATGCACTGTCATCGCTAGCCTGTAGATATGCTCTGTCATTGCTAGCCTGTAGATATGCGCTGTCATTGCTATCCTGTAGATATGCGCTGTTGTCGCTAGCCTGTAGATATGCTTTATCATCGCTAACCTGTAGATATGCACTGTCATCGCTAGCCTGTAGATATGCACTGTCATCGCTAGCCTGTAGATATGCACTGTCATCGCAAGCCTGTAGATATGCATTGGCTTCACTAGCCTGTAGATATGCACTGTCATCGCTAGCCTGTAGATATGCACTGTCATCGCTAGCCTGTAGATATGCACTGTCATCGCAAGCCTGTAGATATGCATTGGCTTCACTAGCCTGTAGATATGCACTGTCATCGCTAGCCTGTAGATATGCATTGGCTTCACTAGCCTGTAGATATGCGCTGTCATTGCTATCCTGTAGATATGTGCTGTCATCGCTAGCCTGTAGATATGCATTGTCATCGCTAGCCTGTAGATATGCACTGTCATCGCTAGCCTGTAGATATGCACTGTCATCGCTAGCCTGTAGATATGCGCTGTCATCGCTAGCCTGTAGATATGCATTGGCTTCACAAGCCTGTAGATATGCACTGTCATCGTTAGCCTGTAGATATGCTCTGTCATCGCTAGCCTGTAGATATGCACTGTCATCGCAAGCCTGTAGATATGCATTGGCTTCACTAGCCTGTAGATATGCACTGTCATCGCTAGCCTGTAGATATGCATTGGCTTCACTAGCCTGTAGATATGCGCTGTCATTGCTATCCTGTAGATATGTGCTGTCATCGCTAGCCTGTAGATATGCATTGTCATCGCTAGCCTGTAGATATGCACTGTCATCGCTAGCCTGTAGATATGCACTGTCATCGCTAGCCTGTAGATATGCGCTGTCATCGCTAGCCTGTAGATATGCATTGGCTTCACAAGCCTGTAGATATGCACTGTCATCGTTAGCCTGTAGATATGCTCTGTCATCGCTAGCCTGTAGATATGCACTGTCATCGCAAGCCTGTAGATATGCATTGGCTTCACTAGCCTGTAGATATGCACTGTCATCGCTAGCCTGTAGATATGCATTGGCTTCACTAGCCTGTAGATATGCACTGTCATCGCTAGCCTGTAGATATGCTCTGTCATTGCTAGCCTGTAGATATGCGCTGTCATTGCTATCCTGTAGATATGCGCTGTTGTCGCTAGCCTGTAGATATGCTTTATCATCGCTAACCTGTAGATATGCACTGTCATCGCTAGCCTGTAGATATGCACTGTCATCGCTAGCCTGTAGATATGCACTGTCATCGCTAGCCTGTAGATATGCACTGTCATCGCAAGCCTGTAGATATGCATTGGCTTCACTAGCCTGTAGATATGCACTGTCATCGCTAGCCTGTAGATATGCTCTGTCATCGCTAGCCTGTAGATATGCGCTGTCATTGCTATCCTGTAGATATGCGCTGTTGTCGCTAGCCTGTAGATATGCATTATCATCGCTAGCCTGTAGATATGCACTGTCATCGCTAGCCTGTAGATATGCACTGTCATCGCTAGCCTGTAGATATGCATTGGCTTCACTAGCCTGTAGATATGCATTGGCTTCACTAGCCTGTAGATATGCACCGTCATCGCTAGCCTGTAGATATGCACTGTCATCGCTAGCCTGTAGATATGCACTGTCATTGCTATGGCTTCACTAGCCTGTAGATATGCATTGGCTTCACTAGCCTGTAGATATGCACTGTCATCGCTAGCCTGTAGATATGCTCTGTCATCGCTAGCCTGTAGATATGCACTGTCATCGCTAGCCTGTAGATATGCATTGGCTTCACTAGCCTGTAGATATGCACTGTCATCGCTAGCCTGTAGATATGCTCTGTCATCGCTAGCCTGTAGATATGCGCTGTCATTGCTATCCTGTAGATATGCGCTGTCATCGCTAGCCTGTAGATATGCATTATCATCGCTAGCCTGTAGATATGCGCTGTCATTGCTATCCGGTAGATATGCGCTGTTGTCGCTAGCCTGTAGATATGCTTTAACATCGCTAGCCTGTAGATATGCACTGTCATCGCTAGCCTGTAGATATGCACTGTCATCGCAAGCCTGTAGATATGCATTGGCTTCACTAGCCTGTAGATATGCACTGTCATCGCTAGCCTGTAGATATGCTCTGTCATCGCTAGCCTGTAGATATGCGCTGTCATTGCTATCCTGTAGATATGCGCTGTCGTCGCTAGCCTGTAAATATGCATTATCATCGCTAGCCTGTAGATATGCACTGTCATCGCTAGCCTGTAGATATGCACTGTCATCGCTAGCCTGTAGAAATGCATTGGCTTCACTAGCCTGTAGATATGCATTGGCTTCACGAGCCTGTAGATATGCACCATCATCGCTAGCCTGTAGATATGCACTGTCATCGCTAGCCTGTAGATATGCACTGTCATTGCTATGGCTTCACTAGCCTGTAGATATGCATTGGCTTCACTAGCCTGTAGATATGCACTGTCATCGCTAGCCTGTAGATATGCTCTGTCATCGCTAGCCTGTAGATATGCATTGGCTTCACTAGCCTGTAGATATGCACTGTCATCGCTAGCCTGTAGATATGATCTGTCATCGCTAGCCTGTAGATATGCACTGTCATCGCTAGCCTGTAGATATGCTCTGTCATCGCTAGCCTGTAGATATGCTCTGTCATCGCTAGCCTGTAGATATGCGCTGTCATTGCTATCCTGTAGATATGCGCTGTCATCGCTAGCCTGTAGATATGCATTATCATCACTAGCCTGTATATATGCACTGTCAACGCTAGCCTGTAGATATGCACTGTCATCGCTAGCCTGTAGATATGCACTGTCATCGCTAGCCTGTACATATGCATTGGCTTCACTAGCCTGTAGATATGCACTGTCATCGCTAGCCTGTAGATATGCATTGTCATCGCAAGCCTGTAGATATGCACTGTTATCGCTAGCCTGTAGATATGCACTGTCACCGCTAGCCTGTAGATATGCTCTGTCATCACTAGCCTGTAGATATGCACTGTCATCGCTAGCCTGTAGATATGCATTGGCTTCACTAGCCTGTAGATATGCACTGTCATCGCTAGCCTGTAGATATGCTCTGTCATCGCTAGCCTGTAGATATGCGCTGTCATTGCTATCCTGTAGATATGCGCTGTCGTCGCTAGCCTGTAGATATGCATTATCATCGCTAGCCTGTAGATATGCACTGTCATCGCTAGCCTGTAGATATGCACTGTCATCGCTAGCCTGTAGATATGCATTGGCTTCACTAGCCTGTAGATATGCATTGGCTTCACTAGCCTGTAGATATGCACCGTCATCGCTAGCCTGTAGATATGCACTGTCATCGCTAGCCTGTAGATATGCATTGGCTTCACTAGCCTGTAGATATGCGCTGTCATTGCTATCCTGTACATATGCACTGTCATCGCTAGCCTGTAGATATGCTCTGTCATTGCTAACCTGTAGATATGCACTGTCATCGCTAGCCTGTAGATATGCATTGGCTTCACTAGCCTGTAGATATGCACTGTCATCGCTAGCCTGTAGATATGCTCTGTCATCGCTAGCCTGTAGATATGCGCTGTCATTGCTATCCTGTAGATATGCGCTGTCGTCGCTAGCCTGTAGATATGCATTATCATCGCTAGCCTGTAGATATGCACTGTCATCGCTAGCCTGTAGATATGCACTGTCATCGCTAGCCTGTAGATATGCACTGTCATCGCTAGCCTGTAGATATGCACTGTCATCGCAAGCCTGTAGATATGCATTGGCTTCACTAGCCTGTAGATATGCACTGTCATCGCTAGCCTGTAGATATGCATTGGCTTCACTAGCCTGTAGATATGCGCTGTCATTGCTATCCTGTAGATATGTGCTGTCATCGCTAGCCTGTAGATATGCATTGTCATCGCTAGCCTGTAGATATGCACTGTCATCGCTAGCCTGTAGATATGCACTGTCATCGCTAGCCTGTAGATATGCGCTGTCATCGCTAGCCTGTAGATATGCATTGGCTTCACAAGCCTGTAGATATGCACTGTCATCGTTAGCCTGTAGATATGCTCTGTCATCGCTAGCCTGTAGATATGCACTGTCATCGCAAGCCTGTAGATATGCATTGGCTTCACTAGCCTGTAGATATGCACTGTCATCGCTAGCCTGTAGATATGCATTGGCTTCACTAGCCTGTAGATATGCACTGTCATCGCTAGCCTGTAGATATGCTCTGTCATTGCTAGCCTGTAGATATGCGCTGTCATTGCTATCCTGTAGATATGCGCTGTTGTCGCTAGCCTGTAGATATGCTTTATCATCGCTAACCTGTAGATATGCACTGTCATCGCTAGCCTGTAGATATGCACTGTCATCGCTAGCCTGTAGATATGTACTGTCATCGCTAGCCTGTAGATATGCACTGTCATCGCAAGCCTGTAGATATGCATTGGCTTCACTAGCCTGTAGATATGCACTGTCATCGCTAGCCTGTAGATATGCTCTGTCATCGCTAGCCTGTAGATATGCGCTGTCATTGCTATCCTGTAGATATGCGCTGTTGTCGCTAGCCTGTAGATATGCATTATCATCGCTAGCCTGTAGATATGCACTGTCATCGCTAGCCTGTAGATATGCACTGTCATCGCTAGCCTGTAGATATGCATTGGCTTCACTAGCCTGTAGATATGCATTGGCTTCACTAGCCTGTAGATATGCACCGTCATCGCTAGCCTGTAGATATGCACTGTCATCGCTAGCCTGTAGATATGCACTGTCATTGCTATGGCTTCACTACCCTGTAGATATGCATTGGCTTCACTAGCCTGTAGATATGCACTGTCATCGCTAGCCTGTAGATATGCTCTGTCATCGCTAGCCTGTAGATATGCACTGTCATCGCTAGCCTGTAGATATGCACTGTCATCGCAAGCCTGTAGATATGCATTGGCTTCACTAGCCTGTAGATATGCACTGTCATCGCTAGCCTGTAGAAATGCATTGGCTTCACTAGCCTGTAGATATGCATTGGCTTCACGAGCCTGTAGATATGCACCATCATCGCTAGCCTGTAGATATGCACTGTCATCGCTAGCCTGTAGATATGCACTGTCATTGCTATGGCTTCACTAGCCTGTAGATATGCATTGGCTTCACTAGCCTGTAGATATGCACTGTCATCGCTAGCCTGTAGATATGCTCTGTCATCGCTAGCCTGTAGATATGCATTGGCTTCACTAGCCTGTAGATATGCACTGTCATCGCTAGCCTGTAGATATGATCTGTCATCGCTAGCCTGTAGATATGCACTGTCATCGCTAGCCTGTAGATATGCTCTGTCATCGCTAGCCTGTAGATATGCTCTGTCATCGCTAGCCTGTAGATATGCGCTGTCATTGCTATCCTGTAGATATGCGCTGTCATCGCTAGCCTGTAGATATGCATTATCATCACTAGCCTGTATATATGCACTGTCAACGCTAGCCTGTAGATATGCACTGTCATCGCTAGCCTGTAGATATGCACTGTCATCGCTAGCCTGTACATATGCATTGGCTTCACTAGCCTGTAGATATGCACTGTCATCGCTAGCCTGTAGATATGCATTGTCATCGCAAGCCTGTAGATATGCACTGTTATCGCTAGCCTGTAGATATGCACTGTCACCGCTAGCCTGTAGATATGCTCTGTCATCACTAGCCTGTAGATATGCACTGTCATCGCTAGCCTGTAGATATGCATTGGCTTCACTAGCCTGTAGATATGCACTGTCATCGCTAGCCTGTAGATATGCTCTGTCATCGCTAGCCTGTAGATATGCGCTGTCATTGCTATCCTGTAGATATGCGCTGTCGTCGCTAGCCTGTAGATATGCATTATCATCGCTAGCCTGTAGATATGCACTGTCATCGCTAGCCTGTAGATATGCACTGTCATCGCTAGCCTGTAGATATGCATTGGCTTCACTAGCCTGTAGATATGCATTGGCTTCACTAGCCTGTAGATATGCACCGTCATCGCTAGCCTGTAGATATGCACTGTCATCGCTAGCCTGTAGATATGCATTGGCTTCACTAGCCTGTAGATATGCGCTGTCATTGCTATCCTGTACATATGCACTGTCATCGCTAGCCTGTAGATATGCTCTGTCATTGCTAACCTGTAGATATGCACTGTCATCGCTAGCCTGTAGATATGCATTGGCTTCACTAGCCTGTAGATATGCACTGTCATCGCTAGCCTGTAGATATGCTCTGTCATCGCTAGCCTGTAGATATGCGCTGTCATTGCTATCCTGTAGATATGCGCTGTCGTCGCTAGCCTGTAGATATGCATTATCATCGCTAGCCTGTAGATATGCACTGTCATCGCTAGCCTGTAGATATGCACTGTCATCGCTAGCCTGTAGATATGCACTGTCATCGCTAGCCTGTAGATATGCACTGTCATCGCAAGCCTGTAGATATGCATTGGCTTCACTAGCCTGTAGATATGCACTGTCATCGCTAGCCTGTAGATATGCATTGGCTTCACTAGCCTGTAGATATGCGCTGTCATTGCTATCCTGTAGATATGTGCTGTCATCGCTAGCCTGTAGATATGCATTGTCATCGCTAGCCTGTAGATATGCACTGTCATCGCTAGCCTGTAGATATGCACTGTCATCGCTAGCCTGTAGATATGCGCTGTCATCGCTAGCCTGTAGATATGCATTGGCTTCACAAGCCTGTAGATATGCACTGTCATCGTTAGCCTGTAGATATGCTCTGTCATCGCTAGCCTGTAGATATGCACTGTCATCGCAAGCCTGTAGATATGCATTGGCTTCACTAGCCTGTAGATATGCACTGTCATCGCTAGCCTGTAGATATGCATTGGCTTCACTAGCCTGTAGATATGCACTGTCATCGCTAGCCTGTAGATATGCTCTGTCATTGCTAGCCTGTAGATATGCGCTGTCATTGCTATCCTGTAGATATGCGCTGTTGTCGCTAGCCTGTAGATATGCTTTATCATCGCTAACCTGTAGATATGCACTGTCATCGCTAGCCTGTAGATATGCACTGTCATCGCTAGCCTGTAGATATGTACTGTCATCGCTAGCCTGTAGATATGCACTGTCATCGCAAGCCTGTAGATATGCATTGGCTTCACTAGCCTGTAGATATGCACTGTCATCGCTAGCCTGTAGATATGCTCTGTCATCGCTAGCCTGTAGATATGCGCTGTCATTGCTATCCTGTAGATATGCGCTGTTGTCGCTAGCCTGTAGATATGCATTATCATCGCTAGCCTGTAGATATGCACTGTCATCGCTAGCCTGTAGATATGCACTGTCATCGCTAGCCTGTAGATATGCATTGGCTTCACTAGCCTGTAGATATGCATTGGCTTCACTAGCCTGTAGATATGCACCGTCATCGCTAGCCTGTAGATATGCACTGTCATCGCTAGCCTGTAGATATGCACTGTCATTGCTATGGCTTCACTACCCTGTAGATATGCATTGGCTTCACTAGCCTGTAGATATGCACTGTCATCGCTAGCCTGTAGATATGCTCTGTCATCGCTAGCCTGTAGATATGCACTGTCATCGCTAGCCTGTAGATATGCACTGTCATCGCAAGCCTGTAGATATGCATTGGCTTCACTAGCCTGTAGATATGCACTGTCATCGCTAGCCTGTAGATATGCATTGGCTTCACTAGCCTGTAGATATGCGCTGTCATTGCTATCCTGTAGATATGTGCTGTCATCGCTAGCCTGTAGATATGCATTGTCATCGCTAGCCTGTAGATATGCACTGTCATCGCTAGCCTGTAGATATGCACTGTCATCACTAGCCTGTAGATATGCGCTGTCATCGCTAGCCTGTAGATATGCATTGGCTTCACAAGCCTGTAGATATGCACTGTCATCGTTAGCCTGTAGATATGCTCTGTCATCGCTAGCCTGTAGATATGCACTGTCATCGCAAGCCTGTAGATATGCATTGGCTTCACTAGCCTGTAGATATGCACTGTCATCGCTAGCCTGTAGATATGCATTGGCTTCACTAGCCGGTAGATATGCACTGTCATCGCTAGCCTGTAGATATGCTCTGTCATTGCTAGCCTGTAGATATGCGCTGTCATTGCTATCCTGTAGATATGCGCTGTTGTCGCTAGCCTGTAGATATGCTTTATCATCGCTAACCTGTAGATATGCACTGTCATCGCTAGCCTGTAGATATGCACTGTCATCGCTAGCCTGTAGATATGCACTGTCATCGCAAGCCTGTAGATATGCATTGGCTTCACTAGCCTGTAGATATGCACTGTCATCGCTAGCCTGTAGATATGCACTGTCATCGCTAGCCTGTAGATATGCACTGTCATCGCAAGCCTGTAGATATGCATTGGCTTCACTAGCCTGTAGATATGCACTGTCATCGCTAGCCTGTAGATATGCATTGGCTTCACTAGCCTGTAGATATGCGCTGTCATTGCTATCCTGTAGATATGTGCTGTCATCGCTAGCCTGTAGATATGCATTGTCATCGCTAGCCTGTAGATATGCACTGTCATCGCTAGCCTGTAGATATGCACTGTCATCGCTAGCCTGTAGATATGCGCTGTCATCGCTAGCCTGTAGATATGCATTGGCTTCACAAGCCTGTAGATATGCACTGTCATCGTTAGCCTGTAGATATGCTCTGTCATCGCTAGCCTGTAGATATGCACTGTCATCGCAAGCCTGTAGATATGCATTGGCTTCACTAGCCTGTAGATATGCACTGTCATCGCTAGCCTGTAGATATGCATTGGCTTCACTAGCCTGTAGATATGCGCTGTCATTGCTATCCTGTAGATATGTGCTGTCATCGCTAGCCTGTAGATATGCATTGTCATCGCTAGCCTGTAGATATGCACTGTCATCGCTAGCCTGTAGATATGCACTGTCATCGCTAGCCTGTAGATATGCGCTGTCATCGCTAGCCTGTAGATATGCATTGGCTTCACAAGCCTGTAGATATGCACTGTCATCGTTAGCCTGTAGATATGCTCTGTCATCGCTAGCCTGTAGATATGCACTGTCATCGCAAGCCTGTAGATATGCATTGGCTTCACTAGCCTGTAGATATGCACTGTCATCGCTAGCCTGTAGATATGCATTGGCTTCACTAGCCTGTAGATATGCACTGTCATCGCTAGCCTGTAGATATGCTCTGTCATTGCTAGCCTGTAGATATGCGCTGTCATTGCTATCCTGTAGATATGCGCTGTTGTCGCTAGCCTGTAGATATGCTTTATCATCGCTAACCTGTAGATATGCACTGTCATCGCTAGCCTGTAGATATGCACTGTCATCGCTAGCCTGTAGATATGCACTGTCATCGCTAGCCTGTAGATATGCACTGTCATCGCAAGCCTGTAGATATGCATTGGCTTCACTAGCCTGTAGATATGCACTGTCATCGCTAGCCTGTAGATATGCTCTGTCATCGCTAGCCTGTAGATATGCGCTGTCATTGCTATCCTGTAGATATGCGCTGTTGTCGCTAGCCTGTAGATATGCATTATCATCGCTAGCCTGTAGATATGCACTGTCATCGCTAGCCTGTAGATATGCACTGTCATCGCTAGCCTGTAGATATGCATTGGCTTCACTAGCCTGTAGATATGCATTGGCTTCACTAGCCTGTAGATATGCACCGTCATCGCTAGCCTGTAGATATGCACTGTCATCGCTAGCCTGTAGATATGCACTGTCATTGCTATGGCTTCACTAGCCTGTAGATATGCATTGGCTTCACTAGCCTGTAGATATGCACTGTCATCGCTAGCCTGTAGATATGCTCTGTCATCGCTAGCCTGTAGATATGCACTGTCATCGCTAGCCTGTAGATATGCATTGGCTTCACTAGCCTGTAGATATGCACTGTCATCGCTAGCCTGTAGATATGCTCTGTCATCGCTAGCCTGTAGATATGCGCTGTCATTGCTATCCTGTAGATATGCGCTGTCATCGCTAGCCTGTAGATATGCATTATCATCGCTAGCCTGTAGATATGCACTGTCATCGCTAGCCTGTAGATATGCACTGTCATCGCTAGCCTGTAGATATGCTCTGTCATCGCTAGCCTGTAGATATGCACTGTCATCGCTAGCCTGTAGATATGCATCGCTAGCCTGTAGATATGCATTGGCTTCACTAGCCTGTAGATATGCACTGTCATCGCTAGCCTGTAGATATGCTCTGTCATCGCTAGCCTGTAGATATGCTCTGTCATCGCTAGCCTGTAGATATGCGCTGTCATTGCTATCCTGAAGATATGCGCTGTCATCGCTAGCCTGTAGATATGCATTATCATCACTAGCCTGTATATATGCACTGTCAACGCTAGCCTGTAGATATGCACTGTCATCGCTAGCCTGTAGATATGCACTGTCATCGCTAGCCTGTAGATATGCATTGGCTTCACTAGCCTGTAGATATGCACTGTCATCGCTAGCCTGTAGATATGCATTGTCATCGCAAGCCTGTAGATATGCACTGTCATTGCTAGCCTGTAGATATGCACTGTCACCGCTAGCCTGTAGATATGCTCTGTCATCACTAACCTGTAGATATGCTCTGTCATCACTAGCCTGTAGATATGCACTGTCATCGCTAGCCTGTAGATATGCATTGGCTTCACTAGCCTGTAGATATGCACTGTCATCGCTAGCCTGTAGATATGCTCTGTCATCGCTAGCCTGTAGATATGCGCTGTCATTGCTATCCTGTAGATATGCGCTGTCATCGCTAGCCTGTAGATATGCATTATCATCGCTAGCCTGTAGATATGCACTGTCATCGCTAGCCTGTAGATATGCACTGTCATCGCTAGCCTGTAGATATGCATTGGCTTCACTAGCCTGTAGATATGCATTGGCTTCACTAGCCGGTAGATATGCACCGTCATCGCTAGCCTGTAGATATGCACTGTCATCGCTAGCCTGTAGATATGCACTGTCATTGCTACGGCTTCACTAGCCTGTAGATATGCATTGGCTTCACTAGCCTGTAGATATGCACTGTCATTGCTATCCTGTAGATATGCGCTGTCATCGCTAGCCTGTAGATATGCATTATCATCGGCTTTAGTGGGTCAATTTCTGCAAAGTCATATGTAGTGGGCGGGAAGAAACGTGAATGACACAATAACGGGATAATGCATGAAGAGGGCTCTTTAAAAACTCCTGTTAGTAAGTGTATTAAACATAAAATGTTTGTTCAAATCAGTAGGTCTTGGGTAATGGCAGTCCTAAAAAGTTAGTTACTGGATATACAATTTCTAGAATATTTTGTGTGTGTTATCGAGGTGGGAGGCTGATGCTTTGATGGTGATTGTTTCCTGCTTCGAGCACATTCCGCAGGGGCATAGATAAGCATCCCCGCGCCAGACATCGAGTCCAGAAATCTCCGAGCCTTAGGCACACGCTCTGCCCGGCTGCCCCCTCCACTTCACACGGCAGTGAATCACACAGCGAGAGATAAGAACTGAGAAGGAGTCAGCGCTCGTGATGTTTGAAAAGTTCAAGCAGGACACCTCTCTTAACCATCTGGATTGCATTACACGGGCACTCTGACAGCTCCTAAGTAAGATTAATCACTCTGCCGTGCTCGTTCGCGCACAGAATATGCCACATCGGGCACGCGTAAATTACTTACAGCCTATCACGTCAACGCTACTAAATACACACCACAGCGAAGATGAATCACTAGGCAGATGCCATAAAAAAATAAGGAATGTGCCAGCCGGAGCCCTTTCTGCATTTTTTTTTCTAAATACAAAAGAGCTCGGAAACTCCGCCCACCACTTCGTGGTGATGAGGAGGCCCGAGCCCTAAAAAAGGAGAAGAATACCACGGGGAAGAGGCATTCTCCCATATCCACAGGGTCCTACATACACAAGGTGAAAATCCAGTATCCAGAGGATGTGTAACCATATCCTAACCTGATCAGAAGCTAAGGCAAAGAATCTTCCTTTTACGGAAGGATACATGATTGTAACCCCAAGGGACTTCGATTTTGTCCTGAGGAAGGTGTGCCGATATCCAAAGGCAGAGACACCGAAACGCGTCAACGCATTTTCTTTGTTTATAGAATTCAAGCCCAGTAAATCTCTGGTATAAGAACAAAAGTAAAAAAAGAGATTTATCCTAAAAACACTATAAGGGCTTCTTGAATCTTGCAATTAGTATCAGAAACGGTTGTTCTTGACTCTTGGGGGTTTCACTTTGGATTCAAATGAGCGGTATTATTTTCCTTAGATTAAATTGTGACTAATGTGGGTAGGATTTGTTGACACCTTCAAATGTGCTACTCTTTGTGCTGATTTACTTGTATACATTGATGAATGAGTTTGTAATTTTGTTTTTTATTTACTGTATGGAATGTTATTCCCTTTTTTTTTAAACGAAAAAATGTATTATGTAATGCATTGTGTTTTATCTATTTATGTGTTTTTTTAATAATAAAAAAAGTCTGTGAACGGTATAAATTAGTTTATGACCAGTGATTACTTCTAGTATGAAGGAGTGAATGAATTGCGTTTTCCAGGGATCCTCTTTATACTTGTTGTCTGTAGCACCCTGTTTCCTGGAACTTGTGGGGTCTTCTCTCTTCGTGTTGACTGGAGTCAGCTACAGACCTGTAGCACTGGACCCAACAAAGGAGATCAGGAAGGAGATCCTAGCCATCACCAAAAAAGCACTAGAAGTGGGTTTCCTTTCCAAGAAGGAATTTGAATACTTGAACGTGGACCAACCCAGAGTGCCAACTATATACATACTACCCAAAGTGCATAAAAACGCAGTCAAACCTCCGGGGTGCCCTATCATATCTGGCTGCGGCTCCCTCCTTGAACCCCTCTGCAAATATGTAGATGCGTTCCTTAAACCACTAGCTGAAACCACGCCTACATATCTCAGGGACACAATGCAAGTAATCAACTTGGTCGACCAGACAATCTTCAATAAAGAAAGCCACATTTTGGTGACAATGGACATTGTCTCCCTTTACACCAGCATTCCGCAAAGACCTGCCTTGGAATCCATGAGAAGAGCTCTACAAAATAGGGAACAACCAGCCGGGGTCCCCACTGAATTCATCATCGATCTACTGGAAATCGCTATGACAAGGAACTTCTTCTTCTTTCAAAACAGGTTCTATATCCAGAGCAAAGGAGTGGCCATGGGCGCTGACTTCGCCCCAGATCTGTCCATCTTGTTCATGTCTGAATATGAACAACACTGCATTCTATCACAAAACAACCCATTCCAGACGAGGATTTCTGTATGGTACACATATATAGACGATGTCTTCATGATCTGGACTGGTGACGAGTTAGACCTGCATAACTTCTTTGAATGGCTTAATAATCAGTCGGACGACATAAAATTCACAATGCACATAAACAGAGAGTCAATTGACTTCCTCAACATTAGTATAAAAGAAATGGAAGGCAAACTATACACCACCCTCTACAGAAAACCAGCAGAAAGAAACACCTTGCTGAGATATACGAGCCACCATAATAGAGGGCTATGGGACAACCTGCCCTTCGGGCAATTTCTCCGCCTCAGGAGGAATTGTTCTTTGAAGGAGGACTATTTTAGAGAATCGGATGACCTAATCCTTCGTCTGATCGACAGGGGCTACCCCAAACGATTGGTGCAAAGATCCAGAAAAAGAGCCTGGTTCCAGGATAGAACCACATTATTGATGCCAAAGGAACGCCAGTCATCTTAGGAATGAATGATATGTGTCACGACATACTGCACCAAAAGGAACGAAATAAAGAGAATAATAAATAAACACTGGGGTTTGGTTGCTGACATCATAGAAACCCCTGAACTACCAATGCATGCCTTCAGAAAGGCAAGAAGCATAAGAGACCACGTTGTCCGTTCCCTTTTGGACACACCGCAGGCACCAACCATCCAAGGACTCTGGAATCTACCAGAAGTGGTAGGCCATTTCCGTTGTACGTCATGCAAAGCCTGCCCCACATGTTGGGAGACCAAGCAGGTTACCAACAACAGCCTAACAGTAGACCTCAGATCTTTCACAAATTTCAACTCAAGTGGAGTAATTTACGCTATCGTCTATCCATGTGATCTTATGTATATTGGGCAAACTAAACAAAAGATAAAAAAATCGCATTTTCCAGCATTGCAGCAGGATCCGCTGCCAAACAGCAGGGGCACCACTGGTAGAACATTACATGGAATTGAATCACACTCTCGAAACCATGAAATGGGTCATACTTGATAAAATCACCTTCGGACCGCGAGGAGGGAATCTGAATGCCATCCTTAATATTAGGGAGTGCAAATGGATGCATAAATTCAATACCATACACAAAGGTCTGAATGAGCTTGACGCCAACTTTGCTCAAATGGCAGGACTTTACCCAGAACAACCCTAATGCATTCTGGGCTTATGATCACACTGTTAATATGTCCCTTACCAAGCAAGAAACTCCACTTTAGCCCTCAATCTTAGCTTAATGGTATCAGCTCCCAGTACTGACAGTAGACACAAAATTTCTTAGTAGACTCCTTTTCATCTATATGATGAGCTGAATCACACAAATATGTTGTTCAGAAGGTACATCAGAATGTAATACTGTCTAGACTTTATGGTGAATTTCAAATGTTGTCATCCTTTTGACATATGCATCTTTTGTCTTATAAATATGCCCTTGTATATTCATTCAAGCAAATGTTTCAATATGCTAATATGACAAAGGTCATCGTACTGTTGTCAGAATTATGTACTGTTTGGCATTTGTTCAGTTAAATTAGTACATGAGATAGTAAGACAAGATGACAATGTCTGGGTGCGGGTACGTGGTGGTAATTGCACAGACACGAAGATACTTGGTAACTGTGCCCCCTTAAATAAACCACTCCTTGCTCTAATCCCTTAGAAAGCTTAGATACTCTTTCTAGACGTTCCCCTGAGCATTCGCTGAGTGTCGTCACGGCACACTCGTCTGGAAGCGGCCGATTGGCTGCCCAAGTCGAGCCCCTCTGCTCTTAGCATCTAGCGGCGGCACCGCGAGCATCCCCACAACCACGGAGGAAGCGACGCGCGCTGACTACTGAAGCCCCGCGCTGCACAAGGTATGAGTTAGCCCCGTATCAAGTCGTTTTTTAACTAAGCCTCCCATGGAACTTTTCCTAGATTACCTCCATTTACCACGAGTAAGATAAAGGCGGACATGATAAGATGTTCACCACATTACATGCCGTCCTGTAATCTTGCTTCACTAATTGCCGTGCCCCACTGCTGTTTTTAAAGTTCGATTTTCTTAGGTCTCTAACACTGGACCATTTAACGTGCTAAACAATAATTTCAGTCAGTAATCCTGACCTCGATTTTTCTCTTGACCCCTCCAGAAAGGTGTGCGGTGTACAGAGAAGCCTACCATATGAAGAATGAACGATATCCCATTCTCCATTCGAAAGAAGTCAAACCGCAGTAAGTCTCCGTGCTATGGCATTTCCGTTGCCAATTGGCTAATCAGCCCTTAGCATTCCCGCTGAAACCTCCCCCCATTGTACTTTATTTCAGAAACGGAAAGGAGCACGCCCAAGCCCAAGACGCGACGCAAGATTCGCCGTCCGTCATTTTCCATGTAGGTAAACCCTACATTCAGCTAATATTAAAAGTGTCATTTCACCACATAGTCAACTAATGTTAGGTAATGCCATGTTTTCTAGGCTCTCCTCTTTGTCCTGATGAAGACCCCAACATGAGGCAAGATTAATCCCTTTAATGTACTCGGGATCGAAACGTAGACTACGCCAAACCCTACACGCCATAGGACCAAAAGAACGAATCAATCTTACCTATGTGTGATGTTCTTTGGGAACACTTATATTACCTTGGTTGTAAAGGCGTTTTTATTTGAATGTGATGTACCAGTGTCACACCACCTTTACCTAGTCCCTCACATACTCCTCACTCCCTTTCCCCTTCTCACTGAGAGCACTATTTTTGTAATGATTTCACAATTACATTGATAATATGTTGATGGTTTCTAAGTAATTATATGCAGTAACAAGTATAAAGAATACACCTCTACATGGAATAAATACAATTTATCTTTGAATACTGCATACCTTACTCTTATTGTGCTAAACTTACCCACAGTGAAATACAATTGTGATGATTGTAGATATGTATGAACATGAAATGATTGAAAAGTATATTCAACCAACTCGTAGAGTGATGCAGAGCATTATAGAGTGAAGTAGTGTTGCCAAGAGTGAAGTGGCATAAAATACAGTGATGCCGAGTAGATTGGCGTATAGTGCAGTGGCATAGAGTGCATTGTTTTTAGCAAAGTTGTATAGAGTGCATTGACGTCGAGTGCAGTGACATAGAGTAGAGAGGCATAGAGTGCAGTGGCATAGAGCAGAGTTGTGCCGAGTAGACTACAGTACTAGAAAACTAGTTAGGGGTTCTTCCGACATAACGCTCACGTACCTGAGCAAAGGAAATCCAAGGATGAAAATGTAGAACAAGGGGTACTCAAGGGATTAATTAAACTTTTAATTACAAACAAGAAATAATTAATTATCTTGTTGACTACAAATTATTAATGACATTTGTATACAATAATTCATACAGACATATACACTATATACAATATATACAAATCACATACACAAACTATACATAACAAATACTACAATCTATCAAAGAAATGTACCCTATGAAAGAAATACACAATTTATGACTGTATCCACTCCTAACTTCGAGTGAAATACATTGCAATAGGTAGTCCCACACTGTGCGCCTGAGAACTAAGTTCTCTACACAACATTTACTTAATAAGGTGCAAAAGAGAAAACTCAAACTTAGTTATAGTTCTATGAGGACCCCAGTGGTTCACAGGACTAGAGAATAATATTAAGATGCATCTTGCCACATAGGGTGGGAAATTTCTTCTAAATGATTAATACTACAATAAGATTGACTATTAAGATCTAGAGTAGTAACACAGACTTATAATCATTATAGGTGTCTACTAGAATATGAAGGGACTATTATCAGTTTAGCCCAAGACCACCTTTATAAGCATATGTCGAAATTACGAGATAGTGGGTGCTCTCAAAATACATATGAGATTAACAGTATTAATAGTAAGCAATGAGCTGTGGCAATATCTAAATTATGGCAAATATATGACCGCTTTAACGTATGGCCGCATTTGCAAACGTATTTAGATACTATAAGATGTTGACCCTTTATTTTACTATTGAATAGTCACTATAAGATGGCGCCCGCACGGAAACGCCGGATTGATACACAGACGCAGTGTAATGAAACTGTCACTAAATAATGGCGCCCGCGCGGAAACGCCGGATCGAGAATACTACGTAATCGATTACACATAGACGCAATGTAAAGATACTGTTATAACTTATTGAGATAATATTTAAGTCATAGTGAGTCTAGGATCACTTTAATATAGTGGCCGCTCTTGCAAATGTGTTTAGACACTACAAGATGGCGCCCGCTCACTGTACTATAAATTGCCACTAAAAGATGGCGCCCGCGCTGAACGCCGGATTGAGAAAACTACAATACTTACTAAACGGTGAGCTCGATAGACGCAGTATAGTGATACT
Source organism: Lissotriton vulgaris (assembly GCF_964263255.1). Lineage (NCBI taxonomy): Eukaryota > Metazoa > Chordata > Amphibia > Caudata > Salamandridae > Lissotriton > Lissotriton vulgaris. Next base: position 822,822,535 of record NC_141685.1, on the reverse strand, counting down.
GCCACTACTTTAGGGCAAACATTTGGGAATAACAGGAAACTTACTATTGTATTTTCCTTTATTAGACACTGACTCGTGTCGCTGTTCCTTTTAATACGGAGGATATTTGAAGATACAGCAAAGTAACGCTTATATACAGATATTGGAATATAAGGTGAGGTACACATAACGAATATATGTATTGGGCTAAACGACTTGCTGAGACTATTATTGACACAGGTATTAATTTACTTTAGGAATTGATTGGAATAATATACTGAGACTTGGATTATAAGTGAGAACTTGGGACTGAAACATATTTGCTGGAGAGACATATATAATAACCCTGCAACTACATGGTGAGTGCATACATTGAACTAGAAACATTCAAAGCACTACCTAGCCTGCAACATTTATTCAATGTTACCAATGTAGTATTGTCAAATCGACTATATATATAATTTTATTATAGATCATGAACCTGTAGAGAAGGAAATTGACCAAATCTTCTAAGGAATTTCGTTTGGATGGTCCTAGGGTAGACAATTACCATTAGCTAGGTGAGTTATTTACATAAGACCTGTTAACTATTGGCGTTTTCGGGAACCACAGTCTTAAACCCATTACGTTATATACATGACTTGTATAATACTTGATGGTTTGAAATAGTTTTGTTATAAATTAATATTGAAGTTAGGTCTTTGGTGAAAATATTCCTTCTTGTGAGACTAGTGTGTTAATATATTAATTATACACTGGACCTAAACTTAGGTCAGAACAATATTTGCTTTTGTACGATTTACGGGAATATGCAAACAATGTATGAATTACTTTGCTCTGTTTATTTATGTGGAAGAATGAGACTGATTGTAAACCTTTGGGTTGCAGCCCTGAGGAAGTCAAATTGTCCTACACGGACTTGACGGGCTGCACGCAATCGTTTGATGGAAATTTGGAATTTGATTTGGATGAAGAGTGGACATTAAAAGAATGAAAACTACATAAAGACTCTATTTTTGATAATATTGAGTGCTCGGAGGACTACAATAATTGTTTGGACCTAGGTTTGCCTTGGGGACTGTGGTAACCAGTCTCCCACCTCTTCCTGAGCACCAACTTGATATTTTGTTTTGATCTGTTACATTAACCTTGACGTTGTGCTGTGCGCTCTTGTTAGCCGTTACCACTTCTGTTTATAGTTCTATGGGGACTCCTTAAGGGCAAGGTGTCTACAGTGGTATAAAGTGGAATGGTTCCGGGTAGAGTGAACTAGGGCAGGATAGAGTGCAGAGGAGTAGAGTACAGTGGTGTAGAGTGCAGTGGTGTGGAGTGCAGTGGCAGATAATAGATTAGAGTGGTGTGGAATAATGTGAAGAGTAGTGGTGTAGAGTGCAATAGATTGGCGTAGAGTTGAGTGGTGTAGAGTGTAGTGGCATAGAGTAGAGTGGTGCAGAGTAGAGTGCAGTGGTGTAGAGTGTAGTGGCATAGAGTAGGGTGGTGCAGAGAGCGGTGGAGTAGAGTACAGTGTGCAGTGTAGAATAGAATGGCATAAAGTGCAGTGACGTAGAGCAAAATGGTGTAAAGTGGCATAGCATGCAGTGGCGTAGAGTGCTTAGAGTGCAGAGGTGCAGAGTAGAGTGGTGTTGAGTTCAGTGGCAAAGAGTGCAGTCTTGCATAATAGAGTGGCACTGAGTAGAGTGGCATAGAGTAGAGTGGCAGAGAGAGCAGTGGCACAGAGTGGCGAAGAGTGTAGTGACATAGAGTGCAAAAGTGTAAACTGGGGTAGATTGTAGTGGTTTAGCGTGCAGTGGTACAGAGAGCTCCCAGTAGAACCTCATTGACCTTTCTTCCACAACCCTACACTTCTTGGCCCTTTATCTCCCTCATGCAAAGTGCATTTCGTCAATACTTTCTACCTTAGCCGCACTTTTCCAGTCTTTCTCGTCCTCCTTCTTTCTCTTTTTTCTTTCTTCCTTTCTCTCTGTCTGGGTCAGACTCTAATGATGAAAAGTAAATCCCAGACCCCAAAACTAAAGACGAGAGCAATCACAGTTCCGTGGGTTGGTGGACGCTCCTTCACTGTCTCAATACAGGGAACGGGGTTGCAATATAAGCACCGCTTGAATGTGAATCAGAGACAAATGGTTGGGAGCTTTTGCAAGCCTTTCTCTCTGCCTGGCAGTTCAAGCTGGACTGCTCCTATTGGAGCAACACTGAGACAGATGTACATACGTGGGTCTCTGTTATAAATGCCTCAGAAGGTGAAAAGTAATGGTCTGGAATATGGTAGAACAATTGCCAGTAGCTGAGTTTATTGCAAGCAGGCTTCTCTTGGCCCTGTGCACGTGGAGGCATGGAGGGGGGTCCATATTTTGCCCCATGTGTGCATGCACCCCATTTCTGCATGGCATGGACTGCACAGTGTATGGGAAAAAAGTGCACTACACGAAAGTGTATGTTTTTTCTTAAAATGGATGGCATCAATAAAATCTTTGCTGTGCTAAGCTCACCCTTGTAACAGCGTTCGATAACATGCAGATTTGTTTTTATTTTATTTTATTTATTTATTTATTTATTGAAAGTTTTATATAGCGCGATCAAGACCCGTGGGTATCAGAGCGCTTCACATAAAAGTAGGTTGAATATTAACAAGATGATAACCATTAAACAAACAGATAGATATGAGGTAGATAATCATATGGCTATAGTAAGTGCTTAAGTAACTACATTCCACTCAAGTTAGTCGATTATAATACAAATTAACTTTACAGCATGAGGTTATGTCATTAGTCCTTTTCGTCATACCTATGAGGTAGCGGTTATATAGTTTCAGGATGTGAGATAACTGTATGAATTGATTTTGACATGAGGTAGCAATTGGTATACAGTTTAGTTACAAAAGGAAAGTCGACAGTTTCAAACCATCATTTATCTTTCATCTAATTCACGACAGTCCTTCCCTTTCTGATGACGAAAGTATTTCGATTGAGGATAGAATTCGATCTCGTAGTGAAACATAACCTTGTCTATATAAGGTATTTACTCATTAAGAAGCTCTTCACTTCTCGCTTAAATGTTGAGGTATTAGGAATCTTCCTAATGCTTGGAGGCAGTGAGTTCCAAATCCTGGGGGCAGCTCCTGTGAACGCTCTGTCATACGTTTTTTTCTTTCTGAATATGGCTGGGCGCAGCACCAACTCTTTGGCACTCCTGGCCGGTCTGTTGCCTCCTGATAGCTCAATTTTCTTGAATAGGTATCTAGGAGTATTGTGGTGGAGTGCTCTATGGGTGATACATGCTATCTTTAGTTGAATTCTGGCCTCATAGGGTAGCCAATTTAACGCTTTCAGGTGAGGAGAGATGTGGTCAAACTTCCTAGATCCGGTGATGAGTCTCGCCGCAGCATTGAGGCAGGCTTTTAGTGGTGCTGTGGATGTTTTTGGTAAACCTGCTAAGGTGGTGCATCCATATTCAATCCTAGAGATGACTAAAAATTGGATTGCCAGTTTCAGATCTGCTTCAGAGATGAATGGTTTAAATTTTCTTAGGTAGTTCAGGTGGAAGCGGGCGCTTTTTGCCATTGAATTAATATGAGCTTTCATGTCAAGATTCTCGTCTAAAGTGATTCCTAGCGACTTAGCTGAGTTGACTAGAGTCGGGTTGCAGTTGAGCGCAGTCACCAACTTGGTCCATTCCTTTATTTCCGTAACGCACTTTGGTGGAAAGATTAGTAAGAACTCTTTTTTGAGCATTTAGCTTCAGATGATTGGTAGTTAACCATTGCAGTGCCCTTTTTAGGGCTCGCCTGCTGATGCGCTTCTGCGCATCGCTGGCGAAGCTCTATTATGGCTTATCCAGTGTTTATCAACACTGGCGATTCCTTTGAGTGCATGTGCTTTTTAGGTCATTGCGCAAGCGCAAGCCCTAAAAAGCGCGTGCACAATGCCACCAGCCGCCTGCCTGCCTGCCTGCCTCGCATTACAACATCAAAGGCAGCCCTCCCAGCGCATGTCTCACCCCCTAATTATTCACGGCCGCCTGGCCGTACTTTCAGTTTCACGGCCTGGTGTCTCCTTTTAAAACTTGTTAAACTTGTTTTATAGGACCTTCCCCCAACGCCTGCCCCCCATCCCCGTCCTATCCTTCAGTCCACGGGCAAAACAGCAGACAGGGCACTCCAGCGCTCCAGCCCGGAGCCCAGGAGCCGAGGCTGCAGCCCCTTCCTTTTCTTGTATTAATTATTTATTTTCGGCCTGGCTGCGCTGCCAATGCTCGTTTGCAAATGCCTTTGCCCTTCATCAAAGAACAGATCTTCGACCCAAATGTATTTACTGACTGCCTGAACTCTGCAGTCACTTTGCACATCCCTTCATCACAGTCCACCAATGTCCTTACAATCCAGTGTTCCTCTCTATGCCCTTTCTTTCTTTGATGCTCCGGCAGCCTTCTGATATGTGCAACTGTGTTATTTAATGATTTTTATTGCATGGATGTGTATTATTCACTGCTTGTTTTATTTACCAGGCGTGCTTGCTAGGTTTCTGTAATGAATCTGTAAATAGAATCCTTTTTGCTCTTTTCTCCAACTTTGTTTCAGGGTTGGAGGAAAATAGGATAGCTTAAGTAAGAAATGAGCGCAGTAAAAGTTACAATAAAAAAAAAACCGTCAATGGGTGTGGGTGCTCTGCCACACATTTCACGACGCAGGATTTCCTGCTGTGCTTGTCGCGCTGCGGGAGTGTGAGGTTCACAATGGGGCGGCGTGGAGGGCTCATTTCCTTGTGTTTGTCTGCACACTCCCGTGTCTGCCCCCAGGCAGTGCGCTTCATTAT